>NC_084488.1:69390867-71890867 GCF_030035675.1 Rhineura floridana | reverse complement strand
ATCTTTAGGCCCAGTGGTGACTATTCTTATAATAACCTGGCTGATAAGGCATTGAAACCATAGCAGTATGACCGAGATGGGTGCATAATGTTGGTGAAATGGTGCCACTATTTTTACAAGTATGCCAACAGAAGAAAATGGTATGTACCAATGGTAAAATGTTTGCTTTGTTAATTATTATTATTGCATTTCATTAAATTTAGATTTTAAATTATTCTTATGCAGAGATACTGACATTTTGAACTACCAATGTTATCGGTCCTTATCAATGAAAGTAATATATAAGGGCAAGTGGGTTTACAGTATCCTCTTCCAAAAAGCAGCTGTTTTTTTTAAAAAAATCCAGAGACACTCATCATTAGCAATTAATGTCTAAACATATTTTTATCTTTTGTCCTTTATAGTGCATACCTATTAAGTTACAAGGCCACTGAAGAAGACTCTGTCAAAATATGTTTGGCTGCAATCTGTGTTTGTATCTTGGCATGCATAAGCATTGATTTATTGCCATTTGTAGACTTTTATGGCTGTATTCTGGTCTTTGTATTTTACCTTATATGGGCATTGATTCAATGCCACATGTAGAATTTTATTTTGGGTTTCATATGGGCACCTTAACTCCTCTTTGAGCATCTTTGATCCTGATCCTCAGCCAAAAACGGCTCTTGGAGAAGCTTACAAACCTCTTTAAAAAAAAAAAAAAGTCCCTGTCTTCAGGTGTACAGTGTTATCATGACTACGTTAGTGATAGTTGGAATGTCATTCTACTGGTGAATCACTGGGAGATGAATTCACTAATGGCCCTTCTTTTAAAAAAGCAAAACAAAATGTTCAACACACTCCAACACTTAACCATTCAGTACAGTGTTCCTCATATCAAAGGAATTATATATACACTATGGAATTATAATTCATAGAAAATGACCTGGAGAAAAAGCAATTGTCATCAGAGGGGTTACAAAATTGCATAGAGCAAAATCATCTTGCACTTGCCACAAAAACACCAGAGAAAATGACTTACAGTTAACTAAGTCATAGGAATGGAAGAACTGGGCTCCTAAAGCTGCAATCCTATATTCATTTACATGGGAATAAATCCCATTAAGCTCAATTGGCCTTGTTCTGAGTAGAGATGTGTGGGACTGCACAGCTACTCTCTTAGCAAAATAAATTCACACAATCATTTCAATCACTCTATAAAAAAAGTTATAATACATTTCCTTTCTCCCTCTCAGAGTTTCTATGTAGATTATTAGGTGGTCATAGCAACAAGTACCTGTCACAAATGTATTGTATGGGCTATGTTTTGACTGCAAAAGTTGCCATAAATGAAAATTGAAATAGTACTCATCAGCATAACAGTGACCCCTGGGCAAATCTGAATTAGACAAGCTAAGCTGCTTTAGGGTATGTCTGAATGGGCCATTTTATTATATTTTTTGCATAATTGTTCCACAAATAACTGATGTATTCTGCAGAAAATAGAGGCCCAAAGGGAGCTACTGGGGAACAAATGGGAATTAAATACAGTGTGAAGTAGATGCTTTTTTTTTTTTTTTGCAAGATCCAGCAATGGTCACAACCCATAAAATGAATAGATATTACATTAGAAAGAGAGATGAGTAATAATGATCTGTCATTCTTAAAGAGAGATACATTGAGAAAAAAAGAGGGGGTAAAAGGTAACAAAGTATAAAGGGACTTTGTTCTGTTTTGCCATGAAGTGGAACAATTATGCAAAACTAAACTGAAGATAATCCCAGTGATTATTGGAGCACTTGAAACCATCATTTAAATATAAATAAGCAGTTCAGGTTTCTGACTTAAGTTCAGGAAAGACATTATGCTTTGCACCGAAGATTTGCTTTGAACTGATGGAACATTTAGAATTGGTGGATACCTGGAGATATATAAATGATAACGCAAAGGAATTTACTTAGTTTTCAGAAAGACATAAAACATTCTCGAGGATTGATATGATTTGGATGTCTAAAATTCTAGCAAAGGATATTTTTAAAATGGATATACTACCAAAAACTTTTTCGGACCACAATCCTGTGATATTAACTTTAAAAAAAAAAAATCTTGGATTTAGATGGAGACTAAATGAATCTTTATTACAGAATGACAAAGTAGTACAAGAATGTAAGAAGAAATTAAAAGAGTTTTTTGAACATAATTTACATAAAGGAACAAATGAAAATATCGTTTGGGATACAAGTAAGGCATTTATGAGGGGATATTTTATTAAATGTAACTCTGAATTAAAAAAAAAGAAACAACAGAAAATGCAATTAATTTTGGAAGAAATAAAACAAAAAGAGGAAGAATTGAAAAAGAATCCAACTAAAGTTTCTATTGTAAATCAAATTAAAATGTTACAGAAGCAAGTATCAATGCTGACAGTTAGAGAAATTGAAAGGAAACTAAATTTGCTAAACAAAGGACTTTTGAATTTGCAAATAAACCAGGGAAATGGTTAGCATATAAATTAAGAAAAGAACGTCAAAAAATATTATTTTAAAGATACAAGAAGGAGATGAGACGCTGACAGATAATGTAAAAATCAAAAAGATTTTTCATCAATATTATTCAACATTGTACAAGTGTCAGGAAATCCCATCTGAAAAAATAGAAGAGTATATATCTAAACAGAATTTGCCTAAAATCACAGACTTCCAGAGACAAGCTATTAATGGCCCTATCACGTCAAGAGAGATATCTGAAGCTATAAACAAAATTAAATTAGGAAAGGCGCCAGGACCAGATGGGTTATCTGCAATGTATTATAAATGTTTGGAGGAAGAACTCTTGCTACCTTTACAGTCTACAATGAATTTTATTCTGCAAGAGGGAAAGATACCGGATAGTTGGAAAAATGCTAACATAACATTAATACCTAAAGAGGAGCAAGATTTAACTAAAACAAAAAATTATCGGCCAATATCTCTATTGAATAATGACTATAAAATTTTTACAATGATCTTGGCAGAAAGATTGAAAATAATATTGCAACAATTTATCCAGGAAGATCAATCAGGGTTTTTACCTAAAAGACAATTACGTGACAACGTCAGGAATGTCTTGAATGTCTTGGAATATTTAGAACAACGAAATGATAAACAAGCAGCTTTGATTTTTTTAGATGCTGAAAAAGCATTTGATAATTTGAATTGGAAATTTATGTTTCAGGTTTTGGAGCAAATGGATTTTGGAGACAATTTTATAAAATGGATTAGATCGATTTATACATCTCAGAAGGCTCAGATAATTGTTAATGGAGATTTAACGGATTCATGTGAAATACAAAAGGGTACAAGACAGGGATGTCCATTATCTCCCCTTTTATTTATTCTGGTCTTAGAAGTGCTGCTTAGAGATATAAGGCAAGATAAAAGGATTTCGGGATTAAAGATAAAAAAAGAAGAATATAAATTGAGAGCATTTGCTGATGATTTGATAATTGTACTAGAAAACCCTTTGGAAGGAATTAATGTATTGATGGACAAATTAAAAGAATTTGGACCGTTAGCAGGATTTAAGATCAACAATCAAAAAACAAAGATGTTGGTGAAAAAATTAACTTTAAGGGAACAGAAAGAGTTAATGGACAAGACAGATTTTACAATAGAGAAAAAGTTGAAATATTTAGGTATCATTATGACAATTAAAAATTCAAAGTTGTTTCAAAATAATTATGAAAAATTATGGACAGAGATTAAGAAAGATTTGCTAAAATGGGATAAACTACAATTGTCATTAATGGGTAGAATATCTGTGATAAAAATGAATGTATTACCGAGAATGATGTTTTTGTTTCAAACAATACCTGTAATATCCTCTGATTTACCTTTTAAACAATGGCAAAAAGATATCTCTAAATTTGTATGGCAAGGAAAAAAACCAAGAGTTAAATTTAAACTACTACAAGATGCCAAAGAAAGAGGAGGACTGGGATTACCAAATCTGAGACTTTATTTTGCTGCCTGCTGTCTAGTCTGGATAAAGGAATGGATCTTATTGAGGAATAAAAGACTATTGGATTTGGAGGGCCATAATTTGAAGTGGGGATGGCATGGATATCTATGGTATGACAAAGTAAAAGTAAATGTAGACTTTAACAATCATTTTATAAGACGTCCTCTGTTGAAAATATGGAATAGATATAAATCAAGGTTTTATTCGAAAATACCATTATGTGTCTCAAGTCAAGAAGCGTTTTACAGAAGAGAAATGGCTGGAAAAGAGAAATGGTTAACTTATCAAGAACTATTAGAAAATGTACATGGAGAATATATAATGAAAGAGAGAGAACAACTGACAAAGGAAGGATATAGTTTTCAATGGTTTGCCTATTTACAATTGTTAGAAAGATATAAAATGGACAAGAAAATGTATGGGTTTGAAATAAGTAAATCTGATTTTGAAATAGGATTGTGTACAAATGATGAAAATATAATTGCAAAAATGTATAAACTCTTACTGAAAATGGATATGGAGGAAGAACAAGTAAAAGAGTGTATGGTAAAGTGGGCAAAAATTTTTGGTTATAACATACAAATGGATCAATGGGAAAATATGTGGAAAAAAGGCTTGAGATTTACACTATGCTATAATCTTAAAGAAAATTTCTATAAAATGATGTACCGTTGGTACATGACTCCAGAAAAGTTGTCAAAAATGTATAGTAATGTTTCTAATGTTTGTTGGAAATGTAAACAACAAGAAGGATCATTTTATCATATGTGGTGGCTGTGTAAAAAGGCAAAATCATTTTGGGCACAGATAGGTAGGAAGATGCAAAAAATTCTAAAGATAAATATTCAGTCAAAACCAGAATTTTTTTTATTGGGTTTTATGGATAAACAAAAGGAAAAGAAATATGGAAGAATAATATTATATATGATTACGGCAGCAAGATTATTATATGCACAAAAGTGGAAAATGGAATCAACACCAACAACGGAAGAATGGCTATTGAAATTAATGGACTTAGTAGAAATGGATAAATTGACATGTCTACTTAGAGAAAAATCGACAGATACATTTCTTAAGGAATGGAAGCCTCTCTTAGACTTTTTGTTGAAAGATCAAAATAAAACGATGATATTGGGATTTGACGATTAACTAAGACAGCCTATGGAGAAAAGTGATCCTGTATGTATACATTAAGGGACAGGTTTGATGTATATTATATACTTATAGCTGATCTGCGACAAATCGGAAGTCAACTATTTTATTTTTTTGTTGTTGTTGTATTGTTATGTTTTTTGACTTTGTTTTGTTTGTCTTTTGAAAAATTTGAATAAAAATTATTAAAAAAAAAAAGGAAAGACATTATGCTTTGCAAAAGACAGTTAAAGCGAAGAACTAAGACAGTTCAAAAGTAATCCATAGAATCCACACAAACTCTGAATTCTATCAGTGTAGGACCAGACATACCTGAACTTTAGGGCATAAGGTAGTATAGTTAGTTAAGAGTGCTGGGACTTGTAAGCCTGTGAGAGATAAACTGCAGTTCCCAGGATTCTTGGGGAAAAGTCATGTGCTCTAAATGTGGTTTAAATGTATGGTAAGTATGCATTCCCAGTTTTGCTGTCTTGATGAAATTAGGATCTAGC
This sequence comes from Rhineura floridana, assembly GCF_030035675.1. Classification (NCBI taxonomy): domain Eukaryota; kingdom Metazoa; phylum Chordata; class Lepidosauria; order Squamata; family Rhineuridae; genus Rhineura; species Rhineura floridana. The sequence goes on along the minus strand of NC_084488.1, from coordinate 71,885,246 downwards.
TACATGTTATGCAAGAGATCTCTGACTGAGTCACTTAATATTTTAATTCTTACTCAAAAGCCATTGCAGGTAACTTATGCTGGCAAAATGGGTAACTCATAATGCCGTTGTATAAATCTATGGTGCGGCCGCATTTGGAATACTGTGTAGAGTTCTGGTCACCTCATCTCAAAAAGGATATTATAGAGTTGGAAAAGGTTCAGAAGAGGGCAACCAGAATGATCAAGAGGATGGAGCAACTCCCTTACGAGGAAAGGTTGCAGCATTTGGGGCTTTTTAGTTTAGAGAAAAGCAGGTCAGAGGAAACATGATAGAAGTATATAAAATTATGCATGGCATTGAGAAAGTGGATAGAGAAAAGTTTTTGTCCCTCTCTCATAATACTAGAACTTGAGGACATTCAAAGAAGCTGAATGTTGGAAGATTCAGGACAGACAAAAGGAAGTACTTCTTTACTCAGCGCATAGTTAAACTATGGAATTTGCTCCCACAAGATGCAGTAATGGCCACCAGCTTGGATGGCTTTAAAAGAAGATTTAGACAAATTCATGGAGGACAGGGCTATCAATGGCTACTAGCCGTGATGGCTGTGCTGTGCCACCCTAGTCAGAGGCAGCATGCTTCTGAAAACCAGTTGCCGGAAGCCTCAGGAGGGGAGAGTGTTCTTGTACTCGGGTCCTGCTTGCGGGCTTCCCCCAGGCACCTGGTTGGCCACTGTGAGAACAGGATGCTGGACTAGATGGGCCACTGGCCTGATCCAGCAGGCTCTTCTTATGTTCTTAACTCTACTTTTAAAAGTTTGTTCTTCCTCTTGAAGGCATGAGCCGGCTCAACCAACAGTAGCCTCACTCCTGAATGGAGTTTGGATCTGGTGCACTTTATGCCAGCTTAATTTAAACCAGCATGCTGGTTTCCCATAGTTAGGATTGCTCCTGGGCAGAGCAGTCCAACTTGTTGGAGGCTGGTGGGAGCAAAGCTGGTGGAGATAGAGCTGGCAGAAAGGGTGCCACATCCAGCTGCCACTCGGAAGCCTCCTGAAGGGGAGGATGCTGGCTGTGCTGGCAGGGTGTAGCAGAAGGAAACAAAATATGTTTCCTTCCACCACCCTTTTTCCCAGAGCACTGGCTGCCACGATAGAGAACTGGGGGAGGGAGTCAAATGGGACCTGGAAATGGCCTAAGTCACTCGTTGGCCCCTTCTCTGACATGCCCCAGAATGGCTCTTTTGCAGGCCTTCCACTGGATAACCTTATTTATTCATTATTTGATTTATATCCCACCCTTCCTTCCAGTAAGAACCCAGGGCGACAACCAAAAGCAATAAAACACTTTAAAACTTCATAACAGACCCTAAAATACAGTTTAAAAAATCTATAATAACATTTTTTAAAAGCTTGAAAAAACATCTTTTTTAAAAAAAGGTTTAAAATATATATTTAAAAAAAGATTTAAAAACATATTTTTTTTTAAAGAAAGGTTTAAAACCGTATTTTTTTTAAAAGGTTTAAAACATATTAAAAAACAATTCCAACACAGACGCAGACTGGGATAAGGTCTCTACTTGAAAGGCTTGTTGAAAGAGGAAGGTCTTCAGTAGTCGCTGAAAAGATAACAGAGATGGCACCTGTCTAATATTTAAGGGGAGGGAATTCCAAAGGGTGGGTGCCACTACACTAAAGGCCCATTTCCTATGTTGTGCAGAACGGACCTCCTGAGCGTGTGATCAACTGGGTACATAAAGGATAAGACAATCTTTCAGGTACTCTGGACCCAAGCTGTATAGGGCTTTGTACACCAAAACTAGAACCTTGAACTTAGCCCAGTAGCTAATGAGCAGCCATTGCAATTCTTTCAGCAGCGGGGTGACATGTTGGCGATACCCTGCCCCAGGGAGCAGTCTCAAAGCTGCATTTTGCACCAGCTGCAGCTCCCCGACCAACATCAAGAGCAGCCCCACATAGAGTGCATTACAGTAATCCAGCCCGGAGGTCATGCTATGCCGGTCCAGAAATGGCTGCAGCTGTCTTACCAGCTGAAGCTGGTAAAATGCACTCCTAGCCATTGAGGTCACCTAGTGACAAAAGATGGATCCGGGAGCACCCCTAGACTTTGAACCTGCTCTTTCAGAGGGAGTACAACCCTATCCAAATCAGGCAACTGAACAATTATCTGAACTCAGGAACTACCAACCCACAGTGTCTCCGTCTTGCTAGGATTCAGACTCAGTTTATTGGTCCTCGTCCAGCCCACCACCAAGTCCAGGCCGCAGTCCAGGGCTTGCACGGCCTCTCCCAATTCATATGTTACAGAGAAATAGAGCTGGATACTGTCAGCATACTGCTGACACCTCATCCCAAATCTCCTGATGACTGCTCCCAAGGGCTTCATAAAGATGTTAAACAGCATGGGGGACAAGATGGTACCCTGCTGCACCCCACAGCACAACTACCAAGCAGCCAAAAGACAATCACCCAATGCTATTATCTGAAAGTGACCTTGGAGATAGGATTGGATCCACTGTAAAACCAAGTCGGCCCAGAAGGATACCATGGTCAATGGTATCAAAAGCCAGTGACAGATCAAGTAATAGTAACAGGGTCACACTTCTCCTGTCCTTCTCCCAATCAAGGTTATTCGTCAGGGTGACAAAGGCCAATTCAGTCCCATAACCAGATCTGAACCCAGACTGGAATGGGTCAAGATAATCTGTTTCATCAAAGAATACTTGCAATTGCTGCACCACAACTCTAAGAATCACCTTCCCTAAGAGGGGGTTTTTTGTGACCAGTCAGAAATTGTTGCAAACCAATGGGTCCAAGGTGGGCTTTTTCAGGAGAGGGTGGATCACCGCCTCTTTCAAGGCAGCTGGAACCACTCTCTCCAGCAACAATGCATTGACAACTCCCTGGATCCACTCAGCCAGACCCCCTCAGCAAGCTTTAATAAGCCAAGAAGGGCAAGGGTCAAGAGGACACATTGCTGGCTGCATCATTGCAAGCATCTTGTCTACGTCATCAGGCCACATTGACTGAAACCGATCCCAAGAAGTTGCAGTAGACGTTGCCCTGGACACGTCATTGGGGACTACAGTAGATGTGGATGGGGTATCAAGATTGCTATGAAGGCGAGCAACTTTATCCTCAGCATGCCTTGCAAACAATTCACAGTGGGCCTCCAAAGGTCTAAAACTCCATTTCCTGGAGTTGATGTCAACAGACCCCTGATAATATGGAAAAGCTCTGCTGGACAGCTACTTGAGAATGTGATGGTGGCAGAGAAGTGGGCCTTTTTCACTGCTCTCACTACCACACAATAGGCACGGTTATAATGTTTTAGTCATGCCCGATCAGCTTTACAGCACATTTTTCATTACTTGAGCTCTAGCTGTTGTCCAGCCTGTTTCATTGCCCTTAGCTCAATAATGTACCAACGTGCAAACGGCTCCACAATGCCGGTCAGGATGCTTGCAGGCAGCAGTGTCAAGAGCCCAATGGACCTCGCTGTTCCACAGCGTGACAAGGGCTTCAACAGGGTCACCTGCTCTATCTACTGGGAACTCCCCCAGGGCATTCAGGAATCCAGTGGATTCCATTAGTCTCTGGGGGTGGACCATTTTAATATGGCCACCACCCCTGCAGGGGAGGATCAGAACTGTAAGTCTAAATTTCACCAGGAAGTGGTCTAACCATCACAATGTGGTGACATCCATCCCCCCTATCTCCAGACCACCCCTTCCTCCATCTGGAGAAGAACCAAGTTGTGGGTGTGCCATACCCTATGCCTTGGGCCAGTGCAACTTAAGATGGCCCCATGGTTGTCATGGAGGCCATGAAGTCCTGAGCCAGAACACTAGAGGCAGCCTCAGCATGGACATTGAAATTACCCAGGACTATCGTTCTGGGCTCCTCTAGTACCACAGCTGAGATGGCCTCCGCCAGCTCAGTCAGAAAAGCTGCTAGGCAGCAGGATGGACAGTACATCAACAGCAACCCTAGTTTACTGTCTCCTTGGCCCGACACCAGGTGCAGGGCCTCACAGCCAGCTCCAAGACAGAGTGGTTTCCTGGTGACAGAGAAGGAAGATCTGTAGACCACAGCAACTCCTCCTCCCCCATCCCTGCAGCCTGTGCTGGTGTCGCACCGAGTATCCAAGTGGACAAAGCTGAGTGAGATTAACTCTTCCCAGCTCACCCACCCAGGTCTCAGTAATGCACAAATCAGTACTTTCATCCACAATCAAGTCATGGATGAGAGTGGTCTTATTGTGTACCGATCTGACGTTAAACAACAACACACACAGGCCAGTGGGCACAGCAGATGAGCAACGAGGAACCCATCCATGAGAGGAGTGGGAGCGAGGAACAAGGCGTAGAAAGCCTTGCTCTCATTTTCTATGGTAGGTCACCACCTCCCCATGGATATGCTTCCCTCTACCCATGATCACTGAAATAGGGGTGGCATCACTCATGTTCCTCCTTGCTAAGACTCCTTCTAAACACCTGCTATGGACCCAACAAAAGCCCACCAACAAAACCTACCTGAACCAGTTGTCCCAGTAGGCCCCTGACAGAATTGGGGACAGTCAGACTGTGATGTCCCTGTATATAGATAGCACTATAAATATGGTAAGTGCAGGTTTATTAAAGTATATATGGTAAGTGGACTGAGTGAGAGAGGGGAGTACATGGGCTAGAATGCTGGAGAATGCTGTATGATGATTGGCTGAGCGTTTGAGTGGCTGAAGGTATAAATGAGAGGATGACAGCTGAGAGGAGGTGGAGTTTGGGAGTTCTGGTGGTCGGTTGTTGTGGGTTGGGGTTGGTTGTGGGTTGAATTGTATTAGGCTGGTATTGAGGCAGATTATATATGACTAGAAACATAAAGAGTAATGCAATATATGAAACCATACGCTTGTTAAATATACCTTAAGTGATCTTGTTATTTCCTGGTGTTTATAAATAAATATTTTCTTGGTTTACCAAAAGCTTGATCCTTGGCTGGGGCTTTCACAGACCAGAAGGGTGGGCAGGGTATTTACCAAGGTGCAGAAACAGTATCAAATGGTGGCAGCGGTGAAGAGATAGTGTAACATCATCAAGTATCCAGAGCAACCCAGGGCTGTATGCTTTATAGGCAAAAAGATACAGGGGGGTTGTGGCCTGCAAGTGCACCCAGACACAAAGGAACAATAAGCCAGAAGAAGACTAAGGCAAAGTCTCAAGGCAATATTGTGAAACAGGGAGTGGCTGGTGGTGCTGCCTAGCAGTGGGATCTTGCAAGATCTGTGCTAGAGTCGGTGAGAGAACAAATAAAAACCAGGATCCTGACTGATGGGACCTGACAGGTGGTGGCAGCAGGAGGGATCCTGTCACAGACCCTCTCAATATCTTTCACACCGGGCACATCTACTCCCCCCATCTCACACACAGGGAGGGCCAGCTTTCTCAATCTGAAGGCATCTGGCGACTTTCTCCTATCATTCAGTTCACTGCATAGGCTCTCACTCTGTGCAAGAACTACACATGTGCCATATGCCCTCCTCCCCACTACCAATCTCTTCTAGATTGGTTTTTAAAAAAAGAAATAGAAGGGGGTAGTTCCCTCGCCCTCGGGACTCCCCAAGGGGCAACCCCACCAGTGGCAGACCCAGCCAGGAGCTAATACAAGAGGCTGCAAGATTAACTGCAGTCTCTCTCTGGACCCAGGGTCAGGCAGGGGGCCCAGTCCTTGCAGCATTTACCAGGGGCTTCAGCTGTCTCAAGAAACAGCAACCCAGAGGAGCAAGCAGACAGCACCCAGATGCTCAAAGACTCGCTCCCAGGACAGGTCTTCTCCATCCCCAGTGCTGCAGCTGTTCCCTACTATGCTGGGCTAGGCTTCCCCCGCAGATCTCCAGTGTAAAACCTTTGTCCCAGCCAGCTCAGCCAGAGGTCTGCCATATCTAACTGGCCTCAGCCCAGCATAAATGTGTCCTTAGCCAACTTACATATATCTACATTTATTATCTTCCCATGTCTTCCCACACCTTTTTTTTAATGTACCTTGTGTATTATTTTCCTCCTCTTATTGAAAACTGGAGGTTGGGTTTTCAGTCATTCTGTTTGGGCCCAAGGCTATAACACCTGAGACTTAACTTAGGTATAATAATCTTTTTTTAAAAGAATATTCCCAATAGTTATGTACCTGCCCCCACAAAAGGCAGGTTTAGTATTTTCTTCTCTTTTTAATTATCATTCTTTTTTCTTTCATTTTCATTTTTATTTCTTGTTAAAGTTAATGAAAAATATTAACAAATTAATGGTAGGAAAAAGTACGCACACTATCAGTTCCTGTGAATGTATTGTCATCAGTGTCATCATGGGGCTTGCTCAGTTTACAAGTCATGCCTGACTGCGTAAGTGTTACAGAGGAATGTGAAAATGATATATAACAACCCTAACTTTAATATAAAACAGATATAGAGGGGACAACCATGCTGCAGGTTTATGGCAAGCCAGGAGGGCCAATACACCTTTGTATGCAGAGCAAAATATCTTATGTTGACCCATTCAATATTTTCACACGACTGTTTAGAATTGGCTGCATGTAGCTTAAAACCTTTTGTTCTTTAGGAATCCTTGACAAAAGTGTGGTGAAGTTCAGCAGAAAATTTTGGCAGGAAAAAAAATAAGCAGAGGGCTTTAGCCATAAAGTATTTCATCCCAAGTGGTTTTGATAATTTAAAGTTTCAGCAACATTCAGAAACTAATGAAGCCTTAAGATAACTTTTCCATTCCACAGTTTAGTTTACTATCCAGAAACCTTAATTGAAAGCACTCCATACAATCCTAAGATGGTCATTATTATTAAAAAGCATTTTTATAGTGCAGTACAATTACACAGTACACTCAGAACACTCTCCTAATTTTAAAAAATGCTGAACAGCCACATTTTATCTACAGCCACTCTGAACATCACTTGAACTAAACTCCTCACAGTCTAAAAAATCATAAGCCCACACAAGATGTAGAGTACAAACCATTAGGTCAGACACTTTCACACCTTGCCAAAACTTATATAAAGAGCTGCACTGATCTGATTTTGCAGTTTATGCATGTTTTGCATTTATATGTAAGGATTAGGGTGAAATTGGGTTTGATTTGCATTTGAATGCAAACCTACCTTAGTTTATACTCCATGAACTGAAACACAGTTTTTAATTTCTAAAATCTCCCAATTCAAATTTTTGTAACTCTCCAAACAAAAGCATTTGTACAAAAATGTGTATATTACAGGGAAGTGTGCATTAAAATGAATATATTAGTGAAAACAACAAACAAAGATGCATTATATTGGGGAATATTGTGTATATTTGGTGAAATGCAACTAAAATGCTGATGAATTGTCATGGCATTTCTTTTTTTAAAAATCACAAATTGATGCAGAAATGTGGCAAACTAAACTTAAAAGTGGAAAAATTAGAAGGTGAGAGAAGTAGACATTAAGAGTCATCCATACCTATTTATATGTCACATTTTCACTTCTGGGGAACATCTGTAGCCAGGGCCGGCTCCAGGCATGCGAGGGCCTTTGGGCATCAGCTTGCCCTGGCCCCCCAGTGTGTGTGTGTGTGTGTGTGTGTGTGCGTACGTGCATGCACACGCCCCCCACGTGTCCCCCACGGCCCCCCTACATGTCTAGTCTTTACCATTGCCCTTAATGAAGGTGGCGGCCGCTGTTTCCCTAAGGGGAATGAAGCCTCTGCCGCCATCTTTGTTGATGGCACACATGCATGCTACGCATGCATATCTCTGCCATCAACTAAGATGGTGGCAGCAGCTTCAGTACCTTAGAGAAGCTGCAGCCGCCATCTTCATTAAGGGCAATGCTAAAAAGCTGGTAAGTGGGGGCCGTGGGGGGGCGTGGATCGCAGAAGGGGAGCAGAGGGCCCCTCAGGGGCCCCTCAGGGGCTCCTATAGCTCCGGGGCCCTCAGGCCAGTGCCCAACCTGGCCGCCCTTTAGAACTGGCCCTGTCTGTAGCTCAGTAGAAGAGCACGTGCTTTGCATGGAGAAAGTTCCATGGAAGGTTTGGATGGAGAAGATGTCAAGCATTGACATCTCCAGGTACGGCTGAGAAAAGACTTGCCTGAAATCATAAATACTATAGAAAATACTGAGCTAGATGAGCCTATGGTGTGATTCAATCTAAGGTACTTTCCTGTGTTTTTTATTCAGAGGTCACAAAAAACCTCATTAAAAAAAGTAAACATCTGTCTGTGTTAATTTCAGAAGAACCTTAAGACCTGCAGTTCACAGTGCAGATTTTACACATAATGAAAACTTTCCCTCCCTCAGAAATAGGTCACACCGGATTGTTCATAACATCCAAAGTGATAGAAGATGGATGATGACTGAGTCTCATAGCACAATCCAATCCACATTTATTAATAAGTAAATCCTGCTGTGTTCAATGGGATTTAATTCTAGGTTAGCCTGCACAGGATTGCAACCTTAATGAACCTTAATGGAATAACACACACACACACAAATGTAGGAATGTCCCTGGGAATCCCTGGACTGGAGGACAGAAGATTATGAACAATTTGCAAGGGTTGGGGAGGAGGGAAGAGAGAGGCAGCATGACCTGCAGAGGCCTGTAGTCAACACTGCACCTTTACAGGCATTCCCTGCCTCTGTTGTTAAGATGGCAGTAGAGGCAACAGCTACAGGTGATGGAGTCTCACCACCGTTGGCTTTTACGAGGTAATTCTGGAGGCTACAACACTCAAGAATGCTTGTAAAATACGGGGGAGCCCCCCTCCCTTCCTTCTATGCTGCCTCCCTCGTTATTTGACTTGGAATCAGACGCTAGCTATCGGTATGACCCAGGGACGCAACTTGATATTCCATCTACGCCAGGCCGCCACTGCCGCTGCTGCCTCTCACAGTGGAGGGCTCCGAGAAGGGCTGGAGCCAGAGAGGGACTGTGGCTTCTTGGCGGACCTGATGATTTGGCCTGTCCTTGGAAGATGCCGTTTTTGCTGTGAAGATCTTTTGGCGTCTTCTGAGAGCCAGGAAGCGCCTCTGCAGTTGTTGCCCACTCTGCCTTGATATCAGCTGTGCTTACACCTTGGCTCTTTCGCTTGGCATCTTTGAGAACTTCCCTGTTAGTTTTGTTTGCAAGGGGTCTGTTTACCCCGCCCTTCTCCCTGTTGGAGCTGCTGGATGCTAAGATCAAGAGGAGATGTAGCCTTTGATCTTGCAAACGGACTATCACCCACATTGGCTTTTAGTGGGAAGACTTATATCAGGAGCTTCCATTTGAAATTACATCTTCGGACAATACAGGCGAGAAGCCCTATTAGTGAAATCTAGTTCCCTCTACCTTATTGTTTAGTCTTTATTGTTTAGCTTCGATGTTTTGATGTTCTGATGCTCTTGTTGTTTTTGTTGCTCTGATGTTTTATATGTTTTTGCTTTGTACATCGCTCAGAGTGGCTGAGTATTCCAGCCAGATGGGTGACTAATAAATCGAATGAATGATTGAAAGAATGAATAAATAAACAAAAAAAGTCCAGTGGTCCAAATATTTAAAACTAAGGGATTTACTATGAATTTAGGAAACACTGAAAACATGTCCCCATCTTCAGTGAGGGCATGTTTGCCTCCACCCACCACTCCTGTACTAAAGAGACTTGGGAAGATCCCTCCCAAAGTGGGGGCAGCTTCTGCAGGGTCATGTGGTGCATTTTACCCTACAGTAGGGCCCCACTCATACAGCGGGTTAGTTCCGGACCCCCGCTGTAAAGCAAAAACCACTGTAAAGTGGAACCCATTGAATAGAATGGTGCGCGATGCCAGAAAACTGCCGTAAAAGCGGAACAAGTGCCGTATGAGTGGGGCTTTAGTCTAATTGTGTCTAATTGAGACTGCTGTATTAGTGAAGCGCTGTAAAGCAGGGCCCTACTGTATTGCGCCAGGGCAGAGCAGGGTTTAAATGCCTGCTCTGCCTGTACCTCTCCTTCTTTTGTGGTCTTTTCACACCCTTCCTTCCTATACATAGTATGGGTTTTACCAGTCACTGGTGAGCAGGATTTTTTTTGTTCGATTATGCTTTTAAGGTTCCTTCTCATTTTACCTACTTCTTATTGCGTGGGTTCTAATTACAATTGGCTTTTGGAGGAGCCAGCTGCTTGCCTTTGGCATGGAATTTGGGCAGGTGAGGAAATGGGTAGTTAAATTGTAGGTATACTGAGGTATTTTGGGGGTTAAGGGGCACCCTTTAGGGAACCACCAGTGCTTTATGCCTGGGGGGAACTGGGGGGTGACCTCATGGCCTGATTAGTGCCTGAACACCAGAATAGTGGGGCCATGGTGAGCAGTTTGGACACATACCCAAGGCTCACTTCGCAAGGAGAGAGGATTTTCTTCCCTATCCTTTGCTGGGGAGCCACAGCCTTTGGCTGAATTTGGCCTAAGCCTATTGCCATACAAAAGTAGAGCTGCACTACAAATTAAAAGTAGAGCTGCACTACAAATTATTCAGCTTCAGTATTTTAGATAGAAATTTGAAACTTTTTAAATTTAATTTTTGTACAATGTATTCCTTTATTGATGCATTGCTTTATTGATGTATTGCCTTGTTGATGTATTTTTATATTTGTGTTTACTTTTTCTGTAAGCTGCCTTGAGGGCTGTTTGGCCAAAAGGCAGGGTTTAAATAAACATTAACATAACATAACATAACAATTACATGCCCAAAGGGCTGGAGGGACACAGACTGAGATTAGATCCTCATTTGAATTTGGTTGATTTGGTTTGTATGGACTGCAGGTTCTCCAAAGTTTGTTATAGTTTAATAAATACAATATCATTCCAACTTTACTGTCTCACAGGTCTTCTTTGGGATATGGGGGCAAAGAAAAACACTTCATCAACTAAGTTTGAAACAATTATCAAAGTTTACTAAGATGATGACGTGACTTCATCGAAACTCTGTTCTCTGTTTCCAAAGGGCAACTGTGTAAGTCTTTGCGGCAAAAAACGCAGAAAGACTATCTGATGAAGTGGACCATAGTCCATGAACACTTACGTATTAGTCTTTAAGATGAAAAAAGGCCTCTTTGTTGTCCTCTACCATACTAGATGAACATACTGGGTTGGATCCAGAATAAGTTAGTTAAACTTAGGTCTTGTGACAATGAATGGGACAAGCCATGACTCAAGTCCCACTGATGTTAGTGAGACCTAAGCTCAGCTACTTGGGGTGCAGTCCTAATCCCAGCTGCTACATGGCGAGTCTTCCTGCAGTGGTGCTGTCGTCACTAGCTTCATGTCTATCTCCAGTGCTTCTAAGCTTTCTGTATGGATTGGAATGCCAACGGGAAAACCTACCATCACGAGACCCTCCAGCTGGCATCCCAGGAACTGTGACTGCCTAGGAGGCTTCCTGTGGAGTGCTGAAATGGTGTTTTGTTCTTCTTCAAGGGGGGCATTTTAAAAAAAAATGAAAAACTAATGGGGACAAACCCCTGGTTATCACAAATGCCTGAACTGCTCATGACATAGTGGTCACAGCATGTATATTGAAGTCCTCAAGCATCACAAAACAGTTTTAAAGCTTTACTTTAATACAAGAATTGATGTGGGTTTAAATCTGCAGATTAATGTGGAAACTGGATGGAGAAGACTTTTGAATGAACACATGTGAGGCAAAGTGAAATGGACTGGAGATTGACAGATTCTGTCTCTATGCTACTCCAGATATCTATGCAGAAAATGGGCTATCTGGAAATCTTACATCTTCAGTAAGTGAAACACTTTAAAAATAAAAGCTGAAGATTATATTTCTCTACAGCATAAGTGGGCCCTGACATGTCTTGAAGCTGTCCTGTTCTTCCATCCCATCAGAATTCCTAGGTCTTCTTTCTCAGTAGACCTGCATAGAATTCTAACCTAACATAGCCATAATGAAAATGGAATCAGAGTGGTCTTCATTCTAGGTCAGCTAATCTGGAACACTTTTATGTCTGTGTCCACCCATCACTGGCTCTAACTCTGCCTACCACCAGAATGCAGTACCTGGCAGGTTATCCCAAGGAAGGAAATGTGGGCCTTGACAGATACAAAGTTGTCCACCCCTGATCTATAGGGAGGTAATGGAGGCCTTGAATTCAGGTGCCAAAATGTTTCACAGTTGAAGGAAGCCAGAATGCTAGATGCAAACAGTGTTGAATGAAATCTTATAAATTCCTTTCTGTACCTTGCTCACGTTCACTTTTTAATATAAACTTAAATGCAGTCTTCTGCAAGACCATTTTTTATCTGAACTTTTACTGTTGGAGCCACTGAAATCCATTTGTATGTGTTTTGCATTCACTGAACCTTGAATGTTCCATCTCTAAATATCCATCTACTTTGAATTTCTTTCTTAAAAAAAAAACTGTTAACAATTATTCTGTTTTCCAGATATAACGCTGTTTAGGGACAGTGTAGATTCAAATGTCTGAAGGTAATATTGTGTTATTTAAAAAAGTGTAGCTGTGGGACAAGGTGGCACATGACAGCTCCTGATAACACTCTACACAATGCTCCTCTTGAAGTACTTAATCAATTCTGCCACATTTAATCTATGACATTTGATATAAATTGTCACCTGGAAGTAACTACTGGCACAGGAAGAGCAGCCACCACTTTTGGTAAACTTACCAAAGCATACCTAGAATAATAACAAATGGGACATGAACACAGGTGCATCTCAACCATATCTGCGGTGTTATTAGCAGCCTGTCATTTTGTGGTGAGATAAGGACTTCCCCAAAATCCGAACTAAGTTTTCATTAACTTAGAGGGGTCGTGGGGCTACATATGCATTGCTGCCCCCAACAGCACCACTTTTCTGTATTGAGCAAGATGGTCTGAAGGGGGATTGTAAGTGCATTCAGCTGGGCATGCTTGCAGCTCTCCCCATTGTTTGGAACCCTGCACCATCAGGCTATCAAACTGTGGGAAGGACTGTAAGCATGTTCAGTTGAGTGCAATTACCATCTGCCTTCAGATGTTCTCGCTCTACACAGGAAGAATGGGGGAGGGTCATAGACCTGCATAGGATGGGACGAGAACAGTAAGGTAGGTAGGAATACAAATTGAAACTTACTACTGCTAAAATGGTGTAAAGAGATGAATGTACTAACTTTAATACCTACAACAGATAAAATATGTTCAAGTGACATAAAATAAAATGATAAATATAAATATGGGGTCACCTGTACCTGATATCTGAAAGTAGAACTTTGGCAAGATGTCCTAAAATGCTATTGTTTATGCACAGAAATTTCATTACAAGTGGCTAGTTCACTACTACGTCCACACAGATTAATTAAATTGTTAGTCTTTTTGTGACAAATTGTGTGGAGAAAAAATTGGATCACTGAGAAAGACCCACAGAGTTGAAATGCATTTGGTCCTAGGAAAATGTATGGTTACACTCATTTCTGGATCAGGCATTCATTTATTATGTCTCATAATATATGTCTATATTATTGTCTCACAGCATTTATATTCATCATTTTATGTTTCTGTCATTTGAACATATTTCATCTATTGTGGTATTAAAGTCTGTACAGTCATCTCTTTACAATATTTTAGTAGCAGTAAGCTTCAGTTTTTATTTCTACTCAACTTTTTTTTGTCTGGTTTGGTGACTTGCACAGGATTGCCAACTCTAATCTGAAGCAGCCACAATGAAAATTTCATTTTCATTTTATTAAATTTATATACCGCCCATAGCCGAAGCTCCCTGGGCGGCTCACAACAATCAGCAAAAATACAATAAACACATATTTAAAACAGTATTAAAAGCTTAAAAGTTAAATTTAAAATGTAAACCTTTTTACACAATACTAAAATACTAAAAGACTAAAATACTAAAATGCCTGGGAGAAACGTAAAGTTTTAACCTGGTGCCGAAAAGATAGTAATGTTGGCGCCAGGCATACCTCATCCAGAAGACTATTCCATAGTTTGTGGGCCACCACTGAGAAGGCCCTTTTTCTTGTCGCCACCCTCCGAGCCTCCCTCTGAGTAGGCACTCGGAGGAGGGTCTTCGATGATGAGCGTAGTGTATGGGTAAGTTCGTATCGGGAGAGACATTCCATCAGGTATCGTGGTCCCGCGCCGTGTAAGGATTTATAGGTTAAAACCAGCACCTTGAATCGGGCCCAGAAACCTATAGGCAGCCAATTCAAGCGGGCCAGAATCGGTGTTATATGTTCAGACCGCTTGGTCCTCGTTATCAATCTGGCCGCTGCATTTTGCACGAGCTGCAGTTTCCGAACCGTCTTCAAAGGCAGCCCGACTTAGAGCGCATTGCAGTAATCTAATTTAGAGGTTACCAGAGCATGGACAACTGAGGCGAGGTCATCCCTATCCAGATAGGGGCGAAGATGGGCCACCAGACGGAGTTGATAAAAAGCACTCTGTGCCACCGAGGCTACCTGATCCTCAAGTGACAGGGATGGTTCTAAAAGAACTCCCAAACTTTGAACCCGTTCCTTCAGGGGGAGTGTAACCCCATCCAGAACAGGTTGGATATCCACCATCTGGTTGGGAGAACCACCCACTAACAGCATCTCGGTCTTGTCTGGATTAAGCCTCAGTTTGTTAGCTCTCATCCAGTCCATTGTCGCGGCCAGGCATCGGTTCAGCACATTGACAGCCTCACCTGAATAAGATGAAAAGGAGAAGTAGAGCTGCGTGTCATCAGCATACTGATGGCAACACACTCCAAAACTCCTGATGACCGCACCCAGGGGCTTCATATAGATGTTAAAAAGCATGGGGGACAAAACTGACCCCTGCGGAACTCCATACTGGAGGACCCAGGGTACCGAGCAGTGCTCCCCAAGCATTACCTTCTGGAGACGGCCTGCCAAGTAGGAGCGGAACCACTGCCAAGCAGTGCCGCCCACTCCCAAATCAGCGAGTCTCCCCAGAAGGATACCATGGTCAATGGTATCAAAAGCCGCTGAGAGATCAAGGAGAATCAACAGAGTCACACTCCCCCTGTCTTTCTCCCGACAAAGGTCATCATACAGGGCGACCAAGGCTGTCTCTGTGCCAAATCCAGGCCTGAAACCTGACTGAAATGGATCTAGATAATCGGTTTCATCCAAGAGTGTCTGGAGCTGGCTGGCAACCACTCGTTCGAGGACCTTGCCCAAAAATGGGACGTTTGCTACCGGCCTGTAATTATGAAGATTTTCTGGGTCCAAGGACGATTTCTTCAGAAGTGGTCTCACCACCACCTCTTTCAGGCAGTCAGGGACCACTCCCTCTCGTAATGAGGCATTGATCACTTCCCTGGCCCAGCCGGCTGTTACATCCCTGCTAGCTTTTATTAGCCAAGAGGGGCAAGGATCCAACCTAGAAGTGGTTGCACGCACCAAACCAAGCACCTTGTCAACGTCCTCAAGCTGTACCAACTGAAACTCATCCAAAAAATCAGGACAAGATGGAAGCAGTGGGTCATTATTCTTGATTAGTTAATACAGAACACTTTTGTCTCTGGCTCCATTCATCGTTAGCTCTGAGCATGGTGTCCACACAAATATTGTTAGCAAATGCCTAAATAGGGATCGAAGCAAAGAAAGAAATTCAGCAGCTTCACTGGGTGTCATTCTTGCTAATATGTGATCATCAGAATGAATGTCGTTGCTCCAGCCAAACCCCCTAAGGATTTTCTTAAACAAAAATGGCTGTATTGGTTGGGTATACCCAGAGACCAGATTGACACCCACACACTGAGCAATGGGATTTATGATGAGATAGCCAATGCTAAGACAAACAAAGGTTGCCCAAAAAGTATTATTTCAGAGACTTCTGGAATCAATTCTAGAAATCTGGCAGTAGATAGGAACACTGACTGGCACAATAAATGTGGCTCCCATAGCTTCAGAACAAACAGGAGAATAAGAAGCAAAATGTCAGTCACCTAAGTTACACCTGCAGCAGATCTTACCAATCCAGGAGCTGTGTTTACGGCTAACCAGAGCAAATATTATAATTCATCCTAGCCATCTGCAGGGATACTGCATGTTCTTGTCTTTTGGAAATGGACAATAGCCGTATGCCTGAGTATTACCCCCACTACAAGCCACAGCAGTGTACAAACAACTCGTGCAGTGTTTTCATGTGTGTGAGGAATGATAAAAGAATGCACAGAGAGTAGATTAGACATTTGTCAGTGATGTAAGGGACTTTTCATGGGTCTCAGATGAAAGGAGTTTTCCTAAAATCAGCCAAAGAACTATGCTGCCACCTAGTGGTAAAGCAAACACATTTCTTTTGCTTTCAGATTCAGGTAATATTTATTTCTATTCTTTGTGTGGCCAAAGATCCACTTGGTTTACACATATACTTTTTTTCTAGGAAAAGAAAACCCACATATTTTAGTCTATAATATTCCAAAGTAAACACTTTTTATTCCGTTAGGTGGAATTACACATTAGAACAATTGTACTAAAGGAATGATGACCTGGAAGAAGAGGGCTGGAATTCATAAACATATTTCATTCACAGAAGAGCTCAGGGAGAATTCCAGACTTGACTGCTTCTGATCTCATTGTTCAGGTGCTTCACAATATATTACAAAGCAGTAGGACTACAGTGATTTGAGTAGGCAGAGAATGACTCTTCATGAAGTATTGTCCCTCATAGACAAAAATGGCTAGTAATGCTGGTTTTCCCACCCAAAGGGAGTTCTGTAGTCTATAAACAGAGCTATAAAAATGTGCATTTGAAATCACCAGTACCCTGAGCATCTCACAAAATATGCTAAAAGAATTCCCACTGTAATTGTTGCAGTTAACTCTCATTTTTCTTCAAGAAGTCAAGGTTGCTCATACAGTATACAGTCTGGTATTTTACATCACCAAGAAATGGGCATGATATTTATTCATAGGGCAGTTGGCCCATTCATTTGCAATAATGACTCATCTGACAGTGCCTTAAGTTAACCAAACCCAAGATCTTTTTTCTTAAAGGAAGTATGATTAAGAAATAGGATAATTTCTTTTTTAACTAACTGGACACATTACAATCCAAGGAAATAAATTGTATGAAATACATTAGAAATTTTAGAAGTAGACTGAACCTTCCATGTTTACACAGATTCTGTTATAAGGCAGAGGTGGACAAAAGGTCGACCAGAATCTACTGATAGATGTCTGGATGATTTGAATCCCACTTGTCTAACAGCAACAATTAAAGAGCTACCCCCCCCCAATCAGGTTGCTGTCAAGGAACCCTCGAGTAGGAGACATTTCTTGCATGGAAGGATTTGTTTGCTTGGTTTGGGTATTATCCTGGGCTGGGCATGTGTTCAGAATAGGGGTGGGTGAGAAATTTGATTCCGTTTGCATTACAAGCTGAATTTATGAAATTTGCACTTTCTGAAAAAAACATGATAACCAAAACACAGCCATCCTTTGAAATTTGCCCTTATTCAAATTTTGCAATGCAGTTTGCCCCCCAAACAATGTTTACAAAAATGTGTATGTTTGGAGAAAGTGTGCATTTACTCCTTTCTGACCAAAAGACATTTATTACTTTTAATGTTGCCAAATTTTGTACTGCAGTGAACTGACCCTAGCCATCTTGTAACCTTTATTTGCCCCCCTCTTGGAACTTTATAATCTTATGTCTTAACAATCTTATCTTATAGTATCATGTTTTAACAATTTTATCTTGTATTTTCTGACCCCATTTGATTGCATTTTATTCTTCTGTATATTAGGATAATCTCTTATGAGAGTTTTATGTCTCTATTTTATGCTGGTCATTGACCGTAACAATAAAGATTTGAGTGTGCATAAAAATGAATATGTGAGTGAAAAATAACATACAAAAATGCATTTTATGATGAGAAATGGCTTGCAAAAATGTGTACATTAGTCAAAACTGCCTACAAAAATGTGTTTATTAGGAGAAATTCACATTAAAATGCTGGAGAATTTTCATGGATGGAAAGGTAGAGCAGCTGTCACTGCAAAAGCCTCCCCTGCAGGGCCAGACCATGGAGGAAGAAGAACAGGAAGAGGAGGTGCTACACCACGGGGAAAGTGAGAGGCTGGAGGCTGCAATGGGCGAATATCTGCTTAATTTCACCATCCCACACAGCTGGAATTCAGCAGAATTTTCACCAACCCTAGGCTGCAGCTTGCCCCATAGTGTGGCACCTCCTCTTCCCATTCCTCCGCTGGGGTCTGGCCCTGCTCCGGGAGGCTTTAACTGCTGGAGCTGCTCTATCCTTCTACCCAGGGAGGGGCCCTTCTCTCCCGCCTCCTCCTCCTCTTCCATGTCAGGGGTGAGCTGGGAGGATCAGATTGGATCAGTGTGTGTGTGGGGGGGGTGAATCCCATCTCTAATGTAAATAACAAGCTGGCCCTACAGCTTCTTATCCCCCCCCCGTATTCTTCACATTATTGAATTAACAATTGGGCTCAGCTGCCTGCCTGCCTGCTGCTGGCAATGCAACTCTGGAAACGGGGCTGCAACTGCCCTTGGGAAGTTGCATTGTTCCAGTGACATCATACAGAAAAGATATGTTCCCCACCACGACCAGTGCACTGGAATGATACAGCCTTAATCATACCAAATTTTTCCAAATTCAGAAGGGGTGTGCACAATAACCCTTCCAAAGATCAGGAATGAGGGATTATTTTTTGAGTGGGAGATGCAGTTGCACTTACACACTCTTTCAGTAATGATATGGTCTGATCCCACATTTTGCTAGCAATGTCAAAAGTCAACTGAGTGCATGCTGATAACATAGGTCCTTTGTGCTTTGGAAATAGGCTGCAATGGCCCTGAGAAGATCTTCCATGATGACATTGCATCATTCCCAAGGCATTGGAGGGCAGCTATCTTTTTCTAATGCAATGCCACGGGACAGATGCAGTGTCACCGCTGAGCATCTTCCCAGGGTCATTTGTGGCTCCTGTTTCCAAAGTGCACAGCAATTATGTTCCCATGAGTGCGCAGATGAGCCATGCTGATGCTTTTATAGCTTACAAAAGTGAAGAGGCTGAGAAGCCCTCAGACCACCTTGTTATGTGAACTGTAAGTACCATTAATAAATACACCCTATCCTTCCAAATTTCCCATCCATACCTTCATTGGGAAGCAAGGTCTGACAGAAGTGGGGGGGGATTTTTCGTGGCTCCTATCTACATCACAGAATTATAGAGATGAAGGTTAATTAGCAGGGAGGAGACGGAACTCTACATGTGTGTAGATACACTTTTTATTACTTTTTAACATCATCATCATTTTTTTGCTACATCATACTTTCTAGGACTTGACCCTGCAGTAATAAACAGGTTCAGGAGGTACACTTTGAATCTTAGCTCAACTCAGACTCTATTGTTGTTGTTATGTGCCTTCAAGTCGACCACAACTCAAGGCGACCCTATGGATCAGTGACCTCCAAGAGCATCTGTCATGAACTACCCTGTTAAGATCTTGCAAGTTCGGGTCTGCGGCTTCCTTTATGGAATCAATCCATCTCTTGTTTGGCCTTCCTCTTTTTCTACTTCCGTTTTTCCCAGCATTATGGTCTTTTCTAGGGAATCATGTCTTCTCATTATGTGTCCAAAGTATGATAACCTCAGTTTCATCATTTTAGCCTCTTTATTCTATATGCATGTCAATATAGCTCAGAAGTCCAACCTTATGAGCCACTGCACAGATCTTGACCCATAAGATCAACCCCCTTATCTTACCTGGCATCCTATGGATCAGGGACAGCCAATGTGGTGCCCTCCAGATGTTTCTGGATTATAGTTCCTAGCATTCCTGACCATTGGCTGTGCTGGATGGGGTTGATGGGTGTTGTAGTCTACCAGCATCTGGAAAACACCACATTGGCTATCCCTCCTATGAATTATTTGGCCAGAAGTTGACACTGAATGACTGTATCTAACCAACCAACACCCCCCCCAAGTTGTCCCCAAATTTCAGATTTTATGTCAGCTGGGACTAGAGCAGGATGTACTGGACTACTAACCAAGAAATGGATGCTACTTGATATATTTGGAGACTCACCACAGTTTATGCTGTTTTAGCTAAACTTGACTCATAGGAATGTATTATTAGAGGTTATTCAGTGTTGGGCTTATAAGATGCAACTTGATCTTTCATGGGAAATTGTAGAAGCATTTTATGGCTACTCAAAAATTGATTTCCTTTGTTTAAAAAAAATCCCAAAGGGGAAAAACTCTGTTGTACTTTTTGCCTTGTCGTATTTGTCTCACAAGACTATGATGTCAATAGAGATACATTCTGACTATTTCAAGAGGATCTTGGAAGATGTGTATAATTCATGATATAGTTGTTTTTCAATAACAGTTTATCTTGCATTCCTGGAAATTTTTGTGGAGAGATGAATATAGCTACTTGCCAGAGACTGAGTCACCAGATGGCACAGTGGATGAATGCATTAACTCTTCCTCTCTAGAGATTTCATTTTAAAAAGGGTAACTCAAGAAGTATTGATGGACACACCAGCTCTGACAGATAGCACTTGGAAGATGCAGTGGCAGCAGCAGACTAGAAACATTCTTTCACCAGTACCATAGTGTAGCTGTAAAACCTCATAACTGTGCCTACTGTGTGGTAGTGAATGTGGCAAAGAGGGCCCACTTCTCTGCCTCCATTGCATTCTCAAGTAGCATCCAGTGGAGCTTTTTCATCTGTTAACTTCAGGAAATGGAGTTTTAGACCCTTTGGAAGCACTCTATGATTGTTTACAAGGCACTTGGAGGGTACAGTTGCTTGCTTCTGTGACAACCTTGATGCCCAATCTATTTATTTATTATTGATTTATATCCTGCCCTTCCTCCAAGCAGGACCCCATCTACTATAGTCCTCAGTGAGGTTTCCAGTCTACATCTACTATAGTCCTCAGTGAGGTTTCCAGTGCAACATCTGCTTGAAACTTCTTGGGATTGGTTTCAGTTGATGCAGCATGATGATATGGACAAGGTGCTTGTGACTATGTGCCAGCAATGTTCCTCTTGAACCCTGCCCTTCTTGGCTTATTAAAGCTTGACAAGGGGTTATGGCCGAGTGGATCCAGAGTATGGTCAATGCATCTTTGCAAGAGGGAATGGTCCCAGCCACCCTGGAAGAGGTGATAACCTGTAAAAGCTTGCCCTGGACTCATTGGCTTGTGACAACTACCGCCTCAGTTGCAAATACTCAAGAGGGTTGGGGCGCAGCAATTGCAAGTACTCTTGGATGTTTCTCTGTAACATCTGAATTGGGAGATGCCGTGCAAGCCCTGTACCGCTGCCTGGACTCGGTGGTGGGCTGGATGAGGGCCAGTAAACTGAGTGAATCCTATCAAGACAGAGGCACTGTGGGTTGGTGGTTCCCGAGTTCAGATAATTGGTCAATTGCCTGCTTTGGATGGGGTCGTACTCTGTCTGAAAGAGCAGGTTTGTCATCTGGGGGTGTTCTTGAATCCATTGTTATTGCTAGAGGCCCAGCTGACCTCAGTGGCTAGGAGTGCCTTTTACCAGCTTTGCCTGGTAAGACAGCTGCAGCTGTTTCTGGATGGGATAGCCTGACCATTGTTGTCTATGCACTGGTAACCTCTAGGCTGGATTACTGTAATGAGCTCTATGTGGGACTGCCCTTGAGGTTGGTTCAGAAGCTGCAGCTGGTGCAAAATGCGGTGGCACCAAGGGTCCCTGGGGCAGGGTATCACCAACATGTTACCCCGTTGCTGAACAAATTGCACTGGCTGACCATTTACTTCCAGCCAAGTTCAAGGTTCTGGTTTTGGTGCACAAAGCCCTACACAGCTTGGGACCAGGATACCTGAAATATCATCTTACCTCTTATATACCCAGTTGATCACTGTGCTCTGCAGGTGAGGGCCTCTTTCAAATACCATCTTATCAGGAGGTCCACACTGCACAATATAGGAAGCGGACCTTTAGTGTAGTAGCAGTGACACTTTGGTATTCCCTCCTCTTAAATATTAGACAGACACCATCTCTGTTATCTTTTTGGCACCTATTGAAGACCTTCCTCTTTCAACAATCCTTTCAAGTAGAGACTTATCCCAGTCTGAGTCTGTTGGAATTGCTTTTTAAGACATTTTTAAAAAGATGTTTTTAAAGAAGTTTTGTTTTAATATGTTTTAAAGTCTTTTGTTTTTAAGATGTTTTAAAGTACTTTTAGTGTTTTTGCTTGCTGCCTGGTCTCCTTCTGGGAGGAAGGGTGGGATATAAATTTAATAAATCAGTCAATTAATCAATTATGGATGGGCAGAGTATGGGAAATGGCACTTTCTGAAAAACTTATGCGACACGATAGAAAAATTCATGGCTTAGCAAAAACAGACGAATTTGACGATGGGTGGTACCCGTTCATAGTTTATATTAACAAAACTCTACCAGTTTTCTCTCCCCCGATATCCCAGGTCTCGCTATGGAGAGGGTCTATCTTCCACATTAACACAGAGAAACTTATAGAACGACAGAGAGAATAAAGTCAATGAGTGAAAATTATAAAATGCCATTTTGTTTTTATTAAGGTTTGGACACAAGATTGGATTATCAACATCATTTGTATATACAATGTACTCCATGTTTGTTGATTAACTGTTCATTTTTCTGTATATTCTGAAAAATAAAATAAAGATAATTATAAAAAAGGGGGTATGTCACAAATAGTCAGTTCCATCATCCCTTCACTTGCATCAGGTACTTAAGATTTTTCACTTTGTTCTCGTTGCATTGTATTTTTACTGTATATTTTTTACTGGTTATTTCTTATGTAATTTCTTTCTTTTCTTTTCTTTTATATTTTGTAATATGTTTTAATATGTTGTTCACCACTTTGGGGGCCTTTTGGCCAAAAAGGGGTATATAAATAAACTCTAAACTAAACTAAACTAAACTAAGATGAAGTAGTCGATGAAGACATTTATTAACAAAACCCAGAGATGTCTACAATAGTGCTGGAATAGCAAACAGTACTTTTTAAATAGAACACAAAATGGAAGAAAAAATATACAATTATAAATAACTAAATTACAAATGTTGAGTACCAATCTGGGAATTGGGACTTTGTTCCTAAGTACAAAAGTCTTGTAATCTGTGTTCATTAGGGAAAAAAATTAGAACTCATCAATGTATTATGATTTTAAAAAATCATTCTAAAAAGGATTATGTGTTGGATTACATATCATAGTATCCTCCAAGGAGGCCGTGAACAAATTGGTTACATTTGGGGCACATGGATTTCCCATCACCTCCTCCCTAATTTGCAAATAAAATTCACTGGAAAATCATTTCCCCCCCAAAATGACATCCATAAGTTCCAAGAGGAAATAGGTTGCAGGCAAGAGATTATCTCAAACATTTTTTTGTTCGGGTGTAACTGCTGCCCTTCGGGTGTGGTTTTGTAATAGAGCTGGACCAAACTGTTCCAACCTCAAATGAATGGTGCAGATACATTCCCTTTTGGTCTTTCATTATCTTAAATATGCAGCCTATGTCAGCAGCCTTTTATAGTCCAGGATGCCTTTACAGGCCACTACCAGTTGGCCTCTCTGTTTTCAATGAGTGCTGTACAACAGAGTATACATTCAGCATTATCTTGGCTAGCTAGCACTAGCTAGCACTAGTACCTTATGGTTCCAGGATAGTTGGCACCACTCTACTAAAAAATCCACAGCTCATATTTTATTTGCTTCCAGCTGTGATGAAAGAGTAACAAAAAATATGAAATACCACTGACCTAAACTCCCTGGAAGTCACAAAGCATGAATTTCCAAATAGGCTTTCATATTTTGCTTTATTTTTGGATTGTCTATCCTATAGAATTAGTAGATATTTCATTTTATAGGATAGGTATAGGTAGAGTTCCATCTACCCTCAGCCTTGATGTCTTATATTTCTGATCTTTTTTACAAAGCCTTCATATGGATGAACCAAATTCTAATAATGTCTATGCTAGCAAACAGGTGTTCAGCTTGCTGTGTAAAACAGCAGGCAACAGACGGTGTGGCAGGAATATTACTCTAGTACGACAGGCAAACATGGTGGTGAAGTTTTTTAAAAATCAGAGGCATCAATCTCACCTGGCAACATGGTACACTGCAACCCATCTTTTAAAAAAGTTGCACATTTTTGCAAGGAAGTCTGAAAGCATATATTGGTGCAGAAAGAGGAATCTGAAAAGGTACACCTCATTGGAATTTAGAGGCCAAGATGTACAGTTCTATGCTAACACAGTCAGAATCTCTGTTTTGTTCCCAGTGGTTTAACAGTTAAAGTTTCACATTATCGCCAAGCCATCTCAGTGATGCTCTCCAGTGTGATTCAGTGCAAATCTAATATGTGAACTCGGTGCAAATCATATTTTTGATGCAAGACAATGAATATGTTTAATTAAACTGGCACCAAAAGCCTAAATATTTCAGCTCACAACATGCTCACTAACTTCAGAGAATTAAAATGTACATTCCTAATCTTTCATAATGATGAAATTCAAAATGTTATTGTGTTTTTAAAGGATTCCCATTGTTAGGTAGTGTATTCATTATGCTACAATGGCTGCACATCTAATTCCACAGCAGGGAATGTGTTCAAAATACAATATTGCATGCAGCAATAATAATAGATTAAAACACACAAAAATCCAATAAGATGAAATACAGCCCTGCATTCTAAAACCTGCACAGAAAGAAGAAATCACCACATAATGACATTTGTAATTATGATTGTTTTTCATTTCAGTCTACACTGTATGCTAATTGTTCTGATAATTAAGACAACCTTGGCATGTTAATTCACTAAACTGCTAGCAGCATGAAGGAGTGTGTCTAAATAAACTTTTTTTTGAAGTACAATGTCCCAAGTCCAAATCTCACAAAGAACTCTCTACTTCTTAGGGTTACCACCGCACCCCCACAATTTGCAATAATAATAATAATAATATTGGCCAACTCTTCAAGGTTGCTGTAAACATTACGCAGACTGTCAAACAATGTATGCAAATTTTAGTGTTAAATGTGACAAAAACTTGCTGAGCATTATTGTTATGTCTAGTCTTTCAAGGAAATATTGCAATTATCAACATGGAAAATACAAGTGAGTTCCTGCTGAAGTTGGTGTTGCTTGCCACTCTGAAAAAGCTGTGATTGTTTTTTTCAGAAGAGTTAAGAATATAAGTTCAAATCATACTGGATAAGACCAAACTTTGCTCTTTCCACAGAGACCAACCAGATGCCGGGAAAACCAGAGACAGGGCTTGAAGATAATTGCTCTTTGGAAATGCAAAGTTACAAGTTCATACTCTCCAAATACTACACCCAGAAGATGCCATACTTGTGGCTGTTTGGTAGAGTGTCTACCCACCCTGTAAGAAAAGGTTATTAAGAAATTGCTGAATTTTTGAAAGCAGGGAGTTCTGGGGCCCAGTGCAAAACATCTAGGGTTCTAGCCCCCGGGTCACCCTCCAATAATGTTCCATTGACTTACAAGAAAGCATCTAAACAAAAGAAGGCTCAAAATACAATAAAACACAATTGTATCAGTTCCCAACAGAAAGTAAATAATAAAAACAAAAATAGCACGTGAATAGGAAACGAACAGTAACACAGAACATAAACAATAAACACGGCATAAGAGAATCCGAAATTAACAGAGCAGAATGAAAATTATCGACCCAAAAATGCTGGATCTTAACCTGATGCCTGAAGATGAACAGTGTCAGGTTCTTGCAGACCTCTCTGGGTAGGCATTCCACAGGGTTTTTGTCACTACCTAAAAAGGCCCGTCTCCTGCAGACACTGGCCAATTTTCTTTCAATTTGATGTTTTTACTGGGTTTTTTTTGTATTGTATTAAGTTTTTTGTAAGCCACAGTTATTTTTTGAAGGAAAATGGAACACAGTTTATAGATAAATATATATAAAAACAGAGCTTATTGACCCACAATATGTTTTGAAGCCTCTGTTGTCTGCTTGGTGCCTCAAAGATTGCCAACCACTGCTGTAAAAGTATGAGATCTCCAACAACTAGGCTTACCAGGGTAATGATATCCCTCTGCTGTTCATGTGTACATGCTTGTGCACATGTTAAAGTAACTCTTCTATTGGACTCATAATGCTCCAATCAAGACTGTGATCTTCATATAACATATATTCACTGAATGTTTGTTTATTTGTGTTATAATTATAGAGCTTTCTTCTCCATATAATGATGCCAATTATTGCTGCTCCTGTTCTTGCTTTGTTTTACAGATGGGGGGGGAGCTTTGGAATAAAGATGTTTGGCTCTCTAATCCAAACTCATTTAAAGAGCAATTCCACAGAATACTGTTGAACATAACATCCCAGTACAATATTTAGCAAATCCAAAGTGGGTTAGTGATGTGTTTAAAAGGAAAACCCAAATGCCAGGATTCTTAATAGGTTTGGAGGATAATAATAGTCATGTGATAAACCAGGGACCTTACTCTGACACCAAGGATGAGGGAGAAATTTGATCCAATTCACATTTAAAGCTGAATCTATCAAATTTGCACTTCTAAAACAATATGTGAACCGAAATACAGCCATTCTTCAAAATGTGAAGAACTGAATTTAAGAACAGGCCAGCATCTTCCCCTCTTTGATTTATATATGTTAGGAGAGGATGGTCCATGTCAGTTTCACATCTGTTCATTTATAAATCCATTCTGTCACATTTCCACACCAATCTGAGATGCACAACAATTCACATTATTTTTATATTGCTTCACAAAATATACATTTTGTATGCATTTTACCCCAGTTATGCATTTATATATATATATTTGGTTTTTGAGCCAAGAACTGTCTCACAAAATTTGGAGAAATGCAGAAAATAAAAGAGAGCAGCATCCCAATCTGCACATTCATCTATGCAATGCAAGTCCAGGTGAGTTCACTTTTAAAATGCAAACGGAACAAAAATCCTCAAGCTTCCCTAATATATGCTACACAACTAAGTCAGTGCAACCCCCCCCCAATAGTCCTAATGAAAAGTGCTTCATCAAATAAGGCATAGTTAAACTATGCATTTCACTCCCAGAAGATATAGTGAGAGCTGTCGGCTTGGATGGCTTTAAAAGTAGATTAGGCAAAATCATGGAGAAGAAAGTTAACAATGGCTATTAGTCATGAGAGCTCTGTACTGCCTCCAGCACCTGAAGTGGCATGTCTCTGGTGGGGAACATGAGCGGAGAGAGTGCTATTTGGCTCATACTTCAGGGCTTCCCATGGGCAGCTAGTTACTCATTGGGAGAATAAGGCAGCTAGACCAGATGGGCCTTTGGTCTGATACTGCAGGGCCCCTCTTACGCTTTTATGCCATAGCTCAGTGGCAGAGTACATGTTTTACATGCAGCCTGTCCCAGGTTAAGTCTTCAGGGAAGGCTGGCAAGATTCCTGCCTGAAATCTTGAGAGCCACATCCAGTCAGCTAGATGGAAATTTAATTGGAGTTATTGATTTAATAGTACATTACAAAAAGAGGGGAAGTCATCCAACTAAATAAGGAATGCTTATAGTTACCACTTTGGCTCTGCTTTCCCATCTGTCCAATCTCAACAACCTTCCTCGGATTCCAACAACTTTCTCTGGGGACCAGACATTGTTCCAGTGTTTCCAGCAGAGCTGTACTAGCTATTCTAATTTTCCATTTCAGTTTCTCTCAAGTGACAAGGGAGATCATAGGTTTACTTCTGCTAGAACGCCTGTTGATTAACAACTTTCTAATCATCATGAAGGAAGGCAAATAATGCAGGCAGCCTGATACAAAGACCAGTGCATTATTTGCCTTTCCCAATGGCCCTGTAGTGGGGGGGGGCTATACTTCACACCCCTAGGATTTTTTGTGACATGACAGACAATGACAGCCTCCACTTAAAGAACAATAGCTTGTTTCAACAGCAGTTTAAGAATAGGAAAATTCAGTGAATAAGGCAGGGTAAGTGTACAACAAAACCCTCATCTGGAAGAGCCCCCCAAAGTCTGCTCACTCAAGACTTGCCCTGACTGAGGCTGGATTTTTCATGATCACAATCACCTTATAATTAAGTAAGTGATCCTGGAAAAACAGCTTGTATAGTAACATGACCCTTGAAGTGTTAAATAATAGAACTTTGTATTATGGGCTAGAGTAAAGTTCTACCCTTGGACTTTGCTTCCCTTTTCAGTGTCAGTTTCAGATGTTCTTCTGCAATAATTGGATTCGCCACTGATTAATTATTATTTCTGATATTCCCTATCTTTACTGAAAGAATTTTGAAGCAGCAACTCTGTGCCTGGTTTCCAATTCATTCTTCTTTAAAAAATCACTTTGAAATCATCCATAGTGTCAGTGATACTTTTATTGATCTACTTTCTGTGTGAGCTCTTCAAATGTGTATTCCCTTTCACTGATGTCAATGAAGTATTGATTGTAACTGACAGACAGAAAGCATCGGGGGGAATGAGGTGGTGATTGTAAGTGGCATGGGAGAAGACATTGACTTGATTATCTGCCTTAATCTGCTCTGCAATCCACTTGAAAAGGAATGTAAACAAGCAATAATTATCAAGTTCAGAATAAAGATTGATACCAGTGGAGACTGGTGAATGAATAGCAATTATAATATTGATAATTCTCTTCCATTCAGTATATATATGTGTATTTGAAAAGATCTACGGAACAATATATGGAGTGAGAAATGCCAGATGTCCAAGATGGATTTAGAAAGGGAAGAGGCACCAGAGATCATATTGCAAACATATGTTGGTAATGGAACAGACCAAGGAATTTCAGAAGGAAATCACCCCGTGCTTTATAGATTACAGCAAAGAATTTGACTGTGTAGATCATGAAAAACTATGGAATGCTTTAAAAGAAATGGGGGTGCCACAGCATCTGATTGTCCTGATGCTCGACCTATAATCTGGACAAAAGGCTACTGTAAGGACAGAATATGGAGAAACCGACTGGTTCCCAATCAGAAAGGGTGTGAGACAGGGGTGTATTTTATCACCCTATTTATTTAATCTACATGCAGAATACCCTATTTGTTTAATCTATACTGTTTAATCTATACGCAAAACATATCATACGGAAAGCAGGATTGGACCAAGATGAAGGAGGTGTGAAAATTGGAGGGAGAAATATCAATAATTTAAGATATGTAGACGATACCATACTACTAGCAGAAACCAGTAATGATTTGAAATGAATGCTGATGAAAGTTAAAGAGGAAAGCACAAAAGCAGGACTACAGCTGAATGTCAAAAAGACTAAAGTAATGACAACAGAAGATTTATGTAACTTTACAGTTCACAATGAGGACATTGAACTTGTCAAGGATCAATACCTCGGCACAGTCATTAACCAAAAGGGAGACAATAGTCAAGAAATCAGAAGAAGGCTAGGACTGGGGAGGGCCGTTATGAGAGAACTAGAAAAGGTCCTCAAAGGCAATGATGTATCACTGAAAACTAAAGTCAGGATCATTCAGACCATGGTATTCCCAATCTCTATGTGAAAGTTGGACAGTGAAAAAAGCGAATAAGAGAAAAATCAACTAATTTGAAAAATAGTGTTGGAGGAGAGCTTTGCGCATACCATGGACTGAGAAAAAGACAAATAATTGGGTGTTAGAACAAATTCAACCAGAACTGTCACTGGAAGCTAAAATGATGAAACTGAGGTTATCATACTTTGACCAGTAGCAAATGTTCCATTCCTGGGCAAGATCTTGGAACGAGTGGTTGCTGGCCAGCTCCAGGCGCTATTGGATGAAACTGATTATCTAGATCCGGGGTTTAGGCCCGGTTTTGGCACTGAGACAGCCTTGGTCGCCCTGTATGATGACCTATGTCGGGAGAGGGACGGAGGGAGTGTAACTCTGTTGATCCTCCTTGATCTCTCAGCGACTTTTGATACCATCGACCATGGTATCCTTCTGGAGAGGCTTGGGGAGCTGGGAGTTGGGGGTACTGTTTGGCAGTGGTTCCGCTCCTACTTAGCAGGTCGTCTCCAGAGGGTTGTGCTTGGGGAACATTGCTCGACACCGTGGGCTCTGCAATGTGGAGTCCTGCAGTGTTCGGTTCTGTCTCCCATGCTTTTCAACATCTATATGAAGCCGTTGAGTGCGGTCATCAGGAGCTATGGAGTGCGTTGCCACCAGTACGCTGATGACACGCAGCTCTATTTCTCCTTTTCATCCTCTTCAGGTGAGGCTGTCAATGTGCTGAACCATTGCCTGGCTGTGATAATGGACTGGATGAGAGCTAACAAACTGAAGCTCAATCCAGACAAGTGAATTGTGAATGGTGAATGGCTTCCCTGATCGGATAGTGGATATACACCCTGTCCTGGATGGGGTTACACTCCCCCTAAAGGACCGGGTTCGTAGTCTGGGAGTCTTTTTAGATCCTTCCCTGTCACTTGACGCCCAAGTGGCATCGGTGGCACGGAATGCTTTCTACCAGCTTCGGCTGGTGGCCCAGCTACATCCCTATCTGAGCAGGGAGGACCTAACATCAGTTGTACATGCTCTGGTAACCTCGCGACTGGATTACTGCAATGCGCTCTACGTAGGGCTGCCTTTGAAGACAGTTCGGAAGCTACAGCTTGTCCAAAATGCGGCGGCCAGATTAATAACGGGGACCAGGCGGTCGGAACACATAACACTTGTTCTGGCTCGCTTGCACTGGCTGCCAATATGCTTCCGGGCTAGATTCAAAGTGTTGGTTCTAACCTATAAAGCCCTATACGGCGCGGGACCACAATACTTGTCGGAACGCCTCTCCCGATATGAACCTGCCCGTACACTATGCTTTACATCGAAGGCCCTCCTCTGAGTTCCGTCTCATAGGGAGGCTCTGAGGGTGGTGACAAGATCTAGGGCCTTCTCAGTGGTGGCCCCCGAATTGTGGAACAGTCTCCCCGAAGAGGTGCGTATGGTGCCAACATTGTTGTCCTTTCAGCGCCAGGTTAAGACCTTCCTCTTTGCTATGGCGTTTTAATATGTAACTTGTTTTAGTTTTAAATTTTGTTGTAATTGTTTCTGATTTCTTGTTTTTACATATGTTTATGCTGTATTTTATTATGAGATTTTGAGATGTTTTTGTATTTTTATATTTTGTTGTACACCACCCAGAGAGCTAATGCTAGTCGGGGGGTATAAAAATCTAATAAAATAAATAAATAAAATAAAATGATGAAACTGAGGTTATCATACTTTGGACACATCATGAGAAGATATGATTCACTAGAAAAGACAATAATGCTGGGAAAAACAGAAGGGAGTAGAAAAAGAGGAAGACCAAACAAGAGATGGATTGATATCATAATGGAAGCCACAGACGTGAACTTACAAGATCTGAACATGGTGGTTCATGACAGATGCTTTTGGAGGTTGCTGATTCATAGGGTCACCATAAGTCATAATCGACTTGAAGGCACATAACAACAACAAATGTGAAAAGATATTATAGGAAAAAGGAATCAGATCATTAACAACCACTAGGAGGCCACACTTAAAAACAAAACATAAAAAGGAGAGGATTCCATCCCTACTAACCAGCCAGCAACAAATAAGCATGTTTGTTTGCCTGCAGTAAGAGTAATAGTTTGTTTATTTTGCAGTTATTATAATGAGTAGAGTATGATTGGATGCTTATTGCTAAAGGGTGAACCAGAGAGATAAAATGATTTGAAAAAATAGCTATCGTAAGATACTCTTTACTCCTTTAAAGCACTCACTATACTCACAATCACAGTGGGTACTTTTTTTTTCCTGAGTACTTGATGGCAGAGGATGAAAACAGCCCTAGAGGAATACAAATATTGGTGTGTACACTACAATTAGCTAGCTGACTGGCCGGCTAGCTACCTAGGCTGTTACTCAGGAATCATTTCTGTTTTTACCAATATGTGCAGCTTAGCATGAGGCCTTTTCAGGGTTTCTGGAAAGAAAAATCAACCCAGCAAACCAGTAAAAAAATTCAACTGCTTTCCACGCTTAGTTTCCAGTTGCTTAGTTAGTCCTTTATATAGCAGCCAATTAAAAAAGGGTTCCCTTGATTGTTCAACAAGAAGGAAAATCTAAATGTCACAAGACTAGAAGGAGGAGTTAACACACCCCAAAATATTCTTTTTCTCTCTGACCTTCCCTAAACTTGTAGTATGGACAAGTTTGTTTTTCAGGTGGAATCTAAAACCGAGATACCTAATGCAGCTTCAAAGCCAAGCTCAGGAGCTCACTGTCATTACCAAAGTAGTTCAGTTCATAGAGACAAATCACAGGTGAAAAAGGACTGTAGCCATAGGCAAAGTCAAGCCTTTGAGTCTGATATTCCTGGGGATCTCTCAAAAAGGATGAGACAATTAAACCGATTAAATTTCATTCATAACACACTCTTTGGATGGAGAAGGAGTGAGGGGAAGGTCACTGCCTTTCCCTTCCCTAGCCTGGCCCTCATATTTGCTCCACCAGTGGGGGGAGGGAGATTGGATGGCACTATGACTATTTGACTATGGTGATGCATGCCTTAGTTACAACCCATTTAGACTACTGTAATGCGGTCTACGTGGGGCTGCTTTTGAAGACTGTTTGGAAACTTAAACTGGTACAAAGAGCTGCAGCCAGAGTATTAACAGGGGCTGGTTACAGGGACCATACAACTCCCTTGTTACAACAGCTCCACTGACTGCCAGTTTGTTTCTGGTCACAATTCAAAGTGCTGGTTTTGACCTATAAAGCCCTATACAGCCCAGGTCCAGGCTATTTGTCAGACCGTATCTCCCTATATGAACCTGCCCGGGCCCTGAGATCTTCAGGAGAGGCCCTTCTCTCAGTCCCAACACCCTCGCAAGTGCGATTGGTGGGGACGTGAGATAGGGCCTTCTCGGTGGCTGCTGCTAGGTTCTGGAACTCCCTTCCTAGGGAGGAGAATGGCTCCCTCCTTGCCATCCTTCCATTGGCAAGAAAATACTTTCTTATTCTGACAGGCTTTTGGGATAGAAGATGTTTAGGATTGGGCTTTACAAGGCTTGTTTTATTGTTTTATATTATTATTTGTATAATTTTAAATTGTTTTTAGATTTTTAAGTGCCTTTCAACGGTTTTAAGGTTGTGCATAGTTTAATTGTATTTTAATTGTATGTTTTTCTATGTTTTTAACTACATATAGTTCTATTTGTAAGCCACCCTGAGTTCCAGTTTGGAAAAAGGGTGGGGTAAAAATAAAGTTTCAATTCAATTCAACTCAACTATATGCCACCTAGAAATGTGGCTGCCCCACATAACAACGAAAGCTGGCTATAGGGCTGTTCCAGCATTTGGCATATTTTACCATTTTTTTAAAAAATGTTATGTATATGAAAAGTATATGAAAAATAAAGCTTTATAGTTTTCTATTTTTGCATATTGCATCCGCATCAGAAGTCATTGGTTAATATTTTTGATCTACCCATTCTTTGCCATCCTCTCAGATCAACAGCATTACTGAAAACTCTGCCTTCTCACATGATAAAATTCCACTTTTTTTTTTTTTACAGAATCGGTTGGAATTCCGCCCTTTTGAACAGGTCTTTAGATTACACAGTGCCAGAGCAAAGAAATCACTTGGCTAGAATTCACCAGACTATGAAAGTTGTATCCACAAATGGGGACATAAATATTAAAATGTAAAATCAGAGCAACACCTGTTTTCTGCTCTCCGTCTGGCAAAGGAGTCCCCCGGTCATTGCTCTGATATATTTGTTCATTCATGCCCCAAAGTCACAAAGCATTTATGTGCTTGCAGGATGCAAGAATATCATACCAATAGTAAAATGACTGGCAGTTGCAACACAAAGTTTAATATTTGGATGGGAGTCTAACTGGCTTGGACCATCTGCATATCTATATAGGAAAATAAGTGACTCCATATCTACTAATGTGATTAGCTACTATGATTTTTATAAATATTTGTATTTCTCTCAACAGCATTATAGTACGGACTGTTCCAGAGAAAAACATTAAAAATAACTTTTCAAAACCATTTTATGTCTTGTTTGATATGTTATACGACACTCATCTCTTTCAAGCCTTATTAGTGATCTGCTATTCTTCAGGTTTTTTTGTTTCTGGACTTTATCCATACCACTGCACATGCACTGTTTGATAATTTCAACAATTTCTTTTATTTTTATGGGTTTTCAGTGTGCATGAATAATATGTCCATTGATTAAAAGCACACAGGCATTGATTACTCACAACACAAAAAGGAATACAGATGCAATTGATGCAATTACAGTGTCTATTTCCCCAGGTCAGGAAGGATGGAATATGATATTGGAAGAGTGCTGGTATATCAGCAATTTCAGACAGGGAGCTTATGTAAGAGCTGAAACTTCCACCTCTTCCTGGCTCTCAGCCAGGCCCTGATCTGGACATGTGCTTCCATGCAGTGCATCCTCCTCTTGAAGATCTTGAGCAGCTTCTCATGCAGCCAGCTGGGTGCTCTGAAAATTCCTGCCTGGCTTGCCATTTCCTCTGTTCCTTTGGCCCTGGGGAAGATGAAGGAGGATCTGAAAACTGGCCAAGAACCCAGGCAGTTTATGTGGAGACTTCCAGGACTGGGGCAGGGCTATTTAGATCTTCAGGCAGTGTGGGTATCTTCTGGAGTGTCATTCTTCCTTGCAACTCTCTCTGAGAAGACTTCAGTTTTGAGATGTAGGAGTAGTTGAACCTTGACACACATCAAGATTCCTCTTTGGATTACTTTAATCATCACAAATTGAAAACTGTGGCAAAATGTGCCTATCCCAATTCAGAAATTAATTTTTCGATTCTCCAAGTTAACACCAGGCAAAACAGATTATGGAGCAAAGCAAGCCCACGAAACAAAAGGACACATCTGCTAATTCCAATATAAAGTCACATCCTGATTTTATACAGGTTTGGCCTGAATTGTTGATATGTTCACAGATAAAAAATGACACAAGCCATTTCAAACCTGAGAACATGAAGAATTTAATTCCTAGTGACTTCACTAACATGACAGTTAAAGAGCTTGATCTTTAACAACTTGTTCCTTTCAGGCAAGTTCAATTCATACCTGATGTACATTGGAGAGGTGAAATAAACTCAAGCGTATATTAGAAAAAAGAGCCCTTCCTCATTATTCACCTTTTCATTATTTGCTTATTTCAACTGCTAAGCCTCTGTGTGACATGAAGAGTCTAGTACAGTCTTATGATTTGTGTGCTGATGATATTACAGACAATGCCGAATGCTTAAGAACATAAGAACATAAGAAGAGCCTGCTGGATCAGGCCAGTGGCCCATCTAGTCCAGCATCCTGTTCTCACAGTGGCCAACCAGGTGCCTGGGGGAAGCCCACAAGCAGGACCTGAGTGCAAGAACACTCTCCCCTCCTGAGGCTTCCGGCAACTGGTTTTCAGAAGCATGCTGCCTCTGACTAGGGTGGCAGATCACAGCCATCACTGCTAGTAGCCATTGATAGCCCTGTCCTCCATGAATTTGTCTAATCTTCTTTTAAAGCCATCCAAGCTGGTGGCCATTACTGCATCTTGTGGGAGCAAATTCCATAGTTTAACTATGCGCTGAGTAAAGAAGTACTTCCTTTTGTCTGTCCTGAATCTTCCAACATTCAGCTTCTTTGAATGTCCACAAGTTCTAGTATTATGAGAGAGGGAGAAGAACTTTTCTCTATCCACTTTCTCAATGCCATGCATAATTTTATACACTTCTATCATGTCTCCTCTGACCCGCCTTTTCTCTAAACTAAAAAGCCCCAAATGCTGCAACCTTTCCTCGTAAGGGAGTCGCTCCATCCCCTTGATCATTCTGGTTGCCCTCTTCTGAACCTTTTCCAACTCTAGAATATCCTTTTTGAGATGAGGCGACCAGAACTGTACACAGTATTCCAAATGCGGCCACACCATAGATTTATACAACGGCATTATGATATCAGCTGTTTTATTTTCAATACCTTTCCTAATTATCGCTAGCATGGAATTTGCCTTTTTCACAGCTGCCGCACACTGGGTCAACATTTTCATCGTGCTGTCCACTACAACCCTGAGGTCTCTCTCCTGGTCAGTCACCGCCAGTTCAGACCCCATGAGCGTATATGTGAAATTCAGATTTTTTGCTCCAATATGCATAATTTTACACTTGTTTATATTGAATTGCATTTGCCATTTTTCCGCCCATTCACTCAGTTTGGAGAGATCTTTTTGGAGCTCTTCGCAATCCCTTTTTGTTTTAACAACCCTGAACAATTTAGTGTCGTCAGCAAACTTGGCCACTTCACTGCTCACTCCTAATTCTAGGTCATTAATGAACAAGTTGAAAAGTACAGGTCCCAATACCAATCCTTGAGGGACTCCACTTTCTACAGCCCTCCATTGGGAGAACTGTCCGTTTATTCCTACTCTCTGCTTTCTGCTTCTCAACCAATTCCTTATCCACAAGAGGACCTCTCCTCTTATTCCATGACTGCTAAGCTTCCTCAGAAGTCTTTGGTGAGGTACCTTGTCAAAAGCTTAGATTGTGATGCCAGCCTGCTCTAAGACACCTCTGAAGACTGTACTGTAGTGATGGGGTTTGCTTTTCTTCCCCTCAGCAGAAGAGAGATGTGCTGGAAATGAAAGAAAATAATTTTTAAAAATACAACAAGAAGAAGATCTTCTCAAGACAGAGGGGACACAATAGCAGCAGCTGTAGACACTGGAGATCAGCCAAGCAGACACACAACCTCAGCCCTGTTGAAGCCAAGGTACAAGATGCAGAATTAAACCATTAGTTAACAGGAGATGTGTCTTAATTGAACACTGGCCCTTTGCCATCATAATTATATCAAAAGCTAAATGAGACACTTGCCATATGAGGAATAACTGTAAAGTGAATGAGGAGCTGTGCCACAAGATCAGTAATTAATTCTCTCTCCCCCCCCCAGCTTGCAAGTAACATGCAGATATTTAGAACCTGCGGCAGGAAGTGTGACATCCTGTTTTGGATAAAGGTTATTTTCTGCAAATTGTGCATATAATTCAGCCACCACTCACTTTGGCACCATTCAGCATGATTGGCAGATGCTACTCACTGAAGGGCCAGGATTGGAATAGCAGGGGTGTCACAGGTCAAGACTGAAATGATTTGGCAGAGCTTTCTGGAAGCTTCTCCTTAATGCCATATGTTAAATGAGCATCAGATTCACTCAATTTAAATTTAGCACAGTGCTGACACATACAACCAGCTTGATTTGGGGAAATCTATACCTTAAAACTAAACAGAGCACAAAGTATATCTGAGAAGGGATTGCACCAATGTCCATGTAAATTGGAAAATAAAGTTATGAACGAATTATAGTAGTCAGGTTGAAAACAACATGAAGAAGCCCAGATGTGAAGCACCAAGACTGAACACCTCTCTCTCTCTCTCTCTCTTAACCAGGATAGCTTATAATCCTAGTTCGCATTGTTATTTAAAAACAAGAAAACACTTGACATTTCTTAAGAACCAGTGTGCTAGGCACTGTACAGAAACTAAATAGTACCTGCCTGGAGGACTTAACAATGAAAGACAGGTCAAGGGACAATGGAGGAAGGAATGTACTTGATTAAGGAATAAAAACAGTGAGATAGAGGAAGGTTTACGGGAGGATGGTTATAAAAGGTTTTTCAAAAGCTGTGGGATATCTATTGCTCAGAAAGATATATGACTACTGATATAGCTTTCATAAATATGGGTTGTTTAGAAAGCAATAAGCAATTCAGGGAAATGGAATAAAGCTATTATAGGGGCATTCCATTTCTTTAAGCTCATATCAGTTGCAGAAAGTACCTGGTCATTCTTCGCTCATGGACAGGGCCTCCCTACTGTGACCTGCCCCATCAGATTAAGGACCCTGGATGGGATAGTGGCAGAGCCCCATAGCACCTGCCAGCTTATTGGGCCTGCCAGGAAATCGGCTGAAGCTTTATTGCAGGAGATTTGGTTGATTGATGAGGATTCTTTTAACCCTTCTGCAACAACAGATGTGGTTGGGGCAAGTAGAAGGGAAGCACTGACTCTGCTATCTGAGTCCAGGATACAGAGGGAAACTAGGTGGCAGGACTGATCTAATATACTGAGAGGTAACCAGGGCACTGTGTCCCATAAGCCTCTAAGGAGGGGAAAGATCACAGGTCCCAAATGGGAGTTTAGTTGTATGAGAGAAGAACTCAAGAGGCAAGCCAGCCCTCAGGAGGAGTGGGCCTGAAATATATTCCCCTGGGAGAATATATGGAAGAATGGAGTGAGAAACATCTCAACCCTGCCAGAGGGGGGTTGATTCAGTCCAGTGAATGGTTCCTCTCAATCTACAGGAAGAGTGAGGGGACAAAAATGCAGGGCCTCATTTCAGACACTAGTCCCTGGACCTCCACACCTTCGTGCCCAGGAAGAGGGGGGTTGACACTGAGAGGAGCCAGTATTTCTCACTTTCCTAAGCTAGATTGTGTTACAAGCCTAGGATATCACAATGCTGTAACCAGTGGTAGATCTAGTTGAGACTAATGTGCAGTTATTGGGATAAAACACATGGAGGATGGATGGTTTGAGATGTCCTTCTCTCCAGAGTGCATAACATATCATGATTTGATTATTTCTAGAGGAGATTGTTCATTCAGAGTGAGAGTGGAAAGAATGATCTTCACTCTGAATGGACTTTATGATATCAGCATGTTCACTGTGTGATTGCCTGACTGAAAGAAGATAAGGCAGAGCTTGGAAAAGTTGCTTTTTTGAACTACAACTCCCATCAGCCCCAGCCAGCATGGCCACTGGATTGGGCTGATGGGAGTTGTAATTCAAAAAAGTAACTTTTCCAAGCTCTGAGATAAGGATATATATCAGAAACAGTTGACAATGAGGCAGTGGTGGTCCTTGAACAGCAAGCAAAAAGCATGAGCAAGAAGGAGTTTCAGGGAATCCTTCCCCATCCCCAACAAAAGGCATTAATTTCATGCCTGAAATGGTCATGGGTGAACAATTGGTGCAGCCCTAAATAAATAAGTCAACACATTATCAGTTAATTTAACATTCCTGGCATCAGGCACATGGACAGTTACTAATGTAGGTCTTTTAAAGGGCAAGCTAGTATCACAAGGAACAATTTAAATAGATTTTATTATTTGTCTGATACATTGAGCATTCACAGTGAAAAGCTAAAGTAGCAGCATTAGTGCCAAAGAGACTGTGACCAAAATAGATAACTAGAAGAATCCCCAGTGTCTTTTCCCCCTCATAGACAACATATTACCATTGTCAGGTGCACTGAAGCATTATCAATTTACAGAAATTATTTCCTGCTTACAGCGAGAGAGAGACTGCTTTTTGAAGACCTGTCTGCTAAACTCCTGATTAACTTTTTCTTTTTCTTTTATATATGTAGGTCACATGAGCAGGTTCAGCTGTACCTTTTGAACCTGGAAAAAAAAAGAAATTGGATTGATTTCTTTGTTCTTAAGAGGGTCAAGAAATTATTCTTTGGGGGCTATAAGTGCATGAGACTAAGTCCATGCTCAGGACATACCAACATATATCCATATTTGATGGGGGCAAGGGAGGAACCACATGCCTTTTTCTTTTACTTTTGAACTTTACTATCATGTGAGAGGGCTCAGTTGTTTGGGCAGCCACTTTCCTAACAAAATATTTCTGCAGTACACACTTTTCTGCAATTGTGAACATGAGCACATTTACCTCACAAACACTAACATACTTCAATTTTAGCTACTTTCCTATCAAAAGAGGATAGTGTCTGCATAAGCTCTGAGAGGAAAACCAAAGAGGCATGATAATGGCCCAGCCTTTTGGCCCTTAATTTGAAGACTGTTGGGTGTATTTGTGGCCTCTTGCTTGCTTATCTTTTAGTGGGATGCATTGATTTGCATGTGATGTGTTCTTTAGTTTTTCATGTTATTCTGGCTTTTATATGTGGTTTTAATGTTCATATCACTTTGTAAGTCATTTTGGTGCACATCTTGTGAAAAAAGCAACTAATAAATGCTAATAATAATAATAATAATAAGAGTTAAATAAGTAAAAACAAATTTCAGCTACAATCATTGTAAAAAGAAAAACAGGAAATGGCCTGCTCAAACCCTTTACATTGTTTTAGTACCTTGGAGCATGGCTGGCTGGTACCAGGAATGGGAGCACGCCTTTGATGGCGTAGATACACTGCATCTTTTTGTTTCAGGTCTCAGTTGCATATGACAGCAGTTCCCAAATCCTCCCCCAAACCACTTGAAAATTGCTGATGATCATGGCGTACCACTTAATGATTTTTCTGCCTGTTGTAGCATTTGTAATGCACTAAGCTAGATGCTGTATGGCTTTTAATTGTATATTTATTGCTTCTTTTATTTCTTATACTGTATTTGATCGAATTGCAGTTTGCATTCCATAGAAGTAAAACTGTAATAGATAAAATACAATATAAGCCATAAAAGAAGCAATAAAAATACAGTTAAAAATCAATACAAATATTTAATGTGGACATGCTGCAGGCCACCTGAATGAAGCTCATGGACCACTGGGGGTCCATGGACCACAGTTTGGGAACCTCTGGTATACAATATTAGAAAAATATGACAGATCATAACACTTCAAATGATATTAGGAATAATTTCCTATTTGGAAAGATTTTCATATGATAGTTGAAAAAAGTGGGGAACTGGATATATAACAATTGAAAAGAAAAAGGGAAATCAAAAGCGTTTTGAATTCTGTGAATTTCACCCACTTTAAGCCCAAGAAACAAACTTTTTTCTTTAACATTTTACAGATTTTCTGCATGACATCCTTATTTTTCGAGTGACACTCCTAGTGTTTAATAAATATTTTAACCAATATTTATAATCACTATATGATGAATGTTCTGCATTAAAAATTGCTAGAATTAAACATTAACCTTTTTTTACTATGACTTAAGGACAACAGTACAAACAACTGAGCTATGCAGATATCCTGTTGGAAAGCAAACTTCTAATATGCAAATATATCAGTTTAAACCTAATATGCAAATACATCAGTATAAACCTTCAGGATTTGCTGGCTAATACCAAAGCTTATTTACAAGGAAAACAATAGCATCAAAGCTGTGCCAGTAACAAGGTGTAAGACAGAGCAGTAAATCCAAAGTATCCTGCATTTGAACTAGTGATGGGAAATCTGTCAATTCCAGTTTCTCTCACTTTCTCATTTTTACAGTCTTAAGTATAGTTCTCACATTTCCACATCAGTTTGCAATTTTTTTGCAAATTCATATAATTCTCCTAATACGCACATTTTTGCAAAGCAATATTTCCTAATATAATTCATTGTTGTATGCCACTTTCACTAATATAAGCATATTTATGCACACTTTACCCTAATATATGCACTTCTGTACATGTTACTTGGCAGGAGAAATGGATTGCAAAATTTAGAGAACTGCAAATTTCAAAGGATCCCCTGTGTTTTGGTTTGCATATTGCTTTGGAAAATGCAAATTAGGTAGGCTCACCTATAAATGTGAGCTGAATCAAATTTGTCCCCCATCCCTAATTTGAACTTAACTAAATCTTATCTAAAGGTCACTGTTTTATGCTGACACCATATCTCATGTGTACCAAAGTGAGAAAGAGGTGACTTTACAAATATACCTTTCTCAGCAGTGACAGAAGGTAAGCTACTTGGCTTTGGTTTTGACCTACAAAGCCCTAAACAACTTGGGACTGGGCTACCCATAGAGGTACCTCTTCTCTACTGCCCCATGTGTATGTTGCATTCCTTTGGTGAGGTCTTCCTGGTGGTACCACAACCAAAAAAGGTTTTATTGGCAGTGAACAGAGGAGAACCTTTCCAGTAGTGACACTTCATATATGGAATCACCGTCCCACCAAACATAGGCTAGCACTTATCCTGATGACATTTAAATAATAATAATAATAATAATAATAATAACAATAATACTTCATTTCAAATGACAACATTTCCACATTCTCCTTAAATCTTATTTATATACTCAGACTTCTGCTGATGCTAAATTCCAGGATGCAATTTATTTTATCCCTACCCAATTTCAGCTGTGTTATTTTTTTTTTAGTGTATTGCATTTTTATTGAGATATTATATTTTTAATCTTCTGCACTGCCTCAAGACTGTTGCGGGAGATGGTATAAAAATCTCTAAATGTCACAGTTGAAAATTTAAAGGTCCGTGTTTCTAATCTGTAAGACCACCAAAATCCTCAACATTACATAGTGAGACATATACTTCTGATTATTGTATTTATTAGGTGTTGTTGCAGTGAACTGAATTATTAAGTAGTGATATGTAAGTTCACTGCCTCCCACACCTTGCCCCCAAACCGTCTGGCTTTTTGAGTGTTATCCTGAACCCTCCCACCCCCCAAAAAAATC
This sequence comes from Rhineura floridana, assembly GCF_030035675.1. Lineage (NCBI taxonomy): Eukaryota > Metazoa > Chordata > Lepidosauria > Squamata > Rhineuridae > Rhineura > Rhineura floridana. Next base: position 71,842,753 of record NC_084488.1, on the reverse strand, counting down.
CTTGAGAGCTAGCCAAGCATTTTCTTTCTCAAGGGATGGAAGACTGCCTAGCTTGGGGAAAGGGAATAAGGTAATATGGGGCTTGCAGTTTTCACATAATAGGTGCCAAAATCCCTGTTAGGCAATTCATTTATTTACTTAAAATATTTGTCACCCATCCTTTATCATCATGATCTCAGGGCTGAATAGAATAAAATTCAATTTTAAAACAACAATTCCGATACAGTGGATTAAGACAACATCTTAAATAAGAATAATAAACTATCATTAAACTGCAGAGAAGCTACCTAGATCAATCTCAGGTATCTGCAAATGCCTGGGAAAACAACCATGTTTTAAATTGGTGCTAAAAGGTAAAAAGAAGGGAAGATGGGTGCCACGATGGAGGTTTTTCCCATGGTCATGCATAATGAATAGCTCCTGGAAGGGGGACAGAAAGAAGGGCCTCCCCAGAACATCTTAAAGCCCATATGGGACAATATAGGGAGAGAAACTACTTCAAATAAGTAGGTTCCAAGTCACCTTGAACTTGGACCAGAAGTATATTAGCAGCCAATGCAGATATTGCAGAACCAACATCATATGGCTTTGGCTGGTTTATCTGCTTAACAATGTGGCAGCCACATTCTGCACTAGCTGCAGCTTCCAAGTCATATTTGAGGATAGCCCTATGTAGAGTGTTTTACAGTAATCCAACCATGAAGCATAGTGGATCACCATGGCAAGGCAAAATATCCCAAGTAGGCAAAAGGCCAGGTCAACACTATGCCCCACCGCTTGGGTGATGCACTGATACAGTCTCGTGGTTGTCATGCTGGCCATGAAGTCTTGAAGCACACCCAAGCCATCTCTGGTATGAACGTTGAACCTCTTCAGCCCACGCTTTATCTCTGACACAACATCAGACACAAACCCTCAAACTTGACCCCAGAGTAAATAAGATTTGTAAGGTGGAAACTAGAATATTTATGGATGGCAGTGACCTCACCCCCAGCCCTCCAGGTCAGCCCTCTCATCAATAAGATTAGGGATGACCATTGACTTACTATGGACTGACCTGGCATTTGGAAGCACCACCACCAGGTTGGAGGTCTGGTAGACAGGTCTGCATAAAGCTGGATAGGTGAAGGACCAGAACAGAAGGCAGCTCTTAATTTTCTCTCCCCTGTTTTCCTGATCTAGACTATCTATCCCATGGTGTTATACCTCCCTTTGCCCATAACTATACTAAAATAATTTCCATCATGGGAAAAGAGGCCTCACAAGGCTTTTTCTCTGCAGTAGTGAGCTTTTCCTGCCACATTATGCCTCTTCACTTTGGCTATACACTTCTGTGACCATCTGTAGCTGAGGGCTCCATCTACTGACTTTAAATAAAGATCACATGCAGGATAAATATATAAGTTTTAATTTGGTCATTAGAACAGAAAGAGAACATTTAGGAACTTAATTGCCACATAACAAATTACTGTGATAAGCAGATATATACTGGAATGCATATTAGATGTCAAGCCATCTATAATTAACTTGCTATAGGCTAGCCTGCTGATATTCCCAAAAGCTTTAACTATTTCACCAGAGTTGCTACTTCACATGCATAAGGAGCAAGTGGCATCTGTTTCTTTTCAGCAAAGAACACCAACACTGTCCAACAGATCTACCCTCCAACAAGGTGTTATATGAAAATCTACGATGTACTTACTGCCTTAAATATTCTGGTTCAATCTCCATACTCACTGTCCGTGCCATTCAGATTTTAATGTCCAAAAAGTTTCTCAATGACCAGCAAGCCTCTTTGGACTCCTATGCAGTGTCAAATGAAGACAGGCTTCTCTGCTAACCCTAGTCCACTTCTATGAATCACTGGTATATAATGCTTTTCAAAAATATGTCAACAAATCCATACCCTCCAATATTACCAGCTAAAAAATGTTTAGCACCCAGCTCTTACATGGAAGCCTAACAGAAGCTTTCTTTTTTCACGCAAATGTTGTACAACAGTATTGTTGCACAACACCCCAATCTCCAAGTAGTGCAAGACTTCCAGAGGCTCCTGTGCTTACCCAGGATTTGGGTTTCCTTGGAAAGAAGGTCAGTGTAGTCTATGATGTCTTTATGAAATATGGTTTATTTACATACATTCACAGCTTGAGCATAAGATGGAGGGTTCAAAGCATTAGCAGTCCAATAGATCTTGCTTTTCCATCAGGCTTATAGGAGGCATCCTGAGAGCCATGGTGCAGGGAGTCAGCCTCTCTGTGTCTCTCCAGTCCCCAGCTTCTCCTCCAACCAAACTAAAAACACAAGCCTCTCTTTGGCCCCAGGACGGGGGACTGTCCTGAAGAGTTTCAATGACAGTAGGAGCTCTCTGGCTCACTTGCCAGGTAATGGGCACTTGACAAACCCATTAGCCCACCTGACCACTCTATTAAATTAACAAAGGTGACTCATCTGACCAGCAGAGGAGGTTTCTCAGCTGCAGAGCCCACCTTCAGGTGCAGGGTTCCAAATCATAGACTGGAAGGGGACTCATAGAAACCATTCATCTCAACTTCCCAAACCCATAACACTATTATAACCCAGAAATGAACTCTAAACGAAGCTGGAAGAAAAATCATATGCTCTACTAGTGTTGAAAGTAAATTGAATGTGTGCCCCAATTACAATAGGGCCCCACTCATACGGTGGGTTATGTTCCAGTCCTCTGCCTAAAAGCAGAACTCCGTCAATAAAATGGCGCCTGATGCCTGAAAAACTCTGTAAAAGCAGAACAAGTGCCGTATGAGTGGAGCCTTACTCGAATTGAAAGGCTCTGTATTAGCGGAATGCCAAAAAGCAGGCCGCCAAAAAGCGGGTCCCTACTGTAATCTTTTACTTTTGAGAAGATTGTAAGCTGCCTTATACCGAGTCATGCTATTGATCCATCCAGCTCAGTATATGTCTACAATGAGTAGCATTAGCAATTCTGAGTTTCAGATGGGAGTCTTCCCCAGCCCTTCCTGAAGATGTTGGGGATTAAACCAGTGACTTCCTGAATGTAAAAGAGATGCTTTATCACTGAGCTACAGCCTTAGCACAAAATTATAAGAGCGAGAATATTAAAAAGCCCTGAGAGGGCAAAAATAGCAGCTAGGGACAGTTTGCATTTAAAGCCCATTCTATCAAATTTGCACTTTCCAAAACAATATGAGAACCAAGTCATCTTTTGAAATTCATACCTATCCGAATTTTGCAATGCAGTTCTGCAACCAACGTTTACAAAAATGCATATATTAGGGGACAGTCTGCATAAAAATGAATATATTAGTGAAAATAACATACAAAATCCATTATATTAGAAGAAATTGCTTGCATAATGTGTACATTAGTCAAAACTGAATTCAAAATATGTTTATTAGGAGAAATGCATACTAAAATGCTAAAGAATTTTCATGAGGATTTTTTTTAAAAAAATGCAAATTGCTGCAGAAATGTGAAGAACTGAATTTGAGAATGAAAAAATAAGAAACTAAGAGAACCAAAATGAATAGATACTTCTATCCCTACTAGTAGCTGAGTGTATCAATACTTAAATGAGGACCTAAATGAGAAGTTTTCTTTGTCTTTCAGTCACACATTGATAATATAAATTTAGTGAAAATTATCTAGTAGTAGAAACACCACAAACAAGTACTCTTGCTCGTACTTCAAATAGCACTGGAGACAGTCCATTATTCCCTATGGACCAAAATATTGAGACACACCTTATTTCAAAGAGGCTGAGTTAGCATTTGTCAATAGCATTGAAAGACATGTACCACGTCAAGATCAGGTGTACAACATATGATGATGCAGTCACCATCTTAGCCTTGTCTGCAGTCCCTGAACCTCATCTGATCTATATGCAGATTTGTAATCTCCTGAGAAGGTAACATAGGCTGTTAGCTCCTGATTTCTCTGGAGGTGACGGTCAGATTCTCTAGGAAGATTGCTGGCAGCTGTGCAGCACCAGGAGCATCAGCAAACAGCCCTTGCTTGATGAGGGGAGGGGGAAGAGAGAGAAATGACTTGCTGTGAACTCAAAGAGAAAAAAGCAGGAGAAAGATGGGAAGAATGTGAACGTCTGGGCCAGGAATGGGATTTTTCACAGACATTTGTAATTCTGGGATCTTTAAGCATTTATTTATTCATTTATTTATTCAATTTATTAGTCGCCCATCTGGCTGGCTGTCCAGCCACTCTGGGCGATGTACAAAATAAAAACATACAAATACATTAAAACATTAAAAATCTCAACAACAATAATAAAACCTAACCCACCCCAAAAGCCTGCCTGAAGAGCCAGGTCTTCAAGGCCCAGCGGAAGCTCATCATAGAGGGGGCATGGCGGAGATCATTTGGGAGGGAATTCCGCAAAGTGGGGGCCACAATTGAAAAAGCCCTCTCCCTAGTTCTCACCAGTCTAGCTGTTTTAACTGGTGGGATAGAGAAAAGGCCTTTTGATGCCGATCTTGTTGGGCGGCATCCCTGATGATGTTGGAGGCGCTCCTTCAGATAGACTGGGCCAAAACCGTATAGGGTTTTAAAGGTCAGAACCAACACCTTGAATTGGGCCCGGAAAACAACCAGTAACCAGTGCAACTCCTTCAGCACTGGAATGATGTGATCTCGCCAGCAGCTGCCTTTAATCAGGCGAGCCGCAGCATTCTGTACCAGTTGCAGCTTCTGGACCATTTTCAAGGGTAACCCCACGCAGAATGCATTACAGTAGTCTAGGCGAGAGGAGACCAGGGCATGTACCACAGATGGAAGCAGATGGTTGGGAAGGTAGGGGCGCAGCCTCCGTATCAGATGGAGTTGATACAGCACCATCCGGCTCACAGCCGAGACCTGAGCCTCCATGGACAGCTGGGAAGAATGACCCCCAGGCTGTGGACCTGGTCTTTCAGGGGCAATTGTACCCCATTGAGCACCAGGCCAGATCCCCCAACCTTCCCTTGTCTCCCACAAACAGTACCTCGGTTTTGTCAGGGTTTAGCTTCAGCTTATTCCTTCTCATCCAGCCACTCACCGACTCCAGGCACTTGGATAGGGTTTCTATAGCCAACCTCGGTGAAGATTTGAATGAGAGATAGAGCATCCCTGGCAAGTAAATGAAGTGATCCTGACATAGCACTTTGCTTTGCTCCATATACATATAGAAAAGTGTAGACTGGTTTTTGCAGTCTGGATAATGAAGATCAAGCATAAAATTAATTCAAGAGTAGCATAGAAGCAGAAGGCTTTCCCTGAAGGATATTCAGGAGATAGGGAGGAAAAACAGGAGAAAGTTAAGATTGGTCTTGTGGACTTTTTCAGGCACAATAACCTGACTGATGCCATATATTGGAGCTAAATTTGTTTCTCCAGTAAGTGATGGTTTTGATCTTATTCTGGCTCCACGCTGGCATTCAACAAGAAGAAAAGAACCACTGAAATGTGGGAGTTATGTCCCAACATTAAATAAGAAGCACCAAGATGTGGGAGTGATGTCCCAATATCAAATAATGTCCCAGAAACACCAAATAAGCAGTAGTTGTGGAACTAAAGTCTGAATCTCCACTGCAGGTACAGCCTGCTCAGAGACCCAGCAGGCATCACTGTCCACATCAAACCTGCACTGATGCATTAAACCTGGTTCGCATAGGCTTCATTCTATCCAATCTGCTATATTAGATCTGACTTTCAGCTAAGGATGCTTGAGGAATTCAATATTCTGTGAATTCCAGTTCAAACCAACCTGATCCACACTAATGTGTGGGTTGAACTGTGCTTATACTATAGATTTTGACTTTCCTGAAATTTGAGATGGTTTGGGGTTTTTGTTGCAAGTGTGTGTGTCAAACAATGTACCCAAATGCATTCCAAAATGCATACTTTGGAATAAAATATGTTTGATAATGCATACATTGAGATAAAACATATTTAAATAATAATAACGAAATACAAAATAAATTAATTTTGTGTTTGTTTTCAAATGGAAGATTTATGCAGAAACAGGATGAATCAGGCTCATGAATGAACACATGGAAAACTGACATAGATCAGAAACCCTACTTTTAGCACACCACAGCCACATCTTCAGAAAATCAAAAAGCCCATCAAGTCCCCCCCATCTTGGATTGACTTCCATATCAGCACAGTTGACCACTAGCCACTATGTGGTAAATTTTGAAATGACTCCTCAGAAAGTCTCCCTGCAAAACCATTTCAAGAAGTGGATTTCTTGACAGCCTCCTATTCTACCTAAACCCGGTTGGGAGACAAACAAACCAACAGTAATTGGACTCTAGGGAGCAACCTGTCAGCTCCAAATAATATCCAGGCAGGGTTGCAAAGGTCGACTCCCTGATCTAAGCATGGTCTCATCTCACCTTTCACAGTTCCTTGGTTGCCTTTCAAATAACAATGAATTTCTTTTCCAAAAGACCTTTTAAATGTATTTTTTAGGTTTGACTTTTTAAAAAAAAAAATGAATTGATGGTGTTACTAATAATTATTTTTATGTAAATCATATTAAGCCTGTGTTTTCAGAGAACAGCGGGCAAGAAATATATTAAAATACTGATGTTTGAACCAAGTCTTCACAATATCCAGAAACATGTTGGGTTCTATTGAAAGCAAGTCCCAGGCCTAGCTGCCTGTCAGTCCATCTCTTTCTCAACATTCCTCAAGTTTTTTCAGAAATTCGTTATACCTTTTACCCGCCCTTCTTACAAAAGTTAGGGAAGGGAGGAATATTTGCCATATATAGATTCCAAAGAATGGGATTTCTGTAAAATTAATTTTGTACAATAAATACAATCCAAAGACAAATCACCAATCTATGGTTTGCATTAAATGTATTGTGAAGTTGATGAAATCAGTACAATCATATCTTCTTGCACAACAGAATGTTCTCCTTCTCCCCTTCCTCCACACCCTCCCTAAATCTGTTCTGGGATTTCCCTAACCTTCTAGAACAGATTTGGGGATGGTGCAGGATGCACTCGGGGGGGGAGTCCTATTTCACTAGTGCTAATGCTTGTGCTAGCACAACTATTTAGTTGAATACCATCCTATATGTTCAGAATTTGCAGTGCTGTCATGTTCATACCATACATTTAAAATACATTGCTTCCCTCAAAGAATCCTGGGAACTGTAGTTTGTTAAGGGTGCTTGGAATTGTAGCTGTGTGAGCAGTAAACTAGGTCTGTGCACCAGATTCAGCCAAGTCCTAAGCCAAATCAGATCTATTTGGAGAGATTTGGGCCTCAGTCAAGTTGTGCTGAGGCAGCCCTGGATCGCTATGGGTTGGATTGGATATTGCAGAGCTATCCAGGTTTGTTAGAGGGTGGGGCATCAGTCAGGAAGGAAGGGCAGGCATCAGGTGAGAAAACCTGTGAAAAGGCCTAGGCCTACCTTTCTCAGAGAAGGTAGGCCCAACCCCACAGCTGTCCTTCTTGTGTAACCCCCGCTCTGCAGGATCAATGCCTCCACTCAACAGCTGTTGGAAAGCTACTTGTGAAGCAGAACTTTGCAGGATCGATACCACTGCTGAACAGCTGTTCAGTGGAGACATTGATCCTGTGGGGTGCAGAGTTCTCACTCACAAGTGGCAAAGCAGCACCCTGAAGAATTGGCTCCTGTTCTCGGTCAGGAGGGAGAAAAGGAGATGCAATATCTCTTTCCCTGCCTCCTTCCCAGCTGTATATTTAATTAGAGATTTACTCTAAATAAACATTGGCCTCATCCCCAAACTTATTCAGGAGTGGCTCTTAGTTGGGGCAGGTGGTCTCCAAGTTGATTCAGGGTGGGTCAGCCTGATCCCCTCCCACGGAGGGGATAGGGAGGGCTGTGCATAGCACTATGGTAAACTACTGTTCCTAGGATTCTTTGGAGAAGCCATGACTGTTAAAGTGGAATAAATGCTTTTAAAATGTATGGTGTGGATGTGACCAAATCTGCACATCATATTCTACATTCATGGCATGTTGAGTAACTATCTCTCTTAAGGCCAATCAGTCATATTGTTTCCATCTATAGAATATGTTATAGAAAGTTGCATCTAGACCCAGAAAACAAGATTCAAGAAGCCTTTTTACTTGAAGCACCTTCCCATTCCCACTTCATTGTTTTATTCTCCTCCAAAATGAAGAGAGAGAGGGGGGGGAAATGTCGATATATTCAAATGATGGCTGCTCTTGCAATTGAGGGCTACTGCAAAAGGAAGGTCCTTGGGGACACAGCAAGTAATGAGTATTTAAGGAGATTTGAGCCAAGAGCAATGCAGGATAGCAATGTCAATCACAACAAAGTGTCTTCCAATTAATTTTGTTTTTATTTTTATGGCACTGGGAAGATCACCCATTTCTCCTTGAGCTCAGTGATGTTAGTTTGAGAGGTGTTCTCTAAATACAGAATGCTTTTTGTTTATTTGTTTTCTCCTGATCTATATTCTAATTGGCATTCACTCTTTTGTTATAGCTTTCTAAGCAAGATCTTTGTTTATAGCACACAGTATAATTCCATTGTAGAAAGACAGCTGGTTTACCAACTTGAACTGTTGGTCCATTGAGCTCAGTATTGCCTCCTTACTTACTGGGTGGGTCTCCAGGAGTTTAGAAAGCCACAGCACTTCCTGGAGATCCCAGGGATTGAACCTGGGACCTTTAACATGTAAAGTAGGTGCTTTACCAATGCCCTGGTTCATGCTTTCAAAGAGCTCTTGTGAACATAAATGTGTGGAATGAAGCCTATGGGAATCAGGTTTAATTAAATGTGTTCAATTGAACATGCAAAAGCATCCCCCCCCCTAGACCTTCCTGCTCAAGATGGGGGGGTGGATCCAGTGGGGACAGAGACATTGGAGGCAGAGCTGGTGTGTGCAGTCTCATGCCCCCTCCACATTTTATGTCCATGTGCATTCTTTGAATGCATGAATAGGGCTTTAGTGAATGGTATATTCTGCTACAACCACCAAACTCTATCGTTTTGAGTCCTGTCATCACAGTGATGATAGTTAGGATCATTTTATCTCCTTGGTAAATGTAGATGTTACCACACCTTTGTAGTGTCAAATGCATGCTAATGATGAATGGGTATGTCTGCTTGAGGGTAAATCACTACTGGTATTTTCTGACTTCCAAGTCTCTTGCTAGTCCCCTGTACATAAACAGACACAGTAGCCCACTTATGAGGATTTGCTAGGATTTGCACCAGGTGAGCTACACTCACAATTCTCCCAGGGTACAAACATCTTTACCAGTACTTGGTCACTGCTATTTCCCATCGACACAGCAAAGAAACAAATGTATTTTTCTGTTTGGGGGAAAGGGTCTATAAAATCCCTTATTGGTGCCAAGGTATGATCCAATTTTGCCAGATGTTGAATTCCTACCTGTCTTTCCTGGTTTCTCAGTGGAAAGTGTAACACCTTTGGCCATATCCACACCATACATTTAAAGCACATTTATACCACTTTAATAGTCATGTCTCCCACCCATAAAATAATCCTGGGAACTGTAGTTTACCCCTAACTAGGGATGGAAAGTCCTGTCTATTTTTGTTTTCTCAGTTTCTCATTTTTCCAGTCTTAAAGTCAGTTCTTCACAATTCTGCCGCAATTTGTCATTTGTTTTTTTAAAAATTCCTCATGAAAATCTTCCAGCATTTTAATGCGAATTTCTCCTATTAAAAAAAATATTTTTAGGCCGTTTTGACTAATGCACACATTTTTGCAAGCAATTTAGTATCATATAATGCACACTTTCTCCTAACATGTATTTTTGTAAACATTGGTTGGTGAACTGCACTGCAACATTTGAATAAATGTGAATTTCAAAGGATGGCTGTGTTTCGGTTCTCATAGTTTCAGAAATTGTGAATTTGCCTTGAAATGTGAACTGAATCTAATTTCTCACTTATCCCTACCCCTCACAGAGCTAAAGTTCCCAGGACCCTAACAAGCTACAGTTCCCAGAATTCTTTTGGGGAAAGTCATGATTGTTAAAATGGTATAGGCATACTTTAAACGCATGGTGTGGGTGTGGCATTGCTTACTGATCCTATCTACTTTACTGTCCCATTATGTTGGCTCATATTTATCCAGTCTCAAGCATCCCACCCCCCATTCTCTCCCCTTGCTCATCTTTGCATCCTTGTTCTGTAGCTTTCCATCCTATCTTGAAGCCTGAATGTGCTTTTGTGGTTACTTCCTGCTTCTTCTCTATTCTCCTTTAAAACAGATTAAAAACACTGCAAAAAATCAGTTTTAGAGGATTCAGTTTTCTGATAAAAAGAAGGCCTGGGCAAATTTGTGGGCTTGTGATACTGTGAATAAGAGAAAACACTTTAAAATATAAACAGTAGCTGGTAAGCCCATGTGACTTGATGGCTTGGCACTATCATACATTAGAGATCTACCTCTGCCCTCATGTAGATCCGGATCTTCCAAAACATACTTCCAACCTAAGGATGAAGTGAGCATTCTAGAGAGGTCCTTGAAAATGTAAGCATCCCCTAGCTCAAGGTAAGAACAGCCCTCCCTCTTTTGAGCAGGCCCTTACTTACAAAAGGACTTACATCCCATCCCATCTTTGGCTCTCTCTCCAGCACCTGGTACCCCTGTCCTGTGGGGAAAAAGGGGGTTACCTTGGAAAAGGGGGAAGAGGTACCAAGTGGTGGAGGCTTTCCAGCTCATCAGAGTGGACCAGCATGGGGCCTCTTGTTGGTTGTAAATTATGGACAGAACATAGGGTTGCCAGGTCAGAAGCATCCCAAAACCTGAGATTTTAGGGGTGGGCCCAAGTGATGTCATGGGGTGGGCCCGAGTGATGTCACAGGGTGGGCCCGAGTGATGGCATTAAGCATGATACATTAAGCATCAATCACAGTTGCTTGGAGCGTACAATTTAAAAAAATCTGACTGGAAATTAAGCTAGACATCTTAGGTAAAAGATGGAGCCTGGGTAGGGAACATTTAATCTAGCCTACTTGCTTTCGGCAAGAAGGGTTTAAGTGCCTTCAGGCCAGGCCAGTCACCAGAAGGCCACTGTAGGAAGAAAGGAGCCTAGTGTTGTGGAGATGTTAGATGGGAGCATTCAGGAGTAAAGATGGATGCCCCTGAAGGCTGCAATTCTAAACACATGTACTAAGGGACTAAGCCCCCATAGAACTCAACAGGACTTACTTCTGAGTAGATATGGTTTGGATTGTGCTGTTGGTAAAGCTTGACTAGGGATCCTCTGCAAAGACATCCATATCCAAGCAGGGTTGGCAACCCCCTGCCTGGAATGCCCTGCCCTTATCTTTTAATGTGGCTGCTCCAAACTTCTTTACAGATTTGACCCTTCACTTCAGAAAGAGGTCTGAGAAATGAGTAAGAATAAGAAGATTCTCTGCCCTTTCTGTCTGCATAGATGCCCTCATCCTTCCCCTGCGCCCAGCAGAAGCTCTGGGCCAGATGGGACGCAGTGGCATCTCATAGAGGATACCCTCCCCTTTCATGGGGTGTATGATTTGTCCTGGCCCAGAGCAGATTTTGGGGTGGGCACCCCCAGTTTACTTATTTTTCCTGTATGTCTTTTTCTGCTTTGATTTTGTATAGATGCCCTCCTCTGGGCCCTGCACCCAGCAGAAGCTCTGGGCCAGGCGGGATGCAGTGGCATCTTGTAGAGGACACCGTCCCCTTTCCTGGGGTGTATGATTTGTGCTGTCCCAGAGCAGATGTTGGGGTGGGTACCCCCAGTTACTTATTTTTTTCTATATGTTTTTGTCCATTTTGATTTTGCATTGATGCACCCATGGGTGCCTGGTGCCCAACAGAAGCTCTGGGCTGGATGGGATGCACTGGCATCTCATAAAGGACACCTTCCCCTTTCCTGGGGTATATGATTTGTCCTGTCCCAGAGCAGAGTTTGTGGTGGGCACCCCCAGTTACTTATTTTTTCCTGTTTTTTTCTCTGCTTTGGTTTTGCATAGATGCACTCATCCATGCCCTGCGCCCAACAGAAGCTCTGGGCCAGGCAGCATGCAGTGGCATCTCGTAGAGGACACCCTCCCCTTTCATGGGGTGTATGATTTGTCCTGGCCCAAAGCAGAGTTTGGGGTGGCCACCCCCAGTTACTTATTTTTTATGATTTTATGACATCATTATGTATTTATGATAATATCAGAAGCCTGATTATTTTGATTGCATAAATATATTGTTATTCTTGACGGGGAGAGTCCCCCGATCACAGTGATATATCATACAGGGTACTCCAACATATATTTTGGGGTTCAGAGACATGTTAAGTTTGGTTTGAAGCTGTAGCTGTCAACTCTTTTTTAGTGTTTTGAACTTTCAAGCAAATAAGGAACTAGGAACTAGGAACCAGGAACCAACTTCAGCGTTGTATCAGTTAGATTAAACAGTCGCGGGGGGCGGCTGACATTTTGGTGTATATGTCAGGAACCAGACCACCTAGAAACTTAATTTTTTTAAAAATTGAAGGTGAAAGTCCAGAGATTAAGGGGTGCTAGCCGGAGAGCCAGAGGGGCCCCCCAAACACTGGAGACTCCAGCCAAACAACAGAGACCTGGTAACCCTAACAGAACATCTGTCTCCCATATACAGAGATACAATCTGTCATAGGAGAAGGGGTGTATCTCAGTGGTAGGGCATGCTAAAGGCCCCAGGTTCAATCCCTAGCATCTTCAAGTAAGACTGGGAGTGTTCCTTATCTGAAACCCTGGAGAGTCACTGCCAATCAGTGAAGATGATACTGAGCTATATGAACCAATGGTCTGACTTGGTATAAAGTTCCTATGTTCACATGATCTCTAACAGAAGAAGACACATTGCAGATCATTTTAAGCCAACGATAAGAACCACTCACTGCCTGTCATCCCCTACCTTTCCTTCAAAGTAAGACCTTTTGAGATCAAAGAAGGTACAGAGTTGGCTAAATGGAGATTTTCAGATGTTTATATCAAAAACACAATGTTTGGAGTAATAGATGTGGACACTGCAATATCCAAAGTTGTTTGGGGGCTGATCAAGCTCTTTCCAAATTAGCCCAGACATCTACTCTGTTCTTATGAAATAGAGTAAGTCATATTTATGGAGATCCATTAGACGATGGCTTGGGAAGGGCCCACAGCTCAGTGCATGCAGAAGTCCACAGGTTCAATCTCTGGCATTTCCAGAAAGGGCTTGGAAAGACCTCTTCTAATATCATGGAGAACCCCACTGCCAGTCAGTGTAGGCAAGGGTTTTAAACAAGGGTTAAAAACATTATTAAAAACATATTAAGCAATTCTAACACAGACGCAGACTGGGATAGGTCTCAACCTAAAAGGCTTGTTGAAAGAGGAAAGTCTTCAAAAGGTGCTGAAAAGATAGCAGAGATGGCGCCTGCCTAATATTCAAAGGGAGGAAATTCCACAGGGTAGGTGCTGCCACACTAAAGGTCCATTTCCTATATTGTGCAGAACGAACCTCCTGATAAGATGGTATCTGCAGGAGGCCCTCACCTGCAGAGCGCAGTGATCGACTGGGTATATAAGGGGTAAGCGAATAATGTGTTGTTGTTGTGGGTAAGTTTCATTGAGTTTGATGGGATTTCTTCCCTCCAATATTTTAGGATTCCAGCCTGAAAAAGAGTTGTATTAAGGAGTGAAATATAAACTTTAAAAACAAATTGGTTGAATAAACAATATCAAGCACATTATATCTTTATGTCTGATTTTGTGAGACCATCTATGGCTAAGCTATTAAACTTGTGTGCCCAAGTCTTATTTAGATTTTCAAGCATAATGTCTTTCCTGCAAACTCTTGAAAATGTTACTACAGTTCTTTGGACCATTAATCCTTTCATTGTTTCCCTTAATAACTATGTCAATGATATCTGAAATAAAAGACTAGAGTTCTTTTACATGTGGGGTAGAAGTAGAGGTGGGAATGGTCCCAATTCGTTTTTTAAATAACTGAATATTTTGACTACTTCTTGCAGGTGTCCAAAATGAGCTTGTTTTTTCTATGTTAGATTTCCCAGATGTGCAATGAAGTACGTTCCTATGAACGATGATTTTAATTATATTTATGAAGAATTTAATTTTAATTTACTCCTAAAGCAAGCAGATTTTTGCTGACTTTATTCTTTTCAGGGTGCTGTGGGTCTCTTAAACCATCCTTAGCCTCACATTAACTGTCAGTGCCTTCCCACAAAGCATTATAGTAGTCTGTCCACTACAAATTTACAAAAGTATCTCCATACTGTGAAGCAGTCAGTTGCCAGGTGAGAAATAATATCCGCCCTAATCAAAATGTCAGCACGTCTTGAATGGCCCAGGTAATGGGCTGCTGCTGCTACGCCAACATCTACAAAGAGCTTTTAAGCCTGCCTTTAAGTCAAAGGCTTTCAAGCTGGCTTACAGAACAAATAAAACAAACTAAAGACAAATAAAATCAAACATAATGACAAGACACCAAACAGCAGCAAACAATGTACGAGCTGCAATAAACATGCACGTAATTATCTGTTTAAAGCCTGGGTGAAAAGAAATGTTGTCAACTTAGCTCAAAAGAATATTAAATTTGATGCCAGTCAGATACCCTGTGGAGAGCATTCCACATCTTCAGCACCCTCACTAAAAATGACCTGTTTGTTATCATCATACACTTCATATCTGACAGTAATGGTATCCTGAGCAGATCTTAAAGAATGGACAGGTTCACATGAGGAAAGGAGATCTTCAGATGTCCTGATCCCAAGCTATGTAGGTTTTTCTTGATTAATCCAAACACTTTGAATTGTTCCTAGAAATGCACATAAAGCAAACCAGATGTACCTATTCATTGTCATGAGCTTTTGATCTCCTGCTCTGGAAACGAGGAGGGGGTTTGTCTCTGATATAACTTGGGCTGAACTTGTTCAAAATGGCACATAAGTAGTTAGGTTTCAATTAAAGATACACATTAAACAAAAGAGTTTACCTATGCATCTCATAAGTACTGCCCCTTTGCCTGCATTACTCCAAGAATGGGTCTGCTTGTGGTGAAGAAGGTGGAATAAATTTTGTTATTTTTCCATGAAACAGCAGTTTATTCCTATTTAAATGCATAAAAATAGTCAGAAAATTTCAGAGCTGGTTTTAAACTTCAAAGCCTCATACAGCTCAGGATCCCCATATCTCCTGACTTAAAAATATCTGGATCCTTAGTTTATCATCTGAGGCCTTTGTCCAGGTGCAGTCTCTGAGAGAGGTTCAGAATGTGGTGACAAGGGAGAGTGCCTTTTCATTTGTGGCTCCTGGAATGCTCTCATCAGCAAGGCCCATAAATATATAATATGATTATTGAATTGTTTCACTTCCTG
Source organism: Rhineura floridana (assembly GCF_030035675.1). NCBI lineage: Eukaryota > Metazoa > Chordata > Lepidosauria > Squamata > Rhineuridae > Rhineura > Rhineura floridana. The sequence goes on along the minus strand of NC_084488.1, from coordinate 71,827,393 downwards.
TTCATTTGATATGTTGAAAGCCACTTTGGACACATTTTTATGGAAACGTGGCATGCAAATAAACAGATAATAGTGATATATTAGTTTCACAAATGAAATTCTAGTTCACATTAAATATGAAAATTGTGAGTGGGTTCAGATAACCATGAACAACCACGTAGCTTTCAGCAACAATAACTACTCATAATAGCTGTTATAACCCATGCTATAAGCAATTCTCTCCTTGCTGACAGTTGGCAGGTGCTAGGCGACAGTTCACAGTGATGTATCTTAGGCTTTCTTGCAATAATGGTGCAGTTCCAGCCTCCACCAATTGGTGATTTATGGTTTCTCCTTTCCCCCTGTGCACTTTAGCTTTATAAATTCAATTGTTATATTATAATACAGTATACCACCAAATACCAGCTCGTGAAGAGGGAGATAGAGTGTGGGAATGCTTCAGGTCCTACTTGTGGGCTTACCAGAAGTTTCTGGTTCACCACTGTTTGAAACAGGACTTTGTACCAGTTCGGTTATTAGTCTACTCCAGTAGCATCTTCCTATGTGTTCCTCTATCACAGGTGCGGGTAACCTTTGACCCTCCAGAAGTTGTTGGACTCCCAACTCCCATCAGCCCCACCAAGCATGGCAAGCAAGCATGTAGTTCATCAACATCTCGAGGGTCAAAAGTTCCCCACACCTGCCCAATCTACATGAGAATACAGCTATTTCTAGTCTACTGCCATGTGAACAACAATGTTTTTCTGAACCATCTAGTTATATGATACAGGCTAGTGCCCACCCCCTGCAGTTATAGATGCCATGTGGTTATTTATTTATTTGAAAATGTTATAGAATACTTGAACTGGGCTGCTACAGCCAAGAGCCCTCTCCTTGCTTAATATCAGTGTCACGTTTGATAAGGAAGGCACTGGTAGATCGCATTAGCGTTTTGGGGACGTGCTTTTTATAGGAAGTCCCCAGGATGTAGCAAATGGGTGGGTCAGCTTCAAAACAGCTGTTTTATAGTGGTTGTTTAACTATTTCATCACATGCCTAACTTTATTCTGTATTCTGTTAAGGTCTAGATGAGACTTTAGCACTTTATGGGTGATATATTAAGCTGCTCAGCCCCACTACCTTGAGGCAGAGATTCTCAGTGGGAACTGTTGCTAGGCAACTGCCAGGTACCAGCAAGAGAAGTCTTCATCATAAGATGTGTAAGCTCCAGATGCTTGGCCCAACTCCCTTGCCACAGAAGTCCTCTCAGTGGGCTCTTCTGCTTACTAGGCAGAGGATGAAGGTCAACACCATGGACAACCAGGGATGAGGGCATGAAATGCCACCTGAATCATCCTGGCATCATAGGGACACCATGTTGTTTCTGTTCCTAATATCAGACTTGAGTGTGATTTTATTATGATAATCTTTAAGAGCTTCTTGAGGCTATAAAATGGGTTATAAATATTCTAAATAAATAAATATTTCATTTAGATGGTGATACAACTGATTCAAGCATATACATGTTCTTATATCAGAAGCAGGAGCAGGAAGAATATTACAAGATACAGTTGAACATTAAGATACATTTGCAAAGTTACACATGTAGGTTTATTACAATTAATTACATATGATTAGTGAACATTTGTATTCTGTTGCAAACATTTTGATTTCTTTTCTACAATATTTTTTATTATTTTTAAAATGAAAAGACACTCAAAAGTGTTTAATTCAAGTTTGATTTAAGAAGTGAGTATATGAACAAATTATGTGTGCAAAAGCAACTTTGAAAATAGGTTAAAAAATAGCACACCTCATCATAGAAACAAGTCACGATGAATAGTTCACACAGCTATAACTATAGAGCAGCCTTTCCCAACCGGTGTGCCTCCAGATGTTGTTGGACCACAACTCCCATCAGCCTCAGCCATTGGCAATGCTGGCTGAGGCCGATGGGAGTTGTGGTCCAACAACATCTGGAGGCACACCGGTTGGGAAAGGCTGCTATAGAGAATATCTGACTATGATCACATAGCAGAAGAAAAGCACTCTGAGTATAGTATTATAATGAAAAAGGCTGAAGGGTGAGGTAATGGAATATTCAACGATAATGTGACTTGTAAATTGTGAAGCCTTATACTTTCATATTAAATTGTTATTTTATCCAAGTAGAGGAAGACAAAATAAGAATTTACATTCCATGAATGTAATCTAAATTTATCTTGACTTTCAGATGGTTCATGACTTTTTTTTGCATTTCGCTACCATAACACAGAAGCTGTTCTATATGCCTCTGATACAGCAATGCTACAGGTATATGCTATTGATAGATATCAAGCTTCCAATCCAATATTCATCACTAATAGGCTTGAGCACTCTTGGAATATATTTACACGGTACATTTTATCTTTCAACCACAGTCATTTCTACTAGGGATGCTTAAGCAGAAGACCACGACCACACTTGCATCTTTCTCCTCCATCTCCAATACTATAGTCAAATATTTAGAATAATCATATGGCACAGGCCTCCCAGCCATGTACATTAGTTTGCAAGTGGGGGAATGACAGCTTTGAATCCTGTACCATATAAAAATCCACCGCCCATGAAGAGCTAGCTATCAGCAAAGCCAGAATATTATTCACATGTTAGCTTGCCATTTGCAGAGAATTTTTTTGTGTGGGCCACCATTCAAACATGTGTGATGCCTCACCTTTGTTCTTTAGTTACACAGCCCTGGAAGATTTGAACCATGTGGTTTTCTGAACATCTGAATAAACTCCAGCTATTAGGGTTTCGCCCCACAATCCCATGTATGCTAAAAGGTTGCACCTAACAGAGCTTGAAAAAGTTACTTTTTTGAATTACAACTTCCATCAGCCCAACCCAGTGGCCATGCTGGCTGGGGCTGATGGGAGTTGTAGTTCAAAAAAGGAAAGTTTCCAAGCTCTGCACCTACATTTACACCTGATTTCTGAAGGTAACATAAATGGGCAGCTACAGTATTAGCTGGGTTTTAATGTGTTACCCCTTTCTGCCAACAACCCTATAATAATAAAACACTGGCTACATCCAGTACATTCCTGCTGTGACATCAGCTCAAGCAAAGTCCCTTCTCTGGGATGGTATCATGCGCTTTGAGGGATAATTGTACTCTGTAACTGCTCCTGTTATTTTGTTGTACATCCATAGGAGAAAGAAGACAAAATCTGAAAGGTTTCAGAGAAACACCTTCTCCTGTACAGACCTGTCCAAATGTTGAGATCTTTGGAGGAATTCTTCTTGGTGGTCCTCAGCTTGCTGTGGCTCATTATGTGACAGCTCCATTGTGGCAACCAGCTTATGAAATTATTGCAGCTCTGAAAGAAGTCATTCACTGCATTTGAAGATGTTTTGATGCCTGCTAAAGACTCGTTTGTTCACCCAAGCATTTGTTAGTTAAGCTTGTGGCTATATAGTCCATGGGTATATTGTGTCAGGAATTGTACTGAGTTTATTGTATTTTACTATGAAGTTTTATCTGCACTTTTGTCAATAGCCCTGGAATTATATTGATGAAGGGCAGTATAGAAGTGCTTTAATAGGTGGATATGCCTTGGCACAGTCAGTTAACCCAGGATGTGGTGTGGTATGGAAGTGATCGTCAGCTGCTTAGGAACAATGTTCAAAACTATGTAAGTATGAAGTTGCTTGAAAAGTACAACATGGTCATATTTAATTTCAAGAGAGGAAAAAAATTTTCAAAGAACAAGAGGGAGGAGAAGTCTAGATCTAGTGTATGGTGGAGGATTGTTGCTGTGTCAATCCACTATAGTACACCTGATGGAGCTGCACCATCTGTATGCAATTAAAAGAGAGGGTGCACCTCCCCAATGGTCATTGTGGGATGAGGTTGCCAAACTGACCCAGATGCTTATGTTTATCTGTGTCCCTGTGTCAAGTGCCACCTGCTTTGTACATGTACTGGGACAGATGGGCATGTGAAGCCAGGATGTGCCAGATGCTGCTTTTTGCAGCGGTGACCTGTGTGTGCAGGCTGCTGCCGCTGCTTCTGTTACTTTCAAGCTTGCTTTGGCCACTTTCCCTATGGATGTTGTTGCTCTTCCACTCATGCCAAATGCTGGCCAAGCTCTCCCTTACATACTCCAAAGCAGTGGGGGAATGTGTGCCTGATGCTGCTTCTTTATTAAAGCTGCTGCTAGTGGCATTGTTGCCACTGCTGTTGCACCTCTGCCAGCTGTATCTCATGCTGTGAGGAGACTCTGCATGTCAGGCTCTGGCTTGGGAGAAATGCAGAAGTGGCCAGGAGCCTCCTGAGGAGGACAAAAGAGATAATGGAAGGGCAGGTTTATAATTCAATCAATAAGCTATGCCAGTGGCTATTGGCTTAGATGGCTAACAGTTGATTAGATCAATTCACAGATGAAACTTCTATCAGTGGTAAATAGCTATGATAGTTAAATGGACCTCCAGGCCAGAGTCAGTGTTCATCTGTAAGTCAGTGGCAGGGATACGAACACCAGTAGTGAATGCTAACTATAGCCTTCATAGCATACCTATAGGCTTCTTGGTGCCATATGGCCAACTTGATGAGATAGGCCCATTATCTACTCCAGCAGAGCACTTCCTATGTTTATTATATGAAATCAATGACAAATCCAGAACAGAGAGCTGCTATTATTATTATTATTATTATTATTAATTGCCCACTCTTATTTATAAAAAATAAATAAAATATTTATTTATTTAAATGTATATCCCGTCCTTCCTCCCAAAAGAAGCCCAGGGTAGCAAACATGATAAAACACTAAAAACAGCTATAAAACCTCTTAAAAACAAAACCTCTTAAAAAACTATTCCAAACCAGACACAGACTGGGTTAAGACAGAGACTTAAAAGGCTTGTTGAAAGAGGAAGGTCTTCAGTAGGTGCAGAGAAGACAACAGAGATGGTACCTGTCAAATATTTAAGGGGAATGAATTCCAAAGGGTAGGTGCCACATCACTAAAGGTCCACTTCCTATGTTGTGTGGAATGGGCCTCCTGATAAGATATCTACAAGAGGCCCTGACCTGCAGAGTGCAGTGACCAACTGGGTATATAAGGGTAAGACAATCTTTCAGGTATCCTGGTCCCAAGCTATGTAGGGCTTTATACACCAAAGCCAACACCTTGAACTTAGCCTGGTTGTTAATGGGCAGCCAATGACATCAATGTGATCAATGTGCACTAGAGGCTTTATTTATTTATTTATTTTATGTATTTATTAGATTTATATCCTGCCCTTTCTCCCAGTAGAAACCAATTTCGTCTGCATGAAATGCGTTGAGGATTTTAGTAAATAATTTCCCATGCATGGGACATTGCAACATATATGTAGACTGTCACAAAATAAATGCCATAATAACCAATAGCAATTGGGGCATTTAAATAACCAATGATCTTATTTATTTCTAATAGAAAGTACTTTGAATGTCATTAGTAATCTCATCCTCCCTCCTATCCTCCCCTCTCACCCCCCAGCCCAATCCTCCCCAACTAGCAGCTAGAAATATTAAATAAAAGGAAATAGTCTCTGCAGAGGAAACTGAGAATATGGTATTTTGGTAACTTGGTAGGTCAGGTCAACACAGCACAGAATGTACATTCAACACCCATTTGGGGAATACTCCCCTCCCCAGTTGCAAATAATGTAATGATTTCAATGTTGAATTGAATTGTATCCAATATTAAACCTGTGCATATTAAAGAGCAAGAGGAGAAATGCAGGATTCCCAAGTCAATATCACTAATCTGTTCCTTATAGCAATCTTGTAATTCAGTGGTATTTTGGGACTGATACAATAATAAATCTAGTGTATAAAAGTAATTCAAAATTAGTTAAAATATTTTCTGTCACTCCAAACCACATTATGCTTCTTTCCTCTGCTTGTGATAATACTTTTATGACTAACTAATATGAAAATACAGTCTTGGATTTAATTAGACAAAACATACTCAATGAAACTCTATTCAAGTAGAACAAGAAAATAGGCTTAGCTGGAATCCAGGTATTAGTACAACAAGAGTTACTCAGCAATTTCACATGTAAATTTGAATCCCAGATACAAGACATGACTGTAAATACAACATGACATCTGCGAGTAGCAAAAGATAATTGTATTTGGGATTAACCACAGAAATATAGCAACAGTATGATGATTCTTTAGGAAAATTGGCTTGAAAGGAAAGCCACATATATCCATCCCCAGGAACTAAACTAAGAATAGTTTTGAAGATCTGACACTATAGCAGGAAATAAACTCATAACCTGGTCAGCTGGTGAGAAGAGCCAAACTATTTTTAAAAATTCTGACTCAAGAAAGCTTGCAATTAATATTTAAAAACCTCAGTGGCACATTGCTACATTATAGTCACTGATGTGAAGAAGCATCCACATTTTGTAAATGATCCCTTGCTCCTGAAATTTCTTTTACTAAAATGAAAGTGATCATGTGTCACAAACCCAAATTCACCTTGATAGCGATGTAACTTTTTGTTGATATATAAAGGCAATTGTAAGTAGCATATTGGAAGTGACAGTGGGCTCATCTACATGGTGGTTTAATTCACATCATTCACATGATGTTACTGGCAAACAGAAGCTATCACAGTTTCCCCCCTGTAAATCCGTACTAACCCAAAGCGCTGATAATACGAAAAGTGGAGGAAAAAATGTCTCTACTCCATTTCTCTAGTGCTTGCAGACACTTTGCTTTGATTCTTTTCGGTAGGAGGATGAGCCATCACTCTCTGCTACTCCCCTTTCCCCGCCCACTATCCCTCCCATGAATTCAATTTTATTTCCTGTTGTTTATCCAACAACTTCCAGTAGCTGTGCTCAGAATAGCAATACCATTATTTTTTTATGTCATTGCCTTGTAATTTGTGCAAATCTGTAACATTGTACACACAAAGCAACAGAAATCCAGCGCCGCTCATCCACGAAGCTGGCCGGGCGGCGCTTAGCTGCAGCTAGGGAGTGAAGCTACAGACACCATTTTGAAAAAGGGCAGCGTTGCGCATTGCATGCAATACACATGCGCAACGTGCTGCATGGAGGGGAGGAGCGACAGGAGGCTATTTAAGCCCGCGCTGCCCCTCCTTCCTCCTCTTTGCCTTCGAGACACCCACCCTGCCCTCCCTCTTTTATTGGTGTGACCAAGGTCGCTTTGGGGCTGAGTAGGAATTTTTATCCTGCCCACCCTAGTTGGCGCGCAGGTTTTTTGCCTGCTCCACACTATGAGAGGAGGAGGGAATCAGGTTAGGGGGAGTCACGATTAATAGGTGAATTTGGCTAATTTGGCTAATCTAATAGGATGAAAGGAATAACTGGAATGGGACAAGTTGAGGTTCAATGCGGGAAGGTGCGGGAAGGGAATTAGGTAAAGATCAGCTAGGTGGCCCCCTTAGGCACCTTTGGAGATGATTGGTAGTTCCGGAGGCCTGTCTCTCAGGGTTTTACGGCCCGAGGGCAGGATATGGGCTGCTTTCGGGGCCAACTTAACTCATCCATCAAGGGTTCTACGGCCCTGGGGGATGGTGACGCGGGAAGGCCCCCCTACTCACCTACAAGGTGTGGCCAGGGCAAGGGGTAAGCAAAAGGGGGCTTGCCCTTTGCCCCAGCAGGGGCTGGTCGCCCAAAAGCCGTGGGGCAAGCTGCTTTCCTAAGGTTTAGTCCCGCACCTAGGTTTACCCTCTGCAGGTCGCTTTAATGGGTTTGTTATAATTTAATAAAGTGGCCCTTTGTTTCAACCATAACTGCTGTTGTCTGTGCTTTATTTTACTCATCGGCCGCAATTATATGCTCTATTCATCCTGAGGTAGTTTCCACATTTGCTGTCTATGGCGAACTGATCTTTATGCCGTGAGCTTCCATGACTATTCCCCAACGCCGGGATTTGCTTTTTAAAAAATTGCTGCAAATATTACATTGAACTGATGACTTTGCTTTCTATTTGCTGTACTAATGTGACTGAGAAACTGACTAGAGCGATCTTTGCTGGGTAGGGGGATAACATACTAGCTAACAGGAAAGGGGAGGCAGAGAGAGAGAAAAAAGAGAGGGGGGAGAGACTGACAACCAAAGCCCAGTGCCTTCCCTGTCAGCAGACAAGAGGTTCCTGATTGTTTGCTTTGCTAGGGTGTAACTGACAAGGCAGGCAGTGATCTCTGCCTTCTTTGTATTTTGCCATTGAACTCAAATCCGCAGAGCCATCAACTTCACAACAGGGTTCACTCTCTGCAGTCTAAACAAACTGAAGATACTGTGAGGTTGTTGGCTTTGAATCGTAAATACAAAGCAGCAGCAATAATGTCCAGTCAACTTCAGTATTAATTGTACTTTCTTTCCCAAGTTGCATTGTGGCTTTTGGAGGAGGGGTCAAGGTATAATCTGTACATGCCCAGTTGCCTAGTAATCAGAGGGAGGTTGAATACAAAATCTGGGCGAGGAGTCACTAGGAAACAGTGTGTTTGGTCCTTGATAAAGGAAGACCTATTATGTGAATGCAAAAAAATGAATTTGCAGCTACTATGTAGATGAATCCAGTGTGTCTCCTATTGACCTGCAGGATCTAACACAAATGGTGGTTTTAAACTGGTCATGTGCTATGTAACTAGCAAACACACGCTACACTGTTAAGCACCATGACTGCTCAAAAGCACAATGATGCAAATCCAGCAATGCAGGCCTGCTTATGGCTTTGAAAGTAACCAATTTTCAATAGCCTTTTTTACAGAAGACTGTGGATCATGCCTAGTCTTGGGCTGCTAGTTCATACGATGATGTACTAAGGTGTTTGCAGTACATCCAACAGAGATCTTCAGGATGAACACCATAACATTTGAACCAGAGCGACATGCAACACGATGGATTGTTCACTGTGGGGAAATCTGGCAAACTTGCACCAGACTTACATATTTCTGTATTATGTGAAAGTAAGTCTCATGTGCCCCTTCTTATGTGAAAATCAGTAAGACAACATCAATGTAAATATCATGAATTGTCTCTCAAAGGCATACATATCGATAGTAAAGCCTTCTAGGGTTTTTTATATTTTTATTAAAAAATACTGCAAAACATATTGCTGATTACATCATAAATTGCTTTTTCAGAAAAAAATGGTGTCTTCTTTTAATAATATGATCCTACAAATATTAGTAATTTGTACTTAGGTATACACAAATATAAAAAAGAGAGTGACTGACTGGTTTACTAACTGGAGACCCCATCCCATTCATATATGATAAATATGAGGAGTAAATTTCAAGAATATATCCTGCTTTTGCCATTTTCTGTTTATGAACACCTAACGGACTACTATTAATGTGGTTCCGACAGAAGCAAGGAAAGTCTAGGCTTAACAAGGGCAACTCAAGTAGGGATGGACAAATCTGTCAGTTTTCTGGTATAGTCCCAGAAGCATTTTTTAAAATACAAAACAAAAGCCCCCCTCCAAAAAAAAAACAAAAAAACCCCACCTTTGGAAAACATCTCACCTCCTACCCAGTCTTTGGGGGCATTTTGCCTTCACTTTTACCTCCCTTGAATGGCCAAAACCAGATCAACTGAAAGTATCAGCAAAGCACTAACAGATCTTTGCAATAACACTCTTGTGAAGAAAAGGCCGTAGATATTTATGTTAGGCCCCATCTGCACCATACATTTAAAGCAGTATCATGCTACATTAAACAGTCATGGCTTCCCCCAGAGAATCCTGGGAACTATAGTTTGTTGCAGGTGCTGAGAGTTGATAGGAGACCCCTATTCCTCTCACAGGGCTACAATTCCCAGAGATATTTAACAATCTATCCCTCATCCCTCTTCTGGAAATTGTAGCTTTGTGAGGAGAACAAACTACAGTTTCCAGAATTCTTTGGGGGAAGCCATTACTGTTCAAAGTGGTATAATACTCCTTTAAATGAATAGTGCAGATGGAGCCTAAGTTTTATGCTCATTTATGCTTTGATGTATATATATCTATATCTATATATTTCTTAATGTTGTGATTATACTTTTTATTATGTGTTGTGCTATTGCATTTGGACTATTAGTGTGAACCGCTTTGAGCACATGTGTATTTTGAGCACATGTGTATTTGTGGAAAATGTGCTTTATAAATAAATTTAATAATAAAAATTTAATAATAAATAAATAAAAAATCAAGAAAACTTGAGTCATGCTGTGTGGGTTGGTAGGAAGGAGGAGCTGAGCCTTCCACTATTCATGCCCTTAGCCCATCACTTCCCTCAGAAGGGGTTAATTCTGACCTTAGAGCATCACCAAGAGAAATATAGCTGGGCTGAAGCAGTTTTGTGGAGAAGCACAGCTGTACAGAGCAGAGCTTGCTAACTTTTTGCGCCAGCGGGCACATTTGAAATTTTGAAAGAGTGCCAATCACAAAATGGCTGCCATGGGGTATGGTGTAACACAAAATGACTGCTGTGAGAGTGTGGCATAACACAAAATGGCTACTAGGAGGCAGGGCCACAAAAAAGAGGCAGGCATACCCTCCATCAGCAACATTCTCAATGGGAAAAGGCACTTGCATCAGCCACTGTCATACTCTCCTCTCACAAAGAGAAACTCTTTGCAGAATGGAAAGGAGGATGGATGTCCAGTTCTGGCATCCAATGAAATGTGAGCATATATGATAGAATATGTTCAATGTACAAGAGACCAATCCAGTTCTAACAGGGCTGTAGCTGGAAGAGCAAACAATATCTAACAGTTGTCAACACACTTGGATGAAACGGATTACTTGGATCCATACCAATCGGGTTTCAGGACTGGTCACGGAACTGAAACAGCCTTGGTCGCTCTGGTAGATGATATGAGGAGGGCATTAGATAGGGGAGAATTCACCTTTCTTGTCCTCCTCGATCTCTCAGTGGCTTTTGATACTGTTGACCACAGTATCCTTTTACATCGCCTGGAGGGACTGGGAATTGGAGGCACTGTATTACAGTGGTTCCGCTCCTTTCTCTCCGATAGGCACCAACAGGTAGCATTGGGGGAGGAGGTTTCAGACCCTTGGCCTCTCAATTGTGGTGTGCCACAGGGTTCTATCCTCTCCCCCATGCTATTTAACATTTATATGAAGCCGCTGGGGACAATCATTAGGAGATTTGGGCTGCAGTGTCACCAATATGCGGATGACACTCAGCTCTATCTCTCGTTTAAATCTTCACCAGAGTTGGCTGTGGAGACCTTATCCAAGTGCCTGGAATCCGTGAGTGGATGGATGGGAAGGAACAAGCTGAAGTTGAACCCCGATAAGACCGAGGTGCTGCTTGTGGGGGACAAGAGAAGGTTGGGAGATGTTGACCTGAAGTTCAATGGGGTGAGTCTACCCCTGAAGGTCCAGGTCCACAGCCTTGGGGTTGTACTTGATTCCAGGCTGTCCATGGAGGCTCAGATTTTGGCAGTGAGCCGGGCAGCCTGGTATCAACTACACTTCATACGAAGGCTGCAACCCTACCTTCCTGTTCATCAGCTCCCACTAGTGGTACACACCCTGGTCACCTCTCGTTTGGATTACTGTAATGTGCTCTACGTGGGGTTACCCTTGAAAACGGTCCGGAAACTACAACTTATACAAAATGCGGTGGCTCGACTGCTTACGAATAGTTGCTGCCGGGATCACATCACACCAGTGTTGTTCGATCTACACTGGCTTCCAGTTGTCTTCCGGGTCCAATTCAAGGTGTTGGTATTAACCTTTAAATCCCTATACGGTCTCGGCCCAGTTTATCTAAAGGAGCGCCTCCAACACCACCAATTATGCCGCCCGACAAGATCAGCCACAAAGGGCCTTCTCTCAATCCCGCCGACAAAAACAGCTAGATTGGCGAGAACTAGAGAGGGCATTCTCAGTGGCAGCCCCCACTCTCTGGAACTCCCTCCCACAAGATCTACGGCACGCCTCTTCCCTAAATGTATTCCGTAAAGCCTTAAAGACCTGGCTCTTTCAACAGGCCTTTGGGATTTCCGGGGAGGGTTAATTGTTATGACTGAAATTCCTCTTACCCTGCATTAGTGCTGTTGTTGCTGCTGTATTGTTTTTATTGTATTATTGTATTTTATCACATTGTGTTTTAACTGTTTACATGTACGTCGCCAAGAGTGGCCATCGGCCAGATAGGCGACACAGAAATTAAATTATTATTATTATTATTATTATTATTATTATTATTATTATTATTATTATTATTGTGTATTTCTAAGAGGATACATAATGAGATATTTTGCAGGCACCATAGAAGGTACTTCCAGGCATTCTAGCACTTGCAGGCAGCACACTGGCAAGCCCTGGAGTTTCCTCCTACCGTTTATATGGGCTTAACAGCAACCTGGCTTTTACACTTACCTTGTTTATTTTATTTATTATTAAATTTATATCCCATCCTTCTTCCCAAAGGAGGCCCAGGGCAGCAAACAACAAGCATTAAAACTCTAAAGACATCTTTCCTTTCTTTTTAACAAAATCTTAAAACAAAAATCTTTAAAGCCATCTTAAAAACGATTACAATACAGACTGGGATAAAGTATCTATTTAAAGGGCTTGTTGGAAGAGGAAGGTCTTCAGTAAGCACCCAAAGACAACAGAGATACTGCCTGCCCAATATTTTTTGTTGTTGTTATGTACCTCTGTGGTGGAAATTTGTGACACCACCTTTAAGATGATTCTTTCCAAGGAAATTAGTGCACACAAGACTTCCAGACAGAAAGCTAGCTTTTATTACTTACGTAAGGAGACAGCGATCACACAAGCATGTCTGCCAGAACAGACATCAGCACAGTCTTATATACCCCAGTGACTTTTAATGACATGTGATCCCATACAGCAAACAGGAGAATTCTTAGCTGCGACGTGCTCTGCAAAGAATGCACAGTAATTCCCTGCAGACAGTTAGATACAGGTGGAACATTTGAAACAGTTCATAACTCTTCCCACACACCACTCTTATCTCGACGTGCTAGTACACACTCCCATTATGACAGTAAAGTGGAAAATTCCACTGCACCTCCAAGTCGACTGCGACTTATGGCGACCCTATGAATCAGCGACCTCCAAGAGCATCTGTCACGAACCACCCTGTCCAGATCTTGTAAGTTCAGGTCTGTAGTTTCCTTGATGGAATCAATCCATCTCTTCTTTGGCCTTCCTCTTTTTCTACTCCCTTCTGTTTTCTCCAGCATTATTGTCTTTTCTAGTGACTCATGTCTTCTTATGATGTGTCCAAAGTATGATAACCTCAGTTTCATCATTTTACCTTCTAGTGATAGTTCTGGTTTAATTTGTTTTAACACCCAATTATTTGTCTTTTTTGCCATCCATGGTATCTGCAAAGCTCTCCTCCAACACCACATTTCAAATGAGTTGATTTTTCTCTTGTCTGCTTTTTTCACTCTCCAACTTTCACATCCATACATAGAGATAGGAAATACCATGGTCTGAATGATCCTGACTTTAGTGTTCAGTGATACATCTTTGCATTTGAGGACCTTTTCTAGTTCTGCCCAATATTTAAGGGGAGGGAATTCCAAAGGGTAGGTGCCACAACACTAAAGGTCTGCTTCCTACATTGTGCACAACAGACTTCCTGATGAGATGGCACCTGCAGGATGCTCCCACTTGCATAGCACAGTGGCCAACCGGGTATATAAGAGGTGAGATGATCTTTCAGGTATTTGGAACCCAAGCTGTATAAGGGCTTGTATCTGCTGCTGTGGGGTGATGCTTGCTGTATTCCGGTGTGCTGCAGGAGCCAATGGAGAAAGTATTGCAGAACCACAAACAGAAGTGTAGTCATTCAGGATCTCGGGGGGTCTTAGACCCCTTACTATTTTGGGAGCAGAATCCCTATGTCTCCAACATCCTATGAGCCAATCAGCATGTGTGTTAGCCACCAAGAAAAGTATTTTAACATGCTTTCTTGTCCTTTCCTGCTGACTGGAATAAACCAGAGTGAAAGGAGGTGAGTCAGCCACGAAGAAGACTCTTTTCAGCAGCTAACATTCTCCCCTTTCATGCTGATTGGCTCCTAGGGTCATCTGTTGTTGTGGGAGAAGGTATTCATTTATTAGATTTATATCCTGCTTTTTCTCCAAGCAGGAGCCCAGGGCGGCATTAACACTGACCTCACTCAAAAAAAAAAAAAGGGATGGAAGGGGGCATGGCTGTAACTATCATGAAGGGACCCTCCACTTCCAAATTTTGCCACTACACTACTGAGCACAAATAGCTCCAAATGAGTCATTCTGACAAAGATTGAGAACAGCCTGAGCCTTTTTAAGCTTCTGCCCCAGACTGCCTCTCCCAGGTACCACCACCTTGTGGCTAACTTTAGACTGGTGTAAAGAGAGGCAGTCCTCTTCCATTCCCTAGTCACCCACCTGGTGTGCTTCCTGTGCTGCTGGACCAGTGAGGTCTTGTGAAAGGCATTTGGTTGCTCAGGCAAAGGTGTCTATGAGGATCCAGGCTCTGGCCCTACAAATATGGGAGGTTCTCCTGCGGGCTCATGTTCATCAGCTTCAGGCTCAATAGCCTCCTGATCTCCAGCAGCAGGCTCAGAGCCTGGATTTGGTCTGGCTCTTTAGCCTCTACCTATGACTCTTGTTTGCTGCTGGACTCTGGGGCATAGTAATATTTAACTAAGTCAGAATAGGCCCACTGGAATCAGTAGAATGCAGTTCTTGATTTCAGTGGGTATGACTAAGAATGGATATAACTCAGAATAGCCTTAGATTCTGTGATAAGGATCTGATTATTACTGGTCTGTAGCTTTTCAATTGACTTTTGTATCCATGCCCTTTTATTCTCCTTGAGGACATGCAATCATTTCTGGACCGAGATAGCCTGACCACCTTCTCCATGCACTGGTAACCTCCAGGTTGGATTATTGTAGTGCACTGTATGTGGGGTTGCTGTTGAGGTTGGACCAGAAGCTGCAGCTGGTGCAAAATGTGGTTGCACAACTGCGCATTGCGGCAGGGTGTCACCAACATGTTATCCTATTACTGAAAGAATTGCGCTGGCTGCCCGTTGGCTACCGGGCCAAGCTCAAGGTTCTGGTTTTGGTGTACAAAGCCCTATGCAGCTTTGGACCAAGCTACCTGAAAGTTCATCTTACTCCTTATATACCCAGTTGATCACTATGTTCTGCAGGTGAGGGCCTTCTGTAGATACTGTCTTATCAGGAGGTTCATTCTGCACAACATAGAAAGCAGACCTTTAGTGTTGTGGCACCTACCCTTTGGAACTCCTTCCCCTTAAATATTAGACAGGCACCTTCTCTGTTATCTTTTTGGTGCCTACTGAAAACTTTCCTCTTTCAACAAACCTTTTAAGCAGAGAACTTGCCCCAGTTTGAGTGTTTGCTGGAATTACTTTTTTTAGATGTTTTTCTAAAAAAGATGTTAAAGATGCTTTGTTTTAATGTTTTTAAAGATGCTTTGTTTTAATATGTTTTTTAAAATGTTTTGTTTTAATGGTCATTTGTTTTTAAGATGTTTTAGAGTGTTTTTGTTTGCTGCTCTGGCTCTTTCTAGGAGGAAAGGTAGGATATAAATTTAATAATTAATTGATAAGTACATTCTAAAACCACCCCATCCCTAGTGGGATGTGAGCACACGACTATCCTTATGGAACTGGAAGTAAACAATCCCACTGACCCCTTTTCCTGAATCCAACTTCCTTTCAAGGGCATAGTAGCCACTCTGATGTAACTTGCTGACTTCAGAGACACTGACAGCCAAGCCAGCCATTTCACTTGCTCAGTGAAAGAGGAATAATGATATTGTGTTACTAGGCAGCTGCAAGACCTTATTTCCAATTACATAAGCTGGCCGTTGTAGAGGTGGTGGAAGCATATTTTGCAGTTTGCAAATGCTAGCTCTGGGAAATCAGTGATATAATTAATAATACCGGCTGCATAGCCATCTCTGTAGGCCTGACACCTGGGTCAAATGTTTCATCAGTTCAACGAGAGTATAGGAGAACAGAAATTTAGAAGCAGCAGCCGAGGACAGCTGCCAAACAGCATGTCAACAATAAATGGGAATTATTACACAGTGGCTTCAGGACAGCATTAAAATGGGGCGGGTGGGAAATAATGTTGTTCTTAGGCCAATGAGTCTGGTTTCTCTTAACGTTCACTTTTTTCAGACGTTAGCGTATCATGATTCATATAAAGATAAAAATTTTCAGTTCTGTGATGAGGTGAAGCAAGATATCTCCAGGCCTTAAGGAAAAGAAACACATTCCTGAGAGGAATTTACATAGCCTGCAAGGAATGTGTCTTCCTTCAAACAAATGTGCCTGGAGTCTACAAATATCACTTTGTAAAATTTAAAACGTTAAACATATACACATACATACACACATGCACACACTAGCAAGCATGATTGACACTCTGGAGACTTTAGCCACAGATCCTTCATAGTACAATCGGTTGCATTTTGAGACTCTTGACAATTTCATATGCTTTAGCTTTACCGTAGAGGGACCACAGCCAGAGACAGGAAGATAATTCACTTTCTGTTCTCATCTGACAAATGATGTTGATCTCTAGAATATAAATGATGTTGCTAATTTGTGTCAAACCTGATGGGTGTGTGTGTGTGTGTAAGTGTGAGTGTGTGTGTAAGTGTGAGTGTGTGTGAGTGTGTGTGAGTGTGTGTGAGTGTGTGTGAGTGTGTGTGTGTGTGTGTGTGAGTGTGTGTGAGTGTGAGTGAGTGAGTGAGTGAGTGAGTGAGTGAGTGAGTGAGTGAGTGAGTGAGTGAGTGAGTGAGTGAGTGAGTGAGTGAGTGAGTGAGTGAGTGAGTGAGTGAGTGAGTGAGTGAGTGAGTGAGTGAGTGAGTGAGTGAGTGAGTGAGTGAGTGAGTGAGTGAGTGAGTGAGTGAGAGAGAGAGAGAGAGAGAGAGAGAGAGAGAGAGAGAGAGAGAGAGAGAGAGAGAGAGAGAGAGAGAGAGAGAGAGAGAGAGAGAGAGAGAGAGAGAGAGAGAGAGAGAGAGAGAGAGAGAGAGAGAGAGAGAGAGAGAGAGAGAGAGAGAGAGAGAGAGAGAGTGAGTGAGTGAGTGAGTGAGTGAGTGAGTGAGTGAGTGAGTGAGTGAGTGAGAGAGTGAGAGAGAGAGAGAGAGAGAGAGAGAGAGAGAGAGAGAGAGAGAGATGAGTTTTTTGAGGCAAAAGGATTCAGGCTACCAATCTCTTTCTCTTTCAAACATGATTGCAACTCATCATCAATTGTTTAGTAAGAACCAAATTATCCAGATTTTAAACATGCTAATTGGCTCACTTTTGTAAGAACATCATACGAAAGTAACAACATTCAGGAATATGAGGATAACTATTGTCTGTAAATATCAAGCAAGGCAAATAATGCATTTGGTGACCAAAATATTGTTTGACGTTGCTATCACCATCTGATGATGCAAGGTTATAAGCAGAATTCTGCAATCATGTTTAACACTAACATATATTTGGGAGACATACAGTAAATATGAGTGACCTACCTAAGAATCTGAAAAGCACTATTAAAAATAATAAAAGTACAATTTTTAAAGCAACTCTCCAAAAGAAGTTGACTACATTCCCTACATTCCTATCAAACCACAGCTGAAGAACCATGGTGTCCCTTCATAGTTTTTCTTTTTGTCATATACAGAAATATAAGAAAGGTAAATGCATACTAGTTAAACCCTTTCTATAAATCTCCATTGGAAATCTTCTCAATGAAAAAGCTGAGAAAAGGTGAAAAGTTGAGACATGTAGGTAAAAGTACATTTCAATATTCTTTTTTCAAAATGTGGCAAGAATATTTTTTTGTATTTCCTTGATGAATGTAAAACATTAAGAAGTACTGATGTAAAGACTTCTCCCATGCAAATGTCTTGTGACTGGAGAGGTTTCTGAGGAGTAACCAAGGACACTAATGTGAACGACATAGAAGAAACAATTCTACTTAGGTATCTGTCAGGACAGACAAAAAGAAGCAGTTCTTCACTCAGTGCACACTCAAACTGTGGAATTTGCTACCGTAACATGGATTAAAAAGGGGTTTAGAAAAGTTCATGGAGGATAAAGTTATCAGTGCCTTCTAGCCATGATTGCTATGCACCACATCTAGCATTGGAGAATGCCAGTTGCTGGGAAACAAGTGGGAAGAGTGCTGTGGCCCTAAAGTGGTGCTTGTGGGCTATCCATGGGCATGTTGTTGGCCAGTGTGAAAACAGGATGCCAGACTAGACAGACCTTAGGTCTTCACCATCTGTTTTTATGAGAGATGGAATCTGCATTTCGGTGCCAGTCAGATTTTCGCTCCATCAGACTGCCTTCTGGTACTGCTTCATAAAGGATCAATGTTCATTATTTGCAATAAATACCTATTTGGGTTTTTCCCCACAAAAATATCAATATTAATGTTGATATTTTTAAAGAGAACACTTTTTTCATAGATTTTTTTTAAAAAATTGATATTTTCCTCAAAATAACAAAATGTATTGATATTTTGAGGAAAATAGCAATATTGATATTTTTGAGGTGAATTATTTTTTAAAAAATCTGCTTCAGCCATGGAAAACCACTAGGAAAAAAAACTGATCCACGAGGACAAACAAAAGCTAATAAATAGGAAATCCGGTGTCAAATTCAAATTTTGTTAAATTTGGGCATATCCCTAGTTCTTATGTTCTGATATGTGAAAACACGGATGATACCCAGTATGCTGATGATAACCAGCTATATTTCTTGGTAATATCTGAATCAGGAGAGGCCATGCAAGCTCTGGACTCTTTGGTAAGCTGGATGAGGGCAAGCAAACTGAGTCTTAATCTTATTTATTTATTATTTGATTTATATCCCGCACTTCCTCCAAGCGCTTGGAAAAGTTACTTTTTTGAACTACAGCTCCTATCAGCCCCAGCCAGCATGGCCACTGGATTGGGCTGATGGGAGCTGTAGTTCAAAAAAGTAACTTTTCCAAGCTCTGCTTCCTCCCAGCAGAAGCCCAGGGCAGCAATACTTGGCAATACAGAGGCACTGGTGGTGAGAGGCTCCCAACTCCAGGTAGTGGGCCAATTGCCTGTCTTAGGCAGAGTTAAACTCCCTCTGAAGGAGCAAATGCATAGTCTGGGGGTGCCCAGGTAACCTCAGTGGCTAGGAGTACCTTATGCCAGTGTTAGCTGGTAAGACAGCAACAGCCATTTCTCAACCAGGATAGCCTGACCATCGCTGTCACTGGTTACCTCCAAATTGGATTACTGCAATGCACTTCATGTGGGGCTACCCCTGAGACTGACCTTGAAACTACAACTAGTGCAAAGTACAGCAGCTCAGCTGATCATTGGAGCAGAATATAACCATCATATTACAGTATTGTTAAAATAATAGCACTGACTGCCAATTAGCTACCAGGCTATGTTCAAGGCACTGGTACAGGTTTGAAAAATGCTATATAGTTTGGGACCAGGATACCTAACAGATTATCTCACCCATTATACATATTCACTAATAGGCAAAAAACCTTGCAGAACATACCTATAGCCCACAGATATTTCTATCCAACTTTAAAAAGCAGGGGAATTGGGCAGCTGTAGTGAATGCACCAGGGGAGCAGGAGACCTGACCTCCTCTCTGAGATATTGGACTGCCCTACAAATTTGTCAAAATGCAAACACCATTTGGGTTGGTCTTTCACAGTCCAATCCACTTCCTGTGTAGCTTGGAAGAATTTGGTAACATGTGCCTCTGAGCATATGGTGAGTGGTGGCAACACCTACCATCTCCAAAGATGGAGAATTATATTTGTATATGTTTGTTGGTGTTCTTACTTTGCTTCTTTCCTGTGTTACTAATGTTTCTACAGAGAAACTAATCTAGAAAATTGTATTTCCCTCATTATTCATCCTAGAAATCTGTGTCAAATTTATTTTTATTAATTTCAAAGCCTTTTTATTGGTCAATGTCATATGATGGCGAAGACAGCCTTTTGTGTTTCAAATTGGAGGTTTTGTTCTATTTTTATTTTGGATGCATTAACAGTTGAATCTGCAGTTTAATGTAAAATCAGAGTGATTACAATATGTTGCTACATCAGCAATGACTAGCTGTTGGAAAAAAGAGGATGCATGTTTTCACCCTGCTATGTTTCAAACACTTCATTTAAGGCAAGGTGGGCATGGTCAATTAAAAACATACAGCACACCTAGAATTTTGCTAGAATATATTTCACCTCCCACTGTTTTATCTTGTGCAAACTGAGACATTCTTCAAGTCCACAGGAAACTATCCTGCAGAACAGTCAGTGCCATTATTCCACAATTGTTTTTGGTGCTTTTTTCTAGTGTTGTTGTAGTTCACATGTTCACAGAAACAGAAACAAAACAGAATGATTTACTAAAAGAAACTTCACTAAAATTGCAACGGAAATCAAACATATTTAAAGTGACTATCTGAACTATGTCAACTGTCTTAATAATGTTGCTTCCTCCTTGCTAAAACAAGATCAGCACAGCACACATCTTCTTTCTATTATTTGGGCTGATTGCAGGTGTTGCTACCACTCACCATATGCTCAGAGGCACATGTTACCAAATTCTTCCAAGCTACACAGGAAGTGGATTGGACTGTGAAAGACCAACCCAAATTTTGTTTGCATTTTGACAAATTTGTAGGGCAGTCCAATATCTCAGAGAGGAGGTCAGGTCTCCTGCTCCCCTGGTGCATTCACTATAGCTGCCCAATTTCCCTGCTTTTAAAAGTTTGATAGAAATATCTGTGGGCTATAGGTATGTTCTTAAACTACAAGTTTTTTGCCTATTAGTGAATTTATCTGCTTTTTAATCCGAGAGGTAAGAAATTGGATCTTGTGGAAGTTTGCTAAGAATGGATTGATCATTTGCATGCTTATTGAGTTCAGTGGCATTTACTCCTGTGCAATCATGCTTAGGATAGGTGAAACTGATCACAGGGGATGGGGAGCAGAGGAGGAGAGGGGAGGGAGGGCAGAGGGGAGGAGGGGGATGGGAGCAGGCAGGAGGGGGAGGGGAGGACAGGTTTGACCATCTGCATGTTTATTGAGTTCAGTGGGATTTAATCCCGTGCAATCATGCTTAGGATAGGGGGGAGGGAGGGCTAGAGTGGGCAGGGGAGGAGGAAGGAGGAGGAGGGGAGAGGAGGGGAGGAGGAGGGGAGAGGAGAAGGGAAGGAGGGTAAAGGCAGGCCTGATCATTTGCATGCTTATTGAGCTCAGTGGGATTTACTCGTATGCAATCACGGATAGGATAGGTAAAACTGACCATGGGGGGGGAGGAACAGGAGGGGAAAGGGGAAGGAGTGGATTGGAGGGGGGCAAAGGAAGGGGGAGGGGAGGGCAGGTTTGATCATTTGCATGCTTATAGAGTTCAATGGTATTTACTCCTGTGCAATCATGCTTAAGATAGGCAAGACTGACCATGGGGAGGAGCGGGAAGGAGGGGATTGGAAGGGGATGGGGATGGGGAGGGAGGGGCAAAGGAAGGGGGAGGGAAGGGACAAGATGGATGGGATAAAAGGTAGGAGAAGGGAGTTGCATACTTTTTGAGTTCAATGGGATTTATTTCTGTGCAATCCCGTTTGGAAATGGAAATGGACTGCCTTCAGGTCGATCCCGACTTATGGTGACCCTATGAATAGCGTTTTCATGGTAAACGGTATTCAGAGGGGGATTACCATTGTCTTCCTTTGAGGTTGAGAGGCAGTGACTGGCCCAAGCTCACCCAGTGAGCTTCATGTCTGTGTGGGGATTTGAACCCTGGTCTCCCAGGTCATATTCCAACAATGACCTGGGGGAGGGGCAGGAAGGGGAGGGGAAGGAGATTGTGTGGGTGGGCACTGGGCAGAAGGGAAGCCCCTTTCGAAAAGGAAAACATTGTAAACAGTATCATTGCTTTTCAGCATTTCCCCCACCTTTTTATTCTACATCAGGTACATGTAGCCGCCCACCCAAATTTAAACCAAAGCTGTCCCTGGCCACATCCACACTAGACTGTTATTTCACTTTAGGCAGTCATGGCTTCTCCCATGGGAAGTGTAGATAGTGAAGAGTGCTGAGAGTTGCTAGGAGATGCCCAGTTCCACTCACAGACCTTCAATCAGAGCAGCTGACTGTTAAACTACTCTGGCCACTGGAGCCCTGTCAGGGGAACAGGAGTCTCTTCTCAGCACCCTTCACAAACTATAGTTCCCAGGATTCTCTGAGGGAAGCCATGACTGTCTCTCGTGAAATCAAAGTGTGGTGTGGGTGTAGCCCCCTAATTAGACAAGTCCAGCAGCTGTGAGTCTGGCTTTTAGAACACTGACAGTTGGTTCTTATTGAGCATGCCCCGAGTTATCATAGGGTTCCAGCCAAAATTTCTTAAATTAATTAAAAATCAGCCAGACTTTTTTTTTTTAACTTTTAAACTGCAGAAGATGAAGGTCAGAGTATGGGGCAAGGTCAGTAACAGGATTACAGGTAGTCTGTGAACATGGCTGATTTTTAATGAATTTCAACAAATTATGAGAACTCTCAGAGAAAAAAGTCCAAAAGGGCTCTGGGGTTTTCTTCTCTCTTTTTAGACTTTGAACTCTCTGTTCTCTCTGACTGTTTTGTGTATTGCCATGAAAATTGAGAGGGTTGTTAAGCAAGCGTTTCTGAGTTCAGGACTATAAGTTTTGTAAGGTTTTGTTTTGAAATGAGCTTATGGGAAGCATCAGAATGGCATGGGGGTATTTTCAATTTAACATTGTGGAATGTGAAAACTCCATGCTGGCTATAGTATACACCCTGCAGATTCCATCTAATTAAAAGATCCATTCTATACAATGTAGTAATTGGCAGCACCTACCTTTTGGAACTCACTCCAATTACATATCAGACAGTGCTCTCTGTATTGTCTTTTTGGTGTCTGTTGAAGATCTTCCTTTGCAACAAGCTGTTTAAGTGGAGATTTTTATCCCACTCTGTATTGGATCTGAAATTGTTATTTATTTATTTATTAAATTTATATCCAACCTTTCCTCCCAGTAGGAGCCCAGGGCGGCAAACAACAACCCTAAAAACACTCTAAAACATCATAAAAACAGACTTTAAAATATATTTAAACAAAACATCTTTAAAAACATATTAACACCAAGCATCTTTTTTAAAACATTTTTTAAAAAGATTTAAAAACATCTTAAGAAGCAATTCCAACACAGACGCAGACTGGGAAATGGTCTCAACTTAAAAGGCTTGTTGAAAGGTGAAGGTCTTCAGCAGGCACAAAAAAGATAACAGAGATGGTGCCTGTCTAATATTTAAGGGGAAGAAATTCCAAAGGGTAGGCGCCTCTACACTAAAGGTCCGCTTCCTATGTTGTGAGGAATGGACCTCCTGATAAGATGGTATATGCAGGAGGAAGTCACCTGCATAGCATAATGACTGACTAGGTACATAAAGGGTAAGACTATCTCTCAGGTATCCTGGTCCCAAGCTGTAGAGGGCTTTGTACACCAAAACCAGAGCCTTGAACTTGGCCCGGTAACTAATGGGCAACCAGTGCAATTCTTTCAGCAGCGCGGTGACATGTTAATGATACCCTGACCCAGTCAGTGTTTGCGCCACCGCATTTTGCACCAGCTGCAGCTTCTGGACCAACCTCAAGGGCAGCCCCACATAGAGCACATTACAATAATCCAGCCTGGAGGTTACCAGTGCATGGACAACAGTGGTCAGGCTATCCCAGTCCAGAAATGCCTGCAGCTGATAAAAGGCACTCCTAGCCACTGAGGTCACCTGGGCCTCTAGCAACAAA
The DNA here is from genome assembly GCF_030035675.1 of Rhineura floridana. Classification (NCBI taxonomy): domain Eukaryota; kingdom Metazoa; phylum Chordata; class Lepidosauria; order Squamata; family Rhineuridae; genus Rhineura; species Rhineura floridana. The sequence goes on along the minus strand of NC_084488.1, from coordinate 71,803,558 downwards.
GATGGATCCAGGAGTACAAACCTGAAGTTTCAGAGGGAGTACAATCCCATCCAAAACAGGCAACTGATCAGTTATCCAAACTTGGGAACCACCAACCCACTGTGCCTCTATCTTGCTAGGATTCAGGTTCAGTTTATTGGCCTTCATACAGCCCACTATTGAATCTGAGCAGTGGTCCAAGGCTTGCACAGCCTCTCCCAATTCAGATGTTACAGGGAAATGGAGCTGGGTATCATACTATTTTATTGCAAGATTGCAATATTTTTAAAAAAAATATCTGGAAATTAAGATAGAAATCTTACCTAAAAGAGGGTGTTCCCAGTTCCAGCTGAAGTGACAAGGTCATTTCTTCTCACCAGTTTAGGGAGCATGGATAGGGAACGTTTAATCTAGCCTACTTGTTTCTGGCAGGAAGGGTTTACGTGCCCTCAGGCCAGGCCAATCATCAGAAGCCATTGTAAGAAGAAAGGAGCCTAGTGTTGCATAGATGTTAGATGAGAGCACAGATGGATGCCCCTGAAGGCTGCAATTCTAAACATACTTACTAAGGAACTAAGCCCCATAGAACTCAGTAGGACTTACGTCTGAATAGGTATGGTTGCAGCCATGTTAAGGACATGGGAGGACATTCTAGACAAGCAGCTGGCAGCAGCCTGTTAGCATTGTGCTGTTGTTAACACTTGACTGGGAATCCTCCACAAAGTTATCATCCATAGGCCACTGCAACTTTATGTGTTGGCTACTGTTCTGTCAGTCTCTGTTCAAAGAAACTGAACAATCACAATTACACAATTACCTCTAGTATTAAGGTAAAGGTAAAAAAGTGAGGAGAGAGAAATAAAACCAATAGCACCAGGTTAGAAACAAACCATATAGCCATCTAAGCCCTCCACCAAATTGGATCCTAAGATGGCATGCTGGCCTTAAATGTATCTGAATTCTGTTCCTGCAAATTCAGTCTTACTCATTTTGGAGTTAATTCTTCTATAAGACTATTTTAAATGCTCATATCCAACTCTACAGTGCACTCAGAGTGGCTTGCAAAACACTTTTTTTTAGACAGGAAAATAATAAAAACAAAAACTGTTAGTAAAATAGCAGAGCAACATAAATGTCAGCATTAAAATTATTTTTAAATGTAACAACCACCAAACGGGAATAAAGGAACAAAAGATCTGGCCAACTGAAAAGGCACCTGGTGCCTAAAAGGCATCAAGTACAGTCCCAGGCAAGCCTTCCCAGTGCAAACATTCCAAAGCTGGGGTGCCATGACTGAAAACACTCATCCCAGGTCACCACCAACCTCACTTCCAATGGCAGAGATGACTACCTGGCAGGGATGACTACCTGGCAGGGCCGATGTCAGCACCTGGCATCCTTGGGCTCCCAGGGCCCTGTGAAGTCCCACTGCTGCTGCCTGCCCTAGGCCTCTCCTCAATTTTTTGCCCCATCATTGTATTTATCTTATCTATTATCTGTAGGAATTTTTCTGGGATGATGGACAAGGTACTCCAAATATACATACGTGCAAACATAACTAGCATCAGATAACAGATCTACCATTTCTAGTAGATCTAATGACTATACAGTGAGGAGACCTGTCCTCTGCAAAGCTTGTATTCTAAGGCTGCAATCCAATAAATGTCTACTCAGAAGTAAGCTCAATTGGGTTTAATGAAGTTTACTCCCAAGGGAGTGTGTGTTGGATTGCAGCCTAAGTCAATGTCTTGATTGTTTCACAGTGGATAGGCCGTCCATCCACCTACAGGTGTATCTGGCATTCAGTCAATATATTCCCTCCCACTGCTGAAAACATCTCAAACTTTCACTGGCTCTCTTCACCCCCTCCACCCTTAATTAATTGCTGTGCTGCTACAGGTAATTGCACAGTTCCCCACTGCATTCCTCCTCCCAAAAAAACCTCACACTGGGATGATAATACTCTACTACAGGGTTGTCATGCTCCTCCTCCTCCTCCTTTAACTCCTCATCCGCTGTAAAATGGGTATAATACTTGTTTCCTTTGCGGCCTGGCATAACCCACTTCTTCAGCTGAAACCCCATCCTCTGCAATATCGGTGTAAAAATGACAAATTTTATCAGCATTGACAGAATAATTTTAAAGCATTTACCAACAGATATAAAAGACCTCAGCTAGAAAATTAATGAACTCCTGTCTTTGCTGCTACCTTTTGTTTTGGAGTTGGCATGCTAATCCCTAAACAGAGCTAGACTGAAATCCTGGGTATCTGAATTGTTTTCTGTGGGCAACAATAACTTCCCCACCAGGTAAGACCAGCAGAAATAGTGTCTGAATATTTATCCTCATATCTCACATCTATAAGTAATAGAAGCTAACTTTTTTTTAAATTGAAAACTGGAATTGGAGGATAATGGCTCATCAGGGGATGGAAACTGCCCACCTCCTTGCCCACCTCCTGTAGACACCCATGGTATCTATGAATGAAAGGTGTTATAATTATTTTTAACAAAATCTGTAGCAGGCTATATACTGTTATAGGAGTGGGGATGGTTTGGGATTATGTCCGAGTTCCCTCCCAGGCACAGTACTTCCCATTCTGCAGCTCGGCACCCACCCAGATTGCCACCTAATGGACTAAGCAGGCACTGGGTAGCAGGTCTATAAAAACCTATGCCCAAAGCTGGGGTCTTTCCCAGCACAGCTCTGGCGGTGCCTCTTCCTCTCCACTAGTACCACTGCCAGCCAGCCAGCCAACTCACCCTGTACCTGCTCCAAGTTCCTCCCTCACTTCCTCTCTCTGATTGGTGGCACCACCACCGAGGAAGCCTAGGCTCTCATTGGGCCTCAGGGGCAGCCACTGAGAATGTGGGGTGACCCTTGTTAGGAAGGCGAGCGGAGTCTTTCCCGAGCCCCTCCCATCCCATCCTCTCCTTGGTGGGTTGTGCTGCCAGGGTGGGTCGTGCAATGCGCATGCACGTATGCACGTGAGAGAGAGAGACAGAGAGAGAGAGAGAGACAGAGACAGAGACAGAGAGAGGCAAAGGAAGGAGGCACCAAAGCAGCCATGAGGGTAGAAGCAAGGAGGGAATTGGCATATGTGTGTCTGAAAGTTAGAACATGCATGCGCAGCTGGGCGGGAGGCCCAAAAGCCAGAGATAGACGGACATGGGGGTGATTCTGACCGGAGGTCAGGAGAGCAACACAAAAACTGGAGTCTCTGGCAGGATGCCAAAGAACTTGTAACCCTAAATGATTCCTACATGAAATAAATACAATTAATTGATCTGTTTTATATGTATTTACTGATGGAACAAAAGGTGACCCAAGATATTGAAACATCTGAGCTAGATAAAACCACTCTTTCAAGGTCTCAACTATGCTGCGTTTGAGATGCAGTTTTAACTGACAAAAGAGGTGGTCTTAGTTATTGAATATTCTCCTATCTTGTGAGTTAAATATTGGGGCTGTGTATTGGATCCAGCTGAAGCCCATATTCTGAACCGAATTGGGCTGATTCATAGGGATCTGAGTTTTTGCCAAATTGGGTGAAGATAACCCCAGATCGCCCCAGGTGAATTTGGCCCAGTTGGAGCAATCTGGAGCTGTCAAAAGGTGGGGCTATCAGGCAGTGGAGGAGGAGGAGAAGGCAGACAGCATCTGCAAAGAGCAGCATGGGACTGTTTGCAAAACGGTTTTCTCCGTAACATCTGAATTGGGAGAGGCCGCTTGACGGCTGCCTGGACTCGGTGGTGGACTGGATGAGGTTCAATAAACTCAGTCTGGATCCTAGCAAGACGGAGGCACTGTGGGTTGGTGGTTCCCGAGTTCGCATAATTGGTCAGTTGCCTGCGTTGGATGGGGTCATACGTTGGAATATGTGGTTCAGCTTCAACTTGTGGGTTGAGGCTGCATGGGGTTAAAAAGGGTAGCTAGAGAGGAGACCTCCTGATTGCTAGGCTAATACCTATCCTTTGATCTCCTGCTGTCTCTCCCTTCCTGCTAGACTGATATGCATAGGATGTTGATTAAGTCTCTTTCCTTCTTATTATACAGCCACGAGAGTGGCTGTATACTATAGTCAGCAGGGATTTTTCGCGTTCTACCATGTTAAATGAAAATACCCCCCCACATCCCTTTCTGGTGCTTTGTATAGTCCCAATTCAAAACAAACACTTACAAGTCTCATACTGTTGGATTCAGAATCGCTTGCTCTACAACTCTGGAAGTTTTTTTGGTGATACACACACACCTCCATGGAGAATCCACAGGTTAAAGTGAAAAACGGGAAGAAAAAAAACTAGAAGCCGTTTGGACTTTTTTTTCTTGAAATTGACATAATCTGTTGTCCTTGATTACAACTCAGAGATTACTCTAAGGTATCCCTAATCAATTGCCCGAGCTTGCCCCAAACACAGTACTTCATCTGAAGTAGATTTTAAATTAAAAAAACGGCATGGTTTATTTTTAATTATTTTTTTAAAAAAATACATTGTAGTGGGTGATAACGTACCGCATGCGTAGAAGAGTTCTTTTGGTTTCACTCTTCCTCTCCCTCCCCCTCCCTTTCCAGTTACTTGGAGGAAGCAGGAGAAGTCTGCTCCTGTGATTGGTGGGCAACAGACATGTGACTCACACCAGCTTTCTGCTGAGCTTGCTCTGTGTGAGGAAGCAAGAGAGAGAAATGGCCGATGGAGGGAGAAAGCAGCAGCAGAATGGAGGTGAGTGGGAAAGTTTAGAATATTTTTTTCCAGTCTGATGTGCTTCAGAGTGAACAAATAAGAAGATCTAGAGCCCAGCTAAGTCTTGCTAGCTGGATCCTCCAGAAGGTCACGTTAACCTGCTTTTCTTGATTCTGCCTTGTGTAATTATAAGCATTAAACGGTGCTGTGCTTCTATAGCTAGAATGAATTTCCAGTGTAACATAAGATTGGTTTGGAGAAATGTACTGGTTTCCAAAGTAAACTCTCATGAAACCTACAGGCTTCTTTTTAAAACATCAAAGCTTCGTCTATGGGGCAGTATATAAATACAATAAGTAAATAAATAAATAAATCAAGTAAGGAAAATTGTAGATTCCCACGTTAACAGGTTTAAGTAATTGGGGTACACCTATAAATCATACCAGCAACAGAGGATACTGTGTTTTAGCTTGCATATTATTTTGGAAAGTGCAAATTAGGTACATTTCCTTTTAAATGTGAATTGAATCAAATTTCTCCCCCATTCCTAGCTGAACTGTGGTCTTTACATGATTTGTCTTTCTTGTGAATATAGACATCTTTAGCCCTTCCCATGTTAGACGCAGATACTTATTTAGCTGTGTTTAGGCTAACACAACAAGGGTTAAACCAGGGATGGGGTCAGGAACACACATGCAAGCACAGATACAACCCAATATATCTGGGTGCAGCAGCTACACTTTAGATTTTTTGCCAATTATTGTGAAAGATTGTAAAGCTAGATTGATTGCACATGATTTTGAAGGGAAGGAAGATAAAGTCTACTCAGAAGTAAATCACACTGGGTTCAGTGGGACTTACTCCCAGGTAAGTGGAACGGAGCATGTGTGTGCTAGCAATGAGCTTCAGGGAAGGAAGGAGGAAAATTGTCTACTCAGAAGTAAATCCCATTGAGTTCAGTGGGGCTTACTCCCAGGTAAGTGGAGCAGAGCTTCTGAATAGACTTTTAAAAAATTGCAGAGTCCTTCAAAGTCCCCCCCCCATTTTTTGACTCTTTCCTTCCCTCAAGCTAGATTCAGCAAGTGGGGAAGGCAGGCAGTGGGAAAGAGCGCAGGTGGGGACAAGGCGATTGAGGCAATGGAAAGGGCAGGCTGTGGGAGACAGCAGGGGTGGGAACACACACACACACACACATCACCAGAAGTAAGTTCCACTGAGTTTATTGCAGCTTACTCTTTAAGTGAAAGTGAACATAGAATTACAGCCTTTAACTTTTAAATTCAGTCCTTTCCTTTAAATACTAGATGATTTATCAATAAATATTATAAAATTTATGTCTGTTAAATGTTCAGTGTGTCATCATGTGACTCTTACTGTTGCTTGTTAAACACCTGCTCTTCAGGATAGTGCCACAAATAGATTCCAAAAAGTCTGCTTTAAACTTGCTCCAAACCCCCTGTGGCATGTAATGAATGTAATGAATGTTCTAGTTTGTCTGCATCCTTCTTGAAGTGCAGAGACCAGAACTGGATGCAGTATTCAAGATGAGGTGTAACCAGTGCTGAATAGAGGGGAACTAATACTTCACACGATTTGGAAACTATACTTCTGTTAATGCAGCCTAAAATTGCATTTGCACTTTTTGCAGCCACATCATACTATTGGCTCATATTCCACTTGTGATCAATGACAATTCCAAGATCCTTCTTGCAAGTATCCCCCATCTTATAACTCTGCATTTGATTTCTTTTTCTCAAGTGTAGAACTTTGCATTTATCCTGGTTGAATTTAATTCTGTGGTTTACAGCCCAATCCTCCAGCCTATCAAGGTCCCTTTGTTTGTCTTCCACGGTATTCACAAGGTTTTCCCAAGGTTTTCCGTTTGGAAAGGAAAGGGGGTTCCCCTCTGCCCAGTGCCCACCCACCCAATATCCTCCGCTCCCTGCCCCTCCCCTGGGTCAGTGTTGAACTATGAACTGGGAGACCGGGGTTCGAATCCCCACACAGCCATGAAGCTGACTGGGTGACCTTGGGCCAGTCACTGCCTCTCAGCGTCAGAGGAAGGCAATGGTAAAACCACCTCTGAATACCATTTACCATGAAAACGCTATTCAAAGGGTCACCATAAGTCTGGTCGACTTGAAGGCAGTCCATTTCCATTTTCAAATATGACGGCATAGAAATAAATCCCACTGAACTAAAGAAGTATGCAAATGTTCAAACCCAACCTCCCTTCTCCTCCCTCCTATCCTCTCCCTCTTGCCCCTTTGCCCCTCCCTCCCCATTCCCATCCCCTTCCAATCTTAATAATGTTGCTTCCTCCCTGCTAAAACAAGATCAGCACAGCACACGTCTTGTTTCTGTTATTTGGGCTGATTGCAGGTTTTGCCACCACTCACCATATGCTCAGAGGCACATGTTACCAAATTCTTCCAAGCTACACAGGAAGTGGATTGGACTGTGAAAGACCAACCCAAATGGTGTTTGCATTTTGACCAATTTGTAGGGCAGTCCAATATCTCAGAGAGGAGTTCAGGTCTCCTGCTCCCCTGGTGCATTCACTATAGCTGCCCAATTTCCCTTCTTTTTAAAGTTTGATAGAAATAGCTGTGGGCTATAGGTACATTCTTAAACCGCAAGGTTTTTTGCCTATTAGTGAATTTACTCTTGAGAGGGATTGCAGACATATTCTCTTTGTCTCTCCCTCTCCTTCAAGCAAGAGGGCAAACACTAGACTTAGGAGGCACAGTATTAAACTGGTTCCATTCCTTTCTCTCCGATAGGCACCAGCAGGTGGCATTGGGAGATGAGGTTTCAGACCCTTGGCCCCTCAATTGCGGTGTGCCACAGGGCTCTATCCTTTCTCCCATGCTATTTAACATCTATGTAAAACCGCTGGGAGCTATCATCAGGAGGTTTGGGCTGCAGTGCCACCAATATGCGGATGACACTCAGCTCTACCTCTCATTAAAGTCCTCACCAGAGTCGGCTGTGGAGACCATGTCCAAGTGTCTGGAATCCGTGAGTGGATGGATGGGAAGAAACAGGCTAAAGCTGAATCCTGATAATACTGAGGTACTGCTCGTGGGAGACAAGGGGGGGTTGGGAAACATCGACCTGGTATTTAATGGGGTAAAATTGCCTCTGAAGGACCAGGTCCGCAGCCTCGGGGTGATCCTTGATTCCAAGCTGTCCATGGAGGCTCAGGTTTCATTGGTGTGCCGGGCAGCTTGGGGTCAATTGCGTCTCATACGAAGACTGCAACCCTACCTTCCTGTCCACCAGCTCCCACTCATAGTACACGCTCTGGTCACCTCTCATTTAGACTACTGCAATGCACTCTACGTGGGGTTGCCCTTGAAAACAGTCCGGAAATTACAGCTGGTACAAAATACGGCGGCTCGTCTACTTACAAACACCCGCCGTTATGATCATATTACCCCAGTGCTGTACAATCTACACTGGCTTCCAGTTATTTTCCGGGCTCAATTCAAGGTGTTGGTATTAACCTATAAATACCTGTACGGTTTCAGCCCAGTATACCTGATGGAGCGCCTCCAACGTCATAGATTGTGCCGCCCTACAAGATCTACAAGATCTGCCACTCAGGGCCTCCTCTCAGTCCCGTCAACTAAAGTGATTGGGTTGGTGAGGACTCGGGAGAGGGCCTTCTCTGTGGCGGCCCCCACGATTTGGAACTCCCTCCCAATAGATCTTCGACATGGCCCTTCCTTATATATATTTTGCCGAGGCCTGAAGACTTGGCTTTTCCATCAGGCCTTTATGAACTTGAGACTTCTAAGGTGAACTAGCTTCAGAATTGTATTACTGACAACTCTACTAAATATTGTAATTTTGCATTGTGCTGTACTGGTTATATTGTTTTTATTGTATCATATTTTACCATGTATTTTATCGTGCTTTATTGTACGCCGCCTAGAGTGGCCATTGGCCAGATAGGCAGACTATAAAGTTTATTATCTCCAACCTAGCTAGTTAGTTGATGTAGAACTCTTTCCTATCAAGTATGTACTTCCAGAATAAAGTAGTTATTTCTTATTTTAAAGCTTAAAGTCTCTGTCTGACTAATTTGCAGAGACAGTGTGATCTTTAGCAAAGATTCAAACACATAAAGGCTCACCTAGTCTCTCTATTCCCAATTTCGCCGCTCTGCGACATCATACTTCTTCTGAAAGAACAGGTCTGTAGTCTGGGAGTGCTCCTGGATCCATCTTTGTTGCTAGAGGCCCAGGTGACCTCAGTGACTAGGAGTGCCTTTTACCAGCTTCGGCTGGTAAGACAGCTGCAGCCGTTTCTGGGCCTGGATAGCCTGACCACTGTTGTCCATGTTGGCTGTGTGTAATTTGTGTGCTTAATTTCATTTAAAGCAACACCACAGCAAGCAGAGAGTAACAGCAGATGTTGAAATGCCAGTGTATGTGTGCATTTACCTAAGAAATCAGGCTTTTACCCTGCATCAGGATCACTGAGACTGGAGACTTAGTAAAATAAGAAAAACTAGTTTATTTATAGAAATACATAGTAGATAGAAAGGCAAACCTAGTTCTAACTAACTAAGGGCTTATCCAAACGGAGTGGGATAATCCACGGTTTCCATATTCGGTTTGTCATCTGATAGTCCTCACTTTGCCTTTTAGTTCGCTCTTTCCCAATTTAAAAAAATGCTTTTTTGCACCCGCACACACAGCGGTAAGACCCCTACATTCTTTTCGCTTTTTCCAAGCTCCGCCTCTAAAACCTCCCCCTATCAACCAATTGGTCAGCAAAAAAATTACGTATGCTCCTCTCCCCCTTTGCAAGGAAGCACAATATGGCTGTAAAGGAGTTCTCGCCTGGGAAGGAAAGGCTGCTGGTCGGTTTCACGCCTGCCTTCCCAGGAGAATGAAATTGACAAAGCTTTCTGGAGCAGGCTTGAAACCGACCAGAAGCCCTTTTCTTGTTTGCATTTGCTATATTACACTTAAAAGAATGTATGCTTTTCTGCCTTTATTGATATTTAAGGAGATACACACGCTGGCAATGCACTTATTTCTCCAAAAAAGCAAGAAACGTGTCACCCCCCCTCCTTCTCCCTTTCCTTCCCAAAGAGAATGAAATTGACAAAGCTTTCTGGAGCAGGCTTGAAACCGACCAGAAGCCCTTTTCTTGTTTGCATTTGCGATATTACATTTAAATGAATGTATGCTTTTCTGATTTGAAGCAAAAACCCCAGCAAGTAGAATGAAATTGACAAGGCTTTCGGAGGCAGGCTGAAACCGACCACCACCCCTTTCTCGCTTGCTGTGCATTGCAGATCTCACCCAGAGCGGCCGCCCAGTTTGCAGGCTGGCAAAAAATAAAATGCATCTGCGCAGTAGTTACAGACCCCCCCAACACCCCACCATTGCGATGATTGGGTCAATTTTCCTGGGCTTAATCTCGCACATGCGCAAAAGTGCAGATACATGATTGGCTGGAATGAGGAGAAGGGGCAAGGGGAAATGCCCAAGAACCGCCCATGAGCTGTAAAGTCCGTGGTATTGCATCCTAACTCCTGAAGGCACAGCGGATGATTCCCGGTTTTCAACAGCAAATCGCATTTTTGCCGGTATTGCAAGGAGTGGATTTAACCCGCAAAAATGCGTAACAGCTCGAGACATCATTTGGACGACCGGAAAATAATGAACACACATAGCGGGCGTGTCACATTTTGCAGTCGTCTGTATGAGCCGTAAGTTGGAGGTGTAACACCCAGGTGTGGGAGTTAGCCCCATGCTAGGAGAGAGAGCAGAGACAAAGAAATGTCTCCTCTCTCCCGGACAGTCAGAGAAGGAAGAAGTGGAAAGGGCGGAAGGAGGAGGGGCAGGTAAGCTTCCATAAAGATGTAACAGTCTAGCGACAGAAGGAAGTCAGTCAGAGCATCACAGGTAAAGGTAAACAAGCCTATCCATCTGGAGGAGCCTAGCTCTATCTCCCTTCTGGAGCACAAACAAAAGAACAAAACAGGAGTTGCTCTTGCCCCACTTCCAACAGTCCACACACTGGTAACCTCCAGGCTGGATTACTGTAATGCGCTCTGTGTGGGGCTGCCCTTAAGATTGGTCCAGAAGCTGCAGCTGGTGCAAAATGCGGTGGCGAGACTTCTCACTGGGGCAGGGTATCGCCAACATGCCACCCCGCTGCTGAACAAATTGCACTGGCTGCCCATTTGTTACCGGGCCAAGTTCAAGGTTCTAGTCTCCTGCAGATACCATCTTATCAGGAAGTCCGTTCTGCACAACATAGGAAAAGGACTTTAGTGTGGTGGCACCTACCCTGTGGAATTCCCTAACCTTGAATATTAGGCAGGCACCATCTCTATTATCTTTTCGGCGCCTTTTGAAGACTTTCCTCTTTCAATAAGCCTTTTAAGTTGTTTTGTTTTAATGTATTTTAAGGTCTGTTTTTATGATGTGTTGATGTGTTTTTAGTGCTTTTGTTTGCTGCCCTGGGCTCCTGCTGGGAGGAAGGGCGGAATATAAATAAACTGCATTTTTGCTGCACACACGTGTTTCCACCAATGAAACACGTGTGTACAGTCAAACTGAGCAGGATTGAACCCTTCTCTCACCAGCTGGCAAAGCAGACCCCAACAGGATTGCACTGTCCATGCAGTGTCTCTTTCTTTCCCTTTATCCCTCCTAGTCGTATTAGGGTTTTAAAAATCCTGATTCAACATGCAGTTGGTGGAGGCAGGAGATGCAGCATTTATTTACACACTTGCATAAACATTTCCTTTGATATGGGAGAGGATGTCCATGTATAAAATCAACAAGCACTTACAACTGCCTAGGAATCCTGCTTATAAAAGTAATATGATGGCAACTTTAGTTTTCCTTTCTCTCATATGTGGACCCCTTACCGGCTAATATGTACATCAATGCCAAATATAGGTACTGCTTTCTTCTTCACAATTTTTGATGTGTTTGACATGTGGAGTATGTTTTTCAGTGAGTTCACCTGTCATTTATTTGTACAACAATAATCTTTGCACTATTGTTCTCATGTTTCTGCTTGCTTACACTGCATAAGACATCTCTGCTTCCCCCGCACCATTCTTTGTTATATTTTCTATTTAATGTAAGTAATTTTGCTTAAAATGTTCAATAAAATTCATGCTTCATAAATGTTGCCTTTTTATTACCTAGCATGTTCAATCTATAAAATATAGATTTTGTGTATAAAATGTAGAATCATGAAATTCTGCTGGTGTCTGACTTGTCTTAAATAGGTTCCAGTTTTTAAAAACAACCCAAACTCCCTGTCTATCCTGTCACCTAATAACCTTCTCTGTTTACCAGTTATGATCATCAAGCTAGTAGTGGTTTAATTTCTACTTTGCTATACTACAGTCTCACTATTTCCCACTGATTTAATAAATAACCAAGAAATTATGTAGACACAGTTCATAATGGATAGTTTTAACAGGTGCTGTGAGTGCTAAATTCAAAAAACCTGCTTTCAGCTGGTATGAAACAAATCACCAGAGGTTAATACTGATCATGAGAGATCCTTCTGAGGTTCTCCTTTCTGCCCTCTACATATAAGGTTGCTCTTATAGAAAAATGGACAGCTATTTTTATGTGGTACAATAACTATAAAATGCACAAAAAGTATTTCAAGGATATTAGAGGGTTACAAATGCAGAATGTTATAAAGAATATTTCATTAAGTATAAAGATCAAATACTTTCTGTGGGGAAAATGATAGAATTTAATATTGAAGATGTCAGTTATGAAGACCACATGGTTATTGTGAGGAATAACATTTAACCTTTCTCTTGTGGCTGATGGAGGCCAATGCAGTATTTTATTATCAACATTGGCAGGTGATTTATTACCACTGTTTCTACTCCAGTAAAACCACATTAGGCTGCTCTTGATGTATCATTTGTTATCTTCAGATTCCCAACACACATTCTGCATGCATAATCTCTTACTTTTACCCCATCTTTACAGAAAATGGCAAATAATTTAAGTCATGATTTCAGATTGATCAAAAAGTTGGAGAATAAAAATACAGTAGCCAAATAGATTATGCAAGAGAAAGCCTGACAATAGCATAAAGTTCTGGTGTTGCAGAGTGATATAATGCATCTAAAAAGATCAATTCTGCATATTGGTGCATTTAGCACAGATTCAGGGCTGGCAGAGAATAAATCACTAACTGGCTGCAAAGGGGAACAGAGCCTTAAGGAATAAATCAGCTATTGGGTCATCTATCTATACAGTAGTTCCTGGATTAATAGCTAATGACTGTAAGATAAGACAAATGATCTGAAACAGCATTTCAGATAACACCAATAAATGAGCCCTCAATTAGTTGAGATACTAGATTGTGGAATTTGAAGACACAAAATAGCCACCTTATATCCCTTCAACACTGCAGACATCATCCATCCCTTCAACATGCTGGCACTTCTACCTAAGTGTTATCTAATAGCCTCATTATAGCTGACAGCTATTGTTCCTTAGGAACCTTTAGTACTCCTCAGGTTGCATACTGGTCATTAGATTGTCAGTTGTCTAATGATTCCCAGTGCTGCACCTTAACAATGGCCAGGCTGGTTGTGCTTATATAATGCTATTTGGGATTCAGTTAATCTAGTTCTTTGCAGATTTGTAACATTTAAAGCCTAAGGCTAACTTTAGGATGCTAGTCCCATTGATTTCAGTGGGATCTATTTCCAAAAGATATAACCCTACTCCACTACAATTTTGTCTCTGGCAGGAAACAAAAATAAGAGTTGAAACAGTAAGCAAGGCAATGCCCCACTTGCAGCCACTTTGCCTTCAGTGACTAACTTTGCCTGTCTAGGACTGGCTAAAGCAGCAGCATGAAATCAGGCAACTGAACAGTAGAGTTACATATAAAAGTCCCTGTGCTGAATTTTCCTGGATTTTGAAAAGGGTTATCAGACCAGATCTCATAATTTATAATCCAGAAATCTTTTAGAGTTGCATTTCTGGAATATGCACAATAAAGTATATATTCTAAAGGGGTTTGGAGCAGGTTTTTGTTGCCACTGTTAAAGTTGTGCATGATGACTGAACAAGTTCCACAAGAATTTGTGTATTGGGACCCAGATTGTTGGGCCATGTGGCTGGCCTATGGCAAAGGAGGGGGGTGGCTCCAGCCTGATCTTATGAGGTTCTGTGGGATCTTGTAGAGAGGGCAATGCTACAGCCTTATAAAAGGCCTGGCACCATGCCATCTTGCCCTCTTCTTCCTCCCCCTCACTGAGCTTGGAGCTTGCCTAATGTTACTGGATCCTGAGGTTGGGGTCGGCACTATTGGGCACCCGTAGTAGAAGAGACCTGCTACTGAGAGGAGTGTAGTGAAGCACCGGGGATGGTGGGTAACTACTGCCAGCCCCTCCTCCATAATTTCCCCAATGCAGTTGGGTGTTCATGTGAGGGAGGGGGACAGCAGGATCCCAGTCACTGTGGGTGTAGAAGTAAGTGGCTAGGCTCTGATAACTTGCAGTGGTGCACCAACTGGCCTGGTGCTAGACTCCTGAAGGGGGTAAGCCAAAATGGGGCCTTTACATGTGGCCTGAGGGTTGCATGGCCTGGAGGTGGTACTTTGGGTCTACTTCAAATGGGCAGGGGCCCAGCGAGCATGATTTGCCCCCTATTCCCCCCTCCCGCCTTGTCATGCAGAATAGGTACTCCCTCCCAGCTGCCACAGGGCCTCATGCAGTTAGCACGTGTGTCCCCACCATCCTCCCCCTGAAGATAACAAGGTTTCCATTGGCAGAAGCTTCCCTCCCCAGTCAGTCAGGAGATCACGCCATTGTTAAATTTGTGGGAGGGGAGACATGGGAGGCACAGGCCTGGGGGTGGGTGGTTGACGTATGGCTGACTACTTGCTCTTTGACCACAGGGGTTCAAGTTTTCATTATGGGGCACTTACAGGTGGGCTGACAAAGGCCTCCTGCCTGAACCCTCACAAAGCTGTTACTGAGTGAAAAATGCCTAAGGGGTAAAGCATATGCTTTGCATGCAGAGGCTCCAGGCTTGGGTCCCTGGCTCTGCATGGCAGGGCATGAAAGACCTTGATTTAAATTCAGGAGGAAGGGCTGTATCTTTGTTGGAACAGCATCTGCCTTTTTTGCAGGATGCCCTCAGATACTCCTCAGCATCTTCAGGCAGGGCTGGAGGAAAACCCTGGAGAGCCACTGCCATTCAGCGTAGACAGTACTGAGCTAGATGGACTAACAGGTCTAGCTCCAAATAAGGCAGCTTTCTTTGTTCTATGTTTGAGAATGCTAGATGGTTGAGGCAGAATTTCTCTACATCAGTTCTCAGGACTTCTGATATATCCAGGACAGCCACTTGGCAACTTACCCAGGCTTCAAAAAATAAATAAATCACACTTTGGGTTCTAGCGCTAACCACAGTTTTCATTAGTTTGTGTTACCAGGACATGACACCAGAGAAGAGGGTGGCTGTTGTGCAAAACACTCCCTTTCTTCCCCTCAAAAGAAAGGAGTTGGAGGGTGGAGATCCCAGCCTACAGAGAAGACACTACTTAGCCAGCCACCCAGTACAGGGGACCAGACACACACTACAGGGGCACAAGCACCCGCTACTGGAGCCCAAGTCACACCAACTAGGAGGAAGGTGATGAGGGTTGTCACTAGGAAATCACTGGACACCACCAGTTTATCCACCCTGGAAGGACCCACCCTGGAAGTGGTGAGCATGAGACTGCCTGAGGGACTACTTTTTCTGATAGGGACAACCCTCCCCCCAGGCATCCACCTGCCCCTTAAGATCTAGAAATGGATCTTGGATGTATATTGCATAGATATTTTCACCGTGTTGAAATCTGAGCTCCTTGAAGGTCGGGGGGAGTCAAAGGGGGGGATGAAAAAGGAAGAGCAGGTGAGCCAGGCCTGTGGAGAGATATTTTGACAGTAAAGGCAGGTTATACAGTACTCATGAGTATAGTGCAAGTGGCCTGCCCCAAAAGGGGGCTGCACTTATCCAATCACCTGAGCATGGTCCTGAGGGCCCAGGCCCAGGCAGGCAAGGAGGCAGCCATATCTGATGAAGTCTTCCACCTGAAGGCCTCCTACTGCAGTAAGACCTGTTGGGACTTGATAGAGGACAAGCTTTGGCTGGAGCTAATCCACCTGGATCCCACTGATAAAGGGAACACCTTGTGTGAGCAGACACCCCCCTCCGATGAGATGCTTCCAAGAAGGTGCGTTGGGAATTTAATCAGGGCAGGTGCAACTGTACCAGATGCAAATTTGCTCACAACTGTGATACCTGCTTTCACCCAAACCCCAGGGTCTCATGCCCTGCAGGGTCCCTAGTACCAGGTCCTTTCATGGCTACCACCAGAACGCAAACCAAAGCACAAGGAAAGAGCCCACCTCTGTCCTGCACCCTACCCCAGCCAGAACATAATTACATTGCGGATCGGAGGGCAAAAGGGGAACCCTGTCACTTAGGGCAACCCCTGTGGATGGTCCCTGCTCTATGTGGGGCTTGCAGGGTTATTTGAGGGTATGCCACACACACACACATGGAGGGTCAATTTTTCATCCACTCTGACTTCTTACCACTTACAAGACATCAATTCGCTGGCGTCATGAGGGTTTGTTTAGAATAATTAGGATTAGACCTGAACAAATATGACACACTCTCCTTCAGAATAGGAGCTGCAACATTGTCTGCTGAGTGGGACTTGTAGTACCACACATAAGAGCCATTGGGCATTGCCGATCCGGGGATTGCAAGGGGTACATCTGTCCCCAGGAGATTCAGCACAGCATGGCTCATGTTTTATTGAACATTGTATCCCCAGGCCTTAAAATGGTATGGATTTGCGGGCAGAGCATAGTGCACTGGGCACATCATCATGCGAGGAACAGTTTGTGGAGTACACAGCTTGGCCTGTAACTATTGGTTCATGTGTGCTAGATGGGCATGAGATGGGATGAGCTGACACCTGCAGCAGAGGCAAGCTGGATGCAAAGGTCCTCCTGACCTGTTAGTTGTACACTTGGGGGGAAATGACTTGTGCACGAGAAAGGACCTTGACTTGGAGCTGGCAGCAAATGCTGACTTGACACATCTGGTGAGATTATTCCCTGGTTTGACCTTTGGGTGGTCAGGACGGCTGCAGAGGTGCCAATGGCATGGCTCAAGAGACCCCATCAGAGTTGACAATACTTGCTGGAAAGTTAGCAAGTTGCTTGCACAGTTTGTAGTGGACAGAGGGGGGCTCAGAATTTATTATCCATCCATAAAGCACGATTAAGTGGACCTGTTCTGCTCTGATGGTGTACGCTTATCAGTGACTGGCAATGACATCTGGCTATGAGGTCTACATGCCACCTTACTTGCCTGGTTGCAGCAGGAGGAGGGGTTGGCACTGATGACCTGCTACATGACCACTCATGTGGTGGAAATGACATTGGTCTAGGTTCCTTAACAGAAGGGGGATCCCCATATGTGGTCTAGGGTGGCACTCAGAGTATGGTCCAAGCTTGGAAGTTCGGATCTGAAGTCACATGCTTCCAGGTGCTGGTGGGAGTCCAGATACCTGGTATGTACCACACTGGGTTCTTTTGCGCTGGCCAACTCCCAACTGCTCCTCAGTTGTCATGCTAAGGTGGTGGTCAGACAACAGTCATGTTGACAGGATATTATCCTGCACCCAATGTCATGCCAACACAATTTACCGGCTGTAATCAATAAAGTTGTGGCTTGTTTCAATCCATACCCAGCTTCTGGTCTGCTAATTCCTGTAGCTCATCCAGAGGGGTAGCATAATGTACATACCCCATGTACTGATGGTGTGCTTCTGTGGGAAGACAAAATTTTAAAAGCAGGTTGACAGCTAACAAATTATTCTGAAGTGGTTAATGTGTGTTCTTTTTCATAGAAGAGTAACAGTGCACTTCTCCAGAAAGAAAGAAAAAGAAAAAAGGTTTTTATTTTATTGTTTGAAAATGAATGAATGAATGAATAAAATCATTTTAAATTCCTTTTTTTTTTTTGCATCAGAAAAACAAAAGCAAGTATACTTCAAAAATAGCCCCGTTGACCGAGGTGGTGGTGTGAAGCCCTTTTTAATTTTTCAAAAAATCAGTTAAGGGGGTTGTTTTTGAAAGAGGGAATCACTTAATGTTACACAGTGCATTAATACACCCCTGCAGGAAGATTTAAAAATACAATCTTTAAGAAGTAAGATGTTTTTGATAGAAGAGTGATTTTCATATTTGTTTTTATTATGGGGATTGCTTATTTATTTATTATTTCTATATAATGCTAATGTGCTTCCACTGGAGAACAGAAATCAAGGCACAGAATCTCAGAATGACCTGTTCATCCCTATGCAGGTCTATGCATGTTTTCTCAGAAGTAGACCCTACTGTGCTGAATGGAGCTTACTCCCCAAAAGGTGTGTTTAGATTCTTACTGGGAATCTACTGACTTGTGATTTTTTTCCTTGTTATATTAATGTCATTTTCTCCTTGATCTTATGTTGTTGTCTGCATGATTTGCCCCCGTCCCTTTAATGTTGATGGTATAGAATTGTTTTGCAAATAATAAGAAAAATCTCATTAGGCCCACATCCAACTCTGTAGAACTGACCACTGTGCATGCAATGGAGCTTCCTTTACCCCTTCTGTCCCCTCCATCCCCACCCCACATCCTCAAAGTCAACTCCAGAGGGTTGGGAGTCCATCCAGAGCAGAATTTGGAGGCATGGGGGGAGGGGCAAAGAAGAGGAAAAAGAAGTCTCATTGTGGCAGCAAATCTACACATGCAGAACATTGAATACAACCCTGAGTTTTCCTACTTCCTTTTATGTCCCTATTGAAATATACATTCAAGGATCACACTCATCTACTCCATTTTATGTCAATAAATTGAAGATAATCCATAGTCAAACTTCAAGAGTAGGCTACCTTGACTATTTTTTCATGTCATAATGACCTCATGTTTCACCCCTCTGTTCCTTGAGTGAAAAGCACATATTTTCTTGACCAGTTAGCTTTTCATTGATTTTGCCTACAGTAACATGATAGCATCACTAATGAATCTATCAGGGCTGTCTGAAACTAATAAAATGTTGTCGTGTGCTGTCACACATAGTCTGTCTACCTAGACTGAACTTTTGTACAAGGACAGGACAGATTGACACTTTTGTGTATATATGGAATATTAATGGCAGCCATTCCCTGGCTTTTGGGAAATTCAATAGTTCTATTTTAACAGAGATCGGATGGGCTTAATTAAAACAGAATAGTGTATGTTCACACCATGCAGTTTACAAACTCAAAGCTAGAGAATATTCACTAATAGGCAAAAAACCTTGCAGTTTAAAAACGTACCTATAGCCGGGACTTCCCAGGAGGATCGCTCCGCCTGTGCTGCCTCAGACGGGCTCCCGTCTTGGATGAAACTTTTTCAGTTTTAAAACCAGTCAGAAGGGCTTTTTGACTGGGGATAATTTCTTCCGGATAAGGAAGAAATGTAGAGATTTCCCACACAGCTTTGTTGTGTTTGTTGGAGACTGGAACTCATTAGAATTGTCTGTGAAAGAAGGTCTTCCAGCAGCTCAGACGGAGCTAGGATTTCTAGCTAGCTCAGCTGATTAAGTGAGCCTTTTTTTTTCTTCAAAGAAAAACGGATTAACAGGCAAGCATTCTCCTGTCTACGCTCATTATTTTGTTATCTATACAGCTAAAGAGATTTGTCAAAGAACCAGCAATGAAGAAACCCTGGGTGAGTCATAACCTTCTCTTTTATTCACGGAACTAAGGGGAAGAAAATAAAAATAGCCTATCTTTTTTTTTTATTGCAAAAAGCTGGCATGGAAATCAGCATTATAAAGATTACAAACGGATGAGGGGTTTCTAATTGGAAGAGAATTTTTTTAATTTATTTATAAGACTTTTGAGTAATATATGTCTGGGACTATTTTTTCCGGTCTACTTTTTTCTTTTTTCTTTTTTTTTTGACGAATCTGCTCATTCTGCTACTAGTTATTTGGATGCTGTGAACTAAAGCTGTTTTTGCACTTCTGGACATATAAGAGATAAGGAAGTCCGTGCTGTCTAGAGTGTGACGTCAGTTGGTTTGAAAGATTAACTCCTTTGTAACTGGATAAAGAAATAAACTGTTCTTTGCTTGGGACATTGAAAATTGAAGGAGTTTTGTTCCTTTGGTTTTAAGAATGACAATTAAGAAGATGGTTGAGACCATGGATGTACAAGAAGGGACTTTATCTTTAGATATGTTTCAGAAAATAATGAATGGGATTAAGCTAACAAAACAAGAACTGAGAAATAACAGACAAGCGTTGAAAATTGATTTTTGCGAAATGAGACAGGAGCTGAAAGAAATTCAGGATTCTATGAGAAAGGAGAATAAAGATAGATCTGGAAAACCAAAAAAGGATGAAAGAAAAATTAAAGGCAAGGTTCAAACTATGGAGATTGGATTAAATATGGACTTGGAAAAAGATTTGGATTTCCTGGCTGTGATGGATCCTGGAGACAAATATTACAGTTTGGAACTCAGCGCTGTCCCTGAAGGAATTGATGAAGAGATTGGAGATAAAGATATTATCGGTTCGAAAAAATTCTTGGACTGGAAGGATTTGATGGAACTTGAAATGGAGAAAGTTTACAGAATTAATCCCTGTTTTGTGTCAATGGAAAAACCTTCGAGAGATGTGCTAGTGTATTCTGTAAAAAAGAGGAACAGAGATGCGGCTTTGCAACAATACTTCAGTGATACGTTCGGAATTGATGGCAAGGAAATATCTGTGATAAAGGAAATTCCTATCAGACTCTTATTATATGACTATGACAGCAAGATTATTGGGCGCGTAAAGATGGAAGATGGAAGATGGAACCAACACGGATAATGGAAGAAGAGCGATTTGAAATTACTGGACTTAGTAGACTTGATGAGTTGGATTAATTGACATGTCTATCTAGAAAAAAAATGATGGACATATATCTCAAGGATTGGAAACTTCTCTTTGACTTTTTGTGGAAGAATAAAATGATATGATGTTAATGAGATTTGATACCAACTAAGATAACCGCTGGAGGAAGGTGATTTTATAATCTATTAAGAGACAGGTTTGTTATATATTATAGACTTATAGCTGAACTACGACAAATCGGAAGTCAATAGTTTTTTTTTCTTTTTTATTGTATTAGTTATTAATTTGTGTTTTTTCTTTTTGTATTGTTTTGGTTTTGAAAATTTGAATAAAAATTAATTGGAAAAAAAACGTACCTATAGCCAACAGATATTTAATTATTATTATTTATTTATTGTACTTATATACCACCCCAGAGCTGAAGCTCTCTATCAAACTTTAAAAAGCAGGGAAATTGGGCAGCTATAGTGTATGCACTGGGGGAGCAGGAGACCTGACCTCCTCTCTGACATATTATACTGCCCTACAAATTTGTCAAAATGCAAACACAATTTGGGTTGGTCTTTCACAGTTCAATCTACTTCCTGTGCAGCTTGGAAGAATTTGGTAACATTTGGTAACCAATTTCCCTGCTTTTTAAAGTTTGATAGAAATATCCATTGGCTATAGCAGCCTTTCCCAACCAGTGTGGCTCCAGATGTTGTTGGACTACAACTCCCATCAGCCTCAGCCAGCATTGCCAATGGTCAGGAAAGATGGGAATTGTGGTCCAACAACATCTGGAGGCACACTGGTTGGGAAAGGCTGAGCTATAGGTACGTCCCTAAACCACAAGGTTTTTGCCTATTAGTTAATTTCTCTGCTTTTTAATCTGGGAGGTAAGAAATGGGATCCTGTGCAAGTTTGCTGAGAATGGATTGATCATTTGCATGCTTATTGAGTTAAGTGGGATTTACTCGCCTGCAATCATGCTTAGGATAGGTGAAACTGGCCATGGGGAGGAGGAAGGGGAGGGGGAGGAGAGGGAAGAGGAAGGAGGGGATTGGAAGGGGATAGGGATGGGGATAGGTGAAACTGACCACAGGGGATGGGAAGGGGAGGAGGGGAATGGGAACAGGCAGGAGGGGAAGGAGGTTGGCTCCACTTCAGCAAGGCTCACTCTTCTATAAGCTTGGCTATTTTAACAATACTTTCTACTAGTTCTCCCAGAACATATGTTAAGCTAAATGGCCTATAATTTCTGGAATCACCCCCTCCCAATCCCTTTTTAAAGATTGGTGTTACATTGGCCACTTTCCAGTCACCAGGTGGGGAGGCAGATCTGAGGGACAAGTTACATATTTTTGTTAGAAGATCTATTTTCTCACATTTGAGTTCTTTGAGAACATTTGAATTTGTCAGGTTTATTTTGTCTATTAAGTCTAGAACTTCATATCTCATCACAACTATTTGCCTAAGTTCCTCAGACTCCATTTCTGCAAATGTTAGTTCAGGCACCGGGATCTGCCCTATATCTTCCACTGTGAAGATAGATGCAAAGAATTCATTTAGCTTCTCCACAATTTCCTTATCCTGCTTAAAGCACACCTTTGACTCCCTTGTCATCCAAGGGTCCAACCGCCTCCTTAGATGGTCTCCTGCTTTTAATGTATTTAAAGATTTGTTAGTGGTGGTGGTTTTTATTTTTTTAGCTATGTGCTCCTCAAATTCTTTTTTAGTATCCCTGTCTTCTTGCATTACTTTTGCCAGAGTTTTGTGTTCCTTTTTAGTTTACTCATTTGGACAAGACTTTAGTTTTTTGAAGGAAGCCTTCTTGCCTCTAATAGCTTCTTTGACTCTGCTTGTTAACCATGTCGGAATCCTCTTGGCCTGGTGCTACCTTTCCTGATCTGCAGTATGCATTCCAATTCAGCTTCTAATATCGTGTTTTTAAACAATTTCCAGGCATTTTGGAGTGATTTGACCCTCTTGACTCTGTCTTTCAACTTTCTTTTTATCAATTGCCTCATTCAGGGGAAGTTTCCTCTTTTGAAGTCAAATGTGACTGTTTTGGATTTTCTTGGCAATTGGCCATTTACATGTATCTTTAATAGCAGTATGGTCACAGCTCCCAATCAGTTTGACAACATGTCTCGCACCAGCTCATGGGTGAAACTTAAGATTAAGCCCAGGGTTGCTGACCCTCTGGTCAGTTCCATGACCAACTGTTCTAGGGCACAGTCATTTAAGGTATCTAGAAATTTTACCTCTGTGTCGTGACTGGAACACATATGTAGCTAGTCTATGACAGGGTAGCTGAAGTCACCCATTATTGCAACATCCCCCAGTTTGAATGCTTCCTCAATTTCATTGTTCATCTCAAGGTATCCCTCAGCATTTTGATTAGGGAGACGATAGAATGTCCCTAGTACTAAATTACTCTTGGGCCTTCGTATCACTACCCACAACAATTATGTGGATGAGTCTACTACACATAGCAAGTAGAAGCTCAACAGATGCTGCTGCAATGATTAAAAGAGCCTTCCCTGTTGAATTCTTACCAGCCATCTAGTTTTTAATGCCAGAGGAGTGTAACATACAGCATCCCAACAGTTACTCCACTTTGTATATCCCTCAAAACTTCAAAACGAACTGCATTGGGTGAAAAATATTGAAAGACGAGAGTATAGCACTTGTGCCTTTGCTCTGTTGCCAGCAGAGATTTAAAACTTCATCTGTCTCCCATCACCGAGATACAGCAGTTGGAAAGATGGCACTTCTTGAATTTCTATTTGTTCCACAGCTTTTCCAAAGGACAGAAGGATTTTCCAATTGAAACCCATCACTGTAACTGTAATGTTGAGGCATGTTTCAATAAACCCGTGAAGGGTCCTTTCACCCTCATATAAACATCTCTGCTTTGGTGCTATGACATTGGAGATTTGGACCTTTGGTCTTCAACATCTGTTTAATATTCCCTTTGTTGGTTTCTACCAGAATATACACTTCCGTTGTCGCTGTTCTTTCTAACTGTCCAATTACAATTTCTCTTTTCTGTCTTTTTTGCAAGCTACACAATCAAAGGGGAGTGAAATGATGTTTTCTAGATTCTGTCAGTCAGGTTGTATCTATACTTGGATTGAGAAGAGGCAGGAGAAACTGGTTCCAGGAAAAAGCATTTAAAAAAAAAAAAAACTCTATAAACAAAATAAGTCAAACTCATATGTTGAATGCTACCACTTAACATCTTTATTCACAATTCTTTTTCATAATTATCCACAACCCAGCTACCTGTTGTTATTCATTTTTGTTTTGTTTTTTAAATCTCAGTCTTCTATTCCAGTGGCTGATGAGGGATCAAGCTCCTCTAGTAAACAAAATAGCATTTTTTTTAAAGTTGTAGAGACGGGAGGGTAGAGGGCATGTTTATGTCAAAGCTGACCATAAACCTTTATCTCTGTCAATTTCTTTGAATTACATTAATTCCTGTGAATTTCTATTGCTCTTATCTGACAGGTGGAGAACTCTCACATGCTAGGAGAAGACTATTCCTGCCCATTGACAGACCTACAAGGCTCTGTTGATGGTGGGCTTTTGTAGCCATGCCGGAGAAGACTTGGCATGGCTTGAAAGCCCCCCCCCCATTGCGGTATGGTCACGCATGCCGTGTCATGCAGGGGGCAGGGCAGGGTGGCTATTTAAGTCCTGCTCCAGCCTCCCTCAGCCTCTTTCTGGCCTTGCACAATACCCACCTTCCCTCCCTTAGGGCAGTACAAGTTTAACTGGATGCCTCGGGACCAGGTAGGAATTTTTAGCTCATTGGCCTTCGGTTGATGACAAGTTTTTTGCCAACCTGTACTGTTTTTCTAATTCGGCTGATTGGCTCATCTTTATTCGGCTTAATTTGATTTGGCTGAATTTTTGCCTGGCCAAGTAGCTTAATCTGTAAATAAGTTAATTTGGTCACATTTGGTGGATATGTGTGGAAATTTCACAGGGTAGGGTTTGGTGAGCACCCTTAGGCACCCTTTAAGGTGATAGGTGGGTTGTGAGGCCTGTTGACAGGATAAAGCTCACCTTTGGGGCTAACCTGTAACACCCACTCAGACTTATGAAGGCCTCCCTAACCACCCTGCAGGGATGGGGCCCGGAGAAGGGGATTGGGCTTGGACCACCCCCTTTTCCATGGCAGGGAGTCCTTGCCTGATAAGAGTCCGATCCTACTCTTTTCTCTGCAGATCATTTGTTATACAAGCAAGCACTTAATTGGCTTTATTTAAATAAATGTGGCCCTTGATTTACCCACACTTCATCTTGTCTTGCCTCTTTATTTCCCGGCTATGGGATGCAATAAAGAACTCTCTTTTTCCCCCTCTATCTCTCTTCTATTTTCTTTAAATACGTTTGGTTTATGGCTACTATCCTGCAACTTAGTCCTACAGTTGGGAACTGGAGTCTGAAAATCACAAGCACTTGGGAGAAAACAAAGAAGTAGCAAGACAATGTATCAATGACCAATTTGTCTGTGATCCTCTCTCTCTCTCTCTCTCTCTCTCTCTCTCTGTGTGTGTGTGTGTGTGTGTGTAATGAAAAATGTTCAATTCTGGAATGTTTCATTGAAGTGAGCATTGAGTAGATAGTGATGTGGTGGATGTAAAGATATTGTTGAGTGATTGTGTTCATGGGGTTGTGTGTTTAGATTACTTTGTGTAGTGTGAATCTGTAATTTTGTGTGGTATGAAGGCAGGGCCGGTTCTAAAGGGTGGCCAGGTGGGGCACTGGCCCGAGGGCCCCTGGAGCTACAGGGGCCGCTGAGGGGCCCCTCCACTCCCCTTCTGTGATCCGCAGCAGGAGCCACAGATCACAGGACAGGAGGAGCTTCCAAGCCACCTGCCATTCCCCCGCTTCACCTACCTTTCTCCCTGCTGCACGCAGCTGCAATAAAACAGCAGAGAAAGGTAGGTATAGTGGGGGGATAGTAGGGGGATGGCGGGCAGCTTGGAAGCTCATGTCCTGCAATCTGCGACTCCTGCTGCGGATCACAGAAGGGGAGCGGAGGGGCACAGGGCAGGCTGGTGCCAGCCCTGTATGAAGCTGTAGGTGATTTTGACAATTGTATTATGTGTTTTTTGAAATATTTATGATAGATTGTGATTCTGTTGCATTCTGATATATCTTAATGTATTTTGATATTTTGTATATGATTTGTTTTTGTGGCTCTTAGTTATTTTACTTATGAACCTTGTTTATGTTACTAAATTGTTATTATTATTAATAGTAGTAGTAGTAGTAGTAGTAGTAGTAATAGTAGTATCATTTAGTTTTGAATGTGCAATTTTAATGTATTTCTCACATAGACACCCTTTTGTTGAGATTTGTAACCTGCTTAGAGATTTCTGTTGAACTATAAAGCAGTATATAAATTAAATAAATAAAGGTCCAGTTTTCATGGCTGACACACTATTATTAAGAGTCTCTGTGTTTCTTTTTAATCCTATGGCAGTTGGCAGTTTGAATTGTTCTGCTACTGTTATTATGGATGTGACATTAAGCTTGATATAATTCTTAGGATGATTCACATTTCTAATATTTTGAAGGAGATCTAAAATGAAAACTCAGCCTATTCAGTCTCCCAGAAATCCAGCTTTACTGTATCCCAAAGTCTGTTCACTAGATCTCTCTGTTACCACAAAATCCTATACATGACCTCTCTACTCTGAAGAGTAGTCCCATCAGGTACTCCATATTGTCCCATCAAGATCAATGGGTTTATTCACAGGCAAGTGTGTATAAAGATAGGGCTGAACTAAAATGTCTCTAATTCATTTTCTCAGTGAAAAATTGCTGTTTCAAAGTGATGAAATGGGTATCTGTAACAGGGAGCTATTTTTCATTTTTTGCATGGAAAATGCTGAAACATTTTGGTGGGACGAATTGTTTTGTTTTTCATATTGTTTTCCTGTTGGCCCCAACACCCAGCAGAGGTGACCTCTTCTTCCCCCAACACACCTGCCATTTTTCAGGGGTGCAGCTTCCTCCCATCATCCATGCAAGTCAATGGAGCAATGTCTCCATTGACTTGCATGCAGGATAAAGCCACACCATTGAAGAAGATGGGGGAAGTACATTCAACAGGGTCCTTGGTGGTGGAGGATTTCTCCTCCCACTAGACATTTCCTCCTAGACAAGTCAGTTAGAGCAGCTGATCAGTGGCACTCCAGTGCCTCTGACCAGCGACATGCAGCATGTACACATACCACCACCATACCAGGGCTTTGATAGCTGCCCCAGTACCACTTTCAAAGCTCTCCCTTCACAGCAGTCCCTGTGTGAGGAGAGAGTGCACTGAAGACATACATCAGGGTAGCTGTCAGATCCCATTGCTTATTTTGCCCTATCCAAAACCAATTTCAGCTGACATGAACAAAATGGAGAAATGAAACATAAATGCATGGAATGAAACAAAGAAACGCTGAACCAACTGAAAAAAGCAAAAGTACTAATACAGGGATGGAGCCTTGTTTCCAGGTGCTCTATGGTTAGCTTAGCTCTATTCTGCTAGACAGCTGTTTGTGATGGAGAAACTCCCTTTGAGCTATACTTTTGATACCCAAGTTAGCTATAAGATAAAAAATGGTTTCTCAGTTAACAGGAGCAATAGAGTAGTGGCAAATTCAAAAGTGCAGGGTCCTTTCGTATTAGTCACAGCCACTCCCTTTCCTCTTTTTTTTTTTTTTTTGCTGCTGGATTAAGAATGAGATCCTTGTTAATGCCTCCTCCCACAACAACAGACATCCTTAGGAGCTAATAAGCATGGATGTAACAATAAGCATGTTAGCTACTAAGAAGAGTCTTCTCAATGGCTGACTTACCTCCTTTCACTCTGACTCCAATCAGTAGGAAAGGACAAGAAAGCATGATAAAAGACTCTTCGCAGTGGCTAGCACACTCCCCTTTCATGATGATTGGTTCCTAGGACTCTGGAGACAAAGGGACCCTGATGGGACCCTGCTCCCAAAAAAGTAAGGGGTCTAAGTTCCCCTAAGACCCTGGACGACTATAGCCCTGAACAGGAGACAATATTTTCTTCTAAGAAATAACAAAAGTGTGTCACCCATTTTCTCTTCAGATTCCAAACAGTTCCTACCAGTCTGATTAGGCAACTGACACTTAAATGTCTAGTTACATGATCTAATTAATCTAGTTATTGCTTTCCTGTGGTGTTTACCTTTAGTAATTAAGAACGCATTGGGCAGATTAATTTTAAGGGAAGGCTTTATTCCAAATTCGCAAGACACAGCATAAAAGGGGTGATCAGACTTTCACAGGTTAGTTGACTTCTCTGTTCAAAGATTCCCCTAAGTTATCAGCTCATGATACTGTGCCTCTGAGGCTATGGTCCTTCACACACTTAACTGGGAGTAAGACCCATTGAACTCAGTGGAGCTTTAATTCTGACTTAACACGTACAGAATTGTACTGTGATGGAGGAAACTGCTGCACAGTCACAACTCAAAGAGCTGGTCACTATGAGGGTCAGCACAAGGGAACATTTAGCTTAATAGAATAGATTTTATTGATCAATGTGTTGCATATATGACAAGCACAGTAAAATTCTGGCTGAAAATAGCAGTATTTATATGATAAGAATATACTGTCTGATAATACCTCAGCAGGTGACTGAACTGAGCACCATATTCATCAGCAAAATAAATTCCCAACCAAGTGATTATCTGCTTTCCAAAATTTATACTGAAGACAGACTGCTGTGCATCACTGCAGTAGCTGTCATTACCAACATTTTGTGTAGACAGCAAACTTTGGATGCACTGTGAATATTTATTGTCACTGCACAGGGCCAAATCGCAGGATGAACATAGAAATAGTGTGAGGTGTTCAGATAGGAATAATTTCCTATAAAACTCTTGCCTTTAATTCCCTTTCTCCCTAAACTATGAACGCTCAGAGTGTATTCAGGGGAAAAAATATAATCAGTTTTATATGGCTGCAAAAGTCCCATATGGTGGTGTTCTTTCCCATTTACAGTCTGCTAAAGTAGAAATCACACCATGCGTATGAATATTGTACAGCACTGAGAAACTTTTAGATGTGCCACATGTGGCTGGGCTATTAGGAAAACTGAAGTTTTTAATTCTGTTCCTCCCTACCACCATGGCTTCTAGCGGTAATAAAAAAGATAACTTAAAGCCTATTGAAATTGATACTACTTGCTAAAAAAGCAATTTTACTGTCAAAATTCTGGTATGTTCCTTTATCCCATTTTTTTAAAAAAACATACAACAAACCCTGATAAGATATACTTAGGTATGCATTTGTAATAATATTCCCTGAAGCCGCTGCAGACAAGCAGCTTTTGTAGCTGTTCAGGGCATTTAGGGAGACCCTTGAGGGCCAACGTGTTGTGGAGCTCCAGGAGGGGGTGGAGCAGGAAGGCCTCCCTACTCACCTGAAAGTGTGGGGCTAAAAGGAAGGGTAGAGGAAAGGCTACCTCTTGCCCTTGGCAGGATTGGCTAACCAACAGTTTGGTTATTTGTTTGATCCCATACCTTTATTCTCCTATGCAGATCTCTTTTGGGTTAAATAAATAAAGGTGGCCCAATTCACCCATTTTTTTGTGTCTCACCTCTTTATTTTCCCTGTATGGTTGCCATGCCTATTGCAAACTCCAGATCTAGAGTGACTTCAAAGAGTAATCTGAGCATATAATAACTGAGTGAAGTAGGGAAAAAATCAGAAAAAATGTGACAATGAAGACAACCTAAAGTATTATTGGCTTTAGGAAAAAAAGACAACCAAAGAGAGGATATGTTAGGGGTTTCTACAATTATAAAATTATGATTGTTCTGGCAGTGAGAAAAGTCACCTCTTTCAGAACATGAGAACTCATGATCACCCCTTGAAATTGATTGTGGTGGATTACTTCAGGGCATTAGGCTCACTTCTTCACACAGTGCATCAATAACTTATCATCTGCGTGTTCAACATGGACTAAAGGCAATCAGGCATATGCATGGACAGGAGATGCTGAGATCATTGCCCTATAACTGTGTTGTGGTCCTTTCCAGATACATTATGTTAAGATGACCATTGAGCATAGGGCATTTTTGTTCTCCACCTGCACACTAAACTCTGATGGAACACCCAGCAAAACCACAAGAAGTTGAGTGATATGCAACATTAATGTTCTGAAATCATAGAATAGTAGAGTTGGAAGGGGCCTATAAGGCCATCAAGTCAACCCCCCTGCTCAATCCAGGAATCCAAGTTAATGCACACATGACAGGTGCCTGTCCAGCTGCCTCTTGAATGCCTTCAGTATTGGAGAGCCCACCACCTCTCTAGGTAATTGGTTTCATTGCCCTACTGTTAGGAAGATTTTCCTGAAGTTCAGCTGAAATCTGGCTTATTGTAATTTGAGCCTATTATATATTCATTAATTCATTCATTCATTCAATTTGTATGCCGCTTTCCCACACAAACATTCCCAAAGTGGCTCACAACACAACAGAAAAAATGTGTATCAAAATAGCATTACAATAACAGTCCAATGCCAACACAAACACAATATCTCAGTCCAAACAAAGAATTCATTTTGATAATATAAAAGTTTAAAGTTCATTCTGTCATTTTCAGCTCAGTGCTCCAGCCTATCAAGGTCGCTTTGAATTTTGTTTCTGTCTTCCAGGGTATTAGCTATCCCTTCCAATTTTGTGTCATCTGCAAATCTAATAAACATTCCCTGCACCTCCTCATCCAAGTCATTAATAAAAATGTTGAAAAGCACTGGGCTGAGGACTGACCCCTGCAGTAGCCCACTCTTAACCACCCCCAGTTTGAAAAGAAACCATTGATAAGCACTTTCAGTACGATTCTGAAGCCAACTGTTCCAATTCAGCCCACATTTAGCTATTTTGCTAATAAAAATATTATGGGGCACTTTGTCAAAAGCTTTGCTAAAGTCAAGATATATTATATCAATAGCATTCCCACTGTCTACCAGGGAGGTTACTTGATCAAACTGCATTGCTCACAGCTTTTTGTAAGAAAGGTGGTATGCAATCCTTCTGGCAGCAACATTGAAGCCGGTGACTAAACTACATGATACTTAACAGTCCATAAACTCAGCTCCATGATATCTGTAGAATATTACTCTCCTTTGAGCATAATCAAATGTTATTTAATAAACAGATACAAACATTTAATAATGGCACCTGAATGCATTTGTTTTATGTTTGCCTATACCAGCTCATTTTTTAAAGTATCAGGTTAGCTTAACTTGAAATATATCCCTGTCTGACATCACTTATAAATCAAATCCATGGTTTTATATATTCTGCAGATTTGCTGGAATGTGGCTTGCAGAACATCCTTGGCAGTACAAAGCACCCAGTTCTTTCTAATACTTATGGAAATCAGGCTTACAAATGCTTAAGTCCTGTAAGCACAATGGGAGGGATGTTCACTGTAGACACCCTACATTTAGTTGAAACCATTTTATTTCAAAAATCATGTTATATATAATAATTGCTACCTAGCCAGTTGGAAGCATGCACAGTGCCGGTATGAAACATCATTGCTTCTGTATGTATCTATATTACCAGCATGAGTTATGCTCTCTTTTTTCCTTCCCATTTTACTTTTATGTAGCAAAGTCCCTTGCAGTTTAATCCCTGGAGCAGTTTCTTATATTCTTCAGCTAGATCATGAAATACTCATGTACCTTCTTCAAAAATTATGCTATTCCCTATGTGAGAAACAACTGGACCCAATGAACAATACTAGTTGATGCACTTCAAAAAACCTGCACATCTAGATCACACTGTTTGATCCTTTCAAAGCCCAATGTATTACCTTTACTTACTCTGGTGAAATGCTACTGAAGGTTGTATGGGTAATATTTATGCATTGTGAGCAATCCTTAAGATATGGAGATAAGCAGGCAAACTGGAATAGAGTCTTGATCCTGTTGTAGGCTTTAATCTTTTCCCAGAACAATGAAATATTTTTTCTTCTTTCTATACTCTGGTCTTTATATATGAAGTGAAAGAAAAGTGGGGCAGGGAAAGAGAGAATGGTAGGGGGGAAATCAAGAAGGCCGTCAAAATATAAAATGTAATATTGGGTGGTTTTAGCGACATGAAGCTGAACATCATGATTTTGCTTTGTGCATCTCCATATCATTTCCCTTTCAACATATGTTTCTACACCTATTTTTGAGATTTATACCCTCAAGGTGATTTATATTGGTTTAGTTAAAAGCCAAGGATGGAGAAACTGGCCTTCCAGATATTGGTGGACTACAACTCCCATCAACCCTGACTATTGGCCATGCTGGCTGGGACAGATGGGAGTTAAAAGCCCAGGAACATCTTGGTGGCCACAAATTCTGCATACATGAATCAAACAATTCCTCAATTAACAACTAAGGCAATAAAACAAAATAGATTACAATGAGAAACAGATACAGCACATAACAATCCATACAGTTTATGATATATAACATCATAAAAATGTTAGCAAACCAGAAGATGGAATGTCTACCAAAACAGAAAATCCACAACACAGTATGGATTATATTTTTTGTTCCCATGGACACATTCTAACACATTATGAGTTTAGTGAGCTTCCTGGGTGTCAAAAAGGCCAAGACTCCACAAAACTGGAAGTCTTGAGCTCTGGATAGAATGAATGCTGGACTTCAGAGTCCCATTGAAGATAATTTTGCAATTAGGCTATGGGTAAACCCCATTGAACACAGTGAGAGTTACTTCTGAGTAATCACGTTATCAGATTGTGATGTTAAACATGTAAATCCTATTCAGTACAATAGGGATCAATCCAGAACACAGAGAAGGGCACTAAAATCTCATTGTCATCATTGGAGATTCAGCATACATTCCTATGTTGTAGATTGCAGCAATATCAAGACTGCAATCCTATGCACACTTGGTCAGGAATCAGTCCCACTGAACTGAATTGGACTTAATGTTTGATAAACATCCCAGGAGTGGACTGCATGACATGACATTAATTTTCTTTTTTATATATGGAGTGACTGCTTTCCTAAGTTTTATAATACAAAATAAGGAATTTTCAATGCAATTCAAGCATGGCAAACACATAGTTTTCTTAGACTGGAGAAGTATGGAGCCAGGGTACTTTTGAGTCCAAGAGCTTAGCAAGATGTTACATAGATTTTATATTAATATGGATAACACTATCCTGCTACCTATATGCTTAGAATTTTGAAAGAGATATTATGCATCATGCTTTACAGCTTAACCACAGTTTCTACTATGAGGATATAAATATGACTTAATATGAAAATGGGAAGAGTCAGACTCTTTCATACCTTTCATGGTGGTATTAGAACATATAAACCTTCTGA
The DNA here is from genome assembly GCF_030035675.1 of Rhineura floridana. NCBI lineage: Eukaryota > Metazoa > Chordata > Lepidosauria > Squamata > Rhineuridae > Rhineura > Rhineura floridana. The sequence goes on along the minus strand of NC_084488.1, from coordinate 71,770,545 downwards.
TGTATACTTCAGATATTAGTGAACGTATTAGATCTCTTGCGCTATTTGGCATGATAATGACTTGAACTGAAGATTTGCTGGTTTAAAATACCAGAAGAATAATTAATCTGTATCATATCCAGAAGTTAATATAGTTGGATACTTGGGTTTCTTTTAAAAAATGAAATGTGCACATTTCACATAAACGCTTGGTACAAAATTCATGATGTTATGGGCAGTTTTTTAAAAAGTCTACCTGAATCCCATTGCATCTAATTAAATGTTCCTGTCACTATAATTTTAGAATAATCAAAATGGTATATCTGAAAGCACGAAGGGTCTATTTTGTGCAAATCTGAAAATGTGTGAAATAATGAGCACATTGTTCAGTATCTCAGCACTCTTGGCAATGCGAAACTGAGTGCATCACATTGTTAAAGTCAAAAATATTATCTCAAATATAGTGATTCCCTCCTGAAGTGTATTCTGGTAAATCAGCTTCAGTACCACTTAGGTTTTACATGTCCCTATAAGTTTCAGATTTGATGCTCATGTTCTGGCTATTCCTATTCTCAAAATTGTTAGGAAGATCAGTGCTGAAGGTTTTTCAGTTTAAATGGGATTTAAAGATTGGACTTTTAAAGACAAGGCAGCCCTATGACCTGGGAAGATTTATGGGTTTCACTTTCACCATATGTAAGGTGATGGCCTGTCTACTTAGAGATAGCCAAACTGTCTACTTTTGCTGCATTGTACTTTTGCATCCACACAGAATAATGAGAAAAGCCTCTTGTCATTGGGTAAACCAGATCTACAATCTAATTGAAATTCTACACAACAAGATTTGCAACAAGACCTAATGCAGTACAGGGCACTGCTGAAATGTGACTGAGCTATTTCTTAAGCTAGTTGGCTGGGTGGGAGCAGCTCAGAGAACTGGAAAGGGCCGGCTAGTGGTCATGCAGGCTTATATTGCCCCTCAAACCCCATCCCAAAGCCAGCATCACCTCTGTCTGGGGAAGGTACCAAATTCTTTCTGCAGTCTGACTGTGGAGAGGGATGTATTTGTGACTGGAGCAGGGAAAAGGATGAGGAGGGCATAGCATGCAGATGCACTTTGGCATGACTGGTTCGGGATGGAGTTCAGGCAGGATTATAAAAGCTAGCTCCTCCCTCTCCCTGTCCCCAGCTGGCAGCCTCCCTGGGATATAAATACAGGATTAGCTGGTTGTCTTTAAGAGACTGAGTAGGATTATTTGCCTTGCACTCAAATTGGCCACATGTTATAAGGTTGTTTGTTTTTTTGTTTCCTTGTTTGCCTGCTCTGTACTGAAGAATGGAGAGCTTATTAGGCAATGTAGATTGGCTATTTGGTCACTTGGCAGGGATATGTGCAAAAGGGGAAAGAGATAGGTGAGCACCCTGGGCCACTTTTCCAGGTGGGGTGGGATTCCTGACACTTACACATCTGGCTATGGGACCAGTGGGCAGGCCATTCAGAAGGGCCCCCAGGAATGCAATTTGGCCTTGGCCTCAAACTCAAAGCCCCCATTTTAACACTGGTTATTTGTTTTTGGCATTTGACACATTTTACAATGGGTTTTAGCGCACATTGGACCAAAATAAGACATCCTCTCACGACGTCGCAAATTTAAGTAAATATGATATGCGATTCACTAAAAGACACACTTTTTTGTTAACTGGTATAGATTTTGTCCTATTGAATAGTTAAACATTTTCTTTTTTTTTTAATAATTTTTTATTCAAATTTTTTCAAAAGACAAACAAAACAAAGTCAAAAAACATAACAATACAACAACAACAAAAAAATAAAATAGTTGACTTCCGATAATAAAATGATGATATTGGGATTTGACGATTAACTAAGACAGCCTATGGAGAAAAGTGATTCTGTATGTATACATTAAGGGACAGGTTTGATGTATATTATATACTTATAGCTGATCTGCGACAAATCGGAAAACATTTTCATAAATATTAATTTAGAATTTCTGATGGGGTGTGATGCACACGTTATCAGATCAGTTGATTACATAAACAAACCACTTACTCTTCTTCTTTTTTTGCCTTACTTTGTTTTTGTGTGTCATTTAATTTTTATTATGGCTAGGGGCTTCAAAAGCTAGAAGTGGCCCACGGACCTCTTTGGATGTTTGAGAGGGCCTGCTAACTTGTATCACTGTCGTGAGCCAGGCAGATGGGAGGGGGCTGGTCAAAGGCAAGTCAGAAGATGAGGACTTGGACTGGGAGTCTGCGGTGGGGGATAACTGTGGGTTGAACTCACAGGATGCCCCAACCCCAGTCTCAGATGGTAAAGTTTCCTCCGCTCCCGACTTCTCTGCAGAATTACATCAGACACTTTCCAGAAGGGCACGTTGGACATTTCCCCACCTAGCACTGACCAGTTTCCCATGAACTGATAGAAGCCTCCCTCCATCAGAGGGGAAGCTGGAGATAAAACCATCTTTACCCCGCATGCGGAGGCGCCAGAGACGGGAAGTTTAACAGTCAAAGCTGAGGAGGAGCCTTTGTGTGTGCGCGCGATCCAAGCCAACTTAAGCTGACTTGGGGGGGACCCAGCTGCTGAGTCAATGCCTTAATGCCGCATTAGCATGCTTAGTAAATGTTAGCTTAGGGCCAAAGTTCTTAGCAAGCTTAGTGAGGTTAATGAGGCGCACTGCTTTCGATGTATCTATAACTTTCATAAAAAGTGAAAAAACACAAACACATCTGTAACTGAGTCCTTTGACGATGGGCAGGACAGTTTGACCCAGCCACCATCTTCTCCAACCAATGCCCCCATGACAGAAAGAATGGAAGCAAGCGGTGGAGCAAGGAAGAACGTTCACAGAGCCATCAAAACCTTGATAACCAAAGTCCACAGCCTCTGGACTGAAACCCAGCTTCTTCGAGCTGAGAAACAAGCCTTGCGCCTCCAGATGTCCCAGCTAGTGACCCGGAGGATCCTCACACAGCAAGCACAGGGGCCCATCCCGCCCACGCCAGCACTCCAAATCAGGTCTCCAGTGAGAATGCCATCCAGTTACAAGTGGGAAAATGGAGTAATTCACCACAGTCCAGTATGAGCTTTACATACAAGTGCAGCAGTCAGAATTCCCTAGTGATTATGTGAAGGTGGCATTCATCTTCAGCCTCTTGGAAAGGGAGGCTGCGTAGTGGGCCATCCCCCTGTTGCTTTGCAATGATCCAGTCTTTACCTGGTATACCACTTTTGTAGATGCCATGGCCGAGGTCTTTTGCGACCCCCAGAGGAGAGAGACTGTGTCCCACCAATGAGTTGGTGCATGCCCAGCAGCCAAGTACTTTCCCAGAGCTGGTCCAGATAGACAGCCGGCTAGAGGGGTGGTGCCAGGAGTGCAAAGTGGAGACAATGCACTCTTTACCTCCTTTTCCACTTCCCCATGGCTGCATTCCCTCCAGCGTGAGGACCTTGGCACTGACCCTGTTCTTATTTCTCCCGAAAGTTGACTAGGGAGGAAAAGGACTACACTGTATGGGAGAAAGAATTACTCACCATCTGTGACATGTTCGAGACCTGGTGACACCTCCTAGTGGGAGCTCAGCATGAAGTGGAAGTTCACACCAACCATCAGAATTTGGAGAGCCTCCAGACGGCCTGCAAGTTGAACCAGTGACAAGTGTGGTGGGCATAGTTCTTCACAAGGCTTCATTTCCGCATGAACTACATTCCACATGCACAAAACCGATGGGCTGATGCTCTTTCCCACAAGCCAGAGTATAAAGAAAACCAACTTCGGTCCCCACTGTGTCTCATTATACCCCTGGAGAAAATGGTGGCAGCCGCTTGTCCAGATCTTTGGTGAGAGCAACTACATCACACCCAGGAGCAAGACCAGTTCATGCAGGAGAGAGCGCATGAACTGGAACAGCCATCCCAAGACAGCACAGCAGGCTTCTTGCAGGGGGAAGGAATGCTCTACCACGATGGCACCCTTTACGTGCCTCTGAGGTTCGAACCAAGGTCCCCTGTCAATGCTATGACTCCCCAACCACAGGCATTTTGGAGTGTTTAAAACACTGCAGACAGTCACGCAAGACTTCTGGTGGCCCAGGGTCAAGCATGACATGGAAAGATATGTACAATCCTGTCCCACTTGGATGAGAGCAAAACATGCCCCGAGGAGACCAACTAGGTTGTTAGAAGTGCTCCCCGTGCCTGAAGAGCTGTGGTGGATGGTAACTCTGGACTTTATCATGGACCTGCCTGCCTAACAGGGGAAGACGGTCTTAGTCATCATAGACGCCTTCAGCAAGATGGCTAATTCCTTGTGTCGGACTGCCAACCAAGAGGGAGATGGCCCAATTGTTTGTTCAGCACATGTTCCAGCTGCACAGACTCCCTACCAGTTTGGTCTTGGACCAAGGAACCTAGTTCATGGCTTGCTTCTGGCATGCCCTGTGGCAGCAGCTGCAGAGCAAGCTGAGGATGTCATCAACACACCACCCCTAGAGAGATGGGCAGACGGAGAAAGTGAATACAGCCCTAGAGCAATACCTGCATTGTTATGTTACCAGTAAGATCACTGGGTGACTCTGCTGCCCTTAGCCAAATTCGCTTACGACAACTCGGTGCATGTATCCACTCAGCAGATGTTGTTCTTTGTCAGCTTTGGTTACCACCTGTGCACCTTCGCCCTCCCAAGTTCCAACATGGCCATCCCTGCAGTGTCGGAATTTGTGTGAGAGTTGCAGGCAATGAAGCAACTGTTAGAAGAACAATTAGCCAGGGCTAAAGCTGACTACAAGAAAGTCTCAGATCAGCACCATCAGCCAGGTCCAGACATACAAGTGGACAACAATGTGTGACCCAGCTGCTGAGTCAATGTCTTAGTACCGCATTACCATGCTTAGTCAATGTTAGTTTAGGGCCAAAGTTTCTAGAAAGCTTAGTTAGGTCAATGAGGGGCACAGCTTTCAACGTATCTATAACTTTAATAAAAAGATAAAAAACCACAGACCTTCGACGACAGGACAATCACTTATTCAGAGTTGTTGGGCGCCTAGGGGACTTGAGACTGGAAGGCCTTCTTCCACACAAAATGTAGCTTGAGGAAGTTGAGGCATGTCCACTTCATCTTCAACAAGCTGGGTGGATTGCCTACATTTGGTTTAGTACATTCCTGCATATGTTCACTCCATACAGATCCATTTGATAATTAATAAAATGGTCCTCGTTTTCCCCCAAATACTGTTCTTTCTTATTTACTGCCTTCACTCACAATTCATGGTGTTAGCCTATTGCACTATAATACAACATATATGCATCCATGATGGAGTTAAAATGACTGCATGCTTCACTGTATTTCAAGGTGAAATTTTTTCCTTCCCTAATCAGATGAATCGAAGCTGCTAACTAGGAAAGAAAGTGAAGTGACACTTTGGGCAAAGTTATTCGTGCAAGCATATTCAATTAACAATCCTGCAAAGGTCTCTTTGAATGCTGTGCTTTGCTCCAAACTAGACAGTTCATTTATGTTATCACTCATGGTGTTAAAGAGGCTCTGCTAACTGTGGAGCATTCGACCTTCATTGAAAAGAAAATTCAGGCACAGTATAAAAACAACAACACTTCAATGAATTCAAACATTAGCTGCATATATTAGGACCTGTGATCAAAACACCTCTGTCATTATAACACTTCTTCTGCTAAACTGCTAGATTGTGCAAGGCATTTTATCTGAGCAAGGGCATGTGTTGTATATTTATTTTGTTTCTGCAGTGTAAATATAAACTACATTTTTGCCTTCATTAACCACATTTGGAGGAAAAGCCTGTGAGAATTAGACATTAAAGAGCATTATTTTAACCTCATAGATTGAGCAGTCGGAATGTTACCTTGCACTCTTCGCCTGCTTTAGAGCTCCCCAAGTGATTTCATTGTTATACTTCACTGAAATAATCTGCATATTTGGGCTGCAGTTAAAGTTTTCAGTCCCTAGAGGTCTCTACATATCACAGTTTGGATTGCTAACATCTCCACCACAAACACAGATTCAAAACACAATATTTCAATCCACAATTGCCTCCTCCTCCTCCTCCTCCTCCTCCTCCTCCTCCTACTACTACTACTACTACTACTACTAATAATAATAATATTCAAACTCATGCAAGTGGACTTCTGTTAGTGCAACAGTACTTCACTTTCCACTCCACCCTCCCTGGAAGTCTCCTGCCCCCACCAGTCTCCTCCAGAGGGTTCCACACCTCCAAAGCAGATTTGGAGGGCACATGGTTCTTGGGGAGGGAGGGAGAGAAAGGTGAAGTCTCATTGCACAAGCAGAACTCCATTTTGCTGATGAACAGACACAGTTTGATGATGATGATGATTCCATTTATTTTTGTTAATTTTATTTTAAATATATATGTTTGTTTTATAAAAGTGAATTGAAATTATAACCCAAAAAAGTGAAAATCAGCTTTCGGAGGAAAAGAACAAAATCAGGGACTGCTTAACCCATTTTTCTCTGCCTGTCCCATGCAAACTCCTTATACTAAGGTGCTTATTGACCTGAAGAAAAAGAGCAGCTGGTGGTGATTTGGGGCTGGGGAGTAGGCAGGGGGAGAGAGAAACCAGCAGGAGTGAAAAGGGGATATGCAACCCCTTCTCCTGTCATTCATCTGTTCAAACTCATAGCCTCCTAAGGCTACCTTTGGTTTTTGAAAAGTGCGGGGAAGACACAGGTGACTGCAGGGTCAGCCCTTCGATGGAGCAGAGTGAAGTGATGGAGCAGGGTGAACTGCTTGGGGGGGCAATGTGGGGGATGGATTAAGGCAGGAATCTGATGTCTGAATGGTGTGCCAAGACTGATTAAAGAGTTGGCCCTCAGTGTGTGGGGGGGCATTTGGGCTGTGTTTCAGACAGAAGCAATTATTGTCTGGTGCTATGTGTCTGTGCATGCTGTCTGAGGGCCAAACCAGATGCTCTGTTGGAGCTCCATGTTTGGAACTTGCAACATAAAGTTTCTTTTTATAAAAGCAGCTGCACAAGGAAAATGAGTCCCACCTCTCTCTCTCTCTCTCTCTCTCTCTCTTTCTCTCTCTGGCTAATAGCAGCTCTCTTTTGTCCATGTCATGCCTCTGAACCAGATCTACCTAATACAGCCCCAATCCAAACTCACCCCCCCACACACACACACACCTTGCAAAGTCTTAGCAATTGTTGTAAGGCTTTTAACTTTAAGTTGCCCCTCCCTTCCAAACCCGTGGGCCCAAGGGTTTTCAGAGCACCAGCTTCTCTTACTTTTAGAGACCACTGGTGAGTCTGTTATGTTCTCAAGCTCAGACCTCTGTCATCATCAGACAATTCTATTATCAGTCTGTCTAGTTTCAGGGTTACTCTCACCCTGTGCTCCAGTATACGAAAAATGAAAATGGACTGCCTTCAAGTCGATCCCGACTTATGGCGACCCTGTGAATAGGGTTTTCATGGCAAGCAGTATTCAGAGGTGATTTACCATTGCCTTCCTCTGAGGCTGAGAGGCAGTGACTGGCCCAAGGTCAACCAGTGAGCTTCATGGCTGTGTGGGGATTAGAACCCTGGTCTCCCAGGTTGTAGTCCAACACCTTAACCACTATACCACATAGTCAGCATATAATTAATTACATTGTTTGTTGTTGTTCCATTGGCTTGCCTCTGAGGGAAGGTGCAACCCCCAGACCTGACTGCTTTCTCTCATTATATCAAGCCTTCTAGGCAGGGCCTACCAAACTGTCTCCTTAACAGCGCCTTTACAAGCTACAGTTATTTCACTGCAACTCTCAGCAAACATCCAGTTACCCACCATCTCTTCTGTCCCCACCTTTCTCCTTTCGTTTGCTCAATCAGTCTCTGAGTCAGATCTTCTCAAGGCTTCTTCCTGGCTGGTCTCTCCCTCCTTTGCCTGCCAGCCATACCCTCCTTCCTCTATTTCCTAAAAAGTTCTCATAATCCACCCCCACACTTCCAGGTTGCCAGGCTTGATGTTTGTGTGTTCCTGTCAGACCACTATGTAACCCTGATTTGGTCACTGGGAGTGTGACAGGATCCATTACTTCTTCCACAGTGCTCATGGGCATATAACACTGTCCAGCCATGTACCTGCCTGTCTCACCTCAACCCCCTTCTACAAAAGGGAGCCCCAGAGGTGGGATTGATCCAGCAGTGACAGAAATAAAGAAGGGAGTTCTCTCTTCCTGTGCCCCTCTCTGATGCATAGCACACTGCTATATACCAGATGCAAGGAGTACTGAGTAATCTAGTTTTTCTTTCCCCACTATAATTGACAAAAATCTGTCAAGAAATATGGAAAACTAAACAATGGCCCACAGACTGGAACTGTTCCTTATACATCCCAATTCCAAAGAAAGGGGATCCCAGGGAATGCAGTAATTATCGAACTATTGCCTTAATATCTCATGCAAGTAAAGTAATGCTCAAGATTCTACAACAAAGGCTCTTCCCATATATGGAGCGACAAATGCCAGATGTCAAAGCTCGATTTAGAAAGGGAAGAGGTGCCAGAGATCATATCGCAAACATACGTTGGATAATGGAACGGACCAAGGAATTTCAGAAGAAAATCACCCTGTGCTTTATAGATTACAGCAAAGCCTTTGACTGTGTAGATCATGAAAAACTATGGAATGCTTTAAAAGAAATGGGGAAGCCACAACATCTGATTGTCCTGATGCGCAACCTGTACTCTGCACAAGAGGCTACTATAAGGACAAAATATGGAGAAACTGATTCGTTCCCCATCGGAAAGGGTGTGAGACAGGGGTGTATTTTATCACCCTATTTATTTAATCTATATGCAGAACATATCATACGGAAAGCAGGATTGGACCAAAAAGAAGGAGGTGTGAAAACTGGAAGGAGAAATATCAATAATTTAAGATATGTAGACAATACCATACTACTAGCAGAAACCAGTAATGATATGAAACAAATGCTGATGAAAGTTAAAGAGGAAAGTACAAAAGCAGGACTACAGCTGAACGTCAAAAAGACTAAAGTAATGACAACAGAAGATTTATGCAACTTTACAGTTGACAATGAACACATTGAACTTGTCAAGGATTATCAATATCTTGGCACAATCATTAACCAAAATGGAGACAATAGTCAAGAAATCAGAAGAAGGCTAGGACTGGGGAGGGCAGCTGTGAGAGAACTAGAAAAGGTCCTCAGATGTAAAGATGTATCACTGAATACTAAAGTCAGGATCATTCAGAACATGGTATTTCCGATCTCTATGTATGGATGTGAGAGTTGGACAGTGAAAAAAGCTAATAAGAGAAAAATCAACGCATTTGAAATGTGGTGTTGGAGAAGAGCTTTGCGGATACCATGGACTGCAAAAAAGACAAATAATTGGGTGTTAGAACAAATTAAACCAGTACTATCACTGGAAGCTAAAATGATGAGACTGAGGTTATCATACTTTGGACACGTAATGAGAAGACATGATTCATTAGAAAATATAATAATTCTTGGAAAAACAGAAGGAAGTAGAAAAAGAGGAAGGCCAAACAAGAGATGGATTGATTCCATAAAGGAAGCCACAGACCTGAACTTACAAGATCTGAACAGGGTGGTTCATGACAGATGCTCTTGGAGGTCACTGATTCATAGGGTCGCCATAAGTCATAGTCGACTTGGAGGCACATAACAACAACAACATAGTACTGGGGGGGGGGCTCTTTCCTATCACCTCTTCCATTGGACATGCAAGGCTAGCCAGCTCTTATACAGCAGAGCAGCAAAAATGTAAGGAGATGGAAGGAGGTTTACAGGGGAGGTGTATGGGTAGAAGGCATGGAGGCTGCCAATTGCCAGTTAGGTTATCATCACCTAAATTTTGGCCATGTCACAAAACAGAGGGGCATTTTAGGGATATAGTATGATCCAACGTATAAAGGAGAAGAAAATTCAAGAATGTGCATTAGAATCACATATGGATTTTGTAAGTGAATGTTTGAATTAATATTCATAGAATCATAGAATAGTAGAGTTGGAAGGGGCCTATAAGGCCATCAAGTCCAACCCCCTGCTCAATGCAGGAATCCAAATCAAATCATTCCCAACAGATGGCTGTCCAGCTGCTTCTTAAATGCCTCCAGTGTTGGAGTGCCCACTACCTCTCTAGGTAATTGGTTCCATTGTCATATGGCTCTAACAGTTAGGAAATTTCCTTGATGTCCAGTCGAAATCTGGCTTCCTGCAACTTGAGCCCATTATTCCATGTCCTGCACTCTGGGATGATTGAGAAGAGATCCCAGCCCTCCTCTGTGTGACAACCTTTCATATACTTGAAGAGTGCTATCATATCTCCCCTCAGTCTTCTCTTCTCCAGGCTAAACATGCCCAGTTCTTTCAGTCTCACCTCATAGGGCTTTGTTTCTAGTCCCCTGATCATCCTTGTTGCCCTTCTCTGAACCTGTTCCAGTTTGTCTGCATCCTTCTTGAAGTGCGGAGACCAGAACTGGATGCAGTATTCAAGATGAGGCCTAACCAATGATTCCTAACGTGATTTGGAAACTATACTTCTGTTATTGCAGCCTAATATAATGAGTTCCAGTTTTGGAAAAAGGGTGGGGTATAAATAAAGATAATAATAATAATATAGTGTTTGCCTTTTTTACAGCCACATCACACTGTTGACTCATATTCAGCTTGTGATCAACGACAATTCCAAGATGTTTTTCACATGTCGTATGGCTGAGCCAAGTATCCCCCATCTTATAACTGTGCATGTGGTTTCTTTTTCCTAAGTGTTGAACTTTGCATTTATCCCTGTTGAATTTCATTCTGTTGTTTTCAGCCCAATGCTCCAGCCTATCAAGGTCCCTTTGAATTTTGTTTATGTCTTCCACAGTATTAGCTATGCCCCCCAATTTTGTATCATCTGCAAATTTGATAAGCATGCTCTGTACCTCCTCATCCAAGTCATTAATACAAATGTTGAAGAGCAGTGGGCCCAGGACCAAGTCCTGTGGTACCCCACTCGTTACTTCTGCCCAGTTTGAGAAGGAACCATTGATAAGCACTCTTTGAGTATGATTCTGGAGGCAACTGTGGATCCACCTGATAGTTGTTCCATCCAGCCCACATTTAGCTAGCTTGCTAATCAGGATATCATGGGGCACTTTGTCAAAAGCTTTTCTGAAGTCGAGGTATATTATGTCCACAGCATTCCCACACTCTACAAGGGAGGTTACCCGGTCAAAAAATGAGATTAGTTTGGCAGGATTTGTTCTTCATAAATCCATGTTGGCTCCTAGTAATCACTGCATTGTTTTCAAGGTGCATACACATTGACCGCTTTATAATCTGCTCCAGAGTTTTTCCAGGGATTGATGTTAGACTGATTGGTCTGTAGTTCCCTGGTTCCTCCTTTTTGCCCTTTTTGAAGATAAGGACAAGATTAGCTCTCCTCCAGTATTTCATGAGAAATAACATACAAAAATGCATTTTATTAGGAGAAATTGCTTGCAAAATATGTACATTAGTCAAAACTGCATACAAAAATCTGTTTATTGAGAGAAATTCACACTAAAATGCTGAAGTATTTTCATGAGTATTTTTTTTTAAATCACAATTTGCTGCAGAAATATGGAGAACTGAATTTGATTGGAAAAATGAGAAACAGAGAGAACTACAATTCACAGATCCTTCCATCTCTAGTTGTGATAGTTCCAGACTCAGTCATGTTAGTCCCAGTGAAATCAATGTAAGGCCATTTTGATCTGCTAAATATATAAATATAATATAGAAAATGACCTGCTAAAACAAAGACATTATTATTAATTGAAAACTATTGACATTTGTGTCTTTTCGACAGATTTCATTCTGCTCTGCTCAAACAAAAGCCGTACCAGCCTCCTACCACATGAGGGAGCCCTCAACACTTGTAGCTGCAAAGTAACTGAGGGAAAAGGAAAAACAAATTATTTCACAATTTTAAGAGCAGAATGCCCAGTTGTGCCTTTATGTTTGTTAGCGACCAGATGACAGAACAAACTGTGCTTCTTCCTTTTTAGTCAACTTTAAGTTTAAATATGAAGTCATATTATCTGGAATGTAAGTGATTTCTAAATGCACTGTATTTATGAGTATGTAGCTTTTTAAAGTGCAGGACATTGGTTACCTTTGGTTGTATTGTGTTTCATTCTCGAAGCAGCATTGTTTATCAATGGCAGGATTATACATATAAAAATGATCAAGCATTCTTAGGTAACTGGATGGGATTTTGCATGACAAATTTGGTAACACGGCATTCCCTCCTCTATGATGCACACCTTAATGAGGTGAGGTGGTTTAAGAGTGTCGAAGAACCTGACAGCATTGAGGCTAGACTCCAAGCAGGCTAGACTCCTAGCAGGGGCACCCAAGGTGGTATGGTCAAAGCCTAGACACCAGACTAAGATGCATCCAGACTCACAGGAAGGCGATGGTAAACCACCTCTGAATACCTCTTACCATGAAAACCCCATAGACAGAGTATCCAAAATGCAACATAGCCAAAAGGAAGCCTGGAGGCTAATGCGCACAGATGAGAAAGAAGAGTCTAGAGTTGTACAATGTACACAGTAGGAACACTGAATGTGAGAAGCATGAACCGGGGAAGTTAGAAATTGTCAAGCATGAAATGGAATGCATCAACATTGGCTTGAGTGAATTAAAATGTATGAGAATGGGACATTTTCAATCAGGCAACTACAAAATATTTTATGCAGGAAATCAGAAATTAAGAAGAAACGGGGTTGCTTTAATAGTGAGAAGTGATGTAGCAAAAGCAATAAGGAGCTATAACACAAGGTCTGAGCGAGTGATATCAATGCGTTTAACGGGAAACCTCTTAACACATCCATCATCCAAGACTATGCTCCGTTGGCAAACGCAGAAGAAGAGAAATTGGAGAGCTTTTACACAGAAGTACAGGAGAAAAATGATCACACCCCAAGACAAGATGTGCTGATAATCATGGGGGACTGGAATGCAAAAGTAGGAAACAGAGAAGAAGTAGGCATTGTGGGAAAATGGGGCTTAGGAAATAGAAATGAAGCAGGAGAAAGACTTATTGAATTCTGTGAAGCCAATAAGTTCTTTCTTGCAAACACCTTTTTTGAGCAACCGAAAAGAAGACTGTACATGTGGACATCACCAAATGGTCAATATAGGAATTACATTTATATAATTGGTAGCAGAAGATGAAGAAGTTCTATACTTTCTGCAAAAACAAGAACAGGAGCTGACTGGGGTACAGATCATAAACTGGTAATATTGAAAATCAGATTAAAACTAAAGAACAACAAAGCAATCATAATGACAAAATACAATTTAAATAACATCCCAGAAGAATAAAGATCAAATAAGGAAAAGATCTGAGAATTTAAATTTAGTTGATAGAGAAGCAGAAGAACTATGGATAGGTCAGAGACATTATCAGGGAAGAATGCAAAAAGACAATAACTCTAGTTAAAAAGAAAGACCTCAATGCATGACCTCAAGGATTATCAATACCCTGGCAAAGTCATTAACCAAAATGGAGACAATAGTCAAGAAATCAGAAGAAGGCTAGGAGGGCAGCTATGAGAGAACTAGAAATGGTCCTCAAATGCAAAGATGTATCACTGAACACTAAAGTCAGGAACATTCAGACCATGGTATTCCCAATCTCTATGTATGGATGTGAAAGTTGGACAGTGAAAAAAGTGGTTAAGAGAAAAATCAACTCCTTTGAAATGTGGTGTTGGAGGAGAGCTTTGCGGATACTATGGACTGAAAAAGGCAAATAATTGGGTGTTAGAACAAATTAAACCAGAACTATCACTAGAAGCTAAAATGATGAAACTGAGGTTGTCATACTTTGGACATATCATGAGAAGACATGATTCACTAGAAAAGATAATAATGCTGGGGAAAACAAAAGGGAGTACAAAAAGAGGAAGGCCAAAGAAGAGATGGATTGATTCCACAAAGGAAGCCACAGACCTGAACATACAAGATCTAAACAGGGTGGTTTATAATAGATGTTATCGGAGATCGCTGATTCAAAGGGTCGCCATAAGTCATAATTGACTTGAAGGCAGAGAACAACAACAACAACACTACATTCATGTGAATCCACTACATTTATGTGAATGACATCTGCATAGAACAGATACAGTTTATTTACAAGGCACATGACTTACAACATATATTGTAAAAATTAAACCTCATTCACTGCTTCTGAAAGAAGTGAAATGTGTGAACATTCCCTTCATACCTCCTAAGAGGAGAGATGAGATGTCAATAGGTATGTGAAGAATTCAGTTCTGAAATGTGGCTCACAACAAGTACTTGTGCACTTGATTTTGCGCAGTTGGTTCTGTGATTTTTTTCTCTTTTTATTAAGGTTACAGATATGTCAGAATACTTTTGACTTATTCACCTAATTATGCTTTCTTGGAACTAATTCCCTCACTAACCCTGACTAAGCTTGTCTTCATAGCCACAGACATTGTCTCAGTAACTCCCCCCTCCTCAACACCCACTTTAGTAGGTTTCTCTTTCGCTCGTAAACGATAGCTCCTCCTTAACCCCAGCCGTTGCTCTTTGTGTCTCTGAAGCCTCCAGGAACAGGGCAAAGGGGGGGGCGGGTCTCAGCTTCCCCCTCCTAATGGTGGGGGCTGTTCAGGAGTGGGAAGCTGCTGTGCGCCCGCCCGGCTGGCGATCAGCAAGTTGGCAAGACAGCTCCTTGTGTGCGGGTGAGGTGTGTGTGTCCATAGGAACAGTCTCTGACAGCTCTCACTGTGCTTCTGTCGGGAGACCAAGTGACTGGGCATGCTGCGAGCCCTCCTCCCTCAACTCATCACCCCAGTCCTCAAAGTCAGAGTCCCCCTCCTTGAGCCCCCCCTCCTGGGTCACAACACAGTCTTCTACATTGAAGGGATTTAGATGCAGCAGAGGTGTCCCTGTGCCCATCTCTGCTTAGCTATGCTGGCCTCCATTGGCAGGGAATCTCTACCACTGTGGAGGTCTCTGCTACACCCACTGAAAGGGTGGTTGGGTGGAAGCTAACTCTGGCAACATCCCTACTGGCAGTAGCCAGTGGAAATCCCCAAAATGGAGCATTTTTGTAATAGGAGAGGGGCAGAAAAATAGTGGAGCTGGACTGGCCAAGGAACCACTCAATCCTAAACTGGTCCAGCTATCAGCCTGAAGATGGTGCAGGAAAAATTTGGATAGGTCAGTGTGAGTAGCTCTGCTGATCCCAGATGGGAGTTAGGATTGCTCCCTTACGTCCAATAGGAAACAATTCTTGCTGCCATTCAAGGCCCTGGATGTATCTTTGAATGTGCACTTTGCTTGCAATTGTACTGCATTATGGCTTTGGTAATCTGAAAGCTGCATAACAATTAAATTATTGTAACAATAGATATATTACAATATGTCATCATTGTTCTCACTCTGATGTGAAAAACAGTAGAGGACTTCCAAGATTAGTATACAAAAGATTTATTGAAGTAAAGTGGATTTCATTACCTTTCTGTAAGTTAGGAACTGTTTTATACTATAATAGAAACCAAATTTTGACCCAAATTCCATTTCAGTTAAAATAAGTATAGAAATAGTGGGGGGAACAGATGTCGTTTTAGAAGAAAGGTAGGGGAGAAAAGAGACATTTGTTTCTTCATCCAGTCTTCCCAGCTCTGTTGAGCCAACACTGTTAACATCTGCTTCACATTCAGTGATGGATCTAAGAAGTGCCTGCCTTCACCAAATAGGTTCTAGTAGGCCTGCTCTAGTCCACCATCACTGCTCACATTTTCACCCTCCCATCCAACCTGCTTCACTATTTTCCCTCCTTTTCTCACTTGCTTATTCTTGCACACTTTCTCCCCTTCCTCCTCCTGTCCTCTGCCCAACCCTATCTTCACAACCCTCCTTCCACCTTTTTGTTAACCTTTTCCCTGCACTTTCACATCTCCCTTCTTTATCTTGTTATCACGCGACTCCCTCAATATACTCTTTCCTGTTTCCTCCCTTTCAAATACTGCCCTTTGCCCCAAACCCCTCCCCACTCATCTTGTCCCCTAACTCTTTGCCTCCCCCATGCCTCTCTGTTCCCATCCGTTTTCTGCACATTTCCTTCTACATGTTCCTCTCTCCTTCCATCACTTGTCCAATTACCACCTTACATGCCACTTGCCTCCATCCCTTTCACTGTCCCCATCCAACCCTCTCCCAACATACATCCTCTCTCCCTATTTCTTTCTTCATCCAAATCTCTCTCTGAACATCTCCTCACTTCCCAGATTCATCCATCCTCTCCCTACCTAACATCATCATCATCATCTCCTTCTCATCCAATATGTCCAGTCATTGGCAGAAACCGTTGAATTTTCTGCCTTTAAAGATGGAATTCTCTCTGGAGAGATGTGCACCCCCTGAATCCAGCTGCCTGGATTGCCTGGAGCAATCAAACTTGTAACTAGTTAAAGAGTAATTGGGTTTGGAAGGTTAATGCTTGAAATCTCTCATTCCCCAAGGTTAATTCCTGTCTGTAAGACAGTTTGCTATTAGTTTCTGTTCAGTCCAACAGTCCTAAGAATGTAGGAACATAAGAAAAGCCCTGCTGGATAAGATCAAAAATTCATCTAGTCCACCTCCTGTTTTCACAGTGGCCAGTCAGATGGCTATGGGAAGCCCATAAGCAGGACCTCATTGCAACATGGATATAGCAGCCGCTCATTCCCTGGACACATTTGGGCATCCAATGTATCTCCCTGCAGAACGTTCTGTTTGAAAATAGGGGGAATGATCATACACTCCAATAGAGAAGAGATATTCCTTAAAATAAAATAAAAGCAGTCACTTTCTTATATCATTGCAGAATCAAGCTTGGTTTACTCCCACTTTTCTTTGATAAATGTATTGCATACTTCTCTCTGAACAGCCTATAATTTCACCATCTCGCTCCTTCAGAGTTAAACTAAGCATAGAGAACACTATATGATCTATGCTTAGATAAGAAAAAAGAACTTTGTTCCAAATAAATTATCATATTGAATGTAAGAAGAATGTTAATTTAGTTTTCCAACATCACTGTTGCTAAGGGTTCAGGTGAAAAATAATATACATGACATATATATTTCGTCTGTCATATCTTTTTATTCTGAAAGATGTTTTCCAGTTATAAAGGCCTACCTTATTACAGGATTATGCTCCCTTACCAAGGTGGCCATGTGTCCTATATTACAGAAGACAGTTCTCTATTTGAAGAGTTTTGGCATGCAAATGTGTCTTGCAATTAAGTATTTTTGCATTAACTGATAACTTGATGCGAAAGGAGTAGGAATTTGGGGAAGGATACATAGAATCAAAGAGACAGAGGTAATCCATTGTCCTTTAAGTCCCAGTTATGGATGAGGGTGAAATTCAAATCAGTTCACATTTAAAGACCAACTAACCTGATTTGCAATTTCCGAAACAATAGGAGAACCCAAGTATAACCATCCATCAAAATTTATACATCTCTGAATTCTCTGAATTTTGCAGTGCAGTTCTCCACCCAAGGAATTGCACAAACATGTATATGCTGAGGTAAAGTGTCCACAAAAATGCACGTTAGTTAAAATAACATAAAATGCATTATTTTAGGGGGAATTGTTTTGCAAAAATGTGTATATTAAGCAAAATTGCACACAAATATCTGTATACTAGGAGATATTCACATAAAAATGCTGATGAATTTTCATGAGGACTTTTTTTTAATTGCAAACTGTTGTGGAAATGTGAAGAACTAAAGTGAAGATTGGAAAAGTTAAGATTCAGAATGGAGAGAAAGTGAAATGGACAGGTTCAGCCATCCTAAGCCAACAACGTCATCAGTACAAACATCCCTAGAGGTTATCTCTCACATATACCATGTTATCATAGTACAGGAGTGTTAATAATATCACCTATCAATGTGATCCATACTTCATCCAGTACATACAAATTCTGCACAAGAAGCTATACAGATATATGTACAAATCATGTAGGCAAATTAAGTTTTTTTTAAAAAGCTTATTTATATAGTTAAGCAAAGTTATGTTGCTTTTGTCAAAAGCAAGCTGAGATATTCAAGCTAAATGTTTGCACACATACAAGAACCCTCCAGATGGCTGTCAAATGTTGGATTTTTGTTCCCAGCTGAAATATTAACCCTTGGATATTAGTCAATGCATGAGTGCCCTGATGATGATTGCTGGGGAAACTGCTGTTGTATTCATTTCAGTACTTTCCATAAAGTGCTCTTTTAATCCCTGTCAGATTTTTCCCCTGGAGGATGGAAACTTCATATGAAAAGAAAACCTATAGCATTTAACTCTGAGAATATTTGCAGATTTAAGAATAGCTTCTGCAGCTTTCTGGCAGAGTCATTGGTTTTTGGTGCTGAGAGATGGTAAACAGCTCATCTATTTTCATTCAGATATAGGTTTTCTTTAAAAATCATATGAAAGTATTAATTCCATAAAATCACAAAAGGTGCTTTTATGTTGACCATTTTAAAATAGTGTGGTGGCAGAGGAGGCATCAGTACAAGCAATGGCACACTATCACATCACAGAAAAAGTGGGTTATGTGTGAATGCTTCCCCAGTCCATTGCCACATCATTATGGAAGTGTGTCATTGTGAAAGTGGTGGATCAAGATAAGTACTGGGTCAATATCTCTCTCCAAAACACACTGTACTTTACTGTCATAATATTAGTAGCTGTCACACTAAGAGAATAGAATCCTGTTAGCTTTGTGACAGATTCAAATTAAAGATAATGCCAAGAATGTTTGAAAAAAAATACCCATGAGGCATGCAATCAGGGACGACCAGAGATTTTGCTGTTTGAGGCAGAGGACAACATGGTAAATGTAAATGTAAATTTAATTTTTAGGTTGCCTATCTGGCCGAAGCCACTCTAGGCGACGTACATATTAAATTTCAATAAAATACAATAAAATACAATAATTACAATAAAATACAATATAATCAGCAGTAACAAAAATAACAACATATGCAGTACACAACAACAGGCATTCAGTATGTAATTAGCCCATCCCGGCGGTCCCAAAGGCCTGTCCAAACAGCCACGTTTTTAAGGCTCGGCGGAAAGTATCCAGGGAAGGGGCATGCCGAAGATCGAACAGGAGGGAATTCCAGAGAGTGGGGGCCGCCACCGAAAAAGCCCTCTCTCTAGCTGCTTTTGTTGGTGGGATTGAGAGAAGGCCCTGCGTGGCTGATCTTGTCGGGCGGCATAATTGGTGATGCTGGAGGTGCTCCTTCAGATAAACCGGGCTGAAACCATATAGGGATTTAAAGGTTAACACCAACACCTTGAATTGGGCCCGGAAAACTACTGGAAGCCAGTGTAGATTGAATAATGCTGGTGTAATATGATCACGGCGACGACTGTTTGTAAGTAAATAAGCCGCCGCATTCTGTACCAGTTGAAGTTTCCGGACCGTTTTCAAGGGTAACCCCACGTACAGCGCACTGCAGTAGTCTAATCGAGAGGTGACCAGGGCATGTACTACCAGTGGGAGCTGATGAACAGGGAGGTAGGGTTGCAGCCTACGTATGAGGTGTAATTGGTACCAGGCTGCCCGGCTCACTGCCGAAATCTGAGCCTCCATGGACAGCCTGGAATCAAGAACAACCCCAAGGCTGTGGACCTGGTCCTTCAGGGGTAATTGTACCCCATTAAACCTCAGGTCAACAGGACCCAACCTTCCTCTGTCTCCCACAAGCAGCACCTCAGTCTTGGTGACTCCCTTCTATATATAGAATCCAACTAGACTGGCAGATGAATTTCACTTCTCACTGGTGATGGGACAGAATTCTCCATGCATATGGGGGCAGCAGGCATAGGGTGCACAAGGTGGGGCAGATTAGGGGACTCCTGGGGGATGGTGAGGGGCTATTGTCCTGATCACCAACATCTGCTGGTTGGGTTAGCTCTGCTGATGTATTGTGCCCTAGATCTTATTTAAACCAGGGCTTTGGTCACAAAACATAAGCCCTTTCCCAATGCTTTAATACAGGTACAATGAATACATGGACAGCATTGCAGCAGCAGGCTTTGATCCCTGCCATGCATGCATTCATTACATTGTCAGAAAAGGCCCTGTAAATTATACGAGAGTGGCTGTATACTATAGCCAGCATGGATTTTTCACATTCCACAATGTTAAATTGAAAATACCCCCATGCCATTCTGATGCTTCCCTTAAGCCCATTTCAAAACAAAATCTTACAAAACTTATAGTCCTGAACTCAGAAACACTTGCTTAATAACCCTTTCAATTTTCATGGTGATTCACAAAACAATCAGAAAAAATCGAGAGTTCAAACTCTAAAGAGAGAGAGAAAAAACCCAGACCCCTTTTGAACTTTTTTCTCTCAGAGTTCTCATAATCTTTGAAATTAATTAAAAATTCAGCCATGTTCACAGAGTACTTGTAATCTTGTTACTGACCTTGGCCCATACTCTGACCTTCATCTTCTGCAGATTAAAAGTTTAAAAAATGACTGGATGATTTTTAATTAATTTAAGAGATTTTGCATTGAACTGAATGATCATGTCGGGCATGCTCGGTAAAAACCAACTGTCAGTGTTCTAAAAGCCAGACTCACAGCTGCTTGGCTTGGCTAATCAAGGGACCACACCCACACCAGACTTTGATTTCACGTGAGACAGTCATGGCTTCCCCCCAGATAATCCTAGGAATTGTAGTTTGTGAAAGGTGCTGAGAGGAGACTCCTATTCCCCTGACAGAGCTCCAGTGGCCAGAGTAGATTAACAGTCAGCTGCTCTGATTGAAGGTCTGTGAGTGGAACATGGCATCTCCTAGCAACTCTCAGCACCTTTCACTAACTACACTTCCCAGGATTCTTTGGGAGAAGCCATGACTGTCTAAAGTAGAAAAAAGGTCTGGTGTGGATGTGGCCAGGAACAGCTTTGGTTTAAATTTGGGTGGGAGGCTACATGTGCCTGATGTAGAATAAAAAGGTGGGGAAAATGCTGAAAAGCAATTATACTGTTCACATTGTTTTCCTTTTGGAAAGGAAAGGGGCTTCCCTTCTGCCCATTGCCCGCCCACCCAATCTCCTCCCCTCCCCCTCCTGCTACCCTCCCTGTCCCTCCCCCAGGTCATTGTTGGACTATGACCTGGGAGACCAGGGTTCGAATTCCCACACAGCCATGAAGCTCACTGGGTGACTTTGGGCCAGTCACTGCCTCTCAGCCTCAGAGGAAGGCAATGGTAAAACCACCTCTGAATACTGTTTACCATGAAAACCCCTTTCATAGGGTCACCATAAGTCGGGATTGACTTGAAGGTAGTCCATTTCCATTTCCAAACATGATTGCACAGAAATAAATCCCATTGTATGCAAAAAGTATGCAACTGATCAAACCCACTCTCCCTTCTCCTCTCTCCTCCCTCTTGCCCCTTCCCTCCCCCTCCAATCCCCTCTTTCCCCTTCCCCCTCCTCCTCCCCATGGTCAGTTTTACATATCTTAAGCAGGTTGCACAGGAGTAAATACCATCAAACTCAAGCATGCAAATGATCAAACCTGCCCTCCCCTCCCCCTTCCTTTGCCCCCTCCAATCTGCTCCTTCCCCCTTGTCCTCCTCCTCCCCCCATGGTCAGTTTTACCTATCTAAACCATGACTGCATAGGAGTAGATCCCATTGAACTCAATAAGCATGCAAATGATCAGACCTGTCTTTCCCCTCCTTCCCCTCCCCTCTCCTCTCCCTTCCTCGTCCCCTCCCCTCTTCTTTCTTCCTCCTTCCCTGCCCACTCCAGCTGTCCCTCCCTCCCCCCTGGTCAGTTTTACCTATCCTAAGCATGATTGCACGGGAGTAAATCCCACTGAACTCAATAAACAAGCAAATGATCAAACCTGTCCTTCTCCTCCCCTCCCCCTCCTGCCTGCTCCCATCCCCCTCCACCCATCTGCCCTTCCTCCACTCACTCCTCCTCCTCCCCTCCCCATCTCCTGTGGTCAGTTTCACCTATCCTAACTAGGGTAGCACAATATCTCTGAGAGGAGGTCAGGTCTCCTGCTCCCCTGGTGCATTCACTATAGCTGCCCAATTTCCCTGCTTTTTAAAGTCTGATAGAAATATCTGTGAGCTATAGGTACATTCTTAAACCACAAGGTTTTTTGCCTATTAGTGAATATAACTATATGCATGGAGGACTGTTCTCCTTATGTTCAGGAATACCACTTTTCTAATATTCCTAATGTTCACAGAAGAATGTGTACAGCTGTACCTATGCAGAGCTTTCCAGACCATACATGAACACATGTGTTCAGTGGTGGAACCTGCTTTATCCCCCTGCATGGAAATTCATCATATACCCATAAAAGAATGTATGGAAAGGGTTGTACAGCAACAGCATGACACAGACCTCTGGAGATTTAACAGCGCATGGCAACCTGGTTTATGCAAAATGCTGGCCACCACACAGGTGAGTTTTATTAAACATCCAATGTTGCATTAACTTGGGCCTCCCATGCTGAGGTTTCATAGGGTTGTATCCAGTGCTGCCATTCCTCTTATGCAATAGATTTCTACTTGTGTAACAGAACTTCCCCTTCCACTCCTCTGCAGTTCTTCCTTCATGACCCCAAAATCTGCTTTAGAGTATTGAGGGACCCTTAGGGTGCACAGGGAGATAAGAGGAAGTGGAAGCCTCATTGTGTGAACAGAACACTGCTCTTGCAGTGTTGAATACAACCCATAGTTCTGTTTTAGCTTTCACTTGTGTTGACTGTCTTAGTCCAGAGTATTGTAAACGTGAGGGCTTTTTTGTTTGCTTGTTTTTACAGTTGCTAAACTGGATTTCTCTGTTTTTGCTGGGTTCATCTAAAAATACTTTGAAATACATTTGTAGAATTCAGCTGGAAAACAGAAATCAATACCAGTTCAGCCATTTCTGCTATGCAGACTAATGGGCCACAAATAATTAGAAACAGCCCATAAATGAAGACAATCCATTTTCAAGTACAGCAATTAATCATCACCATCAGACAGATTTTGGAAATATTTAGTGTCTTGCACTGCACGTGAAAAATTGAATTCACCAACTGCATCTAATTATATGACTGAGAAATGGGGTGTGCACCATGTGAAATGTTTGGCAAAAAAAGTACAGAAATTGGGCAATGGCAGCATCTTAATACTTTCTATATGGCAGTAAACTGTGTGGTTGAAATTGGTCTGTATTCTGTAGGCTTCTTACATAGGAAGGAATTCAAGCAATGTTTCATACAAACTTTCTTTTGGGACTTTCAGCTTTAAAGCTGAGTTGGGTAATTAGAAGGAGCATAGCTCTTTTTCCAACTTGTTTCAACTAAGGGAAAAGAAAAGGGTTGTAGCAACAGAAATAATGAGAACATAGTAATTCATTATTTAGATTGCAGTCCTATATATAATTAGGTGCAACTTAAGTTCCATACAAGTTAATCATGTTTGCACACAACTCTGAACGCATTGCAGCTTTATATATCATTTTAACACCCAGCATGCTTCACAGCTTTTGTGTTCATCCTCATAACAAATCTGTGACATTTCACTTTTATATAATTCATAACTTCAGTCAAAAATTATAGCAATTATCTCTTGAAGTCTGCCACAGATGAGAGCTTGGATTCAGTGACCCCAGATCTATCACTATTTGATTCTAAATAATCTACTTTTCTACCAAAAAAAACCCCAAAACTGAAACACTTTCCATTAATAAACACAATTATTGCCAGAACTGTTGTATTGGCTTATGTAGTAAAACATGCACACACCCTGAGCTAAGTACATAAGAGATGGCACATGGCAAAAGGTCTGGCAATTATAACTGGATATACAGTAATCAGATATATTTGGTTTCTCCTTTTCATCTCTTTCTTTGGGCTGAAAAGCTTCTTGTGAATGGTAGGAATCATAGTGCACTGTGATCATTGATGTATTGTCTGTATCACACGTATACCCATTTTAATTAAATAAATAAAAGGTTCAGAGCTTAATTCCCAATGCCCCATCTAGGCAGCTAATGCAACCAGACCAGCTTCAGCTGGAGAACTGGGTCATACCTTCATTCAATTGTTTCTGGACTATATTGCCAATCTAAGGTAGAGATAAGAAAGCCAGTGCTGTTAGAAGTGCTCTAGCTCATTTGGAATGTAAAATAATTAAGCAGATTTTTTTTAAAAAAACCCTAAAAAATTCCAAGACGTATAATATCTGTGGATAATGAGTGTGTGGTTGGGGGAGGGAGGGAGAGAGATCAGGAAGCTCAACCTCTGATATTCACATGTTCATTAGAATGTATGTGAATTGGTGTTCTATGTAGAGCTGAACACAGAGAGGGAGTTTAGGGAACAGAAGATATAGCAAATTTGAGATGGTGGGAACAGCTGCTGGAGACAGAAAGTGGGAATACTTCTGTGCATCATACTTTAATTTGAGCCAATGAAGAATTTGGAGGCTTATAAAGCACCCTTTTGGCTCTATGGACTTTTGACTTTCATCTCAGGAAACTTTTCCAGCATCTTTAGTTCCACTCTTCCTGAATTCTGGTCTAACTAGGAGAGCCCTTCCATCCACTGTGAGCAAGCTTGCAGATAGGGGAAACTTAAGAACATAAGACCTGCCGGATCAGGCCAAAGGCCCATCTATCCCAGTATCTTGTTCTCAAAGTGATCGATCAGATCTCTATAGGGAGCCCATAATCAGGACTCAGTGTTATTAATTTGCTAGTTTGGACTATCCATGCTGTATCAGCCTGCTTAGAGATCCAATAACTCTTAAATGAAGGAGATTGGTGACTGGAATGTCAGTAACCAGTTAGGAAGCTGTGTGTGTGTGAAAAACTGTCTGTGTAACTTGTATGCTTAGTACATAGGAAGAGCCCTGCTCGATCAGGCCAAAGGCCAGTCTTTTAACCTTCAGTGGATTAACAGTAGCCATTGATGTGCTTGCTTCTGCAACACATATAATAAAATTGGAATTTTTCAAAGATTAGAATAGCCCTTGCTACATACAGTAAGTGGCATGCAAATTCATGAAGCATTCCATTAAAAAAAATCTATTGATAGCTATTGATATTAGCCACTGCTGAAGCTAGAGGAAAAGGCTCTGTAATTGCCTTCTTGCATCGACCAAAGTATTACAACAGCCAGGATTGGTCCTGGAGTCCCAGTGTAACAATGGAAAATTCCTAATTTATTATTTGCATTACAGACACAAGGCCCGGTAATTCAAAATCCAGGGAGAAATTCTTTAATGAAAGCCTTAATGAAAGCTTGGTAGCACCAGGAGAGCAAGTGGTTTAACAGCTGGATTAAAACTGCAATGGCT
Source organism: Rhineura floridana (assembly GCF_030035675.1). Classification (NCBI taxonomy): domain Eukaryota; kingdom Metazoa; phylum Chordata; class Lepidosauria; order Squamata; family Rhineuridae; genus Rhineura; species Rhineura floridana. The sequence goes on along the minus strand of NC_084488.1, from coordinate 71,745,131 downwards.
ACTCAGAAGTCATCTCCACTGAGTTCAATTGGGCTTATTCCCAGGTACATGCGTATAGGACTGCAACCTTATGAAGGTAAAGGGAAGAAAGGAGTATGAGCAGTGACTAGCAAAGCCCAGCAGAAAGTCAATAAGACAGGCAAAAGGATCAGCATAAAATATTAATCCATGTAATACTTCCAGGATTTGCTAACTGCACCTAACAAAGCAACAACTTTAGGGAAAGCAGTCCTCTTTTTATTCCTTGTTTCACACCTGACTCAGAAGTACAGAGTAAACAAGCTGCAGATATTAAACAAACATTAAATGAAATATTAAAATATTTTAAATATCAAAGTAGAGACTGCCAAGCCGAGGGAAGGCCTGAAAAAGTAAAACAAGTTGAAATATATTCATTGCCCTAAATATGTCAGTTGTAAGCATGACCAGAATCAGTCAAACCATGCACACTTTCAAACTTTCAGATGTGAACTAGGGAAAAGCTCATAAGTAAGTCTTATAAAAAGGCACTTTACAGAAACTATATTGACAAGTATTGAATTTTGAGATGCAAAGAGAAAAAAATGAGGATATATGAGATTGCAAAGCGGTTTCTCTTGCAGTAATTGTGCTACATTTATGTGCTGCTTTCCATTGATTATTTTTCCTCAAAGAAAAATACTGGATTGAACTGTTTGTAATTTGTTTAAAGAGTAAAGCTTGACTTTGCTAGGATCTGGAGCGTGATGATCAGGAACAGGATGACCTCCATGCACCCATCATCAAGTACATTTTTCTTGGACCGAGACTGGAGCTTTAGTACCAAACCAGATTTTTCTAGAGAAGTTAATACAAAGCTGCCGCACAATGAATTAGACCATTGGTCCACCCAGCTAGTACCTAAGTCTTTTTGAGCCCTACTACCTGAGGTCTTATTAAATGCTGGGAATTAAGTCTGGAACCTTCTTCAAGCAAACCATGCCAACAAACCATAGAAGGGTGAGCTTTACACTTTTTATGCATTTCAAGGGCAAACTACTTGCATTCAGCAGGTGTATTAGAAGAACATGGATGCCTTTTTTTTTGTTTTTAGAAACAAATGATTCAGATGGGACCCAGCCACCACCATGTGGTATAAGAGGGTATGCTTAACCTGTACCCCACCTGCCATTTCTCCACTCCAGCTTGTCTTCTCCACCAACTTCACTCTCTTTGTATATCTTCAAATGCCTGTTTGAGAAGTATAAGCTTTTGGCGTACTCTGTACTGGTTTTATGGCAGATGTCCTTAGTGAATGGTTGCTGCTAAATAGGCTAGTTGGCCATATTGGCAGGTAGGTGTGAGAAGTTAAGTATCAGGTAGTTAAGTTTGGAAGCACCCTTAAGCACCTTTAAAGGTGAAGGATGTAGTCCTGATACTTACCTTCAGGGCTGTAGGGCCCCCTGGCAGGACAAGGAGTACCTTTGGGACTGGCCTGCAACACTTGCGCAGAGTTGTAGGGAAAGCAGTTAGGCCTTCCTACTCAACTGAAAGGGTGGGGATTAAGGAAAGGGGTAGATGAAATGCTGCCTCTTACAGTTGGCAGGGTTGGCTTGCCCAGTGTGTTATGTGCAGTTAGTATCTCACACAGTGGTTTCCTTCTGCAGATCTGTTCTGTTAAATTAATAAATGTTCACTCATTTCGCCCAACCTCTGTGTTTTACCTCCTCATTTCTCTACGCGGTTGCAAAAGTTTCTCTCATAACACTAGAGCCTGGGTTCACCTGCTGAAAATGAATGCTGGAACATTCAAGGCAGACAAGAGCAAGTACTTTTTCATGCAGCACATAGTTAAGCTTTGGAATTTGCTCCGAGAAGGTGTAGTGATGGCCACCAACTTGGATGGCTTTAAAAGAATATTAGTCAAGTGTGTGGAGGATAAACTATAATGTTCTACCTCCACTGTTGGAAGCATTATGCCTCTGAATACCCAAAGCACAAGTAGGGAGAATGTTGTTGTGCCCATGTTTGTGGGCTTCCTCTGCTGTGGCTACTGTGAGAATAAGGTGCTGGACTAGATGAGTCTGGCCTGATCCAGTACAACTCTTACGATTTTAACATCCAAGTTGAACAGATAGTACCAAAAAAAGAGTTTCACTACTGGATACATGTGCCAATGTCTTGCATTTAAGAGTTCCTGGAGCTGACATAGTACTATCCTAACTAGGAAATGTCCAGCCATGTTCCATACCTGGAAACTAGATATGCCTTTTATCTGATCCAGCAGGGTTATCATGGTCTTGAAGTCATACAATGAGCTTCATGAACATCTGAGAATATGAACATTGACCATCTACATCTCAACCCAATACTCTATGTACTATATCACATTAGCCCTTATGATCTTGATACTAGCAAGGCCAGCCCCATTGGCAGTGAATGCACAGGGTCGAGGGTTCTTGCTTTCTCCTTTCCTCTGTATCTACAGAGTCCTTATGTGTCAAGCATTAGTTCTCAGGTTATCAACAGCAATAGCCCAGTGCAGATGGAGGATAGAGGAGGTCCTGCTCAAGCTTTCTTGAGTCTAGTGAGGTAGCAGAAATTTTCTATTTGGGAGTCAGATTTCAGACAGCAGAACAGTCTTTATAATATATGTTATTTCTTCATATCTTGTACACTACAACTAATAAAATGCATTCTAGGTGGCCTTAGCCATAATCGCAGAAACAGAAAATAGGAATACATATCAGCATGAAAGAAGTTGCTGGATATCCACTTAACACCAAAGTATAAGACTCTGACGGCACATCTTAGTTAAAATAAGTTACAATAGATGAAGGACTGAGTTAAACTCTAAGTCATATTACAGAGCCAAAGTTACAAAGTATATGGAAATACCTATCATAATACATCACCCATCAGATGTCATGGTTGGAACAGATGGATGATTTTCCTGCTTTCTTCAACCTCACACTCCAGCAGAGCCGAGGGGTCATGAGTGCTGTAAAACCCGGCCTTTTATACATTTTCTTATCAAAGGGAAGGTGTATTCCCATGGCCAGGGCCGACCCCAGGCATGCCAGGGCCCTTGGGCACCAGCCTGCCCCGGGCCCTGGCACTCCTTCTGTGATTCACAGCAGGATTGGTACTGCAAATCGCAGGGTGGGAGATCCCAAGCTGCCTCCCATTTGCCCACTCTACTTACCTTTCTCTGTGCTGTGTTTTGGTGGTGCACCTGCACACACAGGTTTGTCATCAATCAAGATGGCGGCCGAGGTTTCCCTAAGGGGCTGAAGCCTCTGCTACCATCTTGGTTGATGGCACGCATGCGTGCTACATGCGTGCATTGCTGCCATCAACCAAGATGGTGGCAGAGGCTTCAGCCCCTTAGGGAAACCTTGGCCGCCATCTTGATTGATGGCAAACCTACGCACACAGTGCACGCAGCCACAAAAAGCAGCACAGAGAAAGGTAGGTGAAGAGGGGGAATGGCGGGCGGCTCTGAAGCTCCTGCTGCAGATTGTGGAAGGGGAGCGCAGGTGCCGGTCAGTGCCCCACCAAGCCGCCCTTTAGAACCGGCCCTGCCCATGGCGTTATCAGTTATACTGTCTGCTAGAAGCAGTACTAGCTGTGTTCTCCTTGCCTTCCCTGCCTTCTCCTAGAGACAGCAAGAATTACCAATGTAAAAAACTGATTGGCTTAACATTACCATATAAGGAACTTCCTCTTAAACAGCAGGAATGTTGGCTGATTGCTTAGATGTCTTATCTTAAATGTCAATGATTTCAGCACATTTTATGCATATTTGAAGCCAATATCTGGGCTGGCCCATTATAATCTACTTTTAAAATATTATACCTAATATCACATGACTAGACTTTCAAAACATTTAATCTTAAAAGTTTTGAGAATCTAAAGTACTCCTAGGATTATATTGGAAAGAAAGGTCAGTAAGTCAAAGACAGCCAATGTAAATTCTGGAAATGGCCACTGATTCTGTTTTTATATGCCTTCCAAGGTCAGTTAGAAGGATTATTTTCATTTAAACAGTAATAGAGATTTGTTATATGGAAGATCAGTGCAGTGGTACCTTTTTATCACATACTAATTACATTTACAGGAGTGCAAACCTTTGAGTGACTGAGGATGCTGCATTAAAAGTACCTGCTGGATGAGTCTATTGGCTCATGGAGAACTAACTAGCTGTAGCAATTTGTAACTGAGTTGTGTAATGGCTTAATTAAAACACAGAAGAATTGCACTTTTTAAAAGGCATCTCATGAACATTATAATTCATGCAGACTTTTTTCCTGGTGTTCTTGTCTCTTGATGGGAAAACTTCATTTATTGGACATTAAATACCTTTTGTATCTGATCTGAAGTAACAGCAGTAAATCACAGCATATATGACTTCATCATTTCCAGCCAATCAGGCAATATTATCATTCATTTTATCATTCTTTTGTTACTCAACCTACCTGCATGTCATAATTCCTATTTGCAAGATGCCTCCCATGAATACTTGTGGTACTTTCAATAGCTGATGCGCATGGGTTTCACGTACAATATTTATTCATATATCATTTTTAGAAAAAAATTGTTGCCCTGAACATTTTGTTCTAAAATGCAATAAGCACTCCCCCCACGCTGAGGTCCTAGCATCTCAAATGAGTCAAATAACTGAATTGTTCCATGCCAGAGGAAGAATATATCCATCGCCAACCCTGCACTGTAGCTCAATGGTAGAGCATCTGTTTTGCATGCAAAGGATCCTAGATCCAATCCTTGGCATCTCCAGGTAGAGCTAGGAGAGGCCCTAATCTGAAACCTTGGAGAGCCACTGCCAGTCACTGTAGACAATTCTGAGCTAGATGACAAATGGTCAGACTCAATATAAGGCAGCTTCCTATATTCCTACTGTAGAAAGGTAAGACTCACATCCATTGCTCTGTGCACCCCCATTACCACGACCTCCTTAATTTTAACTCTATTGTGGCTGATGAGGTCTTCTCTCAAATTCCACAACAACAAACCAGAGACGAGCTTGCAGTATCCCCTAATTTGGATGAAGACAGTAAATCCATCAATCAAATGAAGAACAACAAAGCTAGTGGATCTGATGAGATTCCCGCTGAAGTCTTTAAAGAAGGTGGGCCTTAACTTGCACAACAACTTCATAAGCTCATCGAAAAAATCTGGATGAGGGAGGAGATCCCAGAAGACTTTAGGGACGCCATAATTATCACCCTTTTTAAGAAGGGTGATAGAACAGATTGTGGGAACTATCAAGGCATCTCTCTTCTTGCTTTGTTGTTGTTATGTACCTTCAAGTCGATTACGACTTATGGCGACCCTATGAATCAGTGACCTCCAAGAGCATCTGTCATGAACCACCCTGTTCAGATCTTGTAAGTTCAGGTCTGTGGCTTCCTTGATAGAATGAATCCATCTTATACTTATATGCTGTAATCCACATTCGCTGGTTTTTAAATGTGGTTTTATTCTGTTGTACACCGCCCTGAGAGCTTGTTGCTAAAGGGCGGTTTAAAAGTGCAATAAATAAAATAAATAAATAATAAAATCTCTTGTTTGGCCTTCCTCTTTTTCTACTCACTTCTCCTTTTCCCAGCATTATTGTCTTTTCTAGTGAATCATGTCTTCTCATGATGTGTCCAAAGTATGAGAACCTCAGTTTCATCATTTTAGCTTCTAGTGACAGTTCTGGTTGAATTCGTTCTAATTATTTGTCTTTTTCACAGTCCATGGTATGCACAAAGCTCTCCTCCAACACCAGATTTTCAGATTAAGAGTTTTTTCTCTTATCCATTCTTTCACTGTCCAACTTTCACATCCATACATAGAGATCGGGAATACCATGGTATGATCCTGAGTTTAGTGTTCAGGGATATATCTTTGCATTTGAGGACCTTTTCTAGTTCTCTCATAGCTTCAAGAAAAATGCCTGGAGCAGAATCGAACTTTATAGATGACATTTATTGATCTGACTAAGGCCTTTGATACTGTGAATCAAACCGTTCTCTGGACCATCCTTCTGAAAGCTGGGTGTCCTGATAAATTTGTGAATATTTTGTGACTACTGCATAACAACATGACAATGACAATTTTGGATAACAATGGCTTTCAGAGAGATCCATTCAGAGTCGTAAAACAGGGATGTGTCATTGCTCCTACCTTATTTGCTATCTTCATTGAGGTGAAACTTCTTACTGGTGTGGAAATCATGCACTGAACAGATGGAAAGCTTTTTAATCTCAGTAGGCTGAAAAGCAAAAAGTAAGGTAATGTCAACCTCTGTCATAGAACTTCAATATGCTGATGATAATGTAGCCTCCGCACATTCAGAGAAAGATCTTCAAGCTATCCTAAATGTCTTTGCAGAAACATATGGAAAGCTTGGGCTCTCACGTAATATTAAAAAAAAAAAGGTGCTTCATCAACAGGTGCAAACTAGTCCCTCTGTAGCACCATCAATTCAGTTTAATGGTGTGACGCTGGAGAACATTGATCACTTCCCCTGTCTTGGCAGCCATCCCTCTGTAAAAGCTGACATTGATGCTGAAATTCAACGTCATCTGAGCTCTGTAAGTGCCGCATTCTCCCGAATGAAGCATAGATTGTTCAAGGATCGGGATATTCACAGGGAGACCAAAATGCTTATTTACAAAGCCATTGTACTACCGACCTTACTGTACACCTGTGAAACATGGACCATTTATAAACGCCACTCCCAACTACTTGAAAGATTCCATCAATGCTGCCTCCGGAAAATTCTGCAAATTACTTGGGAAGACAGAAAGACTAATGTTAGCATTTTGGAAGAAGCAAAGACTACCAGTGTTGAAACAATGATCCTTCAACATCAACTTTGCTGGACCGGCCATGTTGTTCGAATGCCTGATCACCGTCTTTCAAAGCAGCTACTTTACTCCCAACTTAAGGATGGAAAACAGAATACTGCCAGACAGCAAAAGAGGTTTAAAGATGTTCTTAAAGTGATTCTTAAAAAATGTAGCATGAACATCGACAACTGGGAAGTCTTGGCCCATGAACATCCTAAATGGAGGTTGGCTATTATCAAAGGTGCTGTTGACTTTGAAGAGGCACAAATACGGGGCAAACAGGACAAACGAGCTAAGCGGAAGGCACGTCAAACAAATCCCCATCGTGACCATCTTCCATCTGGATATCTAAGTCCCCACTGTGGGAGGCTGTGTGAATCCAGATTTGGCCTCCGCAGTCACTAACGGACCCACTGTTAAAGGCCTTATCTTGGAAGACAATGTTACTTGGCCACAAGTGATTGCCAATGCAAATGCACTTTTTTCTGCAATCTGGCCCACTACTAGAATGTGACCTATGGAGGTTGTCTTCAAGGGACTGAAAAAGGTCCTGCTCACTCCCAGCTTACATTGTGCAACAAAGTGATTTCCTTGGCTACATATTAGTTATATTAGTCTTTATTAGTTACATGCAGTTTACAAGGCGGGGGGGGGCACACAGCAAAACTTGTTGATACCAAAACAACTTAATGCATAATGCATCAATTGTAAGTTTCAATTAGTAAATGATACAGCCATAACTCATAAAACATCTTACAATATACCACTATTGGAATGCCAGGTTCACTATACTAAATTTATAGCTTAATATGCAAGTTATGTATATCAGCATCAGCTTAATATACAGCACATAATGCCCATAATCAGTTGACTACAAGATTTTATCAGTGAATGACAGTATACACCATTTTACCAAGAGCAAAGAAATTGCTTGAGTTACAAAGGAGAGGGTTAAGAATTAGAACATGCATCTCAGGCTTGAAATATGCAATTGGCCCAGTAAAATATTAAAATAAATTAGTAAAATATGCAAAAATGAGAAACTCATTTTACTTTCATTATTAAATGAGGCAAATATATTGGCATGCAACTGTGGCTGGGAAAGTATGTTAAGTGGAAGAGATATGCTGCTCTTTCAGCAAGTCATGTAACTAATTCACCAATTAATTAGTGAAGGGGGAAATTTATGACCAAAAAGATAGTGTGTGGGGGGAAGGAGAGAGTATGCTCCACTAAGGCCTGTGCCTAAAATATTTTTTCTTTAAAACAACCTATTATGAATAGGTGCATACAAAATTGCAAGCTGTAGGAAAAATATAGATGGCCTAATGGTTTAGCAAGGGGTGGGAGATGCACAACACTGAAAACTGGATTATGCATCATCACTTGAATGCATTAAGGCATCAATAATTTCCCTTATTTTCCCAAGAGGTTTGATATAATAATCCCAGGTGGCTTTGCATAGTTGACAATTTTCAAAGGAACATGAAACCAACTTCCTAAAGCAAACTAATAGGCATATTTATCATCTTTAAGATCATACTGTTAATATATTGCATGGTCTGCTTAATTCCTTAAATTTGCTGATGAAGAATTGCTCTGCTGGGGTCAAGTGATAGTCCATTTAGCAATATCTAAATTTGGCATATGGCAGGTTGAAAAAGGGATGCTGTCTCTGAACACAGTGATTGGACTTTGGCCCATTATAACTACTTATCAATAGATAATTTTTCTGTGTAAAAACAGAGTCTTGTAGTACCTTTAAAATTAACAAATTTATTGTGGTATAAGGTTTCATGGACTAGAGTCCACTTCACCAAATGCATGGAACATCATACACATGTTGGTGTACAATTTTTTTTAAAGAAAGATGAGGTTGGGAGGACATGAAATGCATCAAATAAAAGTGGTTGGTTACTGTAAGTACAGGATGCTGGACTAGATAGGCTACTGGCCTGATAAGGGGTGGCATCAGACATGACTGGGACCTTGGGCACCAGCATGCCCTAGGCCTGCAACACCGTAGCCCAACACCCCCTACATACAAGCAGTGTGGGGCCAATAAGCTCCACCTACCTTTTGTGTTGTGTGAATGATATATGTATGTAGTGTGCATGCCTGCTGGCAGTGAGGGCATTAGCCCCTTAGGGAAGCCCCCACCGCCATCTTGAGTGATGGCATGCATGCATGCACAGCATACATGGCATTCACACTGATGGGAGAGGTAGATGGGACATGCGGGGCAGGCTTATTGAAGCTAACACTGTCTGTATTGGGGGGTGCCTGGGAGCTCCCTCTCCACAATCTGCAGCAGGGTCAGGCTGCATGATGTTGCTGAACTACATTTACAATCAGCCCCAGCTGGTATGGCCAATGGCCAGTGATGATAGGAGCTGTAGTTCAACAACATTTGGAGGGCCAAAATTCCCTAAACCTGTACTAGATAGATGGAAACATAAGCTATTTATTTATTGAATTTATACCCCACCCTTCCTCCCAAAGAAGCCCAGGGTGACAAACAAGCATTAAAACAATTTTAAAAAATTCAAAACAATTCCAACACTGATGCAGACTGACAGTGGTCACACTATCCCGGTCCAGAAATATTCCTAGCTGTCTTGCTAGCTGAAGCTGGCAAAAGGCATTCCTTGTCCTAGACATTAAGGTTACTTAAGTGTCTAGTGACAGAAATGGATCCAGGAGCCCCCACCAGATTATGAACCTGCTCTTTCAGGAGAAGTATCACCCTATCCATATTGACATAAGAAGAGCCTGCTGGATCAGGCCAATGGCCCCTCTAGTTCAGCATCGTGTTCTCACAGTGGCTAACCAGGCGCCTATGTGAAGCCTGCAAGCAGGGCCTAAGCACAAAAACACTCTCCCCTCTGGCAGTTTCCAGCAACTGGTATTTAGAAGCACATTGCCTCTGACACTTGTGGTAGAGCATAGCCATCAGGGCTAATAGCCATGACCAATTATACAGACTTGAGAACCCACAGCACCCCATCTTGCCAGAATTCAGAGTCAGTTTGTTGGCCCTCATCTAGCCCACCACCAAGTCCAGGTGCTGGTCTGGGGCTTCCATGGCCTCTCCTGATTAAAATGATATAGAAAAAAAACTGGGTATCATCAGCATACTGATGACACCTTGCCCCAAATCTCCTAATGACCATTCCCAATGACTTCATATTGATGTTACCATCATAGGGGACAGATGGTAACCTACAGCACCCCACTACAGCCATGCAGCCAAAATGCTGCCTCTGAAACTGACCCCGGAGATAGGATCAGAACCAATGTAAAACAGTGCCTTCAATACCCATCCCATTAAGTTGGCTCAGAAAGACACTATGATGAATGGTATTAAAAGCCACCAAGAGATCACATAAGAATAACAGGGCTGCACTTTCCCTGCCCACCTGAATCCAGAGTGAAATGGGTCCAGATAATCTGTTTTATCTAAGATTACTTACAATTGTTATGCACATCCCTCTTCATCACTTCCCTAAAAAGGAGGTATTTGCAACTGGGTGGTAGTTGTGATTTATTCAGGCTTTCCTTACGTCCTGAGGGTATCCTGAGCAAAGGATATTCTCTGGTGTGGTCCCTCCTCTGTCAGTGGACCTTAGTGGGCTTAACAGGCTGCAGTAACAACACTCCAAGCAGTCTAGGGCTGCTACGTCTAGCCACCCTTTTAATTATACACACAGTGCAGATTTTTCACATTCCGCAATGTTAAATTGAAAATAACCCCCATGCCATTCTGATGCTTCCCATAAGATCATTTCAAAACAAAACCTTACAAAACTTATAGTCCTGAACTCAGAAAAGCTTGCTTAACAACTCTCTAAATGCCTGCCCCTCCCCCAGGTGATGTTGGACTACGACCTGGGAGACCAGGGTTTGAATCCCCACACAGCCATAAAGCTCACTGGGTCACCATATGCACAGAGGGACATGTTACCAAATTCTTCCAAGCTACACAGGAAGTGGATTGGACTGTGAAAGACCAACCCAAATTGTGTTTGCATTTTGACAAATTTGTAGGGCAGTGCAATATCTCAGAGAGGAGGTCAGGTCTCCTGCTCCCCTGGTGCATTCACTATAGCTGCCCAATTTCTCTGCCTTTTAAAGTTTGATAGAAATATCTGTGGGCTATAGATACATTCTTAAACCGCAAGGTTTTTTTTGCCTTAGTAAATATTCTTGTAAACCACTTACAGACTTTGTTACATAGAGCGGTATAGACATTTTGTAAAATTAATCAATTAAATAAATAAAATATCCCAAAATAACCCAGAGTGGGCAGTTAAAAGTATGACTAGATATGCGTCAGGCCAGGGTGTGTGTGCATAATTATAGAAGGCTCAGGACAGAGATAAACAGTGGGCCCTGCTTGGCTGCTGGAGCACTGGCAACTGCCCAAGGATACCAAGGGCTAATGCTGGCCCTGTATGGTGTGCAGTTTTACAGAGTCAGCCTGGTCTTAGACTTTCTTTTAATTCTCTATCAAAATGGAGCACTGGTCTGGGAAAGTTTAGCCGCTGGAGCCAATTCTTCATAACATGAGTGAAAGATGTGACTTTCTATAATATGAATGAAATTTGTGACTCCTTCCTATGTAACATTAGAGTTTCTTTGTAGCATTATAAAATCAGTCTTTTCTAATCTACCACCTCCTTTCCCCCTTGAGCTTGTTTGTAATTTATTAGGTTATAAATTGGTGGCAGAGCCTTATGTTTTTTAATTATTATTGTACAGTGCCTAGTAACTTTAGGTGCTTCAAAAATAAAATATAACAATGAATTAAAGTGTGGTTTTGTGTCAGACAGTGTTTGAAAGGTTGCCTGTCACTCACTAAATGTGTTATGTTGATGACAATGAAAGTTACAAATGGTTTACAAAATTCAGGGAACCTAATTTCTTACAAGTCTATTTTGGGCATTGCCATTTAGAATTGCCAAACATACATGAAATATCATTGAAATGGAATAATCTTAACCTGCCCATTGTATTTAGCCCAGAATGAAATTGGTAGAAAACAGGATTCCCTCTGCTCTACAAGACCATGGCCTCATACAGCTTGAGAATTTAGTTTTATGAATAAGTAATATTTCAATTGCATTTGAGTTCCTTATATTACTGTCTGGAAAGCAAAGTTTAAAGGTTAGCATGATTGGAGCTTCAAGAAGCTATAGCTATCATTTTGTCTCCTCTCAACAATCCAATGCAGTCATATAACATCAGCTTCTAAGGGAAGCTTTATGCAAATATCAAGAGAATACAAAGAAAGAAACTATATGCCATTCAAGGAGATGATCCAAAGACTATTCAGGAATTCTCTTCACCCACAGAGAGCTTTTTTTCACACTGTGATAAAGCTCTCTCAAAATGTGTTTTGTGTAATTAAAATGTCTGTTGGGAACTAAAAGGTGGAAATGTATTTTTAAACATCCAGTGGCATTATGAATGCATTTGAGTAAAAAACACTGTCAGCTTTATAATATGTTATGTTATGTTACATTTTATTTCTAGGCCGCCTATCGGCCAAACAGGCCCCCAAGGCAGCTTACACACAAATAAAAATACAAATACAAAATGCAAATAAAAACAATACAATTTACAAAAAAAAATCAAACTAACAAAGTCCTAACATCTCTAAAAAAACAGGAGCAACAAACCAAAAGCACTCATCTTCCTAATAAAGGGCAGTCCCCAGAAAAGTGTCACTAAGAGCAGGGGTGGGGGGCAAAGCAGGTGGAAAAGCATGCCCCTTGATGGTCCCAACACAGTCCCATCCCTGCAGCAGCATGTCTCAGTCTGCAGCTCTTCCTGATAAGGCCCAGGCAGAGGGGTGGGGCAAGGCAGATGGAAATGCTTGCCCCTTGATAGTCCCAGCACAGTCTCATCCCGGCAGCAGCACATCTCAGTCTCAGCTCTCCCTGATAAGGCCCAGGCAGAGGGGTGGGGCAAGGCAGATGGAAATGCTTGCCCCTTGATGGTCCCAGCAGTCTCACCCCAGCAGCAGTACCTCTCAGTCCGCAGCTCCTCCTGATATGGCCCAGGCAGAGGAGTGGGGCAAGACAGATAGAAATGCTTGCCCCTTGATGGTCTCAGCAGTCTCATCCCTACAGCAGCACGTCTCATCCCTACAGCAGCACGTCTCAGCCTGCAGCTCCTCCTGATAAGACCCAGGCAGAGGGATGGGGCAAGACATATAGAAATGCTTGCCCCTTGATGGTCCCAGCACAGTCTCATCCTTCCAGCAGTACGTCTCAGTCTGCAGCTCTTCCTGATAAGGCCCAGGCAGAGGGGTGGGGCAAGACAGGTGGGAATGCTTGCCCCTTGATGGTCCCAGCACAGTCTCATCCCTGCAGCAGCATGTCTCAGCCTGCAGCTCCTCCTGATAAGGCCCAGGCAGAGGGGTGGGGCAAGGCAGGTGGAAATGCTTGCCCCTTGATGGTCCAAGAGAATCAATCTTCAGGCTGAACTAATCATCCTACATAAGCTAATTATTTTAATTGAAGTATTGTGATAGAATCCAGTCAGACATCTTTCCCACCCCTTATTATCACAATTTTATGGCTCTTGTGTTCCTTTTACATTATGTGCAAGATCACAATCACCCTATAATTATTTAAATGATCAGGGGGGAAACAGCCTGCATAGTAACATGACCCTTGAAGAGTTAAATATTAGAACTTTGTATTCTGGGCTTGAGTTAGACTCCACCCCTTGGACTTTCCTTTGCTCTGTTTTTCGTTTTCATTTTCAGTTGTGCTGTCTATCCAGCTGGCACTCGAGAAGCGTGTTTGTTTGCCTGCAGTAAGAAGTAAGAGTTTGTTTATTCTATAGTTATTGTAATTAGTAGAGCAGGACTGGGTGCTTATATATAAAGGGTGAAAAAAAGAGATAACTAAAAGCATTCAGAAAAAATGGTCATGCTTTACTCTTTTAAAGTACTCACCATCCTCACAATCATAATGGCTATTTTTTCCTTGATTACTTGATGGCAAAGGATGAAAACAGCCCTAGAGTAATAGCGATATTGCTGTGTACTCTACAGTTAGATAGCTGGCTGGCTGGACACCTACATTGTAACTCAGGCCTATTTTCTGATTTTCCCAATATGTGCAGCTCAGCATGAGGCCGTTTCAGGGTTTCTGGATAGAAAAATCAACCCAGCAACCAGTAAAAAAAATCCAATTGCTTTCCACAATTATTTTATTTTATTTTTTTATTTATTATTCAATTTATATACCGCCCTTAGCGAAATAGCTCTCAGGGCGGTGAACAAACAAAATAAAATACAATATATCATAATAAAAATACAAAAACATATACAAACAAACAACAAAAAGCACAGCAAAAACAAAATAAATAATACAAAAATTAAAGTACAGATTAAAAGATTTAAAAAGTTAAGAAGATTAAAATGCCTGGGAGCATAAAAAGGTCTTTACCTGGCGCCGAAAAGATGGAAGTGTAGGCACCAGGCGTACGTCTTCGGGGAGGCTGTTCCACAACTCAGGGGCCACCACAGAAAAGGCCCTAGATCTCGTAACCACCCTCCGGGCTTCCCGATGGGTTGGTACCCGGTGGAGGGCCTTAGATTCTGAACGAAGTGAACGGGTAGGTTCATAGCGAGAGAGGCGTTCCACAAGGTATTGAGGTCCCACGCCGTGTAAGGCTTTATAGGTCAAAACCAGCACCTTGAATCTCGCCTGGAAGCAAATAGAAAGCCAGTGCAGACGCGCCAGGACAGGTGTTATATGCGAAGACCGACTGGTCCTCGTCAATAATCTGGCAGCTGCGTTCTGCACCAGCTGAAGCTTCCGAACTGTCTTCAAGGGCAGCCCTACGTAGAGCGCATTACAGTAATCCAATCTTGAAGTTACCAGAGCGTGGACAACGGAGGCGAGGTCGTCCCTGTCCAGATAGGGGCGTAGTTGGGCTACCAGACGAAGATGGTAAAACGCATTCCGTGCCACCGAGGCCACTTAGGCCTCGAGAGACAAGGAAGAGTCGAGAAGAACCCCCAAACTACGTACCTGTTCTTTCAGGGGGAGTGTAACCCCATCCAGAACAGGGTAAGCATCCACCATCTGAGCAGGGAAGGCGTTCACCAACAATGTCTCGGTCTTGTCTGGATTGAGTCTCAGTTTATTAGCTCTCATCCAGTCCATTATCGCGGTCAGGCAACGGTTCAGCACATCAACAGACTCACCTGAGGAAGATGAAAAGGAGAAATAGAGCTGCGTGTCATCAGCATACTGATGGCAACGCACTCCAAAACTCCTGATGACCGCACCCAGCGGCTGCATGTAGATGTTGAAAAGCATGGGGGACAAGACCGATCCCTGGGGGACTCCACAATGGAGAGTCCATGGTGTCGAGTGATGTTCCCCAAGCACTACCTTCTGGTGACGATCCGCGAAGTAGGAGCGGAACCACTGCCAAGCAGTGCCCCCGACACCCAACTCCGCGAGTCTCCCCAGAAGGATACCATGGTC
Organism: Rhineura floridana; assembly: GCF_030035675.1. Classification (NCBI taxonomy): domain Eukaryota; kingdom Metazoa; phylum Chordata; class Lepidosauria; order Squamata; family Rhineuridae; genus Rhineura; species Rhineura floridana. The sequence continues at coordinate 71,729,800 of NC_084488.1, read as the reverse complement.
GATGGTATCAAACACTGCTGAGAGATCAAGGAGAATCAACAGAGTCACACTCCCCCTGTCCCTCTTCCGACAAAGGTCATCATACAGGGCGACCAAGGCTGTTTCGGTGCCAAAACCGGGCCTGAAACCGGATTGAAACGGATCTAGATAATCGGTTTCATCCAAGAGCGCCTGGAATTGGCTGGCAACCAATCTAATTAGTTTCCAATTCTTAGTTCATCCTTTATATAGCAGCCAGTTAAAAAGTTTTCATTGTCCAAAAGGAAGAAAAATCTTAAGAGCCAGGAACAAGACTAGAAGAGGAGTAGTTAAGAAACACACCCTAAAGTATTTATTTTCTCTCTGCCCTTCCCTAAACTTGTAGTATGGACAAGTTTGTTTTTCAGATGGAATTTAAATTGAGATACTTAATGCAGCATCAAAGCCAAGCTCAGGAGCTCACTGACTTTACCAAACTTTGTTAAGTTCATGAAGAATCAGAACATAAAGACAGACCAGAGGTGAAAGTGGACTCTAGCTATAGGCAAAATCAAGTTTTTGAGTTTGGTATTTCCAGGGATCTCTCAAAAACAGGTGAGACAATTCAACAGCTTAAACTTAATTCATGGGTCCCAGGCTATGGTCTGAAGGCACATGAGGCCAGCACCCTCCTGAAGCTAAGCAGAGTCAGGTATGGTCAGTGCCTGGATAGGTGACTGCCTGGGAACCATATGTAAGCCATCTTGGGTTTCTATCATGAAAAGAAAGGAAGAGTATAAAAGTAATAAATAAATAAATAAATGTAAGTTAACACTCACTGGTTGGAGGAGGAGTGACAGGGAAGATCACTGCCTTTCCCTTCCTCTGATCTGGCTCTCACATCCTCTCCACCAGTGAGGGGGAGGGGATTGACTGGTGCTATGCACCTCTCTCCCCCCCCCAAATGCCCCACCTAGAAATGTGGCTGCCCATCTAACAAGGAAGGCTGGCTAAGAGGGCCGGGTTGCCCCTGAAGACAGTTTGGAGACTGCAGCTAGTACCAAGTGGCCAGAGTTTTAATTGGGTTTTCTCTGCAGAATCATGTAAAGAAAGATCTGCACTGGCTGCCTGCCCACTGAGTCCAGTTCAAGGTGTTAGTTTTGAAGCATAAAGCCCTTAACAGCTTCAGCCCTGGTTACCTGATGGAGCATCTCTTCTCACCCTGGTTTGCCTATACAGTAGGGCCCTGCTTTACGGCGTTCAGCTTTACAGCGCTTCATTCATGCGGCGGTTTTCAATCAGGGAAAGGCCCCGCTCTTACAGCACTTGTTCCACTAATACGGCGCTATTTTGACATCATTTTTGCGCGACGTGGCCCATTATATTCTATGGGGTCTCACTTTACGGCGATTTCCGCTTTACGGTGGGGGCCTGGTCCCTAACCCGCCGTATTAGCAGGGCCCTACTGTACCATGCAATCTGCTGGGGAAGTCCTTCTGATAGTACCATCAGTACATGAAGACAGAGGATTTATTGCTCACCAGAGAACCTTCTCAGTAGCAGTACCCTGGTTGTGGAACACCTTTCCCCCTGATATTCAGCTGGCACCAATGTTTTCCATCTTTTGGTACCAGCTCAAGACTTTTCTCTTCCTGCTTTCTGAAAGGATACATATATGGCCTGCACAGTGACATAATGACCAAAATTCTGCCACGTGTTTTGTTTTATTATGTTGGCTCTTCTGTTTGATTGATCTTGGCTGTCATAGCCGAAGATCTCTGGGCAGTTTACAACAATTAAAAATATTAAAAACAAATATATAAATTTAAAAACACATTTTTAAAAAGCAATTTAAAAACACATGCTAAAATGCCTGGGAGAAAAGGAAAGTCATCTATTTGTTGAGGTGTCCTGTGCAATTTAGAAACCTGGTCTTCCAGATTTAGAAACATATTTAGTCTGTGTATAAATTGCACAGGGAACCTCCACAAGTACAGGAGGATCATCATTTCACAAGTTAGCCTTCCAACTCATGAAAAGTGATGGAGGTGGCAATGGAATTGGTGGAGTTTAGCACATTCCCAGCACACTATGCTACTCATGAAAGTGATTATAACTCCTGAACAGGGCTTCTGTGAATCCTGGGGACAAATTGAAACCTGGATCTTTATCTCAGTTGATGCATGACAACAGATCACACACTGAGGAGCTCCACTAGCCATGGATAGAGTTGTTCCCAACACATTAAATACTGGCCTGCTTTCCCATAACCTCAGCGTTTTCATCTGTGTTCATTCTTTGTTCTTATTTTCTCTGTTCCTCTGAAATTGTGCTACCTTTTCAGCCCACCACTCCTTTCCTGGTCTAAGAGCAACATTTTATTTTATTTTCACTTTCCACTGTTGTAGAATGCACCTCCAAGCATTGCAAAACCAGGTATTCCAGTTTTTGTTTTCTGGTTATTAATATCCAGCAAGCATCTTCTGCAGTTCACTTTTCTACTGCCCCAATCTGTCAGGAAGTAGAAAGAATGACTGACAGGTGTCTCCAAGATAGGAAGCTGATTTATACAGAGACAGACCATGGGTCTATTTAGCTCAGTAATGTCTGCATGGACTGACAGCTCCTCTCTAGGGTTTCACGCAGACTCTCCAGCCTGGAGTTACCAGAAACTGAACATGGAACGTTTTGCATGCAAGCTATGAACCACTGAGCTTTGGCCGTTCTCCTACAGCGCTTGAAGCAACAAACCTTGAATGGGCATGGGAACTGTAGAAAGCCCTACTATGCCTTTAGCTCTAATTAACTTCCCTTCTTGCATTGGTCAGGTTTCATCTGCATAAAACATTTCTGAAGGGCTTGCTTACCACTGAAACAAGGGTGTTCCAATATCAGGTTAGGGTCTATACTGGTGTATACAATGTTCTGCCAGTGCGAAGGGGCAGAAATGCTCCTAGTTCTGTTTGGTGAGACTGTCAGAGGATGCCATCACCCTAAAATTTCATGAAGATGACAGATGTCATTCTCCTTCTCTGCTAGTAGCTGATGGAGAGCCTACACATGAGGCTAATTTTTAAAATAAATGCCTAGCTCCTAATGTGAAGAATACTGCATTACCTGGGAGGCTGACCCTTCTACATAGTGGTGCTGTCTGTATTTTGGTGAGGGGAAAAGGCCACAACAAGAGAAATCTGGAAGGTAGTTCTGTGAAGGTAAAGGTCAGTGAAATGTGAAGGGCCAATCTGTGCATGTAGTAGGAATTATTTCCTTTCCTTTCCAGAACATCATCAACCTGGGATGCATCAATGGATACTTTTGAAAGCTGGAGACATTCCAAAAAAATAATTTGGGAGGGCAACATTGTGGGAGGGCAGAAGGCTACAGTTCAGGAAGGAAATCTAAAAAACAGTTTTATCCTGATTCCCTTCTACAGACATAATTCAGGATATACACAAATGTGGGAGGAAGCCATCCCAAATATGATAGCGAATAAAAATGCAATCAGGAAATTGTAAGGCGTTTGGGGAAACAGATGCTAAAAGTTGAAACAGTGATGTGGAGGAGACCAAAAAAAGAGTAGATCTCAAAGGGAGATACAAAAGATTAATTAGAAGGCTCAGAGGCACTGGTGACACATACATCATAGTGAAAGCTCAGTTTTCAGCATGGAGTGTGCTATCAACAGCGGTAAGTACAAATGTTGCTTTTAAAGAATCAGATGTTCCTTTATAATGGATTGAGCATTTTTATTGCACTGCGTAGCTGATGCCATAAAGAGACATTGCAAAGAGCAATGATAAGATGGTGAAGGCCCTTTGTCATGGCAAGCGACAGTAAACAACTTCAGCATTGTGCTGCAAAGTTGTTTTGCTTGGTTTGAAACAATAGATTTAACAGGTGTCATGTGGCTGAAACACTGGCTCTATCGCCATCTCCAGGGTGCGGAGGCATTCCTCAAAGTTTCTGTGGAAGGAATTTGGTGGTGGGATTTGGATTGTAAAGGCACGTGAGCATCTGCTGCCTGTTCAGCCTCATTATCATTCATATAATTAAGTCCTGCCATTTCCAGCCCACCAGCTAGGGCCTCTTTGCTTCCCTCTCCCCATGATAAGAGAATCTGGCTCCAATTTGCACAAAGCTGTTTTCATTGTCAAGAAAAACACCAGTATTTTAATCGTGTATTAGCAAAGGAGCCAAACCAACATGTGTGGTGAGTGATATTGATTCATTTCAGTGCTTAACTGACATGATGTCTTTGTGCTGTTTCTAGTGTTTAAATTAAAAGCCTGAAAGCCAACCCAAAATCTCCACAAAAAAACAAACCAAAAAAGGTTGGCACACATCATTTTGATAAAATCAGTTAAGTTGATAGAGTCATTAATTCCAAATGTTTTAAATTTTACAGTGTATGAAGCTCTAAAAAGCTGGTTTCTAACTACAAATGTATCTGGGGTGGTACAAATAACTTTTTCCCCACCAAGGGACCTACTGATGTTACCACTGAAATCAGAGAAGTGTAGGATTAGAAGCTGGCATATTCTGCTTTCCTTAGAGTATAAAATTTATTGTTTCGGTTTACATAGGCAGCATTTCAATACTTGAGGTTATTTGTCTGAGCATTTGTCTGGTTTTATCATGCTTTCCTGATTACTTATTTTAATGGATAGATGCCTTCCATGCAAAAACAACTTCTTCTCTGTTTTATAAAATCCTTTCCATAATAAAAAGGTGAGAAATGCCAGGAATTTAACTTGGTTGAGCTTAACAAAGCAATGCATGATGTTATCATGGAGCTTACCAATAATATGGGTAGCAATCATGTCTGATCCCCTTCCATAACACCAGGTGCAACATGAGCATAACTGCATCAAAAAGTATGCACAGCGAGTGGTATGTATGTCCATACATAATTGATCACCTATGATTCTGCTAAATGCTTCAAAAGGTAAACTCTTTTATTACTAAACACCAGCAGACAAACATATATTTGAAGTTTAACGTGTATCTTTATCATCTCTCCTTCTTTATCTGGTATTAAGAAGCCACTTTGCATGCCTGAAATGAGGCAGACTCTGGGTAAAGCTGTGAAAAATGGTTGCCTGCTCCTTCTGATGCCTTCAATGGACTCTCCCTTTAAATGAGGCATGGGTGACCTGTGGCCCTCTAGGTGTCATTGGACTCCAGTTCCCATCAGCCCCAGCTATCACGGTTAATGGCTGGGATGATGGGAGTTGTAATGTAGCAATTCCTGCTGGGCCACTGGTCCCCAACCTCTACTATACTTGCCGATCCTCAAGGTCAAGCTGCATGCAAGGCAGCCTCTGCAAGCTGTTTCAGAATGCAAGAAAAATGGGCAGAGAATGCCTACCTTAATTATGACCCCAAGTCTTTTTTCAGCTCAAAAGCCAAGCTGCCTTTTTCTTCCCTGGAAGAGGAAAGTTATGTGATCCCCAATCTCAGTGGTTCCCAAACTCCCCGCTGAGGGTCTTGGTAGATCTCTTAATGCTTTTTTTTTTCCTGTTGTAGCAATTGTATTTTTACAGACCACCTGAATGATGCTTTTTCACACACCACAGTTTGGAAACCCCTGCTCTATCTTTTTTCCCCACAAGTGAAAATGCAGCTTGGAGATTTGAGGTGGAAAAAAAGTCCAGAGAGGAAAGAAGCCTCCCCTGCCCTCTCATCATATCTCTTTCTCCTTCTTCAGCCTGATTTGGAGCCTATCTAGGCTGCTTTGGGTCAATTAAAAAAAACACAACTTGCAAGCAAGCCAGACCATGAAGGAAAGTAATACATGAAAGAAAGAACCCTACCTAATGGGTAGTTTATATCTCAATCACATATTACGACCCTTAAGTGCTGGAGCATGTCTGTGTCTAGCCCACAGGCCAACAAACTGCATTAAGGTTATTTCTCTCTCCCCCCCCCAACATAATGGACACTACAAATATATATCTATGTATCCCAAGTCTGTAAATATTAAAATATTAAAGGACCACACTCTGAAATGCAGTCTTCTGACCTCCAAGCAATGATGTAATGTAAAAAGATCAGTGCCTCTTTGCAGCAAATTTGTCCCTATCTCAATTTCAATGAGAGCATAAGGTTTGAGAGGAAATTAGGCAGGGCAGGAAGAACTCAACCACAAGAGAGATATCATCTTAGAACCTGTTTCCTGATACAAACAGAAAACGAAGAATGGGTGCCAAAAGAAATACCCTGTCAGGTGTGTGTGGGGGGGGGTTGGCCCATTAATTTATTAAAGGGTCAGGAGACCCATTAGGGATGAAGAACTCCAATGGTGATGAGGAAGGAAATTGCCAGTTTTCACTTATTTGTCCTATGTTCAGAACAGAAATCAATCCAGCAAATATTATTGGTATTTGCTGTCGTTGCTTTTACTTCTCAAATGATACATATTTGATTACTCTTTTTTTACAATTTGCGTTGTGCTTCCTTTGCATTAAAATGAATGGGGTGGGATAACGTAATAAGGTAAGTTATGTAATTTTGCCACAGCAGACAGTGAGATGAATAATGTAGTTTTTGGCAGAAGACGAACTGCAGTAGAATGGAAACAGTACTGCAAGGAATGCATAGAGGGCAGAACAGAAAACGATGCCTTCTTACATCCTTAGAGATCTTCTGAATGAGAACAACACCTGTAGTATTTCACATGCTAGGAACAGAGCCTGGAAAAGTTACTTTTTTGAACTACAGTTCCCATCAGCCCAATCCAGTGGCCATGCTGGCTGGAGCTGATGGGAGTTGTAGTTCAAAAAAGTAACTTTGCCAAGCTCTGGCTAAGAACATAGGAGGATACCTTATACTGAGTCAAACCATCGGTCCATCTAGCTCAGAATTGTCTACACTGATGGCCAGCACCTCTTCAGGGTTTCAGACAGGGATCTTCCCCAGCCCTACCCAGAAATGCCAGGGACTGAAACTGGGATCTTCTGTATGCAAAGCAGACACCATGACCCTTCCCAATTCATGAACATGCATACAAAGCTCCCATCAGATTGCTTTAAAAGGAAATTCAGAAATAGGAGTGTGAATGCCATTTCTTTATGTAGGTCAGGGATCCAAAGCCAATGGCCCTTGAGATATTGTTGGACTATATCTCCCAACAGCCCCAGGCAGGATGGACAATGGTCAGGGGTGATGGTTGTTGTAGCCCAAACTATCTGGAGGCCTCAGGTTCCCCATGCCTGATTTAGGTTATGATATAAGACCCAACAATGTTGCTGTAAGTTTATTGAATTTCACAATATGCATGTTACCCATGCATGGAGGGATCTCCTAGAGCATGAGTCCCCAACCTTTTTAGGCACTGAAACACATTTGGAAACTGCTGATGTACATAACCCCCCTCCAAAACAACAGATAAAACACCTACACATACCTTACAACCAACAAAACAGAGACACGAAGTGGGCCACTCTTCCCCAAAACAGGAACCTCCTCCCCACCAAACAAAAAAGTCAAAGCCCTCATTTTAATAAACAAAAATTAAAACTTGTGAGGGGCAGGAGACCGTAGCATGTACCAAAATGGGGTATCTGAGGGTGTGGTGGTGGCCATAGACACTACATTGGAGGGCCAAATCCTGTAGCATAACCAAGTCCTTTCATATGGCCTTGCTATGCTTATACAGGCACTCAGGAAGCCAAACTTGCCAAGCTATTGTGGGGAATAGGAGGCCTCTGCATTTCTCATACCATATCCCATATAATTCCTATGCTATAGGGCATGTGGCCTTTATGAAAGCTGTCACTGTGCTTACAGTGGGCAAGACTAAGCTTGTGGTATCCTTACACTACTATTCCTCTCCAGTATCTTTGCATTCATAGGAAAACAGGAAAATGTTTTATACCAGATCAAACAATTTGCCCATCTAGCCCTGCACAGGTTTTCAGGCAGAGGCCTTTCATATCAACTGCTTCCTGGTCCTCTTAACTGGAGACACCAGGGATTGGACCTGGAACGTTCTGCATGCAAAGCATGTGCTCCACCACTGAGCAGTGGTCCACCCCATTCAGGAGAGCTCACACATATACAGTAGTGGTTAGCAGGGTGGAGTTGCTCACCTGCCTTTCCAATGCCAAGTATCAGTGTCAGTTTCTGAAAAGGAGAGAGTTGGAGAGCAGAGCATAGTGCGGGCATGGCAGCAGAGCCAATACAACACTCCTGCTGCCATGCCTGCACTGCACTGACCTCCCATACCTCCCCCCTGCACCTCTTGGAACCTGCAGCAACGCTTGGCATTGGGAAGGTAGAAGAGCGATGCCACTGACCACTGCTGAACATCTGTAAGAGGAGCCCAGATGTTTCCGTGGGAATCATGGCAATTTTGTGCCTGTGAAAGGCAGTGTCAGCTCATGCAAAAAGCGAAATATATCTGCTGGAGCTTTCACACTGAATAAGCAGGTAGGAACTGGCATTTGAATTTAAAATGGTTACAGCCTATGTTATGTATCATATTCTGCAAGGTCAAGCCACAGCTGCATTGGTTGGTAGCCAAAAAATGCATGCAACATGTCATGTATGAAAGCACTTTTAATTTCAAGTAGAACTTTACTATACTAGAGCATGTGCTAAAATCTGAGGCATCTGCTCTCAAATGAGATCAGGAATGCTTGTGTTCTAATTTATAAGACATCCCTGCTTTAATTTATGAAACCAGATATACATTCCTCCATCCAGGATACAACTTTATGCCTCTTTGACTGCAAGTATAACTTCTTCACATGTAATAAAACTGACTGATGGAAAGTTTAAGCTTACATTAAGGCTCCATTTGCAGTATAATACAAGCATTCTTTCAAAAATAAATGTCTATGGCAATCTCTGGGTAAATCCATTTGGTAGATGGTAGATGGGAGCGGGGGGGGGGAGGTTTGCTTCTGGAGCCAAAGCAAATACATTGTTCATGCACCATTTAATAAAGGTAAAGACTAAAATAGGGCTGTCTCTATGGCAACAAGATTTAATTTATTATTATTATTACTAACTTCACCTTTCCACATTTATAGTTATCCTCAATCTGGACCAATTTTGCAGACAGTAAAATCATGGTGGAAATCCTTCAGGAATGTGTGCAGTCTTAGTACACTTCATTAAAACCAAATGTACGCAGCAGGGTGATACTTCCAACAAAGCCGAGTGCACACAGCCAATTAAAAGCCACAACCACTGCATTAAGGAAAGAATGAGTCGTTATGGTGAGTTTTTACCATGAGAAACCTCCCCAACTTCTCCTCTTCATGGTTAGCAAGTAATAATAAGAAAGACAGAAAACAGCATTGAGTGGTCCAGAAAAAAACCAACCCAACCTCTTTCTTTCATTGATGTGCATTTTTCTATCAGATCAATTGTTGTGGTTAAATTCCTGCTTTCTGATCAGTTCAACCCCTTTTCAACACGAAGCTCTGTGTCTTGCTTATTTGCTTCTTTTTGGATATTGTGGCAGATTTTCTATTTTTAAAAAAATAAAAGCTGAACAGTAAGTATTGCAGCATAGTTCTGTACACCAGCATGGGAGAACCTCTGGTTCAAAGGCCAAATTAGGCCTACACCCACGTGCCCCACATGTGACCTGACATCAGATGTGACATCAGATATGGGGCAGGAAAGGAATCAATCAGGAACCTTAAAATGATCTATCCAGGCTCACTGTCCCAAAGCACCAGATCAAAGGCTTTTCATTTCAAATAACAGAGAGAGCTTTATTCAAGAGTGCTCAATACAGGTTCAGCGATAGACTCGGGTTGCAGGGGATCACCCACTTAAGAGTCTTAAGAGCAGGGGCCGGAGTTCAAGACTAGGCAGTAGCAATAAAGATGTCCCAACAAGTTGCCATGCCCTTCCTACCTAGCTTTAAATGAGCAAGGTGCAGTGAGCTCACTCACATGACTCTCATTCGAAATGAGACAATTGTACTTACAGATGATGGCAACGCCTTGTCCTTGGTGATGGAAGAGTGGACTGCCCCCTGGCTCCTCCTCCTCTCATTACTGCTTATTTGCTGCCCCTCCAACTGGTCACCAACTTCCGTGGTTCCCCATGGAGCGTCCAGCTCTGGGGACAGGGCAGGGACGAGAGCTTGAGATTCTGCCAGCCCTTTCCTAACATCCAGAGCCAAGAGGGCTGGGCCCTCATCCTTCCTTCCATTTTGTCCCAGTTCACTCACATCTTCTGCTTCCACCCCAGCCCAGACCTTGTTGGAACAGCGGGGCTTGTAATATCTGTTCCCAAGAGTTTCTTGGCAAGCACCAATCAGCTGAACTCTGTTTCCAATTGGAAACTCTGTAGCATAGGTGATCCCTACCCAAAGAGGAGCTTGCTATAAGTGTCAATCAGTTCAGTGGTCCTTGCAGCAAGCCCTTGCAAGTCCTTGCAGCAAAACATCTTTTCCCTGCACAGTCTGAAATCAAATGGGGTTTGCAGCCACCACCAATCAGCAGTGATCGACACATGGAATGTCAAAGTGGCTCATGAGACAGTGGAGAATATCAGGATCCAGACCACCAATTGCACCTAGTTTGTTACTCCTGTTATACTTGCCTACTCAGAAGTAAGTGCAATAGAGTTCAAGAAGACCTATGCCCAGCTAAGTGTGTATAGGATTATAGCATTAAGAACTTATTTATTGATGAATTCCAGAATGCTTATTATGCTTGACATATTTCAAATAAAATGCAACCCTTTTTGGGGGGCAATAGTCACTAATGTTGGAACTTAGATCACCTGCTTCTTCAGGAATACAAACTTGCCAAGCGCTTGGTTCTGGTCATGGTCAAACTTTTATTGCCTGTGGCCAAACAGAACTTGTACTGCTTACCTCAATACAAGGTACACATTATGACTAGTAGAAGCAAGCACAGGCGGGGGGGATTGCTTTGAAACCTGATTTAGATACCAGTTCACTTCACTTTGAATTGACATCTTACTTCATCTCAAATCTAAAGTGCCTTGCTTTGGTTTGGTAAAAAAAAAAATGTACATAAGCGCTCCCCATTGACTATAATTTTCTTTTATTATATTTAAAAGAAATTTATACTCTACTTTTCACCATATGTCTCAAAGTGGCATGTGCATGCATATGAGCATGCACGTGCGCGCATATACACACACAACATAGGTTAAACCATCAGAGAGTAGAATGTTAGAACAGCATTTACTTGGAGAAATAAACAAAAGTCTATAACTATTTATTTATTTATGATTACAGAATCAGATGAAGTTTGTAGGCATAGCACCTCCATCTGAGGGAATGTAATCTGTCAAATCTCCAGCAAAAGGGTTTTTTGTGCAAGGGAGCATTTAAAGTTTGGGGTCTTTTTAAAAAGGATTCCTCTCCCTTTTTGTGGACAATTTGATGTGTTCTTTGTGGTATGACTGGAACTTTACATTAAGATCAACTGTGCATCTAAAACCCTCCTCCTTGAGAGCCCTCAGAACTGCTTTCCTTAATCCTTAAGGTAGAAAGAGGGGGTATCCTCACTTGTTTTTTTCTGAGCAGAGAAACCCAGCCCATCACTGTGGCTTTACATTAAGAGCAGTGTGAGAGAGGAGTCAGCAGAGGCAGATGTTGCAAGACCACTTGCAAGATAAACACTTCTTTATTGGTTTTTATGTTGTATTTCTCTACTTTAAAACAGCAACAATACTGTTTTATTGTTTATGTTGTATTTTTATATATTGTTTAGAGGTCAGAAATCTCTAAGTTGTATACAAAAATACAATATAAGCAAATGGTTTAGAAATACTTTCAAATAAATAAATCAGAAAGATTACCTAAACTGACCTTCTATTTTAGTTTGGATAATGTTTCATACAAGCTACTTACTGTAGACTAGTCTTATTAAAGTTGATAGGGACTGCCTCACAGTATATGAGCTGTGAAGACCATGCTGTAATGCACATTGTTTGTGAAACTAACAAGAAAAAAATGTTTTCTTTCAGGAAGGCATCAACATTGTTGTTGACTATATCCATATCTTTGGGGCCTTTCTTGATCTACCATGACAAGTTGTTGCATAGAGCACCTTCAGGACTTGACACTGTAGGGTCAAAAGTAATTTAAGGTTTACTTAGTAATAACCTTTCTGCATAATCCATGGAGTAGGTGGTGTGTTTTGTTCTTATGTCAACTCCAGTAGCTTCACTGTGCTTGATATTATCTTCTGCAAAGCCTTGATCTTGCAACTTTGTATATGTTGCACAGTAGGGAGCCCACTGCTTTTACAACACTTTTCAAGTGCAAACTAAGATCACCCAGGAAAGGTTAAGCAGAAGGCAATGAGCTCCTCTTGGCCTGGAAAGTATTTAGATGCTTTGTGAATTTTTCTTAAAGAGCACAGAGATGGTCTGAAGGCCAAAAATGGACATAAGGAAGGTTAAGTGTAATCCTTCACAAGTATTTGAGCTGCAATATCCAACCTTTGGTGGTGTGTTGTCTTCTAATGACAACTGTCAGCCATGCAGCCATTTCCCTGTTAATCCATAGGCAAATTGTCCTGTGAATCCTGTCATGTCAATCTGTTCTTACCTTGTTTGTACCCCAACAAAATTCTTGTCTACCCCGATTATAAAACTGGATGCCTGAGTTCTACACAGCCAAGCATTTCTAAATCGGATGGTGGGCCAAAAACATCATGATAATTGGGATGTATACAAGCAGAAACTCCTCAAATAGCATGTTAACATCTGCATTAGAAATGTTGGTCCAGAAGCCAATTTGTTTTGCTGTGACTGTGTGCATGTACATTTTAATAACAAAAGTCCAAAAGTGAAGCTTTTCCTAATTCCTAAGCCTTGGCTCTCTAATATGCAATGCCTGTATTTTTAGAAGAACTAAGCAACTGCCATTTTTACTGGAAATAGTTAAGCTAAAACACAAGTTTCCTCAGGAATCTACTCATAACTTCATGCATTCAAATACAGACATGTTGTTTTAAAATTTTGGCCATGTGTTTGAAAGCCATATACTGTAGGCCAGCATGCTTTAGTGTAGTGTTCCATGGCAAACTTGTATATATTGGAAAGAGGCTGATTTCCAACAGGCCTATAAAAAGAAATGTTCTTAATGTAGCATCTAGTCCTTTGAGGAAAGGAGTTGAAAGAAGTATGAGGCAAATCCAGTGAATGAGATCAAGTAAGCCAAATGTCTGAACTGTGAGAATCTACTTCTGAGAGATTTAGTCATGCCCTTATCTCATAAGAGTTTGCAAGGTTTATAAAACAATGCTATAAATAATACAGTGAAGAGTCTCTGGGGAATTTTGTTTGTTAATTTCTGTAAGTATCTATATGTGAAGTACTATAATTCAAAAACAGATTGCTTACATTTCACTGGAAAAACAGCAATATGTAAGGAATAAAGCAGTGCCTAGGATGAATCTTCAGACCACTGAATGATTAAACTATCACAGCCCATACCAGTGTGCTGCATCTGGTATATGCACTGCTTCAGATCCATTCTCATGGATGTATATGTACACACACACACACACACACACAAACACACATTTTGTGATAGTCTGATCTAGAGAGGATTTTAACAAACAAATGCACAGGAATTTTGAATAGATATACATGATCCCTAAACTGGTTTGGATTCCAGCACATATCTCTTTGCCTTTGTCATGTGATTACAAAAAAATTAAAATAACATGCAGACATCCAGCAGCTAGTGTGAACAGAGATAATTAAGATCATTCACAGTAGTCTCCATGCCTGGCCTCCATGCATTCCTCTGAACATCTGAATAGCACCTATATTTATTTGTTTGTTTATTGCATTTATTGCATTTATATACCGCCTCATAGCCGAAGCTCTCTGGGCAGTTTACAACAATTAAAAACATTAAAAACAAGTACTGTATACAAATTTAAAACCATACCAAATTAAAACCCATAAAAACCGATATGCAGGTTAAAAATGCTCTATTCAAATGCTGTTAAAAATGCCTGGGAGAAAAGGAAAGTCTTGACCTGGCACCGAAAAGATAACAGTGTTGGTGCCAGGCACACCATGTCAGGGAGATCATTCCATAATTTGGGGGCCATATGTGTTCAAGTTGTATGCATATAGGCTGTGTGTTCATGACTGGGGACTGTGCCTTTTGCAAGGTTCCTGATCATGTCAAAACAATGCCAAATAATGCTGTATTTTAAAATTGTTGTAACCTGTCCTGGGACCCTTGGGTGAAGGGCAGGTAATAGATGATGATGATGATACCCAGGGCTGGTGCCAGAATGTGGCCAGGCTGGGCCTCGGCCAAGGGCCTTTGCGGCTCAGAGGGGGACCTGAAGGCCCCTCCTTAAGATGAGAGGGTAGCAATCCTGTTCCATGATCTGCGGCAGTGTTGGGTCCTGCAACCCAACCTGCCATGGATCACAGAGAGGAAACTCCCAGGCACACACACACCCCAAATACAGACAGTGTGGGCTTCAATAAGCCTGTCCACACACCTCATCTACCTTTTGTTATGGAAATATATATATATGCAGAGATTCTCAGCAGTCTGAGCTGAGTGTGTGCCAGTGTGCGTATCTGACTAAGTAGCAGGCTTTTACCCTGCATTTAGATCACTGAGACTTAAGACTTAGTAAAATAAGAAAAGCTACTTTATTTATAGAAATACATAGTAGATAGGAAAAGCATACCTAGTTCTAAATAACTAACTAAGTTGGAGGTGCAATGCCCAGACTGAAGATGGAAGCAATACACTGAAGAACTCTATAAAAGTGATGCCAGGATGACAGATTCATTCACGGAGGAACCGTCTGATGAAGAACCAGAAATTTTAGAATATGAGGTGAAAACTGCTCTTAAGATACTTGGAAGAAACAAATCACTAAGAACAGATGGTATATCAGTAGAGTTACTACTAGCTATTGAGACTGAATCTGTCCAAATTTTGACAAAAAAATGCAAAAAATGTGGAAAACTTAAACAATGGCCCACAGACTGGAAGCATTCAAAATACATCCCAATTCCATCCCAGAGAACACAGTAATTATCGAACTATTGCCTTAATATCCCATGCAAGTAAAGTAATGCTCAAGATTCTACAACAAAGGCTCTTCCCATATATGGAGCGAGAAATGCCAGATTCCAAGCTGGATTTAGAAAGGGAAGAGGCACCAGAGATCATATTGCAAACATATGCTGGATAATGGAACAGACCAAGGAATTTCAGAAGGAAATCACCCTGTGCTTTATAGATTACAGCAAAGCCTTTGATTGTGTAGATCATGAAAAACTATGGAATGCCTGAAAAGAAATAATTGTTCTGATGTGCAACCTATACTCTGGACAAGAGGCTACTGTAAGGACAGAATATGGAGAAACCAGTTGGTTCCCAATTGGAAATAGTGTGAGACAGAAGTGTATTTTATCACCCTATCTGTTTAAACTATACGCAGAACATATCATACGGAAAGCGGGACTGGACCAAGATGAAGGAGGTATGAAAACTGGAGGGAGAAATATCAATTATTTTAAGATATGCAGACGATACTATACTACTATATGCGCACCCTGGACTTCAGGAAAGCTGATTTTAATAAACCCAGAACAATTGTAAGTACGATTCCATGACAAGTGACCCTAATGAGAAAAGGAGTCCAAGATGGATGGGAGTTTCTAAAAAAGGAAATTCTAAAAGCACAATGGCAAGCAATTGCAACAAGGAAAAAAGGGGAGAAACAACAGAAGAAGCCAATATGGCTTCACAAAAAGCTTAGAGAGGACCCGAAAACAAAAAAG
Source organism: Rhineura floridana (assembly GCF_030035675.1). NCBI lineage: Eukaryota > Metazoa > Chordata > Lepidosauria > Squamata > Rhineuridae > Rhineura > Rhineura floridana. The sequence goes on along the minus strand of NC_084488.1, from coordinate 71,714,065 downwards.
GACACATACAGGAAGTGGAAAGAAGGCCAGGCCACAAAGGAAGAGTACAGGCAGGTATCACGGAATTGCTGGGATGGTGTCAGGAAGGCTAAAGATGAGAATGAGCTGAGGCTAGCGAGGGATGCTAAAAGCAACAAAAAAGATTTCTTCAGATACATCCATAGTAAAAGACAGAGAAAAGAAACGGTGGCACAGCTACTCAATGAGGATGGTAAAATGATAACAGATGACAAAGAAAAGGCATAAGTGCTCAATTCCTACTTTGGCTTAGTTTTCTCCCAAAAAAGGATCTGTGACCCTCCCGGGAAACATGAAGTACAACTGGCAGGATTGGAGCTTGAGATTGATAGACAAATGGTCAAGGAATACCTAGTCACTTTGAACTAGTTCAAATCGGCAAGGCCCGATAAACTGCATCCTAGAGTATTGAAGGAACTGGCTGAAGAATTCTCAGAACCGCTGTCTATTATCTTCGCAAAATTATGGAGGACTGGTGAAGTGCCGGATGACTGGAGGAGAACTAATGTTGTCCCTATCTTCAAAAAAGAGAAAAAGGAGGAACCAGGGAACTACAGACCAGTCAGCCTAACATCAATCCCTGGAAAAACTCTGGAGCAGATTATAAATCAATCAATCTGTAAGCACCTTGAAAACAATGCAGTGATTACTAGGAGCCAACATGGATTTATGAAGAACAAATCCTGCCAACTAATCTTATCTCATTTTTTGACTGGGTCACCTCCCTTGTAGTCTGTGGGAATGTTGTGGACATAATATACCTCGACTTCAGCAATGCTTTTGACAAAGTGCCCCATGATATCCTGATTAGCAAGCCAGCTAAATGTGGGCTGGATGGAACAACTATCAGGTGGATCCACAGTTGGCTCCAGAATCGTACTCAACAAGTGCTTATCAATGGTTCCTTCTCAAACTGGGCAGAAGTAACGAGTGGGGTACCACAGGGCTCGGTCCTGGGCCCACTGCTCTCTAAAGTTGACAACGAGGACACTGAACTTGTCAAGGATTATCAATACCCTGCCACAGTCATTAACCAAAATGGAGACAACAGTCAAGAAATCAGAAGAAGGCTAGGACTGGGAAGGGCAGCTGTGAGAGAAATAGAAAACATCCTCAAATGCAAAGACGTATCACTGAACACTAAAGTCAGGATCATTCAGACCATGATATTCCCAATTTCTATGTATGGTTGTGAAAGTTGGACAGTGAAAAAAGCAGTTAAGAGAAGAATCAACTCATTTGAAATGTGGTGTTGGAGGAGAGCTTTGTGCATACCATGGACTGCGGAAAAGACAAATAATTAAGTGTTAGAACAAATTATACCAGAACTATAACTAGAAGCTAAAATGATGAGACTGAGGTTATCATACTTTGGACACATCATGAGAAGACATGATTCACTAGAAAAGACAATAAAACAGAAGGGGGTAGGAAAAGAGGAAGGCCAAACAAGAGATGGATTGATTCCATAAAGGAAGCCACAGACCTGAATTTACAAATTCTGAACAGGGTGGTTCATGGCAGATGCTCTTGGAGGTCGCTGATTCATACAGTCGCCATAAGTCGTAATTGACTTGAAGGAACATAACAACAATAAATGTATTAGGACCCACTTTATTTTTCTGATTGTAAATTGTTTTAACTGGTTTTAATATTGCATGTTTACACTGTTGGTAATCTGCCCTGGAAGCTTATGGTGAAAAGTGGGTAAGAAATATCATTGTTATCATCATGTCTAAAAAGTAACACAAAAGGTCCACCTAGGAAAAGAAGATACTTTTGATGTTGAATGTATTATGTATGTATATTGTAAAGACACAGGCAGACCAGCCCCAACAAAATATTTGAAAGTCCCCCTTCTTTCTTTTTTTTCTTGGACTGAGCATCTTTGGGGGGGTGTTTTAAAGGGAAGAGGAAATCTTGGTCAAATTCTTATTGGTGGGGTCAGGTGCAGGGTTTTTGTTAGGCTTACCTTATTTGCAAGGTGCCCGAGGGATGTATCCTTCATTTCATTGTACAAATCGTCCCACCCTTAAAAGCACAATCAGCAAATGCACTGACCTCCAGTGCTTTGTAAACAGCCCCCTCACTCCATGTGCTTCAATTAAGTTCTCTCATAGGGTGACCCCCCTTTGCTTTCTTAAGAACAGGCATCGCAGGCAGCCATGGAGGCTGCAGAGCACTAGGGAAATATTTTATGGGGGGGGGGGAAACACACATGCTACTCATAGCCACCTTGCAATGATAAGCTCAAACTTGCACTATCCAAAAATATAGAAGAACTTATTAAGTGCCATGAGAAGGACATGGAAATATAGAAATCTCTTTTGTAGAGGAAGACAAGTTTCAAAAAATTGGAGGAGGGAAGGAGGAGCAGTGGAGAAAAGGGGGGCACTACCAACTGCATCCTGTGCTAATGTATTCTACCTTACAGTGTCTGTAGTGTCTGCAAACAAGAAAAAATGTGGGTCAATGTCACAGATATTAACTGATCTATTCAGCTTCTGTTTGCAGGGCTGGCTCCAGCTTTGAGGGGACTCTGGACAAAGTGGCCTTGGTGGACCCTTTGGATACCTCTGGACTTATCTGGAGACAGAGCAGAGCAAGGAGTTACAGTACGCATGGCACAAAGCGAACCACTGTGTAGCTGCAGTGAGGGAGATGCTCTTTTATTCACTCTGGAAATGTCCAGCTCACGCCTATAACTTGGAAGTGAGCCCCACTATGTTCAATGGCACTTACAAGTGCCATTGTAAGTGTGTATGGCAGCAGAACTGGGGGGCAATTGTAGCCCTCCAGGCCTCTCTGTCTGGCCCTCAGAACTCTCCCTAGGCCACACATCCTTTCCTCAGATTAGGGATAGAAAAATCTGTCAATTTTGTTTCTCTCCATTTCTCATTTTTCGTATCTCAGATTCAGTTCTCCACATTTCTGCAGCAACTTTAAAAAACTGCAGTTTTGACTAATGTACACATTTTACAAGCAATCTTTCACTAATATAATGCATCTTTGAATGTTAATTTCACTAATATATTTATTCTTATGCACAGTTGCCCTTAATATATGTACTTTTTAAAAAAATGGTTGGTTGGGGAACTGCACTGCAAAATGCAAATTTTGAAAGATTACTTGTTTCGGTTCTCATATTGTTTCAGCAAGTGCAAAATTAATAGATTTGGCTTTAAATTTGAACTGAATCAAATATCTCACCCATCCCTACCACTTTGTAAGATTGCCCTGAAGGCAGCCCAAGGCCCATGGGCTGAGAAAGATCCCCATCCCTTGTGCATAGGATCACACTGTTATATGCAGGATCTTAGGTAGACGTAAACCCTCTTTAGGCGTTACCTGGGTGTAAAAGACAAGCAGAGCGAAGGGGCAGTGCATTTTGCACACTCTCCAAGGCAGCATGGGCCATAATGCAGTGATAGAGCCTCTACTTTTCATGAAGTAGGTTCCAGGTGCTATTCCCAGCATCTAAAGGTAGGGCTCAGCGAGACCGTGTGTGAAATCCTGGAGAGCTGCTGCAAGTCATTGTAGACAATACTGAGGTAGAAGGATCTGACTTGGCACAAGGCAGCTTCTTATATCCCTACATCCTTCTACTACTGCTGCCATTATGTTTGTCTATAACATCTGATTCAGGGAGCCTAATGCACGGAGGCTCCCCGTGCAGTTTAGAACCCTGGGCAATCAGGGTTCTAAATCATACAGGGATATTCCGCACATAAAGCAGGCCCCATTTTATAAGTTATGCCACAACATGCTGATGGCAGGACATCTGGCATTCTCATGGACATCTGGTTGGCCACTGTGACAACAGGGCCCTGGGCTAGATGGGCCTTTGACCTGATCCAGCACAAATCTTCTTATGAGGAGCCACACATAAGCTAAAGACCTGCCCCTTTCACCATGCTTCTCCTCTCCACATAAGTAATGCCCACTCTGGCACATCACAGTGCCAGGCAGCCCTTGCCTATGTTTTAAATATGTGAAGTTGAGCAAGTGAAGTAAACTCTCAAAGTAATGGAAAGTGTGTGTGTGTGTGAGAGAGAGAGAGAGAGACAGAGAGAGAGAGAGAGACAGAGAGAGAGAGAGAGAGAGAGAGGCAGGAGTCATGCAGTTATTCAAATTCAAGCAATGTACAGTTGTATAGTTTTAATGTATTGTTTATTTATATACCACTTTTTGGCCAAAAGGCCCCCAAAGTGGTGAACAACATATTAAAACATATTACAAAAAAAATTACATAAGAAATAACCAGTAAAAATATACAGTAAAAATACAATGCAACAAGAACAATGCAAATACAATGCAACACGAACAATGCAACAAGACCAGTACAACAAGAAGTAAAAAAAAAATGTTTTCTTTATTTTCAAATGATGCACACAGTTACCACAGCAGACATGGTCTTAGGAGAGACATTCCTTCTTTTCTCAGAAGTGCATAATGTCATCAGCCAAGTTGTCCCTCTCCACCTCCACGCAGCCCTTGTTGTTGATGAGCTGGTCCACCTGCCCGGGCCTGTTTAAGCAGCTGACCGTCCTCCTATCTGCCAAGGCTATTAGTAGTTTTAAGGTACTTGGGAGCTTTTGTTATTATCAGTAAAACTAAATTTGCCTCCACACAGGGGCAGATAACTAGAGCCAGACTAGATGCCCCAGTGGAAAGAGTCCAGAGATGCAATCCTAAGCATGTTTACTCTGAAGGAAGTTCTATTTGTCTGTCTCTCCTGCTCTCACTCCATCATTGCAGCTGGTCAACATAATTTGCACATATATACACACACACACAATCACTGCTTTGCTGCTGCTGCTCTACCTTCCACCACAAGGGAGGGCATCAAAAGACTTCACCCAGCCCAGTGCACAAGCAGGTGGCCATGCTGGGGGCCTTCTAGGGCATGTGACTCCCAGCATTTGCTCGACCATGCCATATGCTGATGACGAGCCTGTTTGTATGCATTTCCAGTGTAGAGTGAACTACCTGATCTCATGGAAGCAACTCTCAGTGATCACAAATTAACTGGGCACCTACGTAGATGACAAAGATTTAAAATACGTGAACATTTTTTGTTAAGAAAAGAGGACAGTCTTCTGTTGATTCTTTACCTTCTGTCATGTATTGCTTCCTTTTTTTTGTATTGCATCCACCAAGTTCTGTTTTCTTTTTGTTTAGCATTTTCTCATGAATTTCTAGTAACCAACTGATGTCTGGAGAACTTATCACCAAAGCATAAAAATAACAGCCATACAGTCTTCAAGAGCAGCTGAAACAGAAACTATTATAAGAGTTACATAAAGCTGTGTTCCATCTGTCATTGTTAACATTTTTTGTGGCACGGTGATAAGAGTTTGACTTATATAGTCAAGTAAGAAAAAAGCAAAATGTTTCATTGTAACATTCTTGTTTATGCTGTCATGAAAGTAGATCAAATGAGAGTCCACCAAGATGTGTCATCATCTTCCATCTCACTACAAGTCTACAACAAAAAAACTTCCAGTGCCAGTAAGCAATAAGTTGATTCAAGCAGTTGTATGTCTTAGCCAGTAGATGTCTCCCTTGTACTCTTCCAATGATTGTCATACGCAATCGTGCATAAATTCCAACCAGAATTCATTGTCCAATAAATACTTCAAGAGAGATGCATAAAGTTTAGGCTTTGCTTTTTAAAGAATGAAGATACACACACACACACACACACACACACACACACATGACAGCAGTATGTGATTACAGATATCCAAGGTCAAAAGCATATTTCGCACTATACAGCAAGCGGGTCCTGCACTAAAATTGTACAGTGTATCTTACTCCAACAGGAGTGCTCCTCTTCAGAACCATGATTTCTCCAAGTGAGGTATTCACTCGTCTCTGCTTTGGGGTATTTCTCCCCCCAGCACTAAATATTCCACGATGCCTTATTCAGCAGGGTTCCCCCCCCCAAGGTTTTTGGTAATTTTGCATTGAAAACGTTTGGTGTTTCTGCAAACATCAGGGTTCCCCTGAGCACACCGATAATTCCTTTTTTTCCCCCGGTAGTCCCATTTTGGCTCTCATAGAATGATAAAATGCCTTGGGGAAGATGGGTTGTTCTTTTTTAAATGTATTCCATATCTGTCGGGAGGATGAGCTGGGCTCCTGGGGGGTTGTCAGAAGAGGATTCAAATGGCTGGCAGAGGGAGGAGGGAGGAACTTACCCTCTGTGGAGCGAAGCCGAAACAGAGGACATGCCAGAGATAGGGTCGCCTAGCAACGGGGAGCCTGAGAGCCTTGAAGTTTTAGAATCCCCCCCAGACATTCCCAGGCCCTCCCTTCTCCGCAGCTCAGAGCAAGAGGGAGGGCTGATCACAGCAGAAAGGCGGAGAGATGGTTTACCCTCAGCCCCTTCTTTATCACCCATAGGGGAATCGGACACTTCAGAAGAGGAGGAGGTGATGCCTCCCCCCTCACCACGCACACGCAGACGGTTGAAAAGACAGGAGAGAAGGGGGGGAAGGCGGGCAGTACCTGAGGGGAGTTGAGGAGCAAAAGTTTGCACGCCCGTTTAGCCCCTTCTTAAAGAACAGGCGGGAAGCAGCCCCTTGCTCTGTCAACTTTCTCCCAATGTCGCAGGACCTGTATCCCTGTATTGCTTCATGAGAAAGCGCAGTCTTTGTTGGACATTACTCTAATAAAACACGAATTAACTACAACCTCTGGTCTGGTTCCTGAGTCGCATCCTGGGCCTGACAATATCTCACGGGTTGGAATGGGGGATTTATATAAGTAGGAACATAGAAAGTTTCTTATACTGGTCCATCCAGCTCAATATTGTCTATACTTAGTCCCAGTGCCAGTAGGTGACCAGGTGGGGCGTGGACAAAGGGCCCCAACTGCTTCTGAGGAACCCCTGCCTAGATCTACAGGCTGGGGTGTGTGGAGCTTTGCAATTTGCAATGATGTCAGGCTGTGGATTCCTGCCTGAAACCCTGAAACCCGACACAGATTGCAGATCACTCCCAAGTGGCCCCTGCCTAGATCTACAGGATGGGGCTGGGAGGGTGAAGCCCCACAAGAAAATGCTGATCACAGAGTGGGTGCTCCACCACCCTCCCAGATAGCATCCCCTGTGACCAGCATGAGCTTATGCGCTGAGACATCAGTGCATGTGCATGAAGCATGCTGACATCACAACATGGAGGCAGGGTGGCCATGGGGGGTGTTGGTCCCTGAGGGCTCATCCTGAGCTGATGCCTGCCCTGTCTACCTTGATTGGTAGTGGCAACCCAGGACTTCAGGCAGGAATCTTTCCCAGCCCTAACCAAAGCTGTCAGAGATTAATCTGGGACCTTTGGCATGCAAAGCAGATGCTCTATTACTGAGCTGCAGTCCTTCCTCAATTATTATTTTGAAACTTATACCCTCTTCCATCTCAAACAAACCTTCAAAGCAATTATTGAGTGGCGTGTTCCTAATCCCAGTGGCTTGAAGTGTCTGAGGATGGCTTTAGACTGTAAAGCTGGTTAAGTCCTTACATGCCTACAATCACATAAGGAAAAGAGCAGGAACACAAGTTCTGGCCCTGGCAGCCCCTCAGCCTCAGCCTCATCACTCGGTCCCATAACCTTTCATATGTTGGAGAAAGTCTGCAGCAGGAAATCTGTTGTATGTTCCCCACACAATTTAGAGCCCTGCACATGCACAATCAGGGTTCTCAATTACACAGAAACCACATAGAGCAGGTTTCCCCTTGCAAATCTTCACCCTCCAAAATCAGAAGGATAATAGGACTGGTTGAGGGAGACATTCAACCACATCCCCACACTCCACACATACAACGTTGAATGCCTAAATAGGGATTACACTTGTTAAGAACGTAAAGTTATCCATATGCCCCCTTCCACAACAACATCTAAAGAGGAAATAAGCATTTATTTTCTTTGAGCTGACAGATGTCCGAGATGTACCCACATCTGGTGCCCATACCTTTCAACACCAGGAAGATGAATGCGTTCCATTTTCAGATATTCACAATGGAAGCACACACACAAAACTGATGTTCACGCATCTTCATTTTTTAATCCAGAGCCAAAGTATACATTAAGGAGGAAATGTGAGGTCACACCTCCCTCATAATGCCAATATAGGAGCTGGAGGAGCATTTTCAGCATTTGTCAAAATGCAAACACAATTTGGGGTGGTCTTTCACGGTCCAATCCGCTTGCTGTGTAGCTTGGAAGAATTTGGTAACGTGCCTCTGAGCATATGGTGAGTGGTGGCAACACCTGCCATCTCCAAAGATGGAGAATTACATTTTTGTATGTTTGTTGGTGTTATTCTTACTTTGCTTCTTTTCTGTGTTACTACTGTTTCTACAGAGAATCTAACCTAGAAAATTATATTTCTCTCATTATTCATTCTAGAAATCTGTGTCAATTATTTTTTTATTAATTTCAAAGCCTTTTTATTGGTCGATGTCATATGATGGTGAAGACAGCCTTTTGTGTTTGAAACTGGAGGTTATGCTCTATTTCTATTTTGGGCACATTAACAGTTGAATCTAACACTGCAGTTTGATGTAAATCAGACTGATTACAACATGTTAGTACTTCAAGAATGACTCTAGCTGTTGGAAAAAACAAACTTGGCCTGCCTAAGATGCATGTTTTCAGCCTGCTATGCTTAAACTACTCCACTTAAGGAAAGGTGGGCATGGTCAATTAAAAACATAAAGCACACCTAGAATTTTGCTAGAATATATTTCACCTCCCACTGTTTTATTTTGCACAGACTGACACTCCTTATGTCCATTGGAAACTGTTCTGCAGAATAGTCAGTGCCATTATTCCACAATTGTTTGGGGATGTTTTTTTTAGTGTTGCAAAGTGATTTGATATAGGAAATGTCACTAAAATTGCAAAGTGAATCAAACATATTTAAAGTGAGTATCTGCACTATATCAAGTATTTTAATATTGTTGCTTCCTCCCTGCTAAAACAGGATCAGCACAGCACATGCCTTGATGCTGTTATTTCAGCTGATTGCAGGTGTTGCCACTACTCATATGCTCAGAGGTACATGTGACCAAATTCTCCCAAGCTACACAGGGAATGGATTGGACTATGAAAAACCAACTCAATTAGTGAATTTCCCTGCTTTTTAGTCCAGGAGGTAAGAAATGGGATTCCGTGCAAGTTTGCTGAGAATGGATTGATAATTTGCATGCTTATTGAGTTCAGTGGGATTTACTCCCCTGCAATCATGCTTAGGATAGGTGAAACTGACCACAGGGGAGGAGGAGGGGAGGAGGAGGAAGAGGGAAAGGAAAAAAGGCAGAGGGGAGGACTGGGATGGGAGCAGGCAGGAGGGGGAGGGGAGGAGGACAGGTTTGATTATTTGCATGTTTACTGAGCTCAGTGGGATTTACTCCCATGCAATCATGCCTAGGATAGGTGAAACTGATCACAGGAGATGGGGAGGAGAAGAGGGGGGGAGCAGGCAGGAGGGGGAGGGGGAGGGTAGGTTTGATCATTTGCATGTTTACTGAGTTCAGTGGGATTTACATATCCTAAGCAATCAAGCTTAGGATAGGTAAAACTGAACATGGGGAGGGAAGCCTGGAGTGGGCAGGTGAGGGGAGGAGAGGAAGAAGGGAGGGGGAAGGGAGAGGAGAGGGGAAGGGTGGAAAGGCAGTTCTGATCATTTTATTATTATTATTATCTTTATTTATACCCCGCCCTTTTTCCCAACTGGAACTCAAGGCGGCTTCTAGATAAAAATAAGTACATATCATTAAGAACCTATAAAAATATAAAACATATAAACATATAAAATCAGCATTAAAACAGGATTAAACTATTAAGATGTTAAAACCAATTAGATATACTTTTAAAATACTGCAACCCAGTTTAGGAGCATACAAGTAAAACAACAACATACAGCATCCTCTTCAGTCACTACCCTTAAAGCCTTCAGTTCCAAAGGCCTGCCAGAAGAAAAAAGTCTTTAGCTGTTGGCGGAAGGACTGCACAGAGGAGGCCATTCTTGCCTCCCTAGGGAGGGAGTTCCAGAGCCTAGGGGCAGCCACCGAAAAGGCCCTATCTCGTGTCCCCACCAGTTGCACTTGTGAAGGTGTTGGGATCATGAGAAGGGTCTCTCCTGAAGATCTCAGGGCCCAGGCAGGTTCATATAAGGAGATATATTTGCATGCTTATTGAGTTCAATGGGATTTACTCCTCTGCAGTCATGGCTGGGATAGGTAAAACTGACCATGGGGGAAGAGGAGGGGGAGGGAAGAGTAGAGGAAAGGAAGAAGGGAGAGAGGGGAGCAGAAAGAGTGGGAGGGGAAAAGAGGGGAGGATTGGAAGGGGAGGGGGAGGGTGAAGTAAGGGGGAGGGGAGGGGCAAAAGGGATGTGATGGGAGGGAGGAGGAGGGGAGGGCAGGTCTGATCATTTGCAAACTTATTGAGTTCAGTGGGATTTATTCCTGTGCAATCATGCTTGAAAATGAAATGGACTGCCTTCAAGACGATTCCGACTTATGGCAACCCTATGAATAGGGTTTTTATGGTAAGCGGTATTCACAGGTGGTTTACCTTTGCCTTCCTCTGAGGCTGAGAGGCATTGAGTGGCCCAAGATCACCCAGTGAGCTTCATGGCTGTGAGGGGATTCAAAATCAGGTCTCCCAGGTCATAGTCCTAGGACAGGTAAAACTCACCATGGGGGAGGGGAAGGAGAAGGAGGGGGAAGGAGGGGATTGGAAAGGGATGGGTAAGGGAGGGGAGGGGCAAGAGGCAGTGGATAGGAGGGAGGAGGAGGGGAAAGACAGGTTTGATCATTTGCATGCTTTTTGAGTTCAGTGGGATTTACTCCTGTGCAATCATGCTTAGGATATGTGAAACTGACCTGGGGGAAGGGCAGAGAGGGAGGGAGGAGGCGGGGGAGGGGAGGAGATTGGATGGGTGGGCACTTGGCAAAGGGAAAGCCCCTTTCCTTTCCAAAAGGAAAACATTGTGAACAGTATCATTCTTTTTCAGGGTTTCCCCCACCTTTTTATTCTACAGTAGGCATGTGTAGCCTCCCACCCAAATTTAAACCAAAGCTGTCCCTGACCACATCCACACCAGACTGTTATTTCACTTTAGGCACTCATGGCTTCTCCCAAAGAATCCTGGAAAATGTAGTTAGTGAAGGGTGCTGAGAGTTGCTAGGAGATGCCCTGTTCCACTCACAGAACGTCAGTCAGAGCAGCTGACTGCTAAACTACTCTGGCCACTGGAGCTCTCTCAGGGGAATAGGAGTCTCCTCGCAGCACCCTTCACAAACTACACTTCCCAGGATTCTCCAGGGGAAGCCATGACTGTCTCACGTGAAATCAAAGTCTGGTGTGGGTGTGGCCCCCTAATTAGGCAAGTCCAGCAGCTGTGAGTCTGGCTTTTAGAACACTGACAGTTGGTTCTTACTGAGCATGCCCAACATTATCGTTGAGTTCAAGCCAAAAATTAAAAAATCATCCAGGCATTTTTTAAACCTTTAAACTGCAGAAGATGAAGGTCAGAGTATGCGGCAATATCAGTAATAGAATATGGCTGATTTTTAATTAATTTCAACAGATTATGAGAACTCCTGACCAAAAAAAGTCCAAAGGGGGTCTGTTGTTTATCTCTCTCTTTTTAGACTTTGAACTCTCAATTCTCTCTGACTGTTTTGTGTATCACCACGAACATTTAAAGGGTTGTTAAGCAAGCATTTCTGAGTTCAGGACTATATTTTTTGTAAAGTTTTGTTTTGAAATGAGGATTAGAATGGCATGGGAGTATTTTTAATTTAACATTGTGGAATACAAAAAATACATGCTGACTATAGTATACAGCCACTCTTGTGGCTTTATATTTAGGAGAAATTGCTTGCAAAAATGTGTACATTAGTCAAAACTTTCTATAAAAATGTGTTTAGTAGCTGGAGAATTTTCATGAGGATTTTTTTTTTTACAAAATTTCACAAATTGCTATTGAAATGGGAACCGAATTTAATATTGGGGAAATGAGAAACTAAGAGAACTGAAATTGACAGATCCTTCCATCAGTGTCAAAGTAGAGGAAAAACAGGTGATTTATACAGGCATACTCTGCAGAGAATTAGGATAGGCTGAAGTTACTTGTTGTATATACACTTAAGGGCAAATCAAGGTTTGTTTGTATACAGGGCAAATTCTACTATAAGGCAGAGTGAGGTGTCCATCTCAGGCAGATGATTTTGGGTTTTATGAAATGGCCAGAAATTGTTATTTAATTTATTATTGTTGCATTTTTATTCCAAAGGAGAACTGGTTGTAGGATCTTCTGCCTCTGGTGCTGAAACAACCTGTTGTGCCTTGGGTGTTACCTACCTTGACTTAGGGAAGGCATTATTTGATCCTCTGCCTCAGGCAATATAATATATTGGGCTGGCCCTATTGCTGTATAATATGTGAAATGATGTTGGTCATTTGCAAAATTATGTTCCTATTTGCATTGCTAGGTTTTCTTAAGCCTTTTCATTGCTTGGCCCTCAGATGGATGATTACCAAGTCTTTGGACTTACTTTCATGGAGAGTGACTTTCTTTTCACTCTTCTGAACTCTTGTCAATCAAAAATCACTCTCCTACTATGAAATTTCACAACATTCTTAAAGATTGATCATGCTCCCTTAAGAAATGATTTCATCAGTTCTACTATGGTGAAAGTCAAAAGCATTGAATGACACTCATTTTTTTTTTAAAAAAAACACCCAGACAATAATATATTTATCTCACTTATTTGGAGCGTATTCAATGGGGATGTGTTTTCTATCTGATTTCTGCTTCAATTGTCTCTCTGTGTGTGTACATACTTGTAGCAACTTCTCTGTCAGTTCCTTTCCCATTCAAGCCTCTGTCAAATGAGTTAGATATGTGATCTCAACAACAGGTTATTTATCATGATGTTTGGTGATGGATGTTGTAGTGATTGCTTCCTATTCTTTCCCCACTGTAAAACTGAATTAGAAGCTACACCGTGGAAATGGACACAATGCACATTGAAATGGCAGCTGGTGGGCTGCTGCTGGAGCCAATTCTGAGCCTTTTGCTGCTCACAACTTGCGTTTCTTGTCCCCCCCAGCACACATGCCAAAGAAAAAGTAAGAAGTACCAGGCTTTAGCACCAGCTGGTCCTGCTTCCCTTTATTCCCTTCATTCTCTCTGCCACAAGTCTGCATCACTGGAAACTTCGTCTATGCAGAAAAGTTTCCATTTTTTCCCTTTACATCATAGTCAAATAGTTAGAAAAAACTAAACTCCTAGGATTTTATGCTGAACACTAATTCCCCTTGGTACATTTATATATACTTTTAACTTTTTCACTCAAACTTAGATACTCACACAAACACTTCTGTAAGTAAAACCCACCATAAGACTTCTGTGTTTTTCCCCCAAAGTGACTAGTCTGCTGTGTGGGGGGGAGAAGAAATCAATACCTGTTTACAACTGAAAGGGGTTTAAAAACAAGAAATCCTTTCCCTATTATGTATGTTTCCTGATACCACAGATGCTGCTAATTGTTATGCACAATTCAGGCAGAGAAAGGAAATCACAAGGGGAACAAGACTGTGAAACATATAAAAAACATGGCCCACATAAAAAAGCAGTCCAGATCTCCTATTCCTCCTCCTTCTTTGTATAGTTGTTTTGTTTGTGTTGTGTGTTTGAGTGTTTTATAGCGCTGAATAACTTCAAAGCTCAGAAACTGTTTCCAAGAAGGAAGCAATTGCAGCTGTTCCCTATTATATTCCAGTTTGTAACACTTCAATTTTTTTAAAAAAAATATGGTTTGCTTGGTATTGGTGCACCCTTATGTGCTGAGAGTTTGTATTCCAGCACTTAAAAGCTTTCACTTAAATATACAAGTGATTAATGCATAATACTACATGGGCTTATTTTTCTATGATTATCCAGAGGGATATTATGGATAACCACCAGCTTATTAATTTAGAGCACTCTTGTATAGACCCTTTAAAAAAACTCTTCTGAGATGCTGTTTCACATTTCATCAAGGAGAGCATGGTCTCTTCACCTTTCCTCTTATTCCCATTGAAATGACCTTTTGATTTGAGTTTCACAAATCAAAGTGTAGATCTGAATCCTGTGAGATTTTTAGACAGCTGTTTTATGCTACATTTAAATGGCAAAGAATCACTCCATTCCACACATTCATTGCTTTGAATGGAAAGCACCTTTTCTTGAACTCCCTCAATGTCCAGAGCTTCATAAATGGAATGCTACTTGAGCAACTTTTTTTATACATTGGGATGGGATTAACTTTCTCCGCAAGTTTAATAATATGCATTTTAAAATAATTATCTGTTTCCTTACAGAGTTTGTATGTCTAGAAGGCCTAGATACCAGTGGGGGTGGGTGGGGGAGGGGGAAGTTGTGAGTAAGCTGCCCCCAGCACTCACTGCCATGTTGGTTCCCCAGTAACAGTGCTGCTGCAACTGCCTGTCTTCACCTTACACTCATGAGCCGGCTCGCCTGTGACTGTAATGGTCCACCAAGTGACCAGCAGCTCCTATCAGGGCCTGGCAGCTACAATGTTGTAGAAATGAATATATGGCAACTGCAAGGCACTGGATGGATCTGAGGGGCTACTTGGCTCCACGCCCATTACAGTGTTATTGCTGCTGCTAGGTAAGCCCACTTTTTTACAAGTGCAAGCGTGAGGCTGGCAGTGGTTGGGTGCTGTGTGTAGCAAGCCTCATATAAGGTATCTGCCCAAGTGGGCTGTGCCAGGCTTTATGGGCTCCAGCAAACATCCTGGTATACTAGGTGCTGACTCTGGCCCATGATCAAGTTCTTAAGAACATATCATTGCATGCAATGCAAATTAAAGTTGTGTTTTCATATCACATTAAACCAGGGGTGGGGAACTGGAATGAGCCAGAGGGGCAGATCCAGAAGACACCAATCCTCCATGGACCGTTTTGACAGGTGTCCACGGCATCCACTTGTCAGTTGCCTGACATCATATGAAAGAGGTGATTGTAAAAAGAAGGATCCTTTGCAGCTGTGGCTTGAATTTGAAAAATAATTCAAGCCACTGTGGCCAAGGAAGAATGCACTTCTGATCTTTCT
The DNA here is from genome assembly GCF_030035675.1 of Rhineura floridana. Taxonomy (NCBI): domain Eukaryota; kingdom Metazoa; phylum Chordata; class Lepidosauria; order Squamata; family Rhineuridae; genus Rhineura; species Rhineura floridana. The sequence continues at coordinate 71,698,912 of NC_084488.1, read as the reverse complement.
TTTGTACCTGTGGCTTGAGTTGGGTGCTTTTTGAATTTGGCGCTTTTTTCTGTTGCCAGGGGATGGGACGGATTAGGATCTAAAACCATTACAAAGAGTTGAAAACAGTTCTGTAGCCCTAGGAAGAATGCCCATGATAGTCAGATCAAAATGTACATATGCCTACTGGTAATGTTCTTGTTACATTTCTTCTGGATTTCCTAAAATACAATCTGAAGTGCTACTTCAGGGGCAAAAGGGTTACCAAATTCTTCCAAGCTACACAGGAAGTGGATTGGACTGTGAAAGACCAACCCAAATTGTGTTTGCATTTTGACAAATTTGTAGGGCAGTACAATATCTCAGAGAGGAGGTCATCTCTCCTACTCCCCGGTGCATTCTCTATAGCTGCCCAATTTCGCTGCTTTTTAAAGTTTGATAGAAATATCTGTGGGCTATAGGTACGTTCTTAAACTGCAAGGTTTTTTTGCCTATTACTGAATTATATATTTGATTGTTGGAAGAACTTTGATCCATTACAGATTTATCCACCTTCAGCTTTACCAAAAGTTAATCCAAAGAGTGTCTACACAATTCATACCTTCAACAACATATATTCAAATAAAAGCAATCTTTTTAAAATTATAGTTACAGAGAGTGTGATAGTATTCGTAACGTCCCCCCCACAAGTGCCACAGAAAAGCAATATTTTAGGCCTCAGTAGCAGATACATACACAGGTCTAGGATTACCTGGTAATTCAAACCGGTTTGATACTTTAGCACAACTTATCATAACATGGTGCCCTGTAGATGTTTTGGACTGCAACTCCAATCATCTCCAACAATTGGCCATGTAGGTTGGGACTGATAGAAGTTGTAGTCCAGAAGCTCTGGAGGGTACCAGGTTGGGGAAGGCAAAATAATTAATTTTAAGTTCCTCCTATTCTATTTTAGGAACATAGGTGTCTTCCTGCTAGCAAGGTCATGTGTGTTTTACAAAGGACAATTCTCTATATGAAGCGTTGTCTCATCCCAATCTAGTTTAAAGAACCATAACAGCAGGTGCCTTGGTGTTGTCAATCCCTAACTCTGGAGATCAGACAAGTCTCCTGGTCTCATTGCCCCCCCCCACTATGATGTCTTGTATTTTAATTCTTACTCAATTTGCATCTATACATGTAAATTAGCATATGCAAATGCTCTGCGACTTCTTTTGTCCCTTGTTTTGGTAATGTATTACCTCTCATTTGGTGATGAGTATATAAGTCACTCTGCTCTTGTGCTAAGGAACAGCCAGCTCCCCATTCACTTGCCTTGTCCTCTACTTCCACTTCCTCTCCTCTCTCCCCACTCTAAGGAAGGGAAGGGGGTCATTAGCTTTTTGTGTGTGTCCTAGCGATGGGCTCCATTTTCACAGTAATCGGATTTGCCATCAGATTATCCATTATTTCTGATCTTCTCTCTCTTTGCTGAGAGGATTTAGAATTTGCAACTCTGCAGCAGTTTTCCAATTTGTTTTTGGTTTTTTAATCCACGTTGAAATTATCGATTGTGTGAGCGTTAATGTTTATCAATCTTAACTTTCTATGTCAGTTCTTGAAATGTGTATTCCCTTTCACTTATGTCAATGAGTGTATTGGGCAGGCGGAGGGGACTGTTGAAATCTGTTAAATGACATTTCTCAAGTGTGCAACCAGACAGGCAGGGAACAAAGGAGGGAGGGAGGGAGGGAGGGAGGGAGGGAGGGAGAGAGAGAGAGAGAGAGAGAGAGAGAGAGAGAGAGCTCCGAGGATCTCAGCATTGTTCCAGAGCAATGGGGCTAGAAGAGGCAGCCAGATTCAAAAAGCGGAAAAGTCTGGCTGCTGCTGTTCTCCTAAGGAGATAGCAAGGGGAAGTATCACTTGATATGAGCTGGCTTTCCCCCGCACGCCCACCCGCCCGCCCGCCTCCCTCCCTCCCTCCCTTCCAATGCACGTGAATTGTGCAGACCAGCTTCTGAATGCCTGTGGGCATGCCCGTTCCCAAGCAGCCGGAGGATTGGCTCCTGCTCACCCATTCATGCAACCTGCTGGGGTGAGTACCTTGCTCACTTTTCCCCTCTCCCTCCTTGGCATGTGTGTGCTAGCAATGGGCTCAGTTTCCTCAATAATTTAATTGCAGGGGTTAGGGTATATCTTAGGAAATTAACAGACAGGAAACAGGAGGGGAGAAGGCACCGATTTGATGATCGGCAATTATTTGGCTAATTTGCACTTGAAAATGCCTCACCCTAACGAAGGACTCCCTTCCATTTTTCAGAGCAAGGCAGAGAGGAGATAGAGGTGCCTTGGTGCCATATTAGCAATTGCTAAACTTTAAAAGGGGGATGACAGTACTATGCCTTGCCTAGGCCCTGCTCATGTCCGAATAGGCATGCAGCCATCTTGTTTGAATATGTAATTGGCTACCTGGAAACTACCCATTTCATTCAAGAATGTGGTTCTTCATTGGTTTAGCTGAGAGTCAGTTTCATGCCTTCACTCATTATATTTACACAACTTTGCTATAATGTGAGGGACCTGTAGAATTCATCTCACATCTGGTAATCATAATACAAAAAGCAGGCATCACCAGCAATTGATTTGAAGTACAGATTACAGCTGAATTCTGGTCCAGACTGTTTTTATAGCCCAAATCAGCTATGAACTGCAATTCATGGATGTACAAAATCACTAGGGCTACTTTCAGTTCTTCTAATTTCTTCTTTTCATGACTTCTAACATTCCGTTTGCTTTCCTAATTGTTGCCAGGTACAAAGCTGATGGTTTTAATTTTGGGTTCTTCATCACTGCCAGATCTTTCTTCTCTTTCCAATAGGCATCTGGAAACTGATTTATTAGCTAACTTGGGGAAGAGCACATAGGGAAAGAGCACATGGTTTTGCGTTATTAATCCAATATTGGTTTATTTGTTTTTAAATAAAATCTTAGTCAATGCCCGTGAGGCAGCAAAAACTCTGGCTCCTGTATGTGAAATACTTAGTGCTTAAAAAAGGAGGATTCATGTGCCGTCATCAGCAACAACAAATTGGCCTGATTTTCCAATTGCAAGTATTCTTTTTGCTGTTCTCTTTGTAGGGATCACAAAGATTTGAAGAAAGGTGGAACATGCAATCAGATGGAAGGCTTGGAAAAGATATCAAAAGAACAAATATGTCACTTTGCAAGCTTCATGCTGTAAGCTGTCTGTACATGTTTAAAATTTAAAGTAAGGGAACAAAACATTCACAGAAATAGTAGCAAGCATAATATTCGGTAAAGACAAGATAGCTGGGGACAGCAGTTCCAAAGCTGTAATCTTCCCCAAGTATATCTAAAACTGTATACTCATGTTTTGGCTTTGACATTAACAAAGTGTAACAGTTATTCACTAAAAAATCAAAGCATTGTTCTGAATTTCATTCAAGAGATTTTGTTTGTAGTGACAACACAAGAAATCAGCATGCACAGAATATCCATCAGACAGTGACTTGGCACTTCTCCTGACAGCCTAGAGAATAAAATACTAAATTATAAATATTTCCAACTGTGAACATCACAGTCTATTCAGATTTTCAGTATGTCTGATTGAATTCTACCTTGTACATGTAAAAATGACCATCCACTGTAGCTAAGAAAATTCCCAGTTCTCAGATTTAATCAAATTCAGTCAAGGTTCCACTCCTGCACTTGGTTTTGAGCTGCCCTCTAAGGCTTAAACTCAAGTTCTTCATATTAGTATTCAGAATGCAGTATGTCAGCATGTAACAACCTTGAATGAGGTTTGTTCCCCTCTCAAATCTTAAAATGTTCATGCGTCCACTTGATTCCTTAGGATTCTGATTAGCCTTCCCCATTCATGACATTCTTGCTGAAATATCTGTTTCATAGTCAGGCCCAAGCAGTTACCTAGCCTTTCAATTGTGGTGTGCCACAGGGTTCTATCCTTGCCCCCATGCTATTCAACATCTATGTAAAGCCGCTGGGAGCCATCATCAGGAGATTTGGGCTGCGGTGCCACCAATATGCGGATGACACCCAGCTCTATCTCTCGTTTAAGTCCTCGCCAGAGTTGGCTGTGGAGACCATTTCCAAGTGCCTGGAGTCAGTAAGTGAATGGATGGGAGGAAATAGGCTGAAGCTAAACCCTGAGAAGACCGAGGTACTGCTCGTGGGAGACAGGAAAAGATTAGGAGCTTTAGACCTGGTGCTCAGTGGGGTAAAACTGCCCCTGAAGGACCAGGTCCGCAGCCTCGGGGTCATCCTTGATTCCCAGCTGTCCATGGAGGCTCAGGTGTCAGCAGTGAGCCGGGCAGCTTGGTTTCAATTACATCTAATACAGAGGCTGCGACCCTATCTGCCTGTCCATCTTCTCCCATGGGTAGTACATGCCCTGGTCTCCTCTCGCTTAGACTACTGTAATGCGCTCTACATTGGGTTATCCTTGAAAACGGTCCAGAAACTGCAGCTGGTACAGAATGCGGCGGCACGTTTGATTACGAACAGCCGTCGCCGCGATCACATCACTCCGGTGTTAGAAGATCTACACTGGTTACCAGTTGTTTACCGGGCCCAATTCAAGGTGTTGGTACTAACCTTTAAAGCCCTATATGGTCTCAGCCCAGCTTATCTGAAGGAACGCCTCCAGCATCAACAAATATGCCGCCTGACTAGATCAGCCACTCAAGACCTTCTCTCGGTCCCACCAGTCAAAACAGCTAGACTGGTGCGGACCAGAGAGAGGGCATTTTCAATCGTGGCCCCCACCCTCTGGAACTCTCTCCCTTATGATCTTCGCCATGCCCCCTCCCTGCCAAGTTTTCGCCAAGCCTTGAAAACCTGGCTATTCAGGCAGGCCTACAAGATCCCTGGGGTAGCCTAATTTTATTGGTTTTAGCTATGGGTGGGTTCGGTTTCATTTTATATTGTAGTTCTTGGGTTTTTGTGTAGTTTGTATGTTGTATTTTAATTGATCTTGTACGCCGCCTAGAGTGGCCGCTTGTGCGGCCAGATAGGCGGCCTAGAAATAAAATTTATTATTATTATTATTATATTATAGCCTTGTGATATATATCTTGATGGCTTCTGGAATACAAATAGCTCATCAGTATTTTTTTAATCTAGCCTACTTGCTTCTGGCAAGGAGGGTTTTAAGTGCCCTCGGGCCAGACCAGTCACCAGAAGGCCATAGTAGGAAGAAAGGAGCCTAGAGTTGTGGAGATGTTAGATGGGAGCACTCAGGAGTAAAGATGGATGCCTCTGAAGACTGCAATTCTCAACATACTTCCTAAGGGACTAAGCCCCATAGAACTCAACAGGACTTACTTCTGAGTAAATATTGTTAGGATTGTGCTGTTGGTAAGGCTTGACTAGGGATCCTCTGCAACAATATCCATATCAAAGTAGGGATGGGAACTGCCTGCCTGGAATGCCTTGCATGCCTTTTAGCATGGATGCTCCAAACGTTTTTACACACTTGACCCTTCACTGCAGAGAGAGGTTTGAGAAATGAGTAAAAGTTAAGAAGATTCTCTATTCTTTCCTGCCTACTCTGTGGGTTGCTATAAACTCACTTTGACAGCTAACCCAATTCCAGTGAGTAATAACTGACAGAGAAAAAACACGCATGGTTTGGTCTACCTTTACAGGCAGTAGATTGGGAACAACATCAGTTGAAGCCACACTTCCCATGTGAATTCTCTTTTACCACTATTGGGCAAAAACAAACCATTATGCAAATAACAAGGTGCAACATCAGTGGGTTTAAGGGGATTGAGCTGACCACATGGAACCATTGTTGTTGCTTCTATGAATGTAAAGGAGTAAGGTCAGAGGTAAATGAAATGCAAATAGAAAAAGAAAAAGAACATACAACAATGATTTCCCAAATGCAGTACCACACCAACCACAACAAGGTTCCTATGAGTAAGAGAGAAAACTTAGCATCCCACAACCAGTCAGGGTTCCTAACCAAAACTAAAAAAAATCCTGGCAGCCAGTCAGCCAAGGTCACAGAAATCCACATGCTGCACAACCTGACCCAGGGGCTGTAGTTAGTACGGAATGCTGCAGCATGATTGCTGACATGAGTGAGACCCTGTCAGCACATAATACCTCTGCTCTGAAATCTGCACTGGTTGCCGATTTGCTACCAGGCCAAGTTCAAGGTGTGCTTTCCACATTACAGGTTCCAATAGTTCTTGTTCTCCTTTTGTAAGAAATCAATCCTTTAGTGTGGCAGTACCTATGCTTGGAACACTCTGCCTATTTACATTAAGCAGGCGCTTCATTGTACTCATTTTTGGCACCTGCTAAAAACATTTTTGTTTAGGCAAGCCTACTCAGGCACGTAAAAGCTATTATTTTTTAATCTGTTTTTAACTGATTGTTGGTTTTATTATTTTGAATGTTTTTAATTCCTGTCTTTAACTGTTTTTGCCAATAATTGTATTGTTTTATTTCCTTCTATAAACAGCTTTGAGGTGTTTTGCAATAAAACAGTATATAAATGTTGTAAATAAAATACATAAATAAATTTCAGAGTCACTGTGGTCCTTGGGTCTCTTTCCTCTTTTAGGCACAAATGAATCTGCCTTACATTGAGTCAGGCCATTTGATACCATCTAGCTCAGAAGTGATGACATGGACTAGTGTTGGCTCCCCAGGATTCCAGGCAATAGTCTCTTCCAGAGATTGAATTTTGGACCTTTGCATGCAAAGCATGTGCCCTACCACTAAGCTACAATCCTTCCCTTTTAAAAAATTATATTTTAAAATTGTTCTTTTCAGTTCACTGGTGAATGCACAGTATACTAGGGCAGATCCACACCATGCATTTAAAGAACATTCAATATAAATTTGAAGGACGTGAATCCCACCACAGAATCCAGGGAACTGTAGTTCGTTAAGGGTGGTGGAAACTATAACTGTGAGGGGAAAACTACACTTCCCAGGATTCTTTGGAGGATGTTGTACACTTTAAATGTGAGTTGGATGTGCTTTAAATGTATTTTGTGGATCTGTATTACGTCATAAACTTTGCCTGCATATAAATAATTTTAATTAATTTTTAAAATGGAAATACGCTGCTACGTTTACTGGGTGTCCGTGGGATATGCACCATCTCTCAGCTTAATCTGCTCCTCAGGGTGAAAACAACAGAGGGGTACCATGACCACCCCAAGGAAGGGCACACTTAAAATGTAGAGGAAATAATAATTTGTAAATAATAATTTACAGCCATAGTGTGAAATCAGATACATAAAAAGACATGGCATGAAAAAAATATTTATATAAGCATGAATGTCAAATATGTTTATTATTTACACAACCTGTAAAGATACTTATAGTGTAATCCTATGCATATTTACTCAGAAGCAAGTCCCTATGGATTTAATGGGATCAAACAGGGAAGCAGGCACAGGACTGCAATTCAGTTATAAGGAACTTCACTTACCCAATCCAAAATTCAAAATCATGCCATGTTAAGCTGTTTTCCAACTGTTTTGTATTTGTTTTATGGTTATTGGAGTTTAAATGGCTTTATTGTTGTGAGCTGCATTGGTTTCCAACCCTACCTCACAGGGTTGCTGGAAATATTCCATATACACACACACTGGAGATGTAAAAATATGCACATCCCATATAATTGTTTATTATCAAAACCAGTTGGCCATTGCAGAACATTTTTTTTAAAGTATTAGTTTCCTGCCAAATAAGAGCAGTGACACTTAAGTGCCTGCCTAACTGCTTTTAAAAAAAAAAGGATTGGAGAGAAAGAGAAAGATTTAGAACACAATCTTTTTCTATATTCACTCAAAAGTCCCACTGATTTTCAGCACAATCCTTACCATGTCTATTCAAAAGCAAGTCCTACTGAATTCAATGGGGTTATGAGGAATTAGCATTGCAGCTTTACTCCCAGAAAAGCTTCATGTTGGGAAGGTTGCTGTAAACCACCCAAAGAGCTTTCGCTATGGGGCGGTATATAAATACAATAAATAAATAAATTAAACAGGTTATGAATAAGACAAATAAACTGCCCTTTTCAACAGTCCAGTAAAATTTAAACTTGTTTGACTCCTTAATTAGAAAAGTATAACACTGCAGCATGTAGCTCCAGGCGCTATTGGATGAAACTGATTATCTAGATCCGTTTCAATCGGGGTTTAGGCCCGGTTTTGGCACTGAGACAGCCTTGGTCGCCCTGTATGATGACCTATGTCGGGAGAGGGACGGAGGGAGTGTAACTCTGTTGATTCTCCTTGATCTCTCAGCGGCTTTTGATACCATCGACCATGGTATCCTTCTGGAGAGACTTGCAGAGTTGGGTGTTGGAGGCACTGCTTGGCAGTGGTTCCGCTCCTACTTGGCGGGCCGTCTCCAGAAGATAATACTTGGGGAACATTGCTCGACCCCGTGGGTTCTCCAATATGGGGTCCCGCAGGGTTCGGTCTTGTCTCCCATGCTCTTTAATATCTATATGAAGCCGTTGGGTGCAGTCATCCGGAGTTTTGGAGTGCGCTGTCATCAGTATGCTGATGACACGCAGCTCTACTTCTCCTTTTCATCTTCTTCAGGTGAGGCGGTCGATGTGCTGAACCGTTGTCTGGATGCGACAATGGACTGGATGAGAACTAACAAACTGAGACTCAATCCGGATAAGACTGAGATGCTGCTGGTGGATGGTTTCTCTGGTCAGATAGTGGATACATACCCTGTCCTGGATGGGGTTACACTTCCCCTAAAGGATCAGGTTCGTAGTTTGGGAGTCGTTTTAGACTCTTCCCTATCACTCGAGGCCCATGTAGCCTCGGTGGCACGGAATGCATTTTACCAACTTCGGTTGGTAGCCCAGCTACATCCCTATCTGAGTAAGGAGGACCTTACATCAGTGGTTCATGCTCTGGTAACCTCACGTTTGGACTACTGCAACGCGCTCTACGTAGGGCTACCTCTGAAGACGGTTCGGAAGCTACAGCTAGTGCAAAATACGGCGGCCAGACTGCTAACAAGAACTAAGCGGTCTGAGAATATAACACCTGTTCTGGCTCACCTGCACTGGCTTCCAATATGCTACTGGGCCAGATTCAAAGTGTTGGTATTAACCTATAAAGCCTTATACGGCGCGGGACCACGATACCTGCAGGAACGCCTCTCCCGTTATGAACCGGCTCGTACACTACGGTCTACTACGAAGGCCCTCCTCCGGGTCCTGACCCATAGGGAGGCCCAGAGGGTAGTAACAAGATCTAGGGCCTTCTCAGTGGTGGCCCCCGAATTGTGGAATAGTCTCCCCGAGGAGGTACGCCTGGCGCCGACACTATTATCTTTTCGGCGCCAGGTTAAAACCTTTCTCTTCTCTGAGGCATTTTAATCTAAGTTATTTATGTAAATGTTGTAATTGGTATTTTAGATGATGTACTTTTATATTTGTTATATTGATATTGTAATTTTATTATTGTATATGTTTCTATGTTTGCCGCCCAGAGAGCTGTTTGCTAGTCAGGCGGGATATAAGCTGAATAAAATAATAAAATAAAATAAAATGTATACTTTTTAAAACTTCTGTTCAAAAATTATTTGAAAGATCAAATGTATATGCCATTTTTACAAGCGAAAAACCCTGCAGTTATTATTATTATTATTATATATACACTTTTATGCCTACCAAGATCCTGCTGTGATCTTTTGTTGTAGTGCAATCCTATGTAATACTGATGCATGTTTACTCAGAAGGAAGTCCCAATCCTATACAGAGAAAGTGCTGTTTATGCTGCTGAAAGCTATATATTTACTGAATTCCTGATGTGAGACAAGCAGAAAAGGGAAACTGTGGATTTAACTATTGCCTGGCAGGGGGTCAACAAATCTTGTCAATCACAAGATTGTGATTGGGGAGGAGTGGCTGACAGTTTGGGTTATATCTTTTGAACCAGACCACCTAGAAAGGAAATTTGTTTTAAATGAAAGCTAACAGTCTGGAGATTAAGGTGACTCACCCTGAGACCCAGAGAAGAGCCCCCAAAACCGGAGTTTCAAAATTTCAAAACTTTAAGGACAGTACTAGTGTCTCACCTTTTAGCATCTGTAAAGCTGACAGGGTAGAATCTTCTGTCGAAATGTCAAAAAATGTACAGTCAGGATTTAGACAACTATGATGGGACTTAATCTGCTTTTTCTGGTCTCTTGAATATTTGTGCTTTTCAATTTCCTCACATGCCCTAACTCTGATTAACCTCCTTGGAATGCAGGTTTAGGGAACCTTTTTCCCTGCAGAACTACATCTCCCATTAGCCCCAGCAAGCTAGGGATAATAGTTTTCCCCAGGGTAGTTCATCAACATTTGGTGGGCCAAAGGTCCTGACGTAATGTATGCTGTAAAGATAGGAACCATGTTCAGGAGTAATGTCTAAACAGGAAATATCCACCCATGTTGGGGCATGGGGCTGCCCAAGCTGACCACACCCTCAATATCCCCACATGCCCTGTCCCCATGCTTTCTGTTCCTTATTTTCCCATGTTGATCCGGAAGGGTCTGAAGGGAGTCTATCTGGCTTGCTACAGTCAATACTATATATAGCTTGAGCACAATCTAGCAGCAAAGTGTAATGTGCTTTAAGCATACATGACGATGTGTTGGAATGTGTCATTAAGGGTTTTTTTAAAGCATACATGCATGCAAGCAACCATATAGAACCTCCTTTAATTCTGTCATTGGAAATGGCAGGGGTGGGGATTACGTTGGGAGCATATACAGTTGAATTTTTGCAACCAAATTTGAGTTAGGGGGATTTGCAGGAGAATTTTTCCTGCCAAATTCATTCAGCCACACTTTGAATCTATTCTGTTGAAGTATAAATAATATAGACCATTGTGTGACATCTTTGGCACTTTGTTTCTAGTAAAACATAGTCAGCAAGCATCAGTGATATGCACTGCAGACATAATTGTGGTGTTGTTGTTCTTTGTTGCTCTTCTTCTCATCATCATATGCATAGGGAAGCTTCGCATCTGTACAGGCATATTGCCTTATTTATTCCACCTAAGTAACTGGAATAAATATCGCTTGAACACATTGCCCAAAATAAATGATCTAATTGCAGCAGTAAGTTGTTTTTCCTTTTTTCCTTTTAGAGATACCCTTTTTAAGTTAGCACTGGTCAAAATCTGGGTTACTATCCAGATAGCCTCTATTGATATCTGTCAGTGCTTCAGTAAGCACAGTATGATATCCAGCGGCCTCTACCCTCCCCTGCTGACTCCCCTCTGTGCACCAGGACACACTTGTTTGATAATGTGGGAGGGCAAGGAGGAGGTGGGGGAGTGGTCACTGGGTTCTTCAGTGGTCTCTTGTGTGACCTTGGGGGGGGGTGGAGTGGCAGCTAGCATAATAGACTGGGACTATTAACCTGCAAAGTTTCCTCAGCTGCCTGCCCTTGATTCTAACACTTTCCCTATGGGCTTTCAGGCCAGTGGTTGACAGAGCCTGATAGGAATTTTACTCTCAAATTCAATTGGCATCTTTGCTCTGTTAAGTTGCGACAGAATAGAAAACACCTAAGGCAGAAATGGCATTGGGCAGGATCTAAAACATAAATGGGGACCCCAATAAGGAGTCTTCAGGAAAAGGGTGCAGGGCCCCTTCCTAGCCTGGGAAGAACTGAGTCTGACCATAACTCCACTCAAAGTTGCCCAGCAGGATCCCAGATGCATGGCCTGCACCACAATGAGGTCTAAATACTGGCTAACTCCCAGGCATGTTTCCAGCAAGCTGGTTTGGGCAAGCATTCAAACAGCAGGGGCTGTTAGAATGGAAACGCCTTTGCCCTACTGCCATTCCAGCTCAGCTTACCTGCTGTAATCAAATAAAATGTGGCCTGTTTTAACCCACAACTGTTTTGGTTGCTCTTATTCCCGCTGCCCTGGGAGCCACATGTGATGGCTGCTAACTTGGCTTTAAAAGAGGATTAGACAAATTCATGAAAGATAAGGCTATCAATGTCAACTAATCTTGATGGCTATGTTCTTTCTTCACTGTCAGAGGCAGTATGGTTCTGCAGGGCCGGCTCCAGGTATGCTGGGGCCCTTGGGCACCAGCCTGCCCTGGGCCCCTCCGCTCCCCTTCTGCGATCCGTGGCAGGAGCGCAGATTGCAGGACAGGAGCTTCCGAGCCACCCGCCATCCCCCCGCTATCACCCTGCTTCACCTACTTTTCTCTGCTGTTTTTTGCAGCTGCGCGCACTGCACACACAAGGTTGCCATCAATGAAGATGGCGGGTGAGGTTTCTGTAAGGGGCTAAAGCATCTGCTGACATCTTGGTTGATGGCACGCACGGGTGTGCTTTGCTGCCATCAACCAAGATGGTGGCAGAGGCTTCAGCCCCTTATGGAAACCTCGGCTGCCATCTTGATTGATGGCAACCCTGCGCACACTCCAAAAACAGCAGATAGAAAGGTAGCTGAAGTGGGAGGATGGCTGGCAGCTCGGAAGCTCCTCCTGTCCTGCAATCTGCGGCTTCTGCCACGAATCGCAGAAGGGGAGCAGAGGGCCCCCTCAGGGGCCTCTGTAGCTCCAGGGGCCCTCGGGCCAGTGCCCCACCTGGCCGCCCTTTAGAACCAGCCCTGTGGTTCTGAATACCTGTTGCTGGAAATCACAGGATGGGAGAAAGCTGTTGCATTCAAGTCCTGATTGCAGGCTTCCTACAGGCATCTGGTTGGCCACCGTGAGAACAGGATGCTGGACTAGATGGGCTCTTATGTTCTTACATTCTCTCAATGGCTCCTATTTTTTTAAAAAAAATGTGAAATGAAATCATGCATTTCACGTATCATTTAGTTTGGATCTGCACTAGGACTAGACAACCATATGCAAAGCTGTTGAAGGAACAGTGGGGAGGATCTGGAGTAAAATACATCAAAAAAATTTAAAAAATAGACTTACTATTATTTTAGAAAGAGAGAGCAAAAAATCACAAAGACCCAAATCCTTTCTTTCAACTTGTAATTATCATTTGGGGGTGTCTCAGGATTCACAGTCTATCAGCTATTAATTACACCATGATCAAATTTTGGAAGCATCTGCCTTTAGATACATTATTCAAGTTGAAAATGGTACTTGTCAAAGGGGAAAACTGGACCTTATGAACCAAATTGGTTGAATTGGTGCCATATGCAGTGCACAATGCAATGTGTGTGTGTGTGTGTTAACAAATTTTTACAATACTTGATGGGTTGGATCCAGTGTATTCCCTCTGTTTACAGAAGGGGCTGAGATCCAGTGGAGGCAACTGTTGGTAAAAGCAGGGAGCAGATGTTTTTAACAAATTCCCCCTTCCCCTGCTCCCTCTTCTCACACAAGGGTCCCCTGAACTGAGTTCTGCATGTAGGAACTCTAGATCCAACTCGTGCTTAATTATCATCAATCACAGCAATATCCTTAGATAGATTTTGCCATTGAAAGAAACATTCCAGAAGAAAGGATAAATGAAAAATTAGCTACTTCAACCACCACTTTGTATCCAATATCCCTATGCAGATGAGACAGCAAAATCAAACCAGTACCCAGCTCTTCAGGTAGAGATAAGGTACCACACTGTTTCATTTTGACAGAAAACAGCCCTTTTCTATTTTTAGTGGCAAGTGTCTTCAAATGAATAATTAACATTGGAAAGCTGATGTGAACAGAGCTGAAAAGCATACTAAAATGTGCCCCAGGCATGTTTTTAAATTAAACAGATTATTTTCTCATCCTCATTTTCTCTAGTGTCTGGCAGTTATGGATGAAGTGATAAAGGAATTATCACTAAAAAACCAAAAACCTGGCCACAAAAGCAATAATGGGAAACTCTGCTCTGTAGCTGTGTATTGCTATCCCACCCTCAAATTCTATGCTTTGTCTTGGATACTGTTTCACAGCAAAGGATGAAGAGATAATAGAACTGCTGAGGAATGGGACACCCTAAGAATGCTCTTTCTACAGTACTAGTCCTTTTTAATGTCATGGCTGTTGCATTTTTGCCTGTGCGTTTTCACCACCAGCCATTGATTACACCCACAGGAATGGCACCATTAATACCAGTCGCTCCAATATGCAAAATTATACACATACATGTTCTATGTGAAATTGAAGAGCTTCCGTAGGTCATTTGAATGTAAGATTTTTCTGATTACATGAAGTTTACTTTCATAATGATGTGGCAAATTTCTTTTGCTTCATCTGCATTCAGTTCAAAGTTTGGGTTTTGCTGCAGGAAATATGTCAATCATGATCAACAGTTGGACTTTTAGTCAGTCCAACCAAAATGTCAAAAGAAAGTGAGCAAACTTTTAAGTTCACCATAACGTTTCACCATTCACCTAGGGAATGACTGTAGCTTAGTGGTGGAGCACATGATTTGCATGGAAACGATCACAGGTTCAATCCCTGACATCTCTTGGTTTGGTTGGGAAAGACCCATTGCTTAATCCGTGGAGAGCTACTGTCAATCAGTGTGGATGACACTGAACTAGACAGACCAATGGTCTAACTCCGTATATGGCAGTTGCCTATGTTCCTAGCAGGATGGATATTAAACTAAGTTGGGGGTGTCAAGGAGATTTTTTTAAAAAAAGCTGTCTTGATGTTGAAGCCTTTTTTATATCTCCTTCCACCCTCTGCTTTGTTTAACATCAAGCATGAAGGATCAAAGTGTCAAAAAGGGATGGGCAGGAGCCACAAATGAATAAGGAGAAAGGGAGAGTTTGGGGAAACAGACCGTAGACATGCAGCACACTCCTTTGTGTGAATTGTTGTTATGTGCCTTCAAGTCGATTATGACTTATGACAACCCATGGATCTTTGCTAGTTCTCTCACAGATGCCCTCCCTAGTCCTAGCCTTCTTCTGATTTCTTCATTATTGTCTCCATTTTGGTTAATGACTGTGCCAATGTATTGATAATCCTTGACAAGTTCAATGTTCTTATTGTCAACTTTAAAGTTACATAAATCTTCTGTTGACATTGCTTTAGTCTTTTTGATGCTCAGCTGTAGTCCTGCTTTTGTGCTTTCCTCTTGAACTTTCATCAGCATTCGTTTTGAATCATTACTGGTTTCTGCTAGTAGTATGGTATCATCTGCATACCTTAAATTATTGATATTTCTCCAATTTTCACGCTTCCTTCATCTTAGTCCAATCCCGCTTTCTGTATGATGTGTTCTGCGTATAAATTAAACCAATAGGGTGATAAAATACACCCCTGTCTCACACCTTTTCCGATGGGGAACCAATCGGTTTCTCCATATTCTGTCTTTACAGTAGTCTCTTGTCCAGAGTATAGGTTGTGCATGAGGACAATCAGATGCCTTGGCACCCCTATTTCTTTTAAAGCATTCCATAGTTTTTCATGATCTATACAATCAAAGGCTTTGCTGTAATCTATAAAGCACAGGGTTACTTCCTTCTGAAATTCCTTGGTCCGTTCCATTATCCAACGTATGTTTGCAATATGATCTCTGGTACCTCTTCCCTTTCTAAATCCAGCTTGGACATCTGTCACTTCTCACTCCATATATGGTAAGAGCCTTTGTTGTAGAATCTTCAGCATTACTTTACCTGCATGGGATATTAAGGCAATAGTTCAATAATTACTGCATTCCCTGGGATCGCCCTGGGATTGTGTGAATACTAATAAGTTAAATGTGGCTTACCCCAAGCTATATTGGGCTATTTTCCTGTGATTACATTCACATGATGGGGAGAAGCAGCACCATGCTTCCTGGCCCTGCATCCTCTGTTGTGTTGTCATTGCCCAATCCATCTTTCATGCTATCAGCTTTTCTTTTTGTGTGTCTTATAACTCCTAGGGTCCAATGCTGGAACTGGTCCTGGTATATTGTTTTCATTATTCCCTTCCTATTTATAAAGCCAGGCAGAGGTAGCACTCTGCTGAGGCAAAGCAGAAGTTGAATGCCATCCCCGCAGGGTGGGACCAATTTGAGCTAAGCCCAAGAAAGACACTCACTAGGACACATTTCTGTTTGTGAGGTAGGTCTGGAGGCTCTGGTCCCAAATCCATAAGATAGGAGTTATAAATCAATCTGTCTGTGGTTGAAATATAAAACACATGACCTACCAACTTGTTTTGAAACAATGTGGCCAGATACAGTTATAACAGACACATTATAGTATGCCTTATGATGTGTTTGCCTCCGCTGACTTTCCTGGGGTCAGTCAGTCTTTATTTCCTACAGTATAAAGCAAGAACAGCTAGTGAAGTCCACTCCAGACTTGGATCAGAGGACAGCACTTCAGAGGACTGCCCTCTGTGCAGAAGGACACATGACAATCCTTGTTCAAAAAAGGTTACAGATATGCTGAATATATACTGAATGTGATAATCTCATTGCCATATTTCTGCTGTATTAAAAGAAATGTTTCATGGCAGCAGAATTCTTTGGGATATAAAGCATCAGGAGGCCACTTCTTGACTGGCACATCATATTATAAGCATATTTATTCTGGAAGGTGAGTAACCTAAAACAAATGGACTTAACAGCCCTAAAGAAATGCAATTGCTGATTTTTACTTTCCATATCCAATGTTTGTTTTCTTGTTGCTCAGCATAACGATTGTGAAGAAGGAAGGTGCATCCATAGAGCCATGCATGCAATTGGATTCTTGTAGATACAGGCTGCAAACTAATGGATCCTTACTTGGGAGAAAGCCCTACTGAACACAGTGGGACTTCTTCACACAGGCCATTGTTAAACTATGGAATTTGCTCCCAGAAGAGGCAGTGATGGCCACCAACTTGGATGACTTTAAAAAAGGATTAGACAAATTCATGGAGGATAAAGATATCAGTGGATACGATAGTAACCCTGATGGATATGTCCTACTTCCACTGTCAGAGACAGTATGGTTTTAAATACCAGTTGTTGGAAACTGCAAGAGGGCAGAGTGCTGTTGAACTTGCTTGCAGGCTTCCCATATGCACCTGGTTGGCAACTGCCACAACAGGATGCTGAACAAGATGGGCCACTGGCCTGATCCAGCAAACTTCTCTTATGTCCTTATGGACTTTCTTGAGTAAACTTATTTAATGGTGCCACGGCAGTTCCTGAGGCTTTTCTGTTGCTTTCTGATATTTTAAATATGCTGGTAGAAGAAGCTCAGAGAGGAGGATCAGAAAGAAATAGGTGTTTAGATCTGTCTGGTAGTCTAAGACGTTTAGCCTAGCATTGGACCTACTATCCTCTTCCATTCTGTCAGTCTCTGCCAGTCCATTTAAGCTGCAGGATTCTCAAAAGATTAAAAGCAAGGATTCTTAAAGTAAAGTTCAGTTCTCAGCACATAGACTACTGTCAGGAAAGTTAAAATATGAGAGATAAATTCATGGACAAAAATGCCAAGAGTGACTGGGCCGTTTATGGTTAATCTTTCCATCTGACAGTTGCATTAGAAAGGAAAGATTAATCATATTTTCTCCCTTCTGTGGTGGACAGTCTTCAGCTGTCTAAATGCATTAACTGAGTGGCCTGCCCACTGTAAGAAATGGATAAAAATGTTTTGAAAGACTTCTTCTTCTTCTTCTTCCCCCCCTCCTCTTTTTTTATCTCCATAAATGAGAGCAAATAAAAGAGGGGTAAAATTAATTACCCACAATTCTACATATATTCTTGAAATTCATTATCATGTTGTCTAATAAATATTTTGTTTTACCCCATTCTAGACTTATAAACGATAGTCTGTTCAATTTGATGATTTCCACTTGTTTCCACTAGTTTTGGTATTTTCTTAATAGGAATAGCCAGTAAACACAGATAGTGCTTTCTTATGCCTTAAGAACTGGCAGTTTCTTTCTTTCCTTCTTTCAAGCATTTTGCCCTTCAATCATATTTCCAGGACAGTTTACGAGAAGAATAAAAAAATTAACAGGTAAATAAATATACAGTAAAAACCACAAAAGTAGCATAAAGCAACCATCACATTTAAAATTGAATCTAAAAACCTCAAGAAAACAGAAAGGTCTTTGCCTGATGCTGATGGGGCAATAAAGTTGGTACCAGTCAAACCTCTCTGTGGAGAGCATTCCACACCTGGAGTGCCACCACTGAAAAGGACCTCATTCTAGTAGCCCCTACCTCACCACAGATGGAGGGGCACCCATATAAGTGCTGAAGTGTTTCTCAGTGCCAGCGCACAACTGATGCTCTTCCTTCTAGTTTACCTCATACTGCTGTCCAGTGCTGAGTTATGGGCCACCACCTAACCTGCAGCAAACATGGGTGATAAACCCAAGAAAGACCTTCCTTGCAACTTCTCCAGTCAACATGCTTTACCATTTCTTGACCAGTAAGACTAGGTGGGTTTTCCACCTTTTCTCCTCTAATTTCTTGACTGCTATGAAATCCCCCTCTCACCACCACATAAAATATAATTCTACTCATGAACTGCTTGAACTGTCATTGAGAGCTTCAACAGTGTTTCTGGGGAAAAATAATATTGACTCCCCATTTCACCAGTTACAATGTTCTTTCAGCTTCATTAGCAATTTTACATGGATGGTGGTGGGGTGGTGATTAAATTTATTACCCAACCTTCACCAGCAGGTCCCAGGGCAGATTACAACTCCTAACCTTAAATATTAGACAGGCACCATCTCTGTTATCTTTTCAGCGCCTATTGAAGATCTTCCTCTTTCAACAAGCCTTTTAAGTTGAGACCTTGTCCCAGTCTGCTTCTGTGTTGGAATTGCTTTTTAATATGCTTTGAAATCTTTCTTTTTTTAAAAAAAGATATGTTTTTTAACCTTTTAAAAAAATATGTTCAGAGCTTTTTAAAAATATGTTTTTAAAGTTGTTTTGTTTTAATGTATTTTAATGTCTGTTTTTATAATTTTCAAAGTGCTTTTAGTGCTTTAGTTTGCTGCCCTGGACTCCTGCTGGGAGGAAGGGTGGGATATAAATAAAATAATAAATAAACCATGTATACTCCAAACAATCAGCATTATCAGCAGCCAATCCAAATATGCACTGCATAATGCTTCTTGATGTCTGACCGGTTTGCTTTGGGTTACATTATTGAGAACTTCAGATTTGCTCTGCTGGATTGGACTAAAAATCCATCTAGTACAGCCCTCTGGTAGCTAGATGCCCTTCCCCTTACAGAAACCAACAATCTAAGCAAAACATATTGTTAGGAAATAATGTGTGACTAGAAATTTCTCAAGGGCACTGGCATAAGTTTCAAACATCCCTAATTGTTAAAGATATAAAGCAGGTAGAGCTGGGGGAGAAATTGGATTCAGTTCACATTTAAAGCCAAACCTATAAAATACACACTTTCCAAAACACACTCATCAAAATTCATACTTGTCTGCATTTTGTGATGCAGTTCTCCAGCCAAGCAATGTTTACAAAATTACATATATTAGGGGAAAGTGTGCATGAAAAAATATATATTAGTGAAAATTGCATTGTTGTTGTTATGTGCCTTCAAGACGATCATGACCTATGGCGACCCTTACATACAAAAATACATTATATTAGGATATTTTGCATACTAAAATGCATTATATTAGGAGAAATTGCTAGCAAAAATGTGTACATTAAAACTGTGGACAAAAATGTGTTCATTAGAAATTCACACTAAAAAATTGATGAATTTTCATGAGGATTTTTTTTAAAAAAATTGCAAATTGCTGCAGAATGTGGAGAACTGAATTAAAGATTAGAAAAATGAGAAACTGAGAAAACCAAAATTGACAGAACCTTCCGTCCCTAACAGAAGGAAGTAGGATCTAGAAATAGTTGTGTGGAAAGAATCAGTTATGAATGAGACTGTCAGGACCCTTCCTGTCAGGATCCCACCTCAGGCCAGCACCTGCTAGGATCCCGCCTGTGGCTACCACTTTATCACGGTCCCACCTCAGGGTCCTGGTTTTTAAATGGTTCTCTCACAGGCTCTAGCAAAGATCTCTCAAGATCCCACTGCTAGGCAGCACCACCACCAGTCACTCCCAGTAATTCAATATTGCCTTAAGATTGTGCCTTGGTCTCCTCCAGGCCTATTGATACTTTGTTTCTGGGTGCACTTGCAGGCCACAACCCCCCTGTATCTTTGTGCCTATAAAGCATACAGCCATGGGTTGCTCCGGATACTGGATTATGTTACATTATCTCTTCACCGCTGCCACCATTGATACTGTTTCCCAACCTTGGTATATGCCCTGCCCACCCTTCTGGTCTGTGTAAACCCAGCCAAGGATCAGGCGTTAGGTAAACCAAGAAATATTTATTTATATACATAGGAATAACAAGATTACTTAAAGGTATAGTTTAACAAGCATATGGTTTCATCAGATGCGTTACTCTTTATGTTACTAGTCGTCAACAACCTGCCTCACTACCAGCCTAATCCAATCCAACCCACAAAACCAACTCTCTCCAACCAACCCCTCAACCAACAGAACTCCACTCCAACTCTCATCCTCTCATTTATACCATCAGACACGCAAACGCTGTCCCGTCCAGAGCCGAAAGAATGAGGCTGGAGTGTGCGTGCAAGTAAATCTTGTTTTATTAGAGTAATGGATACATCAAAAGCTTTGCGCTTCATAGGAAACCTTACGCTAACTCACTAAAGTCCCTAACTATACTCTAGACATGCTCTGCAGCGTGTGAAGGAAGTTGACTCAACGACCCCCCCCCGGGAGCGGCAGGCTTATATAGGAAATGTTTTTGAACGTAATCTCTGACTCCTTCGCAATTCCTGTCTTTGCCCTGTCCGTTTCTCGCAGTGACAGGAACGAGGAGACAGGGGACACGCATCCAACAACTCATCTGAAGACACCTGCTCCCGAACAACAGGCTCGAGGTCAGAGGGTGGTGCCACACTGGAATCCTCCTGGGAACTGCTTGGAAAAGGAGGAGCTGGCACTAACTCTGAAGCTTCCCCCCACAAGTCCTCTGCATCAACTGGGGGTGGTCATCCTTCCATATAAAGTCCTTCTGTTCTGCCTGGGGTGATGCGCCCTCTTCGACCCGCTGCTCCTGCACGAAAGGGTCCTGTTGTTGCGCTTCACGAACTTCAGCTTCCCAAGAATCTTGGCAGGCCCCTACTACTCCCCGCTTGGGAGGGATTATGTACTGTAACGGTCTTGGGGTGGGATCCCTCAGAAATTCTGGCTTCCTTGAGAGGGCATCCCCCCGCTTATTCTGTGCTTGGGAGATATAATGAATTTTGAAATGGGACCGTGCGAAGAACTGAGC
Source organism: Rhineura floridana (assembly GCF_030035675.1). Taxonomy (NCBI): domain Eukaryota; kingdom Metazoa; phylum Chordata; class Lepidosauria; order Squamata; family Rhineuridae; genus Rhineura; species Rhineura floridana. The sequence goes on along the minus strand of NC_084488.1, from coordinate 71,677,661 downwards.
CCAGCGCACTTGCCTCTGATTGAGTTTACGGGCGGTATGAAGACTCTCTAGATTACGATGGTCCGTGCACACCTCAATTTCATGCTGCGCCCCTTCCAGATGGTGTCTCCAGGCTTCAAAGGCATCTCTAATGGCTAATAGCTCCTTTTCCCACACAGTGTAGTTTTGTTCAGAGTCGGTTAACTTTCTGGAAAAGTAGGCACAAGGCATCAGTTCTCCCCCTTTCTGGGCCGGTTGCAAAAGAAGCCCTCCGATCGCAACGTCCGACGCATCCGTCTCTACCACAAAAGGGAGCGCCGGATCGGCATGCTGTAGTATGGGTTTGGTAGCAAACCTTCACTTCAGGCTCTCGAAAGCCTCTTGTGCAGCTTCTGTCCATTGGAAAGGTCCTGAGCCCTTCAGGCAATCCATGAGCGGTGCGGTCTGATGGGAGTAGTTGGCTATGAAACGATGGTAGTAATTCGCAAAGCCCAAGAAGCGTTGCAAATCCTTCTTGGTCTTGGGGGGTTGCCACGTGAGTACACAACGAACTTTTTCTGGGTCCATTTCTACTTCTGCTGGAGAGATCCGATACCCCAGAAAGTCCAACGTGGTTAGGTCAAACCCACACTTTTCCAGCTTCGTGTAAAGACGGTGTTCCCGTAACTTCTGCAGCACTGCACGCACATGCGAGTCGTGTTCCTCGGGAGTATTCGAATAAATCAGGATATCATCCAAATACACTATCATAAAGTGGTCCACAAAGTCCCGAAAGATGTCATTCATAAAATTTTGGAAGACTCCAGGTGCTCCCGACAACCCGTGTGGCATCACCAAATACTCAAACTGACCGTAACGGGTCTTAAACGCCATCTTCCATTCATGGCCCACCTTAATCCTCACCAAGTTGTAAGCTCCTCTCGAGTCCAGTTTCGTGAAAATTTTGGCAGAACGCAACCTCTCCAACATTTCCCTAATGAGCGGCAGCAGGTAGCTATTGGGGATAGTGAGCTGGTTTAGGGCGCGATAATCATTACAGGGACGGAGCTCCCCCCTTTTTTCTTCACAAACAGCAGAGGTGCGCCAGCTGGGGACCGTGAAGGGTGAATGAAGCCTTTCTTCAAATTGGCGTCCAGAAACTCCCTTAACGCCGCCAACTCTGGTTCAGATAGAGAGTAAATCCGCCCGGCGGGGATGCGTGCTCCAGGCACCAAATCAATGGCACAATCATAGGGCTGGTGAGGAGGGAGTTGTTCCGCTTCCTTTTTATCGAAGACGTCCCTAAAACTCCCATACTTGGCAGGCAAAGTTATCTCCCTTGGGGGAGACGCCCCTGCCAACACCTGTGGCTCCTCTTCAGGCTGGCAATGTTGATGACAGTACTTGGAGATAAAAACCACCACAGCTTCATGCCAAAAGATTGTGGGGTTATGCCTAACCAGCCAAGGCATACCCAACACCACCGGGAAATGCGGCAAGGATGCCACATAGAAGGACAGGTCTTCCCGATGCCCAGGGACCTTCACTTCCACGGACTCAGTCACCCGAGTCACCCCCCAGACTTCAGAGGCCGGCCATCTATAGTTTCCACTGCCAACGGCTGACTCAGTTCTGTTGTGGGAATAGCGTGGTGTAGCTCCAAGTCCCGGTCTATGAAACAAGAGGATGCTCCACTGTCAATCATAGCCTTGGCTGAGAAGCTCTCACCTGAGGATAGGGTGATGCAAATGGGCAACAGAAGGGCCCCTTGGGAGGGAAGGGGTCGTAACGGAGGCTCAGTGTCTGTAGCACCCCCCAACTCACTAGCCTCTACGAGAGCTGGGATGTGAAGTTTTCTGGTGGCTGGGATCTTCCGGTTTTGGCTGCACAGTTTCTGGCGAGGTGTCCAGACTTTCCACAATAGAGACACAGTCCTTCCCTCAGGCGTCTTTCCCTCTCCTCCTCTGTCAATCGCGGTCTAGCCCCCCAATATGCATGGGCTCCTCTCCTGAGACAGTAGGGATGCCAGGATTGGGCATGGGGCACGCACGGTGCAGCGTAGCAGCAACCTGACTCCGTGAAGGCTCCATTCTTCGCTCCAACTTTCTTCCTTCTAAGCGGCTGTCTATCTGCAAACTCAGTTGAATCAAACCCCTCAGTGAGTCAGGGGGTGTGGAGCGCGCCAGTTCATCCAACGCTTCTGGACTCAGTCCATTTCTGTAGAAGTACATCAAGGCTGGGTCATTGTACTCTGTCTCCTGAGACAAAACACGAAAAGCATTCGTGTATTGCCCTACAGACCCCTTTCCCTGTCTCAGGGTCCCTAACTGTCGGGCAACCATCTCCTTCCTCTGGGGGTCTCAGAACATGTCCCCCATCACATTCTTGAAGGCATCAAACTGGCGCAATATCTGGTCATTGCGAATCAAATACAGGGTGGCCCATTTTGCCGCTTCACCTTCCAATAAACTGATGATGAACGCCACCTTCGCATCATCAGTTGGGAACTCAGCTCTGCGTACTTGAATGTACAACTCACATTGGGCTAGAAACGTGGCAAACTGTTCACTCTGGCCCCCGTATCGCACGGGGAGCCCCACTGGAGACTTCACAGGGGCTGCCGCCCCGGGAGGCGCAGCCTGGACTTGGGCAATCAAGGCATGGAGATTCTGGTTATCCACTTGCAAGGCTTGCGTTACCACTCTGAGGGTTTGGTTCTCGGCTTGTAGGGCTTGCGTAGTCACTCGGAGGTTCTGGATCTCGGCATACAAGGCTTCCATGGTGATAGGTACTCCCCCTCTTGCTCCGTTCTGATCCATGTCATCCGCCATGGGAACCAGTTTGAGTAGGGATGGTGGTTGAGTCAAACTGTCCCATCCAGAGCCGAAAGAATGAGGCTGGAGTGTGGGTGCAAGTAAATCTCGTTTTATTAGAGTAATGGATACATCAAAAGCTTTGCGCTTCATAGGAAACCTTACGCTAACTCACTAAAGTCCCTAACTATACTCTAGACATGCTCTGCAGCATGTGAAGGAAGTTGACTCAACGACATAGGAAATGTTTTTGAACGTAATCGCTGACTCCTTCGCAATTCCTGTCTTTGCCCTGTCCGTTTCTCGCAGCGACGGGAACGAGGAGACAGGGGATGCGCATCCAACAGCTCATCTGAAGACACCTGCTCCCGAGCAACAGGCTCGAGGTCAGAGGGCGGTGCCACACTGGAATCCTCCTGGGAACTGCTTGGAAAAGGAGGAGCTGGCACTAACTCTGAAGCTTCCCCCCACAAGTCCTCTGCATCAACTGGGGGTGGTGCGCTCGGCTCCTCGGAAAGGGCGTTACTCGTGGGAACTGGCTGGAGAGCAGGCTGCCCCCCTCCCGCACGACCCTGCTCAGACACAACAATCTCCAACTCTACTTCTTCTGACTGCGGAGGTGCCTGAAACTCATGCCTCCCCCCTTCCTGTCCCTTCTGAGTTGGCTGCAGCACAACAAACGCTCAGTCAATCATAATACAACATTCTCCAGCATTCCAGCCCATGTACTCCCCCCTCTCACTCAGTCCACTTACCATATAGACTCTAATAAACCCGCACTTACCATATTTACAGTCATATATATACAGGGACATCACAGAGACAAGCAATTTAAAAAAGGTAAGGGGTATCTGACTAGTTTCTATTTTTATTTAATTTGCAGTAGCACACGGTTAAGTAAAGTATCCGTAGATCTAGTCTGTGTAGATCATTTATAAAACTGGAAGGCCACATTTCCCAGGCCTGAGATTCCCCACCCATGATATACAGCATTTCCATTTTTGAAAGTATTATATTCTGTGATATATACTCAAAATGTATTCTAAAAAATAGCTGCTATGTGTCCCATTGTGAGAATACAGCTGAAGAGACATTGACGTTTCAGCATGAGAACCCAATATGTGAATATCTTGCTGGAAGTAAAAACTTGAACCCACACTGGAAACAATGCAAATGTATGTTCATTTCCATTTTGATATATGGATGAGGACATTTATGTTATGTTTCAATTGCAACCAAAGACCCAAACATCATTCCAAAACAAAGCACAACAGGATTACAAAACATGTCCAAATGAGAATGGGTTTATAGCTGAAAGCATTTCAAAATAATTCTGTAAAGTAGGCTATATTTATTATCCCAATATTAAAGATGGTGTCACTAAAAGTAACAAAATAATGGCTTGATTAAGGCCACCAAGTGAGTTTATATGGGAGTGGGATGGGGTAAAACCAGAAACTTCCCAGCTCTTACATAAATGACTACCAAATTGTAATAAATCAAACTGCATGTACAGAGATTAGATGAGCATGTTACACAAGTTATCTTGAGTCAATTGCTCTGTGAACATCTCCATGTACTGAATCTGCTCTGTAGTCCCCTCAGGGTTACTAACATCAAGAGGCAGAGCATTTAAAAGGGGCTCTGGAGATGTGCATTTGGTTCCACCTTGACAACATGCGGCTCTTCCCCTTGTCTCTTTCATCTACACATTAGGATAGATGTCTGAGGAGTTGTTTTTGTTGTTATGTGCCTTCACGCTGCTAACGGCAACCCTATGAATCAGTTACCTCGAAGAGCACCTGTCACGAACCGCCCTGTTCAGATCTCATAATTTCAGGTCTGTGCCTTCCTTTATGTAATCAATCCATCTCTTGTTTGGCCTTCCTCTTTTCCTACCCCCTTCTGTTTTTCCCAGCATTATTGTCTTTTCCAGTGAATCATGTCTTCTCATGTCCAAAGTATGATAACCTCAGTTTCATCATTTTAGCTTCTAGTGACAGTTCTGGTTTAATTTGTTCTAACACCCAATTGTTTGTCTTTTTCGCAGTCCATGGTATCCGCAAAGCTCTCCTCCATCACCACATTTCAAATGAGTTTATTTTTCTCTTATCCACTTTTTTCACTGTCCAACTTTCACATCCATATATAGAGATCAGGAATACTATGGTCTGAATGATCCTGACTTTAATGTTCAGTGATACATCTTTGCATTTGAGGATCTTTTCTACTTCTCTCATAGCTGCCCTCCCCAGTCCTAGCCTTCTTCTGATTTCTTGACTATTGTCTCCATCTTGGTTAATGACTGTGCCAAGGTATTGATAATCCTTCACAAGTTCAGTGTCCTCATGGTCGACTTTAACATTACATAAATCTTCTGTTGTCATTACTTTAGTCTTCTTGACATTGAGCTGTAGTCCTGCTTTTGTGCTTTCCTCTTGAACTTTCATCAGCATTCTTTTCAAATCATTACTGGTTTCTGCTAGCAGTATGGTATCATCTGCATATCTTAAATTATTCATATTTCTCCCTTCAGTTTTCACACCTCCTTCAGCTTGGTCCAATCCCGCTTTCCATATGATATGTTCTGTGTACAGATTAAACCAATAGGGTGATAAAATACACCCCTGTCTCACATCCTTAACGATTGGGAACCAATCTGTTTCTTCATATTCTGTTCTTATAATAGCCTCTTGTCCGTAGTATAGGTTGCGCATCAGCACAATGCTTCACTCCATAGTTCTTCTGGTTCTCTGTCAACTAAGTTTAAAGCCTCAAATCTGTACCTTATTTGATCTTTATATTCTTCTGGGATGCTTGAAACTATTGTCGCTCAGGATTCCACAACAAGAGGAGGCTTAATGCACGAATGGTGGACTGGAGAGTTGGCCCCTTAGATGACAAGTGGGTCAAAGGTGTACTAAAGCAGTGTGAGATTGCAAAAAAGCTAAATGAATTCTTTGTGTCTGTCTTCACCATGAAGGATATAGGGCAGATCCCTATGCCTGAACTAACTTTTGCACGAAGGGAGTCTGAGGAACTGAGACAAGCAGTGGTGGCAAGGAATGAAGTTCTAGACTTAATACACAAGATAAAAACTGACAAAGTGCCAAGTCCAGATAGCATCCACCTGAGAGTGCTCAGACAACTCAAATGTGAGATTGCTGATCTTCTAACAAAAATATTTAACTTGTCCCTCAGATCTGCTTCCATTCCTGAGGACTGGACAGTAGCCAATGTTAACACCAATCTGTTAAAAGGGATCCAGGCAGGGCCGGTTCCAAAGTGCGGCCAGGTGCGGTCCTGGCCGAGGGCCCCTGGGGCTACAGGGGCCCCTGAGGGGCCCCTCTGCTCCCCTTCTGCAATTCGCGGCAGGATAGTTGCCTCGGGTCGCACGGTGAGAGCTTTGGGGCTCTGCCATGCCCTTGCTTAACCTACCTTGTTCTGCGGTTGCACACACAGTGCTGCCCTTAACTAAGATGACAGCTGAGGTTTCCCTAAGGTGCTGAAGCCTCTTCCACCATCTTGGCTGATGGCACACATGAGTGCTGAGCGCATGCATCCCTTCCGTGAGCCAAGATGGCAGCAGAGGCTTCAACTCCTTAGGGAGACCTCGGCAGCCATCTTTGTTAAGGGGAGCACTGTGTGTACAACTGCAGAACAGCTGAGAAAGGTATGTTAAGCAAGGGAATGGTGGGGCGTGCGATCTGCGGCAGTGATCCTGCCACAAATCACGGAAGGGGAGCGCCAGGGCCTGGGGCAGGCTTGTGCACAAGGGCCCCAGCATGTCTGGGGCTGGCCCTGGATCCAGGGGGGATCCTGGAAATTACAAGCCAATTAACTTCTGTCCTGAGAAAACTGATAGAAAGTATTATTAAAGATAAAATAACCAAGCATATAGAAGAGTGAGGCTTGCTGAAGCAGAATCAACATAGCTTTGCTATGCAAGGGTAAGTCCTGTCTCTCTATTCCAGCCTTTCCCAACCAGTGTGCCTCCAGATGTTGTTGGACCACAATTCCCATCTTTCCTGACCATTCGCAATGCTGGCTGAGGCTGATGGGAGTTGTGGTCCAACAACATCTGGAGGCACACTGGTTGGGAAAGGCTGCACTAATCTATTAGAGTTATTTGAGAGTGTCAACAAGCATGTATATAGAGGTGATCCATTGGACATAATGTTCTTTGACTTTCAAAAAGCTTTGGACAATGTACCTCACCAAAGACTCCTGAGTAAGTTTAGCAATCATGGAATAAGAGGAGAGCTCCTCTTGTGGATCAGGAACTGGTTAGGAAACGGAAAGCAGAGAGTAGGAATAAGTGGACAGTTCTCCCAATGGAGGGATGTGGAGTCCCCCAAGAATTGGTATTGGGACCAGTGCCTTTTAACTTGTTCATAAACAATCTAGAGTTAGAGGTGAGCAGTGAGATGGCCAAGTTTGTCGATGATACTAAATTGTTCAGGGTGTTAAAACATGGACTGTGAAGAGTCCCAAAATGACCCCTCTAAATTGAGTGAATGGGTTGTAAAATGACAAATGCAATTCAGTGGAAACTAGTGTAAAGTTATGCATATTGGAGCAAATAATAATAATTTCACATATACGCTCATGGGGTCTGCACTGGCAGTGACTCACCAGGAACGAGACCTTGAGGTTGTCATGGATAGCTCAGTGAAGTTGTTGATCCAGTGCACGGTGCCTGTGAAAAAAGCAAATTCAATGCTAGGGATCATTAGGAAAGGTGTTGAAAATAAAACCGCCAATATCATAATGGCATTATATAAATCTATGGTGCTGCCACATTTGAAATACTATGTTCAGTGTAGAGGTGGGTGGGAAATCCACTGAATTCAGATGTAAAATTGGATTTTGTAAAATTTCACATATTCTCCATTTTTGCGGAGTGATCACATTTGCTTCCAATACCGGAAAGACCCTCCTCTTGAATATAATGCTATTGTTTAACTCACATAGCATAGCATAGCCCAGTACAGCAGTAAATTATACAGGTTTCTCTCTCCCCCTCCCTCTCTCTCTCTGCCACCCCGGCTCCGGAAAAATTCAAGCTCTTTGGTTCAAGATGGAAGGGACTGGTGCAAGCAAGGCCTAGCTTCTCTGTCTCTCTTTCTGCCCCCCCCTCCACTGCTGTCTGGCTTAGCCAAAGTTTACCTCAAATGAAAAAGGAGGAAACCAATAACCCAAGCTGCATGCTTCAAGCAGAAAATGACTGGAATAAGCAAAGCCTAGTTTCTCTGTCTTTCTCTGCTAGAAAAAAAATCACCACTGTGTCTGTCAGGATTTGGAGGGTAAATACTGCAGCTAGCCTACAGAAAGTCCTGATACTCCTTGTGGCGAGGCTCTCCTCTAGGCTTCCTGTGCAATCTCTCTGTGGTATTAACCCATTAAATTTTCCTTCCACCTTCTTCCTTTCACTCATTTGCTCGCTCTCTCACAAGAGAGGCACAAACTTCAAATGAATCAGATAAAAGTTGAAGCTAGGGAAAACAAAGAAGGGCTGAAACAGCATTCATGTTGAATGGAATGCAATTCAAATCAGAAACGAGGATCCCACCTCTAGAGCAATTCTGATTTCATCACCTCAAAAAGGATATTTTAGAGCTGGAAATGTTCCCAAAAATGGCAACCAAAATTATCAAGTGGATGAAACAACTCTCCTGTGAGGAAAGGTTGCAGCATTTGAAGATTTTTATTTTAGAGAAAAGGCGAGTAAGAGGTAACAGTATATAAAAGTTTGCATAGTATGTAGAAAGTGGGCAAAAAATATTTTTCTCTCTCTCATAACTTCCCAGGTCCAGCTGAAGTGACAAAGTCATTCCTTCTCACAAGCTTAGGGAGCATGGATGCAAAATGGAAATGGACTGCCTTCATCAATCCCAAATAGGGTTTTCATGGTAAGCGGTATTCAGAGGTGGTTTACTATTGCCTTCCTCTGAGGCTGAGAGGCAGTGACTGGTCCAAGGTCAACCAGTGAGCTTCATGGCTGTGTAAGGATTCAAACCCTGGTCTACCAGGTCATAGTTCAACACCTTTAGGGAACATTTAGGGCTCATCCAGACGACTTCATAATCTGTGATATGATTGTTATGTGTGTTCATTAATTTTCCATGGTCCATTCGACATCACCTGTTAAAGCGGACTTTCTCACTGTTAAATCTGCTTTGGCATTACCACAAAAAATGCGATTTGCTTTTTTAAACCGGGAATCATCCGCTGTACCTTCAGGCGCTAGGATGCAATACCGCAGACTTTAGAGCAGGAGGCGTTCTGTGGGCAGTGCTTGGGCATTTCCCCATACCCCTTCTCTCATTCACAGCCAATCATGTATTTCCACTTTTGCGCATGTTTGAAAATGACCAGGGAAAGCCCGGGAAAACTGAACCAATCAGAGCAATGGGTTGATGTTGGGGGGGGCTCTGCAACTTCTGCACAGAAGCAGAAACAACCGTTAATTTTTAGCCAGTGTGTGAACTGGGCAGCAATTGTGGTTGTCTGTAAAGCCCCCCTTTTCCTGGCTGGTCTCACTCAAGTGTGGCTGGTTGGTGCAGGGAGCTCACTTTGCTCTTTCCTCCTCGCTCGGAGACAGACAGACACGCACAGGCACACACAGCGGAGAAAAGCGAGAGCCTGGTGCTTTGTACAGGGCCACGGGAAGGAAAGGGAGAAGGAGGGGGGTGAAGGCAATGGAGCATCAAGTTTTGCCCAAAGCGGTTGGGAAGCCTCTCTCAGTAGCTCTTCCCTGACGCTGACGCCGCCAATGCTGCCTACGCAGAGAGGGAGAGGCAGGCAGAGCAAGAGAGAGAGAATGGGGAGGAGCTGTTCTGGAGAAATAAGTGGAATTGCCAGCTGTGTGTATCTCCAGAAACGTTAATATGCATAAAGGCAGAAAAGCATACAGTTGGTTTTGCAAAATATCACAAATACAACCAAAAAACCCACAGGAATTATTGGCATATAAGTGGTTTGCAGATGGCCACCAGCAACCATCTAAGGAGGCTCTGGAAGGAGAGCGGAGGAAGGGGTCCCTGGTAGCGAGGGCCAGCTGGGGAGACAGCAGGCAATGATGCCAGGCCACCCCCATGCGGGGGGAGACCCCAGGAAAGCTCCCAAGCAACCCCTTTCCTCGCAGGAGCCTCTCTCCCATAGGCTGCTTGAAGCTATGTTCGCCAGCCTGAGGGAGAGCAGGGTGGCAAGTGGTGAGGGAAGGGGGCTGCCGAATCAGCTGTGGGGCACTCTGACGGCTCAGCTGTCAGCCCAGCTGATCGGCGGCTTGATGAAGGGGGGGAACGGCTGCCTAATGTGGAACAGACGGAGCAGAGAAAGAGAGATCAAAAGAAGGAAGCAGGCGGTTGCAGTGCAAGCCTGGCTGTTGTGGAGGAGGTGGCAGTGGAGGGGGAGATGGGGGGTGGTGAGAGCTCTCAGAGGGGTGCCCCATCCCCTGTGAAGTCCCTGGAGCCCTTGGCCCCCTCCTCGGGAGAGCTGGAGATAGTTTTTGCCACCCCTTCGCTCCAGCCGCTCGTAGGGCGAAGTGGTGGGCTAGAGCACTCTGGAAGCCCAGGGGTGGATCAGAGAGAAGCCAGCCAGAGTGGCAAAAAGGGGAGGACAGCTCAGGTGGCCCGGCAGCAGCTGGCAGGGGGTGCTGCCAGGCAAGGCACCAAGCAAAAGGGGCAGCAGGCGATGGAGAAGGAAGGGGTGCTAGTCGCCCAGGCGCCCCTTCCCCCTCTCCAGAGTGCATTCAGCATCCTTTGGCTAGGGACCCCTGGCTCCAAGCCAGGATTTCATTCTTGCCTGCAGCCTTCTGCTCTCTCTGCTGATTAAGACTTGCCAGCCCTGTCTATCTCCAGAATGTTTACTATGCATAAAGGCAAAAACACATACAATCGTTTTTGTGTTATATCGCAAATACAAGCACACAAAAATACAGGAATTATTGGCATATCAGCACACACACACACCCGCCGGCCCTGCTCCAGAGTGGCGAGCAGCAAGGAACTCCATTACACCCACAGGAAATTCAAACTTTTGCGCTGTTACAGTCAGGCGCATGCGCGATATTGTGCTTCGTTGTAAAGGGGAGAGGAGCATACGTCATATTTTGCAGACCAATTGGCTGATAGGGGGGAGTGTTATGGGTGGAGCTGGAAAAAAGCAAGAAGTATGGGTCCTCCTGCTGCGTGTGCAGGCACAAAAAAAGCGTTTTTTTTAAATCGGGAAAGAGAGAACAAACAGGCAAAGTGAGGACTGTCAGATGATGAACCGGATATGGAAAACGTGGATTATCCCGCTCTGTTTGGATGAGCCCTCTATCTAGCTTACTTGCTTCTGGCAAGAAGGGTTTACGTGCCCTCAGGCCAGACCATTATAGGAAGAAAGGAGCTTAGTGTTGCAGAGATGTTAGATGGGACCACAGATGGATGCTGTAGTTTGTCATGGGTGGCGGGAACTCTAACTGCAAGGGGGAAACTACACTTCCAAGGATTCTTTGGGGGAAGTCATGCACTTTAAATGTGAGTTGGATGTGCATTAATTCTTGCTGTGAGCTGCCTTAGTTTCCTCTGGAAGCTAACAAGTAGGGCCCCAGTACCAAAACAAAAAAATAAAAATTAACACATGGAAGGAATACACCAGGCATAGGGAACCATAGGACTTCCAGTTATGCTTCTGGTCCTGGGGAGGTGCAATTCAGAACCATCCAGAAGGCCTAAAAAAAAAAAAAAAGCCCCCCTTTTTTTAAAAAAAAAATGAAATAAAAGAACATAAGGTTGCCAGTGGTAAACTTACCAGAGCCAAAACCACAAAATTTTAAAGGAATTTATACACCTACACACCTGATAATGTGTAAACAATTAAATAGCTGAAGTTAGTTCAAAGCTTGTAACTAAGCTACAATCCAATACACACTTACCTGGGAGTAAGTCCCATTGAACCCAATGGAGCTTACTTCTGAGTAGACATGTATTGGTTTATAGCAAGAAGTGGGGAATGATTATATTGGATGGCAGTGGTGAAAACAACCCTTAATCCTCTGCTGAAGCTTTCCTCTAAGTAGCTGCTTTTTGTGTTTTTTTATTTAAGGCATTTATACCCCACCCTTTAGCCAAAAGGGCTGGGAGACTGTTACTTGTGTCTGCTGTATAATGGCCAAGGTGTTGCTAGCAGTAATGCAGTGGCAAATTCAGGAGTGCAGGGTCCCTTCATGATCATCACAGCCACACCCCTCCCACCTTTCCCCCTTCTGCTGCTGGGTTGAGAATGAGATCCTTGCTAATGCATTCTTCCACAACAGAGGCCCCTAGGAGCCTATAGGCATGAAAGGGGAGTATATTAGCCAGAGCTTGAAAAAGTTACTTTTTTGAACTACAACTCCCATCAGCCCAATCCAGTGGCCATACTGGCTGGGGCTGATGGGAGTTGTAGTTCAAAAAAGTAACTTTTCCAAGCTCTGGTATTAGCTACTGAGAAGAGTTTGCTCAGTGACTTACCTCCTTTTACTCTGATTGGCTCCAATCAGCAGGAAAGGACAAGGATGCATGTTAGAAGACTCTTCTAAGTGGCTAACACATTCCCCTGTCACGTTGATTGGCTCATAGAATGCTGGAAACACAGGGATTCTGCTGAGACCCTGCTCCCAAAAAAGTAAGGCATCTAAGACTCCCCGAGACCCTGGACGACTACGCCCCTGGTTGCGAGGTACTTGAAAGACTCTGGGCAACAATCTGCATAAATGTATACAGTGCTTCTGGGCAAATTAAAATAGTGTGTGTACACACTATATATTTAAAGCATGTTTCTCCTTCCCCAAAGAATCCTGGGAACTGTTGTTTGTTAAGGGTGCTTGAAATTTTAGCTGTGAGGGGTAAACTACATTTCCCACAATTCTTTGTGGGAAGCCTCACACTTTAAATGTATGGTGTGTATGCTGCCTGGGATGTCACTGGCACTGCAGTTTGCTGCCCTATGAGCAAAATAAAAATAAACATATGTTTTTAAAAAGTGGGGAGTAGCAGATCTGGGTCTAGCAGAAAAGACCCAGGGCTCAACCTCCCCTGATAATGCCCCTAGCGATTGCAGATTATTATAAATAATAATTAATTCAGTTTATGGCAAGCAAAACAGACGGGTCTCTGCCCTGAGATGTTTAGAACAGAAAAATAAGATGAAGTCTTTTTTCTGGTTGACCCAATTCGTTTTAGAGGAAAAGACTCTAAAGTCCATCCCAAGCCTAGTTACTCCAAAGCAATCCTCACCAAATTCAATGGGCTTTCTCCCACCCAAGCGTGTTTAGGATTGCAGTCTTCATCCTGGAGGAAGAACATGCTTTCTTGGAAGTAACTATCATAGGAGGGTTCCCAAAGGGGGCACAAGGCTGCAGCAGGTTTTTCTGAGTAAATGAACACTTACAGAGACAGACAGACAGACAGACAGACAGACAGACAGACAGACAGACAGACAGAAAGAAAGAAAGAAAGAAAGAAAGAAAGAAAGAAAGAAAGAAAGAAAGAAAGAAAGAAAGAAAGAAAGAAAGAAAGAAAGAAAGAAAGAAAGAAAGAAAGAAAGAAAGAAAGAGGGATGGAGAGCAATTTCTGGTTTCACCAGCCCACGTATCTCCACCCCAAGCAGAGAGTGAGTCTGCTACAGGCTGCTGGTGCTTGGGAGAAAAAGGCTCCCAAGCATGCAAGAGAAGAGGTGAGGGAGCCCTGGGATCAGTGAGGGAAAGAAGCAGAAGAGGGGGTAGAGAAGAAGGAGGGAGAGAAATAGCAATGTTTCTCACGCAAAATAAAAATAAAAAAATAAACAGACAAAGAAATCAAAGGAGGAGGGGAGAAAAGGGAGGGGAGTCAGGGACAGGGAGAGAGGATGCCTCTAAATGCAGGGGGGAAGACACTATCCTGGGTGAGCTGGAGCTGGGAAAGAGGCAGTGCCCAAAGTGTCATCCTGTTATTGCCTGCACTTGGAATGCCACTGCTCCCCGGCCATAGCTGCTCATCAGCTCTAGAGCAGCTAGAGCTCCCTAAAACCCTCAAAGCCGGGGCATTTGCCAGCCAGCCAACTCACCTCCTACTTGCTCCAATTTCCTCCCTCACTATGCTCCACGCCACGGAGGAAGCCTGGGCTCAGCTCTCATTGGGCCTTAGGGGCAGCCATTGAAAATGCGAGGTAATGTTTGGGAAGGCAAATGGAGTCCTTCCCCTGCGGTGTGCATGTCTGCATGCAAAGGAAAGAGAGAGAGAGAGAGAGAGAGAGAGAGAGGAGGCAAAGCAGATAGAAGAAGCAAGGGGAAAAGTGGTGTCTGCATGTCTGGCTCCTGGTTTCTGGGAGTCCACAAAAGCCGGAGATTAAACAACATGGGGGCAATTCTGGCCGGAGGTGAGAAAAGCAAGGGCGGGGCCGGAGTTTCCGGCCATTTGCCAGAGATCTAGCATCGCTATTCATGACATAGCACATAGTTAAACTATGGAATTCACTCCCATAAGAAGCAGTGATGCCCACCCACTTGGATGGTTTTAAAAGAGGTTTAGACAAATTCATTGAGGATAAGGCTATCCATGGCTACTAACCATGATGCCTATGCTCTGTCTCCATAGGTGGAAGCACTATGCTTCTATATAGCACTTGATGGAAACCGCAGGAGAGGAGAGTGCTCTTTGCACTCAGGTCCTACTTGTGGGCTTCCCATGGGCAACTGGTAAGTAACTGTGAGAATAGGATGCTGGACTAGATGGGGCCATTGATCTGATTCTGCAGGCTGTTTTTATGTTCTTATGTTTTTATGAGTGAGACCATGCACAACTCAATTTTCCCTCCATGCATTTAGTGTGCACACACAATTATCATGGGAAAATCTCATATGTGAAGGTAGCAATCCTATACACACTTACCTGGGAGTAAGTGTTTAATAGGACTTGCTACTCAGCATATAAGCATAGGATTCTCCTGAAAGAAATGTCTGGCATTTTACTTGCCAGACACTAACAGAGCTTACTACAGTTTCCACTATAATATTAGGCAATTATATTTTTATTTTAGGAGAAGCACTTTCCTTACTACCTAAGTGAATGACTTTGTTTTTAAAGGGCTATGTCTAATATATTGCAGACAAATGATGTTATTTTGCTTTCAAAATGTTTATTTATGTTTTGCCATTTTGTCTTCTTTCTGGCATGCAAAAATAAAACAAAACTATTAGTCATGCCCTCAGACATGTTTCTCTGTGGGGGTTTTTAAGCAATTTAGTGAAGTGGATTCACTGCTGCCTAGCTTAGCCAATGTTTACCTCAAGTGAAAAAGGAGGAAACCAAATATAATCTGAAGAGAATGTAGGAAAATATCAAATGTAGCAAAATATATGGTTACCGGTATATCTGGGGAGCCTTTTTTAAAGTCTTTACCTCTTGAAAATCCCCTTTCAATTGCCTCCTGGTAACATTAAAGCAGCCTTTAAAAAAAAAACTCATCACATCGTTCCGCGTACATGGAGCATTCCATTTCATATACATTTGCTTTAGTCATGAGGCTAAACAATGGAGCTTCTATTTTCTGCCATGTTATTTTGTTTAATGTCTACCAGAGCTGTCATCTGAGCAGCCTGTTGGCCTGCACTCGAACAGGTTTATATTCCAGAAAGCCTCTTGCTGGCCCCCCACCTTCCTTCCCAAAGTTGAAAATAAATCAATTTCATCTGCTAGTAGTTTGGGGTTCCACCCCCTCACTCACTCACTCCTTTTGTGGGCCTCTTTCCACAATGCCATATGGCAGCTGAGAGAAAGCTAGGGCAATGATCTGCATTTTCATCTCTTAACAAAGGATGCAGTAGTGTCAAAGAACCTCATGAATGCATGAGACACAGGCATGTATAGAGAAGTGCCTCTAGCCCTGTCAAAAAGTACTAAAAAGAAACCTGATAGACCTGACATCGCTTCAGAGTAGAGAAAGGCAGCCGTTCTCTTGCTGGCTCATCTCTCTCCCATCCGTCTTCCCTCCCTCCCGCCTTCCCCGTTGGTTCCATGCCAAAATCCCATTAGCTCTATTAATGACATGTGGGCCAAAGTAAAAAGCGTGTGGCAGAACAAGAAAGGCACAAGATCAACCATCTAATCTATTTGTTTCTGATATATGTATCACAAGATAGAAGTATTTCAGGAAGGTCTGTGTCATGCAGGCCTGTGTTGGTAGCTCATACAGCTACGTAAACTCTCTGAAGGGGAGGGAAAGCAACTGTAAATGGCTTTTCATCTGTCTCTGCTCCCACATGCACACACACAACACACACACACAAACACACTTTCTTCATCCATAAAACAAGATGAAACACAATCATTATGAAAGCTGGCAATCCTGCCCATACTTGAGTTTGAAGTGCAACTTTGGACTTTGCCTGCCCCTTCATTGTTCCTGAGTCTGACAGATTTTAGATGTATTAAATAGCACCAAGAAAACCACAATTTGATGTGCTAAGCACTCTTTGGGCAACAGTTTGGGGTTTTCTTTAGGACTTCCTTTATAGTTAAAGAAAAATGACCCACTTTGGGATTTATTATTTATTTATTTGACTTATATCCTGCCCTTTCTCCTAGTAGGAGCCCAGGGCAGCAAACAAAACCACTAAAAACAATTTAAAACTTCATAAAAACAGACTTCAAAATATACTAAAACACACAACCATTAAAAACATATTAAAACAAAACATCTTTAAAAAAATTTTAAAAGCTTTAAAAACATTAAAAAAAAGGTTTAAAAATATATTAAAAAGCAATTCCAACACAGATGCAGACTAGGATAAGATCTCTACTTAAAAGTAGAAAACCACCTTTTCTGGTTCCACTGTATCTCATGGACAATTGGTCCATGTTCTTTTGAATGCCATTCTTTGTCTATTATTTCCATTGTTTATTGTGAAGCTTATTCTAACAAACTGATTCTATTTCTCTTAATCTATAACTGATTCTATTTCTCTAGGCCACAGGAAAGCCGAAATAGCTGCCATACATGCAGCTGCTTGCAGTTCCTCAGGCTCCCTTTTCTTTCCGATTTCTATCTCCGTGCGTGTTAACACTTTAATGTTTGCAGAATTGCAGAACAAGGCTCCTACACAGGAGCAGGTAGCCTGGGTCAACACTGATTGTGCACAAAATAAGGGCATCTGGTATAGTCCAGGTCCCCCAGACCCCTGGTGTGACATCTTGCTCAGGTGACCCATGGAATGGGCCACATGAGCAAAAGGGGGGTGGCTGAACAGATCTGAAACACTGGTGTGCCCCAGGCATTCACCAGGAGGCAGTACACATAGCATCCTCCTGCATCGCTTGTCAACAATTTTCTACAAGAAAAAGAGAGATCACCACCCAGAGTGCTCACCAGTGGCCTTGTTTTTTTCCAGTACTTGAGAATTGATCACTAGTGTAATTAAATAAATAAATAAATAAATAAATAGAGCTCAGACACACATCATTTTTCTCTCTCTTTCTTTTCTCTTTAATACTGTTTGATAGACCTTTTGTTATTAGAGATTGAGCTACCGCAGGAAAAGTAGGGCTTTTAATTGGGATGACCTCCTTAAATGTGTTATATATTTGTCCCAACATTGCCATTAGTCTCTCCTCTCAGGTGCAGAATGCTCTCCTAGTTCTTATGGCTGATCCCTGCCATACTATCCAGCCAGGTGACTACGTTTTTGTGAAGGGCCAAGCGGAGACCCTTTCAAGTCCTGATGACCACCTATACAGCTATCCAAGTAAAGGAAAGAGTTGTATGGATCTACACAAGTCACGCTTATAGCACAGTTGATCCGAGCAGCAACACAGTGCCATCACACACACCCCGAGCCCAAGAGGGATGACATCTGCCCAGACGAGACAGATGAGAAGATTTCGGAACAACTGAGAAAGGAAGGTTACTCCACAGAGGAAAGCATTGATCCAGGCTTGATTGCACAGGTAAGGGCCACAGGAGAAATCCCGGATCTCTTTGAGACCTACCTAGAAGATTCCATAGAGGACGACTCCAACCCTGATGAGTTGGAATCAAGTCTGGTCAACCCTGCTGTGGATGCTCAGTTGCAAGATGTGATTGATATTGGTATCAGAGCATAGATGCCAGCGGTCTCCAGAACTCTGATTTTCTAAACCCACCTCCTCATCCTTATAACTTGAGACCAAGGAAAAACTCATATGCCTGACCTGGGCAGAAAGATGACAAAAGGGGGGTGGAGAGCAAATCTACTAACATTTTGTCTAGCTCGAGACTGTCCAATAATTTCTACAATTGCGCAGTCTACAGTTAAGAATGTGGGGAAAGTATTGACATTGAATCTGAAGAATTGCCTTGAGAGGCAAGCCAAATAACCTCTATGCACTCAACACTACAATTACTTTGCATATAATCTTTATAGCCTCTTGTGTTTTATTAGGCATACTAGGAAGTCTGTGAGAGTTTGGTTGGTTATAACAATTGTATTAAGCATCCTCTTTCCACCAGGAGGGACTAATATTAATACCTTTCTGACCTTTATGGATCAAATCAGGTTAGATTGGAACCTGTCTGAGTGTTGGTTGTGTAGTCATATTCCAATACACTCAGCAGGAGGTGTTCCCATGATACCTATGCCTTTAAATGTAACAGAAATGAATGATCCACACTACTTTGATTTGAAAGCTGATGCAACATGGAAAGATGTGAATATCAAGGGAGGAGAATACATTCAGTTGGCTTATGAAAGACAGGGTATATTTTGTTGGCAATGTAATGGTTCCTCTTTGTTTCTGGGAAATAGCCATTGTACCCATGAAATAAGAGTTAATGGGGCACATATGAATGGTATCTTGCAGACCATATTTCCCTTTTGAAGGATATTATCTACAATAGTTGACGTTCAATAAGTGCAACAAAAGTTTTATAGCCCTAGTAGGTCATTATTTTGTTTGCGGAGATAGAGCCTACCTTCCTCCAAAGTGGTCAGGAAACTGTTATATTGCCACTATTTTTCCAGCTGTGATGTACTGAGAGATCTATCAGCTGGACCCATATGAAATTACCAAGATATATCTGATACAGAAAGAGGTGTTTTGGTATAACAATTCCCAGCTACGGGGTGTCTCTAGCTATGTGAGAGATTCAAACGCTACCCTGTTTCCTGGAAAAGGTTGCAAATGCAACTTCTCTGGGGTCTAAGGCAATAAAAGGAGAAAGGAAGGAAATTAGACAAATGGTACTGCAAAATCGTATAGCATTAGATTTCATATTATCTAGTAAAGGAGGCGTGTGTGCCCTAGTAGGAAAAGAATGTTGCACAAAAATTACAGATGCCAGAAAGTGGTGCTGGGGGATTCCTGTTTGACCCCTTGGCCATTGACCTGTGGGGTTCCTCAGGGCTCAGTTTTATCCCCCATGCTATTTAACATCTACATGAAACCACTGGGAGAGGTTGTCCGGGAGTTTGGGGTTCGGTGCCATCAGTATGCTGATGACACCCAACTCTATGTCTCCTTTCCACCTAATTCCAAGGAAGCTGTCTCAGTTTTAAACCAGTGTCTGGTGTCAGTGGTGGACTGGATGAGGGTGAACAAATTGAAGCTTAATCCAGACAAGACAGAGGTGCTCCTGGTCAGTCGTAAGGCGAATCAGGGAATAGGGATACAGCCTGTGCTGGATGGGGTTACACTCCCCCTGAAGACACAGGTTCGCAGTTTGGGTGTGCTCCTGGACTCAGTGTTAAATTTGGAGTCCCAGGTTTCTGCAGTGGCCAGGAGTGCTTTTGCACAATTAAGATTAGTGCACCAACTGTGCCCGTTCCTTGAGCTGTCTGATCTGGCCACGGTGACACATGCTTTAGTTACATCCCGTTTAGATTACTGTAACGCGCTCTACGTGGGGCTGCCTCTGAAGACTGTTTGGAAACTTCAGTTGGTACAACGTGCTGCAGCCAGAATGTTAACTGGGGCTGGTTACAGGGACCGTACTACCCCCCCGTTAAAAAAGCTCCACTGGTTGCCAGTCTGTTTCCGGACACAATTCAAAGTGCTGGTGTTGACCTATAAAGCCCTATACGGCTTAGGTCCAGGCTATTTATCAGACCGTATCTCCCTGTATGAGCCTGCCCGGGCCCTGAGATCCTCAGGAGAGGCCCTTCTCTCAATACTCACATCTTCTCAAGTACGACTAGTGGGGACGCATGAGAGGGCCTTCTCGGTGGCTGCCCCTAGGCTTTGGAATTCCCTTCCTAGGGAGGTAAGAATGACCCCCTCTTTGCAGTCCTTCCGCCGACAAGCAAAGACCTTCCTATTCCAACAAGCCTTTGGAATTGAAGGCTAAGGATAGGGCATGAAGGGTGCTGCATTGCTAATGTCTATTATATCATTTTTAAACTAGTTTGAACTTTTTTAGCTATATGTGTGTATGGTTTTAATATTGGAAATAGTTTAATCTTATTTTAATGTAGACTTAGTATGTTTTTAATTATACGTATTTTTTATCTGGAAGCCACCATGAGTTCCAGTTTTGGAAAAATGGCGGGGTATAATAAAGATGATGATGATGATGATGATGATGATGATGATGATGATAATAATAATAATAATAATAATAGATTCCCAGATATCAGTGATTCAACACAAGACGGAGAACTTACATCAACAAGACTCCTGGACTTTTGAAGGATGGTTCAATAACATTTTTGGTGGACTTGGTGGATCCATGCTATGGGCACTTCTTCATGTCCTGCTAATCTTGTGTGCTGTATATATTGTTTTTCAAATTGGAGTATGCTGTATTGAGAGCATCGGTACAAACTTAGGAAATGGTGGTATAAACAATAGCATGCAGCACATGATGAAGCCGGAACATGGGGAAGACGTAGAAAAATGGATATCTGAGGAAGATGCCAGGGCAAAGACATTGAAGAAAGAATGGATAAGGCTAGGCAAAATAGAAGTAGAGTAAAAACTTGTGAAGCTATTCTAGTTTCAAAGGGGGGAAATAATGGGGAATTTTATATATCTACACATATATAGTCATAGATATTAAGAAGGAATGTTTCATGATCATAAGGAATTTAGCATAGGCCTGAAGACCTATTGAGAACAGGCTCACAGAGAACCCTAAAATCTATAGAAAAAGCAGGCAAAGTAAACTTAGTTTGAACTCTTGTGTTCTTGCCAGATCAGCCAGTGCATGACTGACATATATTAATTGGTCTATTGTTCTAATTCACGCAAGCATATAACTGGTGAGCAGTGATTAATATGATATTGGTTTTGATCCAAAGAGATAGGTTTCTTGTGTAAAGCAATAATGCCATCTAGGGGAAAAGGTTTGTAACAAGTATTAGATGTTTTAATGGAGAGAAACAGTGAGATTTTGCAATGATTTTAAAATAATCCAGTGTGTTATATTATATTTATAACTTTATAAGTGTGTTTTCATGAAGAAACAGGTACTTGGGGGTGGCCTGCCTCCTCTATATCTCTGAGGCTGAAAGATACTAGTTAGCCAGAGTCACCCAGTCTTTTCCTTAGTCTGTGTGGTTTTAAAATGAAGCTCAGTGTATTTAAATATAATCCCCCTCTTGAGCTATGTATTTTATAAGTAAGGGAATGGGATTTCTGAGAAAGTATAAGGACATAAGAACCCCTATGGCAAAGGAATAGAACTGGGGGTGCTCATACATTCCCAAGCACCCTAAGTTGAGGCAAACTTAACTCAAGGAACCTGTTCAAATATCTCCAGGTGTACCTGGGTCAGCGTGGTTGATCAGAACAATGAGAACAATGAAAGTATAGGGATGCTTGAAAGCACATTCACAATGGTACTGGCCTGAAAATTCATTAGTCAAGGTGCACAGCAGAATAATGGTGATCTTAACAAGATGGACAGGATCTTGAAATCAGGAGTAGAATTTTCTAATGCTTTCTGATTGGTTTCGAATGATTGTAGAGAGGAAGGAACTGTGACGTTATGTGGGCAGAAACACGTCAGATTGGTGAATCATTGTCACATGCTGTAACTGTACTGTATAAAAGAGTTTGCACACAGTGCCTCAATGCAGTCTCTCCTGGATGTTTCTGGGAGGCTGACCCTTCACATGCTTGTAAAGAATAAAGGCCTACCTTTTCCCTTCAAGTCTGTGTCCTCAAATATTTTTAAGGACCCCCAGCAAAAGATCCCAATAGAGAAAAATTCTCCATCACCGAAAAAATAACGGAGATGGTGCCTGTCCAATATTTAAGAGAAGGGAATTCCAAAGGATAGGCACCACTACACTAATGGTCCATTTTCTACATTGTACGAAATGGACCTCCTAATAAGATGGTATCTGCAGGAGGCCCTCACCTGAAGAGTGAAGTGATTGACTGGGTATATAAGGGACAAGACAGCCTTTCACGTATTCTGGTCCCATGCTGTATATGGCTTTATACACCAAAACTAGAACCTTTAACTTAGCCCGGTAGCTAATAGGCAGCCAGTGCAATTCTTTCTGTAGTGGAGTGACATGGTGGCAATAACCTGTTCCAGTGAGCAGTCTCACTGCTGCATTTTGCACCAGCTGCAGCTTCCAGACCAACAACAAAGGTAGCCCCACATAGAGGACATTACAGTAATCCAGCCTGGAGGTTACCAGTGCATGGACAACAATGCTCAGGCTATCCCTGTCCAGAAGCGGCTGCAGCTGTCTTACCATCCAAAGCTGGTAAAAGGCACTCCTAGCCACGGAGGTCACTTGGGCCTCTAGCGACAAAGAGGAATCCAAGAGCACCCCCAGACTACAGACCTGCTCTTTCAGATGGACTATGACCCCATCCAAACAGGCAACTGAGCAATTATCTGAACTCAGGAACCACCAACCCACAGCTTCTCTGTCTTCCTAGGATTGAGAAGCAGTTTATTGGCCCTCAACCAGCCCACCACAGTGTTCAGCCACTGGTCCAGGGCTTGCACAGCCTCTCCCAATTCAGATGTTATGGAGAAATAGAACTGGATATCTTCAGCATACTGCTGACACTTCACCCCAAATCTCCTGATGACTGCTACCAAGAATATAGTTGTTAAACAGCATGGGGGACGGTACTCTGCAGCACCCCACAGCACAACTGTCAGGGGTTTAAACGACAATCACCCAATGCTATTCTCTGAAAACGACCCTGGAGATAGGATCGGAACCACCGTAAAACAGTGCCTCCAATACCCATCTCACCAAGTTGGCCCAAAAGGATAACATGGTCATCAAAAGCCACAGAGAGATCAAGTAAGAATAACAGGGTCACACTCCCCTTGTCCTTCTCCTGATAAAGGTCATCTATCAGGGTGACCAAGGCTGATTCAGTCCTATAACCAGGCCTGAACCCAGACAAGAATGGGTCAAGATAATCTATCAATGCAAGAGTACTTGCAACTGCTGCACCACAACTCTCTCAATCACCATTCCTAAGAAGGGGGTAATTGCAACAGGGCGATAGTTGTCACACACCAATGGGTCCAGGGTGGGCTTCTTCAGGATCAGTCAAATCACCGCCTCTTTCAAGGCAGCTGGTACGACTCCCTCCCACAAGGATGCATTCACCACACCCTGGATCCACTCGGTCCAACCCCCTCTGCAAGCTTTAATAAGCCAAGAAGGACAAGGATCAAGAGGACACGTTGCTGGCCGCATTGTCACAAGCACCTTGTCCATGTCATCAGGCCGCATCAACTGAAACCATTCCCAAGAAGTTGCAGCATACCTTGCACTGGACACCTCACTGGGGACTACAGTAGATGTGGATGAGGCATCAATATTGCTACGGAGGCAAGCAACTTTATCCTCAAAGTGCCTTGCAAACAATTCACAGTGGGCTTCCAAAGGGTCTAAAACTCCATTTCCTGGAGTTGATGTCAATAGACCCCTGACAATATGGAAAAGCTCCACTGGATGGCTACTGGAGGATGCGATGGTGGCAGGTAAGTGGGCCTTCTTCACTGCCCTCACCGCCACACAGTAGGCACAGTTATGATGTTTTACATGTCTTTCACCACTTGCACTCTAGGTATCATCCAGCATGTTTCATTGCTCTTAGCTCACTGTTGTACCAGGATGCAAACTGGGCTCCACAATACCAGAGATGCTGCTCAGGGGCAACCGTGTGAAGAGCCCAATGCACCTTGGTGTTCCACAGCATGACAAAGGCTTCAGCAGGATTACCTGCTCTATCACTGGGAACTCCCCCAGGGCATTCAGGAATCCAGTGGATTCCATTAGTCTCCGGGGGTGGATCATCTTAACCTGTTCTTAATCTCTACATCACTCCTGCAGGGGAGGATTGGAGCCATAAGTGTAAACTTCACCAAGAAGTGGTATGACCACATCCACCCCACCTATGTCCAGACCCACCCTTCCTCCATCTGGAGCAAAAACCAAGTCAACAGTGTGCCTTGCCCTATGTGTCGGGCTGGTGACAACTTGAGACAGTCCCATGGTCATCATGGAGGCCATGATGTCCTGAGCCAGAACACTAGAGACAGCCTCAGCATGGACATTGAAATCACTCTGGACCAGGCTCCTCCAGTACCACAGCCGAGATTGCCTCCACCAGCTCAGTCAGAGAAGCTGCCAGGCAGCAGAGTGGATGGTACACCAGCAGCAACCCTAGTTTACTGTCTCCTTGGCTTAACACCAGATACAGGCCCTCACAGCCAGTTCTAAGATAGAGTGGTTTCCTGGTGACAGAGATGGGAGTTCTGTAGACCACAGCAATTCCTTCCCTGCCCCTGCAGTCTGTGCTGTTTTATAGTACCATTTTATAGTAGTCACATTCAAGCATTTGGTGCTGTTAAATAAGAAGCTACCTAATGTATTAAGGGCTGGTGACAGCTTATAAGTAAGGTTGTTTTATTTCTGAATGCTCCACTTTCAGTTTTCACAAAGTTACAAAATCTCCTTTTTGCCAAAGTAATATTCGTGATAGTATTCACATAAAACAATTAATTATGGAGCTGAACCAAAATGCTCCATTAATAGGCACACTGGTGCTTCAATCATTGCAAAGTTTCAGAAATAGCACATACTATGAATTTTTAAAATTGTGTTTTAAATTAGCACTATAACCAAAAAGTTGGAAATGGATATATCTAAAGTTTATATTTCAAAAAAGGGAACTGATTTGTAGCAACTGAAAATCCATTAAAAAATATAGTATCAGAATTTTATAAGACAGCAATAGCCTCTATCTTTTCCTGCCTTATAATATGCTACAGAGCATTCTTTCAACATCTGGACGTATGTCTAACCAAGATAACTCAGAAAAAAAGTTGCTCTTGAATTCAAACAGTCTCAAGGGCAAAAGAACAGAGCTGAATCATTCTGATGGAGTCTATCCTCAAAAAGACTGGATGTGTTTGTTGGTCATGGCAACCACTCTTTAAAACTTTCAACTGTCAGTTTGAGCTGAGCTGCACCAGAACAATCCAGCTATTCAACAATTCCCTTTCTCTTCATGAACATCTGTTTACATGGCCTATGTCCACTCTACAGGGTGTGGACATTTTGTCAGCTATGCAGCAGTGGAGGGCAGCTTTAGGGCCCAACATCTTTTGTCCTCCATGATCTTTAGCATTCATGTGACACACAGGTCTGGGGATTATTTAACCATGGCATTAGGTCTTACGCAGACTGCCTTTTGAACTGTTTTTGAAGGTCAAGCTGTAGTCAGAATAAGCATGAACTGCCAAGAGAGTCCATAACAAAACAAGATGTGCCAGTGCGCTTGCCTTTTACTATCTAGTGTTCGTCTCAGACAGACTGACTACTTACTGTGATAGTGACATTTCCAGTTGGCTTTAAATTTTAAAGACTTTAGCACCTTTGAGGATCAGACAAAAATTCAGTTTGAAAGAATTCCTGCTTCAAGCACATATTTTTTGCAACATAGCTGTGCCATGTTTTCAGTGAGTAACACCTGCCCACCATCTTTCTTTCTTTCTTTCTTTCTTTCTTTCTTTCTTTCTTTCTTTCTTTCTTTCTTTCTTTCTTTCTTTCTTTCTTTGTGAACAGTTTTCAATTACTAAATAGTAATCTCTTATCAGCCAGATAGTGATCTCAGCTCCATCAGGATGAGAGCAATAAATTTACTAGTGCTGCTTTGAATGCTCTCCAATAAATATTTTGCTGCAAAAAGGGGGAGTTTTAGGGTTGATGTTTCCTGGAAAGTTCTTAAGTTTACCTTTTTCATATTCCTTATATTTACAGCTGTTCTTAACTGGTATTCCAGCACTATTAACTACCTTTTTGTTGTTCCTGTGACTGGGATTCCACTTTGTATGGGCTCAAGTTGCGAACAAAATAATCTATTTGACTACATGGTGAGATAAAAAAAGAAAAAGCTAAATCAAAGTAAAGGCAGTGCTTCTTGCCCTCATTCTGAACTGGCTTCATGATGACACCACACAATCAGATTTGGCTATATGATTAAAACAAAGCCAATTCAGTGTGAGGACAGAGGACGAGGGAGATACCAGAGAGGGAACAATGCTAAGGACATATTAGCCCTCCTCCCAATCTCCAATAATCTCTGATATTAGAAGAGTGTTTTTCACAGGTGAAAATGTTCATAAAAATATATATCCCCATATTAGTACAGTGCTAAAACTGATTGCCCAGGGCTGCAATCCTATGCATACTTAACTGGGAGTAAGCCACATTTACTGAGTAAACTACATAGAATGTTGCTATGCACAGCAGTTGTCTGTCCTTTACGAGTGAAATTAGCATTGGGCTGCAATCATGATTCTGCCATATTCCTTTCCAAATATCACTGTCAGTGTTGTGTCAACCCTACTGTACATTTTTTTCATAAGTCTTTGCCCTCACATTTTCTGAACAGAAGCCAAAAATGCTGGTTTATATGTGGGATGGCTTACTGTTTCTAAAGGGTTTCTGAAGGGTACTGGGTTAAGTGACACTGACTTCTGGTCCACTCATGTAAGACACAGCTCATGCCTATAGTTTCTTCTTCATTTGCTCTTTTTGGTATATATGATCTCTCTGCTATAGGCAAGCTCCTATTCTGTTCTTCCCCATTTATTCCATTTTCTAGTTCTCACTTTCATAATTTTCCCCAAGCTGCAAAAGAGAATGAAAAGCAGATGAGTTTGCTAAGTGTTAGGAAGCCACTTCAATTTATGCCATAAAACCCTCACAGAACCCCCCCCTTTTTTTTTTTACTTTGCAAAGATTTTTCTGAACCACCACAGGCTATATTTCATGTGCTTTCTTTTGTCTGATAATGCTCCTCTCTCCTCATGTTGATACATGCCACATAGTCAACATTACCATCATGCTACTTGCCATCCTTTCGCCAAATTCCCAATTGGACTGGAACTCTTTTGATTTTAGGGACTCATATACATTCACCTATACAGTCAAACACACTCCCCATTCATCCACACATTTTCTAGATGTGCAGGGACTGCAATGTGTTCAGACTGCTCTGGTCCCAATTTAGTGATCCTTTGTATAATGCCAGTTCTTTGCCACTTCTTATGTGGCGGGGTCACTTTGTGCAGCTCGCTAAGCAGACCCCCTACCCAACAGTGGTGGTGGCCTCTCTTCCTCCTGGAGTCTTTTGAGATTCTTCAGGAGTTCCCAAGGTCTTGCAGGCACTCTGGGGGGCAGGGCAGCAGCACACTTAAGAACAGTTTGTTATTTAAGGGAAAACCTGATGTGGGGTCTTGGGGTTGATGTCACAGGCCACAGTCTTAGCTTGGGGGGCCCGTCCTGACATCATTCACCTCATGCTTCCAGCTGATGGCAACAAATAACACCAGAGCTTGGAAAAGTTCCTTTTTTGAACTACAACTCCCATCAGCCCAATCCAGTGGCCATGCTGGCTGGGGCTGATGGGAGTTGTAGTTCAAAGAAGTAACTTTTCCAAGCTCTGAATAACACTGTGGCCTAGTTTAACTCACCCACTGGAACGATTGGCTTCTTTTCTTTCTCTGCCCTTTGGGGGTACATTTCATGTACATACCAGAGAAACAGAATCTAGATCCTCTATTGCAAAGAGACAGTGACACTGGACAGGCTAGGCCAGAGCAAAAAGACTCACAGTTCCTAGATGTTCCCTCAGTGAGCCATTAAAAGAGCTGAAGCAACTAACCTACCTACGAGCAGCTAGACTTCAGGACAGTGATAATGGCACATGGGAAGTATTGACGTGACCCATAGGTGGGGGGAAGAGGGAGAGAGGGGAGAGTGACCCATGAGTTGGGGAGGGTTGAAGGGACGGAGACCTGGGGGGAGGGAGACCCATGGGGGTGAGTGGGAGGGAAGTCCATGGGGGGAGGGGGCTGGTGACCTGTGAGGGGAGGGGGATCACTGGTGACCCATGTGCAGGGAGAGAGGTAGGAGTGCTGGCAACCCATCGGGGGTCGGAGGGGGAGCACTGGTGACCCATGGGGGAGCAGCACTAGTGACTTATGTGCAGGGGGAGAGGAGGAGCACAAGCGGCCTGTGTGCAGGGAGAGGGAGGGAGCAGCACTGGCAACCCAGGGGGAAAGCTAGTGACAGTAGGCGGGCTTGGCGAGCGAGTATATTTTTGAATATAGTTTTGACCAGTGTGCACATTTTTGCAAGCAATTTCTATTAATACAATGCATTTTTATATGTTATTTTCACTAATATATTCATTTTGATGCACATTTTCTCCTTTGGGGAAAGGTTCTTGAGTGTGTGGTCAAGGACCAGATCCAGGTTCTCTTAGATGAAACCAATTTTCTAGATCCATTTCAGTTGGAGTTTTGGCCTGGTTTTGGCACATACGCTGCCTTGGTTGCCCTGTAAGATGACCTCTGTCAGGAAACAGATGGGGAAGAGTGTCCCTGTTAATTCTCCTTGCTCTGTCAGTGGCTTTCGATGCCATCAACCATGGTATTCTCCTGGAGTGGCTGTCCTAGTTGGAGATAGGTGGCATGAGATGAGTGGCATACACATAGCTCTATTTGTCCTTTACATCTGCAGGTGTGGCAGTGGATGTGTTAGAACCAATGTCTTGCTTTGGTAATGGGCTGGATGAGAACCAATAAACTGAAGCTAAATCCAAGCAAGACTGAGGTGGACGGTTCCCTAAATCAGCTGAATGGGATATGGTCTGCTCTGGATGGGGTTACACTCCATCTGAAGGAATAAGTATGTAGCTTTGGGTACTTATAGATCCATTGCTGTAACTTGAGGCTCAGATAGCCTAGATTGGCATGGAGTGCCTTTCATCAGCTTCCTTTGACTGCTGCCCAGCTGTGCCACTATCGAGACAGGGACAGCTTAACTACAGTTGTCTTTGCTCTGATAGCTTCTAGGTTGGATTATTGCAATGCATTTGTGGCACTGCCTTTGAAAATGTTTCAGAAACTGCAGCTGGTGCAGAATTCAGCAGCAAGATTGTTGACCAGGGCAGGACAGTCAGAATATATAACACCAATTTTGGACAACTGCAGTGGCTACCAATTAGTTTCCAGGCTCAATTCAAAGTGCTGGTTTTGAACTATAAAGCCTTGTGCAGCTCAGGACCACAATACCTTGAGGATAGCTTCTTCCCACATGAACCAACCCAGACCCTGCATTCTTCATCTGAGGTCCTTCTCCGTGTGCCCCCTCCGAGAGAGCCGTGGAGGCTGGCAACATGAGAATGGGCCTTCTCAGTGGTTCGTCACTTGTGGAATGCTCTTCCCGAGGAGGTGCACCTGGCACCATTATTGTCTATTTTTAGGCTCCAGGTGCAAATCTTTCTTTTTACCTGCGCTTTTGGCCCTTCATTTGAAGGGCTTCAGGTATCAGCGGCCTATTTTAAGGTGGCAGGTCTTACAAGACTTGTCTTTATCTGTAGTGATGTGTTACCGTGTTGTTGTGTTGGTCTTGTTGTTTTTAATGGGTTTGTTTCTTACACACAGTTTTAATGTTTTGTTGTTATAAATCACTTTGGGTTGCTTTGCAAGGAAATCAACTAATAAATATAATACATGCATTTTTGTAAACATTGTTTAAAGAACTTCACAAAATTTAGATAAGTGCAAATGTCAAAGAATGGCTGTATTTTGGTTTTCATATTGTTTTGGAAAGTGCAACTTTGATAGTTTCAGATTTAAATGTGAACTGAATCCATTTTCTCCCACATCCCTAATCTTATTTTAATACTGGGAGCAGGAGAATGTCTTCCACTGCACCTGATAGCAACAGGCCTGTACAGGTAGGAAAGCCCAATATCAGAACAGCCTTTAGTCCTTGGGAACAGGTAGCATTCAACTTCTGTGTTCTCTGCATTCTTTTTGCTAACTAATTGTGTAGGTGTAGCTGTAATGTTGGTGGAGGTTGCTTTCATAGCCATATACATATGAGCAGCTGAAGATGTCAGAAGTTGCGTTCATGCAAACCAAAGACAGCTTACGCAGTCTACTCTGGTTGACATTAGCTATTAATGTATTCATGGCTTTTTATTAGCAGCTAATATTTGCATTTAAAAATTGCTAATTACTTAGAGAAGTTTCCCATGTGAGAAGGGTGCAATTATGGTATCAGAACTGTGGAGGTGGTCTGGAAATTAGAAAATGCTTCCCTGTACACTTCACATGACATTTTAAAAGGTTTGGGGAATGAGATGCCGGAGTAGCCCCATGTAGAATATGTGAAAGAAAAATGAAACAGTGACAATTCACAGGGTTCAGCCTTTTCAGAAAGACTTACTGTGTGCTCCCAAAATATCCTCCAAGTCCACTAGCTCCATATATATCCCAAACTTAAAATCACAATTTTGATTTTCACACAAAACAAGACCTCAGTTAGAAAGAGCAGGGCTTGTCCTTTCTCTTGTTATCTTTGACTTCTGGGTGGACTTGCTGCTGCTATACTAAAACCCTGGTTTTCATATGTGGTTTCTATGGGCAGTTCTAAATACTACCCCAGGAGAGGGCCTAAAGGAACTAGAAGGTGGGCAGACTGCAACAATATTCAGTGATTAATTTCCAAGTGATCAGAACTGTATAATGGAGGGCACAGATGAGCCTGTTAGTCCCCCATTTTGTTGCACACTTGTCATGTGTATCTACCACTCTCTCTGTGTTGGAGCCTGGCTGTCTGCAGTAGAAAGCCCACCATACTTGTATACGCTTCCTGTGCTCAGTCAAAGTTCTAAATTGTGCTGGGAGCCTACACAAGCTGAGAAGGCTGTTTGCATATGTGCACTGTGTGTGTGGGGGGGTGTTTGTGTGTCCACATGTGCACACAAGTGCTTGCATGTTCATATGTGGGTGTGTACATACAGGTTATGTGTCTGTGTGCACATGCTGGAATTTGTTGTTAGTGCAGAAATATGTACAGGAATAATTAATAACAGTGGCACATGACTCTTTCTTTAATCACCAAGAACTTCAGCTTTTCCACACACCTAGGATTAAAGAATAAGGATTCCAGGGCAGATGGCATCTTTCTCTCTTTTTTTCTTTTTTTTTTTGGAGGGGGGATCACTACTTAAATTCATAGAATCATAGAACAGTAGAGTTGGAAGGGGCCTACATGGCCATCAACTCCAACCCCTGCTCGGTGCAGGATTCTAAGTCAAAGCATACCTGACAGGTGGCTGCCAAGCACCTTCCCAGGATTGTCATTTAAACTGCTTTGGGGCTTCAAATGAAGTGTCCTAAGATTAAGATTGTGCCCAGGGCTGGCACCAGGCATGACTGGGCCCTTGGGTACTAGCCTGCCCTGGGCCCATGGCACCATAGTCCAACCCCCCATACAGGTGGCACGGGTCTAATAAGACTGCCCACCCATCCCACCTACCTCTCCTGTCCCCGTGACTGTCGTGTGTGCTATGTGTGCATGCCTACCATCAACCAAGATGGTGGCGAAGGCGTCAGCCCCTTAGGGAAGCCTCCACTGCCATCTTAGTTGATGGCAGGCATGTGTGCGCATGCCTGCCGTCACAAGATGTTGGTGGGGGTGTCAGCCCCTTAGGGAAGCCTCCACCCCCATCTTGATTGATGGCAGGAATGTCCATGCAGCATTCACAGGGACGGGAGAGGTAGGTGGGACACGCAGGCTGGCTTATTGAATCCCACACTGATTGCATTCGGGATGCCTGGGAGCTCCCTCTCCATTATCCATGGCACGGTTGGGAGTTGATATTGCTGTGGATCACAGAACAGGAGGTCTACCCTCACACCCTAAGGAGGGGTCCTTTAGGGGCCCTCGGCTAGGGTCCAACCTAGCCGCCTTTTGGAGCCAGCCCTGATTATGCCCTTCCCCATTATGTTTAAGCCAGTTCATAGACCTACTGTTCTCCCACCTCCTTCTCCCGCCCCAAACCCAAGAGGTTTCCCCCTTGCAACATGGGAGACAATCAGAACATTGGAACACATACCTGTCAATGGTGCCTCCTTTCACTCATATCTCTCATTCTCTCTCCCAGGATGCTGTTTCCTCCATGACTCCACCCTCTCCTGCTGTCTCCCATGAGTCCTAGAATGGGGGTGAGGAAAGAAAGAGTTCCTCAGTTTCTTCCTCCAATCTTTCAGGGCTGAATGCACTGTCACTTTTTATAGGGCACCAAAAGGCCTGCTTTGTCAAGGACAAGATATTTCTGGCCTATAAAAAATGTCAGCAGATTGATCAGGAAAGGCAGGAGAGATGGTGAACGTCCATCTCAGTAAC
Source organism: Rhineura floridana (assembly GCF_030035675.1). NCBI lineage: Eukaryota > Metazoa > Chordata > Lepidosauria > Squamata > Rhineuridae > Rhineura > Rhineura floridana. The sequence continues at coordinate 71,645,210 of NC_084488.1, read as the reverse complement.
AGTAGCTGGAGAAACAGAGCCCCCATCTTCCTCCCTTTAAAGGAACTTTAAAGTATATTATCTTGAAAACTCAAAGAGTTAAAGCAACAATTCTTGTTTCTCTGCCTATTTATTATGCAGCTGAATAGCTCATACTGGTTACATGGAAGTGAGGAGAACACTACATTCCAGATAACCCCCAGCAATAGTTCTGAGCTGGGATCAGAAGAAGGGAAAGCAATATCATCCTGATCACCATAATTCAATGTGGCCAGAACTGCCTAGCTGTGGAATGTGCTTTCATTCTTTCATTGTGATCAGTAACCTCTGCAGCTATACTAAAACTTATTTATCAAAGTTTTATCCTGCCCTTCCTCCCAAGTGCCTAGGGCAGCATACATGGTTTCCTGCTCACAAAATACTATGAGGGAGGTACAGCTAACAGGTAGTTCCATGTCATGACGATTTGGATCCAGGTCCCCTGGCCTATGGCCAACACTCTAACTACTACACCACATTGGCTCCTAATGCATGTCCTACTGTTTTGGGTTGGTTGCCATACTAGGTTGGTTGTGTCCTGAACAGATAACATGAGGTAACTGCAGTCTAGAGTGATTCCTGGCACACAGTGGCTGTGTCCAGGCATTTGGTAACATACAAAGGAACCAGTGGGAACATGTGGGGCTTGCACTGTTCCCTCAACAATGATACATGTGCTGGCCATGCTCCCAGCCAATTTGTAATTGGCATCAGTCTGAAGGGGTGGGGGAGTATGTGGTTTCCAGCACATAATGTGAAACCCTATGTGTATAGGAAGTTGCTGATCATGCATCAGCTGGAGGACGTGACCGGTATGTGCAGTGGTTGTGAGGGGAGAGGCTAGCCCCACATATTCCCACTGGTCTCTTCTGGTACTCCTGGGTCCTCACTGGTACTCCTGGTGGGTACTAAATCCCTGGATAGGGCTGATTTGTTTCTTTTTATTCATCACTGCCTATTCCCTTTTTGGACAAACCGGCCTTAGTGACTCACAAGCAGTTGACTCTCTTTTTCTATAATTACTACTGTGACCTCAGCAGTGGTTAGGGTTGTGACTATACCCTTCTTTTCTTTTACCCTGTATTTGTGTCTATTTTGGGGCAGCTGATGAGCAAGTTCACTGTTTTTTATGCAGGCCTGTATTGCTTCCTTGCTTTCTTTTACTGTGTCTGGCTTTTTGGGGTGAGACAATATTTTGTACTGAGTCTTCCATGGTGCTTGTGATTTAAATGTTCATCTTTCATCCCTGTTGGTATTCACAGTTGTGAAAAGCATCAGTCAATGCCATTTATTCTTTGTGCAAAAATGGCATGTGTATGTTTGAGAAGTAGAACGCACCATGTACTTTTCAAGTCAGTCTCCCCAAGCAACATGCTTTCATTGATTTTCTCAGCAGGCCAGTTCCGGTCCAGGTGTAGCTGTTGTTTTAATGCTACCATAGCCCCACTCCAGCAGAATCTCATCTTAATAACCAGTTGCTGATATACCAGCCCTTAGCCAGAGATTTTTTGACATATGGCCACTGGGGGAAATCAGACTTCTGGTCAGAAATACAGTACAGCATGTTTGCCCTGAATCTTTACTATGAGCTGATGTCAAATGAATTTAAATTACCTGACTTGCATGATGTATGGACATTTATCAGTGTAGTCTCTGAACGATCATGCTTACAACTACCTCTCAAATTTGTACCAGAACATTATTGGGAAAGAATAACATGACACCCTTCCCTCAAGCATTGCTCTGTGTGTACACAGCTGCCCCCACCAGTTGTATTCTTGGTCTCTGTGTTGTGTTTCTGCTTGTCCTGTTCATGGCTTTCTTCACCTCTTCTTCATGGGATGCATGGCCTGCTGTCATGACACAGCTCAATTAATCAAGTTCTAAAACTCTTAAGGGCAGGACTGGATGTGGGTAAATGTGTGTGTGAATTCTTAACAACAGCAAAAGGCTTTCTAGATCACAGACAAGTAAAACTCAACCCTATATCCTGAAGGTGAGCCCACTCTTGCGAAAAAAATGTATTATTGTTCATAATTTTTAGCATCCTTTCTCTAATATATTAATCAATGGCAGGTTACTTCCCATCACCAAAGTTTGAATACTTGACTAGATGCAGTATTGTAACACTGTTTTCTAATAATATTCCTATCATACAGATACACATCAGTGTTAATGGTGGCATACACGGCTCTAGCCAAAAGTCCTTCTTTTATTTTATTTTTCCTTCTCTGCACTAGCAAACTAAATTGTGAGTTCAGGGCAGGTTTTGAAGCCCGTAACCACTATCTTTCTGCATTTCAGCCTTTCACTGAAGCAGTCTCCTATGAATCCAAGGAGACAGAAGATGCATTGTGAAAGAAGCAAGCAAGTTTGAGTTCTGAACTACTAAAGTCCAGGGTATTAACTTCATGTAGTTACACTGCTTCAGTCTTCTTTTTTGTATTCTCTGCTGTGCCTCAGTCTTCAGGTTTGTTCTAGGGAGCTGAGTGCTTTCTGTGGAAAGTGGCAGACTGGCATAAAATAGCAAACTTCCTTCTCATTGTTTAGATTAGCAGAGTGAGAGTGAGATCTCAGTGTGAAGTGACTTGAAAGAGGTTCATTGCCTGTCTGCATTAATAACTGCTGGAGAGGAACTATCTGAGAGAGACTGAGATGGGGGCAAATCACAGGGGTTTTAAGTTTCGGATTATAGAAACTTTCTTCCAATATATTGCTCCCACCCCTTTCCATTCTTAGTCATAATTTCATACCGCACGGTCAAAATTGAAAGTATGGCACCTCCGGTCTATATGGCTATAGCAATTTTCCCCTTGCTGGTAACATTCATTTCTGTTAAAATTCTATTACTCTGAGCTCCTTTCTCTCAGGGAATGTACAACTCTTCTGAAAACAGATAGAAGCTTTCAGTATAATCTCACTTCGTGAGGTCCACTTCAAGTAAATCCTGCACTAGATGTGACCAGAATAGAAAACTCCATTCCATTTCCTCTTTGCCACCCAGTCAGGCTGTAATGAAAGACATTTGAAAGTTTTCTGACTCCAGGCCTACTGTTAATCACCAGCTCTCAGTGAAAGAATGCAGTTAACATTATAAACATTTTTTTTGCCTTGTCAGTCTGTGATATTAAGCAGAAACAGCAGGGGGAGGGTTATTTCTCAGATAGTTGGCTAAGAAATAAAATGGAAGAGGGAAGGAGTGCAGCATGACCACAAGGACCTTAATAGTTTAATTAAAAATGTTTTTTTGTTAGCTTTCATGTTTGTGGAAAACAGACATTGTACTCTGAAAAGTTTAAAGCAAGATGGAAAGTGTACATTTAGTGGGCACATATGGAAATGTATATTTATGCTGCAAAAAGCTGGGTTGAGGGACTGTGCTAGTTAACAATGCTCTTCCAAAGTAGAGAACTGAGAATTATTGCCTTAAGTGAGAATTCTGTGACCTGTTTCACCAAACAAAAAACCGCAACGAAAATCATGTTGAAGTAATGTAATAATGACCCCTTCTGTTGTACCAGAATTCCGAGATGTTGCTCAGTCATATGGGACAATTTCACTGGTCTAGAATCACCATAGACAACTGCAATCTTCAGTCACTGCAACATGACAAAGAAATGAGAAATATGTGTTCCTAATAGTATATTAGTTATACCAGGAGAAGACAATGGGCAGGGGTAATAGGAGTTGTAGTTAGGGATGGATGAATTGGTCTGTTTTGGTTTCTTTCAGTTTCTCATCCCCCCCCCATCTTAAATTTATTCACCCCATTTCTGGATTCATTTGCCAATTAAAGAAAAGTTCACATGAAAATTTGTATGCATTTTCATATGTATTTCTTTTCTTTTTTGAAGACTGTGGCCCGGGGAGGAGATATTTGCAGTATAACAATAAAACACAAACTTGAAACCAAGAATTTAATGCAGCAAAATGACACTAATATACTCATTTTGTACACAATTTTGCTTAGCACATTTTATTTAGTTGCATTTCCCCCAAACAGAATCCATTTTTATATATTATTTTCATTAATATATGATTTTTGCATGCACCTTTCATTAGAATATGCTTTCTTAATGTCTTCTTTGACTGAAGAACTGCATTGCAAAATTCAGAAAAGGGTGAATACAGAGAAGGGTGAAAACTATGTTTTGGTTTGCATATTGGTTCAGGAAGTGGAATTTGGTAGGTCTGCATTAAGATGGGAACTGAATGACTTCCCATTCTTAGTTGTAATCCAGAATATCTGGAGGCACCTGGTTGCCTACGCTTCCTTATACTGTTCATAAAGGAGTATTCAAGTTGGTAGTTATAGCTGTCCTAATATAAGGCAAAATTTCCTAACAAGCACATGCAGGCTGGATGCCCAATGGTGGTCTCCTCACCAGTAGAGTCCAGTGGAAAGCCTTGACATGGGGTGCTCTGAGGGTGGGAAGGGAGTAGTGTCCTGACCAACTTTGTTGGATTCAGACTCAGACTCACTGTGCATGACTACTCAAGCTAAGATGCTGTTGCAGCAATTAGACACACCCCTTTAGTTCCTTTAAGTAGGGTCTGGGCAAGCTCTCTATGTGCATGGGGAAGGTTTCTCTGAAAGGGATTGTGTGAGCAAACGAGCACTCAGGATGAAAGTTGAAAAGCTAGTGCTATTTGTATGTGCCTACACATCTGCCTTAGCGGCGGCACCTCATCAAGATCCTCCTTCTTTGACTCAGGCTGAGCCTTTGATTCACCCTTCTTTAAAGAAGGCCCATGCACCAGCAGCGGCTCAGGTGAAGAGGCAGGGTAGACAGAAGGAAAAGGGACTTGCTTCTGGTCAGATAGCATTTATTCTGATAATTGGAGCTAAGAATCTGGAGCTGTCACTGTCCAAAGTGCTGCAGCCTTCTGCTTCAGCAACTCCTGTTACAAGCCACTAGACCTCTCTCCTGGGTCCCAGTCTATCTCTTCCTCCTCATGACCACTCCAGGAATGCTCCACAGGGCTCGTAACAGGTGGAGGGTCATGAGTTGATGGACTCTAGATGCAGGAGTGACTCTGCAAAGCTCCACTGGTGACTGTTGGGATCAGAGCCTAACAGTGCAATTCAATACATGTCTTCTCATAAGTAAGCTCCATTGGCTTCAATGGGCCTTACTCCCAGGTAAGTGTGTATTGGATTGCAGCCTGTCTGAATTACAGTCCCTGGTTTAAAATCTCCTATGTGCCACAATCTCACTAGGTGACCTTAGGCAAATCACTGTTCATTATGACGGGTTCCAATGAACTGCCAGTGGCTATCCTGTGCAAAAAGGCTGCTCATGGACAATGTAACTTCAGAATTCACAAGATCACAGCTCTGATGTTTCACTGTGCATGAAAATAAACAGTGCATGAAAACAGACCACTTATATGAACAGCTTGTTTAAGCAAGTCAACTGCCAATTGTTCCAAATAAGGTATGTGAGGTGCTTTAGAACTGTGAAAACATCAGGGCCGGTGCTATCATTAGGCCAACTAGGCAGCTGCCTAGGGCACAGAGGGGCGCAGTACTGACCTTTGAGGGGCACAGTTTTATACAGATTAGTTTTTTTAACCCTTGGAAAAAATGCAACTAAAATAAATTTAGCAGTTTCAAGTTTTGTGCTTTTCATTTTTTCTACATCTGTTTTTCAAAATTGAAGTTAGCAATTTGGGGGGGTGCAAGTAGTTAGCCTTGCCTAGGGCGCAAAATAGCCTGGCACCGGCACTGGGAAACATTAAGATGAATGCACATAGACAGGGTAACAGGATCGCACCCAGTGGCCCCACTGCTGCTACTGTGCTGGTTCAGTATGACTGCTGAAAGAGCCTATGCATGTACACACTGAAAATGCAAATGCACTGTAAGCAAACAACAGTGCAGGGCCACCTAGGCCAATTTGGCTCCTCCCTCCATATGTATGCTTCCTCCATGTGCATTCATAATGAAAATTAAAATACTGCAATATAAATAATAATACTAATGATGATGATGATGACAGCATTGGTATTATCAGATTTGCCACTCTTTTGGTGAGACACAAAGGTGGCAGCTGAAGAGAGTATGGTACAACACATTGATAAATGTGAAAGCCTGGCACCCTGGAAAGTCTGTTCATTTGTTTACACTTGGCTGAGTTGCTGCAAGTACAAAATAAATAGCATTCTTCTGCAGCTGAGCTTGTGTGTTGGGACTAACAAATTTTGTTGGGTAGAAGAAAGAGGCACACATTCAATAAAGTTGCAGATGAAAAAGCTTTGCAAACTCTTAATTCAGCTTTATGGAGAGACACAAACCCTTGCTTACTGCAGCACTGAAGCTTGTGCTGACACAACGATCACTAATGACCCCGCCACAGTGACTGTGTGGCCATTTGAAATCTGGCTAATGACTATTGTAACAGCCAGGGTTCTGCTTGTTTACTGAAAGGATTTAATTTATTATGTGTCTTCTTACACAAGATTGGAAATGGTACCTGAAAAGTATGGAGGCAGCCGAATTCTTTACTGTCATAAAATATCAGCAGAAGTTGACCAATTGGACCTGGCGATGCAGTTTCCTTTTGTTCACACATTGTGCTACAGCAGATAAGCAGACCTTAAAATTAATGTATGAAAAATGCTGCCACAGGATGGGGTGATGCTCATGACCTTAGATGGCTTTAAAGGGAGATTAGACACATTAATGGAGAATAGGACCTTCCACTGCTATTAGCCATGACAGCTCAACAGAACCGCAGGCCTGCCACTGAATACTAGTTGCTAGGTAACAGACAATGAGGGAGAGCTATCGCTTTCATTCCTTGTTGGTGAGCATGCTGGAAGCATCTGGGTGGCCACTGGGAGAAACAGGATGCAGGACTTGGTGGACCTTTGGTCTGATTCAGCTTTGCTCTTCTGGTGTTCTTATATTGTTACCTCTGATTTAAGGCCACATCTGCACCATACATTTAAAGCATTATTATACCACTTTAACAATTATGGATTCCTCCAAAGCATCCTGCGAACTGTTGTTGGTTACGGGTGCTGAGAGTTGTTATGAGACCCCTATTTCCCTCACAGAGCTACAATTCTCAGAGTGGTTTAACAGTCAATCCCTCTTCCTTGGGAATTCTGGGAATTGTAGCTATGTGAAGAAAACTCATTTTCCTTCTGGTAGAACATCCCAATGCCTACTTAACTACAAGATAAATATACATATCTGGAATGACAACTTTGAATATGGATAGTTGGGGAATAATGGAAAGACACTGATGTGTTTGGCGGGAAAAGCTGCTAGGGAGCATATGTCAAGAAGAGGACACGAGCAGGTGTGGATAGGGAACAGGGGATCCCATGTGTCAGTTGTCTTACACCCTGTTACAAAGTTATGCTTCATCATGTAGACACAAACCAACTGTATTGCCAACCTCTGTTTACTTGGCCTATTCAGTAATACACCTTGCTGTGACAAACAAAAAACAATGCCCCACAGCTGCCTCCCTGTAGCAGCCAGTGTTGCCAATCAAAGAAACATGGTCACCTGTGTTATGCCAAGTCCGATCATTGGTACATCTAGGTCAGTATTATTAACGCTGACTGGCAGCTACTTCAAGGGGTTTCAGGGGGGCATTTCCAGTCCTATTTGGAGATGCTGGGGATTGAACCTAGGACCTTCTGCCAGCAAAGCAGAAGCTCTACCACTTAGCTATGGCCGTTCCCTATGAATTATGGACCTTCACTCGACCAGAAAAAAAATGACCAAAGATATATTAGCTTGGAGCCCATAGTTTGTGTGAAAGCTAAATTTGGGGATGGTTGGCAGATATTTCAAAAAGTAAAGTTATTGGGTGGTATTCAATGCATATATTTAGCATGGGGAAGTTTTATAGAATGGAAAGGAGGGTTGTTTATGTTTTTATATGAAATGTAATTGTATTTTAGTATTTCTTTTTTGTATATTATATTATAAATCATGTAGAGGTTTCAGCATAGGTGAGTCAAAAATCTATATTGTTCTTGTTGGTAGTGGTGGCGTTATTATACTATCTCACCTTCCACTGTTCTATCTTGTGCAAACTGAGACACTCCTCATGTCCACTGTAGACTATTCTGCAGAATAGTCAATGCCATTATTCCACAGTTGTTTATAGAGTTTTTTTAGTGTAAATTATGCAAAGTGTTGCTGTATTTCATACATTCACAGAAACAGAAGCAAAAGAAAATACCATGGGAAACTTCACTAAAATTGCAAAGGAGATCAAACATATTTAAAATAAATGTCTGAACTACATCAACTGTCTTAATATTGTTACTTCTACCCTGCTAAAACAAGATCAACACCATGCATGTCTTGTTTCTATTACTTGGGCTGATCACAGGTGTTGCCACCACTCACCATATACTCAGAGGCATATGTTACCAAATTCTTCAAAGCTACACAGGAAGTGAATTGGACTGTGAAAGACCAAGCCAAATTTTGTTTGCATTTTGACAAATGTGTAGGGTTGTACAATATCTCACCCCCTCTAGGATGCACATCTTAATGTGGCAAGGGGGTTTGAGAGTGTTGAAGAAGATGGGAGCAATGCCATCAGGAGTCTAGACCAAGAGGCTAGACTTCTTGCAGGGTCACCCGAGGCAGAATGGCCAAAGCTGAGACACCAGACTAAGAAGTATCCAAACTCAGAGGAAGGCAATGGTAAACCACCTTGGAATACCTCTTACCATGAAAACCCTATGAACACAGTCTCCAAAATGCAACACGAGATAGTGCTGAAAGATGAGACCCTCAGGTCAGAAGGCATTCACTGAGCTACTAGGGAAGAACAAAGGACAAGTACAAGGAGCGCTGTGACTAATGGTGCACCTGGGTCAAAGCCGAAAGGAAGCTCAGAGGCTGACGCACACAGTTGCAAAATGAGAGTCTGGAGTTGTACGATGCACACAATAGGAATATGAAATGTGAGAAGGATGAACCAGGGAAAGTTAGAAATTGTCAAGAAAGAAATGGAATGCATCAACATTAAAATACTTGGCGTGAGTGAATTAAAATGGACGGGAATGGGACATTTTCAATCAGGCAATTACAAAATATTTTATGCAGGAAATGAGAAATTAAGACAAAATGGGGTTGCTTTAATAGTGAGAAGTGATGTAGCAAAAACAGTTAAGAGCTGTAAGTCAAGGTCTGAGCGAATTATATCAATGAGATTTAACAGGAAACCTATTACCATAACCATCATCCAAGTCTATGCTCCAACGGCAAACACAGAAGAAGAGGAATTGGAGATATTTTACGCAGAAGTACAGGAAGAAATTGATCACACACCAAAACAAGATGTGCTGATAATCATGGGGGACTGGGATGCAAAAGTAGGGAACAGAGAAGAACTAGGAATTGTGGGAAATGGGGCTTAGGAGATAGATATGAAGCAGGAGAAAGACTTATCGAATTCTGTGAAGCCAATAATTTGTTTCTTGCAAACACAATATAGGAATCAAGTGGATTATATGCTTGGTAGCAGAAGATGGAGAAGTTCTATACTTTCTGCGAAAACAAAACCAGGAGCCGACTTTGTTACAAATGATGAACTGGTCATATCAAAAATCAAAGAAGAACAACAAAGCAATCATAATGCCAAAATGCTTTATATTCTTCTGGGATGTTATTTAAATTGTAAAGGTCAGATAAGGAACAGAGTTCAGGCTTTAAACGTACTTGACAGAGAACCAGAAGAACTGTGGAATGAAGTCAGAGACATTATCAGGGAAGAATGCAAAAAGGCAACACCTCTTGTTAAAAAGAGAGAAAGACCTCAATGGATGACTGAAGAAACTCTTTAAATGGTTAAAGAGAGAAGGAAAACAAAACCAAAAGGAGATAGAAACATGGTTAGAACCCTAAGTGTAACAATACAGCAACTAGTATGTAGGGACAAAGAGAACTATTACAATAGTTATTGTATAGAAATAGGACAACAAAAAGGGTAGGACAAGAGCCCTATTCCAAAAGATTAGAGAAATTAAAGGGAAATTTAAACCAAGGATAGGGATGTTGAATAATTAACAGAGGAACACACTGACTGGCCGAGATAAAATAAAAGGAAGATGGAAGCAATACACTGAAGAACTCTATAAAAGAGATGCCAGGATGACAGATTCATTCATGGAGGAACTGTATGATGAAGAACCAGGAATTTTAGAATGTGAGGTGAAAGCCACTCTTAACATACTTGGAAGAAACAAATCACCAGGAACAGATGGCATACCAATAGAATTGCTACAAGCTACTGAGACTGAATCTGTCCAAAATTTGACAAAAATTTGTCAAGAAATAAGGAAAACTAAACAATGGCCCACAGACTGGAAGCGTTCAATATACATCCCAATTCCAAATAAAGGAGATCCCAAGGGATGCAGTAATTAACTATTGCCTTAATATCTCATGCAAGTAAAGTAATGCTCAAGATTCTACAACAAAGGCTCTTACCATATATGGGAACGAGAAATGCCAGATGTCCAAGCTGGATTTAGAAAGGGAAGAGGCACCAGAGATCATATCACAAACATACGTTGGATAATGGAATGGACCAAGGAATTTCAGAAGAAATCACCCTGTGCTTTATAGATTACAGCAATGCCTTTGACTGTGTAGATCATCAAAAACTATGGAATGCTTTAAAAGAAATTGGGGTGCCACAGCATCTGATTGTCCTCATGTGCAACCTATACTCTGGACAAGAGGCTACTGTAAGGACAGAATATGGAGAAACCGATTGATTCCACATTGGAAAGGGTGTGAGACAGAGGTGTATTTTATCAACCCACTTGTTTAACCTAAGAAGATTGTGTCTGTTATTATTTGTGTCTGAGGGAAGAAAAAGGTGGGCTGGTTGATTCTCACCCTACTGCTTGCGTTTATATCTCTGCTAAGAAATAGGACCACAAAACTGTTCCTATTTCACATATTTTTAAAATAGCAAACAACTACAAGGAAAAAATAGTAATGATTTGAAACGAATGCTGATGAAAGTTAAAGAGGAAAGCACAAAAGAAGGACTACAGCTGAACATCAAGAACACTAAAGTAAAATGATGATACTGGGATTTGACGATTAATTAAGACAGCCTATGGAGAAAAGGGACTCTGTATGTATACATTAAGGGACAGGTTTGATGTATATTATATACTTATAGCTGATCTGCGACAAATCGGAAGTCAACTATTTTATTTTCATTTTTTGTTGATGTATTGTTATGTCTTTTTGACTTTGTTTTGTTTGTTTTTGGAAAAATTTGAATAAAAATTATTTAAAAAAAAAAGAACACTAAAGTAATGTCAACAGATGATTTATGTAACTTTAAAGTTGACAACGAGGACATTGAACTTGTCAAGGATTATCAGTACCTTGGCACAGTCATTAACCAAAATGGAGACAATAGTCAAGAAATCAGAAGGAGGCTAGGACTGCGGAGGGCAGCTATGAGAGAACTAGAAAAGGTCCTCAAATGCAAAGATGTATCACTGAACATTAAAGTCAATATCATTCAGACTATGGTATTCCCGATCTCTATGTATGGATATGAAAGTTGGACAGTGAAAAAAGTGGATAAGAGAAGAATCAACTCATTTGAAATGTGGTGTTGGGGGAGAGCTTTGCAGATACCATGGACTGCGAAAAAGACAAATAATTGGTGTTAGAACAAATTAAACCAGAACTATCACTAGAAGCTAAAACGATGAAACTGAGGTTATCATACTTTGGACACAATGAGAAGACATGATTCCCTAGAAAAGACAATAATGTTAGGAAAAATAGAAGTGAGTAGAAAAAGAGGAAGGCCAAACAAGAGATGGATTGATTCCATAAAGGAAGCCACAGACCTGAAATTACAAGATCTGAACAGGGTGGTTCATGACAGATGCTCTTGGAGGTCACTGATTCATAGTGTCGCCATAGGTCATGATCGACTTGAAGGCACATAACAACAACAAACAATATCTGAGAGAGGAGGTCAGGTCTCCTGCTCCCCTGGTGCATTCACTGTAGCTGCCCAATTTCACTGCTTTTTAAAGTTGGATAGAAATATCTGTTGGCTGTTAGTCAGTTCTTAAACAGCAAAGGTTTGTTACCTATTACTGAATATTTCTATGCAGGTTTTATACATTTACAATTCAATGTATACACATGAAGTTAGGGGTGATCCCCATTGTGTTCAATGGGCTTTACACCCAGGTAAATGTATATAGGATTACAAGTTCAAATTGTAAACAACTGTGGGCCCCTCCAGTCATCCTTTTTATTGTGCATTTATTTGTGTTCATGATGCTATCTGGGTGGTCACACATGGACCCACTTTTTCTGCCTGCAAAGGTTTTGGGGTGGTCATACAGCTTCATTTCCAATCAGTGTGCATCACATAACCTCCTACTGAAATTCTGTAACTTTTTATATTCTGGTTGGTCCATCTAGCTCAGTCTTGTTTACACTGACTGGAAGCAGCTCTCCAGGTTTTCAGACAGGAAGCCTCTGCAAGCCCTACCTGGAGATGATGAGGGTTGGACTTGGGATCATCTGCATGCAAAGATCTTCTGCAAGCAAAGCAGATGCTCTGTTACTAAACTAAGATCTTTCCAATTCATACAGGAATTTGCAAAGGGTTTCAAACATCCCTAGGATAGATGGATGGATGGTTGGTTGGAAGGATAGATTGGTATAAAAAGTCAGTGTTTGTAGTGCATAAAATTGGAAAAAGCCTCTGCAGAAATTATCAATAGTAAACGAAAGAGGAAATTGTTGTAAAAGAGAATTTTAAAAGTGGGGGGTGAAGAGCAATACCTAACCATCTAAAAGACATACATTTTAGTTAACCTTTTTGAATCTTACTGCAGGCTTAGCAGCTGTTGTAACAGTGTAACTGGTTTGTATTGCCAAAGGCATGGCAAGCCAGCAGTGTCATGGCACATTCTTCCTCCTACCTACTCTGTGCACCCAATGAACCCTGCCGTGGTATAGAATATATATTTCTCAGGGCACATAAGAGGTAAGCAAATTTATGAACATTTTAGTTGTATAAGGAAGGAAGAGATGGCATTGCAAGTTATTTATAGTTCTAAGGGAGGCTCACATCTCATTGCACAGTTCTAACACAGGCTCATATCAAAAGCAAACCTAGATGCTTTGACTTAGGATGTTTCCAGTCTGGTGTTTATTGTGAGATCGGTGCTCCTCATGGATGGATTGGGTGGTATTCAATGCCAGCCCTACTTAGGGAAGACCCATTAAAGTTCATAGACATGACTAACTTAGGTTTATTAATTTTAATGGGTCTACTCTGAGTAGGACTTAGTTGAATATAAATTGAATTATATAAATTTATATAAATATAAATAAAAATAAATAAAACTAAGCGGCTCTCCAGGATTTCAGAGAGGAAGTCTTTCCCAGCCCTCCTTTTTTTTCTTTCAGTGTACTCACAATGTTGTTGACATGAAAATGCCAGCACATATACCTGACCCCCAGGTCATCCAGATTTACCCTTTCCATGGAAAATCCAACAAGCTTTAGCATCGGGGAAAACACTGTTGCCAACCATCCATTTGTAATATCTGAATGACCCTGAATGAATATATGTTGTATTTTGTATTGTGTTGTATGTTATATTGTTGTGACTTGCCCTGGGACCTTCTGATGAAGGGTGGGTAATAAATCTAACAACATTAAGATCCCATTTTGAAGCATCTTTAATGAAGGAAGATTTCGCTAAATTTACAACCACTGTCTTCCATACAAGCTGGGAAGATGGACTGTGGCAAACGAATATGTCACCTACAGGTAGTAATGGGGAAAATCCCCTGTGAAGGAGGGAAGCAAGTAGCTTGCATGCCAAGCTATACTTACTGCAATCCCCTCTTCTTCACAACTATTAATAGTGCAGGTCTTCTTCTTTTTATCTGACCACCTTAGAAACATGATAACATGCATTTATAAATTTATATTTTCCCTAGCATATAACACTGTGTGCCTCCGGTGTCTATAAAAGCAGCCAATTGATTTAAAAGTTGCAGTTATCTAGAACTTTTTAATATGATACTGCTATCCCAGAAAAAAAAAACACTGCTTCAATGAATGACCCAGGTCAGTTCAATTAGTCTCCTGACAATGGATTCATTCTCCAGTTCCCTATAAAATTGGGAGGAAAGGAACAAATCACTGTAAATAAGATGCTGTATCTCAGATAAGCTGTCCTGCGTGTATATAAAATTTAAGGTAACTTTTATGTCTGCAGTACTTTTGTTTACTGTGGGGCAGTAATAAAATCCAGGGCTTGCTTAATCATAAAGAAACCACGCTAAGAAAGCTTCAGAACACAGCTCTATTGATAGAGATTGAAAATTAAAATATACAAGGTAAGAATCTAAACCACAGGTGGGAAACCTGAGACCCTAGGGCTGCATACTGCCATCAGCCCCATTTTATGCACCTCTCCTTGTCCTAATTTCAGCAGAGCTTGGAAGTAATTACTTAAAAAAATTAATTACTTGTAATTTATTACTTTTTTGAGGAACAAGTGGGTAATATCTTTTATATTTTGATTGTAGTGGAACGAGGAGTAATTTTATTACTTTTGAGGAGTAATTGTAATGTTTTTACCATTACTTTTGGGTGTTGGGGGGGAGCAGAGGAAGTCTTCTGTTTCTCTAATTTGTGGGTGAAAATCATGTGCTTCAAACTGGGCTTCTGTGCAGCGCTGCTCTTCCCTCATGCTCTGTGGGTGTCTAGGAGGCAATGTGGGAGGAGGTGGAGAATGAGATGGGGTGGAGTGGAGGCGGAAAAAAGTTTAAAAAATGGATGGTAGTGGAGAAGACTGGTGTGGAGAGAGAAATCAGCCAGAGGGCAAGGACGTCGATGAAGGAGGAGAAAGAGGCAGCAGCGGAATGGAGATAAAGAACTGTAGAGGTGAGAGATGATGACATGTGTGTGTGTGTGTGTGTGTGTGTGTGTGTGTGTGTGTTAATACTGTATTTGCAAGTGTCACACAAAGCGCCCTCTGCTGTGCTGTCCTCCCCGGCTACTTTGCTGCATTTGCAGTGTTCTAACGTTTTTGCACTCTAGGGGAAAATGTTTGTTTGGGTGGGTGTGCCTTAGTTGATGGCAGGACAGGGTCCAGGAGATGATTGAGTGAGAGAGATGACGCTTGCTGGCTGAGAGTGTGTGTGTGTGTGTGTGTGGGGGTTGCACTTGGTTTGACACACAAAGATCTGAGTAGTGGCCTCTACCTCCCTTCCTGCCTCCCTTACCAGTGAAGAGACCACCACTGATATCTTATGGATAAAAAGAATTATTCTACTACCTCTCTCTCTGCGTGTTTATTTTTATGTTGTTTTAGGTGACTTCATGTGCAGCAGCTGAGGCCAGCCTTGTAGGCCCTCTAGGTTTTTTTTAAGTAACTTAACTGTAATTGTAGTGGTTAATTGTAATGGTAATTTATTCCTTTTTGGGGCCATGTAACAGTAATCGTAATTTATTCCTTTTTAAAAGTAATCTTCCAAGCTCTGAATTTCAGAACAGTTCGCTGCCAGTAACCAGTTCAAGCAGACCTCTGGCAAAAGTGATCTGTCCCTCTCTCTTCAGCCCACAAGGCAGGAGAAAGAGATGAAGAGAAAGGGATAGAAGAAGGAGTGATCAAACAAGAAGTTTCAGAAACAGAGAGAGAGAGAGATGGTTGGCCCTGCCCACTTTTTGGTCTGACCCTGTCCACTGCTGGCTTTAGTACCATTTATAATCAGCATATCGGACCCCTGACAGATTATCCCCAAGGGAATGCAGCCCATTGCAGATCCAAATCAGCTGCAAGGAACCTCAAGCCCCGAAGCCAAATACAGCAAGCCTCTCTGTTAGGACCTCAGGATACTCCCAGGCCCCACCTTCCTTGAGTGCTTCTGACTGGCTGGAATGTGTCCTTGAATGGTGACAATGCCTCTTGCTTGCCTAGAAGGAGGTTGGAGAGATGTGGGGCATGTGTGCATGTATGTGCATGTGTCGGCATCTGATCTTTGACTGACTGGAATGTAACCTACTGTACAAAGGTAAAAGTCACATCCATTACTCCGCCTGCTTTTGCATCTCACATTGCCCATTTCTAGTATGCAGCCCTTGGAAGGTTGCCCATGAAGGAATGCAATCTTTGGCTGACGAAGACTGAGAAGGGTTCATTACTACTTACTTTACTGCTATTTTCCCACTACTTTCAAGTTCGGGAGGAAGTGTCAGACTTCTGATCTAACAGCCTTGAAGGCCACTCCTTGGAGAAAGACCAGCAGTGTCCTCATTCTCTGGAGCATGATGCAGAAAAGAGGCCACCTATTGAATGGGCAAGTGATTGGGCAGCAACAATAGCAACGTGGGACTTTCCTAAGGGACAAGATCCCTGGAGCCAACACTGTGGACAATCAATCATTCATTACACAGCCATTGTTCACCCAGAATACATTCCTAATGTGAGGCTTCAGTTTTCTTGTCCGCATGTTTCCCTTCCCTTCATCATATTTCAGGGATTTATCATCCCACCCCACCTTCCAGTTTTAGATAGTCTTGTTCATATCCTTCCTCATACTGAGAAATGTTTCTGTTGCAGTTTTTCCTCTCATGCTATTTGCATGGTCTTTCCTCTCTGGATTTGGTGTGTGCTTGATGCCTTCTTAATTCCATCTCTAAATTTTGATTGCTGACTGTGTAATTCACAAAGGTCTGCTCCAACATCTGCTCGGTATAAATCACAACAGCCTGCCCAAACACCAATATGAATATTATATGAAGCATAAGAGGCAGTAAAGCATGTAAACTACAAATCACTCAGAAACTGTCAATAATTTCAGTCTCAGGGATCCAGCCAGGGAAAAGCATTCTGAGCTAGTCTATGTAACTATAGCCAGATTTGCAAATAAACATTGCCACTACACCAAAGAAGACTCATGACACCGCAGTGGAATAATGTTATATTTATTAAAATATAACAAATATTAAACTCCAGCCAATTACATCCAAATATCCAAATTGAACTTACTTCAGGCAGGTGAGGATAAACCTGACTGAAAGGGAGTATTCCCTCCAGTCCCTTGGGCATGTCAGTCTCAACATACTATGACTCCCCAGCCAAGGATGTAGGAAAACTTGTCCCTCCTTGCTAGCAGAGCCAAGTATGTGTTTCCAACCTCCGCAGCCTGGCCCCGCCATATGGGCATTCACCATTCTGTGCAGGCTGGTCTCACAAGGACACGTCCAGATCCTCACCAGTCATTCAGTACTGGTAGTTCCCTAGGGAGTGTCCTTTAACAACATGCCTCCTTCTCCTACTTTGTCCCCACCTTCCTCACCTGCCCGAATTCCATGCCAGCCATTAGCTAGATATCCACACACACACCCAAAAGCCAATTGAATCAACCCAGCAGTATGGAGAAGGCAAAACCAAAGGGATTCTGAAATCAAAATCCCTAAAAAAAATTCCTGCTCAGCCCCAACTGGCAACTAGCGAAGCCCATACTGAAAAGGGAATGGGGGCGGGTACCACAAGGCGAAAAGAGGCAAGGTTTAGAGGGAGGAGTGGGCTTTTAAACTCACTCCTGCCTCATGTCTCATTGGTCAGGAAACCCCAGCTGACCATCTTTGAAAACCTCGAAAAGGTTCCCAAGCCTTCTAGAAGTCAGGTGGCTGCAAACACTGCCGCTTAAGGCAAGAATGCCATTGTGTTAAACATTTTTTACCTTTCCTGTGATGGATTTGCTCATCTTTGGCCACCTCTGCACATCAAAATGTCATTATCATTCTGGTACAGATGGTAAAATATCATGTCTTGGATGGTATTTTGTGTTCCAAAAAGAGCTGGAAACAAGTGAGAACAAGGGACACTCCATTACAACTTGGCTTTATTGGCTAGACATCTGTAGTGCTGTCCACACTGCAGAATTGAGTAGTGCTTCTATACCATTTCACTGGGGAAAACTGAACTGGAAAAAATTCTTGAGGCCAGTATAAGGCAAACAGTTCTCATGCTTTTAGTCCATTGAAGCTTATGCTGTAATCTTCAATTAGGGTCCCTGGCTCTTCTCATGACAAATGTTCTAGCCCAGGTATGGGAAAGAGTGGCACTCTTAGAAGTTAAGGCCACAACTCCTAGCACTCCTGAACTTTGTCCATGATGGCTGGGGCTGATGAAGTTGGAGTCCAACAATATTTTGAGGGTCACAGGTTATTCATTCCCATTCTAGCTCCTTATTTATTTGAGGGGTATATACCAAGCTCTCCAATAAAATTATCAGAACAACTTTCAGTCTTTTTCTCCATGCATTGAGACAGGGAACAGATCACACCCACTGGCCCTGCCCATCAACATCTATGCATTCAGCAAGACATTTGAAGAGCTCTTTACATATAGGCGCTCTATGCAGGCATCATATTTGCTAGTTCTGGGATAGGAGATTTATTGTTGCTAAATGGTCACAATGTCATAGATCCCGTACCAGAACTAGCAAATATTCAGTCTAAGGCAGAACTGGTAATTTGGTTGTTAAGTACACCACTTGTGGCCTAAATATCCACCATCTCCTGGGTAAGATCATACATTTTACTCTATAAGTACAGTTGCTATTCAGGTCCTTAGAGAATAAAGCCTCCACTATGGTTACAATAAATTTTAGATTATCACAAGTTCTATCGATCTATCTATCTATCGATCTATCTATCTATCTATCTATCTATCTATCTATCTATCTATCTATCTATCTATCTATCTATCTATCTATCTATCTATCTATCTATCTATCTACGTTCTTTGTTTTCTAGGAGAAAATATTTGGAAAAAATGATGAAGGGCCTAATTTTTTATTGTTCTTCAGACTAAAATTATCTGTGTTTGTTTCTTGTAGACATTACAGAAAGTGAACGGGTTTTTCACTAAATCCATCCGGCTTGCAGATGCCATTTATATGTCATGTCTTTCTAAAATTTGCTATCAGAATACTCAGCCATTTTTACAACGGTTCCAGAAAATTCTTGCATAGACTGAGGGTAGGGTCACAGATCTTTGTTTTTCAACTGGAGACTCAGGTTTTTGTGGGTCCCCTCTGGGACTCCGGGTGACTTACCTTTATCTCCGGACTTCCAGCTTTCATTTTTGTAAAAATTCAAGTTTCTAGGTGGTCTGGTTCCAGAGATATACACCAAAACGTCAGCCGCACCCCCACAACTTCTTAGTTGCTCTAAGTCTGTTCTAATCCCTGCCTTTTCAGGTTTTTAGCCAATAAGGAGTCAGGGTTGTGATTAACAAAGAATTATAGAGCCAAAAAACAACTGAGACAAATTGAATTGTCTGCCTTCAAGTTGATGCTGACTTATGGCGACCCTATGAACAAGGTTTTCATGGTAAGCAGTATTCAGAGGGGGTTTACCTCCCTCTGAGGCTGAGAGGCAGTGACTGGCCCAAGGCTCAGAAAATGTGCTTTTCCCTGCTTTTCTGAACATCTCACAGATTGAATAAGTAAGCTTTCAGTCTTTTTCTGTCTTGTGTGTAGGAGTCAGACAGGTTTAAATTTTGAAGAAAGCAGTGTTTTGCAAACTTCCCAATATGAAGCTTTCATCCATTACTTGCTTTTCAAGTGTAAACATACCCAGAGTAAACCCCATTGAATTCAATAGGACTTCCTTTTGAGTAGACATGGTTAGGATTGTGCTGTAAATTGATGGGACTTTTGCGTGAACATAGCAAAGAATTGTGCTTGTGTTGTATATTTTTCTCTCCCCCCCAATCCTATTTTTAAAGCAATTAGTGTAATGTGAGTAGGAACTAAAGTGAATTAGATATAGTTGTATGGGGGAATCAGTTGGGAGAGGGACCAGTAGTAGGAAAATGAAAGCAGAGCTCTTGGTTATGCTGCAACAGACTGTGAAGTAAAGTTTGTTCCTTGTAACGAGTATTTGTGATTCATTTCAACTCTTGCAAATATTACATGGTGTCAGAAGACTACCTAAAAACATAAGGCAGTGAAAAATGGACCAGTTGAAGCCTCCAGGAAAGTTGGTGTTCGAAAGAAATGCAGCAGAGAACTGGAGAAGATGGAAGCAAGGGTTTGAATTATACTGCATTGCAAGTGAGCAGATAAGAAAGATGAGACTCCAGTCAGTGTTATTTCTGCATGTGGCAGGTGAAGAAGCAAGAGAGGTATTTAATACTTTCCAGTTTGATGATGATGCAGATAAATATAAAATTCAAGTTTTGATGAATAAATTTGAAGCTTATTGTGTGCCCAGAAGAAATGTTATTTATGAAAGGCACAAGTTCTTCACTAGAATACAGAGTGAAGGAGAAAGGATAGACCAATATGTGAGTTGAAGCTTTTGGCTCAGACCTGTGAATTTGGGGAGCTGTGTGATTCTCTTATTAAGGATCGCATAGTGTGTGGCATTCAGACAGACAGATTGAGAGCCAAGTTACTGAGAGAGAGTGATTTAACCCTTGAGTGTGCAGTGAATATATGCAGGGCAGAAGAAGTGGCTGCAAATCAGATGAAAGATTTTGGGGCAACAGAAAAACAAATGGATGCCTTACAGGGCAAAAGTACCTTTGAAAAGCCAAACGTAAGCCAGCCTCAGAGCAAATGGAGCTTTGACACTACTACCAGCCCCCAAGAAAAGGAAATGCCACAGAGGCCTGTAGAAGCAGCAAAGGCCTGCTACAAGTGTGGTATCAGTCATCATGACATAAATGCTTGTCCCGCAAATGGGAAGGAGTACAGAAGATGTGGCAAACTTAACCATTTTGCTAAAATGTGTAAAACTAGAGATAGAAAACTTCAAGGCAGACAAATGTTCTCAGTAGCAGATACAGCTACAAATGCTCATGATTTCTTCATTGGCACATTGAATTCTACAGCTCTGGAAGATGAATGGTGTGTGGATCTTCTCAAATGATCACAAGTATGTGATCTTTAAGATTGACACAGGAGCACAAACCATTGGAGGCAATTTTCAGAAAACCTTTGCATATTGCACCTCCAAGAATCCAAAAATGGCAGTTAACACTGCAGAAATATCAATTACAAGTGCACTATAGACCAGGCAAAGAATTAATAATTGCTGATACCCTGTCCAGGGCATATCGTGAACAGGGTGAAGGAATAAGTTCTGAAGAAGCCGAGGTTGCTGTTAACCTCATGTAATCTTATTTACCAATCTCCAAATCAAAACTGAAAGAATTTCAGGTGGCTACGGAAAATGAGAGCATTTTGCAAATCCTGAAAAATGCCATTTTGCAGGGGTGGCCAGATAGAAGAGTAGAAGTTCCAGAGTGTATATGTGTTTATTGGAATTACAGAGAGGAATTTCATGTTCATGATGGACTCATTTTAAAAGTGACAGAATCGTAGTACCACAAAATGTGAGGAAAGAGATACTGAATATTATACACGAGAGTCATCTGGGTGTTGAATTATGTAAAAAGTGGGCACGAGAAGTTGTATATTGGCCAGGTATTGTGTGCCCAAATTGAAGAATTGGTACTGTCATGTACCACATGTCACACCTTCAGAAATAAAAACCAAAAAGAACCAATGTTACCTCATGAAATTCCAAGAAGACCTTGGCAGAAGCTAGGAATGGACTTGTTTGAATTTTAAAGAAAAGACTATCTACTTTTGGTTGATTATTATTCAAAATATGTGGAAATATGTTTGCTTGAAGACACTACAAGTAGATCAGTAATTTTACACTGCAAATCTATATTTGCAAGACATGGTATACCTGAAGAGGTTGTTAGTGATAATGGCCCTCTGTTTTGCTTCAGAGACTTTAAAATGTTTGCCAAAGATTGGGACTTTGTTCACACAACATCCAGTCCACTATTTCCTCAATCAAATGGAATGGTAGAAAGAGCGATCCAAACAGTAAAGAGGATTCTTAAGAAATCTAGTCTGAATAACACAGATCCTTATCTTAGTTTATTGGATTACAAAAATATGCCTACAGTAGATACAGGCTCTCCTCCACAACTTTTAATGGGGAGATGTTTAAGAACCAGGTTGCCTACCTCAGCACCGTTGTTACTACCTCAGCAGGTAAAAGGTGACATACAGACACATCTGAAGAGAAGACAAGAAAAACAGAAGCTTTACTTTGACAAAGGTTCAAAGCCTTTACCACCTTTGCAGGTTGGTGATTCTGTTAATGTTTGGCAAGATGGAGTGTAGAAACCAGCGAGAGTGACTGGACAAAACATGACTCCAAGATCGTATTTGGTTCAGACTGATGATTTAGCTGTCTACAGATGGAACAGAAGAGATCTTCAAAGCACACTCCAAGTTGTGAACCAAAAATGGATGAGACTACTGAGACTGTAACTGCACCTCCATCAGAGATAGACCTGTCAGAGTCTCAAGACAACAAAAGTGGAACAGCTATAGCACAAAGTGCCAGTGATATACCGGAAAAGATTTTGGACTCTGAGTTACCTGTTACTACATCAAGAGGCAGAGTGATCAGAAAACCAATTCGATATAGACACTAGTTTCTATCTTTTTCTTTTTTTAAAAAAAAGGGAGATGTAATGTGAGTAGGAACTCAAGTCAATTAGATATAGTTGTATGGGGGAATCAGTTGGCAGAGGGACCAGTAGTAGGAAAACGAAAGCAGAGCTCTTGGTTATGCTGCAACAGACTGTTAAGTAAAGTTTGTTCCTTCTAACAAGTATTTGTGATTCATTTCAACTCTTGCAGATATTACAATTAGGTAGGGCTTACTTAGGTATCACTGCTTTTATTATGTAGGAAACTAATACTGATTTTTTTAAATGTTCTGCAATGATCAACTGGTTTTGACGATAAATTATTATATGGGGTGTATGTATTTTTACATCTCGTATGTGTGTGGGGGGAGAATCTGTCCAACAACCCTGTGAGGTAGGGTTGGAAACCAAGGAAGCTCACAATAAGAAATAAATCCCTTTAAAATCCAGTAACCATAAAAACAAGTATAAACAGTTGCAAAGCAGCTTAAAGTGGCATGATTCTGAATTTTGTGTGAATGAAGTTGCTTATCACTTGAGGTTGTTCTGTCCCTGTTTGAGTAAGCCCCACTGAATACATTGGGAGTTATGAATAAGCAAACATAGGATTGTGATATAAATATCTTTACAGGTTGTGTAAGTAATAAACATATTTGAGAGCCTTTTTGGCTTAGGGCGGTATATAAATTAAATAAAATAAAAAATAAAAAAATAAAATAGTCATGCTTTTACAAATATTTCTTCATACTATGTCCCAATAAGTATGTGATTTCACACTATGGTTTACAATACTTCCCCTACATTTTAAGTGTGTCCTTCTTCCTTGGGGTATTCACAGAATCATAGAATCTTAGAATAGTAGAGTTGGAAGGGGCCTATAAGGCCATCAGGTCCAACCCCCTGCTCAATGCAGGAATCCAAATCAAAGCATTCCCAACAGATGGCTGTCAAGCTGCCTCTTGAATGCCTCGGAGAGCCCACTACCACTCTAGGTAGTTGGTTCCATTGTCGTATGGCTCTAACAGTTAGAAAGTTTTTCCTGATGTTCAGTCAAAATCCGGCTTCCTGCAACTTGAGCCCATTATTCTGTGTCCTGCACTCTGGGACCATCAAGAAGAGATCACGGCCCTCCTCTGTGTGGCAACCTTTCATGTACTGGAAGAGTGCTATCATATCTTCCCTCAGTCTTCTCCAGGCCAAACATGCCCAGTTCTTTCAGTCTCTCCTCATAGGGCTTTGTTTCCAGTTCCCTGATCATCCTTGTTGCCCTTTTCTGAACCTGTTCCAGTTTGTCTGCATCCTTCCTGAAGTGTGGAGATCAGAACTGGACACAGTACTCAAGATGAGGCCTAACCAGTGCTGAATAGAAGGGAACTAATACTTCATGTGATTTGGAAACTATACTTCTGTTAATGCAGCCTAAAATAGCATTTGCCTTTTTTGCAGCCACATCGCACTGTTGGCCCATATTCAGCTTGTGATCAACAACAATTCCTTCTCGTATGTTGTATTGCTGAGCCAAGTATCCCCCATCTTATAACTGTGGACTTGGTTTCTTTTTCCTAGGTGTAGAACTTTTCATTTATCCCTGTTGAATTTCATTCTGTTGTTTTCAGCCCAATGCTCCAGCCTATCAAGTTCCCTTTGAATTTTCCACAGTATTAGCTGTGCTCCCCAATTTTGTATCATCTGCATGGTTCTCCTCTGAAACTATGGTTCATGGTTCCCTTCTGTTGTTTTCATCCTGAGGGGCAGATTAAGATGAGAGATGGTGAGTGGCTCATGGTCACCCAGTAAACTTTATAGCTCATTTCCATTATAAAAAATTAATTAAAACAATTTACATGCAGGCAAATTTGTTTAAGTCGATCCACACAATATATTTAAAGCACATTCAACTTGTATTTAAAGCACATGACTTCAGCTAAAGAATCCTGGGAAGTGTAGTTTCCCCCTCACAGTTATAGTTCCCACCACCCTGAACAAACTACAGTTCCTATTATTCTGTGGTGTGATTCATATACTTCAAATATGTGTTGAATGTGCTTTAAATGAATTGTGTGGATCTGCACTAGCTATGATATGCATTCATTAGTGAATTGAAAAGAACAATTGTAAAAAAAAATTAAATGGGAAGGGTTGTAACTCATTGGTAGGGCATACCCTTTGCATGCAAAGGTCCAAAATTCAATTTCTGGAAAAGGCTATTGTAGAGCCAATGCTAGTCCATGTCATCAGTACTCCGCTATATGGCACCAAATGGCCTCAGTGGTATAAGGCAGATGCCTTTGTTGTTAAAAATGGAAAGAGACCCAATGGCCACAGTGACTCTAAAATGTATTGATGTATTTTAATTACAACATTTATATACCACTTTACTGTAAAAAAAATATTAAAGCAGTTTACAGAAAGAACTAAAACAAAAATATTTTGGCAAAAACAGTTAAAGACAGGTATTTAAAAATATTCAAAATAATAAAACCAACAATGAGTTAAAATAAATAAAAAATAATAGTTTCTACATGCCTGAGTAGGTTTGCCTAAACAAAAATATGTTTAGAAGGAGCCAAAAAGAGGACAATGAAGGCACCTGCTAATTTCAGTAGGCAGGGAGTTCCAAAGCATAGGTGCTGCCACACTAAAGGATTGGTTTCTTACAAAAGCAGAACAGGTACTATGTAGCACCCTGTCAGGCCCAGGATGTGACTCAGGAACCAGACCAGCGGTTGTAGTTAATTCGTGTTTTATTAGGGTAATGTCCAAACAAAGACTGCGTTTTCTCATGAAGCAATACAGGGATACAGGTCCTGCAGCATTGGGAGAAAGTTGACAGAGCAAGGGACTTCTTCCCGCCTGTTCTTTAAGAAGGGGCCAAACGGGCGCGCAATCTTTCATTCCTCCTTAACTGCCCTTCAGGTACTGCTCGCCTTCCCCCCCTTCTCTCCTGTCTTTTCAGCTGTCTGCATGTGCGTGGTGAGGGGGGAAGCATCACCCCCTCCTCTTCTGAAGTTTCCGATTCCAGGATGGGGGATAGGGGAGGGGCTGATGGTAAACTGCCTCCCCGCTTTTCGGCTGTGAGCAGCCCTTCCTCTTCCCCCTCTTGCTCTGAGCCTGAAAGAGGGGGAGGCGTGAGAATGTCCAGGGAGGGCTCAGGCTTCCCGTTGCTAAGCGACCTTATCACTGGCAGTTCCTCTGTTTCATCTTCGCTCCAAAGGGGGGAAGTTCCTCCCCCTTCCCTCTGCCATCCATCCGAATACTCTTCTCCCAACTCTCCGGGATCCAGCTCCCCAGGATTGGGACCCCAGCTCTGCCTTCCGACACCATCCCCCCTCCCGGGCTGTGCCCCCCTCCCCTTGTCTGGCTTGGGACGGTGGGGAAAACGTTGATGGAAAAGTTTTACCAATTCTGGAGCATGCACATCAGCTGCATCTTCCCATGATCTGTCAGCCACCCCATAGCCTTTCCAGTGAATCAAGTACTGCAGCTTGTGACGTCTGATCCTGGAATCTAAGATCTCCTCAACTTCAAACTCAAGCTGCTCATTTACCAGGAGTGGAGCTCCGGGAGGTTCCTCCGGCCGTAACTCACTGGGAGGGGCAGCTTTCGTTAAGAGGGATCGATGGAACACAGGATGTATTTTAAATGTGTCAGGCAGCTTCAGTCGGTACGCCACGGGATTAATTTGAGTTTCTATTTCGAAAGGACCCACCCTCTTGTCTTGTAATTTTCTACATTTGCCCGGCATCTGGAGGAAGCGGGTGGACAGCCATACCTGGTCTCCCGGTTGAAGGGGGGGGGCTCCTTCCTGTGCAGGTCAGCAACTCGCTTGTACTCCGTTTTGGCTTCGTTTAACTGCTGTTTCAGTGTCTGTTGCGCCGCTTGCAATTCCTTAAGGAAGTTCTCAGCTGCCGGTACCAGCATTCCTTCTGAGCTGCTTGGAAAGACTTTAGGATGGAATCCATAATTAGCGAAGAACGGGGTTTGTTGAGTGCTGGAGTGCAGAGAATTGTTGTAGGCGAACTCTGCGAAATGCAAATATGATACCCAGTCAGTCTGTTGATAGGACACATAACTTCGTAAATATCTTTCCAAAACGGCGTTCAAGCGTTCCGTCTGCCCATCTGTCTGGGGGTGATGGGCGGAGGAGAGTTTTAATTCCGTCTGCAACTGTTTCCACATTGCTCTCCAAAATTTGGCTGTGAACTGAGTTCCTCGGTCTGAGACTACGCTGTTTGGCAATCCATGCAGCCGGTAGACTTCTTTTATGAATAACTTGGCCGTTTCTTTAGCCTCTAAGGCCCCTGCACAAGGAAGAAAGTGTGCCATTTTGGTAAGTAGATCCACCACTACTAAGATGGCTGTCATTCCTTGGGACTTGGGTAGATCAGTTAATCCATGGAGAGGTCCTTCCAGGGTTCGTGTGGGACAGGCAACGGTTGTAACAGTCCTGCTGGTGTCCCTGTTTGTGTTTTTGTCCGCAGACAGACAGAGCAGGACTTTACATAACTCTCAATATTCCGACGCATTTTAGGCCACCAGAAGTCCTTGGCCACGTTCTGAATGGTCTTGTAAATCCCAAAGTGTCCCGCTGTGATGGAATCATGACACTGGCGTAGGATTCTGAGCCTGAATTCCCCTTCTGGCACATATCTGGCGGTTTTGAACCATAACAGTCCATTTCTCCAGTGAAAGGTTACTTCTGAGTCTTGACCTTGTCCCGTCTCCTGCTGATATTTTAGCATGTCTGCATCTTCTTGTTGTGCCTTTTTGAGTTCCTCTTCCCATGAAGGCTGGCATACTCCCAACGTTAATTTCTCTGGCGGGATTACGTACTGAGGCTGGTCCTCGGATTCACTTTCTTTGTATTGTGGCTGTCTGGATAAGGCATCCGCTCTCTGGTTTTTGGCTTGGGCATGGTAAGTAATCTGGAAGTTAAACCTAGTGAAGAACTGGGACCATCTTATCTGTCTCTGGTTCAGCTTTCTGGGTGTTTGGAGGCTTTCAAGATTCTTGTGGTCGGAGCGCACTTCAATTCGATGAGAGGCCCCCTCTAGGTATTGTCTCCAGTTTTCAAAAGAGTCCTTGATGGCCAGCAGCTCCTTCTCCCAAACTGTGCAGTTCTTCTCTGCAGGCTTTAACTTCCAAGAGAAGTACGCACAGGGGTGCAGCTCCTTCCCTTCTTGGTCTAATTGTAGCAGGACCCCCCCCGATGGCAAAATCTGAAGCATCTGCTTCCACTACGAAAGGGCGGTTCGGATCAGCAAAGCGCAGAATGGGCTCAGTAGCAAACCTTCTCTTCAGCTCCTCAAAGGCCTCGGTGGCGTTCTCTGTCCATTGAAACTTCTTCTTCCCCCTTAAACAGTCAGTCAGAGGAGCTGTTAATTTGGAAAACCCTGGAATGAACTTTCTGTAATAATTGGCAAACCCCAAAAACCATTGTACATCCTTTTTGGTGACAGGTTGGCCCCAGTCCAATATACAGCTTACTTTCCCTGGGTCCATCTCCACGCCTTCCGCTGAGATTCGATATCCAAGGAAGTCTAGAGACTTGAGGTCAAATCCACATTTCTCTAATTTAGCATACAGGTGATTTTCTCTCAGTCTCTTCAACACCGTCTTCACATGCTGGTCGTGGTCTTCCTGGTTCTTTGAGAACACCAAGATATCATCTAAGTAACAGATTACATACGTGTCCAACAAGTCTCTAAACACGTCGTTCATGAATTTTTGAAAAATTCCTGGACTTCCACAAAACCCGAACGGCATGACCAGGTATTCATACTGTCCGTAAGCGGTCAGGAATCCTGTTTTCCATTCATCTCCCTCCTTCATTCTGATCAGATTGTACGCTCCTCTCAAATCCAACTTCGTGAAGATTTTTGCAGAGCGCAGTCGGTCCAGCAACTCTGAGATCAGGGGCAGCGGGTAGCTGTTGGGGATGGTGATCTGGTTCAATGCTCGATAGTCGTTACAGGGTCTGAGTTCCCCCCCTTCTTTTTCACAAACAATAGTGGCGCTCCAGCAGGGGATTGTGAGGGGTGGATGAATCCTCGCCTCAGGTTTTTATCCAGGAATTCCTTCAGGGCCTCCCTCTCATTCTCTGTGAGAGAGTAGATTCTCCCTGATGGGATGCTGGCTCCTGGCACTAGATCAATCGCACAGTCGTAAGGGCGGTGGGGGGGTAAAGTCTCTGCCTCTTTTTCATCAAACACATCTTTGAATTCTTCATACTTTGGCGGCAGGGTCACTTGCTCGATCTCTTGCACTGCCCCCGCTAAGGTGTTCTTGATTCCTTCAGGTTGACAGTTCTCCTGGCAGTACTGTGAGGTGAACCACACCACCGCCTCCTTCCAACTTATTTTGGGTTCATGCTTTGCTAGCCAGGGCATTCCCAGAATCACCTCAAAGTTCGAGAGATCTGACACGTATAGCGAAATGAACTCTTCGTGCCCAGGGATTTGAAGTTTCACTTCCTCCGTGGCTTGTGTCACCCCTCCTGACTTCAGGGGTCTCCCATCGATAGTCTCCACAGCTAGGGGAGCGTCCAGTTTCCACCGGGAAATTCCATGACGCTTGACTAACTTTACATCAATAAAATTTGTGGAGGCTCCACTGTCAATTAAGGCAGTGGAATTAAACACCACTCCTCTGGAAGTTGTAATCCGAATAGGCAAGACCAACACCCCCTTTGAGGGAGGTTGGATCGTTGGGGGGCCTTTATACAACGCTGCCCCCAGTCCACCGGCCTGCACGTGGACTGGGTGTTCTAGTTTCCCGATGGCTCAGCTTTCCCCCCTTTCAGTCCACAGTCTCGGCCACGTGGCCCGGCTTTGAACAATAAAAGCATAAACGTTCCCAACAGCATCTTTCCTTTTCTTCTTCCGACAGTCTTGGCCTAGCCCCTCCCTGTCCCTCAGTTGCATTACCTGCCATCCCTGCAGAGGGAAGGGTCTTGCTGCGGGATGCCGAGGCTGAGTATCTCGGGACCTCCTGCTTCCTTTCCAGGCGCCTTCCTTCCATCCGGTGATCTATCTGTAGGCATAGCCGGATGAGCCCTGGTAGGTCAGCGGGGGGGGGAGGTCCTGGCCAACTCATCCAGGATTTCAGCATTTAATCCACTCCGGTACATAAACATCAGGGCGGCGTCATTGTAACCACTTTCCTGGGACAGAATTTTAAAAGCGTTAGTGTACTCGGAAACAGTCCCTTTAGCTTGCTTCAGAGCGCCTAGTTGCCGCGCTACTGTTTCAGCTCTTTGCGGGTCTTGGAACATCTCGGTCATCTCCTGTATAAATCCTCTGTACCTTCTTAAGACAGTATCCTTTCTCACGAGATACGGAGTCACCCATTTTGCAGCTTCTCCCTCCAGGAGGCTAATCACGAAGGCCACTTTAGCCCCATCGTCTGGAAATTCCGTGTGCCTGACATCCAGATATAACTCACATTGAGCCACGAAAGTTGCCAACTGATCACTTTCTCCCACGTATTTTGGGGGCAATCCAATGGGAACCTTTACTATGGCAGCTGGAGGGGCTGTTCGCATCTGGTCTATCGTGGACTTCAAGGTTTGATTATCCGTCTTCAGCGCCTTGACTGCTGCTATCAGGGCTTGAACATCCGTCTGCAAATCAGCTACCTTAGTCCTCAAGAGTTTCACTTCTTCCGTCTCAGAAGTGGGGTTCGTCCCCCCCGCTGCTCCCTTTGACATCTTGTCCCAGTCAAGTGAAGAGAGCGTTGAGGGTGATTTAGGTGGCTCTGTCAAGCTGTCAGGCCCAGGATGTGACTCAGGAACCAGACCAGCAGTTGTAGTTAATTCGTGTTTTATTAGGGTAATGTCCAAACAAAGACTGCGTTTTCTCATGAAGCAATACAGGGATACAGGTCCTGCGGCATTGGGAGAAAGTTGACAGAGCAAGGGACTTCTTCCTGCCTGTTCTTTAAGAAGGGGCCAAATGGGCGCGCAATCTTTCACTCCTCCTTAACTGCCCCTCAGGTACTGCCCGCCTTCCCCCCCTTCTCTCCTGTCTTTTCAGCTGTCTGCGTGTGCGCAGTGAGGGGGGAAGCATCACCCCCTCCTCTTCTGAAGTTTCCAATTCCAGGATGGGGGATAGGGGAGGGGCTGATGGTAAACTGCCTCCCCGCTTTTCAGCTGTGAGCAGCCCTCCCTCTTACCCCTCTTGTTCTGAGCCTGAAAGAGGGGGAGGCGTGAGAATGTCCAGGGAGGGCTCAGGCTCCCCGTTGCTAAGCGACCTTATCACTGGCAGTTCCTCTGTTTCATCTTCGCTCCAAAGGGGGGAAGTTCCTCCCCCTTCCCTCTGCCATCCATCCGAATACTCTTCTCCCAACTCTCCGGGATCCAGCTCCCCGGGATTGGGACCCCAGCTCTGCCTTCCAACACCGCCATAACATGGAAAGCACACCTTGAACTTGGCCTGCCAACTTATCAGCAACCAGTACAGATTTCAGAGCAGAGGTATTATGTGCTGATAGTCTCACTCATGTCAGCAATCATGCCAGAGCATTCTGCACTAACTGCAGCCCCTGGGTCAGGTTGTGCTGCATGGGGATTTCTGTGACCTTGACTGAGTAGCTGCCAGGATTTTTTCAGTTTTGGTTTTTGGTTAGGAATCCTGACTGGTTGTGGAATGCTTAGTTTTCTGCCTTACTTGTAGCAATCTTGTTGTGGTTGGTATGGTATTGCATTTAAGAAATCATCACTGTCTTTTGTTTTTGTTTTTCTAATTGCATTTCATTTACCTTTATCCTCATTCCCTTTCACCCATAGAAGCAACAACAATGGTTCTATGCGGTCAGCTCAACTTGCTTAAACCCACTGATGATGCACCTTATTGTTTGTTTATTCGCAGGGAGACCAAAATGCTTATTTACAAAGCCATTGTACTACCAGCCTTACTGTATGCTTATGAAACTTAGACCATTTATAAATATCACACCCAACTTCTTGAAAGATTCCACCAACGCTGCCTCTGGAAAATTCTGCAAATTACTTGGGAAGACAGATGGACTAATGTTAGCATTTTGGAAGAAGCAAAGACTACCAGTGTTGAAACAATAATCCTCCTTCAACATCAACTTCGCTGGACCGGCCATGTTGTTTGAATGCCTAATCACTGTCTTCCAAAGCAGCTACTTTACTCCCAACTTAAGGATGGAAAATGGAACATCTGTGGACATCAAAAGAGGTTTAAAGATGTTCTTAAAGCGAATCTAAAAAAATGTAACATGAACATCGACAACTGGGAAGTCTTGGCCCATGAACGTCCTAAATGGAGGTCGGCTATTATCAAAGGTGCTGTAGACTTTGAGGAAGCATGAATACAGGACGAACAGGACAAACGAGCCAAGCGGAAGGCACGTCAAACAAATTCTCATCGCAACCATCTTCCATCTGGAAACCTATGTCCTCACTGTGGGGGGCTGCGTGGATCCAGAATTGGCCTCCACAGTCACTTACGGACCCACTGTTAAAGACCTTATCTTGGAAGACAATCTTACTCAGCCACGAGCGATCGCCAATGAATGTATGAAATGAAAAGAGAATTCACATACTGGGCAGCGTGGCTGCAATTGTTGTTGTTTCCAAGCTGCTGCCTATGGAGGTAGACCAAATCATGTGTGCTTTCTGTCAATTATATTCACTGGAATTGGGTTGGCTGATGAAGTGAGTTTATAGCAGCCCACAGGGGAGACAGAAAAGGGTAGAGAATTTTCTTACTCATTTCTCAGACCTCTTTCTGAAATGAAGGGTCAAATCTGTAAAGAAATTTGGATGTTAAAAGGTAGGGGCAGGGCATTCCAGGCAGGGGGTTCCCAACCCTACTTGGATATGGATATCTTTGCAGAGGATCCCTAGTCAAGCTTTATGAGCAACACAATCCAAACCATATCTACTGAGAAATAACTCCTATTGAGTTCTATGGGGCTTAGTCCCTTAGTGTGTTTAGAATTGCAGCCTTCAGGGGCATCCATCTTTACTCCTGAGTGCTCCCATCTAACATCTCCACAACACTAGGCTCCTTTCTTCCTACAATGGCCTTCTGGTGACTGGCCTGGCCTGAGGGCACTTGAATCCTTTTTGCCAGAAGCAAATTGGCTAGATTAAATGTTCCCTACCCAGACTCCTTCTTTTAGGTAAGATTTCTATCTTAATTTCCAATTAGATAAATGTTTTTGTATGAATTGTATGTGCCAAGCAACTGTTGTTGATGCTTAATGTATCATGCTTACTGACATCACTTGGACCCACCCTGTGACATCACTTGGGCCCACCCTGTGACATCACTTGGACCCATCCCATGATGTCACTCAGGCACGCCCCATGACATCACTCGGGCCTGCCCCCAAAATCTCAGGGTTTGGGATGCTTCTGACCTGGCAACCCTTACTGATGGTGATGCTTTTTTGCCTACTTTCTCTTGGAGGGCTGCTTTGAAGACTTATTCTTCCCTTCTGCTGAAGATTCACTGATGAAATAAGAAAAAAAAGGGGGTGAAAACCCCAGAAACCTATGCTGAACTTTGCATAAATGCATACTGAGAGTGTAATAAAAATATTGGATGAGAATGGGCAATAAAAAAAATAACTCAAGGATTGTGCAGGATCTCTCTTAAATAGTTTCAGCAAAACAGATTCAATGTCTTGCCAGATGTAAAAATCTTTTGTGGGCTGAAACTTCAGTTATTCAGCATCCTTACTACAGAATATCTTGAAACTAGATTTGTACTTGATGTACAAATAATCATAGCATTGAAAAAGTTATTGCATTCATAGCTTTTATTTGCTAGATTACCTATAGGTTAATTTTCTTACATTTCTGTGATCAGAGAACAGAAAGTTTCTAAGATGCAGAGTTCACCCTTTCACCTTTCAGTCTTGTTTTCCACTTGAGTCTAGAAGCTGAAACTTCAATAAGAACATTTGGTCCTCCAGTAGAGAAGAACCCAGAGTGTCCTTGACTTTGCCTGCTATTTCCATGTAGGATTTGCTCATATCTTTTTTCTTTCTGGAAGCCCAATAGTGTTCCATCTGTGAGTTCCATGTGTTTGGAGTTTATCAGGGTTTGTCAGCTTAGAGGGCAGATGACAGAGTGCCTTGGTAAACAGTGAAGGACAAGGAGTGGAACTTCAAGACAGAGCTGTGTTGCCCTCCAGATGTTGTTGGACTACAACTCCCATTGTACTTGACCATTGGCCATGCTGGCTAGAGGTCATGGAAGTTGGAGTCCAACAATCACCTACATCACATCGCCTACTGCTGGTCTGCACTGACTGGCAGTGGCTCTCCAGGGTTTCAAACAAATATCTTTTGCAACCCTACCTGGACATGCCAGGGATTTGTCCTTGCATGGACAACAGGTGATCTGCTTTTGAGCTATGTCCCATTCATTTTGGAAGAGACACAGACTAAGAGGAGAGTGAAGGGCTCTTCACATGGCCATTGAGAGAGTGCCATCTATATTCTGTCAGCTTTCAGTGTTTGTATGTTGGGAACCAGTTATAAATAATGTTGAAGTCCCTCGAACTAACAAGAAAGGGCAAGTTATAGATTTCCATAAATCAATTAATCGTTACTTTCCAGGCTTTAATACAGCATTATCAATACATCACCACCACTAGTTTTATAAAACCTATTCAGCTTCTTGTAGATTTTTTTTTCAGGGCTGGGCTGCAGCATTCACTTCTCTAATTCATCTTTATATAGTCATCTAGAATTCACAGCCTTGCACTATAAGTTAGCAAGTCTTGGTTGCTTAGTAACACAATCCTCTCAGTGATTTGTTACAGGCAAAGCTCTGATAGGGAAAAGCACTGGATATTTTGAGTCCATCCTTGCATAGCAGTTTAATATCCAAATGTTCTGTTGGTACACTGATAGGTTGATGTAAATCTGAACGTTGCCATCCAAGTTACTTCAGCAGAAGGTGCAAATGTGTTGGAAACGTGCAATTTTGAAAACTCAGCTCTTTCTGTGAGCAGGTAATTAATGATCCTAAGAGTATGTGTGTTTTTAATCTGAGAAGAATCATCCTTTTGGATCTAATGCCTGAAAAAAAGTGATTGTGTATAGCTTATATGCTGTGCTGTGAATGTTTTGTTGCTGGCAAACAGAGCCAGCCATCCAAACACAAGTTTACAGATTGGATAGCTTCTGAGTAATCAAGATTATCTTTTATGCCCTGCCAATATGTGTTTGCACATGTAAATAAACTACAGTGGCAGTCAATGAGCACCACAGGAGTGTATGAATGCAGTCCTAAAGATAAGATTAAACAGACACAACTGGCCAAACACAACACAACAAGTACTCCTGTCAAATTATTAAATAACTAATTCATTAAGCCACACAGTGAAACTGAGAAGCTGGCTATTTGTGTGTGCAGTCCTAGTGTGTTTTGGATAATTGGACCAGCTGTAATACAGTTTTGGTTTTGGAAGGAATCCAACTTTACTTGAAGGCGACACTATTATACGGATATTGACTGCAAAGAGTAGCACTGGTGTGTAAGGCTGAGTTCGGGCTGCCTTTCCACATGCAGTTTAATTTGAGATGACTCAAACTCTGTCCAGCTTGTCTAACAATCATAAACCAGCTGCAGCAGGGTAGATCCAGAATAGATTGGTGCAAACAAATCATTTTAACTCCTTCAAACAATTCTTCTTTTGTGAATAGGCTTCACCCAACCAAAATCTCTATGCTTAGCCTTTAAATGGTCCTTTCAAATCTAAAAGGGATTCATTACAAGCATAAAATAAAGATTGGGAGATATACACAACATTTCCAATTGTTTGCTTTTTTAATCAGATGTTTTTGTATGCCTCACTTACATTTTCATAATTCAAACACTATTGCCTGATGACGAAGATACCATGGTGGAAAAACTGCAGCTTGCTAAACCAAAAGGTGCAGTGTGGCCTTTCCAGGCTTCCCCCCCCCCATGTGCAGCCTTTTTTAAAAAAATCCCTCACTGACACCAACCAACCAATTAACAGTATATAGAACTTTATTTATCTGACTCCTTTTAACAAAAAGTACTCCAAATAATTAGGAAATTACTTAGGAAGCTGCCTTATACTGAGTCAGGCCACTGGTCCCTCTAGCTCAGTACTGTCTGCACTGAGTGGCTGCGTCTCTCCAGAGTTTCAGAAAGAAGTCTCTCCCAGCTCTACCTGAAGATGCTGAGGATTGAACCTGGGACCTTCTGCATGCAAGGCAGATGCTCTACCACTGATCAATGACCCTACCCCTGGAGAATAATTAAAGTGTCCTAAAATATATTAACTCTTCAGTTTCATGGTACACATTGTACTGGCTCTTGAAGGCATTGCTGGAGATATGGGGACATTAAAGTCGTTCTCTCCTCAATTCTTACGGTTATAGCTGCTGTTGCTTCCTTTCCAGACTCATGGTGGACACAGACAGAATGGCCATCAAGATAAGAACAGAAAAATGCCTGATTCCTTTCCTAGAAACCTAGTCCAAAAGTATACAGTGGTTGATAATATCAAAGGGTGTGAAGAGGTTCAGGAGTGACTTACACAGCCATGTTGTATACATCAAGAGAACCAAGTCTGTTTCAGTGCCATGAAATGGAAATGGACTGGCTTCAAGACGATTCCGACTTATGGCTACCCTATGAATAGGGTTTTCATGGTAAGCGGTATTCAGAGGGGGTTTACCATTGCCTCCCTCTGAGGCTAGTCCTCCCCAGCTGGCGAGGGCCTGATCAGCTTGCCACAGTTGCACAAGCCAACCCGTTCCTTGTCCGCAACTGCCAGCTGGGGGGGCAACTGGGCTCCTTGTGACTATGCAGCTTGCCCACGGCTGCACAGGTAGTAGGACATGTAATCCCTGAGACACTCACTGTGGGGATGATCTTTGGCTGGCCCTTTACATCCAGGAGACATGAGTGGGGATTTGAACTCACAGACTCTGGGCCATACCTAGGCCTAAAACCAAATTGGAATGGACCTAGTAGTCTCATAATCTTAGAAATACCATAATGATTTTCTAGACTAGAAGATATGTCCCTGAGAACTGAATCTGGATGCTATGTTTCTAAATGGCAGTTTGGACAACAAACATTTCATCTGCTCAGGTAGAAGAAAGCATGCAATCAGCAACTTATTAGAATTAAATAGCGATGTATTAGGAGCTACTATTTAAACAAAAGGTTGTGCTTCCCTCATTACATGCTACATTAACCATATTTGAAAGAAAACCATTTTAGAGAGAGATACAAAATCCATTGGGAAAGTGTTCTATGTGCAGAGATTGTTTATTCTGCTGTTTCTGTGAGGCTTTTGAAATGCTTCCAGCTTTTTAGAACAATAGCTGTTGCCACAACATGGTAGATGCTCATATTCCCATTTGTGGGAAATGTTAAAACACTAGTAGGTGCCTAGTGTGAGAAATGAAGTGTCCATGTGTGATACACTGCACTGCCATATTAGCAGGGATTTACCTGTGTCACACTGAGTTCAGACAGTGGAATGAACATCTTCATCACCTGGTTTAATATATGCCCTTTGTGTTTCACATTTCCTGCACCCATTACCAATTAGGGTTGGGGGGGAAATTCAGTGCAATTTGCATTTAAAGCCAAATCTACCAAATTTGCACTTTCTGAAACAATATGAGAACCAAAACAAAACCATCCTTTGAAATTCACAGTTATACAAATTTTGTGATGCAGTTCTCCAACCAAAGAATATTTGCAAAAATGCATATATTTGGGGAAAATGTGCATAGAAATGAGTATATTCATGAAAATGACATACAAAATGCATTATTTTAGGAGAAATTGCTTGCAAAAATGTGTACACTAGTCAAAACTGCATACAAAAAATGAATTTGTAAGGAGAAATTCACACTAAAATGCTGAAGAAGTTTTATGAGGATTTTTTTTTGAAAAAAATGCAAATGGCTGCATAAATGTGGAGAACTGAATTTAAAATTGGAAAAATGAGAAATTGAGAGAACCAAAATTTTCAGATCTTTCCATTCCTATTGCCAATATCCATGCCAGCTTTCCTTACCCATCAATTGAGAAGGGATGAAACTGTTTCAGCTGTTTTGTGTTTTAATTTTTTGGGTTGTGAAATATTGTTTTCTGTTTAAGAGACAGGACCGACTAGGAGATTCAACAAGTCACACAGGAGGGTCAAAAGATTAGCCCAGAAAATTGAACCTTAAGGGGAAACTGAAACCTAATGTCTGAAGCAGGGACGGAAGGATCTGTCAACTTCAGTTCTTTCAGTTTCTTATTTTCCCCACCTTAAATCCCATTGTCCACAATACTGCAGCAATTTGTGATTTTTTTAAAAAAGAAAGAGAACAATTCTTAAGTATTTTAGTGCAAATGTCTCCCAATAACCACATTTTTGTATGCAGTCTTGACTAATGCAACATTTTTGCAAGCAATTTTCCTGAATGTATGCATTTTTGTAAACACTGTATCGTTTTAAATGTTTTTATGCTGCAGTACACCACCCTGATGTTTTATGAGGGGGTGGTATATAATTACTTTTATAAATAGATTTAATTAATTAATTAATTAATTGTCTTGTTGGAGAACCGCATTGCAACATTCAGAAAACTGCATTTTGAAGGATGTCTGTGTTTCAAGTTCTCATATTGATTCAGAAAGTGCAAATTGTATAGATTTGGCTTTAAATGTGAACTGAATCAAATTTCTCCCCCATCCTTAGTCTCAAGTGGGAGTGAGGATGGTGGTGGTAGGGAGAAATCAAATAAATTAAGGGGAAGAGAAACATATTTCAACTGGCAAATAGGTTGGGAGGGAAGATAGAAATGATTGGTATAAATTAAGCTGATGAATAGAGTTATCTGCTATTGGAGAAAGAAGGAAGATGAAATCAGAAGAAAGGTCTGGATCCAGACACCAGAAACAAAAGAAGCTCAACAGTGAAAGGACTGGTAACTTCTTGGATTGGGAAACAGTCTAGATTAGTTCCACAGTCCATATTAGGGCAATACTGTTACTAAGCCAACCAAAATGGCACAAAATAGCTTGCAAGATTTTCAGTTCTCCAAAACTCTTCATCATGTGGTCAACAAACCAACAACAAAAAGTGGGATCCTTCAGATTTCACACTTCTCTGACTTTCATAATACTTTTGGAGGGGGGATAACATCATCATCCAAGATAACGATTTAGACTGTTTGCTCCCAT
Organism: Rhineura floridana; assembly: GCF_030035675.1. Taxonomy (NCBI): domain Eukaryota; kingdom Metazoa; phylum Chordata; class Lepidosauria; order Squamata; family Rhineuridae; genus Rhineura; species Rhineura floridana. Next base: position 71,606,444 of record NC_084488.1, on the reverse strand, counting down.
TCATGCCGCTTAAAATATAAACTAAAAACAACCCAAACTGACAGACAAAAGCATTTCTCATAAGCACCTGGAAAGGCAATGCTCCACAGCCTCTACAGAGGAAAGGAAAAACTTCTTACAGCTTACTTTACTCCGTGGACCTCTGACTCATCAAACAGTGGCCTGCAGGACCACAAGGAAGGACCTACCATGGTGCGAAAATCAGTCCACCCTTCTAAGGAAGATAGAAACCCAGGGCTTGAGCTCCTTCAAGACCAGGGTTCAAATCCCAACTCAGCCATGAAGCTCACAGGGTGACCTTTGGCCAGTTACTGTCTCTCAGCCTAACCTACCTCACAGGATTGTTGTGAGATTAAAATCAGGAGGGGGACAACCATGTCTGTTCAACACCCTGACCTCCATGGAGAAAAGGTGGTATATAAATGTAATAGTTAAATGAAATGAAGAGTGGATGGCTACAGTTAATCCTTTAAAGATGGACATCAAAAGCCTTTCAGAGAAGATTGGCGAGATCACAAAAACAGCAGACACGGCCCTCAATCATGGCCTGAAACAAAACTGCCATAGCAGCAATTTCAGAGGCCAACTTCAAACTTTCACCAAAGGATATCTGAATGGGTGGATCTCAACCACAGAAGTAAGCTGAGGCTCTGTGGGATTCCTGAATCAGCAGGGAGCCAAAACCTCCTTTCTTTCTTTATCACTTGGGCTAATGATACCTTCACCAATATATATTTGGAAGAGAAAGACATTGAACATATTCACAGGGCTTTAGCTCCAAAGCTGCCTCAGGGACAGCATCCTAGAGACATTATAATTAGATTCCACCATTACCAAGTCAAAGGCACAGTAATGTGTGAAACTCAAGCAAACCCTGATCTCGTGTGCTGGAGAAAAAATTACCCTTTTCAAGATCTGAATAGTGAAACACTGCAAAAAAGATGCGAGTTCAAGAAGTACACTGAAAACCTGAGGCATACTGAAATCAGATACAGGCAGGGATTCTCCTTCAAACTGACTGTAATCAGTAATTTATTTCTTTATTTCTTTATTTATTTTATTCAGCTTATATCCCGCCCGACTAGCAAACAGCTCTCTGGGCGGCAAACATAGAAACATATACAATAATAAAATTACAGGATCAATATAACAAATATAAAAGTACACCATCTAAAATAAAAATTACAACATTTACATAAATAACTTAGATTAAAATGCCTCAGAGAAGAGAAAGGTTTTAACCTGGCACCGAAAAGATAATAGTGTCGGCGCCAGGCGTACCTCCTCTGGGAGACTATACCACAATTTGGGGGCCACCACTGAGAAGGCCCTAGATCTTGTTACTACCCTCCGGGCCTCCCTATGGGTCGGGACCTGGAGGAGGGCCTTCGTAGTAGACCGTAGTGTACGAGCCAGTTCGTAACGGGAGAGGCGTTCCTGCAGGTATCGTGGTCCCACGCCGTATAAGGCTTTATAGGTTAGTACCAACACGTTGAATCTGGCCCGGTAGCATATTGGAAGCCAGTGCAAGAGGGCCAGAACAGGTGTTATATGCTCAGACCGCTTAGTTCTTGTTAGCAGTCTGGCCGCCGTATTTTGCACTAGCTGTAGCTTCCGAACCGTCTTCAGAGGTAGCCCTACGTAGAGCGTGTTGCAGTAGTCCAAACGTGAGGTTACCAGAGCATGAACCACTGATGTAAGGTCCTCCTTACTCAGATAGGGATGTAGCTGGGCTACCAACCGAAGTTGGTAGAACGCATTCCATGCCACCGAGGCTACATGGGCCTCAAGTGATAGGGAAGAGTCTAAAACGACTCCCAAACTACGAACCTGATCCTTTAGGGGGAGTGTAACCTCATCCAGGACAGGGTATGTATCCACCATCTGACCAGAGAAACCATCCACCAGCAGCATCTCAGTCTTATCAGGATTGAGTCTCAGTTTGTTAGTTCTCATCCAGTCCATGGTCGCGTCCAGACAACGGTTCAGCACATCGACCGCCTCACCTGAAGAAGATGAGAAGGAGAAGTAGAGCTGCGTGTCATCAGCGTACTGATGACAACGCACTCCAAAACTCTGGATGACCAACAGCTTCATATAGATGTTAAAAAGCATGGGAGACAAGACCGAACCCTGCGGGACCCCATATTGGAGAACCCACGGGGTTGAGCAATGTTCCCCAAGTATTATCTTCTGGAGACGGCCCGCCAAGTAGGAGCGGAACCACTGCCAAGCAGTGCCTCCAACACCCAACTCCGCAAGCCTCTCCAGAAGGATACCATGGTCAATGGTATCAAAAGCCGCTGAGAGATCAAGGAGAATCAACAGAGTTACACTCCCTCTGTCCCTCTCCCGACATAGGTCATCACACAGGGCGACCAACGCCATCTCAGTGCCAAAACCGGGTCTGAAACCCGACTGAAATGGATCTAGATAATCGGTTTCATCCAATAGCGCCTGGAGCTGGTCAGCAACCACTCGTTCCAAGACCTTGCCCAAGAATGGAACATTTGCCACTGGTCTATAGTTGTTAAAGTCCTCTGGGTCCAAGGAAGGTTTTTTCAGAAGTGGTCTCACCGCCGCTTCTTTCAGACAGCCAAGGACCACTCCCTCTTGTAAAGAGGCATTTATCACTTCCTTGGCCCAGCCAGCTGTTCCATCCTTGCTAGTTTTTATAAGCCAAGAGGGGCAAGGATCAAGTACCGAAGTGGTTGCACGTACCTGTCCAAGCACCTTGTCCACGTCCTCGAACTGAACTGACTGAAACTCATCCAACAAAACATGACTAGACTGTGCTCCAGACACCTCATTAGGACTAACTGTCATAAAATGGGAATCTAGGTTCCGACGAATGCATAAGATCTTATGCTGGAAGTGCTCAGCAAACTCATTACAGCGGGCTACCGATGTATCTGCCATGTCCTGTGAGCCAGGATGGAGTAGCCCTCAGACAACTCTAAAAAGCTCCGCTGGGTGGGAGAGAGATGACTTAATAGTGGCGGCGAAATGTTGTTTCTTCGCCGCCCTCACCACTCCTACATACCACTTGGTAGAAGCACAAACCAGCGCATAATTGCATTCGTCGGGAGTTCGTCTCCAACTCCGCTCAAGCCGTCTCCTATCTTGCTTCACTCTTAGCTCCAGAGTATACCAAGGAGCTGTATGAGCTCTACAAAGGAGAGGGCACGCAGGAGCGATCGTGTCCACTGCCCGGGTCATCTCTGCATAGTAATGGAACTATGCTGACTGCTACTACCCACAAGGAAGCAAAAAAAATGACTTGTGAGGCTGAAACTGAATCAAGGAGTCAGACTCATATGACAATGATCTAAGTGACTCAGAACAAGTCTACAACCATCTGTATGACTGGCAAAGAAAGACCAAGAAAAATAAGAAAAAGAAGCTGAAGGAAAAAAGTAATGGCACCTAAAAACATCCAAACCTGGGATCTATATCTGAAGAGAAGTGCTTTCTTAAATCTACTTATGACCTCTATTACAGTTCAACAAAAATGGGTGTTCATCATCATCATCATTTATTTGTATGCCACCTTTCCATAGCAACTATGCTCAAGGTGGCTCACAAGATCAAAAAAGCGATTTTAGCTTTTTTGCAGTTTTGTAATTTTAGCAGTTACAAAAATAAATCAACATAAGTAGCCAAACAATAGTAATAAACAACAAACTAATGAAAACATCTCAATAAATATACAGTTAAGCAATTCCCACATGCTTCACAGTAATTTCTAACAACAAAAATACAAAGCCATAGCCCCAATAACAGCAAAAATAAATCTCCAAAATTAAATCTTGACCCCAACAACAACTCCTAAATAGGATTTCCAGGTTCATGGCCTGAGACTGATCCTGTATCTTTAGGAGAAGAGAAAGTCACCCAAGTGCAGGTGTTCTTACAACACTATAATGGGAAAAACCACAAGGTGGAATTCTCCCTTCCCCTGCACAACTTTTCAAGATACAGAAGACCTCTTGGTTGCCAGGCCCGGCCTCCAAGAAGTCTTTGGTATCTTTAAAAGTTGTGCAGGGGGGAGGGAGAATTCCACCTTGTGTTTTTTCCCATTACAGTATGGAAGAACACCTGCACTTGGCTGACTTTCTCTTCCCCTAAAGATACAGGATCAGTCTCAGGCTGTTAAACCAGAATTAAGGTTCGTTCCCGTGGTTGAGGTCCAATATCAAACAACGGAGACTCAGAATTGCCAACCAAGGCCTTTTATTAGCTATACGTTTGCAAAGCGGAGAGCTCACATAGACTCATGTCATTTTGTGAGGTCTGAAGCATTCATGATTCTTACAAGCAGTTATACATTCTGAGTTCCAAGCAGTTGGCAATACATAGACATTCCAAAGGTGGGGGTTAGTCATTTTCTGTACTTTTGCACTGTGCACAAAGCTACAAGATAAGCAAACTGCAACCTCTGAATCATTCATTGTATTATTCCCAGTTTTGCTGACTTCTAGCAAACGGTCAATGGCCTACTGTTGCCAACTTACCAAAGGTCATTGTCATTATTCTACATGTATTGTCAGCATTTCTATAGGTACAGGAAAACTTATATTTCTCAGTATAACAAGGCCATGAACCTGGCAACCCTAGGTAGGATTCACACAGGTAGATGGTCTTGTTAATATTTGATTCACTTAGAATAACTGGTTTGCTATAATTAGTTAAATACAGGAAAGAAACCTGAGGCTGTTTTTCTGTTGTGCAGAGGATAGTGATAACAGTGGTATGGGGCAGCAGAAGGTGGTAAAAATGTCCTCTGCCTAAAACTCCCTATCCATCATGGCCTCTCCTGAGGGATTGAACAGACTCTGGATTTGTACTGAGTCTATGAAGACAGTCTTGTTTGTTGGAGGGAAATTGGGAGGTGGAGGGTTGTTCAGTGTTAAAGGGGTGCATATTCCATGTGTATGTTCGCTACACATATTCATATGTATACTTGAACTGTCTCTGGAATTTAGTGCTAAGCAACTAACTCTCAGAAGTTCAAGAAACCAAACATCACTCTTTAGGGCTATAAGTTGGTGAGTTTTAGCAGATACAGATCTCTCTCAGTATTTGATTATACCAAACCTGTGGCTTATTGCTAAGTGTATTACATTGCTAATTAATGGAAAGTGTGGGTCTATGCTAATTCTAACATTAATATTATGGATCTGAATGTCTGTATGTGGAATATTAATGGTATGGACAATCCAGTTAAGAGGAGAAGAGTATGGTTTCTAGATTTAAAACCTTTGATTCCTTGCACACAGGGCAAATGGCATATGGCCCCAGGCACCTCCAAGGCTAGAGGTGTGGCAATTTGGACTGTCAAGAGTTTGGACCTAGTGGTGCAAGATACATTAATTGACCTTAAGGGCAGATTTATTTTTATTAAGGGACTAATATTAACTGTATAGGTTCCATATATAACCCTAATAATGTTCAATAAGATTTTTTACCACAAACTCTTCAATCACTTACACAATTTGCAAAAGAAACTATAATTCTTGGTGGAGATTTAAATTGGATCAGTGATGCAAAAACAAAAATAGAGGGGAACCAATAAAGACTGTGATTTGTAAAGATTCTAATTTAAAATATATTTTGATGTTGCTGATCTGATAGATATATGGCAAGAAAAAAATCCTGCAGACTTACATTACACATATTTTTCTCATAGACACAATTCATACACAAGGACAGATTACTTATTAAGCACAAAAAATCTGGCTGGACAAATGCTTTCCTCCTATATAGGTTCTTCAGACCCCTCAGATCATGCACCTGTTTTTGCCACTATACATTTAATGGACCCTTCTCCAAAGATTATATCATGGAAACTGAATCCCTCTTTATTACTTAACAGATCCATAGTGGATAAAATGAAAGAGGAACTTAATAATTACTTCACAATAAATGACACCAATGAGTTATCTGAGGCTATAATTTGGGACTCAATGAAGGCAATAATGAGGGGTCATTTGATAAGTGAATATGCTCATCTAAAAAGAACAAGAGAGGCCTGAAGAACTATATTCTAAAATGAAATTAAGAATCTCAAAAATAATGATAAACACACTGAAAGTAACGGATTTATTGGATGTTGCTGCAAAAAAAGGCCAAATTGGCAAATTTAGAAATTGGGAAAATTGCAACTGCTATGCAGTTTACTAATCAAAAATATTATGACCAAAGTGATAAAAATTCCAAAATTTTAGCCTATAAACTGAAAAAGGAAATCACGAGAAATAGGATTGCAAATATACAAGGATCCACAAGAGAGTAGTTATATACAACCGAACAAACAGAAAAAAAGTTTCAAACATTCTTTACTGATTTATACGAAACAAGATCAATTGGTAACACCTCTATCAATGCCTATTTGGGTGATGCAATATTTTAAAAAATGAGACATAGATTACCAACACTACCTGATAGAGCGAATTTCAGATGAAGACATTGACAAAGCTTTCAAAAACTTGAAGCCAGCCAAGGCACCAGGTTTAGATGGATTTACATCACAATTTTATAAAGTCTTCAAAGAACAACTAAAACCCAAACTAAACACTTTATTTAATTCCATATTGACAGGTGGACCTATACGACACACTTGGCAGGAACCATGTTTAGTGATTCTCTTAAAACCAGGAAAGGATCCAACACAAGTAGATTTATATCAACCTATAGCCCTTATAAATCAAGATACCATTTTTTTTGGCAATATATTGGCAGACAGGCTAGCTCTGTCAAGTTGGCTTCATTAAGGGCAGACACATACCTGACCCAATTAGGTGATTAATAAACATAATTTACTATGGACAGGACAAAAAGCCTGTTTCTATAGTTTTTCTGGACTCTAGCAAGGCATTTGACAAATTAAGTTGGGATTTCCTATATGCTTTATTAGAAAAAAGTCATTCCTGAAGGAATTCATCGGGGTTTTAAAAAAACCTATACAAAGGCAGCCAAGCCTCTATTCGATTAAATGGCTGGGACACAGCTAAATTCAACATTGGGAGGGGCACAAGGCAGGGGTGCCCTTTGTCACCCCTGCTTTTTGTCCTCTCTATGGAACTTATGGCAAATAAAATATGCCAGAATGAGTTAGTACAGGGAATAAAATCCACAGATTCAATGAAAAAAATAAATCTCTTTGCAGATGATATTGCTTTAATTTAGAAAACCTATTGTCTTTTTTACCAGCAGCACTTAAGGAAATTGCAGATTATGGTGGTGTATCAGGAATGGAAATTAACTACAAAAAATCTGAAATGCTGAATATCAATGTATCACTGCCTGATCAATTACATTTACACAAATCATCTAAAATTAAATTATGCCCCAAACACTTAAAGTACCTTGGTGTACTTATTACAAAAAACAGGAAAATGATGGAGAAAATGAATGTTGATGTCTTGGTACGATCTGTTAAAGCAGACATGAAAAAATGGAACAATCTTCAGCTTTCTTGGTTAAGCTGGATAGCTGTTGTAAAAATACCAGTATTACCATGTTTCAATTTTCTATTCCAGGTCTTCCCAATTTGAATTAACATAAAAATATTGAAAAAATGGCAAAACTTAATAAAGAATTTCATCCATCAAAACAAGAGAGCAAGGCTTGGGAATAATGTTTTATTTAAATCAACAGAATTGGGAAGACTTGGAATATAAAATTTGATGTGGTAGCATGGCGCAGCCCATCTACGTTGCACTTTTTAAAGTATGAAACATTTCATGATGAACTGTATGTGGATCTCACTGGAGCTTGACTCTTTCAAAAGAAAATGGATAGCAGCTCTTCTATTTCTGATGCACTACCCTGTAGTTTTAAAAAAATAATTTAAAAAATATTTTAAATCCTTTTGCATTTGGAAACCTTCAGGTCTGGACTGCTTTGATTAAACATCTGGCTCCAGCCATCTCTCCTCATGTATCTTGTTGCCATCGTCCCATGTTTTATAACAAAACTAGGGAACAACAATTTAATGACTAGAAATAAAAAGATCTATATATGATTAGGGACTTGTATATAGGCATGATTCCACTGACAGGTACTCAACTAAAAGAAACTAAAACTAAAAGAAAGACTAGGAACTTTACAGACAGATTGGCTGATGATTCACCAAGTAGTACATTTTGCACCTATCCTATAGTGAGGTCTCAAAAATGTACCAAAGTGCAGTTAAAACATGTATTCTAGGGTAAAATAATTTTATAAATTCATATGTTGATATAAAGTATGTATTTAAATGCATATTTGTGATAAAATGCTGTTTAAATACAAATTTTGGTACTGATTTTTTTTAAAAAATGTAGATTGATGTCAAAATGGGATGGAATGAACTGCCACAAATATGCTTCCTTTATAGCCTGAAATAATGTTGAAGATAAAAGTGAGCTGGGTATGTGTGTGTAGTTTTGCTTTGTCCTTAACTGTGGCAAATGCTTTGCCCATCCTTTCCTACATCATCTTGAGCCACTTTCATTCAAGCAAGTCAATTATCTACAGACAAAATATTAATGTCCATCAATTCCTAACCAAAGTCTTTAGACATTCCTGTAGGAATCCACTGGGGAAAGAATTGAATCAACATCCTTAAGCATAAAAACGGTTTCTAGAATAAAAATGCCAAACTTAAATGCTTTGTCTTTTTTGTTAATATGCTCACAATCTGCCTCTACAGCTGTGGCAATAAATTCATTTTCAGGGCTTCCCACTACCTATAGCCTCTTCAGTAAAACCTTCCTGTTTGGAACTTTCCTGCTGACTAAATGGATCAACCCAAGAAAGGTTTAAGCTACAAATCCCAGAAGCCTCCATTTTGTTGTTGAGAATACAATGGGACCTTGAAAATGGGCCTTCTGCTATTTCCAGCCTGCCTTCCCTCAGTTACTCCATTACACACACACACACACACACACACACACAGAATAAGTTCCAGAAACCTGAAGTCCCATTGTGGGCATTCAGGCTGGTATTTGTTTATCTGAGCACAAGTAGCTTTTTAAAAATTGATTTATAAGTTTTTCAGTGTACCAGACTTGCACAATAGAACACTCAACATGTGTGTGTGTGTGTATACACACATGCACACACCATTCCAAGCCAGGCAAGGATTGGGTGTCTCTTGCATGAAAGGCTGCCAGTTCCCTCCTTCTCCTTTTCCTTTCCTGCCTCCTGTAATGGCAAGTTTTAGTTTTAATGCAGCTGTTTTGGGCAACAGCAGTTTTGTGCAAAAGAGCTGTTTTGAAAATCAGAAAAAATGGGGCGGGGAGTGTGGACTGCCACTTGGATAAGGAGGCTGTCATGTGGATGCCACAAAAACAAATAAAGAAATAGAGTTACAAGCAGCTTCAAATCCACATTAAACTCCAGTGTGGACAAGCCCTTAGCCCTCCCGTATCTTCTTGATGCTTCCTTCCCACTGAAAACATTTATCAGCCCTCTAACCGATGGTCATTTCCCCCTGGCACATCATTTTGCAGACACACTGTAGCTTCTTTGTGGATGCCAGTGTAGATTCCCCAATATTCTCAAAGATACATCCAGTGTTTTCTTGGCATCTGAACAAGACTACAAGAGTCATCTACTTATGTAGAAGGAGAACTAAACTGTATACATAACTCACAAGATGCCCATTACAATTTTTAAAAATGAACTGTTCTGTGTTCCATATAATTTAAGACCTTCAAAAGAACAGAAACGTGTCAAGGTCCCTCTGTGGTATACCCAGCAAAGCCACTTAGAACAGTAGTCTTACTAACATAGGCAACTAAGATCCATTTCCTTTTGGTTCCATTTATCTCAAAAGATAAGTAGGAAATTAACACAACTGAATGCCAGAAAAAAGTCCTTCAAAAATGAATTTCCTTTCACCACATTCCTTCATGCAAATGTAAATAAAATACAAAAAACACTATATGTGGAAGGCAGCATTAAAATAATTTCAGGTCACATGATACCTTCGAAGAACAAGCATGTGCTAAAATTACTAAAGCCTGTGATCTAAGAGTATCTTGAAAGAAAGAAAAAACACCAGTGTGGTTCAACATTTTAGTTAAAGGCATATTTTACATACAAGTAGAGCTCATCTAGCCCAGCATTCTCCTCTCACAGAATACAGCACACGTAGTACATGGTAAAAATTCAAGTGCTTTGAGTCTACCTAGGAATACTCCATACTGAAAACAATCACGTATCAAAGCTCTGAAAAATGATCACAGTTCGTCTTCTTGGTCTGCCCTTGCTACAAAGGTGGAGACCAGATGCAAGAAGAAGAATTTTTTTTTAATTTGCTCAGGTTCTTCTTTGATGTGCAACACATATAACTGTCAGCTGCTGCTGATAGCATCTGTATAAAACCTAGACCACAGACACAGTCATTTCCACTTGATCCCATATCCAGGGACATTCAGGTGAAATCCTGTAGATGAAAACACAGCCATGCCTGCATCTTGTGGATTCAGAACTACATGTTCTACCTAATTCATCTTATGACTTCAAAGATTAGCAGCTGTTTTTCTTCTGTCAACCCAGACTGGAAGGGTATGATTTGCAGTGGAAAAGCAGGAGGAGGACGGCACTTGAGTCATGCCTTTGTTGCCTGTTTCACCCCACAACCTGTGTCAGCTGCTTTTCATCCAGCCTAGTTTCTTGACTTGTGTTTGAAATAGAAACACATAGAAATAGAAATGGGTTTTGAAGGAAGTCAAGCGCTGGGGTGCAGTTGGGGTTGGGGGACACAATATAGCACAGGGCCATAGGAACCTGCCTTGTACTGAGTTAGACCATTGGTCCAACTAGCTCACTGTTGTCTACATTGACTAGAAGTGACTCTCCAGTACTTCAGGCAGAGACCTCTCCCAGCCATACCTGGAGATGTGAGAGCTGAACCTGGTAACTTCAGCATACAAAACATGTGCTCTGCTACTGAGTTATGGAAGGGGAAGGATCAAGTGCCCTGTTACTTGTTGGTTTCTTTTCCCCTGCAAATCACTTTTGGCCTTAATTTGCTGAAATATGACGGTAAAATGGAGAGGTCAAAAATTGAATGTGTTGGATGGCATTTCATATAGGCCAGCTCTTATTCATTCAAATCACTTAGGGCATGCTTCAGCCAAAGTTTCAAACAGCTTTATGTTCCATTGATTTTAACTGGGACTTAAGTACATGCATAAGTCTTTTTTGTCCCTTGAAATGAATAGGACATAAGAGTACTTAATTTTGGCTGAATCCTGTCATTCCCACTCGTCCCCACATATAATAAGTGGTCAATGGGACAACTTATTCATTAACTGGGTGGCTATTACTCTGATTTTTATAAATCACTGTGCTAGACCACAGTGTAAGTTTAATTCACTCACAACTGGGAACAAAGCCATTGTGCTAATGGAAATGTAGTTATGATCTGAGCTTTGGAAAATGTTTAAAAAGCCAGACTCAAATGGCAGACTTTCACATAGAGGCCTTGTTTTCAAGCATATTTAATTGAATAGTTTCCCATGAAAATGTATGTTTAAAACATCATAACAGCTTTTGGACATCAATAGATAAAGAAATACTTTTCAAAATTGACCGTGTTATAATTTGATGTTCTGGACCACTGTCTCACTTGGTAATGAACTGATATTATAAAATATGCTTTTCTTACATCAATAATGATGAATTGTGAGAGCATTATTTTCTTGTGGGCTGGAGTATTTCAGCCTTACTTTACAAGCCATCAAGTTTCAGACTAATGGAATGCAGTACCTTTGTAAAACTTTATTTTTATGATGTGCTAATCAAACCACTGCAATCCATATGACCTAATGTGTTACAGGACAAAGGTATGAGCACAGACCACTAGGTGAACAATAAAAACTGCAATTGCAAATACAGACCTCATGGTGATGAATCAGATGGTGAGCACATGCCACATAGCATGCATTTTTTCATATTCATATTGCTGATCACAGAGAAAGCAAAGGGTTCTAAGAAGCAATTTGTAAGATTGATTTCACAACTACAGAAAACCTCTGCTAATGTAGCACTCTCTTAATCACAAAGTTAGAAGGCTCACATAAGTAACCCCCTGAAGTTGTTGGGCTTTTACTTCATCCCTGGAAAAGTGTTTGCACAGGATAATTTAAAAGAATCTGACACACTCAGCTAGGCAGACAGATATACCCCTAGCAGAATTGTTTGGTAAAATCTCTAGCTTGGCCAGCACCACAGACTTCTGCAAAAAAACCCACCTAGTCTGTTGATTTCCAGCTCATCCAGGTTACCTATCATTCTTTGCTATCAGGGCCAGTTCCAAGGGGTGGCCAGGTGGGGCAGTGGCCCGAGGGCCCCTGAGGGGCCCCTCTGTTCCCCTTCCACGATTTGCAGCAGGATCGCTGCCATGGATCGCACAGCGAGAGCTTCGGGGCTCTGCCATTCCCTGGCTTAACTTACCTTGTTCTGCGGTTAAGCATGCAGCAGTGCCCTTAAGAAATATGGTGGCTGAGGTTTTCCTAAGGGGCTGAAGCCTCTGCCGCCATCTTGGATGATGGCACGCATGCGCGCTGCATGCTCATAGCCCTGCCATGAACGTGCATGAATTGCAGAAGGGGAGCACTGGGGCCTGGGGCAGGCTTTTGCCCAAGGGCTCCACCATGTCTGGGGCTGGTCCTGGGTGCGCGCATGAGTGTATGTGTGCATGCGCACATGCGTGCCAGGGCCCACGGCAAGCTGGTGCCCAAGGGCCCCGGCATGTCTGGCGCCGGCCCTGTTTGCTATGCTTAATATTATACAGATGCTGCAAGTTTTATATGCTTCACACACATTTACGCTGCAACATGGCTACTGAAGTCTTCAGGTTCAATGAAAACCTCACAGGTTTTTTTCACACACCCAGGAAGAATTGTTTATGAAGCCATTACAATACCTATGATCAGTGCTTTAGAAAAGAAAAGAGGTACTGGTATTCATATATTGATATAAGTGCTGTGGGTGCCAGCACAACACAGCTGCCATGGGCAGCAAAGAAGAGATGCTGGTACTCTGTACCAGAGAATACTGTCATAAAAAAGCCCTCCCTATGGTACAGTGTATCTGTGAAAAAGTACACATATGTAGAAACTAGGGGTGGACAAATCTGTCAATTCCATTGCTCCACGTTTCTCTTTTTCTGATCTTAAATTCAGTTCTCCACATTTTTGTAACAATTTTACAATTGTTTTTTTAAAAAATCCTCATGGAAATTCATCAGTATTTTAGTGTGAATTTCAACAAAGAAACATATTTTTGTATGCATTTTCCACTAATACACACATTTTAGAAGCAGTTTTCCCTAATAAAATAATTTTTGTATGTTACTTTCACTAATATAGATGTTTTAATGCCCACTTTATCCTAGTATATGCATTGCAAAATTCAGAAAAATACAAGTTTTGAAGGATGGCTGTGTTTTGATTTGTATATTGTTTTGAAAAGTGTAGATATGGTAGGTTCATCTTTAAATACAAACTTAAATGAATTTCTCACCCATACATAGTAAAAAAGACATCTGAGCTTTATAACATTGAAACATAAGCAAGTATCACAACATGAATAAGATCAGTTAGAATCTTGGAAGTTATACTTCCATAGAATGCAAGTTATATGGATACGAGTACATCTGCCCACAACTTCAGAAACAGATTCCATCTTAGCTAAAACAGCTGCATTCTATTTTGTGTGGATATTATGGTAACCATATCACATCTCCACAAACCACACTGTGACTTTTACCAGCTACTTTGCTCCAATACCTTTATGAATGGTAGACGAATGGAGAACGATGAAGGCTGAACATTACCGCTATGGGCAGCAGAGAGGAAATAACCCTTTTGATGCAGGACAACACACATCACATAACATTTGGCCTTCTTGAATAGTATGAGAGCATCACCCTAGGAGCATGGAGTATTCTTTGGGACCACTGTGAACAGAATATTGATTTCTTAATGCTTGGAGAACAGATACACCCATGTATATGGCCTTCTCTATACAAGCAGCATGAATAGCAAATATCCTTACCTAATGACATGGAAACATTCCGACACACACAGTTCTCCAAGATTAACAATCATGATAGTGATTTAGCACTCTTCCCTGCAAATGTATTTGGAAGAAAAATTCTGACTTCTTGACATGGGCATTTAAATCAACAATGCCTAAGTGCTCGTCAGAGTTCATAATTTGCCACAAGGATGTAACATCTTCATAATAGTGCTTTTCACTTTTCTGATGACTGTCTCACACAAGAAAGTTAAAGTGCATCCAAGCAGTTAAAGCCACGAGTCTTTAGTTTTTCTTTCCAATTCAGCTGAGTGAGCTGAAATCTCACTGTAGTCTTTTGCTGCCATGAAGAATCCTCCTAGGTAATGGTGACTTCCCGGGTATCAACTGGGGTATCTGACATATTATGTTCTAAAATCAAGGCCCAGTTGAGACATGTGATGATTGGAGTGATATAATAACACACAGGCATGGACCCTTATCCATTAGTTCACATTTCTCTTTTTGATTGTAGCCATTTCCACCATGTGAACACATACTGAGAGGGAGGGAGGAATTGAATAGTTGCAAAATGTTGTTAAAAGTTACTCAAATTGTCTGTGTATTGAGATTTTATTATTCATTTATTTATGGAATTTGTGTGTTGCCTCATAACATAAAGTCCTTTGGGCTGCCTACAATAAATAAGCATAAAACCATTTAAACACAAGATGGGCATAAAACCCTAACAGCAGAAGTGATATAAATACAGGGCCAGCACCAGGCATGCTGGGGCCCTTGGGCACCAGCCTGCCCCAGGCCCTGGCACACACACACACACACATGCAACCTCCACCTACCTACCTTTCCCTTGGTGAATGCTGCCCGTGCTGTGCACGCATGCCTGCCATCAACCAAGATGGTGACTGGGGCTTCCCTAAGGGTGCATCCCTACACTCTGGCTCCAGCCCTGTATAAATACAACAAAAAAAACAAAACTCACCACCGCCCCAAAGTTAAAACACAGATTTAAAACATGAGGGGCCCGGGTCAAACAACAGAAAGGTCTTCACCTGGCACCAAAACAACCATTAAGATGGTGCCAAGCAAATCACCCTGAAAAGGCTTTTCAGTAAAAGTAAAGTGGCACTGTGGTATTCATAGCTAGAATTAACTTGGCAGACCTTTTACTTGGTTGGATACTGCTCTAGAAGGCTCATTAGTCTAACACAGGGGTGGGAAAACCATGGCCCATAAACTGTATCAGGCCTGACAACCTGTTTGGAATGTTGTACCTGCTCTCAGAGAAATCTGTACCTCTTTCTCAGCTTGCAAGGATGGCCATGCAATATATTTTCCTCTTCTCTCAGCCCAGCACTATGATAAATGCTCTCAACTCTTCTGTGTTTAAATCCTGGTGAGTACATCCAGTGGAAGATCAGGTTAAATATTTATCATTGTAAAAAATATTTCTGGAAGTGACCTGGATATCCAAGTTCCACCAGGAAGAAGATAAAATCGATACATATATATCTTAGACTTAAGAAGAACATTAGTCCATTTAGTTCAGTATTATCTATTTTGACTGGCAGAAGCAGAGCTTGGAAAAGTTACTTTTTTGAACTACAACTCCCATCAGCCCCAGCCAGCATGCCCACTGGATTGGGCTGATGGGAGTTGCAGTTCAAAAAAGTAACTTTTCCAAGCTCTGAGTTCCAAAATCCAGGGCAGCTAATTTCTCCCCGCCTTGCTACCTGATATCCTTTAAACTGATCAGATCTGATGCCAGAACCTCCCAAATGCAAATTATATGGTCTTCTTCTGAACTATGGTTGCACGCAAGTTAACTCTTCTGTCTCACAGCTTGTCTTGGAGCACAGGAACATAGGAAGCTGCCCTATACAAGCCAACTAGTTCCGTAATGTCTACACTGACTGGCATTAGCTCACCAGGATTTTAGGCAGGAATCTATCCTCGTCCTACCTGGAGATGCGAGGGAGTCAACCGAATACCTTTTGCATGCAAAGCAGATGCTGTACTACTGAGCTGTTCATATGAAAAGAGGATTTCTGTGAAAATGCAGATCTAGTGAACCATGAAAGCAATCACACTGCAAACTGTTGGTAATCATTTGTGGGGGGGGGGCACTATTAAAATTTTGTCAAAAGCAAATTAGTTACAGTTGTTGAAAATTATTTGGAAATGTCAAGAATGCAAGTCTTTTGTTGACTCTGACAACGCATTTTCCATCTGGCTCCAAGCATAAAAATATCCTGAAGTGACCTGCATATGTGGAGGCTCACTTGAATAAATGATAACAAAGTACTGCTACAGGATAACATAAACCCATTCACTGTGGGCTTCATCCAATAGAAAATTCCATGTGAAGTTGAGATAGAATCCCAAGTCATTGAAATGTAATTATGCCTGCTAGAAAGTTCCTGCAGAGAACATATATGCAGAGCAAATGGCACTGTTAATGAAATTGGGCCTGCTTTCTCCATCATAATTTGTTTTGCAGGAAGAATAAAAGCTAAAATTGCTAAAACTAAAACCCAGCAAAAGATTAACCAATGCAATGCAATAGACTGTTTAAGTGAACTAAAGCTAATGAAACTGATACTTACCAAAAGTAGTAAACGGGAGGAAAAGAGAAAAACAACATTATCAAGGCATATCTGTGCCTCATTTTTGTATTAAATTATTTTAAACCAAAACATATGATCTCCTAAAGTATATACAGTAACCACCTATGACAAGTAGCATTTAATAAAAAAGCAAGAAACGTAGTTGTGGCTCTCATAACTAATTTTATGATGGCTCCAAAAGGTAATTACTTACTAATAACTACTGCATTATTGTAAGAGGGTTGCCTATAGTTGGAGCCCTGCACTTTTTAAAAAACAACTTGAAGCTATGCCCCTACCTTCCCAATCATCTGCTCCCATCGGTGGTACATGCCCTGGTCTCCTCTTGCCTTGACTACTATAATGCGCTCTACGTAGGGCTACCCTTGAAAACGGTCCGGAAGCTGCAACTGGTACAGAACGCGGTGGTGCGCCTGATTAAAGGCAGCCGCCAGCGAGATCACGCAACTCCAGCGCTCAAAGAGTTGCACTGGCTACCAGTTGCTTGCTGGGCCCAATTCAAGGTGTTGGTTTTGACCTTTAAATCTCTACATGGTTTCGGCCCAGCCTATCTGAAGGAGCGCCTCCAGCATCAGCTATGCCACCTAACAATATTGACCTCAAAAGACCTTCTCTCTATCCCACCAGTCAAAACAGCTAGACTGGTGAGGACTAGAGAAAGGGCTTTTTCAGTTGTGGCCCCCACCCTATGGAACTCCCTTCCAAATGATTTCTGCCAGGCCCCCTCTACAATGAGTTTCCAGTGGGCCATGAAGACCTGGCTCTTCAGGCAGGCCTTTGGGGTGGGCTAGATTTTAACATCATTGCTTTTAGATTTTAATGTTATTGTATTGATGTGTCATTTTGTGCTATTTTGCTTATTTTGTACGTCGCCCAGAGTGACTGGTTAGCCAGCCAGATGGGCAACTAAGAAATCCAATAAATAAATAAATAAAAATAAATTATGGCTGTGTTCTTACTCTACTGTCAGAGGCAATACACTTCTAAATACCAGTTGCTGGAAACTGCAGGAGGAGAGAGTGGGGTTATGCTCAGGTCCTGCTTGCAGGCTTCCCGTAGGTATCTGGTTAACCACTGTGATGCTGGACTAGATGGGCCATGGGCCTGATCCAGCATCCTCTTCTTATGTTCTTATGTTTTCAATCCAGTACCTTAGTCCAGTCCAGTATCCAGTATTTTTTTCAGTCCGTTGACACTCAAATCAGATTAGATATTTGGTGTTATCCTCATTTTCTGGAGAATAGTTGAATCCAAATGATGATGGAAGTAAGGGCATCTCTTCCAAAGGGCACTAATGAAGAGCTAGGGCATCTTCATACTTTTGATTCAGATTTGAATGAGTCAGGTACACCAACAGTTCTTGATACAAAACTTGGTACAGCTTTTAATAGTTTTTTTTTAAAAAATTATATTGCTGTACACAACTCTGGTATCTTATGAGAGGGCAGAATGAAATACTTTAATAAATAATCGAAATACTGAGAAAGATATGCTAAGACAGCTGGCCAATTAGACGTTACTGCAGCTGGCTGTAATTTCTTTTGTTAGTGGTCTACTTGTGTAAACTTCTGTTATCATTGAAGTCACTATTTGCAATTTGTCTGGTCAAGGAGTTTTCTTTTCCCATGTGGTGCAGAGCATTTGTGAAAGCCTTTATTGGTGTGGGAGGGTTAACTATATGATAGAGCATCTACTTTGCATGCAGAGTGCCCCAGGTTCAGTCCCCAGCATCTCCAGGTAGGTCTAGGAGGATCTCCAGCCAGTCAGGGTAAACTGTACTGAGTTAGAAGGACTAATGATCTAACATAAGGCATCTTCCTACATTCCTCTTGCTTAAGAGAGATTAGTTCTTGAAATAGTTACTTTCACTGAAGGTGCATTGTGGGAAATCAAAGGATTACTAGTCTTGAGGAACGTTAGTGACAGACTTTTTTTTTACATTGGAACATTAAACATTGCCTTAGGAAAAGCTCATAATGAGTATCTTCCTGGAGAATTAGTATAATGGCTGACACTACAGCAGACATGAGTTCTCCTGCAGATCTCCTTCATGAAATGATCTGGGAAACCACTATAGACTGCAATTCAAAATCATTAGGATCAGAAATGTAATGCATTGATTCCAGGTGTTGGCTAGCAGGTGTTGACGACTTAGTGAAATACCCCCATAACGGTTTTTTTCCTTACACAAATCCTTTTTATTTCAATGTCTGACTACATGAATAGCTTAGAAAACCACATAAGCGTGATTTTCAAAATAGAAAAAAAAGTCAGTGGGTAATGCAGAGATAAATATTATAAAGAGGCATAGAGGGTGCATATTATCCAAATATAATCTTGACTTGTTCACTGGTTGTATCCAGTTGCTGTCCCTCCATGGACAGAAGGCTCTTTGATCAAGCAGAAGCTTCTCCCCCCAGATCTGCTCTGGAGAGTTGGGGGACTCTCTAGGAGGTGGTAAGGAGGCTGTAGAGGGACATGTGAATGATCAAAAATTGCCTTCCCCCTCCCATTCCACTGAAGAAATCTTCTGCTGCATCACCAACTGGATACAACCCTAAATTAATAAAGTGACACTAAAAATCACAAAACTATTAAGCACATTTTCTGCTTTAGGATTGTGTGAACCTGAGCAATCATCACCAACTCCAATGCTTTATCCCCAATAGGTAAATTATATACTGACTGATAATTGCCAGATTATATGGGTGAAATAAAAGTTTCTGCATGTGTGATCTCATTATAGGTTTCTCTAAGGGAAGTCTTCCTAAGACAAGCCACTGCCTACCACTATTTGTATGGATCCAGGATATCTGCGTGGCCAGCTGCATAGATCCAAGAGTTCTGCTATCCACATCTTCAATAGAGATGCACCAGGTTCGGGCCCCAAAATTAACTCTTTGACCTCATCTTGTTTGCGATGATGGATTTGTAGTCCAACAACATCTGGAGGGCCACAGGCACCCCATCCCTGGTTTAACAGGTTACAAATTGTGTAGGTCTGCTCTGTTAGATCGCTGCTAACTTTGAAGAAGTCAAGTGAGAAAACAGTTCCATATTATCTATGGATAAGAATTTTCTTAGATCTTTAATTTTGTAACACAGCAATGGGTCACTGTTTTTTAAATACCTGACTGATGTAGGGACTGTTTATTGTAGTGTGATCCCATTAATCCCAAGGACTGCACAAGTGTAACTGGACAATGTGCAGACATCAAGACAACATAATTTATTTTTGATATTACCCCATTTTCTAGTGCCTAGTCACTTAGCTGTTGAAAAGATCAATAATGGTATATAATTTTTATGAGCGGGTTTTCTTATTATCTAGTTAAATGCAAAAAGAAGTTAACTCATGCTTGAAACATTATAGCGATGCAGAGTAAGCAATACCAGGAGGGAAGAAAATCATACTGAATGTAACGAACAAGCTCTCATGAATACACATCTACAAAAAGAGCACAATTTAACACTGATTGCTATGAAGGCTCAAGGGTATGCAGCAATGCTGAATTATTATTACACATTGTGGAATTTTTATTTGGCTTGCCAAAGTCTGTAGAGCACAGCTGATCTCCCTAATGTGAAACTGTCTGGCAGGCATATTTTTTCTTCTTACAAAACTTTTACTACTTAAAACAACATTTTTCCTTTGTCCCAAACACTGTACCACTGTGTCTTATTTGATGATGTAGACCAACCTGGTGCCCTTGAAATATTTTGGACTACAATTCCCAGCCCCAAGAGGAGTTGTAGTCCAAAATACTTGGAAGGCACCAGGGGAAGACTGATGTTGACCAAGTGGGCAACTGAAGGCTGGATAAAATAAAAGGACATCAAGTTGCTAACTGGGTCCCTTAAGTGAATTAAGATGGCTTCTGTTCCGTAACTCTTAGTGCACCAGCATATTGCATCCTATACAGCAGGGGTGGGGAATCTTGGACCCAAGGACCAAAAGTGGACCTCCTCTCTCTCTGGTCCTCAAAACTCTCCCCATGCCACACACTTTCCCCAGATACAGCTCCTTTCTGCAGGCCAGTTCCCTTACTAGCCTTGCTTCACAACCTCCTTGAGGGTTTTTGCCTGGCTGGAATGTGATCATGCCTCTTGCTTGCCTGGATTGAGAACAAGAGGGGTGTGTGAGTGTGTGTAGAAAGGTGCCTGTTCCACATACGTTTTCCTCTGGCCTCCCCCACCACTGGCATGTGGCCCCTGGAAGATTTCCCAGAAGTGAATGCAGCCTTGGGCTGAAAAAGGGTCCCTCACCCCTGCAGGACAACATGCATGAACAACTGTTTGTTTGGGCATGGATTATGTCTTGTATGTTATATAGTTAAATTGGATGTTTCTGTGTTTATTTTACCACCTTATCTACCTGAAGAACGTAAGATGAATCTGCTGGGTCAGACTAAAGACTTGTCTAGTCCAGCATCCTGTTTTCCCAGTGCCCAACCTGAGCGTAACAGCACTCTCTCCCCCAGCTGTGATTCCCAGCAACTAGTAAACAGTGGAGACAGAGCAGAGCCATCATGGCTAGTAGCCATTGATAGCCCAATCCTCATGAATTTATCTAATCCTCTTTTAAGGCCATCCAAGTTGGTGACCATCACCTCTTGTGGGATGCAAATTCCACAGTTTAACCATGCATTGTATGTAGAAGTACTTTCTTTTGTCTGTCCTGAATCTTCCAACATTAAGCTTCATTAGATGGTCCTGAGGTCTAGCATTATGAGAGAGGGAGAAAAGCTTTTATCTCTGTACTTTCTCCACACCATGCATACTTTTATACACCTCTATGGTGTCTCCTCTTATTCACCTTTTCTCTAAACTAAAAAGTCCATAATGTTGTAACCTTTCCTTATATATGAGTTGTTCAACCCACTGATAATTTTGGTTGCCTTTTTCTGACACGTTTCCATCTGTACAATATCCTTTTTTGAGGTGAGGTGACCAGCATTGTACATTGTACTCCAAGTGAAGTCACACCACAGATTTGTATATTAGCAGTTTTATTTTCATGATGATACCTAGTATAGAATTCAGCTTTTTCACAGCTGATGCAAACTGGGTTGACATTAAGGACAGGAGAGAAATTTGATTCAGTTCACATTTAAAGCTGAATATCAAGCCAAATTTGCATTTCGTGAAGTTATATGACAACCAAAACACAGCCATCCTTTGAAATTCACACTTATCCTAATTTTGCAATGCAGTTCATCAACCAATGTTTACAGAATGCATGAATTATGGGAAAATGTATTTAAAAATAAATATATTGGTGAAAATAACATACAAAATGCATTATATTGGAGAAATTGCTTGCACAAATGTATACATTAGTCAAAACTGCATACACAAATGCGTTTATTAGGAGAAATTCACACTAAAATGCTGGAGAATTTTCATGAGGATTTTTTTAAAAACAAAATGAATTTAAGACTGGAAAAATGAGAAACTGAGAGATATAACTGAGACATATTGGAGCAAAAAATCTGAATTTCACATATACGCTCATGGGGTCTGAACTGGCGGTGACCGACCAGGAGAGAGACCTCGGGGTTGTAGTGGACAGCACGATGAAAATGTTGACCCAGTGTGCGGCAGCTGTGAAAAAGGCAAATTCCATGCTAGCGATAATTAGGAAAGGTATTGAAAATAAAACAGCCGATATCATAATGCCGTTGTATAAATCTATGGTGTGGCCGCATTTGGAATACTGTGTACAGTTCTGGTCGCCTCATCTCAAAAAGGATATTATAGAGTTGGAAAAGGTTCAGAAGAGGGCAACCAGAATGATCAAGGGGATGGAGCGACTCCCTTACGAGGAAAGGTTGCAGCATTTGGGGCTTTTTAGTTTAGAGAAAAGGCGGGTCAGAGGAGACATGATAGAAGTGTATAAAATTATGCATGGCATTGAGAAAGTGGATAGAGAAAAGTTTTTCTCCCTCTCTCATAATACTAGAACTCGTGGACATTCAAAGAAGCTGAATGTTGGAAGATTCAGGACAGACAAAAGGAAGTACTTCTTTACTCAGCGCATAGTTAAACTATGGAATTTGCTCCCACAAGATGCAGTAATGGCCACCAGCTTGGATGGCTTTAAAAGAAGATTAGACAAATTCATGGAGGACAGGGCTATCAATGGCTACTAGCCATGATGGCTGTGCTCTGCCACCCTAGTCAGAGGCAGTATGTTTCTGAAAACCAGTTGCCGGGAGCCTCAGGAAGGGAGAGTGTTCTTGCACTCGGGTCCTGCTTGCGGGCTTCCCCCAGGCACCTGGTTGGCCACTGTGAGAACAGGATGCTGGACTAGATGGGCCACTGGCCTGATCCAGCAGGCTCTTCTTATGTTCTTATGTTTAACCAAAATTGACAGATCCTTCCATCCCTAGTTGACATCTTCATTGATCTATCCACTTTGACCTCAAAGTCTTGTTCCTAGTCAGTCATCATCAGTTTAGATCCCATGTGTGATGTGAAAGTTAGACCTTGTCTTTTTTTAGATGTGAAACATAGACCGTACCTTGTCTGAGTTGCTTAATTCTTATCTGCTCCACAAGGTACACACTGAAGTTTTAGCTTTAAGTCTTAGAACATCTTTCTTAGATTTAACACCACTCCAATCTGTACATAATGTTCTTAATTTATCTAAAGACTCGCTTTCCCATATTCTTATAGTATTAAGGCATGTGCCTGCAAAAGATCAGTACAACTCTTAATAAATGCTTTTCAATGGCTTGTCTGTCATCATCACAAGGCAGAGGAATATGTGGCAGAAATATATGAAATGGGTAGTCAGGGCAACACTGGAGGCTGAGAGATTTTAAAGGAAGTACTATATGCTTGGAAGCTCATAGGTCTCTTGCCTCTGGGTGTGAAAACGTGGCAGAGGAAAAAGCTGATGTTGCACCAGTTTAGCAGTGAACTTCCATGTCCTATTATCCAGCCCTGTACACAATGCTGCCAAACGTTGAAGAGATGAAATGAATAGCAGCCTATATAGAGAATTCATCTGAGGGTGACTTATGAAGTACAATGCTCATTTTTAGAGACAGCCTAGCTCTGACAACCAGATGCTACAAAGGAATTATAGGGAAAGGATATCTTCATCCTGCCTTCTTTGTGAACATTCTTGGGACATCTGGTTGGCCCCTGTCAGTGGATAATCCTCAGAAAATGTAATATATTTGAAACAGAAAGGAAGACATCTGGATCCCATGTAACAAGGAGTAACAATTGCATATTTATTGCATACAAAACAAACATAAAATTGTGTGGAATAGCTCTTCTGGGTTGAAAATATGGAGGAATGTTGATTGTTTATTCACCTGTGACTTTCTGCCATTTATTCAGTTTGTAGCCAGGGATTGAAGCCTGGAACAAAAGAAAGAAAGAAAGAAAGAAAGAAAGAAAGAAAGAAAGAAAGAAAGAAAGAAAGAAAGAAAGAAAGAAAGAAAGAAAGAAAGAAAGAAAGAAAGAGTGGTATTGAAGAGAATAAAATTGCCTATATTGTAATGCTCTTATAAAAATCTACGGGGCTGCCAAAAAAGGATATTGTAAAATTGAACAAGGTGTTGAAAAAGGTGACTAAAATGATCAGGGGACTTGAATGCCTCCCGTTAGAGGAAAGCCTGCAACATTTGGAATTTTTAAGTGCAGAAAAAAGGTAAGGGGAAATAAGGCCAGCTTTGTTAAATGATTGTGGTATGTAAAGAACAGATATATGTTTTTTCTCCTTCTCACATAATACTAGACACCAGGATCCCAATTCAGGCTTACAGTATTCATTTGATTCTGAATAAGCAGGGTTCTATATATTGTGCAGAGAGTCTCCATGATTATAGAAAGCTCTTCACTGCAGAAGTCATGGAGGACAGCGTGCAGTGGAACAGTGATGCAATGCAGTGGATGGGGCTAGACAAAATGTCACAATCTCCTTTCAGATTTCAGCACTGTTACACACCATACATGGGCAACTATAGGCCTGTCTCAAATGGGCATCAGTCCAACACACAGAGCAGGGCATACCCTCGATCTAATCTTCACTTCATGTGGGGAGGGTGGTGGTCTGGAAATTGGTGGGATGACTATCATCCCATTGCCATGGTCAGAACACTTCCTGGTGATGTTTGGTTTTGCAGCAGCCATTCTGCCCTGCAGGGGTGGGGGACCCATTAGGATAATTTGCCCAGGGAGAATAATGGAATCTGATAGATTCCTGAACACTCTAGGGGATTTTCCAGTGTATAGAACAAGTGATCCTGTTGAGGCCCTAGTCTTGCTATAGAATGGTGAAACTCATAGGGCCATTGACACAATAGCTCCTGAGGGTCCTGTCTGGTGCCGTGCAGCCCACTTTGCTCCTTCATATACTGAGGAGCTACGGTCGATGAAATGGTCTGGGTGAGAGCTAAAGTAGTGGTTCCCAACCTGAGGGGAGCCACAAAGTAATCTGGGGGGGGTGAACAGTAAAGAAATGTTGTTGTTGTTTTTAAGGTCTTCCCTGCCTGGATGCTATCTGCTCCCCACTGCAGCTGCAGACAGGACCTCTCCCTTGCTCTAAACAAGAGGGGAGGACTTTTGCTGAAACGGCAGAGTGTCTTTCAGGTACCCCAAGAGCAGGTGTCTGCCTATAAAACATGTGGCAGATGCCGAAGGAGGCTGAGGGCGGAGCAGAAGAAGAGGGAATTACTATTGCTAACTCCTGTCTCCTCGCACTGCCACTGCTGACGATGCCCTTGCTCAGAATGAGAGGAGAGGGCTTTTCATGAAGCAAAAATAAGCAAGGTTGCAAGGAAAGGCTGCTTTCCCCCTTCCTTCCTGGCAGCCGGCCTGCCGCCTTTTGTGGCTCCTGCTTTGCTGCCATCTTCTTTAAAAAAATTATTCTTGTTTGTGAGGCCACCCAGTTCTCACCTTCAACCCAGACAGAGCCAAGAAGCAGTGCTCACCCTCCATTTCTGAGGCTAAGTGTGTGCCAGCATCCCTCCTTTCTTCCACCTACACTCCACCCCCCCAATCTCTCTCTCCAAGATGCTGCAGCCATTGAGGAATTCCTCCCACGTGCCGGAATGCATGCATGCCTGCAGATGCTTGCGGGAGGGGCAGGTGTGTTTGTGCTTGTGTGCGTGCACTGATCTGTCTTCTGCTCTGCTTTCATTCCCCAAGTGCATGCTAACCAAGCCATCAGTTCTGATGATCATCCCAAGGCCTAAAAGCACTAATCCCCTCCTCAATCTGTGCACCTTGCTGTCTGCAGTGCACAATCTAGCATCCCCATCATCAACACATTGATTATTATTTTAGAAAAGAAAAGCTCAGCAGGTTGGCTGAGGCTGGGATCCTGGTATTGCAGCAGAAATGTATTTATTTATTTAATTATTATTACATTTATATCCCACCTTTCCTCCAAGTTGATCACATGGTCCCTCCCCCTTTCCATTTTATCCTTACACCGGCCCTATGAGATAGGTCAGGCTGAGAGACTGTGTCGGGTCCAAGGTTACCCAGTGGGCTTCATGGTTGGGTGGGGGTTTAAACCTGGTTCTTAGTCCAACACTGTGACCCACTGGTGTTGGAAGACAGGACTGTACATCTTCAGAATGTGCATGTGGAGGGGAGGGGGAATACCAATTTGATGAATCTTTGCATTAAGAAAAGAAAGCAACACTTCCCTGTCTGCAGGGAGCTTTTAATGGAAAGGGATATTTGGAGATATGATTTTGCCACACACCAATTTTTCAATTAACAGAAACTAAAATTACAATTAGCATGGGTCGGGCAGTCATGAAACTTTTTGAGCTTACAAAGGGGTCCCATACACATAAAGGTTGGGAACCACTGGGTAGAGCATGTGGCATAGATTTTGTTCTGGAGCTCACCAAGCACGTGTTCAAGTTCACAATTGGGTCTGCCACATGATGTGGGGGGGCAGCAAACAGATCCTACTCTGCTGCCTCCATTACATCCTGAAGGAACCATCCGGCTGAGTTCTTCCATGTGGTCTGGAGGCTGGTCACTCCTGACCAGGGAGGTGGACCTCTGGAGCATACAGTGTCCAGCTGTAACCAGCTGATAAACACTTTGAGGCAAAGTTGTTTGGCTCTTCTGTGATTTAGATGCTGCTATTGTGGCAGTTTCAGCTGAGGTGTCCAATTCAAAGTTGAACTCAGTGTTTTTGGATCAGTTTCCAGTTAATGTGGTCTGACAATGTGTATAAGATGCTTGGATTGATGCACCCAACCACCTGCTCATTAGATCCTTGTTCATTCTGGCTTATTAAAGCTAGCTGGATCACATTTGAATGGGTCACATTTGGATGACGATGTGATGCCCACTGCCCTTAAAGTGGCAGTGGTGTGTCCACTTCTCAAAAAGCCCACACTGGAGCCAATGGTATGTAACAACTATAGACCAGTAGCCAACATCTCTTTCTTGCAAAGGTGGTGAAGATGGTTGTAGACCAATTGCAGGTATTCCTGGATAACCCTGATTATCTAGATCCATCACAATCTGGATTCAGACCTGGTTCTGGAACAGAATCAGCTTTGGTTGCCCTGATGGAAGACCTTTATCGTGAGAGAGACAGGGGGAATGTGAACTTGTTACTTCTGCTCTATCTCTCAGCAGCATTTGATACCACTGACCATGGTATCTTCCTGGATAGACTCAGTGGGATGTGTGTTGGAGACACTGTATTATGGTGTTTCCACTCTTACCTTCAGCAATAGTATAGTGGGAAATTCAGAAGTGCAGGGTCCCTTCATGTTAATCATAGCCACACCCCTCACCCTTTTTTTTGCTGCGGGGATGAGAATGAGATCCTTGTTAATGCTTTCTTCCACAACAGATATCCCTAGGAGCTAATAAGCATGAAAGGGGAGAGTGTTAGCTACTAAGAAGACTCTTCTCAGTGGCTGATACCGCTCCTTTAACTCTGATTGGCTCCAATCTGCAGGAAAGTTAGAAGACTCTTCTCAGTGGCTAAGACACTCCCCTTTCATGCTGATTGGCTCACAGGATGCTGGAGACACAGGGACCCTGCTGGGACCTTGCTCCCAAAAAAGTAATGGGTCTAAGACCCCCTGAGACCCTGGACGACTACACCCCTGACTTTCAGGGTCGTGTCCAGAGAGTAACACTGGGTGAATGTTCCTCAGCCTCCTGGCACTTGTGCTGCAGGGTTCTGCAGGCTACTATTATCTCCCCATTGCTATTCAACATCTATATGAAGCCATTAGAACAGTCATTAGGAGTTTTGGAGCAAGGTATCAGCAATATGCTGATGACACGCAGCTCTATTTCTCCATAACATCTGAATCAGGAAAGGCTGGGCATGCTCTGGATAAGTATCTGAATGCTGTAGTGGACTGGATGAGGGCCACTAAACTGTATTTGAATACTAGGAAGATGGAGGCTCTTTGGGTAGGTGGTAGGCAAATGACCTGTTCTATTTTTATTTTTTTTTCAATAATTTTTATTCAAATTTTCATAAAACATACAAGACAAAATCATAAAACATTCAAAGACAAAAAACAAAATCAAAAATAGTTAAACAAAAAAAAAAAATAAAAAAAATAAAAATAAAAGTAAAAAATAAAGAGTAAAATATTGACTTCCCATTTGTCAAAGATCAGATCAGTTATAAGTCTATAATATATAACAATCCTGTCTCTTAAGTCATATTATAAAATCACTTTCCTCCAATAGTTATCTTACTTAATCATCAAATCTCATAAACATTACTTTATTCTTTCCACAAAAAGTCAAAGAGAGGTTTCAATTCTTTAAGAAATATATCTATCAATTTTTTTTTCCAGATAAGCATATCGATTAACCCATCTCATTACTAATTATGATAATCTTATTGTCATAACCATAGTCAAAATAAACATTTCAATTAATCCATCACATCAGAATCTGTTAGGTTCAGTAATTTCAGTAGCCATTGTTCTATTATCCCTATTAGTTCCATTTTCCATCTTCCATCTTCAGTAGTCTTGTTAAGTCCAGTAATTTCAGTATCCAATCTTCCATTATCAGTATTCCATAATAATCTTGCTGTCAAAGCCATAGTCATATAGTAAGAGTCTGATGGGAATTACCTCTATCCCAAATATTTTCTTGCCATCCATTCTGAATAGGTTGCTGAAATACTGCTGTAAAATCATATCTCTGTTCTTTTTTTCAAAATACACTGGGTCATCTCTTGAAAGTTTTTCCATTGTCACATGGCTGCAGTTAATTCCATAGATTTCCTCTATATTGGGCTCCATCACATCATTCCAGTCCAGAAGATTATCCATGCCATTGATAACTTTATCTCTAGAATCTTCATTAATTTCTTCAGAGATAACATTGAGTTCCAAACAATAGATTTTATTTCTAAAGTCCATAGACTCCAAATCTTTTTCCTGTTCCACGTTTGTTCCAATCTCCGGGGTCTCCTCTCTCACAGGGA
Source organism: Rhineura floridana (assembly GCF_030035675.1). NCBI lineage: Eukaryota > Metazoa > Chordata > Lepidosauria > Squamata > Rhineuridae > Rhineura > Rhineura floridana. The sequence goes on along the minus strand of NC_084488.1, from coordinate 71,577,323 downwards.
CCCCTGTTCCAGTCTCCAGGGTCTCCTCTCTCACAGGGACCCCTGTTCCAGTCTCCAGGGTCTCCTCTCTCACAAGGACCCCTATGTCTTTAATCTCCTGTGTCTCCAAACAATAGATTTTATTTCTAAAGTCCATAGACTCCAAATCTTTTTCCTGTTCCACGTTTGTTCCAATCTCCGGGGTCTCCTCTCTCACAGGGACCCCTTCCAGGGTCACCTCTCTCACAGGGACCCCTATATCTTTAATCTCCTGCGTCATTTTACTCAATTCAATTTTCAGCTCCTTACAACCCTGTCGCAGGTTTTGTTTCGTTATCTCAATCTCATCCATTATTTTCTGAAACATAGTTATTTCCAGATTCTCAGCCACTTTCTTAATTGCCATTTTAAAAGAAAAATATAGGAAAACCACTTCTTATTTCAGCAACAATTGGGTTAATACTCCAAACTTGGTGACATCACAGTATAAACAGAGCAGACAGCCTTATCTCTCCATAGTTAAGTAAACAAAATGCAGTTCCCAGGATCGAAACAATTAATGGCAGTCGTCAGAAAACAGATTCGTCAAAATAAAATAGACCAAAAAGAGAGTAGTCTCAGACAATATAATATTCTTCAAAATAAAAATCTGGAATAGAAATCCCTCTTCTGTGTATATCTTTAGAATGCAAATCCAGGACAGCTTTTTGCAACAAAAACAGAGATAAGCTATTAATTAGTGCGTAGCAGAGAGAAGTTATGGCTCCCCAGTGAGATGTCAAAAACCGATCAATCTGGCAAATCTCTTTTAAACAGCAACAATTTAAGTCAAGTAAAAGAAAAATATAGAAAGAAGGGTGCTTGCCTGTTAGTGCGTTCTCTCTTAGAAGATAAGGTGAACGTTCGCTTTATCAGATAGAGCTTGCTGTTGAAAATCCGTCCCACCTTCGTCGGCTGGACCTCGTCCCATAAATTAATGAGATCTGGTCGTCCCAACAAAAATAGGCTTTGAGGTTAATCTCTTCGTTTCTCCCTACCCGGGAGAAGTTTAATCAGTCAAAAAAAAAGAAAAAACTGACTGATATATCTGAATAAGCTTCTTTTGAGGCAGGAGCCCGTCTCAAAAGCAGGCACAGGCTAAGTCACCCTTCCCGGAAGTCCGCAAATGACCTGTTCTAGATGAGGTTGTGCTCCCTCTAAAGTACCAGATCTATAGCTTTGGGGTACTTCTGGATTCAAATTTGTCACTAGAGACCCAAGTATCTTCTGTGGCTAGGAGTGCTTTTTACTGGCTTTGTCTGGTTCATCACCAACAGCCATTCCAGGACAGAGATAGCCTGTCCTTTGTAGTCCATGCACTGGTAACCTCAAAGCTGGATTATAGGAATGTGCTGTATGTGGGGCTGCCCCTGGCCCTAGTTTGGAAGCTCTAGCTGGTGCAAAATGCAGTGGCCAGATTGCTGATGGGAGCACATAGCTGACAATATGTGACACCACTTTTAAAACATCGGCATTTGCTGCCCATTCACTACCAAGCCAGGTTTAAGGTCCTTGTATTAATTTACAAAGCCCTGAACAACTTAGGTCTTAGAACTTATCCCTGTTAACTTTCATTCTCATGTTTTCATCCCAATGCTCTAGCCTATCAAAATCACTTTGAATGTTGTTGCCTCCAGGGTATTAGCTATCCCTCCCAATTTTGTATTATCTGCAAATTTGATAAGCATTCCCTGCACCTCCTGATCCAATTTATTAAATAAAAATATTAAAGATCACTGGGACCAGGACTGAGCCCTGTGGTACCCCGATCTTTACCTCCCCCCAGTTTCAGAAGGAACCATTGATAAGCACTCTTTGAGTATGATTCTGTAGATAACTGTGGATCCACCTGATAGTTGTTCCATCCAGCCCACATTTAGCTAGCTTGCTAATCAGAATAGCATGGGACATTTTGTCAAAAGCTTTCCTGAAGTCGAGATATATTAGGTCCACAGCATTCCCACAGTCTACCAGAAAGGTTACCCGATCAAAAAATGAGATATGCTCTCTCCAGATTCTTAAGCAGAATGCCTCTGAATTGCTACAGTATTCATTTGATTCTGATTCTGGTAAAAAGCAGCTCAGGACGGAGAGGGATTTATTTATTTATTTATTTATTTATTTATTGCATTTGTATACTCCCCCCCCATAGCCGAAGCTCTCTGGGCGGTTTACAACAATTAAAAACATTAAAAACAAATATACAAATTTAAAAACACATTTTTAAAAAGCAATTTAAAAACACATGCTAAAAAGCCTGGGAGAAGAGGAAAGTCTTGACCTGGCGCTGAAAAGATAACAGTGTTGGCACCAGGTGCACCTTGTCAAACAGATCATTCCATAATTTGGGGGCCACCACTGAGAAGGCCCTTTCCCTTGTTGCAAGACCCCCAGCTTCCCTCAGAGTAAGCACCCAGAGGAGGGCCTTTGATGTTCAGCATAGTGTACGGGTGGGTTCATGTCGGGAGAGGAGTTCCATCAGGTATTGTGGTCCTAAGTCGTGTAAGGCTTTATAGGTTAAAACCAACACCTTGAATTGAATTTGGAAACATACAGGCAGCCAATGCAAGTGGGCCAGAATCGGTTTTATATGTTCGAACCATCTGGTCCCTGTTACCAATCTGGCCACTGCATTTTGCACAAGCTGCAGTTTCCAAACCATCTTCAAAGGCAGCCCCACGTAGAGCGTATTGCAGTAATCTAACTTGGAAGTTACCAGAGCATGGACAACTGAAGCCTGGTTTCCCTGTCCAGATAGGGGCACAGCTGGGCCAACAACTGAAGTTGCTAGAAGGCACTCCATGCCACCGAGACTACCTGAGCCTCAAGTGACAGAGATGGTTCTAGGAGAACCCCCAAGCTACAAACCTGCTCCTTCAGGGAGAGTGCGACCCCATCCAGGACAGGTTGGACATCCACCATCTGGTCAGAAGAACCACCCACTAGCAGCATCTCAGTCTTGTCTGGATTGATTCATCCAGTCCATTGTCACAGCCAGGCACTGGTTCAGCACATTGACAGCCTCACCTGAAGAAGATGAAAAGGAGAAATAGAGCTGCGTGTCATCAGCATACTGATGGCAACTCACTCCAAAGCTCTGGATGACTGCACCCAACGGTTTCATGTAGATGTTGAACAGCATGGGAGACAGAACTGACCTCTGTGGAACCCCATACTGGAGAGTCCATGGTGCCAAGCAATGTTCCCCAAGCACCACCTTCTGGAGCCAACCCGCCAAGTAGGAGCGGCACCACTGCCATGCAGTCCCTCCCACTCCCAACTCAGCCAGTCTTCCCAGAAGGATACCATGGTCGATGGTATCGAAAGCCGCTGAGAGATCAAAGAGAATCAACAGAGTCACACTCCCCCTGTCTCTCTCCCGACAGAGGTCATCATACAGGGTGACCAAGGCCGTTTCCATGCCAAAGCCAGGCCTGAAACCTGACTGAAATGGATCCAGATAATTGGTCTCATCCAAGAATGTCTGGAGCTTTCCTGCCACCACTCGTTCAAGGACCTTGCCCAGGAATGGAACATTTGTTACAGGCCTATAGTTATTAATATTTTCTGGGTCCAGGGAGGGTCTCTTCAGAAGTGGTCTCACTACTGCCTCTTTCAGGCAGCCAGTTACTTTGAAAAAGTAACATGAACAGGTAGGAAAGCTGGGCCTCAGACAGGAAAAGAGAGAGATGTATAAGTGGGGACACTGACAGATATTGTGCCAAAGACCCCATCAATTCTGCAGCTGGCCTTGCACTTAATTATATGTATGCATGATTGGGACCTATCATTTGCAGAATTCGTGGTCACATGGAAAGAAACAATGCTCAAAGGGAAGGAGTTGGGCTCTGTTAGGACCTGTGCCTCAATGGGTTGAGGCCAGGGGCAGGGAGAGCATTATCAATCATTACTCAAGGCCAAAGGTTCTTAACCTCTGGTCCATGGACCCCTGGGGGATCCATGGATGGGCTTCAGGGAGTCCTTGAATTAAGCCCCCACCCAAATAAATTTCCAATACAATTTATTTATTTGGATCCAGATTCTCAGAGAGGCCTGTGATCCAAAAAAGGTTAAGAACCACTGCTCTAGGCATTCACTGAATGTAGACATATCATGAGACTATCACTTGTGTGTGTGTTATACACAGCTGGTTTGTATTATACATTTTGTACTTTGGCTCCTATAGATTTCTTCAGTGAACAAAACCACAAACTTTCTAGCCAGGTAAGTTTTCTTATTTCCCTTGTCTTCACGTTCAATATTTAGGAAAAAGTATTAAGCAGTGGTGAATATTTTCTATTTGTTTCTGCATGCCCTCATTGTAACTTTCATATTCTAATCAGTAGTACTAAACAGAATATAGGAATACTGCAAATTTAACAAGCACTTTAAGGGAAAACTCTTGATTGGGGGGGCATGATAATTTCCAAGATTTCCAAAAACAGTCTACTAGGTATTCATTCTACGTACATTGGTACATAAGGAATTGTCTCTGACCCTTCTGTTGGTTGGCTTGGCTTAAGGAACAAAATTGATGTAATTTTACAGTGTCTTCTCAAATGTCCTGGAGATATATAAAGCATTCAGCTTTTTAACTTTCTCTGTACTGCACACCTTTCATTTTCTGAAACAGAACTGAGTTACATGCACACGTCTCTAGCCACAACAGCCTCTTTTTAAAGAGAGATGCCACTATGGGAGGAGCAATTTGAAGCACTGAAGTGGTTGTGGTGGTGGGTACTTAACCCTTTCCCCATCAGCCACGTCTCCACTTCCCCAGGCCACTTCCTCTCTCCTGTGGGGTTCTAGCTGAGAGTTTAAGAGAGAAAATGTGAAAAAGAGAAAGAGAAAAGCAACTGGGGGAGGGCACTTTAGAACCAGGAAATGATGGCAGAGAAAGGTTTAAGCAATCCTGCTTCTCTCTTAAGTTTAACCTGCTCCTAACAAGGCTTTTCCAGCATATATAGGCATTTACAGAGCAATCCTTGCTGAAGGCTGGTGGGAGCAAAGCTGGTGGAAGCCCAGAAAGGGCTGCCACTTCCAGCTGCCACTCAGAGGCCTCCTGGAGGGGAGGATGCTGGCTGCACCAGCAGGGTGCAGTGGAAGGAAACAAAATACATATTTCCTTCTGCCCCCCCCTTTTCCCAGAGTACCAGCTGCCAGGACAGAGGGCCATGGGAGGGAGCTGAACAGGATCTGAACATAGTGTAAGTCCTCCCCCAACCCCTCCCTCAACAAGCCCCCCCAATGCCCCTTTTCCAGGCATTCTGCTGACTTCCGCTAGCTCCCCTTACACCAAGCTGGGCTTCTCTGAAGGATCTCCGGATCTCAGGCCAGGTCCTGGCTCAGCTGAGCCAGGATGAAGGATTTATGACAGCATAGCCCAGCTAAGCCAGGACCCAGCCAGCTCAGTCAGGGGTCCACCACATCCAACTCCCCTCAGCCCAGCATAAGCAGCAGTTGGACTGCACCCTTAGTTACATGTCATGTATAATTTGACCCCAAGATCCAGTTTTCAGGCCACTGCACAAAAGGCCACTCCACAAATTCTATCAATTTAAGATTAGACTGCAATGGATAGTATTCCTAATTCTCCAGTTCCTAATTCCCAAAGTAAGGTTGTTTTCCGTTTTAATAACAACATCAGAATGTGGAGCTACAATTTCATCTTGAAGAATCTGGATGAAAAATGAGCCTTTTAACTAACCCGATAGAGCATGTATCATAGATTAAAGGTTTCTCCTGAACAGTTTTTATCAGAGAAATCTAAGCATGTATAAGCATCTGATCTCTGACTATGTTTGATTCTAAAGTAGACTTGAATTCAGTATTGACAGCAGGCCAAGATAAGTTGGCAGAAAAATAGATAACAGCACCAAGTCAATGAAGCCCTGTCTGCTGATCCGTCAACTGCACTATAACTTTTTTTCATTTGTTGATGGAGAAGTAACAACTCATTTCAACCGTCATGTTCTGATTGGTGTTAAACTTTTGTGAACTAAACACAAAGTTTTAATATACCTTTCTGAGACTGGTATTTTGTAGAATTCATTTGTTAAGCAAAATTCTAAGGGAGAGTTTTCTCCCCTGTTAAATTAAGAATCTTCTTACCACAACACATATGTCAGGAGAAGCTGACATAGAAATTATGGGTCATTTGGAAGGGGAAAGTGCTGTCCCTCATTCTCCTCATTAGTTAAACTTATGGAAATAATTACTTTGATGTCATAGGGATACGTAGAAGATCATCCTAAAAAGAAATGAGGATAGGAATGTTTCCACATAATTAATGACAGCCTTCTTACTATGAATAAACAAGCATAAAATGCTTTCTCTCCCCATTCATGCTGATGCAGATCATGGAGAGAAGGGAAAAAAGAATCTAATGGGTAGAAGTTGGAGAAGTTTACAAAATGGATTCCAGGTTTTTAAAGGTCTGTGTCAGTAGAACTGAACAGTATGAGCATGGCCTTGAATAATTCATTTACAGAGGTTTGTTGTTTCATCAGATTGTAGACTGAGTAAAAAAGCTTGTCTCTGTTCCTCAGCTGGCTAACATTACATTCTGCAGCTTCCCACTCCAAAAATATGTTTCTAGTTAAGACTTGCTATAAAGTTTTCCTATGCAGAGGAAGAGATGGGGAGAGGAACATATTTTTAGAACTCCTTTTTAGGCTTCTGAAATACAAGTCCCTCTCTACTCAAAATCTAAAACATGCTAGATGGCTTTGAGAAAGACAATTAAAATGTGCCATTATTAAAGTAATATGAGTTGTCATTTTATTTGTGGGAACAGACAGAGGTCAACAACCTGAACTGGGAAACTCTTGCTGGTAGTTTATATGCTTATAATGAAAGACGGGGAAAGCAATTTAAAGGAAGAGGAATGTCTTTGTAGAAGGGCAGTTTTCCACACTGCTTGTAGTAAAAATATAAACTTGTGTTTGAGTTTAGTGATCCCTGATGTCTAAGATCTTCTGGGAATGTTGTAGATGAATAAATCCATAATTACTTTTATATTAGCTTTTCTGCTGAGGCACTTCCTATTAATACTCTTAAAAACTTTATTCACCATTTCAATTCTACACAGAATAATATGCATTTTCCTAATTCTAATACTGAGCTAAGAAACATATTCTCTAGTTCGGGGACAATCTACAGCTCCTATCATACTTGACCACTGGCCATGATGATTGGAGGTAATAGGAGTTGTATGCCCATCCACATCAGGAGGACCACAGGTTCCCTATCCCTGCCCTGGTTATGAAAGTCACCCTGATTTAAATACTGGGGATAATGCACAGTCCTGATTTATGCACAGAGCAAGGGATGTTCTGTATTCTTCAATATCAGTATAAGCCCCATATTAACCACCCTGAGAAATTGGTTATAGGGTGGCCTGCAAATAAAATAATTACAAATAAAAAATGAGCAGAGAGAGGAAGTAGAAGCTGCTTTAGCACCCTGTCCCCTTATTTTTCATTTATAACTTTTTAAATAAAAAAAAATGCTATATAGACTTTACCTCATGCAAAATATCAGGGCAGCATACAACAGCCACAAACCGACCACATAAAACATAATTAAAACAATAAAAATGTCTGGCTGATCCAAAAGGTTTAAACAGCTGTTGGCATAAAAAGGTCTTCAAGAGACACCAGAAATTCAAAAGTGAGGATGCTGGCCAAATGTCTGTTGGAATACTGTTCCACAGCATGGGACCAGTAACACCAAATACCTGACTTCTAATTGAAGCTAGCCAGACTTCTGAGACACAGGAGACAACTAACAGCACTCTTTCCGATGCTCTCCGTGATCAAGGGTTTAGGCAGTCTTTCAGATATTTTATTTTATTTTATTAAATTTATATCTCGCCCTTCCTCCCAGAAGGAGCCAAGGGTAGCAACAAAAACACTACAAACATTCTAAAACATCTTAAAAACAAAATACTTTCAAATATATTGAAACAAAACATCTTTAAAAATATATTAAAATCTTTAAAAACATTTTTTTAAAGCTTTAAAAACACCTTAAAAAGTAATTCCAACATGGATGCAGACTGAGGTAAGGTCTCTACTTAAAAGGCTTGTTGAAAGAGGAATGTCTTCAGTAGGTGCTGAAAAGATAACAGAGATGGTGCCTGTCTTAATATTTAAGGAGAGGAAATTCTAAAGGGTAGGCGCCACTACACTAAAGCTCCTCTTCCTATGTCGTGCGGAATGGACCTCCTGATAAGATGGTATCTGCAGGAGGCCCTCATCTGCAGATCATAGTGATTGACTGGGTATATAAGGGATAAGACAGTTTTTCAGGTATCCTGGTCCCAAGCTGTGTAGGGCTTTGTACACCAAAACCAGAACCTTGAACTTTGCCCAGTAGCTAATGGGCAGCCAGAGCAATTATTTCAGCTGCAGGGCAACTTGTTGGCAATACTCTGCCCCAGTGAGCAGTCACACTGCCACATTTTGCACCAGCTGAAGCTATCAGTCCAACCTCAAGAGCAGCCCCACATCCTGGACCTATATTGTTTAGGGATTGGTATACTAATACAAGTGCCTTGAATCTAGTCTGGTAGCATATGGATAGCCAGTGCAGATGTTTATTGGCCCTCATCCAGTCCACCATTGCATTCAAGCATGATTCCAAGGTTTGCACAGCCACTCCTGATTCAGATGTTAAGCAGAATTAGAGATGTGTGTCATTGGCATACTGGTGACACCATGCTTCAAAACTCCGAATGAGCTAGCAATCAAAGTCTTCAGAGCTTTCAGCAAAGCTTCTCTCCCCTTCATAGTCAACTGTGTTTATGGCTTTTCTATATTGTTATTGTTACAGGACAATATCACAGGACAATATTACAGGACAGAATCGTGGGGGACTGGAATGCAAACATAGGGAACAGAGAAGAACTAGAAATTATGGGAAATGGGGCTTAGGAGATCGAAATGAAGCAGAATAAAGACTTATTGAATTCTGTGAAGCCAATAATTTGTTTCTTGCAAACACATTTTTTGAACAACCAAAAAGACAACTGTACACGTGGACATACCAAGATGGAAAAGTTCCATACCCTGTGCGAAAACAAGACCAGGAGCAGACTGTGGTACAGATCATAACTGGTAATATTAAAAATGAGAGTAAAGCTAAAGAAGAACACTAAACCAATCATAATACCAAAAATACAATTTAAATAACATCCCAGAAGAACATAAGGATTAAAGGAACATATTTGAGGCTTTAAACTTATTTGATAGAGAACCAGAAGAACTATGGAGTGAAGTCAGAGATGTTATCAGGGAAGAATGCAAAAAGACAATACCTCTAGCTAAAAAGAGAGAAAGACCTCAATGGATGACTGATGAAACTCTTAAAATGGTTAAAGAGAGAAGGAAAGCAAAAACAAAAGGAGATAAAAACATGGATAGAACCCTAAATGCAGTAATACAGAGACTAGTACATAGGGACAAAGAGAACTATTACAATAGCTACTGTATAGAAATAGAAGAGGATAATAAAAGACGTAGAACAAGAGACCTATTCCAAAAGATTAGAGAAATTTCAGGGAAATTTAAACCAAGAGTTTGTTGTTGTTGTATACCTTCAGGTCAATTATGACTTATGGCGACCCTATGAATCAATGACCTCCAACAGCATCTGCCATGAACCACCCTGTTCAGATCTTGTAAGTTCAGGTCTGTGGCTTCCTTTATGGAATCAATCCATTTCTTCTTTGGCCTTCCTCTTTTCTACTCCCTTCTGTTTTTCCCAGCATTATTGTCTTTTCTAGGGAATCATGTCTTCTCATTATGTGTCCAAAGTATGATAACCTGAGTTCCATCATTTTAGCTTCTAGTGATAGTTCTGGTTTAATTTGTTCTAACACCCAATTATTTCTCTTTTTCGCAGTCCATTGTGTGCACCAAGCTCTCCTCCAACACCACATTTCAAGTGAGTTGATTTTTCTCTTATCTGTTTTTTTCACTGTCCAACTTTAACATCCATACATAGAGATCAGGAATATCATGGTCTGAATGATCTTGACTTTAGTGTTCAGTGATACATCTTTGCATCTGAGGACTTTTTCTAGTTCTCTCATAGCTGCCCTCCCCAGTCCTAGCCTTCTTCTGATTTCTTGACTATTGTCTCCATTTTAGTTAATGACTGTGCCAATGTATTGATAATCCTTGACAAGTTCAATGTCACAAAAGATTGGAGCCCTAATCCGGTGGCTCCATGTGTATCTGAGTGGTCAGATATATTCACACACCCAAACAAGACCTGTCCTATAGCACTCATGGGGAAGGTTTGGATGAACGCACTTGAAAAATACTGATTATTGGGCTGTGTGCATCTGGTGAAAATGTACTTAAAAATGGATGAGCTTTTGGGGGGGGCTAGCTTTTGTCATCAGAAGGCTTGTTTTCACATTGTGACTACAACATGGAAGCTGCTTGAAATAATTCCACATGATTTGCTGATCATGTAATTTTCATCCTACTTCTGCAAAGCATTTTTTTAAAAAAAAATATGTGGTAGAAGAAATATTACATTGAAGAAGTGTGCAAGATCTGCATGTTTGAAAAAACATACAGAAATGTACTGGGGGGGGGGAGGAAAGCCAGAGGTGCAAGTCAGGAATAGAGAGGAAAGCTACAGATGGCAACATTAAAAGTATTCCTCCCTCCTTCCCCTGGCATGTATAAATATTGCTTCAAATGAGATCAAATCAATTACTAGATGTGATCTAAGCCATTAGGGCAGGGTTAGCCAACATGGTGCCCACCAGATGTTGTTAGACTACAATTCATGTATTTCCTGATCGTTGCCCACGCTGGCTGAGGCTGATAGGAGCCGTAGTCCAACAGCGTTTGGAGGGCACCCCACTAGCAACCCCTGCATTAAGGAGATCTCAGAGTGAAAATTCAAACTGAATTCATGTCTTTGCACAATTACATTTGTGTAAAAAACACACACATCCAAACTGCCTACTCTAGCACAGTAATTTCTTGACAAATTATTGTTGTTGTAGAAAGCATTAATAACACATTTCCTGCAAAGTTAAAATTCCACTTAGCCACAATCAGCAGGGTTTAATTAGACAACATGAATTATTGAATATGTGCTGTTCTTTTCCTAAAGCTTTAAAACCAGAGCCATGTCAAATTAAATAGCATGGAGGCAAAAGGGTATGTAAAACCAAAATCATTTCTTGAAGGTTCAGTTGCTCCTTTTGACTGAAGCTGCATTTTGGTGGTAACTTCCAAGTTCATCAATATAATATATTTGAACAAAATTGTTTGTACTAAAGGTATTTCATTAATCTTGTCATAGTCTTAGGCTGCAATCCAATACATATCTACTCATAAGTAAGCTTCATTGGGTTCAATTGGACTTACTCCCAGGTAAGTGCAGCCTTAATCACTTACAGAAGCCTTAAACCTCACTGATGAGTTGCCACAAATAAATGGGCAAATAGCTGTAAAGACCACTGTGTTGGTATAATGTCATCATGGTCTTTATTATGAGTTGACCCAGGACATCATTGCAGTAGGCAGTGGCCATATGAAGGGTTCTTCATATCCAAATCTGAACAGGTGAAGGAGGTGATGGAAGATGACATTCATAGGCTGCAATGCTATAACCACCTACTTTGAAGTAAGCCCCATTTAACTAAATCAGGGTTAGTTCTGAGTAGACATGTTTAGGATTCCGCTTTTAGAGGCCTAACCACACATTATGGGGGGATTGTGCCCAGTACCCCAGAAAGGCTTTCTCTATTGTCACCAATCACTTCATATCAGATGGTGGTGCTGCCTTTAGAAGGCCTCTGAAAATGTTAAAACACATGGGCAGGATCATGTGGGAGAAAGCAGTCTTTAAGCTATCTATCTATCTATCTATCTATCTATCTATCTATCTATCTATCTATCTATCTATCTATCTATCTATCTATCTATCTATCTATCTGTCTATCTATCTATCTATCTATCTATCTATCATCTATCTATCTATCTATCATCTATTAAATTTACTAGTCACTTTTCTTCATAAAGAACCCAAAGTGACAGACGATAAAAAGACTAAAACCAATATAAAACTAACACAAATATAATTTCTGAAAAAACACAATACATGGATACAATGGTGGAACAACCCACCCCCTAAAATAGGCTACAGTGTCAAAAGCTGTCCAAAAAGCCTCCACAAAAATTAAGAGCTGAATACCTGGAGAAGATGTATGTTTTTGCCTGGCGTCTAAGGATAGATAATGATGGTGCCAAGTGTGCCTCTCTGAGGAGAGCATTCCATAGGAGGGGGCTACCACTGAGAACACCTATTCTTATGTCGCCATCCTCTGCACCTCCTTCAGAGGAGGCACACGAAGATGCTGAGTGCAAGGTCCAGGTTGGTTCATGTGAGAAGAGGTAGTCCTTGAGGTATTGTGGTTCTGAGCCATAAAATACTTTATAGGTCAAAACCAGCACCTTTAATTGAGCCTGGACATTAATTGGTAGCTAGTGCAGTTGTGCCAGAGTTGGTGTTATGTGCTCAGATAATTTTGCCCCAGTTTTAAGACTGATAATATGTTCTTTGCACCCAATTCCAGACTAGAGCAGGGATAGCCAACATGATGCCCTCCAGATGTTGTTGGTCTGCAACTCCCATTGTTCCTGACGCTTAGCTAGAAGTGGCCAGCATAGTGTGGTGATGCTATGTGGCTGCCCTCTCAGCAGTGGTGTTGATGCACTTACTGGAGCAGTGAGGGGTGGTGTAAGGGGCAGCAAGGTCAGAACTTGCTGAACTCGAGGGTACACCAGCTAAGCCAATCTACCTTTGAACATACCGGATAGGGCTCATGGAAGCTGTAGTCCAACATCTGGAGGGCATCACTTTTGATGTTCTTGGTCTAGAACAGGGATAGCCATCATGGTGCCCTACAGATGTTATTGGAATCCAACTCCCATCAACCCCAGCCAGAATGACCAACGGGCAAAGATGATAGGAGTTGTAGGCCAACAACATGTAGAGGGCACCATGTTGACTATCTCTAATCTAGAGGCTGTATTTTGAATCAATAGTAGTTCAGAACAATCTTCAGCCACATACAACATATTGTGGTAGTTCATGTGGGATGTTAGTAATCTCACATTACTAGTGTAGAAGTGACAAATATGTCTGGGAACTCCTCATTGCCAAGCTGATATGTAATTCCAGACTATATCAGTAGTGCACATTGTGTTATGCCATGTTCTGTTCTGTGAGGTCAGTGTCTTCTAGGTGTAATTGGTACAGTACCAGCACTGGAACATACTTACATCTGATGCCAGTTACTGGCAATGAGCCAGGACCAGTTCTGTACATCAACCACTATTGTCACTGCTTTACCAGTGGGGCTTCTGTGGTCCTCATAGTGGCATAGATGAAACAGAAATGCACCAGTGTACTTTCTGTAGCAATCTTATCATAGCCACCATTTACACAGTCCTATAACCATGAGGCATTTGGCAAGGAAAGTGGGCCAGTTTTGTATGGCTTTTTGACAGCTAGGATCTTATTAGTTGCAATGGTGCAAACCAGCTAAAGCATACCTTTTAGAACCAATGTGGATCTTCAGAGATGGATGAGACTGTGGTGTCAGGAGGAGAGGTTTGGATTCTTAGGCACTGGGGAACATTTTACACAAGCCAAAGCTTTATTAAAAATAAAACTACCAGCATCATAATGCTATGATACAAATCTAGGGAGCAACCACACTTGGAATACCATGTATGGTTCTGGTCACCACATCTCAGAAAGGATTTTAAGGTATTTTAAAGATGTTTTTATTATTTTTATTGCTTTTTGCCACCTTGGGCTCCTTTGGGAGGAAAGGTGGGATATAAATGTAATAAAGAGATATATAAATAAATAAGGATTCTGTAGAACAGATGTGAACCTTGGGCTTAGGGGCCAAATGAGGCCCTCCAGACCTCTCTATCTGGCTCTTGGAGTTCTCCCCAGACCACCCACTTTTTCCTTCAGCCACACTCCTCACCAGCCCTGGTTTGCACCCTGAGCATTGTTGCCTGGCTGGAATGTGTCCATCAACTCTGATAATGCCTCTTGTTTGTCTGGATGTTCTGTAGAAACTGCCCTACTGTACAAAGGTAAAATTTGCATTTGATGCTCCACCCACTTTTTGCCTCTGGCCCTGCCCATGACTGGCATGTGACCCTTGGAAGGTAGCCCAGATGGGAACGCATCCATCCCTGTATCCCTCCCTGCTGGAGAGCTAGAAAAGATGTAGAAAGGGGCAACCAAAATGAAGGGGCTGAAGCAACTTGCCTATGAGGAACAGTTACCACAATTGGAGCTTTTTAGTATAGAAAAGAGACAAGTAAAGGGGACATATTAGAGGTGTATAAAATTATGCATTGTGTGGAAAAAGTGAATAGTGAGACATTTTTCTCCTTCTTGCATAATACTATAACCCATGAACATTCAATGGAGATGAATGATGGCAGATTCTGCACAGACAAAAGGAAATACATTTCATACAGTATATAGTTAAACTATGGAATTCACCACTGTAAGAGGTAGGGATAGCTATCAACTTGAATGGAGTTGAAAGAGATTAGATAAATTCATGGAGGATAAGTCTATCAATGGCTACCAGTCATGATGGCTGTGCTCATCCTCCAGGAGCAGAGGCGTTACGCCTCTGCATCTCAATTGCTAGGAATCATGAGCAAGTTTTTCTGTCATAAGAATGTTCTTTTTACAGCACGATCTGATACGTTTTGGAGCATGTAATTTCCCTGTCACTGTCGGTGAAGTGCTATTGAAGAGTAGGTTCAATCATAGATGAATGCAGCGTATAGGGGTATGAAATAGACAGCAGACTCATAAAGCAGAGGGGAAAACACCAAATAGCCAAACTAGGAGAAGACAGATTCAGTATCTATCTGATATTTTTGCCCAATGCTGTACACTTAAAATACCAAAGAATCCCTCAGAGATCTTTAGACTCTTAGCATGGAATTTCGTACTTCATCGAACAAGTCCCATTGTCTCATAGATCTTGTCCCCCTCCACTATTACGATTTTTCTAGTCCTTTTGAAGACATTTTAAATCTGATTATACACTTTGTCTACCTGTTTAGCAATCCTTACCACATACTCTTCCTCCCTCTCTTCTCCATTTATTGCAGAGTCTTCACAAAATAGAAAGCACACAGCCGTCTATATGCATATTGAGTGGATTTTCTCTTTAAAAATATCCTAAAGAGCTTATTACTCCAAGAGCAGAAATCATACAAAGCCCTGCTACTATTAGTACTATAATAGCACTTAATAAGCACTTTGGAACATCAGTTGTTGTTGTTTTAAAGAAATTTCACATGCATTATGTCCAGGAAATGGATGAAGAACAGCTTAGGAACATCAAAAGTTGATGAGAAGAAACCAAAACATAATTTATGGGAAGGATCTGGCTGGCCACCATTGGGAAAAGGTGCTCGATTAAATGGGCCCTTGCTCTGATCCAACAGAGTTTGTGTTCTCATAACATACACTAGGAAGCATCATAATTGCTACCTCCCAGAATCTGCTCACCATGTGTTCCTTTCTCACTTTGTGGTATTCATGACAATACATACTAATGTATATACGGCAGAGTTGCCTGCTCCATACATTGTGAATTGGCCCTTGGTACCACTAATTTCAAAAGGGCACACACCCTTTCCTTTTTATTATTATTATTATTTCCATTTGTAGACCGCTTACTATTTAAAAGATCTCAAATCGGTTTACAATAGAATATACAAGGTACAATAAAAAACATCAAATTAATTTACAAAGCAAAAGACACAAACAATATCCATAAACATATACATACACAAAGGATAAAAGTCAGAATTCACCAAGGGCTATGAAAGTGTCAGAAAACTGAAATTATGTTGACCATGGAGGAGGGCGACAAGCAGGTAAAAGGTTATCGCTCCCCTGGTGCAGATTGCCACCATTTCTCTTGCCTCTCCTTCCTTGGCCCAATTAAACCCCAATGCCAAGGGCACTTCCTACAGAAGGTAATTACTCAGTTATTTTAAGCACACTTTGAAACCTTTGAAGCTCTGCTGTCGTTATCATACAGGTACAATGGTAATTTGAGACATTTTGGAGAGAGAGAGAGAGAGAGAGAGAGAGAGATTGGAATGCAAGGCCCTCCCCATATCATAAAACATAGATGTCAAATGTCAAGTTTTTCAGTTGTGGAAAAGAGTAAATTCGTAGTGAATGACAGGAGATGATAATATTCCTTTCCATCTGGTAAAGCTTCTCCCAAGGGACTTCAGTTCAAGGCTGAAGGCTGAGAAATGCAGCAATGGCTATGCTGTCAAATTAGCTCAATAATTTACTGTCACTTAATAACTTGAACTGTGATGCTTGAACCAATATTGATTAAAACTCCCCCAGCTTCCAGCTGGGTTGGGTGTTCTTGGGGTTAACAGGACTTAGAGGCAGGTACAAAGACACCCACAGCTGAAGTACAGGGACACAGAAAAGAAGACCTTCAAACTCTGATGAATTATATACCAGCTCGAGGCCCCGGGAACAGCAGACCAGCTCTCACTTTGAGAAATAAATCAAAGCATTAATCGGGCCTGTCAGTAAAGCAGGTGTTTTGACTGCCTTTATGGTTCATTTTTATGCAAAAGGGTTGTGGGATACAGAAATCACGGGGGATTGCAAATAAATGGCACTGACAGGACTGATCCCACTAGGCGAGGGGGCCAAAATCAGCCTGTCTTTTCATATTATGAAATATACCTAACGGCAGCCTCTTTAAGACCTGGTTACACAATGCACTGTGTGTGAGCCTAGGATTTTACTTTCTCTTTTTTTTCCCTCTCCTGATATGCCAGAGGCTCTTTTCTATTCTTTCATGATAAACTGCTCCAGCAGCCATAGCAGGTTTAGAATGTTAAAGAGCCGTTGCTCACATGATTTGACAAAAGGATTCTGTTTTAAAGGGTTTAAAGGACATTGAACACACTATCTACAATCCCATTTCAAGATAACTTC
Organism: Rhineura floridana; assembly: GCF_030035675.1. NCBI lineage: Eukaryota > Metazoa > Chordata > Lepidosauria > Squamata > Rhineuridae > Rhineura > Rhineura floridana. The sequence goes on along the minus strand of NC_084488.1, from coordinate 71,560,241 downwards.
TTTCTCCTGGTTTTCATTGTTCAATTGGAGCAGCCAAATATACATCATAAAAATGTGTCAATGCACATTTTCCAGGTTTGGAGGGAAAAAGCATCACTAAAAGAAGAAGCAGCAGCAGCTTAGGAAATTTACAAACATTCAGATCTTTTTATGTTTTCTATGTTGTAGACATTTCTCAAGTGCTTGCTGAGAGTTTCGTAGGCAGCCTGTATTTAACACTGGAGTGGTAGTGGTGGCCAGAATTGTTAAGTAAATATAACCATGATTGATAGTGATGATGATAATGGTGCTGATGATGGGAAATGTCATGAGTACTGACAGATCTTGTCAGTGTGAATAATGCCCAGATTACTATACAGTTAAGACAAACTTTTAGTGTAATGCATTCCCATGTGGTGGAATCTAAGAGACTAAATACACAATCCTTTTCTCTGACTTTAATATGGCATAATTATTTTTACAGTGCATTCTGTGGCATAATAGTTTAAAAAGAAATCACTGCTGGGCATTGTTAGTAAATTATATCTATCATTTACAAACCCTACAACAAGCAAGTCTTTTTTAAAAAATGGCTATATTTCAATTTACTAAACCTATAATTTCAGACTGAGTTGAATTTGGTTTAGAACATCTCTATTCACAAATGACAGCCTTCTCCAACTTTATTAAGGAATTGATTGGGTTCCCCTCTTTTCATTTAATTAAAATATATTTAAAAAATTGCACAGCTGGCATTTTCTTAGTACAGACAGCCTTGAGACCACTTTATTTAAATCTTTAATGAACCACTTGTGCTATAAAAGAGAGAAACAATGCACCAGAGGGCAATTGTGATGTTCCCTTTTGCTGAATCTCAAAAGAAAACTTTGCATCAAAGTTACAGGGTAATTTAAAAAAAGAAAGAAAAGAAAGCCTTTAGCTCAGCTTAACAGCACATAGGATGTGAGATCAAGTTCTCTTCATGAAGAATATTTTCCTCCCTAAATGTAAGGTTCAGCCTCATTTAGGCTTGTATGTGAGAGAGACACTCCTGTAATTATGCATGTGTGCAGGGTTGAGCCTTAAGGCCAAAATTAAGCAACAGGACTTAATGTGTGCTTAGCTGAAAGAGTTCTTTAGTTTCTTCTGGTATTTAAATTATGAAGTGACCCCAGTAATGTGCTGACAATAAAGAGCCAATATGCATACTTCAGTCATTAATCACTGCAAATATATTTTGACCTCTAGCAACAATACAATGTTGCTGAAAATTTATCATCTATTGAGGCCCGAGAACAAGAAGTTAGGGCCTCTTTGGTACTCCAGTTTAACAGACCTGACAATTTAATATCTTTCTCCAAACCCTCAACCTTAGAGCTTACTATCTCAACTTATTTGACACCAAAAAAGTGATGAAAGACTAGCAAGCAATTCTTAATGGGGTTCCTCTTTTCCTTAATTAATTAATACAGTACTTTGGTGCCTAGATAACATCTTGTTATATGACGTTGTGACTGGAAAGCTAGCACAGCACTATGACTGTGGCCCTAGGAATTGTTATTGTGTACTACCTCAAGGTTCACTAAGTTTGAGGAGCAGAGGAAGAGGAGGAATAGCTCAAGTTTTCTCTGCAACCACATTTACTATCCTTGCACCCAAACTTATTTTCTTGGCACCAACACCAACATATTGTCTCTCACTCACCATCCCCACTCCCCAGGTCGAGAAGCAAGCCTGGCTCCACCCACTCTCTGCCTGCTACAATGGCAACATCCTCCAAGGTGGATTGTCATGGATGCCATAGCCTGGACCAAACAAGGGATCAGACCAGGCCCACTTGGCCAGTTCTGGCTCTGTTTCCCTCTGAAATGACCACATCCTCCAGGCACTGAGAAGAAGATAGTTCAACTGCCAGGAGGAATAGAGGAATTAACAAGGGGTTCTTCTGTCCTTGATTTGGGGGAGAACTAGCTGAAGTTAAAGGGGTGGGAACTTTGTGGAAATAGTGACCAGGTCATTCATGGTAGTAAGGGATATGAAAACAGACCATAGTCAGACATGTACCCTGGAGTGATTTTAAACAGCTCAGAAAAAAGTTGGGTAAGATACAATGGCTAGAAATTATGGAAGAAAAAGTTCAAGAGAGATTGGAGATTCTGAAAAGTGAATACTGAGTCAGAAGGCACAATCACAAACTAATGCAATGAGAAGGGAAAATGAGGGATAATTAAAGAAGACATTTTGGCTGCACAGTACGGTTGGCAGGTGTCCTGTTTTTGCCTGGAGAGTCCAGATTTTTGGATTCCTCTCCAGGTCTCCAGGTGAATCAGCTTAATCTCCGGATGCTCAGCTTTCATTTTCTAAAAAAATTAAGTTTCTAGGTGGTCTGGTTCTCGAGATATACACCAAAATGTCAGCTGCCACCACCCCCAATTCCAGTGAATAATAATTGACAATGTGTGTTTTCTCTCTGTAAAGAGGTTTGGAGCAGCCATGTTGAAAGGCAGGGGCAGGGCATTGCAGGCAGGGGGTTGCCAACCCTGCTTGGATATGGATGTCTTTGCAGAGAATCCCTAGTCAAGCGTTACCAACAGCAGAATCCAAACCATATCTCCTTTGAAGTAAGTCCTGTTGAGTTCTATGGGGCTTAGTAAGTATGTAGAATTGCAGCCTACAGGGGCATCCATCTTTACTCCTGAGTGCTCCTATCTAACATCTTTATAACACTAGGCTCCTTTCTTTCTACAGTGGCCTTCTGGTGACTGAGCTGGCCTGAGGGCACCTAAATCCTTCTTGCCAGAATCAGGTAGGCTAGCTTAAAAGTTCCCTACCCAGGCTTTATCTTTCAGCTAAGATTTCTATCTTAATTTCCAATCAGAGGAATGTTTTTGTTTGAATTGTATGCTCTAAGCAACTGTGGTTGATGCTTAATGTATCGTGCTTAATGACATTACTTGGGCCCACCCCGTGACATCACTATGGCCCATCCGCATGACATCACTATAGCCTGCCCCCATGACATCACTAGGGCCCAACCCTGAAATCTCAGGCTTGGGGAAGCTTCTCACCTGGCATCCTTAGTGCACAGGGGCTTTCTGATGACTTGAAACTTTGGTCTGTCATATGTTAAAATGCTGGGAATTATAGTTCTCTGACAGGTAAAGTACAGTTTCCAGGATTTATTTATTTTTAGGTGATGTGCTTTAAATGTATGGTGCATATGCAGCCTAAGTCACAATTTCCTTCTCAGACTGTTGAAAATGGAGAAATAGCAGGGAGGGACAGCAATGTAGCAACGTATTCCTCACTGAACTTGGCAAGCAGCACTTGAAGGGGCAAATTGCAGCAGGGAGATGCCAATTGGAAACTTGTGCAAGACCCCAATCCAGATCAGAAGCACAATCCAGATCAGGGCCTCACAGCTGCTTTCCTTCAAAATAAAAATGGCAGCAGCCTTAAGCAGGTTTTTTTTTTTTTTAAAGTGTGATGAACGTGGCTGTTGTTTGGCCCTTAGCCATGCTAGAGTGCAATGGAATTTTGCAGCAGGACATGACTTTTAGCTCTCCCCTTTTCACAAGACACAGAAAATCAGCTCAATACATGAAGTTGTGCTGTGATGTGGGACCTCAAGATGGGGAAAGAGTCCCAGGTGTGTTATGTGGAGGCGGATGGGAGAGTAAGTGTGAAGTGACCATTATATGCCAATTCAGTTATGTGCCCTTGGTAGGAGAGGGAGAAAAAGGTAAGAGGTGCTGGAGAGGGGAAGAGTAGGGAGTGGCCTGAGAATCAGAAATAAAAAACTAGATGAGTAGAAAGATTCAGGCTATGTTCTACCTCCATTGTCACTGGCAATATGCCTCTGAATATCAGTTGCTGTGAATCAACAATGTGGAGCGATACCGTTGTGGTCAAGCCCTGCTTGCAGGCTTTTAATAGGCATCTGTTTGGCCACTGTGAGAACAAGAGTGGCCTTTGGTCTGATCCAGCAGGGTTCTGCTAATGTTGTTAATTTTATTTATTTATTTAACATGTTTTTCTATAACCTTTCATTAGCAATGCCAGAGTGACACTCAACTATATATTGTAAGAACATAACCCATCAAAGTTGGTGGCCATCACTACCTCTTGTGGGAGCCAATTCCATAGTTTAGCTATGTGTTGTACGATGAAGCACTTTCTTTTGTCTGTCCTGAATCTTCCAATATTCATATCTATTGGATGTCCACATGTTTCAATGTCATGAAAGAGGGAGAAAAATTTGCCCATCCCATGCATAACTGTATACACCTCTATCATGTTTCCTTATTCACCTTTTCTCTAAACAGAAAAGCCCCAAATGTTGTAACCTTTCCTCATATGAGAGTTAGTCTATCCACTTGATCATTTTGGCCGCCCTTTTCTGAACCTTTAGAAATTGCAGCAGGGAGATTAGATAAATTCATGGAAGCTAAGGGCATCAATGCTTAATAGCCACAATGGCTATGTCCAGTGGTGGCTAGTCCACACTGATGGGGGAGAAGGCAAGCAGACCAACAGCAGGTGGAGCCAGGGCCAATGACAAGCAGAGCCAACTTATTCTAGTTTTGTCCCATCCCTCCTCCCTGATGAGTTCTGCAAGGGCAACACTGAGTCCTAGGGGGAAGGGGAAGCTGACAGTGAGGACCATCCCCTGGACTGGATATAAGGATGAAGGTAGACAGATGGGGGATGTCTGAGGGCAAACTGAGGTTGGTGGAGTAGTGCCCCACTAGCCCCAGTGGGCCAGCCTACATTGGCTATGTTTTGCCTCCACTGTTGTAGACATTATGTCTCAGAATACCAGTTGCTGGGAATCACAAGTGGGGAGACCACTGTTGCACTCAGGTCCTGCTTATGAACTTCCCATAGGCATCTGGTTGGCCACTTTGGGAAACAGGATGCTGGACCAGATGGGCCTGATTCAACAGGGCTCTTCTTATGCTCTTCTAGCCATGCAAGGCCTAGGGCCAGAGGTGCTAAATGGGATGGATAGGATAGGATAGGATAGGATGTTGGGTGACTGAGAGCTAGAGGGCAGGAAAACAAGGAAAGCAGGAAGGAGTCAAACTTCACCTACTGATTCGATGGTACGTGACCAATCAAATATTTGGCTGCATATATTTTCTATCCGCATGCATAATTACATAATGAAACCAAGACACACATAATATGCATTACCCCAGAGCAAGAGAACAATGTTGTCCCTGAGTCTTTTGACACTCCATTTCCTAATAATACAAGAATATGTAGCCCAATTTCATGTGGAAGTGAAATAGTCAAAACTGGCTTCATAGTCCTGTTTTACATGGCTAACAAATTGATGGAACACACAGCTTAAATGTTAGGTTCAGGGAAGAATGAAGCATTCATATATATTTATCAAGAGAATCTCAGCCAAATATTTTTTAAAGGGAAGAATTGCCAACTGTCAGCTTCAAGGGCACAAGGCCAGCACTGTCTGACAGGCTTAGAAAGGCCTTTCCCTTATGGGCAATTTATTTTCTATTGGCATACACACACACACAGGCCCCAATATCTGAATAATCTGTTATTAGCTACTGTCAAAAAGACTCAGAGCCACAACTGAATTGATCTGGCATGACAGTAATGTGTACAATATTTTCATATGAGTCACTCGTTGGATAGTGAATCTTGATTAGGGCCTTCCAAATCTGCAGTTATTTTAAGAGTTTATGACCCTGTCCTTGATAGCTATGCAGAGAAGTGATAGCATAGAAGGCAGCTGAGGCTGATTTCACTATAACAGCATTCTGAGACTGAAAATGGAACACTTCTCTTCCCATCAGTTGCAAACAATCCATGTAAGAAATAGTTATGGCCAAATATATACTGTATGGGGTGCACAGAGCTGCACTGACATAGCTGCTTCTGCCTTCCCAGTGGTTAAAGTACTTTCAGATTTCTCCCATAATTCCTCATTGTTTTACACCCTTTCCCTAGTTCTGTGCCACTTTAACAGTTCTGCGCAACATCTTACTGTGGAGTCTATCAATGTTAGACCATTATATCTTCAAACAGCTAATGACACAAGCACAATAATGTCAGTCATGACCTTAATCTGGAACAGAAATTGTACACCCCATTCAACAAACTTACTTGCTGTTACATGAACACCTAAGATCATTCCTATACACCCTAATCTATATTTTAAAGCATACAGATATTTCTGCAATACCTTACTCACGTATGTTTGGATCCTAATTTAGGCATGCTTATCCATGGGTGAGGAACCTTTTCAGCCAAAGAGCCATGTTCCTTCATGGGGGCTGCACACCAGTGGGGGAGAAAGTGGATGTGGCCAGACACACACCACTCGCCATCCAGGCAAACAAGAGGTATTATCATAGTTGAAGGACATATTTCAGCTAAGTAAAATAATTAGAAGAGGGCATAAAGCAGTCCCAACAAGGGGTGTGGCTTAGGAGGATGTGGCCACTTTGGACAGAGTCTTAAGGACCAAACAGAGTTACTGAAAGGGCCACATTTGGCCCCTGGACCTGAGGTTACTCATCCCTCCTTCCAAATAATGGTGTTTAATGGGCCTACACAGGTTCCTCTTTTGTTATTGTAGATGCCAAGACAGAGTGTTGTGCCAAACAGAAGCTCAACCAAGAGCTAGACTAAACCAGCGATATAAAGAAAATCATTGTTGGGATGAGACTAGTTCAATGTACACCAGACCTGGGGCATTTCCACTGAAAAAATAAGTACAGCAGGCACAGAAGATCCTATATTGAGATTATTAAAATTATATTCTGAAGCAGTATTGTGCCATTATTCTGGCATTATATTCTGCCAATATGAAACAGCGACTAGTGTGTTGGACTATGACTGGGGAAACCTGAGTTCAAATTTCTAGTTTACTGTGAAACTCACAGGGTATCTGGGCCAGCCAACAAAGTCTCTCCCTCTCTCTTAGCCTAACCTACCTGACAAGGTTGTTCTATAAGGGAATATCATATATACGGTCCTGATCTTCCCGGATGAAGGGTAGGATAAAAAGTAATAAAATTAACTGCAGAACTGCATGTGGACAGACACATAAATATAGCAAGGTGAAAGTCAAATCACAAGGACGCACCAAATTGGCACATGCACACAGCAGTCAGTCTTGATATGACTGATGTGTTATTGCCCATCTGGTGTGTCTTCGTGGGCTGTCAAGGACAAAGATGCAAATTTGGGGACAGTTGTCCAAGTGGTCCAAAAGGAGGTATGTGATCCAAACCTGGCTAAAGTTGCATCCCAGAGCAGCAAACAATCAGCAAGTTAGCAATCAGGGAACTGGAGCAGGAGCTTAGGTACAATTGTTACACCAGAGACATATTGTTCAGCAAGATTTAAGGATAGAAATTTAAGGTCAGGGATTGGCCTTTGGAGTCAGCTAACTGAGGCTGCGTACACACTATAAGTGTAAAGCAGATTCCAAGCACATTGCTCCCTCCCAAATAATCTTGGGAACTGTAGTTTACCCCTTGTTAGGGTACCTCTCACAGAGCTACAGTTCCCCACACCCTTAACAAACTACAGTTCCCAGGATTCTTTGGGGGAAGTCATGTGCTTTGTAATATATGGTGAGTACATAGCCTAACTGCTCAGGCCTGCTGCTACTGCAGCCTCGGTGGCACTCTTTAAGCGCAGAGATCAGTCCGCGAGGCTTGCAGTGGACACAGGAGCTGGGGGTGCAATCCAATAGATCTTTCCACCAGACTCTGTCAGCCTGCTGCTGGCAGCATTCCTCCACCGGTCTCCGCTGGTAGCAGCCTTCCACTGCAACTAAGCTGCAGTGCCACCAGAAGCCTGCTGGCACTGCCAGGGGTCCACTGGAGATGACCAGCCTGGTGGATGAAGGGCCAACGGAAGCCCTGAAAACAGGGCATTCTAGGGCATGGCAGGGGTGAAGCCATGGGGAGAGGACTTGTGTGACATCCTCTTCACATTTAGGGCCCTTTCCCGGTTCCTGATCTGCCAGAAAGTCCACCGGCCAAAAGACTGGCACAGTAAAAGCTATTGTGGCCTATGGGGATTGCTTACTCCCAGGAGGCCTGTTTGTGGGAGCCAGCACTTCCCAGACAGCTCATGCACACAGCTCCTAATGGAGCCAGCATTCAGCCAGGCTGACGGCTACCAAGCAGGAGAAGGATCCTGCAGGGCTTTCCACCAGCTCCTCCTCCACTGCCCCACATTCCACTGGCTCCCCGGCATTTGGATTGCTCTGTAAGTCACCAGAGATGGGCTGCTAGCAGGGGTGTAGTTGTCTGAGGTCTCAGGAACTCTTAGACTCCTTACTTTTTTGGGAGCAGCAGAGTCCCTACGAGCCAATCAGCATGAAAGGGGAGTGTGTTAGCCAATGAGAAGAACCTTCTTACATACTTCCTTGTCCTTTCCTGCTGATTGAAGCCAATTAGAGTGCAAGGAGGTGAGTGAGCCACTGAGAAGACTCTTCTCAGTAGCTAGCACACTCCCCTTTCATGGTGATGGACTCCTAGTGACGTCTGTTGATTTGGGAGAAGGCACACAGAACGGACTGAGGAGTGTGGCAATGATGATGGAGAGCAAGAAAGGGAGTGAGGGGGCATGCATGTGAGGGGGTGTGGCATGAGTATCATGAAGGGACTTTGCACTTCTGGATTTGCCACAGCACTGCTGGCTGGCAGTCCTAGTTTTGTGTGCCCCCTGTTGCTTTACAGTGTACATTTCTCTGTTTTAAAACAGACTCCATGTCTTTTCTATACCTGACATAGCCATTAGCTCACTCAAACAAATCCTCTGACATAACCTTGAGGTGTGTTGACAACATGAAGTGATGGGGATGGGGAGGGAGAATGATGGGTCACCTTTACAAATAGAAAATGGCAAGCAGCAAATGTGCTGGAGGCATTACAACTTGAATGGCAATCTAGGGAAGAAAGGAAACCTGGACTATAGAGAAGCTCATTGCATGCCAATGCTCCCAAGGACAATCCCTGCCATTCCCAAGTAGGGCTGGCAAAGACTCTTGTCTGAAATCTTGGAAAGCCACTGCCAAGCAGTGAAGTCAATATGAAAGTAGATGTGACTCAGTCTATAAGGCAGCTTCCTATAATCCCAGGCAATTGCCACCCCTGCCTATGCCTTTTCTCTCTCTCAGTAGGGCCCACCTTAGAGGAGGGATCCCTGGGTGGGGGTTGGACTGGGCACCATGTCCTGCAGTTCATGGAGGAGATGATAGGGAATAGGGATCGGTGCTGCACTGGCTACAACCTGGGTTGCTGGTGGCCTACAATGTTGCTTTGGATTCTGAAAAAGGCCTCTGTGTAGTCCTTTCCTGTCTTTGGTGAGCATAAACAGCTGTTAAAGTTGGCCTTACTGCCAAAGCCTAAATGCCTTGCCAATCTCATAAAGAAGTGGTTCCTATTCTTAACACTTATTTTATTTATTTATTTCATTAAACTTATAGACCGCCCCATAGCCGAAGCTCTCTGGGCGGTTCACAAGACAAGACTTATGGAATTTTTAAGACTTTTTGTAAATGGTTTCTACGATTTAATTGCATACTTTTATAGAAAGTTTTAACAAGCTTTGCTTACTTAACCAAATAATAATACTAATAATAAACCCCAGCTATACAGTATATATATGGTACACAGTATATTTGATATATTTGGTAGCATGTCCCACAGTGACTTGTAGGAGGGCCTTATCATAGTGCCCTGGTTGTGAATCTTCCTCCTGTGTTTGTTCCTTTGTGGACATCTTTTGACGTCTGTTGAAGTCATGCTTGTTCCACTTTGAATTGGGGAACTGATGAGATGATTGGTCTGTGTCCTGTTCATTGTTAATTATGTGTTATTGGTATTTTATGACAGATTTGTGAGTTTGATAATTTTGTGGTTTTAATGTTGATTTTTTTATATTGTATTTTATTGTAATTTTTGTATACTGCCTTGGGAACTTTGGTTGAAGGTCTGTTTGTCTGTCTGTCTGTCATTATAGATAACTTTTCATCCTGTTATCTGAACCTGCATCTTCTTAGTTTTCCCTGTGGCTTTCCCATCCCCATGCTGCCTCACCTTTGACTGCTTGGTTGCTATCCTTGGCCTTCAAATTCCAAGCCTGACATTGATGACCTTTCCTTAATTGCATCCAGATTGCCAATCTCCTGGTTGTTGGTTTTAACTCTTAAAACATATGTCATTTAATGCCTTTTCAAATGACGGTAGCAGTCTGCAATTCCTGGTTGTCTCAGAATATTTCCTGTGGCAATGTTAGTGTATATAAGACACAGGCTGCATGCACAACACACATTTAAAGTGCATTTAGAACACATAACATCCCCCAAACAATCCTGGCAAATGTAGTTTGCTAAGAGTGCTGGGAACTGTAGCTCTATGAGGGGTAAACTACAGTTCCCCGGATTCTTTGGGGATGGAAGCAACATGCTTTAAATATATGGTGTGTATGCAGCTGAAATTTATTGTCCATTACCATTTAGCATTTTAAACTAGGGCAGTGCTGAACATTTTTCCCATTTTTTCAACCATTCTCCCTAAATTAACGAGAGAAAAAAATTACATTTGAAAATTATCAAAAGGGAGACAAATTTTCAGTGAAATTCTCATCCCACACACTCCTTGAGAAATTCACTGAAATTTTCTCTCCCCTTTGAGGTAGGTTGTTGTTAGATTTATTACCCGCCCTTCACCACACACACTTCTGTCATGCTTACCTTACCTTTGAGATGAAGTAGTATTGGTGAGAACACCTTTCTTTCATTCTGGGTGGGCAGGGTCAGTCTAGAACCTGAAAATACTTCTCTGCTTAAGGGCATTTCCAACTGCAGTTCTGACAGCTCATCAGGTTCCAGGTTCTGAGCCTGTAGCTCCTGACACCATAGTGGTTTTCAGCTTGGACCATTCATTATTGCTGGCACTTTATTGGCTGTTGTGGAATATCCTTTCTGCAAATTGATCAGCTTGCTAATACAGCTCAAACAACCAAGCACCACTTACTCGGATGAGGATTCTTTGTCTAAGAAGTTTTGCAAGTAGTTTTTCAAGAAAATGTATAAAAACTAGGAACACAGGAAGGTATCTTATACCAAATCAGAGCATTGGTACATCTAGCTCAGTACTGTCTACGCTGACTGACAGCAGATCTACAGGGTTCCAGGCAGGGATCTTTCCCAGCCCTACCTGGAGATGCTTTAAATTGGATTCCTGCATTGAACAGGGGGTTGGACCAGATGGCCTTATAGGTACCTTCCAACTCTACTATTCTGTGATTCTATGAGATGCCAAGGATTGAGCCTGGAACCTTCAGAATGCAAAGCAGATGCTCTACCATTGAGCTGCAGCCCTTCCCTAACTAAACTGTGCCCTTGGTAGATGAAAGGAGGTAGAAAATTCATAGAAAAGGATTTTGCTTCCCATCAAAACAGTGATGTGGTTTATTTTTCGATTATTCTTTTCTAAAGTCAGTGGCTGAATGGCAAAAAAAAACCCTGCAAGGGGGGGGGGGGCTGTATTATCAGCATTTCTCTATAACAGAAATATGTGATCCCTCCACATTGTTACATTTTGTGAGGCCAGATTGGAGGCCTTGCCTCAGAGATGGCTTTATTCATTGTATGTATATATGCATATCAAGCTGCTTTAAAGCAATTTGGGGGAAAGCCTTTCTCCCTAGAACAGTTTATGCTTCTTCTTTCATATGGTATGCAATCATTTCCTTGCCCTGCTCCATGGTTCCAAAGTGAGCAGCATATTTTGTTTACTATAAAAGTTGGGCTCCAGATGCTCAAGACTGTGCTTTTTATAATGGAACCTTGGCAAACACTTGCAACAAAGAGGGAAGGAGGGAGGAGGAGGAGGACTTCAGTTAGCAGAGCTTTTGCTTCTAAAAAAACCCAGATGGTTTCTGAACTGTTTGCCAACTTGCACACAACTCCCACTAAACCCGCAACGTGGATGCTTGTCTTCCAAGCCTGGTTCTGCATTCAAGCTGCTTCTGCTTCTTTTGCTTCTTTCCTTTCCTGTTCCTTTTCTTTCCTTTTTTTTTTGTTAAGTCTTAGAAAATCACTCAGTCTTGGTTTTCTTTCCCACATGATTTGCTCAGCTTCCAGCGGTTGAAAGGAATGTGGCTAAAAAAAAAAAGATTACAGAGGCAAAAGGAGCAAAATATCATTTTGGTTTAAAACTTGGCTATTTTTGACTTGAAGGTCTTTAAGGGACTTTTGGTCCTTTTCATTAAACTTTGAATGTTTGGGGTTTATTTTTGTTTTTTGGGGGGGTTGGGGTTTTTGTTGTTCTTGTTTTTTGCTATTTTATATGACAATAGAGTTGAAAGGGTACACAATCCATAATATTTACATTGGCAATGTATCTAAATTACTGTCAGGTATCCTTTCTCGTCACATATTCACATCTACACGTCACATTTGAACTTCAGTCTCTCGCTCACTGTTACCAAGATTTTCCAGCTTTTCTGTCTCCTTGTATGTTTTAAGGCAGAACAATGAAGACAACATACTAAAAAGGAACACAGATGCAGAATAGGACTGATGAGCTGTTTCAGCCACCTACAATGACTACTTCCCTTTCCTGCTTTCCATTTAAGTGGGATTTCTCCCATCGAATTTGCAAAAAAAATTCCTTGTCTCTTGAAGTCATTTGGTACCCTCTTGATGGATTTTATGTATTTTGGTTTTTGCCATCCTTTATCCTCAGAATACCCACATCAAGGATAACCTCCCTCAAACTGAGAATGTCTGGGCAAGGCTCCCTTCAGAGTCTATTAATGCTACTTTTTGGAGATGGCCAGAAGGGATACTGAAGACTGACATGAGCAGTTCTCCCCACTCTCTTCTGTTTCCTCAAAGTGTTCTGAAACCTGGACTAGATGATCTCATATGCATTTTCACCATCTCATGTTGCAATGACTTAAATAAAGGAGCATAATTGTTGTCTTTTTAATTCTTCCTGAAAGTCATGCCAAAAATAATATAATGACCTCAACAGAAATCAAACATTTTCCTCTCCTTTTCAATTAAATGAGGTTGTGTGGCAAGGCTAGTTTTAGGTTTTTGCCTTGGCACCTTAAGTGAAATTTTGATATACTATTAGTTTTAGGTTTTGCCTTGGCACCTTGGGTGAAATTTTAATATAAACCAAAGTAACCAGTTTTAAGTCTCACTTGTTTCAGTGGAAGAGATTTAAGCACAGGGTTAATTCTTCCATTGAAATCAGTGGGACGTAGAAATACTTGACTTGGTTGGATCATGGTCGCTTTTAGGTTAAATCCCTGGTCAGCAAAGAATTTTGCTAGAGGCCCATTTTAAGGAGTTAAGTGGAAAGGGGTGAGCTAAACCCCCAACCTTCTCCACTCATCCCCTGATGGTACATTCCATGTCCTGATATGGTGTCCTCCTGTCTACCACTGCATTTGATGTTAAGCTTCTGTGCCTAGTAGCTATTGTTCTTCCTTCAGTGTTCTGTAGCCTCAGTGAAGCTTTCTTTGTCTGCCCAATCCCAGCTATTTCTTTAGGTATGCCAACCAGATGTATCCCTCACAAAGGGATATAAACATGCACGCCTTAATGGATTGTGCCTATTCATTCGCTGAACTGGGCAACACTATTCCAAGAAAATTAGCTTTGGCTGACCCTGAAATAACTTGGTTCAGCTACAACACATTCAAATGAAAGGCAATAATGCTAACCAACTTGGAGGCTGGTGGTGGTAGAAATCTGTTCTTATCAATTTCACAAGTGATAGTCATATATGTTGCTTTATTGCTCTTCCTTTTTACAGTCTGAATTCCAGATTGCATTTCTGGAGCCAACTGTTAATAAGATCTCTGTACTTATAAAACTGAATGCAGCTTATATGAAAATCACTAAGAGAAATCAAATGTAAGCTTAAACTAGTTGGCTTGGTACTAGTTTACACACTGGCGGTTTTCCCCACCAACTCTCCTCCTCCATTTACACCCCATACCATGTCCCAGACTATCTCCAAGAGTCCCCAAAGCCCCAGGAGCAGATTTCCAGAGTGCAGGAAGCTGTTGGGGGAAGAGCAGGTAAGAAATGTACTCCATAAATGTGAATTCTAGTCTGTGTTCCATTCATGAAAAGACAGCTAGGATGCAAGCCATTGTATTTAATCCAAGATGCTTGCTAAATCAATACATTGTAAATTTAAGATCTTAAGAAATATAGTGAGGCCACAATGTGTAATGCCAGCAATTACCACAAATCTGTCTTCAGAACCTAACTATCCATCTTAGGCTGCATTTCATTTCCAAGCTGTTTGTTTGCAGTGAAGTTCCACTGAAATAAGTGGAAGTTACTTTCAGGTAAATGTGTGTTAAGTATGTGTGTTTTAAAAAAGAGTCTGACTGATTAATAAAATTGGATTGATTGATTGATTAAGTATTGGCATTCAGTACAAAAGACAGAAAAGTTAGTGTTATCAGTTTGCTAAACCATGTTCTGAAACTTGTATTACTGTCAAAAGCAAGGCCACAAAACACAAAGACTCTGATGTAGTGAAGAAAGTAACAGCCAACAATTATGTTTAGCTCTTCTTTTATCCTCCTCTGTGTTGTTGTTTTTAATGTATAGTCACAGATTTTCCATTGTCACCATCTGTTTGCGGAGGCCCTTAGAAATCTGCATTATGTGTCCTTCAGTTTAACTTCAGCAGTCTATGTGCTCCTTTCTTTGTTTCTGCAATTGTCAACGGAGTCATAAAAAAAGGCTGGCCATTATTGAGGGAATGACATTTTTCTCTGCCTCAGTTACTTAGTTCTTCGGAATTTAGAAAAAAACAACCTAAGAGTAGTTTTAGATGGCCAAAATTATTCCTGGATTGGACTACTTAAGGGCTATTTGCATATATTAACCATGCGGCAAAACACATGTCCAGATGGGAAGACTGGGTGCTGGATCATTCGTGGAATGAGGGAACATGATGCAGCTACCTTGTTGAAGCTAAGAAGGTCTGAGTCTGCTCAGTCCTTGGGAGACTGCCTAGGAGCCCCATGTGAGCTGGCTTGTTGATGGAAGAAAAGTGGGACATAAATGCACTAAATAAATGACATGTCTTTGCAGCATGGTTAGTTAAAGCACACAGCTCTGGAGCAGCCCAGTCTTAGGATCACTTTAGTTGTGAGGAAGTATTTCAAGTTCATCCTTACCATTCTGCTTCTCTTGCACAGAGTTGTAGAAGAAAATCAGAGCTTGGAGAAGTTACTTTTTTGAACTACAACTCCCATTAGCCCAATCCAGTGGCCATGCTGGCTGGGGCTGATGGGAGTTGTACTTCAAAAAAGTAACTTTTCCAAGCTCTGAAGAAAATATAGTGTCCACTAGCCTTGATCAAAACTCTTGAGAGTGCTAATATACAGGGGAGGGGGATATTTCCCATTTTAGGTCAACAGTAGGTTTTGATGTGGTCATGAACATTGTTACGAGAAATTCTCAATATATGAAAAGCAGTTTAATATTTAGAGGCGTACTTGCTAATAAGTTAATAATAATGGGCAAGTTAATCTCTACTTTAGTTTTTACTAGCAAATCACTGGAGTGCCAGCATCATTGCTGGATAGTGTTTTTTTATGGGACTCCAACTTCTTGTAATTTTCTGTACAGGTGTGATTTTAGTTACATTTAAATTTATTTATTTATTTTATTTAACAGGCTTTATACCGCTTCATCATAAAAACCTCTAAGAATTGTCTGCTGAAACTTCTCTTGATCAATTTCAGTTGTTGCAGCCTGATGATGTAGACGAGGTGCATGTACTGGTGTGGCCAGCACCATGTCTTCTCGACCTTTAATAAGCCAAGAGGCTTATTAAAGCTTGCTGAGGGATATGACCAAGTGGATCTAGGGTATGGGCAATGTGTCCATTGTGGACACATATGGCAGGGAGCGGTCCTACCCGCCCAAAAAGAGGCAGTGATCTGACTGCTCATGAAAAAGCCCACCCTGAACCTATTGGTTTGTGACGACTACCTCCCAGTCACAAATGCCCACTTTTTAGGGAAGGTGATTAGGAGGATTGTGGCACAATAGTTGCAAGTTCTTGTGGATGAAACAGATTATCTTGACTCATTTCAGTCTGGGTTCAGGCCTAGTTATGGGACTGAATCAGCCTTGGTCTGACTTGGTGAGATGGATATCAGAGGCACTGTTTTACAGTGGTTCCGATCCTATCTCCAGGGTCAAAGATAGCATTGGGTCTTTTGGCACTTGGCTGTGGGGTTCCACAGGGTACCATCCCAGTGCTGATTAACATCTACTGTATATGAAGCAACTCAAAGCAGTCATTGGGAGATTTGGGGCAATATATCATATCCTGCTCTGTTTCTCAGTAAAATCTGAATTGGGAGAGGCTGTGGAAGCCCTGGACCAGAGTCTGGAGTCAGTGGTGGGCCAGATGAGGCCCATCAAACTGACTTTGAATCCTAGCAAGATGGAGACACTGGGCCTGTTTACATGCCCGAAAAATCTGCATCTGATGCTTTTTGCAGATCCTTTTAATTTGGACAGTTTACTTGATGTTTTACCCAATGCGCGTGGATTCTACTGCTTTTGCCTTTAACTCCGGATTAAATGGATGCGACAAAAACCCAAAATTGCTTTTAAAATCCGCACCTGCTTCTACCGTGTATTACCTTTTAAGCGCCTTTTCTGGCTGCGCAGTTTCTTCACCATTAGATCCTCCCTTTTCTCCGCCCCTTTAACTGTCTCTGGGTGTCATTTTGTTTCCTGCGGTTGATGAAGCAACTTCCGGTTGCTCTCGCCTTCCTTTCTCCCGTTTACTCCTGCTCCCCCCAATACATTTCCTCCCCCGGCTCCTTTAAACAAAATCACATTCCCCACCCCTTCATCGAGGCTGGAGCTCGTAAAATTCCTTCCTCAGAGCTGTGGTTTTGGCGCTGTTGTTTACATCTAGTGTGTGTGTGCAAGAGAGAGTGTGAGAAAGTGTGTGTGTGGAGGACCTCTTCTGCCTCGTAGCATCCCTCCGCTCCCCCCCCCAAAGCATGCACCCTTTTCGCAGCCATGGTGAGAGGAGGCTGGCAAAGGCACCACTGGGGTAATTTATAAGTGCCCAAAAGTGCAGGGGAAAGGGGAGCTGCCTTGGTGTCTCATTCCAGCATCTGCTGCACTCACGGAGAGCGATAATATTAAATGGTCAATGCTTCCTTTAGTAGCTGCTTTTAATGTCTCTCTAAAGATTGTTTGGGGTTTTTTACGTTTCCCAGAATGCATGCTGAGGCTTGTCCCGGGGTGCCAAAGGCACACCAATCTCGCGCAGGGACAGCCTAACAGCCACGGGTGGGAGCGATTCCCTTTCTTTCAAGCGCCTATTCCTTCGTTTAGGGAAACACCACCCCTTCCCCGCCTCCGCAGTTAACATGCTAATGTGCGGGCAAGGAAATGCTGATAGCAATAAATGCACACGCGTGTGAATGCTACAAAGAAAAACAGCCAATTTGTAGTGAGGGCAGAAGTATGTGAACTGTCAAAATCAATCGCGATGGAAAAAGCAGCATTTTTAATGTGGGTCTTGGGTCCCATGTAAATAAGCCCACTGTGGATAGATGGTTCCAGAGTACAGATAATTGGTCAATTGCCAGCTTTGGATGGGGTTTGTAGTCTGGGGGTGCTCCTGGATCCATCTTTGTTGCTAGAGGCCCAGGTGACCTCAGTGGCTGAGAGTGCCTTTTACCAGCACTGACTGGTAAAATAGCTATAGTTATTTCTGAAGCAGGATATCCTGACCACTATTATCTAATGTGTTGGTAAACTTCAGATTGGATTACTGTAATGTGCTCTATGTAGGGCTGCCCTTGAGGTTGGTCTGGAAGCTACAACTAGTGCAAATTGCCTGCTCATTGGGACATGACTGCTCATTGGGGCAGGATACCACCAACAAATTACCCCACTGCTGAAAGAATTTCACTGGCTGACAGTTAACTCCTGGTCTAAGTTCAAGGTGCTGGTGTATAAAGCTGTATACAGCTTGGAACCAGGATATCTAAAAGATAATCTCACCCCTTATATTTATTTTTATTCATTTATTTATTAAATTTATTAGTCGCCCATCTCGCTGGCTGTCCAGCCACTCTGGGCGACGTACAAAATAAAAACATACTAAAACGTTAAAAATCTCAACAATAATAATAAAATCTAACCCACCCCAAAAGCCTGCCTGAAGAGCCACGTCTTCAAGGCCCGGTGGAAGCTCATCATAGAGGGAGCATGGCGGAGATCATTTGGGAGGGAATTCCACAAAGTGGGGGCCACAATTGAAAAAGCCCTCTTCCTAGTTATCACCAGTCTAGCTGTTTTAACTGGTGGGATAGAGAGAAGGCCTTTTGAGGCTGATCTTGTTGAGCGGCATCCCTGATGATGTTGGAGGCGCTCCTTCAGATAGACTGGGCCGAAACCGTATAGGGTTTTAAAGGTCAGAACCAACACCTTGAATTGGGCCAGGAAAACAACCGGTAACCAGTGCAACTCCTTCAGCACTGGAGTGATGTGATCTCGCCTGCGGCTGCCTTTAATCAGGCAAGCCGCCGCATTCTGTATCAGTTGCAGCTTCCAGAACGTTTTCAAGGGTAACCCCATGTAAAGCGCATTGCAGTAGTCTAGGCGAGAGGAGACCAGGGCATGTACCACACATGAGAGCAGATGGTTGGGAAGGTAGGGGCGCAGCCTCCGTATCAGATGGAGTTGATACAGCGCCGCCCGGCTCACAGCCGAGACCTGAGCCTCCATGGACAGCTGGGAGTCAAGAATGACCCCCAGGCTGTAGACCTGGTCTTTCAGGGGCAATTGTACCCCACTGAGCACCAGTCGATTACTGTGCTCTGCAGGTGAGGGCCTCCTGCAGGTACCATCTCATCAGGAGGTCCATTCCATGCAACATATTTATTTATTTATTTTATTAGGTTTATATGCTGCCCTTCCTCCCAGGAGGAGCCCAGGGCAGCATAGGAAGTGGACCTTTAGTGTTGTGGTACCAGCCCTTTGTAATTACCTCCCCTTAAATATCAGACAGGCACATTCTCTGTTCTTTTAACCTCTTCAAAAACAAACTCATTACATAGCCATTGTCATCTAACCTTCCTATAAAAAAATCAGGATGAATGCTCAATAAACAGCTTGTCTGGAAGTGCCTTTTCATTCTTCCCAGAAATCAACACCAGAAGAGTGCTATGTTATCCATTCAGTAGGCAGAGCTGTATGGTTTATAGACAAGATTATTTTAGGATTGCAGAAGTTTCCTCAGACAGGTTCTCTCAAAGTAGAGTATGTGACATCTAGGATTGAAGGAAAACATAGTGAGGGGGGAGTTGTTAAGTTTGAGGAAACAGACTCTTAGTGTGTCTGAAAATATGTGAAAATACATGAATTTATGTGAATATGAGTGAGTTCATGGAGATTTCATGGACTTTCTTGAGATGGAAGACTGGAATAGATCCAGGTTGTGAGGGCAGGCTACGCCTATATAGTGGTTCAACAGACTTATGACTGGTAGAAGTGGAGCTGTAAATGGCAGGGAGGAAGGAAGCCCAGACTAGTTCTGGTACCCTCTTAGAAATGATGCAATCAGAGTCACTTTGGGGTTTAAGTTAAAACAGGCTGGCAACTAGAATTTCCTGGGTGCTTATTTCTCCTTTGCAGTCTTTTGCATTCCTCCTCCTACTGCCTTTCTGCTTTTATTTTTGCCATCTGACCTACTTCATACCAGTTGCCTTAAACATAACAAATGCAAACAAACAAATGCACTTCTCCTCTCTCCCAAGCCCTTAGAAACCTCTTGGAAAAGAACAATACAGACAGCTTGCACCAGACCTTCCTAACAGCTGATTTGCATTTTTTTTTATTTAAAAGGATTTCTCAATGTAACAACAGTTTTACTCAGTCAGAACATCACATTGAGAAAAGTCCACTTAGTGGAGTGCCCTCATTTTAGAGAATACTTAAACTATCCTTGTAAAATAAGAGCCTATCGAATCATTTCACTAAAACATTGTTTTGCAATATATTTGAATCCCAGCAGAGTCTTTTCAGTTTCTAGATTATTGCATTACCAGTGGCTGGTGTAACATATAATCATCACATAATAAGTGAAGGTTTACATTGCTACATTGGGACAGAGTCCCAGCAGGTACTATGAAAGAAAGTTTGCCTCACAAAACTGTGCTATTATGGAATAAAATTTATACCTTCTGAGAAATCCTAATCTTATAATAGGATGGATCTTCATTCAAGCGAAGTGTCCAAATTTACTATTAGTTGTTCAGTGGAATATTGTACAGAATGTATAGTGATTTATTTGAGTATTGGAGTTGGTCCAGCACAACCTAATGCATGAAACTTCCAAAGTGCTTTTTTTCTGGAAAATATTGAATCTCCATCTTACATAAGGGCAGAAACCATTTCAGCATTAGTGATCCTAGAGGGGCAACTTCCTGAGATCTCGCAGACATAAGTACTAAAGGACTATAATGGTGATGACGGAAACACCCATGTAGATGAATCCTAAAACAGTAAGCAACATGGAGTTTTATCATATTCATCAAAGTTACATCATTCATTCATACTGAAAGTTGACTGACCTTGTGACTTAAAGAGATATTCATGCAACAGAGTGCTCATGCTTTTCTGTTACATAGACCTGGTTTAATAGGCAAACATCTAAGAAAATTCATGTGTGTCATCAGACCTATTTTAGAGATGGTTCTTGTGTGTACTTCCCATGTCATGCTGGCAAGCAAGGATCAGTAATCTGAGACAAAGCAGCTTGGTCTTTTGCCTGACCAATGAGTGCTCGGTTTTATAAGTCAGACCAGAATCTGTGGCTTTATGTGGAACTGTCTTGGCCCCTCAAGTTATCTCATCCCTGATCAATTGGTGCCTGTAATTCCACCTCTGGGTATCTGCATTCTGCAGTGGTGATGCTCTAACACTTTCTCCTGTGGCAATCTACAAGAGTAGTACAGTGAAGCATTGCTTTTAGGGTCCCTACTTCAAAAACCCTTGATATATCTGCATGTTGTCGAGTGCCAAACCAATCTCCAGAAAGGGACTTAATCTATTTTATGGAAAGTCACTAGTGCATGCATATGTGTAGTGCATAGCATGACTAGAAATCTTCACAGGCAAAGGGTATTGGCTGAGCTCTGAACTGAATTTGCACCCACAGTAGAATTACATAGTGCACCTCTTGCTAGTGTTTCATGTAAACTAATACTGGAGAGGAAAATTGAATTCTAACTCATATAAAATTCCCTAAGAGCAGAAAACTGAGATGTTGGGGGAAAGGGCTTAAACTTCTCTCTGGCATGCACACGTATTATGTGATGTAAAACAGCATTCAATCATATAATTCCTCACTACAAAGTGGAATAGTCCTGCAGGAAATTCATTATATGATTCACTACACTTTATGACTAGTTACAGCTTAGGTCTTAGACATCTTAAAAGAAGAGAGTGCATGTAAGAATTTACCCTTTGACTTAAGTACATGTTATGTGTAAGCCAAACTTTTTAAGAATACAGCCTTTTGGCTAAGATCAAGTGTAGTAGAAAGGAAATTCTAAAGGCACAATTGCAAACAATTCCAACAAGAAAAAAGGATGGAAGACAGCAGAAGAAGCCAATGTGGCTCCACAAAAAGCGTAGAGATGACCTGAAAACAAAAAAAGGACACGTGGGAAGTGCAAGGAAAGCCAGGCCACAAAGAAAGAGTACAGACAGGTAGCACAGAATTGCAGGGAAGCTGAGAATGAGTTAAGCAACAGAAAAGCTTCTTCAGGTATATGCATAGGAAAAGACAGAAAATAAATGATAGTTCAGCTACTCAATGGCAAAATGATAACAGATGACAAAGAAAAGGCAGAAGTTTTCAATTCCTATTTTGGCTCAGTCTTCTTCCAGAAGAGGGTCTATGAGGGTCATAGCAAACATGAAGTACAAGTCGAAGGGACAGAAATGCAGCTTGAGATTGATAGACCAATGGTCAAGGAATACTTATTTACTTTGAACAAGTTAAAATCTCCAGGGCCTGATGAACTGCACCCTAGAGCAATGAAGGAGCTGGCTGAAGAACTCTCTGAAATACTGTCTATTATCTTGCAAAATCATGAAGATGGGTGAAGTGCTGAATGACTGGAGGAGGGCTAATGTTGTCCCTATCTTCAAAAAGGGCAAAAAGGAGGAACATGGGAACAACATACCAGTCAGTCTGACATGAATTCCTGGAAAATTCTGGAGCAGTTTATAAAGTGGTCAATCTGTAAGCACCTTGAAAACAATGTAGTGATTACTAAAAGCCAACATGGATTTTTCAAGAAAAAATCCTGCCAGACTAATCTTATCTAATTTTTTTGATTGGATAACCTCTCTGGTAGATGATGTGGACATTATATATCTCAGCTTTAGCAAAGTTTTTGACAAAGTGCCCCATGATATTCTTGTTAGCAAGCTAGCTAAATGCGGGCTGGGTGGAACAACTGTGGATATTCCTGACAATGTGTGCCTGGTGCCATCACTGTTATCTTTTCGGCGCCAGGTCAAGTCTTTCCTCTTCTCCCAGGCATTTTAGCATGTGTTTTTAAAATGGTTTTAAATTTTTAAAATTGTTTTTAAAAGATGTGTTTTAAATTTGTATGTTTGTTTTTGATGTTTTTAGTTGCTGTAAACCGCCCAGACAGCTTCGGCTATGGGGTGGTATACAAATACAATGAATGAATGAATGAATGAATGAATGAATGAATGAATGAATGGATCCACAGTTGGCTACAGAATCGTACTCAAAGAGTCTTTATCAATGATTTCTTCTCAAACTGGGAGGAGGTAATGAGTGGCGTACCACAGGGCTCTGTCCTAGGTTCAGTGCTCACCAATATTTTTATTAATGATTTAGATGAGGAGGTGCAGGGAATGCTTATCAGATTTACAGGTCATACAAAATTGAGAGGGAGAGCTAATACCCTGGAAGACAGAAACAACAAAGGGATCTTGATAGGTTGGAGCAGTGGGCTGAAAACAACAGAAAGAAATGTATCAGAAATAAGTGCAAAGTTCTACACCTAGGAAAAAGAAATCAACTGCACAGTTATAAAATGGGGAATACTTGGCTTAGGAATGCTACATGCAAGAAGGATCTCAGAATTGTTGTTGATCACAAGCTGAATATAAACCAACAGTGCAATGTTGCTGCAAAAAAGGCAAATGCTATTTTAGGCTGCATTGACAGAAGTATAGTTTCCAAACCATGTGAAGTACTAGTTCCCCTTTGTTTGGCACTGGTTAGATCTCACATTGAGTACTATGTCCAGTTCTGGACACAACATTTTAAGAAAGATGGAACAGGTTCAGAGGAGGGCAACAAGGATGATCAGGGTCCTGGAAACAAAGCCTTATGAGGAGAGACTGAAAAAACTGGGCATGTTTAGCCTTGAGAAGAGAAGACTGAGGGGAGATATGATAGCACTCTTCAAGTACATGAAAGATTGTCACAGAGAGGACGGCCGGGATCTCTTCTCGATTGTCCCGAGTGCAGGACACAGAATAAATGAGTTCAAGTTATAGGAAACCAGATTTTGGCAACAGGAAAAACTTTCTAACTATTAGAGCAGTACAACAATGGAAGCAATTACCTAGGGAGGTGCTGGGCTGTCCACCATCTGTCAGGTGTGCTTTAAGTTGGATTCTGGTATTGAGCAGGAGGCTGGACTCGATGGCCTTATAGGCCCCTTCCAACTCTACAATTCTATGTGTGTCTTAATATAGTCTTCTTCCTACTGCCGCCTGCTAAAAACTCTTCTGCATGCATCAGAATTCCCCAGGAATCATATAAGCTGCTTTACTGCCTGTATGTTGATTTGGAACCAACGATTCTCTAATAAAAATATTTATCTAGGAGCTGGAAGGGACATGGAAACAGTGGAAGAAACAAAAAGTAACGATGGATAGGAACCATAGTGCAGCTTTCCCCTCTTCATCAAGAGAGATAGAGAAAGATAGAGTGAGAAGAAAACTGGATAAAAAAAAAAATCTGGGTATGGATGTCCCCATTGTCCTGCTAGTCAATTGCCAACACATGCTGTATTGTAAATGTGTAACCATGGCCAAATTAAACTGACATGCATACATATATGTATTCTTGTCCAATGGCCTATAAATCCTGAGCCTTAGCTGACAAGATATTCTCTGGTTTACCCAAAGATGCTGCAGCCTTTTATCAATTGCTGTGGTTTCCTCTGCATACTCTGCCAATGAGCATCATCATTATTACAGTTACTTAGTACTGCATAGCTCAACCATCTGGAAGGTGGTCTACATTATCTATCATCCCGGAATGCAGAGGCTACTCTGGTTTGGAACATTTTGCATTTATTGGCACACGAGAGAGATTTGTATAATCTGTTCTGTATCTGTTTTCCCAAGTTGGAACCTCTTTGGCTCCAAGTTGCCCCAACAACGCCTATCATTTCTTATTTAATGCAATCTAATCTATGCACAGCAAGGGCCTCTTTCAAAAAAAAAATCACATATTGTACACACATTCTCTAGAGAAAAATGATAGTGAAATAATATTCTCATAAGCAGTTCACCAGGGTGACATTCCTCTTCCATTACAGATTTGAACCTAGCATGACCCATCAGACAGATCCTCCTACACTCAAATTTGTTTGTGTTTGCCTTCCACTGGTAGTTGTTTGTGCTGCTTCTGAGAACCACATCGGGTCACATTTAGTTCTGGCACAGGCATTTGTGTTTCATCAGGTTTCACAGAGAAGATATTCAATGCCACTGAAAGCTCCAGATTCAAAATGAACAGAATCTGTTTTCATTCCCCAAGTCAGGCAGGCTTCCACTGACATTGAACCTGGAAAGGTAATAATAATGATCTTTCAGTTGTTGCTGTTTTAGTTTTTTTAAAAAAAAATATTACTGAGGAAAATACAATCAGCCCACCACATTGCCATTGTGCGATGTGCTCCATCCACAGTAGAAATGGCACAGAAATTTGATTCAGTCCACATTTGAATCTGCCAGGTTTGCACTTTCCAAAACAATATGAGAACCAAAACTCAGCCATCCTTCAAAATTCATACTTATCTCAATTTTGCGATTCAGTTCTCCAACCAATGTTTACAAAAAATGCATATATTAGGGGAAAGTGTGCATTAAAATGAATATATTCATGAATATAAGATACAAAAATGCATTATATTAGGAGAAATTATTTGCAAAAATATTTATTAGGAGAAATGTGTACTAAAAAGCTGAAGAATTTTCATGAGGATTTTTGCAAATTGCTGCAGAAATGTGGAAAACTGAATTTAAGATTGGAAAGTGAGAAACTGAGAGAGCCAAAACTGACAGATCCTTCCATCCTAATCTAGACTTGAATTGTCTTCTTTTTGGTCTGGTTGTGAGCTCCAAAAGGCTTGGGATTGAGAAAAGAGAATGTAATTATGCATTCAGTGAGGAGTGGGGGAGAGAGAGAGAGAGAGAGAGAGAGAGAGACCATCATTCTTCCTTGAAACTCAACCACAGAAATGGGCAGATGAGCTGCCAGCCTGAGAATTTCTGCCAACAGTGCACTCACTGTAAATTTCGCTTCCAACCAGACAGCCAATAGTCCTGAAGATGATACCCTGAATTCAAACAGATTCGTCTCTGAAGAGCTTATAGAAATGGAGCATTTCCAGTTGTTTGTCAAGCTTCTTTAAGAGACAATGCTGCTAATGTTTGGTTCAGTGCATCGGGCCTTGCACAAATATAGTATGTACTTGCCAGAATACACACTTGCACAATAAGAAAGCAATTGCCACTGAATGGTTTACTAATAAACTAAAATGGGTAAAACACACTGATTAGCAGGCTCAAAGAATGCTACTGTGTATCTTCAGGTTGATGTAAATGCCTAAGGGGGCTGCCCCCTAACCTCATTCATTTGCCATACATTTTCAGAGTCAGTTTCATGTCAGTGTCTTGCTCTGTGCCTATTTAATGCCATGCCCTGTGGGATACAGCTCAATGATACAGCCTTTTTTTAATCTGCATGAAGACCTAGATTCAGTCTATAGTTAAACTGGATGTCAGGTGGTAGAGTTGAGATATGGGAGAGCTGTTGGTGCTATTTGTATTTTAAAGCTGTACTGTCTTTTAGTGCAGTGCTGAAAATTTCTTCCAGGTTTTTTTCCAACCATTCTTCATCAATTTATGAGACAAGAAATTGAATTCAAAAATGATCAAAGGGGAGATAAAATTTCAGTGAAGTTCTCAGGTGGGGTCAGAGCTTGGAAAAGTTACTTTTTTGAACTACAGCTCCCATCAGGCCAATCCAGTGGCCATGCTGGCTGGGGCTGATGGGAGTTGTAGTTCAAAAAAGTAACTTTTCCAAGCTCTGGGTGGGGTACAGAGTTTTCATCTTTCATTCTATAGATCATCTCACCACTGGTTTGCAGCCTCCCCAGGTGCCCACACTTCAATTAAAGCCCAGGTAA
This sequence comes from Rhineura floridana, assembly GCF_030035675.1. Taxonomy (NCBI): domain Eukaryota; kingdom Metazoa; phylum Chordata; class Lepidosauria; order Squamata; family Rhineuridae; genus Rhineura; species Rhineura floridana. The sequence continues at coordinate 71,533,703 of NC_084488.1, read as the reverse complement.
AGCCATGATGGGACTTTTTCAGATCAGAAAGCATGGGCAGCTACAGATGCTGCAGATTGCAGCAGAAATGTTTACTGGAAGGAAAATACACACACCATCTGCAGCCATATTGCAATGACAAATTAAGCTCAAACCCCCAATGCGTTGAGAATGAGGCACAAAAATGGAAGCCTCTTTCTCAGGGAGAGGACACTTTTGAGAATTTAGAGGACAGATTTTGGCATTATACTCTATTGTATGCAGATTTTTATCCTGCCCTTCTAACGTTGTCCTTGCACATTTGATCCTGCACATGAAAAGAATTCAGGACCATATTCATAATGAAAGTGAAAAAAATCCTTTAAAAATTATCTCTTTTTATTTTCATTTAAAAGATACATGCTGAGGAAATAATAACTGTGCCTGCAGGGAACTTCCATTTCTACAGTTCAAGAAAGGACACCATTTAAAATGAAAGGATATTAATTAGAATTTACTGGTTTTTAATATATTTTTATCCTTTTTGTGTGTGAAGACAGTGTAAAGCTGGGCTTTCAAATATTGCATTTTATTACAGGTCAGGGAAGAAATGTTCCAGGGTAGAGAAGAAGATAGAACAAATAAAGTTTTGGGAACTGTATGCAATTATCTTTGACGTTTTGGGTTTCATCCAAATACTATTTTTATATATCAAGCAACACACTACTAGATTTATGCATGAATTCCCTCCCTGTCTGTCTCTCCATCTCTTGGTTTGTACTCCAAAATGCTAATGTTGCTTGTGATTTGTTTGCTGTGTGCCACAGAAGCAGTGAAATGTAAAATTATTGGTTGCTTCACACATGATGGCTTTCCTATACAGGTATAGACATGACTACCATGTAGGAAAAAAGCCCACACTATATACACCCTCATGTGTGATAAATGCAGATGTGTATAATGATATGCATGTAGTATTATATATTATTGTTTCTACATACAACTGAAATTCACAATCACATAGGAAAAACATCATGTATGAGGCTTTTAACAGGATAAACGTCTTCTCACCAATGCAAAACCTAACCTCTTCCTCTTCCCGTCAATACAAAACCTAACCTATGCTTCAGTCTCAGCTCTGTATCCATGTTAGCTGTTCCAACATAATTGCTGCCACTTCTGTGGTCACACAGATATCCATACAATACTGCTACACTGCTCTGTGCAATGTATATAGTCTACTTCTCACAAACTACAGATGAGCTGGTGGTAAACCTATGCCTGGACCACTTCAGCCTGCAATCAGACTCACAGGATTGAATGTACCTCCACATACATCTATGTCCAGGACTTTTTGGGTGTGACAGTACTTACCAGCATAGAGTACAATTACTTCTTTTTTTGCTACCCATGGCAGCTATTGTGTGCTGGCAGCCATGGCACTTTTATCAAGGTATGAGTACCACCACCTCATATTTTTAATCAAAAGAATACTGTCTGCATTCTTATCTAGCTAGCTAGCTAGCTCACCCACCCACCCACCCAGTTAGGAAACTAGATGTCAGGAAGAAAGTAGCTTGCTTCTTGACATGATAATTTTCTCTGTGTATCATTCCATCATGGAACCCTCACCTGCATTGAGAGCTGTTCTGTAGCAACATAGGTTTGACATCTGCTGTTTGTGAAAATTAGGTATATATTCTCTGCCTATATGGTTACAGCATGCATATGTACCCTGCTAGTAATACATAAGTAGAAGGGCCACCCATGGGGTATATAACTATGCACACACATCGAGCCACATGGGACCTAGAAATTTATATAATAAAGGAGTCACATGATCAGAGAAGCTAGCCCTGCTCAAAGATCAAGCTTCTGCATTTTTCCCAACTGGAGTTTCTGAGTGCTTCTCAAAGGAAGCCCCACAAAGAATATTACCCTAACCCAACCTTAATGTAACTAAGCCTTTGTGATCATGGCCAGGTCCTCCTTCTCCAGAAACAGGCACATCTGGTACACCACCATAATTTGCACAAAAGCCTTCCAGGACAGTCACTTATGTATCCATTCAGGAACAGAGTTATACCAGCACAGGGATGACTCTCGGTATTTTAAAAAGACTGTTTAGGCGATATTGGACCACCTACATTAATAAGTTATGGTAGGAAATTTGCCGGCATAGCTCACCTAATAAATATTGTAATCTGAACCATTGCTTGTCTTTCTTTGGAGCTAACATGGGAATCACTCTTATAACCACTTGTTCTAATCAGTTTATTGTGTCAGATCATGAGTAGCCACCAAAAGCATCCATTCTTTTCTTAGGGACTACATTTCATACCTGGAAGAGTAATATTTAATTTTAGCAATACCACATCCTCTGCAATTCCCACAAATGTCTCAGATCTGTAGGGAACACATACATATATCTTGTCTTTTACGCGGGATTAGATGAGAATGATCCGGGAGTAGAAAGGCTCTCAATAGTCCCTCTATCATGGACAGATCATTCTTTGATTAAATTTAGATTATCCACAATTTGTAACCTTCGTGAGTCGAAGAAATCTACTAAAATGATCCGCCCTAAGAGACTATTGGATCCTGTTGGTTTCCTCTCAGCTCTCAGAGAATTCCCTATCTCTCGAATAAGTGACTCTGCAGAAGCCCTGGTCGAGTTATGGAACGATGAGATGACTAGGGCAATAGACTCAATTGCCCCTGAACGCCCCCTTAGACGTGTTCGGGTTAGATCAGCCCCATGGTTCTCCAGTGAACTGTTGTCTATGAAACACACACGCAGAGGTTTAGAGCGTCGTTGGCGGAAATCACAGAGTCTATCTGATAGACTCTGTGTTAAGGAATTTTCTAGGATCTACATGGCATCTAGGCACGCTGCACAAAGAACTTTTTTCTCAGCTTCTAATTCTTCAGCTGACAACCAACCAGCGGAATTGTACCGGGTGGTTAAAAGTCTTCTTAATCTTGACCATCATGAACCCGCCACTGATGATTCAGATGATCGTTGTCAACAATTTGCCTTGCACTTTGAAAACAAAGTCACCCAGATCCGCTCAGATTTAGATGCCAATACTAATGCAGTTTCTGGGGAAGTACCTTTGGCCTCTGTTAGTTCCATTAAACTGGATTATTTTCAGCTTGTTCATACCGAGGATATAATTAATGTCCTTAGGGAGATGAAACCTACCACCTGCCCGCTTGACCCTTGTCCCTCTTGGATTATAAAGCAGGCCAGAGAGGGATTGGCTAATTGGGCCTGGAGGATAGTCAATGCCTCGCTTCAACAAGGCTACCTCCCTGGTTCTTTAAAAGAGGCTATTGTAAGACCATTGTTAAAAAAACCCTCCTTAGACCCTCTTTGCTTAGAAAATTTTCGCCCAGTCTCCAACCTTCCATTTCTAAGTAAAGTTATCGAGCGAGTAGTTGTGACTCAACTTCAGTGTTTTCTTGAAGAAACGGATTATTATGATCCATTCCAGTCTGGTTTCAGACCTGGCCATGGGACTGAGACGGCTTTGGTTGCCTTAGTTGATGACCTCCGCAGGGAATTAGACAGGGGGAGTGCGTCCCTGTTGGTTCTCCTCGATCTCTCAGCGGCCTTTGACACTATTGATCATGATATCCTTCTAGATCGCCTCTCTGGGATGGGACTACAAGGTACTGCTTTGCAGTGGCTTCGTTCCTTCCTGGAGGGTAGAACGCAGAAGGTTCAACTCAGGGACTTCTACTCGAATTCCTGGCCCCTAACATGCGGGGTTCCTCAGGGCTCAGTGTTGTCTCCAATGTTATTTAACATTTATATGAAGCCGCTGGGTGAGGTCATCCGGAGGTTTGGAGTGCGTTACCACCAATATGCAGATGACACCCAACTTTACTTCTCCTTCCCTCCAGATGCTAAGGAAGCCATCCGGCCTCTGAACCAGTGCCTGATCTCAGTGATGGACTGGATGAATATGAACAAGCTGAAATTAAATCCGGATAAAACAGAGGTGCTCCTCGTTAGCCGTAAGATTGACCTAGAAATAGGGAATTTACCTATGTTGAATGGGGTTGCACTCCCCCTGAAGACTCAGGTTCGCAGTTTGGGAGTACTCTTGGATTCAGCTTTAAGCCTGGATGCCCAGGTTTCGGCGGTCTCCAGGAGTGCTTTTGCCCAGTTAAGACTGGATCGCCAACTGCACCCGTTTCTGGAAACATCTGATCTAACGAAGGTAACACACGCCTTAGTTACTTCCTGACTGGACTATTGCAATGCGCTTTATGTAGGGCTGCCGTTGAAGACAGCCCGGAAGCTTAAACTAGTTCAGAGAGCGGCAGCCAGAATGCTAATAGGAGCTGGCTTATGGGCCCATACAACTCCACTTCTGCAACAATTGTATTGGCTGCTGATCCACTTACGGGCTCAATTCAAGGTACTGGTCCTAACCTTTAAAGCTCTGCATGGCCTGGGCCCTGGTTATCTATCTGATTGCATGTCCTCTTATGAACCTGCTCGGGCTTTGAGGTCTTCTACTGACCCCCGCCTTGTGATTCCATCAACATCTCAAGTTCGTCTAATGGGGACCAGAAATAGGGCCTTTTCTGTTGTTGCCCCTGATCTCTGGAACTCTTTGCCAGTGGAGGTGCGGTTGTCCACTTCCCTTGGCATATTTCGTCGCCAGGTCAAAACATTTCTATTTTGCCAAGCGTTCAATTAATTAATATATAGGATGCCTCATAATTTTACTATGTTGATTATATGTATTTTAATATTTTAATATAGTTATTATTTTGCCAATTTTATTTTTTATAATTGTTCTTTGTACGCCGCTCTGAGTTCTCTGAAAATAGAGCGGGTTATAAATGTTTTAAATAAATAAATAAATAAATAAATAAATATAACGACTACAAGGCACTGTGGTTTTACACTTATACAAACATCTCTGTTTCACTGGCAAACATTCTGCAGAGCTTACAGATTGTACAACTAGTCCAAATACCTGATAGGACAATAGGAAACTGCCTTATATTGAATTAGACCATTGGTCTATTCAGCTCAGTATTGTCGATATGGCCTGGCACCAGCTCTCTAGGTTTCAAGCAAGGGATATTCCCAGCCCTACCCAGTAATGCTGGGAATTCAACCTGGGACCTTCTTCATACAAAACAGATGCTCTAACCACTGAGCTATGGACCTTCCTCTTGCTAATGCCTTTCAGGGTGACAAATGTCACAGTGATCACTGGTGCAGAATTCACTTCAAGAAGCCATCCTTCATTTATTTTTTTCTTTTGGTCATTTGGGTGTTTTGCAGTACTGAGGAAATTTGTCTTGATTTATTTTTACCACAGAATCCCTTCTCTTAACAACTGTTAAATAGTTGAACCTATCCATACAAAATGGCTGGCAGGCACAAACTGATTTAAGGATTTTAAATTTCAAGCAGATTGCTAAATCCCCAGTGGACTGAGAAAAGTGCATTTCTCCAATACAGTTTTTAAGGTCTGATGGCATTTGCAGTATTTTCTCTTCTGGGGAAAGCAAGGTTTATATGGGAAGGGAAAACACCTCTCATCAGCTTTGGAAATTAAGTTTAGACTTAGCTTTAGTGACACTACTTAAGGGCATTCAGGACTGTAGGCAATTCACTTCTACTGGTGCAAAATGGGCACATTCTCATATTTAAGATATGCCAGAATGCAAGTGGCTGCAATTTGGCCTAGAGAAGCCTGCTTTTCTCAGTAAAGAAACGACAATTCACATATCGCTTGAAGAAGGTTTCCCTCAAGACAGTGGGAACATGATAGTGGGGGTATGCAAAGAAAAAGTCTACACAGCAGCAGCTGCTGATGCATAGCCTTCCACCCAGTCAGAACACCTAAATGTGCCAGTGTTCCAATCATGTGGAAGCCCACATGCAGGTTTTTTTCTTTATACACAGTCACACTAATGTGTGGTTGTCTCACACTAATGTGTGGTTGTCTAGTCATGGGGCCTAGCAGAGGGGCTCAGTCCACAGTCAGGAGCAAGAGTATCATAAAATCATAGAATAGAGGAGCCTATAAGGCCGTTGACCCCAACCCCCTGTTCAATGCAGGAATCCAACTTAAAACATACCCGACAGGTGCCTATCCAGCTGCCTCTTGAATGCCTCCAGTGCTGGAGAGTGCACCACCTCCCTAGGTAATTGGTTCCATTGGCGTACTACTGTAACAGTTAGGAAGTTTTTGCTGATGTTCAGTTGAAATCTACCTCCTGCAACTTGAGCCCGTTATTCCATGTCCTGCATATGGGATGATCAAGAAGAGAACCTGGCTCTCCTCTGTGTGATAATCTTTCAAGTACTTGAAGAGTGCTGTCATATCTCCCCTCAGTCATCTCTTCTCAAGGCTAAACATGCCCACTTCTTTCAGGCACTCCTCATAAGCTTTGTTTCCAGTGCCTTGATCATCCTTGTTGCCCTCCTCTAAACATGTTCCAGTCAGTTCTTAAACTGTGGTACCCAGAACTGGATGCACAACTCAAGATGAGGCTTAACCAGTGCTGAATAGAGGGGAACCACTACTTCACATGATTTAGAAACTATGCTTCTGCTTAAGCAGCCTAAAATAGTATTTGCCTTTTTTGCAGGCTCATATTCAGCTTGTGATCAACAACAATTCCAAGATCCTTCTCACATGTAGTTGCTGAGCCGAGTATCCCCCCATCTTATAACTGTGCATTTGGGGTTTTTTCCCTAGGTATAGAACTCTGCACTTATCCCTTATATATTTTATTCTGTTGTTTTCAGCCGAATGTTCCAGCCTATCAAAATCACTTTGAATTTTGTTTCTGTCCTCCAGGGTATTAGCTATCCCTCTCAATTTTGTATCATCTGCAAATCTGATAAGCATTCCCTGTACCTCCTCATCCAAGTTATTCATAAAAATGTTAAAGAACTCTGGGCCCAGGACTGAGCCCAGCAGTACCCCACTCATTACCTCCCCCCAGTTTGAGAAGGAACTATTTATAAGAACTTTTTGAGTACAATTCTATAGCCAACTGTGAATCCGTCTGATAGTTGTTCCATCCAGCCCACATTCAGTTAGCTTGCAAATCAAAATATTACGGGGCACTTTGTCATGCTGAAGTCAAGATATAACTTCTTAAATAACTTCTTAAAGGACAAAATGGGATTAGGCATGAGTGTCAATGGCACACATCCTGCAGCTTATCCAAAAGCATGCAAATGACCTGTGTCAATAGCTGCTAGATTTATTAAGGGCTATAGAAAAAAGTCAATAGCTAAAAAGAAATGCCCTTTGACAGAGGGGAATGACTCCAGGGCTTAGGAGGAGGAGCCAGGAGGCTGCTGACAGATTGTCCTAACTTCTGCCGCCTGAGGCAGTTGCCTCACTTTGCCTAATGTAGGTCTGGCCTTGTCACCACCATGTGCTTATGTTGCTGTCATTGCTCTTTTCCTGCTTAAACTTCCAGATATTTCCCACCTACCTTTACATGGTATGAAGAGCCATGGTATGATTGCGCCCTTGCTGTGTTTAAATACACTTCGAAGCAGTATATGTATGAAAATCTCTGCCATTTCCTCCTTCACTTAGTGATTCTTCACCAACCTCACAAATGCTATTTAAAAGCTTCCTATATTTAATGAAATTCATTCAAATGTAATTTGCTCAGTCACATCTCAACTGCAGCCCCTGAATCTCATATTGAGCCTCCTGCCACCTATATAATTTGCAAAAATGTATTTAAGGTCCCCTTTTTGGTGTCTGGATAACTCTTCCAATCCCATTTCATTCCCAATAAGGGTTTGGTTATCCTTTGCCTCCTACAACTCAGCGGCATTCATATGTTTATCTCTACACTGATACTAGCTTAGAAAATTGCTTTAAAGCCTCAAATGATATTTTGGGTCTTGATATTTTCCTCTATCATCTCTTTGCAGAGGATGAATTCTTATATATCTGGTTCTGCTGAGAAGCACATCATTGGTTTCACTGAGTCTGGTATTAAGAATCAGGCTGTATTGCACAAGGATAAGAATATCAAAGTCTGGCACCCTGAATTCCACTGTATAGCTCAACAGCACCCAGCAGATTACAGGCTGAAAAACAAGAACACTATGCTTCTTAACGATCTGGAAGGCTGCTGATTATAAAATAATTTCTTTTGTAGACAATTCCTCATTTTGCACTTAGTTGTATTTACAGCTATCCATTTGCACTCATACTTTGTTCAATTTAACCAATTTTCAGTGAGAACATTTTGTTAACAGTCACCTTTAGACACTGCACTCAAACAGTTCATAAGTGAGAAAAGGAGGCCACTTGTAGTTCCTCTATACAACTCCAGCTGATTTATGATCAGTAACAGTCCTGAGACTCTCTTAAGATGAGCAGGACCAAGATTCACAGGTAAAGCATAAACCATGTTCAGACTTCAGCATTAGATGCAAATTATATTCGAATCAACTACTGGCTGGCTTCACCAAATGTTCTTTTTTGGGGGGAGGAAATAGACTATACATATTCAATAGATATTCTCAAAGAGTTATATAACTGAAATAATAGCCCTCATTTACTCAGCAATAGACCATGAATAGTGATACATATGTAGAGTTAAGCATCATTAAAAAAGGCATATTTGCATAAAATTTGCATGCTCTAATATATATTATGTATATGTATAGGTGCAAAATTAGAAATAATTACTAATTGCATCTCATCATAATGGGGAAGACTAACCAGGTGACCTTCCTCAATCTGCTGTCCAGGTGCTAACTAGTAATGAGCAATTTTAAGTCCCCTACTCTCCCTTGTCATTCCCTAGCTTTAAAATGGATTGGACCAGAAAGCACTTCAAATAGAGGAAATCTGCAAACCCAGGACTGTCCTCTATAAAATAGGACACATGGCTACCCTATACATATGTGTGGAACAGCATTGCCAAGTTTAAATTTGCTTTTTGTTGTTTGCTTCAGTTTCTATTTTAGTTCAGTCTCAACATTAGTCAAAATATGTATATTATTTGCATGTATAAATCAACATCATCTATAATGTGTAGCATATATTTCAATGGCTGAACGGATGAAAACATTACTTTTATTAAAAATGTGGGTGACATGACATGGATTGTGTGAAAACAGAATTCGGCCCACTACATGAAAGGGTGCAGTCAACCTTAATTTGCAGCGTGTTCTTGGAATGAGTTGCCCACTTGGGCGTTAGGCTCTGATTGTTTCTCCTATCTGCACACACCCTTTTAATTATGTGGGGGAATGAATTTGTCCCTGCCTGAAAATAAAAGAACTTCTAGGCTTCAAGGGAGTTGATAACTCTTTATTATAAGAATGAAACATTGTAACAAGATGTTAGATCAGTTATTGAAACTAACATTTGGATAAGGTTTCACTTGATTTGATTTTGTATCATAACATTTAATTTTGGGGGGCAAAACCCATGGAAAATGGCATCCCTTAGTTTTTATACACTCTTGTGGTAAGAATCATGAATGTCATACACAAACAGTGCCAGGTGCTTATATGTAGGAAAACATGCTTGCCATGGGAGTACAAAAATAAAATTTATTTGTTAAATTACACATAAATATAAGGTACAAATGTATTTTTAAAATACAGTTAAAGATAATCACACTTGCATTGTGTACATATGAAAATACAGTATTTTAATATTCAACATACACAGACACATTTATGATAAATGTAATTAATTGGCAATGCCAGTTCTTTTTATTCTGGGTTCCCATCTCTCAGTTTTCCATAAATATGGAAAAATTAATATGCTATGAATCAAAACTGTCTAGTTTTGTCGGACATCTTGTAGCAGCTTGTTAATTTCTGCCACCAGCTCACTAGCATCCATTAGTTCATGTTTACCATCACTGAGGTGGTTAAGGACATTGTCAAAGTCATCTTCTTCATAATTCTCTGGGATTTCCTCCATGGCAGGCAGCCATTTAGAAGATGGTTGGGCACCTGAATGAGTCCCCAAAGGAAGCCCAGTGTTGTTTGCAGGGTTCTGGAAGTGTGTACTGGCTGCCCACGCTGCCACCCCTTGTGGGTAGCTAACAGTCTTGGCAGGCAAATGCCCTTTCCTACGCTCTAGTGAGCTGGAGGGATCCATTTCATTGCATTCCGTGTAGGCATCTAATGAAGGAGGCAAAAGGCGCTGGAAAACACTGTTCATTTCTGAGAGCAGAGATGAGGTACACATGTCACCAGCTTCTTCGTCACTCTGACTTTCTTTGCCAAAAGTTGAAAAGCTCTTTTTCTTTTCAGACGTCTCAACAGCAGGAGAATCCTCTTCCAGTATCTGCTGCTGCTGTGGTTGAGTTTGCTGAGGCTGAAATTCCTCTCCAGGAATAAACATATTACTTCTATAATCAGAAGATGGAGACGGCAGAGGTGGCATCCAACACTGGTCAGAATGTCCTAGGACTCTGCATTCCTCTGTGCACAGCCTCATTGCTGGAAACAAAATGAAAGTGAAAAGTTAATATTCTTTAGTTTACAGACACAATTCAAGGTGCCGCTTTTATCATCCTGGGGCATGCTGTTCCTTAGTATGGTGGTAGTGGTTTCAACATACATTTCTCTGCCCAAGAAACAAATGAAGGCTGCAGCATTATAGAGGGGAAACCTGTGGCCCTCCAGATGATGTTGGACTCCAATTCCAGTCATCAGTCAAAATGGCCAATGGTGAGAAATGCTGAGACCTGTAGTCCAACAACTGAATGGCCACAGGTTCTCCATCCTTGCTGCACACACTTATCTGGTAGTCATTACCACTGAATTAAGCAGGGCTTATTTCTCAGTAAAGATGTACAGGATTGCATTGTCAGTGAATGTGCATTCAAACCTCTTCCTCAAGACTTTAGAATGATCATCTAGCCCCGTTCAGACATTCAAAGTCACATGCAAAGTGGGGAGAATGGGAATGCACTAGCTGGCCCTGCTTCCTCCGTTATGTCCTCATTGCCTGGCCCTACCACCCTTCATACATTGGAGGGTTGAGGTATGCTGTGGAAAGCCTGCTCTATGTGTGTAGCCACTTGTGAGATTTAGAACCCTGATCGTGTAGGCCTCTAAATCATGTAATGAGCCTACTCAGGTAGAGCAGGGTCCCTCTATAGACTTTCTCCTCAATTACACGGATGGTGGTTGGGTCAGACAATGGGGATGTGATGGAGAGGGCAGGGTCAGCAAACACATCATCAGTCTCCCCCTCACATGATTAGAATCATGTCAGTTTTTGAATGACCGGATCAGGTTTCTCTCTTCAGCCTGAAGGGATGCCTGCTCCCTTTTATCCATTGTGTTGAGATCTTTTGAGGAGGTATTTTATGTGTGATCCTGCTTGTCTGAGATATACTGGATGTTCTAAGATCTGGGCTTTTTCAGTGGTGGCTCTCCACCTATGGAATTACTATCCAAGGTTATGCACCAGTTGACTTTATTGACTTTCCATGCTGCTTTGAAGAACAGGTAATTTTTCAGAGAGCATCTATTTAATTAAAGTGGCAGCTGAGGTTTAACCAGAAATTCCCTGTTTAAATTCTTGCTTTGTTTTGACATTATAGGTGTTGTATGAGATTGTTTAAATGTGCTTTATTGCTATTTTATCTGATGGATCCCCCCCATTTTTGTTGTTAACTGCTTTGGAAGTTATGCTAGAAAGCAGGATATGGAATTGCAAAACAAATAAGCAGAATTAGGAGCTTTGGCAAAATTATCAATGTGTGTGAATCTGTTTTCTAGTGACAGTGAATTTCACAGATTGACATCTATTGCTTCCCATTTTAATTGGCTTTACAAAGATGGCTAAATAGATGTAGCCTATATACATTCAGACCAATCCATAGTTCCATGCTCAAGATCCAATTTTACACATACAATTGCTTTATTTGCATTTAAATATATTTATAATCCTCGCAGTTTGTATTTCCTTTTATTGGTTCTTGGAAGAAACTGAGATGGCTAGGGTCAAGTTGCTGTCAGTTTATTGGTAAGCTTTAAAAAGGCTGTGTATAGAGAACTGAAATGTTTAAAGTGTCAACAGACAGGTTTGGTAACTAAGTAAACATCTGCAACCTAAGCTTACACAAACTCCATCCAATTGTTGAAAATGGGTCTCATTTGTATGAATTTGTAGCCAAGGACAAAGATTTTGGCATTTCTGTCATTACTGCTTTAGGGTATAACTGAACATTTTGTTTGAGAGAAAGCCCAATACAATTTTTACAACTCCCCTCTCCCCCACAATAGTATCAGCATGGTTATGCTGGCAGCAGCCATCATAACCAAATGGCATACTTGGCCTGGATTAGACTGAAGCACAGTTATAAGAGTGGGGATACTTGGCTCAGCAATACTTGGGATTGTTGTTGATCACAAGCTGAATATGAGCCAACAATATGTGGCTGCAAAAAGGCAAATGCCTATTTTAGACTGCATTAACAGAAGTATAGTTTCCAAATCACGTAAAGTACTAGTTCCCCTCTATTCAGCGCTGATTAGGCCTAATTTCGAGTACTGCATCCAGTTCTGACACCACACTTTAAGAAGGAGACAGACAAACTGGAACAGGTTCAGAGGAGGTCAACAAGGATGATCAGTGGACTGGAAACAAAGCCCTATGAAAGAACTGGGCATGTTTAGCCTTGAGAAAAGAAGACTGAAGGGAGATATGATAATACTCTTCAAGTATGTGAAAGGTTGTCACACAGAGGAGAGTCAGGATCTTTTCTCAATTGCCGCAGAGTGCAGGACATGGAATAATGGGCTCAAGTTACAGACAACCAAATTTCAACTGAGCATCAGGAAAAACTTCCTAGCTGTTAGAGCGTTATGACAATGGAACCAATTACAGTAAGGCCCCACTTATACGGCGGGTTAGGGACCAGGCCCCCACCATAAAGCGGAAATCGCCGTAAAGCTGAACCCATTGACTATAATGGGTCATGTTATGCAAAAATGCCGCGAAAATGCCGCAAAATGCCAAAACCCCGCAAAATCGGCTTTAAAACGGGGAATTTCCCCTAATTGAAAGCCGCCGCATCGGTGGAATGCCGGAAAGCGGAATGCCATAAAGCGGGGCCCTACTGTACCTAGGGAGGTGATGGGCTCTCCAACACTGGAGGCCTTCAAGAGGCAGCTGGACAGCAACCTGTTGGGTATGCTTTAATTTGGATTCCTGCATTGAGCAGGGTGTTGGCCTCAATGGCCTTTTAGTCCCATTCCAACTCTACTTGTCTATGATGCTATGATTCTAGATCTGCTAAATGACACAGAAAGAGGTGGAAAAAGGTGATTTGGTGCAAATGCTGTTGCCTTTCTTACATGGCATCCTAGAGAGATTATATAGACATGAGAGACAGCTCATTTGGCACAGTGGGAGAGATTCAATGTTCGTCATACTCAAAGCAGGCTCATTGAAATCAACGGATTAATTCATTCATTGCAATAGGTATAGTTTGGCTAATGTTGGACATCTCCTCATGTCTTGTAAATTCATATTTGGTGAACATTCTTCTGCAAAAAAACTCTACTGCCATGTTAGCATTATGAATATATCTATATATCCATATAGGGAAATTGGGAAATTCCTGAGTCCAATGGCCTAAATTTGCATTTTACAGTGACTTAATAGCAAATGCTTTAGACTGTTTTAGAAAATATTTTCTATTATTTAGTACTTTCCATTATTTAATATTTGAAGAACCCATTGTTTAAACCATGATATGAATAATGGGTATACCTGCTCACTTTGACTCACACCACCATAGAATCAAACAAACCAGGAAAGTTGTTCTTTGACCCTTGTATTTAGGAGGCTAAAGATGCTCCATGGAGATAGTCTGATCTGATATGAGACAACTTCTTATGTACTTCCTGTCTATCTAGCCCAGTATTGTTTGCTCTGACTGGCAAGTTTTCCAGAATCTCAGACAGTGGTCTTTCCCATCACTTGCTACCTGAACCTTTTTTAAAGCTGGAAACCAACGGAACTGAAACTTGGACTCTCTTCTATCACTGAACTATGGCTTCTTACCTTAGGGATGCAGCCTGAAAATAACCAGTCTTGTGTCATTAGGTTGCAATTCTATGCACATTTATTTCTTCTTGTTACTAGATAAGTGCATATAGATTTGTACCCTAAGTTAATGGGACTTACATTAAGTACACATGTACAGAATTTCACTCTAACTACACTTGTACCCTAAGTTAATGGGACTTACATTAAGTACACATGTACAGAATTTCACTCTAACTACACATTTCACTATAAGACAGGGATGTGGAACTTGTGACATTGTTGGACTACAACTCTCATCAGCCCTAGCCAGCATGGCCAGTCATCGGTGATATGGTGGTGGTTGCCCAGCAACATCTGGAAGGTTACCAATTCCTCATCCTTGTTGCAACAGAAGCAGTTCATCTGATTGCCACACACTAGACTAAATCTGGAAGTAATGCTGGAGAAGAAGGATAGAAGGGTCCCCCTAGTAAAGTTTAGGGATGTTGTATCACTACACATAACCAGTAGCAGATGATGTGGTGGGGCAGTGGCACTCAACTGACCTCTGGCTGGTTGCATTCCCACTGCTTAGAGGGGGAGGGGCAAGCAGCTGCAAAGTCAACATGGTGCAAACGCACCAACGGGAGTGCCACATTGGTTCTGCTGGTGTGTTTGCACTGCACTGACATTTACGCGACCAGACGCATGTCAGGTGAGCGCTGCCACCGCACCATGCCATCTGCTACTGCACATAATAATACAAATGTGGTAATAGACACCCTAGGTGAAGTTACAAATGGCAGGCTGTAACATCAGTTATCATTCCGTCATAAAATGGGGCGAGGTAACAATCAGGGTACTGCAGGGCTCAGTCCTGGGCCCAGTGCTCTTCAGCATTTTTATGAATGGCTTGGATGAGAAGGTGCAGGGAATGCTTATCAGATTTGCAGATGATACAAAATAGAGAGGGATAGCTAATATCATGGAAGACAGAAACAAAATTTAAAGTGATCTTTATATGCTGGAGCATTGGGTTGAAAACGACAGAATTAAATTTAACAGGGATAAGTGTAAAGGTCTACACCTAGGAAAAAGAAACCAAGTCCACAGTTATAAGATGGGGGATACCTGGCTCAGCAATACTACATGTAAGAAGGATCTTGGGATTGTTATTGATCACAAGCTGAATATGAGCCAACTGTGTGATGTGGCTGCAAAACAGGCAAATGCTATTTTGGCTGCATTAACAGACGTATAGTTTCCAAATTGCTTGAAATATTAGTCTTCCTATATTTGGCACTGATTAGGCCTCATCTTGAGTACTGTGTCCAATTCTGGATACTGCACTTTAAGAAGGATGCAGACAGAATGGAACAGGTTCAGAGAAGGTCAACAAGGATGATCAGGGGACTGGAAACAAAGCCCTATGAGGAGAGACTGAAAGGACTGGTCATGTTTAGCCTTGAGAAGAGAAGACTGAGGGGAGATACGATGGCACTCTTCAAGTACATGAAAGGTTATCTCACAGAGGAGGGCCAGCATATCTTCTCAATCGTCTCAGAGTACAGGACATGGAATAATGTTCTCAAATTACAGGAAGCCAGATTTCGGCTGAACATCAGGAAAAACTTAACTGCTAGAGTGGTACAACAATGGAACCAATTACCTAGGGAGGTGGTACGCTCTCCAGCCCTGGAGGCCTTCAAGAGGCAGCTGAACAGCCACCTGTTGGGTATGCTTTTAGCTGGATTCCTGCATTGAGCAGGGGGTTGGACTTGATGGCCTTATAGGCCCCTTCTAACTCTATTCTATTACTCTATACACACATATTTAGCCTAAATATGAGTTTCCTTCCTCTTTCACTTAATTCAGCACCATATAGCCTTTCCTTTTGCACATGTTCCACTACAAGGCATTTTAAACATGATAGGTGTGGCACCTATGCATTAAATCTCATCAAAAGACAGGAACTACCTACTTTGAACCAACTCATGGCACTGCATGTGATCCCAAGTGTGGTGTTTGTGGCCTTTTTGTTTTGGGCAAGGGTACAGCACTTTGAGTAAATAAGGTGTATACTGCTCTTGAGTGAACTGGGCTATAGGTATTGTTTTTTAAAGAGCACAAAAGTTAAAAAAAAGAGTTTGTTTTTCTTCAGCATGGTCTTGCTTCAGTGTGACTGGCAGAAAGCACTGTAAACAAACCATTCAACTTTCATTGCCTTCTTACCTGCAGGAATTCTCCCATCTGTAAGGAAAAGGTCACTGAATCCTTCTCCAAGTAGTCTGTCAATTGGAGAATCTCTCCCCAAATCATAATCGCTGTCTCCTGCTTCACTGTCACCACGGCCACTGTCTTTCAAGCTGAACTTATCCATATCTTGAAGGGCATACCTGTAACAAAACAGAAGTGACATGCTAATTGCATTATGCTTTATTGGCTTATCTGCAGAGCACTAGTAGTCAGGTAAAACCACGTTCAACATTGATCTGATGAAAACCCTCACCTGTAACTTCTAGAATATTTGTTTCCTCTAAAACTTGGCCTTGGCTGATACTGGCCTTGATGAAGCATTGAGAGAAGTTGGGAGACCTGTCAAGAAAAACATAGAAAGACTGATTCCTGAAAAATAAAGCCCCAATACCTTCCAAAGAGAAACCACATGTATTTAATTATTATTATTCTAAAAAACCCCACACAATTAGAACCTATTCTTGTTGCAAAGACATAATATGATGCAAAGTAAAAGGCAAATCAAATATCTAACTGCACGTCACTAATACAATTTAGTCCTGTTTTTATTAGCCTGAGGATCCAAAATAATTAAAGACCTAAAGTCTGATCTTCACTCTAAAGCTAAAGTATTTGGATGTGAATGGCTTTAGCTCCATTGAAGTCAGCAGGCCTAGAAAATCAGCTTACGTTCAAGTGCTCTGAGTGATGGCTCAGGGCCTTAAAATATATTTATTAACAGATTTGCATACACAGTTGACACAAGCTGTTAGAGCAGCTGTAGTTAAAATTGCAGTAGTATTGATAATATACTCCCTCATTGTTTTGAGTCATTTGTAAATGTAAATACATTATGAAATATGTTGAAATACAGAGACAGAGAAGAACATGCAACTTGAGCATATTAGAAGCATTTGTGGAAATTGTTCCAAATAAATCTTGAAACAAAGATACCTTGATTAACAACAATAATTATTCCATTAGTAATAATTATGCTGTTTTAATGTTTAATTGACATTGCAATGTAGCAGCAGTGCCAGTGTAGGAGTTTTATATTCTTTCATCATTCACACAGAAGTCTAAACACACAAGGGGACATTTCACATATTATATATATCCTACACAGAAGCAAATTCTGTGTAGCAAACAATGCCAAAATCATGCACACATGCAATTCAGTGCAGCCATCATGGCTTCCCAGTCCATATATGCACACTGAAAATGCAAGTGTGTGCCATTATTGTAAATAAGAGTTGGCACATAGGTTGCATTCTTAAATAACAAATGTGTGAGGTGGCCATAGGAGGTGCTCGCTTGCATTTGTGAATGGCTATTGGTCCATGCAGCACAGTATGTGATCTTACCTCAACAGCAGGTGTAGCATGAGTGAGCTCAAGAGAGAAATTCTCTGGTACATGATTTGATGAGATGGTCACCAAACTATTTAGAGACTGGTGACTGTGGTGGCTTTGGCGACTGCTCATTTGCCCTCTTTCCAGTGTTGGAGATGATGAAGGTGAAGTTTTGTGGTGAGACCTGATTGGTAAAGTACCATTAACAGTAGGCACTAGTGTAATGTCCCCTTTGTGAATCTGTCTTGATGGCCTTTTGGGGTGATGCTGGTATGTAGACTCTGCAACACGACAGTTATAGGATCTGGTGTCCTTTTTCTCACGATTGCACCTTGTAGCAAAGACAACCATGATAACTAGCAAAACTGCACATATTGCTCCTAAGGATATAATTGTGATCATGGAAACATCTAAAGAAGGTTGGCTAACATACGTGGCTTCTGTTGCTGAAGGCAGATACACATATTTAACAACACTGCATTTCAGAAGTGCTTTGGCACTGAGTTGAGGACTTCCTTTGTCCTGAACCACCACTGAAAGTTCCCATTCTGTTGACTTAGCAGATTCGATACTAGCATTGAGATAGATGTCACATGTTTGTGGGTCCATTATGAAGAGGTTGTCTTCACCACTACTTGCTAATGAACACCTTAACTCTGAGTTCATACCTGAGTCTTTATCTATGGCTCTTATTCTAGTGACATGGTAGCTGGTTTCAGCTTCTTTAGGGATTGAAATCTTTGCTGAATTGTTGTGCAGTACTGGCTCTACAATCACAGGGGCATTGTCATTTTCATCAATGATAGTTAGCACAACTGTTGTATTGCTGGCAAGTTGCTGACTCCCTCCATCTCTAGCCTGAACCACAAAGGCAATCTGGTTTACTTCTTCATGATCAAAGGTTCTAAGTGCATAGATAGCTCCATTGGAGGGATCAATGGTCACATAGGTAGTTATGGAGCTTCCTAAAATAAAGCTCTCCAAGATAGTGTATGTCACCTGTCCATTATCTTCTAGATCTGGATCTGTGGCTGTAACAGAGGTGATATATGCACCTGGAGAATTATTTTCCAAAATTACAATTTCATATCTATTTGTCTGGAATTGGGGTGGGTTGTCATTTTCATCAATGATCTGGACAGTAAAGTGTTTCACTGAGGAGAGACTTGGGGTCCCCCTGTCTTCTGCTATGACAGTCAAGCTATATTCAGATCGCTTCTCTCGATCCAGAGTGGTATTTGTTAAGATGAAATAGTTGTTTTCATAGGTCTTTTGAAGTTTAAAGTGGCCATGTCCATGAAGTTTGCACACCACCTCTCCGTTCAATCCAGAATCTTTGTCTTGCACCCTAACAAGGGCAACAAAAGTCTCTACGGAAGCCTTTTCAGAAATGTATGCAATTTCCTCCTTCCCAGGAGACATCAGATTTAAATTGATATCAGGCTTGTTGTCGTTCACATCCACAACTTTTATGATAATTTTGCAGTGAGCTGGGATAGAATTTGGACCCAAATCTTGGGCTTGAGCATCAATCTCATAGGATTTAGTGGTTTCATAGTCCACTGGCTTCAGAAGGGTCAGCTGCCCCCGTTCAGAGTCCATTTTAAAAGTCTCGAGAATTTTGGAAGACACGTGGCTACTGAAAGAGTAGACAACTTTCCCATTGGCACCCTCATCCGGGTCAGTAGCATTGAGGTCAATGAGCAACGTCCCAACTCGGGAATTTTCCAAAAGCTGGATAATGTACGTCTGCTGCTCAAACACTGGGCTATTGTCATTGGAATCCGAAATGCTGATTTTTAGGATAGAGGATCCACTCCGCTGCGGCACCCCATTGTCCGAGGCGGTGAGTTGGAGCTCGTAGCTCGCTTTCAGCTCCCGGTCCAGTTCGCTGACCACAACCAGCTCGGCGTACTTGGCCCCGTCCGTCCTGGTTCGAACGTCAATGGTAAAGAAATCGTTGGCAGACAGCGAATAGGTATAAAGGGAGTTTTCCCCCACATCTGGGTCGAAAGCACTGTCCAGAGGAATCCGCGTCCCCACAGCGGCACTCTCGGAGATGTCAATGGGGATCAGGGCTCGGGAGAACTGAGGAGAGTTGTCGTTTATATCCAGGACTTCCACTTCGATATGGAACAGCTGCAGATGCTCGGTGGGCAGCGTGATCACGTCAAACTCGATGGAGCAGTTCAAGTTTTTCTGGCAGAGTTGCTCCCGGTCGATCTTCGCCCCGATGCTGATCTCCCCGTTGTCCTCTCGGACCGCCAGCAAGGGGGCATTCCCCCTCTGCATTGCTCGGAAGCGCACCGAAGACGGGTTCGGCAGCCGGTACAAAACGTCCGCGACGTCCTCCGAGAGCCTGGCGATGACCGAGCCGACTCTCTGCTCCTCGTAAATCCTGTATTTCAGATTTTTTCCCGCTGCGCCTTTCCAGCAAGCCAGGATCGCCGCCAGCGCAAAGAGGGGCATCAAGGGCATTTTCCAAGCCAGCCGCTGCGTCTCGGCCATTCCCTTCCCTTGCCCCCAACAAGTTCCAAAAGCGATCCTCTCAACTTCTTTTTCGTCCCTCGCAAGCCCCGGTACGCATTTGGTTTTGGTTTTTCAAAACTAGGGGGTGGAAAACACGACAACAAGGTCCTTCGACAACCCAGCACCGTTCCAACACCCTCTTAGCTCAAGGGGGAAAAAACTTGCTTACATGCATACAAATGGTGGCAGGAGTCCCATATACATCCTCGAGGCAAGCCGGCTGGATCGTGCTGCTCCGCTCTCGTCCAAGAGGTTGCCAGCATCGGGGCTTCCTCCTCCGCCTCCTCCCGCCGCAGCTACTGCTATCCACCGAGTGCCGAGGAAGAAGCTGAAGCCTTCCCGGCGTCGGGCTCTTTGCCGGAGAGCGCCTCCGTCCTTTCCCCTCTCAGCCTCCGACTAAACAGCCTGGATTGCTGACTCCCGTCTAAAAACCTGGATAACTTCACTTCAACTCAGACAAAGCTTTTTGCCCGGCTGCATGGGTTGAATTGCTTCCAGCCAATCCGCTCGCTTCCAAATCAAAGGACAGTGAAGTCACACGCATGCCAAGAGAAAGAGACAGAGAGGGAAGGGGCTGGAAAGGAGGGGCAGCTCCTCCCCCTCCCCCCCCCCGCCATCCCGGGTTCACTTTCTGTGAGCGTGCCGTAGCAAAAAGCAGACAACTTTAGATTAACTTTTTTGTTCTCTTTTTTTGTGATGATCTCGATGGGGGTGGGCGGGCTCTTTTGTTTTGTTTTGGGGTCTGGTTTGTAATTGTAATGAGCGCTTTCAGGAATCCCCCAATGCGTGTACTTCAAAGTTTCTTTCACCAAGGCAAATCTAAGTTCGCCTCGGAAAGAAGTTTTTCCCTCCCTCCGTCTCCCTTCTGAGGAAAAGTAGATGCTGCTTCTGATTGCTAAGAGATCTTTTTTTCCCCTTTCTCTCCCCACCCCCACCCCATAATAGCCCCTTCTCCTTTTAAGCATTTGCTTCCCTTCATCTTCAAGTCAAGAAAATGCTTGCCTCCCCTTGACCTTTTGCTGGCTTCTGATGAAAGTATATCTAGCATTTGGCACTGATATGGATTCATGTGCATTTGCCTTCAGTGTACTTTCCCCCCCCTCTCCCTTACTACAGTTCTTGTAGTTCTTCAGAAGCTCCTTTTCATCTTCATTTTAAATGCAGCCTTTGGTTTTAGCATGACAGAGCATGCTAAAGCATTTTGTCCACATGTAAAATCTGCTTTGTAATAAGCTATAGGACTCCCTATAGGACAAATAGGGTAGCCCTCCTATAAAGGGCAATGGGTATAATCCTCCCAATGGCAAAACTGGCGTTGATTTGAATGGAACACAGTTTCATCCATTATAGTGCTGTCATTTCTGGTAGCAAGCAATAGGCAACGGGCATACTGAGCAAAACCCTGCAGGAGTTCAGCGTGTCTTCTGATCTCTGATGTTGAGATTGTTATTGTGAACTTTAGTTACTTTCTTATGCAATGGAACCTCCCCCTGTGTGCCAATGCACCCCACCAAATCTGCCCCAGAGGGTTGGGGGATCCCTATGACATATTTGAGAGGTGTGGAGCAAACAGAGGGAGAGGAAGGGCCCTTGTGTGTGTGGACATTGTTCCATAAGCACAATGACAAAGTGTTTGGCAAGAGTTTAACAAAGACGATAAAGTGGAGTGAAACTAGGATGGCAATGCGGGTACCAACTAATATGCAAGAAAAAATAGAAAGGACATGATCAAGGTATATAACCCAAGGTTTCTGATGTTCATACCAGTGTTTGGGAAATCAGTAGGGTAAACTTGAAATTTTAACAGGAAGGCGAATATGATTTTTATAGGCGTTACTGAAACCTTGTGGCATGAGACTCATGACTGGATGTAGAGCTTTTGAAGGTATAACGTTCAAAAGCAGCATATGAGGAAGTCCATGAATCTTGACGTGGAATATTGGTTGAGAGCTTTGGGGTAAAAATAAGATTATAACATAGTGATACTACAGATACAGACTACAAAAACCAGGCATAAGATTTGGATGATGCTTTCGTAGATCACATCACAAAATTTCCAAAGAGTAGAGACATAGTGATAATGGGAGACTTCAGCTATCCTGATATCTGTTGCCAAGAATGAAACCTGTAATAAACTTCCGACTTGCCTTGCTGACAATGTAATCTTCTAGAGGATAGAAGAAGAAAGCTGCTGTCCTAGACCTGATCCTCATGAACATGAAATAAGTGGTTGATGGGGATCTTGGGAAAGTGATGATGTGATCTTGAGATCCATGATCCAGTCAAAGGCCTCCTGTGACATATTGGCTAAGCACTTCGCCAATAAAATCGAACATTTACGGAGCTCGATCCCGTGCGCCGTGGATACAGTAAGTGAACCAGAGTTGGCCAGTTGCAAGCCGGTAAGTTGGGATCGGTTTCGGCTTCTCCCTTCTGAGGATGTGGACAAGGTGCTTTCGACTGTGAAGCCTACCACATGCCTAACTGATCCTTGCCCATCGTGGCTCCTTGTGAGCTGCAAAGAGAAACTGGGCTTGGGGATTAAAGCGGTGGTAAACGCATCCTTGCAAGAGGGTGTGATGCCATCAGCCTTCAAGGAGGCAATTGTAAAGCCCATCTTAAAGAAGCCCTCCTTGGATCCCCAAGTTTTTAATAACTTTCACCCAGTTTTGAACCTCCCATTCTTGGGCAAGATCATTGAGTGAGTGGTGGCCAACCAGTTGTCAGCACACTTGGATGAAACGGATTACTTGGATCCATACCAATCGGGTTTCAGGACTGGTCATGGAACGGAAACAGCCTTGGTCGCTCTGGTAGATGATATGAGGAGGGCATTAGATAGGGGAGAATTCACCTTTCTTGTCCTCCTCGATCTCTCAGTGGCTTTTGATACTGTCGACCACAGTATCCTTCTACATCGCCTGGAGGGATTAGGAATCGGAGGTACTGTATTGCAGTGGTTCCGTTCCTTTCTCTCCGATAGGTACCAACAGGTAGCATTGGGGGAGGAGGTTTCAGACCCTTGGCCTCTCAATTGTGGTGTGCCACAGGGCTCTATCCTCTCTCCCATGCTATTTAACATTTATATGAAGCCGCTAGGGACAATCATTAGGAGATTTGGGCTGCAGTGTCACCAATATGCGGATGACACTCAGCTCTATCTCTCGTTTAAATCTTCACCAGAGTTGGCTGTGGAGACCTTGTCCAAGTGCCTGGAATCCGTGAGTGGATGGATGGGAAGGAACAAGCTGAAGTTGAACCCCGACAAGACCGAGGTGCTACTCGTGGGGGACAAGAGAAGGTTGGGAGATGTTGACCTGAAGTTCAATGGGGTGAGTTTACCCCTGAAGGACCAGGTCCGCAGCCTTGGGGTTGTACTTGATTCCAGGCTGTCCATGGAGGCTCAGATTTCGGCAGTGAGCCGGGCAGCCTGTTATCAACTACACCTCATACGAAGCCTGCAACCCTACCTTCCTGCTCATCAGCTCCCACTGGTAGTACATGCCCTGGTCACCTCTCGATTGGATTACTGTAATGCGCTCTACGTGGGGTTACCCTTGAAAACGGTCCAGAAATTACAACTTATACAAAATGCGGCAGCTCGATTACTTACGAATAGCCGCCGCCAGGATCACATCACACCTGTGTTGTTCGATCTACACTGGCTTCCAGTTGTTTTCCGGGCCCAATTCAAGGTGTTGGTATTAACCTTTAAATCCCTTTACGGTTTTGGTCCAGTTTATCTAAAGGAGCGCCTTCAACGCCACCAGTTATGCCGCTCGACACGATCAGCCACACAGGGCCTTCTCTCATTCCCGCCGACAAAAACAGCTAGATTGGTGGGAACTAGAGAGAGGGATTCTCAGTGGCGGCCCCCACCTTTTGGAACTCCCTCCCACAAGACCTACGGCACGCCTCTTCCCTAAATGTATTCCGTAAAGCCTTAAAGACCTGGCTCTTTCAACAGGCCTTCGGGATTTCCGGGGAGGGTTAATTGCTATGATTGGAATGCCTCGTACCCTGTATTAGTATTGTTCTCGCTGCTGCATTGTTTATATTGTATTATTGTATTTTTGTATTGTGTTTTAATTGCTTACTTGTACGTCGCCTAGAGTGGCCATTGGCCAGATAGGCGACACATAAATTAAATTTATTATTATTATTATTATTATGATACTGAGAAAAGGGAAAGCTAAGTTAGTTGGGTACCCTGAATTTTAGGAAAACTTGAAAGAAATACTGGGTATAATCTTATGGATAGAAATATTTGAGAAGGAAGTTCTAGCGACTTCCGGGAAGGGTGACTTCGCTTGTGTCTGCTTTTGAGACGGGCTCCCGCCTCAGAAGAAGCTTATCCAGATATAAATCAGTCAGAACATTTTTTTTTTGACTGATGAAATTTCTCCCGGGCAGGGAGAAACGTAGAGATCAACCTCAAAAGCCTGTTTTTGTTGGGAGGACTGGATTTCATTAATTTATGAGAAAAGGTCCAGCCAGCAATGCCGGACGGACTTCCGAACAAGCTCTATCTGATTAATGCGATACGTTTATCTTTTCTTCAAAGAGAAAACGGACTAACAGGCAAGCACCCTTCTTTCTATTATTTTTTTTACTTGGTTTAAATTGTTGCAGCAAAAAGAGATTTGTCAAATTAATCAGCTTTAAAGAACTTCTGGGTGAGCTATAACTCTTCTCTGTTATTCACGAAATTAACAGCTTATCTCTGTTTCTATTGCAAAAAGCTGTCCTGGAAGTGCATTCTAAAGATATAAACAGAAGAGGGATTTCTATTCCGAGGAACATTATATTGTCTGGGACTATTCTTTTTTTGGTCTATTTTATTTTGACGAATCTGCTTCTTCACGACGCCACTAACTGTTTTGATGCTGGGAACTAAATTTGTTTTGTATTCTTGAACATAGAGAGATAAGGCAGGCTGCTCTGTTTATACTGTGATGTCATCAAGCCTGGAATATTAACCCAATTGTTGCTGAAATAAGAAGTGGTTCTTCTTTATTTTTGTTTTGTTTTGTTTTCGTGGTTTTAAAAATGGCAATCAAGAAAGTGGCTGAGAATTTGGAAGTAATTATGTTTCAGAAAATAATGGATGAGATTGAGATAATGAAACAAACCCTGCGACAGGGCAGTAAGGAGCTGAAAATTGAACTGAGCAAAATGACGCAGGAGCTTAAAGAAATAGGGGATCCTGGACTTCCGGGAAGGGTGACTTAGCCTGTGCCTGCTTTTGAGACGGGCTCCTGCCTCAAAAGAAGCTTATTCAGATATATCAGTCAGTTTTTTCTTTTTTTTTTTGACTGATTAAACTTCTCCCGGGTAGGGAGAAACGAAGAGATTAACCTCAAAGCCTATTTTTGTTGGGACGACCAGATCTCATTAATTTATGGGACGAGGTCCAGCCGACGAAGGTGGGACGGATTTTTAACAGCAAGCTCTATCTGATAAAGCGAACGTTCACCTTATCTTCTAAGAGAGAACGCACTAACAGGCAAGCACCCTTCTTTCTATATTTTTCTTTTACTTGACTTAAATTGTTGCTGTTTAAAAGAGATTTGCCAGATTGATCAGTTTTTGACATCTCACTGGGGAGCCATAACTTCTCTCTGCTACGCACTAATTAATAGCTTATCTCTGTTTTTGTTGCAAAAAGCTGTCCTGGATTTGCATTCTAAAGATATACACAGAAGAGGGATTTCTATTCCAGATTTTTATTTTGAAAAATATTATACTGTTTTGAGACTACTCTCTTTTTGGTCTATTTTATTTTGACGAATCTGTTTCTTGACGATTGCCATTAATTGTTTCGATCCTGGGAACTGCATTTTGTTTACTTAACTATTGGAGAGATAAGGCTGTCTGCTCTGTTTATACTGTGATGTCACCAAGTTTGGAGTATTAACCCAATTGTTGCTGAAATAAGAAGTGGTTTTCCTATATTTTTCTTTTAAAATGGCAATTAAGAAAGTGGCTGAAAATCTGGAAATAACTATGTTTCAGAAAATAATGGATGAGATTGAGATAATGAAAATTGAATTGAGTAAAATGAAGCAGGAGATTAAAGATATAAGGGTCCCTGTGAGAGAGGTGACCCTGGAAGGGGTCCCTGTGAGAGAGGAGACCCCAGAGATTGGAACAGGGGTCCCTGTGAGAGAGGTGACCCTGGAGACTGGAATAGGGGTCCCTGTGAGAGAGGAGACCCCGGAGATTGGAACCAACGTGGAACAGGAACAAGATTTGGAGTCTATGGACTTTAGAAATAAAATCTATTGTTTGGAACTCAATGTTATCTCTGAAGAAATGAATGAAGATTCTAGAGATAAAGTTATCAATGGCATGGATAATCTTCTGGACTGGAATGATGTGATGGAGCCCAATATAGAGAAAATCTATGGAATTAACTGCAGCCATGTGACAATGGAAAAACTTTTAAGAGATGACCCAGTGTATTTTGAAAAAAAGAACAGAGATATGATTTTACAGCAGTATTTCAGCAACCTATTCAGAATGGATGGCAAGAAAATATTTGGGATAGAGGTAATCCCCATCAGACTCTTACTATATGACTATGGCTTTGACAGCAAGATTATTATGGAATACTGATAATGGAAGATTGGATATTGAAATTACTGGACTTAACAAGACTACTGAAGATGGAAGATGGAAAATGGAACTAATAGAGATAATAGAACAATGGCTACTGAAATTATTGAACCTAACAGATTCTGATGTGATGGATTAATTGAAATGTTTATTTTGACTATGGTTATGACAATAAGATTATCACAATTAGTAATGAGATGGATTAATCGATATGCTTATCTGGAAAAAAAAATTGATAGATATATTTCTTAAAGAATTGAAACCTCTCTTTGACTTTTTGTGGAAAGAATAAAGTAATGTTTATGAGATTTGATGATTAAGTAAGATAACTACTGGAGGAAAGTGATTTTATAATATGACTTAAGAGACAGGATTGTTATATATTATAGACTTATAACTGATTTGATCTTTGACAAATGGGAAGTCAATATTTTACTCTTTATTTTTTATTTTTGTTTTTTTTTTTCTTTTTTTCTTTTTGTTTAACTATTTTTGATTTTGTTTTTTGTCTTTGAATGTTTTATGATTTTGTCTTGTATGTTTTATGAAAATCTGAATAAAAATTATTGAAAAAAAAAAAAAAAAAAAAGAAATAGGGGATCCTGTGAGAGAGGAGTATGAGATCAGAGATGAGAAAAGAAAAAATAAAGGGAAGATACAAGCCCTGGAGATTGGAACAAATGTGGAATTGGAAAAAGATCTGGAGTTTATGGATATTAGAAATAAAATCTACTGTTTGGAATTTAATGTTATCTCTGAAGA
Source organism: Rhineura floridana (assembly GCF_030035675.1). Lineage (NCBI taxonomy): Eukaryota > Metazoa > Chordata > Lepidosauria > Squamata > Rhineuridae > Rhineura > Rhineura floridana. The sequence goes on along the minus strand of NC_084488.1, from coordinate 71,506,219 downwards.
AATTAATGAAGATATTAGAGATAAAGTTATCAATGGCTTGGATAATCTTCTGGACTGGAATGACGTGATGGAGCTTGATATAGAGAAAATCTATGGAATTAATTGCAGCCATGTGACAATGGAAAAACTCTCAAGAGATGAGCCAGTGCATTTTGTAAAAAAGAAGAACAGAGATATGACTTTACAACAATATTTCAGCAACTTATTCAGAATTGATGGCAAGAAAATATTTGGGAGAGAGGAAATTCCCATCAGACTCTTATTATATGACTATGGCTATGACAGCAAGATTATTATGGAATACTGATAATGGAAGATTGGACACTGAAATTACTGGACTTAACAGGACTATTGAAGATGGAAGATGGAATTAATAGGGATAATGGAATAATGGCTATTGAAATTATTGGACCTAACAGATTTTGATGAGATGGATTAATCGATATGTTTATTTGGACTATGGTTATGACAATAAGATTATTATTATTATTAACAAGATGGATTAATCGACATGTTTATTTGGAGAAAAATTGATAGATATGTTTCTTAAAGAATTGAAACCTCTCTTTGACTTTTTGTGGAAAGAATAAAGTAATGTTTATGAGATTTGATGATTAATTAAGATAACTACTGGAGGAAAGTGATTTTATAATATAATTTAAGAGACAGGATTGTTATATATTGTAGACCTATAACTGATTTGATCTGCGACAAATGGGAAGTCAACATTTTATTTTTTTGTTTAATCATTTTTGTTTTGTTTTGTTTTTTGTCTTTGAATGTTTTATTATTTTGTTTTGTATGTTTTATGAAAATTTGAATAAAAATTATTGTAAAAAAAAGAGAAGGAAGTTCTAGCTGGGTAGGAGTTTCTTAAAATGAGATGTGAAAAGTACAATCACAAGCCATTGTGATTGTATACAAGCCATTGTGATGCCACCCCAATTGATCACAGCTAGAGGGAAATATAGCCATGGGGAGGTGGTGAATTACCATAGCAGACAAGGGCAAAGCTATCTGCACCTTGTTCCTTGCTGCCACTCCTCTCATGGATGGGTTCTTCGTTGCTCATCTGCTGTGCCCACTGGCCTGTGTGTGTTGTTGTTTAATGTCAGATAGGTACACAATAAGACCACTCTCATCCATGACTTGATCGTGGTTTGAAGGTGCCAGTTTGGTGTGCATTACCGAGACCTGGGTGGGTGAGCTGGGAGGAGTTGATCTGACCCAGCTTTGCCCACCTGAATACTCGGTGCAACACCAGCATAGGCTGCAGGGACGGGGGGGGGGAGGAGTTGCTATAGTCTACAGAACTTCCATCTCTGTCACCAGGAAACCACTCTGTCTTGGAGCTGGCTGTGAGGGCCTGCACCTGGTGTCGGGCCAAGGAGACTGTAAACTAGGGTTGCTGCTGGTGTACCGTCCATCCTGCTGCCCTGCAGCTTCTCTGACTGAGCTGGCGGAGGCTGTCTCAGCTGTGGTGTTGGAGGAGCGCAGAACAATAGTGTTGGGTGATTTCAACGTCCATGCTGAGGCTGCCTCTAGTGTTCTGGCTCAGGACTTCATGGCCTCCATGATGACCATGGGACTGTCTCAAGTTGTCACTGGCCCGATACATAGGGCAGGGCACACCCTTGATTTGTTTTTTTCTCCAGATGGAGGAAGGGGTGGTCTGGAGATGGGGGGTGGTGGATGTCACCTAATTTTCATGGTCAGACCACTCCCTGGTGATGATTAGATTTATGGCTTTGACCCTTCCCTGCAGGGGCGGTGGACAGATTAAGATGGTCCGCCCCCAGAGACTAATGGAATCCATAGGATTCCTGAATGCCCTGGGGGTTCCCAGTAGATAGACCAGGTGACCCTGTTGAAGCCCTTGTCATGCTGTGGAACAGGGAGGCTCATCGGGCTCTTTACACAGTTTCCTCTGAGTGCCCTCTCCAGCATTGTGGAGCCTGGTTTGCACCTTGGTACAGCAGTGAGCTAAGGGCAATGAAACAGGCTGGACGATGGCTAGAGCACAAATGATGCGCTGTGAGTCTGATCGGGCACGAGTAAAACATCACAACCATGCCTGCTGTGTGGCAGTGAGGGAGGTGAAGAAGGCCCACTTCTGTGCTACCATCTCCCATCATGTTTAGACCCTTTGGAGGCCCACTGTGAATTGTTTGAAAGGCACTTTGAGGGTAAAGTTGCTCACCTCCGTAGCAATCTTGATGCCTCATCCACATCTACTGTATTCCCCAGTGAGGTGTCCAATGTAACACCTGCTGCAACTTCTTTGGGTCAGTTATAGTTGATGTGGCCTGATGATGTTGACAAGGTGCTTGTGACAATGCGGCCAGCAATGTATCCCCTTGACCTTTGTCCTTCTTGGCTTATTAAAGCTTGCCGAGGGGGGGTTGACTGACTGGATCCAGCGTGTGGTCAATGCATGATTGTGGGAGGGAGTGGTTCCAGCCACCTTGAAAGAGGTGGTGATCTAACTGCTCCTGAAAAAGCACACTCTGGACCAATTGATTTGTGACAACTACCACCTTTTTAGGGAAAATGATTGAGAGGGCACAGCAATTGCAAGACTCTTGGATGAAACAGATTATCTTGACCCTTTCCAAGGGGTTGGAAAGGCTGGTATGAGGCTGATCGGGCACAAGTAAAACATCATAACTGTGCCTACTGTGTGGTGGTGAGGGTGGCGAAGAAGGCCCACTTCTCTGCCTCCGTCGCATCCTCAAGTAGCCGTCCAGTGGAGCTTTTCCGTATTGTCAGGAGTCTGTTGACATCAACTCCAGGAAATGGAGTTTAGACCCTTTGGAGGCCCACTGTGAATTGTTTGCAAGGCACTTTGAAGGTAAAGTCACTCACCTCCATAGTAGTCTTGATGCCCCATCCACATCTACTGTAGTCCCCAATGAGGTGCCTGCAACATCTGCTGCAGCTTCTTGGGAACTGTTTCAGTTGATGCGGCCTGATGATGTAGAGAAGGTGCTTGCGTTGATGCAGCCAGCAACGTGTCCTCTCAACCCTTGCCCTTCTTGGCTTATTAAAGCTTCCCAAGGGGTTTGACCGAGTGCATCCAGGGTGTGGTCAATGCATCAGTGAGGGAGGGTGTGGTTCCAGCTGCCTTGAAAGAGGTGGTGATTGAACCTCTCCTGAAAAAGCCCACCCTGGACCCATTGGTTTGTGACAACTACCGACCGGTCGCAAATACCCCCTTTTTAGGGAAGGTGATCGAGAGGGTTGTGGCGCAGCAATTGCAAGTACTCTTTGATGAAACAGATTCTCTTGACCCATCCCAGTCTGGGTTCAGGCCTGGTTATGGGACTGAATCAGCCTTGGTCACTCTGATGAACAACCTTTATTGGGAGAAGGACAGGGGGAGTGCAAACCTGTTGCTTTTTCTTCACCTCTCAGCGGTTTTTGATATTCTTGACCACGGTATCTTTTTGGGCCGACTTGGTGAGATGGGTATTGGAGGCACTGTTTTACAGTGGTTCCGATCCTATCTCCAAGGTCATTCTCATAGAATAGCATTGAGTGACTGTCTTTCAGCTCACTGGGAGTTGTGCTGTGGGGTGCCTCAGGGTACCATCTTGTCCTACATCCTGTTTAACATCTATATGAAGCCCTTGGGAGTGATCATCAGGAGATTTGGGGAGAGGTGTTAGCAGTATGCTGATAATACCCAGCTCTGTTCCTCTGTAACATCTGACTTGGGAGAGGCTGTGCAAGCCCTGGACCGCTGCCTGGACTCAGTGGTGGGCTGGATGAGGGCCAATAAACTGAATCCTAGCAAGATGGAGGTGCTGTGGGTTGGTGGTTCCCGCAACCAGATAACTGGTAAGTTGCCTGCTTCGGATGGGGTCGTACTCCCTCTGAAAGAGCAGCTTCATAATCTGGGGGTGCTCCTGGATCCATTTTTGTCACCCAGTGACCTCAGTGGCTAGGTGTGCCTTTTATCAAGTTCAGCTGGTAAGACAGCTGTGGCCATTTCTGGACCAGGATAGCCTGAGCACTGTTGTCCACGCACTGCTAACCTCCAGGCTGGATTACTGAAATGCACTCTATGTGGGGCTGCCCTTGAGGTTGGTCCGGACGTTGCAGCTGGTGCAAAATGCGGTGGCGAGACTGCTCACTGGGACAGGGTATCGTCAACATGTCACCCCACTGCTGAAACAATTGCACTGGCTGCCCATTTGCTCATGGACCAAATTCAAGTTTCTAGTTTGATGTGCAAAGCCCTATACAGCTTGGGACCAGAATACCCGAAATACCATCTTATCCCTTATATATCCAGTCGATCACTGCACTCTGCAGGCAAGGGCCTCCTGCAGATACCATCTTATCAGGAGGTCTGTTCTGCACAACATAGGAAGGAGACCTTTAGTGTAGTGGCACCTACCCTGTGGAATTCCCTCCCCTTAACGTTAGCCAGGCACCATATTTGTTATCTTTTCGGTGCCTATTGAAGACCTTCCTCTTTCAACAAGCTTTTTAAGTTAAGACCTATCCCAGTCTTAAACCTTCTTTTTTAAAATGTTTGTAATCTTAGAAGATGCTTTGAAAGCTTTTTTTAAAAGAAACATTTTTAAAGTTATTTTGTTTTAATGTGTTTTAAAGTTTGTCTTTATGATGTTCTAAAGTTTTTAGTGCTTTGGTTTGCTGACCTGGGCTCCTGCTGGGAGGAAGGGCGGATACAAATCAAATAATAAATAAATAAATAAGGCATTTCAGTGAGCAAAACAAAACAAAACTGGAAGAAGCTTGTTAAGAAGCTGGGCTGACTTTCTGATGAACTCAGATCTAAAAGGGACACATGTAGAGGCAACAGAAGGAGAGGCTAACCACCAAGCATGAGTTCAATCATGCAGTTTCCTAATGACCACACCCTCTAATTTAACATTTCCACTCCATCTGGTTACCTGGTAACTGAGCGTGCTCAGTTTGTTCTACCAGTTAGTTTCATTTAAAAAAACACAATAACCTGGAAGTGTGATTATTTGTATTTTCACTGGTACAATATTGCTGAAATACAAATCTTTGTTTGAGCAGTGTTATGCTTTTGCACACAAGGTAGGGGGAAGAGAAGATAAAAGGCACCATTTGCAGCAACATAAAAATGCCAGCAAAACGGGAGAGATCAGCCAGAAGTTGCTCTTCAGCCCACAGGAAATGAAATGAAAGAAGGGAGGAGGAGGGAGTGAGGGTGGAAAGGGGAACGATTGACACATTCACCTAAAAGTGTCAGAGCACAGCATCTGCAGGCACTAGAGATACGGAGTGAAGACTTTTTTTCCTTCCCTTTTCGTATTATCAAAGGATTGGGTTAGTATGGATTTACAGGGGGGAAACTGTGTGATAGCTTCTGTTTACCAGTAACATCATGTGAACCATGCAAATTAAAAGGGGATGTAGCACCAAACACACACTAAACCACCATGTAGATGAGCCCTCAGTCACAAGGAAGTTGGGCTCAACCTGGAAAGAATAGATCAAATGATGAATGGATTGCTTTATAGGTAAAGAGGGGGTACAGCAGCACCTACACACTTTAAATTCAGGGCTTGGTGAATTGCATCCTAGGTACTCAAGCATCTTTCAGATGTAATCTCAAATTATCTTTGGCTATAATTTTTGAAAACTCTTGGAGAACAAGATAAATGCTGCAAAACTGGAAGCAGGAAAATATCACCATCTTCAAAAAGGGAAAAGCAGAGGATCCAGGCAACAACTGACTAGTCAGCTTGACATCAACAGCTAGAAATGTTCTATAGCAGATGAGTATGTAGTCATTCTGTGAGCATTGGGGGAGGGATGCTGTGATCATAAAGAGTTTCTCAAGAATAAGTCATTCCAGACTAATCTTACCTCATTTTTTGATAGTTACTAACCTGGTAGATCGGGACACAGTGGACACAGTGTATCTTGATTTCAGCAAGGTCTCACAAGATGTTCTCATTAACAAGCCAGTAAAATGTGTGCTAGACAATACTACTCTTAGGCAGAATTGAAGCTGGTTGATTGGCTGTGCCTAAGAGTGCTCATCAACAACTCTTTGTTAACTGGGCTCCTTCTGGGAAGAAGGGTGGGATATAAATGTAAGAAATAGATAATAAATAAATAAACTTGGAGAAAAGTTATAAGCAGGGTGCCACAGAGTCCTGTCTGATGAGAGGGGATGCTCATCAGATTTGTATATGGCACCACTGGGTTGGGTAGCTAATACTGTAGAAAGTAGAAATGGGAATCACAGTGATATTGAGAAGATGGAGAACAGGCCCCAAACTAACAAAATTAATTTTAGATAAATGTCAGACTTTTCATTTAGGTATGAAGAATCAGATGCAGAAATACAGGATAGGTGACAGACAACTTATTTAACAGCAGTACATGTGAAAAGGATCTAGGGGTCCTTTTGTACAGCACACACTAAGCATGTGTCAGCAGTGCAATGTGTCACCTAAAAAGGCTAATGCAATTCTAGATTGCATCAACAGAAGTACAATGTTCAGATCACATGAAGTAATGGTATACTCTATTCCACTTTGGTCAAATCTAACCTGGAATACTGTTTCCAATTCTGGGCACCACTATTTCAGAATGATATTGACAAACTGGAACATTTCCAAAGGAGCTTGACCAAGATGGTGAAGAACCTAGAGATCAATTGTTTTAGGAAATGCTGAAAGAGGTGGATATGTTTATACTAGAGATGATTAAGAAACAGTGTGACAGCTCTCTCTAAATACCTGAAGGACGGTCACATAGATGATGGAGCAATTCCCTCCACCCCCATTGCTCCAGAGGTTAGGACTCAAACTACTGGGCTTAAATTACAAGAAAAGGGATTTAGCCTAAACAATAGAAAGAACTTCCCAGTGATATGATCTGTTTGATAGTGGAACAGACTATCTCAGAAATCGGTGGCCTCTTACTCATTAGAGGTTTTTAAAGAGAGGTTGGGTGGCCACTTATCAGAATGCAATAGTAGTAGACGTCCTGCATCAGCAGGGAGTTGGAATAGCTGATTGTTGATAACTCTTCTATGATTCTATATCCACTGAAGCAAAACAGTCCTGGCCTGGTGAATGTATTGCCATCTTTGAGTTTATGAACTTTTATGTTTATGCAAATACCATCTGATTGATACACACACACACACAAACACACAGTACTTGGTGTTCAGTTGCTCATGATCATATTGTTAAAATTGTCCAAAAACAGGAGGGGGGAGGGAGAGACAGAAATATGAAATTTAGTATACATTCTATATACACAGTTGGGGTGAATAGTTCAAGACACCCTGATTAATGAGAAATACTGAAAAAATTAGTATTCATACACCTCTTACTCAAAATTTGCAATACAAAGTTTGCAGCACCTTATAATTGCAGTCAGTACCCAGCAGTCAGCAAGCCAAGTCACGCTTTTGATAGATGGCAGGACTGTGAGATTTCTCCTTCATATGCTTCAACAGTCTTATGGCTGTTTTTGCAGCAAAAGCTAAGCATGCATTACAAATGCAACAAAATGAAGGGAAATGAGGAGTCTTCCCTACCCATACACTTTGATAGTCCTTGGATTTGGGGAGGGAGGTTTTTTAATGACAGTTAAGAGATATGTGTTTTTTCAAAGTGCAAGCCTTTTGTACCATCTACATACCCAAGGTTGCTAACAGACTGTTAAGAGGGTTTTTAAAACCAACCCTCATCTATTTTTCAGGTTTGCAATAAATTACCGAATGAGACACTTTGCTTTAAGGGAGGAGGCAGTCTTTCTTTCTCCCCCACTCGGGAGAGAGATAAATAAAATAAATAAAATCTATTTAGAGATGGTCTAGACGAGGAAGAGTTTTTGTAAGTGCACACAAAACACTTTGTACACAAAATTTAAAGCTAAAAGGTGGAGGAGAAGAGGAAGTGATGATAGAAGAAATGGCACACCACTTTTAATGCCAGTCTGGTTTGGCCCAGAGAGCTGATGTCATGATACAAGTCATGGTATAGGTGGCACTAGTAGACCACAGATTGTGGGCCTACAAGCCCCAGTCCATCACTAAGCCCAATTCCAGAGATCTCATGGGTATGGTGACAGCAGTGATAGCTGTGGCAGGAACTGACCAGTAGCATCCCAGCTCTCTCTACAGAACAACAGTGTGTATGAATGACCATGACTGAGGTGTATGTGTATGTATACTGAGAGTTTCTTGAATGAACTGCTTTGTTTGGGTCTATGTTCTCTGCCATGGATTCAGTTATTGTCCTGTTGCTAGGCGTACTAGTTGGTACTAGTATTGTACTTGAGTTCTCTCTGTGGATTCAACTGATCTGAAGCCTATGCCTTGTCTTGCTTCCTTTGCGTAGGATTTGTGTTCTCTGCTATGATTTTATTAATCATCCTGTCACTGAATGATCTGCATAGATTTTGAGTTCTCTCTGTGGAGTCACTTGATTTAAAGATCACCATTGTCTTTTTTACTTTATCTATCCAGATGTTGCTGAACTGCAACTCCTGTCAGCCCCAACTGGCATATCAATGGTCTGGGATGATAGGATTTGTAGTTCAACAACATCTGGAGGGCACCACATTGGCTATTTCTGTCATAGATGAACGGAGTCTTTTCTTTGGGTTTCAGTGTTTCACCAGTTCACCACTGGATTATGGATACATGGGTTTTACCCCTTTACTATTGTGATCAGGCATGCTCCTTTACTACTACTGTCTGCCCTTGAGCACAGGGGCCTGCCATTTTACTGCAGGGCTTCACCCTGGTGCAGGACCCTGCGCATTACTCCACCACATCTGACATTATGTGTAGCACTCTGGGAGCACCAGCCAGATATCAGAGATTTGTCTTTTCAGGAATTGGCAACATCCACATATAGCCAGCGTAGTGTAGTGGTTAAAATGTCGGACTAGATCCTGGGAGACCATGGTACAAATCCCTATTCCACCATGAGGTTTACTGGGTGATCCTGGACCATTCAATAGCTCTCAGACTAATCTAACTCACAGGGTTTTGTGAGAAGATGAGTAGAACTATGTGTAGCACCTTGAATTCCTGGAAGGAAAGGTGGGATATAAATGCAATAAATAAAGTGTGTGTGTGTGTACATATATAAATATATTCACAGCTCAAATGCATACAAGTCAGTGGTTCACAATGTACCCATGGTATACTATGATCAGAAGGATGGTTATATCTCTATCATATTGGGGAAATTGTTGGATATAAGAAGCACTATATATTATTATGGGAGCTTCATCCTGCTTCCAGGGTGAAGAAACTGATAGATTCTTTTCATTTCAAGGATAACAATTTATGGGGTACTTTCTCTTATCCTTTTCTGCATTTCTCTTCAAGTTCATCATTATCTTACTGCACTTTCATTTTCTTTACATTATCTCTTTGATGTCTTTATCCATTGGTTTATTTGCAATGCTCATAATCTTTCCATCGCTTGTTTTTCAGCCCTCTCCCTGGTTCTGTTCTCTTGTTACCTGCAACCATGCCCCAAATGTAATAAATAAAACTCTGAATTTGCACCCCATCTCCCTGTGTTTTTTTAAACTCTCAACAGAATTCAACCAAAGTCACTAAGAAGCTTCTTGTGGCAAAGAAAGAAGAGTTGTAGTGTGAACTTGCCTTCTTAAGCATTCAAAAGCATTGTATATGCTATTGTCTCTTTCTCTCTCTCTCTCTCTTTTTTCAGAAACCAGCGCTGTGTAGCAAATTGTGTCAAATAGAAATGCCGATAATGAATGTATTTAGTAGTGGGTCACGCCGATGAACATTCTGCCCCCATGGATAATGCTGTTATACAAGTTTGCAACCCTTTCAAACTTCTGATCTCCAAACCCTATATGCAAACTCAAAAAGCTAATACAAGCAACTGGGACTTAAGAAACCTATAGCCATCTGGCCTAAATCTCTAACAATCCAAGCCAATAATTATATCAATTCAGGCTTTAGTGAACCCCTTTGCAAACACCAAAAGAGCAAAGAAAGGACTTAGTGCCCATTTTAAGTTGGGGTGGACAGAATTCAAAGATAATCTAATTCCATTAGCTGCCAAACAGCTTTTCTTGCAGCTCTCGTAAATCTTCTGAAAACATTTTTTTAAAAAACCCAACCTTCAAGTACATGTCCCTCCCCTCCCCCCACAATCATAATTGGGAAATTCTTTTCCTTAAAGGACCTTTTCAATGTCTATTGATATGATTGTGTTGTTGGAAATGAAGCTGTTGCTCTTTAAAGAACATTTAAATAATTAATGGAGGGGAAATCATTTCAGAGTTGACAAGTACAATATTTAAAATATGTAAATTAATATATATCCAAAAGGAACCTCTTCTTATGAATAATAGTTCAGCAAATGAAGGGATGCTTCTCAGTGTTACAGCATTTATTAGGCCTGTCTTCTGCACCTGCACACATAGTTATTCTTTATTACGCGTTCCCCATCAGCACCCTTGCTTAGAAGTTGGGGCATTTGTCGTTACTGCTAGACAGCAAAATATACCTGCAGACATCTAGAACATGGCTTTAGTCTTCAAAAGGTTAAGTCAATAAATTATGAAACTGGCATCTCAGCCGTGTCTAGAATTTGGATTATGGCCACAGCAGATATCTCAGTGAGGCCAAATATTTTTGGAACACTTAGAACATTCTGAATTAATATTATGAATGGGGTAGGAAAACAGAAGTTTAAATACTAGCGCATTTATTACAGTCTGGCAGCAAGGCAGAAATTCAGTTTTTGAAAATAATTGAATAGCTCTGTTTGAAACCTCTGCAGAAAGTTTAGAAATTCTAGCTTATTATGAAATAAACTGCTTTCAGACAGTTGGGGCATTCTCTAGCTTTGCTTCCTCCCATATCCTGTGAAAGAGCTTTGTTTGAATTTCTCTTAAACCACAGTCCATCTTTGACATGATAGGCTTTAGTCACAAAGAAATGAAAGCTATCCACGTGCAGTCAGCAGACATCGCTTACAGCGTGTGGCATTGTGAAGTGTTATTAAGCACGTGAGTGGAGTGCTGCTAAGCTCCTGGTGGGTAATCTTGGTTACTTCTGCCACAATACATGTTTATTGCCTCAGAACTCTTCCCCTTAAAAACTTGTATTCCCTCACCAAGAAATATCCTACCTGCACTGAACAAACAAGCTGATTCTAAGAAGTACTTCCTAACACCTACACCACTGCTTCTGAATCCACCATTATATGCTTGCAGCTTAATTAAACTTTGCTCTTAGCCAAATATAGCTTTATAATTGCACAATGTACACATTAAAGTTTGTCACTTTCTTTCGAAGGAGAGATTTTGAGCATTTTCTCAAGCAGCATCTGTTATTTCAAAACTTACCAGTCAAAACAGACTTTAGAAGAAAGAAAGAAAGAAAGAAAGAAAGAAAGAAAGAAAGAAAGAAAGAAAGAAAGAAAGAAAGAAAGAAAGAAAGAAAGAAAGAATCATTGGATCCAGAATAGAATTTAATAACTTCCAAGACAACACTATAAAGTAATGAAACTAACTACTTTATTTTTAAAAGGTGAATTCATATTTGGTTTCCACCTGGTGTATCACCTTATGTCACATCATGTTATATCATGTCATTCTGTGCTCTAGAAAACAAGATGTACTGAGATGAAATGTGATTTGACACCTTTATAATGAATGTGAAAGACATGACTTGCCAAGTCCAAATTGCATTTTAAGATAATATTTCCATCATAAGAGAGGAGGCAAAGAGTCTTTCTTTGTAAATGGCCAAGAATCTCCCTCCTGTGTAGAAAAGTTATAAAGGAGATTTTCACAGGTTAATTGTAACATAAGTCCTTTAGCCCTAAGAAGCAATAGCAGAAACAGAGGGCTGGACCCAGAGGACTTTCTCAGCTGAAGGCAGTATTTTTCCCCACTGGAGGAAATTCTTCTTGACCCAATCCAAAATAAAGAACCAGTGTGGTACAATGGCTACAGAATTAGCTTGAATGTTGGAAGATGAAGTTCAAATCTACGTTTATTGCCTATGAAGGTCACTAGAAGGTGTCTGTCAAGCTCCCTATTCTTAGCCCAGGTTTCCACTTAAGAGTAGTAATTGCCACAAGGGGCTTGGAAGCATGAAAAAGAAAACTAAATTACAAAAAGTAAGCATCAAGAAAACCTGGCCACATATGCAGACAACCTTGCAAATGTAAGGCTGTCTGATTTAGGTTGCATTCAGACATGGAGTTTATTGTGTTTTTTCCTGATTATAATGTTAGCCCTTCTGCACAACTTCTAATATTCCTTTTACACTGCAGTACCTGTTGTGTTATGGTACTACAGTTTTTTCATCAATATCCCACCATGTCATGCTAAATTTCATTCACACCAGTGGGTGTGGTGTGACACAACAACAGCGGATGTCCTCAGCCATGTCGTTCCCTGAACTCTTTATGTGCATACACACTTTGGTATGCTGGAATACAACTCCAAATTTCATTACGTCAGCGGTGGTGGCGTGATCCCAAGAAAGCCATGGAAAAAATAAAACACCAATCTTCTGTGATTTTCAGGGTTTTTTTCTGGATGCAGTTAACATGGAAATAAGCACTAAACCCACTTATTCTACTAGATTTACAGGTGACTTTTATGTCATGTGAAAAATCCCATAAAACTTGAATATTAACAGGTAAAGAAACATCAGGAAAAGTGAATAAAGTGCTGCCTGAATGCAGCCTTATTTGTCCGTTAGTTCCTCCTAGGTGCAAGGCAATAGAGAATCTCTAAATGTACTTATGCAATACAAAATAACTGACCTCTCTTTCTTCCCCTTGAGAAGATTATCCTGGCAGTGTCTAGCAATATGAACAATTGCCCCCTAAGAAGCAGAAATTGTGATAACATGGGGATCTAATCTGCATAGAGATGACATCAGGATTGTTTTGTAATAGTATGCTTTTAGTCTGCATACCTCCTTGTGATATTTTATATGAAAGTGCAGCTTATAAATATTTTAAATAAAAAAATGATACTCCATAGCTCTTTGCACACTCCTCAAACAAACTGCAGTGAAAGCCAATGATAAAAATATGTTACTTGAATGCTCCATTTTAATTAATGTGAAGTAACTACAGTAGGATACAGCAGTCTCAATTAGACGCAATTAGACTAAAGCCCCACTCATATGGCGCTTGTTCTGCTTTTACGGCGGTTTTCGGGCATCGTGCGCCATTCTATTCAATGGGTTCCACTTTACAGTGGTTTTCGCTTTACAGTAGGGGTCCGGAACATAACCCGCTGTATGAGTGGGGCCCTACTGTACTGCCCTCCAGTTGAATACTCCTAACGTTGTCAAGAATACTGATGCTACCCAATATGACTTTTCAAAATGTTACATGGATGCAAGATAACGATTCTACACTAAAGGAGTAATCCAAACCCAAGATCCACTGGGATGAGCGAGTTAGGATCTGGGGTATCCTTGGCTCAGCTGGCTGAATCTTGGCTCAGCCAGGGCTACACTAGCATAAATTCCCAACCCCAGCTTAAGTAGAAATACATTTTGTAAGTCCCTTATTCCAGCTCAGCTGATGCTGTCAAAAAAAGTCCAAGTCCATTCCAGTCTGGGATCAGGCCTGGTTATGTGACTGAATCGACCTTGTTCGCCATGATGGATGACCTTTATCGGGAGAAGAACAGGGGGAGTGCAACCCTATTATTCTTACTTGATCTCTCAGTGGTTTTTGATACCATTGACCATGGTATCCTTCTGGGCCAACTTGGTGAGATGGGTATTGGAGGCACTGTTTTACAGTGGTTCTGATCCTATCTCCAAAGTCATTTTCAGAGAATAGCATTGAGTGATTGACTTTCAGCCCCCTGGCAGCTGTGCTGTGGGGTGCTGCAGGGTACCAGCTTGTCCCCCATCCTGTTTAACATCTATATGAAGTGGTGCAGTCATCAGGAGATTTGGGGCGAGGTGTCAGCAGTACGATGACGATGCCCAGCTCTATTTTTCTGTAACATCTGAATCGGGAGAGGCTGTGCAAGCCCTGAACCACTGCCTGAACTTGGTGGTGGGCTGGATGAGGTCCAATAAACTGAGTCTGAATCCTAGCAAGATGGAGAGGCAGTGGGTTGGTGGTTCCCAAGTTCAGATAATTGGTCAGTTGCCTGCTTTGGATGGGGTCATACTCCCTCTGAAAGAGCAGATCTGTAGTCTGGGGGTGCTCCTGGATCCATCTTGTTGCTAGAGTCCCAGGTGACCTCAGTGGCTAGGAGTGCCTTTTACCAGCTTTGGCTGGTAAGACAGCTGCAGCCATTTCTGGACTGGGATAGCCTGACCACTGTTGTCCATGACTGGTAACCTCCAGCTATATTACTGTATGAGCTCTATGTGGGTTGGTCCAGAAGTTGCAGCTGGTGCAAAATGTGGCGGCATGACTGCTCACTGGGGCAGGGTATCGCCAACATGTCATCCCACTGCTGAAAGAATTGCACTGGCTGCATATTAGCTACCAGGCTAAGTTCAAGGTTCTAGTTTTGATGTACAAAGCCCTATACAGCTTGGGACCAGGATACCTGAAAGACCATCTTATCCCTTATATACCCAGTCGATCACTGTGCTCTGCAGGTGACGGCCTCCTGCAGATACCATCTTATCAGGAGGTCTGTTCTGCACAACTTAGGAAGGAGACCTTTAGTGTAGTGGTGCCTACCCTTTGGAATTCCCTCCCCTTAAATATTAGAAATTTCCCACCTTTGTTATCTTTATGGTGCCTCTTGAAGTCCTTTCTCTTTCAACAAGCCTTTTAAGTTGAGACCCTATCCCAGTTTGTGTCTGTGCTGCAATTGCTTCTTAAGATTTTTTTAAACCTTTTTAAAAAAATAGATGTTTTTAAACCTTTTTTTAAATACGTTTTTAAAGCTTTTAAAATGTTTTTAAAGATGTTTTGTTTTAATATATTTTAAAGTCTATTTTTATGATGTTTTAAAGTGTTTTTAGTGTTTTTGTTTGCTGCCCTAGACTCCTACTGGGAGGAAGGGCAGGATATAAATCAAATAATAAATAAATAAATAAAATAAAAAGGGGTGTTCTGGGGATATGGCAAGGGCAGCACTGGTTGGGGATGGGGACACTTACACTGGATCCTAACTCTGCTCAGTCCAGTCATGTGACCTGGCAATACGGAGGAACTTACACCATCAAACAGGGTTTTATTTTAAAGGCTTGTTTTCCCTCTGCCAGGCTTCGGTGGCTCAACTTGCAGTAACCTAACTCCTACATAGCATAAAAATGAATGTATGAGTGAAAATAACATACCAAGTTGTATTGTACGATGAGAAATTGCTTGCAAAAAGGTGTACATTAGTCAAAATTGCCTACAAAAATGTGTTTATTAGGAGAAATTTACACTAAAATGCTGGAGAATTTTCATGAGGATTTTTTTGTTTAAATCGCAAATTGCTGCAGAAATGCGGAGAACTGAATTTAAGATTGGAAAAATTAGAAACTGAGAGAACCAAAAGTGACAGATCTTTCCATCCCTGCCCATTGAATACAGTGGAACTTAATTCTGAGTAAGCATGCATAGGATTGTGTAGTTTAGCACTCAGGATTAGTTCTTGCTACTACCTGAGTGCTTTATTGCTATGCAGCTGTGCTATATAGCAGAGCTATGTTGTGTGCAGAGGACTGTTCATCTTTGGACAATCATCCCTGCTGCTCACCTCCAGGATACTATTGGCTATTGGAAGCTTAAACTAGCCAATTCCTCCTGTCTCTCCCTCCATATTTCTTTTTGAAAAGATGACATCTTCAACAGTCCATGGCTCAACTGTCTTCAACAAGAGACTCAGATGTTGTATTTGTTTTGTTTTGTTCCTCTCCTGGGTAGAATTGAGACCTGCCCATACAAAACATGGAGAAACGTTTCTAAATCTAGCATCGCTGATACTGTACAGCATTGAGTTCTTCCCCTCAGCAAAAGTTAACAACAAAGAGAATTTTCTCTGAATGCAGTGTGAAACTGAAAGTTCCACCTCCAGATAATGACATGAATTACTGGAATATTTTCTTATCTTTAGGTATGCAACATTCTGTAGGCCCTGGATGTTCACAGATTCTGGAAGCTCACAGGGTTGTTCAGATTTTTTTTGCTTCCTTAGTCAGGGATTGTAGTCCAAAACAGGCTGAGAGCAACAGGTTGGAGAAGATTGCATTAGATAACCCTTCCCTGACTGGTCTGTTTGCAACACCAAGCAACAGGCAGTATTTAAAGTATTTGTTTTGAATGAAAGCTTCCAAGGCTACAATGTTTTTGATATTTTTGTCCCCCTCCACCACTCCTTAGAGTTATAAATAAATGTAAGAGAGGAAGAATATATCAAACAGAAATGAACTAAGTGAATAGTTTAACTTGATATTTCCGTATATATACTGCAGCATTGCAAAACTGCCATGAAAATTTACTCACACAGCAGAAAATCTGCTCACCCACCCTTTCTTCTGATGATTGATGATAATGAAAAAACTAATATTTAACTCACTTGTCAAAAAAAATCTCACTTACCAGCAGGTGGGCAGGAAGATTCTGCAAGCCTGATATAATTTAATATATTACCTGATATTCCATTTTTCTTTTTAAATAAATAAATAAATAATCTTAAGTCCAATGGAAGTTATACATTCACAACAAGATACTTTTGTCTGCTTTGTGATTATGTAAAGATATGGACCTTTACAGTGTTCCTCATCATTTGTTGAAGGGGCTATACAAGATGTTACACAATGCTCCATGTTCTGTCTGCTAAAACTCAGTTTATGTTAGCTAAAATTCGCTAGTGAGGATTTTTTTTGTTCATGTAATCACACAAATGCTCCTCAAGTGGCCTGAATTTTGAAAGTAAATCCCACATTGTTAATCTGTTTTCTAACATTTCTCTGTCTTTGAAAAATTTGGTGCACTGTTACATGGCAATTTTCTCAGTCTGTCAGCCTGTCAAGATCAAAGTAGAACTTTGTATGAAATGTGAAAACAATCAGAATGCAGAATGATTGAGAGGTGTAATCACATGATCTTGTGCAAAAGAGAATTAACAGGCAGGGTATTTAAGGTATAGGATAACTTGTTGTAGAGCTGAGAGTTGAACCACTGAGTCTTTTTAAGTGGGATGAAGCATCCAGCTAGTATCACCCAGAGCTACTGATGCCACCAACGCTCGAAATTAGTTGGTTCCTATTTTTGTAATGCAAAACAAAATTTATTACAAGAGAATTTATATTTTTTTTGCCTGCATGCTCTGCATGACTAAGCATCCAAACTGTACCATTTTTGTGCATGCTTAGATGTTGGTTGCTGTAACCCTTCATTTTCCCAAGGAAATAAAAAATTCCCATTGACAATGCACATGGGTATGGAATAATGTTACTTTAATCCAAGTCTGGAGAACCTTTGGTCTTCCAGATATTGCTTAACTACAACTTCCCTCATCCCTGGTCATTGGCCATGTTTGCTGGGGTTGATGGGAGTTATAGTCCAGCAACATCTAGAAAGCCCCAGCCCCTCCCCCCCGTGGTTTAGTTGATCCTTTAGAAAGGAACAACTATTCAGTTTAAAAGAGTATGGTATGAAAAATGCCAGTGTGATATACAAGGATTTTTTTGGGGGGGGGGGAAGAGGCAAATGCCACATTGACCACATTCACACTACATTTTTATTCCACTATTATTCCACTTTAAACAGCCACTGCTTCCCCCAAAGAATCCCGGGAAGTGTAGTTTGTGAAGGCTGCTGAGAGCTATTAAGAGACTCCTATTCCCCTGACAGAGCTCCAGCGGCCAGAGTGGTTTAACAGTCAGCCCCTCTTTGCAGACAGTTCTGGGGGTCGGAGCTCTGTGAGGGGAATAACCATCTCCTAACAACTCTCAGCACCCTTCACAAACTACACTTCCCAGGATTTTTGAGGCAAGCCGAGCCTGTTTAAAGTGGAATAATAGTGGAATAAATGTATGGTGTGAATGTGGCCATTATCAATGCCATATTCCTAGAAGCACTTTGGTGACACGTATGTACAAAATCATAGATACTTAGAAATCTCAAAATAACAGAGAACTTTTGATAGAGTTTATAACTCTGGAGTTGTAACTTGGTGAATTAATTACTATTAAAGATGTGGTAAGTTCACCCATCTCTACCAGAACAGAGCTTGGCAATTTAATTAAAAAAATAGTGCTTTTTCAAAAGTAACATCAACTAGAAAACCAACACTGTAATACCCCCATCCCTGGGGGAACTACTCTGTATTTTTCATAATCATAACGTCATCATAGCTTCAATACTTTATTATTATTATTATTATTATTATTATTATTATTATTATTATTATCTTGCCCTTCCTCCAAAAAGGAACCTGACACAATAAAGTCCATTTGTTAGTTCCTCATTCTGTCATCAAAAACATTAGATATTTTCAGTCTTGGCTAAATTTAATCAACCCATGTATTTATTCCCACATTATATTTTCTATAACTCTGCAATGTGGCAATCTTGGGCTTTAGGGATTATTTGTGTCAAGTTACCTCCTTTATTTTTTGTCCTTTATATGGATGGCTTTATTACCCCTATTCAGGCATTTGTTCCTCCATGCATTTTTCTAAAATTCATAGGGAAGCTACGCAAGTAGAGCATGCTCCCTACCACAGATGGTCATCCTTCAAATTGTGGAGAATGACAGGAAATACAATGGACAGGATGGGGCAAACATGTTCATTCCTGCTTCTTCCTTCACATGATTAACATTGCATAGTGGAACAACAACCAAACAGGGCTATTGTTTAGGCTGTGTACACATCATACATTTAAATCACATGACTTCCTCCAAAGAAACCTGGGGACTGTACATTATTAAGGGTGCTGGGAATTGTAGCTCTGTGAACAGTAGACTACAGTTCTCAGGATTCTTTGGAGGAAGTCATGTGCTTTAAATGTGCTTTAAATGGTGTTTTGTGGCTTTCCCCAGAGGTTTGGCAGAGCATACTTCTTCCTTGCTTGGTTTAAGACTGCTTGTGGTATTAACAAAAATAGGCAGGTACAAGAATTCACTCTTGCAAACATACAAAAATCCTTCCAATTCTTTTCTTTTTAATTTTTTAAAACTTTATTGTAGGTCATAATCAACATGTAAACTATCAAACAGAACAATAAACTAACACAAATTCAAAATTAAACTTTACGTGGTATTGCATGTTCGGGGCGAATTTCTTTAGTGTTGGATTGACAGATCAAAGAAGTTGTACTCGACCTCTACTGCCATTTACATTGAAAATAATGTTATCTGCATTTTAACTCGAGATATTTCATCCTGTAATTCTGGGCTTGTTGTTGAAACAAAAAGTTCTGGTGTGCGAAAACACCAGTACTTCTCGAACCATCTTGAGATATGTGACAAGAGACATGACAATCAGATGACCAGAAGTCTGGGCTTATTTTTATTTTTTTATCTATAGTCACTGATTATACTTGTTGTTTACAATCCACTATGATTCTGTGTTGTTGGTCTAAAGTCTATCTCAGAATGGATTCAGTGGGCTGATCAATGCCTTGCTCCTGTCCACATAGAATCATTGCAATGAAAGTATCTTTATAGCCAATTTTTCTTTCAGCGATGGCTAATGCCTAAACATATTAAAGGTACCATTCCAAGAATTGTATACAATATAGCCAGCACATGAAAAACAGGCTTTTGAACAGAATTTCACACTTATGAGATATGATAAGCTGCCAAAATAGCAGTGGCTCTTGTCTACTTGTAAAAAATGGATGCTGTGCAATATCATGGACGAGGAAGTAGTATAGATGGCTGGGTTACAGCACTTGCTAGTTTAGGGAAAGAATTGTTTCCCTCCTGTGACAATGTCAATAGGCTTAAGACTTATCAGTGACTGCTGTGGTGTTGATGGGATTCGAAACAGTGCATCAGTGCCATAGTAGTAAATATGTGCACCTATTTATTTCACACATCCAAGCTCTAATTTGGACTTTAGGATTAGAATCAGAAAACTTAGAAGTTTTTTTTTTGTAAGGCATAGCTGTAACAACCACAAAGACACGTTGTGGGAAATGGGAGTATACCGGCATTCTGGGCTGTGGTTTTCATATGGCTCTTGTTTGAGTGATGAAGCACTCAGGCTTATGCTTTGATCTCGGGGCAGGCTGGAGGGAAGCAGTTTGATTTCCTGCCAGCTCCTAAGTCTGATGATCTATTGGGAAGAGAGACCTGCCCTACTGTATGATACCTGTTCCATAATCAGAATTGAAGCTGGATCCTATAGAAGAAACAGCTGTTTCCTTACATGCCCAGATCCTGTGATTTTGAAATGTGGTTTTTTGTTGAAAAGAGGCAGACCACAGCATGAGCCAGAGCTGGCTGAAGGCAAAGGACAAGTTACCATTACACCTACAAAAGCTGACTTGGCTGACAGTTGAACCTTAAATTCAACACTGGTGACATGACAGCATCCTCCACTGCACCTCATGGTAGCAGGCTAGCACAGTGGGTGCAGGACAGCTACACACAGAGCTTAGTCAAACAAATGCTGCAATGCAGTGGCACCAGCATGTGTCATGTGAGCAACAGATGTGTGTAGCCTGGGCCGTCTGGCTTTCTGCCCACTTACTCAAGGAGGGGTCTTTTCCAGGAGAAGTGTTTGCGATGCTTTGGGAGAAGGTGACTAGGTGAGAATGCCAGCCCAGGCCAGCAACAAGCAAGTATCCTGGTTGCCTTTCCAAGAGGCAAGGGTAGTCAGGAGGGGTGCCTCATGAGACTGCTGCCACACCACCAACATCCAGTGTTGAGATAGCTTTCTCACTTTTCCTAATGGTAGTGCCAACCCTGGCATCAACAACTTTTTTTACAGACACTTCTTGTAAGATTCAGGTCTCCTGTGAATTTATAGAGCACACAGATGGAAAACTGTGGAACATGAAAACACTTCACGGTGAATCCAGTATTGGAGGTAATATGCATCTGAATACCAGTTGTGGGGTGCACAAGTAGGGATGGGATTGGTGTGCTCATGCCCTGCTTGCAGGTTTCTCATAGGCATCTGACTGGCACCTCTGGAAGACAGGACACTGGAGCAGATGAGGCTTTGGCTTGATGCAGCAGGGCTCTGCTTCTGTTCTCATAGTTGCAGAGAATGTGAATGGAATTGCACTGTTTGATCTCCCTTGTTCAAACAGTGACTGTATTTGGTTATTTTCTGTCCCAGAATAGAGTGGAATATAATCTTTTCGACTCCTTTTTTCTCTGATTACTTTCAAAAGTAGAATTATGCTTTTAAGCATAGTGATGCCTATGTTTGGAAGCAATTATTTTAATAAAAATGACCAGAATATTTGAAGAGGCACTCAATAACAACAACAACAACAACAACAACAACAACAACAACAATAATAATAATAATAATAATAATAATAATAATAAAAACATTGCTAGTTCATCATCCAGAATGTTCAGTGAAGCAAACCTTGTTAAGAAAATGTTATGGTCTTCCTTTCCCATGATGCCTTATTTCATCAGTCTCAAAAATTCAGTTGAAAGTATTGTTGTACATGACTGCCATTTTCACCCATTTTCTAGCTGATTGGTTTTTTCTGAGTATCAATTTGGTATCCTCACAAATGCATTCAATTAGAAACACTATAATATGCTCCCTTTCAATGGGAAACATTGCCATTTAGCCAGATCAGATAATTAGAGTCAAAAGTCAAGAATGCAGAGAGTGAAATCAGAGTTTAACTTTGGCTGCTGAAATCCTAACAAAACCTAAACAAAACTTAAGGGCTAGCAAGGTCAGACTATTGTCTGGTGAGTTTTGGTCTGGCAGCAACTGTTTCTCCCTGTGGGGTGAGGGAACCATAAAGATGGCTTGCACTCAGAGACTTATGGAATTTGGTGGATGCCTGAACGCTCTGGGAGAATTTTCCAGCAAACAGTGAAGCCCTAGTCTTGCTCTTGAATGGAGAGATGCATTAGTGACATGATCATTCCTTAGTGCCCACTCTGATGCAGTGGAGCCCACACTACTCCTTGGTTTTCTGGAGAGTTGTGAGCAATGAAACAGATCAGATAGCTGGCACACAAATGGTGTAAAACTGCCCATGGAGATGACTGAATACATGCTAGAGCACATAGTTTTGCTTATAGTGGGGTGATAAGGGTGGCAAAGAGATAATGCTTTTCCCTCACAAGAAGCTGTCTGGCAAAGCTATTCTGATTGGTGCAGGGTTTATTAATATCTAACCTGGCTAAAGGGATGCTGGCACCCTTAGAAACCTGCTGTGACAAGTTTGCAAGGCACTTTGAGGATAAAGTTGTTCATCTCTGTGGCAACTTGGATGCTGCTGCTGTGACAGGACTGAATAAGGTGTGCAACCATCTAGTCTGGTATTATGGGATCAGTTTCAGATTTTGAGGCCTGAGGATGTTAGCAAGTTACTTGTGGATGTTTGGCCAACCACATGCCCTCTTAACCCTTGTCCGTCATATCTGACTCAAGCATGCCACAGGTAGGTCCAGCCTATGGTAAATTCATTTTTGTGTTAGGCAGCAATGAGGCAGCAATGTGATAGCTCTTTAAAAAAAAGTCTGCACCCACAGATTTTTGTTAACTACTGCCTGGACTGAAGGGGCCTTGGTTACTTTGGCAGATGACCTTTACTGGGAAAGAGCAGAAGGAGTGGGACCCTGCTGCTTCACCTCGATCTCTTGGCAGTTTTGATACTATTAACCATGGTATTCTACTGGACTGACTCTGTGGGTTGGAAATAGCAGCCACTGTCTGTGGTGGTTCAAATCCTACCTACAGGGCCAGTTTCAGAGAGTGGCATTAGGTAACTATACTAATGCAGTTATCTGGGGGCATGCTACAAGATTCCATCTTGTTCCCAGTGTCTTTAATATCTATATGAAGCCCTTGAGAGTGGTCATTTGGGATGATGCCACTAGATGTGAATGGCACCAAGCTGTATTTCTCTGTTAGGTAAAGGTCCCGGACCAGTGCTTGGATGCTAGGGTGGGCTGAATGAGGGACAATAAACTGAATTCTTACAAGATGGAGTTTTTGTGGATGGGTGGTTCCTGTGTCCAAGAATTCAGCCTGTTCTGGATGGGGTTTCACTTCCTCTGAAGGAATGCATGTAGTCTGTGGGTGCTCCTGGATCCATCTTCATCACTTGAGGTTCAAGTGACCATGAGTGTTTTTTACCAGCTTCAGCTGGTGCACCAGCTAAAGCTGTTCCTAATAGCCATGTGCTGATAGCGTCAACATTGGACTACTGTAATGCACTCTATGTGGGGCAGAAGCTGCACCTAATGCAAAATGATGTAGCTAGGCTGCCAACTGCAGCTGGAGCTGCTTACTGCAAGCATGTAACACCACTTTTGAAAGAACAACACTGGCTGCTAATTTGCTGCCCAGCCAAGTTTAAGGTTCTGATGTTGACTTATAAAGACCTAAACAACTTGGGACCAAATACCTGAAGGAATGCAGTCTCCCATATTGACCTGCCCATATGTTAAAAGCTT
Source organism: Rhineura floridana (assembly GCF_030035675.1). Taxonomy (NCBI): domain Eukaryota; kingdom Metazoa; phylum Chordata; class Lepidosauria; order Squamata; family Rhineuridae; genus Rhineura; species Rhineura floridana. The sequence continues at coordinate 71,482,645 of NC_084488.1, read as the reverse complement.
CAGATGAGGCCTGTATGGTTGTGCCACAGGCTACTGAGATTCATCTTGAAACAACCAGGGGGAGGGCCATTTTTGTTACAGTGTTCAGCCTGTGGAATCATTGCCCCTCCAAACATCAACTTTATGAAGTTTTTGACACATGCTAAAGATGTTTTTATTAATGCAGGCACTTGCTGGTTATTAATGCTAAACTTTTAGTAGAACTGTGATTTTTGTGTTGTTTTATAAGATATACATTTGCATTGTTGTGAACCACTCTAGTGTTACCGATGAAGGGCCATAAAGAAATATTTAAAATAAAGATACAATGATAAATAGCTTAATATCAAATCAGTGAACTGCAGGTAATATGGCACTGCTGAGGAGCTGTATGACCAAACCTACCCTTTATGAATTTCCTTTCTGCAAGGATCTCAGAAGATGGCATCGAAATTGCTCCATGTTTAGTTGGCTTTTGAAAAGAAAAACACTAAAACTGTTTTGCCTTAATAGCAGTGTCCCATCATACTGCATATTGCTTTAAAAATGCCTCCACCCCATGTTCAAAAACAAGAGCTGAAAAGTCCCTTAGGCACATAGAATTAGTTGCATTAATTCTTTGTTTCCTGATTTGAGAATGTATATGAAGCATGTCTACAATTTAAAAGCTGACTTCAAGCTAGAGTGGGGAACCTATGGCGCTCCAGATATTGGACTCCAATTCCCATCAACCCCAACCAGTAGGGCCAGTGGACAGGGATAATGAGACTTGTAGTCCAACAATATTTGGAGGGCCACAGGTTCCCCATCCAGGCTTTAGACAGTGGATCCTCTGTAGCCCACAGAGTGAACTGACCACTGCCAGACTCTTCCAGTCCTGTGATAAGACTAAGCTCACTGTGTGGCTGGAAAGTACAGACACAGGTCACTCTAGTTATGGTTGCAGCAGAGCACACGTTTAAGTGGACCCTGCAATAAATGCTTGTATGATTGCACTCTGGGAAAGAGACATTTAGGAGATGAAGCATGACATTCTTATTTGGGCAAAGTTTGAATCTCTGTGCAGACTTTTTGCCTTCAAAAAGAGCTGACATTTCAGACCAATCAGTGAGAGAAAATGGATGTCACAATGTTACTTCCAGTTGTCCAAGTTGTCATCTCTCCAAAAGATTGTGGCCACTATGGAATCACATGTCAAAAAGTACATGACTGTTTTAAGAGTCAATGTCAAAGCAGAATGTACAAGTTCAGGATCTGTGAGCATCACAAGGGTTTAAAGACAGAATGGAGGTTTCATAAGAAACACAAGCCTTCTTTTTGTGTTCCTATCCCAAAAGTGTTGCAGATGTCCTTTCCATTTTCACTTTTCTGAGGTTTCATTATGGAATGAAAATGTAAATGATTATGGGTATTTCATAGTTCTTCCAAATAAATCATGTGCTAAATTTTCCATTAATAATATAGGTCAACCTGGCAACAGTTACTATTCACTTCACATTATTTTTCTTTACATGCATTTTTAAGATTCATTTAGATATTTGGCCAGAAGATGCTTGTCTTTGTAACTTACACATACATAATCATATAAATGGTTCAGAAGTGTGCTGGGCCAATTAGCTTAATATGTTTGTCTCAGCTAGAACTAGTCTTAAGTTACAAAAAAGTACATCTTCTAACCAATATCCTATATTAATTTGAAGAACAGTTTCCACTATGTCTAAATGGGACACTTTTTTATTTAAGTCAGCTCACATTTGGACTGTAACTTGTCATGGCAGAATTGCATCACTGATCTAGTTCATACATTCATGGGGAACAATTGCTGAAATAAGTTCATGCAGTAATCCCACTTTTTTAATGGATAAAATATGCTAACAGAGTCCCTACAGAGCTGAGATTCACATAGACGGTTTCCCATTTTCTGGATGGTGTAGGATGGGGTCTTGTTCTTCAAATGTGTGAACCAGGGCACTGATGAATACCTCCCTTGATAAATTCATCACAGGCCAAATGCTATCTGATTTGAAGAAATATATGTTCCATAGAAACGGAGGACATAGACTCAGTCAGCAAGTGAGTACTGTTTGGTTTCATTTTCTTTTTTCTTTTTAAAGAATGTTATTGCTTTTCACTGATGCAATAATACAAAAAAGGACAACAAATACTCATGCAAAACAGGTCCACAAGATCTGGGTCACTTTTACAATTTTGTAAACTATCTCAAATTTACTATACCCCATAAAGGTGCATGCTATTTATCAACTCACTTTTCAAAGATTTGTGGATACCTAGCTCCATGGCAGAAGCCATACATCATTTGGCCATGTGTAAAAAACATAGCCAAGATGTAATTGTGGCTGGAAAAAATCAATCCAGTACAAAGCTGTTGTGAGAATCAGTCCTAACAGGATGAAAAAGTGTATGTCTTGGAACAAACAGCCAAACAAAGGGGTGGCATAGAAGGAATATAGCTGCTGTTATCAGTTGGAGTCACAACAGGTTTCTGGAGTAAAAACTTTATTGCATACATGGGCAAGAATTTGTTCCAAAAATTTGTGACACTGGAGACTTTGTTTCCAACAACTGCTAATACATTTCCTTTCTTTTCCCTGACCATCTTTTCTTTTGCAGAATCATCTGCCTTAGAAACAAAACAAATATGTATAATAATAACCTAGTGTATTTTGTTAAAGAGCAATAGATTTATTATTGTATTTAGTAATAAATATTTGCATATTTTAAAATACTCTTATTTTTTCCTGGAAAATATGTTTCAGTTTCATAGGGATAATACATGGAAGATATAAAACCCTCATAGAGGAAACAGGGTTGGTGGGAATTGTAAAGAAAGAAAAGCAGGAACAGTTTATCAGCAGAAAGTGTTACAATCATAGAACACCCTGTATTCCGAATTGGTTGTTAGTGCTTGGCACAAATGTTCCTCCTTAAGAATCAGATGTTTCAATAGCTCCAGTATAGCAAACCTGGTACCATAAAGTCATTGGAGAAGACAGCAAACAACTTTGTTATCGTAACAGGTTTTTTTTAAAAAAAGAAAACAAAACAATGGATCTAGCAGGTGGCAAGTGGTTGAGACTGGGCCTATCCCCATCTCCAGGGTGCCAAGATATCCCTTAAAGTTTCTGTGGGAGGAATTTGTTGGTGGGATTTGGATTGTAAAGGCACGCGAGCATCTGCTGCCTGCTCAGTCTCATTACCATTCGCACAATTAACTCCTGCAGCTCTCAGCCCAGCAGCAAATGCTGGGGATTCAATTTTACTGCCTCTTTGACAGTTCTCATTATCATTCATTTGAACAGAGAGCTCCTCTACTTCAAATCACTCAAACAAAATTTTTCTGTAAAAAAAAAAATTAGAACATAGAGAGAAATAGCTCCTGTAACCAAGACAGAACTGGCAACAAAAGTTACTTAGAGCAGTTTAAAAACAATGTCCATGACCTGTGCCTAAAGCCAATGGTAAGAGATATAATGGCTTTTATAATTACCCTGCTATACAAGTCACTTTGAGGTATTCTGCTTTTTGAGGCAATTATACATGACCCTTGGTAAGCATCTGTTAGTACTTTTCCACAGAGTTTCAATGGATGGAGATACAGTGGCGTCATGTGTCTTTTTCTAGGAAAGTTCTACAAACTCTCACTTTTCCTCACTTGCATTCTCTTAAACACTTTGACCACAAATATAATGTTCCACTGCCAAACCCATTTACAGGAAAATAGGTGCCGTCAAAATCAACACAATTCACATTCCCATCTTACACTCACATGCTATTTTCTGTGTTGTTGTTTTTTCTAACAGCATTCTGAGGTAGTGTGCAAAGGACTGAAGAGGATTTTTTTAAAAAAAAATGTCCTTTGACAGTCTCTGCTCAGCAGGTTTGATTAATCCATGATAAATTACATAACTGCCTCATACGATCTCTGGAAAGAACAGCTGTGCTTTCCTTTAAGTTTCAGGCCTCTTGACAGATATTCATAAAACTACAGTTAATATGACTGCATGCTGAATTAAAATGGCATGGTAATAACTTTTTGTTCCTGAGCAAATGGAATGTGATCATTCCAAGAAAAATAGACAGACATTCTGGTCTCACTGATTTTAGTTTAAGATTTAGATCTTGTACAGATGATAACTAGTGTTTTATTTATTTGTTAAAAATATTTACAATCCACCCTTCATCAATATACACCCATGGTACAGAACACAAAATAAAAGCAAGCAACCAAATAATAAAACAACAATACATACTGAAATACACCATCAGACAAATAAAGCAGCTAAAAAACAACAGAACAGATTAAACCTAACAAACTTACAAAACTTAACATGCCAGGAGAAATAAGTATGGTCTAACCTGACAACAAAATGACAACAATGTTTATGCCAGGCATACATGTAAGAAGAGGGCATTCCACGGATGGGGCACCACCCGTGCAGAGAGAGGCAAAAAAACACATTTTGTCACTGCTTTCTTAAGACAGTCCAGACATCTTTGGTTGGAAATAGTATTTTATATTCAAAATACACTCCCTCCACCCAACCCTAAGGTCTAAAGTCCCATCTGCACTATACATTTAGAGCAGTATTATACCACTTCAAACAGTCATGGCTTCCCCCAAATAATCCTGGGAACTGTAGTTTGTGAAGGCTACTGAGAGCTGTTAGGAAACCCCTATTCCCCTCACCAAGCTACAATTGCCAAAGTGGTTCAACTGCCAATCCTTCTTCCCAAGGAACTCTTGGAATTGCAGCTCTGTAAGGGGAATAGGGCCTCCTGAAAAACTCTATAAAAGAGATGCAAGGATGACAGATTCATTCATGGAGGAACCGTCTGATGAAGAACCAGAACTTTTAGAATGTGAGGTGAAAGCTGCTCTTAAAATACTTGGAAGAAGCAAATCACTAGGAGCAGATGGCATACCAATAGAGTTGCTACAAGCTACTGAGACTGAATCTGTCCAAATTGTGACAAACATCTGTCAACAAATATGGAAACTAAACAATGGCCCACAGACTGGAAGTGTTCAATATACATCCCAATTCCAAAGAAAGGGGATCCCAGAGAATGCAGTAATTATTGAACTATTGCCTTAGTATCTCATGCAAGTAAAATAATGCTCAAGATTCTACAACAAAGGCTGTTACCATATATGGAGCGAGAAATGCCAGATGTCCAAGCTGGATTTAGAAAGGGAAGAGGCACCAGAGATCACATCATAAACATACATTGGATAATGGAACTGACCAAGGAATTTCAGAAGGAAATCACCCTGTGCTTTATAGATTACAGCAAAGCCTCTGATTGCGTAGATCATGAAAAACTGTGGAATGCTTTAAAAGGAATGGGGGTACCACAGCATTTGATTGTCCTGATGCACAACCTATACTCTGGACAAGAGGCAACTATAAGAACAGAATATGGAGAAGCCAATGGGTTCCCCATCGGAAAGGGTGTGAGACAGGGGTGTATTTTATCACCCTATTTGTTTAATCTGTACGCAGAACATATCATACGGAAAGCGGGATTGGACCAAGATGGTGTGAATATTAGAGGGAGAAATATAAATAATTTAAGATATGCAGACGATACCATACCACTAGCAGAAACCAGTAACAATTTGAAACAAATGCTGAGGAAAGTTAAAGAGGAAAGCACAAAAGCAGGACTACAGATGAACATCAAGAAGACTAATGTAATGACAACAGAAGATTTATGTAACTTTAAAGTTGACAACCAGGACATTGAATTTGTCGAGGATTATCAATACCTTGGCACAGTCATTAACCAAAATGGAGACAATAGTCAAGAAATCAGAAGAAGGCTAGGACTGGGGAGGGCAGCTATGAGAGAACGAGAAAAGGTCCTCAAATGCAAAGATGTATCACTGAACACTAAAGTCAGTATCATTCAGATCATGGTATTCCTGATCTCTATGTATGGATGTGAAAGTTGGATAGTGAAAAAAGTGGATAAGAGAAAAATCAACTCATTTGAAATGTGGTGTTGGAGGAGAGCTTTGCACATACCATGGACTGTGAAAAAGAGAAATAATTCAGTGTTAGAACAAATTAAATCAGAACTAAAATGATGACACTGAGGTTATACTTTATACACATCATGAGAAGACATGATTCACTAGAAAAGACAATAATGCTGGGAAAAACAGAAGGGAGTAGAAAAAGAGGAAGGCCAAACAAGAGATGGATTGATTCCATAAAGGAAGCCACAGACCTGAACTTACAAGATCTGAACAGGGTGGTTCATGACAGATGCTCTTGGAGGTCACTGATTCATAGGGTCACCATAAGTCATAATTGACTTGAAGGCACATAACTATAAGAACAACAACAACAATTTAACAAACCAAAGTTCCCATGATTGTTGAAAGTGGTATAATGCTGCTTTAAATGTATAGTGTGGATGCATCCTTAGACAATGCTGTGGGTATAAAACACCATATTTATTAACTTAATAATTTAGCACATCAGGAACAAAACTTTAGCAAGTGTGGACACACAATCTGAAGGAAACAAGGATAAGAGTTCCCTGCCTCTTGATTGGTTAATACCATCCTGGCTTGAGGCAACCAGCTCAGCCAGAGCGAAAGCAGGCCTTTTGTTATCTGCTCACCCTAAGAGCAAGCAGAAGGGGTATGGTATTGCTCATTGCTACCTAGGAAATATAACCGTATCCTCCCTGTGTAGTGCAATCCCCATACCTGATGGGAGTAATTAATTTAAGAAAAAGAGATACAGCTGCACACATTAAGCACAACATGTAGGGCCCATGTATACCTAACTGAAAAATCCACATCCATATTTGGTTGGTGGCCTCAAGATCCATACATGTCCTGTTGTCAGATTATTGTGAAAATATGATTATCAAGCATCCATACATTTGGGATATTTTTTCTTTAGCATTGGCTGCTCACCTAAGTCCACTCCTTTGCAGTGATTAGTCCATAATGGTCGTTTACTGGTTTGTGGATGTGCTATTGGGTGAGAAGGTGACAAGGGGCTTAGCATTTGACAGAGGAACGCCCATGGACCACCTATTGCAAGAAAGTCCACGGCATTGCATCTGAGCCCACGGACATTAATGCGATTGATTATCAGTTAGGAAAGCTTATCGGTGTTTCGGGGGTATTTCTAATGCAGATTTGTTAACACAAAAATCCATACAAGCTTGCAACATCATATAGATGATGATAATGAGGACACAACGCTGTAACATTGTGGATTATACAGTTGTATGGACGGTCCGTAGTTTAACTGAGTGTCCAAGTTTTGGGGAGATTTGATTGAGATTCAGAGCTGGAGAGTTAAATGTTTCTAAGGGAACATGACTGAGGATCCTAAGGGGGGAGACAGAGAGAGAGGGAGAGAGAGAGAGAGATAAGGGGGGGGAGTCCCAGAGATGTATGGAGAAGAGAACATGAGCCTTCTGACCTCACAAAGCAGCTGCATTGTCAGGGGGTGACAAAGAGTGAGACCTATATCTGCACTCCAGCCCAAGAGTGTGGAACCAGAGACAGGGCCGAGAGGCTGTAATATTTGTTTGTTTGTTTGTTTGTTTGTTTCTAAGCATTTATATGGCAATATTCAACTATTGTGTCTTAACAATTCTCAGCACCCTTCACACACTACACTTTCCAGGGTTGTTTGGGGAAAACCATGACTGTTTGAAGTGGAATAATAGTGGAATAAAGCTGTGGTTTGAATGTGGACCTAGTCTCTCAGCTGATGCAGTGGACCCAGCCTCCCATCTCTGACACTGTAATGGCCATTTGGAATGGCTGCTGTTAGATGAGAGGAGAGAGAGCACCTGATGCAGCTGGTCTCTCATCTGAGCTGATGGAATGGGCCCTGCTTCCTATTCCTATGCAAGCACAGGCACGCTACGTATCCCAGGTTCATTTGGTAACATTCCAAAGCTAGAAGTACCAGGTATAGATCACTCCTGCAAATGTCATCATGGCACTTCTTGTCACTTCTTTAATTAGAGGGAATGGAACTTCCATGCAGCCATCATCAAATTAATTTGCTAGCCCCTATCATAAGTACTGCATTGCATCTACACTTTATGAAAGGTGTTGACTATATTTTATTTATGCCATAACTTTCTTAAAGCCCCATTAGTTCAAATGAGAGGCTTTTATTGCTTTTCCCACTGTGAAACTCTTGGCCATTTTTATGATTTAGTGAAAAAGAAAAACAGGCTCGTAAACAATACACAGAGACTATTTGCGGTCCTTCCTTTCATGTCATTTCAGTAGAAATTTTGCATCCTTGGGGATTTTGAGCTTGATCGATATCAAACCATAGTCAAAAGAGAAGAAGAAAAACCCAATCAACTCTGTGCTAGCATTAAAATAAGAGTGAAAACCACTCTTCATTTCAAAATATTTCATTCCAAGACAGTAGGACAAATTTAGTACTTGGTTCAGTGTATGCAAAAAAAGTTTTTATATTATTACTTTTAAAATAATATTTGTATGACCTTAAGAATACTATATATTTGCTCAAAGTGTAGTAGGCATCAGCTTGGTTATTTGAATGTTCTGACCTTTCACACTTACTGAACTGGAAATCCTTTTTTATAATTCGTTAAACAAGGTAAATAAACATGACATAAATAAATTCTAGCCTGAATCACTCTAAACCCACTTGGCATGACATTATAATTTTAAAATATTTAACATTTTTGTTACTTTTTATCTTAAGCACAAACCCACCCACACTTCTTTATTAGAATGTTCAGCTGCTTTGTCCCCCCCCCCTTCCTGCAATAAAGCCATTAAGCAAATGCAGAATAAGTCAACCACGCATAGTATGGCATATGGGTAATTTCCATTAAAGAAGTTCAGTGTGTGGTTAAAAGTAAAACTTGACACAAAGAAATGCCAGTGTCAATTACATTTAGCATCTGGTTATAGCGATTTAAGTATTATTATACCAGCTCCATGAGGATGTTTCATTGTATCAGGTCAGACTGTTTCTATATGGTGTATTCTGTTGTGGCTAAAGTTAAGTTTGCAAGAATCCATGAGATATAGTAGTGCACAGTTTATATGCACACACACATGATCTAGAATGTCCAGTCCAAACTACAAACATGGTTTTCATTTTTCATTCATTCATGGATATAATGGATTGGTTACCATGTCTCAAGGCTCAGGGTAAGAACCAAAGGAGAGATTTGCTGGATCAGACCAAAGGCTTATCCTGTTTCCCACAGTGGCCAATCAGATACAATGGGACATGAGAGCTTGATTCTTCAGATAACATATGGTGGCAATCATAGGTAATAATGGTTTGGATTCATACTTAGTCATACTTAGAGTAGACCCATTGAAATTAATGGGACATAAATTAGTCATGGCTAAATCAAGTACTATTGATTTCTATGGGCTTGCTCTAAGTATGACTATGTATGGATACAACTTAGTAAGTTTATCGAAACCTCCAACTGCAGTTACGATGCAGCGATGAAGAAGAATGCCTGTCTGATATTCTTATGGTTTTGTTTTTTACTAGGTGCAATTATGGTACATTTAATGCAGTGTTCCTGGACACTTTTGAACATTGTGATATAATACAAGGACAGAGACATCTTTTAAGATATGCTGGGCCAAGGTTGTTTGGAACCTTTCGCTGGCACCTTCTACTGAGCCTAGACAGCAATAGGGTGAAATCACCAACAAAGCCTCTGAACTCTCATGAAGGGTAGCCTCACAAAAAGCATCTGTTGCTGCTGTGTATTTGGATTGTTAACAAGACTATTTCTTGATCAGCTCTGATTTTTTTGGAAAGAAATGCTGAATGATAAAATGAGGAAATATTGTGTCAATAAAAAAAAAATTAACATCTGCTTCTGAACAGATTTTGTGGTGCTATCACTGCTGATTTCACAGCACTTTGAATAAAAACTGAGATTAGCTTATAATTAAGTTGCAATTTATTCTCTTTATATACTTTTTTTTGTAGAAAACAATGAGATTTTACCAGTCTTCTTCAGGTTTGGGAGAAGCCTGGATCATTCTCCAAAAAGGGGAATACAAGAAGGCTCTCAAGTGTGAACATACCACATAATATCATTCACATTGCCCAAACTGGTTTATTCTCAGTAGATTTTGTCATTTACCTAATGTTTACATAGGAACATGCACTGTTTGCTGAGATGATGTCTGTATTGCAATTACTCTTGATATAAAATTCCATCTTAACTATTGTTAACAATAGATAATAGGGTAGCTCAGAAGTCAATAGCCCAAATTCTGTAAACACAGAAAAAGGCTGCATCATTGCTGACCTCACTCTTCTGACAAAGTTTCTAGAAAGCAGAAGCCTTTCTTAGTTCTTCTGAGTTTTCAGATGGTGGTGGAGAGGTAGCTGTGGCAAGGATGTACCAGTATTAAGATCCAGATGCCCCCTGCTCTTAACAAGAGGCTGGCTTTGATAGGATGTTCCTGCTGTAGAAGGGAGAGAAAGTGAATTTTGCTTTTTCCACCTTCCCACTAGAATAAATGTACTGCCTTCAAGTCGATTCCGACTTATGATGACCCTATGAATAGGGTTTTCATGAGGCTGAGAGGCAATGACTTGCCCATGGTCACCCAGTGAGCTTCATGGCTATGTGGGGATTTGAACCCTGGTCGCCCAGGTCATAGTCCAACACCTTAACCACTACACCACACTGGATTCCGCTACATTCCCACTAGAATCCGCTCAAAATCTTTTCTGTCAAAGTGAGTTTATAGCAGCCCACAGGGTAGGCAGATGAGGGTAGAGACTCTTCTTACTCATTCCTCAGACCTCTCTCTGCATGAAGGGTCAAGACTGTAAAGAAGCAGGGGCAGGGCATTCCAGGCAGGGAGTTGCCAACCCTGCTTGGATATGGATATCTTTGCAGAGGATCCCTAGTCAAGCTTTACCAATAGCATCCTACAATGGCCTTCTGGTGACAGGCCTGTCCTGAGGGTATTTAAACCCTTCTTACCAGAAGTAAATTGGCTAGATTAAATGTTCCTTATCCAGGCTCACGAAACTGGTGAGAAGAAAGTATCCCATCACTTAAGTTGGACCTGGGAATACCCTCTTTTAGCTGAGATTTCTATATTGTTTTCCAATCAGATAATTTATTTTGTTTGAATGGTATGCTCCAAACAACTGTGGTTGATACTTAATGTATTATGCTCACTAGGGTCTGTCCCCATGACATAATTAGGACCCGCCCCCTGAAGTCTCAGGGTTTGGAATGGTTCTAACCTGGCAGTCCTAGTCCAGGTTGGCTGGGTTTTGCTCTGAATTTGGGCCTGTTTGTGCCATTGTCTGGCCTGAATTCCTGTTTCTTACTTTTGTATCCAGCTGTAAAGCCAGGACTTGGGAGAAAAGGAAGAGACACCTCCCCCTGTTGCACACACACACACACACACACAAGTGCACACACAGGCACACATGCACACACACTTGGAACTTCTAGTTGGACACTGAATGAGCAGAAAGGTCACGTGCTGCTGAACAGCAACATCTGAGACAGTAGGACACAGCAGCTTGCTACATCAATCCCTTTTTGCATGAGTGAAAAGTCAGGTAAAAAATAAAAGATGTTTCCTCTTATTGTTCCTCAACTTTTCATGGCATTTTCAAGGATCAGAACAAAGTAAATGGTAGACAATTCATGTTTTTATATTCATAAATGGAAAACAATTTGCATATAATATATTAAGAAACTAGAATATTACACTCTACATGAATATTTGTGCTTAAAAATCATGATTTAGTATCTCAGTACTTAAAATTATTCAAATGTTTGTTGTCAAGTCCAGGGCCGGCGCTAGGCATGACTGAGCCCTTGGGCACCAGCCTGCCTTGGGCCTGCAGTGCCATAGCCCAACACCCCCCCATAGAGGTGGTACAAGGCTAATAAGTCCACCCATGTGCCCCACCTACCTCTTGTGTCATGCAAATGGCATGCACACATAGTGTGCATGCCTTCCATCAACCAAGATGGTGGTGGGGCATTAGCCCCTTAGGGAAGTTCCCACCACCATCTTGGGTGATAGCAGGCATGTGTGCACAGTGTGCATGGCATTCACGCTGATGAGAGAGGTAGGTGGGGCATGTGTGCAGGTTTATTGAAGCACACACTGTCTATATTCGGGGAGGTGCCTGGGAGCTCCCTTTCTGCAATCCACAGCAGGGTCGGGTTTTAGGACCTGATGCTGCTGCAGATCATGGAACGGGAGTACCATCCTCTCACTCTAAGGAGGGACCCTTCAGGAGCCCCTCTGGGCTGCAGGGGCCCTCAGTCAGGGCCCAACATGGTCATCCTCTGGGGCTGGCCCTGGTCATATCCCGTAGCTACAACCTCTCACAACATGGGAATCAGAACAACCAATATAACTAGCATTGCTTATTCAGTTTATTTATACATATGCATACACATATATAACCTCTTCTAAAAGGCAACCAATTTAGTGTGAAACTTATTTGCCAAATTCAGTACTGTTATAATTTACATATATTAATAAAATCTACTGACTTTTCTCCCAGAACTTGTAAAACCATCAAAGACTGCCTAGCCTTCAGTCAAATAGATCTGCTGCCTATTTAGAATAAAGATCCTGTCTTTTTAATGCAGAAGAATATAAAAGGAATGAAATGAATGTCAGTTATCAGATAAAGGCCCACAAAGGTTTATATGAATTCTACTGAAGTATATTCTTGAAGCAAAACATGTGTGCATGAAGACGCACACATTGTCTATGAAAGATGGGTTTTTTATCTTCATGTAGAATAATTCAAATTTAGTTGTGATTAAAATGGCTGACATCTTAACAAATCCATTAAATCAATAGGAGACACTGACTGACTGTACCAGCATTAGATCAAAATTTTACTGTCCTATATTATTACTTTTAAATAATAACATGAACTTTACTCCTATACATGAGAAGGTATTTTCATACACCGCGAAATCAGCCCCAAAGTAGCCATTTCTTTGCTAAACATGGAGCTATTTGGAGACAATTTTGTGGTGTATGAAAATACAGTGACTCAAGTGGAATTAGCAGTTGATGTCTATTTTTTTGCCAGAATGACTTGCCTAAGTATTCTATTTTAACCATAGCCCAACTGCTTCCACATAGTATGAAAACAGTCTATGTTTAGGTGTCTGAGGTTGTACTGCCTCAAACTGTTCTTTCCGAATACTTTTTTTTCCAAGTGGGAGCCATAGCCTACAGCTGTGTCTTCTCCACAGAACAGCGATTAATTGTGGCATAATTGCCTATGTGTTTCCAAAATGGTATTCCCACTGGTTCTCTCTTTTCTTGCGTAACAGATGGCATGCTGAGTATACACATCCTACAGAGTGGAAGATACTACCCAAATCTGTGTGCATTTGTCAACAGCGTTACAGATGATGAATATGGGACATGTTTGTAGAATTTCTTTCACAGAGAGGCTCCCCTGACATCTACCATGCTATCTTTTAGACACCAGGCAAATACTTTAGTCTCCCAAGCTTAAAACTTTGAGTTCTGACCTTTTAATCTGCTTCTTTGAATATGTCAGTTACATTGTTTGTGGTTTATTGATTTATTTGATTTTACTGCATTACTTTATTGAACCACTCTGGGAACTACACAGGCTTTAGGCTTGATCCAACAGCACTCTTCTCATGTTCCTATAAATGTTCTTGAAAGATGTTAGACAGGGATCCCCAAACTTTATGGGCACAGAGGCACATTGGGAAACCTTAGAAACTTTTGTGGGAACCACAAAATATCCCTTTCACATAAGAAAAACTGGTGATGGTCAGAACTCCCCCCCCTCAAAAAAAACAACCACCCATATAAAACACAAACAATAAACAGGCAATCCCCATCAAGCAACTCCCCTTTTCTAAAGGCAGTGGAGCTTGGGAGGTGCCATGGTGGGATGTCAAAGGGTGTCATAGCACCCATGGACACCACATTGTAGATGCTAGAATAAGGCTATCAATGACTACTAATCATGATGGCTATATTAAACCTCCCAGTTCAGAGGCAGTCTCTGAATTATCAGTTACTGGAGAAAAACAGTTGCAGAGTGTTCTCATGTCCTATCTGTGGGCTTTCCAAAGACATCTGGTTGGCCACTGTGGGAAGCAAGATGCTGGGCAAGGTATTTCTCCTCCATTCCTAACTGAGGCTGCAATCCAATACATAATACTTGGGAGTAAATCTCAATGACCCCCTCTAGGATGCACACCTTAACATGGTGAGCGGTTTTTGGAGTGTTGAAGAAGCTCATGACAGATGCTCTTGGAGGTCGCTGATTCATAGGGTCGCCATAAGTCGCAGTCAACTTGGAGGCACATAACAACAACACAACAAAGTCTCATTGAACCTAATGGAGCTTTCTTCTGAGTAGACATGTATTGGATTCAGAGCTTGGAAAAGTTACTTTTTTGAACTACAACTCCCATCAGCCCCAGAGCTGATGGGAGTTGTAGTTCAAAAAAGTAACTTTTCCAAGCTCTGATTGGATTGCAGCCTTAGTTAGGAATGGAGGAGAAATTCAATTCAATTCACATTTAAAGCTGAATCTTTCAAATTCAAATTCATACTTTCCAAAACATGAGAACCAAAACATGGCCATTCTTCAAAATTCATGCTTATCCAAATTTTGTGATGCAATTCTCCAACCAATGTTTTGAAAGATGCATGTATTAGGGGAAAATGTGCATATAATTCCCACCATCATCAGACCCAAGGGCTCTGGCGATGGTGGGCCTTTGCAGCCATGCTGAGGAAGAACTGGCATGGCTTCAAAAGCCCCCCTTTCCACTAGGCGTGATGTGGCCACGTGCGCCTGTCACATAGGGGGCAGTGCAGGGTGGCTATTTAAGCCCTGCTCCGTCTCCACTTGGCCTCTTTCTGGCCTTACGTGACAGCTGGGCAGGACGGGACCTACCTTGTTTGAGGGGTTGCGGCCTGATCAGCTGGAGCGTGGGGATTGAGGGAGCAGTTGAGTCGATCAGCTGTAGCGTGGTGCTCTGGCGATCGGCTATAGCGCGGCAATTGGTGGTTGCAGGCCTGGTGAGGGCCTGGAGAGCAGCAGCGACTGCTGCGCAACAGCGATTGGCGGCTGCAGGGCTGTGTGGGCCTGGCACGGGCCTAGTGGAGTGGCAGTGGCACACTAGTGGAGCAGCAATGGCAGCGAGGATCCAGCGTGAGCTTCCTGGTGGACCTTCTTGGGCCTGTATGGTTTGAGGGGTGGCAGTTGGGCCTCTTCCCAGGGGCTGCAGAGGGCAGCGGTGGCCTGGCGGCTTTCCTGGGGGTGTTGGCCTTTTGCCTTGGCAATAGCGGCTGGTACCCTTTGGTGGTTTCCCAATAATTTTTGGTGGGGAATTTTCTGTCCCTGGGGGGTGGCAGGTGGCCATTTTAGGCTATTCTGCTGATTTCCCACCTCTTTTAGGTGTGTGTTTTCTGCTCCCAGGAGGGGTTGGCATCCATTTTGGAGTGGCCAGCTTTTGGGGCAGCCATTTTGGCCTTTTTGGGTGCATTGGGTTGCCTGGAGTGGCCATTTTGAACCTATTTTGAACATATGTTGCTACCTTGTGTGTGGCAGCCATTTAGGAGTGGCCATTTTGGAGCACATTTGGCTCCCTCATGTAGGCGGCAATTTGAGCACATTTTGCTGCCTCGTGTGTGATGGTCATTTTGGGACACCATTTTGATTTATCTGTTTTGGTTCTTGGGACAAGGGTTACCCAGTGGGTGCTATTATGCCTTTCAAGAAGGGTGCCGGGGCCTCGAAAGGTAAGCATAAAATTTTGAAGCGGCCGGCTCAGAGGCCACCTCCTCCACCTCAGGAGTCCTCATCCTTGGAGGATGATGAGCCTGATATGGCCTTAGTGTTAGCCCACATTGAGTTTCTAGAGAGGTGGAATAGGTGGCCTCAAGAGGCTAGTAGGGTGAGGGTTAAGGCAGCTAAGGGTCCTCAGAATAAGAACAGTCAGTATGGCACTGATTGGGATACTGTTTTAGGCCAATTGGCTATGCTGGAGGGCTCCTCAGGTCAGTTTGCACCTCCTTGTTTGGTGCCTGAGGTGGAGGCTGTGGCTCCTGGGAGTCCTGCAGTAGAGAAAGCTGCAGCCCATCTGGGTTATGGTGAGTCCACAGGTAATGTGTGGGGAATGCCTGGGGGGCCTGGGATGGGGCCTGGGGGCAGGCCGTGGGGAATGGCTCAGGGGTGGCCTTATTCTCCTTATGAAGGTGCAGTGCCTTCTGGGTATGGAAGGGGGATGTCTCCTCCTGTCCAAGAGCAGCCTCCGGTCCAAGAGCAGCAAACTAGGCCGGTTTGGACTTCTATGGGTGGGCCTACCATTGGGCCAGCTCAGATGCCTGCTGATCCTTTGGCTGATGTTCAAGCTGGCGCCTTGCCATTTGGGGAGACATCCGCTCCCCTGGGGGCTCATTTGTTGCTGGCAACAAAAGAGCGTATATGGAAAGGGGATACGTTGATGTGTTTTCCTTATTATACCGAGAGCCCGAACAGAAGGAGAAGGACATGCAGGAGGAAAGGCCGAATGAGAAACTTAAAAAGAAAAAGGTGGATAGGACCTGGGGCAATTGGTTGGCAGGGTTTTTGATCTATATGGGGGTAGTGATCCAGCGCCAGCCTATGAGGGCGGTGGCCTTGGTGCAGTACCTTGATATAGTTTTTAGAACGCATACAGAATTCATGGGATCAGCATGGCTGGCCTATGATGAACTTTTTAGGATGAGGGCAGCAGTGGATGTTCACCTGCAGTGGGACAGGAAGGACCCAGAGTGGTGGTTGCAGTGTATGACTGCAACTTGACTCCTGCATGGTGACAGGGCAGATTTGCTTGGTAAGACTGCCAGTGTGGCTCCTACCCGTGGGTCCATGGAGCAGGGGTTCAACCCCACCTGCTCTGTTGGCAATTCAGCACTAAGGGCTTTTGTAACAGAAACCCATGTAAATTTAGGCACGAGTGTTCCATTTCTGCTGGCTCCCATCTCTTCACCAGTTGCCCTAGGGCTTGAGGATTTAAGGGTTTTCAAAAGGGGAAAAAAACAGGGGCTGGAGGACAGTCTTCAGGAAAGGGGTCCCACACCGATTAAACTTCCGCAGCTTAAGCATTTGCTCTGGTATTATCCCAGAAGGGCAGCTGCAGCTTATTTGGGGGAAGGTTTTCATTCTGATTTAGGGATTCCAGTTGTTGGGGAGCATAGGCCTTACATGTCAAGGAATCTTAAGTCTGTGGTGGGAATGGAGTTAGTGGTGCAGGAGAAAGCAACAAGGGGTGGCTGAGAGATTGGTCTTGGGCTCATTTGATCATCTTCCCATGCCCACTCTAAGGGTTTCCCCCTTGGGCATCATTTCTAAGAAAGACCCTGGACAGTTTAGGTTCATTCATCTCTTGTCTTACCCCAGGGGGCAGGCAGTGAATGATGCTATTCCCGAACATTTATGTTTGGTGCGTTACACTTCCTTTGACAATGCAGTTTTGATGGTCCGGAGTTTTGGCCAGGGCACTCTCATGGTGTGATATTAAGTCAGTGTTTTGCCTCTGGCCAGTCCACCCTTCGGACTTTGATTTGTTGGAATTTTCTTTGAAGATTGAGCTTTGCCCATGGGGTGTTCTATTTCTTGTTCAGCTTTTGAACGCTTTAGTGCATTCCTTGAGTGGCTCTCAGGAGGCGAGCTGGCTGAAGTAGTGCATTATTTAGATGTGGTTCTGTTTGCTGGCTCTGCTGGTTCACAGCAGTGCAGGCAGCTGATAGGAATGCTTGGGCAGTGGGCAGAGGAGTTAGGTGTGCCTCTGGCCAAAGAAAGTCTGAGGGCCCGTCACCTGTGCTTACCTTTTTGGGGTACTGAACATGACTCGGTGGCACAGGCTTGTCGTTCACTGGCAGTCAAATTAGGGGATGTGAAGTGCAGGGCTGATAGCATGAGGGAAGTTAGGAAAGTTACACTCACAGAGCTTCAGGAGTTGGTAAGGCATTTGAACTTTGCATGCAGAGGCATAGCACCTGGCAGTGTTTCTGCACAGGATTTGTGACCGGATGAAGGGCCTAAGCAGGCCTCATCATGGAGGGTGAGTTGTAAATACCCTAGGATGCCTCTGGAGGCTTTAGGCTTTGGGGTTGCTTTCTGGGATAGATGGGGTGCTGAGGCATGGCCTGTGGCATGGGCAGAAGCTGGCATCACTAGGGAGTTGACAGGAATGGCCCATCTTGCAGACTGGTATCAGGAGTAGCAAACACCCCTGAGAAGTACGACAGGTGGACTTCATACATGGTGCATTGTGTCCAAGACAGTGGTGGCCATGCTTTCTTGGCGATCATTTCATCACTTTAAGAAAGGCATAGTCCTGAAGGCACATGGGGCCATCATGTTGCTGATGATAAGCAGGCTGGGTTTGATCAGTGCAGGGATGGGGACTGCCTGGGAACAAGTAGGCTGCCTTGGGTTTCTTGAGGAAAGAAAGGCAGGATATTTACTCTACATTTGGAATATACCATTTCTAATCCCAACTGCTTTAATGTTATACTGAGTCAGTAAAGCTGCTCTGATAATTAAGTAGCAGATTACCCAGTATGGGATGTTATGGAAACTATTACTCACATTACAATAAAGTGCAGTGACCACTCTCTGCCTTTGAGAGGCTGACTACAGATTTTTATTACTGGCATGTTTGGGGTTGGATCTCAACCAGTTCAGTGTACACTCTTTCAAGATTGGTGTGGATTTTACAGCAGCTATGTTGGGTTTGGGAGCACAGCCATGCAGGCTGTGGAGCACTGGCAACTGAGTGCTTCCCAGGCTTGTGTCAGGCCAGTTAAGGGCCCACATGGACCGTTGTGCTAAAGATCATGCTGTCAATTGTTCTTTCTGTTTTAACAGGTTGGAGGGTGCTGGAGAGAGTCAAGGTACTCATGTGTGGCCACAGATGGAATTCTGGGCCAAGAGGAGAGTGTCACAGATCAGGCCCGGAACCCAGTTGGGGCTCAGCCATTGTGCTTTGGTCCAGTGGCTAGGTAGATGTGGCATGCTGTGGGAATGTCTCCTACAAATCCTGATGCATCATTGGTGCAGCACCCTCCACAGGTTTTGGTTATCCATTAGGGAGGCAATGACCTGGGAGTGTTGGAGGGGATAAGCCCTTATCATTCAGGTTTGCCTGGACTTAGAGGCCATATGTAGAGGGTGACCTGTGACTGTTTGGTCCGATATCCTCTCCAGGAGGACTTGGGGGTGGGTGGGATTGACCCCAGGAGCAGGAACATTATTATTATTATTATTATTATTATTATTATTATTATTATTATTTATACCCCGCCATTTTTCCAAAACTGGAACATGGCTAGTGAAAGGTAAATAGGGAAGTCTGGCTCGCCCTTGCTGATAAGCAGGGTGAGGTAATACATTATCCGGAGGTGAAGTGTGGCAGGGCTGATCTTTACAGGCCAGATGGTGTTCATATGTCTGACCTGGGTAATGATCTGTTTCTTTCTGATCTGCAGAGTGCCCTCCATGAAATCATTTGCCACAGGTGGGGAAAAAAGAACTAAGCTGAGGCTTGTCCTGTGGTGGATATGTGCGGAATTTCACAAGGTAGGGTTTGGTGACCATCCTTAGGCACCCTTTAAGGTGATCGGTGGGTTCTGAGCAGAGCTTGGAAAAGTTACTTTTTTGAACTACAGCTCCCATCAGCCCAATCCAGTGGCCATGCTGGCTGGGGCTGATGGGAGTTGTAGTTCAAAAAAGTAACTTTTCCAAGCTCTGGTTCTGAGGCCTGACTTCCAGGTTGTGCAGCCGGTTGACAGGATAAGGCTCACCTTTGGGGCTAACCTGTAACACCCACTCAGAGTTGTGCAGCCCTGAGGGGGCTAAAGCAGGAAGGCCTCCATAACCACCCTGCAGGGATGGGGCCTGGAGAAGGGATTTGGGCTTGGACCACCCCCTTTCCCATGGCAGGGTGTCCTCGCCCGACTGTGTTCTGCACTTGTCTCTGCAGATCATTTTATTATGCAATCAAGCATGTAATTGGCTTTATTCTAATAAACATGGCCCTTGATTTACCCACACTTCATCTTGTCTTGCCTCTACATTTCCAGGCTATGCACTGCAAATGAATATATTCATGGAAATAACATAGAAAAATGCATTATGTTAGAAGACATTGCTTGCAAAAATTGTCTATTAGTCAAAACTGCACACAAAAATGTGTTTATTAAGAGAAATGTGCACTAAAATGCTGAAGAATTTTCATGAGAATTTAAAAGAAAAATTGCAGAAATGTGGAGAACTGAATTTAAGACTGGAAAAATGAGAAATGAAGAGAACCAAAACTGACAGATCTTGCCATCCGTAGTCTCAGCATTGCCTCTCAGCAGGGAGGAGAATGGAGACAAAATGAGTTAGTTGGCTCTGCCTGCCACTGGCTCTGGCTCCACCTACTGTTGGTTTCCCTGCCTTCTGCCGTACCATTCTCAATGAGCACCACCCACCGCTGGTAGGCAACATATCAAAGAACTCTCAGGCTGCAGTCCTATACCCACTAGCCTCAATAGGACTTACTTCTAACTAGACATGTATAGAATTCCACTTCAAGACTCCAAACTCCAGGAAAAAAATGTTAATTTGAAGATGACTTGAATGAACTGTTGCCGCACCTTAAAACTGTAGGAAGGAAGGAGCCATAAAAAGTTGACCCAAACAGTTGTGCTTCCTGAAACTGCTCTAGGATAGGTCAAAATGATATTTCCTAAAATGCTGGTGTCTGAATTGCTTCTTTCTCCAACAGTCACTATTCAGTGTGTGCTATTCATTTTCTGAGTTTAGCTGTTCTCCCGCTATATGTTTGATTTCTCAGCCAATATGCTGATGTTTCACTGCCTTCTGCTCAGCTTCTATATTGACACTTTCCATGCTTTCTTTCCTGCCCCCTCCAATTTTCCAATATTTGATGCAAGTACCAAATTTATTTTTCTACTGCCTTTGTTTACTATGGTTATGGGAATTGGTAGTTTCAAGTTCTGTTAAAATGTTGGTTATATGTTCCTTTTATGGTATAGTGACCACTAACAGAAGAGATCAAGACTAAATAAACAAAAACTGAGCCTTGGAATAAACATTTTTTCAGAAGATCCTACTTCATCACAGTCCTAATGAAAGCAAAACTCTTATCAGTGTCAAGAAGTCTGATAAATTATTGAATTATTGAATAAACCTAAAACGATTTTGGGATGCAACAAAAATAAAGATGTTGGTGGGTTGGAGGGCAAAGTAGCTTGTGATGTTTATGTGTTGAATACATGAACATAACATAAGAAGAGCTGTGCTCGATGAAGGCAAAGGCCTATCTAGTCCACCATTATTTTCTTCCAGTGGCCAACCAAATGCCTATGGGAAGCCCTCAAGCATCTGTTGGCCACTCTCTGAGTAGAGAGACCAACTTGTGATTTCCAGCAACTGGCATTCAAAGGCATACTGCCTCAGTGGAGATAGAAAATAGCCATCATGGCTTGCAGCCATGAATACCTTTAGTCTCCATGAATTTGTCTAATCTTTTTTTAACGGATTCCAAGTGTGGTCAAACCATAGATTTGTATAAGCACATTATGGTTTTGGCAGTTTTATTTTCAGTCCCTTTCCTAATGATCCCTAGCATGGAACTGAGGAGTAGGTAGCACTGCCAATTGCCTGGGATGGACAGAAAGCCCTGTTTTAATTACCATTGTCCAGTGGCTAGTTAATTTGCTTTATTCTGTTTTTATTTTTGTTTTACAATCTCCATTCCATTTTTCCAGCAAGACTGGTCTTCAAGTCAACTTAGAATTCAAGTTGACGTATACGATTTTAAACAATACCAAAAAAAATTACACCACTTTTATTTATTTATTTATTTATTATTTGATTTATATCCTGCCTTTCCTCCTGGAAGGAGCCCTGGGCAGCAAACAAAAGCTCTAAAAACTTTAAAACATAAAAACAAACTTTAAAACACATTAACACAAAACATCTTTAAAAACATTTCTTAAAAAAAGATTTCAAAACATTGTCTAAGATTAAAAACATTTTTTTAAAAAGGTGGTTTAAGAACATATTAAAAAGCAATTCCAACACAGACACAGACTGGGATAAGGTCTCAACTTAAAAGGCTTGTTGAAAGAGGAAGGTCTTCAACAGATGCCGAAAAGATAACAGAGATGGTGCCTGTCTAATATTTAAGGGTAGGGAGTTCCACACAGTAGGTGCCATCACACTAAAGGTCCATGTCCAAGTGCCTGGAATCCGTGAGTGGATGGATGGGAAGGAACAGGCTGAAGCTAAATCCTGACAAGACCGAGGTACTGCTTGTGGGAGACAGCGATAGGCTGGGTTCTGTTGACCTGAGGTTTAATGGGGTACAATTGCCCCTGAAGGACCAGGTCCGCAGCCTGGGGGTTGTTCTTGATTCCAGGCTGTCCATGGAGGCTCAGATTTCGGCAGTGAGCCGGGCAGCCTGGTACCAACTACACCTCATACGCAGGCTGCAACCCTACCTCCCTGTTCATCAGCTCCCACTGGTAGTACATGCCCTGGTCACCTCTCAATTAGACTACTGCAATGCGCTCTACGTGGGGTTACCCTTGAAAACGGTCCGGAAACTTCAACTGGTACAGAATGCGGCGGCTCGTTTATTTACAAACAGCCGTCGCCGTGATCATATTACACCAGTATTATTTAATCTACACTGGCTTCCAGTAGTTTTCCGGGCCCAATTCAAGGTGTTGGTGTTAACCTTTAAATCCCTATATGGTTTCGGCCCGGTTTATCTGAAGGAGCATCTCCAGCGTCACCAACTATGCCGCCCGACAAGATCTGCCACGCAGGTCCTTCTCTCAATCCCACCAACAAAAGTAGTGAGGTTGGTGGGGACTAGAGAGAGGGCTTTTTCGGTGGCGGCCCCCACTCTCTGGAATTCCCTCCCGTTCGATCTTCGACATGCCCCTTCCCTGGATACCTTCCGCCGAGCATTAAAAACTTGGCTGTTTGGTCAGGCCTTTGAGACTATCGGGATGGGCTAATTATATACTCAATCCCCGCTGCTATGTATTACAATTGCTGCTATTCTGTCACTGGTGATTATTTGTATTTTATTGTATTTATTGTATTTACTGTATTTTGTATTTTATTGAATTTAATATGTACGCCGCCTAGAGTGGCTTCGGCCAGATAGGCGGCCTAAAAATTAAATTATTATTATTATTATTATTATTATTATTTCCTATGTTGTGCAGAACAGACCTCTTGATAAGATGGTATCTGCAGGAAGTCCTCACCTGCAGAGCACAGTGATTGACTGAGTATATAAGGGATAAGACGGTCTTTCAGGTATCCTGGTCCCAAGCTGTATAGGGCTTTGTATACCAAAACTAGAACCCTGAACTTGGTCCGGTAGCAAATGGGCAGCCAGTGCAATTCTTTCCGCAGCAGGGTGACATGTTGACGATACCCTGCCCCAGTGAGCAGTCTCGCTGCTGCATTTTGTACCATACAGCTTAAAATACAAAATATACAGAAGTAGTAACAGCATCTGAAATAATAAGCTATTGAATATGATTTGCTTTCAAAAGGTCTGTTTAGCCTGTTATTGAAAAGATAACAAGGCCAGTTGCTGGGGGAATGTGTCCATGCAGGGATTTCTGCAATCAGGCCACTGCCACAGAAAAAGGCCCTGAATCTGGTAGCCATTCGGCCAACTTCTGAAGGTGGTAGTTCCTGGGGCAGGGTCCCATATCTCATCTGGGAGAAGGTGGTCCTTGACATACTGTGGCCCCACAATTTAGGGCTTTATAGGTTCAAAACCCACTTTGAATTGTGCCCACAAACAATCTGGGAGCCAAGACCTTTAAAAACGTCTGCAAAGAACAAAGAGCAACTAGTGTTCAAGCATTAGTATAAAAGAGAGAGACCCTGTACGTTTTGCCACCACAACTAGAATGGGGTGGAGTTCATTATAAAACTTTAGAACTGTAGAAAATGTAAAGTCAGATGTGGAAAATCCCTTGAGTTTTAATTTCAGCACAAAATTATGGCTTCTGGGAAATGCATGAATAGGAATAAAAGGGCATGAGTGGAGTACTTTATTGTAACCATGAGTGATCTCCTTTTAGCAAGTAATTTTCTACCTGTAACTGGAGAGATCTGCATGTGTTGCTAGATATTGAAATGTGAAGCTACGTACATCTTATCCTCATCCAGCATAATTAATATTATGAAAGACTTCATTATGGAAAACCAAAATAAAACAATATTCTCTTCCTGGTTTCTAAGGACAGAGAAATGTCAGTTGGAGTTTGTAGTCTTCATGTCATGCCACATGAGGAAAAAGTCCGATGCTAGTCTGGCAGATACAACTGCATATGTTGCAAACATTTATTGGTGTTAGTGTGACAGACGGATTTCATTGTTTTGGCTTTGTAACATACAGAAACTGGACACATTGCTCCTCAAACACAGAAAAGGCCTTGTGACACAAACATCTCTATTTAAGGCAGTCCAATGCAGCGAGCCTCCAACTGGATCTGTCATCCACCCTTCAATGTTGTCTTTTAGAATGCCTACTGCCTCTGTATCTAAGGATAGCTAACAATGATGATGATTAATTACCTTTCTACCCTGCTTCCCAGCATGTGCTCAAAGTGGCTTGAAAATGAATGGACTGCCTTCAAGTTGATTCCAACTTATGGCAACCCTATGAATAGGGTTTTCATGGTAAGCGGCATTCAGAGGTGGTTTACCATTGCCTTCCTCTGAGGCTGAGAGACAGTGACTGGCCCAAAATCTCCCAGTGGGCTTCATGGCTGTGTGGGGATTCGAACCCTGGTCTCCCAGGTCATAGTCCAACACCTTAACCACTATACCACAGTGGCTCTCATCAAAGTGGCTTATAAAGCATAAAATACAGTACAAAATACACAAAAGTTGAACAATAAACTTTAAAATATTTAAAAATAAATCAAAACCATACGAAAACTACAGAATACAATTTCTTGTTCCAATCATTTTTGCATGAGGAAGAAAGCTCTCCTTGAAGGCTTAGCTTTTACTCATTTGCTAAGAAAGGACAATGTAGTGTCCAGATAGGTGTCCTCAGAACAGAGTTTCAGAGGTGACAGCAAGATTATGGAGAAAGCTCTAGTCCTTGTTCTCATCTGGTAGATTTATAATAATGACAATACCCTTTGTAGTGTCCTTGGATGATATTAAAGCTGATGGTGGGACCTAAGGAAAAAAATCTTTCTTCAGTTTGATTTATGGAATTACTTCCCTGCTCAGTTGACTATAGGAAACCATTTTAGTGTAAGAAAAACCTTTATACAGACCATTACTAGTTCTTATCATCTCAGACCCTGTATGTGTGTGTGTGTGCGTGCGTGCATGCATGCATGCACATGTTCCAATGTTCATCACTTTACATGTAATGGTCCTTCATAAGAGCAGCACCTGCTTTGGAGGAGGAGCCCAGGGCAGCAAACAAAAGCACAAAAATCACTCTAAAACATCATAAAAACAGACTTCAAAATATATTAAAACAAAACATCTTTAAAAACATTAAAACAAAACATCTTTAAAAACATCTTTTTTTAAAAAAACCTTTAAAACATCTTAACACAGATACAGCCTGGGATAAGATCTCTACTTAAAAGTCTTGTTCTAAGAGGAAGGTCTTCATTAGGTGCTAAAAAGATAACAGATATGGCACCTAATATTTAAGGGGAGGAAATTCCAAAGGGTATGTGCCACAACACTAAAGATCTGCTTCCTATGTCATGCAGAACAGACCTCCTGATAAGATGGTATCTTCAGGAGGCCCTCACCTCCAGAGCACAGTGATTGACTGGGAATATATAAGGAGTAAGATAATATTTCAGGTATCCTGGTCCAAGTTGTATAGGACTTAGTAAACCAAAACCAAAACCTTGAACTTAGCCTAGTACAACTGCACTGGGCAGAGAGTGCACTTCTTTCAGCAGCAGGGTGACATGTTGGTGATACCTTGCCCCAATAAGCAGTTGTTTTGCACCAGCTGCAGCTTCCAGACCAACCTCAAGGGCAGCCCCACATAGAGTGCTTTACAGTAATCCAGCCTGGAGGTCATCAGTTCATGGAACAGTGGCCAGGCTATCCCAGTCCAGAAACGGCCACAGCTGTCTTACCAGCGAAAGCTGATAACAGGCACTCCTAGCTACTGAGGTCACCTGGGCCTCTAGTGACAAAGATGGATCCAGGAGCACTCCCAGACTACAAACCTGCTCTTTCAAAGAGAGTATGACCCCATCCAAAGCAGGCAACTGACCAATTATCCAAACTTGAGAACCATAACCCACAGCTCCTCCATCTTGCTAGAATTCAGACTCAATTTATTGGCCCTCATCCAGCTCACTACCAAGTCCAGGCACCAGTCCAGGGATTGCACAACCTCTCCCGGTTCAGATGTTACAGAGAAATAGAGCCGGGTATCGTCATTGTACTGCTGACACCTCGCCCCATATCTCCTGATGACTGCTCCTCTTCACATAGATGTTAAACAGGATGGGGGACAAGATGGTACCCTGCGGCACCCCACCACACAACGGTCAGGGGGTCAAAAGAATCGCCCAATGCTATTCTCTGAAAATGACCCTAGAGATAGGATCAATTGTATCAAAAGCTACAGAGAGACCAAGTAAGGATAACAGGGTTGCCCTTCCCCTGTCCTTCTCCTGATAGAGGCCATCCATCAGGACGACCAAGGCTGATTCAATCCCATAACCAGGCCTGAACCCAGATTGGAATGGGTCAAGATAATCTGTTTCATCGAAGAGTACTTGCAATTGCTGCACCACAACCCTCTCGATCACCTTCCCTAAAAATATTTGTGACCAGGCAGTAGTTTTTACAAACCAGTGAGTCCAGGGTGGGCTTTTTCAGGAGCAGTCAGAACACTGCCTCTTTCAGGGCAGCTGAAACCACTCCCTCCCACAACAACAGGTTGCCCACACTCTGGATCTACTCAGTCAAACCCCCTCGGCAAGCTTTAATAAGCCAAGAACGTCAAGGGTCGAGAGGACACGTTGCTGGCTGCATTATCACAATCGCCTTGTCCACATCATCAGGCTCCATCAACTGAAAGCAATCCCAAGAAGTTGCAGCAGACATTGCATTGAACACCTCACTGTGTGGACTACAATAGATGTGGATGGGGCATCAAGATTGCTACAGAGGTGAGCAAGTTTACCCTCAAAGTGCCTTGCAAAGTGCCCATGGAAATTAGATAGGCTCCGACAATGTACACATTTCATCAGATGCTAACAACTTTTTTTATTTTCATAGGTGTTCCCAGAAGGATGAGTTGACTAACGGGCGGCATCTGATTAAGTTTCTGAGAACTGTTTTAATAGTTTTTACTTGCATTTTATCTTTTTACTTGTTATATACTGCTATGGTATTTTGTAACATTTAGAGATTTATAAATATTCCAAATAAATAAATAAATACTATATCATGTACTATGGGTGACATTCAACTAAGTCATGTCTAGGGTAGTTCTATGGCCATAAATTACTTAAATCCATTGATTTCAGTGGGTCTATTCTGAGTATGACAAATGTTGGATACCACACCATAACATTTAACATAAATAAATAATTCCCAGACTTTCTTTAGCCACTGTATTTTAATTGACCTTTTTTCTGCCTGCCTTGTCTTATAAGGATTAACCTGCTGCAGTAGTTGTTGAGGGAATAGAACCATATAATAGCAGAGTTCAAATGGGCTATAAGACCATCCAGTCCTGCTCAATGCAGGAATCCAAATTAAAGCATACCCGACAGATGGTACAATAGACTGCAGTTGATTACACATAGCCAATAAGTTCTGCTACGGAAAAACTATTTGAAAATGACAATTTTGTGCCACCACACAGTTTCTGAAAAATTTATAGTTTCTGAAAAATTTATAGCACTGAAAATGGAACAAAAATCTACATTTTTGAGTCCCAGTAATATGTGAAAGAAGATATATGCTACATTTTCTGCTTTTTATTATGTAAAAGATTTATGTCTGGTTGTCTTTTTAGCGAGCAGATGTGAAGAGATTTCATGACATTCTGCATTCATTGAAGAGTGCCAACTTGTCCCTTTATACTCTACTGCTGTTATATTCTAAAGAAAAATAACTTTCATTAGGCTGGTAAGACATAAACTTCATGCTCTGTGGCTTCTAGAAAAATTAGGATTTCACCTCTGCATTTTAATGCATCACATTCATGAAGAACATCCACATGATATGTGATGATTGTCCATGACTGATATTCATTGTGAGGAAATTCTGATATCATAAAGTCAAATTAAATTACCTATAAAATGTTACAAACTGGCTGCATGGTGGATTGTGCTACAATTATATGACCTAGTTCTGGTCATTCGAAGAACAATACTGATCCAATGTGAAAGAGAGTTGATATTTCTCAAAAACTCCAGAGACAGGGTATTCAAGAAAGGTCAAAGTAAACAACTAGAACTCTTTCAGGTTGAAATTCCAGATTTACAACTGGATAAGGGACAATCTTGAAAAATAGATCTTTCAAGGAAAAAAAGAATGATCCATTATATCAGAGTACATTCAGCTGTCTTCCTTCAAATTGACAAGAGATACATTTTTATTTCATTTTACCTATTTTAAAAGATGTATAAGTGGCTTAACATTAAACATAACAAAGTGGTGTGCAAAATAAAAACAACAACAAAAAGCACAACATAATCCCCATTCAGCTCCCAGGCTCTGAAAGAGCTCTGGGACAAGTGGGCTTTGCAGCTGGGCCATGTCAAAGCCTGGCATGGACTCAACCACTTGATGTGCTTAGCGCGCATGCTACGTCTCTCTGGGGAGCGGAGATGGGTTGTGGGCCTTTTAAAGCCCGCTCCACCCTCTTTCAACTCTTGGTGTTTACCTGACAGGATCGAGCAGCGAGGGAATGGTTAGAGGCGGCAGCGGCAGCGGCAAGCGTGACAAAGAGCAGTGTGGGATCTGTTTGAGAAGCACACTGCGGCCAGCAGCTAGGGAGCGGCTGAAGAAGGCGTCCAGCAGTTGGTGTGGTTGCCATGGGTGGCAGCAGCTGCGTTGGAGGTTTGACCATGGTAGTGGCTGTGCTGGCCCTGCTCTGGCCTGTTAGGCTTTGGGGAGCAGCCAGCAAGGGACTCAACAGTAGGGCCTGTGAGGCCTAAGGTGGGAGTAGGCTTCAGTGGTCAGGGGTGGGGGCAGTATTCTGGTTCCCTCCCCAAAAAGGCTCACCCATAAGGTGAGCTTAAGGGATCACATGCTAATGCTTTGCATGATATTTCAGATCGCCTTGCAGTGCTTGAGGGATCTTGCGCTTCTGTGTGTGGGGGGGACCTGTTATGGAAGTAGAGGAGACTTTGCCAGATTGGGGTTCTGATGAATATACACACTCAGCACATAATTTGAGTTGGACAGGGTGGCCTGCAACTGCATCGGGTGTACCTTGGGGTTTACGGCAGGGCTGGCCATATGGGTCACCATTTTTTTGCATTTCCAGGTCCTTATGGGATTGAGCAGGAAGATTCCCCTGCTCAGCAACCCATCGGTGAGGCCTGTAGGCAGGTCTGGCACTCTGCCTTGAGGCAGCCTGCTACACAGCCTTGTGGGGTTAGTCAGCAGGTGTCAGAACCCCTGGCGTCAGTGAGGGAGGGTGCTATGCCTTTTGGTGAGACTTCTTCTACTTTAGGTATACACTTGCTCCCAGGTACCAAGGACCTTATCTGGAAAGGGGAATATGTCTTTTCCCTTTTGTACTAGGAGCCAGAGCAGAAAGAATGTGGTAAGGCGGAGTACAAGAATAATAATAAGATTAAGAAAAACCATATCCCTTATATACCCAGTCAATCACTGCACTCTGCAGGTGAGGGCCTCTTGCACATACCATCTTATCAGGAGGTCCGTTCTGCACAACATAAGAAATGGACCTTTAGTGTGGCAGCATCTACCCTGTGGAATTCCCTCCCCTTCAATATTTGACAGGCACCATCTCTGTTATCTTTTCAGTGCCTATTGAAAACCTTCCTCTTTCAGCAAGCCTTTTAAATTGAGAACTTATCCCACTCTGCTTTTGTGTGGGAATTGCTTTTTAATATGTTTTTAAACCTTTAAAAAAAAGTTTTTAACCTTTTTTTAAAGATGTCTTCAAATATTGTTTTTAAAGTTGTTTTGTTTTAATGTATTTTAAAGTCTGTTTTATGATGTTTTAAAGTGTTTTTAGTGCTTTTGTTTGCCTCCCTGGGCTCCTGCTGGGAGGAAGGGTGGGATATAAATCAAATAATAGATAAATAAAATAATAAAAAGAAGGTGGAGAGGACCTGGGCCAACTGGCTGTCTGGTTTTGTATTTTTTTGTAGGGGTGGTTTTGCAAAAGGAACCAGTGCTCTGGTTAAGTACTTTGACATTATATTTCAGACTTACACCAAATGCACGGGTCCCACATGGCTGAGGTACGATGAATCATTTCTTATGGGGACACAGTGGACGCTGGATTGAAATGAGACAGGAAGGAGCCTGAGCTCTGGTTGCAGTTCATGACTACGGCTAGACCTATTCAAGGGGGTAGGGCAGATAGTGGGCATTTGGTTTCAAAGCCCTCAGCTGTCATACCTTCCTGTGGGGTCATGGGGCAGGGGGTTGCCTGCTCTGCTGGGAATTCAGTGCCAAAGGTTTCTGTGGGAGAAACCCTTGTAAGTTTAGGCACAAGTGCTCCATTTGTGGAAGGCCACGTTCCTTTTTGAGCTGTGCCCAGGTTCAGAGACTCTGAACCCCACAGAGGGATAAAAAGCCCGGCACAGGTGCCTAGGGTAAAGGGCCCCAGCCCAATTAAACTGCTGGAGCTTAGCCAGTTGTTGTACTTTTACCCTAATTGTGAGGATGCTAGTTACATTGAGGACGATTTTACTTTTTACTGTTCACCTTTGGGGATAGTACCTAAGGAGGCAGGGCAGTACAGCCTCATTCACCATCTGTCCTATCCTAAAGGGCAGTCAGTCAATGATGCTATTCTGGACCACCGATGTTCTGTACGCTGCACTTCCTTTGACAGCGACTTGGCCATGGTTCAATGTTGCGGACTTGGCGCTTTCATGGGGAAGTGTGTCATTAAGTTGGCTTTCCGCCTCCTCGCAGTTCACCCTTTGGATTTTGATTTGTTGGGTTTCTGTTTTCAGGGTAGGTTTTATGTTGATCATGCTTTACCAATGGGTTGTTCGGTGTCTTGCACCACCTTTGAGCACTTTGGCACATTTTTGGAGTGGGCCTTTCAGTGGCAGTCTGGGTCATCCTCTGTGGTCCATTATTTGGATGATGTTTCGTTTGCTGATCCCGGAAATGCAGGTCAATGCCAGGAGCTTATGCTTCAGTTTGCCCATTTGGCTAAACACCTGGGCATCTCTTTGGCGGAGGAAAAGACTGGGGGGCCTTCCTATATTTTAACATTTAGCATTGAGTTGGATTCCAAGGATCAGTTGTGTAGGTTGCCAGTGGAAAAGGTCACAGTTCTTAGAGCTAGGACTGGGGAGATCCTGGGGCTTAAGAAGGTCACCCTTAGACAACTTCAGGGAATTTTAGGGCACTTGAACTTTGCATGTAGGGTCATGGCACCTGGGAGAGCATTTTTGCACAGCATCTGTGACCTTACCAAGGGTCTTCTCCAGCCCCATCATAGGGTAAGGATCATCAGCGAAATGCGCGATAACCTTTTGGTTTGGTCAGGATTCCTCGCTCAGTTTAACGGAATTTCATTTGGGATGAGTGACCTCCTCCTGGAGGCTGAGCTCTGATGCTTCTGATTCTGTTGGTTTGGAGTTATTTTCAGAGACAGATGGTGTGCAGCCACCTGGCCTGTAGCATGAGTGGAGGATGGGATGATCAGGGATCTTACCTTCCTTGAGTTCTTCCCAATATTTCTTCCCAATAGTTTATTTAGTTCTTCCCAATATTACTACCCTAAGGAAACTTGAATTGCAGAGAACATCTGAGAAAAGATAGCTAGATTAAGAAGTCTGTTATAGTACTATGCATTTGAAAGAGAGAAGAACCTGGTTGGAAGACCCAAACACCACATTCAGAATGTAATTTATCAACAGGTTATTGGTTCTGACAGGCAACCCTCCTTCCTAACACTGAGATGGAGTGTGTGTGGAATAGGGATGGAAGGATCTGTCAGTTTCAGTTCTCTCCGTTTCTCATTTTTCCAATCTTAAATTCAGTTCTCCACATTTCTGAAGCAATTTGTGATTTTATTTTTTTATCGAAATCCTCATTAAAATTCTTTAGCATTTTAGTATGAATTGCTATCAATTTCTCATAATACAATGCATTTTTGTATGTTATTTTCACTAATATTCATTTTAATGCACACTTTCTCTTAATATATGAATTTTTGTAAACATTGCTTGGTTGGAGAACAGCATTTTAAAATTCAGGTAAATGTGAATTTCTAAGGGTGGCTGTGTTTCAGTTCTCATATTGTTTAAGAACATGTGGATTTGATAAATTCAACTTTAGATGCAAATTTCTCCTCCAACCTTAGTGTGAAATGAGCAGAGGTGTCCCTCTAGCAAGCTCTTCTGGCCAAGATGGCTTTCCACCAGTCACTGAATGTGCAGTCAGGTAGACAGTAGGGTTGCTCATGGGATTCCCATCAGAGGTAGCCAGCAGAAATCCCTGCAAGGAGAGAGCATTCTGTGATCCATTGGAACCTGAGCCAATCTCGCTGTCATTAGGCAACAGCATTGGACCCAAACCAGCCCCAGTCTGTTGTGAGGCAAGCACTAATGTCAGGCAAGGCTGGAGGCAAGGTAACTGGAGCTTTAGGAGAGTAGAGCTCTGATGTTACTTCAGCAAGAATTGAACTGAGCCTGAGCTCTATATAACAGTTGCAGATGCATTCCTATTGTTAGCTTTGCCCTCACTGGAATGTACCTTTCCAGTTAAATGGTCCTAGCTCGCTCTGTCAGTCATCTGCTCCAACAGAGCAGGTAAGACTCTGGTCTGCAGTGGAGCTCTCTGAGTCTGACAATGGCAATGCTACTTCCTTAGGCTGGTGGCCTGGTGCTCATGGCTCATCTGGTAGACACAATTCTGGGCTGCTCCTGCATACCCTTACCCTTCTGCTTCAGAGTCCTCACCCTCATCCTTAAAAGTGTGGAATCTGACTCCAGGATCATGACATAATCATGGTGCCAGCTCTAGGCTGGTGCACAATATTTCTGGTGTTATGTATGTGCATATACACTCTTAGGCCCACATATATCAAGGGGTTACCTTGTCCTGAATCGTGGCTATTGCCACTTGAAGGTAAAATAAAAGGGTGCCTTCAGCTGTGCCCATTCTACCTTACAGTGCCTTCACCTAAATAAGTTCAGTCTTTCCCTTCCTTTACTGACCCTGCCATAATTCCTTTCCTCCCTCCTGTTACCCAAGTGCTTGTCAAGCATTGGCAATATTTTACCCAAATTAAATAATTTTGAATAATTTCCTTTAAAAAAGAAAAATGTTATTTGTACGTTCTTTTGTGCATAATTTTTACCAAAATATTTGGGTTTTTTGATCATGGATGTTTCTAATCTGCCTTTGTGGGAAGTATTTTAATGGGCCCTTTGGCTTGGACTCCATCACTCCTGGGGCCTTTCTAACTTCATGTCTTTACAATGCAATGTTTCTATTATCTGCTTTCAGCCTGTCTTTGATGTTACTATTTCAGAAGGAGCCAACCCAAAAAAGGAAGTAGATTAAACTGGATTGTCATTACAGTTCTATTTTGTCAACATTTGGTATAGTTGGGCCACCTGTCAGAGTGAATATATCTTTCCAATTAGACAATTGTGCTTGGATAGCTTTCCTAACTGGCATTTTTATAACCATGAGAAGGGCAGCTAGCAAAGAGACTAGCCTGCCTATAAAATCTGAACCTTTCAAATGATGTGAAATACTATTCTTAAGAAAGGTATTGGTGATAGCATTGTGTAGGAAAAGAGTTGGTAACCTATAAAGAGCCTTTGTCACTATCTGTCCATGAGAGGGACAGGAAGGCTGATTTATGGATGAAAAGGGAATTTGACACAGAGCTGGGAACATTGTAATTTTTCTCA
The DNA here is from genome assembly GCF_030035675.1 of Rhineura floridana. Taxonomy (NCBI): domain Eukaryota; kingdom Metazoa; phylum Chordata; class Lepidosauria; order Squamata; family Rhineuridae; genus Rhineura; species Rhineura floridana. The sequence goes on along the minus strand of NC_084488.1, from coordinate 71,448,438 downwards.
GATCCACAAATCCCCTTGAGCAAGTCTCATGGATTTGAGTATCACGTACATTGTGATCAATAACCAATTTAAAAGGCAAAAATGTGACTGTGGAACAGGTTCTGCACTCACAGAGTCAATCCAGACTAAATTTAATAAGCATTTAGTTGGACCAGCCTAAGTTAGTTGCATTTAATCCCAACTGAAAGGTCTCTCTCTCTCTCTCTCTCTCTCTCTCTCTCTCTCACACACACACACACACACACACACACAGAGAGAGAGAGAGAGAGAGAGAGAGAGAGAGATTAGAGAACATTACTTGTTAAAAATAAAATAATATAAATCAGTTGCAACATCACAGATACAGTCTTATGAATATTGAAAAGAAAATTCTTTTTCAAACCCTGAAGATAGCTCCTACTACTTACATGCTTCTATTTACTTTCAAGTCATGTATGCATTCAGCTACTGTACTTTTCAAACTAAACTTTTCTACATCACTTTGTTGATCACTTAAAAATAATAATAATACAGTATCTTGTTGACCTGAATATCCACATTGTTCCTCTGTGGATGAGATGAATGGCTGATTTGAAAGCAATAATTTCCTTGGAGAAAAACATGGTGAAAAGAGAACTTTTCTTGTGGATTTGGAAACCTCTATTTAACTTCCTTAGCAAAAGATCTTGGGAGACAATCAAAAGAAACACAACATAAAGGAGCAATAAGTTGGTTTTGAAATGTTTTTGAGACACAGGCTGCATATGAAGTACTTGTCTGAGTGTTAATTCTTCCCAGCAAACTTCTGAATAACTGTGATCTTAAATGCTTTTGTTGTGCTGCATTGTTAATGGGGCTCAGAGCTATTTAAATTGTTCATAGTGAAGAAACTTCTGTATGCTTTATGTATTTGTGAGAAGTACTCCCCAATATACATGCTTTTACCCTTGCAACGAAAAACACTCCCATAGGACTGAAGTTTCTTTTGCAAATACTGACAGTTGTGGGTGGGATATCACAGTAAGAGTTCTGAATCACATCTCCTTGTTTATGAGAGCACACCTAGACATGATGGAGACAGATTTCTTTTCATGCATCTGCCCTATATGCAGTGTGAGTCATATTTCAACAGTAGAAGCTGTATATAGAAAAAAGGGTACTGAACCTCCCTCCACACACACATATACCTTATGTGGCTGGGCTCCTACTGGGAGGAAAGGCGGGATATAAATAAATAAATGAATAAATTTGCCCCAGTCTGCTGCTCTTGCTACTTTTACCTATTATTTATTTATTGCATTATATACCACCTTTCTTACAAGGTAAAATATACACACAAGCAAATTGTACCAAATATTCTCAGACTGACTTCAGGAGCTAATGGAACCTGGGCTTCTTCTTGTCTGCCTTCCCTCAGGAAAGATGGGTGTGAGGTTGCCTCAACATTTCTCTCAGGCTGTTGGCAGTCTGTTCAAGGGCTGGTGGTTATGTGCTCCTTGGCCTGGGCTCCCTTGCTTCCCTGATCCCAACTTACATTTCTCTGTTCAGTTCCCTTCCAGTAACACAGGTAGAGCTAGGAAGTGTGTGTGGGATTGCATGGAGTAACCAACTTCACCTAAAATGCCTGGAATCTCTCACTAGGGGCTGTTGAGTAATCTTAGCAAAAGGGCAGAGCCTAGTGGATCAATACATGGTTCGACAGAAGAAAGCAGAGGTTAGGAATAAATGGACAGTTCTTTTCCATTTAATATGTCCATAAATGATCCACAAAGAGTAGTGAAATAGTCATGTTTCTGGCTTACGTTATTAATCAGGATAGCAAAAATGCAAGTGGACTGTGAAGACCTCCAAAAGGATCTCTCCAAACTAAATGAATTGGCAACAAAATGTCAAATGAGGATCAATGTAAGAAAATGATGCACATTGGGGTGAAACAAACAAATAAATAAATCTTAACTTCACATATTAGTTGGTCGAGTCTGAATGGCGAGTGTGGCTAGCCACCAGGAAACAAATATTGGGATCATTGTAGATAGCTGAATTAAAACATCAGCTCAGTGTGTAGTAGTGGTGATGGTGGGAGAAAGCACTTTCATGAGATTTGGATTATTAGGAAAGAGACAGAAAATGAAACTGCTAGCATAGTAAAAATATAAAGGTATAGTGCAGCTACATTATGCACAGTTCTGGCTGCCCATATCAAAAAGGGTATTTTAGAGCTAGAAATAGAGCAGTAAAGGCAAACGAAATTGTGGATGGAGCTTTTTAGATTAGAAAGAAGCTACAGTACATGGGGACTTGATAGAATGTAATATTTGGAGTGTAAACCATTAATCCTACAGTAGTACTCTTTTGGGATAAAATTTGGAAATGATCTTGAGTTTTCAAGCTACAAACCAGTGAATGCTACTTGTATAATTGGACTTAGTGAGCTTCAGGAGCAGGGATTTAGCTTAGGAGCAATGGTGCCCCATTCTAACAACAGACTGTGAAATTGAAACATGAAGAACAGCTGCCTGCCAACCCTTCCTCAAAGGTTGCAGGCCGGTAAAGAGATTTCCTGTTGAAATTGGAGGACGGAGTGGGAGTGAACTGTAAAAGGAGAGAGAGAAATGAGTGGGTCAAAAAAACTTAAAAATTTTAGACAAAGCTCACCTGCAATGCATTTGACATCTTGGTCAAGAGTGTACTGGAGGACAAAAAATCATGCCACTGCTCTGAAAGTGTATTTTCTAATTCATAACATCCATATACTGTTACAGATATGTTTCCTAGCCAGTAGAAGATACAGAATGAGAACAAGTTTGTCTATTGATGAACATCACCAATAATAATGAATGTTAGTCATTGGTAACAGCAATAAAAGGTTGGCAAAGAGGCAATAATACCCAAATACCACCAGAGACCGTCATTTTCCATCTGCCTCTATCACCATCTCAATGGTCAGACAAAAACAGCTTCTTGGTAGCTCTTTCTATGTTAGAAAGAAGAGAGGAACATAGAAGGCACAATCTCTGTAAGAAGTCTCCAGCTTTTAATATCTAATTTGGATGCTGTTTTTAAATATTTTAACTGCTGGTTTTTATATATTTTTAAATACCATTGTTCTTAATATCATATGCTTATTCTCTAACATGTTGCCCCTACACCCACAAAGAAGACTCATGAGACGTAGCATTGGTTTAAGTGTTATATTTAAATAATATAACATATAACGAATCAGAATTCAATTATATCCAATCATATCCATTCCATAACTTGTAACACATGGGCAGGTGACGAATTGAACTATTCTGGTGGGGATGCAATCCTCCCAGACCCCTGGGCATGTGTCACAGCTGATAGCTATGGCTCCTCTGGCAAGGATATGGGCTAAGACGCCCTCCTTGCCATGTGAGCCTTGGGAGCTGACTCCCCATGCACATCCTAGCCCTGCTGTACACACGTTCACCCCAATGTGCAGGACAGTGCACGTGGGCACCCCCCAGTTACCCGCAGACCCAGAGGTCTGCAAGAGTCCTCAGGGGCGCCCTTACCAAAAAATGCCTCAGTATACCAACATCTCTCACCTCCAAATTCCTCACCTGCCCGAACTCAATGCCATGAGAGGCACATAGCTCATGCTTATATGCCTCGTCCCATTAACTCCAACAACTCCTTGTGCAAATGCCCCAAGAACATGTCACATCCTAACTCAGAGAGATGAACGCTTTCCTCTCTAAAAAGAAGGGAAAAATTGATACAAATCCTTGTATGAGGGATGTAACACCACCTTTTTTCCAAGGCAAGCTTCCTGATCCTTCTGTTCACTTCACACCTGGCCTTATTGGTTTTATTAGGGTGAATGGCCCCCATCCAAACTCGCTGTTCCCATAGTGCAGACCAGACAATCAGCAGATGGGGAAAATTGCACCTGATCCATTCAGAATCTTGAACCACGTTATAGAACAGATCTAAACCTGGGCGCTGAACTAGGTCATTCTTACCCAAATGAACGACCAGAATGTTAACCAGAGGGCTATTTGAAAATGCCCTGCACAGTGTAGGGAGAAGGTCACCCCCCCATCGCATGCCCCTCCTAACTATCCAATGCAAATTAGCTCTGGCAGAAAGGCAGAGCTGAGTTTCAAAATCCAAGGATGATGCCCTCCTGCAGGCCCAGAAGAGGATGGAATGCCCACATAACAAGACTTTCACTGGGTCCGGAAGTCACCTGAGACCTATGGAAATTGAAGAAAAAACCATTAACAAGCAGGATAACATCAACATCAAAATACCAACAGAACCAGAACGTTCAGTTTGCTATGTGCCCTGGACTGCATTTCCTTGCACACCCACATCCAAATGAACACGAAAATGCAGATTGCTATCTGCCCTGGACTATCAGCCCTCAAATGCAGTGCTGTGCACACCACCATCCAAGTGAACATGAAAATGCAGATCGCTATCTGCCCTTGGCTGCCATTCAATGCATGCGAAAAACCATGTGACCATGAAAAATGCAGATCGCCAACTGCCTGTGGGATGTCCCAACACCTGCACCACTGCCCAAATATCACCAAATGCCTCTGTGCTCAAGTGTCATAACATCAACATCGGACATATGCTTTGAAAGCTGCAGATTGCCATCTGCCAGTTGCCCATATTACAGAGGCCAGCAGGCCCATCAAAGCTGCGGCAGTAGCCACCCCTATGCAGAAGGAATGTAGGCCAAAGGCCAATGGGTCACAGCCGCATGCCAACAGAGTTCACTTGAGGACTGCCCAGAATTGAAATTGTGTGAGTGACATCCTGTCCTGATGAATGAATAAAGATCCTTGCCCTGGAGGCCATAGTGCCAAGAAGGCCCCCAATGCTGCCACAGGGCATAGATGCCTAACGGGGCAAGAACCTAACGCAACTTGAATACCCCCGGCCTTTTGTTCTGTCTTAGACATTCACAACGTAAGACAGGCTGCCGACTTGGATAAGCAACAGTCACTGAACTGTAAGGCCCTGCAGGACAGGTCATGCCTAGAGGCAGCGAACAGCTCACTGGCGTGAAATGCCCCATAGAATGCTGTAAGGACAACTGCAGTGAAAAGAGTTACCTCAAATGCAGAGAAGCAGAAGCCCTGAAACCTTGGGAGTAATTGCAAAATAATATTGGGAGTAAACAGCTGCCTCTTAGCTTGGATGGTGGGTGATATTTATTTATTTATTTATTTTATTGTTTGATTTATATCCCGCCCTTCCTCCTAGCAGAAGTCCAGGGTAGCACACAGAAACACTAAAAACACTTTAAAGCATCATAAAAACAGACCTTAAAATACATTAAAACAACACAACATTAAAAACATTTTTAAAAAAAAGCTTTAAAAACATTTTATTAAAAAGGGTTAAAAAATATTTAAAAAACACATATTAACAAGCAATTCTAACACGGACGCAGACTGGGATAGGTCTCAACTTAAAGGCTTGTTGAAAGAGGAAAGTCTTCAAAAGGTGCCAAAAAGATAGCAGAGATGGCACCTGCCTAATACAAGGGGAGGGAATTCCACAGGGTAGGTGCCGCCACACTAAAGGTCCATTTCCTATATTGTGCAGAAGGAACCTCCTGATAACATGGTATCTGCAGGAGGCCCTCACCTGCACAGCACAGTGATCAACTGGATATATAAGGAGTAAGACGGTCTTTCAGGTATCCTGGTCCCGAGCTGTATAGGGCTTTATACATCAAAACTAGAACCTTGAACTTGGCCCAGTAGCAAATGGGCAACCAGTGCAACACTTTCAGCAGCGGGGTGACATGTTGGTGATACCCTGCCCCAGTGAGCAGTCTTGCCGCCGCATTTTGCACCAGCTGCAACTTCTGGACCAACCTCAAGGGCAGCCCCACATAGAGCGCATTACAGTAATCCAGCCTGGAGGTTAGCAGTGTGTGGACAACAGTGGTCAGGCTATTCCCATCCAGAAACGGCCACAGCTGTCTTACCAGCCAAAGCTGGTAAAAAGCACTCCTAGCCGCAGAGGTCACCTGGGCCTCTAGCGACAAAGATGGATTCAGGAGCATCCCCAGACTTCGGACCTGCTCTTTCAGATGGAGTACGACCCCATCCAAAGCAGGCAACTGACCAATTATGCAAACTCGAGAACCACCAACCCACAGTGCCTCTGTCTCGCTAGGATTCAGACTGAGTTTATTGACCCACATCCAGTCCACCACAGAGTCCAGGCAGCGGTCCAGGGCTTTCACGGCCTCTCCTGATTCAGATGTTACAGAGAAATAGAGCTGGGTATCATCAGCATACTGCTGACACAGGCAAGATATTCTGGCCCATCCTTCAAGCATCTTGCATATTCTAAAGTTGGCTGTCACATTAGTAAAGCCACAGGCCTTTGACTAAAATGCCAATGCCAATAATCGGCCAGTGAGGGTGCTAACTGGCTTACCTTTGGCCCTTAGGGCAACTAAACTCTGCTCATGGAATCTATGAATCCAACCCAATATCCCCCCCCAGATGAAGTTCAGAGTTATAGTAATAATTTCTTTATCCATTTTGAAGAAAGGGAGCTGTTAACAATGTTCTGAGCTCACCATCATAAAAGCTGCCTATATATTTCTGACATTTGTTATTTATTATTTTTTATTTATTTATTCTATTTCTTAGTCGCTCATCTGGCTGGCTACCCAGCCACTCTGAGCGACGTACAAAGCAAAAAACATATAAAACATCAAAAACACCAAACACTAAGCAAGAAAGCTAAACAATAACATAGAGACTAACTCAGTTACAATAAGGCTTCTCATCTGTATAGTCCAAAAAGTGTGCCTTCAGATGGAAACTCGTGATATGAGTCTTCCCACCCTTGCACAAAGACCGGTGTGAGTGATAGTCCATATGCAAGACCAAAAAACAACACCCCCTCTTGATCTCAGCATCCAACATCCAGTACATTCAGCAGGGGGGTGGGGCGCGGCAAACAAACCCCTTCACGTCGCGACTAACAGGGAAGTTCTCTTCAGAAGCCAACAACAAAGGCATTAAGATGTAAATACTGCCGATATTAAGGGCAAGCAGACAGAGGTCAGATGGTAAGATAGTGGCGGCTGCAGGGGCGCTCCCCCGCCCTCAGCATTCACCGAAAGATCATCGCAACAGCATGGTGTTCCCAGGGACAGGCCGCGGCACCAGACCCGCTGAAAGGCCCCAGCCCCAGCCCAGCTCCAGCTCCAGCCCGGCTCGATGTGACGGCGGCGGCGGCAGCCCGGTGCAGGTGAAAGCAGCAAGCTGCATCCCGGTCAGGTACGAGGGAGACGGCATAAAGAGGGGGGAGGCTGCCCTGTATTTCCAATTTGTTAACAAAGTGGGAGACAGCAAGACTCAAAGTGGTCTGAGGCTTCATGTCTGTTGTTAGCGGAAGAGTTTAAAAGCATCCAATTGTTTTGAGATTTGAAAGATTTATTTGCTATTGGGAATAGATCAGACCAGAAAGTAATTTCATGTGCAATAAACAAGCTTAGCATGAACAACCTGCACAAGTGGAATCTCAGACACCAAGTTGCTTTTCCAGTACATATTCTTTACTCAAAGGATCCACATAAACCACTATAGGACTGTGAAAAATTAAAGCTAAAGTTTTAAATCCTGGAATTCTATCTTCTGTATTTCAAATTCAGTTAAATTAACTGGGATTCCTTGAGGTTTTTTCTTCTGCAAGTTAGTGCCAATTTAAATGTTATTTGCTGCTGAAATGCCCTTCCCCAGGGCTGGTTCTAAAGTGCGGCCAGGTGGGGCACTAGTCCAAGGGCCCCTGGAGCTACAGGGGGCCGTCCGCTCTCTTTCCGTGATTTGCAGAAGCATCCGCAGACTGCCATCCCCCTGCTATCCCCCTGCTTTACCTACCTTTCCGTTGTTTTTTGCAGCACGCAGATTTGCCATCAATTAATATGGCGGCCAAGGTTTCCTTAAGGGGCTGAAGCCTCTGCCGCCATCTTTCCTGATGGCATGCATGCGTGCTACACGCGTGCGTTGGTGCCTTCAACAAAGATGGTGGCAGAGGCTTCAGCCCCTTAGGGAAACCTCGGCCGCCATCTTCATTGATGACAAACCTGCACACGCCGCAAAAAACGGAAAGGTAGGTGAAGCATGGGGATAGTGGGGGGATGGTGGGGGGAGCAGAAGCTCCTGTCTTGCAGTCCGTGGATGCTTAAGTTCCACGGATCACGGAGGGGGAGCAGAGGGGCCCAGGGCAGGTTGGCACCCAAGGGCCCCGGCATGCCTGGGGGCGGTCCTGCCCTTCCCCATGCCAGCAGTCTTTGTCCGTGTGGGATAACTTTTAAATGCCTGTTTTAAATGCCTTCACCATGTGTGTCCATAACAATATGTTGTACACTGAATGCCAGAATCCATTTTCGTCAAAGCTATGAAACACTGGCATGTTCATTCAGCGCACATTTAGACCAATGCAAATAGCAGAGCTACAGGATATGTCAAACATCCTGCTGTAAGAGTGGCAGAGACAAGTTTGCTATTATTAAACAGATGTACTTCTTCTGTTTTGAACCAAGCAATTAAAAAAAGTCAAGGTTTTTAACATGGTGGAGGTTGAATGGGGAAGATATACATTTGGAGGACACCTGTGTTGACTGTGTTGTGTCTATGCTGGCTTTGATTTTATAATTTTGCCGAGGGTGTTGATTGTATATTTTAATGCTTTCTAATATAAATGTGGCTTTGTGTTTTCAATATGTTGTAAGCCACTTTATGGAGAATTTCCTTAAATAAATAAATATGTGATTAAGACTAATTTGAGAAAAATTGCTTTATTAAAACGAGAAGGAATTAATGTAATTACTAACTGTACTTAAGATGATTTAAAAATAAAATTAAAAGTGATTAGCAATATTGGGAGAAAACTGAGCCAGCATATCATCTTTCTCTTCCCACACATACTTTCCACATATAATACCAAAGGACTCCTGCAGATGATCTGTTTATTGAGCATTCATCCTGATTTCCTCACGCAGACTATATCTGATCTTTATTTGAGCATTTGTTCTGATTTATTTGTGGGAGGTTCTACAGCAAACAGCGTCCCTCTTACATGCATCCTGATTTGTTCACAGGGTGTTTATAGGTCTTCCCACACTTTTCAGTGTATTTCCTGATCGCTTCCCAAATCGCAAAAAGTCTATTTCTTTTTTAAAGTGGATTAGTTGCGCTAGGGTGACAGAGTGCTTTAATCCACTTTAATTGCACAAACTTAAATTTCCTGGTATGTGTTTGAATCCCTTCTGCAAATTACTAACAGAGGTGCTCAAAGATTCTTGTGGCTTATTAAAGACTAACCAATTTATTGTGGCAAAAGCTTTCATGGACTACAGTCCACTTCATCAGATGCATGAAGTGTTATACTCTGTTCTTTGTTTTTGTTGTTACATTTATTACCCACCCTTCACCAGTAGGTCCCAGGGCATCTTACAAGAGTTAAAAATTCAATATTAAAAAAATTAAAACAAATTACAATCACAGGAATAGTTATGAGGAATAGTTATAGAGTTGCAGGTATATATGCACATGGTGTGTGTGTGTGTGTGTATAACTGTAAACAGTGAAGTCAAAAGGAAAAGAAATGCATAAAATTATAGATAGCAATAATTACATTGTTATCATTTATAAAAGTTGCATTGACAACTCAGACATCTTGGCATTGGTAAGCCAATTAAACACGTGCAGTGTGACAAAAATATACTGTGCTGATTCAGTCCACAAGAACCGAGTAGCACTCTTGATTAACTGTAATTCAGTGGTTCCACACTGTAGTCTCCCTCTGCCCACCTTAAGATCAGTTACAGAGTGTCCTATGATGTTGAAAAGATCTCCTACTGCTTTTTCAATATTGCCATTGCTGATGTCAGATTTGTGTCCATTCATTCTTTTATGTAGAGTCTAGTCTGTTTGCATAGACACTGACCTAGAAGAGAAAATGACAGACCACCACATGTTGTCATTTACAATTCCCAGTTAAAACTATTCAGACATATCATTGATTATTTACAGCCCATCTTGGACAATGACACTTCACTTTCACATGCCCTGAGTGGCAGGCCTGCACTTGCTTGTAACCCCCCACTCCACCTAAATTTCATCAGCAATAACAGACCACATATGGGATATGGATACTGGGACCATACCCTATAGCAGATCCAGATGCCAACTCTGTCCCCATGTCTACTCTGACAATTGCGGTCGATGGGTGAAATAATACGCAGACAACAGCAGCTAAGGGCCACTTTATTAAACTATAACCAAAACTTTTAAAGTGACCTGCAGAGGGGAAACTTAAGCGCGGGAACTAACTATAGGCAAGCAGCTTGCCCTACAGCTCTCGGGCGACCAGCCCCTACTGGGGCAAAGGGCAAGCCCCTTTTGCTTACCCCTTGCCCTGGCCACACCTTGTAGGTGAGTTGGGAGTCCTTCCCACATCACCAACCCACCGGGGCCATAGAACCCTCGGGTGGATGAGGTAAGTTGGCCCCAAAAGCAGCCCATATCCTGCCCTCGGGCCATAAAACCCTGAGAGACAGGCCCCCGGAACCACCAATCACCTCCAAAGGTGCCTAAGGGGGCCACCTAGCTATCGTTACCTATTTCTCTTCCCGCAGTTTACTGCATCCGTGTCCCCAACCTGCCCATTAGGGTGTTGATTTAAAAAACCAAATTAGCCAAAACAACCTATTAATCACAACACCCCCTAACCCAATTCTCTCCATCCCCTAGAGTGAGGAGTAGGCGAAAAACCTGCCCACCAACAAGGATGGGCAGGATAAAAATTCCTACTCGGCCCCGAAGCGACCCTGGACATACCATAAAAGAGTGAGGGCGGGGTGGGTGGCACGAGCCAAGAGGAAGATGGAGGGGGCAGCGTGGGCTTAAATAGCCCATTGGCACTCCGCCCCCTCCGTGCGGCACATCACGCATCAGCATCAGCGCGACGCGTGACGCTGCCCTTAACCTCCATGGCTTCTGTGGCTTCAATTACCTCCTCAGCTGCAATTGCGCTCCGCTCGCCCAGGCTTCGCGCAGCTAGCGCAGCGGGACCTCTGTTACAGGACCTAATGATATTATCCACAACATCAGCAGTTCATTCACCTGCTCATCATCTCCCAGCAGTGACCTTCTGCATTCTACAATGGACAAACAGGGTTGGTTATAAGGCCACCAAATAAATAATAGACTTGGTTGGATGATTCTTTGAATTATACTTGGAATATATTCACACTGGCACTTTACGCTTTGCACTGGCTACATGCCAATTAGAAGTGTTGTTTTTTCCTAAGTGGGTCATATCTAGCCAGCCTTCCCCAACCCAGTGTTCTCCAGAGTTCTTTGGACTATAACACCCATCACCCCTGATCATTGGTCATGCTGACTGGGGCTGATGAGAGTTGGTCCAAAACATCTGCAGGACACCAGGCTGGGGAAGGTTAGTCTTAGCTAAAACCATGTCAAGTTATCTGAACAGAAACTAGATGCCATTCCTGATGGAATCACGTTTCCAGAGTTTGCATATCTTCATAGGTGATATCAGTTCATGATCATCCAGAGCTACAGAACTCCTGGTTTACAAGAAATTAAACACAGATTTGCCAGTTTCTGCAAAGCTGGTTTTAGATGAGAAATTCCAGAAGAGCACTTATCTATAGTCTCTATTGTTACTGCAAAAGCAGTTGGTTCATGAGACTGAGCAATGTATTTTATGCATTCTCATATTAAAATACCTGCTCATACATTTACAAGCAAGGTTTATATGTTTTGTGTGCACCCATGTAGAGTCTTCCGAAGAATAGTGAAATGTCTTCATGAAACAGCATGAAAAGCAGAATTGAGAAGATGGCGGCGTAGGAGGATGCTGGAGTTAGTACTCCGCCGTCTATATCTTTTTTAACATCCTTTAACACCATTTGGCATTGTTTTTAACATCGTTTTAACAGCTTTTGGGGGTCGAGAGAGAACCTACGTATGTAAGCGACTGTTCCCCCACCCCTTTTTTTATACTATTCTATACTATTCTGGCCTGCCGGAGGGGTTTCGCAGTAAGAACGCCGACAATACGAACGCCATAGACGGAGTGAACGGGACTTACCATCTGCTGCAGGGCTCGAGGCTGCGGGGTTCGGAGAGGAGTGTATGGGACGGGCGTCCCTTTCTGGCTCGTGCTCCCTCCTCTGTTGCTGCTCCTGGTTGCGGCTTGTGCCTCTCTGCTGTGTTCCCGTGGCGGCCTGTGCTTCTTCTTTTTTCCGGCGTCGTTGCGGCCTACGTTTTCCTCCCTGGCCTGTGCCTCTCCGCCGCCGTCGCTGTGGTACTGGGGGATGTCAACATCCACGCCGAGGCTACTTTATCTGGGGCAGCTCAGGACTTCATGGACTCCATGACAACCATGGGGCTGTCCCAATATGTTAGTGGCCCAACGCATATATCGGGACATACTCTAGATCTTGTTTTTGCTACTGGACATGGGGATGGGGATCTGGATGTGGGGAGTTTTACATCTCTCCCTTTGTCATGGACAGATCACCGCTTGCTGAAGTTTAGACTTTCAGTGGCTTTTCCCCTCTGCAAAGGTGGGGAACCTATTAAATTGGTCCGCCCCCGGAGACTAATGGATCCTGAAGGTTTTCAAAGGGCTCTGGGGGATTTTCCAGCTGAAAAGACTGGCGCTCCTGTCGAAGCCCTGGTCGAACTGTGGAATGCGGAGATGACCAGGGCTGTTGACACGATTGCTCCTGCGCGGCCTCTCCTGTGTAGAGCTCATACAGCTCCATGGTATACTCCGGAGCTGAGAGCGATGAAACAAGATAGGAGGAGGCTCGAGTGGAAGTGGAGGCGAACTCCCGATGGATGCAATTATGAGCTGGTAAGTGTCTCCACCAAACTGTATGTAAGAACGGTGAGGGCGGCAAAAAAACAACATTTTGCCACCACTATTAAGTCATCTCTTTGCCGCCCAGCGGAGCTTTTTAGAACTGTCCGAGGGCTGCTTCATCCAGGCCCTCAGGACACGATAGAGCCATCGGTGGCCCACTGTGATGAATTTGCTGGACACTTCCAGAATAAGACCTTATGCATCCGCCGGGACTTAGACTCCCAGTTTATAGCAGTTGATCCTAATGAGGCATCTGGAGCACAGTCTTGTCATGTTTTATTGGATGAGTTTCAGTTGGTTCAGCTCGAGGATGTGGACATGGTGCTTGGACAGGTACGTGCTACCACTTCGGTACTAGATCCTTGCCCCTCTTGGCTAATAAAAACTAGCAGGGATGGAACAGCTAGTTGGGCCAGGGAAGTGATAAATGCCTCGTTACGAGAGGGAGTGGTCCCTGGCCATCTGAAAGAGGCAGCAGTGAGACCACTTCTGAAAAAACCTTCCTTGGACCCAGATAATTTCAACAACTACAGACCAGTAGCGCATGTTCCATTCCTGGGCAAGATCTTGGAATGAGTGGTTGCTGGCCAGCTCCAGGCGCTGTTGGATGAAACCGATTATCTAGATCCATTTCAATCGGGTTTCAGGCCTGGTTTCGGCACCGAGACAGCCTTGGTATGATGACTATGTCGGGAGAGGGACAGAGGGAGTGTAACTCTGTTAATTCTACTTGATCTCTCAGCGGCTTTTGATACCATCGACTATGGTATCCTTCTGGAGAGGCTCGCGGAGTTGGGAGTGGGTGGTACTGCTTGGCAGTGGTTCCACTCCTACTTGGCGGGTCGTCTCCAGAAGGTAGTGCTTGGGGAACATTGCTCGATACCGTGGGCTCTGCAATGTGGAGTCCCGCAGGGGTCGGTTCTGTCTCCCATGCTTTTCAACATCTACATGAAGCTGTTGGGTGCGGTCATCAGGAGTTTTGGAGTGTGTTGTCATCAGTATGCTGATGACACGCAACTCTACTTCTCTTTTTCATCTTCTTCAGGTGAGGCTGTCAATGTGCTGAACCGTTGCCTGGCCGCGATAATGGACTGGATGAGAGCTAACAAACTGAGGCTCAATCCAGACAAGACTGAGATGCTGTTGGTGCGGGGTTCCTCTGATCAGGTGGTGGATATATACCCTGTCCTGTATGGGGTTACACTCCCCCTAAAGGACCAGGTTCGTAGTCTGGGAGTTCTTTTAGATCCTTCCCTGTCACTGGAGGCTCAAGTAGCCTCGGTGGCATGGAATGCATTCTACCATCTTCGGTTGGTAGCCCAGCTACATCCCTATCTGAGCGGGGAGGACCTCACATCAGTTGTACATGCTCTGGTAACCTCGCGATTGGATTACTGCAATGCGCTCTACGTAGGGCTGCCTCTGAAGCCAGTTCGGAAGCTACAGTTGGTGCAAAACGCGGCGGCCAGATTGATAACGAGGACCAAACGGTCCGAACACATAACACCCGTTCTGGCTCGCCTGCTCTGGCTTCCAATTTGCTTCCGGGCCAGATTCAAAGTGCTGGTTTTGACCTATAAACCCTTATATGGAGCGGGACCACAATACCTGTTGGAACGCCTCTCCCAATACGAACCTGCCCAGACACTGTGTTCTTGATCGAAGGCCCTCCTCCGAGCTCCGACTCATAAAGAAGCTCGGAGGGTGGTAACAAGAACTAGGGCCTTATCAGTGGTGGCCCCCGAATTGTGGAACAGTCTCCCCGATGAGGTGCGCTTGGCGCCGACATTGTTATCCTTTCGGCACCAAGTTAAAACCTTCCTCTTTTCCAAGGCTTTTAATTTAATTTAATTTAGTTTTAAAACCTGCTGTAATTGTTTTTTAGATTTTTTATTTTTTGTATTTTTCATTGTATGTTATTGGATTTTATTGTATATATCTGTTTGCTTTCTTGTTCACCGCCCAGAGAGCTATGCTAGTCGGGCGGTGTAGAAATTTAATAAATAAATAAATAAATAAATAAATAAACTTTCTTTAATTCAGAATGAACCTTTGTGTCACAATCAAGGTCTGAGTTTTGTTTATGAAATGTTGTTGAGATTTATTCCTTTGTTTGCCTGCAATGGCTGAATAATGAAGATACAATTTGTGTAGACTATTCAAAGAGGAAGGTGTACTATGGAAACATTCATAAGATATCAATGCTATGCTTTGCCTCCTTTAAAAGATTTTCTGTTTTTAATAATGCTGCTGCTCTATATCTTATAAGCTGCACTTTTAATTGTAACCTCCTATGTTTTATTTTATTGATTGAAATAAAATGTTTTTATGCTGCTGTTTTGCTTATTTGTAATTTATGCATTTACTCTTTTATGGTTTTATGTGGGAACTGCTTGGTCAGGAATTTCCACCCTGAAAGATGATATAAACATATTTAAATTTTTAAAAACCCTAAATTCCTGTATTGTTATAACATGGCTACGCCCTCCCCAGGGAGTAGGGTGTATGCTGTTTATCATCATTGGTGAAGCAGGTTGCTAAGCAAAAATACTTGTGGCTTAAACTTAGTGCTGGTTGGTGCTGGAGGCAGCAGCATTTAAATGTGCAGTTGCTAAGTAGCTAGCATCATCAGTCTGTACCCAGGCCAAAATGACCATCCATTGAGCAGCCATATATATGCACAGCCATATATGCTTAATGTCACTCCATACAACATCATCACCCTGCTCCTATGGCAGTGTGACTTATCCACTGAGTAGCCACATACAGGCATAGTGCTCTCTTTGTGGCTGCCCCACCTCCTTTGCTGGCTCCTACTGTTAAAAGGTTAGAGTGAGATGGCGTCTCCCAATTCTGCTGCTGTTTCATAGCTGATGGTGGTTTCACCTAATGAACTGCCTTGCTAGCTGCCAAGCGTGCCTCCTCCAATGTGTAGAGTACTTTATGCAGGGTCCACAAAGTGGCTGCCCATATTTGGCCACTACACCTACATGGTGATGATAAATATATATATAAGTAATGGATGGTTTGAAAAGCCTGCTTCAAAGCAGTGGTATTAAAAATGAGAGGTTGGCTGTAGGTTGCCCCATAGAGTTAGGATGGGTTGAATTGATCTTTGTGCCCCAACCTCCTTTCCTTTCTGCCTGAGGGGACAGCAGTGCACATTGCAATCAGGGTTGACCATTGCTTCACCCTACCCAATATCCTGAAGCAGATCAATCCACTGCATTCATTTCACAGGCAAAGATATATTAAAAAATGCATAACCAAGTCCTATTCTGAGTGTCATCAGCTAGAGTTAGCAAACTATGCTCCCTCAAGTCCAGGTTGTTGGCTTGCCAGGAGGGTAGAAAGAATGTTTGTTGGTTTTGGACTCAGTTATTGCTTCTTAAAACAGATCTTCTACAACACATAAGAGATACATTACCTGTCTTTTATACTAAATGTAAATGTTTTGCCTTCAAGTTGATTCCGACTTATGGCGACCCTATGACTAGGGTTTTCATGAGGCTGAGAGGCAGTGACTGGGCCAAGATCACCCAGTGAGCTTCATGGCTATGTGGGGATTCGAACCCTGGTCTCCCAGGTCGTAGTCCAACACCTTAACCACTACACCACACTAGCTAGGGCAAAATTGGAAGAGAGGAACCAAACTTCCCTTTTTTCTTTAATTGATCACAATGCTATGGTCTTTCTTTTGATGAATAAATTCATTTCTTTGGTCACAAAGAAGTAATCGTGTATGTTCTGATCTAGGTGGATTCTGAACTAGTTTATCTTATTTCACTTTATTGCCTTGATCTTCTCAGCCAAGCTACTGAACATACATGTGTTAACCCACTAGGGAACTTAGTGAGCAAATATTAGGGGCTATCAGACTAGTGACTCAGTACCCTAGTGAGATCTCTCCTTCCCATAATACTTAGTCCTACTTCTCTATTCACTCAGTAGGTGGTAGGAGCAAGTGATTCACTGGAACATTTCAGGGTATTTTTAGTTTAGCCCCCATGGAAAACCTGGGACAACCTTTTAATTTGACTTGAATATCTAGGGTGCCAGGTTAAGAAAAGGGGTAATAACTCTCCAAAGGATCCCAGGATATGTGGTTCACCATATCTGTAACTAGACAGAGAGCTGGCTAAACCTTAATTTTAGGCCAGGGTGGAGAATCTGTGGCTATCCAGATGTTATTGGACATCAGACGCCATCTGCCGTAGCCAGCATGACCAATGTTCAGTAGGGATATAAAGAGGTAGTGATTTAAATCCCGCCCCGTGTTCATGAAAATCAGCACTATTTCCATTCTGCTACTGTTCAGCTTCTTCTAAAACACTGCACCGTTCATATCACTTCCTACTACGGCCAAAACTAATGTAATCACTGATGTAATTAATTTCAATATATTTCAATCCAAGGGAGATGCCAAAAACAATAAGGAAAATAATGTAATCATTTACATAACATTTGTGCACTAAAAAATCAGTGACAACTTTCCTTTCCTGACCTTGAATGAACACGCAGATTGAAACAATTTCCGTTCCTGTTTCTGACAGAATTCTCTGACATCCCTAATAGTCAGAGATGATGGGAGTTAGAGTCCAGCAACACCTACAGAGCCTCAGGTTCTTTATTTACCCCTGTCTTAGGCCTACAGTGGAAGAAAGAGTCCACTTCTGTGTGTCTTTTGTGGTACACATTGCAAAGCAGAGTTGGATTAATAAATGGAAGGAAGGGTAGCTTTACCTTCTTCCAGTTATTATCTCAGCATCCTTGTCTTGTGAGGACTACTTCTAAGTTGAAAAGTGATTGTTTGCACTGTTTTTGCAGGCATAGGGAGAGTGCCATTGCAAAGGATAGATCTGAAGGCAAGAGAAATTGAGAGGGGTCCTCCTTAATGTTTCACCACCTGGAAATGCACACTTGGTGATGCACAGGCAGTCCTTTTCTGTAACATGACCTGCAGTGAAAACAAGTTCCATTGATTTTCATTAGACTCACACACTCACTATCAAGATCATGTTTTGCAGAAATACAAAGCTGCATAATTTCTCATTTGGGTTGTATTTTTACTTTCTTGAAAAAAAAATCTTAAAATAAAAATGAACAGAAACATAAATTCTCTTATTCTTGAGATTTAATATTTTTCAATATTATTACTTATTTCTTGTGTATGCTGTTCATCATCCTTATTGCTTCTACTACTATATTTGATAATACCAAGAATGTGTGTGTGTGTATTACACACACATACAATTGATAGTAAATAGCCATACAATACTTTGGTGTTTCTTTTTAGATTATACAGGCTATGTACCCAACAGCAATTCATAGAAGGTCATTTTGCAGGCTATGAAAAAAGTAAATCCATACAAAATAGAAACTAGATGATGCAGAATGAATGTGAATTGATTCTTGCATTGTTGTTTGGAACGAGGACTTCTTTCAGTTATGCTGCACACTGCATAGCATATCAAAATAAAGTAAAATCCTTAGATTTTGTTGTGATGGCACATTAAACCACAAGAGCACACAAAATTAGTAGATGCAGCATGAAGAGATTATTTCTTTCCAGATTCAATGTGGTTAAAAAGTGCATGTCTTTGCTACTGTAATGCATTTCTAGGGATGTCCTCTGACTTCTCAGAAAAAAAGACTCAGCTAGGTAAAAAGGACAAGAGCTTAGCTAATTTTGTTACAAAGATATAGCTAGGTCAAAAAGTTCTGACAACTATAACACAGTTAGCCATGTCTGGGTACTCTAGTGGTTTTGATTTCTCAGGCACAACTAGGAATAGGAGGGAGATGAGTCTCCAATATTAACCCTCAAATCCCCATTTTGCATTCACATTACTACATTTACATCAACAATACCTACCTAATAACATTTGTAAGGTTTCTTTGACATGTTGCAATATTTTTCAATGATATCTTAAATTTCATTGTGTGTGTGTGTGTACTGCCTTCAAGTCGATTCCGACTTATGGTGACCCTGTGAATAGGGTTTTCATGAGGCTGAGAGGCAGTCAAGGTCACCCAGTGAGCTTCATGGCTATGTGGGGATTCGAACCCTGGTCTTCCAGGTCGTAGTCCAACACCTTAACCACTACACCACACTGGCTCAATTTCATTATAGCATAGGAAAATTCTCAGCACTCATACAAAAATAACACTAGGTTTCACTGTGTGCTACCCCTGCTTTCATGGCAAATTGCTATTATTTGATTTATTAGATTTAAAATACATGCTTTTCTACACTTTAAAGCTACAAAAGAAATATCATCTTGATGTTTAGCATTAGCATCTCTGATCTTTTAATTTTTGAAGTCATCAAGGTTTGTCGCATGGAATATTAGAGATGCAGTTGGAAATCACCAATAATTTGTATCTGACCTTTGTTTAACCAGACCTCAACCTGTTTACCTTTCTGAGGAGCAAATGTGCATTTTGCATTGATTGACTGCTCTTGGTTTCATCCTGTTCAATCTCTTAAAGCAAGTCATGCTATTGCATTATTTTAAAAAACTTACTCCTATAAATATACAACCAAGTATGTCAGAGTCTTCAGTTGGAGAAGCTATGTTTTCAGGTCCAAACTGCATATTCAGCCAGGAGGGCAGAGAGACTTTTGGTTTTTTTTACTCATTTGATAATTCTTCTCTGCAATGCAGTACATAAAATATATCTTCCTACCTTTCAAACTATCTAGGATAAGTTCTGGATTTTGGTTAGCTGAACTGATACTTTCTATTACAGGTAGATTCTGATTAATCTTATCTCCCTCTATGTTAATGCCTTGGTCAGACATACGTGAATCCTCCTGTTGGTTCTAGGAATGAGCAAATCGATCAATTTTAGTTTCTCTCCATTTCTCATTTCTGCACATCTTAAATTCAGTTCTTCATATTTCCACATCAGTTTGCAATTTTTTTTAAAAAAATATCCTCATGAAAATTAATCAGTATTTGTGTTTTTTTAATGTGAATTTCTCTGATAATACACATTTGTGTATGCAATTTTGTCTAAGATACACATTTTTGCAAAGCCTGTTTTCCCTAATATAATGCATTTTTGTATGCTTCCCCCCCCAGTATGTGTGTTTTTATACACTTTATTCAGGAATATGCATTTTTGCACACATTACTTGGCTGGAGAACTGCAATGCAAGATTCAGAGAAGTGTGAGTTTCAAAGGCTGGCTATGTTTTTATTTGTGTATTGTTTCAGTAAGTGCAAATTAGGTAGATTCACCTTTAAATGCAAGCTGAACCTAATTTCTCTCCTAACCCTAATTGGTTCAAGATGGTTTTTTTAAAAAAAATTCCCATTCCAACACCAGCAAAAAAAAATCAGGCATGTTCCTGAAGCCTTGGAAAGGTGTTGGTCCCTCTACTCATCTCCCCTGCCTGAATGCCCCCTGAGCCATCCCTATAACTGTCCATCCCAGCCCTTAAACACACTTTCCTCTCATTTGATTGTCATGGGTAGCATTGGCAGCAGAGAGAGAGTAAGGAGTGGAAGTTTGGAGGCTGGAAAGTCTGAATCTGAGCTAGGCTTGGGCAAATTTCTACAATGTTCATATGTTGGCCTTGATTGCCAAGCTGTGGCAAAAGGGCACATCCCAACTCTCAAGGAGAATTGGATGGATAGTGATTGAAAACTGGCAGAGTTGTAAAACAGTACTCCAGTTAGATCTCTTCCCCTGAATATTAATCTCTGGCATCTCCAGGTAGGGTTGGAAGAGATCCTTATCTGAAATCCTGGAGAGCTGCTGCCAGTCAGTGTATGCAATATTGAGCTAGATGGACTAACAGTTTGACTCAGTATAAGGCAGATTCCTTTGATTTTATGTTGCTATGTTGTTCCTAATACTGCTTTTTAATTATTAGGTGGTTGCAGCTATTGCTTCTTTGGAGTTTTTAGGTTGGATTTTGTCCCAGTGGTAAAGCAGAACAACTAGTCTAATTTGGCCTATCTAATGATTCCTTGGAGTGGATGTCGCATGGTAGCTGTTCAAGTTTCAAGAAGATCAATACACTAGGAAGAACTGGGCAGGGAATTTTCATATAATTGCTCATTAAACTAAGGCTGCAATAATATGCACAGTTGCCTGAGAGTAAGCCCAACTGAACACAGCTGAGCTTAGATTGTGTTTTAAAGATTGCTTGGAAGTAAGTCATTTCTGAGTAAATATGATCAAATTAGAGTGCACAACTGAGAAGAGCAGTTAGCACAGCTTTATCATTATACATACCTGCTGGGCTGAACAGAAGGGTGCAGCAATCAGACATGCACAGCTCAGTGATACATCACATTTTGCATGGATTCAAAAAGTTCCAGGTCCAATCTCTTCAGTAATGCTCTCAAGGCTGTAAGGCTGAGAGAGACCTCTGTTTCACTCCTTAATACCCTTGCATAACAGATACGGTAGGCAAGATGGACCATATAGGCTGACCCAGTATAAAACATTATCATCATTGTCATATGATATTGCTATAATATTGGTTTTGCATTTTACTGTATGTGAATAAAATGTGCCTGTTAAATGTACCTGACATTGCTATAATATTATATTCTCAGTTTTGTATACATTTTATTTTACTTACCCCACAATAAGAGTTGTCTCGACAGTCCACACTGAGTGTAATTAAAATGTGCCTTTTAAGAGAAAATATTGCTGGTTTCTACTTGCTGAGATCCCAAGTGAATTTCTCTTTTTAAAGGGAAGAAAACAGCCCAAGAAGACACAATCCATGTCCAGATATTCCACTCAACATGCCAAACTTCAAAATGTGAATGGGGGCATGGAGGCACATGCAAGCCCTGCCCCCAGTGTCCCCCTGTGGGTCTGGCTGGCCCCATGCTTGTCATCCCCTACCTTTCCATGTTGAGCAGGGAAGGTCTGCGGAGGACTTTCACTTACAATCACTGGAATGTGAGTAGAACCATCTGATCAGGGAATCTCCTTTATCAGGATTCCCAGTGATGTGGAGAGTTCTATTTGTGTTCAAGTGAGCATGAGAAAATGCCCTCTGCACACCTTTTCCACTCAACATGAGACAGTTGGGGACTGAGCGGGCAGAGTGGAAGCACATGGGCAAGTTGGGGGCAGTGCTTATGCACACACCTCTTTCTCCCTCCACAGTCTGTACATTCATGTGGCCAGGCAAATGCCTGAACATGCCTACAGTTTGATTTGCAGTTCTATTCAAAACCCATACCCAGTTACGGCAATGCAGATGCTTAGATTGAACTTTTAAAATCTATCCTCAGTTTCTGCCATTATATCCATCTCCATAATTTGATACTATCCAGACTGTTAGTACACAAAGAAACAAATACCAATAAATATTAGTCGTTGGCCCAACACTGAGTGTAGTATGGTGGCATTGGATGAGTGATCTATTTTAAGGGGCCAAGTTCATTCTTTGCTTGACTATTTCTGAAGAATGTTAAAGACCCTAGACACTACAGAGGTGAGATGTTAAGTGTCAAGCTACAGCACAAAGCAAGGCTGTTAAAGTTATAAGACATGCACGAAGCATTACAAACTTGAAAAATTTATAATAAATAAGAGAGATAACAGCATGATATTAGCATAGTTAGTTTGGCCATAGAGATAAGGAACCATTCCTTGTGTTGATAAAAAACAAGGACATATGTGTGATAAATGAAATCATTATATGTAAACTAACACTTGTTCCAGGGAAAAATGCATTGAATGGATTCAGATATATATTTTTTAATAGAGAGCTTTAGATCTCAAAGCAGAAGAAATATATTTGTACTAAGAAGGCATAAGACTAGGATAACATCTCAAAAGATTTGGATAAATTGCTACTCTTTATTGCTAATCTGAATACAAATAAATTAAACTTCCAAACTTTCTGAACTGCACATACTATTGATTGATATGAGCTTGGGAATATATTTAAACTTTATATGGTTGACTACTCTGGGGTGCAAACAATTCAAACGTGGCTTTTCCAAAAGTCTTCAATTTGTTTATAATTTATAATAGAGCTGTGAAGCTTATCTGAATCCGGATGAGCAACATAAACTAAGATAAGCATTATCTGCGTTGTGCTTATGACAGCTTATTTGAGATACAGAACTTCCGTATTCTTCCCAGAATATATTATGATACTTGAAGTTGAAATTCCCCAGGAGTGTTCAACTTTTCCCAGTTTCTCATAGAACTTTTAATACTGCAATGTAGAAACAGTCACAAGACCTAGGGGCAGAGTTATCCCAGGAACAGGGCAGGCTGCCCTACTCAGAATTCTCATGCTTGCCAACACATGCAAATCCAGCAAAAGGTCAACTCATGTTGATTTTATCAAATGCAGCATGAACATTTGGGCATGCCTTTATTCTACATAAAGAATTGCACACCCCTACATAGCAGGAAATGGCAACTGAACCATCCTTTCCATTCTGGGATGGGAGGGGAAAAGATTTAAAAGACCTTCAGTGGAAATGTAGGGAGGCCATAGATCAGTGGCAGAGCATCTGCTTTGCATGTAGGCAGTCCCTGGTTCAAACCCTGCCATCTTTGAGGACGGCTGGAAAGTCTGTGTCTGAAACCAGGAAGAGCTCCTGCCAGTCATCGTAGACAACACTGAGCTAGGTCGACCAATGTTCTGACAGTGTAAGGCAGCTTCCTAGGTTCCTACAGTTATTTCACTATAACTATTTTAATATAAAATTTGTATAAAGTTTTAAAAAATTGATAACAAAAGGAATATAAAAACTAACAGCTACATAATAGTAGTATCTGTAGTCATAGCAGAAGCCCGCTAGATCATCAGTGCTGATTCACTCAACCAGCTAGAATCGGTTACCTCATGTCTGCTCAATTTGCAAAGACATGTTTCCCACCTCTCATTTTTGTCGTTTCTCATTCTCAACTGCATGCAGTAACCTCTGTCACAGTCATCTGCCTGGCTGTCATTTAACAGCACACATCAATGTTGAATAGTAAAGCCCAGTTAAACGTGACAGTCCCACAGCTCTACAAACTATAACTCATCCTTTTAATCAAGTCTATTCCATCCATACTCACAAAATATTATTTTAGAAATCCATATACAATTTGTTTCGCATGTCTGTGCCAATCAAGAGTAACCCCAAGGACATCCATTTTGGTTTAAATTTACAGCTGTATGTGATGAGAATAAAAACTATTATACTCAATTCTTGGTGTCAAATGCTATGGCACAGTGCTGATGTACAGCTTGGCTGAACCACCACCATGCGGGTGCTGCTCCATGTGGCAAATAATTTGCATACAGCAGCCATCCAAGAAATTTGAGCCATTTAACCATGCTTTTGCAAAGAGGGCTTTTAGTGTGGTTGAAATTGCTATGTGTGGAACCAGACACTGCACTCAAAAACTTACCATACAAAACCTGTTCAATTATTTTTCCAGTAGCAATCATATGGCAGACTGCATGTGTGAAGCTTGTCTATATCTGAAGAATCAATCAATTTGGCCATGACCTAATGAGGACCTTGATTACAAGACGGCAAGTTAACTTTGTTTAAAGCCGAAACTGTTACCACTTCTGGATAACAATTCCTTTTCAAATCCCCCCACCCTCAACACACACACATGCTTTATCAACTCTTTCACAGGCTATGAAATCTATTTTTGCCAACTGATGCAAATAGGGACAAAGGGATCACCCCACTTTCTGCCAGCAGCATTCTCTCTTCCTATTGCTATTGGATTCTAATGTTTAAAAGACTGTTACATTCTTGTCTACCTAGATAAGGAGAGTTGCTCCTTGCCCTCAGTCTGATTTATTATTTGTTTGTTTGCATCTCACCCTTCCTCCCAGTAGGAACCCAGGGCAGCAAAGTCCTGATGCCATAGTCCTGAAGCCAACCCAAAATGAGGGCATCCATCATTCTGTTGTCTTCTAATCCAGAAGATGCCAGAGTGAAGACCATACAAGGAAGTGACAGCAGAGAAAAAAGTGAAAGGAAACAGCATTATTTGGGGAAACATTTCCCCCCATGACATCTCATATTTGACAAAACAAATGCAGATGAACCCATTACTATAAATGATTCTTCTGGTTACAGACCTCTCTCCCTTCAAGTCTTCCAAAGAAAAGATAATAATTTGTCTACCCATTGTTCCCAAGTAATTATTCTTGCTGTGAGGACCACTTCAGAAGTTCTTCTGCCCCAAATGAAAGGCAGATGGAAAAACTTGCTTCCCTGTTTCAATAGCAATTTAGCTAGATCCTGACTTCACACAAAACATAGTATTTTTTTCTCTGAGCAATGTGACCCTTAAAATCCATAGTTTATTCTAGCTAAAAGTATCTGTACGTTGTAAATGCATGACAGACCTCAGATGAATCAAAGTTAACAAAGTAGTAGTGAGATTTCACCCCGAGTGTTTTGTTTAGTGGTCCCACCCTCGTCTCTTTAAGCTATTATATCACAGTGATATTGACTGATTAATTGATACAGCATCATCAATGTGCATGGATGGGTGATCCTCCCTAGTCTCTCTGACAACTTATGTGCCATCCCTTCTAACAACAGAAACAATTTCCAAGTTTTAAAATATATTTTGGTGAATATTATATAGAATATTGGTCATTTAGCATATGATCAAGGCAACAGTGTCCTACACATAATGAGTGTAGGCACAGAGGTGGGGAACCTCCAGCCCATTAGCCTAACCCAGTCTGCCAGGCCTCCTTGTTGGGCCCATGAAGCTGTTTTTAGAAACCAAGCCAACGTGCCCTACCTATGACATCATATATGATGTCAGGTGTGGAGCAGGTAAACATCTGGCTTGGCCAAAAGAGGCTTTGCAGATACTACCAATTGGCAATGCATGCAAAGCCCCATTGTACAGTGCTTGGTAACCACTGTGCAAAGCACTTTCCCAACCCTATGCTTAGGACTTGAGAAGCGCTTAGCAGA
This sequence comes from Rhineura floridana, assembly GCF_030035675.1. Taxonomy (NCBI): domain Eukaryota; kingdom Metazoa; phylum Chordata; class Lepidosauria; order Squamata; family Rhineuridae; genus Rhineura; species Rhineura floridana. Next base: position 71,422,606 of record NC_084488.1, on the reverse strand, counting down.
GGGCTTACAAAGCACTTTGCTGAGTGCTTCCCCAGCACCCAACAGCCAGCTGGTTGTTGGGCACTTGTGAGTGCTGCACCTCTTCTAACAATAGGCACAGTTTTCAAGTTCCTAAAATGTATTTTGCTGAATATTCTGTAGAATATTGGCCAATTAGTATATGGCCAAGGCATTGATGCCCTACACATAACAGTGTAGTAGATAGCCTGCACAAAACTTTCATTCCATGTAGTAATGAAGATGGAGAAAATGAAAATGAAACTGCATCTGTTGACACCACCTCTGCCTCCTTCCATTCAAATAGTCATTTGCACAGAAGTCTATGTCCCCACGTTTATAGGCTCATACTACGTTACCAGCACCGTGCAAAAATAGTATGGAGCCTGCAAGCATTTAGAGGTATATGCAAAGATCAGAGCTTGGAAGATTACTTTTAAAAAGTAATAAATTACAGTTACAGTTACATGGCCCCAAAAAGTAGTAATTACTGTTACAGTTACAAGTGCTCTGAAAGTAACTGATTACTTTACTTTTCCTTCAAAGTAATCACTACAATTACATTTCAGTTACTTTTTAAAAAACCACCTACAAGGTGCTGGCCTTGGCTGCTGCACATCTAAGTAGCCTAAAACAACATTAAAAATAAACACACACATAGAGAGGTAGTAGAATAATTATTTTTATTCATAAGATAGCAATGGTGGTCTCTCCGCTGGTAAGGGTGGTAGGGAGGGAGGCTGAGGCCACTACTCAGATCTTTGCACGTCAAACCAAGTGCAAACTCCCCCCGACTCAGACAGACAGCATAATCTCTCTCACTTAACCACCTCCCGGACCCTGCCCTGCCACCAACTAAGGGACACTCACTCAAGCAAACATTTTCCCCTGAGATGCAAAAAAGTTAAAATACTGCAAATGCAGCACAGTAGCCAGAGAGGGTGGTGGAGGCCACTTTGTGTGCTAAGTGCAAACACAGAATTCACACACACACACACACACATGTCATCTTTCATCTCCACAGTTATTTATCTCCATTCTGCTGCTGCCTCCTTATCCTCCTTTATCCATGTTCTTGACCTCCAGATCCTTTTCCCCTCCACTCCATTCTTCACCACCACTATCCGTTTTTTTAAATAATTGTTTTCTCCACTCCACCCCGTCTCACTCTCCGCCTCCTCACTTGTCGCCTCCTACCCATCCACAGAGCATGAGGAAAGAGCGACACTGCACAGAAGCCCAGTTTGAGGCACATGATTTTCATCCACAAATCAGAGGAGCAGAAGACTTCCCCTGCTCCCCCCCAAATAATGCCCAAAAGTAATTCTGGAAATGTTACAATTACTCCACAAAAGTAATAAAATGACTCCTAGTTCTATTGCAATCAAAATGTAAAGGAATTACCCACTCGTTACTCAAAAAAGTAATGAATTACAAGTAATTCGTTACTTGTAACTAGTTACTTCCAAGCTCTGGCAAAGATATAGCTGCAAATGACACATTGAACACATGGAGGTTAGCAACTGGCAATTGTAATTCTGGAATGCACAGGACTTTTTACATATGGTCCACATGTAGGGATGCCAGAGAATTATGATGAAAACAGAAACAGAAGTGGAAATTGTTGATTCTCACTTATTCACCCCATGTTAGAAATGGATTTCAATCCAGCAAATAGAAATTGCTGTCAGTCCACAAACAATACATAATTGATATCACTTTCCCCATTTGCATTTTGTTTTCTTTGTGTTGAAATGAATGGGGTGGAATAACTTAATGATACTATACATTATGTAAATTACTTAAATTACATAATTCACCACAGTGGACAGTGAGACAAATAATGTAGGTTTTGGCAGATGGTGAACTGCAGGGGAACGGAAACAAGGCTGCATGTGATGAATATAGGGTAGAATGGAAAACAATGCCTTCCTACATCCCTATCCACATGCATATGCCTATCATGTATGTTGACACCCTCTCACATGATACAGCCACCACTTTTTCTGTGGGGATGGATAGTGTGACAAGGGAGGCCTACTTTTTACAACCTGCCTCTACTTTTCACAAAGTCAGCCAGTTCTCCACACACTGATTTCTCTCACTCCACTATTTCATGAACTTGTATGGGTTTTTTAGCTCCTATAAAGAGCAAAAAAAAAAAAAAACCCAAGCCCCAGAACACCCCACTATGACTCATGGCCCTAACTATATTGGGGCATTTGCAAATATGTTTAGAATCAAGGTATAAAACAGTAACTTTTGCTATTTTGCAATTTCTGGAAACAGAATAAATTTCAAATTATGTTCTATTGGTAGTTATTATAATTGACCTTCAGAAAACTGAATTTGAAGTTTGCAAAACAAAGTGGTGCAAGGGGTGGAGAAGTGAATGTACTTGGGTTAAGAGAAAACCTGTGAGCTTATAAAATATCAGTCAAATAGGAATAATCATGTCCTTCTATGAAGGGGTCTTGTTCTTCTAATGACAAAGATAAGGATTGTACAGAGCTTTGAATGAGAGTAATATATGAACAATCATTGAAGTTCAGCAACCTCACCATCACTGGTTCTAGTCCTGTGAAGGTATTTGATCTGTGTAGACCTATGCCCATGGTGGTTGAATTGTAAGGTACTTGGGATGGTGCTCACCATACCTGACTTCCACACCTTTGATGTTCTGCCTTCACTGAGCCTATGTGTGATTATCCCAATGCATGTAGGATCTGTATTCACAGTTTGCATATACATATCCTGTGCACACTGGGGTATATTCACACATAAGCCTCTACACATATGGAGGCCAGGTGCAAAAAGGGGGCATGGCCAACCCTCTCCATCAGGCATTTACATCTACACAGTCTGAGTGTCTGCACAGGACTCATTATTATAAATTATTATCATCAGGATATCTAAAAATCCTGGAGTAACACAATGCTATAAAAAATTAAGAAATACACTGGAAACACACACACCCCATCAGTTAAAATGCAAGACAGGACACAAAATAAAAGAAATGTTGCAGTCTTAACATAACGCATCAAATCTTATGCATGCATGGCAAAAAAAAATATTAAGAAGTATACAAAACCAAAGAGCAGGAATCATGATGATGATGGAGGTTATACTACCCTTGAAACATGTCTTTGGTAACCAAGGCCCCTCCAGGCTGTTCTTTCATTGTTCTTTTATGCAGGTGTATTCTCCAACATGTTGTTAACACAGTAATGGTGCATTAGTGGTGGATTTATTCTGCTTTAGATTGTTATGTGATGCTTCACCAATGCTACTGCATTGTTGCTGACCAGAGGGGCTACAGCACATCAAACAGGACAAAAATAAACCAGAACATTTATGGTATAAAACGTTATGGGATTTCTACAGGAATTTACAGTAAATGCATTCATTGGAAATGAAACAGTGTGACTGATCCAAAAATTTTGCAGGTACAAATGGTATTGATACAGGATCATGTGTGACTGCTCCAACAGCACCATGAGCACAAATAATCCTGAATGTGCCATAAAAAGGACATCTGAATGGGCCCCAAGAATACAAATGACAGGAGAGATAAAATTGATAATTTTTAAAAAGATAGCATATATTAATATTTTTCCTAATTGATGCATCTAATGTTATAAATAATAGCATACATTTTCTATTTAGCAAGTGTTATTTTTTAAATTATTGACATTACCTCCTTCGAATCCAACAACAGAAGTTTGAAGTGTAACTTGAGATATTGTTGTGAGCTGAAATGATCAAAGTTGTAAATCAGCCAAATAAGCATCAAAGATAGCAGAAAAGGTAGAGCAGGGAGGGATTCCCCTCTTCACATTTTGCTTCATAGATAAATCAGATAGGTATTAGTCTACATGAAGAATTGTACTTAAAATACATGAAAGAAAACTACAGTTTTAAAAGGAACTGGCCCAAAGTTTATTTATTTCATTTCTATCTCGCCCTTTCTCCTAAAAGGAGTCCACAGCAGAAAACAATAAGTAATAAAAATAAAAACATCTTGAAAACAAAATATCGAGTATTGTTCAGCAAAGTAATCTGGCCTATAGATTGGGTCTGAGTGGATTGGGCACCTATAGCAGCACACACATCCTACTACCTTCCCCATTGCTCTCTTTTCTCTCATTACCAAAGAAATCATTTGGGAGTTGGGGTGGGCACTGTTGTAGGACCCTATAAGTCCCTAGTCAATGCTAGCAGCATACGTGCCAGCAATCATAGACACTAGTCAAACCCTTCTGAAGTTGTTCTCCTGTTGTTGTGATCCATTAGTTCCTATTCAGTGAAGATATTACAGAAAATGCCTTTGTCCTTTAATCCAAATAACATCATGGAACAAAGCTTTAAAAGGGGGTAGGAAGGAATGTGAGAAATTGATAATTGTTCATCTGTAATTGGTTAGATATAAGTTGTGATGGTCATCTTCTCTAGCACATGTGGATCAGCTCTATATCTCCAATACATGACAGTGGAAGGTTTATTCTGTATTCTCAATAATACTTTTTGCTATATGAGTTTCAGATATAAATCTAGTTTGCTTCTATGGAGCTGAAGGCCTGATTTCTACCAGGATGATGAATATTAATTATACAGCCACAAGAGTGGCTGTATACTATAGCCAGCATGGATTTTTCTCATTCTGCAATGTAAAACTGGAAATATCCGCCATGCCATCCTGATGCTTCCCCTAAGCGCATTTCAAAACAAAACCTATAGTCTTGAACTCAGAAACACTTGCTTAACAACCCTTTTTCATGGCAATAAACACAATATCCAGAGAGAATCAAGAGTTCAAAGTTTAAAACAAGAGAAAAAAATACAGACCCCGTATTTTTGTCAGTGGTCTTATAATGTGTTGAAATTAATTAAAAATCGGCCATGTTCACAGAGTACCTGTAATCCTATTACTGACCTTGCCCCATACGCTGACCTTCATCTTCTGCAGGTTAAAAGTTTTAAAAATGTCTGGCTGATTTTTAAGAAATTTAACATTTAAATATATTATAGAGTTTGGCATGCTCAATAAGAATGAACTGTCAGTGTTCTAAAACCCAGATTCACAGCTGTTTGGCTTGGCTAATAGGTGGCCACACCCACACCAGACCTTTATTTCACTTTAGCAGAGCTTGGAAAAGTTACTTTTTTGAACTACAACTCCCATCAGCCCAATCCAGTGGCCATGCTGGCTGGGGCTGATGGGAGTTGTAGTTCAAAAAAGTAACTTTTCCAAGCTCTGCACTTTAGTCATGGCTTCCCCAAAGAATCCTGGGAAGTGTAGCTTATGAAGGGTGCTGAGAGTTGTTAGGAAACTCCTGTTCCCCTAACAGAGCTCCAGTGGCCAGAGTGGATGAACAGTCAGCCCCTTTTTGGGGGATTGTAGCTTTGTGAGGGCAATGGGGCCTCTCCAAGCAGCTCTCAGCACCCTTCACAAACTACATTTCCTAAGATTCTTTGGGGGAACCCATGACTGTCTAAAGTGAAATAAAGGTCTGGTATGGATGTGCCCAGGGACAGCTTTGGTTTAAATTTGGGTGGGAGACTACATGTGTCTGCTGTAGAATAAAAACGTGGGGCAAACCCTGAAAAACAATGATACTGTTCACAATGTTTTCCTTCTGGAAAGGAAAGGGGCTTTTCCTCTGCTCAGTGCCTGCTCACCCAATCTCCTGTCCTCCCCTCTCTCCTCCCTCTCCCCTCCTCCTTCCTCCCTACCCCTGCCTCCCCTTTGTCCGCCTCCCCCAGATCAGCTTCACCTATCCTAAGTATGATTGTACAGGAGTAAATCCCCTTGCATTAAAAAAGCATGCAAGTTATCAGACCTGCCTTTCCCCTCCCACCTCAACTCTCCTTCCCTCTCTCCCCTTTCCCTCCCCTCTCCTGTCCCTTACTCCTCCCCTCTTCCTTCATCCACCTCCCCAGCCCACTTCAGCCCTCCCTAACAAGTTCTTCCAAGCTACACAGGAAGTGGATTGGACTGTGAAAGACCTCCCCAAATTGTGTTTGCATTTTGACAGATTTGTAGGGCAGTACAATATCTGAGGTTTCCTGCTCCCGTGGTGCATTCACTATAGCTGCCCAATTTCCCTGCTTTTTAAAGTTTGATAGAAATATCTGTGGGCTATATGTACATTCTTAAACCACAAGGGTTTTTTTTATCTATTAGTGAATTATTGTCTAGAATCCAGAGGCAGTTAGTCAAACTTAACTTGTTACACTAATTTCAATGGGACTAATACATAACTACCTTCCTGTGGATCCAGCCCATCATGTCTAAATCAGGTGTAATGATTTTCATTAGATGATGTGAAGGAACTGTAATTTTGGAAAATAATGGAAGTAGCTCCATCAATAAACCTGGGCCTTTCAGAAACTGCATACACATCAAGTCCAAATAGTGTTGCTAAGAAGGTATTTTAGTTGTATTACTTGCATATTTTAGTTTAGTTTTTACCAATAGGCAAATTATTTTACACCGCCATCTACTTTTGATTTCAGCTCTGCCCACCATTGGCTCTGGTCCCTGCAGAGCTTGGAAAAGTTACTTTTTTGAACTACAACTCCCATCAGCCCAATCCAGTGGCCATGCTGGCTGGGGCTGATGGGAGTTGTAGTTCAAAAAAGTAACTTTTCCAAGCTCTGGTCCCTGAATGATTTTTCTCATGAGGCAGCAACCCTTTATACAAAAAAGGATTCCTGCCCATGCTTCAAGTGATTATTTTGTATGCTAAAGGTAAAGGTAAAGGTGTCCCCGCACTTATAGTGCGAGTCGTTTCCGACTCTTAGGGTGACGTCTTGTGATGTTTACTAGGCAGACCGTATATATGGGGTGGGATTGCCAGTTTCTTCCACAGGCTTTCTTTATCCCCCCCCCCCGGCATATGCCAGGTACTCATAACCCATAACATTGACAAGATGTCCTTACTTGCAGCTGCAGTTGGTAAGCTGTGTTTTAAAAAAGGCAACAATACCATTAATTGTTACAGAAATGTCCAGCATTTCATTATTTTTTATCTATTTTGCATAGCATACGCATATGTAGGGTGCTTCTTGGTTGTCACTGTTTTTGAGGTGGATTCAATCACATACCAATAAATTCAGATTGCACAGTTAAAGTTGATTTGGCACTCTTGCACAACAAACCCACCTACCCTCCCACCCCAAAAACTGGACTGTTTGTGATAAGGAAAGTGAAAATGCATTGGGAAGTGTGGGATAATAATGGCTTGATGCAATGCCATATAACCTCTGCACAAACAAATCAGAATGAATGTGCAATATATTGCCAGCATCGTCTAACCTCCCCACAAACTATGGTCAAACCAGCCAGGATGAATGCTCAACAGGTCATCTGGAAGTGATCACAGTAGATAGTTTATTTAAATTGTTATAATCAGCACTTTTTTGTGATGGTACTCAGCAGTACTGTCTGTGAGAGTACTGTCACCTCTTTTTTTACTGCCCATGGCAGCTATTATGTGCTGGCACCCAAGGCACTTTTATCAAGATATGAGCACAGGCAGTCCAGCACCTCGGGGTTTTTTACTAAAAAAATGTAGGTTTTCTTTTCAGTAATGTGGAGTATGTTTAAAATAGATTTTCTTTTGTAAAAGTCCATCACATATACCAGAAATGAAAGGCAAACATTTGTTAGATGCATCTGTTAATAAGGCCACTGTAGCAATCGTGTGAGTCAAAGGTAGGAGCAATCCCAGAAGTATCAGTGGCAGGAGAGATATAGGCCTGATTACTGAGGAACAAATTCCATTCCCATGGATATGAAAATAGAAAGTAAACATAAGGCAGGAAGCTGTTGTGAACACACCAGATAGAAGTCAGCTTGGATGAGAAAAGTGGGGGTGGGGTGAGAGAGAAAGTGAGGGGAAAAGAGAAAGAGAGAGAACAGGATACTTGAATAATGTGACAGGAAGCAAATTCTTAACTGCATTTCTTGCATGAAATGTGATTGCACTAAATGAAAGTCTTTTCCACCCCCTTCACATTTCCTCTGAGGAGCTGGAGAAAGAAGATTTGAGATGGGAAGGAGGTTGATTCGCTATTAGTATGTGTCTTGTGTGAACAACACTGCTGTATGTCAGATGTCTTCATAGTAGAGAATGGCCTGTTTAAGGCTGCAGTCCTATGAATGCTTTCATATTGGCAATAAATCTCATTGAACTCAGTAGGATTTGCTTCTGAGTAAATTTGCATAGTATTGTGCTGCCCTTGCAAACCATCCCCAAATATTAACTGAACACACAAAAACCACAGTGACACACTCTTAAATCCGACTGACATCAGGGATGCAATCATCCATGGTGTCAGGGATCTTAGATCCCTTTATTTTTTGGGAGCAGGGTCCCTATGTCTCCAGCATTCTAGGAACCAATCAGCATGAAAAGGGAGTGTGCTGGCCACTGATAACAGTCTTTTAGCATGCTCCCTTGTCCTTTCCTACTGATTGGAGTCAATCAGAGTGAAAGGAGGTGAGTCAGCCATTGAGAAGACTCTTCTTAGTAGCTAACATGCTTATAATAGTTTTCATGGTTATTGGCTCTAGGGATGTCTATTGTTATGGGAGAAGGCATTAACAAGAATCTCATTCTCAATTCAGCAGCAAAAAAAGGAGGGAAAGGTGTGGCTGTTACTCTTATGAAAGGACCCTGCACTTCTGAATTTGTCACGACACTACTGACTGACATCAATGAATTTCAGCATGCTTTAAACCAGTGGTTCCCAAGTTTTTGGCATGGTGACTCACAAGTCAAAACTTACTTGGCTTGGTGACCCATTGATTTATTGTCACATGAATGTGGGACCTTAGGTCTTTTCCACTGTCTGCCACCAGAGAGTGGTTCCCAAGTGTCCAAATGTAAGACTCAAGCCTTTCTGACATTTAGTTACAAGTGTCAGCACAGCATTATAATACGCCAACAAAACAAAAAAGTTATAAGAGAGATTCATCATACCAGTTAAGAATTACAAGCAATAATTATTTGGGGTTTTACTGTGATCCCATTGCAAAGGCTTCGTAACTCACTTGCAGGTTGCAACCCACAGGTTGGGAAACTCTCCTTAAACTGTGCTGGATTGTAGCCAATAAATGTGAACAGTACTGATCACTAGTTAATTCAAGGAGAGGTTATTGCTTTTCTTTCTTGGTGGTTAGCAGTTTCACAGTTTTAAGTAATCATGTGAGAAGTGTAATTATCACTAATTTAGATCATGCATCCCTCTGAACATCATATATTAGATTTTAGAAGCGACTGACTTACACATAAATTTAAGATTCCAAATACTGTCCAGAGGCAACTCTGAATAGACCTGACATTACAATGTCATGGGGATGTAGCTGGTGAATTTCTCAGTCCTTTAGAAAGGCCAGGTATTGAACCTGGGACCTTTTGCATCCAAAGCATGAACTCAGCCATTGAGCTACAGCCCATATTTGTGCAGATCTAGGTGATTGGGATGGATTCATCCCTTCAGCCTTCCTTAATTTACAGTATTATGATTTTGATTATTATTTATAAAGCTTGCAATTCCACAGACATGCTCATTAATTAACTTCTACTGAACTCAATAAAATGTAATATTTGTGGCACTGACGCTAGGAAGACAATGCCCTTCAAAGAAGGGCAAACTCAGAAGCTTTTTCTTACTTGTCTGTAAGCAGCAATACATATCTAAAAATAGGATGAAGAACCTTATTCTCCTCTGCCTTTCTGCAATATTTATCACTGCTGGGGTAAATGGATTTTAAAAGATGCAAAAATATACAGGTGAAATCAGAATCATACATAATAATTTAGACACTTACCATTGCAAACCAAGTTATTTCATATATCAAGGCTGTGCCCTCTAGAATAAAAAAGAAAAGTTTGAGTTCTCTCCTAGATAGGAAATACCAAACTCTTTCCCCTGCACACAACTTTGCACAGTGCTTCTACTTTCTGTATGACTTGTGTTATGAATCTATTTATTATTCCAATAATTTATATACAACTTCACACCATAATTTCTAAGCAGTGTATAACAAGGTTACAAAAGAAATAAAATAAAGATCAAATTAGTTAAAATGAACCATAAAATCAGGAAAAAAGCTTACCATACATTTCATCCACATTTAAAACACTCTTATATGGCTTTAATAGTCATGGCTTCCCCCTAAGAATCCTGGGAACTCTAGTTTGTTAAGGGTGTTCTAACAACTGTCAGCATCCTTAACAAACTAGAGTTCCCAGGATTCTTTGGGGGAAGCCATAACTGTTAATGTCGTATAAGAGTGCTTTAAATGTATGGTGTAGATGTGACCCTAAAAACTTGCTGAAATTTTTTTTAAAAAAAGTTGTCACCATGTGCCAGAAGTTCAGCAATGAGGACTGGCCTGCCTGATCTCAGCCAGGAGGAAGTTCCACAGTACTGGGCCCCCAGTTCTGCAGTGTCTCATGTAACAATCTGCAAAGTAACAGTTTTGTGAACATACATATTATTTATTTATTAAATTTATATCCTGTCCTTTGTCCCAGAAAAAGCCCAGGGCAGCAAACAAAAACACTAAAAACACTTTAAAACATCTTAAAAACAAAAGACTTTAAAGCATATTCAGGCAAAAATCTTTAAAAACATATTAAAACAAAACATATTAACATCTTTTAAAAAACATATGAGATACAGGTACATGTGCATGCACTGGAGATGGAAAGATCTGTCCGTTTCATTTCTCCCACTATCTCATTTTCCAACCTTAAATTCAGTTCTGCAATAATTTGTGATTTTTTAAAAAATATATTATGAACATTCTCTAGCATTTTAGTGTGAATGTCTTGTACTAAACACATTTTTGAATGCAGTTTTGACTCATGCACACATTTCTGCAAGCAGTTTCTCATAATGCATTTTATATGTTTTTCATAACTATATTCATTTTTATGCACATTTCCCCTACCATATGCATTTTTGTAACCATTGCTTGGCTGGAAAACTGGATCACAAAAGTCAGATATGTGCAAACAAAATTCAGATAAGGGCAAATATGAAGGATCCCTGTGTTTCAGTTGTCATATTGTTTTGGAAAAAGCAAATTTGATATATTCGGCTTTAAATGTGAACTGAATCATATTTCTCTCCCATCCCTTGTATGGACACACAAGCAGATCTGTTAACAGTATGGCTGAACCTGCCCCCTGAATGTTTGCATGTCTGAAACCTTTATGCAACTAAATCCTTACAGGATTTGCAATAGATGCTTAGAGAGCTGAAGCATTAGTGGCGGTTCTGAAATCAAGGTCTTCATCCCCTAATGAGAGTAAACCTAAGTACTTATTAACAAAACCATACATTCTAATCCTTAATTTGCCTCTTATTCCTGTTCATACTCCATTGCCTCCCCATGTTAAATTGTAGATGGTCAGTTCCTTGGAGCAAGGACCCATCTTTTTGCTGCTGTCTTCCAAGACTGCTTCCAGACATAGACAATTTAGCAGCACAATAACAACTCTGCAAATCCAAATGGAATACTGTTTCTGGGCAGGCTGTCCCCCTTCCCCTGAAATTTCTTTTGGGACCATGGCATGAGGAGAAACAGTTAAACATTCTTCCTCCTTTGCTGCAATCCTGATCATGAATGATTGGGCATCTGGCTGGTTACTGTGAAAGCACAGTGCTAAACAATTAGATACACCTTTGACCTGATCCAGCAGGGATCTTCCTAAATTCTTATTGCCCTCTCACAGCTACAGCTTGGGGAGGGAAGCAAATGGATATAAAAGATATGCTATTTGGAAAGTGGAGGGTTAAAGTGATATAGGTAATTCCAAGAGAGTGAGAGATGTAAATCTATATTGGAATCAAACAGCAGCACCCCCCGAAAAGCTATTGAGCAGCTATGTGGTGGCTTATTATCTACATGTGGGGAGATTGCGCAGCTGTTTTACTGTTTTTAAAAGTTGGATTACGTGAGCTCTGAAAAATAATGAGAAAATATGGGGAGTGGATGTTTTGATTTGTAAAAAGTGAGTATTAGTGTTGCTATTCCACAGTAAATGCCCAGTGTGAAAACCATCTAACTCGTCTTATTCAGGTTTTAAACTGCACTTAGAACTGCACTTAGAACAATCTATTTTTAAAGTCCCATCTGTACTATATATTTAAAGACATATCATACCACAGTCACAGCTTCCCCCAAAGAATCCTGGGAACTGTAGTTTGTTAAGCGTGTTGAGAATTGTTGGGAGACTCCTATTCCTTGCACAGAGCTACAATTTCCAGAATTCCCTGGGAAGAGGGATTGATTGTGAAGCACTCTGATAATGGTTGGCTGTCAGACATTCATGGTATGAACAGTAATGTCTAAGCTAGTTGTTCCCAAACTTTTTTCTCCGCGGACCACTTGAAAATTGCTGATGGTCTTGGCGGACCACTTGATGATTTTTCTGCCTGTTGTAGCAATTGGAATGCTTTGTGCTAGGTGCTGTATGATTTGTAATTGCTTCTTTTATTTCTTGTATTGCATTTTGCATTCCATAGGCTTCAAATTGTAACGCAATAACATACAATATAAGAGAAAAAAGAAGCAATGAAATACAATTTAAAAAACAATGTGAATATTTAATGTGGACATGTTGCAGACTACCTGAGTGAAGTTTGTGGACAGCTGATGGTCCATGGTCCACAGTCTGAGAACCTTGGACTAAGGGGTTCTATTCCCCTACCTGGTTCATTTTATTTGCTAACATTAGAAACTGTCAGCACAATCTTAATCAGGTTTACTTAGAAGCAGGTCTTGCCAATTTCAATAGAATTTATTGCCCAGCAGGAAAGTTTAGGATTACTAATTCATGCATACATAAAAGACAGTAATCTGGTTGACACAAACCATGAGATAACCAGAGGTTGTCCCACAAATGATCAAACAAACCATGGTTTGTTTTTTTGCTGCTCTTGCTTCTAACCCTCTCAACCGAGGAATGGGGCTGCCCTGTGTCCTTCCATTACATGACAACAGGATATAGATCTGTTTTATTTATTTATAAACATATTTATAGACCACTCCCTCATATCAAATATCAAGACAGTGTACAACAGAATAGGCAAGGACAGTAATGCATACAATAACATAAAAATACAAAATAATGATAACAATGACTGGCTCATCTTTAAAAAGTTTAAACTGAATAGGCCTGTTGGCCTAAAAAGAGCTTCAAGAGATTGCTGAGTCTCTCTGCTTGAAGAGATTTCCAGCATTACACGAGTGATGCTAAATGCCCAACTTCTAGTCGAGGCTGTCGAGGCCTCTGTAACATGGGGGACAGCTAACAGCACTCCTCTGGATGATCTCACGGATTCAGCTTGAATATAATGGCTCAGGCAATCATTTAGGTATCCTGGACCCAGGCTGTTCAGGGCTTTTGCAATGTGCCCTCCAAATGTTGTTGGACTCCAACACCCATCAGCCCCAGCCAGCATGACCAATGGTCAGGAATGATGGGAGTTGTAGACCAGCAACATCTAATGGTCACTATGTTGGCTACCCCAACTCTGTTGCCCTTGCAAGGGGATTTTGGAGCAATCACACAAAGTGAAAATGCCATTGTAGAATGCACTCACTGAAAAAGTCTGTGTAAGCCCTTTGAGGTTTTTAATGGAAGGTTGGACACAAATATGTGGAGATTGATTAAGGCAAAAGTTCATATCCAGCAAGGTTCATGGGCAGAAAGGCATAACTATGTAGCCATAAAGGTTATTTGTATAAATGTTATTGACATAATCATATTTTAATGATATGCTTTAATGCATTTTAGATCTTTGGCACCAGCTATTCTCTCCCCTTGCTGAGTTTTAGATTATTTTATACTGATTCTATGCTGCTTTTTGTCAATAGTTTAGATATTATATCAATATTGGTTTTTAGATTGTTTGACTGTATTTTCTATTTTACTAATTTTTTGAAGTTTTGTAAACTGTCCACAGGGCTTGGTTGATGGGTGGTATAAATAATGTCTAAAATAAATAACTAAATAAAAACAGGTCACCTCTCATGTTTTACTAGCTTGATCTGATCTGTAGCTTTCCAGATGTATTGGAGGGGTGTTAGTTATTTGTAAAAGGCAAAATAGAATACAAGTGCAGGAATTATTTCACATCGATGAGAAATGAGATTTACAGAACCCAATGAAAGTTTTTTCCCCATTATTTTTTTTTAATAAGTAAGACCTGGCATGGACTTGGGGAGGGGAAATATGATCTTATGCACATGTTTTCCATTGAGAATTTGTATCACACATTTTTCCTTACTTGCTTTTTTAAAAAGTCTTGAACATGAGCCAAAAGAAGTAGCACTGCTGGCAGCGATCAATCTGTTTTGGCAACTGAATGGAGTGCAGCAGAAATTCTGCTCTGCTGTACTTTGCCAGACTGATTTTAAACAGAGAAGATAGTTCCATTGCCGAGACTTATCCTGTGAGCTAAAGTTATAGCAGGGCAGCATCCCTGCTGCTCACCCTGCATAGCAGCTAACCATGGGATGGGCAGATGTGAAAGAAGAATCAGTCTCCTACCTTCCATGGAGGGGGGGAAGAAGAGGTGACAGTCTGCATTACAATTTGGCTAGGCTGAAGAAAGCTACTGCATATGTATCACAGCAAGGGCTATGTCTCACAGCCATTTCTGTGTCCATGGGTTGAGCATCAGTTATCCAGCTATATCCTAAAAGGAGGCCAGATTTGTCCTGAGGAATTTTAGCCCAAGCTCAGCTGCACACATTGTGCAGTCAGTCAGGCTGATGGAGACAAGCCACCCACAGAACTGAAGCTCTACCAAGCTTTCTTTTTTTTTTTTTTTTTTTTTCAATAATTTTTATTCAGATTTTCATAAAACATACAAGACGAAATCATAAAACATTCAAAGACAAAAAACAAAATCAAAAATAGTTAAACAAAAAAAAAAAAGAAAAAAAAAAAAACAAAAATAAAAAATAAAGAATAAAATATTGACTTCCCATTTGTCAAAGATCAAATCAGTTATAAGTCTATAATATATAACAATCCTGTCTCTTAAGTCATATTATAAAATCACTTTCCTCCAGTAGTTATCTTACTTAATCATCAAATCTCATAAACATTACTTTATTCTTTCCACAAAAAGTCAAAGAGAGGTTTCAATTCTTTAAGAAATATATCTATCAATTTTTTTTTCCAGATAAGCATATCGATTAATCCATCTCATTACTAATTATGATAATCTTATTGTCATAACCATAGTCAAAATAAACATTTCAATTAATCCATCACATCAGAATCTGTTAGGTTCAGTAATTTCAGTAGCCATTGTTCTATTATCCCTATTAGTTCCATTTTCCATCTTCCATCTTCAGTAGTCTTGTTAAGTCCAGTAATTTCAATATCCAATCTTCCATTATCAGTATTCCATAATAATCTTGCTGTCAAAGCCATAGTCATATAGTAAGAGTCTGATGGGAATTACCTCTATCCCAAATATTTTCTTGCCATCCATTCTGAATAGGTTGCTGAAATACTGCTGTAAAATCATATCTCTGTTCTTTTTTTCAAAATACACTGGGTCATCTCTTAAAAGTTTTTCCATTGTCACATGGCTGCAGTTAATTCCATAAATTTTCTCTATATTGGGCTCCATCACATCATTCCAGTCCAGAAGATTATCCATGCCATTGATAACTTTATCTCTAGAATCTTCATTAATTTCTTCAGAGATAACATTGAGTTCCAAACAATAGATTTTATTTCTAAAGTCCATAGACTCCAAATCTTGTTCCTGTTCCACGTTTGTTCCAATCTCCGGGATCTCCTCTCTCACAGGGACCCCTGTTCCAGTCTCCAGGGTCTCCTCTCTCACAGGGACCCCTGTTCCAGTCTCCAGGGTCTCCTCTCTCACAAGGACCCCTATGTCTTTAATCTCCTGTGTCTCCAAACAATAGATTTTGTTTCTAAAGTCCATAGACTCCAAATCTTTTTCCTGTTCCACGTTTGTTCCAATCTCCGGGGTCTCCTCTCTCACAGGGACCCCTTCCAGGGTCACCTCTCTCACAGGGACCCCTATATCTTTAATCTCCTGCTTCATTTTACTCAATTCAATTTTCAGCTCCTTACAACCCTGTCGCAGGTTTTGTTTCGTTATCTCAATCTCATCCATTATTTTCTGAAACATAGTTATTTCCAGATTCTCAGCCACTTTCTTAATTGCCATTTTAAAAGAAAAATATAGGAAAACCACTTCTTATTTCAGCAACAATTGGGTTAATACTCCAAACTTGGTGACATCACAGTATAAACAGAGCAGACAGCCTTATCTCTCCATGCATAAGTAAACAAAATGCAGTTCCCAGGATCGAAACAATTAATGGCGGTCGTCAGGAAACAGATTCGTCAAAATAAAATAGACCAAAAAGAGAGTAGTCTCAGACAATATAATATTCTTCAAAATAAAAATCTGGAATAGAAATCCCTCTTCTGTGTATATCTTTAGAATGCAAATCCAGGACAGCTTTTTGCAACAAAAACAGAGATAAGCTATTAATTAGTGAGTAGCAGAGAGAAGTTATGGCTCCCCAGTGAGATGTCAAAAACCGATCAATCTGGCAAATCTCTTTTAAACAGCAACAATTTAAGTCAAGTAAAAGAAAAATATAGAAAGAAGGGTGCTTGCCTGTTAGTGCGTTCTCTCTTAGAAGATAAGATGAACGTTCGCTTTATCAGATAGAGCTTGTTGTTGAAAATCCGTCCCACCTTCGTCGGCTGGACCTCGTCCCATAAATTAATGAGATCTGGTCGTCCCAACAAAAATAGGCTTTGAGGTTAATCTCTTCGTTTCTCCCTACCCGGGAGAAGTTTAATCAGTCAAAAAAAAAAAAAAACCTGACTGATATATCTGAATAAGCTTCTTTTGAGGCAGGAGCCCGTCTCAAAAGCAGGCACAGGCTAAGTCACCCTTCCCGGAAGTCCGCTCTACCAAGCTTTCTTCAAGCTCATTCACCTGACAGGAAATTATTTTAAAAGTGCTTGGGTGGGGGAGATATTAGTGCCTGACATTATTGCAAATATGGTAGCATGCATCGCTCACTACCTGGGCTCCTATTGGGAGGGATATAAATCTAATAAATAAATAATAAATATTACATTAGTAAAAAGGACAACAGAAGGCCCCATCCCTACCAACCCAACTCCAGCTCTTTTAACAAACATTCATCTTCCAAGTAAAGTGGGGAGTAGCCAATGTGGTGCTCTTGAGGTGTTGCTAGACTACAACTCCTATCATTTTGGCTGGGGCTCACCGGAGTTTGACAACATCAGAAAGGCACCATATTAGCTACCCCTGTAGTAAAGAACTGTTGCCAAGACCAGTGAACCTGTTGTGAGCTCCTTGGTCTTTTGCTGAGTGGTTGCTTGCTTCTGGTCTACCCAACCCACAGGCAACTGACTCCTTTTGTCAGGGAACTCAGTAGCTATTTGCTAAGGTGGCATAGTGTCACCCCTGCATTCAAGCAGCAACTCTTCCATGGTATTTTGGAAAGTAGCTAAAAGCTGGCAAAAATGTGTGCAAAAATGTGTGCCATAGGTGATGCTGTTTATCCTCTTCTACAATGGGTGTTGAGCACTTACTGGACTACACACATTGCTCACATTTCCACTGACTGATAGTGTGCCTTCGCCATTCAAATTGGATACAGACATCTTCTGGAAACATCTACAGTTGCCAGACAGATACTTGACAGTTTTGCACATATGGCACACCATACAGAGTCTATTCCTTCCTTCCCTCTCTCCCCCTTTCCGTCTCTCTTTTCCCTTCATGACTGACTGAACTGAAGTGTTAGAGACCACTGTAAAGCCACTGGAGTTATAAGTCATTCTCAGACAGCATAACTAAGATAACAAAAATGTGTATGCTTATTTTCAAGTTCTCTGTTTAGAGAACAAGCAAAGCACGGCTGTCACATGAACAGCCTGCTCGCCTGCTCTGTGGAGTTTTTTATATTCCCGGGCCTCCCCCTCCCTTCCTTCAGCCTTACTCATTTGCCCTCATTTGCTCAGGAAATAAATCAATTTCATCTGCTATAGTAGGATTTCTTTTTTCTCTCTGTCTCTGTCTCTCTCTGCCTCTCACTCCCTCTTTGTAAGCCTGCTTCTGCGGCACCATATGGCAGCTGAGAGAAGGATAGAGCAATGATCTAGCTCTTAACAAAAGAGGCTGTGGTGTCAAAGAAGCTCATGAATGCATGAGACACATTCATGTATAGAAAAGTGCCTCTAGCCCTGTCAGAGAGGACTAAAGAGATTGCTGATAGACCTGACATTGCTTTAGAGTGTGTTTTTTTTAAAAAAAAGCAGCAATGTCTTCAGCTCTTCTCTCTCGTACACCTCCCTCGTTTTCTCTTTCTGACGGTTTTGCTCTCTGTCTCTCTCTTCCTTTGGTCCTGCACCAAAATCCTATTAGCGCTATTAACAACATAGGACGTGAAGTGAGTGTGTGGGGCAGAACAAGACACTGAATTCAAGTACCTTATCTCCTTATCATCACTTGTCATTTTCTCCCACCCACCAAAATACACAAATCTCAGCATACCTGGCAAGCAACAGACCCATACTGAACTATCTGTATGTTGGCAATCCTCTAAGTATCACAACATAATATCCTATGCAGAAAAAAATGACATAATGCAGATGTGAGTCTTGACAGAGGATGCATTGCTAAAAAAAGTTCCATTTTTTAAAATGTTCTGCTTTCTCCTTTGTAAACTCTGCATCAAAATAAGCTAGTTTTAATTACTGAATATAGTGCAACATGACAACGATCACACACAAACAAGGGTTTGGTTTTCCACATTCAGTTGTCCCTTCATCCACACCCAAATCCTACTCCCTCTCTTTATTTACTTATTTACTTGTAGACAGGTTCCTATCCTGACCTTTTGGTGCCTACCCACTCCTAACTTACACATTCCAGTGAGCTTTTGTCCCCACTAGAAAAACTAACATTACATGCCAAATCATTCTCATGTTGGGCAACACCCAATGATGTCCACCTGCTTGCACAATCCATTTGCACAACAGGACGTCTGGTTACTTTCGTCATCCCTGCTTCCAATCCCCCATATGTCCCCTAAGTCTGCTCTGGAGGATCCCCCAGTCCTTCAGAGCAGATTTTGCAGGCGTGGGAGGCTGCAGGGGGAAGGAGAAGATGGAGAAGCCCAGTTGCACAAGCAGATATCCACTCGTGCCATGCTGGAGGATCTCACCCATTGTACCCAAGTACCCCAGCTGTAAAATCTGTAGTCTTTTTATAAACAATTTTGTTTCATTGCATTTGGTTGGGCTAGGAATCATAATGAAAGAGAGAATGTGGATGGCAAACTGTGGCATTGAGGAACTATCTTACTGTATTTGGAAATGGAGATATAGAGTAATGCTAAACACATTTCTAGTTCACTAAAATGCCTTTTTAAGAATGTCTCAAATCAATATCCTGGGAGTATTTGTGCAAAGCTGGGCAAATGTCCAACTACTGGTATCCATTACCTTTTTCAAAAACCCAACAATAAGATTCCCTATTATATAAATCAATCAATACATATGCTGTACCTCAGTAGTTGCATGTCACAATGAAAATGTTAACAATGCACCATATTCTTAAGTATGGCAGATTAGTTTTAAGAATAAATTCTTATACAATCACACTCTTAGCTTCAGACTATTACACATAATTAGCTATTTTGAATGGCTATTTACTCTTTAGCTGGGATGCTAATATGTTTACTTGGAAGTGAGTTCAGTTAAAATCAACAGGACTTTCCTTACAACCAGAGGGTAAGTAGTAATTGATACACATGATTCCGATGGGAAAAGAGCACTGATAGGCAGCAGCATTAGAAAGATTTGTCTATATGTATATCTCAATAGCCAAATCTATTTTAAATGTTGTTCATTGTTACTTTGAATCAAAAGTATTTCCCATGACTCAAAATTGGGCTTAATTTAATTCTCTGTGCCCATTTATCAGGTGCCCTGTTTGACTGGGCACATAGTGAAATGCCTTATCTGAGCGATTCACCAGTCTTGTTCATATATAGCAAGCTGCTGTATATCAAATCACCTACCTCAGAATTGTCTGTACCAGGTGTGGGGAACCTTTTTTTCTGCCAAAGGGTTGCAATCCCTTCTGGGCAACCTTCTGAAGACCACAGGACAGGGGTGGGTAGAGCAATGAAGGCAAAATTGACCTTTGTACAGTAGGCTAGAAACTACACACCCTCACACACCCCTCTCTATCCTTTACCCAGGCAAGCAACAGTCACTGTCAGAGCTCAAGGCATATTCCAGCCAGGCAAAAACGTTCAAAGAGGATGTGAAGGAAAGCCTGTGAAGAGTGTAGCTTGGGGACAGAGGGTGTGGCTGGGGAGGGGGTGTGATCCTAAGGGCCAGTCATAGGGTGATAGGCATTCTGTGTGGTGCCAGACACTGCTTATTCGCAGGTGACTCCCCTGCTTGCAGAGAAGAAGCAGTGACTGGCAATGCTCAGGATGGAATTGTCCTGCTTACCAGCTGGTAAGCAAAATGATTCCATCCTGCTCTGGTTGCGGCTCAGCTGGGGTGGGGGAGAAGCATTGTCCTCTTCCTTCCCTCCTGACCACATTTTTAATTTAAAAAACACCTTAGCCCTGCCCCCCAAATAACTTTGGGGAGGGATCTGGGACAGAGTGGTTGGTCCCATCTCTGGGTCAGGGCAGATTGACCCTCCTCAGGGCCCACAGATCAGCCCTAATGTATAGCCTTCTCTTATGCGGGTGTTGGGGACTGAGAGCCGTATGACATGAACGCAGGGTCATCAGAATGGCTCTGTTGTCTCTCCTGTGCTTCATATTAATAAGGTGTGAAGGTGGCTTCATAAACAGAGATTCTTACAGGTTTTTCAAAGAATGTCAACAGCAGAAGGTGAATAGAAGGTGCACAGAGCATTCCGTTGCTCACAAGTAAGACATAAAGAACACCCTAAACCACTGAAATGAATACTGTGTGCAGGCTCAGTGAACAAGCCATATATAGAGTGCTTGTGTAGATTTGACTGGATGTTTTCTGTCCTGCTGTTGTGTGAAATGACAAACTACTTTTCCTGCTAGTCTTTCCCTGGTCTATTGGTAAAGAATGCACATCTGTAACACATAAGCTGAGAGGGTCAGACTGCTGCATACCCAAACCCCCCTCTAAATTACAGATATAAATGACTAAGCATAAGGGAATGAAAAAAGCAAGAAACACAGTGTATTTAATGGGTCTTCATTAATTTCAGTAGGTCTACTCTCAGTTTAACTAACACTGGATACAACCCAAAATGTTTAAGGAAACTATGAGAGGTGACCCACTGGGAACTGGTTTTGCACAAGGACAAAGAACAGAGTAATATACAAATGTTCTTAACTCTGAGGGAGAATTCACACAGGCAAATAAGCCTTTACCTCCCATCTTTTATGTTCACTCACAACTTCCTCCCCTTGCTATGGTGATTAAAGGGTTCTGTGTGAAAGGAAAACCTATCAGAATGTTGGACGCTTCCTAAAATGTGTTTAAGCCAAAGATTTGACCATTTGCAGTAATCTGTCTTTCCCATCTCTGTACCTTTTATTTGATCTGTTCTGGCTGCTAGGGAAAATGAAGGAGTTTCAAACACCACAAATGAATAACAAATGCATATTTGACATCTGGAACTCCTTTCTTACTTGGGCTTTTGGTTGTTCTGTAATAGTAATATATGAAAGGAAAAAGCCCCATTCTTTTTCATTTGCAATGAAACAAATGCAGATACCCTATTGATACATTACCAGTTGTGTAGATCTGACAGAGAGAAACAGCATGTTACTGATTTCTTTCATTTCCTGAATCATTCATTATATTCTGTTTACCTCTTTTGGCTATGGCCATTTCTTTTGGATTCAGCAGAGTTCACATAAGCTGCTTGCTTCCATGCTGTACATAAGCCATCATCTGCCAGCAAGAGTCATGTTGAGGAGACTCTGGGCAGTCAACAAAAACCAAACAAGGAACAATGCTGCTATTCAGCATCTTCTATTCATTGCACCCACATCTGTTTACATGGCCTGTGTCTGTCTTTGCAAACTCCCATTTTATCTCACAGAGCTCTCACTGGATGGTGACTTTGAAGGTCACTTTACTCCCCCTCCTGAAGATCTGAAGTTTCAAATTCATTTATGAGATAAAGCAGAAAGACAGCTTAACAAAACATTTTGGCTTTCCCCTAGTCTGCCTCTGAGTTTTAAGTGTAACATGAGAACAACTGTAAACCCTCCAAAACTTCCATTTAGTTTTCAGCATGCGTTTAACGTTAAGGAAACAGCCTTTGGGCTTCTAGAAGTTAGGACCATTGTGTTCTTTTGTTAAACACATAATATTAAAGGTAATGGAAAAAGCATTGATCAAAAGAATTCAGCTGACTCTGTCTATGATAAACTGATTCACTTGGTTAGACTGAGTTATGGAAGAGACAATGCACATGCTCTGAATCTGTTTTGTATGAAATGGAACTTCAGTGGTAATCAAAAAGGTAACCAAGCTGCCTTTGACTTGTGAGCTATTTTATGAAATCTGTGAATTGGTGAGTTTTGCTTATAATTGTTTGGCCAATTATAAATAATGGTGTTTACTACTGATTTCTTTTATATCATCAAGTCTGTAACATCCCTGCCCCCAATAGTTTTGGTGTACAAAGCCCTACACAGCTCGGGACCAGGATACCTGAAAGACCGTCTTACCCCCTATATACCCAGTCAATCGCTGTGCTGTGCAGGTGAGGACCTACCTGTCTGCTGTCTTTTACAATTGCCCTTAATGAAGATGGCGGCCACAGTTTCCCTAAGGGGATGACGCCTCCGCCACCATCTTTGTTGATGGCATGCGTGCATGCTACGTGTACGCATCTCTGCCATCAACAAATATGTCGGCAGAAGCTTCAGTACCTTAGGGAAACCGCGGCCGCAATCTTCATTAAGGGCAATGGTAAAAGACAGCACACGGGTAGGTGGGGGGGCGTGGGGGGGCCTGGATCACGGAAGGGGAGTGGAGGGGTGGCTGAGGGGCCCCCTGTTGCTCCGGGGGCCATTGGGCCAGTGCCCCACCTGGCCACCATTTAGAACTGGCCCTGAGTGTGGGATAACATTTGCTTGACACAACACCATGTAACCTCCCATCCAACAAATCAGAATTGATGCTCAATAACTTGCTAATATGGTCTAACCTCCTCGCACATTCTGTGCAAACAAATCAGGATTAATACTCGAAACATAGGTTGTCTGGAAATGGCTTTAGAGTTTATATATTGCAGATGTGATGCAGAGGGAAGAAAAATCCAGAAGAAGGGACTGAGAATTAAGAAACAAACACAAATATGGAGACAGAAGAACATAAGCAAGTGCAGGCACAGGGCGCAAACAGAAAACAATGAATGCAAAACAAAAACATGCTCTGGGGTGTAATGTGCAGAACTTTGGCCTGGTAGAAAATACGCAGCCAGTCCAATTCTTTCAGCAGCAGGGTGACATGTTGGTGATACCCTGCATTTTGCACCAGCTGCAACTTCCGGACCAACCTCAAGGGCAGCCCCACATAGAGCGCATTACAGTAATCCAACCTGGAGGTTACCAGTACATGGACAACAGTGGTCAGGCTATCGCCATCCAGAAACGGCCGCAGCTGTCTCACCAGCCAAAGCTGGTAAAAGGCACTCCTAGCCACTGAGGTCACCTCAGCCTCTAGCAACAAAGATGGATTCAGGAGCACCCCAGGCTACGGACCTGCTCTTTCAAAGGGAGTATGACCCCATCCAAAGCAGGCAACTGACCAATTATCCGAACTCAGGAACCACCAACCCACAGCACCTCCGTCTTGCTAGGATTCAGTTTATTGGCCCTCATCCAGCCCACCACCGAGTCCAGGCAGCGGTCCAGGGCTTGCACGGCCTCTCCTGATTCAGAAGTTACGGAGAAATAGAGAATAATTGCATTATTTTATTTCCTTCTGTAAACCACTTTGAGATTTTTTTCAATACAGCAGTATGGAAACGTTGTAAATAAAATACATAAATAAATTTTGGAGTCACTGTGGCCCTTGGGTCTCTTTCCACTTTTAGGAACAAAGGAATCTATCTTATACCAACTCAGGCCATTTGATACCATCTCAGTACTGATGACATAGACTAGCATTGGCTCTCCAGGATTCCAGGCAATAGTCTTTTCCAGAAATTGAACTTTGGACCTTTGCTTGCAAAGCATATGCCCGGCCACTGAGCTACAGCCTTTCCCCTGTTTAAAAAGATTCTTCTAAAATTCTTCTTTTTGATTCACTAATGAATGGACATCATATCTAGAGCAGATCCACACCATTCATTTAAAGCACATTAAACACACATTTGAAAGCACATGAATCCCACCACAGAATCATGGGAACTGTAGATTGTTAAGGGTGGTGGGAACAATAACTGTGTGGGGGAAACTACACTTCCCAGAATTTTTTAGAGGAAGTCATGCACTTTAAATGCAAGTTGGATGTGCTATTAATGTATTGTGTGGATCTGCTTAATAAACCTTCCCTGCATGTAAATCAGTTTAATTAATTTTTTAAAATGGAAATGAGCTGTAAAGTTGACTGGGTGACACATGCCTTAGTTACATCCCACTTAGATTACTGTAACGCACTCTACGTGGGGCTGCCTCTGAAGACTGTTTGGAAACTCCAGCTGGTTCAACGTGCTGCTGCCAGATTGTTAACTGGGGCGGGTTACAGGAACCATACTACCCCCCTGTTAAAAAAGCTCCACTGGCTGCCAGTCTGTTTCCAAACACAATTCAAAGTGCTGGTGATGACCTATAAAGCCCTATACGGCTTAGGTCCAGGCTATTTATCAGACCATATCTCCCTGTATGAACCTGCCCGGGCCCTGAGATCTTCAGGAGAGGCCGTGATGGCTGTGCTGTGCCACCCTAGTCAGAGGCAGCATGCTTCTGAAAACCAGTTGCCGGAAGCCTCAGGAGAGGAAAGTGTTCTTGCACTTGGGTCCTGCTTGCGGGCTTCCCCCAGGCACCTGGTTGGCCACTGTGAGAACAGGATGCTGGACTAGATGGGCCACTGGCCTGATCCAGCAGGCTCTTCTTATGTTCCTATGCCCTTCTCTCAGTACCCACCTCATATAATAGTTTATTTTCAAAATGAGTTGGTCATTGCAAAACATTTTTTTTAAAAATCCGTATTAGTTTTCTACATAATAAAAGCAGTGATACCTATGTAAGCCCTGCCTAATTGCTTTAAAATATAGGATTGAAGGGGGAAAGAAAGATTTACAACACCAACACAGTCCTTTGCTATGTTCACTCAAAAGTCCCATTAATTTACAGCACAATCCTAACCATGTCTACTCAAAAGTAAGTCTGGGTATGTGCGATTAAGCTTTACTCCCTGAAAAGCAAGGATTGCATTAAAGCTTCATATTGGGAAGGTTTTCAAAACAGTGCCATCTTCAACAGCCCAGGAAAATTTAAACTTGTTTGGCTCCTGAACACAAAAGGAAAAAAAAAGATTTTGGTACTGCTGAAAGCTATATACTTACTCAAGTTATGAGATTTTAAGATAAATGTGAAAAAAAAAACAATAGTTCTCTCCTTTGCAATGGAGTCTAGGTACTGCCTGGAGGCCCAGAAATCCCTTGTTAATCTTCAGTTATTGGCTCCAAACCTGGAAGGGAAGGGTTAGAGCAGCCAGCTAAGAGATCATTTCACGGAAGTTGTGGGAGGCGGCGGCTGATGTTTTGGTGTATATCTCCTGAACCAGACCACCTAGAAACATTTTTTTTAAAAAAATGAAAGCTGAGAGTCCAGAGATTAAGCTGACTCACCTGGAGACCCAGAGAGGACCACAAAAATCCGGAGTCTCCAGGTGAAATCTGGACACCTGGCAACCTAGTTCTGACATATTCTGTAAATAATCTGTCATATACTCATCACGATACATATCTCTTCACCATCTGTGTTAATCTACATTTTGCTGAGGTCGTAACGATCTGGCTTTGGGGAAGAATGAAGCAAAGCAGAAATCTCTTTATATCCTTTATTGCTTTGGTGAATAGCTCACTGTCTTTATTAAGCATTATACTCAAAATACCCATAGTATGCATCTTATATTAATAATCTTCAAACATGTGCACAGGAAAATAATATTTTGATTTCTTCTATTTTGTAATCATATCCATGCAAATAATTAGTGGTAATAATTTTAACATAATGATCTAGAATATGCAGCCAACAGAAATAGTTCTGTATTTAATGGAAGGACAAAATAATATCTTAGAATACCAATGCCCCCTCTAGGATGCACATCTTAACATGGTGAGGGGGTTTGAGAGTGTTGAAGAAGCTGAGAGCAATGCCATCAGGAGTCTAGACCAAGAAGATAGGCTCCTAGCAGGGGCACCCAAGGCAGAATGGTCAAAGCTGAGACACCAGACTAAGATGCATCCAAACTCAGAGGAAGGCAATGGTAAACTGCCTCTGAATACCTCTTACCACAAAAACCCTATGAACAGAGTATCCAAAATCCAACACGAGATAGTGCTGGAAGATGAGACCCCCAGATCAGAAGGCACTCAAGGAGCTACTGGGGAAGAACAAAGGACAAGTTCATCAAAGCCGAAAGGAAGCCTGGAGGCTGATGCACACAGATGTGAAAGGAGAGTCTGGAGTTGTACGACGCACACAATAGGAACATGGAATGTGAGAAGTATGAACCAGGGAAAGTTAGAAATTGTCAAGCAAGAAATGGAACGTATCAACATTACAATACTTGGTGTGAATGAATTAAAATGGACAGAAATGGGACATTTGCAATCAGGCAACTACAAAATATTTTATGCAGGAAATGAGAAATTAAGAAGAAATGGGGTTGCTTTAATAGTGATGTAGCAAAAGCAATTAGGAGCTACAATGCAAGGTCTGAGCGAGTGATATCAATGAGATTTAAGGGGAAACCTATCAACATAACCATCATCCAAGTCTACGCTTCAACAGCAGACACAGAAGAGAAGGAATTGGAGAGATTTTATGCAGAAGTACAGGAAGAAATTGATCACACCCCAAGACGAGCTGTGCTGATAATCATGGAGGACTAGCATGCAAAAATAGGGAACAGAGAAGAACTAGGAATTGTGGGGAAATGAGGCTTAGGAGACAGAAATGAAGCAGGAGAAAGACTTGTTGAATTCTGTGAATCCATTAAGTTCTTTCTTGCAAACACCTTTTTTGAGCAACCAAAAAGAAGACTGTACACGTGGACATCACCAAAAGGTCAATATAGGAATCAAATTGATTATATAATTGCTAGCAGAAGATGGAGAAATTCCATACTTTCTGCAAAAACAAGACCAGGAGCAGACTGCGGTACAGATCATGAACTAGTCGTATTGAAAATCAGAGTAAAGCTAAAGAACAACAACAAAACAATCATAATGCCAAAATACAGTTTAAATAACATTCCAGACTAATATAAAGATCAAATAAGGAACAGGTTTGAGGCTTTAAACTTACTTGACAGAGAACCAGAAGAACTATGGAGTGAAGCCAGAGACATTATTAGGGAAGAAGGCAAAAAGACAATACCTCTAGTTAAAAAGAGAGAAAGACCTCAATGGATGACTGAAGAAATTCTTAAAATGGTTAAAGAGAGAAGAAAAGCAAAAGCAAAAGGAGACAGAAACACAGTCAGAACCCTAAATGCAGCAACTAGTACATAGGGACAAAGAGAACTATTACAATAGTTACTGTATAGAAATAGAAGAGGACAAGAAAAAGGGAAGAACAAGACTCCTATCCCAAAATATTTGAGAAATGAAAGGGAAATTTAAACCAAGAGTAATGATGTTGAATAATCAACAGGAGAACACACTGACTGACCGAAATGAAATAAAAAGAAGATGGAAGCAATAAACTGAAGAACTCTATAAAAGAGATGACAGGATGACAGATTCATTCATGGAGGAACCGTATGATGAAGAACCAGAAATTTTAGAATATGAGGTGAAACCTGCTCTTAAAACACTTGGAAGAAACAAATCACCAGGAACAGATGGCATACCAATAGAGTTGCTACAAGCTACTGAGACTGAATCTGTCCAAATTTTGACAAAAATTTGTCAACAAATAAGGAAAACTTAAACAATGGCCCACAGACTGGAAGCATTCAAAATACATCCCAATTCCATCCCAGGGAACACAGTAATTATCAAACTATTTCCTTAATATCCCATGCAAGTAAAGTAATGCTCAAGATTCTACAACAAGGCTCTTCCCATATATGGAGCGAGAAATGCCAGATTCCAAGCTGGATTTAGAAAGGGAAGAAGCATCAGAGATCATATTGCAAACATACGCTGGATAATGGAACAGACCAAGGAATTTCAGAAGAAAATCATCCTGTGCTTTATAGATTACAGCAAAGCCTTTGATTGTGTAGATCATGAAAAACTATGGAATGTTTTAAAAAATGGAGGTGCCACAGCATCTGATTGTTCTGATGCACAACTTATACTCTGGACAAGAGGCTACTGTAAGGACAGAATATGGAGAAACCGACTGGTTCCCCATCAGAAAGGGTGTGAGACAGGGGTGTATTTTATCACTCTATTTATTTAATCTATATGCAGAACATATCATACAGAAAGCAGGATTGGACCAAGATGAAGGAGGTGTGAAAATTGGAGGGAGAAATATCAATTTAAGATATGTAGATGATACCATACTCTTAGCAGAAACCAGTAACAATTTGAAACAAATGCTGTTGAAAGTTAAAGAGGAAAGCTCAAAAGCAGGACTACAGCTGAACGTCAAGAAGACTAAAGTAATAACAGAAGATTTATGTAGCTTTAAAGTAAGAAAGTAAAATTTTATTGCAGACTTAGCCATAGCCCATGTGCAAACACAGTGAATACAAACATACATAGTGTATAACATTAAAATTCATTTAAAAACCATAACTCAAATTTAAGGCTCTACTAAGATATTTCAATGGAAAATTTCGCTCTCAGTTTTTGTGCCGCTAAGGCAAAGTTAGCCACCGCTAGGGTTACCTCTTTATAATTATCGGCCAGGAGTACGATAACCAATTCCTCTGTGGAGTAAGATACAAAAGGGGCAAGGACAGGAAGTAAAAATTTGCATCTTGGATCCTCATATAAGGGACAGTAGAGGAGATAATGTGAAATCTCCTCGATAGCCTTACAGCCGTAAATACAAAAACGATGGGAGGGTGGAATACTACGGTAACGGCCTTATAGGAAGGCCGAGGGCATGGTTTGGAATCTAAGGGCAGTAAACGCTCTCCTAATGGGAGCAAATGATAAAACTCCCAAGTATGTAGAGAGAGAGTGGTTGGGCTTTATAATTGGGTACCAAATTGAATATGATGCCGTCACAATGGTAGCTCGATCCTGGATAGCGTCTTGGTCAAAAATCCAATTACGTAGGGCAACCTTGCTTAATTCAAAGAATTTGGTGCGGGGCAGATTATATTTATCAATAATCGGTTGGCATTCTTGAGCCCACCCTGCAGTTTTTTGTTGCTCCAACCAGGACTGTTTGACCAAGGAGGAATCGTCTGAGCTAGCAATATGAAGCCAATATCGCAGGTAGGCCAGGTCAAAATGAGCCGAAAGAGAGGGGAGACCAAGTTCAGCCCTTAAATGGGCGGCAGGGGTCCCCGGTGGGAGTCCAAGAATTTGCTTCATAAATGAATTTTGTATGGATTCTAATTTGGGCTTGGCCAGAGCTCCCTATAGTTCGGAGCCGTATAATATTTTCGGGAGGATTTTAGTTTTTAGAATTTTCACCATAGGGACAACAAGTTGACCTCCACGAGAATAAAAAAAACTTTTAACTTGACCTAAGGCGCGGGCCCCTAGGAGGGACATGGCTTTAATCTGGGGAGCCCAAGAAAGAGTATTGGAAAAGTGAATCCCAAGATATTTAAAGGTTCGAACCTGTTCAATTGGTGCACCGTTTAATGACCAGGAAATTTGAGACCTCATAAATTTCCCGCAAACCATTATTTTGGTTTTAGACTGGTTGACCGTGAGCTTCTGCATGCGGCAGTATTCCTCCAGTTTCAAAATCATACGTTTAAGACCAATTCTGGTTAAAGAGCATAAGGCCAGGTCATCCGCGTATAATAAGGCAGGAATCTTCCTCTGGCCGATTGAAGGCGGAAAAAAATCAGGCAAGGAGAGCACCTCCACTATATCATTAATAAAGAAGTTAAACAGGAAGGGGGCCAAGAGGCACCCCTGCTTAACTCCTCTGTGGACCGGGATTTTAGGGGAGAGGGAGCCGTTTTTCCCCAGTCGGACCTGGATTACATTCGACTGATGGAGGGCCCTAATAAACCATAAAAGCCTTTTATCTATGCTAGACTGGGCCATTTTTTCCCACAAAAGTTCTCTATCTACAGAATCGAAAGCTGCTGAAAAATCAACAAAGGCGATATATAAAGATTTGTAGGATTTAGTTCTTATTTTCCTAATTAGGCGGTACAATATAAATGCCTGATCTGTGGTGCTTTTCTTAGGCCGGAAACCGGCTTGTTCATCACATATAATTGAATTTGTAAGATCCCAGTCTCTCAGCTTATTAAGTAATAACCTACAGTACAATTTCATAGGTACGTTCAATAGACTAATGGGACGATAGTTCGAAGGGAGCGCCGGGTTGCCTTTTTAAAAAATAGGTACCACGATGCTGGTCAACCAACCTGTCGGGATAGCTCCGGTATTATTTATGTTGGTAAAAAGGGAGGCCAGGAGCGGGGCCCACCAAGAGAGGTCCTGTATTAGGAAATCTGGTGGAAGCATATCTTCGCCGGGGGCTTTTCCCGCTCTGAGGGATTTGGCTAAATCCATAACTTCCACGGTTGTTACCGGGGGCCAAGGAGGAAGGTCGGCCAAGACATCAACTATAGCAACCGGTGGGGTAGGATGTGGATTCCCGAAAATGGATTGGAAATGCACCATCCACTCCTCCTGTAATATGGGA
This sequence comes from Rhineura floridana, assembly GCF_030035675.1. NCBI lineage: Eukaryota > Metazoa > Chordata > Lepidosauria > Squamata > Rhineuridae > Rhineura > Rhineura floridana. The sequence goes on along the minus strand of NC_084488.1, from coordinate 71,391,483 downwards.
GGGATGGGGGTGTAATCATTTGTTCCGAGGGATCCTTGTAATAGCTTCCAAAATTCAGCCTCATTGCCTGAATTCGCAGCCACATCCAATGCCGCCCAGTTTGCAGCATAATGAGTTTGCTTCTTATCATTTAGAAGTTTTTTGTAGGCTCTTTTCAGTTGTATTAAAATTTGGAAAGTCTCTGGGCAATTTGTAGTTCTGACTATTCTGATTTATTTAATGAGTTGCTTTTTTGCGATTCTACACTCATTATCAAACCAGGTTTTTGGTTTTAAGGGGACAGAGGCAATGGTTAAGGATGCAATCAGCGGAGTGAGTTGGGCTACTATGAACTCATATGCCCGGAAGCTCTCCTCGAAGTTTGTTATGGCTATATGTCGGAGGTCTAGTAGTAAATCCGATGCCAGAAGGCGGTGGGCTTGTAGACCTATGTCTGTGGTCCATCTGAGGCGTTTTAGCCCATATAGCTGGGCCAAATGAGGGGCCTGGCAGGGAACAGCTTGGGGATTTGGAAAGGCCCAGAAAACTAACTTTAAGGGAAGATGATCGCTTTCTGGCCTCGAGATGACAGTAAATTCTTTGACCCATTTTATCAGTAAGGGGGAACCCAAGAAGTAATCAACGACACTAGCACCAGTCCGAGCTATATAAGTGAAAAATCCATTTGAAGAGTCTAGAGGTGAACCATTCAGGCAGATAAGATGGAATTTCAGCAGCAGTTGGAAGAGGGCCATACCATACTTATTTACTACCTTATCTCTGGCTGATCTAAATAAGAGAGGGAAGCCCTCGGGTGGTTCCCAAGGGATTCCATCAATTTTGGGATATCTATGGCCCATCCTAGCATTAAAATCTCCTCCTAAGAGGAACTCATGTGTGGGATAATTTGCTAAGAGTACTTCGACAAAGTTCTCCAAGGGAGGCCAAGGAGAATCCGACGAAGTAGAATTTGCCAGAGGAACATATACATTTAAACAGATACAAGGTGGAAAGCCTGCAATAGTAATTCCCAAAGCTAAGCAAGTTTCTGGGGCCTCGATGTTGGGTAAAACAGCTTGGCAATCAAGGTTAGTAGCCAATAATATTGCCAAACTGCCTCGCCCACGTCCTTTGCCACCATATTTCCTGGACGGTTTCAACCAGGTTTTAAACCCTTGAAGCAAGAGTGTCTCATCCTCTGTCAGCCATGTTTCCTGCAATAGGATGATGTCATATGCTTGTAAATCTTGTAATAACTCCAGATCTAAAGTCTTACTCTTCCAGCCAGCAATGTTCCAAGAGAGTAATTTCAATTGAGTCTCAGAAGGGGAACAGAGGGAGCCAGAATTTGTATTTAACCCTTGGTCTGACGTAATGGTCTGGTGTTTTGTCCTGTGGGTAAGACAGGGTTGTTGTCAAGGGCATGAAGTGATAGTGCTAATATCGGGGGTTAAAATGCTTACATTAGAAGTTTTCCGCAATGTTTGTAACATTGGGACTGGGAGATGTAACTTGGCCTTATGTTCCTTATTTGGCGAGCCTAGTTCCTCAGGTTGTAAATAACGCATCTGTAGCCAGGTGGAATCACTGGCAGCCTCCATAGAAGGAGGAGCTATTTTATGACAAGGAGCGCAGCTTGTCTGCATGGCTCCATCAAAAGCAGAAGACTTGGTAATAATGGGCAGAGGACATAGGTGTTGGCTATGTTGTTCAACAACGACCGTGGTTAGAGACTTGCTTGAGTTGTCCGGATAGATGGGTGGGCACTGTTGAGAAGCTGCCAAGGAGTCTTCTGAACGTACGCTATTTAGACATTCAATCAGGTTTTAGTCTATTGATGATTGCCATACGTTCAAATTCAGGTAGACGACTATACGTTTCCATGAGGTGCAGTTCTTCTGGCTCAAAACTGTCCTGTGTCGGGGAGATTGTCTCACGGGTGGATCTGGAAGCCCAATGTTGTTCGGGCATCTTGGAATCACGAGCTAAAGGAGACGAAAGGATTGGTGAACTAATAGAGGGCATTGTGAATGTAACTCCACAAGCACTAGTCCAATTTGCATGAGAATTATATAGTGATTTTGGGGGGGCCTGATCCCTGAAATAACGTTGAACCGCTATGCCATGCTTCCTCAACTCGTCTCTGGCGGTATAGATCTGATTCGCAAGGAAAGAAGTTCAAAAAGTGATGATAAGACGCCAACAGTTCGGGTTAGAATACAGCTTAGATATATGCTTAATATTTTTCGAGCGAAGGGAGGCAGGTAGAAATGGCCTAAAACAATTTTCCATATGCGATATACTCAGGGTTGAAGGCCAGGAACCAGGCGCCCATGGAAGACACGTAACCACCAACTTTTCTCTAATCAATTTTAGAGACCAAGAAGTTGATCTTTGGGAGGTTGCAGAACTTTGAGATGTTGAGGAGGATGGCCTCCAATCCACCTGTGTAGGCTGATGATTTCCCATAGGGACTTGTCCGCTGTCACCTTGAGAGGTGATACTGTTGGCATTAGGCCATACTGCCTAAGGATGTTTTCATCAGGTCTGAAAGAATTACAAGCATGTGTCTGAAGGAGCAACGTTATCAGCTAAGACTGGCCTGGGAAACAGACACGTTGCCATGGAAACGGGTGATAACAGCTTGGGGAAAAGTGCTAACTGTTTTCTATTGCTGTGCTGTGCTGTCTGTGTCTTGTCTCTGAACTGAGAACTTCTCCTAGAAGGGGGGGAAACTCTACATGTATCTACTTTTAAGCCTTTGGCCTTAATGTCTAAGTAAAGACTCTTAAACTTTCTCAAACCTCTGTGATGATTCTTTACCATCTTACATCCAAACGTAACGTGTTGTTTCACATAAGAACCGCCAAGCATCAACAGGGTTATGGGCCCAGATCCACAGCATGTTACACAGGAGTAAGTGGCTGGTCTGAAAGGCAGACGGAGATCCAGAGGGCAGCGTGATTGATTGTGCCAGACAAAGGTGACCAGAGATGGCTGCTGTAAACATGTCTGGAGGCTTGCCAATGGAGAGGCTTACAGAAAAGAATTATGGCAGTTGGAGGCCAAGAATGCGTGCTTTCCTGATAAAAGAGGATTTATGGGAAGCTATTGAAGGAACACCCCCTGCACCCCTTACAGTGGCCTGGATACGGAATGATGAGAGGGTGCAGACTTTTATTACTCTGGCTCTATCAGATTCTCAACTGCTACACGTGAGAGATGTTACAAACGCCAAACAGATGTGGGACGTGTTGGAGGCCCTTCATGTGCAACAGACCGCGGGATCTAGATTGTGTTTGGCATGGAAGCTGTACCAGATGCGCTTCACGGGTGAGTGCGATATGAGTGAGCATCTCATGGAATTCAGACGCTTGTTTGCTGAGTTGACGGACCGAGGCGTCAAACACAGTGAACTTCAGAAGACCTATTTGATCCTGGCTTCACTCGATGGGAGTTGGAATACTTTTGTTATGGCCATGGAAGCCATGCCCGATGGGGGGCTCAACGTCGCATTTATTGAGGAAAAGCTGAGCCAGGAATGGCAGCGGAGACAAGAGGTGAAGAAAAGTGCCGCGCTGAAGGAAGCAGTCGGAAGCAAGCAGGATTACAAGCAGGAGCACCAGCGGCTAAAAGCTTGTTATGTCTGCGGAGCTCGTGGGCATCTCCAGAGAGACTATGCAGTCAGGCGCAACTCCAGGGACGGAGGCTGGAAGCAGGGAAGTGTGAACTTTGTTTGTAAACAGAAGCCTCAAGATTTGGGACAAATTGACTGGATTATTGACAGTGGTGCGTCCCATGTATTAATCAGACAGGAGTTTGTTTTATACATCTACAGATGAGCAGGACTTTGTTCAATTGGCGGATGGATCGCGGAAGAATGTGGAGGCTCGTGGACTGGTGAGATTTGATAAGCTTGGAATACTGTCAGATTGTTTGTTTGTACCAGAACTGTCTCATAACATGTTGTCTGTGAGAAAACTGACCAGTTGTGGGTTTTCAGTGTTGTTTGACAGAGACAAATGTTATGTAATAAGGGGAGATCAAGTGTGCTTGCAGGGAAGCCTGAATGATTCACAGTTTGTAATAAAGAGCAGTCAAGCAGAGTATGCTGTGTTAAATGCCGAGACACAGACACATCAAGGCTGCATCCATGATTGGCATCAGAGGCTGGGGCATGCAAACTTTGACACGATTAAGAAAACCCCAATGCATAGTGAAAACATGCGGTTAAAAGACTGTGGGCAGCTAATGGATTGTGATGCATGCCATAAAGCAAAAATGACAATTGCACCCATAAACCGGGAGGCTGAAAGCACGACATCAGCTCCCTATCAGCTAGTTCATGTTGATTTATCAGGGCCAATAAACACTTCACGAGGAGGTGCTAAGTACTTTATGGTAGTGGTTGATGATTTTTCAAGATTTTGTCATGTTTTTTTGCTCAAGAGGAAAGATGAAGCAGAGCAGAAGCTGAAACTGTTCATTAAGAGAATCAAAACTCAACATGGCATCACGGTGGGGGCTATACGCTCAGACCAGGGAGGGGAATTCACAAGTAAAGCATTGACTGACTTCCTCGAGAGTAAGGGAATAAACCAGAATTTCACAGCTCCGTTTAGCCCGTTTTCTAATGGGACTGCTGAGAGAAAAAACAGAGTGCTTCAGGAAGCAATGAGAGCCATGCTAATGGATTCCAGTTTAGGGAACTCCTTTTGGACAGAGGCAATAATGTATGCGAATTACATTCACAATAGGGTGTTACATAGTGCAATTAAAATGTCACCCTACGAGAAGCTCACTGGGAGAAAGCCGAAAGTGCAACACATTCAGAAATTCGGGGCACGTTGCTGGGTACACATACCACAAAACAAGAGAAGTGGCAAACTTGCACCCAGAGCACAACAGGGATTTGTTCTGGGGTTTCAGAATGCATATTTCAGAGTTTGGATACCGGAAACACAGCAATTAATTCTGAGCAGAAGCATTAAAGTCTCAGAAAAGCCTTGGGATCAAAGGCAAACAGTCATTCTCACAGGGTCAGATGACGCACAAGCACTGGCATTGGCATTTAAACCAAACCTAGATATAAAAGTGGAAGGCACACAAATTCCACTTAGGGATGCATTAAATGAACTCATTTGTGGGAAACGGAGAACAAAGAAACGCAAGGCTGAGGAAATGGAGTATCCTGAGCAAGCTGTGCCAAGCACCGGCTCAACCGGGGGGGCCAAGAGAGCAGAAGCTCTAGTGCCTTTGAGACGTTCTGAGAGATCTAACATTGGGAAACCGCCAGAAAGATTTACTGTGGGATTAATAACCAGTCCAGGGATGCACAAAGAGGTTGAGATGGACCCCAACACACTGTATCTGACTTGTGTGCAACCGAAATTTGATTGAAATTTGAGATGTCCTGTAATGTACTGAACTGGAAATGTATGATGCAATGTATTGAAATGCATTTGTATTGTAGACATGTAGAACTGTAATGTAATTGTTGTAATGGATATACAGACATGATGAAAAAGGGGGGAATGTTGGCATTAGGCCGTACTGCCTAAGGATGTTTTCATCAGGTCTGAAAGAGTTACAAGCATGTGTCTGAAGGAGCAGCGTTATCAGCTAAGACTGGCCTGGGAAACAGACACGTTGCCATGGAAACGGGTGATAACAGCTTGGGGAAAAGTGCTAACTGTTTTCTATTGCTGTGCTGTGCTGTCTGTGTCTTGTCTCTGAACTGAGAACTTCTCCTAGAAGGGGGGGAAACTCTACATGTATCTACTTTTAAGCCTTTGGCCTTAATGTCTAAGTAAAGACTCTTAAACTTTCTCAAGCCTCTGTGATGATTCTTTACCATCTTACATCCAAACGTAACGTGTTGTTTCACGTAAGAACCGCCAAGCATCAACAGATACTGTTTCCCACCATCCGGGGTAAATCCTTTTTTGGGGCAGATTTTTTACTTTGCTTGACAGAGTTGGAATGAGCTGCTGGTAGCTGAGATTTAGAAGAGTCCAACAATTTAAATAACGGTTTGAAGTTCATTTTCTCAACCGATCCAGATTTAAAGTTTTTAACATTCTTTGATTTTTTAGGTTGTCTAGCAGGTTGGAGTGTTTTGGCAACTTTGCCAGTCCGCTTAGGAGCCGAATTAGGCGGCTCAGTATCTGTACATGAGTCATTCGGAGAAACCAGGCCTGTAGGTTTCGCACAGAGGATCGGGCCAATGGCATTAACTAGCATGGTTAACAAGCTGTTTGTTTCCGCTATATACGCTTTTACTAGATCCAATTCTTTCATCACTAACTCGCCCCAATCACAGGAGAGAGACTTAGACCCTGGTGGGGGTACCAACTTGATTTTAGGATTAGTCATAGAAGAAGGCGCCTGGAGCTCCTGGGGTTCGTGTATTGAGTCAATAATAATCACCTCAGAGGGGAAGCCTTCAGTGTTTGTGCCGAGTGAACAATTATATCCCTCATCAAGTAATTCCTCCGCCAGGCTTTTAGCACCGAAAGGATTTTTGGGTGGGTTGTTTAACAGATGATAATCTAGTGACCAGTTGTGAGAACTTTCCGGGAGAGGGCTGGCCTTCAGGGTGTTCAGCTGAGCAGATGAAGTAGGCAAATTTTCTGCTTTAAAAGGGAAGTACTGCGTAATTTTCGCCTGCTGGTTGGCTGCCAAGGACTCCTCTGCAGAAGGAGATATGCCCAGCTCCTGGCATTTTTTCCTTGTATAAACCATTTGCCAGGATGGAAAAAAACAAAAACAAAAAACCTTTAAGGCAGAAGGTGAGGTCAAACTCCGACAAGAATATATTCCTGTAAGGATTTCTTTCTTACACAGATTCACTTTCGCTCAGCCTTCCTTTGCCTTTCTCAAGTATGGAAATTATGCCAATTAAAACAATTCGTTACAGTCAAAGACAAGGTTAGAGCTTAAAATTAATTTCCCTGATAGGGACTGAAAGCTACGACTTCTAAAGTTGAGAAAAGAGGGGGAGGGGGAAATGTTCCCACTCTGGGCCGAAGGCCAGCATCTTATCTCGGGAAGATTACTGGTATAAAAAATAAAATAGTTGAGTAGTCTTCCAGAATGTTACTGCTTTTAACTCTCGCAACTAGAAGATTAAATTCGAGGGCTCATTTGGAAGCAGAAAGCAGGGTTACGAGATATGTAAAGTTCAAACAAAAGGAGAGACAAAAGGCGTCCTACCAGGGGAAACAGCTACCCGGAAGTCCTAGCTTTAAAGTTGACAATGAGAACATTGAACTTGTCAAGGATTATCAATACCTCGGCACAGTCATTAACCAAAATGGAGACAATAGTCAAGAAATCAGAAGGCTTGGACTGGGGAGGGCATCTATGAGAGAACTAGAAATGGTCCTCAAATTCAAAGATGTATCACTGAACACTAAAGTCAGGATTATTCAGACTATGGTATTCCCAATCTCTATGTATGGATGTGAAAGTTGGACAGTGAAAAAAGTGGATAGAGAAAAATCAACTCATTTGAATTGTGGTGTTGGAGGAGAGCTTTGTACATACCATGGACTGCGAAAAAGACAAATAATTGGGTGTCAGAACAAATTAAACCAGAACAATCCCTAGAAGCTAAAATGATAAAACTGAGGTTATACTTTGCACACATAATGAGAAGACATGATTCACTAGAAAAGACAATAATGCTGGGGAAAACAGAAGGGAGTAGAAAAAGAGGAAGACCAAACAAGAGATGGATTGATTCCATAAAGGAAGTCACAGACCTGAACTTACAAGATCTGAACAGGGTGATTTATGACAGATGCTATCGGAGGTCACTGATTCATAGGGTTGCTATAAGTTGTAATCCCCTTGAAGGCACATAACAACAACAAGTTTCTTCCTCAGATATCATCCTGCCATCTTTGTCAAAATCTCTTAACCTATAAAGGCCTTTATACTTCAAGTCTTGCCACGGAAATATTCTATGTTTATTAAAAATTTGTGGATGAAAGAACAGAGGTGTCAGGGGAGAGACCCATGAGGAAATTGATTTTACTCTGCGAGACCAACATCAATATAAGGCTGCTGTGAAGAGATTGTCCTGTATTTGAGCAATAGTTTGCTTATTTCGTTGTGTATGAAATAGGGTGATGGTGTACCCTTTAAAAAGTATGTTTTCCATTGGTGTTCATCTCTTTTTCTCATCCTCTCTCAAAAAAGAAATCAAATGGTATAATCGATTAGCTTCATAATAAGAGTGAATATGAGGTATCCCCCAACCCCACCATCCTGTTTGCCTGTAGCAATATTGTTGTCTGATCTGGGGGGTTTTCTTTGAAAAAATAAAAGATCTATTCCTCACTGCCAAATAATCAATTGTGTGTCTGGGATCCATATTGGTAAGGAGTGAAATAGAAAGGTTAACTTAGGAAGCACTGTCATTTTGACTGCAGCTCCTCTAGCCAATAAAGATACATTTAATTTACCCCACACTTTCATTAAGGCAGAGACAGCAGACCAAACTGGTCTGTAATTGACTAAAAACAATTTTTAAAGTCCCTTGTTATTTGTACTCCTAGATACCTAATCTGTTTTCTGTGTAAGGAAATGCCATGAGAAGAGGTCAGCATTCTCTGGACATCAGGCAGAACATGGTAGCAAAGCATTTCAGATTTTTTGTAGTTTGTTTGTAACCCTGATATTAAAATAAATACTTATTAGTTCCTGGCGTAAAACTGGGTCCTCTTGTTCAGGATTTTTCAACATTAGCACCAAATCATCAGCATGTATGGGTTTGTCCTCCCATCTCCACCCCTTCTATGTTTCCATTTCCTCTAAGAAGGTCTCCTAACAGTTCCATATTAATAAAAAGAGGAGTGGAGATAGGGGGCAACCTTGCTTCATTCCCGTCTGATGGTGATTGGTTGAGAGTCCATTCTATTTACATTAATCACAGCCTGAGAAAGAGTATACAGCACATTAATGACCTGGTTAAAAAGTCCACCCAAATTCATTGTTTTAATAGTCAATTGTTTCCTAGGGGAACAAGGCTTTATAAATATCAAGGAAAATCAAAACAAGAGGGGATGCTGATTTTTTTTTTACAAAAATGAATCACATTTAAAACTCTTCTAACAGGGTCTATAATTTAACGATTGGGGATAAAACCATTTTGATCTGGATATATCAACTTAGGGAGTAATATATTCAATCTTTTGGCTAATAACATTGTAAACAATTCATAATGATAATTCAATAATGATATTGGACAATAGGAAACTAATTTGGAGGGTCTTTAAAGGGTTTGGGCAGTACTATTATCATTAATTGCTTCCAAGTAGGAGGAATTGGGGCTCCACATAAGATTTCATTAAAATGTACTGTTAATGGAGGGATCAGAGTACCTTTAAAAAATTTATAATAGTCACTAACAAAACCATCTGGGCCAGGTGCCTTGTTAGTTTTCATAAATTTGAATGTTGTTCTCACTTCATCCTCTGTTATGTTGGCATTTAAAATTTCATGATGTTCTGCTGTAACTATTGACAAATTAGTTTCTGATAGGTACTGAGTCATTAATTCTCGATTAGAGTGTGGTTGTCTGTATAAACCTTCAAAGTGATGTGCAAATTCTTTGTTGATTTGTTCAATATGCCTTGACAGTGTGCCATTCTGGTTTTTGAAATAGCGGATTGTTTTGCCCCCACACCAAGGAAGACACGTGACACCAGACTGGAATAATGTTATATTTATTAAATATAACATACTAACTCAATTAAAATACAGCCAATTATTCAAATCAAATACTTCGGGCAGGTGAGGCTTAACCTATCTATGAGGGATTACACCCTCACCTTCAAAACACATCAATTCTTCTGAGTCTGTAACTCCAGAGACAAGGACATGGGTGAATTCCTCCCTCCTTGCTCTTAGAGCCAGTTATGTGGTCCCAACCTCCACACCATGGCCCCGCCGTACAGGCGTTCACCATGATGCGCAAGCCGGTCCCACCATGACACTACCCAGATCCCCACCTGACATGAAGCCGTGATGGTTCCCAAGGAAGTGCCCCTTTTTCAGAATGCCTTAATCACCTCAATTCAACCCTCTAATACCTCACGTGCCCGAATTCTGTGCCAGCCGATGCAGACACACCACACCCAACCCGAAAAGCCAATTGAATTAAACCCAAGCAGTATGGAGTAGGCAAAACCAAAGGGATTCTGAACTCAGGATCCTCCCAAAAAAATTCCTACTCAGCCCCATTTTGGCGACCAGCAAAGCCCATACTGACAAGGGAGGGAGGGTGGGTGCCGCAAGGCAAAAAGGCATGCGCGTGGGGGAAGGAGCAGCTTTATATCTGCTGCTCCAACGCCCCTTTAGATTGGATAAGTGATCTCACGTGGCACCCTGACGTAATTTCGAGAACCTTCCAGCGTCTTCCCTAATTAGTGTGGAGGCAAATCACACCCCTTACAGGAATGGCATTCTTTTGCTGTTTAAGCTTAATTTTATTGACAAGCGGTTTAGAGCTTTTACTTCCAAATTCATATCTTTGGTTTACATATAATAATTTAGTCACCATTTTGTTTGATTCCAATAGCTCCAATTCCTGTCGTTTTTATGCTAATTGTTTAGATTCTGTTAGAGCCCGTATGGTTGTATTGGTGCAATAATAGTTGCAATAATAGTTGCACCTTGTTTCAACTTATCAGTCTCAAGTGAGTTCTAATTTTTTCAATTCACTAAGTTCTTTAATGCAAATGCCTCTAATGACAGCTTTCATTGCTTACTATCTTGTAGTTGTAGATACCTCAGGAGTATTGTTCTCTTTTAAATAGTTAACAAGGGCTTCTTGTATTTTATCAGCACTTGGGCGATGAGTTAAAAGTTGCAAGTTAAACCACAAAATTCTTGTACATGGGGCTGTGATTAATAGATTAAGTTCTGCAGAGACTGGGGCATGATCTGAAATATGAATGTCCCCTATAGAGGCCTTCTTCAATGCGGAGGAAAAGACTGTCTAATATATGGTCTAAAGTTGAAAAGGAATTATGTATTGTTGAGTGAAAGGTACGGCTATAGTCTTTGTAGTGCAATTCACCCATGCATCACAGAAGTTCTGCTTAGCCAGAATGTGGTAAAATTTTAAATTCTTTTCCCCTAAACCTTGTGTACTTTTCAAGATATGCTTCTGGTAACAGCCTATTGAGTCATAGCTGGGTCCAGTACCCTAGTGATCCAGTTAAAGCCTCCTCCCATTATCACCTCTCCCTCACTTAAATTGTTTAAGTTTTCAGAATACTTTTTGCATAAACACCAATTGTCCTGTATTTGGGGAGTACACTGAACAGAACACTATTAGTTGGTAAACAATGTCCCTTTAACCATTACATATCGACCATATGGATCAGCAAGAACCTTCCGCCTTTCAAGTGGAAAATCAGCTTTGAAAATAATTGCTGTGCCTCTTGCCTTGGATGACCCTGAGCTAATGTATTGTTCTCCAAAATATCTATGCTTTGACACGGGTTCTGCTTTTTATGTTTATGTATCTCTTGTAGCATAATCACATGTGGTGCCATATCCTTGATGTATTTAGTAATTCTATGCCTTTTAATGACGTTTCCCAGTCCTTTGACATTTAGTGTAACCACCTTTAAATTTTCAACCATCGATAGTTATAAAATAACATGAAAGTAACTCTCCCGGTTCCATAACATCTTTGCCTCTTCCAATTATAACAGCAGTGACCTTTTTTAGTAATCCTTTGCAGTCTTTAAAAACCAGCAACAACAAGTCCCTCCCCCTTCCTTTTCTCCCTGATTTAACCAATTCTAACCCCTTTTCAAATAACTTATAACAACATAAAGGCATACTCTGAAAAGAAAAAAATAAGAGAGTAATGTTACAGGTTTCCAGAATCTGTAGTGTTTCCCTTAGTGTAGTTGCGCTTAATAAGCCCCCCTTTCTGAGGACAAGTAAATGAAATGGGAAGTCCTAACGTCATCGTATCCCAGCTTTCTGAAGTGCCAAAGTTACTGGACTAGTTCTCACCTTCTGCGTAGAGTTTCAGGAACAAGATCTTATAAAATCATAATGGGTTTACCATCATGGGTTAAATCCCAAAGTAAAGTCAGCATTTCCTCTTTTTGGTTGTATCTTCCAAAACATACAACAATGTTTTTTTGGGAGGGGGCATTTTCACAGGTTCTGCTTCCAAGTGCGCTGTGTGCCCTGTTGAGGTCTGCAGCAGTTACATTAAAGTCCAGAAAAGTCATTTTGAGCCAAGCTGCAGTAAAAACTTTTACTGATGTGGCATCTTCTTCGGTTCCTTCAATAAAATGTAAATTTACTCTATAACATCTGTTTTCTGGGTCTTCCAGCTTCGTATTTATTATTTTATTTTCCTTTTGCAGGAGCTGAATCTCCTCCATATTTGGATGGAATCTTGAATGCCCAGGGTGACCTTCCTGTCAAAGCCCTAGCCTTGCTATGGAATGGTGACATAAGGTGGAAGGCTGGCATGATTGGTCCCAGGCATCCCCTTTGGCATTGCAGAGTTCAAGTGGCTCCTCAGTATTCTGGGGACAGGGAGCTGCAGATTATGAAGCAAGCCAAATTAAGACAAGAGCTCAAGTTGTGCAAGTCTCACTCTGAAGTCTATCACACGCATTACTGCAAATAATTGTGCCAATCATGTGGCAATGTGGGTGGCAAAGAGGGTGCATTGCATCTTCTAGTTGCCAGCCCGGGGAGCTCTTTCAAATAGTCCAGAGACTACTGAACCCCATTGTGGGGGAAGGATCTCTAAAGCCCTCCAAGATTTGCTGTGACCAACCAGCTACATATTTTGAGGATAACTTTGGAGTAACCTTGACTCTGTGATTACTGCAATTCCACTCAAAGCATTGAACATCATAACTAGTGATGTGTTATGGGATGAGTTTCAGTTGATATTGTCTGATGGTGTGGACAAGGTGCTTGCAACTATATGCATGGCCATGTAACTTCTTGACCCTTGTCCCAATTGGCATATTAAATCTAGCACAGGGGGTTTGACTGGCTGGGTCTAGAGCATGGTTAATGCTTCATTGCTTGATGGGGTGGTCCCTGTCACCCTGAAAAGTGCAGTGGTATGACAAGTCATAAAAAAAACCTGCCCTGAGCCCACTAGTTTGGAAGAGCTACTGACTAGTCACAAATACCGCCTTCATAGGGAAGTTGGTGGAGGGGTTGAGAAGGACAGCTGCAGACATTCTTAGATGGCATGCATAATCTAGACCCATTCCAATCTTGATTCAGGCCAGACCATGGGAATGAGCTGGACTCAGTTGCCATGATGGGGGACCTTTCCCAGGATCTCAGTCTCTCTGCAGCTTTCAGTACTGTCAACCATGTTGTCATCCTGGACTGGCTCCAAGGGATAGGAATTAGAAGCACTGTGCTGCAGTGCTTTCAGCCTACCAAAGGGGCTGAGTCCAAAGAGTAGCATTGGAAGAGTGCTTTTTTTCAGACTCCTGGCAGTTGTTATGGGGTGTTGCATAGCCCACTATTTCATCCCACTGCTATTTAATATCTACGTGAAACCATTGGGAATGGTCATTAGAAGGTTTGGCGTAAGGTGCCATCAGTATGCTTATGACACTCAGTTCTGTTTCTCCATATCATATGAATAAAGAGAGGCAGTGAATGCAGCCCTGGAGACGTGCCTGGATGCAGTCATGGGCTAGATGAGGCAAAATAAACTGAGCTTGAATTTTAGAAAGACAGAGGTGCTGGCAGTGAGTGGTTCCTGTATCTGAGAAATTGTCCAGTTGCCTACCTGAATTTATTATTTATTTATTAATTTATTTCTATCCTGTCCTTCCTCCCAGCAGGAGCCCAGGGCGGCAATGAGGTTGTGCTTCCTCTGAAAGAGCAGTTATGCAGTGTGGGGGTGCTTCTAGATCCAGCTTTGTCACTGGAGACCTAGATGGCCTCAGTAACTAGGAACACCTTGTATCAGCTTCCACTGGTACAACAGCAGCAGCCACTCTTGGACCAGGATAGCTTGCAGAGTAGTCCAGGCATTAGTAATTTAAATACTGAATTATTGCAATGCACTCTTTGTGAGGCTTCCCTTTTGGTTGATCCAGAAACAGCAGTTAGTGCAGAATGATGCAGCATAACTGCTGACAGGGGAGACCATGTCAGCATATTACACTTCTGCTCAGAGATCTTAACTGCCTACCAATTTGTTATTGGGCCAAATTCAAGATGTTACCATTTATTTATTTATAAAATTATTTGTATACTGCCGTTTCATTAAAAACATCAAAGCAGTTTATAACATAAAAGAAATAACTATAGAATAAAAAAAATTAAAAATACAATAAAAAGAAAGGTCAACAGTTGTGAAAAAAGCATCTTCTTCATTGCCTGCACAAGCCTGATGCAACAGGAAAATTTTGAGCAGGCGCTTAAAAGTCAAAAGAAAAGACTCCTGCTTTATAGAGCCCTTAACAATTTGGGATCAGTTTACTTGAAGGATTGCTTACACCATATGTGTCCTCTTAGTTACTTTGACCTGCAGAAGTGCCACATAATGTTCATTCAGCTCTCACAAGGAATCAACTATTTAGTGTGGCTTCCCAACTCTCTGGAACTCCCTGCTCATTGATATTGGGCAGTCACTTTCACTGTACTGTTTACAGCACCTGCTAAAAATGTTTTTGTTTAGGCAAGCCCATCCAGACATGTAATTTTAACATGTAGAACCACATAATCATAGAATAGTATGGCTGGAAGGGGCCTGTAAGGCCATTGAGTCCAACCCCCTGCTCAATGCAGGAATTCAATAGATGGTTATCCAACTGCCTCCTGAAGACCTCCAGCACTGGAGACCCTACCACCTCCCTAAGTAATTTGTTCCATTGTCATACCATGACTAACAGTTAGGAAGTTTTTCCTGATGTTCAGTCAAAATCTGGCTTCCTGTAAACTGAGCCCATTATTCAGTGTCCTGCACTCTGGGACAATTAAGAGTAAGTATTTGTTTGTTTGTTTGTTTGTTTGATTAAAATTCTGGCCCTGCCTTCCTCCCAAAAGCAGCCCAGGGGGACAAACAAAGTACAAAACACCAAAACCATCTGAAAAATATATTTTTTAAAAATCTTAAAAAGCAATTCCAGAACAGATGCAGATTGGGATAAGGTCTCTACTTAAAAGGCTTGTTGAAAGAGGAAGATCTTCAGTAGGCACAGAAAAAATAACAGAAATGGCACCTGACTGATATTTAAGGGGAGGGAATTCCAAAGGAGAGGTACCACAATCCTAAAGGGTCTCTCCTTCTGTTGCGCCAAACAGATCTCCTGATAAGGCCCTCACCTGCAGAGCACAGTGAATGATTGGGTATATAAGGGATAAGATGGTCTTTCAGGTATCCTGGTCCCAAGCTGTATAGGGCTTGGTATACCAAAAGCAGCACTTTGAACTTGCCCTGGCACCTATTGGGTGGCCAGTGCAATTCTCTCAGCAGTGGGGTGATATGTTGGTGATATCCTGCTCTAGTGAGCAGTCATGCTGCCACATTTTGCACCAGCTGCAGCTTCCTGATAAACCTCAAGGGCAGCCCCAAATAGATCACATTACAGTAATCCAGCCTGGAGGTTACCAGTGCATGGACAACAATGGTCAGACTATCCTGGTCCAGAAACTGATGCACCTGTCTTACCAGCCAAATCTGGTAAAAGGCACTCCTAGCCACTGAGGTCCGCTGGGCCTCTAGGGACAAACATGGAACCAGGAGCACCCCCAGACTACAAACCTGCTCTTTCAGAAGGAATACAACCCTATCCAAAGCAGGCAATTGACCAATTATCCGGACTTGGGAACCACCTACCTACAGTGCCTGTGTCTTACTAGAATTCAGACTAAGTTTACTGGCCCTCATCTAGTCCATCACTGAATCCAGGCACTGGTCCAGGGCTTATACAACCTCTCCTGATTCAGATGTTACAGAGAAATAGAGCTGGGTATCATCAGTGTATTACTGACACCTTGTCCCAAATCTCCTGCTGATCATTCCCAAGGGCTTCATATAAGGCATGTTTAGGTTGAGACCTATCCCAGTCTGCGTCTGTGTTA
Organism: Rhineura floridana; assembly: GCF_030035675.1. Taxonomy (NCBI): domain Eukaryota; kingdom Metazoa; phylum Chordata; class Lepidosauria; order Squamata; family Rhineuridae; genus Rhineura; species Rhineura floridana. Next base: position 71,375,391 of record NC_084488.1, on the reverse strand, counting down.
GAATTGCTTAATATGTTTTTAATAATATTTTTAACCCTTTTTTTAAAGTTGTTTTTTAAAATGTTTTTAATGCTGTTTTGTTTTAATGTATTTTAAGATCTGTTTTTATGATGTTTTAAAGTGTTTTTAGCGCTTTGTTTGCTGCCCTGAGCTCCTGCTGGGAGGAAGGGTGGGATACACATTAAATAATAAACAAACAAACAAACAGCATTGGGGTCAAGATGGTACCATGTGGAACCCCCAGCACAACTGCCAGGAAGCCAAAAGAAAATTGCCCAATGCTATTCTCTGAAAATGACCCTGGAGATCAGATTGGAACCAGTGTAAAACAGTGCTGCCGATAGCCATCTCACCAAGTCAGCTCAGAAGGATATCATGGTCAATGGTAAGTAAGAATAACAGGGTCGCATTCCCCCTGTCCTTCTCCCAATAAAAGTCATCCATCAGGGTGACCAAAGCCAATTCAGCCCCATAATCAGGCCTGAACCTAGATTGGAATGGGTCAAGATAATGTGTTTCATCCATGCTGCACCACAACCCTCTCAATCACTTTCCCTAAAAAGGGGTATTTGCAACCAGGCAGTAGTTGCCACAAACCAACAAGTCCAGGGTGGGCTTTTTCAGGAGCCGTCAGATCACCATCTCTTTCAGGGAGGTCAGGACCACTCCATGCCACAACATTAACCAAACCTGGATCCACTCAATCATATCCCCTTGACAAGCCAAGAAGCCATATTTTTATAATGTATATTTGTTTCAAAAGCACTGATCTTGTTTATAGTTTGACAAAATTTATGTCAACCTTTTTTAAAAAAAATATTAGTATTTTAACAAAGTAAGGATTCTGCCCCCGCTTGCTTCACTTGCAAACCCCAACTACTGTCACCAAAGCCTCCCCTTCCCCTCAGGTCACCAAGGACCCCCTCCCCCAAGGTTCACAGTACCTCTCCCCCCACATAGTTCACCATAGTTCTTCCTCATTGGTTTGCAATAGCTCTTCCACCATGGTTTGCTGTCCCCCCAGGAGTCATCAGCACTCCCCATCCCACCATAAGGGCCAATAGAGCTCCCTTCCCCTCCCCTTTCCCCATCCCAGAAGCTGCCAAAGCTATCCTCCCCTTTTGCACCCCACCCCAAGGGCCACCGAAGCTCCCCTCCCCATCCCCTGCCCCACCCCAAGGGTTAGCAAGCTCCCCTCTCCTTTCCATCCATCCCACCCTAGGGCTCGCCAAGCTCCCCTCGCCTTTCTCCGCTCCCTTCCCCCTTTCCCCCATCTGATCCCAGGGGTCACCAGAGCTCCCCTTCCATTTCTCCCCCCTTCTTCCCCTTACCCAGAAGTCATCAAGGCTGGCCTCCAATACACCTGGTGAGGCTGAGACCTTGGCTTTCTCCATTGGCCTGCCAAGCTCCAGGCCCAATCTTTCTTTCTTTCTTTGAGAAATTTTGCCACTACACACACACATCATGCTATGTGACATCATGATGTCATGGCGGTGTTTATGTAGTATAATAAGATATATTTTTATATAAACCACTTTGATTTTGATGTTGTTGATTAAGCAGTATATAATTTTGTTAAATAAATGAGTAAGTCCCACTGGATAGCATTCAGCTTAGCAGGGCTGTGGACTCTGTACGCCAAACCTTTGACTCCGACTCCTCTATTTTTCTACTATCCGACTCCGACTCCAGCTCCGACTCCACCCAAAATTGCTTCCAACTCCACAGCCCTGGAAAGGGCTGTAAATGTCTTTTTAAATTGGAAGCTCTCATAGGAGCATTTTTATCGCTGCCTGAATATGCGCTGATCTTGGCGTCACAGCATTTGTCTTCATCTGGGTCCTGTGTCATACACTGACACACAAAATGTTTTCCATCTTGAGTTATGGTGAAATGCTCAACTACAGCTGACTTCATGGGAAGCTTCTTTGACATTTTGAATTTATATTTTAAGAAATTTGTCAATCAAAATTTATTTTGAAGCCGGAGTCGGAGTCAGTACATTTCTATCGACTCCGACTCCACCCAAAATTGCTTCCGACTCCGACTCCACAACCCTGCAGCTTAGAGTAGACCTATTGAAATCAATGGACATATAATTAAGTTAGGCTGATTAACTTAAATCCATTCATTTCAGTGGGCCTACTGTGGGAATAACTTAGTTGGATACCACCCATTGATTCCAATAAGTAAGTGTGCATAAGAGAAATTTTGGGATGAGCAAATTATGAAAAATACCTGACATTAGATCAATGAGATTTCATTATGTTATAAATCTCACCTAACTTTGCTGGCATTCAGACAAATAAGAATATAATTAACCGTGCGGTGAATTCTCAGTTTCTTTTAATCTTCCACTTTTGCTAGTACTAATTACTATTCCCATCCATCAAAAATCAAGCCACTGACCTGTTATGACCTGCATATGGGTAAACAGATATATTTAATATTGCATTTTTTAGAAATGCAATTTATGAAGATGGTTGAATTTTCTACGGGTTGTAAGTGGTTTGAGCAATTTCTGTTATAGTTCTCAGGTGTATCATTAACTGCACATGAACTTTAAAAAAAAAATACTTGGTAGGCAATTGTCCTTTGCCCAACAAGTTTCAGGGAGGATAAATATGATAGCATATAAATTCCACAGTGTGCAATTAGTTGGTAATAAATCTAATTTCTAAACCTACAAAACAAGGTAATGGGAGACTTTAAAAACACAATAGTGATGCTTGTTTGTATTGGTTGATAGTGGTAGAAAAGATTATTTGGATAGCACTTTTAAAAGTACAGGCATAGTGACATGTTTTGGAAAGGGTGGTCTACATCAATCGTCTATCTATCTATCTATCTATCTATCTATCTATCTATCTATCTATCTATCTATCTATCTATCTATCTATCTATCTATCTATCTATCTATCTATATGTTACAAGGCATTATGGATAATGAAACCTCCAAAAAGAAAATAATTGCAAAAGGTCCAAGTCCCACTGTGGGCCCTAATGCAGAAGACACATGATAGGGTTCAGAGCACTTGTAGTAAGAGGATATGGAGCTGTTAGATACACTGAGAACTATCCAATGACTAGTCTGGCGCCTATGCTAATACCTACTAGTTCAAAAAAAAATTAACCCTGGGGAACAGGAATCAGCAGGATCAGCACTAGAAAAGTCAGTGCAGTATGGATAGGCATTGTGGTTTTGTGGTTACTGTGTTGGACTTGTGAGATTGGCTACAAATCCCTGCTTAGCCTTAAAGTTGGTCAAGGTCCTTGCATGAGTGGTGGCAGGCCAGCTCCAGACACTCTTGGATGAGACTGATTATCTGGATCCATTTCAGTCGGGTTTCAGGCCTGCTTTTGGCACGGAAACAGCCTTGGTCACCCTGTTTGATGACCTCTGTCGGGAGAGAGACAGGGGAGTGTGACTCTGTTGATTCTTGATCTCTCAGCGGCTTTCGATACCATCGACCATGGTATCCTTCTGGGAAGACTGGCTGAGTTGGGAGTGGGAGGGACTGCATGGAAGTGGTTCCGCTCCTACTTGGCGAATTGGCTCCAGAAGGTGGTACTTGCTCGGCACCCTGGACTCTCCAGTATGGGGTTCCACAGGGGTCAGTTCTGTCCCCCATGCTGCTCAACATCTACATGAAACAGTTGGGTGCAGTCATCTGGAGCTTTGGAGTGCGTTGCCACCAGTATGCTGATGACACACAGCTCTATTTCTCCTTTTCATCTTCTTCAGGTGAGACTGTCAATGTGCTGAACCGGTGCCTGGCTGCGACAATGGACTGGATGAGGGCTAATAAACTGAGGCTCAATCTAGACAAGACTGAGATGCTGCTAGTGGGTGGTTCTTCTGACTGGATAGTGGATGTCCAACCTGTCCTGGATTAGGTTGCACTCCTCCTGAAGGAGCAGGTTCATAGCTTGGGGGTTCTCCTAGAACCATCGCTGTCACTTGAGGCTCAGGTAGCCTCGGTGGCACGGAATGCCTTCTACCAACTTCAGTTGGTGGCCCAGCTACACCCCTATCTGGACAGAGATAACCTGGCTTCAGTTGTCCATGCTCTGGTAACCTCCAAGTTAGATTACTGCAATGAGCTCTATGTGGGGTTGCCTTTGAAGATGGTTCGGAAGCTGCAGCTTGTGCAAAATGCAGTGGCCAGATTGGTAACAGGGACCAGACGGTTCAAACATATAAAATCAATTTCAGCCCGCTTGCATTGGCTGCCTGTATGTTTCCAAGCTCAATTGAAGGTGCTGGTTTTAACTTATAAAGCCTTACATGGCTTAGGACCACAATACCTGATGGAACACCTCTCCCGACAGGAACCCACCCATACACTACGCTCAACATCCAAGGCCCTCCTCTGGGTGCCTCCTCCGAGGGAAGCTGGGAGTCTGGCAACAAGGGCCTTCTCAGTGGTGGCCCCCAAATTATGGAATTATCTGTATGATGAGGTGCACTTGGCGCCAACACTGTTATCTTTTCGGCGCCAGGTCAAGACTTTCCTCTTCTCCGAGCCATTTTAGCATGTGTTGTTTTTTTTTAAAAAAAAATAAAATTAAATTGTGTTTTTAAATTGTTTTTTGTATTTTAAAATTTGTATATTTGTTTTTAATTTTTTTAATTGCTGTAAACCACCCAGAGAGCTTCAGCTATGGGGCAGTATATAAATGTAATAAATAAATAAATAATAAAGTTATCTGGAGTATCTCTCATTAGCATTGAACCCAATTTACCACACAGAGTTGTGCTCAGGACAACCTGAGGGTCATGCTGCCCCAAGTTCTTTGGAGGCAGCGTGAGGTAAATATGTGATCACTAAACCAAATTTGCATATTTTTTTCTCTGGTGGGTAGTGGCTCCTGCATGTTTAGCTCTAAGTTTAGCTCTGCGTTTCACAACCCACAATGTGAGAAGAGCTACGTTTGAATGCACCCTTATTCATTCCAAGAAAAGATCAATTTATGGTGAAACATCATACATATTATTTTGTCTTTTGTATGTCATTTGACAATTTCCATCTCTGCACATTCTGCCAATGTCCCTCCTGAATGCAGACTGCATTTCTACAGGGATTATTATCCTTGCTGAGTTTTTGAAAGTGAGAAGGAAAGTTGATGGATACTACAATAATGGCAAAGAGTAACTGAATGACTATAACCAAAATGCTAAATTTCTGCAAACTTATCAATATGAGGCAATGACTATTGTGGCATTCTGCATTAGTATTGGAAAAATTCTAGATTTTAAAAGTAAACACATTTTTATAGGTTTCCTTCTAAAGGATGTCATATATTTTTCTTTTCATGGAGCTGCTTTTACACAACAGGCAGTACTGACAAAATACTACCAGGAATTATAATCAAATGGTGGGGGTGGGAGAAATATTAGAATTGTCAGCTGTGTGGATGAGTGATCGAAATCACATGACTAGCCTGGGGATGAAGCCAACAGTAGCACTATTCATTTACATTCGGTCCACTAGATGCATTCAGTCCACCCCGCGGGGAAGAAATTTTCACAACAGGGCATTGAAAATATGCACACAAATCCTGTTACTGGATAATGGGATTTGTGTGCGTAAAGTCTTGTGCACCAAAATTTAAATTTAGGTGTATGATTTTTCATGTGACCCACCAAATCACTTCACAGAAAACAACTTTCACTCGGCATCCTTGTCTCCCTGGTTTGTTCATGTACCAGATGGACTACATGACAGCATTTGAAGTCTGACTTTCCACAATAACTAGCGCATCTTGCAGGGGTTAAGGTAGAGAAGTGTGAAATGGCCAGTGCGGCTGGCACACAGTCTAATAGAACCATGAATCCATTAGCCCTAAAAAGGCACAGCTAGCTTTTAGGAGAGGCAAATGCTCCTCCATGAAATCCCAACCTCCAATTACTATGTTTGTGTGTGGAAGGGTATAAGTTCCGCTTTGGATAGATATACTAATGTATAATGTAGAGAAGTCAGAGAATTCCAAGGAGATGGAAAGAGGAGCAGAAATTGCTGATGTTTGCTTCTGTGACCCATATCCAGAATGAAAAAAAATCCAGCAAATATGATCAATATTTGTTGATTTCAGCAGAGCTTGGAAAAGTTACTTTTGTGAACTACAACTCCCATTAACCCAATCCAGTGGCCATGCTGGCTGGGGCTGATGGGAGTTGTAGTTTAAAAAAGTAACTTTTCCAAGCTCTGGTTTTCAGTCCACAAATGATACATAATTGATTACTCTCTCCCCCCCCTCCAATTGGCATTGCCTTTCCTTTGCATTGACATGAATGGTGTGGAAAAACACAATATTAACACTCACATAATTAATTATGTAAAAATTCACACAACGGACAGCGAGACAAACAATGTAGTTTTTGTTGGAAGCTTAACTGCAGAGGAACGGAAACAGCACTGTGTGCAATGAACATGGGGAAGAACAGAAATTGATGCCTTCTTGTATCTCTAATACAGCACAATCTTATGTATATTGACTTAGACCCTCTTATTATTGTTTATTAAATGTATATCCCGCCCTTCCTAGTTCAATGGGTTTTACTCCCATGTAAGTGAGAATAGGAGTACAGGTTATTCTTCTAGTTGGATTTGTTCTCCATCACAGTAGCAAAGGTTCTGATTGGAGTTATTGGCACCAATGATATGAGAAATGTAGTTGCGAGTTCCTGGAAGCAACATATAGTTAGGTAGGATGTTGAAAGCCAGGATCTCTGAGGTAGCTGTATCTGAAATGCTACTGGTTCCACATGCAGGGTCAGCTAGACAGGCACAACTTTGTACTCTTGATGCATGGATGGTATCAGGAGGAAGGATTTGGATTTATTAGGCACTGGAGAACATTTTGGGACAAACCAGGCCTGTACAAAAGGGCTGGACTCCACTTAAATTGGCATGGAACCAAATTGTTGGTGCTAAAAATCAAAAAGGTGGCACAGCACCTTTTAAACTGATTTTGGGGTAAAGCCAACAGGAGCTGAGGAGGTCCAGTTCAGAATAAATAAGAACATAAGAACATATGTAAAAATCTCCCAGAAGAAGAAAAATCTCCCAGGAGATGAAGGTGCAAAGATGAAGAATTTAATAGGGGCAACATAGAACTATGCATTGTGAGTGCAGGGGCACAGGAGAGCTATTAAGAGAGGCCAAAGTACCGTATGCCAAAACACAAGTGCCAAAGACACTTGAAGAGAGCCGCTGTATACAAGTGTTTATATGCTAATGCTAGGAGCCTCTGGGACAAGATGGACAAATTGGAGTGCTTGGTCTTAGAGGGCAGCATTGATATAGTGGGCACAATGGAAAACCGGTGGAATTGAGAGAACTAGTGGTACACAGTTCTATAGAAAGGACAGGAAAGGACATACTGAATGTGGTGTCACTCTGTACACCAAAGAGGACATTAAGTCCAACAAGCTAGAAATCCCAAAAGGGGCAGATGCCTCCACAGAATCATTGTGGGTTGTGATATCAGGCTCTAGAAGTAATTTAGTGCTGGGGACTAAATTCATCCTCCTGATCAAAATGCTCAGGAAAATCTTGAGATGCAGAATAAAAACAAGGAGGCATCCAAAGAGGAAATGTTGTAGCAATGGGTGACTTCAACTACCCTGAAACAGACTGGCTACATTTGTGTTCTGGTCACAACAAAGAGGTAAAATTTCTAGATACCCTAAATGACTGTGCCCTAAAACATTAGGTCAAACGACCAAACGGATGATGACTGTTGACTTAATCTTAAGTGGCACCTAGGACCTGTTGTGTGTTGTAAATGGCCCGTTTCCAAGAAAATCCAACATCTGACTTCAAAAGAGAAATCTTCCCAATGAGGGAATTGGTAAGAAGGAAGGTGAAAGGCAAAATCAAGAGTGTTAAATCACTTCAAAATGCTTGGGAGTTGTTTTAAAACATAGTATTAGAAGCTCAACTGGAGTGTATACCACAGATCAGGAAAGGTGTCATCAGGGCCAAGATGATGTCGGCATGGTTAACTAGCAGAGGTAAAGAAGTTATAGAAGCAAGAAGGCTTCCTTCAAACAATGGAAGCTTTGTCCAGATAAGGAAAACAAAAGGAACACAAACTTTGGCAAAAGAAATGCAAGCAGAAAATAAAGGATGCTAAAGAAGAATTTGAAGAACATATTGATTAAAAAACAAAAAATCTTTAAATGCATTAGTAGCAGGAGACTGTCTAGGCCAGCCTTTCCCAACCAGTGTGCCTTCAGATGTTGTTGGACCACAATGCCCATCTTTCCTGACCATTGGCAATGCTGGCTGAGGCTGATGGGAGTTGTGGTCCAACAACATCTGGGGGCACACTGGTTGGGAAAGACTGGTCTAGGCATTTGGGAGGCATTTGGACTCCTGGATGACAAGGGAATCAAAGGTGTGCAAAAGGAGGATAAGGAGATTGCGAGGAGCTAAATAAATTATTTGCATCTGTCTTCTCGGCAGAATATATAGGACAGATTCCTGTGTCTGAACTAACTTTTGCAGGAAGAGAGTCGGAAGAACTAAGGCAAATAGTAGTGATGAAAGATGAAGTTCTAGGCCTAATAGACAAAATAAAAATTGACGAATCACCAGGTCCAGATGGCATACACTCAAGAGTTCTCAAAGAACTCAAATGTGAAATTGATTGTCTAACAAAAATATGTAACTTGTGCCTCAGATCCACCTCCGTACCTGAAGATTGGAAAGTGGTCAATGTAACAACAAAGGGATCCAGGGGGGGATCCTGGAAATTACAGGCCAATTAGCTTAACGTCTGTCCCAGGAAAACTGGTAGAAAGTATGGTAAAAGATAAAATAACAAAGCACATAGAAGAGTGAGCCTTGCTGAAGCAGAACCAGCAAGTCCCGTCTCACTAATCTGTTTGAGTTCTTTGAGAGTGGCAACAAGCATATAGACAGGTGATCCAGTTGACATAGTGACTTTCAAAAAGCATTCAACATAATACCTCAGCAGAGACTCCTGAATATGCTTGGCAGTCATGAAATAACAGGTGAGATCTCCTTGTGTATCAGGCACTGGTTAAGTAACAGGAAGCAGAGAGTAGGAATACATGGACAGTTCTCTTGATGGAGTGATGTGGAGTGGAGTCCTACATGCATCTGTATTGGGACTTGTGCTTTTTAACTTGTTCATAAAAGATTTAGACATGACAGAAGTATATAAAATTATGCATGGCATGGAGAAAGTGGACACAGATTTTTTTTCCTCCTTCTTTCCTAACATTAGAACTCATGGGCATCTAATGAAGCTGGATGTTGAAAGATTCAAGACAGACACAAGGAAATACTTTTTCACACAGCCCATGGTTTAACTATGGAATTCTCTCCCTCATGAGGCAGTGGTGGTCACAAACTTGGATAGCTTTAAAAGAGGATTAGACAAATACATGGAAGATAAGGCTATCAGTGGCTACTAGCCATGATGGCTATGCTCTGCCTCCATGGTGAGAGGCAGTATGCTTCTGAATATCAGTTGCTGGAAACCGCAGGAGAGGAGAGTGCTGTTGTGCTCATGTCCTGCTTGTGGGCTTCCCACGGGCATCTGGTTGACTATTGTGAGAAAAGGATGCTGGACTAGATGGGCCACTGATCTGATCCAGCAGCGTTCTTCTTAAGTTCTTGTTCCCAATTTTGCCATCTCTAAAAAGTGAGTTCACACACATTCATTTAAAGCAGTAACTACCATATTGTACAAGGCAAGTCTCTACTTTATCCATGGGTAAATGAGAACTATGAATTTTCCCAGCTCCACAGCTGCAGTAACATCTGAGTTAATTATATATTCACTTGACACAATTTAGATCAGTTTATTGAAGGTAGTAATGGATGGATCAGGCTATTTCTGTTCCATGTCAGTTTTGCATGCACCCAGTGAAAGATCTCTTCCATCCTTGATTTTTCTGGATTAAGAAAAATGCACTAAAGTTTTGAATGTAAAGTATATGCTTTTTGTATACATTTTATATTCATCTTATACATACTCTTCCTCTAAAATGTGCTTTTTATATGCTATTCAGTGCATTTCCCCATAAAGTATGAATTTTATATGCACTTTGAACCAAAATTGCATCACAAAGTTCAGAGAAGTGTGCATCTAACATATAGCCATGCTCTGATACGGACCTGCAAATTAGGTTGGTTCCCTTTAAAATGTGGGTTGAGTGAACAAATTTCTATCCCCATTCAGAGGCATTTTATTATATGTTTTAAAACAGACCAGTAACAAACTTTTATTCACTAACAAACTTTTTGTGCCTAAAGCTTTATGCACACATACAAACATGATATTTTGGTGGCCAGTATTACACATGAGAACTAAATATAAAGCACAATAAAAGTAATAACATCCTGTAAATTCTTCATGGATTTCCTTTCCCTTGTCCTAGCATTTCTGAAAGTGTGGCATTATTTAGAGCATGACTTCAAGCAGAGTTCGATCATCTTGCGAGATTTCTCTGCAGAGTGGGGGGAAAGGGAACCAGCAATAAAAAAAATATTGCTGATATATTATCAAAGTGCTTTCTGTGAAATTCTCTCAGACTGATGCATTTCTAAAGGACGAAAGTGTCATACATCAAGATATTTTAAAAGAAAAGAAGAAACAGTTTAATTATTAAAGTAGCCAATGCTATCAAGCAGGCTGTCTATAGGGAATTTTTAATTTTGTGCTTTTGTGCTTTTTCTTTAGCTCCTGCTCTGCACGTGGGCACCTTGCAGGACCAGGCTCCAGGTACTCAGCCAGCTGTGCCTGATACTGTTCCACCTGTCCCTTCTCTGGAGGGGATATATAAGCCGGCTGGCTGAGGGGGCTTGGGAGATCCAGTGCCTGCAAGGGAAGAGGACCATCACCGCCCAGGGAGGGAGAGCCATCTGCCTGCTTTGCTGCTGCTGCTGCTGCTGCTGCTTGGCCAACATCTCTGCTCTCTCCTTCTTGGGCTCCTGCTCTGCACGTGGGCACCTTGCAGGACCAGGCTTCAGGTATTCAGCCAGCTGTGCCTGATACTGTTCCACCTGTCCCTTCTCTGGAGGGGATATATAAGCCGGCTGGCTGAGGGGGCTTGGGAGATCCAGTGCCTGCAAGGGAAGAGGACCATCACCGCCCAGGGAGGGAGAGCCATCTGCCTGCTTTGCTGCTGCTGCTTGGCCAACATCTCTGCTCTCTCCTTCTTGGGCTCCTGCTCTGCACGTGGGCACCTCGCAGGACCAGGCTCCAGGTGGCGCTTTTCCCGGGAAGAACGGTTTGAGAGCTGCGTTGGTGCGCATGGAGCACAGGACTGTGGTTGTTGTGTAGACCTGAATGGAATGAGTGGATGTTTGTATGACTGTATGTTGTGAGTGTGTGTGTATTTTTATTTTATTTTATTTTTATTTTATTTTATTTTATTATGTGCCTGGGCGGGAGGATAGGGTATTGGGAGGGGGGACCAGAGGGGGGCCCTGTTAGCGTAGTGACGGGTAATGGGAGGTATGGCGTTGTGAGGAGGACATGCCGGTTGAGGGGAACTCGGCACAGACAATTGGTGGCTGTACCGTGTTCCGGTCCTCTCCACATCCACAGGATTGCTGGTAGTTCTATCAGCCAACTCTCGGATCTCCAGTTGCTGCTTCTTAATGCCAGATCGGTAAATAATAAAGCTTCCCTCATCCATGATTTAATTGTGGATGAGGCGGCCGATCTGGCGTTTATTACTGAGACATGGGTGAGCGATCTGGGAGGCATTAATCTCTCCCAGCTGTGCCCACCTGGGTACTCGGTTCAGCATCTGGGTAGATCCGAGGGTCGGGGAGGGGGAATCGCTGTGGTCTATAGAAGTTCCATCCCTCTCATTAGGCACCCTATCCAGGTAGCTAATGGTCTGGAGTGTCTCCATATTACGTTGGGCCAGCGAGACAGACTGGGAATACTGTTGGTGTACCGTCCACCCTGCTGCCCAACAGCCTCCCTAACTGAGCTGACGGAGGTGGTCTCGGGTTTGGTGTTGCGATCCCCCAAATTTATGGTATTGGGGGATCTCAACATTCATGCTGAGACCGCTTTGTCTGGGGCGGCTCAGGACTTCATGGCCTCCATGACAGCCATGGGGCTGTCTCAATTTGTTACTGGCCCTACGCATATTTCGGGGCACACTCTAGACTTAATTTTTGCTACTGGAGCAGGGGATGGTGATCTGGGAGTGAGGGATTTTACATCTATTCCTCTGTCATGGACAGATCATCGCCTATTGAGGTGTAGGCTCACAATGTTTTCTCCCCTCTGCAAGGGTGGAGGACCTATTAAGATGGTCCGCCCCCGGAGACTAATGAATCCTGAAGGTTTTCAGAAGGCTCTGGGGAGTTTTCCGGCTGATAAAACTGACGCTTCTGTCGAAACCCTGGTCAATCTGTGGAATACGGAAATGACCCGGGCAGTTGACACGATCGCCCCGGTGCGCCCTCTCCTCTGCAGAGCTCAATTGGCTCCGTGGTTTACCCCGGAGCTAAGAGTGATGAAGCAAGAAAGGAGACGGCTTGAGTGCAAATGGAGACGAACTCCCGACGGCTGTGGTCTTGCACTTGTGAAGATCTCTACCAAGCTCTATGTGAAGGCGGTGAGGGCAGCGAAGAAGCAGTACTTTGCTGCCTCCATTCAGTCATCTTCTAACCGCCCAGCGGAACTTTATAAGGTTGTTCGGGGACTTTTACACTCTGGTCCTCAGAACGCAATAATACCATCAATAGCCCGCTGTAATGAGTTTGCGAGACACTTCCAAGATAAGATCGCAAACATCCGCCGGGACCTTGACTCCAATATTGTAGCAGTTGAGCCTAATGAGGTGTCCGGAGCACAGTCCTGTCCTGTTTTATTGGATGAATTTCAGTTGGTTCAGCTGGAGGACGTGGACAAGGTGCTTGGACAGGTGCGGGCGACCACTTCTGCTCTGGATCCTTGCCCCTCATGGCTAATAAAAGCTAGCAGGAACGGAACAGCCGGATGGGCCAAGGAGGCGATCAATGCCTCTTTACGAGAGGGAGTGGTACCACCCTGCCTGAAACAGGCGGTGGTGAGACCGCTCCTAAAGAAAACCTCCTTGGACCCTGAAAATCTTGACAACTATAGACCGGTAGCAAATGTTCCATTCCTGGGCAAGGTTTTAGAGCGTGTGGTCGCTCACCAGCTCCAGGCTCTCTTGGATGAAACTGATTATCTAGATCCATGTCAATCGGGCTTTCGGCCGGGGTTTGGTACAGAAACAGCCTTGGTCGCCCTGTATGATGACCTCTGTCGGGAGAAAGACAGAGGGAGTGTAACTCTGTTGGTTCTCCTTGATCTCTCAGCGGCTTTTGATACCATCGACCATGGTATCCTTCTGGGACGTCTTGCGGACTTAGGAGTTGGAGGCACTGCTTGGCGGTGGCTGTGCTCCTACCTCAAGAATCGTCTCCAGAAGCTGGTGCTTGGGGAGCATTACTCGAGTCCCTGGATACTCCAATATGGGGTCCCACAGGGTTCAGTTCTGTCCCCCATGCTCTTTAATATCTATATGAATCCGCTGGGCGAGGTCATTAGGAGATTTGGAGTGCGTTTCCAGCAATATGCTGATGATACGCAGCTCTACTTCTCCTTTTCATCTTCTTCAGGTGAGGCTGTTAATGTACTAAACCACTGCCTGGCCGCGATAATGGACTGGATGAGAGCTAATAAACTGAGACTCAATCCTGACAAGACTGAGATGCTGTTGGTGGGGGGGCTCTCTGCCCAGATGGTTGATGTCCGACCTGCCCTAGATGGGGTTACACTCCCCCTAAAGGAGCAGGTCCGTAGTTTGGGGGTCTTATTAGATCCGCTCCTGTCACTGGAGGCTCAAGTAGCCTCGGTGGCACGGAATGCGTTCTACCAGCTTCGGCTGGTAGCCCAACTACGACCCTATCTGGATAGGGAGAACCTTGCCACAGTTATCCATGCTCTGGTAACCTCTAGATTGGACTACTGTAATGCACTCTACGTAGGGTTACCTCTGAAGACGGTTCGGAAACTTCAGCTGGTGCAGAATGCTGCGGCCAGAGTTCTTACTGGGACAAAAAAATTTGATCATATAACACCTGTCCTGGCCCAGCTGCACTGGCTACCAATATGTTTCCGGGCCAGATTCAAAGTGTTGGTTCTTACCTATAAAGCCCTTAACGGCATCGGACCACAATACCTGGCGGAACGCCTCTCCCGCTATGTACCTACCCGGTTGCTGCGCTCGACGTCGAAGGCCCTTCTCTGTGTCCCAACGCATAGGGAGGCATGGAGAACGATAACTAGAGCTAGGGCCTTCTCAGTGGTGGCCCCCGAACTATGGAATGCCCTCCCTGATGAGATACGCCTGGCGCCTTCTTTGCTATCTTTTCGGCGCCAGGTAAAGACCTACCTCTTCGCCCAGGCATTTTAAAAATTTTAAAAATTTTAAAATTTGAATTTAAAATTGAAAATGTTTAATTATGTTTTATTGTGTTTTTGTATTTTGACCTGTTTTATTGTGCTGTACACCGCCCTGGGAGCTTGTTGCTATGGGGCGGTCTAAAAATGTAATAAAATAAATAAAATAATAAATAAATAATAAATAATAAAGGAATGAATACAAATGCATTTTTTTACTTGTTGAAAGACCCTCTCATATATTTTTCCTTGTCTTATTTTCTCACAGTGGGTGTGTGTACGTGGGAGCAGGGTGAGCAAATATGAAAGGAAAAGGCAAATAGCCTCCTTTGATATTCCGCTGAAATAGTGCCAACCATGTTGGTCATGGGATTTCTTCTGCGTGTTCTTATAGGAAACAGAATGCATGCTCATTTAGCCATGAGAAGTCAGAAACAATTATGGGTCAATTTGAAATGCAGTACCCAATGCTTACAGTCTCTGTAGTTGTTATGTTCAACTGCCAAGTAAAGTTGCCTTTGGAATGGCTAAAAGAACACCAGGACAATTACAAAAGAGTCTTGAGACTAATCAAAGCCCAAACAATTACATTTCCTATGATATAAAACTACATAGTGAACTACTGAGACCAAATACCTGAATCGTAGAATCATTTAACTTGAAGATCATTTACTCCAAACCCCACCAATGGAAAAAATCTACTTTCACAGCATGTTGACCAGCAGTTCCAGCTGATTTCATAAAGATCTGTGTAGATATGTCATGGTATCATTCATATATTATTTTTAAAAATGTGCTTTTAAATTTGTATATTTGTTTTTAATGTTTTTAATTGTTGTAAACTGCCCAGAGAGCTTCGGCTATGGGGCGGTATACAAATGAAATAAATAAATAAATTGTAGGGAGAGAAAGAACCAGGCCAAATTCTCTCACACTGCTGACCCCGCATAGCAAATTGCTCTGTCCTGGAAAATTTATGGAACTCATGCCACCTGATCCTATTCATATTTACTCTGAATTCAACTAGTAAGTATATGGTTTGTAGATACATGTATTTAACCATCAAAATATGTAAAATGGAGGCAGTAATTAATATTCAAGAACTAGTAGTATAATCTAACCAAATCATTTTAAGTCGTATCAATTTAATGTTTAAGTCTTCCCCACTGAAATCATTGGAACACAAAATTATTTAAGGATTCTATGGTCATCTGAGATGAAAAAGAGGCAGAAGCAGTCATATTTGAACTTTCAGGGATCCTCGTGAAATATGGGAGAATGGACTGAGATGGGAAAGTACAATTTCAAAAGAAAATGGGAGAACCCTTTGCCCCTTTCCTCTCCCACCTGCAGAATTCTTGTCTCCTACCTGGTTGCATATAAGTCAAGGAATTGTTTCAGTCTCATTTACTTAAATGAGCTGTGCCGCAACAGCTCCTCCACAGAACCTTCCTGACTGTCTCCACCAAGGTTGACGATTGGCTCCTCCTAGGCAGCAATAGATATAAGAGGGCTTCCTGTCTCGACAGTACTTTGCTTGAGCAAAATGTCTACCTGAGCTCTGATGTGTCTTGTGTTTCTGGTCTTCTCTGGTCCTGATTGTTCTTTGATCATGACACTCAATTTCTGACTTCTAGACTTCTGCCCATGGCAAAAGCCATAAACTCCTGTTGAAACCAATGGAATATGAAAATGTGACCTGAACTATACCTGATGGCATGCACAATTGTCTATTATTCTGGAAATGAGGAAGCTCATAAGGCAATTCATTTGACCACATCTTCTCTAGAAGGGATGGGAAACCTGTGGCTCTTCAGATGTTGTTGGACTTCAGCTTTCTTTATTCCTGATTGGTGACCAAGCTGCCTAGGGCACATGGGAGATGGAGTTCAACATTATATGGAAGGTCACAGGATTCCCATCCCTCTTCTATATAATTACTCAAAAGCTACAGTCACTAGGTTTCAAATCCTCACTCAGCCCTGAAGCTCACCTCGGACCAATCACTGCCTCTCAGCCTAACCTACCTCACAGGGTTGTTGTGGGGATTAAATGAGGATGGGGGAGAACCATGCACACCACCTTGAGCACCTTGGAAGAAAAGGTGGGATGTAAATTCAGTAAATAAATAAATAAAGCAATAAAGCAGATATATACCCGATTTTAAAATTGTATTTCTTTGGAAAGTGTAATGTATATTTTGCAAATCCCATCCCAGCTAATGGGAGACAATGAAATCTAATAATGAGGTGGTGGTTAAGTTGCCACCCTAACAAGTGGGGACAGTTGAAAACAAGCACAGTCTCTGTGTGGGAGTGGGGTATGGATGTGAACAAATTATTCTATGGCTGGGGAAAAACTCTCTCTCATTCTCTCTCTCTCTCTCTCTCTCTCTCTCTCTCTCTCACACACACACACACACACACACACACCCCTCAGTAAAATGCAGCACATTCAAAGAAGCCAACTGGCTAATTCCTCCCCCCCCCCTGCATCCATCCTTTAAACTTAGGGTAGGAACACATTGCTGACTTAAAATTCAGTCAAAAATATTGGAACCAATAATAAAGGATATGTGTACAAGCCACAATTTATAAATGCAAAACACTCAAACCGTTCGTTAAGTACAAAAATGCAAAACACTGATAAATGTGAACAAAACAATGTATAAATACAAGACAGATAAATGAAAAGGGAAATGACTCCAAAGTATATCAATAATGAGCTCTCCAAAATTGTCAACTCGTTTCATGCTTTCTCAAACAGCAGAAGATGTAAAGTACAGGGAATATATCAAACGGCAGCTATCAATCCCTAAATATCTCTGTTTCATTTTAATGCAGATGAGACGCTGGTACCTGTAAAACTGAAATGCAGCAAGAATAAACAGCCTTGCTGCATTTTAAGCCTGTAATGTGCACATAGCCTTAGAGTGTCCAATCATCCTTCACAGTTTAAAAGTCTGGCTTCTTCCTCCCTCACTCTAGCCTCCTGCTCTCTAACCCATTCATGCCTACGTCTATCTCCCCTGCTGCAACCTCAGTTCAAATTACCTTCTTTTCCCTATCCCTCATGCCCCATTACTCCTCAAACCTCAGCCCTCTTCATTACCTTCTGCCTGCCCATTTCTTCTCCAAGCTCCTTTTCTTCCTACCTCTGCTGTGAAGCACTAGCTGCCACCTATACAATTTTGATCTTTGGCTCTATGGAGCCAGTAAGCAAAAAGACCCCAGTGACAGCTGACCCCTGGGAGTATGGGATGTTTCTTCTGTCTGGCAGAGAAATATTATCTCCGGCAGTATAGTGGGGCTGAGAGGAGACTCCTATTCCACTGACAGAGCTCCAGTGGCCAGACTGGTTTAACAGTCAGCTGCTCTGATTGAAGGTCTGTGAGGGGAAGAGAATGTCTCCTAGCAACTCTCAGCACCCTTCACTAACTACACTTCCCAGGATTCTTTAAGAGAAGCCATGACTGTCCAAAGTGAAATAAAGGCCTGGTGTGGATGTGGCCAGGGACAGCTTTGGTTGAAATTTGGGTGGAAGGCTACATGTGCCTGCTGTAGAATAAAAAGGTGGGGGAAATGCTGAAAAGCAATGATACTGTTCATGATGTTTTCCTTTTGGAAAGGAAAGGGGCTTCCCTTCTGCCCATTGCCCACCCACCCAACCTCCTCCCCTCCCCCTCCCCTCTCCCAGGTCAGTGTTGGACTATGACCTGGGAGACCTGGGAGACCAGGGATCGAATCCCCATGAAGCTCTCTGGGTAGCCTTGGGCCAGTCACTGCCTTTCAGTCTCAGAGGAAGGCAATGGTAAAACCACCTCTTAATACCATTTACCATGAAAACCCTATTCAAAGGGTCACCATAAGTCCAGTCGACTTGAAGTCAGTCCATTTCCATTTTCAAACATGATTGCACAGATATAAATCCCACTGAATTCAAAAAGTATACAAATGATCAAACCCACCCTTGGTAACCCACATGTTACCAAATTCTTCCAAGCTGCACAGCAAGTGGATTGGAATGTGAAAGACCAACCCAAATTGTGTTTGCATTTTGACAAATTTGTAGGGCAGTACAATATCTCAGAGAGATCAGGTCCCTTCTCCCCTGGTGCATTCACTATAGCTGCCCAATTTCCCTGCTTTTAAAAAGTTTGATAGAAATATCTGTGGGCTATAGGTATGTTCTTAAACCACAAGGTTTTTTGCCTATTAGTGAATATGTACTCTGGGAGTTTGAAAGATTTCTTGCTAACATAGAGTGTTTTCCCACTATAATTTATTTTATTTTTAAAGCATGGATAGATGTTTGGATATGTTTTAAATAGTTCAAAAGGTTAAGTTTTAAATAGTTCAAGATGATGTCCCTAATTAATATAATTAGAGATTCCCATTGAGTCATCTCATCTCCATAGTAGAATACTGTGTTGGAAATATTGTTGATAAGAACAGAACAACAATTAGATCCAATTTGTATTTTCAGTCTATTTAGTGGTTATTTTGGCTACGAGTCTATTTTGCAAATGTTAAAATATGTGTCTGCTACATGGGTTTTTATATTATTATTGTTGTAATATTTCTCCTGTACTTCCTATTTACAGGTTCTGGTGACTTTTTCTGTGGTTTCAGAAAAACAAATTATGCCAAAAGAACCATAAAAGTGATGATGCGTTTATTAGATTCTGCTGCCCCTCTCTACAATATCAGTTGTGATTTTATAAGCAAGTTACAACAAGAATATTCTTGTTTACAATAGTTGGTGTCTTGTGGTATATGCAAGCCATATTTAACACCTGGCTCTTTAGGCAGGCTTTTGGAGTGGGCTAGGTTTTACTATTATTGCTTCAGATTTTTAATGTTTAATGTATTTGTACATTTTATTTTGTACGTCGCCCAGAGTGGCTGGACAACCAGCCACATGGGTGACTAATAAATTTAATAATAAATAAATAAATAAATAAAAACATGTTTAAGATATACAGGAACAATTGTCCAAGATGGACAGTGCAAACAGAAACGGTCCTGTGGCAGTGATGGTCCTGTAGCAGTGATTGAATAACCACTTCATAGTTTTCCAGTCTCCAAATCTTTTCAGTTCTCCACTTTTCTTGCTACAACTGCAAAATGTCAGCCATCATAAGAAATGAGGTATAATTCATTTGAGCAGAGTCAGCCTATCTTTTAAAGCAAATCGGAGGGATCCACATTTTTCAATTTTCTGTCCTACTGTGGAAATTTCACTTTCACCCTATGAAAGTCCTTGATCGCTGAAACTGCTAAATGAATTCTCTACAGCATGTTGGAAAAGCTAAACATGGTTGACAATCCTTTGCTGCCAAGGTGGGCAAACTTGCAGGTTTTTTATTTATTTCAATGTGTTTAATCCTTCCTTCTAACTGTAGGTAGCCATTGCCATCCTTTGTTTCTTGAGCAAACAGCAACATGCTGCATGTTGACAACTGCAGTGATTTAAAAAATGCAACTACCTACAGAATAAATAATACTGTGAACAATAGCCAAGATTTGTTTCTTTTTCAATTTTCATGTAGAAAAGAATATGTACTGTATATCAGAATCCCTGTTGTTGACATTATACTGTTCAAAGGAAATATGCTAGTGGATAGGATTTGTCTTGGTGCCTGTGTACTGAAAAAGAAGAAACTCCTTGCTTGAATGCATAATGCAACTTCACAACTCCACAGTGGCATTCATAGTATACCATATTCAGTTAAACTCAAATGGTCTCTTGACAGTCTAGGAAACCTGAAAACTCTATAGCTGAAGTGATGCAGATTAAAAAGGCTTTTCAAAGGAACAAAGGGTGGAGGCTAGTGGCTCTGATGTCAGTGGAGCAGTGAATATGCTCCAGGTTTTAGTCCAAACTTGCAAGAAATTGTCCAAGGTTCTGAAATTTGAAAGCACTTTGGACAACTCCTTGAACGTTCAGGCTAAAACTTAGAGTGGATTCACTGCCCCGCTGACATTGGAGCTACCAGCTTCCATTAGGAACAAATTCACTTTTAAAAAAAATCATAGAAGATACAATATAATTTGTTCTAAATATTTCTAGAAAATACACTGGGCTATCCTCATTTGCTGAAAATGACCAAGCAATGTGGATTTGTGAGTAGAGACTGGAAATAAAGAGATCAGACAACAATTGTTTGGAAAAACAAGGCCATTTTTTAAAACATTAAATAGATCTGCATGGAATGAAAATGTGTGAGAATCTGCTTTTGTAACAGGCTACTAAGCTTGATATTCTGGGCAAACCACCCTGCTTGTTGAAGGTAAGGCCTATATTCCCCTCCCTCCAGCCATATCTTTTCAGATGAGGAGGTGAGCCATCCTCATTCATGCCATCTTGTTACCCCACAACTCCAAGTGAGTAATATAGAGTTAGGCCAACAGCGCTTATCCTGCCGATGGGTCCCAAAGCCCTACATGCAATTCCAAGAAACAGCCATTCACCTGGTAAAGTGCTTCAGGATACTCACCTGCTTCTCTTCTCATGGTTAGGACAAAATATTATATCAGGAGGGAGAAGCTGGCAGGCAGGATCCTTATCTCTCCCACCCATGGGCCAAGTTTGACAGGTGGGAAGTGCCACCCAACTGCCAATTACCAGAAATCACAGTGACATCAGGCAACCAGTTTTTCCCATGCAAACAATCAGTTGATTGTTGTGGCTTTGCAGGTGCCACTGATCAGCTAATCCTGCAATCCCCCTTTCAGTCCAGCTGCATCTTACCTACCTCACACCTGTAGAGTATGTGGGAGTTGCTTGGCCAAAATAGCATCCCAGGCCACACAATGGGTCTAACTGGGCTAGAAGTTCCCTACCAGAGTTATATGTAGTTCCATGTTTCTTTTCCCTGCATTTTAAGCACTTGGGGGTGGTTAAAATTGTGAGCAGAGGACCAGCAGGTTGAAGAGGAATGAGCTGTTTAACCCTTTCCCTCCCAAACTGTTTTACTAGCCACATTGAGAAAAGCATATGGAAGGTGAGAAATTCTGAGTGGACAAATGGCTGGTATGGAATGTATTGAATATCTCCTTCCCCTCCTGCAGCCTCAGTCCTCTGCTTATGTTTCCAGCCTTCTGCATGTAGTTGAAAAACCCCATCAGGAAAAAGGAAGATGGGACTATATGGTCCTTACTGATAAGCAAATCCTACTGAATTCAGTGGAAGTTACTTATAAATAAAAATGATAAGGAGTGGATTGTGAGTCACAAGCAAGTGATGAAAAAATCAACTCATTTGAAATGTGGTAATGGAGGAGAGCTTTGCAGATACCATGGATGTGAAAAAGACAAATAATTGGGTGTTAGAACAAATTAAACCAGAACTATCACTAGAAACTAAAATGATGAAACTGAGGTTATCATACTTTGGACACATCATGAGAAGACATGATTCATTAGAAAAGACAATAATACTGGAAAAAACAGAAGGGAGTAGAAAAAGAGGAAGGTCAAACAGGAGATGGGTTGATTCCATAAAGGAAGCCACAGATCTGACCTTACAAGATCTGAACAGGGTTGTTCATGAGAGATGCTATTGCAGGTTGCTGATTTATAGGGTCACAATAAGTCGTAATCGACTTGAAGGCACATAACAACAACAAAAGTCAGCAATATTTTATATGTTGAACATGGGCTTAATGATATTCAGTGGGATGAATGTGGGTTTTGCTTCAGATTTTTTTTCTGCCTAAACATACTGTAGTTAATTGTATAGGCAGTTTTAAACTTTTAAGATTTGTCCTTATTGCTATGGCAACAACTTAATTGTCTAGCAATCTCTTGGACCACTGCAGAGTCATGCATTCTATTGCTAGGAAATTAAATGCCACAATGTAAAATAAGACAACCAATTCTCACCATTCCCCTTCTCCCTCTGCTATTGTGCTTTGTGACTTCCTGACAGAGGACTTAACTGATTTGGTGATATAATAAATGCCAAAAATAAATCAATATTAATGATACTTAGGTTTAGATACTTCCTACATGAAAATTCACATTATTTTTGTATGAATTTTGGTACATTTTTTTCAGCTGAGAACTGTATTGCAGCATTCTGAGAAATACAAAAACTAAAGCATAACTGTGTTCCAATCTGCATGTTATTCCCGGAAGTGTGAATCAGGTCAGTTTGCTTGAAACTCCTGACCAAATCAAATCTTTGAGTATCCCTACTTTGTACATACATTGTCTCAGCTATCCTTGCAACCAGGGCCAGTTCCAGGTTTCTTGGGGCCCTTGGACATAAGACTTCTTGAGGGGGGGCCTTCCCTGCAAGCCTCTCTTTGCCAGGGTTGCTGCCACTGCTTCTGCTGCACTCGCTGAGCTGGAGGGAGGAGTTGCTAGTGGGCAGCAGGCCTCTGAGGCAGGAAAGGAGGGGCAGGAAGGCCCCTGTCCATATACCACAGTAGAAAGAAGAGGTGCCGCTGCCTATTGCAGCACATGTGAGCACCTGCCCCCTTCACCTTGCATCACTCAATTGAGTCACATTATGCGAAGAGGTGGCGGCAGCACCTCTTCCCTCTCTCAAGGAGTGCAAGCTAAAGCCTTCCCCTGGCTCCTGAGGCCCACCATCTACCGCAACTCCTACAGCCCAGCAAGTGTGGCCAAGAGCAGCAGCAGCTCCTGCCAGGCATAGACAGAAGACAGAGCAGCCAAGCTGGCTCTGAGGGGAAAGGAGGTAATGGTGGTGACAAAAGGAGAAGTGCCAGTTGGGCTCAGGCTGGTGAGCTCCTGAGCCCTTGGCCAGTGCCCAACCTGGCCACCTGCTACCACCGGCCCTGCTGTAAGGTAGGTCAGTACTATTATCTCCATTTTGCAGATGGGAGTGGAGAGTGGGGAGAACAAATGGCAGAGATATTTGAATCTGTTATCTTCCAGGTCCACAGTTTTGTTTCTGTGGCATTATCTTACACTAGGCTCTGCGAATGCATTTTGAAGTCTAATATTGAAACAATGTTGATTGCCACTGAATTTTTCTCTGTATGAGATGCATCCCTCACAGTTCCTTTCCTCCCATTCCAACTGGTGTCTATTATTTCTCATAGTCAATGGTAATGGCAGGTGTCGCTATTAATTAGAAGCTTAGAACAGGAAGACTGGGCTTACAGGTGTCACTAAATTTTCTTGAGAGAGAGGATTTCAGATTTGGAGGTTTCTGCTCAGGCACTTAAGGAATGTGTGATTCTTACCATGGACTCAACACTGCTCCATCACATTTCCCTGCCTACATGGTTGTATTATGCAAATTTTCTCTCAGCCATGTGGGAGCTGCTTATGGATAAGCAGCTTGCATTTGGTTGGGAAGATGTCTAAGTGGCACCATAGTAGATAACTCACAAATGCATTTAAAAGGATCTTGCAACTCTAAAGCAACTAATTATTAGCAAGTGACTTATAATCTGAAATAATATTTTTTAAAATGTCATTCAGGTGAATGTGGAGTGCTTTTATAGAGGAGGGGTTCTACAGCATTTGCTATGTGACCTTAAGGAAGGAGAAGATTTTCATCAGATTTCACTGAAAACACCCCTATTGTCAAAAATGCTTTTATATCTTCCGGAAGTTACAACCCATACTCTATCTTTGTGGCCTGAACTTTGCCCCAGACTGAGCTTGCCAGAGAACTTTTCTTTCCACAAGCCTATTTCAAAGCAAACGCTACAGGAGGCTGTTGTTCCCTTGCGGCCCACAGGCAAAAGTATGCGACCCATCACAGTCTGGATTGCTATGACTTCCTCTTCCTATGTTGGATTGTTTCTTTAGGTTATGAGTCTATGCAAAAAGCTTAAAGGGAAGTGAAGTGAAACAGATGTTTTTCATTCAAAAGTCTAAGTCTTGAGATGTGGATTCTTTATTTTACTGTCCTATGAGACTGTGAGAAATATTGTTGTATAAATACAGGCAACTGTGAGATTGACACTGGTTTCTTTTTGAGGGTTATGGCAGCTGTTTTGAGGTAACACTGCATGTTCATTTTAACAGACAGTAATTACTTAAAACAGGAATTTGCTGGCTAGTCGCTGGGTTCCTATGCCCTTTACAAAAATATATCTTCCCACAATGCTCAGCTGAAAATCTCCAGTAGAACTACCTATAAAACATTAATCTTTATTGCTCCAGTTTAGGTTATTTCATACTTCTGAGCAGTTGTCTTTTTAAGTGGAGATAGCCAACAAGGTGGGTGCTTTTTCCCCTTACTTCAAAATAGCTTTATTGTAAGCAAGTGAAAAGACAGGATCTATTTGTTCTAACACTATAGTTTCATAACTTATCCTAGGTGAAGGATGTTATCAACTTTGCGCTCCATTTTAGGTGAATAAGGCTGCAATGATAACCACTCTTGGAGTAAGCCCCATTTAACTCATGGTTTATGCTATAAGGAGCATAACAAAAATGGTTTGTGGATGTAAGCTACAAAGCTATAGAGGATGGAGAAAGAGAAATAATTACTGAGCAAATTAGTATAACTAGAAATGGGATACACTGAATGTCAAAATGCATTCTGCTTTTTATTCTTCATCACTTGATACGTTAAATGTTTTTGTTAATCCAACAAAATTAATATTTCTGGTTAGCTATTGTTTCTGCAATAAATATGGTTGCAACATTTTTTAAAAGTTAGATTAAATTATTAAAACAAAAACTTGCCTTCATCTATTGGAAAGGTAACCCAAGTGATTGGGAAGCAGGTATTTTAAAATGTTATTAATACCTATGTATATACAATACAATACTGAGCTAGCTAGACCAATGGTCTGACAATCTAAGGCAACTTCCCATGTTCCTATTTTCTCTTTTTTCACTTACAGAAATAATGCCACTTGTAAGATAATGCCTATTATATGACACATTTGTGTATCATCGAAAAGCAAGGAAAATATGCTTCTTATGTAACAACAGGGAAGAAATTAGATTTTGTTTGCGTTTTAATGAGAAACTACCTAATTCACATGTCTCAAGCCAATGCACAAACTACAACAGTTCTCTGAATTTTGTCATGCACTTCTCCAACCAACCAATGTGCACAAAAATGCATATATTAGGGAAAAGGTGCGCATAAAATGCATATATTCTTTAAAAGAACATACACAAATTCATTATATTAGGGAACGTTGCTTGAAAAATGTGTATATTAGTCAAAACTGCATAGAAAAATCTGTTTCATAGGAGAAACTTCAGATGGCATTCAAGAGGCAGCTGGACAGCCATCTGTCGGGAATGCTTTGATTTGGATTCCTGCGTTGAGCAGGGGGTTGGACTTGATGGCCTTATAGGCTGCTTCCGACTCTACTATTCTATGATTCTATGAATCTTCATGTGTGTGTTTTTAAAAAAAAATGGAAATTGCTGCAGAAGTGTGGAGAACTGAATTTAAGACTGGAAAAATGAGAAAGCAAGAGAAACCAAAATTCACATCTCTATTCTTATTTCAGAAATATCATTTTAACTACATGCAAACTGATACAATTAAATTGGTGCAAACCAACACACTTTTCATCTAGGCTGGGGGGAAGTTGGATGCCCAGAGGAAAAGTGAGTGACTACACCATCACCAGCAGGCTCCTGGCACTACCAGGCTCCACCAGCACCTGTCCTCTGCCATGGTTGAGCCGTGGCACCACCAGGAGCCTGCAGGTGCTGCCAGGGGTCCCCCAGGGATGGCCAGCCCCACAGACATAGGTCTGGCAGAAGCCCCAAAAGTGGGGCATGGCGGGGCAGAGCTGCAGGGGGTGACTTACGTGAGATCCTGCTCACATTCGGAGCCACCCGGGTCCCAACCCACCTGGAAACTCTGCTGGCAAAAGACCAGTGCAGTAAAAAAAAAATGGCCCTCTGGGGGGAGCACTTATTGCTGAGGTAGCCTGTTCATGGGAGCGGGTGCTTCCTGGCCAGCTTGTGCATGCAGCTCCCTATGGAGCTGGTGTTCAGCCAGGCAGACAGCTCCGGAGCGGGAGGAGGATCCTGTGGAGCTTTCTGCCTGCTCCTCCTCTGCTGCCTCCACCTCCCCCAGCCCCCTGGCATTTGGATTGCTCTGTAAACTGTTAATGACATAACTGCACAATCTTTGTCTACTCAGAAGTAGGCCTCATTGAGTACTGCAGCCATATTAATCAACTAAAATGTAATTATTTGTTTTCCTAATAAGTGACAATAATTTGGCAATATAATAATATTACTTTGTTATACAGACTGTTTAGGGTAGTGAACAGGTGTAGAATT
Source organism: Rhineura floridana (assembly GCF_030035675.1). Lineage (NCBI taxonomy): Eukaryota > Metazoa > Chordata > Lepidosauria > Squamata > Rhineuridae > Rhineura > Rhineura floridana. The sequence continues at coordinate 71,348,707 of NC_084488.1, read as the reverse complement.
TCCATGCCAGTGTTAGACAAGGCTCCACGCAGTCCCAAAAAACCACACAATACCCACAATTGTAACAGAGCCACAGGGAATACACAACAGAGATGCCATTTATAGATGGCTCCATGCGGTGAGCATAATGTCTGGGCCAGCCCAAATTTAATAACAGAGGAATAGTTGCAGCAGCAACAGCAGGAAATTTAAGTGACAGAGAAGGGTCACCTGTAGTTGGAATGATAAAGAGTGACTGTATGGACTTCTATTCTTAATCCATGAAGAACTGAAAATACAGAATATGACATAGGCCCCATCTGCACTATACATTTAAAGCAGCTACTTTAAACAGTTATGGCTTCCTCCAAAGAATCCTGGGAACTGTAGGTTGTAGTTACAATTATCAGAATGGTTTAACTGCCAATCCTTCTTCCAAGGGAACTCTGGGAATTGTTGCTCTTTGAGGGGAATAGGGGTCTCGTAACAACTCTCAGCACACTTAACAAGCTATAGGTCCCAGGATTCCTTGGGGGAAGCCATGATTGTTAATAACAATAAGATACTGATTTTAATGTATAGTGCAGTTGGTGCCATAGTTGGGAAGTGAAAGATCTTGAATCAGATCAGAATAATTGCAAATGACAGAAATAAATCCATGCAGGCCTATTGAATAATAGCCTAATTGGTGTCCATTTGTGAAAAACTGTCCGCACAGAAAGGACCAAATAGTAGTAGTATTTTAAGTGCTCTAAACACTCAAAGTGCTACATAAATGTTAAGTATTGTTGTTGTGATTACTGTTTTATATATTTTCTTTCCCCTCTGCCTTTATCCTCACAACAATCCTGTGAGGTAAATTAGATGGAGAAAGGGTGATGAACCAAAAATCACTGAGTGATGACCAAGGGTTTGAACCCAGTTTTCCCTAATCCCATCCTAACACTACACCACACTCACATTATCACATATTTCCTCCACCCCCTTCTTCTTATCTTTCTGCAAATGTACTAATTGGCACATCTGTAACATGCATTTGTACGTACAACAAAGCTATCCCTTCCTATGATCAGGAGCTCTTCCTCATTCTGCAGACATACCGATTAACACACATAACAGTAGAGGGGAGAGGCTGCTGCTTCTCTTGCCTTTGTCCATTCACTGAACATAGATCATGCATTGTGGAATAGTCCAAATGCACGAAAAATAATGTATGTGCTTTTTAAAATGATATTCACCAATACAGAGTACTGTTGCCTCTGGTTTTTTTGCTGCCTGTAGCAGCTATTTTGTGTTGCACCCACAGCCCTTTTATCAAGATATGGGTACTGTCACCTCATTTTTTACCAAAAAAAGAGGGGAATTTATTTATTTATATTCCATTACAAGACATTTATTTAACTCCACTGTAAAACTCTGATTAAAAGCAAGAGAACTAAAATCTGTGCTCTTTCTTTCTTTGTCTCTTGGTCTCTCTCTCTCTGCTCTAGATGGATATTGTACTTTCCTCTTTAGAGCTTTAGCGAGATCTCACAGTATGCTTTTGGGCTACATGTGAAACAGTGCATGAAATAATCTGTCACCTTTTCTAAGCTGGCTATTATTTGTAGTCTTCTGTGCCAGCTTTAAATCTGCCACTCTTGCAAACTGAAATATTAACATGTCATCCTTTGATAGCCCTTCCCCCCACTACCTTAATTTGGCCAGGACATATAAAATAGGGTTAATGCTGAGCACACCTCAACAGAGGTAGAAGTAAGATGCACAAACACACCACAAAGCATCCCCAGGTTCAATGTATTTTGTTCAGTGCTATGCTGTCCCTCCACAGTTGGAAGTGGTATACTTCCAAATACCAGTTGCTGGAAACACAGGATAGGAGAGTGCTCCCATGCTTAGGTCCTGATTAGGGGCTTCCCATCGGTATCTGTCTTGCCATGGTGAGAACAGGATGCTGAACTAGATGGGCCACTGGCCTGACACAGCAAGGTCCTTATGTTCTTAATTACTGCATTTTTATTTTAGTGCTCTTTACATAGTTGAAAAGCATCTGCAAATTTTAGGTTTTTTAAATTTCATATAAAACAATCTTTTTCAGTTATCTACATCTGGAAGTTATTGTCTTTAATATGATTCCATCTTCCTATTACCTTCTAGACCCATTTAATGTTACAATCAAAAATTTCTGCAGAACTGTATTTCTAATTATTTCAAAATGAAAACTCCCCCCCTTTTTTTGTTGGTTTTGCTCTGCCTAGGAATACCATAAACTTTCTTTGTTAAAATGAAAAGTTTTAACAACCTTGTAACAACCTTGAAAACTATCATCATTTCTACTTGAGGCATGATCCTGGGATTTCAAACACAGCAGCTATGTGGTTTAAAATAAGGTCAAAGAATCGGATGACCTTAACTTTTAACTATTAATCTTCAGAGAGATGATCTCATGCTATAAAACTGTCTGGGCCTTATTGAATTCCTTGCAAAGCCTCAGTCTCCAGCTTTGGTCTCTGAGGGTGGAGTTTCTTTCTACAGAGTATTAGCAGTATGGCATTAAACAACTGACTTCCTTTTCATTGTTTAGATTAACTGAGCTGTAGTAAGGCCTTAGCATGGAGCAGCTTGGAAGCTGCATTATGTTCAGCTCTTGGATCTCGTAGTAGTCCCACGTGAACCATCTGTAAATGATCAGATTGCAGCAAGGAGCTGAACACTGCCTAAACAAAACCTCATCTAGCAGTACAGTTCGCTTTTTGTTCTGCTTCTCAAATCCCACTTCCTGTTATAAACAAAACCACATACCAAATTTAAATGTATGGAAAATTGTGAGGGTCCCTTATGAAGCCGCCTATGCATTTCAGCTGTTATTAAAAAAGATTGTAAACAAATAACTTTTCTGACATTCCCAGGACATCTATCATAAATAATAGTTTCACTGCTTCAAAGGCATTTCTTTTTGGCAAACTGCAACGGACCATGAAAAAAGACACAATATTATTCTTGAACTTATTCTTAAAGTGAATAGTCTACAAATTCTCAAGTTGGATGTGCAACTTCAAAGGGATATGCACAAATAACTTTCCTATGCCTAGTATCTGGGGCCTTATTTATACTGTGTTATCTCGCTGGTGTACATAGCACTAGAATGCCACCGTGATGGTGTTCTAATACTAGGGCCCATCTACACTACACATTTAAAGAAGTATCACATCACTTTAAAAAGTCATGGCTTCCTGCCAAAGAATCCTGGGAACAGTAGTTTGTTGAGGGTGCTGAGAGATGTTGGGAGACTCCTATTCCCCTCACAGAGTTACAATACTTAGAGTAGTTTAATAATAATAATAATACATTTTATTTCTAGGCCGCCTATCTGGCCGTGTCAGCAGCCACTCTAGGCGGCGTACAAAATCAAGTAGAATACAACATATAAAATATACATATAACCCAAGAACTTTGATATACTTCTGATGTACACCGCCCAGAGAGCCTTTTTGGCTTAGGGCGGTATATAAATTAAATTAAATAAATAAATAAATATAAAATTAAACTAAAACCACCTACAGCTATAGCCGATGAAATTAGGCTACCCCAGGGAACTTGTAGGCCTGCCTGAATAGCCAGGTTTTCAAGGCTTGGTGAAAACTTGGCAGGGAGGGGGCATGGCGAAGATCATAAGGGAGAGAGTTCCAGAGGGTGGGGGCCACAATTGAAAATGCCCTCTCTCTGGTCCGCACCAGCCTAGCTGTTTTCACTGGTGGGACCGAGAGAAGGTCTTGAGTGGCTGATCTCGTCAGGCGGCATATTTGTTGATGCTGGAGGCGCTCCTTCAGATAAGCTGGGCCGAGACCATTTAGGGCTTTAAAGGTTAATACCAACACCTTGAATTGGGCCCGGTAAACAACTGGTAACCAGTGTAGATCTTCTAACACCGGAGTGATGTGATCACGGCGACGGCTGTTCTTAATCAAACGTGCCGCCGCGTTCTGTACCAGCTGTAATTTCCGGACCGTTTTCAAGGGTAACCCAACGTTTAACAGTCAATCCCTCATTCCAAGGAACTCTGATATAGCTCTGTGAGGCGAAGGCTGATAGGCTTTACATGCAAAGTAGTTGCGAGAACCCTATTTAAATTGAATGTTAGGTGTGTAGAATAGTCTTCACCTGCTGCCAAAAGACTTGTCATACCAGCACCATACATGCCTCCTTGGGGAAAACATTCTAAACCTGGGGGCCACTGCAGAAAAGGCCTTTTCTTTGTGGAAGCATTGCATACCTCTGCTAACAAGGCTACTTGGATGAAGGAATCTCCAGAAGTTCATAAGACATGGTCACGTTGGTATGCAGAAATGTTGTCATGTATAAGCAGTCTCCTTTCTCTGCAGCTACAGAGGTGGAGGATCAATCCACGTGTTTTCTGCATTTAGTCACAAAAATCCTTATTAATATTAAGACATTTCCCTGTAACTTTCACTGATTATATGTTCCTGATTCCCAAAATCTAAAAAGCTAATGCTTGCATCCAACTGGGTCATGCTTAGAGTAAACCCATTGAAATCTATGGCCATGACTACTTCAGGTTCATTGATTTCAATGGGTCTACTCTTACTCAGTCAACTACAACCCTAATATTCTAGCTGAAACATTTACTAATTATGCTAGTATATAAAGCCTCTTATAATTGTCTTCTAATTGCTTTTTCTTGCTCCTGCCATTGACATTTGCTAATGGTAGTGATGTGTTATTGCTTCCTTATATGGCCCAAGTAATTGATCACAAGACTTGTTAACTGTGTTTTAAGACACGTTTGCCTAAGTACACCATAATTCACTTCAAGGTGACTTAATGTGCACCTTTGGGCAAAAGAACACTCTCTAAACTTTTGATGGATATGCAAAATGGTTTTAGTTAGATTGTATCACTGCCAGAGTAAATGTGTGGAAATTCACCTTTCAGTTGAGGTTACAGCAGCAAACAAGAAAGATAAGCAAGAAAGACAGATGAGGAAATACTAAGAAAAACAGAAAACAACAAAAAAATGAAGTTCTTTGAAAGGCCAAATGGGGGGAAAAAAACATATATTTTGAATTTAGGTTTAAAACATACTTCCTCCTTGAGGCACAGGCTTGAGGGAAATCAAGTTAATAATCAGAGCAGAAAGCCAGTAAGACTGCAATCCTATACCGTACAGAGAACTAAGCTCCATTGAGCTCAAGGAGACTAACTGAGCAATCATAAATATAGAAAGCAAGCTTACTTGTGACTGCATAAATTATGCTGCCATAAATTGCCCCTTTCCAAACTCTGTTCAGGAGGAATTTGATTTACACCACCCTTTTTGCCAGATAAGTTCTGCTGAGTTGCTAGGTCATGTGACTGGATTGAAAGGGGTTGGGAACAGGTGTAGGTCTCCTTGTCTTGTCCCACCCCTGCCACACCCCCAGAATGCCCCCTTTTGGGAATGTACACCATTATAAATTATGCCAGTTTAATGTCTGCTGACGGAATCCTGGCTGAGCTGGGGTGAAAGAGTTATAACCAGAGCTTGGAAGTAATTTGTTACAAATAATGAATTCCTTGTAATTTATTACTTTTTTGAGTAATGAGTGGGTAACTTCGTTACATTTTGCTTGTAATAGAACGAGTGGTAATTTCATTACTTTTGAGCTGTAACTTTAATGTTTCCAGTGTTACTTTTGGGCTTTACTTGGGGGGGGGAGTAGAGGAAGACTCCTGCTCCTCTGATTCGTGGACGAAAGTCATGTGCCTCATAATTGGCTTCTGTACAGCATCACTCTTCCCTTGTGCTCTGTGAGTATTAGGAGGCGATGAGGGAGGAGGTGGAGAGCAAGATGGTAGTGGAGCAGAGAGAGAGAAAATGCTTCAAAAATGGAGGGTGGTGAAGAAAGAGGTGGAGGGAGAAATCCGGAGGGCAAGGAGAACATGGATGAAGGAGAAGGAGGAGGCAGCAGCAGAATGGAGATAAAGAACTGTGGAGATGAGTGACAATGGTGTGTGTGTGTGGATACTCTCTTTTCCGCTGCCCTTTGTGGCTACTTTACTCCATCTGAAATCTTAAACTTTTTTGCATGCAGGGTGCTTGGGTGCGTGTGAGCCACAATGCTTGCTAGCTGAGTGTGTGTGTGTTAATTCTGTACTTGCACTGAGCGCTTCTGTCACCCTTTTTTGCATCGCAGAGGGAAATGTTGGCTTGGATGCATGTGAGCCACGATGCTTGCTAGCTGACAGTGTGTGTGTTAATTCTGTGCTTGCATTGAGCGTACGAAGCCGTTTCTGCCGGTCTTTTTTGCATTGCAAGGGAAAATGTTGGCTTGGATGCATGTGAGCCACAATGCTTGCTGGCTGAGTGTGTGTGTGTGTTAATTCTGTGCTTGCATTGAGCAAGGGAAGCCGCTTCCCCTGCCCTTTTTTTGGACGCATGTGAGCCATGATGCTTGCTGGCTGAGAGAGTGAGGGAGGTTGCATTTGGCTTGGCTTGCGAAACCATGAGTGGTGGCCTCTGTCTCCCTCCCCTTCCCTCCTCCCTTGGGCAGGCAAGCCCCACAAGTGCCTTAGCTGCTGGAGGGGAAGTTTGTTCCATATAGTTCCTTTCTTCCAAAGTTCCAAAGCAACCCATTTCAAACCATCCGTGCCCCCCACTATAGGCAATTTTGTAATAGTGCATAGAGACGTGTGCAGAATTAATTAATTAATAATTAATAATATTTTTAAAATAATTTTTTTAAGGAAAATAAAATTACAAAGTAGTACTGCCCCTAGTGGCTGCCCCTAGGCTGCTCCTAGGCTCTGGAACTCCCTCCGTAGGGAGGCAAGAATGGCCTCCTCTGTGCAGTCCTTCCACCGACAGCTAAAGACTTTTTTCTTCCGGCAGGCCTTTGGAACTGAAGGCTTTAAGGGTTGTTATTGTTTTACTTGTATGCTCTTAAACTGGGTTGCAGTATTTTAAGTGTATGTCCAATTGGTTTTAACATCTTAATAGTTTAATTCTGTTTTAATGCTGATTTTTATATGTTTATATGTTTTATATGTTTATATGTTGTTAATGATATGTACTTACTTTTATCTGGAAGTCGCCTTGAGTTCCAGTTTGGAAAAAGGGTGGGGTATAAATGATGATGATGATGATGATGATAATAAGAATAATAATAATAATAATAATTATTATTAATAAAAAGAAAAGGGAAAGAGAAAAATGTTTTACATACATCATTCAGCTTTATTACTAATTACAGCTGCAGCACTAGGAGACTGAAGAAGACCTGCCCTGGGAGTGCATATCTGAGCATCTGGGTGCTTGTTGCTCACTTCTTTGGGTTTCTGTCTCTCAAGACAGCTGAAGTCCCTGGTAAGTGCTGCAAGGACTGGGACCCCGTGCCTGACCCTTGCTCCAGAGAGAGGCTGCAGTTAATCTTGCAGCCTCTTGCATCAGCTCCTACCTGGGTCAGGAGGCATAAAAGCCCAGCTGCCCTTGGGTGGTGGGTCTGCCACTGAAGGGGTGACACCAAAGGGGATTCCCCTTACAAAGTCCTGAGGGCAAGGACGCTACCCTCCCTTCTATTACCTTTTCTTGTTTAATTTGTTTTCTGTTAAACCAATCTAGAGGAGATTGGTGGTGGGGAGGGCATGTGGTGCATGTGTAGTTCCTGCACAGGGTGGGAACCTGTACAGTGAACTTGAATGATAGGAGAAAGTCACCAGATGCCTTCAGAGTGAGAGTCTGTAACTGGCAGAATGCTGACCCTCCCTTGGTGTAAGTCAGGAGGCGGAATAGATGGGCCCTGTTTGAATGGGTATGACTGTTCCCAATCCTTGCAGAGGCCTATTGGAATAATTCACTCTGGCAGATTTTGTTGGTGGGCTTGTGTTGGGTCCATAGCAGGTGTTTAGGAGGAATCTTAGTATGGAGGAACATTGGTGATGCCACCCCAATTTCAGTGATTGCGGGCAGAGGGAAATATAGCCATAGGGATGTGGTGAATTATCATAGGAGACGAGGGCAAGGCTATCTGCGCCTTTTTCCTTGCTGCCACTCCTCCCATGGATGGGTTCCTTGTTGCTCATCTGCTGTGCCCACTGGCCTGTGTGTCGTGTTGTTTAACGCCAGATTGGTACACAATAAGACCACTCTCATCCATGATTTGATTGTAGATGTAGGTGCCTATCTGGTGTGCATTACTGAGACCTGGGTGGGTGAGCTTGGAGGAGTTGACCTGACCCAACTTTGCCCACCTGGATACTCGGTGCAACATCAGCACAGGCTGCAGGGACGGGGGGGGAGTTGCTGTGGTCTACAGAACTTCCATCTTTGTCACCAGGAAACCACTATGTCTTGGAGCTGGCTGTGAGGGCCTGCACCTGGTGCTGGGCTGAGGAGACAGTAAACTAGGGTTGCTGCTGGTATATCATTCACCCTGCTGCCCAGCAGCTTCTCTGACTGAGCTGGTGGAGGCCTTCTCAGCTGTGATGTTGGAGGAGCCCAGAACGATAGTGCTGCATGATTTCAATGTCCACACTGAGGCTGCCTCAGGTGTTCCGGCTCAGGACTTCATGGCCTCCATGATGACCATAGGGCTGTCTCAAGTTGTTACTGGCCCAACACATAGCACAGGGCACACCCTCAACTTGGTTTTTGCTCCAGATGGAGAAAGGGGTGGTTTGGAGATAGGGGGGTGGATGTCACCCCATTGTCATGGTCAGATCACTTCCTGGTGAAGTTTAGACTTATGGCTCTGATCCTTCCCTGCAGGGGTGGTGGACAGATTAAGATGGTCCGCCCCCGGAGCCTAATGGAATCTACAGGATTCCTGAATGCCCTGGGAGAGTCCCCAGTAGATAGAGCAGGTGACCCTGTTGAAGCCCTTGTCAAGCTGTGGAACAGCAAAGCGCGTCGGGCTCTTGACACGGTTACCCTTGAGCGCCCTCTCCGGCATTGTGGAGCCCGGCTTGCACCTTGGTACACCAGTGAGTTAAGGGCAATTAAACAGGCTGGACGACAGCTAGAGCGCAAGTGGCAAAAGACGTGCTGTGAGGCTGATCGGGCATGAGTAAAACATCATAACCGTGCCTACTGTGTGGCAGTGAGGGCGGCAAAGAAGGCCCACTTCTCTGCCAACATCACATCCTCATGTAGCCATCCGGTGGATCTTTTCCATATTGTCAGAGGTGTGTTGACATCAACTCTAGAAAATGGCGTTTTAGACCCTTCAGAGGCCCACTGTGGTTTGCTAGGCACTTTGAGCGTAAAGTCACTCACCTCCATAGCAGTCTTGATGCCGCATCCAGTTCTACTGTAGTCCCCAATGAGGGGTCCAGTGCAACATCTGCTGCAACTTCTTGGGAATGGTTTCAGTTGATGCGGCCTGATGACGTGGACAAGGTGCTTGCGATGATGCGTCCAGCAAAGTGTCCTCTTAACCCTTGCCCTTCTTGGCTTATTAAAGCTTGCCGAGGGGGTCAGACCGAGTGGATCCAGGGTGTGGTCAAGGCATCATTGTGGGAGGGAGTGGTTCCAGCCGCCTTGAAAGAGGCGGTGATCTGGCCACTTCTGAAAAAGCCCACCCTAGACCCATTGGTTTGTAACAACAATCGACTGGTTGCAAATACCCACTTTTTAGGGAAGGTGATTGAGAGGGTTGTGTTGCAGCAATTGCAAGTACTCTTGGATGAAACAGATTCTCTTGACCCATGCCAGTCTGGGTTCAGGCCTGGTTATGGGACTGAATCGGCCTTGGTCGCCCTGATGGATGACCTTTATCAGGAGAAGGACAGGGGGAGTGCAACCCTGTTATTCTTACTTGATCTCTCAGCAGCTTTTGATACCATTGACCATGGAATCCTTCTGGGCCGACTTGGTGAGATGGGTATTGGAGGCACTGTTTTACAGTGGTTCTGATCCTATCTCCAGGGTTACTCTCAGAGAATAGCATTGAGTGACTGTCTTTCGGGCCCCTGGAAGTTGTGCTCTGGGGTGCCTCAGGGTACCATCTTGTCCCCCATGCTGTTTAACATCTATATGAAGCCCTTGGGAGCAGTCATCAGGAGATTTGGGGTGAGGTGTCAGCAGTATGCTGATGACACCCAGCTCTATTTCTTCATAACATCTGAATTGAGAGAGGCTGTGCAAGTTCTTGACCACTGCCTGGACTCGGTGGTGGGCTGGATGAGGGCCAGTAAACTGAGTCTGAATCGTAGCAAGACGGAGGCACTGTGGGTTGGTGGTTCCCAAGTTCAGATAATTGATCAGATGCCTGCTTTGGATGGGGTTGTACTCCCTCTGAAAGAGCAGGTCCGTAGTCTGGGGGTAACAGTCCCCCCCAACACAAAGATCTGGAAGCGAAAGGAAAAGGGCTTGCATGGAGATTTGAAGAGATACACTCACAGAGCAAATTATGGGGGAACTACAGTGCACATGTGTATAACAGATGAGCAATGGGAAGAAGTCGTTCATTGCAGCAGTGTGAAAGCCATTTAGTGCAACATGATGGTATATCAGTTGACAAGCCATTTATTCCTTGTACTGCAGTGTGAATAGAATGTTAGAAACTGAGACAGAAGCACTACAATTATAATCCAACAAACAAACAAGATAAGCCCCATATCTGAATGCATCCTGAGTATATGTTCCACTGAACCACGACTACATTCTTAACAGTGTATCTGTGTTTGCAACCAGAGTCATGAAATAACAAGGCATGACATAGGTGAGGTGTGGGTGAAACATGGGCTATGTTTATTTTAAATTAAAGTCAAGTATCTGCAGTGTGGATATGCAGGAATATGGATCCTAACAACTGTTGACCATTGAACCGCACTGTCACTGAGTTTGTTTTCCATCAAGTCTGAAAAACTGTAGCTAGGGGGAGTTATGTCTTTGCCCAGTCTGGGAACGGACAGCCAAGGCCGTTGCTATGGTAACCATCGCGATAGACTGGGAAAAGTTCTAGCAGCTATCTGTGTTAAGCTGAGTCTTCTGTATCATCCCTCTGAACTGAGAGGTTGTCTTCTGTGTTTACCTTTGGAGAGAGATGTACCAGAAGGGGGTTGACTGAAGAAACTCTACATGTATTTACTCTTAAGCCTTTGGCCGTAATGTCTTAATAAAGACTCTTAACATGATCTAATGCTCTGAAGAAGTTTCTTGCTCAACTTAACTCCAACGTAATGTATGCTGTTTCACGCAACAACGCACACACGTCAACAGGGTTATGGGCCCAGATCCACAGCGCATTACACGGGAGTAAGTTGCTGGTCTGAACGGCAGACGGAGTTCCAGAGGGCAGCTTGATTGATTGTACCAGACAGAGGTGAGCAACATGGCTGTAAACCTGTCTGGGGGAGGCTTGCCAATGGAAAGATTGACGGAAAAGAATTATGGCAGCTGGAAGCCGAGGATGAGGGCTTTGCTGATAAAAGAGGATTTATGGGACATTATAGATGGACCATCCCCGGCGGTATTGCCCGCGGCCTGGAAGCGCAAAGATCAGAGGGCACAGGCGTTTATAATCTTGGCTCTATCGGATTCTCAACTGATGTGTGTGAGAGATGAGCCGTCGGCTAAACAGATGTGGGACGCGTTGCAGGATTTGTCCCAGGAATGGCAGCGGAGACAAGAGGCGAAAAGTGCTGAGGAAAAGCAAAGAACCAAGCTGAAAGAAGAAAGCAGCAGCAGACAGGGAAACAAGCAAGAGCATCAAAGGCTGAAGTCTTGTTATGCCTGTGGGGCTCGTGGGCATCTCCGAAAAGACTGTGCAATCAAGCGAAACTCCAGGGACGGAGGCTTGAAGCAGGGCAGTGTGAACTTTGTTTGTAAACAGAAGTCTCAAGATTTAGGACCTGTTAACTGGATTGTCGACAGCGGTGCAAGCCATATATTAATCAAATACAGGAGTTTGTTTTACTCTTCAGAAGAAGTGCAGGATTTTGTGGAACTTGCGGATGGATCACAGAAAAGGGTGGAAGCCCGAGGACTGGTGAGATTTAATAAACTTGGAATAATGTCAGAATGTTTGTTTGTTCCAGAATTGGCTCATAACATATTGTCAGTCAGAAAACTGGTGAGTTGTGATTTTTCTGTATTGTTCCACAAAGACCAATGTTATGTAATGAGGGGAGATCAAGTGTGTTTGCAGGGAAGCCTTAATGATTCACAGTTTGTAATAAAGAGCAGTCAAGCAGGGTGTGCTGTGTTAAACACTGAGGCACAGGTACATCAGGGCTGTGTCCATGAATGGCATCAAAGGCTGGGGCATGCAAACCTTGACACGATTAAGAAAACCCCAATGCATAGTGAAAACATGAAGTTGAAGGATTGTGGACAGATAATGGATTGTGATTCTTGTCATAAAGCTAAAATGACTATTGCACCAATTAACTGGGAGGCTGAAAGAACCACAACAGCTCCCTACCAGCTAGTTCATGTTGATTTATCAGGGCCAATAAATGCTTCACGCGGAGGTGCAAGATTCTTCATGGTACTGATTGATGATTTTACGAAATACACTCATGTTTATTTGCTTAAGCAGAAAAGTGAAGCTGAGCAGAAGCTGAAACTGTTCATTAAGAGAATCGAAACTCAACATGACGTCACTGTGAAAGCGATTCACTCAGATCAGGGGGGGGAATTCACAAGCAAAGCATTAAGTGACTTCCTTGAGAGTAAGGGAATACACCAGACTTTCACAGCTCCTTTTAGCCCGTTTTCCAACGGGTCTGCTGAGAGAAAAAATAGGGTGCTTCAGGAAGCAATGAGAGCCATGCTGATGGATTGCAGTTTAGGGAATTCTTTCTGGGCAGAAGCAATTCTTTATGCGAATTATATTCACAACAGGGTGTTACACAGTGCACTTGGAATGTCTCCTTATGAGAAAATCACTGGCAGAAAACCGAAAATACAAATTCAAAAATTCGGGGCAAGGTGCTGGATCCACATTCCACAGGGAAAAAGGAGCGGCAAGCTGGCACCCAGGGCACAGCAAGGTTTTGTTTTGGGATTTCAGAATGCACATTTCAGAGTTTGGTGTCCAGAAACACAGCAGTTAATTCTGAGCAGAAGCATTAAAGTCTCAGAAAAACCTTGGGATCAAAGGGAAACAGTTGTTCTTACAGGGTCAGATGACACACAAGAACAATCATTTAAGCCAGATCTTGACATTAAAGTGGAAGGCACACAAATACCTCTCAGAGATGCTTTGAATGAGCTCATTTGTGGGAAACGCAGATCAAAGAAACGTAAGGCTGAGGAAATGGAATCTCCTGCAGAGGCTGTGCCAAGCACAAGCACAGATGGGGAGGCTGAGAGAGCAGAAGCTCTGGTACCTTTAAGACGTTCTACAAGATCACACATAGGGAAACCACCTGAAAAATTCACAGTGGGGTTGGTATCCAGTCCTGGAATACATAAACTGGTGGAAATGGATCCTGACACTTTGTATTTGACATGTGTACAGCCAAAGTTTGATTGAATAAAGTGTTAGCTATTGTACAGAGATGTTCTGAACTGTACTGCAATGTAAGCTGTATTGCAAGATGTATTGGAGAAATGTATTGTTGTTATTGTTGTAATGAGTTACAGACATGATGGGAAAAAGGGGGGATTGTTGACCATTGAACTGCACTGTCACTGAGTTTGTTTTCCATCAAGTCTGAAAAACTGTAGCTAGGGGGAGTTATGTCTTTGCCCAGTCTGGGAATGGACAGCCAAGGCCGTTGCTATGATAACCATCGCGATAGACTGGGAAAAGTTCTAGCAGCTATCTGTGTTAAGCTGAGTCTTCTGTATCATGCCTCTGAACTGAGAGGTTGTCTTCTGTGTTTACCTTTGGAGAGAGATGTACCAGAAGGGGGGTGACTGAAGAAACTCTACATGTATTTACTCTTAAGCCTTTGGCCATAATGTCTTAATAAAGACTCTTAACATGATCTAATGCTCTGAAGAAGTTTCTTGCTCAACTTAACTCCAACGTAATGTATGCTGTTTCACGCAACAACGCACACACGTCAACAACAACATGGGTGAGAATCATCCTGTCCAGTAAAACCCAACCCCCTATCCTCAGACCAAGTCTCTAAGGGTTGGTTTGGGACGCCTTTCAGCTCCACCTCCCTCCTGGGGCCCCACAACTCCACATGGGTGTCACAAGTTAGCCCCAGAGGTGAGCTGTACACTTCCAACTGGCCACCCACACTCAGAAAGCTGAACCTGCGTCTCACCAATCCACTTAAATGTGCCAAAAGGGTGCTTACCAAAACCCTAACCTGACCAATTTCCTCATATATCTGCCAAAACGTAACAACCTATTTAACCAGCGAAATAAAACAAAATTGAAAGAAATCAGTATAAAGTAGGCAAAACAACTGATCAGCTAAAACACAGATGGGCAAAAAAATCCTACTTGGCCCCTCTAAAGGCAACTAGATAAACCTGTACTGCACTCAGGGAGGGAGGGAGCCGCTCAATGTGACGAGGTCAAAGGGAGGGTCATGCTAGACTTAGCATAGCCCCTCACCCAACACCAGCATTGCATGCACTTGCACGCAGCGCTGTTGCTATCACTCCACCTTCAAGGCGTGGCCACAAAGATCCACTGTCACCAGAGCATGTTGTCTCGGTGATGCACGGGAATTGTTTCCTTGCTGAAATGAGGAAATATGTTTGTTTGTGGTGCTTTGCTGAGAGGGGGAGAGGTGGGAAACAGACCTCGATTATGTGTTTGTGTTTATTTCCTTGGCAAGAGAGGTGAATTTCCTTGGTGAGATAGCGGAAGCTGAGAACTGACCTTCATGGAGGAACTTTATATCTGTGTTTCTATTACTACTTTACTTTTTTTTACTGGTCCTACCCACTTTGTTTACCTGCCCTCCCCACTTTTTTCCCACTCACCATTGGAATGTGGACCCTAGAAGATTGGCAAAGTCCAAATTAGAGATGTGAAGGCCTGGAAAAAATTGAAGGAAAAACATTTTTTCTGATAAATTGAAAAATGTTAGACTATGAAATATTTTCTTTTAGAATATGAAATATTCACATTTAGAATGATGAATAAAATATTTAAGACAAGATATTCATGTATTTACTCCCCCAATAACAGGAAGACTTTTAAGTAAGTGTGTGTACAGTGTCAGATCATTACAATTCCTCTTGGCTGAGAACAAGCAAATCCTGAGTTGTACACTGAAAGTGAAGCTCTCAAATGCAAGAGCAAGATGCATTTCTGCTTCTGGGAGGCAGTGCCATTGTCACAAGAGGAGGAAGAAAGATTCAGTGCCTTCTTTGCTTCTGGGCTTCCTCTTGGCATAGCTGATGGTTCTGTTTTAGGGTTGCCAGGTCAGAAGCTTCCCAAACCCTGAGATTTTGGGGGCGGGCCTGAGTGACGTCATGGGGTGGGTCCAAGTGACATCATGGGGCAGGCCTAAGTGATGTCATGGGGTGGGTCCAAGTGATGTCACAGGGTGAGTCCAAGTGATGTCATGGGGCGGGTCCAAGTGATGTCATTAAGCATGATACATTGAGCATCAACCACAGTTGCTTGGTGCATACAATTCATACAAAAACATTTATCTGATTGGAAATTAAGATAGAAATCTTAGCTAAAACATGGAGCCTGGGTAGGGAACATTTAATCCAGCCAATTCGCTTCTGGCAAAAAGGGTTCAAGTGCCCTCAGGCCAGGCCAGGCCAGTCACCAGAAGGCCATTGTAGGAAGAAAAGAGCCTAGTGTTGTGGAGATGTTAGATGGGAGCACTCAGGAATAACGATGGATGCCTGAAGAGCTGCAATTCTAAACACACTTACTAAGGGACTAAGCCCCATAGAACTCAATAGGACTTACTTCTCAGTAGATATGGTTTGGATTGTGTTGTTGATAAAGCAAAAATATCCATATCCAAGTAGGGTTGGGAACCCCCTGCCTGCAATGCCCTGCTCCAACCTTTTAACATCCAAATTTCTTTACAGATTTGACCCTTCAGAAAGAGGTCTGAGTAATGAGTAAGAAGATTCTCTACCCTTTTCTGTCTTGCCTGTGGGCTGCTATAAATTCACTTTATCAGACAACCCAATTCCAGTGAATATAATTGACAGAGAGAAAACACACATGGTTTGGTCTAACTTCATAGGCAGCAGCTTGGGAAGAACAATTGCAGCCACACTTCCAAATATCTGAATTCTCTTTTACCACTATTGGGCAAGAAACAAACCACAAGATGCATCATCAGTGGGTTTAAGAAGGTTGAGCGGAGCGCATGGAACCACTGTTGTTACTTCTATGGATAAAAGGGAGTGAGAATAAAGGTAAATGAAGAACAAAAGACAGTGATGTTTTCTTAAATGCAATACCATACCAACCACAACAAGATTCCTATGAGTAAGGCAGAAAACTAAGCATCTCACAACCAGTCAGGATTCCTAACTAAAAACCAAAAATATGAAAAATGAAGAAATATTTGTATAAGCATGACTATCAAATATATTTATTATTTACACAACCTGTAAAGATATTTACAGTGCAATCCTTCGTTTATTTATTCAGAAGCAAGTCCCAATGCATTCAGTGGGGCTTACTCAAACAGGGACAGAACTGAAACCTCAAGTAATAAGCAACTTCATTCACGCAACCCAAAATTCAGAATCATGCCACTTTAAGCTGTTTTGCAACTGTTTATACTTGTTTTTATGGTTATTGGATTTTAAATGGCTTTATTTCTTGTTGTGAGCTGCCTTGGTTTCCAGACTGCAACCCTACCTCACAGGGTTGTTTGAAAAAATCTCTCTCACACACACACACACTGGAGATATAAAAATACATAAACTCCATATAATAGTTTATTGTCAAAACCAGTTGATCATTGCAGAACAGTAAAAAAAAATCAGTATTAGTTTCCTACATAATAAAAACAGTGACTAATTGCTGTAAAAATAGGATTGGAGTGGGAGAGAAAGATATACAACACAAACACAATTCTTTCCTATCCTCACTCAAAAGTCAAATCAATTCACAGCACAATCCTAACCATGTCTACTCAAAAGGAAATCCTATTGAATTCAATGGGGTTTACTCTGAGCATGTTTACTCTGGAAAAGCAAGTACTGGGTTATTATTATTATTACTATTATTTATTGCATTTATATACCACCCCACAGTTTAAGCTCTCTGGGCGGTTTACAGCAATTAAAAACAAGTATACAAATTTAAACCATTAAAACCCATAAAAACAGATAAGCAAGTTAAAAACGCATGTTATTAACATGCTGTTAAAATGACTGAGAGAAGAGGAAAGAGGATTAAAGCTTCAGTTTGGGAAATTTGCAAAACACTGCCCTCTTCAAAATTTAAACCTGTCCGACTCCCACACACAAGAGAGAAAAAGACTGAAAGCTTATTAGTTCAATCTGTGAGATGTTCAGAAAAGCAGGGGAAAGCACATTTCTGAGCCTTGGGCCAGTCACTGCCTCTCAGCCTCAGAGGGAGGCAATGGTAAACCCCGTCTGAATACTGCTTACCATGAAAACACTATTCATAGGGTCTCCATAAGTCAGAATTGACTTGAAGGCAGACAATTCAGTTTAACTCTACATTTTGGCTCTATAATTCCTTGTCAGTCACAACTCTGACTTCTTATTGGCTAAAAACCTGAAAGGGCAGGGATTAGAGCGGAATTTAAAGCAACTAAGAAGTTTTTTTGGGGGGGGCTGACGTTTTGGTGTATATCTCTGGAACCATACCAACTAGAAACTTATTTTTTTAAAATGAAAGCTGAAAGTCCAGAGAATAAGGTGACTTACCCAGAGACCCAGAGAGGACCCCCAAAAACTGGAGTCTCCGGCTGAAAAACGGAGGTCTGCTAACCCTATTCTGTTTCTATCCCCTTGACTAGGCCTAAAAAGGCTGGAACAGGAGAAAGTACAGAACAACACACAATAGTCCCTGGGGCTATTACATTCTGGTCCCAGGGACATGGTAGAACCATCTGAGGCCTGCTGTAATGAATTTGCTAGGCACTTCTAGGATAAAATCTTTAGCATCTGCCAGGACTTAGACTCCAGTGTTAAAGCAGGTGAATCAAGTGAGCTATCCAGAGCACAGCCTTGTCCCGATTTCTTTGATGAGTTTCAGTTGGTACAGCTTGAGGACATTGACAAGGTGCTTGGACAGGTTCATGCAACCACTTCTGTGCTGGGTCCTTGCCCTTCTTTGCTAATAAAAGATAGCAGGGATGGAACAGCCGGCTGGGCCAGGGAAGTGATTAATGCTTGTCTGCGAGAGGGGGTGGTCCCTGGCTCCCTGAAAGAGGCAGTAGTGAGACCACTCCTGAAGAGACCCTCCTTGGACCCAGAAAACCTTAATAACTATAGTCTGGTAGCAAATGTTCCATTCCTGGGCAAGGTCCTTGAACGAGTGGTTGCAAGCAAGCTCCAGACACTTTTGGATGAGACCGATTATCTGGATCCATTTCAGTCAGGTTTCAGGCCTGGTTTTGGCACAGAAACAACCTTGGTCACCCTGTGTGATGACCTTTGTCGGGAGAGAGACAGGGGGAGTGACTCTGTTGATTCCTCTTGATCTCTCAGTGGCTTTTGATACTATCGATCATCGTATCCTTCTGGGAAGACTGGCTGAGTTGGGAGTGGGAGGGACTGCATGGCGGTGGTTCTGCTCCTACTTGGCAGGTCGGCTCCAGAAGGTGGTGTCGGTCATCCGGAGCTTTGGAGTGCGTTGCCATCAGTACGCTGATGACACGCAGCTCTATTTCTCCTTTTCATCTTCTTCAGGTGAGACTGTCAATGTGCTGAACTGGTGCCTGGCTGCGACAATGGACTGGATGAGGGCTAATAAACTGAGGCTCAATCCAGACAAGACTGAGATGCTGCTAGTGGGTGGTTCTTCTGACCAGATGGTGGATGTCCAACCTGTCCTGGATGGAGTTGCACTGCCCCTGAAGGAGCAGGTTCGTAGCTTGGGGGTTCTCCTAGAATCATCTCTGTCACTTGAGGCTCAGGTAGCCTCGGTGGCATGGAGTGCCTTCTACTAACTTCGGTTGGTGGCCCAGCTGTGCCCCTATCTGGACAGGGATAACCTGGCTTCAGTTGCCCATGCTCTGGTAACTTCCAAGTTAGATTACTGCAATGCACTCTATGTGGGGCTGCCTTTGAAAACGGTTCAGAAACTGCAGCTTGTGCAAAATGCAGTGGCCAGATTGGTAACAGGGACCAGACGGTCCAAACATATAAAACCAATTCTGGCCCGCTTGCATTGGCTGCCTGTATGTTTCCAAGCTCGATTCAATGTGCTGGTTTTAACCTATAAAGCCTTATATGGCTTGGGACCACAATACCTGATGGAACGCCTCTCCCGATATGAATCCACCCGTACACTATGCTCAACATCTAAGGCCCTCCTCCGGGTGGCTCCTCCGAGGGAAGCTGGGAGGGTGGCAACAAGGGAGAGGGCCTTCTCAGTGGTGGCCCCCAAATTATGGAATTATACGTATGATGAGGTGTGCCTGGCGCCATCACTGTTACCTTTTCGGGGCCCGGTCAAGACTTTCCTCTTCCAGGCATTTTAGCATGTGTTTTTAAATTGTTTTAAATTTTTTAAATTATGTTTTAAATTGTTTTTAAAAGATGTGTTTTAAATTTGTATATTTGTTTTTAATGTTTTTAGTTACTGTAAACCACCCAAAGAGCTTTGGCTATGGGGCAGTATACAAATACAATAGATAAATAAATAAATAAACAGAAACTGATACTGATAAAGAAAATGAGACTGATTAAATTTCTTGTACTATTCACTGAGTCTTTGTTCCCCCACCCCCTCTTTCTCTTTAGATGTTGTATTGCTTGTGTTTGTCACCTTGGGATCTTTTGGGAGGAACAGTGGGATATAACAAAGAAACAAATCAATTCAATCAATCAATATGTTGATGGTTTCTTCCCTTTTTAGTGTAAAGAGATGTTAGGTTCTTTTCAGTTCAGCAGCTTATAGCTCAATTTGTAACAAAAGTTTTAAAAAGTAAATTCAATTTGCAATTATTGTCTGAATAAATGGTATTTTTAGTGTACCAAACATGACATTGTTATAGGCAATACATTTTATGTTCCTAAAGTAAAAAGTGACTGTAAAGGGTGCTAAAAATAATAAGTATTGCATATTTTTTCATTTCCCCAAAAATTTCTGTTTTTTTAAAAATGGAAAAAATACATTTTAAAACTTTTCACAAATTTTACATCCCTAATCTGAATCCGATCCTTAGACTAAAATAGGTGCTGTACCCCACGATACAGGATAGTGGTTGAGCAGACAGATGTTGGGGTCTGTATGCTTCCTCTCATCACAAACTAAACCCAAGACTGTTGTGCTATATTATAATAATAATAATAAACTTTAATTTATAGGCCGCCTATCTAGCCAGTGGCCACTCTAGGCGGCGTACAATAAAACATGATAAAATACAATAAACAATATAGCCAGTACAGTACAATGCAAAAATTACAGTATTTAGTAGATTGTTCATATTACAGTTCTAGAACTAGTTCACCTTGGAAGTCTCAAAGGTCGTAAAGGCCTGATGGAAAAGCCAAGTTTTCAGGCCCCGGCGAAATATATCTAGGGAAGGGGCATGTCAAAGATCCATTGGGAGGGAGTTCCAAATCGTGGGGGCTGCTACAGAAAAAGCCCTCTCTCGAGTCCTCACCAACCTAGCCACTTTAGTTGGTGGAACCGAGAGAAGGCCCTGAGTGGCAGATCTTGTAGGGCAGCACACTTTATGACGTTGGAGGCGCTCCTTCAGGTATACTGGGCCGAAACCGTATAGGGATTTAAAGGTTAATACCAACACCTTGAATTGAGCCCGGAAAATAACTTCTACTCATGGAGATCTTCATTCCTTGAGGATGTACCTAACTATGTATGCATGTATGAGTTAAATAATTTGGTTGCTTGGAATTACAGCTGAGCTAGAATCCATGTTATTTAATCCAGTGGTGTCTGCACATCAGCAAAACTCATTTTCCAAACTAAGTTCCTATTTTTCAGCCTCATTTTTTTTAAAAAAAATCACAAACTTTGCTTCCAACTCACTCAAAAAGCCAGTTATGAGCTCCAACTACTGCTTGACAATTACAAGTCCAGCCAAGCTTGAAGAAGAGTGTGAAGAAGAAATTTGTGCGTGCTTTGAAGGGGAGCATCCTCAGCAGTTCCTGAGTCGCATGTTGGTTAGCAAGAGATTAGCACATGGGGCTCTGTCGGTAAATCAGCACAGCATGCTGTGTGAATTTTGCCACTTTATCAGCAAATCCTGAGTCGGACTACAAGGAGAGCTGCAATGGTAACAACAGCCATCATGACATGAACTTTTTGACAGTGAAGTGTAATCCTGCACAAATATCTGACCTCCACTTCTATGCTATAGGAGTGTGCTTGTCAGAATTACTTATCTGACAAAAGAAAGGCTGAGAAAGGGAGGGAGAGAGAAGTTGAATGAAGGGATGTTATTTGAGAGGCGCCTTGGCTCCCACCTCTTTTGCCAAGGTGGTTGTTTACAGAGTTGTGCTGTTTCCCTGCTCCGGGAAAACAGCTCAGTTGCCAACATGTACCCACACACCATCATCATCTCTGCAAGGTTCAATGTCCTTGATTAGGAGGAAAAGTTTACCATAGAAACCACTGTTTTCCTCTCCTGTAAACATACCCTGCTTAAAGCACATCAGCATTTCTGTAAAAAGGTATCTGCTGGACAACAGCAAAGGAGCCTAGCAGACAATTAACTGTCAGAGAAAGACTTTGACTGCATACACACTATACATTTAAAGCACATTTCCCCCCAAAGAATCCTGGGAATGGTGGTTTACCCCTCATAGAACTACAGTTCCCAGCGCCCTTAAAACTACAGTTCCCAGGATTCTACATGTGTGTGTGTGCACACTTTAAAGGGTGTGTACACATCCTTGTTTGTTATTAGTGTCTGGCCAAAGCTTTCTGTTGCTGCTATGGGAGTAGATGGTTTTTATTTATTTATTTATTATACTTGTATACCGCCCCATAGCCGAAGCTGTCTGGGTGGTTTACAGTAACTAAAAACAAATACAATTTAAAATACATCTTTTAAAAACAATTTAAAAGACAATTTAAAAATTTAAAACAATATAAAACACATGCTAAAATGCCTGGGAGAAGAGGAAAGTCTTGACCTGGCGCCGAAAAGATAACAGTCTTGGCGCCAGGCGCACCTCGTCATTGGGGTCATTCCATAATTTGGGGGTGACCACTGAGAAGGCCCTCTCCCTTGTTGCCATTCTCCGAGCTTCCCTTGGAGTAGGCACCCAGAGGAGGGCCTTTGATCTTGAACGTAAGGCTTTATAGGTCAAAACCAGCACCTTGAATCGACCTCGGAAACATACAGGCAGCCAATGCAAGCGGGCCAGAATTGGTTTTATATGTTCAGACCGTCTGGTCCCTGTTACCAATCTGGCCGCTGCATTTTGCACAAGCTGCAGTTTCCGAAACGTCTTCAAAGGCAGACCCACATAGAGTGCATTGCAGTAATCTAATTTAGAGGTTACCAGAGCATGGACAACTGAAGCCAGGTTATCCCTGTCCAGATAGGGACGTAGTTGGGCCACCAACCGAAGTTGGTAGAAGGCACTCCGTGCCACTGAGGCTACCTGAGCCTCAAGTGACAGAGATGATTCTAGGAGAACCCCCAAGCTATGAACCTGCTCCTTCAGGGGAAGTGCAACCCCATCCAGGACAGGTTGGACATCCACCATCCGGTCAGAAGAACCACCCACTAGCAGCATCTCAGTCTTGTCTGGATTGAGCCTCAGTTTATTAGCCCTCATCCAGTCCATTGTCGCAGCCAGGCACCGGTTCAGCACATTGACAGTCTCACCTGAAGAAGATGAAAAGGAGAAATAGAGCTGCGTGTCATCAGCATACTGATGGCAACGCACTCCAAAACTCCGGATGACCGAACCCAACGGTTTCATTTAGATGTTGAACAGCATGGAGGACAGAACTGACCCCTGTGGAACCGCATACTGGAGAGTCCAGGGTGCCAAGTAATGTTCCCCAAGCACCACCTTCTGGAAGCAACCAGCCAAGTAGGAGCGGAACCACCGCAATGCAGTACCTCCCACTCCCAACTCAACCAGTCTCCCCAGAAGGATACCATGATCGATGGTTTTTGTTTTGTTTTTATGGTATAATATATTTATTTGTGTTTTAACAGAGTTGTAAGTCACTTGGAGAGCTTCAGGTAATAAGTGCAGAACTTGGAAAAGTTACTTTTTTGAACTACAACTCCCATCAGCCCAATCCAGTGGCCATGCTGGCTGGGCTGATGGGAGTTGTAGTTCAAAAAAGTAACTTTTCCAAGCTCTGAGTGACTAACAAATCTAATAATTAATAATAATTTATCTACCTATGAAGTTATAAGAAGGTACATTGCCTGCAGCACTAGCAATTTATGGCATGCAATTGGTTTGCTTCTATGGGAATTACCATATAATTGGAGAACTAAACATAAGATAGTCCTCATATGAGGGCTGTGTAAGCAGTGTTTCCTTTTGCTAACTATGTAAGGGATTAGTTATTTCCCTTAGGGAAAGTTTAAAATTTCCCAAGACCTGAGGGGAATGTAAGTGCCTCAATGAACTTTCCTTTGAATGCAAAATTGGCCTTGATCTCAAATTCATCTCTTTGTAGGGTTCCCTAAGGGCCTAACTACACAGTACCCACTAATGCATGTTACTAAAACCCTACAGACTCCTCTTGTCAGGAAAAGTCAATCTAGAAGGGGTGATAGAGAAGTAGTTCAGGAAGAGAGGGATTATTTAACCCTTTCCCTGCCTGCTGCTTCTCCAAGCCAAATCTCCCTGGGGTATTGTTCCCCCATGCAGGTTTCCAAACTTCTCTGTATTTTACTTATTACTTAGTATTTATGCAGTATTATCAGTGTGCCTGGTGCTTTACATGGCACAGGAAGACAGGTCCCTGCCCTGAGATGCTTACAGTCTTAACATTTTTTTGACATAGTGGAGACAACAGAGGAAGGGTGAAAATGGAGGCAAGAATGAATAGGGAAGGTTTTTATTTGATATTTGACTATGTAATTTGGATTGGGTATTGACTGCCTTCACTGCCTCCCATTGAGGCAGAAAGGCAGGATAGGAATGTTTTTAATAATAAATACACCTAAATCAAGGTATGCAAATTTCTGGTTTTATTAACTGGTTTGTTTTCCACTGTTTTAATTATCATGTTTGTTTGGTTTGTTTTATTGTTTATTTTAACTAAAATGTTCTGATTGGATTGCAATTGGGTATTTTAATTATGTATGTTATAATTGATTTTGTGCTGTATACTACTTAGCAGCCATTCAGGCATATAAGCAGTATATCAATCAATCATCATAATTCTAAGTATATCGTTAGCACCCTGATTGTGGAATTTCCATTTGCTCAAGTAAATACAAAGCAAAAGCATAGATGTTCAAGACAAAAAACAACAATTGTAGTTTGTACTTGCTGGCCTCAATACTGGTCAATCAGGGACAATCTCATCGAATGTGCATATACACCCAAGAACTAGAGAAAATGTAAATGACTTTCTTTCCACCTGACATATTACCTAATTAAGCCAACCAAAGGCACATCCTGATGTGACCAGAGCTTGGAAAAGTTACTTTTTTGAACTGCAACTCCCATCAGCCCCAGCCAGCATGGCCACTGGCTGGGGCTGATGGGAGTTGCAGTTCAAAAAAGTAACTTTTCCAAGCTCTGGATGTGACATACTTGTAGCCCCGACAGAGGAAGCTCTGTACTAAGTCACCAGAGCTTGGAAGATTACTTTTAAAAAGTAATAAATTACAGTTACAGTTACTTGTCCCAAAAAAGTAGTAATTACCGTTACAATTACAATTGCTCTGAAAGTAACTGATTACTTTACTTTTCCTCCATAGTAATGACTACAATTACATTTCAGTTACTTTAAAAAAAAAGTCTACAAGGTGCTGGCCTTGGCTGCTGCACATCTACATAGCCTAAAACAACATTAAAAATAAACACACGCATACAGAGGTAGTAGAATAATTATTTTTATTCATAAGATAGCAATGGTGGTCTCTCTGCTGGTAAGGGTGGTGGGGAGGGAGGCTGAGGCCACTACTCAGATCTTTGCACGTCAAACTTGGATGGGCGGGCAGACCTGGCATGTATTACGGAGACTTGGCTGGACGAGGCCTCTGCTCCCATTCTTGAGGCCATGTGTCCACCAGGTTTCCGTTATGCACAGCAGCCGAGGGTGGGAAGGCGGGGAGGGGGCATGGCAGTCATCTATCGAGAGTCCTTGGTTTTTGCCAGACTCCCTCTCCATAAGACTCAATTTGTTGATACCGAGACCACTCTCACTGGAGCCCCTCGGGATTTCCTGGAAACCATGGCTTCCTGGGAACTGCACCTTTGTAATAAGGGGCCCACCCATGTAGCCGGTCATGCTCTCGACCTTGTGTTTGTCCTGGAAGAGGAGAGAAGTGCTCTGAAGTTGGGAGTGGTTTATTCCACCCCTGTGTCATGGTCAGATCACTACCTGGTAAACATAGACTTCTCAATGCCGCACCCCCTCCGCAGGGGTGAAGGACCTATTAGAATGGTCCGCCCCAGGCACCTGATGGATCCGGATGGATTCCTAACTGCGCTTGGGGAATTGGAACCTGCTGAAGGTCGCCCGGTCGAAACCGTGGTGAGGGAGTGGAATGATGGGATCACCAGGGCATTAGACCGGGTGGCTCCGAAACGTCCTCTCCCCCTGAATAGAACTCAGTGAGCACCGTGGTATACACCACGGTTGCGCTCTCTGAGACAGGAGGTGAGACGACTAGAACGCCGGTGGCGGAAATCCCACTCAGAAGATGTCCGGACACAGGTTAGAGCAGCAGTAGTCGCCTACCAAGTGGCAATAAGGGCAGGAAAGAAGGCTTTCTTTGCTGCCTCTATTGCGTCTGCGGAGTGCTGTCCCAGGAGGCTGTTCCAGGTGGTCCGAAGCCTGGTCGGTCCAGTTGCCCAGGAACCCTTGGAACAGTCAAAGGCCTCCTGTGACATATTGGCTAAGCACTTCGCCGATAAAATCGAACACTTACGGAGCTCGATCCCGTGCGCCGTGGATACAGTAAGTGAACCAGAGTTGGCCAGTTGCAAGCCGGTAAGTTGGGATCGGTTTCGGCTTGCAAGAGTGTGTGATGCCATCAGCCTTCAAGGAGGCAATTGTAAAGCCCATCTTAAAGAAGTCCTCCTTGGATCCCCAAGTTTTTAATAACTTTTGCCCAGTTTTGAACCTCCCATTCTTGGGCAAGATCATTGAGCGAGTGGTGACCAACCAGTTGTCAGCACACTTGGATGAAACGGATTACTTGGATCCATACCAATCGGGTTTCAGGACTGGTCACGGAATGGAAACAGCCTTGGTCGCTCTGGTAGATGATATGAGGAGGGCATTAGATAGGGGAGAATTCACCTTTCTTGTCCTCCTCGATCTCTCAGTGGCTTTTGATACTGTCGACCACAGTATTCTTCTACATCGCCTGGAGGGATTAGGAATCGGAGGTACTGTATTGCAGTGGTTCCGTTCCTTTCTCTCCGATAGGTATCAACAGGTAGCATTGGGGGAGGAGGTTTCAGACCCTTGGCCTCTCAATTGTGGTGTGCCACAGGGCTCTATCCTCTCTCCCATGCTATTTAACATTTATATGAAGCCGCTAGGGACAATCATTAGGAGATTTGGGCTGCAGTGTCACCAATATGCGGATGACACTCAGCTCTATCTCTCGATTAAATCTTCACCGGAGTTGGCTGTGGAGACCTTGTCCAAGTGCCTGGAATCCGTGAGTGGATGGATGGGAAGGAACAAGCTGAAGTTGAACCCCAATAAGACCGAGGTGCTACTCGTGGGGGACAAGAGAAGGTTGGGAGATGTTGACCTGAAGTTCAATGGGGTGAGTTTACCCCTGAAGGACCAGGTCCGCAGCCTTGGGGTTGTACTTGATTCCAGGCTGTCCATGGAGGCTCAGATTTCGGCAGTGAGCCGGGCAGCCTGGTATCAACTACACCTCATATGAAGGCTGCAACCCTACCTTCCTGCTCATCAGCTCCCACTGGTAGTACATGCCCTGGTCACCTCTCGATTGGATTACTGTAATGCACTCTACGTGGGGTTACCCTTGAAAACGGTCCGGAAATTACAACTTATACAAAATGCGGCGGCTCGATTACTTACGAATAGCCGCCGCCGGGATCACATCACACCTGTGTTGTTCGATCTACACTGGCTTCCAGTTGTTTTCCGAGCCCAATTCAAGGTGTTGGTATTAACCTTTAAATCCCTTTACGGTTTTGGTCCTGTTTATCTAAAGGAGCGCCTTCAACGCCACCAGTTATGCCACTCGACACGATCAGCCACACAGGGCCTTCTCTCAATCCCGACGACAAAAACAGCTAGATTGGCGGGAACTAGAGAGAGGGCATTCTCAGTGGCGGCCCCCACCTTTTGGAACTCCCTCCCACAAGACCTACGGCACGTCTCTTCCCTAAATGTATTCCGTAAAGCCTTAAAGACCTGGCTCTTTCAACAGGCCTTTGGGATTTCCGGGGAGGGTTAATTGCTATGATTGGAAGCCTCGTACCCTGTATTAGTATTGTTCTCACTGCAGCATTGTTTATATTGTATTATTGTATTTTTGTATTGTGTTTTAATTGCCTTCTTGTACGTCGCCTAGAGTGGCCATTGGCCAGATAGGCGACACATAAATTAAATTTATTATTATTTATTATTATTATTAACCTCCCCACTCAGCCAGCCAGCATAATCTCTCTCACTTAACCACCTCCCAGACCCTGCTCTGCCACCAACTAAGGGACACTCGCTCAAGCAAACATTTCCCCCTGCAAATGCAGCACAGTAGCCAGAGAGGGTGGTGGAGGCCACTTTGTGTACCAAGTGCAAACACAGTATTCTCTCTCTCTCTCTCTCTCTCTCTCACACACACACACACACACACACACACACACACATTGTCATCTTTCACTTCCACAGTTCTTTATATCCATTCTGCTGCTGCCTCCTTCTCCTCCTTTATCCATGTTCTTGACCTCCGGATCCTTTTTCCCTCCACTCCATTCTTCACCACCACTACCCATTTTTTAAAATAGTTTTCTCCACTCCACCCTGTCTCACTCTCCGCCTCCTCCCTCGTCGCCTCCTACCCATCCACAGAGCATGAGGAAAGAGCAACACTGCAGAGAAGCCTAGTTTGAGGCACATGATTTTCATCCACAAATCAGAGGAGCAGAAGACTGTGATGCGTCCTTCCCTGGCTCTCCCTGTCAGGTTCCTACCTGTGCGATTACTGCGTGGTTACTGCCTGTCTCTAGGCACCACCAGGGACTCCACCAGTCCGGACCGCACTCTCTTCTGGTTTACCTATCCGCTCTAGCACAGATCTCAACAGATTCCCCCTGCTAGGCAACCACCAGTAACGTCCCAATACTAGTATTCCCAGAGACTCTGAATACTGGTATTGTTATTCTCTTCACCGCTGCCACCATTTGTTACAGTTCCCCTTCAGCCTTGGTCATTACCTCACCAAAGGCTTCTGAGGAAGCTTAGCAGTCATGGAATAAGAGGAGAGGTCCTCTTGCGGATAAGAAATTGGTTAAGAAGCAGAAAGCAGAGAGTAGGAATAAACGGACAGTTCTCCCAATGGAGGGCTGTAGAAAGTGAAGTCCCTCAAGGATCGGTATTGGGACCTGTACTTTTGAACTTGTTCATTAATGACCTAGAATTAGGACTGAGCAGTGAAGTGGCCAAGTTTGCTGATGACACTAAATTGTTCAGGGTTGTTAAAACAAAAAGGGATTGCGAAGAGCTCCAAAAAGACCTCTCCAAACTGAGTGAATGGGCAGAAAAATGGCAAATGCAATTCAATATAAACAAGTGTAAAATTATGCATATTGGAGCAAAAAATCTGAATTTCACATATACGCTCATGGGGTCTGAACTGGCGGTGACCGACCAGGAGAGAGACCTCGGGGTTGTAGTGGACAGCACGATGAAAATGTCGACCCAGTGTGCGGCAGCTGTGAAAAAGGCAAATTCCATGCTAGCGATAATTAGGAAAGGTATTGAAAATAAAACAGCCGATATCATAATGCCGTTGTATAAATCTATGGTGCGGCCACATTTGGAATACTGTGTACAGTTCTGGTCGCCTCATCTCAAAAAGGATATTCTAGAGTTGGAAAAGGTTCAGAAGAGGGCAACCAGAATGATCAAGGGGATGGAGCGACTCCCTTACGAGGAAAGGTTGCAGCATTTGGGGCTTTTTAGTTTAGAGAAAAGGCGGGTCAGAGGAGACATGATAGAAGTGTATAAAATTATGCATGGCGTTGAGAAAGTGGATAGAGAAAAGTTCTTCTCCCTCTCTCATAATACTAGAACTCATGGACATTCAAAGAAGCTGAATGTTGGAAGATTCAGGACAGACAAAAGGAAGTACTTCTTTACTCAGCGCATAGTTAAACTATGGAATTTGCTCCCACAAGATGCAGTAATGGCCACCAGCTTGGACGGCTTTAAAAGAAGATTAGACAAATTCATGGAGGACAGGGCTATCAATGGCTACTAGCCATGATGGCTGTGCTCTGCCACCCTAGTCAGAGGCAGCATGCTTCTGAAAACCAGTTGCCGGAAGCCTCAGGAGGGGAGAGTGTTCTTGCACTCGGGTCCTGCTTGTGGGCTTCCCCCAGGCACCTGGTTGGCCACTGTGAGAACAGGATGCTGGACTAGATGGGCCACTGGCCTGATCCAGCAGGCTCTTCTTATGTTCTTATGTACCTTACCCTCCCTTCTGGTCTGTGAAACCCCAGCCAAGGATCAGGCCTTTGGTAAACCAAATTAAGTATTTATTACAGATAACAAAGCTAACAAGATTAACAAGATTTCTTCTTAAGGCACATAAGCATATGGTTTTACTCAATACTAATCCGAACTCCACCTCACTCCTGGCAAACAACTCTCTAAACCCCACCAAGCAATCCACTCTTTCTCTTCTCCCCCCTGATTCCACTCTCACTCTTCCTTTTATACATTCAGCCATTTTAAACACTCAGCCAATCATCTTGCATTCTACTGCCCATTCACTCCCCTTCTTCTTTCACTCCACTTACTATGTATCTTCTGAAACAACAACACTTACCATATATACATTAATATAGGAACATCACATTTCCCCCCCTTAAACAACAGCAGAGTATTATTCCTGTTCCAGGATTTATACGTCGCGTTAACAAATAAAAGTCTCTATGGGGAAAATGTCTTTCTTTGTTCCTCTGTCTGGTCACGTCACTGAAGTCCCAGCCACTTGCCTGGAAAGTCCATCGGCCAGTACATTGTCCTTGCCTTTTATGAACTGGAAGTCCACTTGATAGTCCTGTAGGGCCCAGGACCACCTCTGCAGCATAGTGTTATGGTTTTTCATAGTCTGCAACCATAACAAGGCCCGATGATCCGTAGTCACTGTGAATCTTCGTCCCCACACGTATGGGCGCAACTTGTTCAGTCCCCACACGACCGCTAGGCACTCCTTCTGGACCGACGAATAGTTTTTCTCCCTCGGCGTCAGCCTGCGACTCAGGTATGCCACTGGATGTCTGGTGCCTTCTCTCTCCTGTAGCAAGACGACTCCCAGCGCCAGGTCCAACGCATCTGTAGCCACGATGAATGGTTTCTCATAGTCTGGTGCTATTAATATGGGTCCTTGGCACAAGGCTTGCTTCAGTAGATCAAAAGCCTTCTGACATTCATCCGTCCATACCACACGCTCAGAACACTTCTTCTTTGTTAATTCATGCAAGGGGATTGCTATTTCCCCAAAATTTCTCACAAACTTCCTATAAAATCCAGCCACACCCAGAAATGCCCTTACTTGTTTTTTGGTTAAGGGGATCAGCCACGCTTATATTGCCTCCACCTTGCTCCATAAGAGGGTGATTTTCCCACTCCCCACCTTATGTCCTAAATAGATTACTGTCTTTAGTCCAAACTGGCATTTCTTAGCTTTTATTGTGAGGCCTGCTTTTCTTAAGGCCTCCAATACTGTTGTCAGGTGTTGGACATGCTCAGGCACCGACTTGCTAAAAATGGCTATGTCATCGATATAGGCCACTGCAAAATCTGACATGCCTCGCAACACAGTATTGATTAGCCTCTGAAATGAACTTGGTGAGTTCCTTAGTCCCATGGGTAAGGTCACAAACTCATATAACCCATCTGGTGTACTGAAGGCAGTTTTGGCTCTGGATTGCTCGTCTAGTTCCATTTGCCAAAATCCTTTACAGAGATCTAGTGTAGAGATAATGGTTGCTGCCCCCAATAACTCTAACATTGCGTCTACCCTAGGCATAGGATACGCATCTGGGACAGTAATTTTATTGATTAGCCGATAATCAATGCAAAACCTTGTCGTTCCATCTTTTTTCGGAACCAGGACAATACTTGAGGCCCAGGGACTGATGGATTCCCTGATCACTCCTAATTCCAGCATATCTTCCACCTCCTTTTTGATCTCATTCAAAACTTTCCCATTCACACGGTACGGAACAGATCTGATTGGGGCATGATCTCCAGTATCAATGGAATGTATAACTATACTGGTTCGGCCAGGTTTGTTGCTAAAGAGATTCCTATAGGTTTTCAAAACTCTCAGAATCTCCTCTTTTACTTCCTCCTTCACCTCCTCTGACCATTCCACTTGATTTACCCCTTCTTTGTCTTTGCTTTCCTGTACCAAATCTGGAAGTTCAGGCCCACTTCCCTCAGAGAATAAGGTAACTTGCAACACCTTTGCATCCCTGGTATGGTAAGGCTTCAACATATTTACATGAACCACTTTGCTTTTGTTTAATTGGTCTATGGTAATTACATACGTCACTGTGTCAAGTCTTTCTCTGATGGTATATGGTCCTTCCCAGTTAGCCTGTAATTTGTCATGTTTCCTGGGTATGAACGCCATAACCATATCTCCCACATCATACACACGTTCTCTGGCTGTTCTGTCATACCAGTAACTTTGCTTCTCCTGTGCATGACTCAAATTCTCTTTCACTACTTCCATCATTTGTTTCCCTGGTTCACATTCATCCTTTCTCTCAGCAGGCATCCGCAGTCTATATAAAATCCCATTCTCACACACAACTTGATTCCTCAGTTTGTCAGTGAAAGCAATCTGTTGGGTCAGGGCTTGTTCCTTTATCTGCTTCAAACTTATATCTTTATGCAGCTCTTCCCTGAATTGATCTGCTTCTTCCCCAGAGACCACTTGATACAGTTTGTCTTCTTCAGCAGGCCTGCTAGTGGTTGCTATGGTGACCTGAGGCTGGTTAACAGATTCCACCCTGTTTGTTTCAGCCCCCCTTAATATGGTTTCTTTTTCTCTGCCAAGTTGCTGTCTGGTCACTACATAGATCTTTCCTTGGGCGCCCATTACATCCCTTCCCAGTATTACTGGTTCTTGTTGCTGGGCATTAATGCCTACTTTATATCGGCCCTCTCGGCCTCTCCAAGTCATATCCACCAGGGCCACAGGCAAACTTTCTGGTTGACTTCTCACTCCTTGGATAGTCACAGTTTCCTGAGGTAATATGACCTCAGATTTTATTAAATCTGGCCTCAGTAATGTCTGAGTGGCACCAGTATCAAGCAATGCCCAATACTTTGCCCCTTGTACACTCACTTCCTCTCTCAGACTTGAATCAAGGTCTGTTACTTCTGTCCAGTTTATCTGGCAGAACTGAACCTTTTTCGCTGTTTCCAAAGCCTTGGGCTCTGTTTTCACTGCCCTTGTCTGAGCAGGATTACTAATGGGGTTGGCAACCTCACATTGAAAACGTAGGTGCCCTGGTCTACCACATTTGTAGCATAATTTCTCCTCACTTTTAGGGTACACAGATCCACTCTGGGGTGTCCTGTGCCCTTCAGATTTTACTGGAGGACTCACTCTCTGTGGTACCACATCCCTTCTGCCAGCACTATATGGTCTGGGTTTAAACTCTCTTGATGTTTTCCCCACCCAGCCAGTTCTATTGGAGGCGAAGTGATCCGCCATCTCTGCGGCCTCCTGCACAGATGTAGGGGAATGGTCTTTGACCAGGAGCCTTATTTCTGGTGGTAACTGATGGTATAATTGATCCAATATCATGAGGTTTTTCACCTCCTCCACAGACTGAGCTTTTGCACTTGTCAGCCATTTCCCAAATATGTCCATCAGTTTTGCCCCCAGCTCCACAAAAGACCTCCCTGTCTGTATCTGACAGTTTCTGAAAAGCCTTCTAAAATAATCAGGCCCCAGTCTGAATCTTTTAAACACTGCTTCTTTGAATTCAGCATAGGTGACGGGCCTGTCTGAGGGGAAATATTGGTATACCTCAGCCAATTCCCCTTTAATCAGGTTTGATAAACACTGCATGTATTTATCTTCAGGTAGCCCCCACAACTGAGCTGCTTTTTCAAAGGTGCTGAGGTAAATTTGAGGATCTTGACCAGGCTCATAGACAGCAAAGTCCTTTGGAGTAATTTTTATTTTTGCTCCATCTCTGTCTTTCCTTGTCTCATCAGAATGAAACTTCTCTCTTTCAAATTTTAACTTTTCTGCCTGTAATTCCGCATCCACTCTCATTCTCTCAAATTCCAACTCCCTCTGTTTTTCCTTCTCTGCGCCTTCCATCCTCAATCTCTCAGCTTCCAACTCCCTCTGCTTGTCTTTTTCCTCAGCCTCCCATCTTAACTTCTCTCTCATGTACTCTATATAAGCGGGATTGCTTAAATATCCTTCTGGGGTCTCTTCTCTGACAGGTTGTTTTTGCTGGGCAGTAGCAAATCCTATAAGTGCTACCCTCAATTCATCTACCCCTTTACCCTCGTGAGGTAAATTGAATGTTATGCACTTCTCCACCAGCTCCTCTCTTTTCATTTTTATGTATTCAGCCATGGTGTTTGAGTTCACTCACTCTTTGCCACACACTCTTTGCCAGTCACTCTCACAAATAATCTTGTTTTGTTATTTCTGTTTGCCACACCATTGTTCTGGATTCTCTAGTATTCATATCTGGATTCTCTGTTGTTCGTATCCCACCGCTACTGACACCACATGTGACGTAGTCTCCTTTGTTCGTATCCCACCGCTACTGCCACCACATGTGAGGCGTCCTTCCCTGGCTCTCCCTGTCAGGTTCCTACCTGCGCGTGGTTACTGCCTGTCTCTAGGCACCACCAGGGACTCCACCAGTCCGGACCGCACTCTCTTCTGGTTTACCTATCCGCTCTAGCACAGATCTCAACAGATCCCCCTGCTAGGCAACCACCAGTAATGTCCCAATACTAGTATTCCCAGAGACTCTGAATACTGGTATTGTTATTCTCTTCACCGCTGCCACCATTTGTTACAGTTCTCCTTCAGCCTTGGTCATTACCTTACCCTCCCTTCTGGTCTGTGAAACCCCAGCCAAGGATCAGGCCTTTGGTAAACCAAAGTAAGTATTTATTACAGATAACAAAGCTAACAAGATTAACAAGATTTCTTCTTAAGGCACATAAGCATATGGTTTTACTCAATACTAATCTGAACTCCACCTCCCTCCTGGCAAACAACTCTCTAAACCCCACCAAGCAATCCACTCTTTCTCTTCTCCCCCCCTGATTCCACTCTCACTCTTCCTTTTATACTCTCAGCCATTTTAAACACTCAGCCAATCATCTCGCATTCTACTGCCCATTCACTCTCCCTCCTCTTTCACTCCACTTACCATGTATCTTCTAAAACAACAACACTTACCATATATACATTAATATAGGAACATCACAAAGACACCCCCTGCTCCCCCCCCAAGTAATGCCCAAAAGTAATTCTGGAAACGTTACAATTACTCCACAAAAGTAGTAAAATTACTCCTAATTCTATTACAATCAAAATGTAAAGGAATTACCCACTCGTTACTCAAAAAAGTAATGAATTACAAGTAATTTGTTGCTTGTAAGTAGTTACTTCCAAGCTTTGTAAGTCACTGCCACCATTGGTAGCCCTCAATAGCATTTCTGAAGACTTAGAACTCTTCACATATAATGGGAAACTGAGATCCCAATATCCTTTGCACTCATCACATATGGTGAAAAACCTAAATCTCAGTTGTATGCAGTCAGATGACCTGATATTTTTGACCCTTCTCCTCCTCCTTTTGTTCTAGGAAAACCCCTCCCTCAGGTTACTAAGAGTTGTTCACTTTAAAACCTCAGTGTACACTCTTTGTAGTATTTTTCCTAGCCTAGACTGTTCTAGTCAGCTTGGCTCTCCTTCCTTTGTCCTCTTCTCCAGTGTTTCCTACCTCACTTCCATCTTTGTCATTTTTGTATTTGGATTAATTTGGGCTTCATAAGAGGTGCATGCCATGCAAAATGGAAATGGACTGCCTTCAAGTCGATCCCAACTTATGGCGACCCTATGAATAGGGTTTTCATGGTAAGCGGTATTCAGAGGCAGTTTGCCATTGCCTTCCTCTGAGGCTGAGGGGCAGTGACTGGCCCAAGGTCACCCAGAGCTTCATGGCTGTGTGGGAATTTGAACTCTGGCATGTTTCCCTTTATCACGAGGTAGTTCTGTGCAATAGGAGGCTCAAGGAAATCTACAAGGGTTTGGCCTACCCTTACCCTCCTATCGTCACATTTTCCCTGGATGTTCCTAGATAATAGAAACATCTTGTCAAAGAGACAGAATGTCTGATCCCCAAATCTTTGTAAGGAACTTCTCAAAGAACCTCAGAATCCTAGCCAAGTCCATAGCATTTACTGCAATCTCCTAAGAAGAGCTTTACCCACTCCTCCCACCTTGGAATATGTAACATTCATACCTCTCTCTCATTCTTCAGCATTTGCTCCGGTACCCATGCTGTTTTGCAGCAGTGTGCATCTGCATCCTAACTTTTCTTTTTATCCTAATTTAGTTTCACATATGAGGAGGATCTGGCATCTATCACCTTCCCCATTCCACACTTGATATCGGGTCTTCCTGCCTCTGCTGTGTCTTAGCTGTAATCAGGGAGTTGCAAGTCCAGTTTACATATTGCATGTATAATCAGCTTTTTTCCATTTCTGTAATAACCTGCACATTAATCTATAATTTTAAAATAAGTTGTATATTCTTTGATTCTGTGTTTTGGCCTGTTGTGTGATTACTGATTTCCCCCTGCTAGAAGTGGCACTTGCTCTGTGGTGCATGAGGACTCTGAACTAAAGACCTGACACTTCCTCCTCCCATAAATGTGCATCTGTCACACACATGTAGACAAGGACACACAGTTACAAGTTAGTCAACATGCTGTGCCCACTGTAATATTTGCAAGTGTCGAAATGAACTCCAAACACTGTTTAGAAGAAACAAACTTTACTGAACAGTCTGTTGCAGCATAACCAAAAGCTCTACTTTCGTTTTCCTACTGGTCCCACCCCTAACTGATTCCTCATACAACTGCTTCTAATTCACTTGAGTTCCTACTCACATTACATCTCCCTTTTTTTAAAAAAGAAAAAGATAGAAACTACTGTCTGTATTGAATTGGTCTTCTGATCACTCTGCCTCTTGATGTAGTAACAGGTAACTCAGAGTCCAAAATCTTCTCTGGTATATCACTGGCACTTTGTGCTACAGCTGTTCCACTTTTGTTGTCTTGAGACTCTGATAGGTCTACCTCTGATGGAGGTGCAGTTGCAGTCTCAGTAGTCTCATCCATTTTTGGTTCACAACTTGGAGTGCTTTGAAGATCTCTTCTGTTCCTTCGGTAGACAGCTAAATCATCAGTCTGAACCAAATATGATCTTGGAGTCATGTTTTGTCCAGTCACTCTCGCTGGTTTCCACACTCCATCTTGCCGAACATTAACAGAATCACCAACCTGCAAAGGTGGTAAAGGCTTTGAACCTTTGTCAAAGTAAAGCTTCTGTTTTTCTTGTCTTCCCTTCAGATGTGTCTGTATGTCACCTTTTACCTGCTGAGGTAGTAACAACGGTGCTGAGGTAGGCAACCTGGTTCTTAAACATCTCCCCATTAAAAGTTGTGCAGGTGAGGCTGTATCTACTGTAGGCGTATTTCTGTAATCCAATAAACTAAGATAAGGATCTGTGTTATTCAGACTAGATTTCTTAAGAATCCTCTTTACTGTTTAGATCGCTCTTTCTGCCATTCCATTTGATTGAGGAAATAATGGACTGGATGTTGTGCGAACAAAGTCCCAATCTTTGGCAAACATTTTAAAGTCTCTAAAACAAAACTGAAAGCCATTATCACTGACAACCTCTTCAGGTATATAGATTTGCAGTGTAAAATTACTGACATACTTGTAGTGTCTTAAAGCAAACATATTTCCACATATTTTGAATAATAATCAACCAAAAGTAGATAGTCCTTTCTTTGAAATTCAAACAAGTCCATTCCTATCTTCTGCCAAGGTCTTCTTGGAATTTCATGAGATAACATTGGTTCTTTTTGGTTTTTATTTCTGAAGGTGTGACATGTGGTACATGACAGTACCAATTCTTCAATTTGGGCACACATACCTGGCCAATATACAGCTTCTCATGCCTGCTTTTTACATAATTCAACACCCAGATGACTCTCGTGTATAATATTCAATATCTCTTTCCTCAAAACTTGTGGTACTACGATTCTGTCACTTTTAAAAATGAGTCCATCATGAACACTTAATTTCTCTCTGTAATTCCAATAAACACGCATACACTCTGGAAATTCTACTCTTCTATCTGGCCACCCCTGCAAAATGGCATTTTCAGGATTTGCAAAATGCTATCATTTTCAGTAGCCACCTGAAATTCTTTCAGTTTTGATTCGGAAATTGGTAAATAAGGTAACATGAGGTTAACAGCAACCTCGGCTTCTTCAGAACTTATTCCTTCACCCTGTTCAAGATATGCCCTGGACAGGGTATCAGCAATGATTAATTCTTTGCCTGGTCTATAGTGCACCTGTAATTGATATT
This sequence comes from Rhineura floridana, assembly GCF_030035675.1. Taxonomy (NCBI): domain Eukaryota; kingdom Metazoa; phylum Chordata; class Lepidosauria; order Squamata; family Rhineuridae; genus Rhineura; species Rhineura floridana. Next base: position 71,310,627 of record NC_084488.1, on the reverse strand, counting down.
TCTGCAGTGTTAACTGCCATCTTTGGATTCTTGGAGGTGCAGTATGCAAAGATTTTCTGAAAATTGCCTCCAATGGTTTGTGGTCTGTTTCCACAGTCACTTTTTTTGCCATAGAGAAATTGATGGAATCTTGTGCATCCAAACACTATTGCCAACATTTCCTTTTCTATTTGGGCATAGTCTGTTGGGCCGCAGTCATTGCTTTAGAAGCATATGCAACAGGTGCACCTCTTTGCAACAGTACCGCATCTAACCCTGTAGAGCTAGTGTCCACTGAAAGAGTTACAGGTTTTTTCACATTATAATATTTCAAAACCGGAGCTTTTGTTAATAGTTCTTTCAACTGTGTGAATGCTGTTTCATGAACTGACATCCAGCAAAATTCAACATCTTGGGCCAACAGCTGTCTTAAAGGGGTTGTTACTGTTCACAAAGTTGGGATAAACTTTGCTAGGTAAGTCACCATTCCTAGAAATCTTTGAAGATCAGCTTTGTTACTTGGACTGGGCATTTCAGTGATGGCCTCTATTTTAGATGAATCAGGTTTTAGCCCTTCTTTGGTTAAGATGTGTCCTAGATATTTTATTTCCATCATGGCAAATTTGCATTTCATTTTGTACAGTTTCAGATTCCTCTCTCGGCACCTGTCCAGAACTCTCTTCAGTCTCTCATTATGTTCCTGTTTGGTCTTCCCCCAAACCAGGATATCATCTATGTAGCATGTGACCTCATCAATACCCTCAAATGTCTGTTGGATCATCCTCTGATAGACCTCAGGAGCTAAAGAGATACCAAATGGCATTCTTGTAAATCGGTACCTGCCAAAAGGTGTATTAAATGTACATAGCCTGGGACTATTGTCATCTAGCTGAATTTGCCAGAATCCACTACTCGCATCAAGAACCGTAAACAATTCTGCTTCTGCTAGCTTACTGGTAATTTCTTCTACAGTACGCAATTGAAAATGTTCTCTTAAACTTGCTTTGTTCATATCTCTTGGATCTAAACATATTCTTATCTGGTCCCAGCCAGGCTTGTCTACAACCACAATTGAATTCACCCACTCTGTAGGTTCTTTTACCTCAACTATGACTTTTAATTGCTCCATATGAGTCAGTTCCTTTTGGACTCTATCCCATAGTGCCACTGGAACCTTCCGAGGTGCATGAATTACAGGTGGAACCTGTGGGTTGATTCTGATGGCGTATTTCTCTGGTAAGCAACCTAAGCCTTCAAACACATCTTTGTATTCAACTGCAACGTCCCATTGATCTACTGGAGCTCTTTTCATTAAATTAACTCTTTGCACCAAATTTATTTATTTATTTGTTAAATTTTTATACCGCCCCATAGCCGAAGCTCTCTGGGCAGTTCACAACATCAAAATATCAACATACAATTTAAAAACCACACATTAATCAATTTAAAACATAACTCATTAAATTTCCAAAAAAACCTATACTAAACTAAAATACTAAAAATACAAAATGCTAAATACTACAATACTAAAATGCTAAAATGCTAGAATGCCTGGGAGAAGAGGTAGGTCTTAACCTGGCGCCGAAAAGACAACAATGTTGGCGCCAGGCATACCTCATCAGGGAGATTATTCCACAATTCGGGGGCCACCACTGAGAAGGCCCTTTTTCTTGTTGCCATCCTCCGGGCTTCCCTCTGAGTGGGCACCCGGAGAAGGGCCTTCGATGTTGAGCGCAGTGTACGGGTAGGTTCATATCGGGAGAGGCATTCCATCAAGTATCATGGTCCCAGGCCGTGTAAGGCTTTATAGGTTAAAACCAGCACCTTGAATCGAGCCCGGAAACATATAGGCAGCCAATGCAAGCAGGCCACAACCGGTGTTATATGTTCAGACCGCCTGGTCCATGTTAACAATCTGGCTGCTGCATTTTGCGCAAGCTGCAGTTTCTGAACCGTCTTCAAAGGCAGCCCCACGTAGAGTGCATTGCAGTAATCTAGTCTAGAGGTTACCAGAGCATGGACAACTGAAGCAAGGTCGTCCCTGTCCAGATAGGGACGTAGCTGGGCCACCAACCAAAGTTGGTAGAAAGCACTCCGTGCCACCGAGGCTACTTGAGCCTCAGGTGATAGGGATGGTTCTAAAAGTACTCCCAAGCTACGAACCTGTTCCTTCAGGGGGAGTGCAACCCCATCCAGGACAGGTTGAGCGTCCACCATCTGGTCAGAAGAACCACCCACTAACAGCATCTCAGTCTTGTCTGGATTGAGCCTCAGTTTGTTAGCCCTCATCCAGTCCATTGTCGCAGCCAGGCATCGGTTCAGCACATTGACAGCCTCACCTGAAAAAGATGAAAAGGAGAAGTAGAGCTGCGTGTCATCAGCATACTGGTGGCAACACACTCCAAAACTCCTGATGACAGCACCCAGCGGCTTCATGTAGATGTTAAAGAGCATGGGGGACAGAACTGACCCCTGTGGAACTCCATACTGTAGGGTCCAGGGTGTCGAGCAATGCTCCCCAAGCACTACCTTCTGGAGATGACCTGTCAAGTAGGAGGAAAACCACTGCCACACAGTACCTCCAACTCCCAGCTCAGCGAGCCTCCCCAGGAGGATACCATGGTCGATGGTATCAAAAGCCGCTGAGAGATCAAGGAGAATCAACAGAGTTACACTCCCCCTGTCTCTCTCCCAACAAAGGTCATCATACAGGGCGACCAAGGCTGTCTCCATGCCAAAACCAGACCTGAAACCCGATTGAAATGGATCCAGATAATCAGTTTCATCCAAGAGTGTCTGGAGCTGGTCCGCAACCACTCGTTCTAGGACCTTGCCCAGAAATGGAACATTTGCTACCTGCCTATAGTTATTAACAATTTCTGGGTTCAGGGAAGATTTCTTCAGAAGCGGTCTCACTACTGCCTATTTCAGGCAGTTAGGGACCACTCCCTCTCGCAATGAGGCGTTAATCACTTCCCTGGCCCAGCCGGCAGTTCCATCCCTGCTAGCTTTTATTAGCCAAGAGGGGCAAGGATCCAACACAGAAGTGGTTGCACACACCTGTCCAAGCACCTTGTCAACGTGCTCGAGCTGCACCAACTGAAACTCATCCAAAAAATCAGGACAAGGCTGTGTTCTGGAGACCTCATATGATTCAACTGCTGTAACATTGGAGTCCAAGTCCTGGCGGATGCAAAAGATTTTATCTTGGAAGTGCCTAGCAAATTCATTACAGCGAGCCTTAGTTGGTTCTACCATGTCCCTAGGGCCAGAATGTAATAGCCCTTGGACAATTTTAAAGAGCTCCGCTGGGCGGCAGATAGATGCTTTAATAGAGGTAGCAAAATAACACTTTTTTGCCGCCCTCACTGCCCCTATATACAACTTGGTATAGGCACTTACCAATGTATAATTGCATCCATCAGGAGTCCATCTCCATCTGCACTCAAGCCGTCTCCTATATTGTTTCATCGCTCTCAGCTCTGGAGTGTACCATGGAGCCGTATGAGCTCTACACAGGAGAGGGTGCGCAGGAGCGATCATGTCAACTGCCCGGGTCATTTCTGTATTCCACAGTTCAACCAGGGTTTCGACAGGAGCGCCAGCCCTATCAGCCGGAAAACTCCCCAGAGCCCTTTGAAAACCATCCAGATTCATTAGTCTCCGAGGGCAGACCATCTTAATGGGTCCCCCACCCTTGCAGAGGGGAGAAGCCGTTGTAAGTCTAAACTTCAACAAGCGGTGATCTGTCCATGACAAAGGGACTTATGTAAGATTCCCCACATTCAGATCACCATCTCCATGTCCAGTTGTGAAAAACAAGTCTAGAGTATGCCCTGCTACATGTGTTGGGCCAATAGCATGTTGGGACAGCCCCATGGTTGTCATGGCAACCATGAAGTCCTGAGCTGCCCCAGACAAGGTGGCCTCAGCATGAACGTTGACATCCCCTAGCACCAACAGTCTAGGGGATCCCAACAATATATCTGAGACCATCTCCGTCAGCTCAGTTAGGGAGTCTGTTTGGCAGCAGGGTGGGCGGTACACCAACAGAATCCCCAATCTGTCTCCTTAACCCAACACGAGGTGCAAACACTCTAGACCAGTAGTCACATGGACAGGGTGCTTGGAGAGGGAGCTAGAACTCCTATAGACTACAGCGACTCCCCCTCCCCAGCCCTCAGGTCTACCCTGATGCTGAACCAAGTATACAGGTGGGCACAGTTGGGAGAGACTAATTCCTCTCTGCTCACCCACCCAGGTCTCAGTTATACATGCCAGATTGGCCGCCTCATCCACAATTAAATCGTGGATGAGGGAGATCTTATTATGTACCGATCTGGCATTTAAATGCAGCATCCGGAGATCTGAGAGCTGGCTGATAGGACAACCAGCATACTTGTGGATGCGGGGAGGACCAGAACAAGACACAGTTGTTAGCTGCCTGGGTCGAGTTCCCCTCACCTGGCAAGTCCTCCGCACAACGTCGTATCTCCCTCTACCCATCACTACACCAACTGGGGCCCCCTCAGATCTTCCCACACAAACCTGAATCCTCTCTCCCAGGCACATAATGCAAACCCACACCCACACCCACCACATGCACACACACATACACTCACACCACACACCCCCACCCCTTACACAAGCAAGAGCCACTATAGTTGGCAGCTGAAATAAAGTGCTATAAGTAGGTGCTGAAAACAATAATAGCAGCTGCTCTTCCTCGCTGGACAGCAACAATGTTCTTCTTCCAGCAAGCACAGGTCTTAATTTAAATTAATCACAGCCCAGAAACCGAGTACAGCTTGTGCATCAAAGTCTACTATGTGAAATTCCAACTCAGCTCTTTGATCTTTATATTTGCAATCCAGGTTACATTTACCAGACACATGTAGTCTTTCTCCAGAGTAGGTTATTAATCTGGTATTTGAATGCTGAAGTGGTTCAGCTTGCAAGGCTTTGTATGTTTTTAAAGATATTGCATTAGCCTGTGCTCCTGTGTCAATCTTAAAGGTCACATACTTGTGATCATTTATGAGAAGATCCACACACCATTCATCTTCCAGAGCTGTAGAATTCAGTGTGCCAATGAAGAAATCATGAGCATTTTTAGTTGTATCTGCTACTGAGAACATTTGTCTGCCTTGAAGTTTTCTATCTCTAGTTTTACACATTTTAGCAAAATGATTAAGTTTGCCACATCTTCTGCATTCTTTCCCATTTGCAGGACAAGCATTTATGTCATGATGACTGATACCACACTTGTAGCAGGCCTTTGCTGCTACTACAGGCCTCTGTGGCATTTCTTTTTCTTTGGGGCTGGTAGTAGTGCCAGGCTCCATTTGCTCTGAGGCTGGCTTACTTTTGGCTTTTCAAAGGTACTTTTGCCCTGTAAGGCATCCATTTGTTTTTCTGTTGCCCCAAAATCTTTCATCTGTTTTGCAGCCACTTCTTCTGCCCTGCATATATTCACTGCACACTGAAGGATTAAATCACTCTCTCTCAGTAACTTGGCTCTCAGTCTGTCTGTCTGAATGCCACACACTATGCGTTCCTTAATAAGAGAATCACACAGCTCCCCAAATTCACAGGTCTGAGCCAAAAGCTTCAAATTAGTCACATATTGGTCTATACTTTCTCCTTCACTCTGTATTGCGGCCTACTGCCGAAATAAAGCACAGACACCGTTTATTGGGTTGAATCATGGGCCACTTTATTAAACAGAATACAATCAGCATAATCGACCAGCAGGGGGGTAAATAAAGTGCGGGAGCATCATGATGACCCAGGCAAAGACTGCTTGCAGCTATAGGGCGACCAAACCTTGTCTGAGCCAGGGGCTGCCCTGTGCCAGACCCCAGCTCAGGCCACACCCCGAGGATGCGTAGGGGGTCCAACCCACATCACCGCCCCCTGGGGCCCTGAAACCCCGAGCGGATGAGGCACGTTGGCCCCAAAGGTGGCCCGTATTCTGCCCCCGGGCCATATAGCCCTGAGCTGCAGGCCTCCGGACCGCCTATCACCCCCAAAGGTGCTTAAAGGTGTCACCTAGCTGCCCTTCCCTTTTAACCCTTTTCCCGCACTTCTTTGCCACAGAAGGGGGACAAGCCTCTGCTTAGTCCTCCTTCACCCCACACTGCATAAAAATTTCATGCAGGCCCACCTGCAGTTCCATTAAGAAGACATTGTTGCCCACGTCCATCAGATGCACACCGTCTGGCCGAAATAACTCCACCCTGTCGTGTCTAATTTCTGGATGATGAATGACCGAACCCCCAGCGTCCATAAGTGCCCTTTGAATTTGCCTGTTCACCTTCTTGTGGGCTCTTTCCATCCCCCACGGGTCACCCGTGCACTTCCAGCTCCTGCGCGGCACGATGTCCGACTACACCAAGTGCACCCCCGGCCAGCGACGTGCAATGGCCCGAAGGTCACTACACGCTTGCTCAATCAGGGCCTTGCCCTTCAACAGGCCCAAGTCATTACCTCCCAGGTGGATGACCAGAAACCGGGGGACTGCCCACTCCACAGCCGGCTGGAACAATGCAGGAAGGAGCCCACCCCAACGCATCCCACAGCGGCCGAGCCAGTGCACCGAGGCCCATTGACTTAGCCCCAGCTGTGTGCCAAAATGCGACTTTGCTGCTCTGCGGCCCCCCAGAAAACCATGCTGTGGCCGCAGAGTAGGATGCGTGCCTGCTCCATTCCTTTCCAGCGGCCTGTCAAAATAACAACGAATGTCAGGGGCCAGAGTAATAATTAGGAGCTGGCCTTCTGCGACTCCGCCAGTGGTCTAAGATAAGTTTCATATGCATTTGAACGCTACCTGCCCATTGCCTGCAGTCTATCCTTTGGGAAACCTAGATGGGCAGCGGTGGAGGCTGCACCTATCCTGAAGGAGAGTGTCCCAAACTTTCGAGGGTCAACACCCAAGTTGCGCAGCGCGGCCTTGGCCACTGTCCAAAACTGGTACTTGGTGAGGGGGTGAGTATCCCTGTGTGTGGATAGATACCCCGGGTGCGGCCCCCGAACTGCTGTAAAGCACCGCAGGGCTGCGACGGGGCAGATCTCCTTTTGCTGACAGGGGGCTAACACTATCAGGCGTCCCTTTCCATGTTGATCAGTCTTGGAACATCTAAGTTGGAGGAGGGCACGCTCCACCTCCCAGCTTAGGTCCGCGACCATAAGGGCCCGATAGGAGTCATCTGCCCTGGATCCCGCCACCACCTCCCCAATTCTAAGGGCCCCCCAAAAAAATGGTGAGGGTGGCTGCGTGAAATAGCCGCACCTCAAACTGGGAAGAGCATAAATCCCTCCACTGCCCCTGCAAGCCAAACAGCAGTTCAGGGAAGATGGGGAGGCGGGCATCCTGGGTGCTTGGGCACCCCCGGGACCAGCCTTCTAGCATGCAGCAGACCCTAAAGTCGCCCGTCTGGTCCTGGAAGCCCTGGGCCTTTGCCAGGAAAGAAAGCCCTGAGAGCTTACCTCTGATAGTCCTAACTGAGAGGCCCCTCTGCTTTTCCTCCACGCAGAATGCCATAAGATGCTCCACAGGTATGGGCCATTCCTGTGCGTAGCCTCTGGACTCCCTGAAATGTGACAGCTCCCTACCTGCTCCCCGGTAGGTGGACATGGTACTGGGTGCCACGGACAGGCTTATGGCCCTCTCCGCTTCATTCCTCCAATCTCCCATAGCGCTGGGGGAACCACCTCCGGTTGGGCCCTTGCCCACGGTGCCAGCTGGCGGAACCTCTCCATCTGGTTCCATGATAGAGCATCGGCAATATTGTTATCAATACCTGGCACGTGGCGCGCCAGGAACAGGATATTATAACGCAAACATTGAAGCACGAATGCTCGCACCAGGCTCATGACGTTGGGGTTCTTTGAAGACAGGGTGTTGATAACCTGTACTGTGGGGAGGTTGTTGCACCAAAAGTGGATTGTGGAGTTACATAAGTTCCCAGGCCAGAGGTGCACGGCCACCACAATGGGAAAGAACTCCAGGAATGTCAGGTCCCGGGTTAACCCAGACTGCTCTCAGTCCTGTGGCCAGCTGCCCTGGCACCATGTGTCATTAAAAATAACCCCAAAACCACAGGAACCTGAGGCATCTGAGTGCACCTGCAACTCGGTCTCCAGCAGGCGCTCCCTCCTCCATAGGGATATCCCATTGAATTCCCGTAAGAAGGTGGACCACACCGCCAGGTTGGCCCTCAGGGTGGCTGTGACCCGCGTGCGGTGTTGTGGGTGCGATAGACCAGCCATGGTGACATATATGCGTCGCATAAATGCACGTCCGGGTGCAACCATCCTACATGCAAAGATCATGTGACCTGCCAGCTCCTGCAGGGTGGACAGCATCACCTTCCTGGATTGGATGACCTCAGTGATTTTCCCGCTAAGTGCCACTAGCTTGTCCTGAGGGAGCCTACAGCACTGGGCTATGGTGTCAATCTCGATGCCCAGAAAAGTGAGAGCTGTGGATGGGCCCTCAGTTTTCTCTGCTGTGAGGGGGACCCCTAGTTCCTCCGCCAGCCCTGCGAAATGGGCCATAAAGGCCTTACAGGTGCCGGCATTGGCAGGGCTGGCAAACAGGAAGTCATCCAGATAGTGCACCGCAGATTGCAGGCCTGCCCTACCCCTGACTGCCCACTCCAGGAAGGAACTGAAGAGCTCAAATACCGAACATGAAATTGAGCACCCCATAGGTAATCCCCTATCCATGTAGTATTTGCCAGCAAACATAAAGCCCAGCAGTTCGAAGTCCTGTGGGTGGACTGGGAGGAGACAGAAAGCTGACTTGATGTCACATTTCCCCATGAGGGCCCCAGTCCAGCAGCTCTTAACCATCTGCACCACTGAGTCCAATGATGTGTAGTGGACAGAACATAGTTCTGGTGGGATGAGATCATTGACAGACTCGCCCCGAGGGAAAGATAGGTGGTGTATGAGGCGTAATTCGCCTGGCACCTTCTTGGGAATGAGGCCCAGTGGAGAAACTCTAAGGGAGGGCACGGGTGGCACCATGAAGGGACCCAACACTCTGCCAGCTTTAACCTCCTTGTCTATTTTTACCTGCACAACCGATTCCATGCCTAACACTGATTTGGGATTGCGGGACATAAAGGCCCAAGTACGGAATCCTAAACCCTACAGTGAAGCCTTCCAGCAGAAACTGTGCATCTGGGACGAGTGGGTAACGACTGAGTAAATCTTGGAGCTTCGTAAGCTTAACTGGGCTGGGGCCCTTTACCTTGAGCTGTGCCAGGGGGGCCCGGCTTTCTAGAGCCAGCGGGGTCCCTTCCCCGACTCCTAAAGGGGCAGCCCCTGGGGCAGCCTGTGCAGGTGTGGGGCCCACCACATATTGCACACTCGTGCTGTAATCTGCAAGAGCTCCAACCGCAGTGGCCCCGGGAGCTAAACTCCCAACAAAGCAGGCGGGGTTGAACCCCCTGCCCCACTGGCCCGCGGGAAGGAGCTGCGGCTAACTGCCTAGCTAGGAGGTGTCCACTGTCCATCCTGTCCCCAGCTACAGGCTTGGAGTGGGACATAAACTGAAGCCACAGGTCCGGCTCCTTTCTGTCCCAGGGGAGGGAAGTATCGAAGGCAGCCCTCATGTGGAACGCCTGATCATAGGCAAGCCATGCCGCCCCTTGGAACTCAGAGTAACCCCGATATATAATGTTGAGGTATTTAACAAGTACTGAGCCCTTCTGCGGATGCTTCTGCATCACCACTCCCATGTAAGTTAGGAATGCTGGGAGCCAGTTAGGCCTATAAAGTAGGGAGAACAGGTCCACATACTCCCCTTTCCATATTTTTTCCTTGGTGGACGGTAGAAGGTGGAAGCCTAGAGGGGCTGATGTCTCCCCAAAAGGTATAGCGTCATCCCCCACTGAGCCTAGTGGGTCATCACTCTGAGCTAGAGGGGCCATGGGTGAGAGGGGCCCCTCACTTGCCAGCGCACCCACAGGCGGCTGCCATACTTGCCCATGGGCCTCCCCCAACTGCTGCCGAGGTGTCCTATCTCCCACCCCCATGGGACGCCCTGATTGCCCGTACCCCTCCATCATAGCTGGTGGAGAAAAGGGCCAGTATGGGAATCCCCATGGGGCCCAGTTCCACTGTGGCTGACCCAGTGGTTGGGCAGAGAGAGGGGACTCACCCAGTGTGCCATCCGATGTGGGCCCTCTGGAAGTCTGGCAAGTGGGAGCTGTTCCCGCTGCTGCACCGGTTGTCCTCATGTCAGCCTCCAGCTCGTCCAGGCGGGCTAGGATGGCGGCAATAGCAGTGTTGTTAGCTCCATTCCTGGTGCGCTGCATTTTTGCGTGGGATCGCTTAGCCAGTGGCTCATTTGGCCAGCTTGTGCCCGGAGGGCCTCGGGCTGCGAGCTGCTCTGGGGCACGCTAGGCTGTCATAAGCTGCTCTGGGGCGCATCAGGCTGGTGTGTATCGGGTTGGTGTGGGCCACGCTCCAGGGCCTCCAGCCTAGCCAGGATGACTGCCCATGGTGGCCCATTGTCCTCCGAAGCCATGGGAGGCAGGGGGCCCCCCTTCCTCTTGGAGCCTTGCCTTTTCCCTTCGGCCCACCTTGCCCATTTTTGGGTGGCATCCTGGGCTTACAGAGGGGAGATTTGGCCCACCAAACCTGGCTGCGCTGGTGGAACTATGGCCTGATGCACCTAGGCCAGTGCAGGTATTGAGCACCTCAATGAAAAATGGCCGGTGATGGAGCGGGCTATATGCTGCGGCAAGGGAGGGGGCCGGGCTAGCGCTAGCTGCTTTGAACCCGCGCCAATCGCTAGGCTGATGGGGGGCAGACAAAGGAACCGCAGAGCCACAGAGCGGCCTCCCTTCACCCTTCCGCGCGACGGACTGGCTGCCAGGGAGGAGAGCCCCCCTTTACGTCCCCCTCCCCAATCTGAGGAACCCTAGGCCAAAAGGCCACTTATCTGCCGCCGCCGCTGCTGCTGCTAGCATTGCTGTGCGCGTGAAATCCAAAGGAGCTCTTCCTCGCGGGCTCTTCGTCATGGCTGCGACTCTTCCTGGAGCTGAAGCTGCTGCTGCTGCTGCTGCTGCTCCCGCCGAAATTCAAAGGAGGGCGGGAAGCCAGCAGCCCGGACTTAAATACCCTAGGCTACCCCGCCCTCCTAGGTGCGTGCTGCATCAGCGCTTGACATGCACGCACCCCCCAACATGGTGGCTCGGCATCGTCTGCGGCCGCAAAGCTCGCCCCTTTGGCCCGGTAAGTACCGGGCGCGGAGCGGGATTCTAGTGAAGAACCTGTGCCTTTCATAAGTAACATTTCTTCTGGGCACACAATATGCTTGAAATTTACTCATCAAAACTTGAATTTTATTTTTATCTGCATCATCATCAAACTGGAAAGTATTAAATACCTCTCTTGCTTCTTCACCTGCCACATGCAGAAATAATGCTGACTGGAGTCTCTCATCTTTCTTATCTGCTCCACTTGCAAAACAGTACAATTCAAACCCTTGCTTCCACCTTCTCCAATTCTCTGCTGCATTTCCTTAAAACACCAATGTTCCTGGAGGCTTCAGCTGGTCCATTTTTCACTGCCTTATGTTTTTAGGTAGTCTTCTGACACCATGTAATATTTGCAAGAGTTGAAATGAACTCCAAACACTGTTTAGAAGAAACAAACTTTACTGAACAGTCTGTTGCAGCACAACCAAAAGCTCTACTTTTGTTTTCCTACTGGTGCCACCCCCAACTGATTCCCCATACAACTGCTTCTAATCCACTTGAGTTCCTACTCACATTACACCCACCATGCATGCTCAATTCTCATTGGAGTGTTTCTGGATCCCACCCCCTTAGGATTTGCTTTCTAAATATAATAAAACCTTGAGATTCCCACAAGTCTGCTGATACCTTTCTCCTTCCTGTGTGGTAGGGATGGGCAAAACATTCAAGTCAGTTCACATTTAAAGCCAAATTTATCAAATCTGCACTATCTGAAACAACATATGACGCGAAACGCAGCCATCCCATCCATTGAAATTCATACTTCTCTGAATTTTGCAACACAGTATTAGTGAAAATAACATACAAAGATCCACTACATTAGGAGAAATTGCTTGCAAAAATATGTACATTAGTCAAAAATGCATAAAAAATGTATTTAGGAGGAGAAATTCTCACTAAAATGCTGGAGAATCATCATGAAGGTTTTTTTTAGGAAAATACACAAATTGCTGCAAAAATATGGAGAACTGAATTTAAGATTGGAAAAATGAGAAGCTGAGAGAACCAAAATTAACAGATCCTTCCATCCATAGTGTGTAAATGGTGCCATTTTGGCTGCATTAAAAATCCACAGAGAATGAGTTTCACTCTTAGTATATAGGACGTGGGCAATAGTTTACTAAGTCATAGAGTAAGCCCATTGATTTCAATAGGTCTCCTCTATAACATTGTATGCCATCCATCATATTTCTTTCAGCTATATAAACATAGATTTTATTGCAGCCGAGTATGGGAAATAATAAACACATTTGAAAACCTCTAGCAGAGAAAAGTGGCTGAGCACAGTCCCCTCCTGTTTGTTTACTCAGACATATCTCAGTGAGTTCAATAGGGTTTGCTCCCAAATAAGCATGAATAGGATTGCAGCCTTAGACTGCAGCACCAACAGATTAAAAGAAATTTTGCATTCTGTCTTGTCCACCACTTTTCTGTTCCAGACTTTCTTCTACTGAAGCAGTGTTCATTGAATAAAAAGGAATATTTGGTTACAGTTACACACATTTATGTGAAACATGTAATTGGGTCTTGAGACTGGAAATAGACTGTGGTCTTTTTAAAAAAAAAAATACCCAGTTTGAAGCTGAATCTCACTTTCCTGGAAGTAAGCCCCACTGAATGCAATAGGATTTTGTAGATATGGATTGGGTTGCAGCTTTAGTGCATATGACAGAGTCAGCATGATTTGCACAGTTATCTTGTCCTTCAGTAAAGATGGATCAAACAGGCTGTTGCAGTCCTTCAGAAACCTACAAAATCTGTTTCACCAATGATCACAGCAGAGCAAAAGAAATGAAGAAGATGCACACAGTTAGCAATGATGGCTTTATCAACCTTTTACAACAACGATGACAACAGATACACAATGCATTAAAGGACATTCAACACACATTTAAAGCGCATGATTTCCCCCAGAGAATCCTGGGGACTATAGTTTCCCCCTCACAGAGCTACAATTCCCAACATTCTTAACAAGCCACAGTTCCGATGATTCTTTGGGGGGAAGTCATGTGGTTTAAATGTACACTGAATGTCTAATGCGTGGTGTGGATCTACCCATTGTCTGACACCAGCCTGATATTTTTAGAGTCCCTCTGTGGAAAAGATTCCTGGACAGGACTTAACCTTTCCATTCAAGTACCCCAGGTCAATCCTGGAGATTGGTGCACACCTAAAAATAAAAATAAAAAAGCAGTTTGGTGTACACCTAAAAAAAAAAAAAAGCCTGCCAAATGAGCAAAATATCTGAGTTTGAATTTCAAGTGTTTGAAAGAAACCCTTGATTGAAGGCAGCTCTCAGTCACCTTCCATTATTATTATTATTTCAATTTGTATGCAACTTTCCCACATAAACATGCCCAAAGTGGTTCACAACACAAGAACAACAAAAAAAGCATATCAATACATTGTTACAGTAAGTTTAATGCCAATTCATTTCAAAACAGAATATGACAATCCAAATACAGGCATACCCCGCTTTAACGTTTGCAATGGGACCTGAGAGTATACTTTAAGCGAAAATAAACTTTAAGTGAAGCAATTGTCTTCACTTGTACTGCACACAATCACCACTAGATTGTGGGGGACAAGAGAAGGTTGGGCGACTTTGACCTCAAGTTCAATGGGGTGAGTTTACCCCTAAAGGACCAGGTCCGCAGCCTTGGGGTTGTACTTGATTCCAGGCTGTCCATGGAGGCTCAGATTTCGGCAGTGAGCCGGGCAGCCTGGTACCAACTACACCTCATACGAAGGCTGCAACCCTACCTTCCTGTTCATCAGCTCCCACTAGTGGTACACGCCCTGACCACCTCTCGTTTGGACTACTGTAATGCGCTCTACGTGGGGTTACCCTTGAAAACGGTCCGGAAATTACAACTGATACAAAATGCGGCGGCTCGACTACTTACGAATAGTCGCCGCCGAGATCACATCACACCAGTGTTGCTCGATCTACACTGGCTTCCAGTTGTTTTCCGAGCCCAATTCAAGGTGTTGGTATTGACCTTTAAATCCCTACATGGTTTCGGCCCAGTTTATCTCACGGAGCGCCTTCAACGCCACCAATTATGCCGCCCGACAAGATCGGCCACACAGGGCCTTCTCTCAATCCCACCAACAAAAACAGCCAGATTGGCGGGTACAAGAGAGAGGGCATTCTCAGTGGCGGCCCCCACTCTTTGGAACTCCCTCCCACAAGATCTCCGGCACACCTCTTCCCTAAATGTATTTCGGAAAGCCTTAAAGACCTGGCTCTTTCAGCAGGCCTTAGGGGTATCCGGGGAGGGTTAATTGTTATAACTGTAATGCCTCCTGCCCAGTTTTAATATTGTTGTTGCAGATGTATTGTTTTTATATTGTATTACTGTATTTTATTAATTGTATTTTAACAATGTTGTAAGTCGCCTAGAGTGGCCATTGGCCAGATAGGCGACAAAGAAATTAAATTTATTATTATTATTATTATTAGATGGCAGCGGTGTCATGCCAATAAAGTGTACATTATTGTGAAGCGCGCAAACGTTAAGCGGGGTATGAGGACGTATGGAGCATGTACATTATAGCAAGGCGACGTAAAGTGAAGCGATGTTAAGCGGGGTATGCCTGTAAATAAGTTAATTTTGACAATATGGACATTCTAACTAAATTCACTGTAAAATAAAACATATTGATATAAGTTGGTTAAAATATATAAAACCAGAGTCAGATTTATATACAAGTACAGCTATCCACAAACCTGCCGTGACAGCTTTGGCTGAGATCTGAAGTTGTTCATATCTCTAGAAATGGAGGGGAGATTTCTCCCTCTCTCTCTCTCTGGGATTGAAACTGGAACCTTCTGCACGCAAGGCAGATACTCTATACTGCTGAGGTTCTTTCATTCTTTCCTCCTAGGGCGTTGTTTCCAGTCCCCTGATCAGCCTTGTTGCCCTCCTCTGAACCCGTTCCAGTTTGTCTGCATCCTTCTTAAAGTGTGGTGTCCAGAACTGGATGCAGTAATCAAGACGAGGCCTAACCAGTGCTGAATAGAGGGGAACCAATACTTCATATGATTTAGAAACTATAATTCTGTTAATGCAGCCTAAAACAGCATTTGCCTTTCTTGCAGTCACATCACACTGTTGGCACATATTCAGCTTAGGATCAACAATAATCCCAAGATCCTTCGTGCATGTAGTATTGCTGAGCCAAGTATTCCCTATCTTATAGGTTTCTTTTTCCTAGGTGTAGAACTTTGCACTTATCTCTGTTAAATGTCATTCTGTTGTTTTCAGCCCAATGCTCCAGCCTATCAAGATCCCTTTGAATTTTGTTTCTGTCTTCCAAGGAAATGTGCATCTGATTGGTTAAGATCAGTGAAATAGAAGGCACAAAGCAAGCCCCCTCCCTATCCCTCTTTCCTAAGTGTGGGGTAACCTTGTGGAAGAGGAGCAGATTGGCAAGTGTGCCTTTCTTGCTTCTTAGAAGTGATGCTGGCAAAGGGTTTTTTTGCCAGTGAGGATCATGGGGGTTGACCTACAATCTGCATGATCCCCAGTCAAAAATGACACTATGGAGATCATTTGCAGCTGGTGAAAAACCAATGGACTTTTCATTGGCTGTTAATGTGCCACCATCGCATCCTCAAGTAGCCGTCCAGTGGAGCTTTTTCATATTATCAGGGGTCTGTTGATATCAACTCCAGGAAATGGAGTTTTAGACCCTTCAGAGGCCCACTGTGAATTATTTGCAATGCACTTTGAGAGTAAAGTTGCTTGTCTCCGTAGCAATCCTGATACCCCATCCACATCTAGTGTAGTTCCCAGTGAGGTGTCCAGTGCAATGTCTGCTGCAAATTCTTGGGATTGGTTTCACTTGATGCGGCCTGGTGATGTGGACAAGGTGCTTGCTTTGATGTGGCCAGCAATGTATCTTCTCGACCCTTGCCTTTCTTGGCTTATTAAAGCTTGCCAAGGGGGTTTGACCGAGTGGATCCAGGGTGTGGTTGACTCATCATTGCGGGAGGGAGTAGTTCCAACTGCCCTGAAAGAGGTGGTGATCCAACCACCCCTGAAAAAGCCCACGCTGGACCCATTGGTTTGTGAAAATCATTGCCCAGGAAGGTGATTGAGAGGATTGTGTCACAGCAATTGCAAGTACTCTTGGATGAAACAGATTATCTTGACCCTTTCCAATCTGCATTCAGGCCTGGTTATGGGACTGAATTGGCTTTCGTCACCCTGATAAATGACCTTTATTGGGAGGACAGGGGGATTGTGACTCTATTATTCTTACTTGAACTCTCAGTGGTTTTTGATACCATTGACAATGATATCCTTCTGAACTGACTTGGTGAGATGGGTATTGGAGGCACTGTTTTACAGTGGTTCTGATCCTACCTCCAGGGTCATTTTCATAAAATAGCATTGGGTAATGGTCTTTCAGTCCCCTGGAAGTTGAGCTGTGGGGTGCTGTAGGGTACCATCTTGTCGCCGATGCTGTTTAACATCTATATGAAGCCCTTGGGAGCAGTCATCAGGAGATTTGGGGTGAGGTGTCAGCAGTACTCTGATGATACCCAGCTCTATTTCTCCGTAACATCTGAATTGTGAGAGATCGTGCAAGCCCTGGACTTGTGCCTGGACTTGGTGGTGGGCTGGATGAGGGCCAATAAACTTAGTCTGAATCCTAGTAAGACACAGGCACTGTAGGTAGGTGGTTCCCAAGTCCAGATAATTGGTCAATTGCCTGCTTTGGATAGGGTTGTACTGTCTCTGAAAGAGTAGGTTTGTAGTCTGGGGGTGCTCCTGGTTCCATCTTTGTCACTAGAGACCCAGGTGACCTCAGCAGCTAGGAGTGCCTTTAACCAGCTTTGTGGCCATTTCTGGACCAGAATAGCCTGGCCACTGCTGTCTATGCCCTGGTAACCTCCAGGGTGGCTTACTGTAATGCGCTCTATGTGGGGCTGCCTGTGAGGTTGGTCTGGAAGCTGCAGCTGGGTGGGCGATCAGGGAGGAGTTGCTCTTTCCCAGCTCTGCCCACCTGGGTATACGGTTCAGCATCATGGTAGAACCGAAGGACGGGGAGGTGGGGTTGCTGTGGTCTATAGGAGTTCTTTTTCACTCACCAAGCACCCTGTCCAGGTGACGACTGGTTTGGAGTGTCTTCACCTTGTGCTGGGCCAGAGAGACAGACTGGGAATTTTGTTGGTGTACCGCCCGCCCTGCTGCCCAACGAATTCCCTAACTGAGCTGACAGAGGTAGTCTCGGAGGTATTGTTGCGGTCCCCTAGACTATTGGTACTGGGGGACTTCAACGTCCATGCCGAGACTGCTTTATCTGGGGCGGCTCAGGACTTCATGGCCTCCATGACAACCATGGGGCTGTCTCAGGTTGTTACTGGCCCAACGCATGTGTCGGGACATACTCTTGATTTGATCTTCGCCACTGGGCATGGAGATGGTGATCTGGTGGTTGGGGTTTTTTCATCTACCCCATTGTCATGGACAGATCACCGCTTGCTGAAGTTTAGGCTCACAGCGACCCTTTCCCTCTGCAAGGGTGGGGGACCTATTAAATTGGTCCGCCCCTGGAGACTAATGGATCCTGAGGGTTTCCAAAGGGCTCTGGGGGATTTTCCGACTGAGAAGACTGGCGCTCCTGTCGAAGCCCTGGTCGAATTGTGGAATACGGATATGACCCAGGCGGTTGACACGATCGCTCCCATGCGCCCCCTCCTATGTAGAGCTCATACAGCTCCATGGTATACCTCGGAGTTGAGAGTGATGAAGCAAGAGAGGAGGAGGCTTGAGTGCAGATGGAGGCGAACTCCCGACGAATGCAATTATGCCTTGGTAAGTGCCTGTTCTAAGCGGTATATAGTAGCGGTGAGGGCAGCAAAAAAGAGATATTTTGCTGCCACAATTAAGACATCTCTTTCCCGCCCAGCGGAGCTCTTTAAAATTGTGCGAGGGCTTTTACATTCTGGCCCTCGGGATATTATAGACTCATCTGTAGCCCGCTGTGAAGAGTTCGCCAGGCACTTCCAAGATAAGATCGCATGCATTCGTCGGGACTTAGACTCCAATATTATAGCAGTTGGTCCTAATGAAGCATCTGGATCACGGTCTTGTCCTCATTTATTGGATGAGTTTCAGTCGGTGCAGCTCGAGGATGTTGACAAGATCCTTGGACTGGTGCGGGCGACCACGTCTGTTCTAGATCCTTGCCCCTCTTGGCTGGTGAAAGCTGGCAGGACCGGAACCGCCGGCTGGGCCAAGGAGGTAATAAATGCCTCTCTAAGAGAGGGAGTGGTCCCTGACTGCCTAAAAGAGGCGGTGGTGAGACCGCTCCTGAAGAAACCCTCCTTGGACCCAGATAACTTGAACAACTATAGACCTGTGGTGAATGTTCCGTTCCTGGGCAAGGTTCTGGAACGGGTGGTTGCCGGCCAGCTCCAGGGGCTCTTGGATGACACTGATTATCTTGATCCATTTCAATCCAGTTTTAGGCCCGGTTTTGGCACCGAAACAGCCTTGGTCGCCCTGTATGATGACCTCTGTCGGGAGAGGGACTAGGGGAGTGTGACTCTGTTGATTCTCCTTGATCTCTCAGCTGCTTTTGATACCATCGACCATGGTATCCTTCTGGAGAGACTCATGGAGTTGGGAATTGGGGGTACTGCTTGGCAGTGGCTCCGCTCCTACTTGGTGGGTCGTCACCAGAAGGTAGTGCTTGGGGAACACTGCTCGACACCCTGGACTCTCCATTGTGGAGTCCCGCAGGGATCGGTACTGTCCCCCATGCTTTTCAACATCTACATGCAGCAGCTGGGTGCAGTCATCAGGAGTTTTGGGGTGCGTTGTCATCAGTATGCTGATGACACGCAACTCTATTTCTCCTTTTCATCCTCTTCAGGTGAGGCTGTTAACGTGCTAAACCGTTGCCTGACCGCGATAATGGACTGGATGGGGGCTAACAAACTGAAGCTCAATCCAGACAAGACCGAGACACTGTTGGTGAGTGCCTTCACTGCCCAGATGGAGGATGTTCATCCTGTTCTTGATGGGGTTACACTCCCCTTGAAGGAACAGGTTCGTAGTTTGGGAGTTCTTTTCGATCCTTCCTTGTCTCTCGAGACCCAGGTGGCCTCGGTGGCACGGAACGCTTTTTACCATCTTCAGCTGGTAGTCCAGCTACGTCCCTATCTGGACTGTGATGACCTCGCCTCAGTTGTTCACGCTCTGGTAACTTCTAGGTTGGACTACTGCAATGCGCTCTATGTTGGGCTGCCCTTGAAGATAGTTTGGAAACTACAGCTAGTCCAGAATGCAGCGGCCAGACTATTGACGCGGACCAGAAGGTCCGCTCATATAACACCTGTTCTGGCCCATCTGCACTGGCTTCCTATTTGTTTCCGTGCTAAATTCGAAGTGCTGGTTTTGACCTATAAAGCCCTACATGGCATGGGACCGCAATACCTGGTGGAACGCCTCTCCCAATACGAACCTACCCGTACACTGCGCTCGACATCTAAGGCCCTCCTCCAAGTCCCATCCCATCGAGAAGCTCGGAGGGTAGTGACCAGAACCAGGGCCTTCTCGGTGGTGGCCCCCGAATTGTGGAATAGTCTCCCCGATGAGGTACGCCTGGCGCCGACACTGCTATCTTTTTGGCGCCAGGTGAAAACCTTTTTATTCTCCCAGGCATTTTAAAATGTATTTTAATAATTGTTTTTATAGTGTATTTTAAACAGTATCTTATTATTGTTATATTTTGATGTTGCTTGGTTTTGTTGCTTGTTGTTTTGATTTTTGATTCTGTTATATTTACTGTATTTATATATCTTGCTTGTTTTATCTTTTATGTACACCGCCCAGAGAGCCTTTCTGGCTTAGGGCGGTATATAAATTAAATTAAATAAATAAATAAAATAAATAAGTTCAAGGTTCTAGTCTTGGTGTACAAAGCCCTATACACCTTAGGATCAGAATACCTGAAAGATTGTCTTACCCTTTATATACCCAGTTGATCACTACACTCTGCGGGTGAGGGCCTCCTGCAGATACCATCTTATCAGGAGGTCCATTCCGCACAACATAGGAAGTGGACCTTTAGTGTTGTGGCACCTACCCTCTGGAATTCCCTCCCTTAAATATTTGACAGGCACCATCTCTGTTATCTTTTTGGTGCCTACTGAAGACCATCCTCTTTCAACAAGCTTTTAAGTACAGACTTACCCCAGTTTGCGTCTGTGTTGGAATTGATTTTAAAGATGTTTTAAAGCTTTTTTTAAAAAAGATGTTTTAAAAGATGTTTTGTTTTAATATATTTTAATGTCTGTTTTTATGGTGTTTTATAATGTTTTTAGTGTTTTTGCTTGCCGCCCTGGGCTCCTGCTGGGAGGAAGGCAGGATATAAATGTTGTTGCTGCTGCTGTTATTATTATTATTAATAAAGTCAAAAAGTCAAGCAGCCTGGCTTTAATTTCTTACCCCATTTCCTAATTTCAGTTGCACAGAAGGGAGGGGATCTTGTTCACAAACTCATATGGCTACTCTTAACTATTAGACAGGTCACCTAGATTTGAAAGAAAGTGAGGTGCTTATGGGACAGATTTTTCAAATGAATAGGCACTGTACTTGTAAAGTGTAATGAAAAATGCAAAGTAACTATATTTTGTATAGGGATACTAAGCCCATAATACTTTTCAGCCACAGGTTTTCACGTGATAGGGAAGGAAAAATTAACAGAAACAGAAGAAAAATATTATCTTTAAGGAAACACACACTAAAATGGTTCTCTGAAAGGCATTTTATTCGAATGAATTTTAAAAATGGTCAAGGTGAAGCAATTGAACAGAAGCAGGGTATCTTGCCTCAGCAGGGATGTTGCCTAAGGCAAAAGTTGTATTGAGGAACCAGGGGCTTGTCCACATGTGAGCAGTATCTCATGGCAAATACATTCCTTTTACCTTCGAATCTGGTTACAGCAGTCCACACATCAGGCTCAATTCATGAACAGCATTCTAGCCATTCCAGTGGGCTAGATAAATCCTGTTATTTGTTTGTGCCCCGCCTTCTAATTTGATATCTGAGAATGGACTGGGCATGCACAAGGTTGTTTGACCTGCACACAAGAGCTTTATTTTTTTTAAAAAAAGTTTTCTCCCAGGAAGGAAGTGTGCAATTGTCCATTTCCAGAGCACTGAAAAAAACAAAGCAGAGCAGCCAGACTCTCCAGTGTGCCAGAACTAGTTATGAGCATGGCCAAAAAAGAAATGAAAGCATTGAGGAAGTAGTTGGCATGGAGAGGGACATAGCAGAAAGTGATGATTGATCTACCTACCCCCAACACCAAAACAAATAATCTGCAACCCCAAGTGGAGCTGTTTGGAGCCCAGTTTCCCCCAATTTATCTGATAGTCCCCATATCAAGTAAACTCAAATTTACAGGAGGAAAAGTATTGAGATTGTTGTTTGATTATAACATCATGTGGACTACACAAATTAAATGGAATGCAAACAGCTGCAAACACACAATAAACTCCGGTGTGGACAAGCCACAGGTAGAGTTTTGCATCATGTCTGGGTTCCCTCAGGCTACCCTGAGAAATGTGTACAGCAAATATACTCACATCATATCACAGAAATAACTTAACCTACAGGTCCAAAGGACAATTAGATTCCCCAGCCCCATAGCAAGACCCACTACCAAAGCCTACCTATGGTCCCCCTTAGAAAAACATTGCAGGTGCTCAACACTGGGGAGCCAGGTTGCTGACATTTGATTCTGCCTCAGTGCTTCTGAATGATGCTACGTCAGGGCATTGTGGGAAATTTAAATGGGAGCCACCCAGCACTGATCAGAGGAATAGTGCTTACAATACTGCATAAGCCCACTATGTAATGGGGAATATCTATATAATCATAGATATTAGAAGGTATAAGCTTTATAATCATAAGAAGTTAAGCATAGGCTTGTAGGCCTATTGAGACCTGAGATTCAGGCTCAAAGAGAACCCTGCATTTCCATAGGCCTCAATCAGATCTGTGAGCAGAAGCAGGCAAAATGAACTTGGTTTGAACTCTTGGGTTCTTGCCAGATCGGCCGGGACATGACTGACTGATATTAATTACTCTATTGTTTGGAATCAAGGAGCGTTTGACCTGTGAGAGAAGTTGTGATTGATGTAATAAGTAGGGATTGCCAATGTTTGATACTTGGGTAAAGCAAGAACTCCACCTAGGGGAAAGATTATGAAATGTATTGGAAGTTTTAATGAAGAGAAATAGTGAAATTTTATAATGATTTTACAACTTTATGTGTGTTTTCATTAAGAAAAATGTGGTGTTTTCATTAAGAAAGAGGGGGTGGCCTGCCTCCTCTATATAGCTCTGAGGCTGAAAGATACTAGTTAGCCAGAGCCATCAAGCTTTTTCCTTAGTCTGTGTGGTTTCACAGTGTAGCTCAGGAGTTTTAAACAAAATCCTCTTTGATGAGTTGTGTATTTTATAAGTAAGGAAATGGGATTTCTGAGAAAGTATAAGGACATAAGAACCCCTATGGCAAAGGAATAGAACTAGGGGTGCTCATACATTCCCAAACACCCTGAGTTGAGGCAAACTTAACTCAGGGAACTTGTCCAAATATTTCAGGTGTACCTGGGTCAGCCTGACTGATCAGGAAACAATGGCATATGGAATGTACCAAGTATGCTTGAAAGCATATTCACAATAGTAACTGTTCCAACTAGTCCCAAAATTCATTAGTCTTGAGAGACAGTAGGACTATGGAGACATTAATGAGATTGACAGAATCTTGGAATCACCACTGGAGTTACCTAATGCTTTCTGATTGGTTTGGAACAAATGTAGAGAGGAGGAACTGTGATGTTATGTGGGCAAGAACTCATGAGATTGGTGAAACACTGTCACATGCTGTAACTGTACTCTATAAAAGAGCTTGCACACAGTGCCTCAGTGCAGTCTATCCTGGATGTTTCTGGGGGGCTGACCCTGCATGTGCATATGCATATGCTTGTAAAGAATAAAGGCCTACCTTTTTGCTTCAAGCCTGTGTCCTCAAATATTTTTTTAAGGACCCCCAGCAAAAAATCCCAATGGAGAAAGAATTCTCGAACATTTGAGCACCATTGAGTTGCATGCAGAAGGTCCCCAAAACTTGAAGCTGTTCCTAATTTCACTCCAGATATTTATAGTAGTTTGAACTGAACAAAAACAGTCCTGATCCAGCTCAATACCATATGACCACAGAAGCAGACTTCTACACATCTTTTCCTACCTGGATGAGGAACTGGGAGCATAAACATGTGCTGTTTGTGCAGTTCCTCTCCAATCCAACACAGCTCATGATAGAGCTGTTTTTTTCTTTAAAAAAACACACTTAAATATTGCCAATCAGCTGTTCCAGGGCAAGAGTGAGATGACTGAATCCAGTCTCCTCTGTGACCTCTGTCAAAGAATGAATATGTTACCTATTTTAAAAGGGCTACACTTGTCCAGCCTCAGATGCTCTGAATAATTTTATTTGGATCCAAGCAGTCATATAGGTCATGAGTCACCAGCATGGTGCCCATAGGTGCACATAGCGACTCAGAGGCTTCCCCTGGCACCTGCAGAGTTCCATCCCTCTGCTGAAAGAAGGCTTCTTCAGCAAATGGGAGGCTTTTTTTCAATTGTAGCATGTGGATCAATGGGGGTGTTATAGCTGATGAGTAAAGAGTTGAAGCATTCACGTGGTGCCCACAACAGTTTCTCCAGTTTGCAAATCTGTGCACAAGCCCTAAAAGATTGCCAATTCCTGGTAGATGACATATTTAGTTATCATTTACATTCTTAGTCAAATCAGGCAGCTATTTATCTTATCCACTTACTTTTTTAAAAAAGTGACACACAACCAGTTTCTTTGACACGTATCTGAGCCCTTCTGATTGTTCTTCTTCAAAGAAAGAAGGTCCAGGAGCTGTTCTTGGGGAAAATTCACATTAACAAGAGAACAGTGAAAACCTCAGCAGCAAAATGGCCGAAGGTAGTTTTGAGATAAACAGACAGCTCCTTTTTTTTCCTAGGTGGTATGATGAACAAGTTAACAGGGCATTTCATTGCTTTGTTTATCCCTTAAGCTGAATATGAACTTTTATCTAAAAATTTAAAACATGGCCATTTTTCATTTTAAAAATAACACTGTGTTCTCCTGAAAACTTTAGTTAAGGATGGATATTTATTACATCTGCCTTCACCTAAGCAAAATGCATGTGTGCAGAGTTGTTCTCAACAGATGTTAACACAGTGGTGGGGTGGAAGCTGATGTGGGGGAAAGTGTCTATGCTTGGATAATCTTGGAAAAGTCTGGTTGCTTCAAAGGAACAAAGATTTCTCCTTGGCAGTCAATTGGCTCCTTTTTCACTGCTTCATCTTGTTAAAAGCAGGCCTGGGAACCAAGCTAATAAGATACAGTACTGCTATTAAATGTAGCTTTATTATATCCAATATATCTAAGAGAAAGTTTCTTGGCACTAGATGTCAGACTTGATGATGATTTAATATTAATATCACACTCTTCTACAAACAAGTATCTAGAGAGTATTACATGGAAAAAAGCAAAGAGCAACAATATGTTAAAGAATAAACAGACAATATTAAAACCACATAATTAAACACAGCCATAAAAAAGCAATTAAAAACACTGAAAAGCAATAGCATTTAAAAGCTGCTTTGAATAAAAATGTTATGAATCTCTATATGAAAGACAACAAAGAGGGTGCTGCTTAGAAATGTGAATAATTACGCAGTATATACTGTAAATGTCTTAAGTTTCAGTGACCCCACCGAGGCAGTCCAGGAATAAGTAATGGCAGATTGAAATTTCAGTCACCACTGTGACTGAATTTTTGAAATATACTGCCTCTGAAAAAGATATCTACTAACCTTGAATGTCCAGCATGTCTGCTTTGACTTTGAATTGGAGAGAAGCAAAACTTGGGCCAGAGAATAGTTTGAAGGTAATACAATGCATTTTAATATATTGATTTAGTATATAATATCCAGTCTTTGTTCCAAGGAGGTTTAAATGGGTCTCCACACAAAAAACTGACCAGACCCAGACCTACTTAACTTCAGAAAGATGGCTGTATCATATCCTTAGAGACCATGCTGGGAGCTGGTCCTGTAAAATGCTTTCATAGGAGACCACCTGGAATCATATGAAAGTTGTTTTCAGTTCTTTGGAGAAAGAGCAGGATGTAACCTGTAATAAACAAAAAACAATGTCTACTATCCAGTAAAAGAAAGAGAGAAAAGAAGTTAACTACTCTAACAAATTAATCACTGTTGCCCACTGCACTGTTGACAGCAGAGGTAGCATCTCAAATAATTGTTAGACATTTCATGTCTTGTTAAATTTTGCTCTGTAATTAGTGATCTTCCAGTCTAGCGATCATCCAGCACACATCTTTGGCTTTAAAATGCTATTCATAAGTTTGCTTTTTTCCCCATTATCCGCTTTGCTCTCATAGTCACCTTCTCAATTTCAATACAATAGCCTCCTAGTGCAAAGAGGTGGCAGAATAAGACGTTGAGAGGGTCTGAGTTTAATATGTTCCACTGGTATTTCCCAGAACATATTCCAAATTGAAGACTCTCCGTTCCGAAGTGGCCCTATAGTCTCAAATTTTACTGTATTTTCAATACTATTCTATGCACACTGACTGTGCAGTTCTGCTATTTTAATGGAGAGAAGAACCAAGAACCTTCTCCCCTCCCTCAATTGGGTTTGTCTTTGCAGTTCAGGTGATATCCAAAACCCCTCACATTCATTATCTTTGTGGCCTTTTTCTCAGTCTTTGAAAAACTAGTTGCTTAATCCTTTGTTACTGGGGAAAGATCTTTCCCCCTTAATTCATAGAGTACATTTGTTGCATTCAAAAAGAATGCAAAAAATGTGCATTCTTTGCAGAAATTCAGTCTCTGATGTCTCCTGTTAAAAGACTATCTGATAACGGCAGTTGGAATATGTGGGGTTGGGCTTCATGACACAGTGATCTGACTTGGCGTAAAACAATTTCATCTAGTAAACTTGAGTACATATAATATATATATACTGTACATGCGAGAGATGGATGAATCTGTCAATTTTGGTTTCTCTCAGTTTCTAATTTTTAGGGTTAAGTTTACATTTTTGCATCAGTTTGTGAATTGCTCTTTTCCTCATGAAAATTTGTCAACATTTTAGTGCAAAGTTCTCCTAACATACACATTTTTGTATGCAATTTTGCCTCATACAATTTTTTGCAGACACCTTTCCCCAATATAATGCATTTTATATGTTATTTTCAGTCATGTATTTTATGCACGCATTTCACTTGCATATTTGTCCACATTATTTGGTTAAAGAACTGCATCACAAAATTCAGGAGAAGCACACATTTTGAAAGGTACTTGTGCTTTAGTTCGCATATTGTTTTGGAAAGTGTGAACTAGGTATACAGTTTAAACTGTTATTGAGCCTACACAAGAGAGATTGAGAAAGTAAACCAGGGAGAGGAGAAAGAAGCAGAAAAAATGCTCAAAAGGTTATTTAAGACCATAAGCACATAAGAAGAGCCTTCTGGATCAGGCCAATGGCCTATGTAGTCCTGCATCTTGTTCTCACAATATTCCAAATGTGACTGCACCATAGATTTGCATAATGGCATTACCATATTGGCAGTTTTATTTTCTGTTTCTTCCCTAATGATCCCTAGCATGGAATTTGCCTTTCTTTTTCTTTTTTTGCAGCTGCTGCACTTTAACCTTTTTCTCTTTTTCTCCTCTATGTATACCTATCAACTGAGATAACTACTTCATGTACCTGAGAATGTAGACTCTGGGCCACAAAGGCATATGCTGCAATAAATTAATTAGTTCTTAAGATGCTGCAATATTCTTCTTTCTTTTCTTTGGCTAAAACAGGCTGCAGATGCAAACTTCTAATCAAATATGGGGAACCTGTGACCTTCCTGATGTTGTTGGACTACAGCTCTCATCATCCCTGACCACTAGCCATGCTGGCAGGGGCTGATTGGAGTTGGGAGTCCAACCACATCTAGAGGACCACAGGTTCCCACTCTCTGCTATAACCTCTTGCCTGAAAAAAGAGTCTAAGTGAACTCAACGGGGCATTTATCTGATTAGACATATATAGGATTGCACTGTAAGATGTAAGTGCCATGCTGTTCACTGGGGCTTACTTCCAGGTTAAGTGTACATAGGATTGTAGCCTAACAGAGATATCCCTCTGGAATTTGTCTTGCAAACATCCTGGTATTGATGTAATGCATACAGTTTCTGAAACTGAATAGTTAGACGTATTCAACACTAGATTTTGAATATGTCATTTGTGGTGTACTGCTAACATTTTGAAGGGTCAAAGCCCTGGCTGGGTTCAAGGGACTGAATGTAGGAAATAACAGAGACTCCATTATAAAGAATATGCTCTTGCACTACAACCCTGACATAACTACAACTCTCTTTTTTAGCATTGGAAGTGAAGACTGGGATAAAGGTCTGAGAGCAGAATTAACACAAGACCCTGACACACTACAGTGTTCTGCAGAAATCTGTTTACATCCAATAAGCAGTCATTTGGAATGTTAGGCATCTTTTAATTGTATAGCACACATTTGTGAAAAAAGAATGTCCATTCTCCTTTGTTATTAGAAAAAATCCTTTTTTATCTAAAGGACGCTTCCTTCTTTACATTCAGTTATAATATAGAATATACAGAAGACTTCTGTTTGAATTAAACCAAATGGTCCTTCAATATCAAGATTCTTTTAATATTATTTATTTATTTATTTAAAGTATTTCTATCCTGCCCTTCTACCCTATAATATGGAACTCAAGGCGGCTTACAAAAATAAAATCAAACACGTACCTAATAAAATTGTAAACAATAAAATCACAAAAACATTAAAATAAATTAAAATACATAAAATACAATTAAAATACAATATATTCGCACACACTTCAGAAACCACAAGTCGGCAATTTTAACAAAAAAAAGTGGAGCAACCAGTTGCAAAGCATTTTAACATTGAGGGTCCCAGCCTGTTGGACTTTTCCATAACAACGATAGAGATGCCAGCAGATCCAGCAGCATTGACCAAAAGGGAGAACTTTTGGATATACTGTCTGGATAAATTGGCACCAAATGGCCTGAACCTGGAGGACAGTACCGTCACTAGTTAGCTTCTGCAAATGAAGCTAGACAGGGGGAGTGCATCCCTGTTGGTGCTGCTGGACCTCTCAGTGGCCTTCGATACAATTGACCATGGTATCCTTCTGGGCTGTCTAGCTGGGATAGGATTGGGAGGGACTGTTTTATGGTGGCTCTGGTCCTACCTGACAAACAGGACCCAGAAGGTGGTGCTGGGAGACTACTGCTCGACCCCTTGGCTGTTGGCCTGTGGGGTACCTCAAGGTTCCATTTTGTCTCCCATGCTCTTTAACATTTATATGAAACCGCTGGGAGAGGTCATCAGGAGATTTGGAGTACAATGTCATCAATATGCTGATGCCACTCAGCTCTATCTCTCCCTACCACCTGATTGCAGGGAGGGAGTGCTCATCCTAAACCGGTGCTTGGAGGCTGTGAAGGGCTGGATGTGGGCTAACAAACTGAAACTTAATCAAGACAAGATGCAACTACAGCTGGTCAAGGGAAAAACTGCACCAGGGATGGGGTTGCAACCTGTTCTGGATGGGGTTGCACTCCTCTTGAAGGAGCAGGTCCGCAGTTTGGGAGTCCTCCGGGATCCTGCCCTACTGCTTGAATATCAGGTGGCTGCGGTAGCCAGGAGTGCTTTTGGCCAACTCAAACTGGTCTACCAGCCGCGGCCATTTCTGGAGGCAGTTGACTTGGCCACAGTGACACATGCACTGGTGACATTGAGGCTTGATTACTGTAATGTACTCTATGTGGGGCTGCCTTTGAAAATGGTTCAGAAATTACAGTTGGTTCAAAATGCAGCAGCCAGAATGTTAACTGGAGCATGGCGCAGGGAGCATATCACTGCTGTGCTTTATCGACTCCACTGGCTCCCAATTTGCTTCTGGGCATAATTCAAAGTGCTGGTTCTGACCTTTAAAGCCCTAAACGGCCTTGGACCAATGTACCCGAGGGACCGCTTACGCCCATATGTACCTGCCCGGGATTTAAGGTCATCTGCTTCTGGTCTCCTCTGATTGCCTGGAGTGAAAGACGTTAGATTGACAGGCATGCGGGAGAGAGTTTTTTCAGCTGTGGCCCCCAAGCTTTGGAAAACCCTACCCCAAGAAGCCCAATCTGCTCCCTCCCTGATGGTTTTCCAGGGACTTCTTAAAATGATCTTTTTCCGGAGAGCCTTTGAGAGGGACTGAAGGTAGAGCCTGACACTGATTTTATGATTTTGTGCCTTCTACATTAAATTTTACCCTTGTAGTCCCCTTTAGTACCACTCCCTATGTGTGTGTGTGTGTGTGTGTATTCACTAATGGGCAAAAAACCTTGTGGTTTAAGAACGTACCTATAGCCCACAGATATTTCTATCAAACTTTAAAAAGCAGGGAAATTGGGCAGCTATAGTGAATGCACCAGGGGAGCAGGAGACCTGAACTCCTCTCTGAGATATTGTACTGCCCTACAAATTGGTCAAAATGCAAACACCATTTGGGTTGGTCTTTCACAGTCCAATCCACTTGCTGTGTAACTTGGAAGAATTTGGTAACATGTGCCTCTGAGCATATGGTGAGTGGTGGCAACACCTGCAATCAGTCCAAAGAATAGAAAGAAGACATGTGCTGTGCTGATCTTGTTTTAGCAGGGAGGAAGCAACATTATTAAGGCAGTTGATATAGTTCAGATGGTCACTTTGAATATGTCTGATTTCCTTAGCAATTTTAGTGAAGTTTCCTATAGGAAATCATTTTCTTTTGTTTCTATTTCTGCGAATATGTGAAGTACAGCAACACCTTGCAAAATTTACACTAAAAAAACTCCAAACATAATAACGGCACTGACTTCTGCAGAATAGTCTCCAGTGGACCTCAGGAGTGTGTCAATTTGCACAAGATAAAACAGTGGGAGGTGAAATATATTCTAGCAAAATGCTAGGTGTGCTCTATGTTTTTAATTGACCGTGCCCACCTTGCCTTAAACGAAGTGGTTTAAACATAGCAGGCTGAAAACATGCATCCTCTTTTTCCCAACAGCTAGAGTCATTGCTGAAGGAACAACATATTGGAATCAGTCTGATTTTACATCAAACTACAGTTTTTTGCCTATTAGTGAATATACACACACACATATAGGGAGTGGTACTAAAGGGGACTACAAGGGTAAAATTTAATGTAGAAGGCATAAAATCATAAAATCAGTGTCAGGCTCTACCTTCAGTCCCTCTCAAAGGCTGTCTGGAAAAAGATCATTTTCAGAAGTCCCTGGAAAACCATCAGGGAGGGAGCAGATTGGACTTCTTGGGGTAGAGTTTTCCAAAGCTTGGGGACCACAGCTGAAAAAACTCTCTCCCACGTGCCTGTCAATCTAACATCTTTCACTCCAGGCAATCAGAGGTACATATGGGCGTAAGCGGTCCCTCGGGTACATTGGTCCAAGGCCATTTAGGGCTTTAAAGGTCAGAACCAGCACTTTGAATTATGCCCAGAAGCAAATTGGGAGCCAGTGGAGTCGATAAAGCACAGCGGTGATATGCTCCCTGCGCCATGCTCCAG
Organism: Rhineura floridana; assembly: GCF_030035675.1. Taxonomy (NCBI): domain Eukaryota; kingdom Metazoa; phylum Chordata; class Lepidosauria; order Squamata; family Rhineuridae; genus Rhineura; species Rhineura floridana. Next base: position 71,279,627 of record NC_084488.1, on the reverse strand, counting down.
TTAACATTCTGGCTGCTGCATTTTGAACCAACTGTAATTTCTGAACCATTTTCAAAGGCAGCCCCACATAGAGTACATTACAGTAATCAAGCCTCAATGTCACCAATGCATGTGTCACTGTGGCCAAGTCAACTGCCTCCAGAAATGGCCGCGGCTGGTAGACCAGTTTGAGTTGGCCAAAAGCACTCCTGGCTACCGCAGCCACCTGATATTCAAGCAGTTGGGCAGGATCCAGGAGGATTCCCAAACTGCGGACCTGCTCCTTCAAGGGGAGTGCAACCCCATCCAGAACAGGTTGCAACCCCATCCCTGGTGCAGTTTTCCCTTGACCAGCTGTAGTTGCATCTTGTCTTGATTAAGTTTCAGTTTGTTAGCCCACATCCAGCCCTTCACAGCCTCCAAGCACCAGTTTAGGATGAGCAATCCTCCCTGCAATCAGGTGGTAGGGAGAGATAGAGCTGAGTGGCATCAGCATATTGATGACATTGTACTCCAAATCTCCTGATGACCTCTCCCAGCGGTTTCATATAAATGTTAAAGAGCATGGGAGACAAAATGGAACCTTGAGGTACCCCACAGGCCAACGGCCAGGGGGTCGAGCAGTAGTCTCCCAGCACCACTTTCTGGGTCCTGTTCGTCAGGTAGGACCGGAGCTACCGTAAAACAGTGCCTCCCAATCCCATCCCAGCTAGACAGCCCAAAAGGATACCATGGTCAATTGTATCGAAGGCCACTGAGAGGTCCAGCAGCACCAACAGGGATGCACTCCCCCTGTCTGATGCACGGCATAGGGCATCAAGCAGGGCGACCAAGGCAGTCTCTGTCCCATGACCAGGCCTGAAGCCTGATTGAAAAGGGCCTAGATAATCCGATTCATCCAGGAAAATCTGGAGCTGAGCAGCCACTACCCTTTCAATCACCTTGCCCAGAAAAGGGAGATTAGAGACTGGGCAGAAGTTGTTAAGATCCGCAGGGTCTAATGAAGGCTTTTTGTAACAAAGGTCTTATCACAGCCTCCTTCAACAATGTTGGCATAGAACCTTCCCTTAGTGAGGTGTTAATTAAATATGCCAATTATATAATATTCTGAAATGAACTTGGCTCGTATAACAAAAAAATTCTGTATGAAATATAAGGTCTAACAGAAGCAGGACATGCTTGAGGGTATAAAAAATTTAACCAAATTTTCAAGCAAAATAAAAGATGTCTCGATGAATGACAAGTTGTTAGATTGTCTGCTGCCTCAGACAAGCTGACAGCATAGAGATTGAAGAGGGGAGGTCACCTCCTGTCACTAAGTGAAAAATGCAGCATTACTCGCTTGTCATTCTTTCTATTAATAATAAAAAATCTGTAGCCACAAAACTGATTAGAGGGATTCAGTTTATGCTCCACCACGTCAATGACCAGGTGTGATAAAGCTTCTCATTAAGGGTAATAGGATTTTACTGGATGCCAGCCAGTCTAACCAAACCTCTAGAAATGTTTCAGAAGATTTTTTTTATTTTTATTTTTAAAGGGTGATTCCTGTAATTCTATAAACACACCATGGTATTTTATGGAGAAGTCCATTTAAGTTTCAGATACTTTTTTTAAATCTCATCTCTCAAATTAGCTGGCACCAATGCAGGCATCACAAACCATCTCTGTCTGGTGCTTTTATTCCTGTAAGTAATCATCTGTTATGAGCAACAACAACAACAAAATTGGTAGCATTTTTCATATCTTAACCTAGTAAAGGGCAATATATAGCCCAGAGGATGCACACAACTCCAAAGAACTGCCTGAAGAGATCTAAATTGCTGGAATCCTTAATCTAAGCAGAGCTTGGAAAAGTTACTTTTTTGAACTACAACTCCCATCAGCCCAATCCAGTGGCCACGCTGGCTGGGGCTAATGGGAGTTGTAGTTCAAAAAAAGTAACTTTTCCAAGCTCTGAATCTAAGAACATTTTCTCACATGGTTAGTGATGGGAAGCCCAGTGGGATCGGAAAACCAAATGATTTTTCTCAAAGTACTTCAAAAGGAGTTCAGTTTATTATAAGCCTAACTCTGATCCAAAAGCTAGTGGGTTTGCGTGTTCCAGTGAACCCTATGAGCGATGACGTCAGGAGTCATGTACTCCCAGCAGGGCCACCCATGGTGGTAAGGTCAAAGAACAATCCAGACAAAGAACAATCCAAGAAAGAGGACATTCAACAGCAGAACAGGTGGAAGATAACAATGTGTATGTTACAATGGCTGTGAAGGTGGATGAAGGCTGCAGCAAATAAAGGACTTCCAATCATCGTGGTACCTATGCCATTGGATCAAACCTTTTTCTGTCAAGATTGTGTGATCGTTGTGCGCCGATCTCCCCACATAAAACAAATTCATGCACAGGCATCTTCTATAACAAAGTCCAGAGCTTGGAAAAGTTACTTTTTTAAACTACAACTCCCATCAGCCCCAGCCAGCATGGCCACTGGATTGGGCTGATGGGAGTTGTAGTTCAAAAAAGTAACTTCCAAGCTCTGCAAAAGTCCCATGGCGATTGGCGACAGGGGCATGACTGTGAAATCCACAAGCCCCTAGTCATGGACTGGTACATCGGCGGTGGATACAGATTCAGACAGATCCATTGTTAAAGACTTTATTTTGGAAGACAATCTTACTCGGACACAAGCGATCACCAAGAAGATGCCTGAAGTTTTCCCCCGACTTAATGCTTCATCAGAACTGGAGAAAAACTTATTTGTAATGCTCACTTCATATTTATGGTGAATATTGTGGGTTACTGACATTCCCATTTCTGAGCCAGGAGATATGAGATTTGGTGATATCATAGGAGATGACAATAGCAAAGAGACTTGTGAGCCTCTCTTACTAGCTATATTCACTTGAGGAAAGTAGAAACCCCAGTGCCAACATTCAACCCCCTAATAAATAGGGGACCACAAGAATGCTGCTTCCGCCTGCCTTGCCCCGCCCTCCAGCCTTCGGGGGGGAGCTGCCTCGGGGGAGGGGCTGTGGGGGGGAGAGACTCTGTTGCCATCGGGGGAGGCTGCTTCCACCTGCCTTGCCCCACCCTCCAGCCTTCAAAAGGGAGCTGCCTGAAGAGAGGGACTGTGAGGGGAGAGAGACTTGGCTGCCATCAGGGGAAGCTGCTTCCACCTGCCTTGCCCCACCCTCCAGCCTTCAGAGGGGGGCTGCCTCGGGGGAGGGATGGTGGGGGGGGACTCGGTTGCCGTCGGGGGGGGCTGCTTCCGCCTGCCTTGCCCCGCCCTCCGGCCTTCGGGAGGGGGCTGCCTCAAGAGAAGGACTATGAGGGGAGAGAGACTCTGTTGCCATCGGGGGAGGCTGCTTCCACCTGCCTTGCCCCGCCCTCCAGCCTTCGGGGGGGGCTGCCTCGGGAGGGGGGCTGTGGGGGGTGAGAGACTCTGTTGCCATCGGGGGAGGCTGCTTCCACCTGCCTTGCCCCACCCTCCAGCCTTCAAAAGGGAGCTTCTTTAGGAGGACTTTCTGATCTTTGGGTTGGGCTGTGTGGGTTGGGGGATAGCTTCTACTTTGTTGTTTAGTTTTATTGCTTCTTTTTTGATGTTTATATGCCTTTATTTTGTACGTCGCTCAGAGTGGCTGGGTTTCCAGCCAGATGAGCGACTAATAAATCGAATAAAATAAATAAATAATAAATAAATGGCAATGAGGATGTATAGGAGGAGGTGGGGCCAGTAATGCAGGGGGAGGGGAGAATGAACCTCTGTTTGATGACATGCATGAATGCTGTTTAGGTTGGATGGAAAGCAGAAGAAAGTACATTTTAAATAAAATATATTCTGATGAATCTAGGTTTTACAACTGCATGAAAGACTAATTTAGTCTTACCATTTGATAGAGAAATGGTCATATGCCTACTAACTGCTGCCCGTAGAAACTGGGACTGGGGAGGGGGATATAAAAAGTATGGATGGAATATAGTCTATAAGGTAAAGTAAGCAACATAGGGAAGGAAGACAACTCAATAGCATTTTCACTGAAAACAAAATGAAGTGTTTTTATTATGTACACCTGTAACAAAGTACAGGAAAATGCTGATCTGTACATACGTTTAGAAACATTGTGAAAAGGTTTGTTGAATCAAAAGGAATATATCATAAGGTTATGTAAAAGGATACATTCTGTTACTTTCATGTATTCGCTTACTCAAATTATTTGATTGCTGATATATTGTCATTATTTTACTCATATTATAAAAACAACAACAATCATACTGCCAGTTTATGTTTCATGTATGCAAATACCCTAAACTTTCTTTTCTTTCTTCCTGGAAAACAGGATGGCAATGTATAGTTTATTCATTTATGCAAAACTTTTCTATCCCTCATTCTCTTTCAGTTTGTGTCCCAGGGTGGCTAACAAGAGAACAAATAACGATCACACAAAATTAAAGTTATGAATTCATAGTAAAACTAATAATAAGTACAACTGCAATTATATCAATAAAACTGCACTCAGAAAATAATATTTTCCTCATGGTCCAAAAGTTGGACTTCCCGGAAGGAGTGCTGGCTGGTGATTGTCTCTGAGTGAGCTCTATCTCAGAGGAAGCTTATTTCAGTTAAAAGCCAGTCAAGAGGAATTTTTGACTGGCGTAAATGTTCTCCAAGATAAAAGGGGAACCGAAGAGATTATCCACGGAACTCCGTCGAGCTGTAGATTGCTAGATTTGATCAGGAATCCCCCTGAGATAAGAAGGCTTTTCTAGCAACGGAAGACTGAGTCTGGATTTCCAACAGGCTGTGCTGAAAGTAAGCGAGACTTTTTTTCTTTCTCTTTTAAAAACGTTTTTAACGAGCTAGCCTCCTTCTGTCTAAATCTTATCAACTAACTTAAATTACTATCGTAAAAGAGACTTGTTTATGAATTGGCAACTCAGAAACTTGGGTGAGTCACACTTTTTTCGTATTATACAAAGCTAAGGAAGAAGGGAGCAATTCAAAGAATCTGCTTTATTTTTTATGACAAAAAGCTGGCTTAAAGCTGGAATTACAAAGATTAAACGGATAAGAGGCAACTTATTAGATAAGATGATTTGATTATTTGAAGGAAATATATCTGAGAATTTTTTTTTTTTGGATTAAATTTTTTTTTTGAACGAATCTGCTGTTCGTGTATCTTACTAACTGCTGGATGCTGAGAACTGGATTTGTTTTACATTCCTGAATGTGCTGGAGATAAGAACTGTGTTGGTTAAACAGACCTGGAATATTAACTTTTTTGTTGCTGGGAGAAAAGAAACTGTTTGCCTCTACATTGGCTAATAATAGAAAAGGTTTTTTTTTCAAGAATGACAACTAGGAAAACAGCCAAAGGAAGGGATGGACATGTTCCAGAAAATTATGGAGGGATTTAGTGATTTTAAACAAGAGTTGAAACAAGAGATGAAACAGGACAGACAACAACTTAAAGATGAATTTTGCAATACGAAAAAGGATTTTAAAGATTTACAAGATCATATTAAAACAGAAGTGGGTGAGATTAAAAATAACATTGGGCAATTAACACAGGATGTAAAAAATGTTAAAGATAAGGTGCAAACCTTAGAGAATAGAATAGATATTACAAATATGGAATTGGAAAAAAAATTGGACTATATTGCTGTTATGGAACTTAGAGATAAAGAACATTGCTTGAGATTCCGTGCAATTCCTGAGGAAACAGGTGAAGATATCAGAGAGAAAATTGTTAATGTTTTGGCAAAATCCTTTGACAGGAACGAAGATCGGATGGAATTTGAAATAGACAAAGTTTATAGAATTAATTCCAGATATGCAACAATAAAAAAATCCCAAGAGATGTGCTTGTTTATTTTTTAAAAAAGAGGACCAGAGATATGGTTTTGCAACATCATTTTAACAATGTCTTCAAAATTGACGGTAAAGAAATACAGGTGATGAAGGAAATTCCTGTTAGGCTTCTACGTAAGAGAAAAGATTACGCTTTCTTCACACAAAAACTTAAACAATGTAAAATTAAATTTAGATGGGATGTTCCAGAGGGAGTGATTTATACATTTAGACAACAGAAGTATCGATTAAATACTGTTCAAAAAGCAAGGGATTTCTTGAGAAAAGCTTCAAAAGACATGGAAGAAGATAAACTCAAAGATATGGATATAATTCCTGGGAAACAAAGTCAACAGAAACAGGTAGAGGAAGAAAAGGATGATGATGGATCAAAGGGAGCAACAGGCACAGACTTTTCTAAAATACATGCTTAAAAATGGATTACAAATATTTAACTTGGAATATAAATGGAGCTAATTCGTCGCAGAAGAGAAAGAAAGTATTTCATTATTTGAAAAAATTAAAATTGGATATAATTTGTTTACAAGAAACTCATATTAAGAAGAAAGATTCTAAATATTTAATTTGTAAAAATTTGGGTGAAGAATTTATTTCGGCAGGATTCAAAAAAAAATGGTGTGGTTCTTTATATTAATTCACAATTGTCTCCTAAATTGATATTATTGGATGATAGTGGCAGATTTGTGGGAGTTGAAATCACCATTCAGGGTACAAAAATTTTGATAGTGGGCATTTATGCTCCTAATGAAGATAAAACAAGGTTTTATACTGGACTTATGGAAAAACTATCAGAGTTTGCATATGATCATTGGTGTGTCATGGGTGATTGGAATGGGGTAATTTCACCAAAAATGGGTAGACTTTCTGAGAAAAATATTAAAGAGACACAGGGCAAATTGCCGAAGATCTGTTTCGAATTGATGGAAAATTTAGAATTGGTGGATGCTTGGAGATATATAAATGACAATGCAAAGGAATTTACTTACTTTTCAGAAAGACATAAAACATTTTCGAGGATTGATATGATTTGGATGTCTAAAAATTTAGTGAAAGATATTTCCAAGATGGATGTGTTACCAAAAAACTTTTCGGATCATAATCCAGTGATATTGACTTTAAAAAAAAAAATCTTGGATTTAGATGGAGACTAAATGAATCTTTATTACAGAATGATTTAATAGTGCAGGAATGTAAGAAGAAATTAAAAGAGTTTTTTGAACACAATTTACATAAAGGAACAGATGAAAATATTGTTTGGGATACAAGTAAAGCATTTATGAGGGGATATTTTATTAAATGTAATTCTGAATTAAAAAAGAAGAAACAACAGAAAATGCAATTGATCTTGGAAGAAATAAAACAAAAAGAGGAAGAATTGAAAAAGAATCCAACTAAAGCTTCTACTGTAAATCAAATTAAAATGTTACAGAAACAAGTGTCAATGTTGACAGTTAGAGAAATTGAAAGGAAATTAAATTTTGCTAAACAAAGGACTTTTGAATTTGCAAATAAACCGGGGAAATTGCTAGCATATAAATTAAGAAAATAACAACAAAAAAATCTTATTTTAAAGATACATGAAGGAGATGAGATGTTGACAGACAATTTAAAAATCCAAAGGGTTTTCCATCAATATTATTCAACTTTGTACAAGTGTCAGGAAATTCCCTCAGAAAAAATAGAAGAGTATATATCCAAACAGAATTTGCCCAAAATTACAGATCTTCAGAGACAAGCTATTAATGGTCCTATTACGTCAAGAGAAATATCTGAGGCTATAAGTAAAATTAAATTAGGAAAGGCGCCAGGACCGGATGGACTATCAGCAATGTATTACAAATGCTTGGAGGAGGAACTTTTACTACCTTTACAGTATACAATGAATTCTATTTTACAAGAGGGGAAGATACCGGATAGTTGGAAAAATGCCAATATAACATTAATACCTAAAGAGGAGCAGCATTTAACTAAAACAAAAAATTATCGGCCAATATCTTTACTGAATAATGACTATAAAATTTTTACAATGATTTTGGCTGAAAGAATGAAAATAATATTGCAACAATTTATTCAGGAAGATCAAGCGGGGTTTTTACCTAAAAGACAATTACTTGATAACGTCAGGAATGTTTTGAATGTGTTGGAATATCTAGAACAACGAAATGACATACAAGCTGCTTTGATTTTCTTGGATGCTGAGAAAGCATTTGATAATTTGAATTGGAAATTTATGTTTAAGGTTCTAGAGCAAATGGACTTTGGAGATAATTTTATAAAATGGATCAGATCGATTTATACATCACAGAAGGCACAGATAATTGTCAATGGGGATTTAACGGACTCATGTGAAATACAAAAGGGTACAAGACAGGAATGTCCATTGTCCCCCCTTCTATTTATTCTGGTTTTAGAAGTGCTGCTTAGAGACATAAGGCAAGACAAAAGGATTTCGGGAATAAAGATAAAAAAAGAGGAATATAAATTGAGAGCATTTGCTGATGACTTGATAATTGTATTAGAAAATCCCTTGGAAGGAATGAAAGTATTGATGGATAAATTAGAAGAATTTGGACCATTAGCAGGATTTAAGATCAATAATCAAAAAACGAAGATGCTGGTGAAAAATTTATCTTTAAGAGATCAAAAAGAGTTAATGGAGAAGATAGATTTTAAAATAGAAGAAAAGGTGAAATATTTAGGTATCATTATGACAAATAAAAATTCAAAGTTGTTTCATAATAATTATGAAAAACTATGGACAGAGATTAAGAAAGATTTGTTAAGATGGGATAAATTACAGTTGTCATTAATGGGTAGAATATCTGTAATAAAAATGAATGTATTGCCGAGAATGATGTTTCTATTTCAAACAATACCTGTCATATCCTCTGATCTACCTTTCAAACAATGGCAAAAAGATATTTCTAAATTTGTTTGGCAGGGGAAAAAACCAAGAGTTAAATTTAAATTATTACAAGACGCCAAAGAAAGAGGAGGGCTGGGATTACCAAATTTGAGACTTTATTTTGCTGCTTGTTGCTTAGTCTGGATAAAGGAATGGATTCTATTGAGGAATAAAAGATTATTGGATTTGGAGGGTCACAACCTGAAGTGGGGATGGCATGGATATCTATGGTATGATAAAGTAAAAGTTAATGTGGATTTTAATAATCATTTTATAAGATGTCCTTTGTTGAATATATGGAATAAATACAAAACAAGGTTTTTTTCCGAAAATACCACTATGTGTTTCAACTCAAGAAGCATTTTATAGAAGAGAAATGGCTGAAAAAGAGAAATGGTTAACTTACCAAGAACTATTAGAAAATGTGCATGGTGAATATATAATGAAAGAGAGAGAACAACTAATAAAGGAAGGATATAGTTCACAATGGTTTGCCTATTTACAATTGTTAGAAAGATTTAAAATGGACAAGAAAATGTATGGGTTTGAAATAAATAAATCTGATTTTGAAATAGGTTTGTGTACAAATGATGAATGCATAATTGCAAAAATGTATAAATTTTTATTAAAAATGGACATGGAAGAAGAACAAGTAAAAGAGTGTATGGTTAAGTGGGCAAAAAAATTGGTTAAAATATACAAATGGATCAATGGGAAAATATGTGGAAAAAAGGTTTGAAATTTACATTATGCTATAATCTTAAAGAAAATTTTTATAAAATGATGTATCGTTGGTATATGACTCCAGAAAAGTTGTCAAAAATGTATAGTAATGTTTCTAATGTATGTTGGAAATGTAAACAACAAGAAGGATCTTTTTATCATATGTGGTGGTTGTGTAAAAAGGCAAAATTATTTTGGGCACAGATAGGTAGGATGATGCAAAAAATCTTAAAGATAAATATTCAGTCAAAACCAGAATTTTTTTTATTGGGTTTTATGGATAAACAAAAGGAAAAGAAATATGGAAGAATAATATTATATATGATCACGGCAGCAAGATTATTATATGCACAAAAGGGGAAAATGGAATCGATACCAACAATGGAAGAATGGCTATTGAAATTAATGGACTTAGTTGAGATGGACAAATTGACATGTCTTATTAGAGAAAAAATGACAGATACATTTCTTAAGGAATGGAAGCCTCTTTTGGACTTTTTGTTGAAAGAAAAAAATGAAATGATGATAATGGGATTTGACGATTAATTAAGATAGACTTTGGAAAAAAGTGAATTTCGTATGTTCTAGGAGACAGGTTTGATATATATTATATACTTATAGCTGATCTGTAACAAATCGGAAGTCAAGTTTTTCTTTTTATTTTATTTTTTTCTGTTGTATTGTTTTTGTTGTATTTGTACTTGTTTTTATAAAAATTTGAATAATAAAAAAAATTATTATATCAAAAGTCTGACCAAACAAAAAAAGCCTCCTCTTCAACATCTCTATGGTACAAGCAAGCCTAATGCCACTTGGGCGGGAGTTCATTGGTCAGGTACCACCACAAAGAATGTTCTGCCTCATGTCACTATGCTCCTAGTCTCTGTTATAAGCGGGAAAATGTACAGGACCTGCTGATAATAAAGCACTCATTGGTCAGTAATGGGGCAGGGACTCCCTTTGGTGCTTGGGTCTCAAGTCATTGAGGGATTTATATGTCAACAGCAAAGCCTTGAATTGGGTTCAGTAACTCATTGGCAGCCAGTACCGTACAATAGGGGTGACGTGATCCTTCCTTGCTGCCCCTGCCAACAGCCAGACAACTGTGTTCTGCATTAGCTGCAGCTTCTGGACTTCTTCAGGGAAAGACCCACACAGAGAGCATTACAATAATTTATAGTTTAGTTTAGAACTCTGGCATGCATTGTACAGTTCTGATTTAAAGATGGAATGTTTTACTTCATTAACAATACCGTAGAGTTTATTGTTGCCAGAATTTTCCCTTGCACCCTCCTTTCCAGGAGCAAGCATCATGTTTAATTACAACATAGATGGGCTAGAACTTAGGGGTTTGCTATGTGTCATCAATTTCATCTTTTTACCAAAGGCATGACCATAGTCACAAATGGTTTCAATATGTCCTTCTCCTTCCTTCTTTCACCTTACAACCACATTTTATGCAGAAGAATCTAATATATCTTAGTCAGATGAATTTAAAATTGCTGCAGAAATGTGGAGAACTCAGTTAAGACTGGAAAAATGAGAAACTGAGAGAATCGAAATGGACAGATCTTGCCATCCCAGGGTGCAAACATATAGCTCAAACCGAACCTCAAGAAGCAGGTCATCCCTCAGAAGCCATATAATGTAGCACCTGTTATCTAGCTTTTCTTTCTTTTTTATTGACGTCGTCTAAAGGGCAAGGTGACTGTTCCACAAAGGTTCAATAATAAATTGGCTTTTGAATACAGGTGTGCCAGGATGCTGTTCCTTACTCAGTATCTCATTGATTAGATACAAATGAGTCCAGAGCTCCCTGGAACACATACAATCTAGGTTCCTTACAACACTAAATGGGTTGAGACAGTTTCAGTAAATATAAGACGCTAAAACTGCAGGTGAACAGATTTGAAAGGTCTGACATTTCGTCCCACGTGATCTTTACCAAGGACAGCACAGAGCACAATTTTCGTCTTAATGAAGTGCAAGACCCATGAGTTGATGACTTTGATAAAGGTTATTTCAGTCCCCAATGTTGGATGTTTGGCAGCTGCCTGCCCATACAAAAAGATGCATTTTTACTACTACCAAGAGTGTTCTAACTTGCACATATTGTATCTCCCATATTTTTTATTTTTGTTTTTGTTTTAGTAAAGCCCCAATACAAAATCTATATATTATGTATCCTGTTATGCGGAGCTTCAAGTGTGTTTTGTTTTTATGTTGTTCTCTTTTGATATGGTCTGTGGACTAACTCAATAATTTCTATTTTGTGAGGGTTTGTGTAACATCTCAGTTGTACTAGTTAATACACTGAAAAAGGCCCCTTTTCACAGGTTCAGACATTTACTGTATAAGAACTACATCTTTCAGAAGTCTGAGTTCCTTGCTGCCATGTTAAAAGATATAACATGCTCTAAAAAGCCAGAAGGTGGGGTGGGGTGAAACTCAATAACCTAGAATCTACTATGACATTAGAAATGTTAATGTTAATGAAAGCTGAAGCAAATTTAAAGAGAAAATATTTTAAGCTAATTCTCATAGCTTACAAAAACCCAAATTTGTATTATTTTATCTTGCACCTCTAATTTTAGTCAAACTGAAATTATTGGACCTAAGTTAGTCATACTCATTAATTTCAATGGGTCTACTCTGAGTATGACTATCATTTGATACAACACTCTGCATGCTGCTGGGTTTACGAATTTTAGAAAAATTAAAATGTAACTGCACTGACTGCATTGACTTTAACATGTTTGCCCTCAACAGTATTCTCTTTAAACTGATCATCAAGAATTCAATTTTGGATTGTTTAAAAGTGTCCCTTAAAATGAATTTCAAAAGTAGCATTTTAAAATATTTGAAATTCAAAATATTTCTAAAATGTTGCCAAATTTCAGATTTGTGAGAAATTTCCTCTCATTGGTACTGTTTCAGAAGAAGCAGGTCTGGAAATGAGACTGGCTGAGAAGTGAGTAAGAAATATAAGAAACAAATAACAAAGAGATTTACAACTTTTGTAATCCCTACTTCTGATGTTCCCAATCATATCTGAGCTATTAATGCCGTTTCTAAGCATTGATTTAGTACAAACAGTGTGCGATGCAACATACCAAACACACAGGTAAAATAAACCCTCCACAGATGGTCTAGAACAAAGAAGGTGGTCTGAAGCACAATTAAACGTCGTCGTAGGCATGTGGAATAGCTGAGTCACTCCTGCTTACCAAGGAGAGGGAGGGGCGAGGAAGCTGACACAATGCTAATGCTCCTGCAAACCAGAAGTACTGGATTGGTTCTGCCAGTGCATTTGCACACACTGACCTTGAGAAAAAATGAAATTGACAGATTCACCATCTGTTACAGTCAAGTCTACCACTTCAGGACCTCATTTCCACCACATCCTACTGGATGTGAAGATGACCAGGTCAAAGAGACCAGACCTGATAATAGATCAACTTGACACCCAAGCCTCTCCATCCAATTTAAAGAAGTTTGTACATTAAGCCATGATGCCGAATAGAAAATATGGCCATTTGTTCTTGTAACCATTCTGTAGTAAAGATAATTGGAACCAGCTGTTGTTCTCAGCCATTTCCAGAAGGTGTGTAGCACTGCAATGAGAGGACAGACCATGAGGAAAGAAGTTTGTACCCAAAGCCTCAGGAATTTGTAATGTGCTTCTTTCGGAAAATATCTTATTTGTGTCCAAGCGCACCAGTTTGAAAGATGGGAGCAATAACATTTTATTCATGTTTAGATTTTAATTTCCATTATGCAATTACTGCAGACTCCAGCAATCATTGCAGACTGACTTTTCCACACTGAGGTGGTCACATCGTTTATGCATATCTTTAAGAGAGAGCACCTTGAATCAACTGCAAACACTAGTAGAAGAGATAAAGCATGCCCAGTGTTTAATTCATCAGTGATTTGGAGGGGGGAGGAATCTTGTTTAGTGCATGCCATTTTTTCACTTTCTATGTTTGGCCCCATCTTGCTAAAATCTTTGCTTTGGCTTTTGTGTATTAAATGCCTGTATTTATTTTGGTCAAATTGAAATGTGCTGAGTTGGAGTGTTTGGGAGCATTAAAGAAAATGAGATACTCAGAAGGACTTGTAGCAAATGAAGGGCCCCTCCAGCCATCCTTCATTTTGCACATTCATGATTATTTGTATTCATGATGCTATTGTGGCAGTCACGTGCGAGCCTGCTTTCAAAACTGTTTGCACCTGCAATGGTTTTGGCACAGTCACACTGCTTCATTTTCAGGTAGTGCATATCCTGTAACTTCCTGCTGAAATGCACTAACTTTTTATGTGTCAAATTTTATTTTTATTTATTTATTTATTTATTATTTTATGTTATCCTGCCCTTCCTCCCAGCAGAAACCCAATATTCTGGTTTATTTTTGTGCCTTTTTGTTGCACTATAGCCCTTCCAGGCAGCAATAGTTAGTATTAGAGAAGCATCAAGAACAAACAAAAGCAGAATAAGTCCACCACTTATGCACCATTATTGTGTCAAAAACATGTTGCACAATACACCTGAAATAAAACACCAGCCTGGAGGGGCCTGAAGTGGTTAGATGTATGTGGATCCAACTATGGAAGTTGGGGGAGAATCAGAGTTCAGGAAATATTGTAGAATCTTATCTTCATTGCTATCCACATCACCATAATAATGTTTTTAACCCTTTTTTAAAGTTGTTTTTTTAAAAAATGTTTTTAATGCTGTTTTGTTTTAATGTATTTTAAGATCTGTTTTTATGATGTTTTAAAGTGGTTTTAGCATTTTGTTTGCCGCCCTGGGCTCCTGCTGGGAGGAAGGGCGGGATACAAATTAAATAATAAATAAATAAATAAATAATCTTGTATTATGCTGCTGGACATGAAACATTACCACCAGTAAATGTGTCAGGAAGGAGAGAGAAAAGAGGGAGAGAACAATAAGAGGGAAAAGGTGGGACAAGGTGTCAGGATCTTGGGGTGGGAAGTGGGTTCTGGAGTAAGAAGGTGGGAGAATGGTGTTTGGGGTTAAATTTTGAATCCGGGACCTGAGGTAGGAGAGACAGGAAAGAGTAAAGTTGGAGGGTTGGAGTTAGGACCATGCAGGTGAAGAAGAGAAAAACAATGAATAGAGAGAACAGGGAAAAGATATTAAGAACATAAGAACATAAGAAGAGCCTGCTGGATCAGGCCAGTGGCCCATCTAGTCCAGCATCCTGTTCTCACAGTGGCCAACCAGGTGCCTGGGGGAAGCCCGCAAGCAGGACCCGAGTGCAAGAACACTCTCCCCTCCTGAGGAGGGGATGTTTAAGATGGTCAAATCTCTCCCTCCCCCTTTCATTCCAGCAATTGCAAAAAATACTTTTCAGTCTGCTTGACTTCACAGATTTAATTCTTCACTCTTCCCTAATTTGTTTGCATTTGGCTGTGAAACAGTTTTTTTCAGTGCCTAAAGTTTTGGTTTTGAGTTGTTGCTTTTTCTTGGTCAAGAAGGCATAGTAGCTTTTAGAAAGTCTGGAGCCAGTTAGCCTTCAACACGTGGAAAGATAATTCTCATTGGAAGCAACCCACAGGAAAATAAAAGGTACAGCCAACTGCTCCTTTTGTGCCAATGATGGGGATGTTGCTGACAGCCATTCCCCATATGATTGGCTCCTAAATATAGAACAGATAGGACAAGCTGGAATGTGAAATGCAGCGTTCAGATGGACTGTGTGTTCAAAGATGGAACTTATAAGCAAGGCATAATTAATAACACTATAGAAAAGTGAGCAGCTAATATATTTCTGTAGTTTGATTATTGAACAAACAAGCAATTTGGGGAGACAAACTTAAAATAATGTCTGAATAAGTTCTTTTTATTTCTAGAAAGCAATTTTCTTCTATGGTAAAACTAAGAAAATAGCTGGAGTGAAAGCTTCCAAAGATGCATTGTAATCAATGTAGGTTTATTCACAAACTAAATCTCACTGAATTCAATTGGATTTATGCACTTGTAAGTGTGCTTTTTACCATATATTACATGTATGAATGAATAAAATGAGCTAAAAAGAAAGCTAGCGAACTTTGCCATGGGAATCCATACTAGAAATTGCCCAGTGGTTGAACTATCAAGTCATATGACCTGCAGATGTGGAACAGCCATTAAAGGTCAAATACCACAGACTACACTTTAACACAGAGCTCAGCTAGAATTTCTCAGGAGACATTCTGGGAAAATGTCTGACATTTTTCTTTTTCTCACACCAATAGAAGAAGCCCACTTCACAGAATTTTCTCCAAATAGTTTCCTTTTATTTATAGTGGCCACCATTGCTTAGGAGGAAGCAGGACTATTAATAAACTGCTGGAAAATTTACTTTCCCCATGGAGAAAATCGCCCCTCACATAGAGAATTTTGAGAGGCCATTTCTGCACAGCTCAACTTTTCACATCAATTTAAATGATTCCAGTGGTTTAAAATCAAAGATCTCTGACTTTGGGTCGTACCTTCCAGGTGCTGACTGACCAGAACCAATCAAAAAGCCACAGTCTAGCCCTATCAGGTAACCCTTCCAGGGGAAAAGGGGGGACGAAGAAAGGCACACCACAAGCCTCCTTAGAGGGCTTGCTTAGGATTCCAGTGGAACAAGAGCTAGGAAGCACACTCTCTGTCTCTGGAACCTCAAGCCAAAAATGCTTGACCAGTAGCCTTGTAGCCATGAGCAGTCCAGATGCTGGATTCAAACCTGAGTCTTCTCTTCAAGAACACACACCACTGTAAATACAAGGTAGCTTTATTGCATATATTAAAAGTGCAGAGGAAAAATATAACAGCACATCAAAACATAAAAATACATAAAAGGAGCAGCATAAAAATTCCTTAACCCAGTTCACCCAGAAGGGTTAGGTACAAACCTTCAGTTAAGAAAAAGACAGTGAGAAATAACCTTAGGATACAATAATAAACTCTAGCTATACCTTTCATAGGGTTGCCAGGCTCAGGGCCTGAGAATGATTCTGTATCTTTAAGAGAAGAGAAAATTCAGCCAAGTGCAAGTTTTCTTGCAACACTGTAATGGGAAAAACCACAAGGTGAAATTCTCCCTTCCCCCTGCACAACTTTTAAAGATACAGAAGACCTCTTGGTAACCTCCTCTCCAACCCTACTCTCCATACAAACTAACAAAGTTTCAGAATAGCAAGAAGACTTGACCCTTTCAGGTACACACGAGTCAGAACAGGAATAATACAGAGGGCGGCGGGGGGGGGGGGCAATGAACAAAGGAGTCCAAAGTACTTTTATAGGATTGGTGTAGCAATAAGGAGCAGATTCTAAAAGCCAATCAAAATTAGGAATTGGATAGAACATTCTGAACCTGAGGGCAAATAACCAATCAAGGGGTACAATTGATGGAATCTTTGAGGCCCAGGACAGGCCCTAGCCAATCAGAGGGTTGGCCTGAGCAGAAGCTTCTAGGCCTGGGTCTACATGAGAACCTCACAGCATTAATTAATGGGACAAGCATGGCCTTGTAGAAGTTCTCTTATCGAGAATAACGCAGGTGCAGGTGATGAGCACTCAGCCAATTAACTACAGAAGCTGGTAGAAACTGTTTTTCTCACACAGGCCAGCTGCATCTCAAAATTTACACATCAGACTGTCACAAGCCATCTTAGTCCACTAACTCAGGTTTTCTTGACAGACCCCAACCTCCAGCCCTGTCCCCTACATCACATACTCGGCTCTGTGACAATTTACACACTCTTCCATGAAGATGGGAAGCCTGATTGATTGAGTTCTTTTTCGCATGGATGATCAAAATATGCATACATCTGAACATGCATAGGCTCCTTCCACCCTAATTCTGAATGCAGCTGTAATCCACTATCATCCCTATATCTGTAGGAGGAGGATGTGGGTTCTGTCTGTACTGACAGCAAAATTCTTCCACATGGTTGCACTAGGCCAACACTGAATTACAATAATAAAGGACTGGAATAACAACAAATATATATATATATATATATAAACCTTTATGTTTTAAATGTATGTGAGGGTGGAGATGCACACATGCACTTAAGTGATGGTAACAATCTTCAGAAGTTTTAAACAATCTGATTGCTATTGCTATATAACATCAAAGCCATTCCCTATATATGAAATGAAAAATCAGCACCTTTAGGATACACGGAACAGAAAAGAAAGAATCTCAGTGAAATGGCTCACAATCTTTTGGATGTTATGTTTTCCCTTTAAAGAAAGCAGAATCTTCTTTCCTTCCTGCTTGAGTCCTGCAAATATGTCAAAGCAGGCCTATAAATCAGCAAAATCTGCAGACCTTCTAACCTCTCCGGAGCAGCTTCTTCTTTCTGAGCCATGTTGGACTGCTGGAATCGTCTGAGATCAATACACCCAGTCTGAAATACTCCATAATGAATATGCTCCAACATTTAGCTCAAAGAAGAGAAGTAGGGATGTAATTGCCAAACCTTGTGCATATAAATACAGCATGTTGGATTTCTGTTCAATACATGACAGATTCCTGTTCGATACTGCTACTAATACAAACAATAATGACAGCATGGATTGCATACAGCCTACTATCTTCTGCAATCTCATACCCTCTTCATACATAGATTGAACTTGTGAAGGGGTTCAGTTCACACCCACCCACCCACAATGATAATAGTTGGATTACACACATGTCTGGTGAAGCAGCCCAGTGTCAAGGCCAAAAGACATTTAAGGTGAAAGTCAGGGCCAGTGCCAGGAATGACTGGGCCCTTGGGCACCAGCCTGGCCAGTGCAACTGTAGCTCACCACCCCTCCAATACAAGCAACGTGGGGCTAATACGACCGCCCATGTGCCCCACCTACCTCTCATGTCGTGTGAATAACATGTGTGCATAGTGCACATGCCTGCCATCAACCAAGATGGTAGCAGGGGCATTAGCCCCTTAGGAAAGTCCTGGGTGCCATCTTGGGTGATGGCAAGCATGCACACACAGTGCACATGGCATTCACACTGATGGGAGAGGTAGGTGGGGCAGGCGGACTTATTGAAGCTTGCACTGTCTGTATTGGGGGGTGCCTGGGAGCTCCCTCTCTGTGTTTCCACCCTAAGGAGAGGCCCTTTAGGGGGGGCCCTGGGCTGTAGGCATCCCTGGCCAGGGCCCAACCTGGCTACTCTCTGGCGCCAGCCCTCTTAAACATTATTAAAATATAATCCATGTCCAAATGGCAGTTCTTCCATGGACTAACTTTCTTCCTAGAGTTCTTTCCTGCAGAAAAACTGCTATCATATTCATAGATTG
This sequence comes from Rhineura floridana, assembly GCF_030035675.1. Taxonomy (NCBI): domain Eukaryota; kingdom Metazoa; phylum Chordata; class Lepidosauria; order Squamata; family Rhineuridae; genus Rhineura; species Rhineura floridana. The sequence continues at coordinate 71,260,847 of NC_084488.1, read as the reverse complement.
TTCCCTTTTTGCAGAAGTCACTGTGACATAGTGAATTGTTATAGGGCAAAAAACACATATGTCACGCTCACTGATTTGTGGCCTTGCATAGTTTTTAATGAAGTCCATTGCAGTGGAGATACAGAAGGAGCTTTAGCCTGAAGTAGCCTGTCATTGGTCTTCTGCAACATTTTACAGGTCAACTTGAAGAGCAGGCTCAGGTCCGTTAAAGGCGAACAGAAACAGAATAAGCAAGGGGTAGAGAAAAGATTGGTGGCCTTTCCCCCCTTTGTTGCATAAAGATAGTCCAAATAGTAGCATCACTGAAAGGACATATTCTCAGATTAGAATTTTCAGAGCAGGCCATGGAGATTATATAACTGGCTACTCAAAAAGCATTTTAAGCAGCTGCATAGGCCTGTCAGCACAAAAACATATTCAAAAGATGCCTGAAAGTGAAAACTGAGGATTCCTGCTGAACCTCTGCTGGAAGAGTGTTCCACAGTGTGGGACTGGCAACACTAAATGTTCTACTTCTGGCTGAGGCCATTCGGGCCTCTGTAATATGCAGAACAATTAACAGCTCTCCTGTAGATGATCTCATTTTGGAAGTAAAGGCAGGGGAACTTATTAATTGCTGCCCCTTACTATCTTCTGTTCTGTGCCTCCATACCTCCAGCTACCCCATGCATTAATGAACAATGGCATTAGAAACTACAAAAGGTGGAAGGCAAACAGGCACTCTTAAACAGGACATTATTATGGTCCATAATAAACATTATTCTTTAGATGCAGTTCATATCAAATATAACAGTCTTCTGCTACCTCTTACATGCCAAGAAAACATACAGAGCTGGTCCAAGACATTTTGCTACTTGAGATTAGGGTTGCCAGGTTCCTGGCCTGAGACTGATCCTGTATCTTTAGGAGAAGAGAAACTCAGCCAAGTGCAGGTGTCCTTGCAACTCTGTAATGGGAAAAACCACAAGGTGGAATTCTCCCTCCCCCCTGCACAACTTTAAAAATACAGAAGACCTATTGGTTTCCAGGCCTGGCCTCCAAGAGGTCTTCTGTATCTTTAAAAGTTGTGCAGGGGGAAGGAAGAATTCCACCTTGTGGTTTTTCTCATTACAGGGTTGCAAGAACACCTGCACTTGGCGGACATTCTCTTCTCCTAAAGATACAGGATCAGTCTCAGGCCAGGAACCTGGCAACCCTACTTGAGATGGAGTCGCAGATGTGTCCCCCTGCTCCCTCCAGGCATTCATGGTACATTGCATCTGAAGCTGGTCTAGTTACTTTGACACCTGGGAGAGGAAGTTCCACAACCATCTCTTCTCCCTTCCAAGGCAGTAAAGGATACAAGAAAAATAATGATGATCTAAATAACAATTGCATTGCACTCGAAATCATCTGCCTGAGGTGGCTGACTCACTCTGCCTAATGACAGGGCCGGCCTAGATTCAACAGCAGTTGTTAGGAAATAGAACTCCAAAAGTGGCAGAGTGAAGCAAGGTAGATATTGGAGGTTTTGAAGCCACTTCATCATTTCTAATTTGGAGCAGAATTTTGAGCACAATGCAGCAGACTGTTACAAAATAGATCAATTTCAGCCAGCAATATGACAATATTTATCTGCTGCTTTCCTACTTCATCTTACTGAAGCAAGAAAGGGTTATAGAGAAGCCTGCAGTGGAAACTGAGATGGGCCCAAGACATATTCCAGAGATCAGATTGATTGGGATGGAGTGGAGTTGGCCAGAAGATATTTGGAAAATGAATCCATTTATGCAACAATGATTTCCAAAGCAGTATTAGATGGGTCTGCTCAGCAGTACAAGTTGTTCATATACCTGTGCAGGTATATTAATCCATCTGAAAGTTTAACAAATATATTCCCTAATTCTCTACCCCAGAATCTCATTTTACAACACTTCACTAGCCATCTAAATAGTGCTAAAAATATTGTCAAGCTCTGCTACGTAATGCGGAGGCACGGGGAGAGCAAAATAACAATAATAATGGTAGCAGGTGAGGAGAATTCTCATTGCTTCCAAAGCATTCTCCATTATTAATTCTGAAATCTTAAGGCCTTGGTGGTTTCAGCAGGACTCTTAGGAAGTCAATTAAGACAAAGGATCTGAGAATCTGACCCTTTGTCAACTATGTTCCTGTCTTAAATAGTCGGGAGACGGTTTATGCGAGATGACAGTTTTCCTGCACTGTTGAGAGAGCACCATGAGATGCAAATGGCTTTCATTTTCCACAAAGCTGCTGCAAATCTTACAACTGCCCAATTATCAGCTGACGGCCATCATACTCGTGGCACCCCAAGGGCCATGTCATTGGAGATAAGCCCTGTTTATGTTAACTTAGTGTCAGGATGTACAGCATATGTCCATGAGGTTGGATAAGTGCCCTTTTGCCAGAAATTTTGTATGCTTGGTTTGTGCAGTGAAGGGCCCTGAAGGTGTTGAAAGAGAAGAAAAGGCCTTTCATATAGTTTAATCCAATTAAAGCACATTAATCGAGGTTAAGATCATCTGTCACATTATCCAGACACTTCATTTCATGCATTATCATCTCACTCTGAAGTCTGCTGTTCTTTTCTCTGCTTTCTTTAAAATAGGCTTTTCTTCATTCAGAGAAATGTTGCATGCTAAATATCCAAAGCACATCATCTTTTGGTTTGGTTTTGTGTCTTGATGAAATCACTCAGTGTGCTTCCTTATTGGAAGCTAAGTTTATCCTGGGCACTGGCAGTACAAAGAAAAAACTAACATCTCTCTCAGTTTGAAGTTTATGGGGCTACCCAAGCTTATGTCAACTAGTATGTAACTAAAAAAAAGTACATATTGGGGGTGCCACATACAACCAGAATTTGTCTTGGGCAGGATTAACCAAAGTGCTGACTAACAGCACATTTCATGTCATGTTGGCAGCACATTGATAAATGAAAATGAAAATCTGGGATTGTACAAAACCAGTGCTGGGTTTATGCCCTGAAAGGCAGACTGCAGATGAATTTTAGTCAAGTTGCATTTTATATCCCAAATAATTTGACACAACAACAAATCCTTTCAATTTTAGTAGAATTCACTTCCAAGAAAACTTACTTGAGATCACATGCTAGTGTCAAGATCTTACGGGCTAACGATCTGCTTCTAGAGCACACAGGATCCAGTAGAAAGAGAGGTCATCCCTTTTGGCTAGGGATGGAGGAGTAATTAATTTAGATTCCATTTCAAGCCAAATCTATCAAATTTGCACTTTGAGAAACAATATGAGAACTGAAACACAGCCATCCTTCAAACTTTGCACTTATCTGAATTTTGTGTTGCAGTTGTTTCCAGAAATGCATATATTAGGGGAAAGTGTGCATAAAAATGAATATGAGTGACCCAAATGCATTATATGATGAGAAAATGCTTGAAAAATGTCAAAGCTGCCTAAAAACATGTGTTTATTAGGAGAAATTTGCACTAAAATACTGGAGAATTTTCAGGAGGGTTTTTTTTAAAAAAATGGCAAATCACTGCAGAAGTGTGGAGAACTGAATTTAAAATTGGAAAAAATGTGACTATAAAATTCCTGGGGGGAAAGTTCAGTCTTTACCTGGCACTGAAAAAGTTGTCCATGTCTAGATAGGGTCACAGTTGGGCCACCAGCCTGAGCTGATGCAAAGCACTCCATGCCATTGAGGTCACCTCTGTCTCAATTAACGGCTGTGGATCCTGAAGAAACCCCAAACTATGAAACCGTTCCTTCGGAGAGAGTGTGACCCCCATCTAGAGCAGGCTACACATCACTCAGCCAGTCAGAGGAACTACCCACCAACAGCATCTCAGTCTTGTCTGGATTAAGCATTAGTTGATTGACCTTCATCTAGTCTATTATCGCAAGTGAGCACTGATTCAGCACATCTACTGCCTCACCTGCAGAAGATGAAAAGAAGAAACAGAGCTGTGTGTCATTGGCATACAATGCATTTCAAAACTCCATATGACCCCACTCAGCGGTTTCATGTAGATGTTAAACAACATGGGGATAGAATCAACCTCTGGGGGACCCCATACTAGAGGATCCACAGAGACAAGCAATGCTCCCCAAAAACCATGTTCTGGAGCCATCCATCCAAATAAGAACAGAAACACTACAATGTGATTTCCCCAACACCTAACTTGGACAGTCACCCCAGAAGGATAGCACGGTCAATGGTATCGGAAGTCTCTGAAAGATGGAGGATTAACTGAGTCACACTCCCCATCTCACTCCTGATAACAAGTCATCAAACAGGGCGACCAAGGAAGTTTTCATACCAAACCCAGGCCTGAATTCTGATTGAAATGCATCTAGAAATGACTCTGACAAGAACACCTGGATCTGGTTGGGAACCACCCTCTCAATAACTTTGTCCAGAAAGGGAACATTTGCCACTGGTCTAAAATTATTAGGACTTTTGGGCCAGGGAAGGCTTCTTTGGAATTAGTTTTACTCGAAAATGCTTGGAAGTTGTTTAAAAACACTATATTAGAAGCTCAACTGGAGTGCATACCGCAGATCAGAAAAGGTACCGCCAGGGCCAAGAAGATGCCAGCATGGTTAACGAGCAAAGTCAAGGAAGCTCTTAGAGGCAAAAAGTCTTCCTTCAAAAAATGGAAGTCTTGTCCAAATGAAGAAAATAAAAAAGAACACAAACTCTGGCAAAAGAAATTCAAGAAGACAATAAGGGATGCTAAAAAAGAATTTGAGGAGCACATTGCTAAGAACATAAAAACCAACAACAAAAAATTCTATAAATACATTCAAAGCAGGAGACCATCTAGGGAGACAATTGGACCCTTGGATGATAAGGGAGTCAAAGGTGTACTAAAGAACGATAAGGAGATTGCAGAGAAGCTAAATGTATTCTTTGCATCTGTCTTCACAATGGAAGATATAGGGCAGATCCCTGAACCTGAACTAACATTTGCAGGAAGGGATTCTGAGGAACTGAGACAAATAGTGGTAACGAGAGAGGAAGTTCTAAGCTTAATGGACAATATAAAAACTGACAAATCACCGGGCCCGGATGGCATCTACCCGAGAGTTCTCAAAGAACTCAAATGTGAAATTGCTGATCTGCTAACTAAAATATGTAACTTGTCCCTTGGGTCCTCCTCCGTGCCTGAGGACTGGAAAGTGGCAAATGTAACGCCAATCTTCAAAAAGGGATCCAGAGGGGATCCCGGAAATTACAGGCCAGTTAGCTTAACTTCTGTCCCTGGAAAACTGGTAGAAAGTATTATTAAAGCTAGATTAACTAAGCACATAGAAGAACAAGCCTTGCTGAAGCAGAGCCAGCATGGCTTCTGCAAGGGAAAGTCCTGTCTCAGTAACCTATTAGAATTCTTTGAGAGTGTCAACAAGCATATAGATAGAGGTGATCCAGTGGACATAGTGTACTTAGACTTTCAAAAAGCGTTTGACAAGGTACCTCACCAAAGGCTTCTGAGGAAGCTTAGCAGTCATGGAATAAGAGGAGAGGTCCTCTTGTGGATAAGAAATTGGTTAAGAAGCAGAAAGCAGAGAGTAGGAGTAAACGGACAGTTCTCCCAATGGAGGGCTGTAGAAAGTGGAGTCCCTCAAGGATCGGTATTGGGACCTGTACTTTTCAACTTGTTCATTAATGACCTAGAATTAGGAGTGAGCAGTGAAGTGGCCAAGTTTGCTGATGACACTAAATTGTTCAGGGTTGTTAAAACAAAAAGGGATTGCGAAGAGCTCCAAAAAGACCTCTCCAAACTGAGTGAATGGGCAGAAAAATGGCAAATGCAATTCAATATAAACAAGTGTAAAATTATGCATATTGGAGCAAAAAATCTTAATTTCACATATACGCTCATGGGGTCTGAACTGGCGGTGACCGACCAGGAGAGAGACCTCGGGGTTGTAGTGGACAGCACGATGAAAATGTCGACCCAGTGTGCGGCAGCTGTGAAAAAGGCAAATTCCATGCTAGCGATAATTAGGAATGGTATTGAAAATAAAACAGCCGATATCATAATGGTGTTGTATAAATCTATGGTGCGACCGCATTTGGAATACTGTGTACAGTTCTGGTCGCCTCATCTCAAAAAGGATATTATAGAGTTGGAAAAGGTTCAGAAGAGGGCAACCAGAATGATCAAGGGGATGGAGCGACTCCCTTACGAGGAAAGGTTGCAGCATTTGGGGCTTTTTAGTTTAGAGAAAAGGCGGGTCAGAGGAGACATGATAGAAGTGTATAAAATTATGCATGGCATTGAGAAAGTGGATAGAGAAAAGTTCTTCTCCCTCTCTCATAATACTAGAACTCGTGGACATTCAAAGAAGCTGAATGTTGGAAGATTCAGGACAGACAAAAGGAAGTACTTCTTTACTCAGCGCATAGTTAAACTATGGAATTTGCTCCCACAAGATGCAGTAATGGCCACCAGCTTGGATGGCTTTAAAAGAAGATTAGACAAATTAATGGAGGACAGGGCTATCAATGGCTACTAGCCATGATGGCTGTGCTCTGCCACCCTAGTCAGAGGCAGCATGCTTCTGAAAACCAGTTGCCGGAAGCCTCAGGAGGGGAGAGTGTTCTTGCACTCGGGTCCTGCTTGCGGGCTTCCCCCAGGCACCTGGTTGGCCACTGTGAGAACAGGATGCTGGACTAGATGGGCCACTGGCCTGATCCAGCAGGCTCTTCTTAAGTTCTTATGTTCTTATGTTTACCATCTCTTTCAGGCAGCCTGGGACCACTCCTTCTTGGAGAGAAGCATTTATTATTTCCCTGACCCATCCAGCTATCCCCCCCACCAGATTTTATCAGTCATGGAAGGCAAGGGTCCAAGGCACAAGTGGTTGCACAAACCTTGTCCACATCCTCAAGCCACAACAACTGAAACTCATCCAACGACATTGGACAAGAAAATACTCCAGATACCTCATCCAGATGATCAGCATCAATAATGGAGTCCAAATCCCAGCAGATGGAAGCGATTTTATCACCAAAATGCTTAGCAAACATGTCACAGCAGGCTTTGGATGGCTCTACCACCTCTCTAGGGCCAGTATGTAATAAGCCCTGAGACACACTAAGCATCTAGATGGCAAGCTGAGGACAAAATGGAGGCAGATAAGTAAGTTTTCTTCACCACCTTCTGTGCTGTTCTCACCAGGCTTCTTAAAGAGATGAAATCCCAGCAAAAACACAACTGAGGGTAGCACAAGGGCAGTATCCAGGGGCACTCCAAAGTCAAAGTCTACAGTCTAACTTAAAACCAAGGGGATCAGGCAAGAATCAGGGTCAAGCCAAGCAGTCCGTAAGCAACTACTGACAGGGGCAAGGCAAGAGACAGGTCTAGGGTCCCCAGGTAATCTTTAGGTACACAACGGATATATAGACATTATTCCAGCCTAGCACTGGGGTTTTATGCTAGGGCTGCTGAGCCACTCCCTAAACCGTAGCTGACTCTCATTGATCACCTACAGCCAGACCTTGACTTCTGAGGAGTCCTTTATTCCTGATAAGTCCTTTACTCCCAAGGAGTCTGGGCCTGTAGTTGGGCCCCCTTCCAGATGGCCTGGGTCTCCATCTGGCATCATAGGCGAAGCATCTCCCTTGGGCTCAGGGGTTGTTCAGCCTTGATGTCAGAGGCCAAACTTGTCCCAGGTGCAGATGGCCTGTCCTGGGCTTTGTCAGAGGATCCAGGCCCCTCACTCTTAGATGGAGCCTGAGCCAGGGTTGGGTCCAAGACTGGAGCCTCCTGGTCTTCCTCTGATGAGGACGCCTCTGACTGACACCTTCACTGCCACTCAGCAGACATGGACTTGAGCACGCACCAGTATTTGATTATATTCATGGGGAATTATTCTCACCTGAATTCAAGCTGTCTCCCTTCTTGGTTCTATTAGCTCTGGAGTAAACTATGTAGCTTTCTCACCCTGACCCTAACCCTAATCTAGAATCCATTCATTTGAAATGTGGTATTGGAGGAGAGCATTGTGGATACCATGGACTGCGAAAAAGACAAATAATTGGGTGTTAAAACAGATTAAACCAAAACTATCACTAGAAGCTAAAATGATGAAACTGAGGTTATCCTACTTTGGACACATAATAAGACATGATTCACTAGAAAAGACAATAATGCTGGGAAAACCAGAAGGGAGTAGAAAAAGAGGAAGACCAAACAAGAGATGGATTAATTCCATAAAGGAAGCCACAGACCTGAACTTATAAGATCTGAACAAGGTGCTTTATAACAAATGCTATTGGAAGTCGCTGATTCATAGGGTCGCCATAAGTCATAGTCGACTTGGAGGCACATAACACACACAACCTAGATTAGACTCAGGGCTCCCCCTGTTAATATCATATAGTCTTAGAAGTATAGGAAGCTGACTAATTCTGAGTCAGACAATTGGCCCATCTAGCCCAGTAATGCTTACACTGACTGGCAGCAGCTCTCCAGAGTTTCAGAAAGGGGTGTCTTCCAGGCATACTTGAAAATGTCAGGGACTGAGCCAGTGAACTTCTGCATGCAAAGCTGATGCCCTACCTCTGAGCGACAGCCCTTCTCCTTCATCTTTCTATACTATATTAGGAGCTGGCTAGAAGAACCGAGGTCAAAGGTTTTCCACAAGTCTGTGGAATTTTATTTTACAGATATGAATTCAAAGAAGACTTTTTAAGGCAAAAATTGTCCTAAAGTGGAGTTTAACATTGCTATCTTTCGTCACCACACTCTCTCTCCCTACAAATAGCTGACTCATGTGACTTTGAAGATGGATTGGGTTCCAGGAGGCATTTCTGGACAGCTGGGATGTGCAGCCCTTGGCGCAAGTCCAGAAAGCCACAAAGCCGTATCTCCCCTCTGTCGTTGTAATTAATGGCTCATTATTCAGAGATTCCCTTTTGTGATAAGGTTTCAAATGTTGCTGTAAATGCACACAAAACATACTCTGGGATCAGCTTAGAAGCAGCTCTTAACTATTTAACTGCTAACAGTATGAGCAAGCAACTAGTAGGACACCTTTGCTGTAATGGGAGTGTCAAATGTGAGGAATCAGAGCTCTAAACCACAGCAGGTATGTGTCAATAAAACAATGAGATGAAAGGTAGGCTCTAAATTCTCGAAATAAATAAATAATAGAAATCAGGTCAAGGGGGATCATGATGACTTGACAAGGATTCTGAGGAGAGCAGCAAAGATGATAAAAGGTCTAGAAAAGGCAAGTCCAGAAGGTCTGGTGGAACTGTGAATGTTTAGCCTGGGGATGGAGGAGCAAAATTAATGGGAAATAGGGAGATGATAGTTTTCAAATACTGAAAATGATCGGGGGGCAGCTAAAGAGAGGGAAGAATTGTTCATGCTACATACAGAAGATAGGACAAGAAGCTATAGTTACTGACAACTAGGGAGGTAGAATTAAGAGTAAATGTTATTTTTTTCTGTTTTACTTAAAAGTCAAGCCAGTTGAGGTAGTTGAGCTTTCTTCTTTATTAGTTTTCAACAATATGTTATGTGCTGCCTTTGCATTACACAGCATGATAGATCAGGAACTACAAGCTTTCATTTTGAAACTGTTGCGCTGTGTGTGTTTGTGTTGCTTAATTTTGTTTAAAGCAGCACCACAGCAAACAGAGTAACAGCTGATGTTGAAATGCGAGTGTGCCAGCGTGTGCGTGCGTTTACCTAAGAAAGCAGGCTTTTTCCCTGCATCAGGATCACTGAGACTGGAGAGTTAGTAAAATAAGAAAAGCTACTTTACTTATAGAAATATTTATTTATTTATCATTTTATTATTTCCATTTATAGACCGCTTACTATCTAAAAGATCTCAAAGTGGTTTACAATAGAATACACAAGGTACAATTAAAAAATCAAATTAATTTACAAAGCAAACAAACAATATACATATACATAAACATATACATAAACACAGTATAAAAGTCAGTGTTCACCAAGGGAATCATTTAGAATCATGTCTTGATTCTAAAAGTTGTGCTGTGGGGTCTTGCTCAAACTATCTATTAGAGGAGCAGCTCCTATCACACCACTGGCTAGAAAACAGGTTCACCTTCCACAGTTAGCTCCAAGGTGGTTTCAGGAACACAAGCTGGAAGTTCTGCTGGAGACCAGATGATCTCCTCATCTTTGGGTGTTCTAGAGCTTCAGCGGCTGAACTGCAACGCAGGTGGGTTGTCCAAAGCAGAAGGCAAGTCACAAGTACCTTGAGGGTTCTCAATATTTAGGGAAAATACTTACTGTTTTTATTAAATTTATTAAGTCAATTTATTAGGCTGATCTTCATAGCTAGAAAATATTAGACATTCCTAGATATTAAAATCCAATACTTGGCAGATGGTATCAAGCATATTGATCATTTGTCATATGCAAAAATGGAGAGGGGCAATAGCAACATTTCAAAAGCACTAGCATCCAAGCTGCATGCACCATGATAAAGAGGTGCACTGGGGTATTTCAAGATAACTTGTGAGATCTGTGTTAATGCAGCCTTTGCCAACCTGGTGCCCCCCAGATATTCTGTACCACAGTTCCCATCAGCCCTAGCCTGCACAGTTCTAGTGCTGACTCATGGTTGATGAGAGCTGTAGTCCAAAACACCTAGAGGACACCAGGTTGGTGAAAGGTGGTTTAATAGATGCTTAGACAACTATAGCCCTAATTCTATTTTCTAGATCAGCTGGTAGAGTCAAAAAGATGTGCATGTTGCATTCACATGACTTTGTAGAGCTTGAAGGCGAGAACACTAGCTCAGCATCTGACACAGCATGAGTTCCAAGTTTTCCTACAATGGCTAGAATTCTACTGGTTTTCTTCTATGTTCTTCATAGGCACAATTCCACTGTGGGCCTGTAGACTTTAGTTGCCTTTGAGAACTCTTATATATTTAAGAGAGATGTATAAGATCATGATGAAGTTGCTAAGAGAATATCCTCACCAGACATTGTAGATAGAAAGGCATACCTAGTTCTAACTAACTAGCTAAGTTGGAGGCATAACACCCAAGTGTAGGAGTTAGCCCCATGCTAGGAGAGAGCAGAGACAAAGGGATGTCTCCTCTCTCCTGGACAGTCAAAGAAGGAAGAGAGTGGAAAGGGTGGAAGGAGGAGGGGCAGGTAAGTTTCCCTAAAGATGTAACAGTCTAGCAACAGAAGGAAGTCAGTCAGAGCATCGCAGGTAAAGGTAAACAAGCCTATCCATCTGGAGGACCCTAGCTCTATCTCCCTTCTGGAGCATAAACAAAAGAACAAAACAGGAGTTGCTCTTGCCCCACTTCCAACAGAAACAACTTAAGATGCAGCTCTAGCCAGAGTGGCAATACCATTCACTCCCCACTGTGATCACAATACAATTCCCAATAGTCCACCTCCTCTGCTCTCTCTTCCACACCTCTCCCTATCAACATTGCTCTCTATTCCCTAGCATTAATCTTTGGTATAAGTTCCCGTAGGCCTCAGTCCTTTTGAAAAGTAATGGGCTCCTGCAAGGGTGGTTCAGCCATTATTATGAGGATATGTGCCACTTACTTTGGGCGTGCTACCTCCACCATCCTGGATTGTGTTATTTGTGGCCAGTGTATACAGAGCAACTAACATTAATTGCTTCCTGTAGTAGCCATCATCATGTGGCAAGCTATTCACAAGCATTGGCTTTATTAAATCTTGGGAGGGGGAGCCCTGTTGTGGAAAAACCCCTGGATATCCATGTCAAGGAATTGCATACAAACAGAATGCCACAAGGAAATATTCTCTATGTGGCAGCTGTTTCTCATCCACTAACCCTATAAACTTGCATTAGTAATCTCTGTCCAGAAGGTAATTTCTGTCTGCAGAAGTCCAGCAGTGCAGGAACCAATGGCCCTCAGTTTACAACCCAGGTGGCATTGCTCCTATTGAAAATCTCCTTTTCCTGCAGAGGTCTTCAGCCAGGAAGTGTTCTTGACATTGTATACCTTGTGTCGGTAACACCAGGTGGAAAACAATGGCAAAGTCAGCTCTTAATTTTTTTCCCTCCAGTATGAGAACTCCATGTAAAATCTGTCTATTGCCACACTGAATTACACAAACATGAATGGCACAATTGCTTTACACACAGTCCTGTGCCTTTACACATTGACTCTGGTTGTAGATTACATTTAGGTTAATGGCACATATGTAGTGGCAGCTTTGCCTTCTGTGATGCCAGATGGAGGCATCAGAAACCTTTCTCTCCAACAACACAGTAAGCAAATGAACTAAAAAACCCACACTTCTCTGTAGCAGGAAATGTTATCTGCACCATAACTTTAAAGGGTAGCATTTTAAACTAAGTGGCGTGTCTATCACAGTAAGTGAGCCAAAAGAAAAGAATGGAATATTTTTAGGATTAATAGTGTCTCCTTCCATTATGTAGCCTTCACAGATAGCGAGATCCATTGCAGAACTTCACTACAATGGAGATGACGAAATATATCTTGTTTATGAGAGTTTGCTTAAACCTCTGTTTGGAGTATAGGGAGGGTTTCTGTGAGAGATTGCTTTGCCGGGAATATTCATTCCTCTGGATGCATGAAAAAGTAGCTCACTCAGCAGAGTACATGTAGTGCAAATAATGAGGAAAAGAACAGTTGTTTTTTAAAAGGCAGCTATGAATTTAGGGATAACCAAGTAACTGAAAATGCATTAAGTACTGAATGTTCTGTGTGGTTTTGAGCCTTTCTAAAACAAGGTTGTGCTGCCTTGAAATAATGCTTGTTATTAGAGATAAAGGCCATCTGCACAGTACAATATTTTTTATATACAGAGGAAAGAACAGGAGGTTGTTGAACTGTCTGATGTCCTTGACTGATAAGAAAGGTGCAGCCATCAAAACAGAACAGTGAAACGTCAACTGGACAGTGATAGTTCATCACACACAATACATTTAAAGCACATTCAATACACATTTAAAGCACATGTCCTCCTCCAAAGAATCATGGGAACTGTAGTTTGTTAAGGGTGATGGGATTTTTTAGCTCTTTGGGGGAAATGACAATTCCTAGGGTTCTTTGGGGGAAGTCATGTGCTTTAAATGTATGGTGTGGACTTACATACATGCAATCCAAGCTAAGGGAAAGGTGAGAGAATACACTTTGCCACTGGCTTAGTGTGAGACTTCCGAAAGCCAGATATTTCAGAAAGGTTCAGTTCACTACCAAAAAGCATAGCTTGTACAAGCACAAAGACTTGCATACAATTATGTCAACCCAGCAGTAATCTCCCAGTCCTAAAATGTCTAAGAAATAGCTAGATTTTTTTCTGTGCAAACAGTGATGGCTCCCATGGGTTGGGGTAGAAGGATCTGTCAATTTTGGTTCTCTCAGTTTCTCATTTTTCCAATCTTAAATTTGGTTTTCCATATTTCTGCAGCAATTTGCAATTTTTTTAAAAAAAATCCTCACAAAAATTCTTCAGCATTTTAGTGAGAATTTCTCCTACTAAACACATTTTTGTGTACAGTCTTGACTAATGTAAACATTTTTGCAAGCAATTTCTCCTAATATACTGCATTTTTGTATGTTATTTTTTCTAACATATTCGTTTTTATGCACACTTTCCCCTAATATATGCATATTTGCAAACATTGCTAAGTTGAAGAACTGCATTGCAAAATTCGAATAAGTGTGAACTTCAAAGGATGGCTGTGTTTTGATTCTCATGTGGTTTCAGAAAGCACAAATTTGATAAATTCAGCTTTAAATGTGAACTGAATTGATTTTCTCCCCCATCCCTACCCAAGGGTCAGTCAGAAGAAACTGCCAAAATACAAAGAAAAAGGGACTTGGGGACTCACCCCAATAGAAGTTTTGCACACAATCAGGAGCACATGACCTGTATGGAGTGAAAGCATGCCATGAATTTTAAAAAATCAATTGCAGAAAGTGTACAGCCTAAATCTATTGTTCCAATCAGTGATGCAGCTAGGCATTTTTAGGCCCTGGACTTAAAGGTCTTGTGGGCCAACCCTTTAGATGGACATATGTATTACTTCAGTTGTAAAGGACACAGTTAACATGCCTCTTCCTGCCCCAATCATCATTCCATACTTTACAAAAGCGTCTGTGTCCCTGATACTACACAATAAACAAGCAAACAGTTTGCAAAGCCTGATAAAAAAAGTAATAATTTATGTATACAAATGTAAATGCACTGCCTTCAAGTTGATTCTGACTTATGGCAACCCTATGAATAGGGTTTTCATGAGGCTGAGAGGCAGTGACTGGCCCAAGGTCACCCAGTGAGCTTCAGGGCTGTGTGGGGATTCGAACCCTGGTGTCCCAGGTCATAGTCCAACACCTTAACCACTACACCACGCCAGCTCTAAGTTTTGCATTTTAAATTCACTTAAATCATAGCACCATCGTGACTACAAGGCAACAATAGAAACTACAAGGATACAATTAGGTTTTCTTCTGTTGCCCTGATGCTATACACATTTACTTGGGAAAGGCACCATTTTGTTGTAGGAACTGATTTTTTAAAAAAGTAAAAAATAATAAAATGGATTTCTGTAACCATGTACATACTTGGCTGGCCACTCTCTGACTTTAAATGTGGTTGTTGTTGAAGGAAGAGAAGGGATGCTGTGGTGACACTAGGGCTGTACACAGCCCCCCCATCTGCCCCAGGCCTGTGAGCTGGGCCTCTCAATCAGGCTGACCTACACTGGGCCAATCCGAAGGCCACCCAACCAGATCTGGTCCTGAATTCATTTGGGGGAAGGGTTAATGTTTAATTAGGTTTTTTTAAAAGCTAAATTAAATATATGGCTGGGAGAGGGGTGGGTGAAGGAGACATTACATCTCCATCCCCCCATCCGTGAGCAGGGAAGTTCAATTCTGCAGGGTGCTCCTTTGCTAGAGGCTTATCTGCAAGGTCAGTGCCTCCTCTGGTTCAGTGCCTTCGCTGAACACCCTGAACAAAGCACCTTGTAGGATTGATGCCTCTGCTGAACAGCTCTTGAGCAGAGGCATCAATTCTTTGGGGTGCTGCTTTGCTTGTGAAGGAGCACCCCAAAGGATTGATGCCTCTGATGAACCCCCCCCCCACAGGGTGGTGCTTCTGGGGTGGGGTATCATGTAGCAAGGAGAGTCAGGTGGTGTCAAGCTGGAAAGGAAGTTGGGCTGGAAAGGAGCGCCCCATGCCCAAAGGCATCTACTGCACCACACCACTCCTACCTTCTCCCAGGAAGATGCAGCCTGTGGTCAAGCAAGTCTCTGCCCTTGAGCAGTTTTCCCACCTGATGCCTGCTTCTCCTTCCTGCCTGATGCTCCTGACAGGCAAAACACCATGATGAAAATTGGTGGTGATGCTTGCACTGACTGAGGCTTTCTGCGAGCAAAATGTCCTCCTTTTGAGATTTGACTCAAGTTACTGATAATTTTACAAAACAACCAACTTTAGGATTTTCCCCCCTTAGAAGATTCTTCTGTGGGGTTTATCTTTCTCTCCTTTGGGTAGGACAATGGTAAAAAAATTATGACACTGGTGATATTGCAATTAAGGGCCTTATAGAGGGGTCAAAGTTAGCAAAAACCACAATTCTTTTCCTATCTTTACTTGCTTGCTGCTCACCCTGTATTTGGTGTAAATTAACTATAAAAGTGACATCCAGACTATGGTGAATAAAACCTTTTTTGGCTGAAATTAATAACATTTATAGAAGCAGAGAAATTAAAGATAACACATACCCTTGCAGTGCCAGTTTTTAAATCACCTCCCACTTTCAGACCTCGCTGTAAATCAGGGGTGCCACATAACTTTTTCTGAATTGTTGGTGTCTCAATATGGGTAGGAATGATTTTTTTTATAAAATTAAATATTGCAGCAACTACCCCCTTGGTGGAAGTAATTGGACTGACCTATATGCACATAAGCCATGTGTAGAGATACTCAAGGAATTCAATTCAAACAGATTTTGCTATAGACTTGTGGATTCTGATGCACTCAAACTTTGCTTGTGTTTGAACATCTCTTGCATTCAGTACCCACTTCTTTTAAAGCTGCTCATTAGCATTAGGTGGTGTGTTTTTTTAAAGTGTGGAATTTATTTATTTATTTACAGTATTTCATTTATACCCCACCCTTCCTCCCAGCAGGAGCCCAGGGCGGCAAACAAAAGCACTAAAAACACTTTAAAACATCATAAAAACAGACTTTAAAATACATTAAAACAAAACAACTTTTAAAACATTTTTTTAAAGCTTTGAAGAATTATATGCAATATATCACAAAAATACATACACAAACGCAAGCTGTGTGCATATTGTTCAATAATGCATGCATAATACACTCTCTTTGGGATTGGCCTTGGGTCTGGTCCAGAAGCTTCAGCTAGTGCAGAATATTGCCGCTAGATTGGTGATGGGAACAGACCACCACCACCAAGTGACACCAGTGTTAAAAAACTTGCACTGGTTTCTCATCTGCTATTGGGCCAGGTTCAAAGTTCCTGTAGTAACGTACAAAGCCCTGAACAACAAGCCCAGGATACCTTAAAGACACCTTACTCTTTATGTAGTGTTTTGGTCAGTGACCGCAATAAAGATTGACTGACTGACTTACTCTTTATGTCCCAGGTTGATCACAGATCATCTGTGGTAGCATTATTAGAAGCATGACTCATGACAACAAGGAGTCATGAGTAGTGGCTCCAACTCTATGAAACTCCCTTACATTAGAAATCAGGCAGGTAGGGCTGCTGACATGGTGGTTGAGGAGCTACACATGTACCATGTCCAAGCCAGCAGGGCCCCCGGAATCTTAGCTTCATTTTTTTTTAAAAAGTAAGTCAGTGAGACATCTATTAATGAAGTTAGAAAGCAAAACATGGAGACAACATTAACACTTTGGCACTCAGCAGTCAGCACTGTTGCTAAGGATGCTTAGTCACTTAATCACTTAAATCAGAGGAAAGAATGCTGATCACCCCCACCTGGGACTTAGGAGGGCAGGCTCCCAAAACAGCAGAAAAAAGCACAGTTGTTGCTGATGTTGGATAGTCTGCCTCTGTAGTGGTGTATGTTTGTTTAAGAACTTTCCTCCTTGTCCACATTATCTCATTCACTTCCCAAGTGTGCTGCCTTTACAGTATAAAACATAACTGGCTGCCTTTGGTATGGTTTACTGAAAAGGAACTTTCTGGAAATAAATGAGGCTTCCTTTGTACAGAGAAAAAAATATGATATTATAATGCCCCACTCCATTGTCCATGTCCCTCACACAGCCACTACTGGTCAGCTTGTCATCACTGGGCTGTTATTAATATTCAGTAACCATCAAACAAAAATACAAAACATAAGATGTATCAGCAAATACAACCATAACAATAATCATATGCCTTATAGTTGCAGCAAATTAAAATTCATATAGACTATACTTCAACACAAAGATCCTTTTGTTTATCAAGGGTGTGTGGGTGTGGGTGTATGTGTCACTGCACACGCTTAGAGTATTTGTTACTTTTTGTATATTGCATTTTGTTTTCTTCCCAGGAGCTCAAGGGTGTGTACATTGTCTTCTCCTCCCTCTTTTTTATCTTTACAACAGCCCTGTCAAGTAGGCTAGGCTCAGTAGCAGTCAGTGGGGTGTGGTTGCATGATTAAAACCAGATCTATTACTTTCCTTCTGAAACTGAGGACAGTTTCCCCACAGAAATTAAGGAGTGTAATTTTGGCATTACACTTCCCTCACCTGTATTATTATTTCTTGTGTTAGCATGAAGGAGTGAAGAGAAAGAGTTCAACCCTCCCTAGACTGAAGTATTGTTTGCACTTCCAGGTGCAGACTGAGCTGGTAGCATTCTGAACTGTATCACCAAGTTCAGTCAGGATGCAGTTTTTGAAAGGTTACACACACAGACACCTGCAATTAAAAAAAAACCTAGCCCATTAGGGAGAAATATTCTAGCCCGGTCTTCTTCCTGCTGTGCTAGTTATGAACTAGAATGAGAAGGAGCATTAAGCAATGAAAATCCCCACCTGCAATCAAAGCGATACAGTTCCTTTTACCCATATCATTCTACTGAATCCTCAGACCAGCCCTGAACCTCATTCAGGACAAGTCTGAGGGCACATTTAACCTCAGGAAATCGGACACTCACATCACCATTAGGAACTGTATCAAGGAAGTACAGCATTCAAATTTCAAATTTGAAGAAAGCAGCCTCTGAAAAAGAGAAATCTGCTGTTTGGATCCCTTACTGGTCTCTGACATCCCAGAAGAATATAAAGATCAAACAAGGAACAGCTTTGAGGCTTCAAGTTTGGTTGATAGAGAACCAGAAGAACTATGGATTGAAGTCAGAGACATTATCAGGGAAGAACGCAAAAAGACAATACCTCTAGTTAAAAAGAGAGAAAGACCTCAATTCCTGACTGATGAAACTCTTACAATGGTTAAAGATAGAAGGAAAGAAAAAGCAAAAGGAGATAGAAACATTGTCAGAACCGTAAATGCAACAATACTGTGACTAGTACATATGGACAAAGAGAACTATTATAATAGTTATTGCATAGAAATAGAAGAGTACAACAAAAAAGGGAAGAACAAGAGCGCTATTCCAAAAGATGAGAGAAATTAAAGGGAAATTTAAACCAAGAGTAGGGATGTTGAATATCACCAAGGGAACACACAGACTGACCAAGATGAAATAAAAGGAAGATGGAAGCACTACAATGAAGAACTCTATAAAAGAGATGCAAGGATGACAGATTCATTCATGGAGGAACCGCATGATGAAGAACCAGAAATTTTAGAATGTGAGGTGGAAGCTGCTCTTAAAATACTTGGAAGAAACAAATCACCAGGAACAGATGGCATACCAATAGAGTTGGTACAAACTACCAAGACTGAATCTGTCCAAATTTTGACAAAAAATTGTCAAGAAATATGAAAAACTAAACAATAGCCCACAGACTGGAAGTGTTCAATATATATCCCAATTCCAAAGAAAGGGGATCCCAGGGAATGCAGTAATTATTGAACTATTGCCTTAATATCCCATGCAAGTAAAGTAATGCTCAAGATTCTACAATAAAGGCTCTTACCATATATGGAGTGAGAAATGCTAAATGTCCAAGCTGGATTTAGAAAAGGAAGAGGTACCAGAGATCATATTGCAAACATACATTGGATAATGGAACGGACCAAGGAATTTCAGAAGAAAATCACTCTGTGCTTTATAGATTACAGCAAAACATTTGATTGTGTAGATCATGAAAAACGATGGAATGTTTTAAAAAATGGAGGTGCCACAGCATCTGATTGTCCTGATGCACAACCTATACTCTGCACAAGAGGCTACTGTAAGGACAGAATAAGGAGAAACCGATTGGTTCCCCATCGGAAAGGGTGTGAGATGGATGTATTTTATCACCCTATTTGTTTGATCTACATGCAGAACATATCATACGGAAAGTGGGATTGGACCAAGATGAAGGCGGTGTCAAAATTGGAGGGAGAAATATCAATCATTTAAGATATGCTGACTGTACCTTACTTCTAGCAGAAACCAGTAATGATTTGAAATGAATGCTGATGAAAATTAAAGAGGAAAGCCCAAAAACAGGACTACAGCTGAACGTCAAAAAGACTAAAGTAATGACAACATTTATGTAACTTTAAAGCTGACAATGAGGACATTGAACTTGTCAAGGATTATCAATACCTTGGCACAGTCATTCGCCAAAACGGAGACAATAGTCAAGAAATCAGAAGGCGGCTAGGACTGGGGAGAGCAGCTGTGAGAGAACTAGGAAAGGTCCTCAAATGCAATGATGTATCACTGAACACTAAAGTCAGGATCATTCAGACCATGGTATTCCCAATCTCTATGTATGGATGTGAAAGTTGGACAGTGAAAAAAGTGGATAAGAGAAAAATCAACTCATTTGAAATGTGATGTTGGAGGAGAGCTTTGCAGATACCACGGACTGCGAAAACGACAAATAATTCAGTGTTAGAACAAATTAAACCAGAACTGTCATTAGAAGCTAAAATGATAAAACTGAGGTTAGCATACTTTGGACACATCATGAGAAGACATGATTCATTAGAAAACACAATAATGCTGGGAAAAGCAGAAGGGAATAGAAAAAGATGAAGACCAAACAAGAGATGGATTGATTCCATAAAGGAAGCCACAGACCTGAACTTACAAGATCTGAACAGGGTGGTTTATAACAGATGCTATTGGAGGTCGCTGATTCATAGGGTCGCCATAAGTCATAATTGACTTGAAGGCACATAGCAACAACTGTTCTCTGAGGTACTGTGGTAATCTCTGGGGCTCCTTCTCAGATAAAAATTCCCAGAAAAAAAATCCAGTGGGTACATGAATAATGCACATATAACCTTCTGGGGAGTGGTCAAAATGCACACCTGTGATAGTAACACTACTTTGTTTGTTTAGGGTAATTCTATGTTACTCCATAAACTAGTGATGAATGTCTATTTCCAGCCCATGTCAGTTTCACACGTGTTCATTCATAAGTGTATTTTGTCCCATTTCCCCATTAATCTGGATTTTCTTTTTTTTAAAAAAGCACAGGAATCAGTATTATGCACAGGACTGCACTGTAGCAAAACTCATACAATTAATCAACAATGGTTCCTTTAATCAGATGTGAGC
Organism: Rhineura floridana; assembly: GCF_030035675.1. NCBI lineage: Eukaryota > Metazoa > Chordata > Lepidosauria > Squamata > Rhineuridae > Rhineura > Rhineura floridana. The sequence continues at coordinate 71,240,181 of NC_084488.1, read as the reverse complement.
TCTAGTAATAAGAATTCAAGAAGTGATCCTGTGACAGCTAAAAGACCTCATGTCCTTCAAAGGCATACTCTTTCCACATTGTGTGCTAGGATGTTTTTGCAAAGCGTGTATCTTCTGGAAAGCAGAGCAAATAGTGAGGGATAGATATGATACATTTTACAGTAGAGCCCTGGGGCACAGCAGGAAGAGCACAGGAAGAAATAATTCAAAGTGAGGCAAGAAAGCAAACAGTTGAGTTAGAATAATGCAATATAGCAGTATGAAAGAAAAACGAATGGATTGGATGGGGCTGAATCTGTAAGAAATTGTATTGTTATCCCCAGAACCGTTCAAACGGATGCACAAATATTAAACTGTTGCCCTGAGCACTACATGATCTACTGCTGGCACCAAATAACTGGCATCGTTGCGGGATGCAGGAAGATAAATTTCATAATATGTTGTTAAGAAAAGGGAAGAACAATAGGTGAAGAGCCCAATGCCTGTCAGGTTTAAGATGACAAGGGATTCCTACCCACTCCCCATCAGAACACGTATATTCTATAGACTGCAGGGAATAATGCTCTCCAAACATAGTCAAAGGCAGCAAATATGAAAATGTTTAAGAGGGTTTGACCCTTAGACTTTTTTTGAACCACCAGCTAAAGTAGGACTTAATTTGTCAAAAACAAGATGCCACAGCACATACTTTACTTGGCCGGATGCCACTATCTTTGACTCTCAAACCACAACTATGTGTTGTTGTATGTTTTTTTAAATGACCCAAACTGTATTCAGCCCCCAAGTGTGCTCTAGGTACTACACAGAATATAAAAAGGGTGCATTCCCTGCTCATTTGGCTTTTGATCTGCATTAGATGATAACAATAATGGGAATGGAAGAAATCAGAGATTTAAAATTGCAAATGTGTTGGAGGGACGTTATAGGGACACATCAGACAGACAGGAAACTTCAGGCAAGACAAAGTAATGCAAAGCTAAGAAAATGTTTTGCTGAAGTATGTCTTCTTGAAGAGACTCGTTATAGGAAAGGCAAAGGCTGTTTCAAACCTAGAGTGCGTGTTTTTCCCCAGACATAACAGACAAGAGGAAACAATGGAGACAAGTAAATTTGTGAAGACTAAGTGGAACCAGAGTAAAAGAAGACATGGGAGGAGACAGTGTGGATCAGGGAAGCTAAGAACTCAAAAAGGGCTAGAACAGGTGTGGAGAACCCATGGCCCTCCAGATCTTGCTTGACTTCAACTTCCATTATCCCTAACCATTTGCCATGCTGAATGGGGCTGAAGGGAATTGGAGTCTCACACAACATCTGGAGGGCCACAGGTTCCCCATTGCTGGATTAGAATCTCTGACTTTAGTCATTTAATGACCAAGAAGCATTGTAAATGCTTAAGAAGAAAGCTAATTGTAGTGATGGTGATAAAACACGAGATCAGCAGAATGTTTTTGATCTATGGAACCAGAGAGATACAGTAGGAGGAAGGTTTTTGAGAAGGTTTTTGTAAAGTAGGTAACTAAAATATTGACAAAGGTTTTAGCAACAGATACAGAGAGGAGAAGGTAGTTCTTGAAGATGCTGATGAAGTAGCTAAACTGCAACTTTCCTGTACTTGGGAAAAGGACTTCAGCCTACCATCAAAGAGGGCAATAATTGAATAATACTATATCAAAAGTTTAAAATTAATTGCAAAAATAAATATTAGTTTTCATTAGTTTTCATTCTGATTGAGCGAACTATGCTCAACTACGTCTTAATAATACAAGCAGATAAAACAAAGCCAGAAAACTGAAAGGAAATACATGGGGAAGTATGGTGACCAGAAAATAGCAATGATGAAAATAAGAAACCAAGAACTTTGTCAGATATTGTTTTCCACAGAGCTTGGACAAGTTACTTTTTTGAACTACAACTCCCATCAGCCCAATCCAGTGGCCTGCTGGCAGGCTGATGGGAGTTGTAGTTCAAAAAAGTAACTTTTCCAAGCTCTGGTTTTCCAAAGCTGGTATGAAAGAGAATAACAGGTTTCATTCCCACTGTCTGTCCTCTTTGTCTACCCATCCCAGCTCCTCTGTATAATGTCCCTAATATCTGACCTATTCCTGATTATCTCATTGTGAAACTGCTATGCTGCCAGGTTTAAAATCTAGTTCACAGGAAGATATGCCATTTCAGAGTCTTTTCCATGGTTCCCAATGTCATGGAAGCCTTGGAGGCTTTCTGACAGGTGTGTCAGAAAACTAGACAACTTTATTATTGTCAGAAAACTAGACAATGGCTGCTTTCACACTGTACTTTATTCCGTTATTTTGACAATTTCTTACCTGGTAATTTGCGGATTATTTGACCTTTCACACAATGTACAAGCTAGCTTCGGAATTCTAGTGGAACATAGTGCAAGTTAAGCACAAATTTATGTGTAAATGATACCAGAAATAATCCATTAGCAATGCTGGTAACCTGGAAAATCACAGGAGTTTTTCACTAGCTGCAGCCACTCACATAACAGGCAGTGCGTTCCCGCCCTTCAGTTGTACAGGGTTTTTTTTGCCTGATGAAAATTGTACTAGTATTCCGGCATCGGCACAGCTAGCAGCAATATTTTCAACACACACCACCAGGTTGATACAACTAAAGTAATTTAAAAAGTCAGATCCTAAAGGGAGAGGGCTTGCATGGCAATGGTATGAGATCTTAGACCTCCTATACAATGGGGAAAAGTGTGCATGTGTATAATAGGTGAGGGATGAAAACAAGTCATGTGAAAGACAGTTGTGCAAAATGCTGGTATATTGGCTGGGAAAGCTGCTGTTCCTTAACGCAACAGGTACTGCAGTGTGAAAGGAATATTAGAAATCGGAACAGAAGTGCTACCTTTTTAATCTGTTAAACTAACGCAATCAGCCCCATGTGTGAAAGCAGCCAACAGAATAGACACAGGAATCTTCTAACTCCAGCCAGAAACAACTAAATCCAGTGCCACCTAGAGATGAATTAGATAATGATGTTATCCACCCACCAAAGACCAAATAATATAAAACCAAATCATGGTTAAAGGAAGCAGTGGAAATGTAAGCACTAGATAAACTGAGAAGAGCAAGCATATGATTACGTAGCCTGCTCCTGATAACTAAATTATGTTTGGTATTTAGATAGTGTTACATATGCACAAACCCTAGGTGCCTGAAACAGATTATCATAGTAAATCATTGTATGGAAAGCTGTTATAGCTCAGAATGGATTTACCCTCATGATTCATATAAGATAATGTTGTTGCACAAGAAGCTTTATGCACCAGAGAGGTGAAGATATGTAGACAAATACTAGCCATTTTTATATGTAAAGCCTGGATTAGCAGCCTAATCCAAATTACTGAATCAAACCACAGGGATCTGATTGTGATTTCTTTTCCTTTACACAGTAAACAATGGTGCTTTATAGGCACCTAACTTCATTATTTCCCAGCTATAAACTTCAGATTACTGTCAAATTTGGGCTTGGAAGAAAATGTAGCATTTAAAAAGGCAAAAATGCAGAAAGAACCAAGCTTGATCTGGAACCTGGATCTTATGGAAATATTTTTTTTCCTTTGTTAATAACACACAGTGAAAATTTAGTGCTTCTATTATTCATCTGTATTTGAAAATAGAATTACTATATCAGCTCATGCCAGACACAAAGGATTTTAAAGCTAGGACTTCAGACTTCGCCAATTTCACAGTGACTGCTCAGTGAAAGCCCATAAGGCAAAGTTAATGTTCTACTGGTGATGTGACAAAGCATAGAATCTTATGTTGTAGTCACAATGAATTCATATTTCTGCCCTCCTCATCTTTGAGGATTCCAAGTCTATTTACTATTCAGATAAGGAGATATGGCAGTGACATAAAAGAAGAAAAACATGATTTGGTGATGTGAGTTTTAAGACTTGCTTTTTGGAGAACACAATACCTCCAATTCTAGGGCAACCATCTTTTTATACTCACAGAGCTACCATTGTGAAAATGATACACTCACTTCATTTTAAGCTTGGCAATTGGATATAGGGGAGAAAACATTGTTTCTTAGGTGTGATGGAACCAAACTATTTTGGACTTTGTAGATAAATGTGCATTATATTATTAATATTTAAAATATTATTTTTTGCTGCTTATTTGAACAAAGAATGAGCATTTTTTTCATTTAGAGGAAATGGTGGGCTTGCCTATTGGAAGAAAAGGTTAGGAATGGAAAAGAAATTGCTTCAGTTTGCATTTGAATTAATTTACTTAATTCACACTTCCAAAAGCAATTGTGAACTAAAACACAGCATGCCTTCAAAATTCACACTTCTATGTTCTTGCAGTTTTCCTTCTAAAAAGTGTGCATAAAAATGCATACATTAGTGAAAATAACATACAAAACCACATTATATTTGGGAAAATTGCTTGCAAAAATTGTATATTGGGGAATGCATCAGCTGTGTGGGGGTTAATTCAGGGCCCAGGCTTAAATATGATTGCAAAAAAAACACCATTTCCAATTGGGCACATACTAAGTCTCATGATAGACTGTTGTTTCTGTATTTTCTATACCTTATAGTTCTATGTTTCTGCATATATGTTTCTTACGTTCATGGGCTTTGCAAGTAGTGAGGCTGTCCAAATGTTGCCTGCAGAGTACTGAATAGCTCTGGGTTGTGTTTTGTTAAAGCACAGCAGTGAAATATTTTTTTAAAGAAGTTAAAAGTTTAATTTATATTTTTTTAAAATCCCACATTGGTCTGATTTAACAAACCAACAAAAGAGCTCTTCAGAACTCTGCAGGCAACATTTTGGACACCCACACATTGTAAGGTCTACTGGAGACCTATAAAGGTCTGTTGAAGGACATAAGCACCAGAAAAGAAAGGCTGCTGTGAAGCCACAAAGTTTTTTTAAAAAATATGTACAATCAAGAATATCCATAATTCAGCCACATCTTAATTATTTTAAGGTAAAAATGGGCAACAATAACTCTCCACCCATAAAGGATTATAGAGGAAGGTGAATTTCCCCCAGAAAAAGCCCATGGACCCATTTGTCTGTAATTAGACAGACTTAATAGACTTTGGAGAAGCTCATGTGCCTGTAAATTTCATCCACTTTGGCCAAAGAGGTAAAAAATGGGTTGTATCCAACTAAGTTTTACTCAGAGTTGACCCACTGAAACGAATGGACTTAAGTTATTCATGTCCATTAATTTCAATCGGTCTACTTAAGTTAGCCATGTCTATTAATTTTAGTAGATCCGAGTATGACTAATGTTAAGATACAGCCATATAATTTGTCTTTAGATTATAGTGAATGGGGAACACAGAGCTTAATTTTATTTAGAAAGGCTCAGATCATACACTGAAGTGGACAGAGCATAAAGCAACTCAGAAACGAATATCTTGGGGTCTGTGAGCACCCCTAGCATATAGCAGACATTTATTAAGAGAATAGAGGAATTCAGAAATTGATGTGGAAATGGGATGAACTGATTTTAAGATTAGAAAAACTAGAAACTGAGAAACAGAAATTGACAGATTTGTCCCTCTAGTAATCTGGCTATTTTCCAGTTCATAATTTGGCTGTTTTCTAGATCCATCATTGAGCCTGGATAGCCAGCTTTCAAGTAGCCAAATGTCTTTTCAATTAGCCAAAGCTGGTGCACAAACTATATTCATTCCTAGTGGTGTCAAATAGGCACATGCTAACACATGATATAGCTACATCTTGCATGAATGTAGGGAAACTGCATTGGAAATTATAAGCATGTGTGGTTTAGGAGAGAATGCATATAAAACACATTCAAAACATGTCTACAATTCAAGTGTGATGTGGGTGCATGTGTGTGTTAAAAATCCACAAAAAAATGGGACAATACAGTACAGACCTATGATTAAGCATGTGCAAAAGTAACACGGGGGGGAAATCTGATCTGCCCATCCCTAGTTAGAAAGCCTGCACTGGGTAACTGTTAGTGTGCAGGCATACCCTTCCTCTGTGATTTTTTCCATTGTCCTCAGGTCTAGGGCTCTGCTCTGTTCCACATATCTTCCATTCATGAAAAATAATTTTGTCAACTTACTTTTCCTGTTGTGGCATTCAGGTGCATGTGCACAAACATACACATGCTCTCACACACGCACACACGTAGCCTCCCTGACAAAGTTTGCCAAGCATTATTTTTATATGCTTTCCACCAGATGCATAAGATCTGTGTATTTATCAAGCACTGTTGCTGCTTTCTTATGAGTTTATTATTTGTATTCTTGCTTGGTGCAGAGTTTAAGATAATTTTAACTGCTTTATTTGAAAGGATGTTTTAATGTGATTGCTTCATGGAACTGTTCTATTATTTATTTATTTAATTCAATTTTTATACCGCCCATAGCAAGGCTCTCTGGGTGGTGTACATCAAATAAAAATATATATTTACATTCAATTTAAAAGCACCTAATCATCAAATCAACAGTTTAAACATACAACAAAAGTAAGATTAACCTAATAAACCCATATTAAATACAAATCAGAAGTAATTAGAAATAAAAAAGATGGAACATATAACTATCTTTATAGACATTAAATACAAATACTAAAATACTAAAAATATTAAAATGCTTGGGCAAAGAGGAAGGTTTTCACCTGGCGCCGAAAAGATAGTAAAGTAGGCGCCAGGCGTACCTCATCAGGAAGGGTGTGCCATAGTTCAGGGGCCACTACCGAGAAGGCCCTCTTTCTTGTAGTCACCTTCCAGGCGTCTTTCTGAGTAGGCACCCGGAGGAGGGCCTTCGATGTTGAGCGCAGTGTACGGGTAGGTTCATATCAGGAGAGATGTTCCATCAGGTATTGTGGGCCTGTGCCATGTAAGGCTTTATAGGTTAAAACCAGCACCTTGAATCGGGCCCAGAAACATATAGGCAGCCAGTGCAAGCGGGCCAGAATCGGTGTCACATGTTCCGACCGCTTGGTCCCGGTTATTAATCTGGCCGCTGCATTCTGCACAAGCTGCAGTTTCCGAACCGTCTTCAAGGGCAGCCCCACGTATAGTGGATTGCAGTAGTCCAATCTTGAGGTTACCAGAGCATGGACAACTGAAGCAAGATGTTCCCTGTCCAGATACGGGCGTAGCTGGGCCACCAGCCTAAGTTGGTAAAAAGCACTCCGTCTATATCACCGTCATCTCTTAGGAAAATCATCTAACAAATATTTAACATGGATAGTAATATTATGATGATGATGATGATGATAGAATCATGTAATTATTTCAGTATGGAATAAGACTGTAATCCTAGCCCCCACCCGCTGGTATTTTAGCTGGAAGATTAGGATTGCACATAGTCCACTGGCCTCCATCAGTGGAAAGGAATGCCATCCACTATGACAGAGGCCCCTGCTTCACCCAAATGAATGGAAGGCTATCACTGGTGTTTCTCCTGTTGGCGGTAGGAAATAGAAATGCCTGAAATTAGTAATTTTGTAGCAGGGTACCAGCAGCTTTGTATCTACCTTTGTGGATTCCTTGAAGGGCCCAATGCTCAGACCCTTAAGCTGCACTGTCCTGGAACTGGCATAGTAAAAAAGATACATAGAACCACCTCCCTACCTTCCACTCTGGCCAGCAGAAGCCAGCAGAATGTAGTGTCGGAATGCATTGCTCCACGCCAGTGTTCCCAGTAGGGTTGCCAGGTCAGAAGCATCCCAAACCCTGAGATTTCAGGGGTGGGCCCTAGTGATGTCACAGGGGCAGGCCCGAGAGATGTCATTAAGCATGATACTTTAAGCATCAACCACAGTTGCTTGGAGCATACCACTCAAACAAAACAAATTCCCTGATTGGAAATTAAGATAGAAATCTTAGCTAAATAATGGTGTTTCCAGGTCCAGCTGAAGTGATGGGATCATTCCTTCTCACCTGCTCAGACAGCCTGGGTAAGGAACATTTAATCTAGCTTTCTTGCTTCTGGCAAGAAGGGTTTAAGTGCACATTAAATGCGAGTTGGATGTGCTTTAAATATATTGTGTGGATCTACTTAATAAACTTTGTCTCCATGTAAATATTTTAATTAATATTGTAAAATGGAAATGAGCTATAAAGTTTACAGAGTGACCATGAGCTACTCACCATCTCTCAGCCTAATCTGCCCCTCTCAGGTTGAAAACAACAGAGGGGAACCATGACCACCCCAAGGAAGAAGGGCATACTTAAAATGTAAAGGAAATAATAATGTACAACCATAGTGACTGTCATATACAACCTGTGAAGATATTTATAGTACAATCATATGTTTGTTTATTCAGAAACAAGTTCCAGTGTATTAAATGGGGCTTACTCAAAAAGGGAAGCCTACACAGAACTGCAGCCTCAAGTGATACGGAACTTCATTCACCCAACCCAAAATTCAGAATCATGCCACTTTAAGCTGTTGTGCAACTGTTTTATATTTTATTTTATGGTTATTGGATTTTAAAGGGATTTATTTCTTATTGTGAGCTGCCTTGGTTTCCAGAGTGCAACCCTACCTCACAGGGCTGTTGGAAAGATTCCATACACACACACACACACACACACACACACACTGGAGATGTAAAAATACATACACCCCATATAATAGTTTAATGTTAAAACCAGTTGGTCATTGCAGAACATTTAAAAAAATAAAAACAAAATCAGTATTAGTTTCCCACATAATAAAAACTGTGATACCTAAGTAAGCCCTGCCTAATTGCTTTAAAAATGGGTTTGGAGAGGGAGAGAGAAATTTACAACAAAAACACAATTCTTTGCTATGGTCACTCAAAAGTCCCATTAATTTACAGCACAATCCTAACCATGTCTACTCAAAAGTAAGTCCTATTGAATTCAGTGGGGTGTACTGTGGGTATCTGGGATTAGCATTGCACCTTTACTCCCAGATAAGTGAGTATTGGATTAAAGCTTCATATTGGGAAGGTTTTCAAAACATTGCCCTCTTCAACAGCCTAGGAAAATTTAAACTTGTTTGACTCCTTCACACAAGAGAGAAAAAGACTGAAAGCTACATACTTACTCATTTTTTGAGATTTTCAGATAAGCAGGGAAAAAACAACAGTATTCTGGCCTTGCAGTGGGATCTAGTTACTGCCTGGAGGTCAACAAATCACAACCTTGACTTCACTTATTGGCTACAAACCTGAAAGGGCGGGCTTAGAGCAGCTCATTTAACAGAAAGGGGGGAGCTGACATTTTGGTGTATATCTCATTCTCCAGCATTTTAGTGGGAATGTCTCCAAATAAACACATTTTTGTAAGTTTGACTAATGTACACATATGTGCAAGCAATTTCCCATCACGTATGTTATTTTCACTCATATATTCATTTTTATGAACATTTCCCCCTAACATATGAATTTTTGTTAACATTGTTTGGTTGGTAAACTGCATAGTAAAATTCAAATAAGTGTAAATTTTGAAGAATGGTTGTGTGTCAGTTCTCATATTGTTTCAGAAAGTGCAAATTTGATAAATCAGATTTCTCGCCTATCCCTAGGCAGAATTAAAAACCACAAGCCACTTACTATATCAAACTCAAATGGATCTATTTTTTGAGTAAACAATTTCTGAAATCAACAGAAGCATGCTTAAATTTAAACATGGTAGCACATTTCACTGCACAACTACAACATTATCCTCCAAGACAGTATTTATTTATTATAATTTATTAAATTTCTATCCCACCCTTCTTCCCAGAAGGAGCCCTGGGTGGGAAACAAGGGACAAACACTAAAACAAAAATCATAAAGCATCTGAAAAATAAAACATCTGAAAAACATTTTTTTTAAAATCGTTAAAAACATCTTAAAAAACAATCCCAGCACAGATGCAGACTGAGATAAGGTTTATACTTAACAGGCTTGTTGAAAGGGGAAGATCTTCAGTAGGCTCCAAAAATATAACAGAGATGGTTCCTGTCTAATATTTAAAGGGAGGGAATTCCAAAGGGTCGGTGCCACAACACTAAAGGTCCGCTTCCAGTGTTATGTGGATCTCCTAATAAGGTGGTATCTGCAGGAGACCCTCTCCTGCAGAGTGTGGTGATTGACTGGGTATGTAAGTGGTAAGATGGTATTTCCTGGTCCCAAGCTATATAGGGCTTTGTATACCAAAATCAACACCTTGAACTTGGCACAGCAGCTAATGGGCAGCCAGTGCAATTCTTTCAGCAGTGGGGCAACATGTTGGTGATATCCTTCCTCAGTGAGCAGTCATAATTTTGCACCAGTTGCAGCTTCTAGACCAACATCAAGGGCAGCCCCACATAGAGGGCATTACAGTAATCTAGCCTGGAGGTTACTAGTGCAGGAACAACAGTGGTCAGGCTATCCCAGTCCAGAAACGGCCATAGCGATTCTTTAAAAGATGAGATTTTGTTTGGCAGCATTCAGAAAGTAAGATGCATGTTTTATAAAACTGTGTTTCACTATTGATCATGATGAGCAATAAATTAGCCTCTGAAAAATGCATGGTTAACTTGTTTTTTTCCCATGCAAGATTAACTCACTTGTGAATAGCTCTTTTCATTTTCCCCTTCAAATCTGTCTTTCTTCCAAAACAGTACAGAAACAAGTTATTTTCTTTCCAGTGCTCTCTGGTGGTCAAAGCAGAAAAAAATCTAGCACTATAAATTTGCCATGCAGCTACATTGGTCTGTTTTTGGATCAAAATATACACTGGCATTTTAATTTATTTGGTACCCAAATATTTTGTGATGCAGTCTGATTTGCCCAACACACCTGACACCTGTATAATGTGTATTTATTTTATCCTGTTTTGTTTTAAATAAGTAAAAATGTCCTACATTTTACAAGCTATACAAATTAATATCACTTTTTTTTTCTTATACCCTGATCCTAAATACATTGGGAACAATGTAGCATAAGTTAATTGTATGTTGTGAAGTACAAGCTTATGTGTATTTACTTATAAATTTCAACACAGTTTATAAATTCAACAGAGCTTATTCCCAAATAACAGAGCAATCTGAACTATAGAAAGCTAGCATAATTGACACTGGTGTAATTCACGCTGACTTAAGTTACTCCCATTCCAAACTCCATTCAGAAGGAATTTGACTTACACCACCCTTTCAGCCAACCTTTTTCTACCAGGTTGCTAGGTCATGTGTCTAAGGTGAAAGTGGTTTGAAATAGGTGCAAGTCTTTCCTTGTCCTGCCCTGTCCCCTGGCTTAAGTTCCACCAGCTGGGCCAGGCAAGTTACATGAGCATATATCTGACTCAGACCAGATGAGACTTATACCAGTGTAGTCCTGTAGATCTGCCAAATCCAATTTCTCTCATCCCAGCAGATTTCAGTTTGGTTTGCACTGTAAGTGTGCATAGTAAGTGTAAGTTATACATAAGTTGGTGTAATAGGTCCCACTGAAAGCATGGGAAATCTGAGAACAGAACAATAAATGAAATTGATAGGTCTAGTACCATGTGCAGTAAATAGCTACAGAGATCTCTGATTTTTGTCTTTATGGATTATTATTAAAAACAGCATGGTCCAGAGGAGATATGTTTGACTTTGATCAGAGACATGATGACACACTTGCAGTCTTTTGAGTAGGCCTTTGGTAAATACTCTACTTGTAGTTCCACATCTATAACATGGGATAACCATGATTTATTGCAAAGAATTGTTTGAAATAGGGCCAGTAATATATTATGTGCACTCAAAGTTCTATGTGTGGCACCTTCACACACCCTCCCACTTTAAAGATTACAATTGTGTAGCAGTGTGTCAGCTGCCAGAAGGGAGGAGAGACCTTCTGCTGGTGCTCCCACCACCACCACCAGCAGCTAGGTACATCACTGGGAAAGGTTTTGTGCAGGTGGATTTGAGAAGGGGGAGGAAGTTTTGAACCCCACATATGGCTAAGAGGCATGTACAAGAATGAAGGACAAGGAAGAAGGTGCTTGGTAGCTCGAGGGTGGGAATGTAGGAGGTATCAGAGTCAGAGCCCGGTGAGCTGCCAGTGACACCATTAGGCGGGAACATGATGGGATCCATTTTCACTTGTAATTGAACTTCAAAAAATCCAAGCTACTTGTAAAGGTCTGGAGGAAAACCACCCAGTTTTCTGAGCCAAATTATGAATTAAAGCAGGGATACTCACTTGGTCATCAGGTATTGCAATAGTTTCCTCCAATATGACTAGAATTCCTCACCCTCACTTCTCTCTTCCTCAGCCTGTCCTATAAAACTGGGATTAGGAAGCCAGGTCCCAGGTCACTGGATGCAATGTACAGCCCTTGCATTTCTTTTAAAAATTAGCCCCTTTGGGGAATTAAGGAAAACAATAGTGGCTTGTCCTTCTTATTCTCTATACCTTTCTGTATCATCTCAGACAGAATTTTGCATCTTTCTCCATGGTGAGATGTGCACTGGCAATCTGTCATCTCTCTACAAAGAGAGATGCACAAGTTCTATTTCAGATGCTACAGGGAAAAAGAGAAAAAGAAAGAAGTTTGAAGATCTGTCTGTCTTCTACAGAGAAAGAGAGAGAGAGATCATGCTCATATTCCATACCATACAAATATCTTCATAAAACGATGCTGGAATTCAATTACTTATGTATTTACAAAGCACAAACTAAGGTTTTTGCGTATCATTAAGCATATTCAAATTATACTAAACTGACTCGATTAAGCTTTTTTACAAGGCCTTCATTTTGCAGTTTTCTTGATTCTCATAAATATTTAAAACATACAGTTAATATATTACCTTCCCAGCAACTGTAGTATTGACAGTACAGTCTTGAAAAGGAACATTTCTCTACGTGAGAATGGATAATCTGCAATGAACAAGGAGAACATAAGAAAAGAAACAAGAATACATTGTTTCAGCACTCAGTTATCAACCTCAGTTTCCTATCGATTCTTCTTAATATGGCTGAATTATGTGGGGATCTATTAGAATAATACAGTTTCCATTTCAAACTCTCCAACCGTAAATGCACTAACAGCTCCAGCTTGCCACTCAAAGTAGTCTGGTAAACAGGAAGTGTGTGTCTCATCATTTATGCCTTCCTTGCGCTTCCTGTTCCTGTGCTCATTTCTACTTCCTGCATTTCCATATCAGGTGCTACTGTTACCATAGTCAGCCTTTGGGAAAAATGGACTGCCTTCAAGTTGATCCCGACTTATGGCGACCCTATGAATAGGGTTTTCATGGTAAGCGGTATTCAGAGGGGGATTACCATTGCCTCCCTCTGAGGCGGAAAGGCAGTGACTGGGCCAAGGTCACCCAGTGAGCTTCATGGCTATGCGGGGATTCGAACCCTGGTGTCCCAGGTCCCAGTCCAACATCTTAACCACTACCCCACACTGGCCATTAATGCACTTAAAATGCTACATGATAAGTTGGCTCCATAGCAAGTTCATTGCACTTAGATCACATTGAAATCAATGCAAAAAAGTAGTCATGACTAAGGCCACATCCTCATTATACATGTAGAGCAGTATTATACCACTTACAGCCATGGCTGTCCCCAAAGAATTTTGGGAACTGTAGTTTGTTGAGGGTTGCTGAAAGATGTTAGGAGATCCTTATTCCTATCACAAAACTACAATTCTCAGAGTGCTTAACAATCAATCCCTCTTCCCATGGAACTCTGAGAATTATAGCTCTGTGAGAGAGAATGGAGGCCTATGTGAGTGGTTATGCATACGTAATCTTCTTAGACGTCTTCACAGTCTTGGGCCTAGTGACCAGAAACAGTTCTCAGGTAAGCTGCACTTGTTAATTCTGCAAGGCCACATCTGCACCTTACATTTAAAGCCCTATTATACCACTTTCATAGCCATGGCTTCCCCCAAAGAATCCTGGGAGTTCCCTGAGAACACGGACTGATTGTTGAACCACGCTAGAAATTGTAGCTTTGTGAGGAGAATAGGGGGTTTCCTACAAGAATGCAGTCATCTGGGGTTTCAAGAGGTCTTAGACCCCTTACTTTTTTGGGAGCAGGGTCCCAGCAGGGGTCCTATGTCTCCAGCATCCTACAAGCCAATCAGCATGAAAGGACAGTGTTTTAGCCACTGAGAAGAGTCTTCTAACATGCCTCCTTGTCATTTCCTGCTGACTGGGGACAGTCAGAGTGAAAGGAGGTGAGTCAGCCACTGAGAAGACTCTTTTCAGAACTAACACTTTCCTGTTTCATCCTTATTGGCTCTTGGGGTCCTCTGTTGTGGTGGGAGAAGGCATTAACAAAGATCTTATTCTCAAACCAGTAGCAAAAAAGGGGAAGGTGAAAGGTGTGTCTGTGAGTATCAGGGCTGTGGAGTCAGTACACCAAACCTTTGACTCCGACTCCTCTATTTTTCTACTGTCTGACTCCGACTCCACCCAAAATTGCTTCCAACTCCACAGCCCTGGAAAGGGCTGTAAATGTCTTTTTAAATTGGAAGCTCTCATAGGAGCATTTTTATCGCTGCCTGAATATGCGCTGATCTTGGCGTCACAGCATTTGTCTTCATCTGGGTCCTGTGTCATACACTGACACACAAAATGTTTTCCATCTTGAGTTATGGTGAAATGCTCAACTACAGCTGACTTCATGGGAAGCTTCTTTGACATTTTGAATTTATATTTTAAAAAATTTGTCAATAAAAATTTATTTTGAAGTCGGAGTCGGTACATTTCTACCAACTCTGACTCCACCCAAAATTGCTTCCGACTCCACGACTCTGACTCCACAGCCCTGGTGACTATCATTAAGGGACCCTATACTTCTGAATTTGCCACTGTGCAACTGGCCCTAAGAACTCTCAGTCTCCTTAACAAACGACAGCTCCCAGAAGGCTTTGGGGGAAGCCATGGCTGTTAAAGGGGTATGATACTGCTTTAAATGTCTGGTGTGGATGTGGCCTAACTCATGACTAGCAATGGAATTTATTTATTTAATTAATTAATTTGTATCCCGACCTTCCTCCCAGCAGGAGCCCAGGGCGGCAAACAAGGCACCAAAAACACTTTAAAACATCATAAAAACAAATCTTAATACATTAAGACAAAACAGTGTTAAAAACATTTTAAAAATAATTTAATTTTTCACAGATTTTTAAGCAATTCTGTAGCACAACCTAGAGCAGGAGTACCCAGCAAGTGGCCCTCCAGATGTTGCTGGACTACAACTCCCATGAGCCTGAGCCAGTCAGGGATGATGGCAGCTGTAGTCCACAGTATCTGAAGAACACCATTTTGACTACCCCATCCTAGACTAATGCAAGGATCAGAGCATAATTATCCTTTGGATTTTGCACATCACCAAATTTTGTAATACACTTCTCAGCTTAAAAAAATATACTAAAATACATTTATGATGCCTGTTTCAGGATAAAATATATTTATAAATGTGTACATTGAAATAAATAAATAAATGATTTTCATATTGATTTCTTACAAAAAAATTAGTGGATTAATACAGAAACAGGATAGAAAGTACTTAACACTTAATACTAATTGATTTCAGTGAAACCTGAATGCAACTAAAGGCTCATCCGTACTGCCTTTTAATCTGCGATCTAACCCCCTTGTGTGTCCATTAATCTGCCAGCATCCATATGACATTCCTTGCCATTTCAGACTTTCTCCTAGCTAAATCCACACTTCCCCTACCTGCTATAAACCGATTGTTTTTTCTGTCCTGATTATTAACCCCTCTAACCTCTATAGTGTAGTCTTTCCCTGCTTTTTTGTATTATGGGTGGGTGACATTAGATTCCACCCTCTATCCACGCCTCCTCCTCTTCCTTCCTTATACATCATTCCTGCTTCAAGTACTGAATTGGGGTACTTCCTGCTTCTAGCTTCTGTAGCTGCATCACATTGCTTTTGTTAAGAAAAAAACCTACTCTTTTGCAATCAAATGAAAAATCAAATGTTTAATGAATCTTATTTTCACTTAAAAGCTATTTTGCAACATTATGTAAAAAAAGGCCAATAGTCTTCATTGAAAAAACAGCAAACCTGTGCATGTGCATTAATTCAAAAAGTCAGATATACATTTTGCGCTGTTCTGGAAAAGTGCAAGAAAAGAAAAGTAGCATTCTGGACTAATCATCGTAAAGGCGTGGACTTAGGGATGTAACTAATACAGAAACTAATTAGATTTGAAGAAATTAACTCCTGTGGGTATGGATGTGAAAATTCTGGTTTTAAAAAATAAACCTGAGCACAAACAGAACATGTATGGATCTGGAGGCCACCAACCAAATATGGAAAATGTGGGTTTTGAGGTTAGGTATGGATGGGCCCTATAACACTACAATCCTCATACATTTAATCGGGAGAAGGTCTCTCTGAATTAAGTGAAACTTTCTTTGGAAATCTGTATAGGACTGTGCTGGAGCCAAGCTAGTGTGTTAACCATATCTTATGTGTTCCCTACCGCATTCCCAAATGTCTTAAAGGTCCAAAACTTTCTTGTAGTTGAGAAATTATTGCCCCTTTAAATCTTCTTAATTTTATTCTGTATCTTGTCAGAATTGATTTGATTCCTAGCAAACTGTGAAATGTGACAGTGCAACTTCTATCCATTCAAACATGTATTTCAGTATTGATTGTTTGCCAGTTTAATTGATTGCTGTATGAGGATCATGCCTTCCATTTTGTGCCCATGAGTATTTGCTTCTAAAGCATGCAAAATCAGTGAGGTCTGTAATGTGAGTAGGAACTCAAGTGAATTAGAAGCAGTTGTATGAGGAATCAGTTGGGGGTGGGACCAGTAGGAAAACGAAAGTAGAGCTCTTGGTTATGCTGCAACAGACTGTTCAGTAAAATTTGTTTCTTCTAAACAGTGTTTGGAGTTCATTTCAACACTTGCAAATATTACATGGTGTCAGAAGACTACCTAAAAACATAAGGCAGTGAAAAATGGACCAGCTGAAGCCTCCAGGAAAGTTGGTGTTTGAAGGAAATGCAGCAGAGAATTGGAGAAGATGGAAGCAAGGGTTTGAATTGTACTGCATTGCAAGTGGAGCAGATAAGAAAGATAAGAGACTCCAGTCAGCATTATTTCTGCATGTGACAGGTGAAGAAGCAAGAGAGGTATTTAATACTTTCCAGTTTGATGATGATGCAGATAAAAATAAAATTCAAGTTTAGATGAATAAATTTGAAGCATATTGTGTGCCCAGAAGAAATGTTACTTATGAAAGGCACAGGTTCTTCACTAGAATACAGAGTGAAGGAGAAAGTATAGACCAATATGTGACTGATTTGAAGCTTTTGGCTCAGACCTGTGAATTTGGGGAGCTGTGTGATTCTCTCATTAAGGATCCCATAGTGTGTGGCATTCAGACAGACAGATTGAGAGTCAAGTTACTGAGAGAGTGTGATTTAACCCTTGAGTGTGCAGTGAATATATGCAGGGCAGAAGAAGTGGCTGCAAAACAGATGAAAGATTTTGGGGCAACAGAAAAACAAATGGATGCCTTACAGGGCAAAAGTACCTTTGAAAAGCCAAAAGTTAGCCAGCCTCAGAGCAAATGGAGCCCTGGCACTACTACCAGCCCCCCAGAAAAGGAAATGCCACAGAGGCCTGTAGAAGTAGCAAAGGCCTGCTACAAGTGTGGTATCAGTCATCATGACATAAATGCCTGTCCTGCATATGGGAAGGAATGCAGAAGATGTGGCAAACTTAATCATTTTGCTAAAATGTGTGAAACAGATAGAAAACCTGAACGCAGACAAATGTTCTCAGTAGCAGATACAGCTAAAAATGCTCATGATTTCTTCATTGGCACATTGAATTCTACAGCTCTGGAAGATGAATGGTGTGTGGATCTTCTCATAAATGATCACAAGTATGTGACCTTTAAGATTGACACAGGAGCACAAGTTAATGAAATGTCTTTAAAAACATACAAAGCCTTACAAGCTGAACCCCTTCAGCATTCAAATACCAGATTAATAACCTACTCTGGAGAAAGACTACATGTGTCTGGTAAATGTAACCTGGATTGCAAATATAAAGATCAAAGAGCTGAGTTGGAATTTCACATAGTAGACTTTGATGCACAAGCTGCACTCAGTCTCCGGGCTGTGACTAATTTAAATTTGGTGCAAAGAGTTAATTTAATGAAAAGAGCTCCAGTAGATCAATGGGATGTTGCAGTTGAATACAAAGATGTATTTGAAGGCTTAGGTTGCTTACCAGAGAAATAGGCCATCAAAATCAACCCACAGGTTCCACCTGTAATTCATGCAGCTCAGAAGGTTCCAGTGGCACTAAGGGATAAAGTCCAAATGGAACTGACTCGTCTGGAGCAATTAAAAGTCATAGTTAAGGTAGAAGAACATACAGAGTGGGTGAATTCAATTGTGGTTGTAGACAAGCCTGGCCGGGACCAGATAAGAATATGTTTAGATCCAAGAGATATGAACAAAGCAAGTTTAAGAGAACATTTTCAATTGCGTACTGTAGAAGAAATTACCAGTAAGCTAGCAGATGCAGAATTGTTTACTGTTCTTGATGCGAGTAGTGGATTCTGGCAAATTCAGCTAGATGACAACAGTTCCAGGCTATGTACATTTAATACACCTTTTGGCAGGTACCGATTTACAAGAATGCCATTTGGTATCTCTTTAGCTCCTGAGGTCTATCAGAGGATGATCCAACAGACATTTGAGGGTATTGATGGGGTCACATGCTACATAGATGATATCCTGGTGTGGGGGAAGACCAAACAGGAACATGATGAGAGACTGAAGAGAGTTCTGGACAGGTGCCGAGAGAGGAATCTGAAACTGAACAAAGTGAAATGCAAATTTGCCATGACGGAAATAAAATATCTAGGACACATCTTAACCAAAGAAGGGCTAAAACCTGATTCATCTAAAATAGAGGCCATCACTGAAATGCCCAGCCCAAGTAACAAAGCTGATCTTCATAGATTTCTAGGAATGGTGACTTACCTAGCAAAGTTTATCCCACATTTGCCAACAGTAACAACCCTTTTAAGACAGCTGTTGACCCAAGATGTTGAATTTTGCTGGATGTCAGTTCATAAAACAGCATTCACACAGTTGAAAGAACTATTAACAAAAGCTCCGGTTTTGAAATATTATAATGTGAAAGAACCTTTAACTCTTTCAGTGGACGCTACTGCTACAGGCTTAGGTGCTGTACTGTTGCAAAGGCCTGTTGCATATGCTTCTAAAGCAATGACTGCGGCCCAACAGACTATGCCCAAATAGAAAAGGAAATGTTGGTAATAGTGTTTGGATGCACAAGATTCCATCAATTTCTCTATGGCAAAAAAGTGACTGTGGAAATGGACCACAAACCATTGGAGGCAATTTTCAGAAAACCTTTGCATACTGCACCTCCAAGAATCCAAAGATGGCAGTTAACACTGCAGAAATATCAATTACAAGTGCATTATAAACCAGGCAAAGAATTAATCATTGCTGATACCCTGTCCAGGGCATATCTTGAACAGGGTGAAGGAATAAGTTCTGAAGAAGCCGAGGTTGCTGTTAACCTCATGTTCTCTTATTTACCAATCTCCGAATCAAAACTGAAAGAATTTCAGGTGGCTACTGAAAATGATAGCATTTTGCAAATCCTGAAAATGCCATTTTGCAGGGGTGGCCAGATAGAAGAGTAGAATTTCCAGAGTGTATACGTGTTTATTGGAATTACAGAGAGGAATTAAGTGTTCATGATGGACTCATTTTTAAAAGTGACAGAATCGTAGTACCACATGTTTTGAGGAAAGAGATATTGAATATTATACACAAGAGTCATCTGGGTGTTGAATTATGTAAAAAGCAGGCACGAGAAGCTGTATATTGGCCAGGTATGTGTGCCCAAATTGAAGAATTGGTACTGTCATGTACCACATGTCACACCTTCAGAAATAAAAACCAAAAAGAACCAATGTTACCTCATGAAATTCCAAGAAGACCTTGGCAGAAGCTAGGAATGGACTTGTTTGAATTTCAAAGAAAGGACTATCTACTTTTGGTTGATTATTATTCAAAATATGTGGAAATATGTTTGCTTGAAGACACTACAAGTATGTCAGTAATTTTACACTGCAAATCTATATTTGCAAGACATGGTATACCTGAAGAGGTTGTCAGTGATAATGGCTTTCAGTTTTGCTTTAGAGACTTTAAAATGTTTGCCAAAGATTGGGACTTTGTTCACACAACATCCAGTCCACTATTTCCTCAATCAAATGGAATGGCAGAAAGAGCGATCTAAACAGTAAAGAGGATTCTTAAGAAATCTAGTCTGAATAACACAGATTCTTATCTTAGTTTATTGGATTACAGAAATACGCCTACAGTAGATACAGCCTCACCTGCACAACTTTTAATGGGGAGATGTTTAAGAACCAGGTTGCCTACCTCAGCACCGTTGTTACTACCTCAGCAGGTAAAAGGTGACATACAGACACATCTGAAGAGAAGACAAGAAAAACAGAAGCTTTACTTTGACAAAGGTTCAAAGCCTTTACCACCTTTGCAGGTTGGTGATTCTGTTAATGTTCGGCAAGATTGAGTGTAGAAACCAGCGAGAGTGACTGGACAAAACATGACTCCAAGATCATATTTGGTTCAGACTGATGATTTAGCTGTCTACCGAAGGAACAGAAGAGATCTTCAAAGCACTCCAAGTTGTGAACCAAAAATGGATGAGACTACTGAGACTGCAACTGCACCTCCATCAGAGGTAGACCTATCAGAGTCTCAAGACAACAAAAGTGGAACAGCTGTAGCACAAAGTGCCAGTGATATACCAGAGAAGATTTTGGACTCTGAGTTACCTGTTACTACATCAAGAGGCAGAGAGATCAGAAAACCAATTCGATACAGACACTAGTTTCTATCTTTTTCTTTTTTTAAAAAAAAAGGGAGATGTAATGTGAGTAGGAACTCAAGTGAATTAGAAGCAGTTGTATGAGGAATCAGTTGGGGGTGGGACCAGTAGGAAAACGAAAGTAGAGCTCCTGGTTATGCTGCAACAGACTGTTCAGTAAAGTTTGTTTCTTCTAAACAGTGTTTGGAGTTCATTTCAACACTTGCAAATATTACAAGGTCTTTGTATTTCAGTTCTGCAGAATCAAATAATGATGTTGAATAGTCAAATTTTGGATAGACAGTGAATGTCATTTTGCTGCAGAGAAGGATGAGCTTCCAGAAGCTGTCTTTGGATTAATGTGGAAGTCTTCTAAGTTCTCCCTCCTCAAAACTAAAATAAATAAAATTGGAAAAATTGGACTAATTTTTTTACTTAATCAATCCAAGGGCTTGTCTCAGATGCCTTTTCCCCACTCACAAAGGAACTCATGAAAGTGTTTGTTCCTAAGAGTCTCATGAAGAGGGGGCTAAAACACTGCAGGGACAAAACTGGGAGTGTGGATGAAGAGCAAAGCCTCATAGATAATATGTTGAGGAATGGCTTTCCCACCCAAATTTTCACTCCAGAAGCATCTGTTTCCTATCCCGTATGAAATACTAGTTTCTACAGAGGTGTTAAAAATGCTAAAGGTGAAACTGAAATCTGAAGAAAGGGAGACAGTCCCCTGCTGAGAAACACTGAGGGTCTGGCCTCCATCCTCCACCTGTCAATTTTGCCCCTGCAATGGTATTTTCTTTCCTGAAAGCAAACAAAAGGTGCTGCTTTGTTCCAATAGCATTTGAGGGCATGGGAGAAACTCTGTGGAGAAAAAGGGGGGAAACATTGGGGATGTGGACAGGGGACTGACCCCCTCTGTTGATTCTCAGCAGGTATCTGCTGCCCTCCCATGTTGATTTTGCCATTGCAGAGTATTTTTCCTGTTCCATGCAAACTAATTAATTCTTCACTGGAAGACGGTAGAGTATCATCCACCTTGAAAGAGGCAGTAGTGTGTCCCCTCCTTAAAAAGTCCTTCTTGGACCCAGAAGTTTTAAATAACTATTGTCCAGTGGCAAACATCCTTTTTGGGGACAAGGTGCTCAGGAACGTAGTGGTGGTCCAACTTCAGGCATGCTTGGAGGAAACTGAATATCTGGATCCATTTTATTCTGGTTTTAGGCCTGGCCATGGCACTGAAACTGCCTTCGTTGCCCTTGTCGATGACATTTGTTGACAAAGAAATGGGGGCAGGGCAGCCCTGCCCGTTCTTCTTGACCACTCAGTGGCTTTTGATACTCTTGACCATGGTATCCTTCTGGAGCAGCTCAGGGAGGTAGAGGTTGGGAGCACTGTATTTCAGTGATTCTGCTCCTACCTCCAGGGTCATTTTCAGAAAGTAGTTATGGGAGACTTGTCCTCAACAATGTGGAAACTTTCCTGTGGTGTCCCATAAGGTTCCATCATGTCCACCATTCTATTTAATATCTATATGAAGCTCCTGGGAGGAGTCATCAGGAGTTTTGGAGTGAAGTGTCACCAATATGCGAATGACACTCACCTCTGCCTCTCCATGCCATGTGAATCAGGAGAGGCAGTTGAGGTGCTAGACAGGTGTCTGGAGACAATGATGTTGGCCAACAAACTGAAGCTGAATCCTGAAAAGACAGAAGTGTTATATGTTTCAAGTTCTTGAGTCCAGGAGATGGGAAGACAGCCTGGATGGGGCTGCACTCGTCTGGAAGGAGCAGGTTCATAGCTTGTGGGTACTCCTTAATCCAGCATTGTCACTGGAGGCTCAGGGGTCTCAGTGGCTAGGAGTGCCTATTTCCAGCTCTGGCTGGTTTGCCAGCTACAACCCTTTTAGACAGAGATGGCTTGGCAACAATACTCCATTCTCTGGTAACTTCCAGATTGGATTATTGCAATGCACTCTATGTGGGACTGCCCTTTAAGATGACTCGGAAACTTCAACTGGTCCAAAATGCAGTGGCCAGGTTATTGGCTGGGGGCACTTTTAGAATTCATATCACCGCTGTTCTAAAACAGTTGCATTGGATGCCAGTTCATTTCTAGGCCCAATTCAAGGTGCGCACATTCGTATTTAAAGCCTTCAACCCTGGTCTGCTTCTGGGAGGGAGGGTAGCATATAAATTTAATAAATCAATCAATAAATACTTAGGCCACAAATACCTCAGAAGCTGTCTTCTTCCCTACAGATTATCTTGGGTGTTAAGATCAGCAGAGGGAGCCTTCTTGATAGTTAGGTAGATACTTTATTGCAGAGTTAGCCATAGGCCATGTGCAAGATACAAACAAGAATAAAATACAAGGTAAAAACATATATAAAATTTACAGAGCGTGACTTAAAGAATCATATGGAGCTTGGCTGGGCGTTTGTCATTCTGGCAAAGGACTCTCTCAGTTTGCAAGCTGCAACTGCAAAATTTGCTGCCGCAATGGTTACAAAGTTGGAATCATCGGATAGAAGTGCATATATCATTTCTCTGTCAGAACTAGGACTTAAGAGATTTAAAATGGGAGAAAAATTTCTGTCTAGGGTCATTGAAAAGTGGACAGTAAAGTAAGTAGTGAACGATCCCTTCAATGCCCTTGCAGCCATATATACATTGGCGCTGGATTACTGGAATACCCCGAAACCTTCCCTCAAGATAGGCCGTAGGCATGGTTTGAAAACGGAGAGCCGTAAAGGCTCTTCTAATGAGGGGTCTATCTATGGCTACTAAATAATTTGACATATAATGGTTGAGTTTAATAATAGGATACCATCTAGAAAAGGCGGCCGACTCAATGGATGCTCGATCCTGAGCTGCATTATGGTTAAAGATCCAGTTACGTAGAGCGGTGTTACTTAGCTCCACTAGCTTAACAGGGGAGAGGTCGTATTTGGAAAAAATGGACATCCACTCTGTGGCAGCTCCAACGGACTGCATTTGCTTTTGCCAACACTGCTTGGCCAGAGAGGCGCCGTCCATGTCATTAAGACGGAGCCAGAATCTTAGCAAAGCAAGATCTATGCGTGCTTGTATTGAAGGCAGACCCAATTCTGCTCTAAGGTGGGCAGCCGGGGTCCCCTGGGGGAGGCCCAGCAATTGTCTCAAAAAAATGTTCTGAATTGATTCAAGTTTAGTTCTGGCCATGTTTCCCCACAGTTCAACTCCATATAGGATTTTGGGGAGTATTTTTGCTTTTAAAAATTTTAATCAACGGGGGAATAAGTTGGCCTCCCCGTGTGAAAAAAAACTTTTTAGCTGAGCCTAGAGCTCGGGACCCGACTAGCGCCGCTGCCTTGATTTGTAAAGTCCATGATAATCTGTTGGATAAGTGTACACCCAGATATTTAAAGGTGGGAACTTGTTCAAGAGTGGCTCCATTTAAAGGCCATCTATTTTTAACTTTCATAAATTTCCCACAGATCATAACTTTTGATTTAGACTGGTTGATAGTAAGATTTTGGGCATCACAATACTCTTTCAATTTGCAAATCATGCGTCTGAGCCCAATTTTTGTTTGGGAGCAGAGTACCACATCGTCCGCATACAAGAGGACATTGATCTTTTTGTCACCAATAGAGGGGGGGAAAAAGGCAGGTGAAGTAAGTGTATCTACAAGGTCGTTTATGAAAAAAGTGAAAAGAAAAGGAGCCAGTAGACAGCCTTGTTTAACCCCCCTTAGGACTGGGGTTTTTGTTGACAAGGAGCCCGTGATATTTTGACGTACCTGGGCTACGTTGGCTTGGTGGAGAGCCCTAATCAGCCAGTACAATCTTTTATCTATATTTGAATTGGCCAGTTTTTTCCATAGGAGCCCCCTATCCACTGAGTCAAAGGCCGCACTGAAGTCAACAAAGGCTAGATATAAAGAAGGGTTTGCTTTAGATCGTGTTTTCTTCATGAGGTGGTATAGTGTGAAAACCTGATCGATTGTGCTTTTATTTGGTCTAAAGCCTGCCTGTTCTTCACGTATTATATGGTTGGACTGGTCCCAGTCTTTAAGCTTATTGAGGAGCAGACGACTATACAGCTTCGATGAAATGTCGATTAAGGATATAGGGCAGTAGTTTGAAGGTATGGTGGGATCTCCTTTTTTAAAAATAGGAACTACAATGCTAGTTCGCCAGCCTTGTGGAATTCTGCCTGTGGTGTTTATATAAGTAAATATGGCAGCGAGTAGAGGAGCCCACCAAGATGAATCTTGAATTAAGAAATCTGGAGGTATCATATCCTCCCCGGGGGCTTTCCCTGCTTTCAGGGAGGAGATAAGCTCTCTAACTTCGTCAGAAGTGATTGGTGGCCAAGGCGGAAGGCCGGTCAGCTCATTTGTTATCTCCACGGGACTTGGAGGGAGTGGACTACCGAAGATTGAACTAAAATGAGCCACCCAAATCTCTTGGGCAATTGGAGAAGAATATGTGAGAGGCGTTGGGTCAAAATTACCCTGCAAAAGTTTCCAGAATTCCGGCTCATTTTTATCACGGGCCGCTTTTTCTAGGGCCAACCAATTTGCCTGGTAAAAAGCTTGTTTTTTATTTTTGAGTAGGGTTTTATAAGCTTCTTGATAGTTCCACCACCCTCTGAAGTTTGGGGGATAATGGGCCAGGAGATAGCTTTCTCTGTGGGCGCTCCTAAGTTGTAGAATTCTCTCCATACAGAGGTGTGACTGGTACTGTGATGCCCCTGTTATATTTGTACAGTATTTATGGTAAGTGCAGGTTTTGTGGTGTAAATATGGTAAGTCGAGAGGGGGAGTACATGGGTTGGAATGTTGAAGAATGCTGAGTTGTGATTGGCTAAGCATCTGGGTGGTTGAAGGTATAAATGAGAGAATTCAGTTGCTTGGGTTGGTTGTTGCTTCTAGGTTTTGGAGGGGTGGATTTGTGTTTAGGCGGGTAGTGAGGCAGGTTTTAGGACTAAGAGATATAAAGAGAAAACTATTATATTGTTGTGTGCCTCCCCAATCTCCGAGTGGTGAGATTTGGGGGGTCCCTGCACTTGTCCTGGGTTTGGTTTCCTTTGGAAAGAAGGTCAGTGTAGACTGTGGTGTCTTTATGAAATATGGTTTGTTTATTTACACATATTCCAATCTGAGCTTAGGATGGAGGGGTTCAAGGCATCAGCAGTCCAATATCCAGCTTTTGCATCAGTGTTACAGGAGGCATCCTAAAGCCATGGTGCAGAGAGCCTGCCTTCAGTTCCCAGCCTTTCTTTGAGACAACTCTAAACACACTCAAAGCACAAACCTCTGCTAGCCGCCAGGAGGGGGTTGAAGGCTCTCTTGAAGAGTTTCAATGACAAAAGGATCTTCCTGGCCCATTCACCAGTTGCTGGACACTTGAAAGACCCATTAACAACCTGGCCACTCTATTAGCTTAACAAAAGCAATTGCAGCAGAGCCAGCCCCTCACCCCAAGGCACAGGATTCCAAATCAGAGGCTGGAAGTGGACCCACAGGAATCATCCATTTCAATCCCCAAACTCACAAAAATATGTAACCACATGCATGTTGACTGAACTTAAAGTAATCTCATTTATTCCTTGTGTTAACAAATAAATAGTTTTGGTTTAACAACACGCCTAATCCTTGGCTGGGATATTACAGACCTGAAGGGTGGGCAGAGCAAACACCAAAGCTGGGAACAGTCTCAATGGTGGCAGTCGTGAAGGGATAGTGTAACAGCAGCAGGTATCCAAAGCAACCCAGGGCTGTAATATTTAAAAGCAGAAAGATACAGGGTGTTTGTGGCCTGTAAGTGCACCCAGACAGTATGTAGCAATCTATGGAGGAGACTAAGGCACAGTTTCAGGGCAGTATTGCATTACAGAGTGTCAGGTGGTGGTGCCTAGTAGTGGGATCATGAGAGACCTGTGCTGGGGTCAGTGTGAGAGATCCATTACAAGACCAGACCCAGAGTAGGGGTCTGAGAGGCTAATATCCAGTTTGCACTGAGGTCCTCTGAAATCCAAGGCAGGGTTAGACAAATTATTGTGCCATCCTTATTTAGCTGTACCTAAGTTCTTTAAAAGGCATTCCAGAAAAATGACCTAATTTTAATATATTCCAAAAATCTGCCTGTAAATGAACTGACTCTACAATAGGGCAGCAGAATAGCGGTCTCCCAATCCCATGGTTTCAGAGGGAGACATTTTTTATGGTATGGTCACTCTGTCCCAGTTCATTCATCTCTGCTTTTCCAGATTCCTGCTGTTAAACTTTTGATGGGTAGTGCTAGCTGCCTCTCTATGAACACAAAGACTCACCTCAGAAAGAATTTGGATATGTTTCAGTGTCACAAATGGTGATTTAAAATGCAGAAGGATTTTTAACATAGTATTTTATTTTATTTTTAAGTCTTCATTTTACTTGAAAGGATCCTCTCCCAACACTTTCTAGACAATCTAAATCCTGGATTCAATCTTAGTGAACCATTACAATGACAGGCAGGTTTAAGGGTGTTCCTGGCAAAATGCCTTCTGGTGGGCCTCCTCCTTATCTGTTGCTGGTGGTAGTGGCAAACAACAGGTGTGCTGCATTCTACAGTGGCTGCTTATAAACTGCCTACCATTTTAATTCTCCATAATGTCTTCCACACAGAATTGGTTTGGGGCAATTAAAATGACCACCCTACTGGTGGTGATGGTTGTGAGAATAATGTCAACATCTGTTGTTATTGCTGCTGCTGTTATATACCTCTTACTGCCAAAATAGATTTCTAAACACTTTCCAGGTATAAAAACCCATGACACAAACATTCAAATATAAGCATCCATATGCAATAAAAGAATCCCATTAAAATAACATGACAATTAAAACAAAAGACTTAGGTTGGGAGATCAAGGGAATGCCTGTGTAAACAGGGGCACCTTGAAGAGCCGGCAGAATGCCAACAAAAATGAGGCCTCTCTTATTTCAGCAGGAAGCACAATCCATAACACTGGCACCACCAGTGTAAAACATCCACCTCCACATCACCACAAGCCAATTATCATTAGGCTTTGGCAAGACCATTCGCTCCAGAGTGATACTATGTCAGAGGCATTATGCATAATACAAATGGCAGGTAGCTCACAGACCCAGCCACCTGGCTAGGTCTGGCCTCAGCAGTTGCCCCTGCCAGGGTTCTAGGCTCCCAGTAGCTGCTGAAAAATGCTAAGGGCTGACACAGGCCCTTATTACAAATTAACATACCTGATGTCATGAGAAATTATTTGAAGGCAGAGCCAAATTAGTTGTGACTCAGAAGCTTTGTGATAAAGAGCTCCTGTGGTTTGGTTTGGTTTACTAATTAGCAATCCCACATTACTATTTGAATAAGAGGGGTGCCAAATACTTTCATTATGGCCCATCTCCCCAGTGTATACTACCCCAAACTGGTATTAGCTCCATGGGGAGAACGAGGGAATGATGACTGTGGCAATGGTTTTTGCTGGGAAGAACACTTTGGAAGAGGTAGTAGGCTGGCCTGCCCCTCTCAATCCCTGCCTCAAAGTAGCCCCTTCTGTAAAACACAGGGAAATGCAAAATAAATAAAATAGACGCACCTCCAAAATGAGATGACGCAGGGAAAGAAATTGGGAAGACAGGAGGGAGCTAAAAATATATCCAGAGAGTTAATTGTATACAGAGGGGGCAATGACTCAATCAAAAGTGTTAATTTGCTTGAAAACCTTTTTCTGCAGAATATAGATGGATCATGTTTGAGTTAACACATTTATAAGCCACAACTCTATTCAGATATGCCATTTTTCACATCATATAATTATCTCATGTGTTATACTTGAACTGATATGCTACTCTCTTAGTATAGTTAAGTGATACTTTAAAATTATTTAATTAATTACATGCATATCCTGCTTTTCCTTCAAGAAGCTCAATGTGGCATACATGGTGCCTTCTCTATTTTATTCTCACAACAATCATGTGTGGTGGGTTAGGCTGAGAGTTTATGAGTGGCCTTAAGTCACCCAGTGATCTTCATGGCCAGACAGGGATTTGAGCCCAGACTCTCCTCAGTCTTAGTCTTGCTTTCTGACCACTATACTACATGATGGAGTACTTTATTAAGGAAAAAGTTGGGTCCAAATGAGCAAGAGATGTTACTTCAAAACGTGCTAACAATAGCAGAAGAAAGGGCCGTTTGATTCCAGAAGAACTGATAGACATGGGAGTGGGAAACAGTCCATAAGTATGTTCTGCAAATCCCATCAAATTTTGTTTGGCATGGAAAACCACCTTCTGCAATCCTAAGGTCAACAGTCTGTCTGCACTCACCTGAGCAATATCTAATAAAGGCTACAATCCTATATATACACTTATTTGGGAGTAAGTCCTCTTGAACACAGAAGGAGGCTTGCTTCTGAATGACAAATATAGGATAGCATGTAAAATATGGATTTATACCATACGATAATGAGTAGTCTAGTGAACCAGAGTAAGTTGAATATATTTCAGCAACACACAGAAGGCCAAATCAAACATTTTAATGCAAAATTAGCATTTGAGGAGGGAGTTAATACCCTCTGGAAAAAGAAATCTGGAAAGTTGCATTTTTGAGTCTTTCTATGACTGTTTGCAACCACTGTGCTCCCCTCAACTGTTACTCCTCACTGACCACCAGTAAAAAAGCAACTGGCAATCTATGATGTGTTACTCATGAGGAGACCAGAAGCCTGTTTGAATGAATAATGCTACCAAGCAGAGTTACAAAGAAATCACAGCAGACTTTGAAGCTCTGCGAAGGAAATTTAATTACTTCAGGCCACAAATAGTCTTCTCTTCCATCCTCCCAGTACTTAGAAGAGGAGTAGAATGGGAAAGAAATATATTCCAGATGAATGACTGGCTATAAAGGTGGTTCCAATAAGAGAGGGCCATGGGCTACACTTCCTTGAAGATGGACTGTTGGCAAGTGATGGGTTGCACCTCACAAGGAAGAATATGTTTAGCCACAGCATGGATAACTTCGTCAGGAGGACTTTAAAGAGAAATCTAAGGGGGAGGGAGATGTAATCTTAGAAGTAAAGATTGATGAAGTCTTATACACAGGAACTGAGAGAACAACTCTAATGGGGCCCAATAATAGTCTTCATAAAAATGTAGGAGTGAAGCCAGATCATAATTCACATGGTCTTCAACGTCTGTATACTAATGCCCAGAGTATGGGAAACAAACAGGATGAACTTGAACTCTTAATACAGGAGGGTACACATGACGATAGGTATAACTGAAACTTGATAGGATGACTCCCATGACTGGAATAAGCAACTGAAGGATATAACTTGTTCAAAAAGAACAGAAGAAACAGAAAGGGAGGCAGAGTCACAGTATATGTTAAAAACATATATTCCTGCACAGAAATACAGGAGGATAAGCATGGTAGCTCCACCAACAGTATGTGGATTAAAATAAATGGTGCAAGGAATAAAAGGAACATGGTGGTTGGAGTCTTCTATCATCCACCCGATCAAGGAGAAGACAAGAATGAAACTTTTGAAAACAAAATTGCCAATGTTTCAAAGAAACATGATGTAGTTGTAATGGGGGACTTCAATACCCTGACATCTGTTGGGAGACAAATGCTGCCAAACACGGCCCCTCCACAAAATTCCTGACTTGTGTTGGAGATAACTTTCTCCTACAGAAAGTGGAGGAAGCTACCAGAGGATCAGCTATCCCTGACTTAATTCTAACCCATAGAGATGACTTTGTGGATGAAGTGGCAGTTACTGGAACTCTGGGGGAAAGTGACCACGTTATACTTGAGTTCCTGATTTTAAACGAAGCAAAAGCTGAGAGTAGCCATACACATACGCTGAACTTCGGGAAAGCCAATTTTAATAAACTCAAAACAATGATAAGTAAGGTTCCATGGAAGCAACCCTAATGAGAAAAAAAATCCAAGATGGATGGGAGTTTCTAAAAAAGGAAATTCAAGGCACAATGGCAAACAATTCCATCAAGGAAAAAGGGGGTGAGAAGAAGCCAATGTGGCTTCACAAAAAGCCTAGAGATGACCGGAAAACAAAAAAAGGGCACATACAGGAAGTGGAAGGAAGGCCAGGCCACAAAGGAAGAGTATACATAGGTAGCATGGAATTGCAGGGATGGTGTCAGGAAGGCGAAAGCTGAGAATGAGATGAGGTTGGTAAGGGATGCTAAAAGAAACAAAAAAGCTTGTCTTCAGGTACATCCATACTAAAAGACAGAGAAAATAAATGGTGGTACAGATGACAAAGAAAAGGCAAAAGTGCTTGATTCCTACTTTGGCTCAGTGTTCTCTCAAAAGAGGGTCTATGACCTTCCTGGCATATGTGAAGTTGAAGGTGCAGGATATCAGATTGAGATTGATAGACAAATGGTCAAGGAATACTTAATCACTTTGAATGAGTTGAAATTTTCAGGACCTGATGAACTGCATTCCAGAGTATTGATGGAACTGGCTGAAGAACTCTCAGAACCACTGTCTATTATCTTTGTGAAATTGTGGAGGATGGGTGAAGTGCCGGATGAGTGGAGAAGGGCTAATGTTGTTCTTATCTTCAAAAAGGGCAAAAAGGAGAAACCTGGAAACTACAGGCCAGTTAGCCTGACATCAATCCCTAGGAAAATTCAGGACAGATTTTAAAGTGGTCAGTCTGTACCTTGAAAACAATGCAGTGATTATTAGAAGCTAACATGAATTTGTCAAGAACAAATCCTGCCATACTGATCTTATCTCATTTTTTTATTGTGTAACCAACCTGTAAACTGTGGGAATGATGTGGATATAATATATCTTGACGTCAGCAAAGCTTTTGATGAAGTGCCTCATGATATTCTGATTAGCCAGCTAGCTAAATGTGGGCTGGATAGAACAGCTATCAGATGGATCCACAGTTGGCTACAGAATCATACTCAAAGAGTGTTTATCAATGGTTCCTTCTGAAACTGGGGAGAGATAATGAGTGGGGTAGTGCAGGGCTCAGCCCCAGGCACAGTGCTCTTCAACATTTTTATTAATGATTTGGATGAGGAAGTACAGGAAATGGTTATCAAATTTGCAGATGATACAAAAAGGATAATTAATACCCTGGAAGACAGAAACAAAATTCAAAGTGATCTTGATAGACTGGAGCATTGGGCTGAAAACCACAGAACGAAATTTAACAGGTATAAATGCAAAGTTCTACACTTAGGAAAAAGAAATCGAATGCAAAGCAATAAGATGGGGAATACCTGGCTCAGCAATACTACGTGCGAGAAGAATCTTCGAATTGTTGTTGATCACACGCTGAATATGAGCCAACAGTGTGATGTGGTTACAAAAAAAGCAAATGCTATTTTAGGCTGCATTAACAGAAGTATATTGACCAATTTGTGTGAAGTACTAGTTCTCTTCTAGCTAACTCTAGTTAGGCCTCATCTTGAGTACTGCATCCAGTTCTGGATACTGCACTTTAAGAAGGATGTAGACAAACTGAAACGGGTTCAGAGGAAGGGAACAAGGATGATCAGGTACAGGAAACAAAACCCTATGAGGAGAGACTGAAAGAACTGGGCATGTTTAGCCTTGAGAAGAGAAAACTGAGGAGAGATATGATAGCTCTCTTCAAGTACTTTAAAGTGTCCCACTCGAAGCCAAGAAATCCAGGCGCACTCGGTTTTGTGTTTCTTTTTATTAAGGTTACAGCAACCTCAAAGGCTTTTTGACTTATTCATCTAACTAAGCTTTCTAGGAACTACTTTCCCTTTCTAACTCTGACTAAAGGTCTTCGCAGCCACAGACATTGACGCAGCAAAGAAACTCCCCCCACGTGCCTCCTTAAGAAGGCTTGACTTTCGCATGAAGTCTCTGGCTCCTTCTTAACCCCAACCATTCTTCTTTGCGCCCAGAAGCCTTTGAGAATGGGGTGAAGGGGAGTTATCTCACCTTCCCCGTCTGAATGGTGGGAGCGAGCAGACTGCTCAGGTGTGGGAAACTGCTGGGTGCCTAGCTGGGGACCAGAAGATTGGCAAGATCTCAGGCACAGGCAAAGGGAGTGTGTCCTTAATAGCAGTCTCTGCCAGCCTGTGTTGTGCTTCCATGGGGGGCCAGGAGCAGAGGGGGCTGAGCTGTCCAAGTTGGGGACTGGGGTGCTCTGTGAATCCATCCTATTACCTATCCCCGCCCCAGGGTCCCAGTCCAGGTACTCATCCTCTGATTCACTCTCGATTATCTGCCTTCCCTCTGCCTGGCTCATGACAGAAAGGTTGTCACACAGAGGAGGGAAGAGATCTCTCCTCAATCATCCCAGACTACATACCACAGAATAATGGGCTCAAGTTGCAGGAAGCGAGATTTCAACTCAACATCAAGAAAAACTTCCTAACTGTTAGAGTGATACAACAATGGAACTAATTACCTAGGGAGGTGGTGGACTCTATAACGAAGAGGCAGCTGGACAGTCACTTGTTGGGTGTGCTATAAGTTTGATTCCTGCATTGAGAAGGTAGTTGGACTCAATGTTCTTACAGGCCTCTTCCTACTCTATTATTCTATTGTTGTAGAATTTACGACTGGGTTCTTTGTGGAGACTTAATAATGAAGCCAAAGACTGGTTTAAGGTTGTTTATTCAGCAAAGTGCTTTACTGGAGCAAATTACATAATTAAAATGGTGGTTGGATACAGACATATATATACTCCTACATTAGTCATAGCCATAGCAATGGTTTCATCCAATTATTCTATGCTACTGTGATGCTCTGCCCCCGTACCAGCCACCCTCCTCTATGCATTCCTGCGATATCAGTATCCTTGGCACATGTTCAGTCTGCTATAGCAGTTCTATTCACTATTGTCTACATGATCCCCCTGCCTAAAGAGAATGGCAGCCAGAATCGTCTTCACTGTGATTCCTTTGGCACCATTTTCATGTGTGTATGTGTCCACATTGCAAGATCTCTTCATGTCTCTGAATGTTTTCACAGAATGCTTTCTGCATCAAAGGAGGCATGTTGCACATTGGGGGCTGCCTAGCCTTTCATTCAGAATTCAGCAATTCAGTGGAATGGCCTAGATATGCCTTTATTGGAGCTAAGAAGTGATATACTGTAACACTTTCATTCATCCTCATTCTTAACTCCCCAATATTTCCATTTTGTAGATGGGTGAGAATGGGCAACAATAGAATCACCTGCCTAAGGCTGCTTTCACACTGCACTTTATTCCATTATTCTGATGATTTCTTACCTCGTAATTTATGCATTATATTTGACCTTTCAAATGACATACAACCTAGTTCTGGAATTCTAGTGGAATATAGTGCAAGTTTATTGCTAATTTTCATGATAAATAATACCAGAAATAATCCGTTTGCATGCCTGGGAACCTGGAAAATCACAGGAGTTATTTGCTAGCTGCAGCTGCTCACATGACAGGCATCCCAGCATGCAGTGATTCCCACCTTTTAGGCGTATGGGTGTTATTGGTTTTTTGCCTGACAAAAATTGTACCACTATTCCAGCATAGGTGCAGATAGCAGCAGCAATTCTCACACACACCTCTGTGTCTATACAACTAAAATAATTTAAAAGTCAGATGCTAAAGAGAGAGGGCTGGCATGGTGATGGGACAAGATCTTAGACCTCCTACACAGTGGGGAACAGTGTGCATGTGTATAATGGATGAGGGACAAAAACAAGATGTTCATTGCAACCGTGAGACAGTTGTACAAAATACTTGTGTATCAGCTGTAAAAGCAACTGTTTCTTAATGCAACAGGTACTGCAATGTGAAAGGAATTTTAGAAATCGAGACAGGAGCACTATCATTTAAATCCATTAAACTAACGCAATAAGCCCCGTGTCTGAAAGCAACTCAAAATCTCCCAAAAAAAATGACAGCCGAGGAAGGATTTTCACTATGATCTCTTCAGTCTAGCTTTCCGCAACTTGGTGCCCTCCAGATGTTTTGGACAACGGTTCCCATCAGCCTCAGCCAGCATTACCAATGGTCAGGGATGGTGGGAGTTGTCATTTAAAATATCTGGATGGCACCAGACTTGGGAAGGCTGCTTCAATTCATGCAACTAAAAATAGCAACCCAGTGCCATGTTATCTCCTTCATACATTACCAGAAGCAGTAACCACTTATGTTACCTGAATTAAGAGTTTATATATCTTTTTGTAGGATAATTCTCTCCATACAGAGAACAAAAAGTGACTACTATCCCTGACAAAGTATTAAGAAACTGGAATAAAAATAAAGAATACAAATTTATTTTGTATCTTTTGTTGTTCATTAGAATGGATTACTGTTTTCTTGGTATCTGACATTGGTGCCCATTTTTCTTGCCCTAGCAGCAGCACTCTGCCTGTGATTAGCAGAATGTTCCTGTCAGTATGGTCTTTGCCATTAATTCAGTGACCACAGACAACAATCACAAAAGCTTTCTTGGGCTGTAATCTTGAGCTTTTTGTCTACAAAACACCAACTTGCAGAATTGCATTTTTGTGCATTGATCAATATGTATTGCCTTTATGCAATCAAAATTCCATTTAGCTAATTCAGCTTAATGTACAAAAACATCCTTGTGGAGCAGATAGTCTTATTCTGATATAGATTTATTTTTGGGGAGGGGAATTTGCAAGTCTAATTTTGTTCCTTTTACAGCTACTATGAATCTCAAAGAGAACCCAATAAATAGCTGATCAGTAACCCAAGAATTCTGTTCATTCAAACAAGCTGCAATTTTCACTCTGTGAACACCCCGCCCAAGAGCATTATGGGTCTGTTATTCATTTTATTATTATTATTATTTGTATATCCCAATGCTGTGAGATAAAGGGGGCTGTGAGATGCAAAACAGACAAGGGAATAATAATCCTTTCCTCATAGTTCTTTTGAAATGCAGACCCCAAGTTCCCTAATGGTAAATCTTTCCAGTGGATTTGTCACAAGAA
Organism: Rhineura floridana; assembly: GCF_030035675.1. Lineage (NCBI taxonomy): Eukaryota > Metazoa > Chordata > Lepidosauria > Squamata > Rhineuridae > Rhineura > Rhineura floridana. The sequence goes on along the minus strand of NC_084488.1, from coordinate 71,204,346 downwards.
AAGAGCATGAGCACAAAAACATCCAGGCTACACTGCAAGGTCTCTTTGAAATACATTATAACCCTCTTGTATAACAGCTGCTTCTCTATTAATATGTCTTTGCCTGCTACATATGAAAAAGGTATCCATTTTTTCTTTGAAAACATTCAAGGTTATAAAAGTTTTTCTTGTATCACTTAATGCTTACATCAGGAGGATGGCCCCTCCTACACACATTTACAGTAGTGAAAATAATACCAAAGCACTGTTTAAATTAGCATGTTGGTGTGAAGAGAGGAAGACATTAGATCAAAAAGTTCTGCTTGATTTTTGTGGCTGAACCCAAAAGTACTCTCAAGTAATGTGAACCAAGTCATGAATTCATCAAGCATATGCTCTAAAAACAAGAACAACTGAAATGGCAAATAAGGATCTTAAGAACAATTCAGTTGCTCATGAAGGCAGATTGAAGATCCTAAAGTGTCAGGGCATCTTCAAACGTTTTATGTATGTATTTATGTATGTATGTATTTAAAAGTGGGTTAGGATTTTTAGGTCACCTTTCATTAACATTAAGATTCTCCATATGATCAGATTGGCATGCAGGCTAAGAAGCTTAAAAATGTTACATCTCCAGCATGGGGCATTGCTAGAGTCTCTGGATCTTTTACAAGGACTGTAACATTTGATTGAGGTTTTTAATATATTTTTTACATATATTGACCATGAAGCTCATAAGAGAGTTTAGCTCAGGGGCAGCCAATGTGATGCTCTCCATCACTCCCAGCCAACAATGGTTAGGGATGATGGGAGCCATAATTCAACATCTGGAGAGCACAACATTGGCTGTCTCTGGTTTAGCCTCTTATCAATCCTGTGCAGGACAATTGGTTGTCAACATAATTATGAATGCTTGGCATGCTGTGAAGAATAGGCTACCTGCCAGCCATCACTACCATATACTTAAAATAACATAATTTATATGTAGGGCTGAAGCCCGACTTTTCTTTCTTTCTGCTTATACACTGAATAACTGAGGCTTCATTTTCATTACTTAAGTTGGATCTGTGACTTTGCTAAACTTGGTTACTTCAATCCTTAGCTATTTTTAAATTTGGAAATATTATGCTTAACCTTCCCCCCCCCCCAAGTGATATAGACTAGTAAAATTCAAAATGAGGATTCGTTAAAATTCAGTTCTCCAGTCAAATAATGCAGTTTGACATGATTGCCACTCAGTGATTTGTTACAACATAGGGGGGGAAAGGCATTGGGCAGAATCTTCTGTATTTATACGCACTTCACAATTCTGAAACATCCAATGGCACAAATGTATTATTAAGGATATGACCTTACCAGTGGAGGATCATTAGAAAGACTAATATACCACAAGCTCTTATCGTATTTCTGTCATCTCATATATACTGTTGTGCTGGAGTGCCAGAGTGGCTATTAACGACAGCTTGTATTGATTATTTTAAGATAAATGTGAATATGAGAATGTGTAAAAGGAAACCTAAAGTACTAGCTCTGCTGGCCTGACCCTAAGACCATAACAAAATACTTGAAGACACTAGAAACAGCCCTTAAATTCTCCTTGTTCAAATTTGGCCCCACTTTTTGGCATTCATATTTACCTAATCTCATATTAGGTAATGATTTATTGTTTACTTATGTTTATTTAAAATGTGATGTATTGTTTTTCCTTTTAATTATGAATTGTATATTATATATTGTATATTGATTTTTATGTTGTAAACCGCCCAGAGAGCTTCAGCTATGGGGCGGTATAGAAATTTAATAAATAAATAAATATTATGGTGGATATCCATTAGGTATCTTCCCTTGTTCTATGCCTTTAAAGCTTTTTTTTAAAAAAAATCAAATTTTGAGCAGCTATGCAATTGTACAAATTGTATCTCCTTTGATACAACTTTCAGTTTCTTCAGCTCATTTGAGGATTTCTGCTCCTCTGTATTAGCAATGTGTACCCGTGAACTGATAAAGCACAGCAAAATAAATAAATAAAACTTGATCATGATTCTTTTTGTGTGGTATTTTTATCAAAGTCCAGGAGCATGCATGTGCATCACTAAAACACTGAGCAAAACAACTTTTAGTACAAGCATATATATGATCACATCCAGATTAGTTTGGTGGGTTTGGGGCAGAATTTATCAATATATAGATGTGCAACTTCAATGTAGAGGGTTAAAAAGATTCATTTAAATGAAGGAACTGAAAGCTCTGGCAAATTGCATGCCTTCATAATGTGGAATTAAGTTTAAAAATGTTCGTAGTAAAACCAGAATCTGGAAAAAGTGGAGTGCAAGGCAAAGCAAATTTAGGTAGAAATAAAGGAAGAGTGTTGGAGATTAGGGTTGCCAGGTTCAGGGCCTGAGACTGATCCTGTATCTTTAGGAGAAGAGAAAGTCAGACAAGTGCAGGTGTTCTTGCAACCCTGTAATGGGAAAAACCACAAGGTGAAATTCTCCCTTCCCCCTGCACAACTTTGAAAGATACAGAAGACCTCTTGGAGGCCGGGCCTGGCAACCAAGAGGTCTTCTGTATCTTTCAAAGTTATGCAGGGGAAAAGGAGAATTCCACCTTGTGGGTTATTACAGAGTTGCAAGAACACCTGCACTTGGCTGACTTTCTCTTCTCCTAAAGATACAGGATCAGTCTCAGGCCCTGAGCCTGGCAACCCTATTGGAGATTCATTCATTCTTACTTAAGCCCACTTCATTATTATTACTTTAATTCATTCACAGAGTGACTCAGAGTGACTTCACAGGCAAATTTCTCCACTGATTTGAAATTCTTTTGCTATGCATGTTGCTTCCCAGTCAAATAAAGGTAAACATGTGAAGTGCAATAACTGCAGTTTAACATCATGCTACCAGATCTTGCACACAAATAAGGCAGGGACCAATGTAGTAAGTAATTATGTGAATTAGACTTTCTGTATTTGCCGAAGTCCTTTGATGGCAGTTTTTCTTCTAAAATGAATTCCTGCTCCTTTCATAACAGAAGTGCTGAGAATGAGACAATGGGAGAAAAAAGGAGAGCTGCCTGTGCTTGTCTTAGCAACATAAAAGTAATATACAGTGTTTCTTTTTTTTACTTCATCAGCAAACTATCAAGCACTGCTCTTGGAGCTGTGCTAACATCATCTGAAGGTGCTGCTGCAGTAAGAAAAAAAGTATCAGAAGATCGAATAAATGGAAGTTGTTAAATAAAAACAAGCCGGACTGGGTTTTGTTCCATTTAAATGACAGGAAAACAAATCAATGCTGCCAAATGGAAGAGGATAAAATCAATGGGGGGGGATGCATTTTCAAGACATTAAAAACCTTAAGAGTAAAAACAAAGTTCAAAATCTCTAAACAATTACCTGGATGCACCCTATTAAATCAAAGTTCAGGGCACTTATGCCTGGTAAGACATAAGCTATTGCCAGGCATCCAAAGTAAAATGGCACTCTTGTGTTGCAGGTTTTGGGTATAATGGATCTAAAACCTAAATTTTGCGAAGCATCATCTATGATTTACAGAAACAATCTTTTTGGCTATGTTCCTCTTTAGAATTAAACATGGACCTCCCAGTTCATCAAGAGCCTTTCATCACCACTTTGAGATGGGAGGAGAGGAAGTACTTTTCAGCAGAAGTTCTTTCTTGGTTCTTCTTGAAAAAAGTAAGATTGCTATTGAATAAAAATTGTGTTTATTAATTTGTAGGTTAAAGATTGGGAGCTCCAATTCCTGATCCACCAAATAAAGAAAGCTAAAATAAACTGATGTTAATTTAAAAAAGAAAGAAAGAAAGAAAGAAAGAAAGAAAGAAAGAAAGAAAGAAAGAAAGAAAGAAAGAAAGAAAGAAAGAAAGAAAGAGAAAGAAAGAAAGAAAGAAAGATGCACATTACAACAGGGATGTGGCCCTCCAGGTGTTATTGGGCTACATCTCCCATCACCTCTGACCTATGCTGGCTGGGGTTGAAGGGAGTTGAAGTCCAACACTATCTGGAGGACCACAGATTCCCCATCCCTGCATTGCAACAAATGCAAAACTACCCCTGAAAAAGGAAATGCTGGGACATGCCCCATGCCCACAACCTGCAGTAAAATGTATCTTATGCCCTGCTGTTACCAGATTTTTTCTTATGAATCTCGAGTGTTTATTGTTCAGTGTGTATATGTTGAGGAGCAGTTTTGTGGCAGCAGGCTCTAATCCCTAGTCTACATATTTAATGGAGACCTCTGTATCTTTCAAACTTGTGCAGGGGGGAGGGAGAATTCCACCTTGTGGTTTTTCCCATTACAGTGTTGCAAGAACACCTGCACTTGGCTGACTTTCTCTTCTCCTAAAGATACAGGATCAGTCTTAGGCCCTGAACCTGGCAACCCTAGTGGAGGAGGTACATAGAGCCGTAAATGTGTACAATTATATATTGCAACATTTGCAGATGTAGGTGTATAGGTTCTCTCCATGTCATTTGGGGCCCTGTGTTTTTGTTTTTGTTTTTATTGAGGTCTGCAATCATTAAAATAGGTATTTCATTACACAGTTAAATAAACATCCAATAAAAAAAAATTAAATTTTTATCCCGCTCTTCCTCCTAGGAGTCCAGAGCAGCAATGGCATCAACCCTGCAGTGGAATGGACTTCCACTTATGCAATAGGACTTCATCTCCTCCCCCCTTTAGCCCCTTGCACACGCCCAAAATCTGTACTGGAAGGACCCTTTGTAATAGATTTGGGGAATGTGAGGGGCTGTGGGAGGGCAGAGAGGAAGGAGAAGTCTTGTTGCATGAGTGGAAATCTGCTCATGCCACATTGGTTATCACCTATAGGGCTTTAAGCATATCTTCAGCTGAATGTGTGTATATTGTGGGCTGCAATAAACATCCCATTTGTCTCTTCTGCCACACATTTTCTGAATGTATGAAGATCTTTATCATGATGTGTTTTTCCATGTCCCACCAGTGACAGTCAATCATAAGGAGAAGGGGTAGGAAAATGTACAGTGTGATGAAATTGGACAATGGCCAAGTTTTACTGCAATACATGCATATACATAGGCTGCTGCTAGTTATCCTAATCATCATCACCACTACTGTAGTTTCATCAGCATTCATGGCACATTGTACAGGAGGGCAGGTTTCTGTCTTGGAGGGGTTACAATCTATAATTCGACAAAGGAAGGGAAGGGGATCGGGTAAACGGGGAAAGAATGTATAATTATTTCAGTTCCTCTTACTTAGGCTCATTTGCAATAAGGCATGGAGTTTGAGAATAGGCTGAGATTGCTTCAGCCCTCTAATTATTTGCTTTATCATTTTCAGGAGTATGACAAGTAACAGTGTTGGTACAGAGAATGAAAAAGCCTGATCTGTTGTCATCATCAACCATCGCTCCACCCCATGTGGATAACATAGACAGACCTACTGACAGTTGCCAATGTCCACTTGGGTACCTTTCCTAGATATTGTGCTTCATGTAGAAGCTCCTGCATTTGATGACTAATAAATCAATAAATAATCATTTCTGGATTAGAAATAAGGATTAGAAATTAGATTGGGATTAGAAAATTCTGGATTAGAAATAATACCTTGAACATTTCTTTCAATCCTCGTTTTTGGCATGTGACTTTTCATTCTCTTATGTAAGGGATCGAGAACCTGTGGTCCTCCAGATGTTATCCTTGCCTCGCACCATCTTTGCCTATTAGTCATGCTGATTCGGGGTTATGGGACTTAGAGTCCAACAACAGCTGGAGAGCCACATGTTCCAATCCCTGTTTTATACTATTGGTCTTCACCTGGTAGGTCAGGAGCCACAAGTGAGTTTCATATTATCTAAGGTAGGTCACACAAGTGTCACTTCAATTTTCTAGGTATTTTCCCTTTTAATTCTCTTTTTAAGAAAAGGATGAAAGGAAGTGAGAGTTAAGGAGGAAGTAGAGAAAACCAAGAAAGCCAAAGAGAAAGACAGAAGTAGTAAAAAGCTAAACAAGAAAGACAAAATATTTGAGTACCATGCTGCATGTAGCGGCTGAAGATATATTCAAAATATGAAAAAGCTGAAGATTATTATGTTGTATTATTATACAGCCACGAGAGTCGCTGTATACTATAGTCAGCATGGATTTTTTGCATGTTTCAATGTTAAATTGAAAATACCCCCATGCCATTCTGATCCTTCCCATAAGCTCATTTCAAAACAAAACCTTACAAAACTTATACTCAGAAGCGCTTCTTTAACAACCCTCTAAATTTCCATGGTGACACACAAAATTGTCAGAGAGAATCAAGAGTTCAAAGTGTAAAAAGAGAGAGAGAGAACCGCTTTTGGACATTTTTGTCAGACTCTTCATAATGTGTTGCAATTAATTAAAACTCAGCCATGTTCACAAAGTACCTGTAATCCTATTACTGACCTTGCCCCATACTCTGACCTTCATCTTCTGCAGTTTAGAAGGTTTAAAAATGCCTGGCTGATCTCTCATTAATTTATGAAATTTTGGCTTGAACTCAATGATAATGGTGGGCATGCTCAGTAAGAATCAACTGTCAGTGTTCTAAAAGCCAGACTCACAGCTGCTTAATCAGGGGGCCACACCCACACCAGTCTTTGATTTCACGTGAGATAGTAATGGCTTCCCCGAAAGTATCCTGGGAAGTGCAGTTTGTGAAGGGTGGTCAAAACAGACTCTTATTCCCCTGAGAGACCTCCAGTGGCCAGAGTAGTTTAACAGTCAGCCATTCTGATTGAAACTCTGTGAGTGGAACAGGGCCTCTCCTAGCAACTCACAGCACCCTTCACTAACTACACTTCCCAGGATTCTTTGAGAGAAGCCATGACTGCCTAAAGTGAAATAACAGTCTGGTGTGGATGTGGCCAGGGACAGTTTTGGTTTAAATTTGGGTGGGAGGCTACATGTGCCTACTGTGGAATAAAAAGGTGGTGGAAACCCTGAAAAAGAATGATACTGTTCACAACGTTTTCCTTTTGGAAAGGAAAGGGTCTTCCCTTCTGCCCAGTGCCCACCCACCCAATCGCCTCTCCCCCCCTCACCTCCCCTTGCTGTCCTCCTTGTCCCCCACCCCTCCTCCAGGTCAGTTTCACCTATCCTAAGCATGATTGCGCAGGAGTAAATCCCACTGAACTCAAAAAGCATGCAAATGATCAAACCTGCCCCCCCTCCTCCTTCCTCCTATCCCCTCCCACTTGCCCCTTCCCTCTCCCTACCTTCACCTCTCCCTTCCACTCCCCCATCCCATTCCAATCCCCTCCTTCCCCCTCCTCCGCCCCATGATCAGTTTTACCTATCCTAGGACTACAACCTGGGAGACCAGGGTTCAAATCCCCACACAGCTATGAAGCTCACTGGGTGATCTTGGGCCAGTCACTGCCTCTCAGCTGCAGAGGAAAGCAATGGTAAACTACCTCTGGATACCGATTACGATGAAACCCCTATTCATAGGGCCACCATAAGTCGGAGTTGACTTGAAGGTAGTCCATTTCATTTTCAAGTATGATTGCACAGGAGTAAATCCCATTGAACTCAATAAATATGCAAATGATCAAACCTGCCTTTCCCTCTTCCTCCTTCCCATCACCTCCCTTTTGCCCCTTCCCTACCCCTTCCAATCCCCTTCCCTCCCCTTCCCTTCCAATCCCCTCTTTCCTCCTCCTTCTGCTTGCTTCTCCCTCTTCCTCTTTCCCTCTACTCTCCCCTCCCCCTCCTCCTCCCCCATGGTCAGTTTTACCTATCCTTGCCATTATTGTGCAGGAGTAAATCCCATTGAACTCAATAAGCATGCAAATGATCAGACCTGCCTTTCCCCTCCTTTTCCTCTCCTCTCCCTTCCTCCTCCCTACTTCCACCCCTCTTCCTTTTTCCTCCTACCCTGCCCACTCCAGGCTTCCCTCCCCATGGTCAGTTTTACCTAACCTAAGCATGATTGCATGGGAGTAAATCCCGCTGAACTCAATAAACATGCAAATGATCAAACCTACCCTCCTCCTCCCCTTCCTGCCTGCTCCCATCCCCCTCCTCCTCTCTGAATCCCCTGTGGTCAGTTTTACCTCTCCTAAGCATGATTGTAGAAGAGTAAATCCCACTGAACTCAATAAGCATGCAAATGATCAATCCATTCTCAGCAAACTTGCACAGGATCTCATTTCTTACCTCCTGGACTAAAAAGCAGGGAAATTCAGTAACAGACAAAAATCCTTACGGTTTAAGAATGTACCTATAGCCCACAGATATTGTTGAGCCTCAGCTAACCCAGAATGGACAGGGAAGGGGGAGGCATGAGTTTCAGGCTCCTCCGCTGCCAGAGGAAGCAGAGTTGGGAATTGTTGAGTCTGAGCAGGACCTTGCGGGAGGGGGTCAGCCTGCACACCAGCCAATTCCCACGGGTCCCGCACTCCCCGACGAACAGAGCGCGCCGCCCCCAGCTGCTGCAGAAGACTTGTTGGGGGAGGCTCCAGAGACAGTGCCAGCTCCTCCCTTGCCAAGCAGTTCCCAGGAGATTACCAGTGTGGCACAGCCCCCTGATCTTGAGCCTGTTGCTCAGGAACAGGTGTCTTCCGATGAGCCATTGGAAACACGCCCTCTGTCCCCGCGCTCCCACCGCCGCAAGAAACAGACAGGGCAAAGACAGGAATTATGCAGGAGTCAGAGATTACTTTCGAAAACGTTCCCTTCTTAAGCTTGCCGCTTACAGAGGGGAGTCGTTGAGTCAACTTCCTTCACACGCTGCAGAGCATGTCTAGAGTGTAGTTAGGAAATCTAGTGCGTTAGCGCAGGGTTTTCTATGAAGCGCAATGCCTTTGATGTATCCATTTCTCTAATAAAATGAGATTTACTTGCATCTACACTTCAGCCTCGTCCTTCCGGCTCTGAACCGGACAGATATTTCCATCCAACTTTAAAAAGCAGGGAAATTGAGCAGCTATAGTGAATGCACCAGGGGAGCACAAGACCTGACCTTCTCTCTGAGATATTTTACTGCCCTACAAATTTGTCAAAATGCAAACACAATTTGGCTTGGTCTTTCACCGTCCAATCCACTTCCTGTGTAGCTTGGAAGAATTTGGTAATGTGCCTCTGAGCATATGGTGAGTGGTGGCAACAACTGCAATCAGCCCAAATAACGATCTTGGTTTGGCAGGCTGGGAGCAACTATATTAAAACAGTTGATATTGTTCAGATAGTCACTTTAAATATGTTTGCTTTACTTTGTAATTTTAGTGAAGTTTCCTATAGTATATAGTATAGTTTTCTTTTGTTTCTATTTCTGTGAATATGTGAAGTACACCAACACTTGACAACACTAGAAAAAAGCTCCCAAAACAATTGTGGAATAATGACACTGTCTGTTCTGCAAAATACTTTCTAATGGACATGAAGAGTGTCTCAGTTTGCACAAGATAAAACAGTGGGAGGTGAAATATATTCTAACAAAATGCTAGGTGTGCTCTATGTTTTTAATTGACCATGCCCACCTTTCCTTAAGTGGAGTAGTTTAAGCATAGCAGGCTGAAAACATGCATCTTGGGCAGGCCAAGTTTGTTTTTTCCAACAGCTAGTGTCATTGCTTAAGTAGCAACAAATTGTAATGTGTTTGATTTTACATCAAACTGCAGTTTCAGATTCAACTGTTCATGCAACCAAAATAGAAATAGAGCATAACCTCCAGTTAAAATAGAAAGGAAAGCCTATCTTCACCATCATATGTGATCAACCAATAAAAAGGTTTTGAAATTAATAAAAATAAATTTGACACAGATTTCTACAGTGAATAATGAGAGAAATATAATTTTCTAAGTTCGATGCTCTGTAGAAACTAGTAACACAGAAAAGAAGCAAAGTAAGAACACCAACAAATATACAAAAATGTAATTCTCCATCTTTGGAGATGGCAGGTGTTTCCACTACTCACCATATGCACAGAGGCACTTTACCAAATTCTCCCAAGCTACACAAGAAGTGGATTGGACTGTGAAAGACCAACCCAAATGGTGTTTGCATTTTGACAAATTTGTAGGGCAGTCCAATATCTCAGAGAGGAGGTCAGGTCTCCTGCTCCCCTGGTGCATTCACTATAGCTGCCCAATTTCCCTGCTTTTGAAAGTTTGATAGAAATATCTGTTGGCTTAAACCGCTAGTTTTTTGCCTATTAGTGAATTCTCATCTGCATTTTGGCTATGAAATCAATACATAAAATACATGATCTTTGACCACACCCCAGAATACATGCCTCTCTTTTCATTATTTCTCTGTAGAGCAATAAAGAAGGACCTGCAGCCTGAGAGCTGCATCAGCCTTCAGTCTAATTTCATGTGGATGAGGAGAGCCCAGCTGAAGAGGAGGGCAAGAGGGGAAATGGATGGAGCGAGGGAAGAAAGGGGGAAACTCCCTATAAGCAATCAGTTCAGAACCTGGTGAGACCAATATGACCAGCAGTGGCCGGTAAGGCCACATAGGTGGGGCTTATTGTTCTCCTGGCTTCCCAACACTGTGGGTTGCTGCCGCAGACCAAGATGGGGAGGGGCAAAGCACGGGAGGTCGGCACACTGTGACAGGGCCAATCCAATGCTCCTGCTGCCAGGTGTCACACTGCACTGAGCACCCTGTGCCTTGCCCTTTTCACTCTTAGTCTGCAGCAGTGACCCACGGTGTTGAGAATTTGAGAGAGCAACAAGCCCCACCCATGCTGCCCCACTGGCTGCTACTGAATCTGACCCTCCTTTGGCAGATGGATGGGGAGAGACAAGTGGGCATCATAAAGAGACAAAGAAGAAGTGTCAGAAAGAGAGAACCTACTTCTGGCTGGCATGTGGCCCTTCAACAGATTATACATGAGGGAATGCAGCCCTCAACAGAAAGTTTCCCTGGGCTTGCTGTCCAGGGAGGCATTTGTGTGATCATGTTGCTATTTTTCTGCTCTGCTACTATAACAAGATGTATTAAGAACAAACTACCCTGTTCTCATAAATCTCCTAATAAATCTCAAACAGTGTTGGAAAAGTTTTTAAAAAAATATCTACTCTACATCTTAGTAACTGATGACAACTACCATGGAATAATAAACCTGCACTAAATTAAGCTCATATTCACTGCCAATGTGAACAAAATGAATTTAATTGCACGAGAATGCTGTTGCAGTTTGGTCCTGTTTTGCTTGCTGCTGGTCCTGAGCTGTTAAACTTTGAGTTGTTTTTGAAATATTGCACTGGCAGACATTACTGTTAATTAGTTCAGCTTTCATCTGAACATTATTGTCAAGCACAAGTGACTTCAATACAAGATACAGAGATTCCCATGACAGCATTTCCCCTCCTTAATTGACCTCACATGACAACAAAGGAAAATTAAAGCCTCAGAAAATATCCATGAGATGCCGCCCTTTTTGAAAAACACAATCAATGTTACATTAACCAAAACTTCTCTGAACATAGATCCAAATAAGTTTTTGTTGCATAAAGCCAAACTAGGGATAACTGGGAAACAAGCAGTGAAAGAATGTAAAAAATAATAATAAGGTGAGTTAGAGAAAATAGGTTTCTGAACAGAGCAGAATTTGTTCCTCCAAAATGTGACCAGGGTGCACTGTGCTGAATAAAAGAGCCCACCATTGGTCTGCCTAGATTTGACAGCATCTATTTTAGTAGCCTCAGGCACATAGCAAAAACAAGTTCTCTACTTCCTAGCAGAGGTGGCTGATGCATTAGGGTTACTAGGACAGAGCTCTGCCAAGGAGAATTGCAAACAAGAAATTCCATTTTCTCCAAAACCACTCTTTCTTGTCCCCCACACACTCACATGCTTCCATTTGGGCTGCCTTTCAATGCAAGTGACCTATGTTTGGCTTAGGATGTCACCAATAGAGATAGGTGTAGGGTTGCCATTTCCAGTTCCACAAATCTGGGCAGGCTAATTTGCCTACTATGCAATTATGTAAATTAAGTATATTAATGGTTGCATTGTCCAGTTGTTTTGTTTTTGTGCCTAATAATTACCACCAAAAACTAGGGAAAGATATGAGATTTTTTTTAAAAAAACAACCTTATATCTTCAGCCTTAAATGCCTAGACTTTAGTTTCCAATACTATGGAATATATATCCTGCCCTTCCACTGTTAAAAACAAGTCAACATTCAGATAATAATTTTAGAAATACTATAAGTTCTAGATCTAAATCCATTGTGCTATTGGTCCAACTTTGGAAATAATATTTCCCTGCTGATTTTGTTCCTTACAGTTCTTTAACATCTGTTGTAGCTTACTAATTCTGTATTGCAATACTGTGATGTTGGTCTGAAGACTGTAAAATATATGAAATATCTCTCACTGACTTGTGAAACTTTACACTGAACATCTGTACTAAATACGGCAGAATAGCCTTAACTGGGAACAATAATAATATATTTCAGGGCTATGGGAAATTCTGTATATGAGAATTAGTCCTCAGTATATAGGTAGTGAAAGAAAATGAACAAAATCTGTTTGAATTACTCCACATATCTCTTTTTTTTAAAAAAAGAATATACATAGAAAATCCAACAAACATAAAAAATAATTAAGGCTGCAATCCAATACACACTTACCTGGGAGTAAATCTCATTGAACCCAAGGGAACCTACTTGAGTAGACATATATTGGATTGCACTGTAAATTATACAAGTTTACTAGACTCAAAAAGCACATCTAAATACATTTAAAAGTACATCTAAAGAAACAATATGTTCATATATTCTGCTACAGTAATCAACACATTTATTCTGTTTCTCTAAAAAGATATATTTTGTCCCTCTACATTTAATATTTACTCCTCATCTTTTTAGCTCCATTTAGCAAAACTTATAGGATAATACAGGGGCAGAATGGCTATAATATATCATCAATGCAGTTTGTAGCAGTGTACTACACAGGAGAATGTTATTATAAACTACGAATCAAAGTCTATGTAGAACATTGGTGTGATGTTAGAGATACCCAGGATAAAAGGTTTTAAGTCTTTTACAGAAATTGTGAAAGGATTTTAGACTTGATTTTGTAGACTAGACAAGAGATTAGCAGGACCTCCTCTATGACTAAAGTATGCTCTTACATTGATCCCTTTGGGTTGAACATTGCCTGGGACTCAGAAGCCACTAGTCTTTCCCCCCCCCCGGGCCCATGGCACGACTTGGCTCATGTGCAAGAAACACCATCCCCTGGACTTTACATAGCAACCTGACTAAGCAAAGGGCAGCTGCAGTAACAACAAAAAATTACTCGTGGGCAGCACATGCGCCTGCCAAAGCTCTAAAAGAAAAAGCAAGGAAGTGATGTAAGCTTATGGACTTTATGGATGGAGACTGGCGTCGCTCTAAAGCCCTGGTTATCTCTATGGTGAAAACTCTAAATACTTTGCATTGGAAGTCTGGGCAAAATAGGCAGAAAACTGCCTCCATGTTTTGCCTTCTATCTCTGGACCCACAAGGGCTAGAGACTAGCTTTTTAAAAAAGAAAAAAGAAAGAAAGCTGAGAATCTGGGCCACCTAATGAACTAAGCGGGCACTGAGTGGCATGAATAGAATCCGGGTAAAGCCCAGCTAACTAGGTAGTATGGCAATCCTAGATAGGTAGCTTTTTCCTGGTTCATGTTGGTTTGACTCTGATAAATTACTTTGGAAATTGGAACATCTATTAGGAAAACCACATTTTTTAAAGAGCCAGTGGGGCCGTTCATCCAGCACACCAGAGAGGGAGACAAGCAGACAGGAATAAATCCAATCTCTCTCTCTCCCATTTCCTGCAGCTAGAGTACCAGCACAACTACTGTCCCAGCTGGCTAAGTCTTGTTTTGAGAGCAGGGAAGGGAGGGGATTTGGAGGCACATTAGCCCAGGAGAGAGAACTGACTGGGGCAGTTTTAAGGCAGAAGGTATTTTTATTTTATTTTATTTATTTATTTATTTATTACATTTATATATTGCCCCATAGCTGCAGCTCTCTATTTATTTATTTATTTATTGCACTTGTATACCGCCCCATAGCCGAAGCTCTCTGGGCAGTTTACAGCAATCAAAAACATTAAAACAAATATACAATTTAAAACACATATTTTAAAAACAATTTAAAACACAATTTTAAAATTTAAAACAATATAAAAACAATTTAAAACACATGCTAAAATGCCTGGTAGAAGAGGAAAGTCTTGACTTGGAGCCGAAAAGATAACAGTGTTGGCACCAGATGCACCTCGTCAGGGAGATCATTCCATAATTTGGGGGCCACCAGTGAGAAAGCCCTCTCCCTTGTTGCCACCCTCCCAGCTTCTCTTGGAGTAGGCACCCGGAGGAGGGCCTTTGATCTTGAATGTAGTGTATGGGTGGGTTCATATCGGGAGAGGCGTTCCATCAGGTATTGTGGTCCCAAGCCGTGTAAGGCTTTATAGGTCAAAACCAGCACCTTGAATTGAGCTCGGAAACATACAGGTAGCCAATGCAAGCGGGCCAGAATTGGTTTTATATGTTCAGACCATCTGGTCCCTGTTACCAATCTGGCCGCTGCATTTTGCACAACCAACTTCAAAGGCAGAACCACGCAGAGTGCATTGCAGTAATCTAATTTAGAGGTTACCAGAGCATGGACAACTGAAGCCAGGTTATCGCTGTCCAGAAAGGGACGTAGTTGGGCCACCAACCAAAGTTGGTAGAAGGCACTCCATGCCACCGAGGCTACCTGAGCCTCAAGTGACAGAGATGATTCTAGGAGAACTCCCAAGCTACGAACCTGCTCCTTCAGGGGGAGTGCAACCCCATCCAGGACAGGTTGGACATCCACCATCTAGTCAGGAGAACCACCCACTAGCAGCATCTCAGTCTTGTCTGGATTGAGCCTCAGTTTATTAGCCCTCATCCAGTCCATTGTCGCAGCCAGGCACCAGTTCAGCACATTGACAGCCTCACCTGGAGAAGATGAAAAGGAGAAATAGAGCTGTGTGTCATCAACATACTGATGGCAATGCACTCCAAAGCTCCGGATGACCGAACCCAACGGTTTCATGTAGATATTGAACAGCATGGGGGACAGAACTGACCCCTGCAGAACCCCATACTGGAGAGTCCAGGGTGCCGAGTAATGTTCCCCAAGCACCACCTTCTGGAGGCAACCTGCCAAGTAGGAGCAGAACCACCACAATGCAGTACCTCCCACTCCCAACTCAGCTAGTCTCCCCAGAAGGATACCATGGTCGATGGTATCAAAAGCCGCTAAGAGATCAAGGAGAATCAACAGAGTCACACTCCCCCTGTCTCTCTCCCGACAAAGGTCATCATACAGGGCAACCAAGGCTATTTCCGTGCCAAAACCAGACCTGAAACCCGACTGAAATGGATCCAGATAATTGGTCTCATCCAAGAGTGTTTGGAGCTGGCCTGCAACCACTTGTTCCAGGACCTTGCCCAGGTATGGAACATTTGCTACCGGCCTATAGTTATTAAGATTTTCTGGGTCCAGGGAGGGCCTCTTCAGGAGTGGTCTCACTACTGCCTCTTTCAGGCAGGCAGGGACCGCCCCCTCTCGCATTAATCACTTCCCTGGCCCAGCCGGCTGTTCCATCCTTGCTATCTTTTATTAGCCTAGAAGGGCAAGGATCCAGCACAGAAGTGGTTGCACGAACCTGTCCAGGCACCTTGTCAACGTCTTCAAGCTGCACCAACTGAAACTCATCCAAGAAATCAGAAAATATTTTTTTTGCTGCCCTCACTGCCCCAAAATACAGCTTACCAGTGTATAATTGCATCCACTAGGAGGTATATTTTTGACCTAATCTTTGCTGTACCAGATAATGATCATCTTGGAGACTGTAGCTAATCAGCTCAACTGGACCAGAGAATCGGATGAACCAATAGGCTAGCCATATATACACTTTTCTTACATCCATACCTTCCCACATTCACACATTTTCCTTTTCCCCATTTGCACATTTTTCTCATACAAATCTTTCCATTCACACATTTCCTCACTTCCCACCAATAATGCACTTACCTTCCATTCAGCTTTCCTTCTATCCTGCTTGGGGACAAAGAGACTTCTCTTTCTCCCAGCTTAGTACTGAAGTAAAAAAAGAGAGTTGCTAGGGCTGTAACAGAGTGATCTTTCTCTTCACCATCATCTTTCATTTTTCCATGCTTGGTCGTGGTGGTGGTAGTAGGAATATCTTCCAGCCTAGATATCCCCACCCCTGCTCTAAACCATAGTTAGCATTAACCACAGTTTGCCTATGTTTAGAGATTACAATAAAAAATGGTTAATTGAAAATGCAAGTGAAAGCTCTGATTTCCACCTCATTTCCTTGCCAGAAGATGACAGGGTGTTCATGAGCCCAAGGCTCACACAGGGTTACCAGGTCTCCGGTTTTTGGGCAGAGTCTCTGGTTTTTGGGGGTCCCCTCCGGTTCTCCGGCTAGCACCCCTTAATCTCCAGACTCTCAGCTTCAATTAAAAAAAAGTTTCTAGGTGGTCTGGTTCCCGAGATATACACCAAAACGTCAACCGCCTCCCTGCGCAACTGTTACATCTGTTTTACAGATCTTTATAACAGCTCCTAGCTCTAACTACAACTCCCATCAGCCCAATCCAGTGGCCATGCTAGCTGAGGCTGATGAGAGTTGTAGTTTAAAAAAGTAACTTTTCCAAGCTCTGGCTCTAACCCCGCCCTTTCAGGATTGTAGTCAATAAATGAAGCCAGGATTATGACTTGTTGATCCAGGCATGCCGCAGCTTAATTTCAATGTCAAAAAATGGTGGCTTTGAGATTTTGCAGTTTGCGTAACTAATATGGCTTAAAGTTTTTTTTCTCTTGTGTGCAAGAGTCAGACCCTGGGCTATGAAATATGAAAGTATTTAATCCAATACTTGCTTTCCATGTACCTGGAGTAAACCCCATTGAACTCCATTAGGACTTAATTTTGAGTAGATATGGTTAGGATTGTGCTGTAAATTAATGGGACTTTTGAGTAAACATAGCACAGACTTGGGTTTGTGTTGTAAATCTTTTTCTCCCTCTCCAATCCTATTTTTAAAGCAATTAGGCAGGGTTTACCTAGGTATCACAGTTTTTATTATGTAGGAAACTAATACTGATTTTTTAAAAAAATGTTCCTCAATGACCAACTGGTTTGACAATAAACTATTATATGGGGTGTATTTTTACACCTGCAAGTGTGTTTATGTGTGTATATGGAGCCTTTCCAACAACCCTGTGAGATAGGGTTGGTGATTGGAAACCAAGGCAGCTCACAATAAGAAATAAATCCCTTTATAAACTAATAACCATAAAACAAGTATAAGTTGCAAAACAGCTTAAAGTGGCATGATTCCAAATTTTGGGTTGGGTGAATGAAGTTTATTTATTGATTTTTATTTATTTATTATTTGATTTATATCCCGCCCTTCCAGTAGGAGCTCAGGGCGGCAAACAAAAGCACTACAAACACTTTAAAAATCATAAAAACAGACTTTAAAATATATTAAAACAAAACATCTTTAAAAACATTTTAAAAGCTTTAAAAACTTTTTTTTAAAAGAAAAGGTTTAAAAACATTTTAAAAAGCAATTCCAACACAGACACAGACTGGGATAAGGTCTCGACTTAAAAGGCTTGTTAAAAGAACAAGTTCCTTATCACTTGAGGGTACAGTTTTCCCTGGTTGAGTAAGCCCCATTGAATACATTGGGACTTGCTTCTGAGTAAACAAACATAGGATTGCACTATAAATATCTTTGCAGGTTGTGTAAATAAGGAACATATTTGATAGTCATGCTTATATAAATATTTTGTCATACTGTGTCCCAATAAGTATCCAATTTCACACTATGGTTGTACAATACTTCCTTTACATTTTAAGTATGCCTTGGGGTGGTCATGGTTCTCCATTGTTTTCATCCTGAGGGGCAGATAGGCTGAGAAATGGTGAGTAGCCCATGGTCACCCACTACACTTTATAGCTCATTTCCATTTTGAAAAATTAATTAAAACAATTTACATGCAGGCAAAATTTATTAAGTGGATTCACACAATACTGTTAAAGCACATCCAACTCACATTTAAAGCGCATGACGTCCCTTTAAAGAATCCTGGGAAGTGTCGTTTCCCCCTCACAGTTATAGTTCTCACCACTCTTAACAAACTGCAGTTCCCACGATTCTGTGGTGGGATTCATGTGCTTCAAATGGGTGTTGAATGTGCTTTAAATGAATGGTGTGGATCTGCCCTAGGTATGATGTGCATTCAAGAGTGAATTGAAAAGAACAATTTTAAAAGATACTTCTTACTCTTACTCATTTCTCAGACCTCTTTCTGAAGTGAAGGGTCAAATCTGTAAAGATGTTTGGAGCAGCCACATTAAAAGATAAGGGCAGGGCATTCCAGGCAGGGGGTTGCCAACGCTGCTTGGACATGGATGTCTTTGCAGAGGATCCCTAGTCAAGGTTTACCAACAGCACAATCCAAACTATATCTACTCAGAAGTAAGTCCTGTTGAGTTCTATGGGGCGTAATCCCTTAGTAAGTGTGTTTAGAATTGCAGCCTTCAGGAGCCTCCATCTTTACTCCCCAAAGCTCCCATCTAACATCTCCACAACACTAGGCTCATTTGTCCCTACAGTGGCCTTCTGGTGACTTGCCTGGCCTGAAGGCACTTAAACCCTTCTTGCTGAAAGCAAGTAGGCTAGATTAAATGTTCTCTACCCAGGCTACATCTTTTAGCTAAGATTTCTATCTTAATTTCCAATTTTTTTTTAATTGTATGCTCTAAGCAACTGTGATTGATGCTTAATGTATCATGCTTAATGACATCACTCGGGCCCACCCTGTGACATCACTTTGGCCCACCCTGTGACATCACTCAGGCCCGCCCTGTGACATCACTCGGGCCCACCCTGTGACATCACTCGGGCCCACCCCATGACATCACTCAGGCCCACCCTGTGACATCACTCAGGCCCGCCCCATGACATCACTAGGGCCTGCCCCTCAAATCTCAGGTTTTGGGATGCTTCTGACCTGGCAACCCTATCACACATGTATTGTTAAAGCATAGTTTAGTATGATGTATGAACCAGATTACTATCACAGTAATCCTTATAACAATCCTGTACAATCGTTTGGTATTTTTATCCTTATGTAACAGATGTCATACTGAGGTGGGCAGCGCAATCCAAAGTAAGGTATCTGACAGAAGGGGGGCGGCAGCATAGGAGTCAGTGGGAAGCTCTGTGGCATCCACTTGTCACTCAGAAGCCATCGGCCTGGCTGAACGCAGGCTCTGTGAGGAGCCAGACGGGAACAGTCAGCTCCCACAAATAGGCCTACTGGGGAGTAAGCACTTCCCGTAGACCGCCATTGTAACTATTTTACTCCACTGGCCTTTTTTGTCAGTAGAAGTCTCATGTGGATCAGGACCCAGGGGAGCACTCTGAGTGGGATTTGGATCTCATGTAAGACTCCCAGGCTCCTCCCCCCCAAGCCCCCAGAACACCACATTTTTGGCTCTCCCTCAGCAGACCCCCAGTGATGCCAGCAAAGTCCTGGCCAGCTCAGCAGGGGACTTACCTAATCCAAGTTCCCCCAGCCCAGTGCAAAATCAAGTTGGATTGCGCCCTAAGAAACGATAGTAAACAGAGAGTTGAAAAATAGGTGCAGCTGGAAAGTATGCAACAAGACACTCAAATGGCTCAGACGCTTCCATCTTATTTTCCACTCAGCTCTACAACTTAATGAGCAAATTATAAAAGGGAATCAAGTTGCTTCAATGGCTGGGAGAAGGGAAAGGAAGAGATATTGTTCAGCAGCCATTGGGTAATGCTGTTGTATTCTTAACCACATCATTTAGAAAACCTTTTAAAAGTAGTTTACACTGTGTTACCATGTACAACAAAACTAATGTGGTGGGCCAGTGGCCAGTGGTTGGGGAGGCAAGTCTACTAGTGCTCTTCTTAAAAGATTCAATTATTTATAAAAGCCACAGAAACACACTTTTAAAAGCCTTTAGAGTGAGAACCCTACCTTTCTGACCTCCAACTAGCATATTATATTTTAATTTCTGCTTCCATGGCTTACCTACAAGCAACTGACTTACTAGCAGCAACTGGTGTAAATCCAAATATTAGGTCATTTGTGTTATTATTTATGAAGTGCCTAATGTTGTACTTTTCAGAACAATTATAAGAGTTGGATTCTATATGGTGAGTAAAGGGAAATCTAGTCTGGGTAGATAGGAATACTAGTTATCCCGACAAAGTCCACCTAGGAATTTCTATACTTAGGAATTTGGGCTTACAGAGCTTCAGAGAACTGCAATTCTACTATACTGGAATTTTAAATATCAAATACTATATTTATATGATTCCCTACCCCCTGCCCCACTTTCAAGTGTCAGTATGATCTTTATTTTCCAAACTCCATGTGTTTCAATTGGTTGGCAATGGTGCAGGAACTGAGATACACAACTATTTTAGACTATACTGATAATATATTCACTAATAGGCAAAAAACGTTGCAGTTTAAGAATGTGCCTCTGACCAACAGATATTTCTATCAAACTTTTAAAAGCAGGGAAATTGGACAGCTATAGTGAATGCACCAGAGGAGCAGGAGACCTGACCTCCTCTCGGAGATATTGGACTGCCCTACAAATTTGTCAAAATGCAAACACCATTTGGGTTGGTCTTTCACAGTCCAATCCACTTCCTGCGTAGCTTGGAAGAATTTGGTAACGTGTGCTTCTGAGCATATGGTGAGTGGTGGCAACACCTGCCATCTCCAAAGATGGAGAATTACATATTTGTATGTTTGTTGGTGTTCTTCTTACTTTGCTTCTTTTCTGTGTTACTAGTTTCTACAGAGCATCGAACTTAGAAAATTATATTTCTCTCATTATTCACTGTAGAAATCTGTGTCAAATTTATTTTTATTAATTTCAAAACCTTTTTATTGGTTGATCACATATGATGGTGAAGATAGGCTTTCCTTTCTATTTTAACTGGAGGTTATGCTCTATTTCTATTTTGGTTGCATGAACAGTTGAATCTGAAACTGAGGTTTGATGTAAAATCAGACGCATTACAATTTGTTGCTACTTAAGCAATGTCTCTAGTTGTTGGAAAAAACAAACTTGGCCTGCCCAAGATGCATGTTTTCAGCCTGCTATGCTTAAACTACTCCACTTAAGGAAAGGTGGGCATGGTCAATTAAAAACATAGAGCACACCTAGCATTTTGCTAGAATATATTTCACCTCCCACTGTTTTATCTTGTGCAAACTGAGACACTCTTCATGTCCGTTAGAAAGTATTTTGCAGAACAGACAGTGTCATTATTCCACAATTGTTTTGGGAGCTTTTTTCTAGTGTTGTCAAGTGTTGGTGTACTTCACATATTCACAGAAATAGAAACAAAAGAAAATGATTTACTATAGGAAACTTCACCAAAATTACAAAGTAAAGCAAACATATTTAAAGTGACTATCTGAACGATATCAACTGTTTTAATATAGTTGCTCCCAGCCTGCTAAACCAAGATCAGCATAGCACATGTCTTGCTTCTGTTATTTGGGCTGACTGCAGGTGTTGCCACCACTCACCATATGCTCAGAGGCACGTTACCAAATTCTTCCAAGCTACACAGGAAATGGATTGGACTGTGAAAGACCAACCCAAATTGTGTTTGCATTTTGACAAACGCTAAGTGAGTCTACAACAAAGGCTGCAAAAAAGGGAGCCACAGCTGAAAAATACAAAGCCGCCACCGCCAACGAAGGCTGCAAAAAAGGGAGCCGCAGCCGCAAGCTCCTACCAGTTGAAATACAAAGCCTCCGCCGCTGCCTGGAGGAAAGGATAGAGAGAGAGCAAAATAATGTGGGGGGGGACTATGCTTTTGCCCCAGGCCCCGTACATGCTAAAGGAGGGCCTGGAGTTCAAGCCAAAATTTCTTAAATGAATTAATAATCAGCCAGGAATTGTTTTAACTTTTAAAGTGCAGAAAATAAAGGTCAGAGTATGGGGCAAGGCCAGTAATAGGATTACAGGTACTCTGTGAACATGGCTGATTTTTAATTAATTTCAACAGGTTATGAGAACTCTGACAGAAAAAAGTCCAAAAGGGCTCTGGGTTTTTCCTCTTCTCTCTTTTTAGACTTTGAACTCTTGATTCTCTCTGACTCTTTTGTGTATCACCATAGAAATTGAGAGGGTTGTTAAGCAATCATTTCTGAGTTCAGGAGTATAAATTTTGTAAGGTTTTGTTTTGAAATAAGCTTATGGGAAGGATCAGAATGTCATGGGAGGTATTTTCTATTTAACATTGCGGAATGCAAAACCTCAATGCTGACTATAGTATACAGCCATTCTTGTGGCTGTATAATAATGACCCATGTGAAGAATGACCCTTTACTTACTTCAACATCCCTCCCCCAAATTGTTGTGATTCAAGTGGCCTTCACTGTAATTAAAAGCGAGACCTATCCGTCAAAGTGAAAGAGCCTCCCACCTCTTCACTCCACACCGTTTCCTGTCCTCTCCACCCCTTTCCTCTTGGGCTCTGTGCTTTTCCCCAGTCAGCTTGGTTTCATTTCTTGGGAGGTAAAAAAATGAATGGACATTTTTCGGAGACCCAAAGCCAAAGAGCCATTTGGAAGCGTAGAAAGTCTCAGATCCACCTCAAGATACCTTGTTAATAACATGATCAGATTCAGAAACATGAATCGCCCCAGTTTGCCTTGTAATTCAGGGTACACACAGAACTGATGCACCAATATAAAAGTTGGATGAGAACCAGTGTGGACAGGTGCTAAAGTCTTGTATTAGGCATAGGGAGATTCAGGTTCAAATCCCCTTTCAGCTGTGAAGCTCACTGGGTGATCTTTTGCCATTAACTAACTCTTAGCATACCCTACATTACAGGGTTGTTCTGATGCTAAAAATGGGGGAGGGAGAACCATATATGCCACACTGAGCTCCTTGGGTGAAACGCAGGATAAAAATACAATAAAATACATTACTAGCTTGAAAGGCTGAATTGTGTGAGTGAATCTAGACTAGGCTGCTGCACTTAAAATTCTAAGTCCCTAGAATAGCCTTTCCCAACCAGTGCGCCTCCAGATGTTGGACCACAACTCTCATCAGCCTCAGCTTGCATTGCTAATGGTCAGGAAAATGGGAGTTGTAGTCCAACAACATCTGGAGGCACACTGGTTGGGAAAGGCTGCCCTAGAAGCTGAAGTTTAATTAAGCTCCATTATGTGTCTCCTGGCCTTTAATTTGCCAGGTGTGTTTTGCAATCAATATCTCTTCAAAGCCAATGGACACAGTTAATTTGTGAATTTCTGCCATTAAAATGAATGGATGTCTGAATACACAACTACCATTCATTGCAATGAGGCTTGCTCCCAAGAAGTTTCTAGTAGATTTCAGAACGTGAGTGCAATCTAATGCACAGTCATGTGTATGTAAGTCTCACTGAAATCAATGGGGTTTAAGTGGTAATTCTGGGGTAGATGGTGACCAATATGTTCCAAGTTAAGTACATGTTAATTAACAGCCTTGAAGAATAAATAATCTAAAAGTGTGATTAGATTATTAAAATCCAATATTTTATCAGTGATTGAGAGCACATGAGTAATCAGAAAATGCATCATGTTGTACATGACCTCTCTAGGTATCTGTGCAGTGTTCTTTTTCTTTTCCTTTTTTTTAAAAAAAATTACATTCTCCATGAGTACATTTGCAGTTAATAACTATAATTCATCCTCTGACACCATCAGACCATTGCAAAATATATCAATAGATTTATTTAAAAAAAAACAGAATTAGACATTACTCTTGTCTATTTGAACTAATCAGAAAGATTATTTTAGCCTCTCTCTTTAATCAAGAAGAGTATATTGCAAAAAGCATGAGCAGTGAAGCAAGACCCAAGAAAACACAGATAAATGATAGTAGGCTTCAAGAGGCACTGGATTAATTTCATTCTTGCAACACCTACAGTTCATGAATTGTAGAACAATTCAGCTCAATATTTAAAAGAAACACATTTCAAAATAGGAGTCCCCACAGAATGCACCAGGGTGGGGGTGGATGAGACCCTGCCAGATCAAAATATATAACAAACCAGATACACTGGTGTTAAAATGTTCATAAATCTAGACTGTTTGAAGACTCAGTGCTTCAAATTAAAGAGTAAAAATGCCTTCGTTCGACTCTCAACTGAAACAGCCTGCAGAACCCTTTTAGAAGATCTGAATGCAAGTTTATATAAGGAATATTCATACGATACACCCAATGTGTCCAGTGACATTTCAACATGCTTTATTCAATCTTTATCTATATCTATATAGATGTAGATGTAGAGATAGAAATATATAGATATATAATGGATACAAGCTGTCTTGGAGGCCATTTTGAGGCTCAAAACATATGGATAAACTAATGTTATGAATTAAAACACACACACAATGGGGTAGCAAAAATATGCCTGGTAGCCACTAGGGTTGCCAGGTCA
The DNA here is from genome assembly GCF_030035675.1 of Rhineura floridana. Classification (NCBI taxonomy): domain Eukaryota; kingdom Metazoa; phylum Chordata; class Lepidosauria; order Squamata; family Rhineuridae; genus Rhineura; species Rhineura floridana. Next base: position 71,179,811 of record NC_084488.1, on the reverse strand, counting down.
GAAGCATCCCAAACTCCAAAATTTCAGGGGCAGGCCCTAGTAGGGTTGCCAGGTCCGTGGCCTGATCCTGATCCTGTATCTTTAGGGGAAGAGAAAGTCAGCCAAGTGCAGGTGTTCTTGCAACTCTGTAATGGGAAAAATCACAAGGTGGAATTCTCCCTCCCCCCCTCCACAACTTTTAAAGATACAGAAAACCTCTTGGAGGCCGGGCCTGGCAACCAAGAGGTCTTCTGTATCTTTAAAAGTTGTGCAGGGGGAAGGGAGAATTCCACCTTGTGGTTTTACCCATTACAGGGTTGCAAGAACACCTGCACTTGGCTGACTTTCTTTTCTCCTAAAGATACAGGATCAGTCTCAGACCAAGAACCTGGCAACCCTAGGCCCTAGTGATGTCATGGGGAGGCCCCTAGTGATGCCATTAAGCATGATACATTAAGCATCAACCACAGTTGCTTGGAGCATACCACTCAAACAAAACAAATTCCCTGATTGGAAATTAAGATAGAAATCAGCTAAATTAGGGTGTTTCTAGGTCCAGCTGAAGTAACAGGATCATTCCTTCTCACCTGCTTAGATAGCTTGGGTAAGGAACATTTAATCTAGCCTACTTGATTCTGTCAAGAAGGTTTAAGTGCCCTCAGGCCAGGCCAGTCACCAGAAAGCCACTGTAGGAAGAAGGGAGCTTAATGTCATAGAGATGTTAAATGGGAGCATTCAGGAGTAAAGATGGAATCCCTGAAGGCTGCAATTCTAAACACACTTACTAAGGGACTAAGCTCCATAGAACTCAACAGGACTTACTTCTCAGTATATATTGTTAGGATTGTACTGTTGGTAAGGCTTGACTAGGGATCCTCTGCAATGATATTCATATCATTGGAAACCCTGATTGGCTAGGTATGTAACTGGATGGAAGATTCCTATACATGTATGTGTGAAAGGGCCCTTTCTAAATAATGCCAAGTTCACAGCCATTTGGGGACTGCAGGCAGTAAGCCTGACAGGATGAAAGAAATGTGACCAGCAGGTTTATTCCCATTATACTTTTGTGCATTCATTTAATATGTCGACAGGTTTATATGAACACCACTAGGTACTTTTATGTGAAAAAAAATATCACATGGTGACTTTCCTTTGCCTATCAATGGTGAAACTTTCTTGCACATGTATTACAAGACACTTTAGCCATCTTGTAAATAGTAACTTTAAAAAAAAAACCTTTTGAAGACCATGATTAAATTGGGTGAGGGAGACAATTTTTTTTTTAAATTCCTGACAGCTGTTGCTTTATTGTAGCACAGAACATTTTGATTTCTGCGTCTTGAGGAGATATCTAAAGCCTACTTGGGTCATTAGGGGTGCTGGATGTGTCACACCCTGGAGTTTGCTTCTGCCTCCATCTCACACCAAACATAAATAAGTACTAGAGAAGAGGCAAAGTTCAATTTAGTTCCCATTTAAAGGAAAAGTGCTTTGCAAAAAATGTGTATATTAGGCAAATGTGTGTATTAGGAGAAATTCACACTAAGATGTTGATGAATTTCCATGAAGACTCCTTTTTTAAAAATGCAAATTGATGTGGAAATGTGAAGAACTGAATTAAGTGTGGAAAAATTAGAAAGGTAAAATTAGAATTGAGAGAAAGTGAAATTGATAGATTTGCCCATCCTAATAAGCACCATTGATTTCAAAGGAATATCAGACTTTCAATCCTGCATATAGCTGCCAGGTACATGGAACAAGTTTTCTTGGCAATATGGCAGCCATCAGCACAAGAAGCCATTTTAATCATTGTAGAGGGGCAAGTGTGTGTGTGTGAGAGAGAGAGGGGGGGGACAATATCTCCAAGATAGGAGACTGAGACTGAAAAGCTACAGTACCTCTGAGAAGGCCTAAGACCATCAGCTTGAGAGAATTTATGGAAGAGCACAATTCAAGGAATGAACCCAATGCCTGCCATGGAGCAAAGAGGAATGATCTGACTAATATTAGCAATGCAAACACATAGCATTGCTTCACACTGGAGGAACAAAACCTGCCATTGTTTCAAAGTTAATTAGACTAAAGAGCCAATAAATTAAGTCCTATTAAAATGTAAAAGATCTGTGACAAATTGTACTAATTGCATTTTCTTATATCTGAAGAGGTCAGGCTACTTAATAAGCATGTTGTTAATGGAAGACAAATGTAGTTTTATGCGCATGATAGGAATATTATAAATTACATTATTTATAACTCCTGTGGAACACTTAATAATTTTAAGCTTTAAATTAAACTGCTCATTAGTAGCACAGAGTCATGAAAGTAGGCTGTAAAAACCTGCTGCCAATGTAATATTAATTTGAAGGTCTGGTCCATTCTGGCAGTAAAGTGGTATTATTTCAAATCTACTTCAATACTAGGGAAACTTGAACTTTGAATTTATCACCTCTATAACTATAATAGAACTTTAAAAAAATACTATTAAAATATTTTTAAAAGGCTGTACAAGAAAGTTAAATAAAATCCAAAATTCTAATATGGCTTAGTTAAACATTCTGAATGAATGTTTTGAAACAATGTGTTTTTGTTTTTGGTAATCAGGCATATGTTGCATCAGGAAGAGGGTATTTGTTTATTAATTATAATTAGTAGATGATCATTTTAAATGGGCAATTTCTGATTTTAAGTGTTGTATTTGTGTGGTATTTACTGTTGTAAATCACTTTGAGCCTCTTTGTGAAAAGCAATGACATAAGCAAATAATGAATAGAAGAAAATCAGAAATAGCCAAAGAAAGAAAGGCCCTGCAACAAAATCCTCACATGTTTTGTGTTTCTGTTATGTTCCTAGACATCCCATTCTTCCCCCTCTTGGTGTTCCACCTCTCCAATAGTCAGTCAGCATTCCATGCCTAAAGCGTCCTTTTAGGGGTGAGGTACACAGCCCAGCTACTTCTTGGATTTCTTCACTGACTTCTATGAGCTGCTCTCACTTGTGTCCCTGGGGACATTTAAAGATAGTTCACACTCAGTGTGAACCCAGAAATAACCTATCCAAACAATTAGATGGTTCTCTCTACCCATTTTAAATGTATGTGTTTCTTCCTCAGTCCTCCTTTTCCATCCACTCCCATTCCATCTCCCATTCAGTTTTTCCCGTCAGTCAACATGCCATGAGCACTGAGCCCTTAGGATCTTTTTGGTGCCTAGATTTTCCCCTTAATGATTGTTGTGCCCCTGATTCTTCCCTCTTGAGTGTGGGCCGAGCAGTTTTTCCTACATTTGTATGAGTCCTAGGGGTGGGATGATCTGTCAGGTTTGGTTCTTCAGTTACTCATTTTTCTAATCTTAAATACGGTTCTCCACATTTCTGCAGTGATTTCTGATTTTTTAAAAACTTTTAATTTTTGAAAAAAAATCTTTAAATTCCTCAGCATTTTAGTGCAAATTCTCCTCATCTATCTAAAATAGATTTTACTGTGCAGTTTTAACTATTGTACACATTTTTGCAAGTAATTTATCCTAATAAAATGCATTTCTGTATCTTATTGTATGTATGTTGTATGCTAATATATTGATTTTGTGCACTTTTCCCCTCATATATGCATTTTTGTAAACATTACTTTGCTTGGAGGACTGCATCACAACATTAGGATAAGTGCGGATTTCATAGGATGTCTGTGTTTCGGTTCTCATATTGTTTCAGAAAGTGAGAATTTGATAAATTCGGCTTTAAATGCAAACTGAATCAAATTTCTCCTCCATCCCTAATGATTACCAGAAGATTTGAACTGGAAATTGAGGTAACAATGCTTCTACTTTGATCGCTTGGAGTGGCCAACATGAGCCTTTTGTGCTAACCTTGCCCAGAGGTTTGGGACAGAGATTGATGGAAGGGAAATAGCTCGTTTTTGTCTGTTGCTTTCTTCTCCCACAAACACCACTCAAAGAACTCCCTATGTTCTACTTATCAATCCTTTTAATATTAAGGGAAATCTGCTGATTCTGTTAATAGTGGACTGAACAAAAAAATGTAGTTGCTCTGTAATGTGTAGTTCAACTTACCTTATATCCTGACATCATTGTGGCCTATATTTTCCTACCCAGGTTGGCCACTGTGAGAACAAGATGCTGGCTCTTTGTGTTATTATGTTCTTATGCTATTGGTATTTAGTGATATGGAGCAGGAGAATGCAAAACACATATCACAATAAGACATTTTGCTGCCTGCAAATAGTGCCTCACCCACAGATAGAGAGCTAACACTTTTAAAAAGCTTCCTGCATCATTTAGACACCCACTGCTGTCTTCATGAATCCCTTTCTCATGATACTGCCTGAAGCAGATTGTTTGTCTCTGCTGCATGGCAGGGGCAGACATAATACAGGTAATACAGACATAATCAGAAAGCTGGGTAAATTGAACTAGATATTTTGAACTCTTGTCATATGTAGTACTGCCCACTGAAATCCTATACCAGTGGTATTGTCATCATGCAGCACTTATGTAAATTTGGGGTCCTAATACACAGGGCACGGACTGCTGAAATGTAATCTAAACTGATTCTAAACTGATTTATGCTTAGATTTAGAACCTGTCTTCTTCTGCTAGAGACATTTATTTGTGTTTCAAAAATGGACATATTGCTAGAAGACACAAAGCTTCTTCAAGTAAAGTATGAACATCCAAGACTTCCTGATTTCTTTCTAGGTAACATGGTTAGGGATCAGATCCATTGGCTAGTGCCTGTTTGAAAGCATTCTGTCAACCCAACCAGCTGGCATCGATTCAAGTTCGTTCTGTATCCACTAGCCACTGTTTTTACCTATCCTTTTTTAATTCAGAAAAGATATTGGTATTAATATTTATATTTTGAAGGATATATTTTTTAAAAAATATCAATATTAATATTTTTGAAGAAAATAACAATATTTTAAAAGGAAATATTGGTACATTTTCATTCTTGCAATTGATATTTTAGAGGTGGATTTAAAAAAAAAAAAAAAAAAGCAATTTTCAAAAATAGCCATTGAAATTTGCTGCATTAAAATCCAATCCTTAGTGATTGAGAATAAGCCAATTAATTGAAAATTCGATACCAAATCCTAATTGGGCAGAATTTTAGCACATCCCTAAACATGGTAGATAGGGCTGGCATCAGGAGTCAGCACTGTTAGGGACATGTCAAAGTCCATGCCCCAGTAGTGCCAAACCCTGGAGTTTCCTGATGTGCTGCATTTCCTCCCTGCCCTCTCCAAGTGAGAAATAACTGAAAGGACTGAGGAAGAACAATAACCTACAGATGTCCTTGTGATGTTCCTATATTAATGTATATATGGTAAGTGTTGGTTGTTTAGAAGATATATGGTAAGTAGTGAAAGAGGAGGGGGAGTGAATGGGCAGTAGAATGCTAGATGATTGGCTGAGTGTTTAAAATGGCTGAACGTATAAAAGGAAGAGTGAGAGTGGAATCAGGTGGGGAGAAGAGAACTGAGTGGGTTGCTTGGTGGGGTTTAGAGAGTTGTTTGACAGGAGAGAGTGGAGAAGGAGGGAGGTGGAGGTCGGATTAGTATTGAGTAAAACCATATGCTTATGTGCCTTAAGAAGAAATCTTGTTAATCTTGTTAGCTTTGTTATCTGTAATAAATACTTAATTTGGTTTACCAAAGGCCTGATCCTTGGCTGGGGTTTCAAAGACCAGAAGGGAGGGTAAGGTAATGACCAAGGCTGAAGGGGAACTGTAACAAATGGTGGCAGCGGTGAAGAGAATAACAATACCAGTATTCAGAGTCTCTGGGAATACTAGTATTGGGACGTTACTGGTGGTTGCCTAGCAGGGGGATCTGTTGAGATCTGTGCTAGAGTGGGGAGAGAAACCATAAGAGAGAGCGGCCCGGACTGGTGGAGTCCCTGGTGGTGCCTAGTGACAGGCAGTAACCACGAGCAGGTAGGAACCTGACAGGGAGAGCCAGGGAAGGATGCCTCACATGTGGTGGCAGTAGCGGTGGGATACGAACAACAGAGAATCCAGATACGAACCAAAGAGAGTCCCAAAGACACGTGGTGACAAAGGAGACTACGTCACAGGTGTTGGCTGTAGCAGTGAAATACGAATACTAGACAATCCCTAATAGTTGTGTGGCAAACAGAAATAACAAAACAAGATTACTTGTGAGAGTGACTGGCAAAGAGTGTGTGGCAAAGAGTGAGTGAACTCAAACACCATGGCTGAATACATAAAAATGAAAAGAGAGGAGCTGGTGGAGAAGTGCATAACATTCAATTTACCTCACGAGGGTCAAGGGGTAGATGAATTGAGGGTAGCACTTATAGGATTTGCAACTGCCCAGCAAAAACAACCTGTCAGAGAAGAGACCCCAGAAGGATATTTAAGCAATCCCGCTTATATAGAGTACTTGAGAGAGAAGTTGAGGATGGAAACTGAGAGAATGAGGATGGAGGCTGAGGAAAAAGACAAACAGCGGGTCTTTGAGGCTGAGGAAAAAGACAAACAGAGGGAGTTGGAAACTGAGAAGTTGAGAATGGGGTTTGAGGAGAGGGAGAAGCAACGAGCAGTGGATGCCGAATTACAAGTAGAAAAGTTAAAATTTGAAAGAGAGAAGTTTCATTCTGATGAAACAAGAAAGGACAGAGATGGAGCAAAAATAAAAATTACTCCAAAGGACTTTGCTGTCTATGAGCCTGGTCAAGATCCTCAAATTTACCTCAGCACCTTTGAAAAAGCAGCTCAGTTGTGGGGGCTACCTGAAGATAAATACATGCAGTATTTATCAACCCTGATTAAAGGGGAATTGGCTGAGGTATACCAATATTTCCCCTCAGACAGGCCCATCACCTATGCTGAATTCAAAGAAGCAGTGTTTAAAAGATTCAGACTGGGGCCTGATTATTTTAGAAAGCTTTTCAGAAATTGCCAGATACAGACAGGGAGGTCTTTTGTGGAGCTGGGGGCAAAACTGATGGACATATTTGGGAAATGGCTGACAAGTGCAAAAGCTCAGTCTGTGGAGGAGGTGAAAAACCTCATGATATTGGATCAATTATACCATCAGTTACCACCAGAAATAAGGCTCCTGGTCAAAGACCGTTCCCCTACATCGGTGCAGGAGGCCACAGAGATGGCGGATCACTTCGCCTCCAACAGAACTGGCTGGGTGGGGAAAACATCAAGAGATTTTAAACCCAGACCATATAACGCTGGCAGAAGGGATGTGGTACCACAGAGAGTGAGTCCTCCAGTAAAATCTGAAGGGCACAGGACACCCCAGAGTGGATCTGTGTACCCTAAAAGTGAGGAGAAATTATGCTACAAATGTGGTAGACTGGGGCACCTACGTTTTCAATGTGAGGTTGCCAACCCCATTAGTAATCCTGCTCAGACAAGGGCAGTGAAAACAGAGCCCAAGGCTTTAGAAACAGCGAAAAAGGTTCAGTTCTGCCAGATAAACTGGACAGAAGTAACAGACCTTGATTCAAGTCTGAGAGAGGAAGTGAGTGTACAAGGGGCAAATTATTGGGCATTGCTTGATACTGGTGCCGCTCAGACATTACTGAGGCCAGATTTAATAAAATCTGAGGTAATATTACCTCAGGAAACTGTGACTATCCAAGGAGTGAGAGGTCAACCAGAAAGTTTGCCTGTGGCCCTGGTGGAATTGACTTGGAGAGGCCGAGAGGGCCGATATAAAGTAGGCATTAATGCCCAGCAACAAGAACCAGTAATACTGGGAAGAGATGTAATGGGCGCCCAAGGAAAGATCTATGTAGTGACCAGACAGCAAATTGGCAGAGAAAAAGAAGTCATATTAAGGGGGGCTGAAACAAACAGGGTGGAATCTGTTAACCAGCCTCAGGTCACCATAGCAACCACCAGCAGGCCTGCTGAAGGAGACAAACTGTATCAAGTGGTCTCTGATAATGATGAGGCAGATCAATTCAGGGAAGACCTGCAAAAAGATATAAGTTTGAAGCAGATAAAGGAACAAGCTCTGACCCAACAGATTCCTTTCACTGACAAACTGAGGAATCAAGTTGTGTGTGAGAATGGGATTTTATATAGACTGTGGATGCCTGCGGAGAGAAAGGATGAATGTGAACCAGTGAAGCAATTGATAGTACCTAGCAAATACAGAACCAGATTGCTAGAGGAAGCCCACGATGTCCCATGTGCAGGACATCTGGGAATAAAAAAGACCAAGAGGAGATTGGCAGCACACTATTATTGGCCAAACATCTCCAAAGATGTAAAACAACATTGTCTATCTTGTGGAATATGCCAAAAGGTGGGAAAAAGTGGAGTAAAGGCTAAGGCACCCTTAAAGCCCCTTCCTATAATTGGACAAGCCTTTTATAGAGTGGGAATAGATTTGGTGGGCCCTTTTTCCAAACCCACAAGGCATGGCAAGAAATATCTATTGGTGGTGGTGGATTTTGCCACCAGGTACCCAGACGCAGAAGCACTAAGATCCGTGGAAGCCCCTGTAGTGGCAGAGGCTTTATTAAAAATCTTTATGAGGCTGGGTTTCCCTCATGAAGTGCTGACGGATCAAGGCAGTGTATTCATGGGAGAAGTGATGCAATGTATGTGGAAATGTTGTGGTCTAAAACATCTAAAGACCACTACTTACCATCCCGCCACTAATGGGTTAACAGAGAGATTCAATGGCGTTTTGAAAGGCATGATCAGAAGCTATGTTCAAGATCACCCACAAGACTGGGATGAACGGTTGGGATGCTTCTTGTTTGCATACAGAGAAGTCCCTCAGGAGTCAACAGGCTTCTCAGCCTTTGAACTCATGTTCACTAGAAAAGTGAGGGAACCTTTGGAACTATTAAAAAATTCATGGGAAGGAACCCTGGGAGAGTACAAAACATCTGTAGTAGATTTTGTATTGGAATTCCGCAATAAATTAACATCAATGATGGAGATGGTGAAAAAGAATTTGAGTCAAGCACAGGAGAAGCAACGTTACTGGTATGACAGAACAGCCAGGGAACGTGTGTATGATGTGGGAGATATGGTTATGGCATTCATACCCAGGAAACATGACAAATTACAGGCTAACTGGGAAGGACCATATACCATCAGAGAAAGGCTTGACACAGTAACGTAAGTAATCACCACAGACCAATTAAACAAAAGCAAAGTGGTTCATGTAAATATGTTGAAGCCTTACCATACCAGGGATGCACAGGTGTTGCAAGTTACCTTATTCCCTGAGGGAAGTGGGCCTGAACTTCCAGATTTGGTACAGGAAAGCAAAGACAAAGAAGGGGTAAATCAAGTGGAATGGTCAGAGGAGGTGAAGGAGGAAGTAAAAGAAGAGATTCTGAGAGTTTTGAAAACCTATAGGAATCTCTTTAGCAACAAACCTGGCCGAACCAGTATAGTTATACATTCCATTGATACTGGAGATCATGCCCCAATCAGATCTGTTCCGTACCGTGTGAATGGGAAAGTTTTGAATGAGATCAAAAAGGAGGTGGAAGATATGCTGGAATTAGGAGTGATCAGGGAATCCATCAGTCCCTGGGCCTCAAGTATTGTCCTGGTTCCGAAAAAAGATGGAACGACAAGGTTTTGCATTGATTATCGGCTAATCAATAAAATTACTGTCCCAGATGCGTATCCTATGCCTAGGGTAGACGCAATGTTAGAGTTATTGGGGGCAGCAACCATTATCTCTACACTAGATCTCTGTAAAGGATTTTGGCAAATGGAACTAGACGAGCAATCCAGAGCCAAAACTGCCTTCAGTACACCAGATGGGTTATATGAGTTTGTGACCTTACCCATGGGACTAAGGAACTCACCAAGTTCATTTCAGAGACTAATCAATACTGTGTTGCGAGGCATGTCAGATTTTGCAGTGGCCTATATCGATGACGTAGCCATTTTTAGCAAGTCGGTGCCTGAGCATGTCCAACACCTGACAACAGTATTGGAGGCCTTAAGAAAAGTAGGCCTCACAATAAAAGCTAAGAAATGCCAGTTTGGACTAAAGGAAGTAATCTATTTGGGAGATAAGGTGGGGAGTGGGAAAATCACCCCCTTATGGAGCAAGGTGGAGGCAATACAAGCGTGGCTGATCCCCTTAACCAAAAAACAAGTAAGGGCATTTCTGGGTGTGGCTGGATTTTATAGGAAGTTTGTGAGAAATTTTGGGGAAATAGCAACCCCCTTGCATGAATTAACAAAGAAGAAGTGTTCTGAGCGTGTGGTATGGACGGATGAATGTCGGAAGGCTTTTGATCTACTGAAGCAAGCCTTGTGCCAAGGACCCATATTAATAGCACCAGACTATGAGGAACCATTCATCGTGGCTACAGATGCGTCGGACCTGGCGCTGGGAGTCGTCTTGCTACAGGAGAGAGAAGGCACCAGACATCCAGTGGCGTACCTGAGTCGCAAGCTGACGCCGAGGGAGAAAAACTATTCGTCGGTCCAGAAGGAGTGCCTAGCGGTCGTGTGGGGACTGAACAAGTTGCGCCCATATGTGTGGGGACGAAGATTCACAGTGACTACGGATCATCGGGCCTTGTTATGGTTGCAGACTATGAAAAACCATAACACTATGCTGCAGAGGTGGTCCTGGGCCCTACAGGACTATCAAGTGGACTTCCAGTTCATAAAAGGCAAGGACAATGTACTGGCCGATGGACTTTCCAGGCAAGTGGCTGGGACTGCAGTGACGTGACCAGACGGAGGAAGAAAGAAAGACATTTTCCCCATAGAGACTTTTATTTGTTAATGTGACGTATAAATCCTGGAACGGGAATAATACTCTGCTGTTGCTTTAAGGGGGGGGGGAATGTGATGTTCCTATATTAATGTATATATGGTAAGTGTTGGTTGTTTAGAAGATATATGGTAAGTAGTGAAAGAGGAGGGGGAGTGAATGGGCAGTAGAATGCTAGATGATTGGCTGAGTGTTTAAAATGGCTGAATGTATAAAAGGAAGAGTGAGAGTGGAATCAGGTGGGGAGAAGAGAACTGAGTGGGTTGCTTGGTGGGGTTTAGAGAGTTGTTTGACAGGAGAGAGTGGAGAAGGAGGGAGGTGGAGGTCGGATTAGTATTGAGTAAAACCATATGCTTATGTGCCTTAAGAAGAAATCTTGTTAATCTTGTTAGCTTTGTTATCTGTAATAAATACTTAATTTGGTTTACCAAAGGCCTGATCCTTGGCTGGGGTTTCAAAGACCAGAAGGGAGGGTAAGGTAATGACCAAGGCTGAAGGGGAACTGTAACAAATGGTGGCAGCGGTGAAGAGAATAACAATACCAGTATTCAGAGTCTCTGGGAATACTAGTATTGGGACGTTACTGGTGGTTGCCTAGCAGGGGGATCTGTTGAGATCTGTGCTAGAGCGGGGAGAGAAACCATAAGAGAGAGCGGTCCGGACTGGTGGAGTCCCTGGTGGTGCCTAGTGACAGGCAGTAACTACGAGCAGGTAGGAACCTGACAGGGAGAGCCAGGGAAGGACGCCTCACAGTCCTTTGGTATGGATTAGATTGGACTCAGAGGGAAATAGGCAGCAGCAACAGCGGTGGTGAGGAGAAGCTGAATACACTTAGGAAGGGACTTTCTCTGATCTGCTTGTCCAAGGGCTTCCTAAAACCTGGAACTGCCACTGGTGGACACAGTTTCACATGACAAAGTAAGCCCAACTATGGCTTACTGGGACCACACAAATTTGTGGGCTCCCAGAGAGGTGCTGACAGTTGCTTTGCTGCTCTTTTTTTACTCTTCATCATGCTGAGCTAAGTCAAGATTTGGCTTAGCATGTAACCTGAAGTCTTGACATGCTCATGATTAGCACAGAGATTGCTTAACCACGAGCCCGGATTCAGATAAAATACTAAGCCAAACTTTGGCTTAGCTCAGCAAAGCAAGGATGTAAAAAAGGCTGGTCAGGAACAAAACAGCTGCAAGCACCTCTCCGGGATGCTTGCACATTTGTGCAGTCCTGATAAGCCATATTTTGGCTTACCATGTCATGCAAAGCAGACCAGTTTTTTATGTTCAAAAGTTTTTTTATGTTCAAAATCCAAATAAAAGAATATAAAGTTCCCTGAAGGAGCAAAAACTCTCCTTGCTATTAACACCTTAGCAAGACCAATCTGATGGAATACAGTAAACCAAAGATAATCATCATAAATTGTCTCAAAACATCGACAAGGAGAAAGGTAAATCCACTTGCTTCCCATGATACAAAACTGTGCATTCCTTTGGAGACCATATCAAAGTGCTCTTTGCTCAATTGGTTTAGAAGCCAAGTCATTTTTCTTTGTTGACAAAGTGGTTCATTTGGTCACTTCCATCATTCATTTTTATATATTGCTGCTACTTTACTACAATTTCTCTGGAGTAAAGAATGAATGAGCAAGTGAATGAACAAATATCCAAACTCTAAGGGTATATGTATAGTATTTGACCTTACAAGAAGACTGAGCTTTGGGCTTCTGGAAAATATGTCAAACAACATTAAAAATAATTGGATTCAGCTCAAACAGCTCTCCTGAAAAGATTCCAGCCAGCAGTGGCCTAGAGATGACTCTTCTTCGAGATTTAACAAATCCAGTTGGCACCTAGGCTAGTTCTTTTGTACAGAACTCAGTGTATATTTCAGCTATTAAATGCAGAATCTAGAGAGGAGAGCCAAGAATGTTATGAACAGTCCTAAGTGCCTGAAAGCCATTCTGAAGTCAGTCAAGCATAGCCGTATAACCACAGCAATCTGGTGACAACAGTCTGCGTTATATGGGTTACATAAGTGACAAAGCATATCTGTAGTTGGATGATTTGCATAACTCAGCAGCCAACACAGGGCTCTTTGTTAATCCTGACATCATACTTAAATGGCTATGAGATGCTTCAGGATGAATCTGAGATATTGTGTGAAAAATTCCTATGTAACTGTGAGACCTCTATGCCAAGATGTGCCATTTATTTAGGATCAGGATGAATACACACAGCAAGCTTATTCTGCAATCAAAACCCATAGTTGCCTTGAGACAATAAAGATCCAGCCAACTAAACAACAGAGCCTGTTTTCAAGGAATTTGTATGGCATGCCAATGGATGTAGTGTGCCTCTTGTAAAATAAGACATGAGCTTTTCTCTGCAAAAAGGACCCCTGGGCTTCCTGTACTTCCTTCCAGTTAAGTTTCAGGCTCCAGGTGGTATTTTCTGTTTCCTCCTAGACATTATCCAGACTTCTTCTGTTTCTCCCATTGTATAAAAAAGTTTTTACCCCATATTTCTTTTATGCATTTTCTCATCTCAATGTATTTCTCATCCCCCCCTTGTTCTTGTTTTCATCTGATGAACCTCACCTTCCCATTTCTACTTTTTTTCCTTCTGTCTTGTGGCATTAGGCCCTTGTTGATTTTTAAATGCTGTACAGAGTGTAGTACATTGTTGGTCTCTTTAGAAATACTAAATCAGGGATTCCCAAATTGTGGTCCATGGACTATCAGTTGTCCACAAACTTCACTCAGGGGGTCTGCAACCTGTCCACATTAAATATTCATATTGATTTTTAATTTTATTTTTATTGCTTTTATTTCTTATATTGTACATTGTATTTTAGGGTTACTAGATGTCCGGATTCTGGCCGGATACTCTGGCTTTTGGGGGTTCCTTCCTAGTCTCTGGGTGACTCACCTTAATCTCTGGACTCTCAGCTTCATTTTTTTTAAAAAAATGTGTCTGGTTCCTGAGATATGCAACAAAATGTCAGCTGCCCCACCCCGCAACTGTTAAATCTGTTTAACAGATCTGTTATAGCAACCCTTGGCTCTAACCCCTCCCTTTCAGGATTGTAGCCAATAAGTGAAGCCAGGGTTGTGATTTGTTGACCCTGGCAGTGCCTAGACCTCATTGCCAATGCTAGTTGATGTCACCAGTACTGAGCTATGTGGTACCAAATGCCCTGAGTCAGTATAAGGCAGATTCCGTCGTTCCTAAAAGTGGGAAGAGACTCAAGGGCCACAGTGTCTCCAAAATTTATTTATGTATTTTATTTACAACATTTATATACCGTTTTATTGTAAAAAAAAATCTCAAAGTGGTTTACAGAAAGAATTAAAATAATAAAATTCTTGGCAAAACCCGTTAAAGACAAGTATTTAAAAACATTTAAAATAATAAAACCAACAATGAGTTAAAAACAGATTTAAAAACACAATAGCTTCTACATGCCTTGATAGGATTGCCTAAACAAAAATGATTTTAGCAGGTGCTGAAAAGAGGCATCTGCCAAATGTCAAGAACCAAGGAGTTCCAAAGCGTAGGTGCTGCCACATTACAGGACTGATTTCTTACAAGAACAGAACAAGTACTATGTGGCACCCATAACATGGAAAGCACAGCTTGAACTTGGCCTAGTAGCAAATCAGCAACCAATAGGTTGCCAGGTTCAGGACCTGATCCTGATCCTGTATCTTTAGGAGAAAAGAAAGTCAGCCAAGTGCAAGTGTTCTTGTAACACTATAATGGGAAAAACCACAAGGTGGAATTCTCCCTTCCCTCTGCACAACTTTTAAAGATACAGAAGACCTCTTCGTTGCCAGGCCCGGCCTCCAAGAGGTAATGACATCACTCAGGTCCACCCTGTGACTTCATTCAGGCCTGCCCCTGTGACATCACTAGGGCCCGCCCCTGTGACATCACTAGGGCCCACCCCTGTGACATCACTAAGGCCTGCCCCTGAACTCTCAGGTTTTGGGATGCTTCTGACCTGGCAACCGTAGTGCCACTACACTAAAGGTCCACTTCCTATGTTTTGTGGAACAGACCTCCTGATAAGATGGTATCTGCAGGAGGCCCTCACCTGCAGAATGTAGTGATCAACTGGATAAATAAGGGGTAAGATGATCTTTCAGCTATTCTGGTTCCAAGCTGTATAGGGCTTTGTACACCAAAACCAGAATGTTGAACTTAGCCCAGTAGCTAAAAGGCAGCCAGTGCAATTCTTTCAGCAGCAGGGTGACGTTGGTGATACCCTGCCCCAGTGAGCAGTTGTGCTGCCGCATTTTGCCCAGCTGTGGCTTCCAGACCAACCTCAAGGGCAACCCCACATAGAGCACATTACAATAAGCTAGCCTGGAGGTTACCAGTACAGGGGCAACATTGGTCAGGCTATCCCGGTCCAGAAACAATTGTAGCTGTCTTAGCAGCTGAACCTGGTAAAAGGTGCTCCTAGCCATTGAGGTCACCTGGGCCTCTAGTGACAAACATGGATCCAGGAGCACCCTCAGACTACAAGCCTGCTCTTATAGAGGAAGTGTGTCCCAATACAAAGCAGGCAACTGCCCAATTATCCAAATTCGGAAACCACCAACCCACGGCACCTCCATCTTGCTAGGATTCAGACTCAGTTTATTGGCCCTCATTCAGCCCACCACTGAGTCCAGCCACCGGTCCAAGTCTTGCACAGCCTCTCCTGATTCAGAGATTACAGAGTAATAGAGCTGGGTATCATTACATGGCTTGGGACCACAATACCTGATGAAACACCTCTCCCAAGACGAACCCACCTGTGCACTATGCTCAACATCAAAGGCCCTCCTCCAGGTGCCTACTCTGAGGGAAGCTGGGAGGTTGGCAACAAGGGAGAGGGCTTTCTCACTGGTGGCCCCCAAATTATGGAATGATGTTGTTGACAAGGTGCGCCTGGCGCCAACACTGTTGTCTTTCCGGCTCCAGGTCAAGACTTTCCCCTTCTCTCAGGCATTTTGTCATGTGTTTTTTAAAAATAATTTTTAAAAAGTGTTTTTAAATTTGTATATTTGTTTTTAATGTTTTTAACTGTTGTAAACCACCCAGAGAGCTTCGGCTATGGGGCGGTATACAAATGTAATAAATAAATAAATAAATAATCAGTGCACTACCTCACCCCACATCTCCTGATGACCTTGTGATGTTCCTATATTAATGTATATATGGTAAGTGTTGTTGTTTTAGAAGATATATGGTAAGTGGAGTGAAAGAGGAGGGGGAGTGAATGGGCAGTAGAATGCGAGATGATTGGCTGAGTGTTTAAAATGGCTGAATGTATAAAAGGAAGAGTGAGAGTGGAATCGGGGGGAGAAGAGAACTGAGTGGGTTGCTTGGTGGGGTTTAGAGAGTTGTTGGCCAGGAGGAAGGTGGAGTTCGGATTAGTATTGAGTAAAACCATATGCTTATGTGCCTTAAGAAGAAATCTTGTTAATCTTGTTAGCTTTGTTATCTGTAATAAATACTTAATTTGGTTTACCAAAGGCCTGATCCTTGGCTGGGGTTTCACAGACCAGAAGGGAGGGTAAGGTAATGACCAAGGCTGAAGGGGAACTGTAACAAATGGTGGCAGCGGTGAAGAGAATAACAATACCAGTATTCAGAGTCTCTGGGAATACTAGTATTGGGACGTTACTGGTGGTTGCCTAGCAGGGGGATCTGTTGAGATCTGTGCTAGAGCAGATAGGTAAACCATAAGAGAGTGCGGTCCGGACTGGTGAAGTCCCTGGTGGTGCCTAGAGACAGGCAGTAACCACGAGCAGGTAGGAACCTGACAGGGAGAGCCAGGGAAGGACGCACCACATGTGGTGGCAGTGGTGGGATACGAACAACAGAGAATCCAGATACAGTGGTGTGGCAAACAGAAATAACAAAACAAGATTTCTTGTGAGAGTGACTGGCAAAGAGTGTGTGGCAAAGAGTGGGTAAACTCAAACACCATGGCTGAATACATAAAAATGAAAAGAGAGGAGCTGGTGGAGAAGTGCATAACATTCAATTTACCTCATGAGGGTAAAGGGGTAGATGAATTGAGGATAGGATTATAGGATTTGCAACTGCCCAGCAAAAACAACCTGTCAGAGAAGAGACCCCAGAAGGATATTTAAGCAATCCCACTTATATAGAGTACTTGAGAGAGAAGTTAAGATGGGAGGCTGAGGAAAAAGACAAGCAGAGGGAGTTGGAAGCTGAGAGATTGAGGATGGAAGCTGAGAGATTGAGGAGGGAGGCTGATGAGAAAGAAAAGCAGCGGGTCTTTGAGGCTGAGTAAAAAGATAAACAGCGAGAGTTGGAAGCTCAGAAGTTGAAGATGGAAACTGAGAGAATGAGAATGGGGTTTGAGGAGAGGGAGAAGCAACGAGCAGTGGATGCCGAATTACAAGTAGAAAAGTTAAAATTTGAAAGAGAGAAGTTTCATTCCATCATACCATCATACCATCAGTTACCACCAGAAATAAGGCTCCTGGTCAAAGACCGTTCCCCTACATCGGTGCAGGAGGCCGCAGAGATGGCGGATCACTTCGCCTCCAACAGAACTGGCTGGGTGGGGAAAACATCAAGAGATTTTAAACCCAGACCATATAACGCTGGCAGAAGGGATGTGGTACCACAGAGAGTGAGTCCTCCAGTAAAATCTGAAGGGCACAGGACACCCCAGAGTGGATCTGTGTACCCTAAAAGTGAGGAGAAATTATGCTACAAATGTGGTAGACTGGGGCACCTACGTTTTCAATGTGAGGTTGCCAACCCCATTAGTAATCCTGCTCAGACAAGGGCAGTGAAAACAGAGCCCAAGGCTTTAGAAACAGCGAAAAAGGTTCAGTTCTGCCAGATAAACTGGACAGAAGTAACAGACCTTGATTCAAGTCTGAGAGAGGAAGTGAGTGTACAAGGGGCAAATTATTGGGCATTGCTTGATACTGGTGCCGCTCAGACATTACTGAGGCCAGATTTAATAAAATCTGAGGTAATATTACCTCAGGAAACTGTGACTATCCAAGGAGTGAGAGGTCAACCAGGAAGTTTGCCTGTGGCCCTGGTGGATATGACTTGGAGAGGCCGAGAGGGCCGATATAAAGTAGGCATTAATGCCCAGCAACAAGAACCAGTAATACTGGGAAGGGATGTAATGGGCGCCCAAGGAAAGATCTATGTAGTGACCAGGCAGCAACTTGGCAGAAAAAAGAAGCCATATTAAGGGGGGCTGAAACAAACAGGGTGGAATCTGTTAACCAGCCTCAGGTCACCATAGCAACCACTAGCAGGCCTGCTGAAGGAGACAAACTGTATCAAGTGGTCTCTGATAAGAAAGAAGCAGAGCAATTCAGGGAAGAGCTGCATAAAGATATAAGTTTGAAGCAGATAAAGGAACAAGCTCTGACCCAACAGATTCCTTTCACTGACAAACTGAGGAATCAAGTTGTGTGTGAGAATGGGATTTTATATAGACTGTGGATGCCTGCGGAGAGAAAGGATGAATGTGAACCAGTGAAGCAATTGATAGTACCTAGCAAATACAGAACCAGATTTAATGGAGTTTTGAAGGGCATGATAAGAAGCTATGTTCAAGATCACCCACAAGACTGGGATGAACGGTTGGGATGCTTCTTGTTTGCATACAGAGAAGTCCCTCAAGAGTCAACAGGCTTCTCAGCCTTTGAACTCATGTTCACTAGAAAAGTGAGGGGACCTTTGGAACTATTAAAAAATTCATGGGAAGGAACCCTGGGAGAGTACAAAACATCTGTAGTAGATTTTGTATTGGAATTCCGCAATAAATTAACATCAATGATGGAGGTGGTGGAAAAGAATTTGAGTCAAGCACAGGAGAAGCAACGTTACTGGTATGACAGAACAGCCAGGGAACGTGTGTATGATGTGGGAGATATGGTTATGGCGTTCATACCCAGGAAACATGACAAATTACAATCTAACTGGGAAGGACCATATACCATCAGAGAAAGGCTTGACACAGTGACGTATGTAATTACCACAGACTAATTAAACAAAAGCAAAGTGGTTCATGTAAATATGTTGAAGCCTTACCATACCAGGGATGCACAGGTGTTGCAAGTTACCTTATTCCCTGAGGGAAGTGGGCCTGAACTTCCAGATTTGGTACAAGAAAGCAAAGACAAAGGAGGGGTAGATCAAGTGGAATGGTCAGAGGAGGTGAAGGAGGAAGTAAAAGAAGAGATTCTGAGAGTTTTGAAAACCTATAGGAATCTCTTTAGCAACAAACCTGGCCGAACCAGTATAGTTATACATTCCATTGATACTGGAGATCATGCCCCAATCAGATCTGTTCTGTACCGTGTGAATGGGAAAGTTTTGAATGAGATCAAAAAGGAGGTGGAAGATATGCTGGAATTAGGAGTGATCAGGGAATCCATCAGTCCCTGGGCCTCAAGTATTGTCCTGGTTCCGAAAAAAGATGGAACGACAAGGTTTTGCATTGATTATCGGCTAATCAATAAAATTACTGTCCCAGATGCGTATCCTATGCCTAGGGTGGACGCAATGTTAGAGTTATTGGGGGCAGCAACCATTATCTCTACACTAGATCTCTGTAAAGGATTTTGGCAAATGGAACTAGACGAGCAATCCAGAGCCAAAACTGCCTTCAGTACACCAGATGGGTTATATGAGTTTGTGACCTTACCCATGGGACTAAGGAACTCACCAAGTTCATTTCAGAGGCTAATCAATTTTGCAGTGGCCTATATCGATGACGTAGCCATTTTTAGCAAGTCGGTGCCTGAGCATGTCCAACACCTGACAACAGTATTGGAGGCCTTAAGAAAAGTAGGCCTCACAATAAAAGCTAAGAAATGCCAGTTTGGACTAAAGGAAGTAATCTATTTGGGACATAAGGTGGGGAGTGGGAAAATCACCCCCTTATGGAGCAAGGTGGAGGCAATACAAGCGTGGCTGATCCCCTTAACCAAAAAACAAGTAAGGGCATTTCTGGGTGTGGCTGGATTTTATAGGAAGTTTGTGAGAAATTTTGGGGAAATAGCAACCCCCTTGCATGAATTAACAAAGAAGAAGTGTTCTGAGCGTGTGGTATGGACGGATGAATGTCGGAAGGCTTTTGATCTACTGAAGCAAGCCTTGTGCCAAGGACCCATATTAATAGCACCAGACTATGAGGAACCATTCATCGTGGCTACAGATGCGTCGGACCTGGCGCTGGGAGTCGTCTTGCTACAGGAGAGAGAAGGCACCAGACATCCAGTGGCGTACCTGAGTCGCAAGCTGACGCCGAGGGAGAAAAACTATTCGTCGGTCCAGAAGGAGTGCCTAGCGGTCGTGTGGGGACTGAACAAGTTGCGCCCATACGTGTGGGGATGAAGATTCACAGTGACTACGGATCATCGGGCCTTGTTATGGTTGCAGACTATGAAAAACCATAACACTATGCTGCAGAGGTGGTCCTGGGCCCTACAGGACTATCAAGTGGACTTCCAGTTCATAAAAGGCAAGGACAATGTACTGGCCGATGGACTTTCCAGGCAAGTGGCTGGGACTGCAGTGACGTGACCAGACGGAGGAACAAAGAAAGACATTTTCCCCATAGAGACTTTTATTTGTTAACGCGACGTATAAATCCTGGAACAGGAATAATACTCTGCTGTTGTTTAAGGGGGGGAAATGTGATGTTCCTATATTAATGTATATATGGTAAGTGTTGTTGTTTTAGAAGATACATGGTAAGTGGAGTGAAAGAGGAGGGGGAGTGAATGGGCAGTAGAATGCGAGATGATTGGCTGAGTGTTTAAAATGGCTGAATGTATAAAAGGAAGAGTGAGAGTGGAATCGGGGGGGGAGAAGAGAACTGAGTGGGTTGCTTGGTGGGGTTTAGAGAGTTTTGGCTAGGAGGGAGGTGGAGTTCGGATTAGTATTGAGTAAAACCATATGCTTATGTGCCTTAAGAAGAAATCTTGTTAATCTTGTTAGCTTTGTTATCTGTAATAAATACTTAATTTGGTTTACCAAAGGCCTAATCCTTGGCTGGGGTTTCACAGACCAGAAGGGAGGGTAAGGTAATGACCAAGGCTGAAGGGGAACTGTAACAAATGGTGGCAGCGGTGAAGAGAATAACAATACCAGTATTCAGAGTCTCTGGGAATACTAGTATTGGGACGTTACTGGTGGTTGCCTAGCAGGGGGATCTGTTGAGATCTGTGCTAGAGCGGATAGGTAAACCATAAGAGAGTGCGGTCCGGACTGGTGGAGTCCCTGGTGGTGCCTAGAGACAGGCAGTAACCACGAGCAGGTAGGAACCTGACAGGGAGAGCCAGAGAAGGACGCACCACAGACCTCTCCCAAGGGCTTCCTATAGAAGTTAAATAGCATGGGGGACAAAATGATACCCTGCGGCACCCCACAGCACAACTGCCAGGGGCCAAAATACAATCACCCAATGCTATTCTCTGAAAACGACCCTGGAGGTAGGAACGGAACCACTGTAAAACAGTGCCTCCTATACCCATCTCACTAAGTTGGCTCAGAAGGATACCATGGCCAATAAAATCAAAAGACATCAAGTAGGAACAACAGGGCCACACTCCCCCTGTCCTTCTCCTGATAAAGGTCATCCATCAGGGCAACCAAGGTCAATTCAGTCCTGTAACCAGGCCTGAACCCAGATTGGAAAGGGTCAAGAAAATCTGTTTCATCCAAGAGTACTTGCAATTGCTGTGCCTCAACCCTCTTAATCGCTTTCCCTAAAAAGGTGGTAGTTGTCACAAATCAATGGGTCCAGGGTGAGCTTTTTCAGAGCAGTTGCATCACCGCCTCTTTCAGGGAGGCTGGAACCACTCCCTCCCACAATCATGCATTGACCACACGCTGGATCCAGTCAGTCAACCCCCCTCAGCAAGCTTAATAAGCCAAGAAGGACAAAGGTCAAGAGGATACATTGCTGGCCGCATTGTCACAAGCACCTTGTCCACGTCATCAGACCACATCAACTGAAACTGATCACAAGAGGTTGCAGCAGACGTTACACTGGACACTCCACTGGGGACTACAGTAGATGTGGATGGGGCATCAAGATTGCTATGGAGGCGAGCAACGTTACCCTCAAAGTGCCTTTCAAACAATTCACAGTGGGCCTCCAAAGGGTCTAAACCTGGTGGCAGATGGTAGCAGAGAAGTGGGCCTTCTTCACTGCCCTCACTGCTACACAGAAGGCACAGTTGTGATGTTTTACTCATGCCCAATCAGTCTCACAGTACATCACTTGCACTCTAGCCATCGCCCAGCCTGTTTCATTGCCCTTAGTCCACTGGTGTACTAAGGTGTAAACTGGGCTCCACAATGTCGGAGAGGGTGCTCAGGGGCAACCATGTTAACAGCCCAACTCACCTCACTGTTCCACAGCATGAGAAGGACTTCAACAGGGTCACCTGCTCTATCTACTGGGGACTTCCCAAGGGCATTCAGGAATCCATTAGTCTCCAGGGGTGGACCATCTTAATCTGTCCACCTCCCCTGTAGGGGTGAATCAGAGCCCTAAGTCTAAACTTCATCAAATCTAAACAATGGAGTGACATTCACCCCACCCACCTCCAGACCACCCCATCCTCCATCTGGAGCAAAAACCATCCAGTGTGTGCCCTGCCCTCTGCATCGGGCCAGTGACAACTTGAGACAGCACCATGGTCATCATGGAGACCATGAAGTCCCGGGATGGAACATTAGAGGCAGCCTCAGTATGGACATTGGAATCACCCAGAACTATCATTCTGGGCTCCTCCAATACCACAACCAAGACGGCCTCTGCCAGCTCAGTCAGAGAAACTGCCAGGCAGCAGGATAGACAGTACAGTAGGGCTTCGCTTTACAGTGATTCACTAATACAGCGGTCTCAATTAGACGCAATTAGACTAAAGCCCCACTCATACGGCGCTTGTTCCACTTTTATGGCGGTTTTCAGGCATCGCACCCCATTCTGTTCAATGAGTTCCGCTTTACAGCAGTTTTCGCTTTACAGTGGGGTTCTGGAACGTAACCCGCCATGTGAGTGGGGCCCTACTGTATGCCAGCAGCAATCCTAGTTTACTCTCTCCTTGGCCTGACACCATGTGCAGGCCCACACAGCCAGCTCCAACAGAGTGGTTTTCTTGTGACAAAGATGGAAGTTCTGTAGACCACAGCAACTTCTCCCTCCTGTCCCTGCAGCCTGTGCTGGTGTTGCACCAAGTATCCGGGTGGGCAAAGCTGGGTCAGATAACTCATCCCAGCTCACCCATCCTGGTCTCAGTAATGCACACCAAATTAGCACTCTCATCCATGGTCAAATCATGGATGAGTGTGGTCTTATTGTATATCAATCTGGCATTAAACAACAGCATACATAAGCCAGTGGGCACAGCAGATGAGCAATGAGGAACCCGTTCATGGGAGGAGTGAGAGGGAGGAACAAGGCATAGATAGCTGTGCCCTCATCTTCTACCTCCTATAGCACCCATAAAAAGTCTCAGTAACTATCTCCTCAAAAATCCACAATGCATGAGACACTGTTTGCTCTTCCTCATCACTTCCTTTTTGATGAGGCAGCTGATGGGGAGACATACCGACACCATTTCCATGGTTCTGTCTCTTTTTCTGGTCTTTCAGATATTACAGCCATTTCACATATGGAAGATATGTTATGTCACACCCTATGGAAGCTATTTTGTGACGTCCATAGCATGTTCTGAAAATTCCAAATCTACCCCTAGGCTCAAAAGGTTTGGGGCTCCCTGTCTTACAGTATTAGATGTAGGTTATATGTATAGCATCTCAGATGTATAGCATCACAAAGTATGGTTAGAACTGTGATGTTCTTTCTTTACTATAACAAGTCCACAGAGCACTAACAGAGTGCATTTTTGATTAAAAACATAAAGTGAAACCTACAACCCAGAGAAATTTCCTCAAGATCATGTTGCTGTTCTTCCAGAGACATGTTGTCACAAGATTTGTCTGACATTGCCATAGCTCTGACCTTTTAAAGACACAGTGCAGACTACTTTTGCTTGAGATTTGTAGAAAGTATAGGTTTTATATGCTTGTACAGCATACCACATAAAGTCACTGACTTAGTTCATAAAGGAGGGGTCACAAAACGTTTTGGGCCAGCAGGTACATCTGGAATTTTGAGAAAGTGCCATGGGCACCAGTCACAAAATGGCTGCTGTGGGATTGTGATATGACAAAATGGCTGTCATGAAGGCATGGCATAATACAAGTTCTCTGTCACATCTAAAAGAGCAGAAAACGAGATAGGAACACAAAACAGTGTCAGCATGCCCACCCCATCAATGGAAACAATGCACTAGCCACCACCACACTTGTTCACAGAGAAAAGCTCTTTGCACCTCTACTCGGTTCAGAACAGAAGGGAGATTTATAGATTTTTCAGGGAATATATATCAAGAGCTTTAATCAGTGCCATACAATATACTTGAAGGCACATTAGCACGCACTGGTACCCGATTGGCAACCCCTGATCTAAAGCAACTATTTGTGCTATTGCAAATTAATGTGAATTACAGTCTTATTCATAAAATCATAGAATCGTAGAGTTCGAAGGGAACTATAAGGCAATCAAGTCCGACCCCCTGCTCAATGCAAAGAATCCAAATGAAAGCATATCTGACAGGTGGCTGTACAGCTGCCTTTGGAATGCCTCCAGTGTTGGAGATCCCACCACCTCCCTAGGAAATTGGTGCATTATTGTACCGCTCTAGCATTTAGGAAGTTTTTTCTGATGTTTTATCAAAATCTGGCTTCCTGCAACTTGAGCTCATTATTCTGTGTCCTGCACTCTGGGATGATCGAGAAGAGATCTTGGCCTTCCTCTGTGTGACAAGTTTTCAAGTACTTGAAGAGTGCTATCATATCTCCACTTCTCAAGGTTAAACGTGTCCAATTCCTTCAGTCTCTCCTCACAGCACTTTGTTTCCAGTCCCCTGGTCATCCTTGTTGCCCTCCTCTGAACCCGTTCCAATTTATCTGCATCCTTCTTAAAGTGCGGCATCCAGAACTGGACACAGTACTCAAGATGAGACCTAACTATTGCCAAACAGAGGGGAACTAATACTTCACGTGATTTGGAAACTATACTTCTGTTAATGCAGCCTAAAATAGCATTTGCCTTCTTTGTAGCCACATAGCACTGGTTGCTTATATAGTGAACAACAACAGTCCCAAGATACTTCTCGAATGTAGTATTGCTGAGCCAAGTATTCCCCATCTTATAACTGTGCATTTGGTTTCTTTTTCCTAGATGTAGAAGTTTGCACTTATCCCTGTTAAATTTCATTCTGTTGTTTTCAGAGCAATGCTCCAGCCTATCAAGATCCCTTTGAATTTTGTTTCTGTCCTCCAGGGTATTAACTACCCCTTCCAATTTTGTATCATCCGCAAATTTGATAAGCATTCCCGACACTGCCTTATCCAAGTTATTAATAAAAATATTAAAGACCTCTAGGCCCTAGACTGAGCCTTGCGGTACCCTGCTCATTACCTCCCCCCAGTTTCAGAAGGAACCCTTGATAAGCACTCTTTGAGTACAGTTCTGTAGCCAATTGTGGATCCACCTGATAGTTGTTCCATCCACCCCACATTTAGCTAGTTTGCTAATCAGAATATCATGGGGCACTTTGTCAAAAGTTTTGCTGAAGTTGAGATATATTATGTCCACAGCATTCCCACAGTCTACCAGGGAGGTTACCCAATCAAAAATGAGATAAGATTAGTCTGGCAGGATTTGTTCTTGATAAATCCATGTTGGCTTCTAGTAATCACTGCATTATTTTCAAAGTGCTTACCAACTGACCACTTTATAATCTGCTTTAGACTTTTCCCAGGGATTGATGTCATGCTACCTGGTCTATAGTTTCCAGATTTCTCCCTTGTGCCCTTTTTTAATATAGGAATAACCTTAGCCCTCCGCAAGTCATCCGGCAGTTTATCATCCTTCACGATTTTGTAAATATAATAGACAGTGATTCTGAGACTTCAGTACTTCCATACTGCAGGATGCAGTTCATCAGACCCTGCAGATTTGAACTTGTTCAAAGTGATTAGATATTCCTTGACCATTTGTCTATCAATTTCAAGCTGCAACCATGCCCCTTTAACTTGATATTTCTCAGGGGGGTCATAGACCCTCTTTTGGAAGAAGGCTGAGCCAAGAGCAGGAATTAAGTACTTCTGCCTCTTCTTTGTCATCTGTTATCCTTTTGTCATCCTCCTTGAATAGCTATACCACCATTTTTTATTTCTTTTAGCGTCCCTCACCAACCTCACCTCATTCTCAGCTTTAGCCTTCCTGAAGCCATCCTTGCAACTCCATGCTACCTGTCTACACTCTTCCTTTGAGGCCTAGCCTTCCTGTATGTGTCCTTTTTTGTTTTCAGGTCATCTCTAGACTTTTTATGAAGCCACATTGGCTTCTTTAGCCCCCCCTTTCTCCTTGATGAATATTGTTCACCATTGTGCCTTGAATTTCCTTTTTTAGAAACTCCCACCCATCTTGGACTCCTTTTCTCATTAAGGTCACTCATGACAGAACCTTACTTACAATTGTGTGTTAAAATCGGTTTTCTTGAAGTCCAGAGTACATTATGGCTCTCAGGTTTTGCTTCCTTTAAAATCAAGTATAGCATGGTTACTTTCCCGTAACTGCACCTTCAACCACCAAGTCATCTCTATTGGTTAGAAACAAATAAAGAATAACTGATCCTCTAGTTCCTCCTTCCACTTTCTGTAGGAGAAAGTTATCTCCAACATAAGTCAGGAATTTCTTAGAGGGGCTATGCTTGACAGAATTTGTCTCCCAGCAGATATCAGGGTAATTGAAGTTCCCCATTACTGCTACATCATGCCTCCTTGATACACTGGCAATTTTCTTTTCAAAAGTTTCATCCTTGTCTTCTCCTTGATTGGGTGGTCAGTGGTAGACTTCAACCACCATGTTCCTTTTATTCCTTGCCGCATTAATTTCCATCCAGATACTCTCAGTGGAGCGACCAAGCTCGTCCTCCTGTGCAGGGATATATATATATATTTATCATATAGGGTGACTCCACCTCCCTTTCTATTCCTTCTGTTCTTTTTGAACAAGTTGTTCTTCAGTTGCTATATTCCAGTCATGGGAGTCATCCCATCGACCAATATCATGTCATATTAACTCTCCTGTATTAAGAGTTCAAGTTTGTCCCATACTCTGGGCATTAGTATACAGACATAGAAGACCAAGTGATTTACGGCCTGGCTTCCTTCCTACATTTTTATGAAGACTATTACTGGGCCCCATTAGAGCCATTCTCTCAGTTCCTCTTACTGCACACAAGCCTTTGTTAGTCATTACCACCAAGTTTACATCTCCCTCCCCTTAGGATTCAGTTTAAAGCTCTCCTGATGAAGTTCTCCATGCTGTGGCAAAACACATTCTTTCCAATCATTGTGAACTGCAGCCCATCACTTGCCAGCAGTCCATTTCCCAAGAACGATAGTCCATGTCCCAGAATCCATATATCTCTGGTCAGCACCACTTACGTAGCCAGTCATTCATCCAGAGTATTTTTCTTTCCCTTTCTGCTCTTCTTCAGGCATTATAGATCTAAAACACAACATACAAGTAGGGTGAGCAAGGATAAGCACACTAGCTCCTTCCTCATCATCCTCCCTGTAGTCCTCTATGAGATGGAGGCCAACTCTTTAGAGTGAGGAGCCTCCTGTACTCATGGAGGTTCCCTGTGCAATGTAGAACTCTGGAAAATCAGGGTTCTACATCATGTGGGGAGGCTGCATAAATATCAGCAGGCTTCCAACTTCAGACAGTCTCCCTCCAATTCATGGGACTGTGATGAGCTATTATGTTTGCCCCCAGTCTCTTCATTCATGTGTTGTAGTTCCAGGTTTGTATGCAGGCCAAGTAGGACTCATGTTTTATGGGTTCCTTATTAGGAAGAGCAGGGATACAAAGAGAGCTGTGTTCAGGGCTCATCAAATATCTTTGATAGCTGTCCCCCTGGAGCTCCAATGGGGAGCACTTGGTTTTCTGTTGGAGCTTTTAAAACTATGCCTCTACCTATGCTCAACCTTTATGTTTGAAAATAAATTCAAATATTGCGCAATGCAAATAAGCCTCCAGTGACCTCCTTCTAAAGGAAACTAAACTGGGGTAAGCACTGCCCCTCTGATCTTCTCATCACTCAAAGAACTGGGGTAAGCTTAACAATATTCTCAGTTAGAATTAGCATAGTGCTCACAAAGCAGGAGGCGTATTTAAAAATTATGCACAAATGTATGCTTTTACTTATCAGGTTTGATTCTGGCACAGTTCCCTAGCAAATGTATACTCCCTCCCTTTCTCCCTAAACAAAAGAAATAAATGACAAGATTTGCCAGCTGTTTGGAACTCCTTTTTTTTATTAAAAGGAGTCAATAGCTCTCATTTAAAACCTAGTTTTTCATGCAACTAAAGTGGTTTCTCAAAATAGTATTTGATATTTACTGCATATTCTCTATTCCATCAAATGCATCCAATTTATTTGGTATTCTCTACATCTTTGGAAAGGTTAAAGGTTTGAATTGCAGCTGCCAAATACAATCTGACTCAAGTGTGAATCTGCATTCTGGGTAACAGATATAAAGTTTTTGTGCTACCCATAGACCTTTTAGAAGCAATGAAACTGAACTAAAGTATTGGAAGTTGAGTAGGAGTAGTTCTTTGTGAAACTTTCCAGAAGTTATGAATAGGAAAATAACAGACCTGTGCCTTGAGTGACTTGAGGGCAGGGAGGGGGCAGGTGAATGCCATAGCTACCATTACAGTAGGTCCCACTTTGCGGCTGTCCGCTTTGTGGCATTCCACTAATACGGCAGCTTTCAATTCGAGTAAGGCCCCACTCTTACGGTGCTTGTTCCGCTTTTACAGCATTTTTCGGGCATCAGGCGCCATTCTGTTGAATGAGTTCCACTTTTCAGCGGGTTTCACTTTTAGGCGGGGGTCTGGAACGTAACCAACCATATGAGTGGGGCCCTACTGTATCCCTCTTTTTTATAGAGACATCTTCCTTCAGCATTTAACTACAGTGTTGTATTAACTGGATGTATACAAATGACAAATTTATCTTTTAAAATATATCAGTACTTTGATTGTATCTTGCTACCTCAGCTCAAGCCATGCCTTATTATATCACCACTGGAGATGGACCGGTCAGTGTATTTCTGGCACGTGTATGTCAATTTCACACTCATTCACTCCTGAGTCTGTTTCATCCCATTTCTGCATTAAACAACAATAGGGGCTTTAAACAAAAAAAAAGTGCATTTATTTATTTAAAATACATATTTGAGTATCATTTAAATGGAGTACATATTTAAATATGTATTTAAAACATTTTCTCTTGAAATATGCATTTCTGAAGTATGTTCTGTCAAAAGACACATTTTAAAAATGTGTTATTATTATGTGGTTTTTGAGCTGTGTTAAGAAATGTTATATATGCATTTGTGCTTAATGTTATATGACTTCCATGACTGAGATGAGGCCTTGTTTTGGTACATAGTTGCAAGTCTGCTTGGCAGTGGTTACTTGGTGACAGGTTCTGAGAGGAGACAGACATGATCACTTTAAGATTCTAGTACATGGGGCCTGATCAGGTTAATTCTTTCTGATTGGCTGGAGGTTCCGAGCAGTAGTGAGTTAACTGTCAGAGAACAACTGGTCTTGGGGCTGGTTGGTGAGAGAGTGCAGCGCTGGTTGATAAGAGTAGCTGAGGGAAGAACTGACACACATACACTCACTGACATAGAGGGTGTCATTACTAACTGTCTGGTGAAGATCAGAAGGGGGGCAGCAACTAAGTTAGTGTGAGGGGCTGCCCTGAAGAAAGGTCTTGCCACAGGGAAGTGAAATAAGATACAACACTGGCTAAACTGTCCCACAGCCAGGAGGGCAACCAGAGGAGCTTTGGGGCACAGAGGAAGATTGTCCCCAGTAGCTGGACTGTGGAAGTAATTGGCTAGGGTGGAGGTTTAGGGAAATTGTCCTGAAGGGAGAGCCATTTAAAGGCTGGTGATAGTAACAGTGTCTCTGGAGTCTTTAGAATCCATCAGCAATCACCTTTAAAGACCCAAACTAAGTAAGCCTTTTTCCTTGTGTCAATAATATCCCTTTAATAAACCTACAAACATAGTTTAAGATTTATACTGTCTCTCAGTAGTGGTGTCATCTCACACCTTCTATATACGCTACTAGGAGGGTTTAGGTATTCTGTGGGAATTGGTGATAGCACAGAGCTAAAGAAGCCTGTTTTTATGTGAAGGTGAGGCTGAGGGAGCTGGGGAATCCCTGACAAGCTGCAAACTGTGTTGGAATATTTGGGCGAGAGCCAGAAGATTTACACAATAGTCTGGACGGTGTACATCAGGTCAGTTTGTTCCAGAATTTGCAAAGGTTGAATTCCTCAAGCACCCCCAAATTACCATTGCAAAAGTGTGATAAAGTATCTGAAAATCAGAGTAAAGTAAATCAAATTTACAGAAATCAAAATAACACTATTAAAGCTAATCAGGGGCTGGGGGGAAATCAGCTTGCAAAATGCTAAGTTTATAATTTATAAAGACTACCCTAAGGAACAATATGGAAGAATGGGATTTTGGAGCTTCTTTAAAGTATTAGCACATAAAACACAAAATGGATAACATTGCTAGGATTCAGAACATGAAGGGATGCAAGAAATATGGAAGGAATTAAGATATCAAGATGAGGAAGTAACAGGAACCAGAAACTCAGGGAATACAGGGCATGCCAGAATGCCAGAGGCACAGCATGGATAGGAATGGTAGGCAATAGGATCACAAGGGCTACAGGAATAAACGTGTATGTGTGTGTGTTGAATAAGCAGTTTCCAACTACCTCCCATATGTGTGCTATAGGTAGCCTACTCCGACTGGGAATGCAGGGGATTAGCCAGATTGAATCAAAGCCTGGATAGGGTTCTGTTCAGTTTCAGACCATAGTCCTAAATGTACTACAGACTGATGGGACTAGAGAACTGATGCATGGCCAGAGTACTTCAAGCCATGGTATCTCTTCTCTAACACTTTAAGAATTAGCCATCCTAATAAGGAGGCAGTGATATTTTTATACGAGAGATTGTATGCAGCTGATCTCCAAATCACAATTTACAGAGGCACAATTTATACATATTTTTCAGGATATTGACTGTCTGGTGCAGAAGTTATTTTTGAGAAATAAGGAAAGGTTAGGTCAGGATACTTAATATAGCTGTTTGAAAGATTTCAAGCAGAGACAAGCCCTCACCTGGGCTGCTAAGTTCTTTCTATTTCCTTGGGATGACTAGCCCAGAAAAAGAGACAGCCCTGATGAGTCACCACTTAGTGGCAGTGCAGAGGCCACAGGAAATCCTTTGGCAAACTACTAGCCAATTGTGACTGCCTATCCTTCAACTCAAGGCATAGCTTACTTACTTGTTCTTCAGCCCCATCACAACCAGCACTTAATTTGCCCTTCCTTCTAGTTTCTCACAGACTATACTACCAGCAGCCTCTCAAAATATTAGTTTTAAAAGGCATGTAAATATGCTAGCATGTAGCAGAGGCTGGATATGACCAACTGCTTATATGCAGGGAGCCAGCACATGCAGAACATACTATAGGGAACTGCCTTATAACCAGCTCAGGTTGTTTGTCCATCTATAGTGTTACCTACCCTGACATGTAGCAGCTCACCACAGTCTTGAACCAGGGGTCGTTCCCAGCCCTACTTGGCGATTCCTGAGACTGAACTTGGTACTTTCCGATTGAAAGCATATATTCTACTACTGAGCTATGTTTCTTTCCCTAAAGTTTCTAACTGCTACATACTTGGTAGTTGTAATAATCATCCCATGGAGCTTCTGGCTAAAGCAGGAGGACCCGGGCCTAGGGGTATGATTTGCTGTAGTATTTCATGCCGCTTGTGGTCTGTCAGACCATTATGATGTCCCAATCAATGGCAATTGACATTTCATTAAATTATTTTTCTTTAGTCTTGATCTGCTATAGTTACAAAAAGTTACATAATTCATTTTGTTTACCGTACTGATGATGTACAGTCTTTTATGTTATTTGCAATACTGTTCATTTCATCTCCATATGTTTTCTGATTATTTTTATTCGCAAGTTAATGAGCAAGGTAACTGCTCATCAAGTAACCATTTGCCATCAGGGTTATTTTCTGTCTCTGACATGGATGCAAGGACAAGGCAGGGTGGTTGTTTTTCTCCCGCAAGTAAATGAGGCTTCAACAGAATTTTGTTTTAGTATTTTGCTATGATATTATGCTGAAACTGAACACAATGGTCAATGAATATCATGGATGCATGCATATTTCTGCTGAGTATCAAAGGACCTATTATCTTTACCAAACAATGGTTATTATAGACATTTTTATAAAAAAGGAATGAAGCAAAAAGTGATAATGCTAGATGCATTTCTTTTACTTTTTTGGCTTCCATTCCCACCCCCTTCTGCACCTCACCTCAGTGTGCTCAGGCTTTTTGCTTCAGGCAAGAGACTTTTAAACAGCTTTGATTGTGAAGCAAGTGTGAAAGTCACTTCATTTACTGGATTAGCAAAACACAGAAATTTACTATAGTAGAATGCTGTCATTAGAAATGGACTCTTTGTTAAGGATATCATAAAGTTTGCCAGGATTTTTTTTAAGGATCAGTGAAAGCTGCTAGCAGCTGCAATATTGACACCCAAACTTCACACAGTATGAATGATCGAATTACATCTGAATCCACATCCATGTCCAAAAATAACAGAATTCTTCACCATCCCAGCCTGTGGTCCTCCATATTTTGATAGACTCAAGTTCCCATCAGCCCCAGTCATCATGGCCAATGATCAGTGATTATGGAAGTTGTAACCTAGTAACATCTGTATGACCAGAGGTCCATTACACCTGGGCTAAAACACACCCCTCACCTATAACAGCAGTTCCACCAATACCCTATGCACATGAATTTATGAAAGGATGTCTGACTGACAGGTCACTGAGTATTTTCTGGGTTTCTAGTTATCTATTCTAGAATAATAACATGGCATAAAAAGTGGGGTTTCATGCCTGCCTTGCAGAAAATCCAATAAGGTATTTTCTAAAACTGTCATTTTTGCTGTGCTGTATGTGGACTGACAGGGACAGAATGAACACCAAAGCAAATATGCAATAAAGAAAGAAAGATTTTTTTTATTACTTTAGGTATTTCTAGATGTCAGTTAAAAATGAGAACTTTGCTAAAAATTTTGCACAATGGCAGCTGTGCTTTATGGATAACATTCTATTGTTTGATGTATGAGGCAGAAAATATGAAACATATTGTGAAGTTCTACCTTGACATAATGATGGAAAGCTGTTTGAAGTGCATTAAATCTGAGGAATGTGTGAGACCACCATGAAACAGCCCATATTCTGCAAAGAAATATCACGTTGGCCTTTCCAAAAACCGTGTTGCAGCTTACAGCAATTTTATTGTAGCTTATGTTTTGGACCTACACCTTCATCATAGGCCCAGTTAACAGAAAGTAAAGGATGGATTATACCTTACTGTAGTGAGGTAGGAGCTTTTTCCTCATGACTTCTTCTAATGCTGCTCCAGTCATGAATGTGTCAGGATTGCACCCTAAGTTGGACAATATTGCAACACAGGGAATATCCCAATAAATACTTGCTACGAGACAAAGAACCATGTATAATCTTTAGCTTCACACTTTATAAATAGTCTGTAAATTCACTAGGTGAGGCAGCTTTAATGAATAAACCTCATTAGTTTCACATGAAAAATTACTTAAGAACCATGTTTTCAAAAATCCTATTTGTGATTATTCATGCTCAGAGTTCCTTTTGAAAACTCTGGTCATACATGTTAAATCTTTAGCTTCAGAAATGAAAAGGGGTGAGAAAGAAAGCCATGAAATATGAGGGCTGCAATCCAACACAGTGTTATGTTCACTGAAGTCCATTGACTTCAGTTTTAAGACTCATGCTAAGGCATCAGGGAAGGGTGAATGGCCAGGGTGAAAGGAAGAACTGGCTGATATGAGCCTCTCCCTGGGAAGCCCAAGACCCACATTGACTGAACTCTTGAAATAAGGTGTGGTTTCTGATCTTGCAAGTTGTGAACAGTAAACAGGACAAGACAAGGACAGAATCCAGAATGGTAGCAGTGGAGTGGATGGCTGCCATTTGAGATGGCCCTTGCAGATGCAAGAGCCTGGCTTTCACTTGCCCTTTTCCCAGATGTTTTGCTTCTGTTGAAGCTTCTTTTAGGAGGCTACCTAATTTAGCTAAATGGGCCCACCTGTTTGTCTCAACATCCTTGTCAGGAAAGCAGCATTGCAGGACCCATTCCCACCACAGAAAAGGCTCCTGGGAACATTTTTACCTTGATGTGAATCATAGAATAGTAGAGTAAGAAGGGACCTATAAGGCCATTGAGTCCAACCCCCTGCTCAATGCAGGAATCCAAATAAAAGCATATCCAACAGGGGTCCAGCTGCCTCTTGAAGGCCTCCAGTGTTGGAGCCCTCCAGCTCCCTAGGAAATTGGTTGCATTGTTGCCCCACTCTAACAATTAGGAAGTTTTTCCTGTTGTTCAGCCGAAATCTGGCTTCCTGTACCTTGAGTCCATTATTCCATGTCCTGCACTTAGGGATGATTGATAAGAGATCCTGACCCTCCTCTATGTTACAACCTTTCAAGTACTTGAAGACCACTATCATATCTCCTCTTCTCAAGACTAAACATGCCCAATTCTTTCAGTCTATCCTCGTAGGGCTTTGTTTGCTCTACGTGGGGTTACCCTTGAAGACGGTCTGGAAAATGCAGCTGGTACAGAATGCGGCGGCACGCTTAATAAAGCAAAGCCGTCGCCGGGATCATGTCACCCCAGTGTTGATGGAGCTACACTGGTTGCCAGTTGTATACCGGGCCCAATTCAAGGTGTTGGTATTAACCTTTAAAATCCTAAACGGTTTTGGCCCAGTTCATCTGAAGGAACGCCTCCAGTATCACCAAATATGCCGCCAAACAAGATCGGCCTCACAAGACCTTCTCTCGGTCCCACCGGTGAAAACAGCTAGGCTGGTGCGGACCAGAGAGAGGGCCTTCTCGGTCGTGGCCCTCACCCTCTGGAACTTGCTTCCTTTTGACCTTCGACATGCCTCCTCCCTGATGGCTTTTCGTCGAGCCTTAAAGACCTTGTTATTCAGGCAGGCCTACGGGATTTCTGGGGTGGGTTAGGCTATTATGTTGTATTACTAACGGGTGGTTTAGATGTATTGTTGTTTAATATGGTGACTGTTGTATGAATATGTTTTAAATTGTATTTTATATTGTGTAAGTCGCCCAGAGTGTCTGTTAAGTCAGACAGATAGGCGACTAACAAATAAAATTTTATTTTTATTATTATTTTATTCTAGTCCCCTGATTATTCTTGATGCTATCCTCTGAACCTGTTCGTTCGTCTGCATCCTTCTTAAAGTGCAGTGTCCAGAACTGTATGCAGTACTCAGGATGAGACCTAACTATTGCCAAATAGAGGGGAACTAGCACCTCACGTGATTTGGAAGCTATACTTCAGTTAATCTAGCTTAAAATTGCATTTGCTTTTTTTGCAGCCATATCACACTGTTGGCTCATATTCAGCTTGTGATCAACAACAATTCCAGGATTCTTCTCACACGTAGTATTGCTGAGCCAAGTATCCCTCATCTTATAATGGTGCATTTGGTTTCTTTTTCCTAGATGCAGAACTTTGCACTTATCCCTGTTAAATTTCATTCTGTGGTTTTCAGCCAAATGCTGTAGTCTATCAAGGTTGCTTTGAATTTTGTTTCTGTCTTCTAGGGTATTAGCTATCCCTCCCAATTTTGTGTCTTCTGCAGATGTGAAAAGCATTTCCTTCACCTCCTCATCTAAGTCATTAATAAAAATGCTGAATAGCACTGGGCCTAGGACTGAGCCATGCTGTACTCTGCTTGTTACCTCTCCCCGGTTTGAGAAGGAATCATTGATAAGCACACTTTGACTATGATTCTGTAGTCAGCTATGGATTCACCTGATAGTTGTTCCATGCATCCCATATTTAGCTAGCTTGCTGATCAGAATATCCTACTTTGTCAGGTATGTGCAACACCACTTTCCCACTGAAGATGCTGGGACTGGGAGTCCCAGTCCTAATCCTCAGTGGGTAGAGAAAGGCACAGGTGGAGGCAAAGGAGAAGGTAAATGAAGAAAATTGTGCATCACTTCTAAGCACAGATGACAAAGACCATACAGAGAACCATCTAGATAACTATTATTTTTGGCCAGCCTTCACCAGTCCCAGTCCTCATAATAGATGAGTGCTGCTTAATGTATTCCCAAATGCATCTTATGACAATTAAATATAACCATATGTATGTGCTATAAGCTTGTTTTAATGGCTGACTACATTATATATCTGTCATTGGATAAGATTAATGGCAACATCAGAAGCCAATATATTATACAGCCGCAAGAGTGGCTGCATAATATAGCCAGTGTGGATTTTTCACATTCTGCAATGTTAAATTGAAAATACCCCCATGCCATTCTGATGCTTCCCATAAGCTCATTTCAAACCAAAACCTTACAAAACTTATAGTCCTGAACTCAGAAACGCTTGCTTCACAACCCTCTCAATTTTCATGGCAATACACAAAACACTCAGAGAGAATAGAGAGTTCAAAGTGCAAAAAGAGAGGGGGGGGAAACCCAGATCCCTTTTGGACTTTTTTCTGTCAGAGTTCTCATAACCCGTTGGAATTCATTAAAAATCAGCCATGTTCACAGAGTACCTATAATCCTATTACTGACCTTGCCCCATACTCTGACCTTCATCTTCTTCAGTTTGAAAGTTAAATCAATTCCTGGCTGTTTTTTAATTAATTTAAGAAATTTTACATTGAACTGAATGAAAGTGTCGGGCATGCTCAGTAAGAACCAACTGTCAGTGTTCTAAAAGCCAGACTCACAGCTGCTGGGCTTGCCTAATCAGGGGACCACACCCACACCAGACTTTGATTTCACTTGAGACAGTCATGGCGTCCCCCAAAGAATCCTGGGAAGTTTAGTTTGTGAAAGGTGCTCAGAGGAGATTACTATTCCACTGACAGAGCTCCAGTGGCCAGACTGGTTTAACAGTCAGCCACTCTGATTGAAGTTCTGTGAGGGGAACAGGATGTCTCCTAGCAACTCTCAGCACCCTTCACTAACTACACTTCCCAGGATCCTTTGAGAGAAGCCATGATTGTCCAAAGTAAAATAAAGGCCTGGTGTGGATGTGGCCAGGGACAACTTTGGTTTAAATTTGGGTGGGAGGCTACATGTGCCTGCTGTAGAATAAAAAGGTGGGGGAAACCCTGAAAAAGAATGATACTGTTCACAATATTTTCCTTTTGGAAAGGAAAGGGGCTTCCCCTCTGCCCAGTGCCCACCCACCCAATCTCCTCCCCTCCCCTTCCCCAGGTCAGTGTTGGACTATGACCTGGGTGACCAGGGTTCGAATCCCCACACAGCCATGAAGCTCACTGCCTCTTAGCTTCAGAGAAAGGAAATGGTAAAACCACCTCTGAATACCGTTTATCATGAAAAACCCTATTCATAGGGTCTCCATAAGTCGGGATCAACTTGAAGGCAGTCCATTTCCACATGATTGCACAGAAATAAATCCCATTAAACTCAAAAAGTATGCAACTGATCAAACCCTCTCTCCCTTCTCCTCCCTCTTGCCCCTTCCCTCCCCTTCCTTTGCCCCTCCCTCCCCTTCCAATCCCCTCCTTCCCCTTCTCCCTCCTCCCCTCCCCTTCCTCCTCCCCATGGTAATTTTTACCTATCTTAAACATGATTGCACAGACGCCTGATGGAACCGCAGGGATTCCTGAATGCGCTGGGTGATTTGGAGCCTGCTGAAGGACGCCCGGTCGAAGCTCTGGTGACGGAGTGGAACAGGGAGATTACTGGAGCTTTGAATCGGGTGGCTCCGAAACGTCCTCTCCCCCTGAATAGAACTCAGACAGCACCCTGGTACACACCACGGTTGCGGGGTCTGAGACAGGAGGTGAGACGACTTGAGTGCCGGTGGCGGAAATCTCGCACTGAAGACGACCGGACACTGGTTAGAGCAGCAATAACTGCCTACCAAGTGGCAACAAAGGCAACAAAGAGGGAGTTCTTTGCTGCCTCTATTGCGTCTGCAGAGTGTTGTCCCAGGAGATTGTTCCAAGTGGTCCGAAGCCTGGTCGGTCCAGTTGCTCAGGAACCCATGGAGCAATCTAAAATCTCCTGTGATAATTTTGCTAAACACTTTGCTGATAAAATCGAGCACCTGAAGAGCACGATTCCGCTCGCCGTGAACACAGGAAGTGGGCCAGGGTCGGCCAGTTGCATTCCGGTCCGGTGGGATCAGTTCCGGCCTCTTCCCTCTGAGGAAGTGGACAAGGTGCTCAGTACTGTGAAGCCAACCACCTGTCTGCTTGATCCTTGCCCTTCGTGGCTTATTATAAGTTGCAAAGAGAGACTGAGCGAAGGGATCAAGGCAGTGGTAAATGCATCCTTGAAAGAGGGTGCTTTGCCATCAGCCCTCAAGGAGGCAGTGATAAAGCCCATCTTGAAAAAACCCTCCTTGGATCCCCAAGAGTTGAATAACTTCCATCCAGTCTCTAACTTACCATTCTTGGGCAAGGTGATTGAGCGAGTGGTGGCCAAACAGTTACAGACACATTTGGAGGAAACGGATTATTTAGATCCATTCCAATCAGTCTTTAGGACTGGGGATGGAACTGAAACAGCCTTGGTCGCTCTGGTGGATGATATGAGGAGGGCGTTGGATAGGGGAGAATATACCTTCCTCGTCCTCCTGGATCTCTCAGCGGCTTTTGACACCGTTGACCACGGTATCCTGTTGGATCGCCTGGGGGAATTGGGAATGGGGAGCACTGTTTTACAGTGGTTCCGTTCCTATCTCTCAGGTAGATACCAGTGGGTGGCTTTGGGAGATGAGGTTTCAGACCCTTGGCCTCTTAATTGTGGGGTGCCACAGGGTTCTATCCTCTCTCCCATGCTGTTTAACATCTATGTGAAACCGCTGGGGGCTATCATCAGGAGTTTTGGGCTGAAGTGTCACCAATATGTGGATGACACTCAGCTCTATCTCTCATTTAAGTCCACACCAGAGTTGGCTGTGAATACCATGTCCAAGTGCCTGGAGGCCGTAAGCGGTTGGATGGGAGAGAACAGGCTGAAGCTGAATCCCGATAAGACCGAGGTGTTGCTTGTGGGAGACAGAGGGAAGTTGGGCATTACGGACCTGATGCTTAATGGGGTGAGATTGCCCCTGCAGGACCAGGTCCGCAGCCTTGGGGTTATTTTGGACTCCAGGCTGTCCATGGAGGCTCAGGTTTCGGCGGTGGGTCAGGCAGCCTGGTATCAATTACATCTGATACGAAGGCTGCAACCCTACCTCCCTGTTCATCTTCTCCCACAGGTGATACATGCCCTGGTCTCCTCTCGCCTAGACTACTGTAACGCGCTCTACGTGGGGCTACCCTTGAAAACGGTCCGGAAATTACAGCTGGTACAAAATGCGGCAGCACGCTTGATTAAGCGCGGTCGTCATCGTGACCATGTCACGCCAGTATTAATAGATCTTCACTGGTTACCAGTTGTTTACCGGGCCCAATTCAAGGTGTTGGTGCTGACCTTTAAAGCCCTATACGGTTTCGGCCCAGTCTATCTGAAGGAGCGCCACCAGAATCACCAATTATGCCGCCTGACAAGATCAGCCTCGCAAGACCTTCTCTCGGTCCCACCAGTTAAAACAGCTAGACTGGTGCGGACCAGAGAGAGGGCATTTTTGATCGTGGCCCCCACCCTCTGGAATTCCCTTCCTCTCGATCTCCAACATGCTCCCTCCCTGACAGGTTTTCGCAAAGCCTTAAAGACCTGGCTATTCAGGCGGGCCTATGGAATGGGGGAGGGTTGATTTTTATGTGGTTTTAACTGGAATTGTTCTAAACTGATTTTGATTATGTTATTGGTTTATTATGTTGTATACTATGTATTGTTTTTACCATTGTAAGTCGCCTAGAGTGTCCACTAACCTGGACAGATAGGCGACCAATAAATAAAATTTATTATTATTTATTATAAATACCATTGAACTCTATAAGCATGCAAATGATCACACCTGCCCTCCCCTCCCCCTTCCTTTGCCCCCTCAAATCTGCTCCTTCCCCCTCACCCTCCTCCTCCCCCATGGTTAGTTTTACCTATCTTAACCATGATTGCATAGGAGTAAATCCCATTGAACTCAATAAGCATGCAAATGATCAGACCCGCCTTTCCCCTCTGTCCCCTCTCCCTTCCTCCTCCTCTCCCCTCTTCCTTCTTGCTCCTCCCCTTCCCACTCCAGTCCTCCCTCCCTCCCCCCGGTCAGTTTTACCTATCCTAAGCATGATTTCATGGGAGTAAATCCTACTGAACTCAATAAACATGCAAATGATCAAACCTGTCCTTCTCCTCCCCTCCTCCTCCTGCCTGCTCCAATCCCCCTCCTGCCCTCTGTCCTTCCTCCCCCTCCTCCTCCCCCTCCCCATCCCCTGTGATCAGTTTCACCTATCCTAAGCATCATTGCAGGGGAGTAAATCCCACTGAACTCAATAAGCATGCAAATGACCAATCAATTCTTAGCAAACTTGGACAGGATCCCATTTCTTACCTCCCAGATTAAAAAGCAGAGAAATGTACTAATAGGCAAAAAAACCTTGTGGTTTAAGAATGTACCTATAGCCCACAGATATTTCTATTAAACTTTAAAAAGCAGGGAAATTGGGCAGCTATAGTGAATGCACCACAGGAGCAGGAGAACTGATCTCCTCTCGGAGATGTTGTACTGCCCTACAAATTTGTCATAATGCAAACACAATTTGGGTTGGTCTTTCACACTCCAATCCATGTCCTGTGTAGCTTGGAAGAATTTGGTAACATGTGCCTCTGAGCATATGGGGAGTGGTGGCAACACCTGCAATCTGCCCAAACAATATAAACAAGACATGTGCTGTGCTGATCTTGTTTTAGCAGGGAGGAAGCAACATTATTAAGACAGTTGATATAGTTCAGATGTTCACTTGAAATATGTCTGATTTACTTTGCAATTTTAGTGAACTTTCCTATAGGAAATCATTTTCTTTTGTTTCTATTTCTTTGAATATGTGGAGTACAGCAACACTTTGCACTATTTACATTGAAAAAACTCCAAACATAATTGTGGAATAATGGCACTGACTATTCTGCAGAATAGAATCCAGTAGACATCAGGAGTATCTCAGTTTGCACAAGATAAAACAGTGGGAGGTGAAATATATTCTAGCAAAATTCTAGGTGTGCCCTATGTTTTTAATTGACTGTGCCCATCTTGCCTTAAATGAAGTGGTTTAAACATGCCTCCTCCTTTTTCCACTCACCATATACTCAGAGGCACGTTACCAAATTCTTCCAAGCTACACAGGAAGTGAATTGTGTTTGCATTTTGACAACGTGTAGCGCAGTACAATATCTCAGAGAGGAGGTCAGGTCTCCTGTTCCCCCGGTGCATTCACTATAACTGCCCAATTTCCCTGCTTTTTAAAGTTGGATAGAAATATCTGTGTGCTATAGGTATGTTCTTAAATGTCAAGGTTTTTTGTCTATTAGCGAACATAATATGGAAAGGGTTGGGGACAGACATGATGTCTCTAATTCTCCCAACCATGCTTTGGAAGATCAGGAATGTACTCTGTCCTCTCCTTGTACAAACCAGGATTTAAACAGAACTAGACAAAAGTGGCAAACTGGGTTGTGCAAGCACCATGAAACAGGATCCTAGCATGCAACCTTAGTCTCATTCATGCAAACTATAGTTTGCCAGTTTGTATATAACAACCAACTATGATTTTTGGAAACTATGAAACTATTCATTAAGATGGACATGCAAGATGTGGAGGATGGGGGGAGGGAATGCACTAGCTGGCACAGGATTTGTTCTCAGACCTATCCATAGTATGGAGATTTGGAAACCAAGTGTCTGCACCACAAAAACTGAAGAGGGTTGCTGTTTCTTAACTGCTTTAATTCTTTCCTTTGTTCTTTCTTTTATTGTTGTTCTGTGCGTGTTTTAGAGGACTTGTGTTTCCAATCATAACAGGATGGAGTTTTTTATTTAACAGCTGCAGTCCAGTGAATAATTAAAGTAAACAGGAAGAGAATGAATATTCATTTGTAATGCATTGTAAATGTAACTGCTACAAATATGTATTTTCATGTGGTGCGTGTCTGCAAGGTTTTTTTAATCTCTCTCGTGAGCTGTCACCCTGTTTCTGTTTTAAGAACTAGTAAAACTTTTCAAGCACCATTAATAAATTAGAAGGCTTTGGTGTTAAATTCTTAATATTGGTGAAGCTTCAGGGTAAAGTCTCCCTTTAAAAGTATTTTATGTTGTTTAGTGAGCAAGATGCAAACATCTGCTTGAGAAATAAGCATGCCAGTGAGGCCTCCCCTATGGAGAGCACATGGGCAGAATCACTTTTGTGCTTTAATTTAATATTATTTTAATTAAAGTCCCTCATTGTCAGGAACAGGTGGCCTGACCAGATGTACAATTCGAGGGATCCTATCAAAAGTCCCCAAAGGACCAATGAAAGTAATGCTTGGATCCCAAGCATATCTTATTAGCTAAACTTGCGAGCAGTCTTCATTTGTCCAACTACCAATAAATGTTTTTAGAATCTGAAACAGAAAGAGTTTTTCCCCTTTATTTCAGGTGTAGGGAACCTTTGGCCCTCCAGACATTGCTGAACTAAAACTCCCATCATACCTGGCCAATGGCCATGCTTGTGGGGCTGAAGGGAATTGTAGTTCAGCAACAGCTGCAGGGCCAAAAGTTTCCCACATCTGCTTTATTTTCTCCCAGTTATAGAACTGAAGATCTCATTAGGTGTGGCCTCCAGTTTCAGGGCTCTGGAATGTGATGCATGTGTCCCTCAGCTAGTAGCTTGTGTGGGAGGCTTGCCTCATGCTGGTTGCTTTGGTATATGGTCTTCATCTGCTGTGTTCAATTCACTGGCACGTCACCCCAGCATGTCCTATGAGAGGCCCTACAGGCCTTTCTCTTCGGTTCATGGGAATCTCACCAAGCCACCCCTCTTCCATAGTTTCTATCCCTCACAGGACCTACTCCACACCATTGTCCAGTTCTTTTGCCTGGCTGGAATATGTCTTTGAACTGTGATAATGTGTCTCACATGCCTGGAGAGAAGTACATGGAGAAACATCTGAGTTTTGTGCAGCTGGACTGTTGCCTACTGTACAAAATAAAAAGTCACACACATTTTGCCGCTCACCACTTGCATGAGACCAGTTTTACCCTTGCCCTGCCTGGTGACTCCACTGCTGTCTCTACCACTGAGCTCCTAATCCTCTTGTCACTTCTGTAGGGACTGCACTAGCCACATTCTGGGAGCTCACTCCTGCTGCTTTCAATGGCTGCTGCTCTTACACTGTATTGTGCCACCATTGCTTGACCCCCGTGGTGGCACTGTTTCACTTGACTGTGTTTATAGATAGGTCAGTCCACGGAGTGACCAGCAGGCCCCTTGTGATAGAGCTGCCAAGAATGAGCAACAAAAAAGAAAACTGCTGCACAGTATAATTCCCCCCCCCAACAGATTTAGAGTCACAGTCACAGCAATACATCTACCCACCATGTCATGCTGACCTGTTGGAGCCACCCACTCTCTTTTTTTAAAAAAAGTATTTTATTGAGATTTTCAGTGAAATATACTAACAAGAATATTGCAAACAAGAAAAACTACACAATGAAAGAAAATGTGTTA
The DNA here is from genome assembly GCF_030035675.1 of Rhineura floridana. Classification (NCBI taxonomy): domain Eukaryota; kingdom Metazoa; phylum Chordata; class Lepidosauria; order Squamata; family Rhineuridae; genus Rhineura; species Rhineura floridana. The sequence goes on along the minus strand of NC_084488.1, from coordinate 71,136,062 downwards.
GCATTCATGTGTCCATATACAGACCAATGAAAGAAAAAACTAAACTAAAAGAGTACAGGACATTTGTTGCTGCTATACATGTTCAGAATTGAGGAAATGAGAGGATAGGGGAAAACACAAGAGCAGCTATTAAACCAAGGAGACCCGGCAGAAGGACACTAGAATCCCAGGCTTGTGTTTTTTTCACCTTCCACAGAGGAGTTAATAAATGATAAAAAGAAGGGAGGGACCTGTTTGCCCATTGTTTCTTCAGAATAGTAGAGGGACCATCCTAGCAACTCATTAGTATTCCCCAGTTCTGAATTTTAAATATCTTCATGTTATCTCAAAAAGTATTATTCTCAATAAATAGTCCAAAGGACTGATTGATGGGCAGGATGGAAAAATCACAAATAAATAATTCTAAGCCAGTGTGGTGTAGTGGTTAAGGTGTTGGACTACGACCTGGGAGACCAGGGTTCGAATCCCCACATAGCCATGAAGCTCATTGGGTGACCTTGGGCCAGTCACTGCCTCTCAGCCTCATGAAAACCCTATTCATATGGTCGCCATAAGTCAGAATCGACTTGAAGGCAGTACATTTACATTTAAACTACATATTTATATAACACCATCGTTTTATATTTCCAGTTTTATTTTAAATCCCTATCCTAATGCTAAATTTGTTGCTTTTGCTGCTGGAGCGTACCAGGCAATATTTTCATTCAGCTTTCATGACTATCACCTCCTGTCCTTTCCCACTATCTCATATGTTTAAATGCCTCACTCTCTACCATTATGGGTGGTATTCAGTGCTAGTCTCACATTCCATTGAAATTAATGGACATGGCTAATTTAGGTCAATAATTTTAATGGATCTACTTTAGCCAGACTTAGATGAATGCAATTCAGTGACAATAACACTATTATTGTTATGCTTTGGTATCCTTCCGCCAACAGTGAAAAATGTGCTTGCTCATCTGTGCCTTTGGTGAAGGGTGTGCAGATGACCCATGAATCCTTTTATGCTGCAATACATATTGTCAGGGCTGACTCCAAGTATCTTGGGGGCCCTGGGTATGGGATACCAGGAGGCCCTTTGGCCCCATCCTTTCCTTCTTAAACCACACCCCTCCATCTTGGCTCCTCCCCATTAAACTAAAACAAATTTTAACTGATGGGACAACCACTTATTGTCAAAGAAAAACAACACAAACTCTAGTATTCCACTAGGTATCTTTTTAATTGTTTTGTCAGCCGTATAATTTAGAGATATAACTTAATCTGCAATCCTATGCACACTTACCTGCCACTCTGGGTTCATTTGGGAGAAAGGGTGTGATATACACTGAATAAATAAATAAAACAAACAGATTAATAGGGACTTCCATCCGAGTACACATGTACATAGGATTGCACTGTCAGATATAGAACTTGAGCCATAACTTAGATGGAAACAAAGTGTGCATATCAGCATGCAAAAGATCCCTTGTTCAATCCCTGGCAAATCCAGGTAGGGCTGAGAATATTTCCTGTCTGAAACTCTGGAAAGCCGTTGCCATTCAACCTAGACAATTATGAGCTAGATTGGTCTCTGCAAATCCTTCTCATCTGAAGAATTGGGAAAATATGGAGTCTCTAGATATAGCTTTTTGAGGGGGTGCATAAGGGAGGAGGGAAGAAGAGGAAAAGATCTGGTTGGACTTTGCTCTCTCTTCAGGGAGGGAAGAGGAAAAAGGACTTGGGGTAAAAGCCACCGCCACCACTGACTGCAAGCAGGCAGATCTGATGGAGTTTAAATTTATTTATTTTCTAAAAGGGGGTGAGTGACAAGAACCACTAGTGAAATTAGGATTTTTGTCCCAACATATATCACTTTACACTTGCTTACCTTGAACCCGATTTGCCATTTTAATGCTCATTCACCCAGTTTCGAGAGATGCTTTTAGTGTTCTAAGTGACCCATTTTTAGTTTTATCCACCCTGATAAAGTGTCATCAGCATTAAACCTGACCACCTCAGTGTTCACTTCTAACTCCACATCATTTGTGAACAAATTTAGAAGCAAGACTAGGGAATGGACAGCACTGGGTTAGGTATGCCAATGGCTGGATTTGGTAAAAGGCAGTTTCATATTATCTACAAATCCTTCCCATTTGAAAAACATCATTAGCAGAGCTCAAGAACAGGGAAAACACTTTGAAAAGGACATGTGGAGTTTCTAGTGTAGCTTTTTTGAGCGGGGGGGGGACAAAAACATACTGTAGATTTGGATTCAAAAACACTTTGACAAAAAGCAGAGAACACATATCCAATCAGGACCTCACTCACATATTTGATGCAGAAGCATCAAACATTGGTGGGGTGGGGTTTGTAAATATTTTTTATTTATTTTAAAGGGCCAACATGGCAAACAAACAACCTTGTGTAAAAAAAAAAGACAGTAAGTCACAGTGAAACATTGTGTAGAGTGTGGTTTGTCTCCCCCCCCCTTTCTATAAATTCCTCTTAACTTATTGTGTAAAGGGGTTTTGCTGGGTTGCTTGTATACTTGCATAATATTCACTACTTATGCAGATTCCAAGAAAGTGCAAAGCCTCCCTCTCCTGGCTGCAGATCAAAGGGCTTCCTTCTGAGCAGGGCTGGAAGGAAGGGAAGATTGGTAGTCCCGCAGTGAGCAACCAATTCAGCTCCATGCAGAGAGAACATGTGCTCTTCTTTTAGGAGGCATGCGCACAACAAAAACATAAGCAGTTTCCGACATGAAGCCCCAACTCAGTGGGAGTGACTCACATCCCTTGAGTAAGGAGGATGGTAAAGAAATCTAGAAGCCTAGAAAGCAATTAGTGTGTTGGGCAGGCAGGAGATGCTTTTTCCTGATGGGGAGGTGGAGAGCAGCCATGGCAGCATGGGTGGTAGTGTCAGGCCGGCTTGAGACAGTGGGCCCTGTTAGGTTGTGGGCCCTTGCCCAGTGCCCCACCTTGGCCATGCCTGCCGCTGGCCCTGCATTTGGGTATTTGAATTGTTTTACTGACATCCTATTTTATATGGTTTTGGTTATGTTTTATGTTGTTGTTGTTGTTATTGTCTCCTTTGGGAGGACAGGGAGAGAAAAATGTAATAAATATATGCATGCATACAGTGGTGGCTGGTAGGGATGGGATTTGCCCCTGCTGATCTGATCCGATCCGTCCTGTTCCTGCCCAGCATCACAGAGAAGGAGGAAGCCAGAGAGAAGGGGCCCTCTCCAGGTGGAAGGATGGAGTAGTGGCCATGACAAAAACCTCCCAGGGCAAGGCCAGACCACAGAGGAAGAACAGGAAGAGGAGATGCCTTACCACGGGGAAAACAACAGACAGCAGACTAGAGAAGATGAAAAATCCACTTAATTCCAACTGGAATGGGTGGTAGAGTTAAGCAGATATTCACTCATTGTAGCTTGCAGCCCGTTACTTTCCCCATGGTGTAGCACCTCTCTTACTGTTCTTTTTCCTCATCCATGGTCTGGCCATGCTGGGGAGGCTTTTGCCATGGCAGATGCTCTATCCTTCCTCCTGGGGAGGGTCCTTTCTCTTCAGCCTCCTCCTTCTCTGTGATGCTGAAGGTGAGCAGGGCAGAGTGGATCAGTGGCGGGTGAGCTAATCCAATCCCTAGTGGCTGGTGCTCATTGGAAGTGGTAGGGCAGAAGGCAGGAAAGCCAACTGTAGGTGGAATCAGAGCCAATGACAGGCACAGTCCATTCATTCTAGTTTAGTCTCCATCCTCCTTTCTGCTGAGTTCTATAAGGGCAACATTAAGACTACAGAGGAGAAAGTGGGTAGGCAGTGTGTGATGCCCCTGTAATGTTTGTATAATATTTATAATAAGTGCCAGTTTTGTAGGTTAAATATGGTAAGTAGAGTGAGTTGGGAGGGGGAAGTACACGTGATGGAATGTTGAGGAATGCTGTGTTGTGATTGACTGAGCATCTGGGTAGTTAAATGTATATATGGGAGTATGACAGGGGAGTTCAGTTCTGGCTTTGGGTTGAAGAGGGTGAGGGGTGGATGTGTATTTAGATGGGTAGTGGGGCAGGTTTAAAAAAAGTATATGAAGTAAGAGAAACTATAATATGTTGAAGATCATTTCTATGCAACCAAATGCATGACAACTGAATTCAAAGTAATCTTGTTTATTCCCAGTGTTATTTAATAAACATGCCTGGTTAAACAACATGCCTGATCCTTGGCTGGGTTCATACAGAGGAGAAGGGTGGGCAGAGCAAAGACCAAAGCTGAAACCAGTATCTATGGTGGCAGCGGTGAATGGTTAGTGTATCAGCAGCAGGTATCCAAAGGCAACCCAGGGCTGTTGTCTTCAAAGACAGAAAGATACAGGGAGTTGTGGCCTGAAAGTGTACCTAGACACTTAATAACAATCTGTAAAAGGAGGAGACTAAGGCAAAGTCTCAGGGCAGCATTGTTTTACAGTGTGTCAGGTAGTGAAGCCTAGTGGTGGGATTGTGAGAGATCCGGGCCAGCGCAAGAGAGGAGGTCTGACACAGTGCTAGTGTTTGGATTGGTTGTAAGTGAAAAGGTTGACAGGTGGCGGCTGGCTTAAATTGTTGAGGCAGTGGCCCATCTGCACAAATAAATCAGCCTCCACTGACTAAACAACTTGTAGTTAGTAAATAACACTTTTAAAAGTACTCCAAATGCTTCTTCTGGTCTGGTTTCCCACAGTATTTGAATTGTTCCCCACTCTTCCTGCAGGCAGGAAACTGAAATACCGAAGAATAAGAAATGTTCCGCTTTCAGGCTTTGAATGTCAGCTCCATTGAAATAAAAGCAACTGCAACAGCTAGATATTGCATGCTATCATGTTCTAATAAAGCAGGGACGATCACAGCTGGCATTTCCATTACATTACAGTAGGGCCCCCCTCATACGGCGGGTTACGTTCCGGACCCCCGCTGAAAAGCAAAAACTGCTGAAAAACGGAACTCATTGAATAGAATGGAGTGCAAAGCCCGAAAACTGCTGTAAAAGCGGAACAAGCACCATATGAGTGGGGCTTTAATCTAATGGCATCTAATTGAGACCGCCGCATTAGCGAAGCACCGTAAAGTGAAGCGCTGTAATGTGGGACCCTACTGTAGTTAAAATAATGTAATTGCCTCAAGCGGTGGTGTGAGGCAGTGGATTGGCACCCTTTGGGTCTCCGCTCACTTGTTTTTCTGGCTTACCCACATACCCAACTGTTGCTACCACTTCAACCAGTTCCTGCGGGATTCTCCAGAATGCCTGCTCCATTCCCACGCCTCACTCTGAAGAAGGGGGTCCGTCTGGTCAGGAAGGGGAGGCACAGAGACTGCCAGCACTGCTGCCACTTTAGCAACAGTCAAACAAAAAGTGAGTGGGGCGGTGATTAGGAGAGAGGAACAGGAGTGGGTGATGGCTGCCCAAACAGAACAATGTGTTGAGCTGGCTTGGGGTGAGGAACTTCTGTCTCTTCAGATGCTGCTTAACTATTCCCATCATAGCAATGCTGGTTTGGGGTGATGACAGCTAGTCCAATAACATTTGGAGGGCCACTTGTTCCAAATACCTGTTCTATTGAAGTAGCTTAGATGAATGAATGGCTGCCATTCTTGGCCATTCTACCAGCTCTTGCTCTGTTATTATATCCAAACTAACGATGAACACCTGTTATTTCCTCAATTGCTAATTAGATCCTTTGAGAAGCCCCTTAAGCCTCAAAGTTTTGAAATATGACAGCTTGATTTTCCAATGTCTGTCAAGTGCTGGTGTAAAATTCTTGCCATCTCTCCATGGACTTTACATTTCCATGGCCTTGCATTCATAAACTGAAATTGCTGTGTGCCTGAGGCTAGCATGCAAAGTCATCTTGCCACTGCAAGACAGAATGTAGTCATCACCCAAGGTGCATTGAACATGTGTCTCTTTTGGTAAAACCTGACTGACACGTGACAAGCAGCATGTTATACTCGGCTCACTTAATAAAAAATAGCGTAGTAAATTTGTTGAACCATAAAACAAAGTCATTTATTAAAGCATCAGTCTTCATCTTGCTGATAGACTTCAGTCTTCATTGAGGACAACATCAGTCAATGGTCCCAACATTGACTGCTGATGAGATTCACGTGGAATTGGGTTATTTGAACTTTTTGCATGGATTCAGCAATACTGAACAATTAGGTTTTCCAATTTCATGATTTCCAGTGCCAAAGAATGTTTTACCACATAATTCCATGTAGATCTCATCATGAGGCATATTAAAGGGAAAAAACCATCTTGCAATGGAAGAAAAACAGACCTAGTATGGTGTGAATATTAGCCACAATGAGAGGACGATGGGAAGGAGCAAGCCAATGAGAAAGCTAGTGAGCTGGTAGCACAGATGGCCAGTTCAAAATGGATGGGCTTGCCTTGAACCTGAGCAATGGTTGCTCATACATGAACTTTGTGTCTGCTCAGCTGTTCAAGTTAAACTACTGAGGGGCAACTTCAAGGTCCCTTTCTAAATATTTAAATTGACTTTGACCAGATGCCCCTCAAATAGAGGAGTCTTTCACATAGAGGACTACTCTCTGCATGGTCACCTACTACTGCTTCTTTTTCACAGCCAGCAGATCTTCCCCAATGAGGAATTTCAGCTTATTGCTGAGGGCCCCTTCCTTGGGAGCAAAATGCTGGATAGGAAGGATTTGAACAAGTATCGCTGTCTGTGTTTCTTCACATGATAGATAGGTGTAGCTCACATAAATTCCCAGTTGGAGCTACTGATTAGTGCACCACTTCCAAAAGAGAAAAACAATGCACCCAAACTACTGAAAAACAAGTCTGAGATGCCTGGAATCCTCTTTTTTTGTTCAAAGGAGTGTAATTAGCCTTGCCAAATACACTTGACCTATTTATTTCTAGCAAAGAATGATCCACTTCAATGATGCATCTGTTGTTCACTGGCAGTTTGATGCTTTTGCTTTAATAAAGTCAAGGGTTTTCCAAATTGATTAAAGAATTCATTTTAAAAAATATGGAAGAATGCAGTGTAACTAACTAAGCCAATGAAGCAAGGACAGAATGAAGCATTTATATACAAAGTTGGACTAATCTCTTCAGAGACCAGGATTACTTGGATTAGAAGAGGCAGCCATTCAAATATACACACCCAGAACAACTCATAATCTAGCCGGGTATCCTACATACACAAAAGCTTCATTAAAAACAAAGCCAGGCTTCAACTACAGAGCCCTTCCCAGGTGAAAAACAAGAATTTTATCAGCTTAATACAAGAGAAAAAGAGTGAATAACAAACTAAACACACACACACACACACAGCTGTAGTCAGTCATGCTTCAGGAAACAATAGCATTGGTATACATGAAATGGCTGCCGCATGGAAACAAATGTACATTCCTCTTCCTAGGAATGTCTCCATGTGACAAGCTATTCATGTGCAACAGTTTATAACACAGATGGAGGATTTTCTCCACACCACTGCAATTCTTTGAAAGGAGGGAGGGTTTTCCTATGAAGTAGAGAAAATCCCTGCTCTGCATTATACCATTAGTTTGCTAAGTGGAAGAGACTGGTCTGTTACCATGGGGAGCTATTTAAAATGGCTTCCATATGACAGGTGTTTTGTATGCACCAGATTAAAATATCCAAAGAAGACACTAACACTTTAAAAATATCCATCAGGAACATTATTATGGAAAAATAATCCTGGCAAGTCATGTGAGGAACTTAAAATATCTTACAAAACACTTAGCTACAAGACCACATTATAAAGATTTTACTAAAAATATATATGAGTAGGTAACCATATAGCAAATTAACATCAAATTGGCTAATTGACTTGCTTGAGATAATGTCTCATTGCTGGCTCAGGCTTTAAAGCTGTCACAATTGCTTGCATTTTTTAAAACCTTTGCTGCCATTTCATGTATATTGAAACTATGTTCTCAACAATTTCCCCAAAATCAGGATCTCTGATAAGTAGGGATGGTGGAGAAATTGATACAGTTTGTATTTAAGGGCAAACCTTTCTAAAACAATATGAGAATTGAAACACAGCCATTCTTTGAAATTCGTAAATCTCTAAATTTTGCAAACCAGTTCTCCAGCCCAGTAATGTGTACAAAAATGCATATACTGTGGCAAGTGTGCATAAAAATACTTTTATACAAGTGAAAATAATATACAAAAACATTATACAGGGCAAATTGTTCTGTAAAAATGTGTATATTATGCAAAATTGCATACATGTGTATAATAGGAGAAATTTGCACTAAAATGCTGATGAATTTTCAGGACTTTTTAGGGGAGGGAACTTCACAACTGATATGGAAATGCAGAGAATTGAACTCAAGAATTTAAAAATGAGAAACTGAGAAAAACTGAAATTAACAGATTCGACCATCCCTATTGATATGACAAGATGCCTGCACACAAGAAGGTTAATAAGTATGTTCAGCTGAACACACTTAGAAACCCTCTTCAGATCTTCATGAATGCCTGAACATGGCTTAAATGTTTATGTAATTGCAGCCTACAACAATGGACAAGTTCCAAGATGCCAGTGGCTTTTGCTCTGTAACACTATATTGCATAAAATAAAATGAAGACTGCAGCAAAATAAGCTTAACACACCCTTAAGAACTATTCACTAATAGGCAAAAAACCTTGCGGTTTAAGAATGTACCTATAGCTCACAGATATTTCTATCCAACTTTAAAAAGCAGGGAAATTGTGCAGCTATAGTGAATGCACCAGGGCAGCAAGAGAACTGACCTCTTCTCTGAGATATTGCACTACCCTACAAATTGGTCAAAATGCAAACACAATTTGGGTTGGTCTTTCACAGTCCAATCCACTTCCTGTGTAGCTTGGAAGAATTTGGTAACTTGTAATATCTGTGGGCTATAGGTACATTCTTAAACTGCAAGGTTTTTTTGCCTATTAGTGAATTTCTCTGCTTTTTAATCCGGCAGGTAAGAAATGGGATCCAGTGCAAGTTTGCTGAGAATGGATTGATCACTTGCATGCTTATTGAGTTCAATGGGATTTACTCCCCTGCAATTTCAACAGATTATGAGAACTCTGACAGAAAAAAGTCCGAAAGGGATCTGGCTTTTTTCTCTCTCTTTTTAGACATTGAACTCTCTATTCTATCTGACTGTTTTGTGTATCGCCGTGAAAAAAAGCTTTTCTGAGTTCAGGACTATAAATTTTATAAGGTTTTGTTTTGAAATGAGCTTATGGGAAGCATCAGGATGATATGGGGTGTATTTTCAATTTAATATTGCGGAATGTGAAAAATCCACACTGGCTATAGTATACAGCCACTCTCGTGAGATGTCTGCTACATGGGAAAGCACCTCAAGGCCACTTCTGATGTTAAAATTCCCTTCATGTATTTTAAAATGGCGAAAGGTGAATATCTTTCTAAATGCAAGTTATGTGATCTCTTAAGAGCATCCAGCAAGTTTCTCCCATGGAATAGTAAAACATCAAATCATGCTTATTGCCTTTTTTACCTAACAATTTTCCTATATGCCTTTTTTCAAAGCACATGTTCAAAAATGCAGTGTCAGAAGCCACTGTCTCATCCCTCAACCTGCCAACACTCCACCTTTAGCAGAAGGAGATGTGGTTTCCCTTTCCTTCCACCACCCTTATAATAAACCTGCTATTAGGGACTCTGCCTATTTCCCCCAGCCCTTGTTATGAACATCCAGGTTTCCAGTCAAGCCTCAACCCCCCTATGTATCTTTGTGACTCTCAAAGATGAAAGCTCTGGGTTAGTCCTCTATAACCTGATACAGTTACAGGTTAACTGATTACAGGTTAAAAAGAAGTACTTTTTCAAGTACTTCACTGTCACCATTGATACTGTTTCCTCCCCTTTTTTACTGTTTTGTCACCCTTGTATTCTTGTAATAGCTGGCCAAGAATCAGTCATGTTTAAAAAGAATAAATACATTTATTTATTTAACAGATGTTTCTTAAGCAATACATTTCAAGTACTCAGGCATGTAGTTTGTAAATATGTTCTTTACTTACATAATTCCAACAGTCTTTACTGTATTTTCAGTTAATAGTAACCTGCCTATTTATTTATTTATTATTTGATTTATATCCCGACCTTCCTCCCAGCAGAAACCCAGGGCGGCAAACAAAAGCTCTAAAAACAATTTAAAACATCATAAAAACAGACTTTAAATTATATTAAAACACCTTTAAAAACATTTTTAAAAAGCTTTAAAAACAACTTTTAAAAAAGGGTTTAAAAACATATATTTTTGAAAAAAGGTTTAAAACCATATTAAAAAGCAATTCCAACACAGACACAGACTGGGATAAGGTCTCAACTTAAAAGGTTTGTTGAAAAAGGAAGGTCTTCAATAGGCGCCGAAAAGATAACAGAGATGGCGCCTGCCTATAATTTAAGGGAAGGGAATTCCAAAGGGTAGGTGCCACTACACTAAAGTTCCAGTTCCTATGTTGTGCAGAATGAACCTCCTGATAAGATGGTATCTGCAGGAGGCCCTCACCAGCAGTGCACAGTGATTGACTGGGTATATAAGAGATAAGATGGTCTTTCAGGTATCCTGGTCCCAAGCTGTAGAGGGCTTTGTACACCAAAACTAGAACCTTGAACTTAGCCTGGTAGCTAATAGGTAGCCAGTGCAATTCTTTCAGCAGTGGGATGACATGTGGGCAATACCCTGCCCCAGTGAGCAGTCTTGCCACCACATTTTGCACCAGCTGCAGCTTCCTGACCAACCTCAAGGACAGCCCGATGCAGAGCACAGTACAATAATCCAGCCTGGAGGTTACCAGTGCCTAGACAACAGTGTTCAGTCTATCCCAGTTCAGGAACAGCTGCAGCTGTCTTACCAGCCGAAACTGGTAAAAGGCACTCCTAGCCGCTGAGGTCACCTGGGCCTCTAGCGACAAAGATGGATCCAGGAGCACCCCCAGACTACGGACCTGCTCTTTCAGAGGGAGTACGACCCTATTGAAAGCAGGCAACTAACCAATTATTTGAACTCGGGAACCACCAACCCATAGCATCTCCATCTTTCTAGGATTCATTCTCAGTTTATTGGCCCTCATCCAGCTTATCTTCAGTATTAAGATCAAGTCACTGCACTAAAGGCCAGCTGCTAGTCTTCGACTAGGGTGGCCATGTGCCCTACTTTACAGAGAACACTACTGTTTTTAGGGCCAGACTTCTATTTGAAGAAGTCTTCTATCTGAAGGGGAGCAGGAGTCTTGGAGCTATCAGTTGTTAACATATGGGCAACAGACTCAGCAGGCACAATGATTCACAGTCTTCCTCACTATGGCAAGGTATTGCATTTTTATTTCTAACTATAGAAATTAATATAATGAAAATTCATCAGCATTTTAATACACATTTTGTATAAATTTTTGCCTAATATATACAGTTTTGCAAGCAACTTTTCTTAAATGATGCAATTTTTGTATATTATTTTCATGGATATATACATTTTTATCACACTTTTTACTACTATATGCATTTTATACACCTTTTCAGTTTATTTATTATTTATTTATTATTTGATTTTATTTATTATTTGATTTGTACCCCACGCTTCCTCCCAGCAGGAGCCCAGGGTGGCAAACAAAAGCACCAAAAACACTTTAAAACATTGTAAAAACAGACTTTAAAATACATTAAAACAAAACATCATTTAAAAACATTTTTTAAAAAAGCTTTGGTCTTAAAAAAGAAAAAAAGGTTAAAAACATTGTTTTTCAAAGAGGTTTAGAAACATATTAAAAAGCAATTGCAACAGATGCAGACTGCACAGAAGCAGTTGAAGATTTTGTATTGGAAAAGTGAAAATTTCAAAGGATAGCTGTGTTTCAGTTTGCATATTATTTTGGGATGTCTGAATTAGGTAGATTTGTATTAAAATGTAAACCAAATTGGATTTTTCCCCATCCATGTGCATATGTGGACAGCCTATCCTTGATACTCATTGGAGAGGAAAACTATATAAATTTACACATATTTTTTTCATTTCTAGAAGAGGCCAAAATGGACATTGCAGAATTTGTGAGCTGGGGAAATTGTGAGCTGTTTTACCTAGTTTGAAGTTGTGAAGTATTCTACATATTTTGAGATGCAGGAAAAATTGTCACCCAGTGGTCCTCCAATCAACATGCAACTTTTTCTCCTGTCCACTTGTGGCTATGCACGTGGTATTTCAATTAGTCTCAGACAGCTTTGTTAGGAGAAATTTCCAGGGCTCATTCTCTGAACTTGAATTGATTGGGATTTAATTAAAAAACTTAAATTAAGGGCACAGTCCAATTCACATTTATGATGGGCTAATGTGAGTTGGATATGGCGGACCTTTGGCTAAGCCAGCTGGTAAGTCCCTCATCCCAGCTCAACTGTGGCTGAGTCATGACCCAGCCAGCTCAGCCACAGGTCTGCCAGGGAAGCCCAGGGGAGCCAGTGGAGCTGGCAGAAGGCCTGCAAAAGGGTTATTCCAGAGGTGTGTCAGAGGAGGGGCCAGGGGACTCATGCAGTATCCAGGTCCCATTTGGCTCCCTCCCGCAGGCCTCCATCATGGCATCCAGTACGCCAGGAAAAGTGGTGGTGGAAGGAAACATGCATTTAGGTTGCTTCCACCATGCTCTTCCAGTTCAGCCAGCATTCTCTCCTCCAAAGAGGCCTCTGAGTGGCAGCTGGATGTGGCAGCCCCTTTCACCAGCTCCGCCACCTGCCAGCCTCCAGCAACTTGGATTGCTCTGCCTCTGCTGGTAGCAGTAGGTACCATTTCCTTCCTACACTGAAAAATGTTGTTCCATTCCAGAGCCCACTTGTCCTCTGATGCAAGGTTTAAAAAATAGAAGAAGGCTGTTATGTTCTCTGCAATGCACATTCCAAAGTTCCAAATAAACGCTATGTCTTTATAGTTACATTTTATGTGTAAACCACCCTAAAATCTAATAGGATGAAGAGTGATGCATCAATATTTTTTAAATAGACAAGCTATATTAAATTGAAGCAGTGCATAGCCTCTGAGGTTTGTATTAAAATGAATGAATAGAAAACATGAGGCAAGGCTTTCTCTGACATATAGAGGACATTAAATTTCAGTAAAATACATTTTATTGAAGCATCCAGTCCACTGTAATTCATTTATACAGCATATTTTTAATTATCCTGCTGGATGTGTGAATATAAGGTAATTTTGCCAGGATCAAGATGAATGGATCAAAATCTGTTTCCATATAACTTTTCATTGTAGGTTTAATATTAAATATGTTCCTTAAGGATGTTTTAGCCTTTAGTGGTTTTCTGTATCCTATAATCTGGGACAGGAGAATCATTTAATACTAGGGATAAGTGTTTATCATTCAGCTTTTGTGGAGGACTTCACTTCTCATCAATCCCTTTGCAGCAATTATAATCATTACATCGTGGGGGTGAGGGTCCATCTAAAAGCTGAAGATTCTGATACTGCTAAAGTTAATAATGATTTCAGTCTTACAACCACTTGTTTCATTGGTTTCAGTGGGACTTCTAAACAAACTTGCATGTTTGGTTAGAAGTAAATCCCCTGAGCTCAGCAGGGCTTATTCCCAAGTAAGTTGGCATAGGGTTGCAGGTTTAGCTATGACTAAATTTAGCTTGATCCATATCAAAAGCAATATAGGTTAAATAAGAAAGAGTTAATTTCATGTGTAACTGTTCATATGTACCATTTTTATCTATTTATTATAAGAGTCACAAGTATTCAATAGGTAAGTTATACCTCTATGAAGTTATTTCCCACAATGGAGCAGTAGCAAAAACATAGTATTCCAATGCCTGTTGACTAGAATCTTTTTTAAAAATTGGACACCGGAGGACACTTGTTATGAGATACAACAATCCTCCCCCCATTGTTTATAGATTTCCAGTTATTCTTAGATTGAAGAACCATATTTCCACATTAGAGGGATGAAAAGTTTAAAAACATGAACTTCTCTCCCCCCCCCCCCAGTAAGATTTCCAACCAGTTCTGAACAGGTTAGACATAGCAAGTTCATTAAAGAAGATTTGAAGTGAAGAAGGGACATTCTAGCAGATGAAATTGCTTTCTGGAGGAAAAAGTAATAAGTTTGCACTATTCGTATTATGAAGATTATACAAAGAGAGAACCTGACTACTTCCACTAGCAAAATAGAAGGAAGTAACTACTTTCAAACTACTATAGTTAAAAAGAATGTTTTATTTTATGAGATTAAAACATGATGGTTTCTAATAGCAAAATAGGCTACTTTTAGTAATGGCTGATGCCCCGAGACAAGAACCTAAAAATCCTGTCCCAATTACACTTAAATTGTGCTTTGTTGTTGCATGTGATTAGAATCCCCAGATGGGAATGCACATAGCAAATCTATACTGGATTTATCCATGAAATTTAGTCAGGACCAGATGATCATCCTAATGCACATCTGCATCTAGTTATACTTTCTCATCAGCTAGGCATGCTTCCTTGATTAGAGTGTCTGTGTGTCGTAAGACAAGTATGGAAATAGAATACCTTTCTTTGTTTTTTTCACTGTTTTGCTGCTGTTCCACCAGGGTATTTTGGACAACCAAAAAAGGTACATCTTGTATTTGATGCTTGCTTTGAAAGTGGTAACCTTGGACGTGTGGGTCATATTACTGAATTTGAGTATGATCTGTTCATCAGACCAGATACGTGTAATCCTCGTTTTCAAGTCTGGTTCAACTTCACAGTTGAAACTGTGAAAGAATCTCAGACCTCCTTCACCATGGGAAAAGAGACCAGACAGCACAGACAGAAATTTCTACAGAAGACAGACCACCAAACTGATACTCTAGATCAGCGTTTCCCAACTAGTGGGCCACCAGATGTTGTTGGACCACAATTCCCATCTTTCCTGACCATTGGCAATGCTGGCTGAGGCTGATGGGAGTTGTGGTCCAACAACATCTGGTGGCCCACTAGTTGGGAAAGGCTACTCTAGATACTCACTGTTATCCAGAGCTTGGAAGATTACTTTTAAAAAGTAATAAATTACAGTTACAATTACTTGGCCCAAAAAAGTAGTAATTGCCGTTACAATTGCAATTGCTCTGAAAGTAACTGATTACTTTACTTTTTCTCAAAAGTAATCACTACAATTACATTTCAGTTACTTTTTTAAAAAAACTCCTACAAGGTGCTGGCCTTGGCTGCTGCACATCTAAGAAGCCTAAAACAATATTAAAAATAAACACACACACACAGGGGGTAGTAGAATAAAAAAAATTATCCATAAGATTAACATAATGGCATAACAGAATCTCACATCCCCCCAAGCAATGAAGATACCCCAACTCTTGAAATCAAATTTTACACTTGAAATGCTTTTATAATATGTTTCTGTTATGTCTCAAAAGAACAAGATGCTCAAAGAGCATGTCAGACAAGGAATGTCTTTTTACAGTCATTATGTTGCCACCAGTACTGAACAGGCGTTCTACTGCGGCGCTTGAAGGCATTCCTGTGTTGTGCTGCAAAAAACACCGCAGCACACGTGGAAAGCCATGGAGTGATGACACTTCCCTGCTGGGAGACCTCAGGTACCTCACCAGTTCCTCCTCAGCAGTGTCCACTGCTGACTTCTTGCCCTGGGGCAGAAAGTTAAAGAAGTCATCTTCTAAGTCATCTCCTTCCTGGTCTTTATCTGAAGACTGATCACTGTCCTCATTAAGTACACCCATCTTTATTTCAGCTTTCAACAAGGCTTCCATTGTGTATCTAAGAAAGAGAGGGGATATGTTAACACATATATATTAGGAAACCATCATCTGCTCTTCATTTCCTGATGCTTGTCATGTCCCCTGGTTCAGGGTCCAGCCTGAGCCTGTGGATGATGACATGGAAGGTAGGAAGGTGACCAAGTCACCACACTCATGGGGCAGCACAGCAGACCCTTAAGGATTACCTGCAGCAACCCAAGGTTGTGATGAGGAGCCCCAGGAAGAAAAGGCCCAGCCCCTGCCTACCACCTTAAGCCCTCTGATGCCTCCCTTGAGACAACATTTCCCTTGGAGTAATCCACCCAAAGGGCTTCCCTAATGTTCTTACTTGTTGGTATGGGTGGTGGCCTGACACGATTCCAGCCAATCTAGTTTGAAGCGAGGGTGTAGGCAGGCTGCCAGAAGAAGCCTCTTGTCCTCCCAGATAGCTGCAAACCGCTTTCTTAGGGCTTCGCGCACACCTCTCAGCAGCTGAAAACAGTATGTGTACTTCTCAGGTTTGTTTTCCAGTCCTTCTAACTTGCGGTCCAGATTGCAGAGCGTTGGTAGCAAATACCCCATGAACATGCCGTTCTCCTGTTGCAGGATATCTAGGGACTGGGCTAGTGGCTCCATAATCTCTGTGTATTCCTGTACCACTTCAATCTCAGCAGCTGTGATCCTGGACAAGGAGCAGCGGTCCATTATGGCATGCATTTTTAGTGGCACAGTTGACAGGAGCTCATGTAGTTGCTTCAACGCATCAAAGGTGGAATTCCACCTGGTCTTATTCGGTACCTTCAGATACACACCACATTGCGCACGGATATACTCAGCAATCTGGGCTGACTGGTTCTGCTTGGACCACAACTTGCTGCACTTTCCCATCAAGGAATGAAACTGTTTCTTGAAAGGACCAAGAAGACTACTTTTGGAGGAGTCAGAAAGCATGGCCTCTATGTCTTGTGTTGCCACAAGGTTGAGGGTGTGGCTAGCACATCTCTGGTGGGGTGGTAAAACAAAATCCTCTCCTGAGTCTGCAGCTTCTTCCTCTGCCTCAGGTCCTGTGTCCAGGATCTCACAGATAGGCACAAACTCCACCTCAGCCTCCTCCTCCTCCTGGTTATCACCATCATCGTCACTGGTGCCTGCAGCTTCCACTGGTTCTTTGGCCATGAAAACTCTGAACGCTTTCACAAAGTTGGAGCCATTGTCTGTAGTAGTGCACATAACTTTGTTGTGGATCCTGTACTGCACATGTACATCATGCAGTGCTTTTGAAAGGACATCGTATGTATGGCGCCCCTTCAGACGCTTACAAGCCAAGGCCCCGACCTCACGTTTCAGGGTAGTTGGGTTGATCCAGTGGGCTGTTACCCCAAAGTAACTCTTCTTGCCATTGGTCCAACAATCTGCAGTGGTTGCTATATATGCCACAGCACCCATTCGGTTTGCAAGAGTTTCTCTCATGTGGCATGCTCTCTTCTCAATTCTGTCTCTCAGAGTCTTGGCACATATGATGGTGAGATCTTTGGGGAGTCCAATGCGAACCAGATTAATGAATGATGGTTTGTCCACAGTCTGAAGTGGTAATGTCTCCTCTACAATGAAATCAATGATTCTCCTGTCGAGATTGCTCTGGGTGACAGGCTCCCTGCCAGATCCCCACCTCTCAAGGGTTGTCTGCTGCTGCTTCAGCATTTTGGGAGGAGGGGTGTCATGCATTGGTTCAGGAAGGCCACGTCTCCTTGCCTTTATTGCTTCTTCAATTGCTCTCAGCTTCTCAGGGTGTGCTCTCTGAGGAAGAAGAACAAAGCATGAATCCAAGAAAAAATGGAAGAGGAACTTCACAATTTAAACATAAATAGACAATGGACACTCTTTGAGGACCAGCATGACAAAGGCTTACCTCAAAATGTTTCTTCACATTGGATGAGGAGAAAACAGCTGATCTCAGATTTTTGATCCTTGGAAGGCAGTAATTGCATCATACAACAACATTTTTCCCACTCTGGCTCAAAAATGTACAAGCTTTCTCAAAGCCAAACCATGGTACTTGCTGTTCTGCAGATGTGGCTGTGGGCAACTGGCACTGCTTCATGCCCTCCTCCTCCTCGTGCACAGGGCCTCCTTTCTGAACCTCACTTTCTAGTTTTGCCTCCTCAGGATCAACAAGCTGTGACTCAAGTGGCCACACTAACTGACTGCTGCTCTCAGCAGCAAAACCTGCAACAGGCGTCTCTGTAATAAACAAGAGATAATGCTCCTATATGGGTGAACTTCAGCTGTGATGTGCCCCCATCTCTTCCCCATGCTGCAAGATCCCCCAGTCAGAGTGGAAGTAAGCAGGTCGATAGCACAATTAAAAGAGATCCTATTTGCATCATTTTTGCTCACTGAATAACCCTGCCTGGGCCAGTCTAACCTACTATCTCACAGGGTTGTTGTGAGAACAAAATGAGACTAGGGTACAAATCCCCACATAGCCATGAAGCTCACTGGGTGACCTTGGGCCAGTCACTGCCTCTCAGCCTCATGAAAACCCTATTCATAGGGTCACCATAAGTTGGAATCAACTTGAAGGCGGTACACATATTTTTTATTTTGAATATGATGATTATGATAATAAATATGCAGCATTTCAAATTAATTCTGTATGAGAAGCATTCCATGCCAAGCTTGGAAAACCAAGGATGAGGGTATAAAATGTAGACAAAAATACTTTTGACAAAATGCCGTTTATCTTTTATATCTATATCTATAATTAGCAATACAGCTGAATGGTGTATGTAAAGTATTTTTTCTTTCCCTTTTCTTTTTTATTAATATTTTAGTACTACTGCTAAAGTTCTGATGAAAGAATAAAGCATTCATTAGCCAAATTCAAATGATTAGAACACATCACATAAATTCCACTGAAGCTGGAGTTTTTGCCATAGAAAATGAAAAAAACATATAACCTATGATAGCCCAATAGACAATCAGAACTAATATAAAACCCTATTGCTTCTCATTTGCAAATCTTGCAAGATCTAAGGTAACTCTAGATCATGTGAGTTCAGGTGATGCATGTTATGTACATTTGTATAGATATTAGCAGAGATTGTCAACAGTCTATCTCTCTCTGGGACTGGGAATCTCTCTCTCACAGAACATGAGTTTGAGAGCTGGGGGACTGAGAGGAGGAGCTGCAGGTAGTGGAGCTGTGTTTATAGCTCCTGCCGCTTATCCCTTTTTAAACATCTTTTAACATTCTTAACACCTAATATTTAGCACTTTAACATTCTTAGCACTTTAATCGCACTTTAATTGCGGTTTTTATTTGGACTGAGACATTTGGACTGAGACATACCTGGGACTCGAAAGGAATGGAACGGACTGAATCGGCGCGGTGGTTTGAATGCTGCGGGAGCCGGGAGCCGGGAGCCGCAGGAGCCGGGAATTGCGGCTGGTTGAGTCCGGGGATGATAACGGCCTTTTGTCTCTGCTGCTGTTGATACCTGGTGCGGCCAGGGTCGTCGTGGGAGTGTCTTGTTCCTCCCCGGCTTGTATCGGCTTGTGCCAGCTCTCCCGGTCCACGGTTTCGGCCGTTGTTGTCACCTCCTGGGTCAGCTCCACTTGGGCTTCTGGTCCTTGGGGGCTTTTTGCTGGAGTTTGGTGCGGTTTGGTGCCTAGGCTGTTGCCGCGACGGTTGGGAGCTTGGCTGCCGCTCTGCTGTAGTTGTCGCTGCATCTTTGTGACCCGGTTTGCCACCCCCTGTCGTCATCGCTGTGCGACCGTTGTGGATCTGGATGCCACCTTGTCGCTGCTGCTGCGGTCTTGGGCATTGGGCGTTGCCACAGATACTATCATCGACGCTGCGGCTCCTGTGGATCCGGCTGCTGCTCTACCTTGCTGCTGCTGTGTCCTGACTATTTCGGATTGTTTGGGGACCGTGATTGTTCCAGTCGTCGTTGTTGCCTGGTGGGGGGCATTGCCGCTTCATCGCTTCTGATCCCCTGACGTTACAGCTGCCACTGTTGCGATTCGTGGCTATTAGGACCCTGCTGTTATTGCTGTGCTATTTGGGTGTATGAATGGTTGTATGAATGAGTGTGTGATTGTATATGGAGTATGAGTTTTTTTATTTATTTTATTTTTATTATGTGCCTGGGGGAGAGGACAGGGTGTTGGGAGGGAGGACCAGAGGGGGCCCCAATCAGCGCAGTGATGGGTAATGGGAGGTATGGCGCTGTGAGGAGGACATGCCAGTTAAGGGGAACTCGGCCCAGACAACTGGTGGCTGTGCCGAGTTCCGGTCCTCCACACATCCACAGGATTGCTGGTAGTTCTACCAGCCAACTCTCGGATCTCCAGTTGCTGCTCTTTAATGCCAGATCGGTAAATAATAAAACCTCCCTCATCTATGATTTAATCGTGGATGAGGCGGCTGATCTGGCATGCATTACCGAAACCTGGGTGAGCGATCTGGGAGGCATTAATCTCTCCCAGCTGTGCCCACCTGGGTATTCGGTTCAGCATCTAGGTAGATCCGAGAGTCAGGGAGGGGGAATCGCTGTGGTCTATAGAAGTTCCATCTCTCTTGTTAGGCACCCCATCCAAGTGGCTAACAGCCTGGAGTGTCTGCACATTACGTTGGGCCAGCGAGACAGACTGGGAATACTGTTGGTGTACCTTCCACCCTGCTGCCCAACAGCTTCCCTAACTGAGCTGACAGAGGTGGTCTCGGACTTGGTGTTGCGATCTCCCAAACTTTTGGTATTGGGGGATCTCAACATTCATGCCGAGACCGCCTTGTCTGGAGCAGCTCAGGACTTCATGACCTCCATGACAGCCATGGGGCTGTCTCAATTTGTTACTGGCCCGACGCATGTGTCAGGACATACTCTAGACTTGATTTTCGCCACTGAAATGGGGGAAGGTGATCTGGGAGTGAGGAATCTTACATCTATTCCTTTGTCATGGACAGATCATCACCTCTTGAGATTTAGACTCACATCGTCTTCTCCCCTCTGCAAGGGTGGAGGACCAATTAAGATGGTCCGTCCCCGGAGACTAATGAATCCTGAAGGATTTCAGAGGGCTCTGGGGGATTTTCCGGCTGATAAAACTGACGATCCTGTCGAAACCCTGGTCACTCTGTGGAACACGGAAATGACCCGGGCAGTTGATACTATCACCCCGGTGCGCCCTCTCCATTGCAGAGCTCAATTGGCTCCTTGGTTTACCGAGGAGCTAAGAGTGATGAAGCAAGAAAGGAGACGGTTGGAGGGTAAATGGAGACGAACTCCCGACGGATGTAATTATGCACTTGTGAAGGCCTCCACGAAACGCTATGTGAAGACGGTGAGGATGGCGAAGAAGCAATACTTCGCTACCTCCATTCAGTCATCTTGTAACCACCCAGCGGAACTTTATAAGGTTGTCTGGAGACTTTTACACTCTGGTTCTCCGGACGCAATATTACCATCAATGGCCCGCTGTGAGGGGTTTGCGAGGCATTTTCAAGACAAGATCATAAACATCCGTCGGGACCTTGACTCCAATATTGTAACAGTTGAATCTAATGAGGTGTCCAGAACACAGTCTTGTCCTGTTTTATTGGATGAGTTTCAGTTGGTACAGCTCGAGGATGTGGACAAAGTGCTTGGACAAATACGGGCGACCACTTCCGCTCTGGACCCTTGACCCTCGTGGCTAATAAAAGCTAGCAGAAATGGAACGGCCGGCTGGGCCAAGGAGGTGATTAATGCCTCATTACGAGAGGGAGTGGTCCCACCTTGCCTGAAACAGGCGATAGTGAGACCGCTCCTAAAAAAGCCCTCCTTGGACCCTGATAACTTTAACAACTATAGGCCGGTAGCAAATGTTCCATTTCTGGGCAAGGTTCTCTTGGATGAAACTGATTATCTGGATCCATTTCAATCCGGCTTTCGGCCGGGGTTTGGTACAGAAACAGCCTTGGTCGCCCTGTATGATGACCTCTGTCGGGAGAAAGACAGAGGGAGTGTAACTCTGTTGGTTCTCCTTGATCTCTCGGCGGCTTTTGATACCATCGACCATGGTATCCTTCTGGGGCGACTCGCGGATTTAGGAGTTGGAGGCACTGCTTGGCGGTGGCTGTGCTCCTATCTTGGGAATCGTCTCCAGAAGGTGATGCTTGGGGAACACTACTCGAGTCCCTGGGTGCTCCAATATGGGGTTCCGCAGGGCTCAGTTCTGTCCCCCATGCTTTTTAATATCTATATGAAGCCGCTGGGTGAGGTCATCAGGAGTTATGGAGTGCATTTCCAGCAATATGCTGATGATACGCAGCTCTATTTCTCCTTTTCATCTTCTTCAGGTGAGGCTGTTGCTGTACTGAACCGCTGCCTGGCCACGATAATGGACTGGATGAGAGCGAACAAACTAAAACTCAGTCCTGACAAGACTGAGATGCTGTTAGTTGGGGGGCCCTCTGCTCAGATGGTTGATGTCAGACCTGCCCTAGATGGGGTTACACTCCCCCTAAAGGAACAGGTCCGTAGTTTGGGGATCTTATTAGATCCTCTTCTGTCACTTGAGGCTCAGGTAGCCTCGGTGGCACGAAATGCGTTTTACCAGCTTTGGCTGGTAGCCCAACTACAACCCTATCTGGACAGGGAGAACCTAGCCTCAGTTATTCATGCTCTGGTAACTTCTAGATTGGATTACTGTAATGCTCTCTACGTAGGGTTACCTTTGAAAACGATTCGGAAACTTCAGCTAGTGCAGAATGCTGCGGCCAGAGTTCTTACTGGGACGAGGAAATTTGACCATATAACACCTATTCTGGCCCAACTGCACTGGCTTCCAATATGTTTCCAGGCCAGATTCAAAGTGTTGGTCCTTACCTATAAAGCCCTTAATGGCACTGGGCCGCAATATCTGATGGAACGCCTCTCTTGCTATATTCCTACCCATTCACTCCGCTCGACGTCTAAGGCCCTTCTCCGGGTCCCAACCCATACAGAGGCCCGGAGAACAGTAACAAGATCTAGGGCCTTTTTGGTGGTGGCCCCTGAATTATGGAATGCCCTCCCAGATGAGATACGTCTGGCGCCTTCCCTATCATCTTTCCGGCGCCAGGTAAAAACCCACCTCTTCACCCAGGCATTTTAATGTATTTTATGCTTTTTAATCTTATTTATTTTATTTCTAGTTTTCTTTTACTTTGTTTATATAATGTTTTATATTGTCTGCACAATACACACTTGCTGTATTTTAAATATTGTGGTTTTATCATGTTGTACACCGCCCTGGGAGCTGCTAGCTATAGGGCGGTTTAGAAATGCAACTAAATAATAAATAAATAATAATAAATACTTCTCACCTCATCTCTGCCAAGAACAAAAAAATCAGCCTTAAGCCATTTATTATACGCCTAATGATTTTTTATTATTTTTATTATTATTATTATTACTGAGACAGTTTTTGTCCCACATACAATTCAGTCTTGTGATTAAACAGGACAAAAATACAAATAAAAAGAAAGATGGAGTTCAAATAAATATACAATAAAAAGCTAGCCGGCATTTTAAAAGGCAGGAGTGCTCTGTCTAGATAAATACAGCACACAGCTATGCATGGGAACAAGGGGGAGAGTTCAAAAAGGGGGGGAAGGAAGAGAAGTATTAGGCCGAAGTTTCAGAAGTGCCTTGTGATTGATGGAGGGGGCGGCAACGAGGCAAGGAGAGGCAGTGGGGGGCAGAAGGGGCCACAGGGGGGTGGGGGGGCAAAAATGCCACAGGGGGGCAGAAGGGGCCACGGGGGGCACACACACACACACACACACACAAGTCATCGTCACTCACCTCCACAGCTCTTCGCCATTCTGCTGCAGCCTTCTCCTCCGTTGTCCTTGCCCTGGCTTATTCCTCCGGCGTCTATTTTTTCCTCTCAGATGCTAGCAGGCCCTGCCTATTCACCTCTTCCCTCGTGCCTCCTAACACAGATCACGAGGGAAAAGACAGTCTGCGCAGAGGTCCAATCAGTGTGAGGCACATGTCTTGTGTTAACCAATCACAGCCAGGAGCTGACTTCCCCTTGTTCCCGCCCCCAAGTAACATCCAACCTAACATGGAAACAAAGTTGCAGCTGAAAAGTAGGGAAATTACTAGTCGTTCCGTTACTTGCCAAATGTAATGGAATTACCCACTCGTTATTTAAAATTGTAACGAATTACAAATAACTCGTTAAAAATAACGAGTTACTTCCAAGCTCTGCTGTTATCAAGATGATGACTGCTTTTTGTTTTTAGTTGTTGCTTTTTAGAAATGTTATAATTTTGTTGGTTTGAATTCTTGTAGGTTGTGTTGTTTTGATTTGTATTTACGTTTTTCTATTTGTGTGTGAGCCGCCTTGGGGGCTTTTTTGGCTGAAAGGCGGCCTAAATAAATGCTAACATAATGCTAACATAACATGTTGAAAATCATGGCTCAATTGCAGGCCAAAGTCTACTTTCATCTAAATATGTAAGGTATTGTGTTAAGGTAAAAATTCTATGTACAGTGGACACAAGCCCACAGCCCCATGAATAACACTTACATACAAAATAGTCCAAACCAAAACCAGGTGATTTTACAAAGCATGGAAATTGCATATACAGGATAAAATATATATGCAAATCAGACCTGCTTTGGACCCTAATTCTAAGAATTTTTTTAATTTTTCTTTTATGTTGATTCTAAAAAAAGACATGTGTAAAAGGCCTGCTAAATTCAGTCCTAAATGGATAGATGGATATTTAAATATATATTGTGATACTTTCAACAAATTTGATCTCAGGTAACCAAAAAGAGAATATGTAGATAAAAATTAGTAATTATTTTTTCATGAGTGCTTAATGTAATGGTTAATAAAATGTTGGTTGATGTATTATTCTTTTGTAATTGAAAGATTATCAAGGAAATTAATTTTAAAAGGAATGAGATATTTTTGTGGGTTATGCAGTAGGTAACACAGAAAGCATTTTAAAGAGATTACAGAAACAAGTCAGAAGAGTTGAATGCATGTATGCATACATACATTTTCCACTTCTGGAGTTCCCCAATAGCTTTTGCACACTATGTCTGAATGCATCACAGTCACATTTTACCCTTTATACCATAAACCCTAAACATGATACACTTGAGGTATCTCATTCCCAGTAAGTAAATATGAAGAGCAGTTTGCCTGCAAATAGAAAGCGGAGGGGAGGGTTTGTAACATTTTACAGTTTCAGCCATGTTGCTAAGATCAGTTTTACCTTGACATTAGAACCATTTTTAGTTTCAACTGCTACCTGCCTTTCTTCAGGAGTGTTTACACTAACTTTTATTTTTGTTTTTAAAAGTGTGATGGATGTACTTTTCTAGCACTAGAGATGTAAAGTGGACTGCTTTCCAGGGATAAAATCAATAAAAAACCAAAAGTTCACAAATGACAATGGTCCATTACCGTGGAGGAAAGAGAGAGAAGCCTTGTTAATGCTTCCAGAGCAGTAGCTGTGTTAGAAATATAGAAAGCTGACTTATACTGAATCAGATCATTTGTCCATCTAGCCAAGTGTTATCTATGTTTACTGGCAGTGGAGACTAGTGGCTCCGATGTCAGTGGGACAGCGAATCTGCTCCAGATTTTAGTCTGAATTTTCAAGGAGCTGTTCAAGGTACTGAAAGTTCAGACTAAAACCCAGAGCAGATTCCACTGCCCCACTTACTTTGGATCCACCAGCCTCCACTTCTGATTGGCAGCAGCACTCCAGGGTTTTATACAGATTCTTCCTGGAGATACCAAGAACTGGTCATGGGGCCTTTTGCATGCAGAGGCATGGCTCTGTCCTGTTTTCTCTATTTATTTATTGCTTTTCATTAGAAAAGATTGCAAGATGTTTTAAAAAGGAAAGCAAACAACATATAATAATATGTAAATAGATCTCTGTGTGTATATATATGTAATATATATATATATATGTATGTAAATATGTAAAATAATAAAAGATAAAACATTAAAATCTATAAAACAGAATTCCACTCACTCAGTACCCACACACAAATGCCACATCCATTTAGCAAACCCATATCCCAGTCAACCTACACCTGCATACATTCACACATACTCTCACACATACTCTGGCCCCAACAATTCCCTGGGCACATATATAAGCAAAAAGACTATAGTATAACACTGGCAGCCTCAGGCTAAAACCAAATCTCGTCAAGGACTCCACCAACCCCAGTAAAAGCTTCACACCAATCACCTAAGCACTCATTCACATAGGGTTATAGTCTATGGCTGAGAAATCAAGATCTCACCCTAGCCACCAGCCATCATCAGTGTGATTGTAGCCTATCCTTTAAGGATTCACAGTGCTTATATTTTATACATTTGAGCTTCATATAGACTTATCACAGACTGAACCGCTTGCTTTTCATAGCCATTGGCTCCACTGTTTACAACTTTTTCCCCATGCTCATGTGTATGTGTGTGTTTATACATATTTATGGGTATGCATGTGTCTGTATTTGCATATATGTGTATACTGATATATACACACATATACATAAATAAACATGCATAGGTATACCAATAGAGAATAACACCTTATATATTTAAACACTAACCCATGAAGGCATATCCCACAATAATTCCATTAGCCTTTAAAATGTCACCATCCTCTTTGCTGTTTTGACTGCTTTTTGTTGTTGTTTGGTTTTTTAAAAAAATGTACAATCAAATGAGCACTTTTAAATGATTATCAACAACAGGGGACCACATAAATGGCAAATTATCATCATCACTAAAAAGACATTTTAAAATAAAAGCTCACAAAAGAGGCACCATTTGCTCACAAGTACAATCCAATGGGAATCTGTAAAATTTGGGTTCCCAGATCATGATTCCACACATAGCACTCGCAATGGATATGGTTACAACATGGAATATCGTATTTTCTCAGGGAGAAAATACTGGGAGTTTGAGGGCTGGAAAAATGTGGTGTAGTTCCACAAGAAACTATACATAGGACGAGGGAAACCTGAATGCATGAGGCAGATGTCCCTTTACTGTATGCAGGCAATGACTCAATGTTAAGATTTTAAGATAGGAAAGGAGGGGAACCTGTGGCCTTCCAGATGTGGCTGGACTACATCTTCCCTCATCCCTCTCTATTGGCCATCATGGCTGAGACTGATGGGATTTGGAATCCCAACAATGCCTGAAGGGTCGCTGTTAGTCATTCCTGTATTAGAGTTTCTTTAGTTATAGTGTGATTCCTTCTCATGGCTCATTCTGAAATAGAAGGGCTGCCTCTATTAGCCACTTTCAACAACAGCAGTCTCAAAGGTTGTATCCAGCATTATTCATACTCACAGTAGATCCATTCAAATTAATGGACATGGTTACCTTAGGTTCAGTGAGCTTACTTTGAGCAGAATTTAGGTCCACTCTGCACCATACATTTCTAGCAGTATTATACCACTAATAGCCATGGCTTCCTTCAAAGAATCCTGGGAACTGTAGTTTGTTAAGGGTACTAAGAGTTATTAGGAAGTTCCTGTTCTCCTTACAGAGCTACAATTGCCATAATAGTTTAACAGTCAGTCCCTTGGAATTGTAGCTCTACGAGGGGATCTCCTAATAACTCTCAGCACCCTTCACAAACAACAGCACCCAAGATTATTTGGGGTAAGACATGACTGTTTACAGTGGTTTAATACTTCTTTAAATGTATAGTGCAGATGGGCCCTTAGTTGGATGCAACCCTAAAATCACAAAACTGTCAAATTCAGCCAAAAAGCATAAATTGCCAAATATCAATATTTCAATTTAGATTTTTTTTTTAGTAAGTAATTGTGGGATTTTACACAACCCAACTTAAATGTTTTTTTAGTTATGAACAGCTGAAATCCCATTCTTTGATGTTAAAACAGGCACATCTGCCAATCATTTCCAGTACCTCTGCTGCTTTATTTCCACCAGCACCACCTGATCCTTGATGGGTTTGCAAAGTGTGTTTAACATTTGTTATTAGTGTAAGAATATTTACAGGTGTTTTTTTAAAAAAAAATTCA
This sequence comes from Rhineura floridana, assembly GCF_030035675.1. Taxonomy (NCBI): domain Eukaryota; kingdom Metazoa; phylum Chordata; class Lepidosauria; order Squamata; family Rhineuridae; genus Rhineura; species Rhineura floridana. Next base: position 71,108,226 of record NC_084488.1, on the reverse strand, counting down.
TTGCTGAAATTAACTGTTCAAACAAGTCTGTTTTAGGCAGCAATGAAATGAATTATTCAGAAAATACAATGTAAAGAATGGTCCCATTTTCATATGTATGTTCCATCTTATAGGGTTGCTAAAGAAATACTGAGAGGGAAGCCTTCGTATCATTCTCCACAGTAGAATTCCCAAAGAGTCCAGTCTATTACTAGCAGTGGCTATCTTGAATGTGTGGACCATTCAAGATGACATGTCCCATAAAGTGAAAGATGCTCAAGGAAATAACCTAAATGCTCCTATGCTCCCTACTCAGGGTGTTCAGATTTTGTACAGAAAGCTGCACTGGAGAGCAAACTGTGCAGACTTACAGTGCAAAATGTTCATGGCATGTCCACCCATTGCTTGTGAACAAAACTATCTTCCTATCTTTGCAATATCATTTTAACTGAAGATGTGTGATATTGGGGCCTTATGTAAGCAGAGCTTGAATAGGGTTGCCATATTGCCCAGTTAGCCGGGTTTTACCCGGATTCTATGCATGCCACCCGGCACCCGGCTAGCCCCTTAGGTGGCCTGGATTCTCAGCTTTAATTTAAAAAAAAAAGTTTCTAGGTAGTCCGGCTCTCGAGATATACATAAAAACGTCAGCCGCCCCTCCGACTGTTAAATCTTTCTTTAAACAGTACTGTATACAGTACGACAGCACTTCCTAGCTTTAACCCCGCCCGTTCAGGATTGCAGCCAATCAGGGATTGTGTTTCAGTTTCACTGACCTGAGGCAGTGTCTAGAAAACAAAATGGTGGTTTCACCCCCTGTTTATCTGAAAATCTCATAATTGGGTAAGTATATACTTCAGTTTTTTTTCCTCTTGTGTGCAGGAGTCAGATCTTGGGCAGTGTTTTGAAAACCTTCCCAATGCTTGCTTTTTGTAAAAGCAATGCTAATCCCATATGCCCAGAGTAAATCCCATTGAATTCAATAGGACTTACTTTTGAGTAGACATGGTTATGAATGTGCTGAAAATCAATGGGACTTTGGAGTGAATGTAAAAAAGAATTGTGTTTGTGTTCTAACTCTTTCTGCCCCCTTCTCCAGTCCTATTTTAAAGCAAGTAGGCAGGGCTTACTTACGTATTACAGTTTTTATTCTGTAGGAAAGTAATACTGATTTTTTTAAAACTAATACTGATTTTTCTGCAATGACCAACTGGTTTGACAATAAACTATTATATGAGCTGTATGTATTTATACATCTGCAGTGTGTGCGTGTGTGTGTATGGAGTCTTTCCAACACCCCTGTGAGGTAGGGTTGGAAACCAAGGCAGCTCACAACAAGAAATAAAGCCATTTAAAATCCAATAACCATAAAAACAAGTATAAACAGTTGCAAAACAGCATAAAGTGGCATGATCGGAATTTTGGGTTGTGTGAATGAAGTTGCTTATCACTTGAGGTTGCATTTCTGTCCCTGTTTTAGTAAGCTCCACTGAATACACTGGGACTTGCTTCTGAATAAATAAACCTAGGATTGCACTATAAATATCTTTACAGTTTGTGTAAATAATAAATATATTTGATAGTCATGCTTATATAAATATTTCTTCATTTATCCTATTTTTGGTTTTTGGTTAGGAATCCTGACTGGTTGTGAGATGCTTAGTTTTTTGCCTTACTCATAGGAATCTTGTTGTGGTTGGTATGGTATTACATTTAGGAAAGTGTTACTGCCTTCTGTGTTTTTTTTCCTATTTGCATTTCACTTATCTTTAACCTCACTCCGTTACAGCCATAGAAGCAACAGCAGCATATGCAAGATAATTGCGAGTGAAGGGGCAAAATAAGACAAAGACACATCAGCTTGGGTTGAATAAGGGCCACTTTATTAAACTATACAAAAACACCTTTTAAAGTGACCTGCAGAGGGAAACCTAGGTGCGGAACTATCTATAAGCAAGCATCTTGCCATACAGTTCACGGGCGACCAGCCCCTGCTTGGGACAAGGGCAAGCCCCATCTGCTTACCCCTTCTGCCAGCCACACCCAGTAGGTGAGTAGGGGGGCCTTCTCAGGTCACCACCCCCTGGGGCCGCACAACCCTCGGGTGGATGAGTTAAGTTGGCCCCAAAAGCAGCCCATATCCTGCCCTCAAGCCGCAAAGCTCTGACAGACAGGCCTCTGGAACCGCCAATCACCTCCAAAGGTGCCTAAGGGGGCCACTGAGCTGTCCTTACCTATTTCCCTTTCCGCACCTTCCCGCCACAAAAAGGGGACAAATCTCTATTTAGTCCCCTTTTACCCACTGCCGAGAAGCACCTCTCACAGACACCTCTGCAGGTCTGCCAAAAAGACGTTACCTGCGTCAGACAGGTGAACGCCATCGGCCCTGTACAGTTCACCCATCCAATGCTGAATGCAGGGTGTGAAATAGCCAACCCCCCCTACCCCAGAATAGCCAACCGAATTTGCCGGTTGACCTTCTTCCACGCTTGGTCCATCCCTATTGGGCTCCAGACACCACACCAAACCCTTCGCAGGAGTATGTCTGTCCAAAGCAGACGTACCCAAGGCTGACATTGCCTTATTAACTGCATGCCATGCATGCCTGCCAAACTGAGGGCCATGCCCTTTCATTGCAACTAAGGGCCATGCCCTTAAGTAACCAAGGCCATCGTTGCCTCCTGAACTGCATGTCCACACATGCCTGCCAAACTGAGGGCCATGCCCTTCTGTTGCCTCCTGAACTGCATGTCCACACATGCCTGCCAAACTGAGGGCCATGCCTTCCATTGCCTCGCCAACTGCATGTCCGCACATGCCTGCCAAACTGAGGGCCATGCCCTTAAGTAACCGAGGCCATCGTTGCCTCCTGAGCTGCATGTCCACACATGCCTGCCAAACTGAGGGCCATGCCCTTAAGTAACCGAGGCCATCGTTGCCTCCTGAGCTGCATGTCCGCACATGCCTGCCAAACTGAGGGCCATGCCCTTAAGTAACCGAGGCCATTGTTGCCTCCTGAGCTGCATGTCCACACATGCCTGCCAAACTGAGGGCCATGCCCTTAAGTAACCGAGGCCATCGTTGCCTCCTGAGCTGCATGTCCGCACATGCCTGCCAAACTGAGGGCCATGCCCTTAAGTAACCAAGGCCATCGTTGCCTCCTGAACTGCATGTCCGCACATGCCTGCCAAACTGAGGGCCATGCCCTTAGGTAACCGAGGCCATCGTTGCGTCCCGAACTGCATGTCTGCACATGCCTGCCACCTGAGGGCCTTGCCTCAAATACTGAGTTGGGAATGACCACCACATGCGGAGATGTCTGCACTGAACCAAGCTGGGACAAAGTGGGTAGGAGCCCGTCCCAAAGTATTCCTCGCCAGCCAAGCCACCGCACTGCAGCCCATTGACTGAGGCCTAACTGTAAGCCCAGGATAGGGTGCGCAGCTGCTCCATCCCTGTCCAGCAACATCGCCGGTCCATCAATGTTATACAGGTACAACTCCCTTCCATGGAGACATCTGATTGCTGGAGGGCCCGTCGAGACAAATCTCCCTTGGATCCGGCCACCACCTCACCTATCCTAAAAGCTCCAAAAACCAGCATAAGGGCTGCCGCCTGGAATAGTCTGGCTTCATAGCTTGAGGAGCATACTGTTTTTCACTGGCCCACCATACTCAATAAAATGTCCCGTGAGAAAGGGCAACGGGGATCGAGGGTGGCAGGGTGTTCTCTAGCCCACCCAGCTAACATATGGCGGACTCTGAAGTCCCTGGAATAAGTGGGAAAATCATCAGCCTTTACCTCAAAGTGCTTGGACTGAGAGGCCCAGTCTCCAGCCATTCACTAGGCAATCCCAGCAGGTGACTCACGGAATAGGCCACTCTGGTGCATAGCCCTTGCCGGCCCAGAAGTCCTGGGAAAAACCCCTCCTGCATTCTGATAGCTGTTGAGCATGCTGGGGCGACAGACCGGCTTATGGCCATCTTTGACTCTGCTCCCCAATCTCCCGATGTGCAGTTGCACAGCACAGCTGAACCGCTCCACCTGAGTCTACCTTACCATGCCCCAAAAGAAAACATTAAAATCTGGGCACTAGAGAACAAAGGAACAGACAAGGACCATAACCCTACCTAAAATGGACGGGAGAGTTCCCAAGCCTCACTGCCTATAAGTCCAAGCCTGCAGCCAGCACAAAAAACCCGATGCATCCACTTCCAGTTCTACCTCCCAGCCCTACCTAGAGATGCTATGGACCTTCAGCCTGCAGTTCAGAGGCTCTAGCCCTGAGCTATGTCACGTAATTCTACAGCAAGTTAGTTAGTTCTTCCCCAGGAGTGTGGGAAAACTAGACCAAACGATTTGGGCAAGAATATAAAATGTAACCTGCAGTTTGGCTCTAATTTCTTGATCAATATTTGATCACAACAAGCATTAAATTATTGTACAGCCACAAACCTGAACCTGTAGTAAGGCTGTGGAAGCCCTGCTACGACCTCATAAACCACCGGAAATGACCTCTAATACCTGGAGGGCAGACAAGAAACACTTTCTTGGCCTAACTGTCATGAAACCCTTACTGACTGACCACATGAGTATGATTGGTGGTGAATTAGGTGGTATGCCCAGGAAGGTTAACACCGGGCAGGATGGTCCATTGACACAGCCATTAAGATGAACCAGTTACATAGCCATTCCATAATCTGTGACATCAGGTGTTAACATGCATCCAAATTTATTTATTTTTTTACCCTCTCATCCCAACAGCCCCTTCAAGGAAGGAGCTGAAGCGCTCCATGCGAGAATAGAGCAGCCTATATGTAATGCTCTACCTCATAGAATTGACTGAAAAGGCAAAAACCCAGCAGCTATAAATCCCCTTGTATCCCCACAGTAGATGAAAAAACAGATTAGATGTCATACTTTCCCATAGACAGTGCATTAACTAACTGGTAGGAAGCCATTACTGATTGCCATTGCGTCTATGCCCAAGACAAATTTAAGAGTGCAGGCCCTTAAGGCAAGCCCTGAGACTACAATATGGGATCCAGAAACTGAAAGAAAACCCCATAACAAAACAAACCTCCCCAGGAACTGGGCAGTCTGCAAGCAAGGTCCCAGTACCTCCAGCTTAACAGGGGAGGGACGCTTTCCTTGAGCAGCTGCTGCTGGGTGCTTCTCACTGCTGTGAGGGCCACTGGCTTCATATTTCCCTGTTTCACATAAAGAAAGGAAATAATTTATGAGTAAGCACACGTTCCCAGCCACCATTTTAGCAGAGCTTGGAAAAGTTACTTTTTTGAACTACAACTCCCATCAGCCCCAGCCAGCATGGCCACTGGATTGGGCTGATGGGAGTTGTAGTTCAAAAAAGTAACTTTTCCAAGCTCTGCATTTTAGTGCAGCTAACCCAGTTCCCCAAAGCACAAATACTGGAGATATGGCGCTGCCACCCATATTTGGCCGACTGCAGCGGCCTCCCCCTTGTAGGCTTCCAAACACCTATCATAATAGATGTCCAAAACGCAAAATTAACATCCTATATCCCTTTCTAGCAAATGATATCATAAATCCAAGAGCAGCAGATGCTGAGGATGTGTTGCTGTCACCAATATGTGGCTGCACTATAGCAGGTTTTCCAACACATATCTAAATAGATGAGCCAATGCAACAGTTGCACGCTATATGTAATTCCAGGTAATGATATCAGAAGTCCTAACTAAAATGTAATTTCAGGTAATGATGTTTCGTTGTTGGTGCCACAATCCTCAGTAAAGGGGGGAAGAGTCTGCCTGGACCTTAAAAGGCAGCCCTATGTCAATAAGAGTCTAAGATCCTGTAATATGAGGGATCTCTATTAGGCAAATCGGGCTTTCCTCTTTATTCCTATTCCCCAATCAATATGATTACCATCTGCTAAACTTTCCATTCCTAACTAAATTCAGGTAAATGCCTCTTCTGTCTCAGAGTGAACAAATAGCCTGAAATTAACACTTGGAATGCAAAAGGGCCGCTCACTTAAGATACAGCGATTTAGACATTTTCTAGCAAACTGTTATCTCCGCCCTTATTATCATATAACTATGAAAGGCCCAAAGGCTAAAAAGGCTCACTAGGCCCCACCAATATACTAGTATGTAGTATAATAATCATATAATTAAGTACTTCAAACCTCCTACATGCCCGGGCCTAGCAAGAAGTTGTACCTATGCCTGGGCCTAGCAAGAAGTCATAAGCCTCATGAAAGGGCTCTGCCATCACATCATGCATCCACCCTATAATAATATAATAAAGAACCAACCTGTGTATATCATCGGGGGGGCTAAGCTGGATAACCTGCGGGGGTGGGCAATCGTCCCCCTATGTCTGGGCCTAGCAAGAAGTCATAAGCCTCATGAAAGGGCTTTGCCATCACATCATGCATCCACCCTGTAATAATATAATAAAGAACCAACCTGTGTATATCATCAGAGGGGCTAAGCTGAACCTGTTGGGGGGAGAGTGCTCAGAGGGAACTTAAACTAGAAGGATTAGACACAATTTCTTTTGTTCGTCCCTTTTATTCTGATTTATTTTTAATTTCCCTTTATGTGCATGAGTCTGTCTTTAACCAGTGTATTAGCACGACTATATTTAATTTTGTTTGTATATCCAGTATAGTCTCATTTATTTTTAAACTTCCTGTGTCTTTCTTTTAACCAGCAGCAGCACTAATGTCGCGCTGCTCAATAAAAAGCCTCAATCAACCCCTCCACAACTGCTAGGTGGGGGGGGTATCGGACGTGCCGCTGCTAGGCCCCACTACGAGGCCCACTGGTCAGGCCCCTTTACGAGGCCTGCCCCAGTCGCAGCCACGCTGCAATGCTACCACCCACAGCTGTTGGGGCTCCCAAAACCCCCTCTGGGGGTAACCAATTAGGCCTAATAGGCCCAACCAACGCCGACTGTCCTGCAGCTTTCTCTGCTATGTCCCTCATCGTCCTCTCGTCGCTCGTTGAAAGAGGAGGTAGGAGGGGCGGCCTGGCCTTAAATAGGCCCATGGCCCCTCCCCTCCCTGCCACACGTCACGCACACATAACGCTGTGACACATGACGTTGCCCTTAACGAAGATGGCCGCGGCAGCATCGCTCCCTCCTCGCAACTATGCCCTGCTTATCCATGCTGCGCAGGTAAGTGGGGCTTCATTTAACTCCCATTAGTGATAAGAACAAGAATTTATAATTATTATTTCAATTAAAACAAGAGGCTTATCAATACTTTGAAGAGGACCAGATATTTATTTTCTTTCTGAGCCCAGGACTGGGTCTTTCATGATGCCCGGTGGGGGGGAGCAGGAGAGTAGTCGATAAGACAGACATCCTGGCATTGATAATCTAATTAGCAAGGTACGTGCGGGGTTGTTGCACACTTCCAGGCCCAGTTTCATTTTGAGTATGGTGGAACCTGTGTAGATGTGGTTGATCAAAGGGAGAAGAAATTTTGAGTTAAGCAAAGCTCTGCTTTTATAAAACCTAAGAAACATACAGATACTTTGAATGTCTAAGTGCCTGCACCAGTGGAATACTGGAGGAACTTGTAAAACTTGCTGCAACAGTATTTAGAACTGAGCATGTGGTGTGAAAGACTCCTTTTCCTAACATTTTGGCTTCTTGTTTTTCTCCACCCACCACATCTTTAAAATATATCATATATGGTTAACCGTACTGCTGCCCTGACTTACTTTATCTTTGTTGCTATTTTGTGTTTTTATTATGTTTTTATATTGATTGTGTATTTTTATTGTTTTTATTATATTTGTAAGCTGTGCTGAGCTCTGTTTTTAACAGCAAAAGGGCAGGATATAAATTCTCTTAATCAATCAATAAATACTCCATAGTGTTGGAGACTAGAGTCTAGGCATTTAAGGTTGAAAATGTTGCTTTTAAAAAAAAGATTTCTCACATCTTTCCCCAGCTTTTGGTGGTAATTCCTAGGCACAAAAACAAAACAACTGGACAATCTAAATATTAATATGCAAATATTTGCATAATATGCAAATAATTTGCATAATATGCAAATACTTTACATAATATGCAAATTAACCTGCCCGGATTTGTGGAACTGGAATATGGCAACCCTAAGCTTGAAGGTCTACTGCATTAGTTCCTTCCTCAATGCTGGCACAATGCAACACCATTGTATTATATCAGAATAGTGAAAAAGAGGCTAAACATTGTAGTACACCAATATCTGGAAGGCTATCCTTGCTATATAGTAATGCATTGCCAACTGTTCTGAGAAAATCCAAAGGTGAATGAGCTAGAAGGTGTGGTGAGAGAGAATGGCAGGCTTTAGTCCATACCACATTAGCTATCTGCCATCCCAGGATTGAGGCATAGCATACCACAAAATATGGAGCTGGATCCAGACTAATAGCATAATCCAAACCCAAGTTCCACTGGGAAAAGAGAGTTTGGATTTGGTGGATCTTGAATTTTCCCAGTTCACCTTGCCAGCAGTTCTCAGCCAGCATAATTTATACCAGTGTAAGTCCCAAAGAAGGCGCATTCCAGGGGTGGGATGAAGCAAGGAGAGACTTACATCTTTTCCAAACCCCTTTCAGCTTGGTCACGTGATCTGGCAACCAGGCAGAACTTAGCCAGCCAAAAGGGTGGTTTAAGTCACATTCCTCCTGAACAGAGTCTGGAATAGGCGTAATTTATATCAGCATAAATTTTGCTGGGATAAATTACTCTGTCTTTCTATAGTTAGGATTGTTCTCTAGTCATGCTCAGAGTAGACTCATTGAAATTAATGGGACTTAAATTAGTTATGTCTAACTTGGGTCCATTAATGTTAATGGTTCTACTCTAAGCATGATTAAATCTGGATCCAGCCCATAATTAGATCAATAAATGTTGCTGGTAATTCATTAGGGTTCAAAATAAATAAAATAAAAATGCCTAAAATAAAAATAAAATTCATTTGACAGTTCCACAGTGGCACAAAGTTCATGTTAAATATTCATTTCACTCCTGGTGTATACATTCCTTTTAAAAATGGTAATCAAATATTTGAGATATCTACCATTAACTCCATTCCTTGTTTCATAAGTAAAGTTCTTTATTAAAGCTTAATGGAAAATACAGAAGAAAATTAATTCACTGAGCTGCAAAATGCTTGCCTGCTAAAACAAGTAACATCTAGCCTATCATTTTTGACTTGTCCATTATGCTAAATACTATAGGCATACTTCTGCTTACTATTTAAATTGTTCTGCCTGTCTCGAAAATACCTATTAAAGGCTGCAGTCATAAGGATGCTTACTTGGGGGCAGGACCAATTAATCTCCATGAGGCTTACATCTAAGTAAACATGCATGGGATTGTGCTACACTATATTAATTCCTTATATGCAACAAGTATTGAAACTTTTTTTAAAAAAATAAAATAATTTGATAGCATCAATACTAATAGCATAAAGACATCATCATGACCCCAGGTGACTTTTTTTATATAAGCGTTCCTCATGACTGGATCACTTCTGACAGGAGTTTTTATTAAATCAGTTTTACTGAGAAACAATTTTGAAACCAGCAGAGGCATCCAACCATTTAGTCTTCTAGTTTGTAATTACATGTATTTCTTTTCCACTGTTTTATTTTTGTATACACCTTTGCTCTCTTATTACACATCTCTCCAGGTGTAATTGGCTTGTTCTGCCATCTTGCTGCTATTCAAGCGTGACTTCCATTATTTGTCAGCAATAGAAGGCTCATAGATATCTGCATTTAACCACACAGGTTTTACATGTCATCTTTTAATATATATCTTTTTTTCCCACACAAGCCATCTGTACTTCTAACACATTGTTCCGAAATAGCCCAGAGGATGAATTCATTTGGTTAAAAGTTTAGATGTTTCTTTTCTTTAAAAGAACTTTCCCTCTATCCTGCTGTTTAACTGTGTTCCTTATTGTTTTTCAAATCTGTCCTTACAAAGTTCAGGAATTCATCCAATTGTGCTTCCATGATTATCTTGTATACATTTCCTTTTCCCAGTGCTGCCTTCGCCAGACCAATAATGCTTTCACATCAAGGCCATAGCCAGAGTCTGGTCACCATCTTCAGATGGAATGTGGGAGAAGGCTTACTATTGGCCAACTTCCCCCTTCCTTTCCCCTTGTTCCATTTACCATCTAGATTTACCTTGATGTCTGTTTCCAAGCAGTCTGTATTGAAACTATTTGCAAACAGATTTCAAAGGCAGTGTACCGCAGCACCCATCGGCTGATAGGTGCTGAGAGACCTCACTCTGCAGTCCCTTTGCCAACAGATTCAATACAGACCTATCAGAAATGGATTTCAAAGTGATGGCAGCCATGCCTTTACCTGCTTCACACCTGATATCACATGTTATCAGTGGTGGGGCAGGTAGGTGTGGTTTGGGGAAAATTGCCTCATGGCCCAAATGAGGAACCCTGCTGGGCCTAATTAGGCATGCAGTTTGAAGGTCCCCCCCATCTAGGACTTCAAGATTTTTGGAGGAAAGCTTGCACACTACTTTGTGACATTTTGGTTGGCCTAATAAAAATATGGCCTAGTATGAATTCTGGATTTGTGGGCCACCATAGCTACCTTTACTTTTTATAATTAATTCATGTTTTCAATGACTACAGATTCAGAGGACACTGTAGCCCCTGTCTCGGCATTCTCTTCATGTGTTTCCAAATGTGTGGAGCGAAAAGTCAGGTCACACATGCTAACCCTGTCCTCCAATATCTCCACCAGTGCCACCACAGACCTTTGCACATTGAGCAGAAAGGTCCGAAGGGGAACTCTGTGCGTTTGGATAAACATGCTTCAAATCCTCCAAGCGAATAAGAACCCTGCACAAGAGGGGTTCCCAGCAGCACAGGAATTTAACCATCTGGAAGCATGCAAAATGGAAAAAAATATTTGCACTGATTTTTTTCAATGTGAAGCATTCATCTGCAGGAGAAACTGCAAATAAATTGTCATGCAACTTTGAACCCATGTTTTCAGCATGCATTTTTCAAAATCGTTTTTGTCTTCCAGGTCTTCTGCCCATTATTGTAATGTGAATGTGCCTTTCTTAATCAAACAAGTGTCTGTTTTAGAACTAGGGGTCCCACACCAGTTTTTTTGGGTGGGTGTTCTCTGCAGTATGTCATCATGACAATAAAAGTGAATTAGTGGTGGATTTATACTGGTCTGTTCATACATCATTCCCCCTTCTTAGTTGTTCTTTAGTCCTTCCCCAATGTTAACAAACTATTGTAATTTGGAGGGACACTTTTGCACTGTAGCACAATAAAAGCAGGACAACCCCCCTCTCTGGAACATTTGTGGTATAAAAAGTTACAGGATTTCAGCAGGACATTATGGGGCATGCACTGATTGGAAATGAAGTAGTATGTCCTCTCAAAAACCTTTGCATGTGAACAAAATATTGAAAGTGGGATAACATATAACCGCTCTGATTCCATCATGCACACAGATCATCATGAATGCACAATAAAAAGGACATCTGGAGGGGTCCCCGTTATTTAATTGTGTTCAAGTGAGAAATAGAGCTTTGTTCTTGTGAAGGAAATGAACAGAATTCAACCACCGCAAAGAAATAGCTGTTGAAGTTTCAGTTAAAAAGCAACATTATGAACCAAAGTGCAACTTACTTTTTCCCAAGATTCCCATGAGAAACTGGGTGCATGCTATTGTATTTCTTTCATCATACAGAAAGCATTTTTATTGCCTTATGCAATATATATATGTATATATATATATATATATGACTAATGGCTTTCATTCTATCATGAAAAGTTATACACAGTAAATGCTAAGTGCCTCTCTTATAAAATGTTCCATCTAGTTATATTTGCGTGAATTAAAGTCAGAAGTTCCTATAAAATATCTATAGATAGTTTGTAAAAACAGATGTTGACAAAGAATAACTCTAAGGCTCTTTGTAGTAATCTTTTCTAATCCAAGTCCTGCCTTCTCTGTATAGTCTGGGAATATCTTCCCCTATTAATCTGGAGACACAAGATTTCCAGCGAGGATCAAAAGCCTGAATATGACCACAAGAAATGTTTCATCTAAGAATAGTAGAGAAGTCTTACTGTCTCAGACAAAAACAACACAGAGTCTTGTGGCACCTGAAAGATTTATAGCTTTAATGGACTAGAGTCTATTTCATCAGATCAAGTAGTTTAGTCTTACCTAACTAACATGCTATCTCTCTAGAAGTCGACTGAGGCAGTGTCTGACTCTATGCCCTGTCTCCAAATGAAGCCAGTACTGGATGCTACAGATTTGTACAACTATACAAAGCACTTATAGAATTATACAGCCCATAATACTTCTCACATCCAAATTTCTAAGGAAATGGCAGTGACTCCTGACTTTGGAGTTGCTGTCACATGCCTGGATGATGTGAGGGCTAGGCAGGCTGGTGGCATGAGCAGGGGTGTATAGTGAAACTAATCTAGAGGTCCCCCCTATGGGCCCACACAAGCCCAGCCTTTCAGCTTCCCTACCCCACACCATCCAGGTAAACAGCAGCAACATTGCTGTGGAGAAGGCAGCTCCCTAGCAACACCTCACCATGCCAGCAGCTCCTGCTAACATGGGGGGCTCCTTCTAAGCAACAGAATAAATGCTCAGCCTGTTTTACAAGGGGAGGATACCCCTGTTCTGGATCAACTTGGGGAGAGGGGAGATAAGAGAACCTATGACTATAGCACAGGCGGAGTGTGCAGAGACAGCACAGTGATCTTCAGACTGGCACTATAATCAAAGAAGTGTTGTATTGATTATGGCAGCCGCATTGCTTCTGCTTCATGCAACACATCATTCCTGGTATTTTCACTTTTTGTTGTAGCATGAGAACCTTTGGGCTGAAGAGTGGGAAAAGGCATGTCCTAAATAAATAAACAAAGCATGCAGATAAAAGACTTTCCCAGCTTGTTTAAATAAACACATGAAAACATCCTGACTTATTCTTCAAAAAGAAACACTTGGACTCAGTGTTGACCTTGTTAATTTTTAAGTGTTTCAAATTATACCATAATGCGTAGCAACAGAGGTACATCATAGTTGGTTCTTATAAGCAAAAACATGTTGGAAAAGTTTGTGTTCTGGTAATGTAATAAAATACAAAAATATGTTATGCTGGCTAGATAAATGAAAGTTTATTGTGTCAAATAGAGACAATCTAACTTTTGCTTGGTTGCTGTCTATCTGTGTCATTCATGTACTATAGGTTACTATTGCTTCAACAGCAACTCCCAGAAGACTTCTAGCAAGAAAAAATGGCATCAGGGGTGTGGGGAGCTCAGTGTAGCCTAAGCATGGCTGAGGCCTGTTGTTAGAATCAGTTAGCCAGTGGTTACATCTCAGCTGATAAATAACTATTTATCAGCTACTGTTGATAAACTACCGACTACTGTTTCCTGGTCTAAATGAAAAGTTAAATGGTGTCTACAGTAGCCAGAGACTCCTCAACCTACTATATATTTTGGAAGGTTGTTTGATTATTTGCTATGCATTTGGACACCTCTTAAAATACTGAAACCATTTTTTTTATTATGGTTCCTGAGCTCAAGGAGCAGTTTTCATAACAGCATCCAATTGTATCCATGCAGAGGTGAAAGTTTGGATACAATTGGATGCATTTTGAATCAAAATGGCAGACTGACCCTCTCAAAACTGCACTGGTTTTAACCACTAATTTCAAAATTGCACTGGTTATTTGGTTTTCTAGAATTCTACAACAATGCTAGGTATGAGGCTGCAAGTGCTATATAAAGAAGTATTTACCTCACCAGAAGTACTGGAGAGTGGCATCCAAGTAAAGCAGCTGAACGATGAAGAGCTGTACCCGTTTTTGCTTCTAATGGAAACTCCTGCATAAGACTGGAGGAGATGCAAACAGCATTTTCAAGCAGTGCACAGGGAGGAAAGGTTTACTTCTCCATACACATCACAATCAGAAAGGAGATCCCCTCCCCCTGTGGTAAGAGCCATAGGGGGGAAATTCCAATTGACACCACTCAGTGTCACACACAGGCATCTAAAGGGCAAAGGCAAAAACACAGGAAATCATGCATTGCTCAAGGATTACCAAGCGCAAGGATGAGGAACTTTGGGCCAGGGGTCAAATATGGCCATCCAGAATCTCCTCAGGCCACATCCCTTCTCCCCAAGCCACACCCCCTCAGCAACCCTGCTTTGAGCTCTCCTTGAGTGTTTTTGTCTGGCTAGAATGTGTCCTTGAACTCTGTTAATGTTTTTTGTTTGCCTGGATAGAAGATAGAGAGGGACTTGTGAATGTGTGTAAAATAGGGTTGCCAGGTTCATGGCCTGAGACTGATCCTGTATCTTTAGGAGAAGAGAAAGTCAGCCAAGTGCAGGTGTTCTTGCAACTCTGTAATGGGAAAAACCACAACGTGGAATTCTCCCTTCCCCCTGCACAACTTTTAAAGATACAGAAGACCTCTTGGTTGCCAGGCCCAGCCTCCAATTGTCTTTTTAATTTGAGACATGACAGACAAGAACAGCCCTCACTTAAAGAATGATAGTTTGTTTTAAGAACAGGAACAATTTAAGAATAGGGCCATCTGAAAAATTCAATGAATAAGGCAGGGCAAGTGCACAAAATTGCCTCATCTGGAAGAGCTCCCAAAGGCCTGCTCATTCAAAACTTTCCCTGACTGAGGGTTGATTTTTCATTATCACAATCACCCTATAATTATTTAAGTGATCCTGGAAAAAATAGTCTGTATAGTAAAATGACTTTTGAAGAGTTAAATATTAGAACTTTGTATTACTGGCTAGAGTTAGACTCCACCCCTTGGACTTCCTTTTGCTCTGCTTTTCAGTTTCAGCTGTGTTCTCTACCCAGCATGCTTGTTTGCCTGCAATAAGAAGTACAAGTTTGTTTATTCTGCAGTTATTATAATAAGTAGAACAGGACTGGATGCTTATTGCTAAAGGGTGGGATAAAGAGATAAGTTAAAGTGATCTGAAGAAATATCTACCCTAAGTTACCCTTTACTCTTTTAAGCACTAGCTGTACTCACTATCATAGTGGCTATTTTTTCTTCTTTTTCTTGAGTATTTGATGGCAAAGGATGAAAATAGCCCTAGACGTATACAAGCACTGTTGTGCACATTAGAGTTAGGTGGATGGATGGCCACCTAGCCCCAATTTCTGATTTTCCCAATATGTACAGCTCAGTGTGAGGCCTTTTCAGGGATTCTGGGCAGAAAAATCAAACTAGCAACCAGTGAAAAAATACTATTGGCTTCCACAATTAGTTTCCAATTGCTTAGTTAGTCCTTTATATAGCAACCAGTTAAAAAGCTTTTCCTTGATTGTCCAACAATGTTAGGAACAAGACGAGAAAGAGAGAACCTCAATGAGGAGTTAACAACTTTTGGTATTCCCTTGTTTGCTGTGTGCTAAACATTTTTTCTTATGAAACAAAAATATGCCAGCCATTTAATTCCTGGTGTCTATACTAAATTTTCTGTTAACTTGACCTTTACATAGTCCATTATGTAAGTTAACACACTTTCTGCATGGAGAAAGAGTGAGGGGGAAGTCACTGCCTTTTCCTTCCCTTGGTCCTACATCCTCTCCATCAGTGAGAAGGGGATTGGCAGGCACTATGCGCCTTCCCCCAAACATGCCCCACCTAGAAATGTGGCTGCTCCACCTAATGTGGAAAGCTGGTTACAGGGCTGTTTGTTGCTGCCCATTTTTGCTTCTAGCCCTGCCTACCACTGACATGTGGCCAGCGGAAGGTTGTCTAGAAAGGAATGTGGCTTTTGGCCTGAAAAAGGTTTCCCACCCCTGACCTAGGCCACATTCACACCATATATTTATTCCACTTTAAACAGTCATGGCTTCCCCCAAAGAATCTTTGGAAAGTGTAGTTTGTGAAGGGTGCTGAGAGTTGTTAGGAGACTCATATTCTTCTCACAGTGCTACAGTTCTCAGAAAGGTTTAACAGTCAGTCCCTCTTCCCAGAGCACTCTGGGAATTGTAGCTCTGTGAGAAGAATTAAATTAAATTGTTTTTATATTGTTTAATTTTTTTAATTGTGTTTTAAATTGTTTTTAAAATATGTGTTTTAAATTGTGTATTTGTTTTAATGTTTTTGGTTGCTGTAAGCCACCCAGAGTGCAATAAATAAATAAATAAGAATAGCCGTGACTGTTTAAAGTGGAATAAATGTATGGTGTCAATGTAGCCCTAGAACACAGAACAGCTAATTTAATTATTCAGTGTTTGTCAAATCAGAAATCCAAGCAATTAAAATGAATCTCTACTACCTCATGAAATTCCAGATCTAATATGGCACAAAATAGCCACTAACAATTTTTACTTCGGCAATACTAGCTTTTACTTGAATATTTCTCAAAATGTCCTAAAGTCTTGCACTTGCCAGAAACAACAGCACATTCTGTCATCTCTAAAACAGACATGACATCCCATAAGAGGTTTTGAGTGACCATGCCCCATTTGCAAGCAGAGAAGTGGAACACTTTGAAAGGACTCGGGGAATAAAGCTCACTCATTTCAGCCAAGGATATTCTCAGTCAAATGGAATTGCTGAGAGAATGATTAATATAATCAGATCATGCTGTATCTGGTGAGGAGGCTCATTGAGCACCCTCTTGGATCTATAAAACACACTACTGATATGATCTGGAGTATACTCCAACACACCTTCCTCACCCACACATATAACCCTTCACCCCAAGGTTCTCCCGGGCAGACAGCTCCAATTGCTCGAACTGCAGAACAAGCAGAAAAGGTATTATGGCTGCCAGTTTTCAAGGCATGAGATCTAGTATGCATAGAGACATCAGGATGCTGGCAGCCTTTAAGGATAATGAAATCATGCCCAGAGGCACAATCATATGAAGCTGAAACACCAACAGAAGACAGGTATCAGCCCAATGAAAGACCCCTGAAGGCTAACAAGCCAACAAACAGAGAGAGCAAACAGCACATTCTGAACCACAATCGGAATCCCAAGAGGCGACTGCAATGTCTCCTGCAACTCATGCTGCCCCACAACTAGTGGAAGCCAAATTCACCAAAAGTGGATGCCTGGTGTGTGGCCCAGCATGGTATCGTGAGCCATGAGAGCTCAGAGTCTCAGTATAGAAGGGCACAATGAGCCAGTAATAAAGTTAACCCCTGAACCACAGAGGTGAACAGTGATCACTAAAGGATAACTTGAAGCATCAAGTGTTATTATGGGGGGCTTAGAAATGAAAGGAGGAAGTTTGTGCATGCAACCAACTGGTCTGTTTTTTTAATACCAGCTTCCAGAGAACCTCTAGTGAGAGGAAACTTGTCACATGGGTGAAAGCTGAGACAGCGCTCAATGCAGCCTAAGGGGGAGCATGTTTTTGCCCCCCATGAATATACTTGGAATCATGCTCCATCAAGGGTTGAGGAAGACACGCCTGCCAGCCAGGCTGTTTTCAGGAGCACCACCACTGTGGCAAAAAGTGTTTTAAAGGGGAAAAAATGGGGAAAGTCTCTGCTGCCTCTGCTTGTATAGCTTTGTCCTTGGTGGCCCACTCACTTCCTTTGGTGGGAATAGCTCCGTAGTTATTTCTACCTCTGCACTGGGAAGGCTCATGTTACTGGGAGTCGGAAGCATGTTGGAAAGCCACTATTTACTAGTTAAAACCAAAAGCTTAAATTGTGGGGGGTGGGGAGGGCTAACATCAAGTTTGTGGAGCTCATCTTCCTCCCCACCCACTAGTTTTCTCCCCTGTCCCAAGATCCATTGGTTGTGATAGCGGCAGTGGAAAAAAGGAGGGATTAAACTATAGAGCACCTGTGTGGGTGGAGCACACCACTACTGAGGATGTAAATTGCTCCCTCCATAGTCAGACTCCAGACTGCCATCAAAGTTTACATGTTAAAATACTGACTACTTTTTTTATTTTCAGCGGTACAGCTGAGCCTCTGTAGTACTTTAAAACCTATTGCTAATTTATTTACAGTCTTATCTAGGGAATCCTGCTTACTAGTAAACAGAAGGCTTTGGGTAAGTACTTGTGAGAGAATCAGGGCAGAGCTCATAAATAATGACAAAAGAAATATGTATACAAACATCTGGCTCATTCTGGCATGGCCAGCTATTATTTAATGGAAACAGAACAGATTCAAATCAGTAATCTGTACTGCAGATGGTTGATCTTTATCTCATTCTTTTACATTCAGTTATTTTAATTGCTTAATAATAATTTCCATCTTTCACATTTTATTTTCAGTGTATGTGAAAAGAATTGCAAGCACTGGGGGTTTCATTTCAAAAATGAGAGTTCTGGAGCTGAATCTTACTACAATTTTAGCCAGCTTTCCCCAGCTTGGTGCCTTCCAGATATTTGGAGTACAACACCCATCATCCTTGATCAAGGCACATGATGGCTGGGGCTGATGGGAGAGTACAAAACATCTGGATGGCACAAGGTTGGGAAGGGTCGATTTACACCACCTCAGTTGGGAGTCAGATGTGTTGTAGGCTAATTTTGCTTACACAGGACCAAACCACTCACGTTTTTAAAATAGTAAATTGCAGGTGCAGGAGCCCCTGATCTGGTACTGAGGATGGTAGTGGGGCTTTTACTGTTTGTCCCAGTTTCCAGTCCCCTCCTGTTGCTACAGCTGTTATTTGCATTAGGAGAAAAGCTCCCACTAGCAACAATGCCCTCCCAATAATCTGAATTGGGATTACAATGGGGACAAAGTTTCAAAACCTTCCTATTCCCCACCAGGGTCCCAATCCAGATCAGGCACACCACACCTACTATTTACTTTAAAGAAAACAAACAAACCATCCACACAATTGCTAATTGAGAGACATCAGTAGCATTCCAATGAAGATGCCCTGGCCTGCAAGGCTGTGAGGGACTGGCATCAGTCTGCTATTATTGGCAGCTATTTCTGGGTCAGGATTATTTCCTAGGAGACCTCTTTGGCCCAGGGATTCAGCTGCACAGTGGTATTTATAACCACCATGGAACAGTAAACAATCCCATACCCCCTTCCCAAGTACAGTGATTACTGATGGATGGAAATGGCCTTCAAGTTGATCCCGACTTATGGCGACCCTACGAATAGGGTTTTCATGGTAAGCAGTATTCAGAGGTGGTTTACCATTGCCTTCCTGAGAGCCTCAGAGGCAGTGACTGACCCAAGGTCACCCAGTGAGCTTCATGGCTATGTGGGGATTCAAACCCTGGTCTCCCAGGTCCTAGTTCAACACCTTAACCACTACACCACACTGGCTCTCATGCTGTGATTATTACCCCCCCAAATAAAGTCAGTGATATTCTCTTGCACCCCCATGTTTGCAGGGAACTAATGCTCAAGCCAAGGTGAATCTAAAGCAACCCAGCCCTAGTTTTGTCCTCAGTGGTAAGGGAAAGGCAATCTGCACATGTCCAAAGACTTTGTAGTTTTTATTATTCATTTGCTTCAGAGTTGAACAAAAGACTGAAAACAAATTCTGGAAATTGTTCAAGATATGAATGCACATGCATTGGTTTTGGTCTGGTACATACTGGCAGACATACTGCACAACCAGGAAACTGTTCTATGCAATAAAGAGTCCAAATTTGAATTTTTCAGAAAGCAAATCATGAATAGATGTTGTGAAGTGATTGAAAGGCATTAGCTATTCAAACACTCAGTGGAGAAACATTTTCATGTCAAATGCTATTTCCCAAGGTCCACATCGTCACCTCTTTTAGTATGCTATAAGAAACTTTATCTTTGCACAGCGTTGGAAGTGAATCATAAAGTTTTAATTAAATGAGGTAATCTTAGAGCTGAGCCAAAATGTTTATAGGTTTCGATTTTCAGCTCACGTGCATGGCATTTTGGATTGGGGCAGCTGGTGCCTGCTAAAAGAAGGGGGGCTTCCGTTCTCACCCACTCTGCCAAAACATTTCTCCCACACCTTCCCTTAGTTCCACTTACCCAAAGCTCCAGTTATCAGCCCTGATAGTTAAATGGAGCTTCCCTTTTCAGAAACAGCGTGCCTCAAGCACCAGATGCTAGGAACAAACAATGCTAGTGCCTCTTGCCCTGCTTGTAGGCTTCCCAGAGGCGTTTGGCTGGCACCTTTTGGAAATGGAGCTCTGGACTACGTGGAGGCAAGTGAAAATGAACAAGAGGGTAAAGGGCTAAACTGCATCTCCTAACAAGTCAGATGCAGCCTGCTCCAGACTGCTCTGTGGTTTGTTGTAAACCCATGAAGAATGGGTACAGAAACATCTGGAGGGCCACAGTGTCCCCATCCCTTTGCTATGAACATAGCTTTATATCAATGACTCACCAGAAGGTAGTGGCAGATTGATGGTCTGCAGAGCCCTGTGCACATCCCTTTTGAGGGGCCCTATTCATTCACCTTTACAATCATGTTATTAAACAGCCACTACACTTGGGCTCCTTTGGGAGTAAGTGTGGGATACAAATTTTATACATAATAAAGAAAATTAATAATGAGTAGGAGAAATGAAGAGTGACAACCCCACAACAAACTTGAATACGAGAATTCAACAATGGCTTATCTATAAATCCGCCTCTGCCAGCAGGTCACAAATTAAGCCCACGGCAGAGATGATGGCCTGAGCTCCAAATACCACACTACTCCTTTGACCCCTTACATTTACTATTCTTGTCCAATATGCTATTCTCTATATGACACTGGTTTTCCCTGCTTGTCCTGCTATTTAAAATACAGCTTAGTAATGTTAGCTGCTGAATTGATTATCAATACAGTGGTGTAACCTGATACAGCATAGCAATCAGTTGTCTAAGCTGTTTTCATCCTACCTTAAGATTGACATTGATTGGGGGGGGGGGAGAAGCAGGCATTGTAAAGATTTCTGAACAACTGAGTATGTTAATTTTTGTTTCAAGACACATGTTGATTTGAACATATTTTCACTTCCTCCATCTTCCTTTGACAATTTGATCACTCTGTTAATAAAACTTGTTTTGCATTACCACTGTTGGAAGATCCTGACTTTATACAGTTCTTTATGATATATTCGCATCACCTCCACTATATACGTTCAGGCTTTTTGGACTTTGCTGTTGGTCACAGAAATCAAAACTTAAGTGAATTTTAAAAAGACTGCACTCAGAGAGCAGAGGCATGGATGGTCTAAAAGGCCTTGAGAAAAAAATCCCCATAGATTACAAATGCGAACATGAGAGATGCTTGAAAATGGCAGTGTCTGAGATAAGAGACCCAATGCCCACTATGCTCTGGGAAATGATGAAGAATGGAAATCGTAACACTCAATATGTTATACAGGATACAGTGCTCAGAAATGAAGATAAAAGCCAACGTACACACTGAGAATGATCACATTGTATATACTGGTTGGGATGGTATTACTCTGTCTTACAATTGAAAGCTCCTGTTTGAATGTTCCTTATGTGAACAAAATTACTACATTCAAAAACCTGAGAAGAACTCCACTAGGGCTTTTTACCTTTTTGTACTGTATTTATTAGATTTTTGTTTTGTTAAATGCAGGAATCTTTTTCCATGTCTTTTAAAATTTAGAAGAATTCATTATAATAAGGGCATATGTCAACTCTAAAAAAACTATGAACAGGGCTGGTATCACAGGCCCCTCCTCACCACCATCCTGTTGGGTTTCCCTAAATAACCTTGGTGTCATCACCCCCCCAAGTGAGCTTATCAGGGGTGGATGGATGTCAATAGTGGCAGGGCTGGCACCAGGCATCTGGGCCCTTGGGCACCAGCCTGCCCTGGGCCTGTGGTGCCGTAGCCCAACATCCCCCCATATAGGTGGTGTGGGGCTAATAAGCTTGCCTTCATGCCCCATCTACCTCTCATGGCATATGAATGACATGTTGATGTAGCATGCTTGCCTGCCATCAAGCAAGATGGCAGCGGGGGCGTCAGCCCATTAGGGAAGCTCCCACCACCATCTTGAGTGATGGCAGGCATGTGTGCACAGTGCGTACAGCATTCAAACTGGCAGGAGAGATAGGTGGGGTGTGTGTGCAGGCTTATTGAAGCCCGCACTGTCTGTATTGGGGGGGCTGGGAGCTCCCTCTCCACAATCTGTGGCAGGGTTGGGTTGCAGGACCTGACTCTACTGCGGATCAAGGAATGGGAGCACCACCCTCCCAACGTAAGGAGGGGCCCTTCAGGGACCACTATGGGCCACAGGGGCCCTCAGCCAGGGCCCTACCTGGCCACCCTCTGGCACCAGTCCTGAACAGTGGTCAGTGGGGTGGGATGTAGCCACCCTCCAGACTCTGGCAGCACTACAGGTTACCTGGATGGTGCTAAGTTGTGGCAAGGAAGTGGTGAAGCTGTGGCTACATAGATGCACTGGATGAGTGCTGGATTGGCTCTACCAGTGTGCCTGTACAGCCCCACCCCAGTGCCAACTAGGTAAGCATCGCTGATGCTGGTGTAAAGAGGGCAGTTCTGCCTCTCCCCACCAACTGCCACTGATGGACCGAGAAGTCTGGCAGGGACAAGCAATGTCACTGATAGGAGCAGCAACATACTTCCAACTGCCCAGTAGCCCTTTATTTATTTATTTATTTATTTTATTTAAAATATTTCTATCCCGCCCTTCTACCCTATAATAGGGTGGCTTACAAAAATAAAATGAAACATGTACATAATAAAACTGTAAACAGTAAAATCACAAAAACATTAAAATAAATTAAAATACATTAAATACAATTAAAATACATAAAATTATATGTATTTTATCAGGAACAAAATCATATGTATCCGGAACAAGATCGTTTTCAGAAGTCTCCGGAAAACCAATAGGGAGGGAGCAGAGCGAACTTCTTGGGGTAGAGTATTCCAAAGCTTGGGTGCCACAGCTGATAAAGCTATCTCCTGCGTGCCTGTCAGTCTAACATCTTTTATTCCAGGCATGCAGAGGAGACCAGAGGCAGAAGATCTTAAATCCCGGGCAGGTACATATGGGCGTATGCAGTCCCTCAGGTACATTGGTCCAAGGCCGTTTAGGACTTTAAAGATCAGAACCAGCACTTTGAATTGGGCCTGGAAACAAATTGGGAGCCAGTGGAGTCGATAATGCACAGGGGTAATATGCTCCCTGCGTCATGCTCCAGTTAACATTATGGCTGCTGCATTTTGAACCAACTGCAATTTCCGAACCGTTTGCAAAGGCAGCCCCACATAGAATGCATTACAGTAGTCAAGCCTTGATGTCACCAATGCATGTGTCACCAATGCACCTAGAATGGACATGCTGGGCAAAGGACATCTGGCAACTTCTGCCATCTTCATTGTCCCAGGATGCATCTGGGACTCAAATTCATTGTACATTGAGAGGCAGGACCCAGAGACATTGGAAGCAATGAAGAGGGCAGTGACTGCAGATGCTTCACTTGGCACTTCCCAATGAAACCCACTATGCTGCCTCCCAACTCTTTTCAGATTATGGTACTCAAAGAGAACAACCCTATCCAATAAACTGTTAGATGGGGTAGGTGTCTGTGCTTATCTTACTATGGTATTTTATTGCTCTGTAGTTTTGATTATTATGTTTTTAATTAGTGGATATGTTGTCAGGATTATAAGGCACTAATTATATTAATTTGTATATTTGTAAGCTGATAGGGATGGGCAATAAATTTGGTTCAGTTCACATTTCAAGCCGAATCTATGAATTTGCACTTTCCAAAACAATATGAAAACAGAAACATAGCCATCCTTGAAAATTCACACTTATTCAAATTTTGCAATGCAGTTCGCCAACCAACCAATGTTTATAAAACTGCAGGTGTTAGGGGAAAGTGTGCATATGAATGAAAATAACATGCAAAGATTCATTATACAATCAGAAATTGCTGGCAAAAATGTATATATTAGTCAAAACTGCCAAGAAAAATGCATTGAAATTCACACTAAAAAGAGAATTTTCATGAGGCTTTTTTAAAAAAAATCACAAATTGCTGCAGTAATATGAACTGAATTTAAGATTTTGTTTATTTTATTTATTAATTTATCTCCCCCCTTCCTCCCAGAAGGAGCCCAGGCTGTCAAACAAAACACTTTGAACACTCTAAAACATCCTAAAAACTGATTTTAAAATATATTAAAACAAAACATCTTTAAAAGCATATTAAAACAAAACAGTTTAAAAAACATATTTTAAAAAAGAAGCTTTAATAACATCTTAAAAAGCAATTCCAACGCAGACGCAGACTGAGATACGGTCTCTACTTAAAAGGCTTGGGGGGGGGAGAAGATTGGAAAACTGAATTGACAAATCTTTCCATCCCTAGCTGATGCAAGTGCCATTTTAAAGCCATTAAAGCCATTACCGGTTGTTTTCCAGGCTCAATTCAAGGTGTTGGTTCTGACCTTTAAAACCCTATATGGTTTCGGCCCAGTCTATCTGAAGGAGTGCCTCCAACATCATCAGGGATGCCGAGCAACAAGATCAGCCTCAAAAGGCCTTCTATCTATCCCACCAGTTAAAACAGCTAGACTGGTGAGAACTAGGGAGAGGGCTTTTTCAATTGTGGCCCCCACTTTGCGGAATTCCCTCCCAAATGATCTCCGCCATGCCTCCTCTATGATGAGTTTCCGCCGGGCCTTGAAGACCTGGCTCTTCCGGCAGGCTTTTGGGGTGGGTTAGGTTTTATTATCATTGTTGAGATTTTTAATGTTTTAATGTATTTGTATGTTTTTACTTTGTATGTCGCCCAGAGTGGCTGGACAGCCAGCCAGATGGGCAACTAATAAATTTAATAAATAAATAAATAATAGATAAGTAGAAATGTAATAAATGAAGAGAAAACTAAACTGTGATGTTCTGATCTGTCAGAGAACTGGTAAGGTAGAAACCTGGGGTGTGGGGTGTCATCATTTGTCTATGCATATTTTGTTTTCTATTAAGGTAGGAAGGGACAGATGATTTTGAACTTTCTTTTCTTGAACATACCTCTTTCCTATTCTTGTTTTCTTCTGTGTACTGTCTGGACTCCCTTTCAACAGGACCTTCACCTAAGGGTATAAAATGTGAAAATACAGCTGTCTTTCTCAAAGGATTTCAGATCCTCAGAAGGACACTAGGAAGTTTTATGGTATTAAAAAAACATATTTTAAAACAGCCATTTGAGCCAGCATTTTATTTCAAAGAGTTATTTAATGGCATGGGGAAAACGCTTCAAGAAGAGAGCTGTCTGAAATATTAGCATATCTCTATGCATTTTAATAGTCTGAAAATTACTTTCATGTTCTCTTCCTTTTAAAAACTTGAAATTGAACCTCAGAATTCTCTCATTCTTCGTGTATATACAGGTAGTAGACAGATGCATGGATCAGCATGTGAAATGAGAAGAAATGAGAGATTTTTGGGATAAAAGATCAATCTTGCTTGCGTAGAAATTCAATCTGAAAAGCCTAGAAAAGTATACATAAGATCTGTACATCCATATATGATCAGTGGCCCTGGAAAACTAAGATTCTGCAGAGTGATCATGCAGAGTGAGCCCATGAATGAACAGTCTGCAGTTTGAGTCAGAGGCAGATAGAATTTTGGACTCTGAAAGCTGACAGCATTTTGGGCTACTGGCTGTCTCTCTCAAGGAGACTCTGAACACCACAAATATCACTGGAAAGGCCTGTGGCTCAGTGGTATGGCATCTATTTTACATGCAGAAGGGCCCAGGTTCACTCTGTGGCATCTTTAGGTGGGGCTGGGAGAGACTCCTTACTTGGAATCCTGGAAAGCAGCTGCCAGTCAGTGCAGACAATACTGAGCTAGATGGACCAATGGTCTGACTCAGTATAAGGCAGATTCCTATGTTCCCCATTTGATTCTCCATGCTATAACTCCATGACTTTTCCTATGTTTCTTAATTTTGCACTATACTGTGTCCCATTGGAAAGCTAATGTTTGATAATCATGTACCCTGTGGATTTAGTCAGTTTCCACTTTATTTCCACCATTTCCACTTTCCACTTTAAACAGACAGGTGGAGATCTGTTTGCAGATAACATTTGTGGGGAGGTGGCAATGAGTGTATAAGTGCTGCCAATCCCACTGTGGGCCAATAAGGAAAATCTATTTTCCAGTTCCTAATTTCAGAGGGGCAGAGCAAAATCCTTAGAACAACATTAGAGGCATATGTGCTCAGAGGTTTGGAGTGCTTATCAATAGTGAAAATGGGACAGCATTCCAAAATAAAAGGCATTGAAAAAGCAGTAAGGAGTTAGCAGGCCATTATAAAAGATATTGATTTTCTTCTGCAACCCAGGATTGTGATTCACCTTGATGCAACTAATTTACAGTAATAAAAACAAATCGAGAATGACTTCTTTGAATTGAGCTGTGGTAAATTTGAACTGGAAATAAAAGTCACTCTTAATAAAAGAAATTTGAAAGTATGAGTTTTGACATTCAGCTTCTAAAGGGTCTATAGAAATGATATGGCCTATGAGAAGCAAAGGGGGTGGCACTCAAGTGTTACAGATCTTGATCGAAGGTTATACCAGGACTAGTTCCCAGAGGGATAGTCACATCAGTCTGCTAAAGCAAAACCAGCAAATGCCTTGTGACATCTAAAAAGTCTTCAAAGGGCTGCTAGAATCTTTGTTGCTTTTAATAGGCTGATGGTTAATTTATCGCAGGGACAGGGAATCTTTTTCAGCCTGAGGGCCACATTCCTTTGTGGTAGGGTTACCAACCATACTCTTTTAAGAGTACGTGTACTCTTTTTGAGATGGTGCAACAGCATACTCTTACTTTTCACTTATCAAAGCCAAATGTACTCTTTTTGAAATGGCAAAATGATGGTAACCCTACTTTGTGGGCAACCTTCTGTGGGCCACAGGCCATTGGTGGGCAGGGCCAGAAACAAAAGCGGGTAAAGCAATGGAGGTGGCTCTTATGCTTGTTCAGTAGGCTACTGTCCAGTCAGACATTTGTCTACAAACACTAACACCCCCACCCACTGGCAGCTGGCAGCTCCGTGTAAGTGAGGCAGTGGCTCAGCACCTTGGACAGCTCCTTAAAAGTTTGGACTCAACCCCAGAGCGTATTCCACTCTCCCAGAGCCACCACTGCCTACATACATCTCCATGCTCCATCCAGGTAAGCAAGAGGCATTATCCCAGTTCAAAGACACAGTGAAACCATTTAAGGAGGTTGTGGAGTAGGGCCAGTCATAGGCATGGCTTGAGGACAGGAGTGCGTGGCCTATAGAGAAGTGTGGCCTGTGGTTAGAGTCCCAAATATAAAAGCCGCATTCAGTGGACAGGCCTGAGGTCCAACAACCCTGATTTATTGGCAACATAGCTGATGTACAAATTGAAGTTTGAATCATATTCAGCTGTTCAAACTGTGCAAAGGAGATACACATGGGAGGGAGAAAGGGGGTTATCCATGCTCTCACAGATTCAGCTGAAGGCTGAAACAGAGCTTGTGTTTCCCCAGCTGTATACATTAGGAGCTTATCTATGCAACAGAGAAGCATACTTTTTCAGGGTTCCTGACTGTGTGGGGAAAGCCCTACATCTGCTAAATGCACACAGGTTGAAATGGGACCAGGCAGGATTAGTAGAAGTAGACACTGCCTTGATAGTCAAGTTGTCAAGTCCCTTCTCTTTGCTACAGAAATGTTGGGCTGATGTCGCTCAGTGGCTGACCTTATAATAACAAGAAAATACCTGAGTAAATGCCTGTCTTTCCTCTCCCTCCACCCCCACTTTTGCAAGGAGGAGCAGGCAGGGTGTCTTTGCATGCAATGAACAATAGCCTGCCATTTGAGTCATCAGAGGCAGACTGAGTTTTGGATTCTGAACTGTTACAGCATCTTGGAGGTCTCTCTGTCTCCCTAGAGATCTAATGTGGGAGCAGAAGGTTTTGCTGTCTGAGCTGTGTACCTCACCCTATACTCAACCTGTAAATATGTATATAAACTCAAATATTACAAAATGCCAATATGCCTCTAGTGGCCTTCATCCAATGGATACCAAACCTGGTTAAGCGCTGCATCCCTGGAATGTCTCATAGCTTGTAGAATTGGGAGAAACACAATATGTGTCATTAGGCTTCCTTCCACTCCATGTGCAATAACTGCACGTTTTGAAGGTTTGAATGAGGTTTTGGATTTAATAGTAGGTGAGTCTGTGAATTTACCCATTACGCTTTTCTCCATAAGTAAGTTTACTCTTCGTTTCCTGTAAATTTCTAGTCTTACATTGAAATATGTCCATATTTTTGCCTCACCTTTCTTTGAAGATATTTTTATATTGTATTTTGGTTCAGTGCAAAATGCAGCTGCCAGGCTGTTGACTGGTTTGATTCCTCAGTACCATATAAACCAGAAGCAGCTTGGTGAATGGGGCAGACCCACTATGCTAGTTTCTCACCAGGTGGGTCACTGCTGCTTACTGGGAGGGAGAGGCGGTGGAGAGATCAGGGCGATGCAAGTGCCAGATTGGCTGTACCAGTGTATTTGCATTGCACTGATCTCCTCATCACCTCATGTCTCTGAATCTTTTCACAGTAAAAAACAGTGACCCACCTCCCAGGAAGCTGGAGTAGTGGCTCCACCCCACCTGGCAAGCCATTTCTTCATATATTTTCTGCATATTCAAGGTTTTTGTTTTAACATACAAAGTCTCAAATGACTAAGGACCCAATTATTGAAGGAGCACCTCTTTCCCTACTGTCCTGCTCATGACTTCAAATCTGCTGGGAAAGTCCCAGTTGTTATATATGAGTGAAGCCCATGGCGTCCGAGACTCAAGAAAGGGTTTTCTTGGTGACAGTTACAGAACAGCGTTTTCCCTGATGCACTGCTGGCAGCAGCAAATATTTATTTTCGGGGTGCCAGCTAAAAGATTTCCTCTTCCTCCAGGCTTTTGGAGATGTCATCATCTAAAGCCACCTGGCCTATGTTGAGAGCAAGAAGAGAATATTGTATATACATCTGCACAACATTGCTATTTTTATGTTTTGATTGATTTTATGGTACACTGCTATTTTATTGTTTTCACCTGCCTTGAGAACCCTTGATAATGAAAGGTGGCATGCAAGTTTTACAGATAATTTTACAGTAAAGGTGGATCTCATCCATCTTCAGAAAAGAAAGGATAAGAAGAGAAGGAGAACTAGATGTCCTCTGAGCCTAACTTTCTCTAATCTCCTCTTCACATGTGGGGACAGGGATATCCCTGAGAATTTGCAGATACCCACTGATGACGACAATGATGATCATTAATATAAGTGCTTCAGATAGGTAACGAGGATTAAAAAGACACAGACTGTCTGCAGGTTTACAGTCTATTAAATACTGGTTGTTAAACCCTTTGCTTTTAAAATCTGACCTAAGTTATGAGTGAGTAAACTTGACTAATGATAGGGTTAATACATAACTGCAGTGGAATCAAAGCATTTTGTGTGGCTTGGAACCTCTCTTACATTATAAATTGCCTTGCCTCACCTACTTTACCTTCATGCAGCTCTGCATTGCAGCATCATTGAAGAGTCCATGTATAACCAACAGTAGAATGTGTATCTACACACAGAAAATTGAACTTCCATGGAATGCAGTGTTACCATTTTGGCTATTTTGATTGTTGCTTGTTACTATTGTTTGCCTACTGAGGATTTCACTGTACATGTTTTAACTTACATTTTGGAATCTTGTGCTTGGAACTGCTTTGTTTTCATTACAAAAAATAGATGAAGGGCCTGATCCAGATGAGTCTGTGGTATGTGTGAGAGAGGATTTTCCCTGTGCATTTCTGTGCTGAAATCTACTCAAACCTGCTATTTGCTCTGATGTTAAAATTTTGGGGTTGGATACAAACCACCTGTGGATGAAACAGGACTCGAGGAGGTGATTTCCCCCAATTTCTCCTTCCCTCTGCAGCCCTCCAAAAAGTGTTCTAGAAGTCAGGAAATCCTCCAGAACAGCTTGGGGAGCGGCATGGGAATTGAAGGTAGAAAGGAAAACTGGCAAAAATTGCCTCCCCCCTTCTTTGAGTGGGAGACTGCACTGGATCTTAGTTCCTTCCATGAATCCAAACAAATTAAACCAGAACTATCACTAGAAGCTAAAATGATGAAACTGAGGTTATCATACTTTGGACACATAATGAGAAGACATGATTCACTAGAAAAGATCATAATGCTGGGGAAAACAGAAGGGAGTAGAAAAAGAGGAAGACCAAAGAAGGGGTGATTGATTCCATCAAGGAAGCCATAGACCTGAACTTACAAGATCTGAACAGGGTGGTTTACAACAGATACTATTGGAGGTCGCTGATTCATAGGGTCGCAATAAGTCAAAATCGACTTGAAGGCACATAACAACAAAAACTTAACCCTTAGAAACACATAGGTGATCAAGGGCTTACTAAAAGGAAGATCCTTAATGGTTCAGGATTGAGTATCTCTCAAGTCTCTTGAATATCATGCCCATCAGAGTTAAAGGGAACTGGGACTTTGCAACCATTACCTTTACTGGATTTTTTTAAATGGTCAGTTAGGGATGGTGGTACAGTTCATTAAGCACAAACAAAGAGCAAGCTTGGAACACACTTACATGCTTGAGAACAAAACAAACTGGTGGTTCCCTTGCAAGTGCTTGCAATCAGTACTGATTTTTTTTTAAAAAAACTTTTGCACAAAATTCCGTCACTGTTCTTGCTGTCTCCCTGTCATTGTGATCAGTGATGACATTTACAAGCTCGGCAGGTTGAAGCTCAACAACAGTCCCGAGATTACTAACAATATTTTTGTGATGGGCCAAGATGTATCTCTAACACAAACTGTGTTTCAGAGCAATCTGAACCAGTCTAACAATAACTGTGAGCACTAAACTAGCACAGACAAGCAATGAGCCCCACACCTATGGTCAATCTTCTTGAAGATGGGGTCAGAGATCAGTATTTTGCTAGAACAGAAGACAGTTGCAGTAAGAAACTGGGAAGACACATGGAGTCGACCACAGATCTGTGAGCATAGCTGAACTGAAGATAGTTTTGCTGACTGCAAGGGGTCCACACTGTAGTGTTGGGAATGTAATGCAAGACTGATGACTGTGCTACTTGCTTTGAGGAACATGTTTTTCTCCACGACGTTCTGCTTGCATATTTGTAAACAAACTGATATTACAAAGACACACTGACTCTCCAGTGTTCTCTTCCATCCAAAGTAAACCTTGTTCCTTGACTTTTTGGGGAAGTGGAAACTCTTGACTGTATAGCAACCAGCCTTAATGATTTAATATAAAATGTGGTACAGCTGCTGTCACAGCAGAAGCAGAAAAAATATAAGAAAAATTATAATGAACCATCATCAAGCTAGGCATCTGTATGCTTGTTCCAGTGTCTGGGTTTTCTGATGTCAGATTGATGAATGGGACAGCTATGCCTTTATCAGCTTCTGGACATCCTAGTCTCAACAAGACCAATTCATGTTCTTGCCACCAACATTTCCACAAGATTTCATCCAACATTTCAGAATGACAGATACATTAACTGCAACTGACTTCATTGAAAGCACATTATTGCTGTAAAGCTGTCTAGTCACCCTGCAGCTCTTCATCACAGAGGCCTATACAGTTTTAGGTCATTTTAAAACATTTGTTGGAGTAATGGTGCCATAGATTATTTCACCAAAAGAAGAAGAAGAAGCATTGGTCAGATGAAGTAAAAGCAATGCTCACATTTTATATTATTTTGTATTGCTATATCCTCTGGTTAGTAGGTAATATAAAATAATGGTGATAAATTCAGAATGCTGTCTGTTGTAAGATTCATCTTATTTATATGGCTGTCTGCTCTCTGTTAAATTGCCATAAAATTGTTTACTTGTTGTGTTTCACTTTTATATCTTGATGGTGTAGTGAGATATTATTGCCATAAATACCTGCATTGCAATCATACGTGTAAAATTCCCCTGGTAGGATACCTGCATATAGTTAGTGCTTTTGGTGTTTATTGTGACTTTCATATGAATCTTTTAAAAAACCCAAATAGTTCAACCTAAGACCCTGAATTTCAAGGAAATACTATTATATAACTGTTATAAATTATGTCCTTTACAGCACTTTCCCAAGTAAGAAAATATACCTCTTCCATTAGTGTTCTCATCTGCACTAGTTATTATAATCATTATTATCACAATGTATATTAACTAGGAACAATATATGAAAGTACAGGAGTCTCTGGGAGGACCCAAGGCAAAATTTTATGCTGTGCAGACACAAACAAAATACTTTTAACCCAGCAGATTGCAATCTTGCTCTTAGCCTAGTTCAGATGATGATGGTAATAATACAATTAACTCCTGCCATAGATGTACTTACAAAATCCATTTGAGTTTCATTATGCTTCAAAACTGTACTAACCTTTGGAATTGTCATGTTCAGGTCCAATGGAGGATCACACAGAGAAAGTGTGTGGCAAGGCCAGGCTAATCAAAGATTGCTGGACCGTGGATAGCTCCAAGTGAGCAGCTTGCTCCAAGGTTGGGATCAGACTAAGGCTTTTTAAACCTCTGTCTCCAGACTCCAGGCTCCACCTCCCCTGTAGACAAGTCTGAAAGGACAAACCCTCTGGCCTGAAGACTGGCACTCCTCCTCCATTCCATACCCTCTCTCCTGAGGTGCTCACTATACTACCCAGCTGATGATGTGTGGTGGAAGGCATCTTCCAATACCTGGTGGAGCGCCTCTCCCAATATGAAACTACCCGTACACTGCGCTCAACATCTAAGGCCCTCCTCCGAGTACCATCCCATCGAGAAGCTCGGAGGGTGGTGACTAGAAATAGGGCCTTTTCAGTTGTGGCTCCCGAACTATGGAATGGTCTCCCCGATGAGGTGCGCCTGGCACCGACGCTGCTATCTTTTCGGCGCCAGGTGAAAACCTTTTTATATTCCCAGGCATTTTAATGCGTTTTATTATATGTATTGTTGTATTTTGCTCCTGTTTGATTATTTTTGTTTACCTTTGTTGGCTTGATTTTATTGTATTATTGTATTTATATTTTCCTGATTGCTTTATTTTATGTACACCGCCCAGAGAGCCCTTGGGCTTAGGGCGGTATATAAATTAAATTAAATAAATAAAATAAATAAATAAATCTTGTTCTTTAGGCTCAGGGGAAGGTGCCCATGAGGCTCCAGGCTCTACCCCTATAGGCTCTGGTGGTCTAGAAGGTTACTCTGGGGGCTCCTGCCCAACAGACTGAGGTGCACTAGTCTCCCTATGTTCAGCAGTCAGCTCTGAGCCCTGACCCTAACCCAGGTCCCCATCTGGTACCCCTGAAGCCTTCAACTCCATGTCTAGATCACTGCTAGATTCTGGGGTCATGATAGGAATGAGACATTTTGCCATAAAGCAGTACTGTTAAAAAATACAGTAAATACAACATTGACTACAAAGGTGCAAAAAGCAAGGAATCATTTGCCTATTTTTTCTCCTTCTCCATCATACAGGGACCCAGCATAATCTAATCATATATATGAGTACTAACATGCTCAGACGTGTGAAAAATAAAGCCCTTTTTAATTGATTCTGTTTTCTGTGAATGTTGCCTTCTTTAACTCTCTCTGACATTCCAAATAACTCAAGGAAAATCAAATGACAGTTACAAGCAACCATTATAGTTAGAACGATCCTCAAAGACTCTTAAGACATTTTAGACAGATTTATTCCAATACATCTACAATGTCCTTGTTTCACTGCTCCTGAAGATGCACATTGGAGAATGATGGAAACCTGCCTGTCTCAAAGGCCCTTCTCAAAATCCACCATGTATTACTTTTCTGTTGTTCTGTTGGTGGAAACAAAGATGATGTTTCATTATTGCTGTCATTTTCCATTATGAGATGGCATTAGGACTGTAAACTCTTCACTAAATAAGCACACGAGATGTTATTTCCAGACTAAAAGAGACAAGCCAATTAAAAAATAATGCAGGTAAACAAAGAAGAGAGGCTTACATGGATTGTGGATGTACATGTATATGTATTATTATTATTATTATTAACTTTATTTATACCCTGCCGTTTTTCCAAATTGGAACTCACGGCGGCTTCCAGATAAAAAACAGATACAATTAAAACCTACCAAAGTTAAAAGCATATAATACATAAATAATAAATATAAACAGATATAATTAAAAAATGAACTCTAATTTAAAATAGCATTAAACTGTTTCTGATAATTAAAAACTATACTCATAAAATCAGAATAATTAAAAAATAAACCAGCAAGAACAATATAACCTCCTTTTGGGCCTATCCTTAGCCGCCTTCGGAATCAAAGGCTTGCTGAAATAAGAAAGTTTTTACCTGTCGACGAAAGGACTGCAGAGAAGAGGCCATTCTTATCTCCTTAGGGAGGGAATTCCAAAGCCTAGGGGCAGCCACCGAGAAGGCCCTATCTCGTATCCTCACTAATTGTACTTGTGCGGATAAAGGTATTGAAAGAAGGGCCTCTCCTGAGGATCTCAGGGCCCAGGCAGGCACATAGAGGGCGATGCGGTCTGACAAATAACCTGGACCCAAGCTGTGTAGGGCTTTATAGGTCAACACCAGCACTTTGAATTGTGTCCGGAAACAAACTGGCAGCCAGTGGAACTTTGTACATTAACAATGGACCCCCACTCTGCTGAGGAGCCTTTTTTGTGTCTACACATGAGTGCGATGGGAAGCCCAGCCAAGTAGGTGTGTGGCTGCTGACATACAAGTGGCAACAGCTATACCATGGCTATCATGTTCTAGTCTGATGCCAAATCCCACAGAGAAAGTGGCAAAGCTGGCAGCAATATGAGGCAAGGCTGGGCAAATTTTGTCAGACCATGGAGAGCTCTGAATAAGCAACTTGCTCCAACAAATGTTGGGAGCAGACAGAGGCCTTTTAAATCTGTGTCTTCAGACTACCTCCTCCAGGCTCCACCCACTTGTAGAGAACTTCAGAACCTAAAAGGGCCAACCCTTTGGCCTGAAGATGGGAACTACTCTGTTCCATAGCCACCATCTTGGTGTGCTCCCACCACCACCAGACTACTGATGTGCGATGGAATGCATCTGGTTCCTCAGGGGAAGGTGCCTGTGATGGTTTGGGCTCTCAACCTATAGGCCCTGGTGATTTGGGAGGTTTCTCTGGGGGCTCCTGCCCAACACGATGGTCTTCAGCAGGCACCTCTGAGCCCTGAGCCTGACACAGCTCTCCATCTAGGGCCTCTGCAGCCTCCAACTCTCTGGATCTCTATGTCTGGATCTCTGCTAGATGTAATCATGACAATGGCCTAGACTGGCCTTACTCACAGGAGCCAATCAGCAGCCAATCAGCAGCACTAGCAGGCTCCACTCTGCTCCCCAAACCCTATCCCCAGGAACCTGGCAACACTACCATTTGGCTCCTGGGGGCAACACCTGCTGACTGGATCCTATGCCATGCCCAGCTCTGTGAGCTGTAACAAATAAAGTTGTGGCCATTTTAAACCCACATGAGTCTCTGAGTAATCATTACTCCCATACGACATACACCTTGCTGCACACTGCTCACCTAATTTTAATAAGTTAAATCTGTAGAGAGGGAGAGAGAGAATCAGGTCCACTAATTCTCTAAACGATATATGCAAGAAGTCAGTGCTCAATGTTCTTTATCTCTTAACTTATGCAGACCAATAGATATGTTGCCAAAAGTCTTTTTCAGCAGAGGCTATTCACTTTACCTTTAATGTTTATGAAGTTTATTAAAAAGCTTTGCCTGTATTACATTTCATTGTAGGTTTGCTTCACAAATACTAGTTAATTCACTCTATCCAAAGCATACTTGAAGTTATATAATCAAGGTTAGATTTATAATTAAGGTTGCATATTACTGGAGTGGGTGAGAATATCAACCAATGTAGTAAGTGATCTTCTTGCTCTGCTGAAGGACTGTATGAAATTTCTCAAGTTTAAGACTCGAGGAGGAGTCTTACAGAATTTAAAGATGTGAAACCTAGATAAGAGTCTTAAGTCACATTGGGGTTATTCAGAACTGAAGGGAGATAAAACTTAAACTGAAGGCAAGGATTTTCTCTTCATATAGAAATTCACTATGGACATGGCTTTACTTACACAAGATTGTATTCAACTAAGTTTTGCTCAGAATATATCCATTGAAATTAATGAACCTAACTTAGTCATGACCATTAATTTCAATAGGTGTACTCTGGGTATGACTAGTATTAGATACAACTGATAGTTCTGCAATTTTACTACACTGACTTGACAGAATAGGCTGACTTGGAAGAAGAGGGATAATACAAATGACTAAACACACACACACACACAAACACACACACACACAATAATGGTACTTCATCTGAAGTGAAAGCTGGAAAATATGCCCCTTCTGCCTTTCAACCACAAGCTCGCTGATGAAAAAGGAAAACTACCTGCATAAGAAAACAATGGCAGCGTCTGGGTAGATGTCTATTAATGGTGCTATTAAAATACCTCTTAAATATTATGCACATACTTCATTACTATATATTATCATCAGGGCCAAAAAAAATAAGAAGCTTATGGAAATGAAAAATATATTGCTTGGGAAGGGATTCATAAAGAACAGGGACCTGGGGTTTCATCAAATCCAAAAGTCTTAACCTTTTCAGAAGAACATGTAGAAACGGTTCAGGATCACACCCACTGCTGGTGCTCCGCGTTTCTGGAGTGTTCATCTCAAAGAGCTTACACACACACACACACACACACACACACACACAGAGAGAGAGAGAGAGAGAGAGAGAGAGAGAGAGAGTTCAAATGTCACAGACCACTCTAGCAAACTATGGTTTGTTGCATGTGAACAAGTTATGAACTCAGACATGCCCTCCTCTAATCCTGGTTTGCATTCCTGGTTTTGTAGGCAGCCATTAACCCACAGGTTTCTGGTTCAGAGATCATAGGAAACTAGTTTAAGAAACCATAGTCTCTTCTTCAGCAGTATGCATGAGAGAAGGATGAAAAGGTGGACGGAGGTGGAAGAAGGAGCCAAGTACATAAGAAAATGGTGTGCTTAAGATCATCATTCATACATACACTACCAAGCCATGATTTCTTCCAGTGACTTGTTAATTCTGATCCAAACCATAGGATCTCTCCACACAATCAGAAATTCTGCAAAAGGTAGGTTTGCCAGTTGTGTTTACATATGTGTTTGCACATATGTGTTTACACATGCATAGGCTCATCTAGACCTTCACCTGCACTTACAGACTTGCAGGGGCAGGGCAAGGCCAGAAGGGGCAATCCTGAACTCCCTCTTCACATATTCCCTGAACATGAGATTGTCATCTGAATGCACTTGCAGAAACCTGAAATTCTTAAGATACATTATTTGGATCCAGTGCATTGGCAGGTTGGGACTGCCTGGTATATAATGAGCTACAAGGCAGATGAGGTGTTTGAAGGCCTTTGGTCACCAGGCTGACAATGGGTTGTCTTTCTTCCTTCCCCAGTTTTGGTGTGTCCCCCCCACCCTATGATGGGCCCATTTATGGCTGTGATATTTATGGCTACTGCTTCTTACCAACAATAACAACAATATCCCTTCTTTCCTTCATTCTGCTTTCTGTGGTAGTTAGTGCAGCTGGCTTCTGCTGTGGTGGCTGCGTCTCCTTGCTGCCACCACCACCCCTTCTTTCCTTTCTTCTGCCTTGTATAATATGCTGCTGATGATGTGGTAGTTACAGTAATGCCCACAGCAGAGCAGCCGTGTGTCTGGCAGCTGCTGAAGTTTGCCGAGCTGAGCTTGGGGTCTCACGGTACACTTGTGGCCAACAATCCATTATGTATTTAATCTGAAAAAAAACACCCTAGAGATCAAACAGACCAAAACCTGGAACACCTATATGTGCTCTGTGCACAGCAACTGCTTTGTGTACTGAAAGAATGGAAGTATTTTGTTTTCAAAAGGGCTTTCTGGTAAGATTGAAAATACTCTTTCACAAAATCAGCTTTCCAACCTCATGGGGCAAGAGGGGGCCGTACCCAGGCCTGTCCATAAAGCAATGTATGACAGAACTCAGTGATGTGATCCATCAAAGAAAATGGAATCGGTGATTGTGTTCAATAAAGGTTGATGGCGGAGTCTTTGGTGCTGATCATGATTTACTGAACACCAAATACCACTGGCACAGAAAGAGGAGCAATCTCCATTGATATTATTTCCCTGTTTATTGCCCGCTTTAAATTATCTGGATTTTGTCCAGTTTTCATTACCACAGGAATTCCTTTCTTTTGTGAATTTCTAGTAGAAACTGAACCACAAACCATTAGGTTTGCTATCAAGCTAGTTAATTCCTTTCTTAAATGAATTTGTTCACTGGCTATAGATCACAAGGCTTTTGTTTTGTTTTGTTCTTTGGGATTAGGACAATGTCGCCTTTCTGTGTATTGATTTGACAGTCATGTTACTGATCCATACATCTATTTGGTTGCCATGGCTCTATTGTGGGCCCCTAGACTCTGGTTTAATGCCCAGAGAATCACATTTAAAAGGCAGACAATAATGGACAAAACAAACCCATTAAGAAAATGAAGACATTCTTCATAAATATGCCAAGGGGGAAAAAGCCACTTTAATCCATGTCAGCTACTATGTATTAGATCTATAAATGGCACAGTATCATATTGTACCTGACATGGTTGCCTGGCATGAATTTAAGCCTTCTAAGGAAGCCTTTCCCAACCTTAGGGTCCCCAGATGTTGTTGGACTACAAGTCCCATCAGCCCCAGCCAGCATGTCCAATGGTCAGGAATGATGGGAGTAGTCCTGCAACACCTGGGGATCGAAAGGTTGGGAAGAGCTCCTCTAAGTAATGTTAATGGCTACATTCCTGATCCCCAGTGAAATCAGTGAGCTCAACATGATGATGTTGCAATGATTAAAATTCTTATAATTTGTATTGCTTCTTATAGTTATCATTTTAATGCGACATTATCAAAGGATGAGAAACTTCGGATCTTTCATTTTCATAAGCAAAAGAGATAAGTACCTTATCTAAAGGATAATTGCACTAGCTGATGTGTTTTCTCCCCACTCCTCTCACACAGTGCCTTCATAATGTTAGCATTTCACTCAAGGAATTCCAGCACACACAGGAACACGAGGTCTGCACAATTAAAGTGTATTAAAACATTGTGTTGCCCTAGCACATGTCCCACCAGGCCTCCTCATTTTGCCCGCACAATTCCCACTGATTTAACAATCAATCTCTCTTCCCAGGGAACTCTGGGAACTGCAGCTCTGTGAGGAAAATAGGGGTCTTCTAACAACCCTCCACACCTTTCACAAACTACACTTCCCAGGATTCTTTAGGGGAAGCCATGACTTTTTAAAGTGGTATGATACTGCTTTAAATGTACAGTGCAGATGGGGCCTAATCACAGAAAAAATGAAGCTGTGCTCTACGCATTTCATATATTGTGTAGTTTGGGACTTACTTTTTTCTGTTTGTCAGAAAACTCTGGACAGTCATTGCCAAGGATAATGTGGGATATTCCACTTTGGAGCAAGTGTTTCAAAACAGATGGACCATACATTTCTTCCAGGTTTATGATTTAATCAACCTTAGAGAATATACAGCTAATTACCTTAGAAAGCAACGAGAAATATTGCAATAATAATCACTTCCAATAGCTATGTTAAAATGATAAACGTGTAACTCACTTAGAAATATTTCTGGGCTGAAATTATAATGAACTACATCTCTGTTTGGAAAATGTGTATTTGCAATCATGCAACCTAGACATCCATTAATACTATTTTACAGCCATAAATTATGGCTCATAATATAACTCCTACAACACAGCTATTGCATCGGAATGATATAATCAAAAGAACAGGTTCATTAAATATTCTGTTCTGTTTATAGTTTTTGAGCCAGTAAAAATAAAATATAATCTTGTTTCACTTTTCACATTTATCCTTTTTCACTGTAACCTATTTCCCTAGGCCTCAGCACTATAGGAACTTGATGACTCAAAAATGTGTGTGTTCCTGGCAAATAAATATAACACACAACTAATCACAGGAGTTCCAAGGAAATATTTTCCCCCTTGACAGAAATGCAGGTAAAATTAAATGAATTCTTGATTAATGGGTTAGTTTTCAGCAGTTAGAGAGCAAGAACAACTGACACTTGCCTGTGGGGCCACCAGTGTGGGGCCTGTGGGCACCAGTGTGTCCTATGACACCCACAAAAGTAAATATCTCCTCAAAAATCACAGTCCAGAAGAGACTGTTTGCTCATCCTGCCCAGCCTCTCTTTGCACTGGCCCACTTCTCCTACATTGAACACACACCCATATTTCATTGGATACCAGGATTGGATATCCACCCTCCCATTTGTTCTGAAAAGAGGAGAGGTGCAAAATATTTCTCTCTGTGAGCAAGCATGATGGTGGCTGATGTAGGTGCCTTTTGATGGGTGGCTGGTGGAGGGACATGTCCTCACCACTTTGTGGTCATGTTTCTTTTTCTGTTCTTTTCTCTATGACAGCCATTCTGCTATGTCTGCACAGCACCATTTTGTGTTGTGCCACACCCCACTGCAGCCATTTTGTGATATGCTGTGCCCCCATGGCAGCCATGTGATTGGCATCCCACAGCACTAAAATTCCAAATCTGCCCACTGGCTTGAAAAGGTTGGTTACTCCTGGATATTATCCGAATAGTACTGCTAGAAAAAAAAATACATCTGCATCAATGGTTTTATAGTTTACACAATGAATTTCATTAGTAACTCAAAAACTACATTATTTATTTATTTATTTATTAAATTTATTAGTCGCCCATCTGGCTGGTTGTCCAGCCACTCTGGGCGACGTACAAGATAAAAACAATACATTAAAACGTTAAATTAAAAAAAAAAAAAAAGGATGACCCACAACCAGCACACAAAAAAAACCCAGGCCACCTCAGCCAGCCGGCTTATGTATCCCTCCAAAGAGGAACAGGTGGTGGAAATCAGTCACAGCTGGCTGGGTACCTGGGGCCTGGTCCTGCAAGATGCACATCTGCCAGGCAGAAGTCCCACAGGGAAGGGTGGTGGAGGTGGTGATCCAACAGCAGCAGCAGGCTCTCCTTCCCTGGGCGGCGATGTTCTCCTCTTCCTGCAGGCACTGGGTCTCCCAGGCCACCTCAGCCAGCCAGCTTATGTATCCCTCCAAAGAGGGACAGGTGGTGGAAATCAGTCACAGCTGGCTGGGTACCTGGGGCCTGGTCCTGCAAGATGCATGTCTACCAGGCAGAAGTCCCACAGGGAAGGGTGGTGGAGGTGGTGATCCAACAGCAACAGCAGCAGCAGCAGCAGCAGGCTCTCCTTCCCTGGGCGGCGATGTTCTCTTCCTGCAGGCACTGGGTCACCCATTTTACATATGCATCCTCATCTATCTTGGAGGCATACACTATGGAAACTGACTTCTGCGTGTATATGCTACCTGGATCCATGCATACAAATTGGAACTTCTGGTTGCACATCACTTCAGTTAAAAAAAATACATTATGAAATGCACTAGGCCATTTCTGGGGCCTCCTACAAGGATGGATTACCAAGACCTTATCTTGGAAGATAATCTTACTCGGCCACAAGTGATCGCCAATGATCAGTGGTGATGATGGATTACCAATGGTGCAACTGGAGCAATTGCACCAGGCCCTATGTTTGCAAGGGGCCCTCTTGCTTCCAATCATTTGTTGTTGTTTCATCCAGTTTACTTTGCTCATCAAGAGAAGTCTTGGTCTAAAAGCATGCCTGGAACTTTCAGAGGAGAAAGGAGAAACAAGAGCCTTTGGCCTCAGTGATGCATCACTTGTATGCTCCTTTCATCATGTCTTTTAGTCAGAGCTTGGAAAAGTTACTTTTTTGAACTACAACTCCCATCAGCCCAATCCAATGGCCAAGCTGGCTGGGGCTGATGGGAGTTGTAGTTCAAAAAAGTAACTTTTCCAAGCTCTGCTTTTAGTGTCTTAAGCACCCAGATAAGACCATTAGCAAATCAATTCTGGTGGGTTTTTTCTTCTTCTTCAGTCTATTGAAATAAATGGAACACTCAGACCTTTGTTGATTTGGAGGTGTGAAAGAGTTGCAGGGGGGTCAGTATGAAATCCTTTTTCTTCATGCCGCCACAGTTTTCCCACTCGGCCCACCTCCTTCCTTAGGAGTCTGTCATCCAGTCATGTATTAGCACCATTCGGTTTCCCTCCTGTTCCTCCAAAATGGCATTCCTTCCTGTTTCATTGTGTTCATTCTTTGTGCTTTATCACCATTATTTTGGATTTAACAATTGCCAAAAACTGTGAGCTATTTTTTTTTGTCTTGGTCTATAAACAGTGCAATCCTATATCTGCTCACAAATAAGTCCCATTAAGTTCAATGGGACTTAGTCCCAGGTAAGTAGGCATAGGGCTGTAGCCTTACTTTCCTCTTCACTCTACCAGCTCAGAAGCTGTTAGGGAGACACACTATCTTTACTTCTTGTTCCCGTTCAAGAGCTGCCATTTGGATGGCAGGACTATGACAGATGTGGAAATCAATTTTCTCCCTGTCTGTATGGGGTATGCCCCATCTGCTTGGCACTGCTTGCAGTATTTCAGGAGAAAACAGGGAGAGGCAAACTATAGTATATGGAACTCTTTGTGGGTCCGCCCCATATGCTCACAACTATCTGTGCTTTAAAAAGTAGGGTGCTAATAGGATGCCCATGTTCTCAATGACATGGAAAATACATTTTCTTTTAAAAAAATAATCCATGCATTCTTTTCTCAGGGAAGGGGGCCCTTTTGGGGGGAACTGCTCTAGGGCCCTCAACCTCCTTAATCCTGCCTTGGTCTCCTTCAAGGGTGTGTTCTCAGATGCTTACTAAGGTTAGTCACTCAGCTACTCCATTGAGTCCAGTCTTCCCTGATCAAAAGGTTTTCTTCACTATTG
Source organism: Rhineura floridana (assembly GCF_030035675.1). Taxonomy (NCBI): domain Eukaryota; kingdom Metazoa; phylum Chordata; class Lepidosauria; order Squamata; family Rhineuridae; genus Rhineura; species Rhineura floridana. Next base: position 71,065,210 of record NC_084488.1, on the reverse strand, counting down.
AAAGAGCTTCTGTCTTTCACAGAGCACTTCAGAATTTATAATTCTATAATCTCAATGGGTGTGGGATTAAACATACTTTATCATTGTGAGGGAGTTGTGGAAGATCATTTGTGGTTTTTCTTCCTATTAAACACTTCTACAATGTTCTGCAGCCTCTCTGATTGCCTATGCTTCCTGGTCTGAAAAAGGCCAATGGAAGAAGTTACCTCATGATGTCATATCCTGGGCTTTAATTGAAGTATGGGAAGCCAGCGACAGTGGCTACTGATTGCTTGAGATCAGTGTGCTTGCCAATTTTGTTTTTAAGGGAAGTCCTTTTTATCTCATTCTGCCCTGATTTTTTTAGAAAGTATAAAGTTTCACTTTTAAAAAATTAATGAAGAGCAGCCAGGCAAGCCCAGGATATCATGGGATTTTCAGGCAGCATGGGTACTGAGGACAGCTGTGGAGTGCAGACCGCCAAAGATATCATTTGTGGAATGAAAGAAAGAATATTCACAAGCATCTCTTTGACACCTCGAAAGCAACCTAAGCACAACAAAAACCCTGCACTTCACACCTAAGAGAATTTCACCATAAATTTCCCTCCACTTCGTTAATAGATGGAGAATGGGGGGGAATGAGAATTTTTCAGCTCATCTCTAGTTTAATTATCTAGAATAACTACTATCATCAACTTTCATGCTGTCCCTTTATTTCTATGAATATTGCCATCTTTCCATCTGCTGGAATTTCATGTTCCAAATACTTACCCTGAAAAGTCAATCCAATTCATTACAACACATCACACATATCTTCACAATCACCTTCATTACAAATCATATTCTGCATTCAGAAATACAGATATCTGTTTAAACAGCATGAAGCAGATCTCAATCATTGTTGTGCATTGCAGGCATCTCATTATCAGCAATTTGTGAATTATTAGCCAGTGAAAGCATTCTCAAACCTGCTGTCTGTTCAGAACATCTATCTGTCATGAATCATGAATATTGAGAGCATCACTAATAATATGATAATACGTTATGTTCTTGCTTAAGGCACCCCATCACCTATTTGTTTAAAATCAAAGGTTAGCACAAAATTGTGAAAGGTCCAATGCAAAATGTCAAAGGTGACAAAACAATGTACACTTCCTGCTTAAACATGCATTAAAATGATTGTACAGTGGAATAACTAAAGAATGCTAATCAATCTAAAATAAGTAATCATATCTAGGGATGGGATCTGTTGGCCAATGCTGGTTCGAAAGCATTCCTTTGACCTAGCAGGCAGGTATTGATTTGAGTTCGTTCTTTGTCTACTTGCCGCTGCTTTTACCAATGTGGTTTTTTCCCACACACAAAAATATTGATATTAATATTGATATTTTTAAAGGAAATATTGTTAATTTTAAAAGAAATATTGTTCTTAAAATCAATATTTTAGAGGCTTTTTTGGGGGAAAAATCCAAGTTTCATAAGAGCTGCAGAAAATTGTTATATAAAAATCTGATCTGCTGAGACAGAGAATAATGGGAAATTTGGTACCAAATCTGAATTGGGCAGAATTCTAGCACATCCGTAATTGTGACTTTGCTCCAAGTAATTGTGTTGGGTATTGAAGCAGCAAAAAAAGTAACCTTGCTTGGTATTTGATAAGACATGTTTATTTGCTTTTTAAAAGTTATTGGCTTGGATTCACATTTCTCTTCCATGAATCAAACAGAATCCAGTCCATAGAGTGGTCTACTTTGCACCACACAGTCAGCCAACATATGGCATATTAGGACTACGCAAATGTGCAGATTCCTGGAGAGGAGCTCACTGCCACATTTCTGTGGCCAAGGTTTGCTTTTGGCAACAACCTGCAAATAGTGAGAAGGGAGCTTAACCATGAGCCCAGGTTCAGTCAGCATGCAAAGTCAAACATCAGCTTAGCTCAGCATGACATGAGAGTTAAAAGGACCAGGGAGAAACAAAGCAGCTTCTGGGAGCTTGCACATATGTGTGGTGCTGGCTTCCTGTGGCATGTGAACTAGGCCACTTTCCAGCCTCCCCCTTCCCTCAGGCTCCTTTTGAGGACTGAGGGACCCTTGGGGATGAAGTGGGAGGTGTTGCGGGGGCTCTGGATAGAGGGAGGAGTTGGCAGAAAGCAACCCGGGCCAGATTCAAAGTGTTGGTACTTACCTATAAAGCCTTATACGGCGCGGGACCACGATATCTGTCGGAACGCCTCTCCCGATATGAACCGGCCCGTACACTATGGTCTACTACGAAGGCCCTCCTCCGGGTTCCGACTCATAGGGAAGCCCGGAGAGTGGTGACAAGATCTAGGGCCTTCTCAGTGGTGGCCCCCGAACTATGGAATGGTCTCTCCGAGGAGGTGCGCCTGGCGCCGACACTATCATCTTTTCAGCGCCAGGTTAAAACCTTTCTCTTCTCTGAGGCATTTTAATTCCTGTTAATTCTAAATTATTATATTTTGATTTTAGACTGTACAGTTTTGTGTACAGTTTTGTGTTATTGTTATTGTATTTTTAATGTTCACCGCCCAGAGAGCTGTTGCTAGTCGGGCGGTATATAAGCTTAATTAAATAAATAAATAAAATAAATAAATAAAATAAATAAACCCCCTGTAGTAACAGAGCAGCAACTTTGGATTTGAGTCATTTTGTATACTGGGAAGAAGATGGCATGTAAACAAGAACTAGTCAAGAATGCCCAGGAGCATATGAAGCACTGGGTTGACTATCTGCTCTGCATATTTCATCATAGCATGTACCATTTTACCAAGTACTTTCGCATTGCCAAAAAAGGTTTGCACATTGAAACAGCATAATTTTAAGAGAATAAGCAGTAACTTCTGCAAGCTACAGTATGAGTCTGTGATTTATTTTACCAGCCATTTCACATAGCTCTTTCCTAAACAGACGTTCCTTGTGTTTTATTACAATTTTGTTCCATTGAGTCATGCTCTCAGTGGGATGTTGCGTCTATATTTTATTTAGCTCTTGCCATTAATTACCTTGCGGGCCTGTATCATGTCTCTCGTTTATAATAACGGCGCCTGCTCCTACTGCCATAGTAGGGGTCTGCCAGTGTTTCCATTAACATCATCTCTCTGGGGCACTTAACTTGGTTATAAAACTTCGCTGCTGGCTCAGAGACAAAATACACGGCCACAACTAACATAAGGCTTTTTTCTCCATCTTTTAAACAACATCAGTTGGATGACAGGCTGATTCTGCCTAAATCAAAGGATAACACATGGCCCTAACAATTTTACTCTATTTAAACTCAGAAACTACTAATATTTTGTCCAGGGGAATTGTGCAGGTTTGTGTACTAACCATCAGAATAAAGGCTTGATGATCATTTTATTAATATAGCTTGCATAATTCCCCTTAGCCTTATCTGTCTATTACTGAATTCCTTTGGTTGGATCGAGATTTAGATATGCTTAGAGGAGGCCCATTAAAACCAATAGGAAGTGTGGCTAAATCTGGATCCAGACCCTTTTCTTCTCACTGCTATTGTCTTTTCTATGGGTTTCCCTTTTTATATAATTTTATTATAAATTTATAAAAGGTGCAATAAGCAATGTAAGAAAAATGCAAATATAAATATTGCTACAAACAAATACATAGAGTATTTCAAAAATGTAATACACATACATTTCCCTGTCCCTATCATAGAGTTATGTTCTCCCCATTTTCCTCAGCAATTCATTTTTAGGGGCAATGTCTGCATTTCCATAAACACTTTGATCGTTTCAAATATGATTGACTGAGTCTTGGGACTTTGCAACATTGCACTGAATTGCAGCCAAATGTTTCACTTACCTGTTGTGATGAAAGATGAAGAATCAGTGGTAGCAACTGGGAAACAACAACAATACAGAATTCAGAAAGCTGTGGATAGCTAAAGCTGCTTTTCAGCTGCTGCTTCAAGTCTCAGCCACAACTGCTTCAGACTATAATAAGGCCTGCAAGTCCAGGATGGGAGAGGCATGCAGGCAGTGGCAGCTGGCTGGCTGGCTCGGCCATTCCCCAGCTTGGCTCGGGCTGGCTCTGCCCACTCTGTCCACCTGCACACCACTACCCACTGTCAACGGGTGGGACGCCGAGAACCATTCCAGTGAACTTACCCACACGTCTTACCCGGCCACGCCCTGCTTCAACAACCTGGCCGAGGATGAGAGTTTCCTGTGCTGTGCTTCAGGCTGTCAGCGAGGGACCCTTGGGTGCAGCAGCTGCTCTGCCAGGATGTGTACCCGGAGTCAAGCTGGCCAGCACCTGCTGACCCCGAGCATATCCAGCATCTCCATAGCCTCATGACTGCTAAGGAACCTGAGCGAGAGGCAAACGAGAGGGGCAGAGAGCGGGGGAGGGAGCCACACAACGTGCTTGCCAGAATGCCTCGTGGCTTCAGCAGCAAAGATGTGTTTTGTTTTCATGCCAAAGCTGATCCATCCATGAGCTGTTTCATCACCTCTGCTGAGCGACTAGCTGCCCTTGCCCTCTCCAGTAGCCACCATGCTATCAGGCTACCTGCTTCCATTCCAGCTGGTCATGATAAGAACTGTAATTTGAGAACTGGTGCCTGAGCATGCTTTTTTCCTTGTTCTTCCCTGTCCCTTTTCCTTCATGTGTTGTGCATTTTACATTATTAGCCTAAGAGTAGTTATTTAACTTTTGTAAATTGTATTTTGTAAATTGTATTGTTTTATTGATGTATTTTATATCGTATTTTTATATTTGTGTTTTTTGTAAGCCGCCTTGAGGGCCTTTGGCCAAAAGGCGGGGTATAAATATATCATCATCATCATCATCATCATCATCATCATTCATTTTTCCTATTCTGTAAAGCCATGATTAGTTGCCACTTCTCTCTAAATGTCTCTAGATGGTTGGGTTTTTTTGTTTTCAAGTGCAGATGTACTGTGATCTTACATGTAAATATATACTGCTAAGTTTTCCAAATATGGCTTTTATTTACACACATTCCAACCTGATCTTAAGATGCATTAGCAGTCTAATAGATCTTGCTTTTCCATCAGGCTTACAGGAGGCATCCTAAAGCCATGGTGCAGAGAGCCAGCCACTCTGCCTGCCTCCAGTTCCCAGCCTTTCCTCTGACTAAACTAAAAACACAAGCCTCTCTTTTGGCCCCAGGTGGGGGCGGCCCTCCTGAAGAGTTTCAATAACAATAGGATCTCCCTGCTCCATTTGCCCATTAGTCCACCTGGCCATTCTACTGGACTAACAAAGGAGACTCATCTGACCAGTGGAGCAGTTTTCTCAGCTGCAGAGCCCAATTCCAGGTGCAGGGTCCCAAATCAGAGGCTGGAAAGAGGACTTATATAAATCATCTATCTCAACCCCCAAACCCATAACACTATGTATATGCATGTTTTGATTTCAGTTTATAATAAGAACATTTTGTTCAAAAGAACAAAATACAGCAATATATTACTGAGCTGTCATACAAGTTCTTGGGAAAGTGATCTGCATTTTTTATCTCTTAACTTTCAGAATGTATTTTTGATTTTCTGTTTCTCAGTTAGCCCTTGGAGAAGGCTCTGAAGTGAGCAAAGTTGGCAAGGCTGAACAAAAGAATGGTGGATCTCTTACTAGGGAAGAGAATATTCCCCAGTTTAATTTATTCTCGGGTATGGACATGGATGGCCCATCCTTTGGATCAATGGGACATTTGTGCTGGCCACCTCCTCACAAATGATGCTGAATGGCTAGTCATAGTCCTCAATATTTGTCCACATAGCTTCTCCTGTAAGTGGGATTTAACAACTGAAGACCTCTTCAGACTTCCTTTAGAAAACACAGAGAAGCAAGTAGAAATGTGTGCAGTGAGCCCTTGATGACACTATGAGCACTGAGCATACTCATAGGAACATATGGAGTATGTTATATGGAGTTAGACCATTGGGTCATCTGGCTGAGTACTGTCTACACTGACTGACATTGGCTCTCCAGGATTTCAGATAAGCCTGTCTCCTAGCTCTACCTGGAGATGCCGTGGACTTTCTGCATGCAAAGTAGATGCTCTACCACTGACTACAGCCCTTCCGTAGCCCGTGTACAATCAGTGTGAATCTGAAGTGTGCTGCCTTACTCATGCATAGGGTATCTAACAGAGGAAGGGACCCCTGATTATTCCCATTTTGGAACCCTATGTGTAATTAAGGCAGCCCCCTTCAGACTAATGTTGTTCATTCATTGGCCAATAGGGATGGAGGACAAAATCAATTCAGTTCACATTTAAAAGTGAGCCTACCTTACTCACACTTTTCAAAACACAGCTATCTTTCAAAATTTGCATTTCTCTGAAATTTTGTAATTCAGCTTTCCATCCAAGTAACGTGTAAAAAAAATGCATGTACTGGAATAAATGTCAATTAAAATGCATATATCGTGAAAACAGCATACAAAATACATTATTCTAGAGAAAATTGCTTTGCAAATATGTGTGTATAAGGCAAAATTGTATGCAAATGTGTATTTTAGGAGATATTTGCACTAAAATGCCAGGGAATTTTCATGAGGACTCTTTTAAAAATGCAAAATCATGTGGAAATGTGGAGAACTGAATTTAAGGTTGGAAAAAATAAGAAACAGAAACTGACAGATTCACCGGTCACTGTTGACCAGGGAGTGCACTCAGCACATGCAGCATAATCGGAGGAGCAGTTCAGACTGAACACCCGAAGAGGGCTTTAAGTACTGAAATATGAGGTGGTCTGAGTAAAAAGGAAAATGAATTCTTTGTTAGGTAGCCATCCACAGGATGGGTGGGGAGGCAGAGCTGTTTTCCTATTTTGTACACGTGAGAGGTTTGGTAAGATCAGGCGTTGGAGCTTTAGAAGCAAGGTCTGTTTCATCTTCCTCTTTCATTTGTTGGACTGTTACACATTTTCTATCAAGCATGGAACAGAAACACTTTTTATTTTTTACAATGGGGCCACAAATAAAGTGGCACTAACAGGACTTGTTAGAATGAAAGCAATCATCAGGAATGAGATTGGGACACACAAAAACCGAAGCACCACTAAATCACAAGAAAGAACTGCAGTTAAGCAGAATTACTATCCCTATAAATCACCAGTCATTGTCATTAAGTATCATTTGTCTTAGATCAGTTCCCCAGGAGGCATTCTGATTAAGCTGATTTCCTGAGTAAGCACATCTCAGCTAAGTGCTGTGCACTATACAGTTTGGGGAATTGGATTAGCTTCACTCTTTTAAGACATAACTATCAGTTATATGTGGTGACTGAGTGAGCATGGGATGACCAATAGCAAAATGCAACCCAAAAATCTTGGGGTGGAAATAAACAGAATGTGAAAAGATACTCTTGCTTTTGAAAAATAAGTCTCTTTACACCAGGGATGGTGTTCTCCAGATGTTGCCAGACTATAACTCCAGTCATCCTCAGCCAATATGGCCAGTGGTTGATGGGAGCTGGAGTCCAACAACATCTGGAGGGCCACAGGTTTCCCATCCCTGAATTACATAAATTCATCATGTTCTAGAGTAGCCATCAACACCAACACAGAAGAACGTTGTTGCTCATCGGTTGTCTTGAGATCAGGGTTTGTTTGATTAGTTGTTAAGGCTGCAGTGAGCCCCACTGAACATAGTAGGACTTACTTCCAAGTAAACATGCCTAGGATTCTATTATACAGCTTATCACAGAAGTTTCTGCTTGTTCACATATTAAACAGCACATACTTGATATGTTGCTATTTAAGAAAATAGCTCATCTCTTCTTATCTATGCTAATCTAAAATGTGATTTTTTTGACTTGCACTTTTATTTGTGATATTTTTAGGATGCTGTAAATAGCTTAGAGATTTTCTTTGAAATGTGAAGTGGTATATAAATTACCTAAATAAATAAATATTGTGTGGCTCAAGCTTTCCCCCAAAACTCATTAATGAAAGCATAGGTGATATAGGATAAATATCTTCCCCTGGGGAGAGCACTTACATAAAAGTCATGCTATAATCTATGTGATCACTCCAAAATAAGTGTTTGGAAGACTGCAGTCCCAGGCAGAATCCTGCAGTACACCAGCTGGAACTTAACAAACAGAGTCTCTGTTCAATCTTTCTTCCCTGCCAAATGAGTTTCTGCAAGAGGCCCAATCTGGGAGCAAAGCCAAAGCGTGCTCTGATTTCATGAATTATACTACTAGCATTGGCTGCAATCCTATATTATTTTTATGACCCACTGAAAATCAGTGAAAGCCACCACAAGTAAGAGCTGATTCATGTGATTAGCTAAAGTGCTGAGAGTTTTCTGTGTGATCGGCTGCTGCAGCTATCACACGATCCAAGATAGCTTCTATGTCTCACTGATCATTCTTTCTCATTGTATCTCAACCTTGCCTTATGAATTAGAGGATAAGCTCATAAGAATTCATGATAGCTGCAGCTTATCATGTGACAAGATGGAAGTCCCGTCATGTTAATGATCACATGAATTGATCTTGGCAGCCTGTATTTCAGTGTCTCCATAGCAGTTTGAGCTATAATAGCATACTGTTCAAGTAAATGGGCTGCCCCATCGCCCTGACTCCCCATCTAATAGGAAATGGTGCTCCCATAGTTCTTATAATGCTGTGTTTGGAGCTATTGTGAATCCTGCTTCCCTTTCCATCCCATACCTGTCACAGAAGAGGCCTTACATACCACTCCTGTGACATGTCTGAAGCTGTCTGGTCCAAGGATGGAGCAAGTGCTCCCTTGCATTTGTGTTAGAAACTCAGGGAGCTTTGAGACTGCCACTATTTTCAGGTGGGATTCAAGCACATACCAACAAATTTGGATCACATGATTAAAGTTTGTTTGCAGCTCTTACATAACAAGCCCACTTCCACCACCACCCACAAAAACCCCAGACTTTTTGCAATAAGGATAGTGATGGCAAAATGCACTGAAAGGTGCTGGATAACACTTGTTTGTATAATCTCCCCACACACAAAACCAAATGAATGCTCGGTAAATAGACAATGTCATCTAACCTCCCAACAAACTTTGTGCAAGCAAATCAAGATGAATGTTCAAGAAACAGGTCATGCGGAAGTGATCCCAGCATCAGATTTTATACTCTGAGGATGTGTCAGAACATAGAAAAAGTGGAAATGGACTGCCTTCAAGTCGATTCCGACTTATGGCGACGCTATGAATAGGGTTTTCATGGTAAGCGGTATTCAGAGGTGATTTTACCATTGCCTTCCTCTGGGCTGAGAGGCAGTGACTGGCCATGGTCACCCAGTGAGCTTCATGGCTGTGTGGGGATTCAAACCCTGGTCTCCCAACACACTAACCACTATGCCACACCGGCTCTTCAGAACATAGAAGCTGGGCTTTAAGGGCCTATGACCAATGTGCATTTATTTGTACTACTTATTTGTGAGCATTTCATAATCACAGGAAAAGCATAGGCTTAATAGCCTTCAGCAAGCCAGTTGTGTTGGTATACACCTGCCGTCATGCTCAGGATCCCACTTCCAGAAGACACTGGTGACATGGTGCTTATTAGCATGTGCTGATAGCCAAATGCTATGGGCAGTGGTGGACATACACCAGCTTGCCATTGGCTGGGAGTCAGCAAGCACAGACTTTTCCTAAGGTCACTGCATGCCCTCAGTTGTTCTAGGCCGTGTAGGATAACGCACATGTGTGTTTACAAACACAACCGATCTTGGATTCAGAAATATGTGCATAAATGGACATTCTTGGCCACATCAGGCTTCCAAAGCTGTATGTATGGTTCTCACTGAACTTGGATGGGCACAACACTTTCATCTCTAATGGTGCCAAGCTAACCTTTTATTTGATGTTAAAGGTTAACAGTAAAAGTAAGGTAAGCAGTTTATCAACACTATGTGAGCTTAAAAGACGGTCTTTTGGGTCTGGCAGGTAGAAATGCTTACTTAGCACCACCATATTTATTTCAAGGACACAAAATGCAACCCTGGGCTCCCACTGGGAGGAAGGGTGGGATATATAATCTAATAACAAATAAATAAATGAACTTCTGAAATACAAATGTTTAGTGGTGCAATGAAGAATCACACAGCTTTGAAATATGCCAGGGATTATGACAACAATTTAAATGTGAGTATCTCTCCAGAAAGCCAACATTTCAGAAGCCTAAGTAAGGCAAAATTCAACACTAGAAAGGTGTGTGATTTCTACACACCTGGGAAATTTTGTTACGTTTCCCATGTAGAATTTTTCAAAGGGGTTAGCCACACTTATGAGGCAGATGCAAGATGCATTCCCACATCAGCAACAGGAATAAAACAGGCAACAATGGTTTATGGGTGAAAACAGGCCACAGTTTTATTGATTACAGAAAATATGTGGGATTGGCATGGTAACAGGGCAAGGATCTGCTTTCATTCTGCTAGCCTGAATCAGCCCAACAAACAGTTGGAGATCACCCTTGGAAGTTGTCCAATATGGCACCCAGGTGAGGAGCTAGCTCATCTGCCTGTGATCCTGCTGACCAACCAGTGGAGGTGTGGTTGTGAGCTGGATGAGGTCCAGCCCCTCCAGAGCTAGGGCCATGGCCTGCCCATACCCCACTAGACTACTTATGGGGATCCCACTTACGTTTGCTCCTGCCCAATGCCATTTCTGCCTTAAATTGTGACAGAAGCATATGAACACCTAGCAATTGCACAGCAGTCACTGAGAGATAGGAGAAAAAATGCCTCAGCCGAGAGCCCACTGAGAGGAAAAAATCCTATCTGGCCCTGTCAACCAGTGACCCTGTTAAGAACAGCTCGATGATGCACTAAAACAGAGAGAGAGAGGGAAGGTGGGAGAGCCAGCATGCAAAGGAAGAGGCCAGGGGCAGGCAGGCTGGGGCCTCTTATAGGCCTGGGCCTGCCCCGCCCCTCCTGGAGCTCTCATGGGATTGTCTAGGACTATGGGTGGTCCTGTGAGAGCTGCAGAGTAGGCAGGAAAATGAATCCCCCTGCCTGTTGCTGCCTGGGGCTGTGCATCACCCCTGCAATAGTGCACTGCACTGAGGGCGCGAAGACATTTTTGTGAGGCAGGGGCAAAATGTGTTCTCCCCCATCAGCAATGAGAACAAAACAGTCAACAATGATTTATGGGTGAAAAAGTCCACAACTTTATTGATTAGAGCAAGTAAGTGGGGTTGGCAAGGCAGTAGGGCAAGGATCTACTTTCATTCTGGCAGCCCTCGCTGAGGGAATGATGAATCAGCCCAACAAGCAGTTGGGGATCACCCTTAGGAATTGGCCAGTATTGGACCCAGGTGAGGTACAAGCCAATCCACCTTTGAACCCACTAGCCAACCAGTGGAGGGTGCTTGTAAGCTGGATGAGCCCCAGCCCCTCCCAAGCTATGGACATGGCCTATACTCACCCCACTAGACCCCTTATGTTTGATTCTGGCCAATGCCACTTCCACCACAAGGGAGGGGAACCACTCTTCCTAACCCTTAACCAACCCCACTCATGTGCTGAAACCAAGAAACTAAGCTATTTGTGATGTTGCTAAGCCAGGCATCATTACCCTTTGCAGAGAGATGCACCCCATCAGTGTGATAGCAGTCAGGACAATCATGCTTGATTAGTGGGTGATAGACCATAAAGCCACTCCTTGCTTGGACCAGTTGTGCTATAATTTTGCGGACACAGCAGTGGACCATCTCAATTATCCGCGGAAGCCATGAGGACCAACTCAACATCATGAACTGGTGTTCTTTAGCCAAGCAGGCAAGATTGGCTTTCACAGCCAGCTCCAAGTCAATGTCTTTTTGCACATGCAGAGATCATTCTGCCCCAGGTGTATTAGAAGCAAGTCTGAGCCAAAGTGACCCATCTGTTGATCCAACAAGGGGTGTAGTTCCCTTCACCTCATGCCACACCTGGAGAGCCAGCAAAATGTGTGAACATGATGACAGGCCAAGCTGATCAGATCACAGCGTGATTGAGGGGGAATGTAACTTTGAAATGCACATGATCTCCAGCGCCCAATGACCTTGATTAGAAGTGGGGAAACCCGATGCTGTTGCTGAAGTAGCAGCCCTAATTCTAAATTAATGCATGCTGACCTCTTTTTGGGGGAAACCTGCTTTTGCAAAGCATGGCCTGAGGACTTCTGCAAACTGGTATCTCATGAGGGGAGAGGTGAATAAAGAACTGCCCTGAGCTTGCCAGCCTCAAGTGGGGATATGCCTTGATGTGCAACAGGCAGCGACCCTTGGTGGGGGATGATCTGAAGGAAAGGGAAGTCCTTTTGGCCTTCTGGTCTATCTTTGACTTATGAATGGTGATAGAGAGTATGGATGTGGAAACGACCACATCACCCTATTGAAGAGACACTGCAGATGCATCATCCTTGTTTGATGATGCACTCACTCACCTTCAAAGCCCTGAAGAATGCTAAGGTGAATGTGGCCCTGAAGAGCACGACCTCATAACTGGTGTATTGGCCCCAGCTGTGGGCTGCTTCAAACTTTAAGGATTGGTACCATGGGATCAAGGAGGCAGATTCAAAGGTTTACTCACAAGGAGAAGTTTATTGAGTAATTTAGCGAGCACACAGGTATACCCAATAAATGGAACAGGCTGCAGGGTCCCCACATGGGCACCTGCAGTCTGTATGCTGAACTGGGCTACAACAGGCTTGCCCACACAGTGGAACAGACCCAAGGTCTCTTGCAGAGAGGAGTTAAGGTCTGCACCCTGAGCCAGGCTACAGCATGTCTTTTATAGGAAAAATCCTGGCAAGGCACAAAGGATGACAGACATCAAATCAGCACATCTTGACAGGATACGTGATTAATTATACTATATCAACCTAGGCATCAGAGCTGCTACTATCTTACTTTCTTTGAAGTATCCCCGTCCCTTGATCTGGGGTGTCAAGGCACTTGATGGATCATCCTATCTACGTGAGAAGACACTGGTCTGGTGCCAAAGCACATCTTGACCTCTCTATGCTACTCTTTCCATGGCACATGCCCCACTGTTAATCAGCACATGCAGCCCATCCTTGGCACATGCAGCTGATTAGAGCTAACTGGATCAGTGCCAACACTACTGTCCTTGGAGATGCATCAAATGGTCCTTTCCCTTCCCACCAGCCTCCTATCACATGTGCTACCATTTCTCAGCACGTGCAGCTCGTTAGTGGCTATCTAGATGAGCTTCAAAGAGGTGTCATTGAGGCTGCATCAAAAGACCATCTCTCAGCCCACTAGCCTCTCATAGATAAGACCCAGCTGAGGGACATTGACTGTTCTGTGACCTAATCTCTAAAGCTAGGTCTCTGGCAGGTGTCCAAAGCTACAGAAGACGGTATTATGAGCTTAACTATTAAATCTTACCCTCCTAAAGGCACTTATACATATAAACGCAGTAAGGCAGCCTTGCATAATGGTTATAGCAGTCACATACATGCCCCAGGGTATACAACTGGACTAGCAAACTGTGTGTAGCTGCTCTAACATATATAACAGGATGTCATCAGTGACAGGGTGCTGAGTGTCCTTTCTGGGTGGGTCCTGCCTCTTTTAGCCCTCAATAGCCCTGCACACTCTAAAGGAGTTGCAGAGGTCTGGAAAATGCTGCACCTTGGAAATGAAAAGAAAAGTGGCTAAGTGGGATGCCATGATCTTGTCCTTAAGATTGGACAAGTAACTTAGAACTAAGGCCTCAAAAGCTGGCCAAGGCTTTTGAGACCCTTGGGCTTTGGCAAGCTCAACAATGTCCTCCCCTGCTTCAAGGTAAGATCAAAAGGTGGATGGTACAATAGAATTTAATGCTCCCTGGGTAGTTATTGTCCTAATCACCCACAGGGCTTCCAGGAATGCCTCTGGTTTGCCATCAGTTATGGGTGCCAGTGACTGAAATCTGCCTTTCTAAAAGTGAGACAATGTGTCTGTGATGTTGTTTTCTATTCTTGGGGCATGGTGTGCTGAAAAGGAGATGTTAGCATCAAGGCACAACAGGACAAATTCATGAACTAGGATCATGATCTGCTCAGAGTGAGATGACTGCTTGTTAAGAACTCTGATTACAACCTGGTTGTCACACTAGAATCGCACCCTCTTATTATTGAAGTGTTCTTTCCACAGAAAAATGGACACTACTGTAGGGAAGAGTTCTAGGAACGTGAGGTAATGCGTAATCCCTGCAGACACCCAGTGCTCTGGCCAGTGCTTGGTGCACCAGTGGCCTTTGAAGTAAACCCCAAAACCATGTCATGGCCCCGTCAGAGGACTCCTCAGATGAGGACGACTCGGGAGTAACAGCAGCAGACCCAGGAGCAGCAGGAGACACGGAGGAGCCTCCTGAGAATCCAGCTCCTTCTGCCCCTCAGCTGCAGAGCACCCCAGGGACAGCAGAGGCCCTGCAGCCAGACACAGACAGTGAACAGGATACTCCCCCCTCACCTGCAGAACGTAGACAGCAGAAGGTCAGGCAGAAGAGAGGCAGGCCTGTCTCCTTAAGGCCCAAACGCTGAGGGCTCACACCTGCTGTCCATCCTGCTCTTTATAAGGCACACCTTGGCTGCAGCTTGTTGCTGACTGCAACGTCAGGCGTGGCTTTGTGTAGACCTAGTTTCCCTGCAGCATCTCTTTGACTGACCTCCTTGGCAATTGATCCCGGACCTCCACTGACCTCGCTTCTGGACTTCTGACTCGGCAAGTATGCTTCGGATAGGCCTGACAGATTTACAACCCGACTGCTGGCTAAGGACTTTCCTTCCCTGCCAAAGACCCAGGAATTTCCAGCCCCCCCTGACACTGCTGATGCAGTGTAGAGCTGACAAACCAAGGCTACCCAAGGCATCAGACTGTACCTGCAAATTAGTTCCCACATCCAGACTTTCCTGCCAGAAGTAGACCCCATTAAAATGACTGAGGAAACAGACCCAGACCAGCAGGTCTTCCTTCATAGATTTTGTGATGCAGTTGTGGTGGTGAGGAGAGGGAACCCAGTCATGGCTCAGGTAAGTCTTGTGTAAAATACCCTACTGGGCATGATAATCCTGCAGGTGAAATTTAAGTACCTAAGCAGGACTTGCAGCTCCCCGAGTCTACACTTGGGTCTGCCTAGCATCTACCCTAGAAGATTCTGCAGATCAGCCAACTTGTCAGGAGGAAGGCCAAAGGAAGATGAATCCAGCTGAATACCTAAGCATGCTAGTGGGCCCTTCAGTTTTATCCAGAGCCAAGGGAATCTCGAATGGTTAGCCAATCTCTGGAATGCTGAAAGCAACTTTTGGCACTCGTAGATGCCTGGAGAGCCTGCAAATAGGAAATCATCGAGGTAATGATTTTGGATTCCTACATTGAGCAGTGGGTTGGACTTGATGGCCTTATAGGCCCCTTCCAATTCTATGATTCTATGATGATTCCTAGATTTCTGGTGAACCATCCACTCCAAGAAGGTGCTAAATGTTGTGAATGCTACATAGGCAGTAGAGCATCCCATGGGCATGGTCTTATCCACATACCAACTGCCCCCAAACTTAAAACTCAGAAGACTGTAATCCTGGGGGTGAACTGGGAGGACCCGAAAGGCTGACTGAAGGTTCCCTAGGCCTGTGTTCCCTTACTATCTCCTCTGGACTTCCGGTTGAGCCTCCGTCATGGTAAGACTGCTCTAATTCTCTCCTGTTTCTTCCTTACCTTTTTGCCTTTTTTGAATGGAGGAAATACTGCCCCGGGGGCCCACAGATGCCTGCCAGCTCGTACTTCAATCCTTTTTCTCTTCCGTACCCCACCTCCACCTCCTTTGGCTGTACGGATCGGATTTCTGTAGAAGCCGGCTCTGGGTAATCTCCACTGAGCCGTGGTGGGGAGTTATGGAATGATTTATGGCGACAGCCTAAGATCTCCTGCTATACAAGACTAATTAAGCCATTAAAGCTCCCTGCTAAGCTGAGCCATTTGTGATAGAGCTCGTAATGCTCGTCACACACCAGAAACGTAGAGAAATGGGACTGTTAGAAGGGGAAGTGACTCTTCATCAATCGTCTATTACACACTTTCCCCCCCCCAAAACTCAATCCAAACCCCCAGCCAGAATTTCCATCTGATTGGTCTTTAGATCGGCAACTTGCCAGTCGTTTGGAGCAAGACCCTACACACTTCAAAAATTTAGCAGAGGAGTTACAAGACGCAGGTTTTAACTATACTCCAGGGGGTGATATTCCTACTGAGCTGATAACTATAGACTCTATTCACGAAACTCAGGAACCCATTACTCCTTCTTTAATGACTTCTCCAGAACTACTCTCTCTAATGAATTCTGCTGTCTCACACTCTCCCCCTCAGACCGGAGTAGATACAGTGTTGGAAGAATTAGCTTTGATTAAAGGGTTTATTGCGGAGACCAATAGCTTACTCACAACATTGGTACAAGCTACGGGACAATTACTAAGCAATAAATCCAGTGTTATCACTCAGCCCTCCACTTTCCCTTCTGGTAACCCGGCACCTAAAATGGCCCCCACGAATGGCTCCAAGGCTAATAAGCCCCGCAAGGCAGCCTCGCATGGATAAAAAAAATCCAAGAACATCAAGAATGTCAAATTCAATCCTGGCAAGAAAATGAACTATAAACCTTTATTCAATCTCCTGGGTCCTCCCTCCAGTTCCTTTTCGAAGTCTCCGCATCATCAAACTGTCAACACCCACAGAGAGGCTAACCAGCAAAGGACTTTACGTGAGCCCATTTGCTCATTGGATTGACAACGTACAAATCTCAGGGACACCCATGCTGAGAAGTGCCATTTATCACACATTCCTGCACCACTAGCATCTTCGTTTCCCACTCCTGTGAGACAACTTTCAGAATCCGAAGTCTTCAGAGGGATCCTCTCACAACTCGCCAAGAACTCATTGCCTCTCCTTTCTACTAACAACGGAAAGGTGAATCTTGTACCTACTCCCAACATAAAAACGAAACTCTCCACTATCACACCATCTTGTGCACCTCCTGTTGCCCCATCATGGAATCTAGTGCTACAACCGCGCAAACTTGTGGCCACTGGCCTTTATCAGGACTTTGATTCTCGGCAGTTGCCTCCGAGCATTCCTCTTCTGGACTCTTGTTTCAGCCAGGCTCGCCTAGACAGTTGACCAAGGAGCTACATTAATCATATGTCTAACATATCTACTCATTCACGCTCATGGAGACTTATTATAACCTTCCATTCAGCCTTTTTGACAAATAGGATTTACTAAGCAAGAGATATTCTTCAAGAGCAAGGCATCATGCTCCAATGATATTTTTTAAATAATTCCCTTCCAAGCCCACTAATCCCCTCCTCCCCCATTATTTCAGACGGTCCTGGAGTTTCTTTTTCCAGTCTTTTGCAATCTCCTCTCGGTCAAAGCCGTCCTAAAGGAGGCCTGAGGCTGGAAAGTAGGTCCTATAATAATTCTATCCACCTAGATAATTCTCCAAATGCTTCTCATTCAAAGTTAGATATTTCCTCCTTTCCCCCAAGTCATCGGAGTCTACAGGATGATTCCCAAGCTAACTCTTCATCTCAAAGTATGTCTGAGGGTTTCCCTAATGGAGATGAGGCTTCGGTCTCTCGCTCCTTTGCTACGCTCCCCCCTCAGCATCAATTAGATATTCTGCTCAGACTAGAACGCTTTAAGGACTATTTACTAAACATTTTCAAGGAGGGTGAGTCAGAGAAAGCCTGACTAACTTCAGAGACTGACCTTGACATTATTGAACCCAATGAGCCCAGAGAAACAAGCCACCATTCCCCGCTCTCCTTATTTCCTCTTTCCGATATTCCTATTCATAGTATCTCAGAGTCTTCTCACTGACAACCTAAAGCCCATTTTCCCCCCCCTTCAGATCCCTCTTTTCATTCCCATTTTAACTCCGATAGCTCCCTCCACAAACTCAGACTTCTATCTTGAAATATAGCCGGCTGGTCATCAAAAAACAAAATTCCTGACCTGTTATCCTTCTTGCACAATTTTGAAGTGATATTATTACAAGAAACTTGGGCTCAGGATACAATCTCACTCAAAGGCTTCTCCTCAGTTGCGCTCCCAGCAGTTCCCCCCAAAAGCAAAGGCAGACCCAGTGCTGGGTTGGCCATTCTTTTTTCAACTTCTTTAAATGCAACATTCTCCAAACTTCCTCCCTGTGGTTCCATGGCCATGGCTGCTCTGATAGAATTTAATGACCTGTCCTTTCTATTGATCAATGTTTACATTCCCCCTTTTTCATCTAGAAGAGAAGTCTCTGAGGCGTGGGAGTCACTGGAGTCCTACATCCTGGACATTGAAAAAAGTCACCCAAGTACTCCCCTCATTATATCGGGTGATTTTAATGCCAGGATAGGACCAAATAGCACTATCCCCCTCTCTTCCAATCTTTGGGACTCCACTGATCTTATCGAACAATGGATTTCCCACGAATGGTCTTCTAAAGATTTAAAGCTGAACTATGGTGGCACCCGTCTGTTGCAATTGGCTGGCTGTTTCAATCTCACTATTTTGAACGGTCACCACAAACACGATGGTTGTGCGGAATTCACCTTCATTTCGGGCCGAGGTAGCAGTTTGGTCGATTATGTGATGGTTACCTCCTCCTTATCCAGTGCTATTGCCCACTTTGCAGTGGGCACAAGACTTGATAGTGACCATCTCCCGCTAATTCTATCAGTTTCAACCCGAGCCCCAATCTATTTAAAAGCTTTTCCCTCTCTCAACCATAATTCTATTAAGCTCAGACATAATAACGTCAAATGGTCCGCATCTATCTCTTCCAGAGTAACAACTTTTCTGGATTCCACCCCAGCCATGGAGCTTAGAGACAATATCTTGAAGGCTACAGATCCGCAATCCAAACTCTCTGCCTACTCTGAACTGACCCTTGCCTTGCAACCATTATTAAAAAATAACTATCATGATTCCAAGCCTCATGGCCTCTCCCATTGCGCTCGCTGGTTCGATAAAGACTGTGTGGACGCTAAGAGAAATTTGAGGAAGATTTATGTTACTTATAGGATGCAAAATTCCAACCAACTCCCTCCTACATATTATACTTCTAAGCGACAATACAAACCACTCTTGAACTCTAAAAAGAGATTAGCAATACAGGATGGTTGGAAGTCACTAATTAACGCGGCCAAACTCAATGACTCCAAGATCTTCTGGGCCTTGGTCAGGGATGCCCTGTCCTCTCCTAACTCAGTTTCCTGTCATATCCCTTCACAGGTATGGGAAAAACATTTTTCAGAGATGTTTAAGGATCCCACTCCACTTTTTGCAAAAAAGTTAGATTTCTTCAGTTCCCCAGATTTACCCCCTTGGCCTCCTGTCTCCCAGGGGGAGATCATGTCACTCATACATAGCCTGAAGGCGGGTAAGGCTCCTGGGCCTGATGCAATTCCCGCTGACCTCCTGAAGGTGCAAGCAGCATGGTGGTCCCCTCTTCTTTCCAATCTTTTCACTTCAATAAACAGTCACGGCCTTATTCCATCCTCATGGCTGGAAGCCATTGTGATTCCCATTTATAAAAAAAGGGCCACAGGGGGATCCCAACAACTTTAGACCCATTAGCTTATTATCCATTGTTGGGAAACTATATGCCAAATACCTTAATGGCAGACTGACCTCCTGGATCGAGGAGAAGTCTATCCTGGGGCCTGAACAGGCGGGCTTCAGAAAATCGAGATCCACCCTTGACCACTGCGTCTTGCTACATCACCTAGCCGAAAAATATTACAGTATTCACGGGATCGGTCTCTATGTGGCCTTCATAGAGCTTAAATCGGCCTTTGACTCGATACCCAGAGACAGGCTATGTCCTTCAGACATCTATAGACAAAAGACTTCTCTTTCTTATTTCTCAACTCTACCAGCCCTCCTCCCTCCGGGTCCGCTGTAGAATCGATGGCTCAGTCACCAATCCCATTTCAGTTAATAGGGGGGTGAGACATGGCTGTACACTGGCCCCCTCCTTATTTAATCTTTATCTAAACGATCTGAGCACACACTGCCAAGCTGTTAATTTTCATTTCCCCAAAATTGCTGAACTTGCCTGTCCCATATTACTTTATGCCGATGACATGGCTCTATTGTCCCTAACTAAAATAGGCCTCAGAAGGTTATTCCGTTCCTTCATGGCCTACTGCGATTCGAATCTCCTGACCATTAACTATTTAAAAAACAAGATCTTGGTTTTTTCTCCACGTCGCTCCATTTCGGCCTGGAGAATCAATGGACAGAAAATCTCCCAGGTCAAGGAATACAAATATTTAGGGATAGTCTTCCACTCCTCACTCTCCTGGTCCCCCCATATCCATTCCTCAGTGGCCACGGCCAGGGCCACGACCAAAGTGTTGCTCCGCTATTTTTTCTCAAAAGGGGCCCAATTTATACCTGCTTCCATCAAAGTTTTTACGGCCAAAATCGTTCCACAGCTCCTTTATGGAAGCCCGCTATGGGTCAGCCACTTCAGCCCCAAAATCGAGGCAGTTCTCTCCAACTTTCTTTGTTCCATCTTTGGCGTTCCCCGCTGCGTCCCCAGTGCAGCCCTAAGGCTAGAGGCAGGTCTAACGTCTATGGAATGTCAGACCTGGTCCCACACCCTATGCTTTTGGTCTAAGATGGCCTCCCCTACTCTAAAGTCAGAATATCTCACTCATATCCAACAGGATTCCTTTAATAGCTCCTGGGCCAAAGCAGTACAACTCAAATTTTCCTCCATAGGCCTTCCTTTGCTGTCTCTATCCACTCCAGATCCAGCCTCAATTAAGACCTCCATTAACAGAAGACTTAAGGATATTGATTTTCAAATGGACACAGCTAAGGCCTCAACCTCATGTTCCCCTTCCCATTTTGGTCTGAGGTTTTCATCCCATCTTCCTGCTCCGTATTTGATTTTCTTAGACTTCCCATCTTATAGATTAGCCTTCTCAAGGGCAAGGTTTAATTGTTTAAAGTCAGCCCTTCTCGAAGGTCGCTTCAAGGATATTCCATATGCCAACCGCCTTTGCCCTTGTTGTTCTAATGAAATCGAATCCCTTATGCATGTTCTTTTTACTTGTCCTTTTTATCATATCCCTCGATCCAAGTTTTTAAATCCTTTGATTGCTAAATTGCCCCAATCCTGTTCACCCTTAGATAAATTACAGTTTCTTTTAAAGGGGACGGATAAATACATATCCCTTGGGGCTGCTAAGTTTCTTTATTTAGCCCAATCCTTACGTTGTCAATTTTCTTAATTCCTGCTCGTTTTAGACTTTGCTTTTATGTATGTACTCGGGTCCTTGACCACATAATAAATTTGAATTTGAATTTGACTATCTCCTCTGCTTGGTCAAAGGAAGCATAGCATAATGGGCATAATTCTGCAGGGATTAAGTCATTCACCCAGGAGCCCCTCAGGAATGACAAATTTTGTATGAGCCTGAATTCTCCTGGTGTCTTCTTGGGCCCTACGCTCAGAGGGGACTGAGCAATTTTATTGGCAGCTATCTCAGGGAATTCAGCTACAGATTTTTGGCTGGGAGTTCTTTGAAGCTCTCTGGCAGCTGGTTGGAGAGATGCAGAGACCCACCACGAAACCTTACCAAATGTATTGTGCCACCCCATGGGCAGAATAGATGTCAAGGAAGGGGCAGAAGGCCCAGGGTGCACAAGGGCTGGGGCCAATGACAGCTGCCCAACTTCAGCCTGAAACCCTCATTACTTAGCATGGGGCAGCAGAGGTGGGGCTGTTCCTCTGATTGCCTGTGGAGGACTGATAAAAGCTCCAAAAGGAGCCCTGAATGGATTTTAGGTGGGTGCATGTAACCCTGGAGTGCGCCCAAACAGGATTCACAGTCAGTTCGGTTACACCTGCCTGGATTAAATTCCCAACAAACCTTTCCCACCCAATTCCATCAAGGAAGTCTAGAGCCCTGCCTGCTCCCGCCTGATTCAGATCTGTCAGAACTGACCTCATTTACCCAGAGCTTGTTACAAATAAAGTCCAATTGCTTGCTGTTATTACTAGCCGCCTGGCTGTGAAATTGCTTGTCATATGAGATAACAGCCTCAACCATAGCCTGGCTATGAGCCCTCTACACAGATATCATGTGATTAGAGAGATGCCAACCTCATTCAGGGTAGGCAACCTGTACCACTGCCAAGAAGATCAGGTACCCTGAGCCCAATTGTCAAAAGTCCTTTAGAGATGTCTCCTATGACCTCTCCCACACCTTAAGCCAGACCAGCCCTCTGATCAAAGGAGGGAGAATATGACCACATAGTGGCCATCCAAATTCTTTTTCTGGGTCCTGTGGATAAATGCTGGCCCAGGGAGCCATCATCATCCTTGAGGTGGAGTCCCTGCACCCTCTGGGCCAGGGTGTCTAGGTTGCTTTCCCCAAACTCCCCATGAGTAGCTGTTGATGACATTAATTCCTTTCTCCTGTGCCAGGGCCAACCTAGGATCCTGGGTGTAAAGCCCTTGGACCTCCAGAATTTCAGCCCCTCATGGGGGAATCCTCGTCTAAGGAAGAAGATTCACCTGAAGATCCATCACTATCCCATCTCTGTGACCCCTCTGGCAGCAATGGTGACTGAAACAAGATGAAGATCCATACCCTCCCAGTTCCTTGCCTGATGATGTTCCCACAGAACCTGGGGTGGTGGCAGGCTCAGGCGCAGCTGTTGTTACTGGCCCCTTCTGGGCCCCTAGAGGCTGTCACCTGAGGTTGATGGCCTCTCTCATGCAGCTGCCCAACCATATCCCTAATCTTCTTAAGTGCATGCCAGATGGCTGAGTTGTTTGGCCCATTGGAGGAAGTCTCAGGGACCTTAGAAGCAGAAGGTGACTGATTGCCTCTTCTGCCCCAACACTCCTCATACATTGAGGAGAGAGGGAAGGTTTGTGGGGTGCTGCAGCATGTTTTTTTGGGAGCCATGATAGGTAAAAGCAAACTGTGAAAGCAGCAAGTTAGATCAGTAACAAAGGCCTGAAACATGCCAAAGGCATCATGACCTGCCCATTGGTGAAGGGCAATAATAACTTCAAAATTATAAACCCTAGGTGCAGCCACCAATCACCACTAGCCATCCAATAGTACTGGTGATAGTAATACATTAAATTAAATAGAAATGGCCATTATCCTGGTATGGCTGCATTGGCTTGGCACTGGTGGAATATTACAAAGTACTGGGGACAGAGGAGGCCACCATTATACTGCAGCCCATTGGTCCTTCAGGCCCCCCGTTCCAAGCCTGGCAATGTAGGGGAAATGAGCCTGAGGCCAATCAGTTCCCCTACCACTGGGAGGAGACTTTTCATTGGGGGATGGGGAGGGCTGCTACCCTGCCTACACCTCCCAGGGGAATTTTAATCTAGGCCTACAGGCCAGATCAAATGACTCTGCTACAGGTTGTAACTGGGTCCCAAAAATACTTGCATTGAGGCCCATGACCTAGGGGCGAGAGAGTCCCTGACCAGGGTGCTGCCACAATGCAGCTCAGCACAGTGGGCCTTACAGCTTTGATTGCTCATTAAAGGGGGGGTCCCAACAAGCCTGCTACCTGTCTCCCTCCACTGACAAGAAGACCCCCTGCCAAACAGCCAGCTCAAGCTGTGCACCAGGGGTGAGGGAAGTGCACCCCAAGTGGCTTGGGGTGGGGAACCATCCAGGAGAGTCTCTAGCCTCCCTCGGCCCAGGATCTCCAGGCTGGTGGGGCAGTAATTAGCCCATCCGTGGGCTGCCCACCCCTACCTGGAAGCCTCCAGACTAACCTGTGGGATTGCCGGAATCCCCCCAAAAGTCATGGAAAATGTAGTTTGTTAAGGATGATGGGAATTGTAACTCTTTGGGGTAAACTACAGCTCCCAGGATTCTGGGGGGGGGAGGATGTACGTTAAATATGCTTAAGAAGTATGATGTATATGCAGCCTAAGTATGATCACTGAAAACACTCCCTTTTTTAATCTAATCAAGTACAAAACAGAGAAAGAGAGAAAGCTGCACAGTTCCTTTCACAGCAGCATTTCTTAATATGGTTCTGATTATCTGCACCTGTATAAATCTGTCGCTCATCTGTTCAAAGGCAAACCTTTAAGCTAGGCAAACAAGTACAAGACAGATGTTCAATCTTACTATCCCGTGTGCTTTGTTTAGTTTTAATTCTCCAAATTCCAGTTCTAACAGCTTATTGCAGTGCAAATAATTCTATGTTTATTTGTTCACTTGCGGCTTTACATTCAAATTATGAATTAATTTTGAAGGAGAAATTGTGTCTCTAGTTTAATACCTACATAGATATACAGTGAGGTACCTATTTGCCATCCACAACCCTCATAAATCAACAGTCAGCCCCTGCTCTGGGGATTGTAGCTCTGTGAGGGGAATAGGGCGTCTCTTGGCAACTCTCAGCACCTTTCACAAACTACACCTCCCAGGATCCTTTGGGGGATTATATGACTATCTAAAGCGGAATAAAGGTCTGGTGTGGATGTGGCCAGGGACAGCTTTGGTTTAAATTTCGGTGGGACACTACATGTGCCTGCTGTAAAATAAAAAGATGGGGGAAACCCTGAAAAACAATGTTCACAGTGTTTTGCTTTTGGAAAGGAAAGAGGCTTTCCCTCTGCTCAGTGCCCACCCACCCAATCTCCCCACCCCTCCCCAACTCCATCCTTCCTCCCCCTACCATTCTTCCCCTTCTCTCCGCCTTTGCCCTCTTCCCCCTGCCCCTCCCCCAGGTCAGGTTCACCCATCCTAAGCATCATTGTATAGGAGTAAATCCCACTGAACTCAAAAAGCATGGAAATGATCAAACCTGCCCTCCTCCTTCCTCCTAATCCCTCCCTCTTGCCCCTTCCCTCCCCTTCCCTTGCTCCTCCTGCACCCTCCCCCTTCCCCCTCTTCCCCTCTCTTCTTCCTTCCCACTCCTCTCCCCTCCCCCCTTCTCCTCCTTCCCCATGGTCAGTTTTACCTCTCCTAAGCATGATTGCACAGGGGTAAATCCCTTTGAACTCAATAAGCATGCAAATTATCAGAACTGCCTTTCTGCTCCCTCTTGCCCTCTCTCCTTTCCTTATGCCACTCTCCCTCCCCTTCTCTCCTTCCTCTCACCTCCTCCTCCTCTCCCCTCCTCCTCCCTTCTTCCTCCCCTCCCCTCTTCCTCCTTCCCTGCTCACTCCAGCCCTTCCTCTCTCCCTCCCCTGTGGTTAGTTTCAGCTATCCTAAGCATGAGTGCACAGGAGTAAATCCCACTGAACCCAATAAGCATGCAAATTATCATACCTGCTCTTCCCTCCCCCTCCTACCCTGATCCCCTCCCCCTCCTCCCCTCCGCCCCTCATACCCTTCCTCTTCCTTCTGTTGCCCTTCCTCCTCCTTCCCTCCCCCTCCCCCATTGTCAATTTCACCTACCCTAAGCATGATTACAAGAGAGTAAATCCCATTGAACAATAAGCATGAAAATGATCAATCCATTCTAAACACCCTTGCATAGGATCCCATTTCTTACCTCCCAGATTAAAAAGCAGAGAAATTCACTAATAAGCCAAAAAAAAACCCACAACCCATTGCAGTTTAAGAACATCTATAGCCAACAGATAATTATATCAGACTTTAAAAAGCAGGGAAATTGGGCAGCTATAGTGAATGTACCAGGGGAGCAGGAGACCTGACCTCCACTTTGAGATATTGTACTGCCCTACAAATTTGTCAAAATGCAAACACAATTTGGGTTGGTCTTTCACAGTCCAATCCACTTCCTGTGTAGCTTGGAAGAATTTGGTAACATGGGAGGGGGAAGGAGAGGATGGGAGGGGGTATGGGTGAAGGGGAGGGCAGGGGCAAAAGGGAGGTGATGGAAGGGAGGAGGGGAGGGCAGGTTTGAACATGTGTATACTTATTGAGTTCAATGGGATTTACATCCATGCAATAATGCTTGAAAATGAAATGGACTGCCTTTAAGTTGATTCTGACTTATGGCAACATTATGAATAGGGTTTTCATGGTAAGCAGTATTCAGAGTTGGTTTACTATTGCCTTCCTCTGAGGCTGAGAGGCAGTGACTGGCCCAGGGTCACCCAGTGAGATTCATGGCTCTGTGGGGATTTGTACCCAGGTCTCACAGTTTGTAGTCCTAGGATAGGTAAAACTGACCATGGGGAAGGAGGAAGGGGAGGGTGGAGGGTGGAGAGGAGGGGGAGGAGGGGGAAGGAGGGGGTTGGAAGGGGATGAGGAGGGGAAGGAAGGGGTAAAGGAAAGGAGAGGGAAAATCTGATCATTTGCATGCTTTTTGAGTTGATTGGGATATACTCCTGTGCAATCATGCTTAGGATAGGTGAAACTGACCTGGGGGAGGGGTGGGTGGAGGGCAGGGAGTGGAGGGGGAGGAGAGGAGATTGGGTGGGTGGGCACTGGGCAAAGTGGAAGCCCCTTTCCTTTCTAAAAGGAAAACATTGTGAACAGTATCATTCTTTTTCAAGGTTTCCCTCACCTTTTTATTCTACAGCAGGCAGATGTAGCCTCCCACACAAATGTAAACCAAAGCTGTCCCTGGCCACATCCACACCAGACTGTTATTTCACTTTGAACAGTCATGGGTTCTCCCAAAGAATCCTGGGAAGTATAGTTAGTGAATGGTGCTGAGAGTTGCTAGGAGATGCCCTGTTCCTCTCACGGAGCTTCAATCATGTCCATGGAGGCTCAGGTCTCGGCTGTGAGCCGGGCGGCATTATATCAACTCCATTTCATACGAAGGCTGCGCCCCTACCTTCCAAACCATCTGCTCCCATTGCTGGTACATGCTCTGGTCTCCTCTCGCCGAGACTACTGTAATGCACTGTACGTGGGGTTACCCTTGAAAATGGTCCAGAAGCTGCAACTGGTACAGAATGCGGCAGCTCGCCTGATTAAGGGTAGCTGCTGCCAAGACCACATTACTCCAGTGCTGAAGGAGTTGCACTGGTTACCAGTTGCTTTCCAGGCCCAATTCAAGGTGTTGGTTTTGACCTTTAAAACCCTGCACTGTTTCGGCCCTATCTGAAGGAGCGCCTCCAGCATCATCAATGTTGCCACCCAACAAGATCAGCCTCAAAAGACCTCCTCTCCATCCCACCCGTTAAATCAGCTAGACTGGTGAGAACTAGAGAGAGGGCTTTTTCAATCATGGCACCCACTCTATGGAACTCCCTCCCAAATGACATCCGCCATGCCCCCTCCATGATGAGTTTCTGCCAGACCTTGAAAACCTGGCTGTTCAGGCAGGCCTTTGGGGTGGGTTAGGTTTTAGTGTTACTGTTGGAATTTTAAGGTTTTAATGTGATTTGTATGTTTTATGTTTTGCGTCGCCCAGAGTGGCTGGAGAACCAGCCAGATGGGTGACTAATAAATTTAATAAATAAATAAATAAAATCAGAGCAACTGACTGTTAAACCACTCTAGCCACTGGAGCTCTGTCAGAGGAATAGGAGTCTCCTCTCAGCACCCTTCACAAACTACACTTTCCAGGATTTTCTGGGTGAAGCCATGACTGTCTCACATGAAATCAAAGTCTGGTGTGGGTGTGGCCCCCTTATTAGGCAAGCCCAGTAGCTGGGAGTCTGGCTTTTAGAACACTGACAGTTGGTTCTTATTGAGCATGCACGACATTATCGTTGAGTTCAATGCTAAATTTCTTAAATTAATAAAAAATCAGCCAGGCATTTTTTTAACTTTTAGACTGCAGAAGATGATGGTCAGGGTATGGGGCAAGGTCAGTAATATACTACAGGTACTCTGTGAACACAGCTGATTTTTAATTAATTTCTTTTTTTTTTACAATAATTTTTATTCAAATTTTCATAAAACATACAAAACAAAATCATAAAACATTCAAAGACAAAAAACAAAACAAAACAAAAATGATTAAACAAAAAAATAAAATGTTGACTTCCCATTTGTCGCAGATCAAATCAGTTGTAGGTCTACAATATATAACAATCCTGTCTCTTAAATTATATTATAAAATCACTTTCCTCCAGTAGTTATCTTAATTAATCATCAAATCTCATAAACATTACTTTATTCTTTCCACAAAAAGTCAAAGAGAGGTTTCAATTCTTTAAGAAATATATCTATCCATTTTTCTCCAAATAAACATGTCGATTAATCCATCTTGTTAATAATAATAATAATCTTATTGTCATAACCATAGTCCAAATAAACATATCGATTAATCCATCTCATCAAAATCTGTTAGGTCCAATAATTTCAATAGCCATTATTCCATTATCCATATTAATTCCATCTTCCATCTTCAATAGTCCTGTTAAGTCCAGTAATTTCAGTGTCCAATCTTCCATTATCAGTATTCCATAATAATCTTGCTGTCATAGCCATAGTCATATAATAAGAGTCTGATGGGAATTTCCTCTATCCCAAATATTTTCTTGCCATCCATTCTGAATAAGTTGCTGAAATACTGTTGTAAAGTCATATCTGTGTTCTTCTTTTTTACAAAATGCACTGGCTCATCTCTTGAGAGTTTTTCCATTGTCACATGGCTGCAGTTAATTCCATAGATTTTCTCTATATCAAGCTCCATCACGTCATTCCAGTCCAGAAGATTATCCAAGCCATTGATAACTTTATCTCTAATATCTTCATTAATTTCTTCAGAGATAACGTTAAATTCCAAACAGTAGATTTTATTTCTAATATCCATAAACTCCAGATCTTTTTCCAATTCCACATTTGTTCCAATCTCCAGGGCTTGTATCTTCCCTTTATTTTTTCTTTTCTCATCTCTCATCTCATTCTCCTCTCTCACAGGATCCCCTATTTCTTTAAGCTCCTGCGTCATTTTGCTCAGTTCAATTTTCAGCTCCTTACTGCCCTGTCGCAGGGTTTGTTTCGTTATCTCAATCTCATCCATTATTTTCTGAAACATAATTACTTCCAGATTCTCAGCCACTTTCTTGATTGCCATTTTTAAAACCATGAAAACAAAACAAAACAAAAATAAAGAACCACTTCTTATTTCAGCAACAATTGGGTTAATATTCCAGGCTTGATGACATCACAGTATAAACAGAGCAGCCTGCCTTATCTCTCTATGTTCAAGAACACAAAACAAATTTAGTTCCCAGCATCAAATCAGTTAATGGCGTCGTGAAGAAGCAGATTCGTCAAAATAAAATAGACCAAAAAGAGAATAGTCCCAGACAATATAATGTTCCTCGGAATAGAAATCCCTCTTCTGTTTATATCTTTAGAATGCACTTCCAGGACAGCTTTTTGCAATAGAAACAGAGATAAGCTGTTAATTTCGTGAATAACAGAGAAGAGTTATAGCTCACCCAGAAGTTCTTTAAAGCTGATTAATTTGACAAATCTCTTTTTGCTGCAACAATTTAAACCAAGTAAAAAAAATAATAGAAAGAAGGGTGCTTGCCTGTTAGTCTGTTTTCTCTTTGAAGAAAAGATAAACGTATCGCATTAAACAGATAGAGCTTGTTCGGAAGTCCGTCCGGCATTGCTGGCTGGACCTTTTCTCATAAATTAATGAAATCCAGTCCTCCCAACAAAAACAGGCTTTTGAGGTTGATCTCTACGTTTCTCCCTGCCCGGGAGAAATTTCATCAGTCAAAAAAAAAAAAAATGTTCTGACTGATTTATATCTGAATAAGCTTCTTTTGAGGCGGGAGCCCGTCTCAAAAGCAGGCACAAGCGAAGTCACCCTTCCCGGAAGTGTCGATTTTTAATTAATTTCAACAGATTAAGAGCACTCTGACAGAAAAAAGTCCAAACGCGGTCTGGTTTTTCTCTCTCTCTTTTTACACTTTGACCTCTTGATTCTCTCTAACTATTTTGTGTATCTCCATGAAGATTGAGAGGGTTATTAAGCAAGCGTTTGTGAGTTCAGGACTATATGTTTTGTAAGGTTTTGTTTTGAAATGTGGTTATGGGAAGAATCAGAATGGCATGGGGGTATTTTCAATTTAACATTGTGGAATGTGAAAAATCCATTCTGACTATAGTATACAGCCACTCTTGTGGCTGTATAATGAATCACCAATATTCCTCATGAGCAAGTCTCCTTGGCTCCCAAGCCACACTAGTCAGGACTCCACAATTGTCGGGTAACATAGGAAGCTGTCGGACCATTGGTTCATCTAGCTCCTCTGACTTCATTGGAACAGTGACAGGTTAAATTATTCCCTCTCCTGCCTTTATAAGAGATAATTGCTCTGTGCCTCGATACAATCCTCTGCTTTTGATAAAGACTGCTTCTTGTCAAAAGATGGTAGTAAAATGAATAGAAACCTACATTTTCTCTGCATAACACTCTTGCTTACTGCCATTTACTTCCACTTGCCCACCTTGTTCAGATGTATTCATTGCATCTGCGCATGGTTTTATCCCTCCTGTTCTTCACTTCAGCTTTCTTAGGGCTTAACTAAATGCTATGTTAAAAGCATAGTGTGCAGTGCCACCAGTATTTTAAGGTAAATTCTACTGAGAGCAGTTTTCATTGAGACCACAGCACAGGGATCCATCTCTCCCTAGCCATAATCCCCATGGACATCATTCCCACATGGCAATTACCTTTATATGAATAGCTGCCATCAGCACCAATGGGAGCTTTTTTCTAATGGTAATTGCTGCCCAGGGATGATTTTTGTGGGGATCATGGCTGATTCCCACTACAACCTCTTGGAAATCTCCCCATATTAATTTTATTAAAGAACACTGACAATGCTGCACACTCCACATTTAATGTAATGTGTAGTTTGGTGCTGACTTACACCTGCTAGAGACTCCAGCAGCTATGATCAGAAGGTCAGTCAGAACAGGAAATGGCTTTATGGGAAAAGGATAATTCAATGAATTCACTTACCATAACTTTTCTAATCTCATTCCCTGCATACAAGTGGTTGTGGAAAGATGGGAGAGAGAAAATGGTAAAGGAGTATATAGCTAATGGAAAATGTTAGGAAAGCAAAAGGAAACTGCAGACTTACTGAGAAACCCTGTGTACCATAAGGAATTATTTAAAGGTTATCTATAACAATTGACTTTAAAACTAGTTCTAACATTGAACAGAACGCTACATTAAAAATTATAGCGAGGGTGCCTTGTCTGGACCAATGTTTATTAAAATAAAAGAATCCTAGACATGATAGAAGGATGCTTGTTTGGACTAGAAACAATTTTGCAATAACCTTTCTCAACTCCATCCATAGCCCAGCATTAGCCCTGTACATGCATGTGCACTAGGAGGAACACAGGGACAAGGACAATAAGAATGATTGTGCTGCCCTGTAATGGATGGAGGATAGAGAGGGGTATGTGATTGTGTGTAGAAAGAAGCCTGCTGAACAAAGGTCAGAGACGCATCCATCACTCCTTCCACTTTTGCCTCTGACCCACTCACTATTGGCATATAGTACCCAGAAGGTTGCACAGAAAGGAATATGGCCCTCAGAATGAAAAAGGTTCCCTACCCCCTGGGTTACATATACAGGCAGCAGGTGCTGATTGGACTATCATGTTTACGTCTGACACTACATCCCATAGAGAAAGAAGCAAATCTGGAGGCCAGTCAAAGATTGCTGGACCTTGGCCAGCTCTGAGTGAGCTACTTGCTCCAACAAAGTTTGGGAACTAATGGAGGCATTTTAAGATTCTCTTCAGACTAGGGATGGCATCCGCTTGTTGGTGCCTATTTGATTGCATTCTGTCATACTGGCAGGCAGTTCTAATTTGGGTTATTTTTCTGCTATCCTTTATTCTTTACCATTCCAACTTTTTCCACTCCTGAGAAATGATGATATTGTTAACAATGTTTTCCTTTCTGAAAGGAAAGGAAAAGAGAGTGCCCCTGTCTACCTAGTGTCCACCCACCCAATTCCCCCTCCTTCCCCTTCTCCTCCGCCTCCTCCCAAATGATATTGGATCCTTCCCCCTAGCCCTGGGAGAAAGCGAGAGATTGCTTCAATGGAAAGCAAACACATAGGCTTGTCAGTTTATCATTAAGCAAAACAAACACACAGGCTGGTTAGTTCCATCTTAGCAAAGCAAAGGGCAGGCTGAGCAAAGCAAAGACATGGGCTTGTCAATTTAACCTTAGCAAAGCAAACACACAGGCTGATCAATTTCACAAGTAAACACACAGGATGTTCACTTTCATGTTAGCAAAGCAAACACATAGACTGATCAGTTTCACATTAGCAAAGCAAAGTTTGATACTTTTTTAAATTTAAAAGATCTGATGTCTGGGAAATTTGCAGCATTCGGGATGGGTCTGCAAAGACAGCAACCTATCAGGAAGTCTGGTGCCACCTTCAATTTTAGCAAAACTTTTGCCCATCCCTACTCCAGACTACCTCCTCTAGGCTCCACTACTCTGGAGAGAGCTTCAGAGCCTTAAACTGCCAACCCTCTGGCCTGTAGATGGGCACACCTTCTCCATTCCACAGTCTCCTGCTATGCTCCCTATGTTGCAGAGTGATGATATGCAGGGGAGACATCCCTTCTCCAGGCCTAGGGGTAGGTGCTTGTGAGGCTCTGAGCTGTGGCCCTATAGGCTCTGGTAGTCTGAGAGGTTTCTCTATCCAACAGGGACTCAGGTGCACTGATATCCCTATGTTCAGCAGTCAGCTCCGAGCGCTAAACCTGACCCAGCTCCTCATCTGGTACCTATACAGGCTCCAACTCCATATCCAGATCACTCTTAGATTCAGGGGTCATAAAATGGAGATCCACATGGTGCCATAGAAATGCTTTCATGCTGGGGATCATACATCCTTTGGTCTAGGCCAAGTTGCTACAACAATATTTTAAAACTATCAACAGCAAGTAAATGCAATCAGTGTAGCTCCTAGAGGTCTCAAACAAAGCTTGAACATTTCCTTTCCACTTATTTTGCTTCTGACTGGTGCACAGTTTGATGCTTGCTACATGTTTCTTCCTTTGATCAGCTTGCAATGACTTCATGTGCTGGTGAAATAAAAAACCAGTCCATTCTTTCCAAAGACCATGGCTATGTATGTGAATTAATAAACTGCAATTCACCTTCTAAAGAGGTATTTCTGCTGAGCCTTTGGACTCATTGAATCCTTGTGTTACTTTTAAAAGTGCTCCTTTATCCTCTAGCAAAATGTTTGATTTATGACATAGATACACTAGAACCTTCTAAGTTATTTTCCCAGATGCTTCATGAAAAACAAAGGCAAAGCAAGCTGCTATATGAAATGACATGGGATGTCAACATGCTATTAGTTTAGACTAGAGATGTACTCCCATGTGATTAAAACTGTACAGGGCTACAATTGACTTAAAGCTGATGGATAATTCACAAGAAAAAATGGGGAGGAGTGAGATATTCTTCATTATATGGCAATGCATTATTTATTTAATGCTAGATAACATGTTGTCCAGATTAAATATCATGGACATCTTTGACTCAATATTAGTTCAGTAACTGATGTATTACAACTGATCAGACTGCGGTAAGACAGTTTCAGAGTAAATTCAATGATCTACTGACAATTCAGGAGGGAGATGCAAGAACAAATTAACATTTTACAGACAGAAACATTGTATGTGATGCCTTATGGACAGAAACGTCAGTAGGAAACATGTTGCAACTTTCATGCAACATAAGCAAAATGTGATAATATTTGTCATTTGTAACTTACAGTGAGATCAAACCCAAAATAAAAACAGATTACCTTTGATTGCCAACAACAGATCTTAGGTTTACATGAAAGGCTAATGTCATATCATTTTCCACAGCTGGAATATCACTTGTCTCTTTAAGGTGATCCCCCACATCCGGCACATCTGTCAGTGGCAAGCAGTAGCAAATAGATTCATTCTACCCTCCTGAGAGCTGACACAGACTTTGCAGTGAATACTGATATACCATCCTCTTTCAAATCGATTAGAGCTAGGCTGCAGTGAACTACATGAAAGGGCAAAAATTAGGGCAAGACTAACAGCCCACACACAAGAAGGCCACTTCATTTAATTGCTACTCATACAAGTAAGAGGACAACTCTTGCTATGTACCAATTTTTATTGTCAAGAAAATGGTGACTCATACCTTGATCTTTAAGGACTTGTTTAGCAGTAGGCAGATTCGGAGAGTATCTACAAGAAAGGGATTTTTTTTATCGTAGACAGAAAGAGAATTGAATAAATATTTTAAATACCCACAGATAGTTTATGAATTCTGTGAGTTAATGACTGCTCAAAACACAGATGATGGAGAGAAAAAGCTATAGGCAAAGCCTGCCTTTCACTGCTTGCAAAACTCCTATTCAAAAAATACCCACAGAACACTTCAATTATTCTACTAGAACTTGAGTGTAAGTTATACATAGCTCTATTATTTCAACATTGAAATAATTGCTCTTAAACTGTTCATTGACTGTTGGATGGTTATAATTTGATGTGATGGTACTAATCATTGAATTTTGTATTTTTGTTTTTAATTTAGTTGCTTACATTTTTATGCCACCTTTCCTCCAAGGAACTCAGGGCCACATATATCCCCCTTCCATTTAATCTTTACAACATATCTTTGAGGTTGGTGAGAGAGAGAGATTGGCTCACTCAGTGCATTTCATGTCAGAGTGGGAATTTGAACCTGGTCCCTAGTCCTAGTCTGACACTAACCACTATCTCACACTGACACTCTAACCCAGGGGTGGGGAACCTCTGGCCTGTGGGTCTAATGAGGTCTGGCACAAGTTCCAGTTAGGCCCAGGAGCCCATTTTCCCCAAACTATGTCCACCTCTCCCACACCTGATGTTATATATGACATCAGGTGTGTGGCAGGTAAGGGCAAGGCTCCAAAGGAACAATCAGGAGCTTAATGTGAATTCCCAATTGCTCCTTTGCAAGCAGGGCTCACTGAGTTGATCAATCAGCTGATTGACACTGACAATGAGCCCCACTGAGATTGGCTGCACTAGGGAATTCCCCACTGAGAATTCCCCAGTGCAGCTGAGATGGCTTGCTGTCGGTGCTGATCAGCTGATGGGCACTTTTAGGAAGCTCCACTAGGATTGGCTGCACTAGGGAGGCTCCCCAGTAACTCATTCTGAGCTAGCCCCTTTGAAGGTGCACTTTCATTGACAACATGCTTTCTGTCTGTGTGGTTTGGATTCAAACTGTGCCTGCAGATGGACATTTTTCCTCTGCTGACAATAGCTTGAAATCCAAACTTTATGTACCAGGATTTTTTTTGCATGCAACTGTTCATCATGTTGAGCCACAGATTTTACCACATTGCTGCAAACCATTTCCTTAGAAATTGTATAGTGCAACAGAAAGATCTATGCCATGAGTTTCAGATTTAGTCTTCAAGTGTCCACTACACAGTAGTTGTCATGGGCAAATCAAGCCTAGGAAGAGAAGCAATTTTTAAAAAGTGTGCCTTAGGCAGGAATACCTAATACAGTCTGTGACAATGCATGGCTCTTTGGCAGCCATGAGAGTACTGGCTGGCCCTTCTTCACTGCTGTGTTGCTAGTCAATTATCTCTTATTATTTTATGAGTGGGGCCAATGGAAAATGTAACTCTCACCTCTGTATGGTCATAAGATAAGTCCTGCACAGGCATTCTTCCCATGCAATTAGATTCACATGAGGGAAGAACAATACATACTAGCTAGGTCTGCTTCATCTGTCATGTGCCTGACATTAGAAGGCATCTAACTGCAGCAGGGAACCTGCCTGGGCTGATGGGAGTTGGAGACCAACCTCTGAAGGACATCCATGTTGGCTACCTCTGGGTTAGAGCACTGGACAGAAGAGAGTGTACAGAGTTCTAATTTTTCTCATCATCCCCTGGCCACTGCTTGGACCCAGGGCAAATGTCTAGTACTTTAGAATGGTATGGATAGCCCTCCTTCACAACTAGGAGCATTTTGAGGTAATACTGTTCCTATATGCAGCTGAACACTAAGATCACATATTGAAATATTATTGAGGAAGGCATATTTTGCCCTTGGAAAGTTGCACAAGTGTACATTTGGACATCCACACTTGCAAACATAAAATGAAAAAACACAATCTAAACAACATAGATAATTCATATCAGAAACAGTTTTTAGCCAAAGTGATTTTGCTCTAATTCAGATGCAGAGCTTTCAAAAAGAATTAAATCAGTGACACTTGATAGCCACATCTGCCTGCAGGGCACACAGTCTGCTAAGGTGTGCACATGCATTATTCCCCTTTCAGATAGTTGGTGATTGTTTTATTTAAATGTATTTATTCTTAAACTTCTTTTGGCTAAATGAAAAAGTTCCAGGCAAAAGTCAAGGGACTGTTCCCATCTGCTCTGAGCTGTCTGGCCTCAGCTTTTCTGGCCAAAATTAACACATTCATACCTGGCAGTTGGTGCTTGCTTAAGATTCTGCAGCCATCCAACAGATTTTCACACATCATTTAACTAAACTAAAGAGCACTGTGGCACATAATTGAAAAGATGCTTACCCTGCAGGCATTCAGTCACCATTCTGTCTTTTTAATTCTCCTCTAAGCTTTAGAAAACCCAAAAGAGTTTGGGTGGCTGATACTTAAGAGCCAAACTAGACACGGTGGTGGCAAAACACATTCGTGTGAAGCTGGATCTGCTCCAGTGATGTGGGATGCTGGGAGGAAGTGCGAGGATTTGATTTGGAAAGCAAAAGAGACATATAGCAAAAGACAGCTGAACTCACTTTGGACCCATCACTTCCTCAGGCCCTGTCTGTTAAGGAGTTTCTTCCCAAAAACATTCGTTTTCAGCAGGGTTTGGCTAGAGAAAAAATGCTAAGAGTGGGGAAGAACAAGTGTGGTGGCGAAAATTTCTCCTGGATCGTTCGTTGTTGCTGTTGTTGTTTACCATTCTCCATCAATTACTAAGAAAAGAATAGAATTCAAAAATTATCAAAGAGGAGAGAACGTTTGATGAAATTTTTGTGGCAAGAGTCCAGATTTTTGTGTGTGTTTACCTCACTTTTGAGTGGTCAAGGCATGTTTGTGATGTAGGTATGAGGGGGGGAAGAGGAATTCAATTCAGTTCTCATATAAAGCCAAGTCTATCAAATTCACAATGAAACAATCTGAGAACTGAAACACAGCCATCTTTAAAATTCACACTCATCTGAATTCTGTGATGCAGTTCTCCAGTGTTTACAACAATGCATATATTAGGGAAAAGCATACATAAAAAATGAATACATCAGTGAAAATAACATACAAAACTGCATTATATTAGAAGAAATTGCGTGCAAAAATGTTACATTAGTCAAAACTACATACAAAAATGTTTTTATTAGGAGAAACTCACACTATAACACCAAAGAATTTTCATGAGGATATTGCAAATTGCAGCAGAAATGTGGAGAACTAAATTTAGTCAATAGTCCAGTAGTTCATTTATATATATACCGCATTTCCACAAATAGTCTGTGCTTAAAGCGGTTTACATAAACAGTCCAAATCTTGTAGCACAATACATAATAAAAAGAACAATCACTATAACACTAAAAAAAATCATATAATATATATCAAAATGTAAACAAGCATAAAGATCAACAATAAAGCTCCAGCCAAAATATCCAGAAGCACTCCCCAAAGCTGATATAACAATCTCTTCTATCCCCCCCCCTTCTGCATCAGCCCAAAAGGCAAGAAAATCTTCTGGCAGCAACTCCCTTATGAAGGCTCCTAGGGCTGGAGGGTGGGGCAAAGCAGGTGGAAACAGCCATCCCCTGATGTCTATCACAGAGTCTCTCTCCCCTCATCTTCCTATTTAAGATAGGAAAAATGAGAAACCGAGAGAACCAAAATTGGCAGGTCCTTGCATCGCTATTTGTGAGCTTTCTTTCATTCTACAAATCATCTCACCAGTGGTCTGCACTCTGTAGGTTTCCCAGGTCCCTGTGCTAAGTCTAAGACAAGACACCACAAGGTAACTTCCCAGGGGGCTTTTATTAGTAAGTGTGGTCAGCCAGGGAAGCTATGGAGTGTTGGAGAAATGCTTACTGAAAAGAGAAATGTATGCACCACCCTTGGCCACCTCACAATCATAAGGTAAGAGGGAACCCTCGCAACCACTGACATTCTAAAGTGCCCTGAGAATGCAATAGAGCTACAGTTCTCAGAAAGGTTTAACAGTCAATCTCTCCTCACAGGGAATGCTGGGAGTTGGAGCTCTGTAAGGGGAATAGGGATTTCCTAACAACTCTTAGCATCCTTAACAAACTACAGTTCCCAGGATTCTTTGGGAGGAGCAAGGACTCTTTAAAGTGGCACATACAGAAGGAGCCTGTGGCAGAAAAATGGGAGCCTCTTTTGCAAAAGAAATTTTTTGAGAAATTGAAGGACAGATTTAGGCACAGCACTAGGGAAGGCTGTGGTCAGGTAAATCATGAGCGGGAGAGGGTTTAATCCCCACCCGTCCATGCAGATATTTCAATGGTAAAATTGCATTCCTATATGACTGGGGCACTCTGGATTTAAACACATAGTCGTGGATCCAAAGAGAAGTTGACTTTAGAATGTTCACAGAATTAAAGTTTCCCCTTTCCCCACAGTCAAAAAGCCTCTCCAGAGCAATGTGGAGTGGGACACAGGGGTTTATAGCTCCCTATACTCCATCCCACATGATTCAAGAGAGGGGCATCCAGATGTAGGTGGCTACAGTGGGTGTGGAGGGGGCAGGAAACTTTCCTCCCATGAACTTTCATAAATAAACTTATCCACAGTCACCAGCACATCTAGTTTAGCCTTAAAAATCCACATATCTCACATGTAATGTGCAGATGCTGAAAAATCTCAAGTGTTCTACACAGAAGCAGCACTTTCAATTCTTTTGTGAGACTACAGCAGGCTCTAGAAAATATATCTAATATGTCTTGTTATTCTCGTCTTTCTGGAACTTCTGATTTGCCGTGTCTTTGGTGTCTGCCTTTGGTAAATTAGTGTTGCAATACTGACCTAAAGAAGGGAGTGCTGTCCAGAGACCATGCTGCAATCTGCATATATGCAGAGATTAACTAGGTGCTGACTGAAATGGCATGAAGCTAAAGCACACAATTTCCAGCACTTGAAGAGTCATGAGAAAATGGCACAACAACATATAAGGACTATCTTCTGCTGGCAAGATAAGGAAGCAATATTATACAGCCACAAGAGTGGCTGTATACTATAGTCAGCATGGATTTTTCACATTCTGCAATGTTAAATTAAAAATACCCCCATGCCATTCTGATGCTTTCCACAAGTTCATTTCAAAACAAAACCTTAGAAAAGTTATAGTCCTGACCTCAGAAACTCTTGCTTAACAACCTTCTGAATTTTCATGGTGATACACAAAACAGTCAGAGAGAATCAAGAGTTCAAAATGTAAAAAGAGAGAGAGAAAAACCAGACCGCTTTTGGACTTCTTTCTGTCAGAGTGCTCCTAATCTGTTGAAATTAATTAAAAATCAGTCATGTTCACAGAGTACCTGTAATCCTATTACCGACCTTGCCCCATACTCTGACCTTCATCTTCTTCAGTTTAAAAGTAAAAGAAAAAGCCTGGCTGATTTTTAATTAATTTAAGAAATTTAGCATTGAACTCAATGATAAGGCTGGGCATGCTCAGTAAGAACCAACTGTCAGTGTTCTAAAAGCCAGACTCATAGCTGCTGGGCTTGGCTAATCAGGGGGCCACACCCACACCAGACCTTTATTTCACTTTAAACAGGCATGACTTCCCCCAAAGAATCCTGGGAAGTGTAGTTTGTGAAGGGTGCTGAGAGGAGACTCCTATTCCCCTGACAGAGCTCCAGTGGCCAGAGTGGTTTAACAGTCAGCCACTTTGACTGAAGCTCTGTGAGGGGAACAGGACATCTCCTAGCAGCCCTTAGCACCCTTCACTAACTACACTTCAGAGATTCTTTGGGAGAAGCCATGACCTTCTAAACTGAAATAAAGGTTTGGTGTGGATGTAGTCAGGGACAGCTTTGGTTTAAATTTGGGTGGGAGGATACATGTGCCTGCTATAGAATAAAAAGGAGGGGAAAACCCTGAAAAAGAATGATACTGTTCACAATGTTTTCCTTTTGGAAAGGAAAGGGGCTTCCCCTCTGCCCAGTGCCCACCCATCCAATGTCCTCCCATCCCCTTCCTGCCCCCCTCCTGCCCTCCCTGCCCCTTCCTCAGGTCAGTCTCACCTATCCTAAGCATGATTGCACAGGACTAAATTCCACTGAATTCAAAAAGCATGCAAATGGTCAAACCTGCCCTCTCCTCCTCCTCCTCCTCCCTCCTATCCCCTCCCTCTTGCTCCTTCTCTCCCCCTTCCTTCACCCCTCCCTTTCCCTCCCCCTCCCATTCCCTCCCCCTTCCTTCATGCCTCCCCCTTCCTTCCCATCCCCACTCCCCTTCCAATCCCCTCCACTTGCCTCCACTCACCACTCACTATATGCTCAGAGACACATTACCAAATTTTTCCAAGCTACACAGGAAGCAGATTGGACTTTGAAAGACCAAGCCAAATTGTGTTTGCATTTTGACAAATTTGTAGGGCAGTCCAATATCTCAGAGAGGAGATCAGGTCTCCTGCTCCCCTGGTGCCGTCACTATAGCTGCCCAATTTCCCTGTTTTTAAAAGTTTGATAGAAATATCTGTTGGCTATAAGTACATTCTTAAACCGCAAGGTTTTGTGCCTATTCGTGAATTAAATGAAGTTCCTTGAAACGAGAGGAAGAGATATGTCAATATACACATCAGGCAAATGATATTCCGTCATCAACTCTGGCTAAGGTATTTTCTTTGAATATTAAATGTATTAGAGAATATGGCTGATTGTGACTTTAACCATTTTTCTATCTCAGTTTAACTTGGACATGATCCAGGAGATCATATTGATTTCCAGTTTGAAGGGTTTAAAAGTTACTCCATCCTACAGTAGAGTGAATGCAAAAAAGAACCACTATTAAGGGGCCTTCTTGCTCTCATTGTTTGCACTCTGTAAAACATGTTTTGATGTCCATTATACAAACCCCTCATGTGCTTATCTTTATACAGGTGTCTATTGCACCAGAAAGAAATGATGTATCTTGCCCCAACAGATACACCCCATGTTCACAGTAGGAAACATGCTGAAGTGCACTCTGGTCCACAATGGTACCTGTTAATAATGTGTACCTGCAGAGTTCTGAAGTACCCTGCCCCTGTATATTGCAGGTATATTGTTGCAAAAGAGCATCATATTCTTCAAACAAGTGCCAGCAGGACGATACTCTAATATGGGTCTGCATATTGCAGTATTCTGCAACAGATACCTACTTTCAACATCATATATGTTTTAGGGCTCCTCCAGACAACTTATTTATTGAGTATTCATCCTGAGTTGCTTGCTTATGGCGAGATTATATTGTATCCTTACTGCACGCCTGTGAAACATGGACCATTTATAAATGCCACTCCCAACTTCTTGTAAGGTTCCACCAAAGCTGTCTCTGGAAAATTCTGCAAATTACTTGGGAAGATAGACGGACTAATGTTATTGTTTTGGAAGAAGCAAAGACGACCAGTGTTAAAACAATGATCCTTCAGCATCAGCTTCGCTGGACTGGACATGTTTGAATGCCTGATTAGTCTTCCAAAGCACTTACTTTACTCCCAATTTAAGGATGGAAAATGG
This sequence comes from Rhineura floridana, assembly GCF_030035675.1. Lineage (NCBI taxonomy): Eukaryota > Metazoa > Chordata > Lepidosauria > Squamata > Rhineuridae > Rhineura > Rhineura floridana. The sequence continues at coordinate 71,023,525 of NC_084488.1, read as the reverse complement.
AATATTGGTAGACAGCAAAAGAGGTTTAAACATGTTCTTAAAGATAATCTAAAACAATGTAACATGAGCATCGAGAACTGGGAAGTTTTTGCCCATGAGCCAATTGGAGGTCGACTATTATCAAAGGTTCTATGGACTTTGAAGAAGCACGAGTACAGGGCGAAAGGGACAAATGAGCTAAGTGGAAGGCACATCAAGCAAATCCTCATCGCAACTGTCTTCCATCTGGAAACCTATATCCTCACTGAGGGAGGCTGTGTGGATCTAGGATTGGCCTCCACAGTCATTTACAAACCCATTGTTAAAGACCTTATCTTGGAATCTTACTCAGTCACAAGTGATCACCAATGAATGAATGAATGAAATGAATAAATGTTTTAGAGCTCCTCCAGACAACTTATTTATTGAGCATTCATCCTGAGTTGCTTGCTTATGTGGAGATTAGATTGTATCCAGTCCTTATTGAGCATTTGTTCTGATTTGTTTGCTGTGTGGCTATACAACAAGAAGCATTTATCCTGTATGCATCCTGATTTGCATGATGTGTGTTTTCACATCTTCCTATTAATCATTGTTTGTACGTCCCACATTTTCTAATACATTTTCCCATCACTTTTCAAACTACAAGAAGTCTAATTCTTATTTAAAGTGGGTTTGTTGTGCCAGGATGACAAGCATTTTAATAGACTTTAAATGTGCAAACCTAAATTTTTGGTATATGCCTGAATCCCTCCCACAAAATAGTAACAGTCAGGAGGCACCCTTAATATTTCTCCCAATTAAGATAGGGTTGTAGTAAATGAAGTCCTACTCAGGGTACAGCCATTTAAATTAACCAAAATTAGTCATGTCTATTAACTTCAATGGGTCTACTCTGAGTAGGGCTAGCATTGAATACCACCCATAGCATTGACTTAGCTGGGACTGAAATGACTGTATTTGTAGCTTCCATGCATGCAACATCTAAGCCCACCACCACCACCACTCTGCCCCTGAAGAATACTTTTCCATGCTGAATATCGGCCAGGTTCCAAGTGTCCAACTGGAATCACTTTTGCATGTACATGAGGACCTAAGAAGAGCCCTATGGATCAGATTAAAGGCCCAGCTACTCCAACATTCTCTTCCCACCACAGTGGCCAACCAGATGTCTACATGAAGGCCACAGAAAAGACATCAGCACAATAGCACTCTTCCACTCATGTTCCCCAGGACTGCCTCTGCTACTGTTTTTAATAATCAAAGCTACTACCTCTTGATAACTACACAATACCAAACTTCTTGAATCATCTCCAGGTAAACGGGCTATAGCTGCAAAAAGCACTTTAATTGGCACCTTCAAGAGTAGACCTTGCAGAGTGCAGAATCAAAACTTAATTCTAAATAACTGGCTTTTAGAAAATTATGCATTAGCTCCAAGTATGAATATGCAGGGAGAAAATCCCATATTTTGAAGATGTCATCTAATGTTCCTGTACCTCTAAACCCAAATTATGGTGGAATGTTTGAATTGCTACCAAGTTGAAGAAGTGTAAGTGTAGTATTCAGAACTTTACTGCAGTTATCACCACTTATTATTAATCTGAGTTCCTGAAACAGTCAGTATGTAGATAATTCATTAACTTTACTGGCAAAATAGTATGAACCTTTATGAGTGGTTCAGAAGTGATTTCCCTTTCTTTTTATTTTGTGAGACGGCATTGCCGGGACTGAGGGAGGAAAAATGAAGGAAGCTCTGCAGGCAGAAAAATGTTTCTGACATGCATAGCAGCACCTCACTACAAATGTCACATTTTCAGCCTTTTCACAAATTGTATGTGAAAATGCGTTAAAATTAAAGACTTGAAAGCGATAATAACATATTTGTGTTTACTGTCGAGCTATAATCTTTATTTTATCTTTGGAAGGGGAGATGAAGAAAATGAAAGCTCAGAAAAAGAAGAAAATGTTGGCAGTAGGAAGGCTGGATGTACACATATGATACACATAGTTGCTATGGAAAAACAGCTGCCTTATACCAAATGAGACCATTGACCATCTAGTCCAGTATTGTGTACACGAGGGATAGCCAATGTGGTGCCCTCCAGATGTTGCAGAACTCCAACTATGATCTTCCCTGACTATTAGCCATACTGGCTGGGGCTAATGGGCATTTTAACAGCTGGAGGGCACCATATTGGCTACTGCTGCCCTACACCAACTGGCAGTAGCTCTTCAGGATTTCAGACAAGGATCTTTCCTAGCCCTACCTAGAGAGGATTGAACCTGGGACCTTCTGCATGCAAAGCAGATGCTCTACCACTAAGCCATCCCCCTTTCCCAATTTTCAACCACAAAATGTGGTGATGACCACAACTGGGTTAAAGGGGCATTAGACAAATGCATGGATGATAAGTTTATCAGCGGCTACTAGTCATAATATCTATGTTCTATCTCCAGCATGCCTCTGAATATCAGTCACTCAGGAAAAGCAAAAGATCTCATGTCGTGATTGTTGGTTTCCCAGTGCCATCTAGTTGGTCCCTCTGGGAAACAAAGCAATCTTGACCACATGGATCTCACACCCCATTTTTACTGTAGTCCATGGCATGGCTGATGTCAAAGGTTGTCTGGATCAGGATGATATTTATAATTGCCAAGCAGGCTGATAGCAGTGTAAGTCTCCACAATGGGATCCTCCTCAGTGCAAATATACGTACACAATCTCATTCAGGTGATATTTTGCAGTGTTTTATTATTTATTTTTATTTATTATTTATTATTCAATTTATATACCGCCCTTAGCGAAATAGCTCTCAGGGCGGTGAACAAACAAAATAAAATACAATATATCATAATAAAAATACAAAAACATATACAAACAAACAACGAAAAGCACAGCAAAAACAAAATAAATACTACAAAAATTAAAATACAGATTAAAAGATTTAAAAAGTTAAGAAGATTAAAATGCCTGAGAGCATAAAAAGGTCTTTACCTGGCGCCGAAAAGATGGAAGTATAGGCGCCAGGCGTACCTCTTCGGGGAGGCTGTTCCACAACTCAGGGGCCACCACAGAAAAGGCCCTAGATCTCGTAACCACCCTCCGGGCTTCCCGATGGGTTGGTACCCGGAGGAGGGCCTTAGATTCTGAACGAAGTGAACGGGTAGGTTCATAGCGAGAGAGGCGTTCCACAAGGTATTGAGGTCCCACGCCGTGTAAGGCTTTATAGGTCAAAACCAGCACCTTGAATCTCGCCCGGAAGCAAATAGGAAGCCAGTGCAGACGCGCCAGGACAGGTGTTATATGCGAAGACCGACTGGTCCTCGTCAATAATCTGGCAGCTGCGTTCTGCACCAGCTGAAGCTTCCGAACTGTCTTCAAGGGCAGCCCTACGTAGAGCGCATTACAGTAATCCAATCTTGAAGTTACCAGAGCGTGGACAATGGAGGCGAGGTCGTCCCTGTCCAGATAGGGGCGTAGTTGGGCTACCAGACGAAGATGGTAAAACGCATTCCGTGCCACCGAGGCCACTTGGGCCTCGAGAGACAAGGAAGAGTCGAGAAGAACCCCCAAACTACTTACCTGTTCTTTCAGGGGGAGTGTAACCCCATCCAGAATATGTACACTATGTATTAATATGTATTGATAACATAGAGGGGGAGAAGGATACAAATGAACTGAAGAAATAGAAACCCATGGCAAACTACACTCCTTCCAATTCTGGAATTAATTTTAAATTTTCTTCTGGAGGACAAAAGAATGTAGGGTAGAAAGAAGCAGACAAATGATTAAGAAATGCCTTATTTTTAAGTGTTGCTTCTAATTATTTCACAATCAATTTAAGAAATAATGAACGCAGTGCAATGATTAGTGCAGCAGCAGATACTCCATCACCAAAGGAAAAAATATTTCCCAGGAGCAGGGCTTTGCCCAATGAAACAATGGCATAAATAGGTCAAAGTATGATTATTCTTCTCTTCCACCTGTAGTGTCAGAAGAAAATCTTTATTATGGCAATTAATGTACTATATGTTAAGACAAAGAAGTAGGGATATAGATCCACATTCATAGGTTTGTAGTATAACCAGACTGTGGAATGCAGTAATGTAGATAAATAATCTAACCATGGCACAACTTGGATGCTGGCCTTTGGAACTTCAGGAAACACTATTGTTGTCTTTAAGAGGGCCTATAAGAACTGAGCACACCTTCTTTAATAAAATATTGCTCTTTCTGTAGCAGCTTTTTACACCCTTCTATGAGGATGGCTAGGGAGGCTGGTGTAGACATCCCTTCCAGATTCCAATCCATAAAATGGAGACAACTTGCTGTGCTCTTGTCAAACCATGAAATAGCTGGCATATAGCTAAATACCACCTACCCACGTTTATTTTATTTAGAAGACTATTTATAAACTGCCAACTCAAACATAAAGGAGGTATGCAATAACATTACAAAGTCATTTATAATTTGGGCCCACTTGTAGGCCCACCTGAGGTAGAGCTGGTTCTGTTCTTAATTTTGTACATCTGTAATTTAACAATATTTCTAGTCTAGTATATATTTTAGAAAGTCTTTTTGGTTACAATTCATTTAGACATCTCTTAAGATATCATAACCAAATTTCACATAATAGTTCCTGAGATTAAGAAGCAGATCTATGTCTATGTTTGGACACAATTGGACACCTTTTTGAATCAAGATGGCAGACCAAACCTTTCAAAACTGCACTAATGGTAACCAAAGTTTGGGGACTACTGTTCTAGCCAGCATGGCTTCTGCAAGGGAAAGTCCTGTCTCAGTAACCTATTAGAATTCTTTGAGAGTGTCAACAAGCATATAGATAGAGGTGATCCAGTGGACATAGTGTACTTAGACTTTCAAAAAGCGTTTGACAAGGTACCTCACCAAAGGCTTCTGAGGAAGCTTAGCAGTCATGGAATAAGAGGAGAGGTCCTCTTGTGGATAAGGAATTGGTTAAGAAGCAGAAAGCAGAGAGTAGGAATAAATGGACAGTTCTCCCAATGGAGGGCTGTAGAAAGTGGAGTCCCTCAAGGATCGGTATTGGGACCTGTACTTTTCAACTTGTTCATTAATGACCTAGAATTAGGAGTGAGCAGTGAAGTGGCCAAGTTTGCTGACGACACTAAATTGTTCAGGGTTGTTAAAACAAAAAGGGATTGCGAAGAGCTCCAAAAAGACCTCTCCAAACTGAGTGAATGGGCGGAAAAATGGCAAATGCAATTCAATATAAACAAGTGTAAAATTATGCATATTGGAGCAAAAAATCTGAATTTCACATATACGCTCATGGGGTCTGAACTGGCGGTGACCGACCATGAGAGAGACCTCGGGGTTGTAGTGGACAGCACGATGAAAATGTCGACCCAGTGTGCGGCAGCTGTGAAAAAGGCAAATTCCATGCTAGCAATAATTAGGAAAGGTATTGAAAATAAAACAGCCGATATCATAATGCCATTGTATAAATCTATGGTGCGGCCGCATTTGGAATACTGTGTACAGTTCTGGTCGCCTCATCTCAAAAAGGATATTATAGAGTTGGAAAAGGTTCAGAAGAGGGCAACCAGAATGATCAAGGGGATGGAGCGACTCCCTTACGAGGAAAGGTTGCAGCATTTGGGGCTTTTTAGTTTAGAGAAAAGGCGGGTCAGAGGAGACATGATAGAAGTGTATAAAATTATGCATGGCATTGAGAAAGTGGATAGAGAAAAGTTCTTCTCCCTCTCTCATAATACTAGAACTCGTGGACATTCAAAGAAGCTGAATGTTGGAAGATTCAGGACAGACAAAAGGAAGTACTTCTTTACTCAGCGCATAGTTAAACTATGGAATTTGCTCCCACAAGATGCAGTAATGGCCACCAGCTTGGATGGCTTTAAAAGAAGATTAGACAAATTCATGGAGGACAGGGCTATCAATGGCTACTAGCCATGATGGCTGTGCTGTGCCACCCTAGTCAGAGGCAGCATGCTTCTGAAAACCAGTTGCCGGAAGCCTCAGGAGGGGAGAGTGTTCTTGCACCCGGGTCCTGCTTGCGGGCTTCCCCCAGGCACCTGGTTGGCCACTGTGAGAACAGGATGCTGGACTAGATGGGCCACTGGCCTGATCCAGCAGGCTCTTCTTATGTTCTTATGTTCTTACTTTCTTTCTTCCCATATCCAGCTCTATAGCAATACTGTTCCTGATCAATGACACACACACACATTGAACTGGAAAGTAAAAAGGTAAAGGGTAAGATTCTGTCTTGCCTAACAACAGTGTGAACCTTCTGTAACACATTAATGTTTCATACTCAGCTATGGTAAAAAGTTACTGAATCAACACACAAGTCTTTGCTAACAGTTCGGCAGCTGTAAGCAGTTATATATTTTATTGTGCCACTGTTTTTAGCATTTCGCAGTAATATATACAACTAGATTGTGCCATTTCCATAACCTCTATAGTATTTGAATGAATTAACATAAATAAGTCAGGGTAAGAGAAGGGAAAGTGTAATCTCATTAAGCAATGTGTCTCTATCCTATGATCAGTTAAAATATTATTTGCTAAACTATAGAACAATGAGCAGAAATTGCAGAAAGTAATTAAGTGAACATTGTTCTAAAGCAGTGGTTCCAAATCTTTATGTGTATGGGATTCCCTTTGTAAGATCAAAAAATTTCATGACTCCCCCATGCTAATTGTAATTTTAGTCGCTGTTAATTGAAAAAATGGTGTGTGGCAAAATCATATCTCCAAATATCCCTTTCCATTTAAAGTTCCCTGAAGACAGGGAGGTGTTGCTTTCTTTTCTTAATGCAAAGATCCAATCAAATTGGGATCCCCTCCGCTCCCCACACATAGTCTGAAGTTGTACAGTCCTGTCTCCCAACACTAGTGGGTTACAATGTTGGACTAAGAACCAGGTTCAAATCCCTATCCAGTCATGAAGCCCACTGGGTGACCTTGGACCAAACACAGTCTCTCAGCCTGGCCTATCTCACAGGCTTGGTGTAAGGATAAAATGGATGGGGGGGAACCATGTGCACCACCTAGAGCAACTTGGAGGAAAGGTGGGCTAGAAATGCAATAATAAATAAAGAAATACATTTATGCTGCAATACCAGAATCCCAACCTCAGCCAACTTGCTGAGCTTTTTTTTCTTTTTTCTTTTTAATAATAATTAAGAAGCAGCAATGTGTTGGTGATGGAAATGCTAGATTGTCCACTGCAGACAACAAGGTGCACAGATTGAGGAGGGGGGTTAGTGCTTTTAGGCCTTGGGATGATCATCAGAACTGATGGCTTAGTTAGCATGCACTTGGGGAATGAAAGCAGAGCAGAAGACAGATCAGTGCATGCACATGAACAAACATACCTGCCCCTACTGCAAGCATCTACAGTCATGCATGCATTTGGGCATGTGGGAGGGGGGAAAGCCCTCAACTGCTGCAGCATCTTGAAGAGAGAGATTGAGGGGCGGAGTGTAGATGGAGGAAAGAAGGGACGCTGGCACACACACGTAGCCTCAGAAATGGAGGGTGAGCAAGTCCTGTGCTTCCTTGTGGCTTCTTAGCTCTGTCTGGGCTGAAAGCAAGATCTGGGTGGCCTCACAAATAAGAATAATTTTTAAAAGGAGGTGCTTCTACAGCAAAGCAGGAGCCAAGAAAGGCAGGCAGGCTGGCTGCCAGGAAGGAACAGAGAAAAGAGCCTTTCCTTGCAGCCTTGCTTCTTTTTGCTTCACAAAAAGCCCTCTCCTTTTGTTCTGAGTAAGGGCATCATCATCAGTGGCAGTGTGAGGAGACAGGAGTCAGCAATAGTAATCCCCTCTTCTTCCTGGTAGCTCCACCCTCAGCCTCCTTTGGCATCTGCCGCACGTTTTTTAGGCAGCCACCTGCCCTCGGCATGCCCAAAAGACACCCTGCCGCTTCAGCAAAAAGTCCTCCCCTCTTTTCTGGAGCAAGGGGGAGGTGTTGTCTGAAGCAGCAGTGTGGAGCAGACAGTGTCCAGGGAGGGAAGACTTAAAAAAAGAAATCCAGAAAATCTGGCTGAAAACCAGACATCCGGTAACCCTACTTGCTATCATGCTGCCATCAGGACTTTAATCTATTCCTAAATTAAATTAATTTTATCTAGGTGGTGGTTTTATAGCTAAGAACAAAAAACAAAATGGCTAACAGTTTCAATCCTTCTCAGTATGTATGTATTTTCAATTTGTTTTTATCTTTGTTGCAATCTGCCCTAAGAACTTAGTTATAGGTTGGGTATATAAATGTTTTAAATCAATAAATTCTAGGTACACACTCTCAGTTCACAGTGTACAATAATGAAGTCCAACTCTCTCCCAGAAAAGTGAGTATACACTCCAAAACATATCCCAAATCTTCTGCAGTATACAGGGATTTTGTGGCAGATACAGAGATGTTCCTGGGGAGATAGTAATGTGAAAAGTTTGAAGACAGAAAGCTTGAAAACCTCAGTGACATACCATTGAATATCAGCTGGCTGACCTTACAGATACTAAATTGCCAACTATCAAATATGGTAAAATATCCACTGTCAGGTATAAAATGTTAAAGCCAAGTATGGTTGAGTGTTAAATAAAACATATGATCCCAGGTTGTTGTTTGAAGGCAACAAAGGCCAACACCTTGCTAAAGCCAAGTAGATCTAGGTCTAGTCAGTGCCTGGGTGGGAGATCTGTTGTGAAGGAGGAGATGTATTGTGACGGTATTATCACATTGTCCAACATGCATTCAAAGAGCAGTGATGGAACACCATACAGAAACTTTAGCTTGTCTCTCAAAGGCAAAGAAAAATCAGAACTCTATTCATAGTCCTATGTTATTTGTGGTGAGTTGCAGGCTGAATGATGGATATGGTCAAATCAATGAAGACAATTTGAAGCTTTCCTGACCAGTAGCTTCTGATTCCACCCCAATGACCAAGCCTCTCTTATTGCTGGGCTCCTTGGGCCAAGCTCGGGGTGTAGAATGTGAAGTTGCTCTTATGGGGCCAGTGGAGAGTTCCTGGACAGGAAAGAGAAGCTATGTTGAATTGGCTGGCAGGCTGAAGATTAACTATTTCAGAAATAATATGTGAAGGGAAGTTGAGAGACATGGGGATTCTGAAGTCTGAGTTAAAGGAAATTGAAGCACTGATGAGGGTTTCAGGAGAAATTAGGTAATCATAACTGTCTGTGCAAACAGTGCTATAGAGGTGACAATAAACAGTGAAGCAGACATAGGAAACATATTTCTACTACATTCCAGACAGAACAGCTGTTTTAATACTTGCCTTATAATGTAAGTAAGTTGAACGCTGCTGCATTGACCTTGACTTGTCTTGGGAATGCATGTGAATACGACACAGAAGCAAGCTGGCTATATCCTGATGATGCTTAGTTTAAGACATAACTTTTCATTTGAGAACAAATTGCATCCTATACTTGATCATGAATAATCATCACACGTTTACTTAGAGCACAATCCAGCCAACGTTAAGCACTGTTAGGTTCCATATGTGTCAGTGGTATTGGCTTTGGTCTTAGTTTACATAAAAATTGATTGATTGATTGATTGATTGAAACTTTATTTTTACCCCACCCTTTTTCCAAACTGGAACTCAGGGTGGCTTACAAATAGAACTACATGTAGTTAAAAACATAGAAAAACATACAATTAAAATACAATTAAACTATGCACAACCTTAAAACCTTAAAAGGCACTTAAAAATCTAAAAACAATTTAAAATAATATAAATAATAATATAAAACAATAAAACAAGCCCAATACTAAACACCTTTTATCCCCAAAGCCTGTCGGAATAAAAAAGTCTTTACTTGCCAAGGGAAGGATGGCAAGGAGGGGGCCATTCGTGCCTCCCTAGGAAGGGGGTTCCTGAACCTAGGAGCAGCTGCCGAGAAGGCCCTATCTCGCGTCCCCACCAATCGCACTTGCGAGGGTGCTGGGACTGAGAGAAAGGCCTCTCCTGAAGATCTCAGGGCTCGGGCAGGCTCGTATAGGGAGATGCGGTCTGACAAATAGCCTGGACCTGTGCTGTATAGGGCTTTAAAGGTCAAAACCAGCACTTTGAATTGTGACCGGAAACAAACTGGCAGCCAGTGGAGCTGTTGTAACAAGGGAGTTGTATGGTCCCTGTAACCAGCCCCTGTTAACACTCTGGCTGCAGCTCTGTGTACCAGTTTAAGTTTCCGAACAGTCTTCAAAGGCAGCGCCACGTAGAGCACGTTACAATAGTCTAAACAGGATGTAACTAAGGCATACATCACCACAGTCAAATCAGGCAATTCCAGGAACGGGCGCAGCTGGCACACTAGCCTTAAATGGGCAAAGGCACTCCTGGCCATGGCCAAGACCTGGGCCTCCAAGTTCAGAGCTGAGTCCAGGAGCACACACAAACTGCGAACCTGTGTCTTCAGGGGGAGTGTAACCCCATCGAGCACAGGCTGAATCCCTATTCCCTGATCTGCCCTTCGACTGACCAGGAGCACCTCTGTCTTGTCTGGATTTAGTTTCAATTTGTTCACCCTCATCCAGTCCATCACTGATGCCAGACACTGGTTCAGGACCAGGACAGCTTCCTTGGCTTTAGGTGGAAAGGAGAAATAGAGTTGGGTGTCATCCGCATACTGATGGCACCGAACCCCAAACCCCCGGACAACCTCTCCCAGCGGTTTCATATAGATGTTAAATAACATGAGGGACAAAACTGAACCCCGAGGGACCCCATAGGTCAACGGCCAAGGAGTCGAACAGGAGTCCCCCAGCACCACCTTCTGAGTTTGTCCCTCCAGAAAGGAATGGAGCCATCATAACACGGTGCCCCCAAGTCCCATCCCAGCAAGGCGGTCCAGAAGGATACCATGGTCAATGGTATCGAAAGCCGCTGAGAGGTCCAGTAGAACTAACAGGGACACACTCCCCCTGTCCAGCTCTCTGCGAAGGTCATCCACCAAGGCTACCAAAGCTGTCTCTGTCCCATAACCAGGCCTGAAACCAGACTGAAATGGATCCAGATAATCCGTTTCATCAGCGGCATCACTAGCGGGAGTGTGGGGGGGTGCGGACCTCCAGTGCGTGCCCTCCCAGGGGCATGCACAAGGTGGCTGGGCACGCGCGCATTCACTCGAGGCCAGCCACCCTGTCCATGCCCCTGGGAGGGCACGCGCTGGAGGGGCACCCAGACGGAGAAGGCCTGGGAATGCCGGCGCGCCTCCCTCGCCTCGCAGACACTGCTCCCGGTCTCGCCCGCCCACCGCCTCCAAGGAGGAGTTGGAGCAGCCTTGCCGGGCAACGGCACAGGGCAGGGCGGCTCTGGGTGTCACCCCCCTCATGGTGACACCCGGGTGCGGGCAGCACCCTCCGCACCCCAGTAGTGACGCCCCTGCATTTCATCCAAGAATCTCTGGAGCTGGGCGGCCACCACACACTCTATTACCTTGCCCAAAAATGGAATGTTGGAGACTGGCCGATAATTTCCCATTATGGAGGGATCCAGGGAGGGCTTTTTCAACAAAGGTCGCACAACTGCCTCTTTTAGGCACGATGGAATTCTGCCTTGTTGTAAAGAGGCATTAACTACTCCCCTCACCCACTAGGCCAGTCCCCCTCTGGCACTTTTGATGAGCCAGGAAGGGCAAGGATCCAGCGGACATGTGGTGGCTCTCACCTCTCCAAGGATCTTGTCCACATCCTCGGGCTGTACAAATTGAAAGGAATCCATTATTATTGGACAAGCAGGAGCCAAAGTTACATCCCCTGAGACTGTATCAATTTTAGTGTCCAAGTCAGAGAGAAACTGAGCGACTTTATCTGCAAAGTGCCGTGCAAATTCTTGACAGCGGGCTGTTGAGTGGTCTATATTACCCTCCTGGGGGCCAGAGTTTAAAAGACCCCTGACCACTCGAAACACAATCTAAACACAATCTAAACACAAAATGAACTTTTAAAAACTGTGTTCTTACTTCTCTCCCACCGAAATGATAAATGGGACTGATGGAGGTACTGCACAAAGGTTAAACTCATCATCTTAATTGTTTCTGGAAGATGCAGATATTGGAGCAACACCATAATATGCTCCTCCAATTTTTCTCCAGTTAAGAAGAAGTACACCAAGTGAGGTTTCTATTCAGTCTGAATCTGCCAGTGTTCGAAAGCAGCTCCATATAGAATTTATTTCAGTAAACTAGCCTGCCGGTAATGAAGCAATGGATGATCTTTCCAAGATCTATATTTTTGGAATGGACAGGACTTATGCATGGTGTGAAGAAAGCGGATAGATTAACCTTTTCCCCCTCCCTCATAACACTAGAACTGGGGAACATCAAATGCAACCAAATGTTGGAAGACTGAGGACAGACAAAATAAAGTACTTCTTTATACAGCACAGAGTTAAGCTATGAAATTAACTCCTGCAGAACACAGTGATGGCCACCAATTTAAATTGATTGATTGGTTGATTGATTGATTGATTGATTGATTGATTGATTGTATTTATATACCGCCCCATAGCCAAAGCTCTCTGGGCGGTTTACAGTAACTAAAAACATTACAAACAAATATACAAATTTAAAACACATCTTCTAAAAACAACTTAAAACACAATTTAAAATTTTTTAAACAATTTAAAAACACATGCTAAAATGCCTTCTTTAAAAGAAGATTAGACAAATTTATAGAGGATAAGGCTATCAGTGGCTATTAGCCATGATGGCTGGGTTCTGCCTCCACATTCGGAGGCAGTATGCTTCTGAATACAAGTTGCTGGGAATTGCAGGAGAGGAGATTGCTGTTGCACTCAGGTCCTGCTTGTAGGCTTCCTACAAGCATCCAGTTGGTCACTGTGAGACAGCATGCTGGACTAGATAGGGCATTGGCCTGGTCCAGCAGGCTCTTCTATGTTCTTACGCAGAGACATTCCTTCTCCGCCCCCTCCATTAAAGGGGGCTTTAATCCTGCTGCTGCTACTTGCCAAATACCTTCCCTGGAAGGAAGGCTCCTGAAAAGCAACACCTCGCAGCACTGAAGCCCCTGTGTGTAAAGACTTCCCTCTCCCTACTGATTAAGAGCAGGGGCTTCAATGCTGCGGGGTGCTGCTTTTCAAGAACCTTCACCATAGGGAAGGTTCTTAAAAAGCAACACCTTGAAGCATCAAAAACACTTGTGGGCTATGTGTGGGAATGATCCTTTCTTCGACCCTTCCAACCATGAGCAGGAGGGTTCAATCCTGTGGGTGCTGCTTATCAAGAGCCTTTCCTGTAGGGAAGGCTCTTGTGAAGCTGCACCCTGTAAGATGGACCCCTTCCACTCTCCATCTGGAGTGGGAAAGAAAAAGAGATGCTGTGTCTCCTTCCCCCATGCCCCGAATTGCTTCAGGGATGGATCCCAGTTGGGCAGGTGGTCCTTGGGTCAACCCACGTTGGATTGGTCTGATCTGGGTTGACCTGATTTGAGATTTATGCATTGCCCTAATAAAAAAATATTTACAGTCTGCATCTGTGTTGGAATTGTTTTTAGTTTTTCTAAAAAATATGTTTTAAAGATGTATTTTTAAAGATGCTTTGTTTTTAAGATGTTTATAGTGTTTTTGTTTGCTGCCCTGCACTCATTTTGGGAGAAGGGCAGGATATAAATTTAATCAATCAATCAATATTTTAAACATTTAGAAACAATTTAAAAACCAAACTAAAACATTTGTAAACAATTTAAAATTTTTCAAAACATTTAAAAGCAATCCCATACATTCACAGTTTCTAATGGCAGACTTCAGCAGGGAGGGCATTCCACAGACAGGGAACTGTCACCAAGAAGGCTCTCCATGTTAACACCAACTGGACAGCAGCCAGAGGCAGAACCTCCAACAGGGCCTCCCCTGCTGACAATAGGGTTGAAGATGGTTGTTATTGGGGAAATCGCCCTTTTAGGTACTTGGATCTCAAGCAATTTACAGTTTTGTATATTAGCACTAACACCTTGAATTGGGCTTGGTAGCTCACTGGCAGCCAGTGCAGAAGCTTCTGGACTTACTTCACAGGCAGCCCCAGATAGAGCACTTGACATAGAGCACTTCCTACCTGTTCCCCTCCACCTCTCCCCTCCCCATCCCCTGTGGTCAGTTTCACCTATCCTAAGTATGATTGCAGGGGAATAAATCCCACTGAACTCAAGAAGCATGCAAATGATCAATCTGTTCTCAGCAAACTTGCACAGGATCCCATTTTTTACCTCCCGGATTAAAAAGCAGAGAAATTCACTAATAGGCAAAAAAACTCAAAATTTTATTTATTTATTTTATATTTCAAGAATATCTCATAGTGGTTTACATTTCAACAAAAATTAGTATAAATTCTTCATTCGAAACAGTTGCTAATTCACTAATAGGCAAAAAAAGCTTGTGGTTTAAGAACGTACCTATAGCCGACAGTTATTTCTATCAAACTTTTAAAAGCAGGGAAATTAGGCAACTATAGGGAATGCACCAGGGGAGCAGGATACCTAACCTCCTGTTTGAGATATTGTACTGCCCTACAAATTTGTAAAAATGCAAACACAATTTGGATTGGTCTTTCACAGTCCAATCCACTTCCTGTGTAGCTTGGAAGAATTTGGTAACATATGCCTCTGAAGCATCCCAAAGCCTGAGATTACAGGGGCACGCCCTAGTGATGTCATGGGGGCAGGTCATAGTTATGTCATGGGGTTGGGCAGAGCTTGGAAAAGTTACTTTTTTGAACTACAACTCCCATCAGCCCAATCCAGTGGCCATGCTGGCTGGGACTGAAGGGAGTTGTAGTTCAAAAAAGTAACTTTTCCAAGCTCTGGGGTTGGGCCATAGTGATATCACAGGGGTGGGCCCAAGTGATGTCATTAAGCATGATGCATTAAGCATCAACAACAGTTGCTTGGAGCATACAATTCAAACAAAAACATTCATCTGATTGGAAATTAAGACAGAAATCTTAGCTGAAAGATGGAGCCTGGGTAGGGAACATTTAATCTAGCCTAC
Organism: Rhineura floridana; assembly: GCF_030035675.1. Classification (NCBI taxonomy): domain Eukaryota; kingdom Metazoa; phylum Chordata; class Lepidosauria; order Squamata; family Rhineuridae; genus Rhineura; species Rhineura floridana. The sequence goes on along the minus strand of NC_084488.1, from coordinate 71,008,514 downwards.
TTGATTCTAGCAAGAAGGATTTAAGTGCCCTCAGGCCAGGCCAGTCACCAGAAGTCCATTGTAGGAAGAAAGGAGCTAGTGTTGTGGAGATGTTAGATAGGAGCACTCAGGAGTAAAGATGGATGCCCCTGAAGGCTGCAATTCTAAACATACTTACTAAGCCCAATAGGACTTACTTCTGAATAGATATAGTTTGGATTGTGCTATTGGTAAAGCTTTACTAAGGATCCTCTGCAAAGATATGTATATCCAAGCACGGTTGGCAACCTCCTGCCTGGAATGCCCTGTCACTACCTTTCAACATGGCTGTTCCAAACTTCTTTACTGATTTGACCCTTCACTTCCGAAAGAGGGCTGAGAGATTAATAAGTGTAAGAAGATTGTGTACCTTTTTCTTTCTACCTAGTGGGCTGCTATAAACTCACTTTGACAGCCAATCCAATTCCAGTGAGTAATAACTGACAGAGAGAAAACACACATGGTTTGATCTACCTTCACAAATAGCAGCTTGGGAATATCAATTGCAGCCACACTTCCCAGTATGTAAATTCTCTTTTGCAATTATTGGGCAAAAAACAAATTGTCATGCAACCAACAAGGTGCATCATCAGTGGGTTTAAGGGGGTTGAGCTGAGAGCATGGAACCACTGTTGTTGCTTCTATGGCTGTAAGGGAGTGAGATTAAAGGGAAATGAAACGCAAACAGAAAAATAAAAATAAAAGATAGCGATGATTTCCTAAATGCAATCCATACCACCAACAACAAAATTCCTATGAGTAAGGCAAAATTCTCAGCATCCCACAACCAGTCCGGATTCCTACCCAAAAACAAAACTAAAAAAAATCCTGGCAGCCAGTCAGCCAAGGTCACAGAAATCCTCATGCAGCACAACCTGACCCGGGGGCTGAAGTTAGCGCAGGATGCTGTGGCACAATTGCTGACAAAAGTGAGACCCTATCAGCACATAATACCACTGCACTAGTTTCTGATTTGCTGCCAGGCCAAGTTCAAGGTGTGCTTGCCATGCTATGGTGCCACATAGTAATTGTACTGCTCTTGTAAGAAATTAGTCCTTTATTGTGGCAGCACCTACACTTTGGAACTCCCTGCTTATTGACATTAGGCAAACACCTTCATTATACTCTTTTCTGCACCTGCAAAAAATATTCTTGTTTAGGCAAGCCTATCCAGGCAAGTAGAAACTATTGTGTTTTTTATCTGTTTTTAACCCAGTGTTGATGTTATTATTTTGACTGTTTTTAAATACCTGTTTTTAACAGGTTTTGCCAATAATTTTATTAATTCCTTCTGTAAACTGCTTTGAGATTTTTTACAATAAAGTGGTATATAAATGTTGTACATAAAATACATAAATAAAATTTGGAGTCACTATGGCCCTTCGGTCTCTTTCCATGTTTAGGAACAAAGGAATCTGCCTTTTACCAACACAGGCTGTTTGGTACTATCTAGCTCTGTGCTGATGACATGGATTAGCATTGGCTGTCCAGGATTCCAGGCAATAGTCTTTTCCAGAAATTGAATTTTGACCTTTGCATGCAAAGCATATGCCGACTGAGCTACAATTCTTCCCCTGTTTAAAAAAGTATCTTTTAAAATTGTTCTTTTCAATTCATTAATGAATGCACATGATACCTAGGGCAGATCCACACCATTCATTTAAAGCACATTCAAAACACATTTGGAACATATGAATCACACCACAAAATCATGGGAAGTGTAGTTTGCTAAGGGTAGTGGGAATTATATATAGTGAGGGGGAAACTACACTTCCAGGATTCTTTAGGGGATGTTATGTGCTTTAAATGCAAGTTGGATGTGCTTTAAATTATTGTGTGGATCTACTTAATAAACCTTCCTGCATGTAAATGGTTTTAATTAATTTTTTAAAATGGAAATGAGCTATAAAATTTACTGGGTGACCATGGGCTACTTACAATCTCTCCACCTAATCTGCCCCTCAGGATGAAAACAACACTACAAGTGCAGGGATACCTTTACCTTTACCTTTATGCATGTTTACTCAGAAGCAAGTCCCAATATAGTCAATGGGGCTTACTCAAATAAGGAAGCATACACAGGAGTTGCATTCAGAACTTCACTCACCCAATCCAAAATTCAGAATCATGACACTTTAAGCTGTTTTGCAACTGTTTTATAGTTGTTTTATGGTTATAGGGTTTTAAATGGCTTTATTTCTTGTTATAAGCTGCCTTGGTTTCTAACCCTACCTCACAGGGTTGTCAAATATGTTTATTATTTACAAAGCCTTTAAAGATATTTATAGTGCAATCTAGGGTTGCCAGGTTCCTGGCCTGAGACTGATCCTGTATCTCTAGGAGAAAAGAAAGTCAGCCAAGTGCAGGTGTTCTTGCAACACTGTAATGAGAAAAACCACAAGGTGGAATTCTCCCTTCCCCCTGCACAACTTTGAAAGATACAGAAGACTTCTTGGTTGCCAGGCCCGGCCTACAAGAGGTCTTTTGTATCTTTCAAAGTTGTGCAGGGGGAAGGGAGAATTCCACCTTGTGGTTTTTCTCATTACAGTGTTGCAAGAACACCTGCACTTGGCTGACTTTCTCTTCTCCTAAAGATACAGGATCAGTTTCAGGCTAGGAACCTGGCAACTCTAGTGCAATCCTATGTTTGTTTACTCAGAAGCAAGTCCCAATGTATTCAATGCGGCTTACTGAAGCAGGGAAGTGTGCACAGAATTGCAACCTCAACCAACCCAAAATTCAGAATCATGCCACTTTAAGCTGTTTTGCAACTGTTTATACTTATACAGTTACTGTATACATATACAGTATGTGTTTATACTGTTTTTATGGTTATTGGATTTTAAAGGGATTTATTTCTTATTGTGAGCTGCCTTGGTTTCCAGTCAGCAACCCTACCTCACAGGTTGTTGAAAAGACTCCATATAGACACACACACTGGGGATGTAAAAATACATACCCCATGTGATAGTTTATTGTCAAAACCAGTTGATCATTGCAGAACATTTTTTTAAAAATAAAATCAGTATTAGTTTCCTGTATAATAAAAGCAGTGATACCTAAGTAAGTCCTGCCTAATTGCTTTTAAAAATAGGATTGGAGAGGGAGAGAAAGATTTACAACACAAATACAATTCTTTACTATGTTCACTCAGAAGTCCCATTAATTTACAGCACAATCCCAACCATGTCTACTCCAAAGTAAGTCAAATGCAATGGGTTTTCTTTGGGTATGTGTGGTTAGCATAGCAGCTTTACTCCCAGAAAAGCAAATAGGATTAAAGCTTCATATTGGGAATGTTTTCAAAACACTGCCCTCTTCAACAGCCCAGGAAAATTTAAACTTGTGTGACTTCTGTATACAAGAGAGAAAAAGACTGAAAGCTCTATACTTATTCAATTTATGAGATTTTCAGATAAGCAGGAAAAAAACAAGTTTCCTTGATTTGCAATGGGATCTTGCTACTGCCTGGAGGTCAACAAATCCCTTGTCAATCACACCTCTGTCTTCAGTTGTTGGCTACAAACCTGAAAGGGTGGGTAAGAGCAGCCAATTACAAGCTCATTTAACAGAAATTGGGGGGGCTGATATTTTGGTGTATATCTCATGAACCAGACCACCTAGAAACTTTTTTTAAAAAAAAAATAAAAAATGAAAACTGAGAGTCCGGAGATTAAGGTGAATCACCCAGACAGGACCTCAAAATTCTGGAGTCTACAGGCAAAAACTGGAGACCTAGCAACCATAATGCTAAGGGAAAATATTGTCTTCAGAGTAATTGACAGCAAACTCAAGGAAAGACTTCTAGAAAATCCTCGTTTGACCTTTGCACAGGCTTTGGAAATTTGAAAAACAAAGGCTTGTGTTCCACAAAGTCTTAATCAGAGTAAGCCCACTGAAATTAATGACCCTAAGTTAGTCGTGCATTATTATTATTATTATCATCATCATCATCATCAATAACAACAACAACAATAATAATAACAATAACAACAATAACAACAACAACAACAACAACAACAATAATAATAATAATAATAATAATTCTATCCGGCCTTTTGGCCAAAAGGCCCTCAAGGTGGCTTACAAACAATAAACACAAATAAAGAAATACATATCAATAAAAACAGTACAATTTACAAAAATTAAATAACAAGGTAATAACATTATTAAAAAGCAACAATAACAACTTTCAATGAAAATACAACAAATCACACTTCCTAATACATTCCTAACAATTAGACAATGTGTACTAGTTCTTCCATCAGTATGTTGACATCAAAACATAATACCACAGAGGTGTCCTGCTGGTACTGCATCTGCCAGTCATAAGGAGCAGGAGCAGTCCAGTTTTTTTGCCAACATAGACAGTGTCCACAGTAAGCAGTACTTCAACTTGATCACGGGGATGAAGCAGTCGACATTCCGGCTATTGTAGGTTGTTGCAAAGGTGGAAATGACGGGCTCAGAAAGAAAGGAGAGGAAAGAAGTAGAAGCCTGCTCAGCGTGGATGGGTTTGTCTGCAGGAGAGATGGAAATGACGAGCTCTGAGAGGAAAGGAGAGGAAAGAGGTGGAGGCCTGCTCGGCATAGATGGATCTGCCCACGGGTCCACCATCACGGCTGGGCTAGACGACGAGAGGCCCAGCAGGGAGGGCAGCGGCAAAAAAAGATGCAGTGGTGAAGATGGGCAGGCGATGCTTGGTGGCTCTGGGGCTTTCAAAGGTGAAGGTGGCACAGCTTATTAACTGGGCTAAGTTCAAGGTTCTGGTTTTGGTTTATAAAGCCCTATACAGCTTGGGATCAGGATACCTGAAAGACTGTGTTACCCATTATATACCCAGTCGATCATAACAGTCTGCAGGTGAGGGCCTCCTGCAGATACCATCATGTCAGGAGGTCCATTCTGCACAACATAGGAAGTGGACCTTTAGTGTAGTGGCACCTACCCTTTGGAATTCCCTCCCCTTAAATATTAGACAGGCACATCTCTGTTATCTTTTTTGGCACCTACTGAAGACCTTCCTCTTTCAACAAGCCTTTTAAGTAGATACTTTATCCCAGTCTACATCTGTGTTGGAATTGCTTTTTAAGATGTTTTGTTTTAACATGTTTTTAAAGATATTTTGTTGTAATATATTTTAAAGTCTGTTTTTATGATGTTTTAGAGTGCTTTTAGTGTTTTTGTTTGCCTCCCTGGGCTCCTACTGGGAGGAAGGGCGGAATATAAATTTAATTTAAAAAAAACTTCAATGGGTCTACTCTGAGTAGGGCTAGCATTGAATACTACTGAAATGATTGTACAGGTGTCCAGAGTTGAATCACGCCTGTAAAAGCAACTAACCCACTGACACAGGAACACTACAACCCAGAACCACTCCTAGTCAGACTAAACCATACCAAGCAACTAACAGAAGGAAACTGGACTGTTCCGTTACAAACTCCTTAAAGATACATTGAATATACTACATATTCATTATGAAAACAGATAACTCCAGACAACTCAAGCAACTGAACCAAGCCACATTCTGTAATGAAATAAAACAACCCATCTAATCTGGAGGAATCATTTCTAGCCTCATCTTTTGTTGAATAGTCCTAAAATTCCCATGTGACAATATAAGATAGGTATCTGCAGCCAATTTAACCAGAGGTAAAAATAATCTCTAGTACCACACAGGTTTACAGGGCTCTACAAGCCACCCATTTCTGAAAAACATTAACAGGGAGCTTAGACTTAGTGAGTAGTGTATCCTTTTGGGGTCAGGTAAGAGAAAAAGAAGGCAGTGGTTAGTTCTTCTGGGCTATCTCAGATGTGTGAAGATGGTTATTCTGATTAGTAGGGAAGGGAAAGGCACACAGTATGTGCTCATTCATTTCAGTTTCAGTACAAAAGAGCTATCAACTCAGTTTAAGTAACTGATTGCACTCAGAGCTGCCCGCTGAGCAAGTCAGGTGCTGACGAGAAGGTAAGCCATTGATATTGTAGATTGTAAAAGAAACTGACTACTAGCAAAAGCAGTCTCTCTCCTGCAGCCGCTGTTTGACATGAACTAACCTGCAGGCTGTAGAAAAGGCAAAGCAGTTACTGAATATTTATGCTCATAAGTTTCAGGTGGTGTGAAAATGAATCCTGTAGATTGGATCAATATTTGGGGGTAGGCAAATTTTAAGAATGTTGTGTTTGGGGAACAGAGTGTGCATGGGAATGACAATATATCCCAGGGCATTCATGGGGAGTGCAAAGATGGCTGTCCCATGAAAATATATTTTCACTAACATGTGTATTTTTATTTATAATTTCCCCTAGTGTATGCATTTTTGTATACACTACTCTGCTTACTTGGCTGGGAAACTGCATTGCAAAATTCGGAGAAATGCTAATTTTGAACGATGGTTGTGTTGTGATTCACGTATTGTTTCAGATAGTATGAATTAGTTGGGTTCACCTTGAAATGCAACCTGAATCTAATTTATCCCCCATTCGTAGTTGGCAGCAACACCTATTGACTTCACAAATCACTGGACTAAGGATCATTCTACATGAAATTATCTGCTAAAATTCTAGGAACTGCTTGTTTATCTCTCACCCTTTTGACATGATATCCTAGAAAGTCCTTTACCAAATTTAAGCTGGAACTACATCTTATAGGGAAAATCCCACACACTGCCTGGCTACATTAGACCCGGTATTTATTGCTCAAATGCAAGCAAGTTTGTTAGAATTTCCAGCTGTGTGCTTGCACATAGATTTGCCATCAAGTCATTTCTTTAGTGGATGTCATCACACATTTCGAACACATGATGTTCTATTTGTGGCAGTAAAGCCCACACACAATGACTTTACTTCATTTTCATCTGGGGGGCTATTGGAGTGAAACAGTGTCCACATTAAAAAGTTACTGCAGCAGAAGAAACACTTGAAATAAAGTTTGGGGTTTTTTGTTTTGTTTTTAAGAAGAAGAAAATAAGTTGGTCGAGTATTTGATCTTTCACCAAACATAAAAATGTTAGTTGGCCTTGTAAGAGAGCTCTCTTAAAGAGAAGTGTAAGGAAGTGCTCTCTTAAAGAGGCCCATTTCAAGCCTACTTCCGAATACATGGAACTCCTTGTCATTCAGGGTGTCCATTGTCAGAAATTACTTGTGGTATCCTGCTCTGTGGGAAGAGAAGTCACTCCAGGGTATGTATATTTATTATTGAGATGCTGGTTCCCATTCATGTCAACATGGCACAGGCATGCATAACTTTCTGTTGATTATATTCCAATATAATACTGCAGAATAAAAGTGTTGTGGGTTTAATAGCAGTGGTGAAAAAATTATAATAATACTTTCCTGCTGTTTCTGATAACCTGCTTTGTTGCTGCTGCAACTGGTGGGGGAGTGATGCCCAAATTGTGCCAGAGTTCACTTGTGTGCCACAAGAAAGGGAGAAGATAAGCCACCATTTGGATGTATCCACTCTGCTCCTTGGAATGTGAATGCTGTGAACAGCATTCATCCTGCTTGTCTCTGCTGGTTGTGGTATCAACTGCAAGGAAGGGATTCCCTTACATAACCTGCACATTGCTGACTCATATATATATTACAATTGTTCAGAAACACTGCATAAAGAGGAAGATCAGACCTATAAGGTAATGATTTGGGTTATCCCACAGTTGTAACCAGAATGCTTGTCCACATCATCAAAGTGATGTTTGTCTCCCATTTTAATTTGGGGGGGGGCAAACAGGCATCAAACGCTGGGAGAAACACTGAGCTAGGAATTTTGTCTGTCCAGTTTGAGTCAATGTCTGACATTACAAAAACCTGCCCTTTCATTCTGTAGTGTTGTGTGTGAGGGCAGTCAATCCACTGAGTGGACTTCTAGAAGTCCACAAAACACCAAGCAACAAAATAACCAATTTCACAGGGGGAGCAGACCAGGCATTTCTTCAAGCTCAGAACATCCAGCACTTAATAGCTCACATAAGAAGAATAAACTGTAATTGAATTTTTATGGAAAAATAAACAGGTGGCAGATTTACTTTGGCTGTGGAGATAGTAGGGGATGAAATGCTGTAGCCATATTGACCTGTTTTAATGTAATAGCCTCTATATGCCTTGCAGAAATAAATAAATAAATAAAATGTGTGTCACTGGTTTGGCAAGCTACAATTGTATGCCAATGTGCTGAATGGGAATAAGGCATTGCCAGGTTCCATCTAGTTGTCGTGTTTATTAATTAAGCAGCTGGAAGTTTGAGAAACAAAGTTTTGGTCCAACAAGAAAGACATAAAGCTTTATGTTAAATACAGGAGGTAACTGGCACCCTTCCCTGCAAAGTCAGGACGTTTTTTTTTCCATGATGAAGGTCTCAAAATCTCACACAGCCCTGCTACTTATTTAGTAGTTTTGCATTATGCTGCCCCCTAGTGGAGAAATATTGCCAAGACATCTGCAGTGAAAATTGTTCACATTATAGCCTCTTAATACTTTAATAACCAGTCAGAGGTTTGAAAAGATAGCTGGCCTTCTAGCCCTCAGACTAGAACATTTTCATGGGGAACATTTGCCTCCTAGCATTGAAAGAAAAAGAAAACATAATGTGTAAGGATAACATGGGATAATGTTACCAATTTAGCCTCTTTCATGCATTGTGAGAGTGAAGGAGCATCAACCATGTGAAAGAGGCTGGAGGGCCATGCTGCTGGCCCTTCCCCCAGTCAGCTTCCCCCAGTCACATCCCTGTTCCCAACATCCTTTCCAGAGGAAGACACAAGGTAATAGCCATGTCATGGGGTTGCTCTGTCAGTGCCATTCATGTGTGTGGCAACTGGGGTAGGCAAATCTGTCCATTTTGGTTTCTCTCCATTTCTAATTTGTCCAGTCTTTTTCCATTTCCATGTCAGTTTGCTTTTTTTTAAAGAAAAGGCCTCGAAAATTCATCATTCGGAGGAGTGTGCATTTCAAAAGATGGCTGTGTTTTGGTTTGCATCTTGTTTCAAACTAGGCAAGTTTGCCAAATTCAGTTGAATTTGTCTGCCATTCCTAAGTGGCAACTTAATGGCTCAAACTGCACAGTGTCTGCTATGGCTAGATGCAGGTTCGTATCTCCTTTTCATGGGACAACACGGGTCTCCCCTTCTGCCTAACCTGCCACGGGTGTCCTCTTACTGCATTCTACTCCATCCAAAGGCAAAACAGTCTCCAGGTTGCCAATATCTGAGGGCCTATTGCATTAGCTTGCTTGTCTACAGAGCCAGTGTAATGTCATTCTTCGCAGCTTTGTGTTGGCAGGCCAGTCCACACGTTTCATTCTGTGTTATTGTTCATATCACTGTGCCAGTGTACAAGTCCACATATCTTTTCTAAATCGTTTCTGTTCTAGGATTTTTGAGACATTGCCTTCTGAGCTGCATCTAGCTGAGCTACAAAAGCAACACCAAAAAGTGAAGTCTTCCAAGAAACACCATTGCCAGCTGTGCCTCAGTCATCTATTCCAGCAATGCAATTACTGATCATTTATTTAGAACAGTCTGCTGTGGTTTTCTTGCTTGCTTCTGGGATCCTTCTCTTTGAATGACCCATTTGTCATTTGGTATGTTTGGAATCTTGGAGCCTGATTCAGCATTGGGAGGAAGGATGAACGTCTAAAGAGAGCTCTAGTCTGCAGCTCTCCTTTCAATTTTAGCATTCTAAGAAAGGACCCTCCTGTAATAGTTTCTGTTCAGCTGTGTCATATTAAGAAATACACATAAAAGCTTCATAAATTTGGGATGGTCTGCCCTTCTCACATTTTAGGGATATATCCAACAGTGTCACTTAGCTGGCATTAAGGCTTCTGACAGCGGGACAGAGAGGAAAGCAATTTTTGGCAATCCCCTCCCTCTGTGTCGCAACACCCACAACCTGAATCTTCTCCAGAAGGTTGGGAACTCTCCACAGCAGATTGGGGGTGAGGAGCTGCAGGAGGAGAAGAATGGTTAGAAATTGCTTCCCTTCCCATTCAGTTGATAGGAGCCATACTATCAACTGAGCAATGCCATTGGATACAACCCCTAACCCTTCGTGTCAGCAGCTTTTCAGTTTTTATTATTTCTGCAATAGCCAATGACAGCGAGGTTGAACTCCCATTAGCTGGACTCCCAATCATATATCAAGAAATCATTTTCCTACATATGCTATTAATAATATAGATTCTATTGGCCAAATAGAACAGTTCCTGTGTAAAGATGCAATGCACTGATGCAACTCTGGCATTATAATAAGGATATATTGTTCTAATCTCATTAGAGCAAGTATGCACAAACCTGGCAGGAAAAAGAATGGAAAACTAGCCTTAGATCAACACAGAAATAACTGGTTGGATGCATTTGCAGTAGTCTAGGGGTTCCCAAACTATGGTCCATGGACCACCAGTGGTCTGCAAGCTTCATTCAGGTGCTCTGTCGTGAGCCTGTGCATTTGTGGTTGAAGATAGGAGACAGCACATCCATTAAATTAAATATTCATATAGTTTTTAAGTGTATTTCTTATGTTGTATTCTGTTGTATTACAATCTGAATACTCAATTTAAAATCATACAGCAACTAGCGCAGCACATTACAATGGCTATAAGAAGCAGAAAAATCGTTAAGTGGTCTGCCAGGACCCTCAGCAATTTTCAAGTGGTCAATGGGGGGAAAAGTTGGGGAATCACTGGATTAGTCAACACATGCAGTGTTGGTGGTCTCTGTCATGGCTCTACACACACATTGAGACAATGTGTAAGTAAAACGTCTAAATAGGGTTTTAGTGCTTCAGCATTTCAGATGGGTTTTGTATTCCTGTCAACTTTAGTTCTCAACTTGTTTTCTGTGCCTAATTTGTAAAGCAGGGTGGGAAACCTGTGGTCTTCCAGATGTTGTTAAACTCCAATTCCCACCAGCCCCAGACAGCATGGCCAATAGTCAGGGATGGTTGGGGTTTCAGTCCAGCAACATCTGATGGACCAGAGGTTCCCTATCCCTTCTGTAAGTTGTCTCAGATCCATACATATACCATTTCTTCTCTCTGCAGCACACACTTCCCCTCAAGCCAGAAGAGTCTTAGTTCATCCTGTTTGTTAATTTCTCTTATTAAATCAACAAACTTTGAGTGCAAGGTATGGAAGATAGGGACAATCAGTCAGAACCCAACATTCTCAGGTGCAAACTGGTCAGGGAAGTTGTCATTGGCTCTCACCCAATGCTTGTCCCATTTTCTTGCAAGAGTTCATAATTCCACTGCTATCTGAATCTTCATAGAATCATAGAATAGAATAATAGATTAGTAGAGTTAGAAGGAGCCTATAAGGTCATCGATTCCAACCCCCTGCTCAATTCAGGTAGCTATTATACCAGGCTTTCAGGCTTTTGCCACAGGCAGAAAATCTTTATCCAAGTCTGTCAATATCCCATAGTAAGTTAAATTTATCAAGACAATGAAACAATAAGAGTTAAAAGGAAATCTAAAAATGAATTTGGAGCATCCATATGGAACAACTCTATGTAACTGTCTCCTACAGCAGCTTTCTGAACAAGAGAGGTGTTTTGCAAAGTCTCTTCAGGTCGCTGACCTCTCAACTTTCTGGTGTAAGAACTATACTCCTCAGATTCTAGAGGTTTTCAAGGTTACAGCTGTACTAATGATGCCACCTTGTGGTCAACAGTGTCATAAAAATATGGAACAGAGAAGACAAAAATGTCATTCATAAAAGAACAATAAATGAGAATGGCTTTGAGCCAGACTTTAACAGCATACTCTGTTAGAAGACAAAGAAACATGCAAAAAAAAGTGGCAAATTATAAAGTTGAGAAAATTGTAATATATTTGAGATGGTCTTTCTTGAAACATATCTGTAAGTGGCAATACTTTTCTTCTGGAGATATGCTAAAATGTCAGTTTAAAATGTGCTTATAGTTTGTCAAAAAGTCAGATTTTAATACCACTGAAACATAAAATTCTCATTCCTGTAATTGGCAACAATAATGTATCAAATATTTTTTAAGTTCTGTCTGAATGAATGAAAGTCATTGTATTGAGGGCTTCTAGACCAAAAAGATCCACATTGGCAAAAAAAAAAAACTTGGTAAAAGTAGTTTGGGGGCAAACTGTGTTTTAACAGAAAAAAAATAATATTCAGCCTGATCCTACATATGTTTACTTGGGATTAAGTCCAACTAAGTTCAGTGGGGCAGACGCCCTTGTCGGATTGCAGCTTCAGTCTAAATAACAGTAAAACAGATGCAAATACAAACACACTGAGGAAAATTATTTGTATAAATGTCCAAATTGTACTTGCCCTTCATAAAATCATTTAAGTAGACCTAGCTGTCTGGAATATTTTCATTCTTTTTTTCTTTTCTTTTCTTTCCCCTCCCCCCATCTTTCAAATGGGATTTTCTATTTTGGCTGTTCAACATATTTCAGTTGTCCAATATTTTGGTGCCAGAATCCAAGTTAATGTTTTATATGAATTTTTCTCTTTTTTTCCCTATGGTATACGGTAGGGCCCCACTCATACGTCGGGTTACGTTCCAGACCCCCGCTGTAAAGCGGAACCCATTGAATAGAATGGCGCACGATGCCCGAAAACCGCCATAAAAGCGGAACAAGTGCCATATGAGTGGGGCTTTAGTCTAATTGCATCTAATTGAGACCGCTGTATTAGCGACTCTCTGTAAAGCGAAGCGCCATAAAGCGGGGCCCTACTGTAATGTATTTATGTTTTTTAAAGGTAAGTCACTTGGAGATCTTTTAGGTGGCAAGCAATTAATAAGTTTAACTAATAATAATATTGTTTCATAACCAAAACAAGATTAATTCAAATTGTGGCAAGGTGGTGCTTAGTTTGTTCAATCCTATATGCAACTCCAACAGTTAATTGGCACTATATACCCTAATGGGAAATAATTCTACATATACCAACTCCATCCCCGTCACCAATGGAGTCAGGCAAGGATGTATTTTAGCCCCCTTGTTGTTTAATCTGTTTTTAAATGACCTGAATGTCCGCTGCTGTTCCCCCGACTTTCACCCCCCTAAGGTGGCCGACCAAATCTGTCCTCTCCTACTTTATGCTGACGATGCAGCCCTCCTATCTTTGTCTAAAGTCGGACTCAAACGACTCTTTCGGGCCTTTATAAAGTATTGTAATGATAACCTTCTTTCAATTAACTACTCCAAAACGAAAATACTGTTCTTTTCCAAGCGTAAAGTAGTTTCCGATTGGACAATTAGCGACCAGAAGATCTCTCAGGTTAGACAATATAAATATCTTGGTGTCACCTTCCATTCCTCCCTTTCATGGATACCCCACATTCGTTCCGCAGTTCAGACCGCTCGCAACACATTAAAGAGTATTTTAAATTTTTATTTTACCAAGGGTGGACAGTATTTTCCAGCTGCCATCCAAGTTTTTAAAGCTAAAATCCTTCCCCAATTGTTTTTTGGAATATCACTTTGGATCCAGAGTTTTAATTCTTCAGTTGAATCTGTTTTATCTATTTTTCTCTGTGCCCTTTTTGGTGTCCCTAGGTGTGTAGCTGCAGCAGCCCTACGTTTAGAGTCTGGCATGCCTTCCCTCGAATCCGTCGCCTGGATTGCTGCCTTTAGATATTGGCTTAAACAAGTCTATACATCTACATCTTCAGACTATCTATCCTTTCTTTGGATTGATGCCTACCCAAACTGCTGGAATACAATATTCCAGCTTAAACTAACAAGTCTGGGTTTTTCTATAGAGTTCCTTGCCTCTCTAGACGTAGAATTGGCTAGACATTCCATCAAAACCCGCATCAACGATATAGATCTCCAAACTGCTTTTCCAATGGCTGCCAAGACCTGCTCCCCCACAAATTTGGGTCTAGGATTCACATTTCCTTTATTTGCTCGATATTTAGAATTTTTAGTCATTCCCAAATACCGCCTAGCCTTTTCTAAGGCTAGGTTTAACTGTTTATTCTCTGCACTCCTTGAAGGCCGTTTTCAGGGTATTCCCTTTGAACGGAGACTTTGTCCCTGTAACCTTGCAACCATCGAATCCCTATCCCACGTTCTTTTTGACTCCCCCTTTTATATTACTGAATGATCCAGGTACTTAGAATCTATAATTAAGAAACTCCCAGGCAAGTCACCTGATTCCCTGTTGAAATCCCTGATGTCTGGTTCTAATAAACCTCGTACTCTTATGGTTGCCAAATTTACCAATGCTGCCCAAACTATCCGTCAGAGAATTATATTGTAATTTATCCTTGACCATGTATTTTGCCATTCTACTTTTGTAAATATCATTGTTTTTATTCTTTGTACTTAACCCATTGTGCACTCTTTCCATTACGGGTCTGTGACCGCAATAAAGATACTGTACTGTACTGTACTGTACTGTACATATGACATCCCCCCCCCCAAAAATGTAGAGATAAACCTCCCCTCAAAAATGTAATTCAAGGACAAGTTCACCAAATATGGGGCAGTAAACACTGGGTTGTGAATATCTCTAAGATTTATCTCAACCACCATGGGCTCCCTCAGGAGAAAGGGTGGGCTATAAATCGAATCATCAACAACAACAACAATCATTCTTATATATTCTTTAAACCAAACAAGGATCACATCAAAATAGCATTTTTTAGTTGTAGTTTGGAATTTATACAGGGAGACCATGAGGGACATTTGTAGATTCTTGTAAGCTTTCCATAAGTGTCTGTTCACATGGGAAACAAGATGGTGGACTAGATAGGCCTTTGGTTTGATCTAGCAGGGCCTTCTTATATTTTGATGTTCTTATTATTTGGGACCCTTAAGTACATATGTCAAGCCCATATGTAGCTTCCCCATATATCTATGACTCAAACTGTAGCCTTCTATAAATATAAGAATCAGTTCCCAGCATTCCACTGCACACTGACATGACCAGAAGCACAATCTGGGCATGGTTGATGGGGAGAGACTGAACTTTCTCCAAACAGTGGGGCGGGCTGCACATTTAGCTGCCATCCCAGAGATGTGCCTGAAAACACCCATTTACTTGGCATCACACAAGTGAATGGATGTTCATTCATTTCAGTGGGGTAAAGTAAGCTGCAGCCCATATGGGTATAGTTATATGCCACTTCAGAGGGATGAAATGAGTCTCTGCATACAGAACACACACTGTATCCTCCAGGGCAAGCCCTATCATAAGGTGGAATGAGGCATTTCCCTCAGGTGGCAGATAGCATCCCCCCCATTGCCATCATAGTGCAGCCACCCATTTTGCCTGCCCACCTGCTGCAGCAAAAGCTGTTGCAAATGGTGTAATGTGATGAAGGCAGCTTCTGTGGCGATGGTGGCATGCCCACAACTGAATGCTGCTGCTCTGCAGCCAGTGGTGTTCCAACATGCCTCTCTAGGTCAACAACAACTCACTCTAATGGAAGAGTTCTTCTTCACAGCAATGCATTATGGGTGAGGTAGCCCCCCAAATCACCTGTGCCACTGCTGCTTCGCCATGACAGTGGCAAATTCTGTTTAAAGTTTAACAGTATAGCACCAACTTAGAAAAGAAACTGTATCTCATTCATTCATGAGGCAATTATTCATCTTGTCTTTCGACTGTCCCTTTTCTGATCTTTGAAACATAACACAGTGGAAGTAGATTGGACTATATTTCATGCCCATATATGGCTGGCACTAAGGAACATTCCATCTTTTTTTTCTCTCCTTTGCTTACTGATAAAAAAGGACAGGTTGTTGATGAGCTCTTTGAAGCAAAAGCCTCTTTCCGACAATTAGAATCTATAAATTATTCCTTTAGACAATATGCATGCATCTCTTACGCCAACACATTACTATTTCTAGTAAGCTAGAATTAGTTATACTATGCAGTTTTAAAAACACAAATAATATTGAAAGAGCTAGATACCCTTTTTTTAAAAGCACAACTAAATATATGTCCTATTACTGGGTTCTAAATCTGTATACCTTCCCTATAGTGTCATCCAAATATATTTACCACATAAACTGTCTATGAGGAATGCTAAAGGTTGAAGTGTTGCTGACAAAGCGATGGTGGAAGAATGGAAAGTGATCAATGTGCACAAGCTATAATGCTATAATGGAGGCCAGGGGCACAAGACAAGCACTGATACTCACAGACACATAGATCACAAATGTATTCCTACTTGTTTCCTACAGTGTTTAATACCACTAGCATTCTACTAGCCTTGGGAAAATGGGACAGAATGGGACACTTTTCTGGGCATTACAAAATGTTACAAAACCTGCCAATCCAAAATGATCGCAAAACCAGGATACTGTTAAAGGTGACATTATCCATTTCTAGTTCTAGGCAATATGATCAAGTATTTTTTGTTCGGAAAACGTGGTGCCTAAATACAGTGTCTCTGTTCTGAGATCAGTACATGAACTGAAAGTTAAGAGTGGTGATTGATCTGATCATTGCTTGCAGTGTCATAAAACATTTAAATCATACTTTTTGCATTATCTTATGTTGGTGTAGCTGTCAGTAGAGACAAGAATACAGTGGCAGCAGACCTGAAAATGGGTCCACTAGAGAAACACAGATCTCCAGATTCCTAATGCCTTTGAACACAAAGTCATTTTAGCAGCCTTCACGCATGAATTATATCAAAGGGTCATCATAAGATTACTAGGAGAGGGGTCACCAGACACCCATGCATTGACTTGGTCTGCCTAAGAAAAGTCTATGTGTGAACCACACAGATGTCTAGGGGCATGATTAGCAGTGTGCCTGACACCCAGTGTGGGGACACCAGCATGGACCCAGTCCCAATAGTTGGTGTCCCTTTCACACAAATAACAAAATGTACACAATTGGGTTTGTCAATCATTGTTCAATTTTTGCTTCTGGTACTGCTTTCCTTTTTTTCGTTTTGGAATTCTGTGTCCGTCTTCCTTGGTACCTTTAGGACATGCAGTTCTGTGTTAGGATCAATAGGGACTACTTAGCAAGTAGTAGCACTGCAAGCCAGCTCTTGTGCTGTACATATGCCATGTTCCTTCTTGATTCTCATTTATGCTGCTACAGAACAAACAGCACACATCTCCAGTCGATCTTCCACTGGGGAGTTATGAGACAGTCTGATCAGCCTTCTGTTATTTCCCTTTTACAGAAAGACATTTTATCATATTTTTCCTTCCTTTAGGAAAAAGCCACATTCAGAATGAGAAGGGATATAGCATACTGGCTTACAGTATAAGCTGGCAAGTCTTTGGTTCCAACACCACTTCAGCTACACACCTTTCTTTGGTCACTTCCAGATGATCTGTTTATTCAGCATTTGCTCTGATTTGTTTGCACAACATTTATGCAAAAGTTATATGACATCAGCATCAAGTGGTAGTTATCTCACACTTTCCATTACTTTCTCTAGTCACTATTCTTACAGCAAAAAAAATAAAAATCCATTTTAAAAAGGCAGATTTGTTGCACAAGAGTGCTGTGGCACTGCTGCTATTTATCACAACGTCCCCACTTTCTTGGGAATGAGTTATGAAGGTGCACTATTTCATGAAGGCCATATATTTATTATTTATTTACAAAAGCATTTCTGTACCACCATATCATAAAAAAACCAGGGTGGTATATAGCAATATAACATTTTAAAACAATACAAGCAATAATTAAAGTGGCTGGCTAATTAAATAGCTACAAAGGTCTGTCAGCACAGGAAGGTCTAGAGATGCCTAGGAGTCAAAAGTGAGAATGCCTGCTAAATCTCTGCTTGAAGAGTGTTCCACAGCATAGGAATAGCAACACTAAATGCCCAATGTCTAGCTGAGGCCAGTAGGACCTCTGTAATATTGGGGACAACTAATAATGCTCCTCTGGATGATCTCAGTGACTGAGCTGGAATATAAGGTTTAAGGCGGTTGGCCTTTTGGGTATCTTGGACCCAAGATCTGCATAGGATTGCTCTGCATATCCTTCCTTTCCATCTACATCCTTCATTCAGTGAAGTCAGCAAAATTTCCTGTTACTGCTAAATAATGTGATGTCTTCAGAGGCCGTTCTGAACTCCTCCCCAAATAATGCTTGGCTAGTCAGACACAATTATTTTCAGAATGTTTTTTTTAAGAATGTCAATAGATTCATTTCATTTGGCTGACTGCCTCAAGACAGACTTTCACAGAGGAACCAAACAATGGAAGTCTGTTGTCTGAAGCAATTTGTGCTCGATTATTTCCTCTATGCCGGGGGGGGGACTTGTGGCCCTCCAAATGTGGTTGGACTACAATTCCCATAATTTCTGATCACTGTTTATGCTGGCTGGGACTGAGGGGAGTTAGAGTCCAATAGCATCTGGAGGGCATCTGCCTTCCAAAGGAAATTATAGATTGCCTTTCAATGCACAGGGAGTTGTTAAAAGTGGGAGAAAAGCAATGAAGTTCTCAAGAACTGAAAATACCAGTAGTCTAGGTAACAAAGCATCAACTGATTTATGTTGTGGCAACTTTAGGAAGCTGTTATAATACACAAAGTTAATTATATAGAGCCCTTAGTCTGCAATCTTATAGAACACTTACTTGAGAGTAAATCCTACTGAATTCAGACAGCACCAGCCCAGCCAGCAATGTTCAGGCTCCCTGGTTTTGTTTCTCTACATTTTCATCTGAGATATGGTATAATTATAATATCCCAAAGTGCAATCCTATGCATGTCTACTCAGAAATAAGTCCTATTGAATTTAAAGGCCTTCTTCCAGGCAAGTGGGCATAGGATTGCATCCTATAGTGCACATACATCCTAAATGTTGCAATCCTAAATACACCTACTAGAGAGTAAGCTCCACTGAATACAGCAGGACTTACTTCTGAGTAGGGATAGAGGAGAAATTTAGTTTTCATTTCAAGGTGAACTTACCTAATCTGCACTTTTCAAAACAATATGCAAACTGAAATGATTGATTGATTTTTATTTACGCTCATAGACCAAACTGACAAACTGAAATGCAGCCATCCTTTGAAACTTGTGCTTTTCTGAAATTTGCAATACAATTTTTCAACTAAGTAAAGAATACAAAAATTCATATACAAGAGTAAACTGTATATAAAAATGAATATATTCACAAAATGTGTTATATTAAGAAAAATTGCTTTGCAAAAATGGTTATATTAGGCAAAATTGCATACAAATGTGCATATTAGGAGAAATTTACACTTAAATGCTGAATCTTCACGAATACTTATTTTTTTAAAAAAAATGTAAATTGTTATAGAAATGTGCAGAAGTGAAGTTGAATGGAAAAATGAGAAACTGAGTCTGGCTGCTTTCACATTGCACTTTATTCTGTAATTCCAATGATTTCTTAACTGGTAATTTGTGTATTTTATTTGATCTTTCATAAGACATAAAAGCTAGTTCCAGAAATCTAGTGGAATACAGTGGAAGTTTAGTGATCATTTCTGTGATAAATGATTCCAGAAATAATCCATTTGTAAGCTGGGTAACCCAGAATTCACAGGAGTTTTTGCTAGCTGCAGCCACTCATGTGACAGGTATTCCAGCATGCAATGCATTCCTCCTGTTTAGGCATGTGTCAATTTTTTTCCTTTTTTTTGCATTGGACAAAAATTATATGCATTCTGGTGTAGGCATGGGTAGCAGCATTCTCTTCTTCCCCCCCCCACACCCCTGTATCCAGACACTAACTGATGCAGTGAATTGTGGGCAACTACAGTGTGCATGTGTATAATGGGTGAGGGATGAAAACAAAACAATTATTGCAGCAGTGTAAAAGACATTTGCACAAAATGCCAGTATGCCAGCTGAAAAAGTTACAGTTCCATAGCACAACAGGCATGCCAGTGAATTAAAAAATGGCAGACACCACTTCCTGGAAAAAGAAAAGGAAATAAAGATTTTGCAACAAAGGTCCTTTTAACTCTTGCTAGTTTGCAGGCACACCAGGCTCTTCTGAAGAGCCCCTGAGACTAGCAGAGCTCAATCACTGTCTTTCTGCCATCCCCATACACCCTAATCCTTCACTTTTCCTACTTGATTTCCACCCCTCCACCAGTTTGCAACATGGCTGTTGCAGTCTAAGTCACCCAGGGAAAGCAGAGGAGCCAAAGTGTACATTTAATTGAGTAAACAGACCTGTTCTCTGAATAGACAAGGTTGTCCTCACTGCTGCTGCTGGGATCACTTATGTATGGTGTTCCAAATGTGCTTCAGGTGAGATATCACTCCAGGCAAGTATTCAAGAATCCAGCAAACAAAGATAAGAAAATGCTGCAACAGGATTGATTGGGAATGCTGATTGGGACTGTTCTATCTTTATGGTAATTCCTGTGTCCTGAAGGGGGGAGGAGAAAAAGAGGTTAACAGAGGAGTTTTCATTCCAGGTGCCCTGCCTAGACTTTTTCAATGTAATTGCTTTTTTAAAATATGCCCCCCATGCTGGCTGGGGCTGATGGGATTCATAGTCCCAAATATCTGGAGGGCATAATGGTTACGTCTGATGGACATAACACTGACCTGCCTTATAGGTCCATTGTAAAGGTTTCTGAAATAAAATATAAGAAACACCTGGGACACTTCAAGTGTAATTTATTTTATTTATTTATTATTTATTTATTATTTGATTTATATCTCACCCTTCCTCCCAGCAGGAGCCCAGTAATATATAAATGCTGGATATTATTAGAGTGTGGTTTTCAGGAACCTCGTAAGTTAGTCTTTACTCATTCAGGGACACCTATTTAAAGAAAATTCACAAATAGGCAAAAAACCTTGCTGTTTAAGAATGTACCTATAGCCAACAGGTATTTCTATCAAACTTTTAAAAGCAGGGAAATTGGGCAGCTATAGTGAATGCACCAGGGGAGCAGGAGACCTGACCTCCTCCCTGAGATATTGGACTGCCCTAAAAACTTGTAAAAATGCGTACACAATTTGAGTTGGTCTGTCACAGTCCAATCCACTTCCTGTGTAGCTTAGAAGGATTTGGTAACATGTGCCTCTGAGCATATGGTAAGTTTTTTGCCTGTTAGTGAATTTCCCTGCTTTTCAATCTGGGAGGTAAGAAATGGGCTCCTGTGCAAATTTGCTGAGAATGGATTGATCATTTGCATGCTTATTGAGTTCAGTGGGATTTACTTCCCTGCAATCATGCTTAGAATAGGTGAAACTGACCACAGGGGATGGGGAGGGGAGGAGGGGGAGGGAAGCAGGCAGGAGGTGAAGGAGGAGGGCAGGTCTGATCATTTGCATGCTTACTGAGTTCAATGGGATTTACTCCTGCACAATCATGGCTAGGATAGGTAAAACTGACCATGGGGGAGAAAGGGGAGGGAGAAGGGGAGGGGGAGGGAAGAAAGAAGGGGAGAGGGAAGCAGAAGGAGTGGGAGGGGGAAGGAGGGGATTGGAAGGGGACAGGTGAAGGAAGGGGGAGGGGAGGGGCAAAAGGGAGGGAAGGGAAGGAGAGGGAGGAGGAGGGGAGGGCAGAATTGATCATTTGAATACTTTTTGAGTTCAGTGGGATTTATTTCTGTGCAATCATGTTTGAAAATGGAAATGGACTGCCTTCAAGTCGACCAGACTTATGGTGACCCTTTGAATAGGGTTTTCATGGTAAATGGTATTCAGAAGAGGTTTTACCATTTCCTTCCTCTGAGGCTGAGAGGCAGTGACTGGCCCAAGGTCACCCAGTGAGCTTCATGGCTGCATGGAAATTTGAAACCTGGTCTCATAGTCCTAGGATAGGTAAAACTGACAGGGGAGGAGGGGAAGGGGAGGGGGAGGGGGAACGAGGGAATTAGAAGGGGAGGGGGAGGGGGAGGAGAGAGAGAAGGAGGAAATTGGATGGGAAGGGTGAAGGGAGGGGGACAGAGAAGGAGCGGATGGGAAGGGAATGGGGAGGAGGTGAGGGAGGGGTAAAGGGAGATGGAAGGGGCAAGAGGGAGGGGATAGGAGGGATAAGGAGGGGAGGGCAGGACTGAACATTTGTATGCTTTTAGAGTTCAGTGGGATTTACTCCTGTACAATGATGCTTAGGACAGGTGAAACTGACCTGGGAGAGGGGTGGGGGTGGAGGAGGGGAGGGGAGGGGAGGGGAGGAGATTGGGTTGGTTGGGCACTGGGCAGAGGGGAAGCCCCTTTCCTTTCCAAAAGGAAAACATTGTGAACAGTATTATTCTTTGTCAGCATTTCCCCCACTTTTTATTCTGCAGAAGGCACATGTAGCCACCCACCCAAATTTAAACCAAAGCTGTCCCTGGCCACATCCACACCACACCACACCAGACTGTTATTTCACTTTAGGCAGTCATGGCTTCTCTCAAAGAATCTTGGGAAGTGTAGTTTGCAGGGTACTGAAAGTTGCTAGGAGATGCCCTGTTCCATTCACAGAGCTTCAATCAGAGGGGCTGACTGTTAAACCACTCTGGCCACTGGAGCTCTGTCAGGGGAGTAGGAGTCTCTTCTCAGCACCCTTCACAAACTACACTTCCCAGGATTCTTTGGGGGAAGCCATGACTTTCTCACGTGAAATCAAATTCTGCTGTGGGTGTGGCCCCCTGATTAGACAAGCCCAGCAGCTGTGAGTCTGGCTTTTAGAACACTGACAGTTGGTTCTTACTGAGCATGCCTGACATTATCATTGAGTTCAAGCCAAATTTTCTTAAATTAATTAAAAATCAGCCAGGCATTTTTTTTTAACTTTAAAAATTCAGAAGATGAAGGTCAGAGTATGGGGCAAGATCAGTAACAGGATTACAGGTACTCTGTGAAAACAGCTGATTTTTAATTAATTTCAACAGATTATGAGAACTCTGACAGAAAATGGTCCAAAAGGGGTCTGGTTTTCTCTCTCTCTCTCTCTTTACACTTTGAACTCTCAATTCTATCTGACTGTTTTGTGTATCACCATGAAAATTTAGCGGGTTGTTAAGCAAGCGTTTTGCTATAAGTTTTGTAAGGTTTTGTTTTGAAATGAGATTATGGGAAGGATCAGAATGGCATGGGGGTATTTTCAATTTAACATTGCAGAATGCGAAAAATCCATGGTGACTACATTATACAGCCACTCTCATGGCTGTATAATTACTTGAATGGGAGCATGCTCTCAGTGTTTCTATTTCTAATTTGTAAACCCTGGTGGCAGTAACTAATTCTTGCTTCCACTGTCATGATGATGTTAGATTGCCAGCCAGTCCCCAATAAGGAATGAACCATCCTTTCTTGTGAGCCCTCTGTTTCAAGTTGTGTATCCCATGACAGACAGCTTATCCACAGGGCTGGGAAACATGAAACCAAGTTTGTAAGCAATCACCTTTGCAACCTTAGCAGGTATACAGGAGAAAGGCATGGCATGAAGTATCTAGATAAGGCTAGTCTTCTATCTTACAAATGTTTGACAGGTAGAAAATTAGATCTTTTATGTTTCTGTTTACCACTCCTGTCCTTGAGACAGCAGGAAGGTAAATGGCTAAGAAGATGTTTAATGTAAGGAATGAAGACATGAAAATGAGTTTTTCTATGGGAGTGGTTCTTAACTTTTTGGGGGGTCACAGACTTCTTTGAGAATCTGATGAAAGTTATGGACGCCCTCCCCAGAAAAATGCACATGAACACATACACACAAAAATTTGCATTCAATTTATTTTATTGCATTGGAAATTGATTTTTATTTTGTTGTTGTTCATGGACCCCATGAAGCCCATAATGGACCACAGGTTAAGAACCCCTGTCCAGGGAACGCATATGAAATGCTTTTAGATATAATCTTAAAGACAGTGAAACAGGCATGTTGCTTTTATGTCTCCAAGCCACATAATGTGTGTGTGTGTAATTACCTGTGCTTGAAATTATTCCACTAGTTGATTACCTAATATCAAAAACAAATCAGTGCATCTGAAATAGACTTGTCTGGCATACATATTGTTAATGTATGCCAGCCAAATCTATGGTCTATTTTAATGTTCCTCAAAGTTGCCTTACATACTTCTCTCTTGTACTGCCAACTTGTATAAGTGCTATCACTAATGTTTTAGGAGCATCTCCAAAGCAAAACAAGGGACTAAATTTCATTGCACTTGATAATGTACTTATTGGAAGTTTTCAGTATTTGCCTTAAATATATATATATATAATCTTGATTTGTTGACAGTGACATTGGTCAAGAATGAGATTGGTCACCTCAACTCAAAAAATATATTGCAGAGTTGGAAAAGGCACAGAAAAAGGTAACCAAAATGAGCAAGGGGATGGAGCAACTTCCTTATGAGGAAAGGTTACCACGGTTGGTCTTTTTAGTTTAGAAAAAAGGCAACTAAGAGGAGACATGATAGAGGTGCATAATATTATGCATGGTAAGGAGAAGACAGACAGAGACAAGGTTTTCTCTCGCCCTCATAAACT
The DNA here is from genome assembly GCF_030035675.1 of Rhineura floridana. NCBI lineage: Eukaryota > Metazoa > Chordata > Lepidosauria > Squamata > Rhineuridae > Rhineura > Rhineura floridana. Next base: position 70,984,108 of record NC_084488.1, on the reverse strand, counting down.
CAGGGACATTCAGTGAAGCTGAATATTGATAAGATTCAGGACAGACAAAAGAAAGTACTTCACACAGCTGTTTGCTTCTGAATACCAGATGCTGGAAGCCACAGGAGGGCGCTCTTGCGCTCAGGTCATGCCTGTGGACATCTGGATGGCCACTGTAAGAACAGGATGCTGAACTAGATGGGCCATTGGCCTGATCCAGTAAGCTTTTATGTTCTTATTAATAAGTTTATGGAGCTGAACTGAGGGAGCATTGTTGGGGGGGATAATTTCAGTCAAAACCTTAATACAGGTACTTCATAAGGAGTATATTTATTATTACTGTTATTGGTATGAATTTGAGTTGACTGTGAAGGACTCAACTGAGCACTTCTTGCATTTAAGCCATTGAAGAAAACTCTTGAGATCAAAACACATTTGACTAGTAGACTTTCCATTTATTGCTTTCACTTAAAACCACTCTGTGGTTTCATTATAACTTCTCGGAGTGCTTCTTAACAATATGTTCAGGAGAATAACATTGTTATACATTTTAGCTCAAATGGAGTTTTCTGGATAACTTTCAACTTTTGTTTCCTTGATTATTTTTCTTCACTGTTCATTTTGAATATTTTTTGTGTATGTTTTATATTGAGGTATTTTAGTTTGTGTGACCTTCACATATTTCTCCTGATTATTAATGGTTAGGGATATCCCCTTTTCTGCCCCTGTGCACTTACAGAGATCCCTATGCTTAGAACATATCCAAGGTGGATGAACATGCATAATCAACTGAATGTCTGTGTGGAAAATCAGAAAATCTTGAGGTAAAAATTTGACAGAATGTTATATAAATGTATAGGTGTGCTTACTGTCCTTTTAGTATGCGAATAGTTAAAATATTGAGGTTAAAATATGGGTAGTTTTTATATATATTTGAAGTACAATTATATTGTATATTGTGGCCTTCAGTTGGCAACTTGCCAAGAAGTGGCAGACCTGAGAGATATTGTTGCTTTAGGGAAGGAAGTCACTGTCACACTGTTACAATTATGTCCTAATGACTAGACGTCCTCTGTTTTCATATTGGATAGTGGCATCAAAAATGGGGGCAAAGGACTGATAGTTCCAGGGGTGAACATTCCATCATTCCTCACTGGTCATTTGGAACTTCCTCCTGTTACACCACAGACAGGTGTCATTTCTATTGTCTCTGTTTGGCACCTATTGAAGACCTTCCTTTATCTACAAGCAGTTTAAATTGAGATATTTATCCTAGTCTTTCAATTTGAAATTGTTTTTATATATGGAATTGTTTTTAATTCTTTTTAATATTGTATTTTAGATTTTGTAACGTGCCATGGGACGTACTGGTAAAGGATGGGCTAATAACAACAACAATAACAACAACAACAACAATAATACTTTCTACATAGGGAATTGTTTTTATTCTTTTTATTGATGCTGTTACTGTGAAATCTCTTTGAGAGATTTTATGGGCAGCGATTCTTAAATGTAAAATAATTATAGGCCAATGAATTATCAGTCAGTCAGAGTTTAACTTTTGAATATGGGGTCAGGCAAGGTCTGGCTGGAGAGCACAAAAGGCCAGGCTGAACCAATCCCTATATATGTGTGTGTGTGTTTGTGTGTATAATGTATTTTAATTGTATTTTATGTATTTTAATTTATTTTAATGTTTTTGTGGTTTTACTGTTTACAATTTTATTATGTACATGTTTGATTTTATTTTTGTAAGCCGCCCTATAGGGTAGAAGGGCAGGATAGAAATATTTTACATAAATAAATAAACATTTTTATTTATTTACTGGATGGGGTCAGGGAAACTGAGGAAGAGAGTGTGGTGAAAGATCTAGGGAAGAAGTCAAATGGAAGCATAAAGGAGCCAGAGAAAAAATCAGAGTGGCGGCAATGTCTCTGTTTGATAAGCAGTGGCTGTCCGGGGGAAGAGAATAAGACAGAAAGAGCATGAGAGAGTTGAGATCACAATGGCAGAAGCTGAGAAAGGGAACTTGCAGGGAGAGAAAAAATTCTGAAGCAGCTATTCAAGGAAGCAAAAGCCATGCCCATCAACTGGAAGCAGCTGAACTAAGAAGCTATGGTATCTTCAGGGATCTGCAACTGATGAAACCTCTTTTGTACTATATGACCTCTCTGTGCTGTGCGTTCCTAACTAGCAAGGAGATTTCAGGCTTAAACATCTGAACTAATCTGAGAGTGTTAACGAGTGAGGAGTTAGGATAAGGGAATGTGGCTGTTAGCATTGTTTAAGAAACGGATGTAGCTCAGGATGATAGACATACCTTAAGGGTACAGTAACGATTAAGCAAGCAAAACCTATTTTTAATATGCAGCCTGCTAAGTAATATTCATCTTATGTTGTAAAAAAAAATAAAATGAATAATTATTATTGTATTTGGTTCACTTTAATACATCTTCTGGTCTAACTCACGCCTAAAGCTTAACCAGGCTACTGTATAAGAGAATCAGAGATTTTTTAAATATATATTTTTAAAACAAGAAATGATTGGTGGGAGTGGAAAATAAGGGATAAGCTGAGCCAGTGCATTCACCACACAGGGTCGCATAGTGTATGGCTTATTTAGAAAAGGAAATCTACACTCAATTTATTTAGAAAAGGAAATCTGTAATCAATTTATCTTTTTATATCAAGATGGGTTGAGTTGGATCTTGTTTTTATGTTTATTGTGAGTAGTTTAGGATGTTTTTATTGTTTTTACATCTGCTTTTAATTTGTCCTTTGAGTTTATTTTTGAAAAAAGTTATTTATGTTAAATATAAATAATAATGATGATGCTGATAATAATATACATAAGGGTGATAGGAGAAGTAGGATTCTTCCACAGGCCTTGTATTGGCTCTCAACTGTCTTCATGGAGTCTCTGCATATACAACTGTGCACATGTATGGATCTCTTCCCATGAATGGGAGCCCTGCCTTTCCAGCATTCCCCATCATGTGGACTCTTCATTGTAGAGACTAACATCTGTGCAGCTGTACAGGTGCACATGTCATGAACCACTCCACCCGGTGCAGTCCCAGGACTCAACTCCCAAATCCATGGGAATTGATCCTGGCAAGACATAAACCCGTGCCTCCTTTACTGGAGCTGAGTATACCAACAACAACCCCGCAAGGTAGGTAGACTGCCACCACCCCTTAAACTGGTCACCCACTCTGGGCCAAGGAAAACCCAAAGTGCCAGAAATAGACCTGCCAAGGATTCCACAGACAAGAGCCAAAAGAGCACTCCTTGTCCTGGAGCCTTAGGCAAATAACCAAATATACGGTAGTCCGGGGTCAGTTCCCAAGGTGCTGTGTTTAGGGCCACACTACTCCTGCAATGAACACACACAGGTAAATAAGAAGTAGTTTTATTAAATAAAATATATGTGCACAAATATAGCAGCAAATTGGTTCCTTAAACCCACACCCTTGAGAGCCAGGTTAAAATACAGAGAGCTACAGTCACAGACAAAAATAACAAAACTGTCTAGCCTAGTCTATACTTACAAAGAGGTAAACAGCAAAATAACTTCATGATTCCACATCTCCCCAGAGATGTATAGCCTGGATAGCGATGGTAAGATGGAACCTCAACATCAGGTAACACCATCACATTGAAGAAAAAAAGCTAAGGTTTGAATCCTATACTTATGGAAAGATCCCCAGCAACAGTCAGGAATTAATTAGTCAATCAGGGGGTTTTCTGATGATGAAATGCTTTCTGGAGTTTTTGCGCCTAACTGTCATGTACTCCCCAAACCTTCCCAGGCCTATGGTCTTGATGTACCAGGCTCCACTGATAAGCAGGTGTTCTTGCTTGGGCCTAATTAACTAGCTTCAGCTGCAAAACTGCAAAGTCATTGCCTTCACAGAGGCCCCATTTCAGACAAGATGAAATCCCCATAATTCTTTGCCTCTGAGCCATTTTAGAAATTAGGCGTTCGTGGCAGTATGCACATAGACACCATACACACATTCAGTAGAACACAAGCATAATGTGGATGGGACCTACCACTGCAGTCTGCTCCCATCTCTATGCAAATTTATTTGCCTTCAATATGTCATGAGAAGAAAAACAAGAACAGCCAAATTGGGGAGCCTGAACTTGCAGTACTCTATTAACCAGGTGAAGACAGAAAAGCAGACTGGTAGTACTGATTATTTATTTATTTATTTATTTAATTAATTAATTAAGCTTATATACCGCCCGACTAGCAACAGCTCTTGGTCAATCCAGAAGCTTCTTACTTTTCACTGAATCACAGCTGTTGACTGCCCCTATTCCATTCTGCTCATGGAAGAGCTCTGAGGCTTTAGCACACGTAGTCCAAAGTAGCTCATTAGGCTAGGTTCATAGTTCATGCTCCAGACCCCTTTGTCATCCAACAATCTTACATTCAAATCAGTGAGATTATTCCTCACAAATGATGTGCACCATTTTATATTACATTACATTATTCAAAGCCACAGTTCTGATTTCCACTGCATAATTTGCTAAAAACAGAGTAGAACAGCCAAACAGGACATCTATATTACAGGGAAATCTATCTGTTCTAAAAGTACGTTTGAAGATCACGCCAGAAAGAACATGCCATTATAAAACTAGACAGAGAGATAAGCCATATGTAGTGACTGTAGGAGAGGTGATCTTACTGGAACATCTAATAAAAAGGGAAAAATCGATTGAAACAGGTGTGCTAGCACATATTCCCAACATAAGAACAAATTATAGATTTAAAGCTATTATCTCCATCAGCCTGTGCTCTGTGAGAAAGGTACAATTTTCATCCAGGGCAGCCTTCATGCTTCACTCTTCTCATTATTCCTTCAAGCAATGTACTCAGTAGAGCAAGGCAATATACCTTCATCATAGCTTTTAACCCCGAGAGCTCACCCCTGAGCCTATGACAAACTGGCATACAGGTTTGCTTTTGTGCCATGACAAGTTTCATCAGAAATTTAGCACATATAATTGTTGGGGGTGAAGAGAAACACACTATGTGGAGTAGCATTGTTACTAAAGACCAAACTCGAGTTAAGGCGGGGGATAATCAGTGCTCAGTATTTGTTTTGCTTCTTGTTCCAAAGGATCCATGTGGGTCTCCTAATTTGATCATGGCAGCAGCTGTAGGGTTTAAGTATTTCCTCCTATGCCATTCCTACATACTTCCACCCCCACTGAAGCTGCTTTTTGACATGTTGGGGGAAGGGTATGACACATGCAAGATTCCACATGATGCTTATGTGCTTTTTCCCATGCAAATAGAAAGTCCCTCTTTTAAGAAATGTTAAAATAATATAGAAAGAAATGAATTTATGCAAAACTGAATACAATTATATAAACCCTAAATGAATAAAAACATAAAACAAACTTAAAATTCTGAATCTCCCTGCAAGATACAACATTCTGTCATAAGAATGTCCCCCTCTCATCGGTTACTGCAGATAGAAAATGTGCCATCTTCACAATTGCATATTTATCTTATCCACCCAGTGGATAAATTATAGACTCATGGTCAGACATCGCCACATTTCTCCCCCAAATTAATCTCAAATATTGTTCTCTAAATGTTATAAACAGCGTACTATATGTGGTGCGTGTGTGTGCACACACGGACATTCATGCACACAAGGTCTTCAGCCTGGTTTAAATCACAAGGAGAGGTATGCTAGATTATGGCATATTTTGAATCTTCCTCATGAAACAGCTGAGGGCATCAGATTTAACTGGGCTTTAGTACAGTTCATCCTACCTCTCAGTTTCTGCATTCCGTAGTACAAGAGGAAGGTAAATTCTTACACAGTGGTGCTTTTAAAGAGACTGATACTAGTTGCTATGTTCATCTGAAGGGATACATTAGTAAATTCTATCTTTAAATTCTTTACGTATAGTTAAGAAAAGCATAGTTTCACCAGCAGGGATGAAACAAACCCCTTACAAGAGTGAGTGATCATTTTCTCAAAAGCTACCATAGCAAGGTCCACTAAAGATCATTTTTAGCTCAAAATTTAACCCTATTTTATATGCCACTGTCTGAATTGTTATAGCCAGTTCAGGTCTACATACATCAGAAGGGACTGATGGGGAGTGTAGGAACAGTGATAATATGCATTTGTTTTGAACTATCTCCAATGGACTTAAATTCCCAAGGTCCATACTTGGGCCCCATACCACAGCTGAGGAATCAGTTTATTATTACACAGTTCCAGTGCTGGTGCTACCAGATATCTGGTGGCGTATAGGGCATCAGTGTAGGGCAGGTGGGTGTGACATGGATTAACTAAATGGGGAAGCTATATGGAGAAATCTGGCAGGCCAAAGACCAGAGGTTCCTCACCCCTGGTACAGGGAGCCAGAATACAGAACAGAAGACCTTTATCTATTGGCAGCTCCTCAACCTTTTCCCCAAGTCATTCTGCCAGGACTGTATCACAAGCAGATCTGAGATCAGCAAGCACATATTGAACAGTAATCATTTGGGCTATGGAGTTCCCAATCGGGGACTTCGTAGTGCAGCTGAACCTATTGGGGCTTGCTTTGTAAGCTCCAATCACCTTGAAGCAAGACCACTTTGGGCAGCAATGAATTGGGCTGTGGAGTTCCCAGCTGGCAACTCTGTAGTGCAGCTAATCTTATTTAGGCTTGTTGTCACCACTGATCAGCTGATTAGCGCTGGCATCAAGCCTCACTTGCTAAGGAACAATAAAGAGCTCACTCCAACCTCTCACTCGTTCCTTTGTAACTGCAACTCTTCCTGCCCCATACATGATCTCACATATGACACGAGGTGTGAACATGGTTTGGGGGAAACTGCCTTGCAGGCCAAATTGAGACCCATGCTGGGTCTAATTTGGTCCACAGGCTGGAGGCTCCCCATCCCTGTTTTAAAGCATCTTCCACACTTCTGGGTTGAGACTTTTTTCCTTGCCTGTGCTTTACTTTCAGGTTACTAGAGAACTTGCATTTAATTGAAAGAGCATGATACATGAGCAATTAATGCTCTTAACCCCCAGCAACCATTGAAAGGTCAGTACAACATGACAACATAACTCCTGGTTTAAAACCAACATTAACCTTGACCCTGTGTGTGTTACTGCCTGCTGCTTAAAATTTATGGTAGCGAAATGAAGAGCAGTCCTTATGCTGAATCAGCAAGACGTACTTGCAGTGTGGGCGGAAGAGTGCCTTGGCTATTTTTGAAGGAAGAACATGTCATCTAAATTAATATAGCTGAATTGCCTCATAAGTCATCTCTACAGCTTCGTTGTGCAGTACTAGAGAGAAGACCAGAGTTCAATACAGTGCTCATTTTGCAGATGTAGTACCTATTCATCTAGCTTGGAGCTTCATATCATTTCATGCAGTTGAGCTATAATGAGAGTCAGATTAAGAGCCCTGCTTGAAGAGCACCTGAGCTAGGCCATTAAACCAGCCATAAAACTTGTGCAAACCCTTCTAGGAGCCTGTTTAACACAGGTAGTGGATTAGGCTGTACAGAACTATGACAAACAAGCCCCAACCAGCCTTGCTAGTGTGAATGTCCAGAGTCCTGTACATTTTACTAGAAGAAACATGTTAGTCAATAAAATGAATCATCTCCTCAGTAAACATCACTGACCTCCTCATTGGCATGAAAATCATTGTTCCAGTCTTTATAGTTCAATTCTACAAAAAATGACAGCATTCACCTCAAAAAGGACATCATACAAGCAGATGTGTTTCTTCATTGAATTTGCACATTTTTGTACACAAAGCCATTATGAAGGTGTTGCACTTCCTGTAAAGTGTGTAGATGTCCATTATGAGACAAGTCTTGCAGAATAAATCTATTAAGTTGATGCGTGCTCAGCTCCAATATTGTCTCACTGGAAAGTATTGCAGAGTAGATGGCTAAGAATCAGATTCAACCCTTGTGAAGGTAGCCAGAGGAAACAGCACTGATACTTGATGTCTGGGAAGGGGCAGGCTATGAGTGCATGTAAAAACTGATTGCAAGGAGCAAAGGAGGCTAGGGCTAGATATGATCAAATCAACTTTTATTACTAGTCTAAAACCATTTTCTGGTGTGTTACAATTGCATTCCTGTTGAAATTGGGCACATTGTGATTACTTCTCACTGTGTTCACACACACAAAAAAGCACACACCAAAACTTGGTGCATAATTTGGTGCAGAACTCCCTGCCAGTGGGGGTTCAACAAGAATCATCCCTGTCTCCTTTTAGACATTGCCTACAAACAATGTTATTTAGACAGACCTATGAAATGTGAATTTTCTTTTAACCAACTAGTATTTGTGGTTATTTTTATAATGTTTTCAATGGGTGTTTATTATCACAACTTTATTATATACTGCCTTGTTCTGTTTCTACAAAAGTGTAGTTGAGAAATATTTAAATAAACAAATAAATATTGCCAGATAGGCCATGTGATAACCAGAACCAGGAAGAAGCAGGTGGGATGGTTGTACCTGTTTCCAGTTTCTGGAGTGTGTGTTCTCCAAGCCATGGTGGACTGGAGGTGGCAATTTGAGGTTCAACAAGCAAAATGTACTGTTGACCAAGCAAAGGCAGAAAGCCAAGCTTGAACTCTAAAGAGGAACTTAATACCTTAATTAATCAGAATTGTACCATTTATATTTATAACTAATGCATCTTAACATAATTTGACATATTGCTAGATACTACTAGAGACCTTGTTTTGCTTAACATTGAAAATTTGGAACAGTCTCCTCAGAGTCTCCTCAGAGTTGTTCCCAGCCCTCACCAGCCTGCCTTCTTACTTATAACCATTCCAGACGATGGCACCATCTGTCAGCTTTCTCCTTTCAAGTCTCAATGTTACCCTTGCAGAACTCAGCATGGCAGAGGATGGGAACATAACTAGAATTAGTTGACTCTGTCATTGGCTGTGGTTGTGCCTGTCATTGGCTCTGGCTCTGCCTACTGTCAGTCCCCCTGCCTTGCACCCCACCAGTCCAAATGGACACCAGCCACCACTGCAGAGTGGCTTAATAACTTCACATTTGCAATTTACCACTTATTATGCAGAAAATAAATGTGAAGTTCATTTAGTTTGTCTGTAAGAAATCTAGAAATGAAGAGCCTAGGATGCTATAATATGTGAAAGAATATTTCTGCCATTGTAAGCTAAAAGTCTGCCATTAAATTAAAAAAAAGACTTATGGCAGAGAACAGGAAAGGAATTTAGCAAGCAAATTAAAATAATACTGAGATCATCTGACGGCAGGGACAGAAAATCTGGAAACCATTCTCAAGATTTTAAATTATCAGCTAGTAAACATGGATATGTTGAAGGCTAAGAGAGAAATGAAGAAGTATTACTAGGTTTCCTGACCCGTATCAAGTGAACATGAATTGTTGTTTGGAAAACCTATTATATGTGGCACATAGTTATTTATAGCAAAACCAGCTCAAACAGAGTTGCAGTAATCAATTCTTACAATAACAGACTCATAAATCAAAAGAGCAGCAACACCATGATACAAATCAGACCGATTGTTTTGTTAATGAAGAGAATGGAGTTTCTACAAAATAGGATGTTAATGCAAAATCCATAATTAGGCTTCCCTCACAGACCACTGTTACTGGAATGGGATCTATAGATCTCCTTAAAATGCTGTTCCCAAATGTGAAACAATTAAACTCATCTGTATGCTGGGTCTTATTTCTGAAAACATTACCCACTGCTGCAGTGATTTTGTTGCTTGCTTGCTTGCTTTCTCCAAGAGTTTGTGTGTTGTGCAGACACAACCACCACAACAAGGAATCTATCTTGGTTGCTTTCATAACATGGGTAATTAGGTTTGCTTTAGAATTTGGGATCAGACTTTCAAGTAAGCTAGCACTTTGAAATCAATACAGTCCATAAAACCAAATTACATAAATGAGCCAACTCTATCCCTAGATATGAAATCAGTCAAACCTATGCATACCGAAATGTATGGATTATATTTAAGGATGGTAACCTTTGGGCTCCTTGACAATTGCATTTAACAATTGTAATTAACCATTTCTCCTCAAGAATCTGAAAACCTTTGTCACCTTTGTTTATTCCCTCTGTGTGTGGTGTTTTCACCCACATCCTCCTCCATAGCAAATAGTGGACAGGAAGCATGCAAGATGCTGTGAGCAGTATGCGGCATGCAGAGAAGCAGTTGCAAGATGCTTAAAGGAATCAGAAATGGGCATTATTATTAGTAGTAAGATTAGTAGTAGTAAAAGTGGGTGAGAGCACAGATGAAATCCAATAATATGAGGGCACATATATAAGAAAATACAAACATGAGACCCTTATGCTCTGTGGAAAATTTTACATGTGAAAAATCATGTAAGCCTTCTTAGCCATTGACAAAGGCAGTGAATGGTTTCTACGTAGCATAAGCATACATAGTTAACTGGAATAAGCAGAGTGCATGTCACAAGATTTCAGGTAGCCATGATGGTCCATTAGGAAGATGATGACATTGAGCAGGACCTACAGGTCTGCTTAAGACCTTGACCATTCTGTCACAAAACTATTACAATCTGAAGATCTTTCCATCTTTCCCCTCCCCTACTTTTTTCCCCCTTGCGTAATTAGCCTGGGGAAGAGTTTTGATGAACTCAAAAGCTTGCTAACTTCTTTGTGACTTTTTACTTGGTATTGCAGGTCCAGTTTCACCCAAGAGTTCAAAAACTCAAGTTCTACTAATTTTACCACCGGGTGGAATATCAGACTGCAGCAGTGGCATCTCGGAAATCACAGAAGGGCTTAGGAGAAAATTCACTGATATTAGAGCTTTTACATGAAAGTTAAATGGGGTAGTTCACCGGCTGCACTGCAATTATTCATTCCCTGTAGAGAGTAGCCTTCAGCCCAGAATTAGTGTATACAATGTTGCTCAATGTGCATTTACTTCACCAGAAAACCATTTTCTCTCTTCTACATGCTCTGCTCTACTAGAAAAAGAAGTTTTATAACACATTGGAGGATTTTGTTTTATTTTTGAACAGGGGCAGTTCTGTTTCTAAAATATCCATATAATTTAGAAAAAGAGACACTTTAATGCAGAAACATATTTCAACTTCCCTAATAACATTTCTCCTTTCCCTGCAAAAATTGTTTTTATTGATTTTGAATCTTTGTGAGCTTAGTATTCATAAAAGAGGCCAAACAGCTAGTTGGCAGGACTAAAGGCCCACAACTTAGGTACATAATAGTACAGGCTGTACAAGGTAATAATAATTCCCAGTGTTGTCCCCCCACCCCCATGCACCATAAACCCTTTCTTGTACAATGACTATCAATCCAGTGATACGGAATCCAAAATTGTCCAAAGGCTGTTATGAGGTTAGCTCCCAGGCTGTCCCGAGGACTGCTGCAGCTCCCACACACTCCCACACACACACTGTTGAAATAATGGCTAGAAACAAAAATAACATTTCAGAATTAGAAGGGCTTTTTATTTTATTTTATTTTATTCCTCCCAAAGGGCAGGAAACACATCAATAATAAAAAACACAGTTAAAAATAAAATAAAAAACATGAAATTGTCTACAAACAATTAAGATCAGGTAAAACCAATCTTTAAACATCTAAAATATCTTTGTAAAAGCGTAATATGAGATATGATACACAAGTCCAGCTCAGATTTTCAGTTCACGGAGTCAATTAACATACATAGGGGAGAAAGCAGCAGGTTCCACACACACCCCGCTACATGTATTCAATGAACATCTGAACGTGGCCCCCACATATGCAGCTAAATGCCCATAAAACTGGTGGCAGATTTTGAGCATAGCTATGTCCTAAGGCTGGTATCACTTAGATGATGATGTGGAGGGAATCCTTATCAAATTTACAAATGACATGTCAGAAGACAGGAATAAAATTCAAAAAGACCTTAACAGAATGGAAAGCTGGGCTGAAATTATCAAACTGAAATTTTAACAGAGATAATATATATTGTCATATGTAACTTATATATAATATAGGGCTCATCCAAAAGGAGCGGGATAATCCACGTTTTCCATATCCAGTTTGTCATCTGACAGTCCTCACTTTGCCTGTTTGTTCGCTCTTTCCCAATAAAAAAACGCTTTTTTTGCACCCACACACGCAGCGAGAGGACCCGTACTTCTTCTCGCTTTTTCCAAGCTCCATCCATAACACTCCCCCCTATCAGCCAATTGGTCCGCAAAAATATGACATATGCTCCTCTCCCCCTTTGCAACAAAGCACAAGAAGGCACATGCGCTTGAATGTACGAGGGCGAAAGTTTGAATTTCCTGATGGTTTGGTAGTAGTGGCTGTAATGGAGTTCCTTGTCGCTCATCACTCTGGAGCAGCGCCGGCCAGGGGGGGTGTCTCCAGGTGCCCCAGACCATCCAGGGGGATTGTGGGCAGTGCAAGGGATCAGCGCTTGCAATCGCTGGGCGAATCCCCCTGTAACCTTTGGGCTCATTCACTGCAGGGTTCAGCCCCGGACTGTTATGCGGCTCGGCGGCAGGAATGCTGCCCATGAGGGAAGCAAACAGCCCCCCCACATGGGTGGCCGCTCTTGGCTTGGGCAGGGAATGTGGGCAAACAGCCCCGTGTGCTGCTGTGTCAATCTGCGCTGAAGCGACCAGCACAGGCTTTGCGGTGTTCCCTCTGATAAAAGAAACATGCAAACCACTTATATGCCTATAATTCCTGTATTTTTGTTTGTTTGTATTTGCAATATTTCACAAAACCGACTGTATGCTTTTCTACCTTTAACGTTTCTGGAGATACACATGATTGCAATTCCACTTATTTCTCCAGAACAGCAAGTAATGATGTGTCATGTCTAGGAAGATAGACCACCAGTCTCTATGGTTGCTCTAGCAAACCATATATATGCCAATAATTCCTGTGGGTTTTTTGCTTGTATTTGCGATATTTCGCAAAAGCAACTTTATGCTTTTCAGCTCAGCTGGGCTGAGGAGAACCTGCAGGCTGTGCCTGAAATTGACAAGACTCAAAGAGAGTAGCCTTGCAGGCAGGAAAGCAAAATTGACTAAGGGTGCGTGAGTGTCTGTAATCCAAGAGGAAAGCCTCTATTTCTTTTCTCACCCCCCCCTCCCTCAACTCTGGATGCCTGGAAGCAAAGACCAATATATTCAAGAAGGGCATTTGATGCGGGGGGTGAGGGGTGGGAGGTGGAGGTTAGGCAAAGATAAATATTTTCTCCCTTGAAAAAGTTTCCAAATAACCACAATTGCAGATCTCACCCTGAGCGGCTGCCCAGTTTGCAGGCTGGCTAAAAATTAACCGCTGTTGCTGCTTCTGCGCAAATGCGCTTTTTTGCATCTGCGCAGAAGTTGCAGCCCCCCCCAACACCACACCATTGCTCTGATAGGTTCTTTTTTCCCGGGCTTTCCCCGGACATTCGCACACATGCACAACAGTGGAAATACTTGATTGGCTGAGAATGAGAGAAGGGATATGGGGAACCGCCCATCTAACGCCCACAGCTGTAAAGTCTGCGGTATTGCATCCGAGCGCCTGAAGGTACAGCGGATCATTCCCGGTTTAAAAAAGCAAATCGCATGATTTGCGGTATTGCAGGAGCGGATTTAACCGCGCAAAAATGCGCAAAAGTGCACGGCATCATATGGACGACCGAAAAATAATGAAAACACAAAGCGATCATGTCACACATTTTACAGTCATCTGGATGAGCCCATAGTTAGTGAGTTGCTGTTCCACAAGCATGATTATAATCAGTGAGTTTCTTTATTCCTTTAGTGATCATGCACACGCATGTGTGTGCCTGTGTCATTTCCCCCTCACAGTTATAATTCTCACCACTCTTAACAAACTGCAGTTCCCATGATTCTGTGGTGGGATTCATGTGCTTCAAATGGGTGTTGAATGTGCTTTAAATGAATGGTGTGGATCTGCCCTAGGTATGATGTGCATTCAAGAGTGAATTGAAAAGAACAATTTTAAAAGATACTTCTTACTCTTACTCATTTCTCAGATCTCTTTCTGAAGTGAAGGGTCAAATCTGTAAAGATGTTTGGAGCAGCCACATTAAAAGATAAGGGCAGGGCATTCCAGGCAGGGGGTTGCCAACCCTGCTTGGATACGGATGTCTTTGTAGAGGAACCCTAGTCAAGGTTTACCAACAGCACAATCCAAACTATATCTACTAGAAGTCAGTCTTGTTGAGTTCTATGGGGCTTAGTCCCTTAGTAAGTGTGTTTAGAATTGCAGCCTTCAAGAACATCCATCTTTACTCCCCAAAGCTCCCATCTAACATCTCCACAACACTAAGCTCCTTTGTCCCTACAGTGACCTTCTGATGACTGGCCTGGCCTGAAGGCACTTAACCCTTCTTGCTGAAAGCAAGTAGGCTAGATTAAATGTTCGCTACCCAGGCTCCATTTTTTAGCTAAGATTTCTATCTATTAATTTCCAATCAGATTTTTTTAATTGTATGCTCCAAGCAACTGTGATTGATGCTTAATGTATCATGCTTAATGACATCACTAGGGCCCGCCCCATGACATCACTAGGACCTGCCCCTCAAATCTCAGGTTTTGGGATGCTTCTGACCTGGCAACCCTACACATGGAGGCAGTTGCACCAGAAAGATCAATGCACCCCAACAGCCCCTCTGAGAAGGAGTGCTCGGGTGCATGTGTGTTCTCTACAGTGACACTTAGTTCACAGAAGTAGGGTGCCCACCCCTCCTTACTTAAGCTGGGTGAGGGGGGGTGTCTAGTTGTTGCAACAATATCTGAGCAAAGTAAAGTCGTACCTAGTCTCTCCTAGTAATGCTGCTGAATTCTGTGTAATCTGTAAGATAATTCATGAAGCACTCTGAACCAAAACCTTCTATTAAAAGTACTAAAGAAAAGCACAGTTCCTTGTTCATGACTGACTTCAGGGTGTTCAGGCAGGACAAGTCCCTCATGGCATGTAGTTTCTCTGCACCAGTACTGCTATACCAGCAATGTGACTAATTGGCTTGGAGATTGTCAGGGAAAAAAAGAAGCAGGAACCCCACAGGATATAACCAGTAATGAAAAGATTTGAACGGGACAATAAAATGGCTGCCAAGATTTCAAAGCAGAATTTGAAAAGTACAAACAAGGGCAAATCATCCGCATACAAGCTCCCTGTTGTTAGACTATAGCTCTAGGGCTTGCTTCTAGTACTATAGGGCCATTTTAAATCAGCTGATTAATCTTAGATTGCTATATTTCCCATAGGCATTAGCCCTATTCATATACTACTTGAGCAGGACACTCATGGTCTGAAGCAGGAAGAGAATGTTGCATCCCTATGCTACTCCCACTCCCCAGAGTCTTAATGTTGATTATGGTTGTCTCCAAAGATTGTCTCTGTGTTGAGCATGGCTGCACAGGTATTTTCTTCAAGTGGAGCCTCTATGCACAAGCAACTGCTTTTCAGACAACCACGCTCAATGTGCAGATATCAAAGGGTGCCATTAGTATGGGAACCTAACATTGGGAGCAGTGTGAGAGGCACGGTCCCACTCCTGCATCAGCCCATAAATGCTCTAAATGTGTGGACAGAGCTAATATAGCCACAAAATGTAAAACATTGTCCTTACAGCTCTCTTTCCAGGTACAAGACCAATCAAGCAATTCAGTCACAGTACTTAAAAAAGAAGAAGCATATTTTGGTATTTTGAGTTTGCCATGTTTATAAGCAGTTCTATTTTCATTAAGGATTTTTTAGATGTGTTTGCTTGATACAGTAAAAAGAACATTTTTAGTTCTTTTCACTTATCTGTCTGGTTGAAAAGTTACTGATCAATATATATGCACTGTTTTGATTTGATATCATAATTAAGCTAGCAAAGCATGCTAATGGCAACAGTCTATAGTGTATTTTGAATCCTGTTAGACTATTTAAATGACCAAGAACAGATAATTTATTGCCTGCTAAGTTTTCCTCCCTCGCTCCCCACTTTCGAGTATCTCTCACTGAGACAAAGTGAGAAATCAGAAGGTATCTTGGATTTTTTTTAACAAACCTCTCCATTTTTGATGTTATAATATTTAAATCAGAAATAGGAAGATGAAATCCACCCAAATAGTAATAAAGGACAGCAGCACAATGGGCGGATCCACACCATGCATTTAAAACACATTCAACACACATTTGAAGCACATTAATCCCACCACAGAATCATGGGAACTGTAGTTTGTTAAGGGTGGTGGGAACTATAACTGTGAGGAGGGAAACTACACTTCCCAGGATTCTTTAGGGGAAGTCATGCACTTTAAATGAAAGTTGGATGTGCTTTAAATGTTTTGTGTGGATCTGCAATACATCAAGGAAATTCCATCTTGACTACTGCCCAACTGCTTCTTTAAATCTGAGGAGGCTATCTCAGGTTCTCAATATTAAGCAAAACAAGGTCTCTAGTAGCACCTAACAGTATGTCCAATTATCTTCAGATGCATTTGTTATAAATGGTAAGATCCTGATTAATTAGGGTATTACATTCCTCTTTAGAGATCAAGCTTCATTTCTTCAAAGAAAATTAGTTTCAAACTGACTATTCTTTACAAAACTGGTTAGCTTCCCCCATCAGACAGGGAGTTTGTTGAGGTGGCTTCCCATGTTTTCTTGATATAGTATTGCAGTCATTTTGCAGGCAAATCTGTACAGATGTTAGCTCCACTCTGAGGTTGTCAAATGCAGGGCACTACAAATACAAAAAGAGACTTGAGAGTACAAAGGCAAGTTGAATGTTCTCTTATTATCTTTGTGACATTAACAGGAAAGGTAATAAGAATAACCAGGGCTTCCCTACCATTTGGCAGAGTGAGGTAGCCCATTTGAAGTGTCATGAATGGATAGCAAATTGTGGTTATTTTATCATTAGTGTATTTCATTGCTAAAGAGGGGAAAAGATACTGGTGGGAGTTTCTGCCTTACGGTACAATTCAACTTGATTTTGCATTGGACTGGGGGGAGTTGGATGAGGCAGATCCCCGGCTGAGCTGGCAGGCTCCCAGTGCTGCCAGGCTCTGCCAGCAGAAACCCTGTCCTAGCTGAGCCACACCGCCACCAGGACCCTGCTGGAGCCGCCAGGTGTCTGCAGGGGATGGCCAGCCCAGCAGATACAGTGGAAGCCCTGAAAACTGTGTGTTGTGGGGGCATGACAGGGAACAGCCATGGGGGTAGACTTACGCAAGATCCAATTCCCCCTCTGAGTGCTTCCCTGGGTTCCAATCCACACAAGAATTCCACCGGCAAAAAGGCTGGCAGAGTAAATTACAGTGGTGGTCTACAGGGAGAGCATACTCCCCAGTAGGCCTATTCTTGGGAGCCAGCTCTTTCCATCCGGCTCCCACACACGGCTCCCAATGGAGCCTGCTTTCAGCCAGGCTGGCAGCTCCCAAGCAGCAAGTGGATGCCACAGAGCTTCCCGCCAGGTCCTCCGCTGCCGCCGCCACCCCTCCCGCCATCTACCTGTAAGTTGGATTACACTGTTAATTGCCAAAATAAGAATGCACCTTTACTGGGGGTGCAGTTGGTGGGGACCATTTGCTTGCCTGTCTCAGTCAGCA
This sequence comes from Rhineura floridana, assembly GCF_030035675.1. Classification (NCBI taxonomy): domain Eukaryota; kingdom Metazoa; phylum Chordata; class Lepidosauria; order Squamata; family Rhineuridae; genus Rhineura; species Rhineura floridana. The sequence goes on along the minus strand of NC_084488.1, from coordinate 70,966,503 downwards.
AAATATCTTGGGCTGATCCTGAAGACAACCCTGTCTTCAACCAATTTGATTTCTTGAGTTGAGCTCTCAGATTTCAAAGAACGTGGGCTCTGCCATATGCCAATACTGTACAGTCAAACCATAACTTGATCAAAAAGAAAGTACTTCATTTCATCCCCACTAAGAGCAATGGTACTGTATCAGTTTAAGGCACAAATACTCTGATTTAACTAGATTATGGATTGTGGTGGCTTCTGAATAAGAATTTACAATACTAAAAAAAAAATCACTTGATGAGCCCAAATCAGAGTACAAACAGCTAAAACCTCTGTTGTATAAAAATAAAGTATTTCTATATAATTACATTAAATAGCATGGAATCTCCTTTTCTTTTTTTCCCTGTTAGTGTTAGAAAAACATTGCTTAATTCAATCTGTCCTGTATATACACTTTGTGTAATGTATCTAGAATTGTATCTTCAGCTGCACAGTCAGAAGTTTTGTTGCATGCAAGAATATTATGAATGTAGACATGCAGAAGTTAAACAGAAATAGTATTTGAATTAATTTTATGCCATGCTAGACAAATGATTTCATGTAATCAACACACAATTCCTATGCAACAAACATTGGAATGGACAGGCATGGAAACAATGTTGGGTGTGCATATTTATTTATTTATTTATTTTGTTGTTTGCCTCATACCCAGAGGTTTCTCGATGACTTACAACACATTTTAAAAACATACAATATAAAACAAATTTAAAAACATACTCTAGTGCAAATACCTCTCCAAAATTAAGGTTCTGAACCTAACCACCGTTTTGTTGATGTGCATTCCATTAAAATCAGCAGAATTTACTTCTACTCAAATGCCTTTTGGATTAAAATGTAACCTGATCTGTAGCTTATGTCATTCTACAAGGAAAGGTTGTAGCTCAGTGATAGAACTGCTTTGCATGCAGAAGGTCTCAGATTCAGTCTCTGGCATCTCCAAGTAGGGGTGGGAAATCCAGGAGAGCCACTGCCTTACAGGGTCAACAATACTGTGCTAGATGGACCAGTAGTGACTCATGTGCAGAACTGGGGAACCACCATTCCAACACCACCGTCACTGCTGCACACTGAGATGGGATAGGGCCAGGCTGTGAGGTTACAGTTTGAGACCAATCCAGTGCTCCTGCCAATGCAACCACATGGTCCTGTCCTCGCTGCTTCCCACCCCAGCCCCATCCAGGTAAGTAGCGGTGACATTTGTGTCAAGAGGACAGCTCTGTGGTTTCATCCCACCACATGCACCACTACTGAGATATAATGAGTCATACAGTTGGTCTAAGGCAGCTTCCTATGTTCCTAATACTGTGGGTTGGATCCCAACTTAGCCATGTTTAGAGCAGATTCATTGAAATCAATAGGTCAGTTATGACTATCAGGTTACATTGATTTCAAGCATGACTAAGTCTGCATTCAATCCTTATCTATACTAGAGTTGCAATCCTATAACATTTCCCTGTGAATAAGTCTCATTGAACTCAATGAGATTTACTTTTGAATGGATATGCATAGGATTGCACTACAAATGTCTATTAATAATGTATATGTAGTTAATAATACTACTGGCCAATGTTTATAGTTTTGAACTTTGAATTACGGAATCTTAATCAGCCTTTGTATTTTTGCAGCAATGTTTTATATGGCTTTTTGAAAAGAAAAAGATTTAGACAGAGTTTGCTGCAACTTTACAGATACCTGTCACCTCTTACCATTTCTCACTGCATTATACCTGTAAAAACAAAACCAGAGTATACTCCATTACTCACTGTTGGTGACACATGAAAGTGAGATGGCTTCAGCAGTTATAGCAGAACATGATTCTAATTGCACTCTTGACCAACATGTACGCACTGTATAAGGCACCAGAGAATCAATAGGCAGATGGTAAATGGAGATGGACAGAACTTTGCAGCATTAGTTCTTCCCACCCTTCTTCAGCAGACTGGGTTCTAAACTCTTGGTGTGGATCTCTCTTGCTACAGTCCTGCATGCAGGCATTTACTTAGGGCTGTACAGATACTCAGTCCCTAAGTAAATGTGATGGTGGCAGACCTGCGAGTCTGCCACACAATTGTAAAGGAGGGAGTGATTTAAAGCAGACAAATGGCAAGTGGGACATGAGTACTAAATCCTTGTCTTGCCTGCCATTTTACTCCTAACAACCCCACCAACCATGTCTTCAGGCAAGGCTATGAGACTGATAGTAAGCCCAGCTGGAAGAAACAGGGTTGGTCAACTGGAGACAAAAATGGTGGTTGGAGGAACTTCTTCCACTCACCATGTCTCCACCTTGAATTACCTCATTCAAACCCCATTTTGGCTGTGGCACAACCCATACTCTAAGATAGCCTTCACCAACCTGGTACCCTCCAGATGTTTTGGACTTCAACTCCCATCAGTCATAGCCATCAAGGCTGTGTTCACTGGTGCTGATTGGAACTGTAGTCCAATGACCAGGGTGGTGAAGGCTGTTCTAATATATGGTTTGTGTTGCCATCACATGCAGTTAGAGACTTAGAACTCCAATCTCTAGCACCAAATTCCGATTTGTCAGTCTCTAGCACCCTGCTTAGCACTATCCAAGTGTTAGGATTTGTTGTATATGTGCAATGTAGTTTATGCTCTGGGCTTTGTATAGCTATACATTTCTTTGCAATCTACTCCCCTTGTTTTATCTTACAGTGGGTACTTCATTAATATGGCTCTGTATTATTATGATTGTAAATATTCATGCAATGGAATTATTAATTGGAATAATAAGTCTCCTGTGTCCTTTTCTAAAAGACACACTATTACTTTACAAATTATTCGTTGTGTACAGAATGTGCAGTTGCACAATTAATGAAGGACGCAATTTCTCTTAAGGACACAGAGCCTGTGAGGGTACCACTAATCCTATTAAAAAGTGATGTCTATAACAGTTTTTCTTAATGTTATGCTTACAAATGCAAAAGCAAACAAACAAGGAACTTTGGAACACAACAAAAAGAAACTCAACAGAATGCTGTCAGCATAAGCAACATCAATGATAACGCTTGCTACCCTGGTAGCTGCCTAATGATAACAAGCAGAAATGAGGCAAGTGTAACCTGTTGTCCTGAATTGGTCATCTTGTTTATAGTCATAAGTTTCTGGCAAAAGGAGGAAGGAAGTAGTTCTTCACACAGCGCGCATGGAATTTGCTACCATAAGTTGTAGTGATGTGATGGCCATGAGCTAGGATGGCTTTAAAGGGGGATTAGACAAATTCACGGAGGATGAGGCTATCAGCGGAGCTAGTCGACCACTAGTATCACAGGCTGAATGCCTATGAATCCCACTTGCTGTGAAACATGAGTTGGGAGAGTGCTGTTGTGCTCTGCTCTGCTCGTGGGCTTTCCACTGGAACTTCATTGGCTACTTTCCTGTTCTTAACATAAATCCTAGCTTGGACTATATTTAAATAGTTGAACTGTATGGATATTGAAAAGAAACTCTTTCTCAAACTCTTCCTCCTCGAGCCAGTTTACTTGCAGTTTCTCCTATTAAATATGCTTTCTTTCCCTCTAGTTTCCCCATTTCTTTCACATATAGTAATCTTAAGTGTTAACTTGAAAATAACAGTTATTTATTTAGCAAGCTTTATCATGCAACAGAGGTTTTAGTCAGACATTGCCGCTGCTTCAAACTAAATGCAAACTTCAAACTAATGCAAAGAACATATGATATTCAAAATGAATATTCATATCTCAATATTTTTGTAAAAGAAAGATAGGAAATGTTGGACTTTTGTGGCAGAGATTTATTCTGGATTCCAGTAGACATACTTTGATTAAAGCTTATAAGATATGGGATAGGGCAAAGGTACATAAACAAACACAAAGGGTTGCATACACCTAGTGGGTTGTGGATTTGGTTTTTGTTCTTATGCCTCTTTTTCAATGCAAAGTAAAGCCATGTAACATCTCACAAACTACTTTTTACTCCCCTGAGTAAACAGTAGTCCAAAGCCTTCTTAGGTGCACATAATTTGTTACATGGTTCTGTAGCTTCTGGCCATAATCCCCAAATTCCTAGAACGAAAATAACCAAAAGTCTGGTAGCTGCCATATTTGAAATATATTGGTAGGATTGGAAAATATTCCATATGCAAAAAGAAAGCAGACTAAATATTTTGTTATTAAGTTGCTTTACCACAAACATTGGGAAAATGCTAACCTCCTTTATGGCCCATGAGCTTAATTAAGTGTGCAATATCAGGCAGAAGGACTGCTGCAACAAAACAACAGCAGAAATGTTGCTGTTCTGCTAGGGTGGCTGAGGACAAGTTTGGAGACAATAAACTCCAATTCCCTAAAGGCTATTCAGTCACCAAAAAGAAATAAAGTGTCACCAATAATTCAGTTGCATCAGCACAATCCAGTGTATCTGAAATAATGAATTAATGTTGATTTGCAACCGAGAGACAGTACAGTGCAGCAACTTGCCCAAGTGACTTCACACGGGATGCTGCTGTAATTGTGTCAGCGTAGTTCATACAGAGAGTGCCTCTCTGTAACTCCATTGCTGTGTTCATCTAAAGTAGGGGTAGGCAAAGTGGGGCGCTCCCAATATTGCTGAACTCCAGTTCCCATCTGCCAAAGCAAACATGGTAGATGGTCAAGGACGATAAGTGTTGTAGCCCCACAATGTATGGAGGGCACCACAGTAGCTACCCCTGATATAAAGGATCAGTATTGCCATCCATATCACCAAGAACTAAGAAGGTAAATGGAGTGTACATATTTTTGTACGTGGTAGTGTTCTCAATGAAACAAGAAGGTGTGATATTAAAAAGGAATGTTGCATCGAACCACATTTTTTACTCCTGTCTTTCTTCAGACCCAATACACAGAATACAAACTTCATCTCTTCTATTATTTTTACCTCTCTTGAACATTTTTAAAACAAATGTTCATTTATATTACAGTACAAATAATCAATGTTAAAAAATGGATCCCTTCCCTTGTATGATAAAAGGGAATATCAGATCACATTGACTCTATTCTCATAAAAGAACATGCACTTTGTCCTACAAAGGTTTTGTAGCTGCTCCTTTCAAGACTGTTTCCTATGTCTATAGTACCAGATACCACATATAAAATTATTGACGCGATAAAACAGTTCCAACTACAGTCCATTATTTCTCCAAGTTGCCTAGGAAGGTAAAAAAACACTTTTCCTCAACTGATGAAGAAGCTGGATGCTTGGTCACACCACTTCTTCCAGCTATAGAAGATCATGATCTTGGACTCCCTTCTGCTGGAACAACTTCCAAGATAATTTGCAATGTTGACGTTGTCTTGTCTATAAAGGGCAAAAATATAGGAAAGGTTTTGAAAGGTTCTATGAAAGGGCCTTTTAGAAGAATAATGCAACATGCAAATTACTCAGTTGAATCTAGCCTAACAGGATAGCCCTAACCATGTCTACTCAGAAATGTCCTAGTGAATTTAATGGGGTTTATTGCTAAGGTAGTTGAGACTAGGATTGCAGTCTATATTAGTTGAATTTCAGTTCCCATTGAAATCAGTGGCATTTAAGTTATGATTTACTTGCCCCATCAATTTCAGTGGAACCCAGTGTAAACTAACTTAGGCCCAGTTTGAACGTAATGCTAAGCCAAACCTTGGTGTAGCATGAATGTACAAGTATATGGGCTCCCAGAGAGGAAACTGTGGTTCTTCTGTGCTTGTGAGCTAAGCTATGGTTTATTTTACTCCAGTCAAATCATGAACTGTAGGCAAGGTTTGTTCTATGGCTAAAACTTGGGTACAGCTCACATTTTGGCTGGAGCTAATCAAACCATGAGTCCAGGTCCAGACAATATGGCAATCCAAACTGTGGCTTAGCTCATAGCAACAGCAAGACCAGAGGAGGACCAAAGTGATCATAATCTCCTCTCTGGGAGCCCACATGTTCATGCTAAGTCATGGTTTGGTTTAGCCGATTAAAGCGCAGTCAGGCTGGTTCATTCCTGTCTGGAATCCTGGAGACCCGCTACCAGTCAGAGTAGACAATATTGGGCTACATGGACCAATGGTCTGATTCAGTATAAGGCAGCTTCCTATGTTCCTCTGTTCAGTCACTACGAGACAGAAAAATAATTCATATTCAGTAGCTTAGACCTTCAGAGACATGAAATCTAGAAAGACAAATTGAATATCCAGCCAAATATCTTTTGATGCAAATGTTTGTAGCAAAAGCCTTGTGGTCCATTTTATTTAACATGTATTTTTGCTCAGTAAAACAATATATTTAACAAAGCAATGCATACTTAAACAAACAGTAACAATGATATTTCAGTTAAAAAGGACAAAATATTTAAGCAAACTAGAGATATCCCAACAGTAAGCATCTACAGTGGAATAGACTAATATTCCAACAGGTTTATAATGTAATGGAGCTTTCAGTGTGTCCTCCATATCTTTATATCTACACAATAATCCCTTATCATTGTTAAACTCATCTGATGTCCCTTGCCCCTAAGCATGGAAAAGCCATTTCTGGTGGCAAGCAAGAGGGGTACCTAACCTTTTCCCCACTCCTCCCCCAGCAGGATTTGAAATGCATACATTTTAAATCCTGTTTTCCAGAAGGATTTTAAATGTATAAATTACAAAACCAATCAAGAACGTCTGAGTGCAAAGCCTGGGGCACAAAAATACTGTTGATAAACTGGAAAAAACTGATACAGGACTACTGTAATATAGCACTCTCAATATGAATAAATAGTCCATGAACCTTACAGAGTGTTATCTTCCTACCTATAAGTGCCTCTTTAACGAAACAGTCACTCCTAGGCTGCCAGTACTAGTATATTTATCAACATAGTGTTCTTAAGGGAATCATAACGACCAAATTAACAAGCTGTTTAACCCACTGAGTCATGTCTGTTAATATTATGTAAGCTGGGTTCGCAATGCACGTCTGTATCATGTACAGGTATTTGTTTTTTCCTGCCAAACAAAACAGTAATTTTTGTAGGCCTCAAAGAATCAGCTGCATTGTCACAGTAAGCAAAACTCAGATCTCTCCAATAACCACCTTGAAGGGAATGCTTTCTTTCTGCTTGAGAAAAATGGTTCAATACTGGCATCCTGTGGCCACAAAGATTTATAAAACTATGATTCAAAAGCTTTGGGAATTAAGTGAAAGATATCTCTTCCATTGCCTTATTCCCAGGCCGAGAAAAATAAATTGCTAGACATCAGTTTTAATTGCCGGAAGAATTCCTACAGAATACAACTTGCATTTTTATTTTAAATTCCTTGTATTCATACCAATGCTTTCAAGAAAAGCTGTGCAAATGAGCTATGGAGCTATGATAGCTACTAGTACCTAATTTTATCATGGTTACTGAAAATGGTAAAGGAGACAGATTCTTATTTTTGAATTTGCTCTGTAGAATAAAATTATATCACAAATTCTAAAGCTGATTTTGTTGAGAATTATTTTGCTCTGTATATCTCTTTAGTTACAGTAGGGCCCTGCTTCCCGGCATTCTGCTAACGCGGCGGCTTTCCTCCCCTCTTTAAAAGCTGATTTTGCTGCTTTTGCGGCATTTTCCCGCGACGTGCCCCATTAAAGTCAATGGGGTTCCGCCTTATGGTGATTTCCGCTTTACGGCGGGGGTCCGGAACAGAACCCACCGTATAAGCGAGGCCCTACTGTACAAGCAGAATTCTCTACCTCATACGCACTTGATTCTTGGTCTGCTTTTACGTAATTAGTTAATTGTGAAAGATCTAGTAGGCCTTGAAGTAGCATAGTAAGCAGAGAGGCTGAGAAGTTCATTTTTGATGAGTCAAATTTTGGGAACCCTCCCAACTTAATAATAGATTCTATTATACCAGTACATAGACTTCAAAAGCAAATTTTCACTGTGTTTTCACTATAGGGATGGCTAAAGGCACAATCCAACTCTTAGGAGCCAGTGCCAGCAAAGACAGAAGGGGGCACCATAGTCAACCTCTGTTTGGGCGCCACTGAGAGGGGAGGATGCTGACTGTGCCATAAGGGTATAGCAGAAGGAAGCGAAATGCATGTTTCCTTCCATCATCCCTTTTCCCAGATATCAGCTGCCAGGACAGAAGGCTGCAAGACCAAGCCAAAGGGGCTCAGGATGCAGCAGAAGTCACCCTCCCCTCAGTTCCACCCCCAAAAAGGCCCTTTTTTGGGCCTTCCACCTGCTCTACTTGCATTGGTCTCAGCTGAGCTATCTGGGTCCCAGCTGTGCCCAGGAAGGGGACTTCTGCCGGGGAAGCCCAGTGGCACCAACACCCTTACTCCTGCATCACAGCTCTGCCACATCCTGAAGCCCCTCAAGCCCAGCATATCTACCAGGTGGATTCCACCCTAAATTGATTCTGGGTGAGGCAGAATCATGAACCAGGTATAGATTTTTGTTTGTTTGTAAATTGCTTTTGGGAAATTGTGGCTGACACTTTTTATAATACTTGCCCTATTCCTTGCCACCCCTTTTTGTTTTGTGTTGCCTATTATTATTTATATATTCATGTTGAAGCTACACCATCTTTATTGTTTTGTTGTTGCTTGCTTTCATTGATTATTAGTGAAATTGTTTTATTGTGTGAATTATTGTGGTGATGCTTTTCAAAGCCATGTTATTGGCTTTAAAAAACAGTGGCCTCATCTGCATTACACTTTTAAAGCAGTATCATACAACTCTAAACAGTTATGGCTTCCCCTAATGAATCCTGGGAATTGTAGTTTGTTAGGTGTGCTGAGAGTTGCTAGGTTTCCTCACAGAGGTTTTTCCCAGAGTTTCCTGGGAAGAGGAATTGATTGTTAAACCACTCTCAGGACTGAGTGTTCCCCTCTGAGGGGAACAGGGGTCTCCTAACAACAGCACCCTTAACAACCTTCAGATCCCAGGATTCTTTGGGAAAGCAATGACTTTTTAAAGTGGTATGATACTGTTTTACATGTATAGTGCAAGTAACACCAGAAATAATTTGTTTTGCAATTTTTATATATTTATAAGACTACTTGTTAATTGAGATTAATTTTATTGTCAATTGGAATCATTATTGAATTCATTCTTGTGGTCTTGATTTTCTACATAGCTGTTGACACTATTTTGATAAGATTTTGTTGTGTTTTTAGTTTTGTATTTTTTGATATACAACCATGTTTTGTCACATGACTGTAATATTTTGCATTAATAGTGAGAGGTTTCCCCCCTTTTGTTAATGTTAACCACTTTAGATTTCCACCAGAAAAGAAAAGCAATTTATAAACAATGAATGAACAGTGGGGAAAATACCACTTATACAAAAAATCAGAATGATCAATATGACAAAATAACACCTGCTTTGGAACTCCCTGCCTATTGAGATTAGACCAGTGCCTTCACTGTATTGTTTTAGACGCCTGCTGAAAAACGTTCTATTTCAGCAAGCCTATTCAGACACATGGGGTTGTATTCAACTAAGTCCTACCCAGAGCAGACCCACTGAAATTAATAGACCTATGTTAGTTATAGCCATTAATTTCAATGGATCTACTCTGAGTAGAACTAGCAATGGATACAATCCTTAGGGCACAATCCAACTCACATTTATGCTGAGCTAAGGGGAGTTGGATGCGGCAGATCTCCAGCTGACCCAGCTGGGTTCTGGCTCAGCTGGGCTATGGTGGTGTAAGTCCCTCAGCCCGGATCAGCCAGGGCTCAGCCAGCGCAGCCGAGATTGGCATAAGTGAAGCCAGTGTAAGATGGCATAAGCCCTGAAATAGGGACATTCCAGGGGTGTGTGAGGGGAGGGGACTTAGGCCACATCCAGCTCATGTTCGGAGCGCTCCTACAGGTTCCAATTCAGGCAAAAGTTATGCCAGGAAAAAGCTCGGTCTAAGAAAATAAATACAATAGAAGTCAATGTAGGGTTTACTCCCCAGTAGGGGTATTTGGGAGAGCTGGCTTTTACTTCCTGCTCCCTGTGTGCAGCTCCCGGCTTAGCTGGTGTTCAGCCAACCCAGAGGTTCCTGAATGGCAATGGGATGCGGCAGAACTTTACGCCAGCTTCTCTTGCACCGGCACCACTTAAGCCAGCTTCCCTTGAGTTGGATTGCTCTGTTTGTTACCTATATTTGTTAAAAACGTTTTATTGATTTTATATTTCTTTTTAATAATGATGGTGTTATGTATTTTTTATGTTTATGTCGCCCTGGGCTGCTGCCGGGAGGAAGGGTGGGATATAAATCAAATAATAAATAAATAAATAAAATGTTTATGCACCACTTGAAGAAAGTTTTGATCAAGAAGTTTATACATTTTCTAAAAAACATCAAAAAAATCAAAGTCAAAATCCCAAGTCACTGCAGTTTTAGATGTTATCTTTTTACTGGCTGGTTCCTCTTTGTCCTTCTGCAGCATGTTCCAAGAGTTTTGCACCTTGTCACTTTGCTGACAGCACATACTTCTTCCTTCTGTGATTATTGGGTTACCCTTTAATTTTGAGAACATGGCATGTTTTTCTTTTTTAAAAATAACCATCTTGTGTCTCACAAAAGTATTGCTACACATGCAAAATAAATGAGGGGTAGTGCTGAAACCTTTGAGGGATTTTGGAATAGCCAGATATGCACAAGACTGGGTATAGAAAACCACACTTTTAAAAGTATTTGTTGGTTGAGGCTGATCAGCACTACGAGCTTGATTTTTTTTTTCAGTAAAAGGAAGAGGAAGAGGTATGAGATAAGGTCCAGAGTGAAGTATCTTTAGCACTAAGAATCCTGGACTTGGGCCATAAATCAAGCCTGAATGTGCCTTTAGGAATAATTTGCACAAATTTCTTGTGCTATTTAGTACTAACCAAGGATATATTAGCTTCTGTTGACATGTCCTAGCAAATTATGAACATTGATCAGACATTCATTGTATTCGCTTTACAGGGGCACATGGACAAAACACAATCAAAATGTTAGATATCAATACTTAGGACAATGATAGGAAAAGATTGGGTCAATGTAGGCTATAAGGGGGGAAATATGCCAAATCGTTCCAAGCATATGATCACATTATATGTAAATAAATTTTTTACAGTCAAATACTAGTTCAATATCATTTACTGCTTGGGCATGGAACTTGGTGCCATTGCTTCACTTAGATATATCCTACACTGGGCAATTCCAGGGAAGATTCAATAATTGGAAATAGATTTTGTTTTAAAAAAATATAAGTTATAAGTATTGCATTCTACTGGTACAGGATAACTTCCTAATAAGATGGTATTTATTTCAACAAACTGTACCATGTATACATCAAAATAACAAAGGAGATACCTTACTGTGCCAATGAAAATAGTAGATACAAAACCCCAAAATTAAAAAAACCTGCAGTTGGCAGAGTTGTTCTGTGGTTCAAAGAAAAAGACACAAAAATTGAATTATTTCCCATTGGCGTTCACTCACCTAAGAGATGTCTAAACCACCTTGGCTTCTTGTCCCATATGATAAAGAGGTAATAGGCAGGGACACCAGTCAGCGTAATTGCAAAACCAATGCCAGTATTGACAGGGTCAGCATAAAGTGATAGTGCAACCATGAAGAGGCAGGTGAAAGAAAACAGAGCAGGAATAAAGAGCGGCACCTGGAACACACACCAAAATACATTATTGCAGTACCCTGACCTTGACTATTGAATGACACTGGTATTTAATGTTCCATGAAATGTAAATCAGATAAAACACAGGGGCACACTACATGTCTTGCAGAAATACAGGTGTTCAGGACAGACAGTCAAAATGCAAGTAGCTAAAGAAAGCAAATTAAAGGCACTTTTATGCAATAGGCATCCCAACAGCTGCTTAATTACCCACTCAAACAAACACTACATTGCTATACACAATCTTTAAATTGGAAGACTTGTAAATGCATTTTCTAGTACCAAGTACCTTTCTCAGTCCTCTTCTGAAGTAGAAGACAGGAGCAGCTGCAGTAAAGATGGTGTCTTTTATAACTGCCCATTAGAATCAATTTTACAATCAAACAAGCTTCCTAGGTTATGGGCTGCCTTTTACAACTATTAAGTACATATTGACTTTCTTTCCCAAGTACAATAAATAACCTGGCAGGAGACTGCCAAATTAAATATCATTTCGGACATGGATAGTGATGGCTGATGGCATTATGCAACCATCATATACTTGGAAAAGTCTGTACTTTTGTCATCACAACTGATTTACATTATCTGAGGTGATTTTAAAATGAAGAAAAAGCTGCAAGGTTTAGATTAACAGCTTCAGTTTCCAATAGTAATGCTTTGCTTACACTTGTCACAACCACAGAACCAATTAAACCCAAATAAACTACCAAAAGAGCCAATTTGTAATTAGGAAAAAAATAGTAACAGCAAACAACATAACATCATAAAACAATTATCCACCAAGTGCTTAGGAGAATAAGGCAGTTTTAAATTGGTGCTGGACAGATTGTAGACTAGCAGCACGGGCTACCATTTGGTAAGCTGAGGCAATTGCCTCATGAAGCAGGTGTAGAGGGACACAGATTGGTGCCCCTCCTAGCTGACTGCTTGTCTTTGCTGGCCTAGATGGCCCAGCTGCCACCTGGCAAGGCTCTCTGCCTCCCCCTCTGTCTCACTCTAGGAAGGACCAAGGGGATCTGTCCTCCAAGCAAACCATTCTGGGTAGAGTGGCTGTGAGATTGCCTGTGCCACCACTGCAGCATTCTGCAACAGCAAAAAACTATGCCTAAAATGGGGGGGAGGATGACAGTCCCCCCAGAAAGCTTCACTCTGAGGAAGGACCCTGTTTGCCCCCCTTAGAGCAAGGAGAGGGAGGAGGTGGAAGTGGGTGGCCTCACTGGCACTAGTGCTGCTAAAGCAGCAGGAATATAAATCCTGTGGAGAAAAAACAGAAGTCGTCAGGGAGGAGTAAAGTGGGAGGATCACTGCCAGTGAAAGAAGATGAGGAGGGGTGGTGAGAGATGAAGAGGAGAAATGGTGAACACAGCAGCAGTGGTGACTCAGTTGGTGCAATCACTTGCACCGGTCCTGGTTGGTGCCAAATTAAACTTTTTGGGGAAGGCATTCCTTAACTGGGGCATCACCTCTCCAATAGCGTTTTTCCTGGTAGCCACCCACTTAACCTCTGAAGAAACTCAGAAGATGATCTTAGTAAATGGGCAAGTTTGCATGGGAGTAAGTGTGTTACTACAAAATAAAGTTTGTCATTACAAGGAAATCAAAATCATGTATTTATGTAGAACAGTCATATTACTGAAGTCACCTTGAATGGACGAGGCATCTCAGGGCGTTTGTATCGGAGATAAATCATGCCAGCAACTGCCAGTCCTATAAAAAGCCATCTGGCAAAACTGAGGAAGTTCAAGAGGCTGTAGAGATCACTGGAGAAGAGCATGATCATAGTCAGAGGGTGCTGCAAAATATATTAAAAAGAAAAGTGTGTTATTTTGTCCCAATTGTTGTTCCTCCCAGATTAGATTAGATTAGATAAGAGAGAGACAGACAGACAGACAGACAGATCTTATTGTGCTTCCATTGCTCTTAAACAGCTACACCTTTGGAACACAACTGGAAGACAGTGCAACGCAAAAGATTCAGAAAAGGGTGGTCGAGCCACAGGAAGCAAATAATATTTGCCTGATCTTTGAGAGGGTAGAATAGAGTAAGTTAGCACTGATATTTTATTCATCTGCAACATTTGAAGCTTGCAAAGGGGCACTGGTGAAATAGTGTTAACTGACTCTTATTAGTCCATGAGCAAACATGCAAGACCTGATTTCAGACTAATCATCACAAGTGATTGCAGATGTGGGGAGTGATTTATTTCTTAATTTCACTCAACCCCCCCCACAATGAATGCATTTGTGTGTGCAGTTTAAAAAGAGCTCTTTTGTGCACACTGAGTATTATATAGATCTCTCTTTGCAGACACTGTGTGCAATTCTGATTCTCATAGCCATACGTAAGTATGATTCCTCTGTATCCAGCATTTTCAGTCAGTTAAAAACATGAAATGCACATATATTCAAATTATATGCAAATATATACAAATTTGGAAAGTAGCACCATTAACTGTTGCTCCAATGGTGAAGATGTTTTTCTGATAAAAGTGAATTACAACCATGTAAACTGCATGTGAATTGTATTGTAAAAATACACGTGACATTTTACTTCAGCAGGACCAGAGGAGACATATGACCCAATCCTAAACAAGTTTATTTGGGCATGCTAAGGAGTATAGCATTGGAAAAAATATGGAAGAAATCAGAAAACAAACATTATTTTATAATCTGAAATCATTGCCCTGGGAGTGAGTACCCATTTATCTGTTACTGTTGTTTGCATTTTCTCTGCAAGATACTATCTATAATGTGACTTCAGGGTCTTCCTAGACAGTACACTTTTGTACAGTTTTTATGTAGAATTTTATTACTTCACATCTCTATATAGGAAGATTCATTCCATTGAGAGGAGCTCAGCTAATCACTCTCTTTCAACCTTCAAATAAAATGTAATGAGGTGTGATTTAGGTGCCAGCCTGAGAGTGTTAAATGCAACTAACATAGAGTCAAAAGGAGGCGTCTCTAGAATAGATCACCTCTGTTATTACTTTCCACCCCTCATACACAGTCAACCTGTGAAACAGAAATAAATAACTGAGATTCAACAAATATTTAAGTTGCATTTGAATCCTCCAATGCAGATTCATACTGTGCAGCCTTCTATAGGGACATTTGTTTGTATGAATTACCAAAACAATGACAGCTGGTAGAGGAGTGTGCTTGCGAACATGAATCATAGACAGAATTTCCGGAAGGTGACCCTCGCGGGATGCGACATAGAACATCCTGGTGGGAAAATAAATTTGGACAGCTTTTAAAGACACTCATTACCAAGATGAATGGAAGCAACTCACCAGAGATGTAGAGCACATTCAAAGTTATCCTCAGAAATACTATTTGTTACTATGTAAAGCATGCATCAGAAGTTCTGATTTTAAAGAATTTGAGAAAACAAATTCAGAAGCCCAGAAAACTGGCCGGAATATTTCTGTCTTCAGCCAGTCTTCAAAAACAGGTACTGTTGAGCACCATTTCAGTTTTATTTTCTCTCATTTAAGCTAAACTAGAATCACTGGCATATTACAGTGAGTAAGAAGAATTACCAGAAACGTCTCTTTAAGCTCAGTTGAAATGAAGTTCTATGGTAAATGTCCAAGATCATAGTTGTATTGTTGCCCTGCCTCTGTTCATTTCATCACTGAATTGTGATTAGTGATATCAAAGTCAAGGAGATAAAATGTGCAAAATCCCCTGCACACTAATGCTATTATTAGTGCTAATTATTAATAGTACTAATGCTATTGTTGCCACCCTGGGCTCCTGCTGGGGAAAGGGTGGGATATAAATCAAATAATAAGTAATATATATATATATATATATATATATATATATATATATATATATATATATATATATATATATATATATAGTTCGTATTCATTGATTTGTCCCCTTTGGAAAAATACATCTAGTGTACATGCTAAATCTTGATTTATTGCTTTACCCTCACCCACATTTATTATTATGTTGACTTACCTGGAGACAGCAAAGATACCACCATTCATAGATCCAAAGCAAGAGAGTGCAACAAAAATTGGGACAGCCAAGGAAAAATGTCCCAGCAAACGTTCAGCAAAAGTCTGCCAAAAGAGAGGAAAACATGAATCAACTTTACAGGTAGAAATGTTTAAATTCTTCTCCCATTCCGCAATTTTAAGGAATGTATCCAATAAATTCCATTTTCCACCATGGTCAAGGAAATTAATTTGAAATCTTTACTCACTTGCATTATATATTCTACTATGACTTACCACTGCCACTGCCTTGGAGGTGACCAGATCCTCAGGGCTAAGAGTTGTAAAATAGGCTACATTGGTTAACACATAGCCAACTGTGACAATAACCATCGAAGTGCAAATGGCAAGCGGTATATTTCTGAAAGACAAAAAAATTATTGTTCTCCATCTGCACTCCAAAACTGAAGCAATCTGGTTAGCAAAGATATTTGATTTATGTCATTGCACTTCTGTTGTGACTGGTGCTTTTATATACTAGATAAATCTTGACTACAAATATTAAATATTGCAGGTCAAATGAGCTTATTTCAAACACTGTAATATGAATAATCATGACTGAATAAATTGCAAACAGGACACAAATTCTGCCTTGGCATTATTTGCAAACACTATATCATGTGCCTGCTGTTGTTTACCCAGTGGAAAGGACCATATTAGGGTAAGGAATTGAAACTGGCCTTATTAGCCATGTCATTTTGTTAATATGGAAGGATGTGTAAGTTCAAGTTTCTCCTCAATACTTTTTTCTCTACAGGTAGCATAAGATTTGTTTCTGAGTCAGTGGGACATAGCCACTCTAAAGAATAATCTGCAAGTTATAAAATGAAAGGGATTGGATCTGGAAAGCCAGGATTAATATCTTAGCTCAGCTATGGGCCATTGGGTTGCCTTAGGCAAATCATTAGTGGCTTCAGTTCACCTTTCGAAAAATGTTAATATTTATCTCAAGGAGTTGCCTCAGTGATGAATGAGATGATGACTCTAAAGTGCTTGACACATTCAAAGTGCTCTATATAGATTATTAATAACACTATCACTTCCTGACAACTTAGTTGTGAATATTACCAGTCAGATATAAAGTAGAACTCTAATAAATTTCCAGCAAAATAAATGATTGGAAAATCAGGCCTGTGAGAAATATGTGTATGGTGAATGGGTGAGACCATATTCTAGAAATTCCAAAAGGGGCAGACACCACAGAATTAAAGACAAACTATCTCAGGGAGGAAGAAAAATGTTTTTGTGGTATTCAGGACAGTCTCATGGGTGCATCTCAAGAGTGCATGGATAGCACTGGACATAAGTAGGAAGTAGGAAGACACACAAAAAGGTGCCTATGACATTTCACTCTGGATAAGTATGATGATACTGAATGAACAAAATGTAAGCTCTTTTTGAAGTAGGCACACCCAGTTCACTGATATGAGCCCTAGAGATATTGTGGGGAAAGATGGTGGCCACAAAGGCTGGGCAAGAAATTTGATTCAAGATGAATCTGTCAAATCTGCAATTTCTGAAACAATTTGAGAACCAAGTTCACACCTTTTTTGAATTTTGCGATAGAGTTTGCCAAGCAAACAATGTTTACACGTTTGGGTAAAGTGTGCATAAAAATGAATGCATGAGTGAAAATAACATACAAAAATGCATTATATGATGAGAAATTGCTTACAAAAATGTGTTTATTAGGAGAAATGTGCACTAAAAGGTTGGAGAAGTTTCATGAGGATTTTTTTTAACCACACATTTATTTATTTATATCCTGCCCTTCCTCCCAGTAAGAGCCCAGGGCTGCAGAAATGTGGAGAACTGAATTTAGAATTGGAAAAATAAGAAACTTGAGAGGACTAAAACTGACAGATCTTTCCATTGCTAGTGGCCACTGAAGCCTCCTAGCCTGACACTTCTCTCGGTCTATGATTGTGCTGTGGGCAATGAACCTAGGTTGTCAGACTAGGGTTGTCATTAAAACCTGGAAATCCTGCCCATCTATTTAAAGCAGGGGTAGGGAACCAGCGCTGGGTGGGGCCAGAGACAAAAGAGAGTGAAACAATGAATGTGAATTTCATTTTTGTACAGTAGTTTCTACTCCTGCTCACACACTCTTCTCTATCATCCACCCAGGGAAGCAAGAGGCAAGACAGGAACACATGGCAAAACTGATGTGCCTAGTACAGCTTTTTTTCTTTTAAGGGCTCAGCACTGATAGAAATGCAAGGCCAGACAACTGTGGTAGCTGCCATCTTTTTTCTCCTAAATGCCCTGAAGTATGGGAGGGGAAGCTATCTGGGATGGGGCCCAAAACCATACTGGGGGTGAGAGCAGCCACTTCAGCCTCCCAGTCTAACACTTCTTCTCTCCCTGCTGGGCCCTGGCACTATGCCATGTGCTGTTCCTTGGGTATTATTTATTTACTTATATATTTGAATTGCTTTATACCTCCTTTCAAGGCAAAAACCTTCTCAAAATGGCTTACATGTAAAAGCCGTAATACAATAAAAATATAAAATATAACTAACCAGAAAGACCTGCACAAAACAATCCTATTTCAATACAAGACCCCCCCCCCAAAAAAAAGAAACTAGCAACAGTTATAATTCATAAAGTACAGACCAGGACCACTATTCAATTAAAAGCAGACTGAAACATCCAAATCTTTAACGCTTGTTTAAAACAATAAGAAAGGGAGCCAGCTGGAAGATGGCCGCACCTTTCCGACTATAACATCCAAAAGGAATCCACCTTTCATCTTGTGTTGCATCTGAGGGGAGGCTGTTAAATGTTAAACTCTGATTTGCAAGTTGCCAATAGCATTTGTTTGCACTGTAGTTGTTTAATGTCTTAATATTAAGGCATTCCATAAGAGTGGGGTTACCACTGAGGAGGCTATGTGTGTTGTGCTCCTGATGTTCTAGGGTGCAGCCTACACTTTGCTGAAGCTAAGCAGGTCTGGGCCTGGATGAGTGACCTCCTGGGAATCACATGTATGCCATTTTGGGTTCCATAATGGAAGAAATCTAAACTATAAATCAAAGACTTAATGGTTGGCCCTTGATCAGCCTCCATGGCAGTATTTCACATAAACTGATCCCAAGTCATTTAAGGTAGGTACTACCCTGAGGCATGCTTGTGTTTAGCCAGACCACTCTTTCAACTCCTTATCTCAGACTCTCTGCCCCCACATACAGCACATCAACCCCTTAGAGAACAAGCTCTACAGGACACCTCTAGTGCATACCTTAAAATAATCTCTACAAGGAAACGTGAATTTACAAATCAACTGGGGAGAAAGCACTCTCAGACTCTGTAGATATTTGGCACATTATGTTGAGGAGCACTAACCTTTGCGGATGAGGCGTGGGGGTACATAACTAGTCAGCAAGTGCCATTCATTACTCTGCTGAAAGACTGGGACTCTCAATGTTCACAGAAGCCTTGAGCAGAACAAGAGGTTTCGTGACCTCTGATGTACAAATGCTTTAATGTAAAAGTGTACCTTATCTGCCTTTTCCCACCTTTCCAATACAACTAAGCCCTTAGGGGGCTGCAATCCATTAGCATGTAACACCAGTCAGTGTTACTTGTTAGATGGTGGCACAGAGTGACAAACTGTAACAAAAATAATAATATGAAAGTCCGGGTTTCATGGTTACAGCAATGAGCCATCCAACCCATATTCATTTTCATCTAAAAAGCTATACTTTCAAATACTAGGCAATGCATTAGCCCACATTGCAGCTCTGGTGCTAAAATGCTGTCTAGCACCTTTAAAATACACTAATTCTGCCTCCTAGGTAGTAAATTGGCTAGTGTATACTTTGTATACTAGCACAGCCAGTTGAAGCTAAAATTCCCACCATCAGTTACTGATTCACCAATTAATTTCATTGGTAAATTTCTTTCTGGAAAGGGGAGAAAAAGACCCACATGTATGACAGGAAGGACTCAACTTACTTGGTGGTCAGAATAACCTTATCTAAAAAGGAATGCTTCTCTGCTTTTGAGGAGGACAAGGAGAAGAAAGCCCAAATGGAAGATGAATATAAAAGGGAGATCCTTATCACACAAGGTAAAAATTCTGGATGGATCTGCTAAGCCCTCATTTTCAATATTCCATTCTGATTATGGGCCTGGGCTTCCAAAACTTAATTAATACCCTGTGTCTCCAGAAGCATTCATACAAGTAAGTAATAAGTAGCACTGTCTGTTCCCTCCCAACCACCCTGAATGTGCATACAGTGGATAAAACAGATAGAACACTTGCTGGGGCAGAGGCTAAAGCCTCTAAAGGGAAACACAGAAACAGAAATTATGTAAAGAAAACTGTAAAAATGCAAAATACCTAGTTATTATCTACTGAACCACTTTTACAGAAACATGCTCTGTTCTGCATATGAGACCCAGTAACCCAAGCAGTTGTAAAATAAAATGGCAAGAACTACAGCTGCAGATGGTAACAAGTACATTTCCAAACTGCACAATAAACAGCTATTATCCCATGAGCACTCACAGTTTTATTATGGAGCTCTTTAACTTTACATTAAACTCACAGTATTCTGACACAGAAACCAGGCTGAGTCAAGCTTCAGCTCAACACACAAAGAGATCCAGGAGTCCTCCCCTTTGTTAGCTGCCACTTCCATACATTTTGCTGATTTACTTGTGTATAGGTCAAGAGACAGGAAGCCTGTGCCCTCTAGATGCTGTTGGATTACAACTTC
The DNA here is from genome assembly GCF_030035675.1 of Rhineura floridana. Classification (NCBI taxonomy): domain Eukaryota; kingdom Metazoa; phylum Chordata; class Lepidosauria; order Squamata; family Rhineuridae; genus Rhineura; species Rhineura floridana. The sequence continues at coordinate 70,946,088 of NC_084488.1, read as the reverse complement.
CATCTACCCAAGTTAGCATAAAGCAGTGGTCCAGGATGATGGGAGTTGCAGTCCAATAACATCTAGAGGGCCACAGATTCCCCATCCCTGGGACAGGCCATTCTCAACTAATACAAGGCAAGTACATCTTGTAAATAGGGCCAGAGTCAAAACTCAGCATTGTTGGGCAGTTTCATGAGGTCCACAACCCAGTAGCTACTGGCCCTTGGAGCCTCCTGGCCCTCTGTTTCCACCTCTTTGCTCTTACTGCTTATTTACCTGCCCTCCAGTATCTTCCACTCTAGGCAATTGTGAGTTTTGGGTGCAGAGGGAGAAGGCAAGTGAATGAATAGTTGTGACAGTAGTAAAGAGGAGGTGGATCCACTTAGGGAGAGGTCCACTGAGAATATCTTGCCTAAGGGCTTCCAAAACCTGTAGCTGGCACTGTTCCATGATGCATGTTGAGAAGTACCCATATTGCTAGTTATGGTGCCATTCCAGAGAGAGAGAGAGAGAGAGAGAGAGAGAGAGAGAGAGAGAGAGAGAGAGAGAATATCCCTGTATGAAATCCCCAAAATACATTTGATAGGAATACAATCCCTCACGCCTTAGTGGGGAAGACTGCAACCAGATGAACTGAGTGCCTACTTGCAGGCTAGGTAGTGCTGATGGGCAACTTCAAGGATTCTGCTTCTCATGGTTCTTCAAATAGATCACTCTCTGCTGTAAAGGAGGACATGTGGCCACCCTATTGCTACTTTACCAACAGCACTTAGTGTCCCCCAATGGAAAATCTTGCTTTTCATTGCTATCATAAAGCAATAACCCATAGTCATTCAGCACTGGGATTTTAATTCCTGTTTTTAAATTAAGCAGGTTTGGGCTGATTACCCACTAAAAATTATTGAATCAATCTACCATGTCAAAATAAAACAAACCCCAAATAAATTGGGACAGTATCATTTGAGCTCTGTGGTAATGGCCAGAAGTTAATGTCACAGCTGAGTAAACCTTAATCAGCAAGCGTCTTATGCTCTTTCATGTAGCTACAATGACAGCAAATGAAGTCAGATTCCCATTATTCTGTACTTCCACACCATTTGCAACTTTAGTACATCAAAGAATTACCACCAGAGGCTTTTCAAGCTGTTTCGATTTAATATTTTCCTAAGGAACTTACATAAACTATCTGCAGAATCTTTTTATTATTATATTAAAGAGCAAGGCAACCATTCCTATGCACCATACATGCATATAAAAAAGCCAGCAAATCCTTCCCGCCTCACTCCCAATCATTCTAGCCAGAACAATGAAGCTATGATGGGAAGACAGCTCCATTCCTTTCTTGCAAAGAGGTACTATCCCAGATTATGGGCAACGAAGATGGAGGTCTGGGAACTGCCCGAGTCATTTTGACAAGAGCTGGTGGCAAGAAAAACTTCCTTGCCTAGCCAATGTTGATCTACTCATGCCTTGTTTAGTATCCTTTCAATTTCCCAGCAGAGAACACAAGACCTATAGGACACTGGCAAAGGACAGACCATAATCTGCATACAGTAGGGCGAGACACTAGTGTCTCATGTTCACACTAAAGTAACTATTCTGGTTAGTCAATCACTTTTTTATGTTCTCTTGAGCATTCTGGGTAGTGTTCAAAGCTACCCTCACTCTGGTTGCATCTGGTTTATACACGGGCTACCTGTAGAAACTCAGAGCAGGGCTTTCAGTATGGCTGCTCCTGTTTTGAGGAACATGCCTATTGAGATATGGCAGGTGCCCACTATTGGCACTTTCCAGAAACAACTGAAAACATGTTTTTTCAACATGCTTTCCCAGATGGGACTGCCCATCCCAGACTGCTATAAGTGTCAATTTTGTGTTGTTTTTTTGTGTTGTTTTGTAACTGTTTTTAGGTGTATTTTTCTTACACTGGAGGATCACTTCATGATAGTTTTTTGTATAGATAATTGTATAAGAATTTGTGTAAGTACTTGCAATAATAATAATTTTAATCACATATGTTGTCTGTTCATTCAATGCACCTTTTAGCTGATCAAAAACATCAATCAGTTAATCTAATGAATTAATTAACACCACAATCCTATGCATGTGTCCTCAGAAATAAGACTCGCTAAGCTCAATGGAACTTACTCCCAGGATAGTGTGTTTAGGGCTGCAGCCTAAATGTTGCAGCTCTAGTTTTGAAGAATTTTGAAATGTCTCTCTGAAAACTCTGTTCAACTGCTGCTAGGGCTAAGAAAGTATCAAGATTTAGATGAAAACAGAGCATAACACCAGCTCTTTTCAAAGCCTGCTATTCTGTCTGCACACAGAATTTCAATCCATAATTCTACCTTGCTTATTTACAGTAAAAGTGAGATGGCTCTCTGTTAGTCTAAAGTCTAAGCTCACTCCTTTAAAAGAGAATGCATTATGAAAGAAGCAATTACAGTAGGTACCATTCCTCCCACCCATTCTCTTGAGTAGCGTCTTTCCCCCTCACCTTTTGCAACAGTAAATTAAATGGAGTATGATCATGAAGGACATTAAGTGCAACCCTCCATGATAATCTCACACAAACGAGCTAGTTGAAAAGGAATGTACTGTGCATTTTATAAAAAAACAAATAAATCCCGAATTCCTGACCCTTCTTGTTGCATATTTGAAATGCTAATGTATGTATTTCCTGTATTTTTAAGTCTAGTGGCCTTAGGCTATAAGTGATTATTATTTTGATTATTACAAAAGTGTGAAAAGAAAAAAAACATTTTTCTTTTCCTTCAGTGACTGTCAATACGTTTCATTGCTAGCATAAAGGAGTTTTAAAGTACAATGGATGTTTATGGCCTTGTAACAGCTCATCCGCTCTTTAACTAAATTCAGGAGGCTGTGCTAAATAGCCTTTTCTTGCCCAACATGAAGAATACACAGAAGAGGGAAAGGAGGAAACAGGATTGCATATGTTGTTCCTACTTCCAGCTTCCATAAATTCAGTTGAATATACAGAGTTCAGGGGCAGCAAGTGTAATCCTGCCCTCTGTATGTCCACTAAATATGAACATGTCATATGAACAGATAGCAGCACTGGAACAAAAGAGGGGCAAAGAAAACTTTGAGCCCAAACCACTATGGCAGGGATGGGGAACCTGCAGCCCTCCAGATGTTGCTGCACTACAACTCCCATCATCCCTCACTATTGGGCCAAACTGGCTAGGGCTGGTGGGGAGTGGGAGTCCAACAACATCTGGAGAACCATGGGTTGCTCTGCTCTGCTGAAGAAGCTGCACATGAATGACATTACGTGCCTTCACCAGTGGGCTTCACATTTCCTGCATCCAATTAAATCTTGCTGTGCAACCCTTTTGCGTTGTGGAAGGCCACATCCAGACTATGCATTGAAAGCACTATGATACCACTTTAACAGCCATGGCTTCCCTCAAAGAATCCTGGGAATTATAATCTCTTAAGGATGTTGAGAGTTTAGGAGAACCCTATTCCCCCTCACAGAGCTACAATTGCCAGAGTGGTTTAATAGTAAATCCACCTTCCTAGTAAACTCTGGGAATTGTAGCTCTGTGAAAGGAATAGGAGTCTCCTAACAGCTCTCAGCATCCTTAACAAACTAGTTTCCAGGATTTGGAGGAGGAAGCCATGACTGTTAAAGTGGCTTTAAATATACAAACCACTAGTCTAGAGCTGTGGTACCTCAGGGCATCACCACACTCCCAGACACCCCTTTTGGCACCTGCCATGGACCTCTCTGCCCCTCTCTATTTTTTTTAAATGAGCCTTTCAGGGTTTGTTTAATTTGGTTGCTTGGTTGTAGAGGTGGACTTTTGGGGGGGTGTCTCCTTCTTGTTTGTTGCTCTTTTATTTGTTGGATACAGGGTGTCATTTTTTGCCTGCCTTGGAGCAAGTTCTGAAATTATTTTCTGTGAAATGGGTATTTTATGGTACCCACAACCATTTCATAGATTTCCAAATGTGCCCTCAGGTCCAAAAAGGTTGGGAATATAGAGCAAACAGATATAAAAGCTTTGGGTTGTATCCAACAAAGTTGTCCTGTTAGCATACTTCTGCCTGTGCAATGGGACTTCCTCTCCCTTTTCTCTTCCTGCATGTACCCATGCCCCCCCACCCCAAATCCACTCCAGAGGATTGGGAGAAACCGCCAAACAGATTGGGGGGGGGCTTAGGGTTGCGCAGGTAGAGAAAGAGAAAGTTCCATTGTGTAAGGGAAGTCCTTGCACAAATGGGACGACTTTACTGGATACAAATCATCATAATCATCTTCTAAGTGGCTTTGAGTTTCACTTTTCTGAAAAAGTGACTTTGTTATTGCTGTTGTTTACCCACCCTTCACTCTAAGGTCCCAGGACAGGTCACAACAATTTAAAAATATCTTAGCTGTCTTTATAAGGAAGGCAATCACAAGACTCTTTTAAACAGAAATGGGGCTTATATGTACAAGGATCTGGGAATTTTTTGAATAGATGCTACAAATGTCATATTTTTCCAATTCTTTTTCTTGATCTAATCTATAACGTGTTTGTTAATAAAGCATGTAAAGAACACCAACTTGCCTACTAGAAAATATTGTATGTATATTTCTTTTTATTATATGATTATTATATAATTTAGTGTTATTGTTGGAATTTTAAGGCTCTAATGTGAACTATATGTTTTTATGTTGTGCGTCGCCCAGAGTGGCTGGACAACCAGCCAGATGGGTGACCAATAAATTTAATAAATAAATAAATAAACACACATTTATATTTGATTACCTTTTTCTTTTTTGTGAAACCTTTATTAGCCATGACAGTTTTGTTGATCTGTTGTTACTTTTGTATTTGATTTTGTTTAAATGAAAATAAAAAATTTAAAACATGTTAGATACATTTAAAGGCACACCAATGGAGTAACTTATTATTTCCAGAATACAGTAATACCCTCTGCAACCTTCCTTTAGCAAGAACTTCTACTGTCATATTGTTTGAGGGGACATTCCAACATGATGATACATAAGCTTTTTCATTCAGGCAAAGCAAGGCAGGGCAGGGGAGCAATAAGAAGTTGTGTTGCAACTACCTGGAAGATAGTACTTTGCATCTTTAATGTATGACTAGCAGATTTCCCTCTCTATTATATTCCTGGTCAGTCTCCCAGATCTTTTGAGGACATTCCTCATATCACAGAATACTATCTTATGACATATTGAAAGTGGGCTTTCTTAGTAATGGCACCCACCCCCTCTCCAGGACACTCTCCCACATGCTGTTTGTGAGATGGAAACAGCGGCAAGTTTTAAATACATCTGAAGAATCATCTATTTATGCAGGCTTTCCTTGGCTCATAAGATTCACCACACTGCTCCATTTTGTTTTAATTGATGTTTTACTGGAACTTTTATTGATAGATTTTCTGTTTTACTTGATGTATTTCTTTGTGCTTTTGGTTATAATGCTGTGATACAGACTTTTAAAAATGATCTTATTGTGTTCTATGTAAACCTGATAGAGATTTTGAATATTGTTGTAGTTATGTGCCTTCACATCTGAATATTAAGTTGTACATAAATATTATTCATAAATAAATAAGACAAAGCAATTAAAAATAAGAGATGGAAATGGGACAACTGGAAATGCAAGATTTTGTTTTTTCAGCATACCAGAGGGCATTTTCATTGAAACACTACAATCAGGGACACAAGGATCTCAATCAACTTATCTACCTTCCATAGCCGCAGACTTGAATGCACTTAGTACCAGTATTGTGGCTTTGGTAACTTATAGTACACAGTATGATGGAAAGCTGGAATAATTCAGATATAAAGAGGGGAACCTATATATAAAAGGGGAACGGAATCTATAGTGGCAAATTTCCAAATCATTTCTTAAAGATGCTTTAGAAGTCCATAAAATTCAGACAATTAATCGAAACTGGATTAACCAGTTCTGGCTTTTCTACACTAAACAGCCCCAAGACATGGGGCTTCAAGCACAGATTTCCCAGGTCTTAAAAACAAATAAAAGTGTGGTGGCACAATTACAAAAAGAATGAAAGAGTGAACAGAAGGAGAAATATTTTATTGCACTAGATTCTCATGTGAATTTGGAATGATTAAGTCTCTGAGCACCTGATTTATGAGCAAGGATTACATTGCCCCTAGCCAAAATCATTTTAGTAGGGAGAGTGTTGGGATTGGGCAGGGGGAAAGAAATAGAAGCTTACTGAAGTTTAATATCAAACTTACCTGCAGCATTATATGAACAGTGCTAGGCAATGAACTGGCATTCAGTCTTGTGGACCTTAGAGGAGAAATAAGGGCATCTGAACTAGGGAAAGAGCAGATCGGGTCTCACAGCATTGGGAAGCTGAACCAAGAGAAACTGAGTGCCACATATCAATAATATCACAGCCAGGGGAAAGGGATAGGAGAACACAATAGAGGCGGGTGATCTCATTTAGAAATAAACTAGCCTGTCAGATTCCAATTTCCTGCTGCTGTAATTATTGCAACCCTTTGACTGCCAATGAACTTGTGACATAGACTGTTTTTCAGGTTGGATTTATCAAGGTAGTGTGTTTCGAATGTTTGTAAACGGCAAAACCCTAAACCTGCTCATTGTAATAGAAGAGGCTAGCTAGGCTGCTCTCTCTGAAAATGATTCGGATGGAGCTTTTGAGATTAGCAATGGAGATAGAAAACATTTTGTTCCAATGCAACGTAGTAAAGCAAAGAACATATTTCTTGCACCTGATCCTTCTCTCTTTCTTTATAAAAAGCTGCACTGTATTTTAACAACAGATTTTGATGGCACAAAAAAACCCCCACAATTGCTTGGATTCATATAAGTAAAAACAAAATGGAGTCACAGTTTTCCATTTTGTTACATAATGCTAGCGATGGGCTCCGTTTCTGCAATAATCGAATTTGCCACTGGATTATTATACAGCCACAAGAGTGGCTGTATACTATAGCCAGCATGGATCTTTCACATTCTGCAATGTTAGATTGAAAATACCCCCATGCCATTCTGATGCTTCCCATAAGCTCATTTCAAAACAAAACCTTACAAAACTTATAGTCCTGAACTCAGAAACGCTTGCTTAACAACCCTCTCAATTTTCATGGTGATACACAAAACAGTCAGAAAGAATAGAGAGTTCAAAGTCTAAAAAGAGAAAAACCTCAGAGCCCTTTTGGACTTTTTTCTCAGAGTTCTCATAATTTGTTGAAATTCATTAAAAATCAGCCATGTTCACAGAGTACCTGTAATCCTAATACCGACCTTGCCCCATAGTCTGACCTTCATCCTCTGCAATTTAAAAGTTAAAAAAATGCCTGGCTGATTTTTAATTTATTTAAGAATTTTTGGCTGGAAGCCTATGATAACGCAGGGTATGCTCAGTAAGAACCGTCAGTGTTCTAAAAGCCTCACAGCTGCAGAGTTTGGCTAATCAGGGGGCCACACCCACACCAGACTTTGATTTCACTTGAGACAGTCATGGCTTCCCTCAGAGAATCCTGGGAAGTGTAGTTTGTGAAGGGTGCTGAGAGGAGACTCCTATTCCACTGACAGAGCTCCAGTGGTCAGACTGGTTTACCAGTCAGCTACTCTGATTGAAGATCTGTGAGGGGAAGAGGGCATCTCCTAGCAACTCTCAGCACCTGTCAGGCCCAGGATGTGACTCAGGAACCAGACCAACGGCTATAGTTAATTCGTGTTTTATTAGGGTAATGTCCAAACAAAGATTGCGTTTTCTCATGAAGCAATACAGGGATACAGGTCCTGCAGCATTGGGAGAAAGTTGACAGAGCAAGGGACTTCTTCCCACCTGTTCTTTAAGAAGGGGCCAAACGGGCGTGCAATCTTTCACTCCTCCTTAACTGCCCCTCAGGTACTGCGCGCCTTCCCCCCTTCTCTCCTGTCTTTTCAGCTGTCTGCGTGTGCGCGGTGAGGGGGGAAGCATCACCCCTCCTCTTCTGAAGTTTCCGATTCCAGGATGGGGGATAGGGGAGGGGCTGATGGTAAACTGCCTCCCCGCTTTTCGGCTGTGAGCAGCCCTCCCTCTTTCCCCTCTTGCTCTGAGCCTGAAAGAGGGGGAGGCGTGAGAATGTCCAGGGAGGGCTCAGGCTCCCCGTCGCTAAGCGACCTTATCACTGGCAGTTCCTCTGTTTCGTCTTCGCTCCAAAGGGGGGAAGTTCCTCCCCCTTCCCTCTGCCATCCATCCGAATACTCTTCTCCCAACTCTCCGGGATCCAGCTCCCCGGAATTGGGACCCCAGCTCTGCCTTCCGACAGCACCCTTCACTAACTACACTTCCCAGGATTCTTTGAGAAAAGCCATGACTGTCCAAAGTGATATAAAGGCCTGGTGTGGATGTGGCCAGGGACATCTTTGGTTTAAATTTGGGTGGGAGGCTACATGTGCCTGCTGTAGTATAAAAAGGTGAGGGAAATGCTGAAAAGCAATGATACTGTTCACGATGTTTTCCTTTCGGAAAGGAAAGGGTTTTCCCCTCTGCCCAGTGCCCACCCACCCAATCCCCTCCCATCCCCGGGGTCAGTGTTGGACTAGGACCTGGGAGACCAGGGTTCGAATCCCCACTCAGTCATGAAGCTGACTGGGTGACCTTGGGCCAGTCACTGCCTCTCAGCCTCAGAGGAAGGCAATGGTAAAACCACCTCTGAATACCATTTACCATGAAAACCCTATTCAAAGGGTCGACCTAAAGGCAGTCCATTTCCATTTTCAAACATGATTGCACAGAAATAAATCCGATTGAACTCAGAAAGTATGCAAATTATCAAACTAGGGTTGCCAGGTCCAGCCTCCAAGAGGTCTTCTGTATCTTTAAAAGTCATGCGGGGGGAAGGAAGAATTTTACCTTGAGGTTTTTCCCGTTACAGTGTTGCAAGAAAACCTGTATTTGGCTGAATCAATCTCAGGCCCTGAGCCTGGCAACCCTAGATCAAACCCACCCTTCCTTCTTCCTCCTTGCCCCTTCCCTCCCCCTTCCTTTGCCCCTCCCTCCCCATCCCCTTCCAATCCCCTCTTCCCCCTCCCCCTTCCCCATGGTCAGTTTTACCTATCTTAAGCATGATTGCACGGAAGTAAATACCATTGAACTCTATAAGCATGCAAATGATCAAACCTGCCCTGCCCTCCCCCTTTCTTTGCCCTCCTCTAAAATTCTCCTTCCCATTCCCCCTCTCCCTCCTCCTCCCCCATGGTCAGTTTTTCCTATCCTAACCATGATTGCATAGGAGTAAATCCCATTGAACTCAATAAGCATGCAAATGATCAGACTTGCTTTTCCCCTACTTCACCTCTCCTCTTTCTTCCTCCTCCCCCCTCCTCCTTCTTCCTCCTCCCCTGCCCACTCCAGCCCTCCCTCCCTCCCTCCCCCTGGTCAGTTTTACCTATCCTAAGCATGATTACATGGGAGTAAATCACACTGAACTCAATAAACATGCAAATGATCAAACCTGTCCTCCTCCCCTCCCCCTCCTGCCTGCTCCCATCCCAGTCTTCCCCTCTGCCTTTCCTCTCCTCCCTCCTCCTCTTTCTCCTCCTCTCCTCCCCATCCCCTGTGGTCAATTTCACCTATCCCAAGCATGATTGCAGGGGATCAATGCAAATGATCAATCCATTCTCACGAAGCTTGCACAGGATCCCATTTCTTACCTCCCGGATTAAAAAGCAGAGAAATTCACTACTAGGCAAAAAACCACTCACCATATGCTCAGAGACACATGTTACCAAATTCTTCCAAGCTACACAGCAAGGGGATTGGACTGTGAAAGACCAACCCAAATTTTGTTTGCATTTTGACAAATTTGTAGGGCAGTCCAATATCTCAGAGAGGAGGTCAGGTCTCTTGCTCCCCTGGTACATTCACTATAGCTGCCCAATTTTCCTGCTTTTAAAAGTTTGATCGAAATATCTGTGGGCTATAGGTACATTATTTTGCCTGTTAGTGAATTATTTCTAATATTCTCTATCTTTGCGGAGAGAATTTTGAAGTAGCAAGTCTCCACACCTGGTTTCTGATTCATTTTTCTTTTTTTTTCCTGATTTTTTTTAAATTGCTTTGAAATCATCAATAGTGTGAGTGATACTTTTACCGATCTACTTTCTATGTGAACTCTTCAAATGTGTATTCCCTTTCACTGATCTCAATAAAGTGTGATTGTAACTGACAGACAGAAAGCAGTGTAGTAATTATTAGTTCACTTTGAAATTGAATTAACTGTGCTGCATTGATAAGCATCAATTTAAGGGGGATGGATTACATTGAAATGGATGGATTAGGATGAACTTTAACAATCAAAAGGCAAAGAGGACTTAGAACTATGATACAGAACGTGCTGTTGAACTGCAATAGGAACAAGCCTTTTAAGTAGAGACCTTATCCTAGTCTGTGTCTGTGTTGGAATTGCTTTTTAATATATTTTTAAAGATGCTTTGTTTTAATATGTTTTAAAGAATGTTTTGTTTTAATATATTTTAATGTCTGTTTTTATGTTTTAGAGTGTTTTTAGTGCTTTTGTTTGCTGTCCTGGGCTCCTATGGGAGGAAGGGTGGGATATAAATCAAATAAAGAAATAAGACAGCTGTCAAGACACCTACACAGTTTCCCCACTGAAAGCCTGCCACAGGCTTCTATTTTCCCAAAAAGGTGTTATTTATTCCAAACAAGAGTGCATAGTAACTGAAAGAAGGGGGCAATAAACCATGGGAAAACCACTATGGAACCCCAGTCCAGATCAGGAACATTATTCACATTGGGATCCACCCAGAAGCTTTTCCTTTAAAATCAAAGTAGCCAGCTTAACCACTTTTTATTTATAAAAAAATGCATAATGTAATATGTATTTTACTGAAACTCCTGGCATGAGAATAAGCACTCAAAAATACATCCTATTGAAACTGATTCCGTGCACAAGAATGATACACACATTTGGATGTGCGTACAAATGCATATATACTGTAAATGCAGATTAAATTTCTCTGCAGTTTTACTTTCAATGGATGCACATCCCAATGTGAGGAAGGACTAGTCTTGTTGCCTGCTTCCCTAAAATATGGAAGAGTAAAATGTAAGGGTTTTTCCCACTAGCAATTTTTCACTCTTTAAAATGGCACCTTCTGTACCAAAAGTGGAACTATACTAAAATCCTACTGCTTTTTGTAGACTCCATGGAAACAGAAATGTCATTTACCAAGAAAAAGCAGTTGCAATGAAAACATTTCAGATTAGAAAAATGGCGACCACAGATGCCTAGAGGGGTGTTTATTAGTTAGCATTAAAAGTGGTTTCAAATGAAATGAAAGCAAAATTTCTTAGTAATAATGGGCAGCAGTAAAGGCACCCATCCAGCAGACAAATAAATAACCCTGAGCCTGAGAAAATGACACTTCAGACATTTTTCAGCAATTATGATGTAGAATTATTCTGTTCAGAGCACAATGAAATAAATTTTGCAAGAAACACTCCGCTTTTTTCACAATGCACAACTGCCAAGAAATTCCAAGAGCAGCCTACTATATGCTCAGGGAATTATGATATAGAATTAAGTGAAATATAGAGTATAGCATACATTGGACAGAAATATGCTTTAATTTTAAGGAGTTGCCAGCTTTCTTTGTGAGTCCCTTTCCTGTTAGTATTTTGCAGCATTGCTAAAAATGAAGTTTATAATGAGCCTACCTCAGTTCAATTACACATGTGCAATTACTCTTCACAAGAAGCAGCATAGTTGGCTGGGACAGAAATGTGGTCCTTTATTCAAAATCAGAGTGTGTAAATGCTGTTGAATCACACACACATGCACACACACCCATTTTGACCCTTGGGAACAATAAGATATGATGCAGCAGTTCTAGTATTAGGATTTCTCACGGGCGGGGCGGGGCAGGGCAGTGGGGGTACTTCCATGCTGGATAATGCAGTATAGATTAGAACAGCTGGACATTTTGCTATTTATAAAAGCTTCTGAGATAACAAAATAATGATTAATTGTAATTATACAATTCAGTTTGCAAGTTTTTCGCATCATGTCCACTCAAAAACTAAAAACTGATTTCATTGACTTGTAATAACATTCCTGAGCAGCACAGTCAAGTCTGCATAATATCAGCCCATGCAAAACACGATTGCATTGGAACCAAGGTGAAGCTGGCTGCTGTTTTAGAACAGGGCTGATGAGCCATAGGAAATTGTGAAGAGGGCTCCATGTGTTTGTGTTCACAGGCTGACATTAATGCCCTGTAATTCAAGCAGATTTGGAGACCTGGCAAAGTAATGTATTACCAGTTAGTTATGGAGTAAACTGGTAATACATTACTTTGCCAGCTCTCACATCTGAGAAAGACAGGACATGTCAGCTGTGGCGGTCTTTCTTCACCAAGATCAGTGAATCAGTTATCAGTGGCTTTCAACTGATGGGTCACTGTGATCCAAAACTGGATTACAACCCAACTACAGGTGGGTCACACCAACAATACAAACACTCTGCTGCTATTTGAATAAAAAAAGAAAGACAGAGGGAGGATAAAGAAAGAAGGGGGTGGAATTAGGGGAGATGGAAGAAAGAAGTACAGTTGGGAAGACAGAAAGGGAGAAAAAAATATGAGAGGAATTAAAAAGCAGGTCCCCATGCCAAGGCTGGATTTAAAAGATGAATCACAGGTCTGAAAAGATCAAAGGCTACTGCTGTAGTTGGCCAACACAGCAGTAGTGATCCTTATGTTATATCTGTCATTGATAGTATTATGAGATTGTGATATGAATATTGTGTGGGTGGGACTATCACTATGGTTTCCATGACGTAACCAAAGACTGGAACTTTGCAAAAGGAAAGCTAATGTCTTCAAATGGTTGGTTGATGTTTTCTCAGTGGAAGAGATTCTCTGGAAGGTTGGGAATGGAAAAAGCCATCTGATGTGTGGAGAAAGGGGCACACCTTTCCTGTCCCCCTCCCCGCCCCCCCCCGCTAAAGATGATACTTACAGATCTGTATGAAGAGAACAACAGAAGCATTTTAAGAAGAGAGACAAAAAGTATGAAGCAGAGAGCAGGGAAAGGCAGAGTTTGTGAACTGAAAGCAACGGTATGTTTGCAGGCATTTCTCTTTGAGGATCCGATGTGGAGTAATAGGTTTCTGCTGACAGGATTGCTTAAGCTGTTTGCTTGCACTTATGTTTGACATATATAAGTAAATAAACCTAAATATGACAAAAAGCCGTACGTATCTAACAATCTTCCCTTCGAAGGAAACCAAACACTGGAAAGCACTGCCCCTGAGATTTCTCACTACTTGGGGAACATGTAATAATAGTATTATTTTGTTTGCTGTAGCTACCCCTCCCACCCTATAGATGCACAATAAAATAGTAAAAGAGACCCCACCCACCAAACCTAATTTTCCTTTTCCCATCTTTCTTTGGATGTCCAAAAATGAAGGACCAATTTTTATATAATGGTGGGGGTTTGCTTCAGTAAACCATTACAAATAAATTTAAGAATAAAATAGACACCAGTGCTTGGATTACAGGGCACTAATGTCAGTCCCTGAACACACATGCAAAACATATTGAACTATGTATACGACTCAGTTATATCCTCTGATGTAATTAAAGTTCAAAAAAAACAGAAGGATGGGGAAGAGAAGGGCAACTGTGGAGAGAGTGGGAGGGGAGGTTTTTTCTTTGTATCATGAATATAGGGAACAGATGCGTAGAAAGACCGGGTTCCTGTACTTTTAAGAATTGCATAAAAGAGGGAATTTTGTTTCAGCAGATGCAGACTTTCTCACCTGTGTGACAAGCTACACCTGTCGAAAAGCTCCTTTGCTAGACATCTGTTAAAAAGATTTAAAAGTTAAAAGTGCAAGTACAGAAATTGGAATAAAGAGGCAGGTCCTCCTTTGCACCTGATCAGCATATACTATTGGGACAGCTGCTCCAAGCTCTACAAAAATTAACAGATTCGCAAAAGCTATCAAATATGTGATATTTATTCCATGTAGAGCAATGCATAATCTCTCCAGAAAGCGACATAATAGATAATAGTTCTTCCAAGAAAGCCTTCTTATTTACCACCCCTTCATTCCAAAGTAAGATTATACAGCCACGAGAGTGGCTGTATACTATAGTCAGTAGGGATTTTTCGCGTTCTACCATGTTAAATGAAAATACCACACACACACCTTTCTGGTGCTTTGCATAGTCCCACTTCAAAACAAAAACTTACAAGTCTTATACTGTTGGATTCAGAATCGCTTGCTCTGCAACTCTGAAAGTATTCTTGGTGATACACAACCCCCCCCCCACGGAGAATCCACAGGTTAAAGTGAAAAACGGGAGAGAGAAAAACAAGAAGCCGTTTGGACTTTTTTCTTGAGAAATTTTCATAATCTGCTTCATTAAAACTCAGAGATGACTGTAAGGTATCTCTAATTAAATCCCTGAGCTTGCCCCAAACACAGACCTTCATCTTCAGTAGGTTTAAAGTAAAAAAACAGCATGGTTTGTTTTTAATTAATAGATTAAAAAATGCATTACCGTGGGTGATAACGTCATGCAGGCGCAGTAGAAACCAGTTCTTTCGTTTCACTCCTCCTCCCCCCTCCCCTTCCAGTTACTTGGAGGAAGCAGGGGAAGTCTGCTCCTGTGATCGGTGGGCAACAAACATGTGATTCACACTGGCCTTCTGGTCAGCGTTGCTCTTCCCTCATGCTCTGTTTAAGGAAGCACGAGGAGGAAATGGACAGCCAGACAGGAGAGAGAGAGAGAGAGAAATGGACGGTGGAGGGAGAAAGCCAGAGGGCAAGGATGACGGAGAAGGCAGCAGCAGAATGGAGGTGAGTGATGGTGATGTGTGTGTGTGTTCCCACCCCGCTGTCTCCCGCAGCCTGCTATTTCCACTGGCTCAATCGCCCTGCCACCCCCCACCCCCTATCCTTAAATGGGTTTATAAATTACAAAAGCTCAAATACTTTTTGTCTGCAGTGTGTGTGGCTGTTTGACCTGTGCTCATAACATTGCTGTAGTTATTTTGAGATTGTATGAGACTCTTTGTTTGTAACACTTTAATCCTGAATTTAGCTCTTGGTTCTTAAATCTCAATCTCTCACTCTCTTACTCACACACACATACACACAATCATTAGTATATGCATAGTGCAGCAGTAGGGAGGGGTGGATATATGCATAGGTTACAGCAGCCAGGTTACAGCAGCCCTGCAAAGTAGCCTAGTGTGGCTGTACAGATATTGGGGGGGGAACTGAGAGGGAATTGTGTATGACAACCCTGAAGTGTAGTCCAGTGTTGTTCAGTCTCTTGGTTTTGTGTTTTTTCTTTTTATTTTTTGAAAAGAACTTTTAAATTGACTGAAGCAGCAGATTTATTTCTTTAATTTATTTAATTTATATCCCACCATTCCTCTCAGAAGGAGCCCAGGGCGGCAATGGGTGGAGGGATCATTGCTTTCCCACTCATGGGAGAAAAATAGAGGCTTCTTGTGTTTGGGTTGATGCTGGTGGTATAAATCCTTAAATGGGTTTATAAATGACAAATGCTCAAATACTTTTTGTTTGAAGTGTGTGTGGCTGTTTGACCTGTGCTCATAACATTGCTGTAGTTATTTTGAGATTTGATGTGACTCTTTGTTTTTAACACTTTAATCTTGAATTTAGCTCTTGGTTGTTTAATCTTAAATCTCTTTCACTCACTCACTCACTCACTCACTCACTATCTGAAATTAGTCCTGTGTTGAAGCCCCCATCTGAAATTAGTGGTGTGTTGGCTACTGCCTCCCACTTTCGTGAAAGCCTTTGCTGTATAGGGAAGAGGCATTTTCCTCTTCATCTTTTGCAGATAACAGAAGGTCTTCATCAAACATTTGCAGGGGCATCAAACATTTGCAGTTAGTGTAATACCATATTACACTAGTGAGATGGCAAAGTGGTTTTTCTGTTTGTGACCAGTAGTGCAGTAGCAAATTAAAAAGTGCAGGGTTTCTTCATGATAGTCACAGCCATGCCCCTCCTTTTTTTGCTGCTGGGTTGAGAATAAGATCTTTTAATGCCTTCTCCTATAACAATAGGCGTCCCTAGCTCAGTACTGACTGACAAGGTTTCAGATAAGGATCTCTCCCAGCCCTAATTGGAGATGCTGAAAATTGAATGTGGGGACTTTTGCATGCAAAGCATGTTCTGTGCCACTAAGCCATGACCCTCTTGTAAAAGTAAATGCATTCTTGATGGTAATATAACATTTAAAATACACTGCTGAACTATTTCTGTTACTGCTGGTGCTAACTTGCACAGGATCCCATCTCTTACCTCCCGGATTAAAAAGCAGGGAAATTCACTAATAGGCAAAAAACCTTGCGGTTTAAGAATATACCTATAGCCCACAGCTATTTCTATCAAATTTTAAGAAGCAGGGAAATTGGGCAGCTATAGTGAATGTACCAGGGGAGCAGGAGACCTGAACTCCTCTCTGAGATATTGTACTGCCCTACAAATTGGTCAAAATGCAAACACCATTTGGGTTGGTCTTTCACAGTCCAATCCACTTCCTGTGTAGCTTGGAAGAATTTGGTAACATGTGCCTCTGAGCATATGGTGAGTGGTGGCAACACCTGCAATCAGCCCAAAGAATAGAAAGAAGACATGTGCTGTGCTGATCTTGTTTTAGCAGGGAGGAAGCAACATTATTAAGATAGTTGATATAGTTCAGATGGTCACTTTGAATATGTCTGATTTCCTTTGCAATTTTAGTGACGTTTCCTATAGGAAATCATTTTCTTTTGTTTCTATTTCTGCGAATATGTGAAGTACAGCAACACTTTGCAAAATTTACACTAAAAAAACTCCAAACATAATAATGACACTGACTTCTGCAGAATAGTCTCCAGTGGACCTCAGGAGTGTGTCCATTTGCACAAGATAAAACAGTGGGAGGTGAAATATATTCTAGCAAAATGCTAGGTGCGCTCTATGTTTTTAATTGACCTTGCCCACCTTGCCTTAAATGAAGTGGTTTAAACATAGCAGGCTGAAAACATGCATCCTCTTTTTCCCAACAGCTAGAGTCATTGCTGAAGGAGCAACATATTGGGATCAGTCTGATTTTACATCAAACTACATTTTCAGATTCCACTGTTAATGCACCCAAAATAGAAATAGAACATAACCTCCAATTTGAAAAACAAAAGGCTGTCTTCACCATCATATGACACTGACCAATAAAAAGGCTTTGAAATTAATAAAAATAAATTTGACACAGATTTGCCAATTAGTGAATTCTTCAATGATCAGTCCTTCTCCTTCTCCCTGGCATTCTTAATCTATACTCATACCCAATGAAATTATCCCGAAGAACCCAGCAGGATCATAAGCTTTCACCTAAAAGCACTGTTAATTCAGTTTAGCCATTTATTCCGGTCTCTCTGAACCTTCTTCATCTTTTGTATCAGGGAGTTAGGTGTTCCAAGTTTGGCCCAATCCTGCACTAGGGATTGCATAGCTGAGAACTATCAGAAATAAAAAAAAAAATCCAGGAGTTTCATAATGCCAAGATAAGAACTATTTATCTGTGATCGGCTCAGCATAGTTGAGAGAAACTTAGCCTTCGCTGTTTAAGTGAGAGAGAATAGCATGGCCATGGGCTCTCAAGGGATAAAATATGAAGTCACCTGTCCTTCAGTAGTCCAGTGCTGCTGTATAAAACCCAACAAGTAACACCAAGTTCCCTTTTTAAATGGATATTCTCAAAATCCAGACTTTTTTTCCCTTTCTGTGCAAAATTTATAGCAGCAAGTCATCAGGCACATCCTGCTAGGGAAAATGAGAGACATGGAACATAAGAGGTTGTGTTGTGTTTGGCTGTACACTTGTGCTTTTACCAATCCTGTGTGCAGCACTCATGCAGTGGTGGCCAAGTAAGTGATTCACTAGGTCAGAGGTGGGGATGTTATTGGAATCCATTGGCCTTGGCCTATATGGCCAATGGTCAAGGATGATAGGAGTTGTAGTCTGGCAACATCTGAGAGGTTCCTTGCCCTTGCACTAGATGAGACTGCTACTGGCCACCTCATACCAATGGAATTGGGGCAGAAATTCCTGAGCTTGGGTGGTGTTCACTTTTAGTAAGATTCAAAGTCCATTCACTGTAACAGGTTTTCTCTTGAGTGTGACCGATGTTAGATATCACTCCTTACCTTTAAGTGTTAGGAGACAGTAGACCATCGGCTATGGGGCGGTATATAAATAAATAAATAAATAGCTCAGCAGCAGAGCACATACCTTACATTCAGAAGGTCCCCGATTCAGTCCCTGGTGTTTCTGTCTGCCAAGTCCCTGGACAGCCACTGCCATTCAGAGTAGACAACTCTAGGTCATGTGGACAAATGGTGTGACCTGACTGGTGGTGTGTGTGTGGCAGGGAGCAGAGGCAGTGGTGTCCTGGCAGCGGTGGCACAGTTCTCATTGGGATGAGGATGAGGTGGGATGAGGCAGTGGCAATAAGGTCGAGTGGGAGGCTCCAGGTCAGTGGGTATATCTGTGGGGCGGCTGCCTGGAGCTCCCCCAATGTTGCTGCTGCCTTGCCCCACCCCATCCCTGTCCTGACAAGGGATGGCACTGCTTCCACCTCCCCTCACAAGTTGCCAGTGTGACCTGGGATAGGCAACTTCCTATGTCTGTTTCTAATTGCTGTATAGCAATTGTTGGCAGCTTTTGAGTTGAGCAAAACTACCCTCCCAAAGTTCTTCATGCTATTTCTGGGCAGAAAGATTGTAGGGCAATATTTCCCATAAATGCTGGGGGGGAGGTGAAATTCTCTCCCCTCCCAAAAAAATCAGCATATTCTCCTTTGAGAAATTACAGCTTGCTTTATGTTGAATGAAACTCTATTTTTATCTGTCCTGTGCTGAAAATGACTTTATTAACTACTATATATCAAAAAACAAGAAAAGAAATTGCATTTGAAAATTATCAAAGTAGAGAGAAGCTATCCTTTGTTCTTTTTAAAAGCAGTTTTTATACCTTTAAAGAAATTGGTAGAGAAAGATGCTTTGCAGAGGAATTACTTCACAGAAATAAAATCAGCCAGTGTACAAATCCTGTGGCCTCCCTGTCTTCCTGTTCTTCAATTAAACCTCAGTGGAAGACCTCATAATTCCCCCATGGGATTTTTTCAGATCAGGAAGCACAGGCAGCCAGAGAGGCCACAGAATACTGGAGAACTGCTTAATGGGATGAAAAATGCACACCCCTCTCTTGGCCACTTCGCAACGATAAAGTAAGCTCAATGTCAAGGTTTCGTTCCAATCAAGCGATATATAACATTCGTTAAATAAATAAACTCAGTGTCCACTGAAATGATACCCTGCAAATGTGGCAGGAAAACAGAACCCTTTTTTGCAGGGGAAGAAAACTCAAGAAATTGGAAGCAGGGCTGGTGTCAGAGGGCGGCCAGGTGAGGCCCTGGCTGAGGGCCCCTGGGTCCCAATGGGTCCCTGAAGGGCCCCTCCTTAGGGTGGATGGGTAGCGCTCCCCTTCCATGATCCGCAGCACAGATCGTGGAACAGAGCTCCCACATACCCCCCACTGCTGCACAGGCCCGCAACAGCCACCTGCAAAATGCTCTGCCTACCTCTCCCTTCACGTCAATGCTGGTTGCCAGGGCCAGCGCCAGGCATGCTGGGGCCTGTTGTGCTGCAGGTGCAAGCCTGCCATCAACCAAGATGGCAGCCAAGATTTCCCTAAGGGCCTGATGCCTCCGCTACCATCTTGGAGCATGTTGCAGGTGGCCGTTATGGCCTGCATGCCAGTGGGGGGGTGCGTGGGAGCTCCCTCCCACAATCCGTGGTGTGGATTGCCGAAGGGGAGTGCTATCCATCCACCCTATGGAGGGGCCCTTCAGGGATAGGTAGGTTGGGCGGGCGTGTGGTGGGGCCTGAGGTAGGCTGGTGCCCAAGGGCCCCGGAATGCCTGGCGCCAGCCCTAATTGGAAGGCAAGTTTCAGCATAGCACTAATTGGTAGTTCATGTTGGTGGATGAAAGAACTAATGGACTAAGAGAGAACTGGAAGAAGTAAAGGTCAAGCCCATTGCTTTCTTGAAACAATTTTTATGTGTGCATATGCGTGCATGTGTGTGTACAACAATAGTAAAACAGAATCCACAGTTACATGCAAAATGTATTGATGGCAAAATTAGAAAGGCTATTTCACTGAATATTCTCCAGGGGACTGAAATTTTCCAGCAGTTCAAGAGCAAAGAAAAAAAGAAAAAGTTTGTCCTAGCAAACTACTCACTGACTACGAACAACCACAGGAGCAGTGTGACGTTTCACTACAGCAGCTCAAGACCAGAAGTCAAGCTTAGTGTTCCCAGCTCTCTGAATTTTACCCGAAAACTCTGGGGATCCACTCCAATCTCTGGGGAAGGGAGGGGGTCACATGAGGGGTCACACAACCCCACAACCTCTTTCGTGACCTCTCACAATCTCGCACAATTCCATAACCTCGATCCATCTGAGTGACAGTAGCAGCAACAAGTGAGTGAGCCCAGGCTTCCCTGAAAGGTGAGTGCGAGGGAGCCCTAGTAAGCTCCCACTGCAGGGCACCGATGGAAAAAAGTGGTGAGGGAGAGTAGGAAGGAAAGTGCCTGGGGAAGTGAGTGAGTGAGGTGGTGGGAGTGGGTGGACTGGATAGTGGGTGGGAAAGTGAGTGGGGTGGAAGTGGGTAGGGAGGTGCCATGAGAATGAGTGGGGGGCAGGAAGGAAAGTGCCTAGGGGAATGAGTGGGAGTGAGTGGGGTGAGGGTGGGTAGGAAGGTACCAGGGGGAATGAGTGGGTTGGGTGGGGGTAGGAGGGTGCCAGGGGAGTGCCATCACTGGGGCCCCTCTCCATGACGACACTAGGACCTGCCCCATGATGTCACTTTGGCCTGTCCCTGAAATTTCAGGGTTTAGGGTTGCTAAGTCACAAGCAACACAGTCAAGCTAGACTTACACAACAACAAAAATACTGCAGAGGTTCAAAGTTGGCCATTTTGGACCATTTCACACATTAAAGCAAAAGCAAGCTTAGCTTTGCTACAAAGTGTGCACTCAGCAAGGAACTGCAGCCAATCACAATCTGAGGAATTGTTATACATGCCAGGGAGAAGAGTTCTAAGAATTTGCTTGCTAGAACAAATTCAGTCCAGCATGGTACAAGAGATAATGCAGATGATCAATTTGTATGTTTGTTTTTCATTTAAACTATTTGCTAGAATCCACCACATCTGCAGGCAAACAGGAATTCAAACTAAGGACTGAGAGATGCATACACAATATACAGAGTCATTTATTCATTGAAAGAGTGCCCAGGCCAGGGTTCAAGGGTCTCTGCAGCAGCTTAAGGATGTTGCCTGCTGATGCTAGCTCTGACTGTGAGGATGCAGTTCTTCCCTGAACTGCTGAATGTTGCAAATATTGGACACTTACCAAAAGGTGTGTGCATAGGAAGTTGCTTGCAAATAAGGGACCACTTTTACAAAATAAAACTTTGTGGATGCCCATGCATTTGACTATTATTTGGATTAATGAATGCTGTGGGACATGATCTTGTGGTTTTTGACTGTCTCAGTTGCATACTATTACCATGTTTCCAAAATGTTTTAATCTTGTATGGACTTGTTATCACTGAAACAAATAGATCTTGACTGAAATGAATATTCATACAGCCCACAGTTTACACTGATCATGGACTAAAGATTGGCATGGTGACATTTGCAACCTTGGCAGGCATACTCAGCCTTTGTCACAGATAGCTCATACAGAGGCAAACTATCTGTTTAAGAGAGCCTACCCGCCTGTAATTTTTGCATTAAAATACAGAGACAATTGCTGTTAAAGCTGAAAACAGGAGGTTAGAAAGTCATCTGATCTTAAAGTGCTTTGGGCTCTTTTCTCAGAAAACCAATTCAAAAAAAGAAATCATCGGTTTTTCAGAAGGTACCCTCCAGTGACTGAGATTACCAATCCCTTAAAGCTGTGGCTGGAGATAATCTCCATTTCCCATGGTATGGTATTACAGCAAATTACTCTTTACACAGGCATGTTTCCAAAAAATCCAGAAAAGGAAAGCAGAAATCAGGAGAAGAAAACAGGAAAACAAACACATTTAATAATCCCAACTAAATATTATTGGCATATGTCAGGTTTGCTCAAATTGTGACCTGCCAAGTCAAAACAGCCCACCAGCTGTACACCACATCATCCTGCCAGGGCCCATCACATGCTTCCTTTTGCAATATGAGGCAGGCAGCAACAACAGATGGTTTACTGAGCTTTGCTGGATCACCTTGCATGGCAAGGGGGCCATGTTCAACTTGGTGTAGCACAAGTTGTACAGGCCTCTTATAAGACATTTCTATAGTGCCATTCACACAGAGACAGGGTTATGATGCAGGGCTCAGACTCCCCATTCTCAGGGGAAAGAGGCTTGGACCATAAGGAGGATTTGCCCTCAGAACCCAAGTGCCTTCTCTAGCACTGTGAAGCCTTCTTAGCATACTAGGGAATTAAGGTCAATGAAACAGGCTGGATTATGGCTGTAGTGCAAGTGGTGCAAACTGCACTGCAAAGCTGACCAAACATGAGTAAAAGCACAATTGTGCCTACTGTGTGGCAGTCAGGACAGCAATGAAAGCCCACTTCTCCATCTCCATTGCACCCTCAAGTAGCCACCCAGCAGAACTTTTTTATATTGCCTGTTAATATCTATTTCAGGGAATGCAGAATATCACCATCATGTTATGCCACTGCTAAAAAACATGCAATGGCTGCCAATTAGCTACTAAGTTAAATTCAAGGTGCTGGTACTAGTGTACAAAGCCCTACACAACTTGGGACCAAGATACCTAAAAAATATTCTCACCCTTTGTATACCCAATATATAAGGACCTCCCTGCAGATATCATCTCATCAAGAAGCTAATTCTGCACAATGTAGGAATTGGACTTTCAGTGTGGTGGCACCTATCCTTCGGAAATCTCTTTTATTATTTATCAGACAGGCAGCATCTTAATAGTCTTTTCAGTGACCGTTGAAGATCTTTGTCTTCCAATGAGCCTTTTAAGTGGAGATTTTTGTCTCAGTCTTCATCTGCTTTGGTCTAAAAATTGTACTTATAAGTTGTTTATTGCTGATGTCTTTATCATCAAATTGCCTCAGGCTGTTTCATGTGAAGAGACTGATAAATGAAATTTAAAAAATGAAATAAATGAGTCTGTGACATTTCCAGCATCAGAGGAGCCCATGATGCCAGCACAACTCAGCCTGATGAGGTCTTTTATCTTCCTCAAACTTTGAGGACTCCAGCTCAGAGGCCATAGAAGATCCCCAGCATCCACTATCCCACCAGGGTAAAGGGATCATGACACAGGTTGAAAGCCTTAAAAAGTAGAGCCGCCACTCCGCAGAGGAAGGGCTAGGTGGAAGCCACAGTCCTACGTTAGGCTCAGGCTCAGTTTGCTTACTGTTGGAGCAACATTCAAACCTACCTTATCTGATTACCAGCCTAGGCTCTTCTTGGAACTCTCCAGGGTGCTACCCACTTCGCTTATTTGTCTTTTGGAACTCAACTTCTGCGTTACCTAGACCTTCCCTCTGCATTGTTTTACTTACCTCACTGAACCTGGATCTCTGCTTCACGTGAACCTGCTCATCGGGATCTGCTTCAGCTCATTTGCTTTTGCCCTGCTGAAACCCAACCTCTGCTTGACCCAACTTTGATTTTTGGATCTTCAACTGAGACTAGCAGTGCATAACTTTGCATCCCTGAAATCTATGCCTAGTGCATGCCCCACTTGGTAGAACGCCCCCTCCCAGCTGAGATCATTGTCTGGAACAACATACAGACATGGGAAAGCTCACAATGCAGTTATATGTGGCTTAGGGTCATCTGTGAATTACTTGATCAGATGGGCATAATGGATCATGTTGGTTTTGATTAGGCAAGTGGTACTAAATTATGAAGAGGACCTCCAATGCAGCTGTGCATGGAGGATACCTTGATCCTTCAATAGGTGCATACCCAGCACGAGACAAGGACACCAGTTCAAGTAGACTGCAAGGATCTGACTGTGCCTTGGATGCATAACAAATTCCCCCTCTGAAATTGCCAAACAGATGCACCCTAAAGATACACATTCTGGTCAAGTGGGCATAGCAAAAACATTTGACTCTCCTCCCAATATGCATACGCACTACTTTCTCCCTAATTTTGGTTTTCTTGTTTTGTCATGCTAATTGCCCCATCAAGCTTGCCCATCTGGTTTACACAATCTGCTGTAATTACAGTTGCTGCCATTGGCACTAAGTTGTTGCCACGTCCATCTGTGCTGTAGCATAAACTACCACTGGCTCTTTCTATTGCCTGAGTAGGACAAAAGATATATTTTTAAGTGCTTAATCTTTTTTTAAAACCAATAGTACAATGTTCTCCTTTCTTGAAGCAACAGAGCTACATAGGAAAATTAAACTCCCTGCTTTCTCACATTCTCTTTCAATACCAAAAATGAACACAAGCACAAAAATATTAAATACTTTACCAATGCTACACAGCTTGTGTCACACTAAGGCCACAATCCTACATTGGCAGGATTAAGCCCCATTAAATTTAGAGGAACTGACTTCTGAACGCACATGCCTAGGATTGTGCTGTAGGTGAAATTCAGCCCACCAGCCATGTACTGTGCTGCACCATATGCTTCCCCCTATCTGTTTTTTGCAGCCCTCCCAAAATAGCAAAATAGGCATATGGAGCCTCTGGTAGGCGGGCTCCATTAAGCTTGGAAGATCTCAAGTTGTGCTGGCATTGCTTACGCACAGCACTAATGGTCTTATCAGCACCTTGGACTGCTCCTTTAAAGTTTAGACTAAAACCCAGGGTGGATCCCACTACCTCACTAGCATGGAGCTATCAGCCGCCTCTGGCTTTAGATGATGGTATTAGAATCAGAATAAGAGGAGGCTTATAGGTCATCTAGTCCAACCCCCTAAGTGATACAGATAATCCAGAGCTAGAGCATCTCAAGCAGACAGTTGTCCCATCTCTGCTTAAAAATACCTACTGAGGGAGAGCACAGCACACCCCTGTGTAATTGGTTCCATTGTCAAACTGTGTGGAGATATTTTTCCTAATGTACAACCAAGCTCTACCCCCTTGCAACTTAACTTCAATCAACACACTCCATTTTTACTAGTTTGTAGACTGTCTTGGTATTATTGTTGCCCCTATAGTCAATGGCACTGAAAGTTTGGAGTACTCATAACAACACCAAGCAAAGCCCAATCAGAACATCAACCCCCACAACATGCAAGAGGCCTTTAAGCATGTGTGATGTTAGGCTGATGAAGGTGAGAAGATTTCAGAGCTGCTGCATAACAGAAGTTCTATTCTGGCAGAGGTATAGCTGGAAGCCAGTAGTGAAGTGGAAGGGGAAGGGGGTTGGGGCATAGTTCATTGATGGACATTCTTTGCTCTAGCAAGTGAATGAGGTGATAGCAAGGCTTTCAAGTTTGCTTGTGACAGATTAACATAGACAAAGTCAGAGAATGAGGAAAATAATCAAGCATAGGCTGAATACTTCATTCCTTCTCTTTGATGGGGATCCTACTTCACACCAGTGCTCTAAATGGTAACACATCTTTACAAGATTGTTCGCATTTTCAGTTAAAAGGCAGAAACTGCACTTCAACATGCTAAAGATCTTTTATTATTTAATTTTTAGCAGTTGAACCCATGCAATAAGAAATGAGCATCACTGAATTAAAGTAAGTATGCATAGGATTGCAGTCATACAAATGCCAGTGAATTGACTATTTTGCTGGGAGGGTTAAAATGGATCAACACAATTTTCTTTATGCTGAATCGCTGTAGGGCCTTATCTTGACAGTATGGCTCAGTACTGACAGTGGGAATGGTATATGATCATGCAGTCAGAAATAATTGGTTTAAAAAGATACTGCTTTGTGCTATCATCTAAAAAATTTTATGGAGTGTTTAATCCTAAACTGGTCTATGTTTTGGATTAGATGGTCTACTCTAAATGTTACATTAAATTGCACTGAAGTACATGAAATCTTAAATTAACATTACTGTAGTCAGTTTTCCAACAAATTATCTAATCTCTGGTGGCCTTTTAAAAGGCCAGTTGAAGCTCAGATGCCAACTTGCAAAAGGAGTTTATTGGTAAATTATAACGTTCTAAAGATAGAGAGCTGTAATAGAAATGCAAACAGATCATTAATATCGCTGGTATTGGGCCACCTGCCAAGTCTGTTGAGCAAAAATATACATGAATGCTCCTTTTGGAAAGAAAGATTTTTTTATTTTAGCAAATTAGTTTCACTTGCTCAGTTTCCATTTGCACAGCTATATATGAGCATACAATGATCAATAACAATGACCCAGTTATATAGGGAGAAAATGTACTTGCCAAGATAATCTGCTTTGTTTATTATAATAGGCAGGTTCTCTTTCTGGTTACTATATTACAGGTACATGAAGACCTGGCCACTTGTGAAACTTCAGTCAAAGCCTCCTTGATTTCTTATGATTTCAAGACTATTCATCTTCGATCAAAAGCTGGCTTTTTATTTTTAGAAGTCAAGCAATTAAAATTATATTTAAACTATAGCCCTCTTCAGACATTAGGAAGAGGGCAGTGTACACATATGAGAGGACAACAGGGACAAGCACACTAGCCCCAAGTATGCAGGGTTCTAAAAAGCACAGGGGGCCTGCATGGATATAAACAGCTCCCAACTTCAGACAGTTAACTTCCATGAACTGGAAGGCAATGAAAACAGTGACGGGGCAGAACTAGCATGCTCCTCTCCACTGCACCCCTCAAGTGTTTGGTTTATCCTCTTGCTAACGCTTCAAGAGGGCTGGGTTGAATCCAGACTGAGGGAGCAATCCTATATTGAGGAAGCCGGCATAACTTAAGGGCACAATCCTGTAAGGTTAACTCAAGCTGACTTAAAGTACACCAGATCCTAACTCCACTCAGGATCCCTTGGGAGGAAAGAACACTGGCTGAGACAGCAGAGCTTTTTTCAGCATAACTTATGGAGGTCACATGACCAAGCTGAATGGATGCAGGATACGGTGCAATTCCCCTTCCCCTCAGTCCTGACGCCACCACACCCCAAGAACACCCTTTTTTGGGGACTTATCCCAAGCATAACTTATGCCAGTCTTGGCTGAACCAGGATGAGGCACTTAAACTGGCTCAGCCGGAGGTCCACCACATCCTGTATCTTCTTAGCCCAGCATAAATACCAATAGGATTGCACCCTAGATTAATCAGAGTTATGTCACATTGAAATGAATGTGAAAAGTTAATTACACTGACTTAAGTCCCATCAATCAATGGGAACTAAGTGCTGCTAATTTAGGCTGCAATCCAATACATCATCATCATCATTATTAAAATTTATATCCCACCCTTCCTCCCAGAAGGAGCCCAGGATGGCAAAAAACCACTAAAACATCTTAAAAATAGACTTTAAAATATATTAACACAAGACAACTTTAAAAACATCTTTTTAAAAAAAAACGTTTAAAAACATCTTTAAAAAAACGTTTAAAAACATCTTTTTTAAAAAAAAGCTCTAAAAACATCTTAAAAAGCAAGTCCAACACAGACACAAACTGGGATAAAGTCTACTTAAAAGGCTTGTTGAAAGAGGAAGTTCTTCAGCAGGTGTCGAAAAGATAACACAGATGGTGCCTGTTTAATATTTAAGTTGTGCGAAATGGACCTCCTGATAAGATGGTATCTGCGGGAGGCCCTCATTGCAACCTTAGTCTGGATCCAATCCCATTGACTCTTGGAAGACTACCACAACTTGTGGTAGTCCTGAAATTACCCCACCCACCATACAGTAGGACAGGGATAAGAGTGGTCAAGATTCCATGCCTTAGGACTATGATAGAGGCAAATTGGATGCATGTTTTATCCCTACAGGAAGCAATCCAGATACTGCCTAAGAATGTTTGTATAATCCATCGTCTAGCTGTTAAGGGCCAGTCCATGGTAACAAGGATGTATTTTTCATCCAAAATTCTACATAAAACCTCTCCATGACAATACTATGAACTCTAAAATAACAGCCCTGTCATACAGACTTTCTGACACCAACAAACTGTGCCTGCTATTGTGAAAAGTGCCACAAAAGTCCCTGTAAAATTAAATGAAGTTTTCAAAGGCCCTGCTCTGTGTTCCATCAGCAAGGCATCTGACATTGGTGGGGATGTGGGACCAGGCCACCCCAACATATTTTGCTGCCTGATGCAAAAGACAAAAAATGGCTCTGTGGGTAAGTGAATCGGTTAGTTTTGGTTTCTCTCCATTCCAATCGAAGTTCACATTTCCTTACCAGTTTGTGGATTTTTTTAAAAATTAAGTACTCATGAAAATTCATCAGTGCTCCAGTGCAAGTTTCTAGTAATATACATTTCTAGTAATATACATACTTCGTATGCAATTTTGCCTAATATACACATCTTTGCAAAACAATTTTCCCTAATATAATGCATTTTTGTCTGTTATTTTCACTTATATGTATGTTTTATGCACATTAAAATGCACTCAGTAAATGCATTTACGTACACATTACTTGACTGGGCTCCTACTGGGAGGAAAGGTGGGATTTAAATCTAATAAATAATATATAAATAAATAAATAAATAAACTCTTGCAAAATTCAGAGAAGTGTGAATCTCAAATAATGGGGTGTGTTTTGGTTTGCATATTATTTTGGAAAGTGTGAATTTGGTAGCCTTGCTTTTAAATGTGAACTGAATCAAATTTCTCCGCCAAAACTAGATGGCACTCCCATTCATTCCATGTACAAAAGCAATGTACAGGATTAGCAGTTAAATCTTACTTCAACACTGGTGAAAGGACAGCATCCTCCACTACATCTGAGGGCAGCATTCTAGCTTAGGGGACACACATCAGGCTGTAAGGGACACACAGTTCTGTATCCAACACCACATTTTCATCAATTACCATCCCCCAAAACAGGCCACCTCAGGTGGCCACTTCACTCTGCCTAGTGGAAGGGCCAGCCCTAAGTGGGATAGGGCCTTTTCAAAGGCAGCGCTCTGAAGAACACCCTACAAAGGGAGATTAGACTAGCCCCTTCTCTGTAGTCCTTTAGGTATGTGTTTAAGATATTCTTGTTCCACCAGACTTTTAATGTGTTTATCTAGAAGTAGTTATTTATTTATTTTATTATTTTATTTAATTACACTTATGGCCTTGTTAACTGTTTTATTGTGACTTTGATGCTCTTCTTAAGTATTTTGTTGTTGTAAACCACTTTGAGTCACTTTTTAGAGCTAAAAGGTGTTTTAGAAAGGTTTATAAAACAAGATAAAGTATATAAATATATATAACAATGTTACATTTACCAAACAGAACAAAACAAAGGTTGGCCTGGTTTGCACATAATACCAAGCCATGCTTTATTAAACCATGCCTTGGCATTATATGTGAGCCCTGCCCAGAAGCTTAACTGTAGCAT
This sequence comes from Rhineura floridana, assembly GCF_030035675.1. Lineage (NCBI taxonomy): Eukaryota > Metazoa > Chordata > Lepidosauria > Squamata > Rhineuridae > Rhineura > Rhineura floridana. The sequence goes on along the minus strand of NC_084488.1, from coordinate 70,916,499 downwards.
ACTTACTGTCAACAAACCATGATTTGAATCCATGGTTTGTTTTTAATTACAAACCTTGGTTTATTTTAACTATGGCTTGGTATTATATGTGAGACTAGCACCTTTCCTTAACCATGGTTTGTTTGACCATCCTACTCCATATGATCACCACATTACAAAGGCACAAAGCAAGAACAGCTCAAAAACAAAACAAGCCTTAGAGAAACAAGCCATGGTTTGTTTGATTGTCTATGGGACAACTCATGGTTTGTTAAACAAGCCATGATTTCGCCTGAACCACGCCTTTTTTTTTGAGTCTAGGGCTCTGATAAAACGTCATATAATGGTTTAGGACAGTTCCATGTGTGCCACCTAGGTGACAGTGGACATTAAATTAAAACATCTATGTGAAAGCTTTTTGCTTTTGTTTTGTTTGATAAAAAACGAGTTATATCCAGTAGGGTAGTTGCAAATTCAGAAGTGCAGGGTCTCTTCATGTTATTCACAACCGTGCCCCCTCCCCCCTTTTCTTGCTGCTGGGTTGAGAATGAGATCCTTGTTAATGCTTTCTCCCACAACAGACATCCCTAGTAGCCAATAAGCATGAAAGGGGAGAATGTTAGCTACTGAGAAGACTCTTCTCAGTAGTTGACTCACCTCTTTTCACTCCATTGGCTCCAACCAGCAAGGACAAGGAAGCATGTTAGAAGACTCTTCTCAGTGGCTAACACACTCCCCTTTCATACTGATTGGCTCATAGGATGCTAGAGACATACAGACCCTGCTGGGACACTGCTCCCAAAAAAGTAAGCGGTCTAAGACCCCTGCCCCAAGACCCTGGATGACTACACCCCTGGTTATATCGATCATTATATTAAAACCTAAAATACCATAATCTGTATTGAATAAAAGTAGAAGGAAATACTGACACAGCCTTGCCCTTCAATTTTATTTGAAGATACCTGGACACCTTTCACATTTACATGAGCAAATGAGCTTTAGAATAGCATTTGAGGGATTAATGTATGTCACTTTTGATTACCTCAAGATAAAATATTACAAAGTAATCCTACCATTTCTGCACCACTTACTTGGCATTATGGCCTTAGAGGAATGAACAAATTGACTTTGAGCCAAATATAAGTTTTATGCATATATGAAGCAGAACAACACACACAAACAAACTAAGCAAAAGGTACTCCCTTTGTACCTTAAGAGAGGACACTGCAGTCTCAAAAAGAAGTTAAAAAGGCAAATATATATATTTGATGATAGCTCATGGGTAGCATGAATATTTAACACATTATGCATGGAAATGCCCCTTATATTAAAGGCATTAAGAAAAAAATAGCTTGCTCCTTTCATCAAACATTTCAATAGGTAACTGGAAAAGGAAAAAATAATTTTGTTCATTAAAGAGCAGTTTATAATTCATGTTATATCCAGCTGATATTTGGTTTATATGCTCAATAGATAAGAGTAATATTTTCTTTTTGGAAAACAGTAAACCAAACTGTTAAAGACATTTATAGGGTTTTATCTATACCTGCTTAACTCTCCCACTTAAATCAATAGGCCTTACAATCCAATCTTATACATATCGACTCAGAATTAACTCCCATCAGGTTCAATGGGACTTACTTCCAGGTAAGCAGTGATAGGCTTGCAGTCTTGGTGAAGTAGTTAAGAACATAAGAACATAAGAAGAGCCTGCTGGATCAGGCCAGTGGCCCATCTAGTCCAGCATCCTGTTCTCACAGTGGCCAACCAGGTGCCTGGGGGAAGCCCACAAGCAGGACCTGAGTGCAAGAACACTCTCCCCTCCTGAGGCTTCCGGCAACTGGTTTTCAGAAGCATGCTGCCTCTGACCACAGCCATCATGGCTAGTAGCCACTGATCGCCCTGTCCCTCCATGAATTTGTCTAATCTTCTTTTAAAGCCATCCAAGCTGGTGGCCATTACTGCGTCTTGTGGGAGCAAATTCCATAGTTTAACTATGCTCTGAGTAAAGAAGTACTTCCTTTTGTCTGTCCTGAATCTTCCAACATACAACTTCTTTGAATGTCCATGAGTTCTAGTATTATGAGAGAGGGAGAAGAATTTTTCTCTATCCACTTTCTCAATGCCATGCATAATTTTATACACTTCTATCATATCTCCTCTGACCTGCCTTTTCTCTAAACTAAAAAGCCCCAAATGCTGCAACCTTTCCTCGTAAGGGAGTCGCTCCATCCCCTTGATCATTCTGGTTGCCCTCTTCTGAACCTTTTCCAACTCTATAATATCCTTTTTGAGATGAGGCGACCAGAACTGTACACAGTATTCCAAATGCGGCCGCACCATAGATTTATACAACGGCATTATGATATCAGCTGTTTTATTTTCAATACCTTTCCTAATTATCCCTAGCATGGAATTTGCCTTTTTCACAGCTGCCGCACACTGGGTCAACATTTTCATCGTGCTGTCCACTACAACCCCGAGGTCTCTCTCCTGGTCGGTCACCGCCAGTTCAGACCCCATGAGCATATATGTGAAATTAAGATTTTTTGCTCCAATATGCATAATTTTACACTTGTTTATATTGAATTGCATTTGCCATTTTTCCGCCCATTCACTCAGTTTGGAGAGATCTTTTTGGAGCTCTTCGCAATCCCTTTTTGTTTTAACAACTCTGGACAATTTAGTGTCATCAGCAAACTTGGCCACTTCACTGCTCACTCCTAATTCTAGGTCATTAATGAACAAGTTGAAAAGTACAGGTCCCAATACCGATCCTTGAGGGACTCCACTTTCTACAGCCCTCCATTGGGAGAACTCTCAAAGAATTCTAATAGGATACTGAGACAGGACTTTCCTTTGCAGAAGCCATGCTGGCTCTGCTTCAGCAAGGCTTGTTCTTCTATGTGCTTAGTTAATCTAGCTTTAATAATACTTTCTACCAGTTTTCCAGGGACAGAAGTTAAGCTAACTGGCCTGTAATTTCCGGGATCCCCTCTGGATCCCTTTTTGAAGATTGGCGTTACATTTGCCACTTTCCAGTCCTCAGGCACGGAGGAGGACCCGAGGGACAAGTTACATATTTTAGTTAGCAGATCAGCAATTTCACATTTGAGTTCTTTGAGAACTCTCGGGTGGATGCCATCCGGGCCCGGTGATTTGTCAGTTTTTATATTGTTCATTAAGCCTAGAACTTCCTCTCTCGTTACCACTATTTGTCTCAGTTCCTCAGAATCCCTTTCTGCAAATGTTAGTTCAGGTTCCGGGATCTGCCCTATATCTTCCACTGTGAAGACAGATGCAAAAAATTCATTTAGCTTCTTTGCAATCTCCTTATCGTTCTTTAGTACACCTTTGACTCCCTTATCATCCAAGGGTCCAATCGCCTCCCTAGATGGTCTCCTGCTTTGAATGTATTTATAGAAATTTTTGTTGTTGGTTTTTATGTTCTTAGCAATGTGCTCCTCAAATTCTTTTTTAGCATCCCCTATTGTCTTCTTTCATTTCTTTTGCCAGAGTTTGTGTTCTTTTTTATTTTCTTCATTCGGACAAGACTTCCATTTTCTGAAGGAAGACTTTTTGCCTCTAAGAGCTTCCTTGACTTTGCTCGTTTACCATGCTGGCATCTTCTTGGCCCTGGCGGTACCTTTTCTGATCTGCGGTATGCACTCCAGTTGAGCTTCTAATATAGTGTTTTTAAACAACTTCCAAGCATTTTCGAGTGATGTGACCCTCTGGACTTTGTTTTTCAGCTTTCTTTTTACCAATCCCCTCATTTTTGTGAAGCTTCCTCTTTTGAAGTCAAATGTGACTGTGTTGGATTTTCTTGGCAATTGGTCATTTACATGTATGTTTAATAGCACTATGGTCACTGCTCCCAATCGGTTCAACAACACTTACATCTCGCACCAGGTCCCGGTCCCCACTGAGGATTAAGTCCAGAGTTGCCATCCCTCTGGTCGGTTCCATAACCAACTGGTCTAGGGAATAGTCATTTAGAATATCTAGAAAGTTAACTTTGACTAGATCAGGAATGGCGACCTTGGTGTCCTCCAGATGTTGGACTCCCAACCTCATTTCCCCCAGCCATCATGGCTAATGGTCAGAGATGCTGGGATTTGTAGTTCAGCAACACCTAGAGGGCCAAAGGTTCCCCAACCCAAGACTAGATTGTTACCTCATTTATTATCATCATCATCATCATCATCACTATCAGTTTCACTATCACTATCACTATTTACATTCAGAGAGAACTGAACAAAGAAAGTGAAAGGGTAGTATGGAAAGTCTCAGTGAATAAGTTTTACCCACATGCCAAGTCTGAATGATCAGTGTTATCTGAGGCTGAAAAGAATTTCCCTCAAATTAATTTGGTTAGTGACTGACACATTTAAAAAGTCTTGGCTCGCTTCTCTTTAGCATGTGACTGGAGCGATTTGCTCTGCAGGTACTTGTATATAGGGAACCTTTATTCCTATGGTTTACTGTGGTCTTGCCTTGTGACAAGGGGAATTTTAGTCTTTTCTATTGTATGAGTTTGTTGCCAACACTACTTCTCACTATAGTGAGCTGACATCTCACTTTACTAGCTGGGTGAGGATACATACAGACCTCCATGTAGGAGCCAGTGTCTGAAGATAGAGTGGCAATATCTGACAAATTCCTCAGAGGCAGTCACAGGAAACTGCAGAGAGGTCTGAAGAGTTGAAGATAGTGTTGCCAGGTCCATGGCCTGAGACTGATCCTGTATCTTTAGGAGAAGAGAAGGTCAGCCAAGTGCAGGTGTTCTTGCAACTCTGTAATGGGAAAAACCACAAAGTGGAATTCTCCCTCCCCCCTCCACAACCTTTAAAGATACAGAAGACCTCTTGGAGGCGGCAACCAAGAGTGACTCAGACAAGGGAAACGCCCTTAAAGTTTGACTTGCAAGCAGTAATTGTGGTCTCTGCAATGTTTACAGTAGTCCCCAAGCTAAAGGTTATTAATTTTACAACTGTGCCCCCAAACAGGCATGTCTACAGAAGCAGAGTTATGTCCACACCATACATTTGAAGCATGTTTAAATCACTTTAACAGTCATGGCTTCCCCCCAAAGAATCCTGGGAACTCTAGCTTACCCCTCACAGAACTAATTCCTGGCACCCTTATCAAACTACAGTTCCTAGTGTTCTTTGGGGGAAAGCCATGTGCCTTAAGTGTGCTCTAAACATGTTTTAAGTGAATGATGTGGATGTAAGTAGAGAAAAGGCAGAATGTTAAGCAAAGTAGTAATGGACAAAATATTCCTTCTCTGTTCTCAAGCAGCCAGTTATGCATTGCTAAAAAAAGAGGATTTGCAAAATCCAAAAAGGAGGAAAAGTAGTGCACAAATATGCATATTGACATTTATAGACACAAATTTAGAAATTACTATAATTTACATAGGAATACATCACATCTCCCCAAAATAGGAAAATCACCAGGTGACTTATGTACCTGCTCAGTCTGCTGACCAGGTGCTGTTGTTGATGGGCAACTTCAAGGCTTATCCTCTCCCTATAGCCCTCAAGTAAAGGACACCTTCAAATTAGAGAACTGTCCTCTGTACAGTAGGACACTTGGCCACTCTACTCTTTTCTGGCAACCCCATTCCAGCACTTGCTACTGAGAGCGTCCCGTAGCTGAGTGCATGTGTATAGAAATTAGGCACTAAACTGCTCCACCCTCTTCCCCCACATCCATCAAATATGTGATGACATGGCTCCAATTAGAACTGCTGTAGTACTTCTTTGCCCAATGTGCTATTCTTAAGCAAGATTTATTTGCAGCGCTGGGCTAAGACATTTTGGTGCCTGAGGTGGAGCCCAAATGGCACCTTCCCCTTTTTGGGGACAACAGTTCAAAAAGTCTTACTGCATCAGTTCCTGCCTTCTGAAACAGATTGCTTCACCTTGTTGCATGGCAGAGCCATCCCTGTTTATTTGCATCCCTTCACATAGGAGCCCTGCTGCTGCATCAGGCCTAAAGCCTATCTAGTCCAGCATCCTGTTTTCCACAGTGGCCATTCAGGGATGCATCCGGAAAGCCCACAAGCAGGACATGAGGGCAATAGCCCTCTACTGCTGCACTTCCCCAGCTATTTATATTCAGAAACATGCAGCTAACACCCTATGGAACTCTCTCCCGAATGATCTCTGTCATGCCCCTTCTGAGATGACCTTCCGCCGGACTTTGAAGACCTGGCTCTTCAGGAAAGCTTTTAGGATGGGTTAGGCTTTTATTGTTATGTTTTAAATTTTAATGCTTAATGTACAGTTTTTATCTTGTATGTCGCCCAGAGTGGCTGGCCAACCAGCCAGATGGGCGACTAATAAATTGAATAATAAATAAATAAATAGTATAGAGCCATCCTGACTAGTAGTAACCTTGTTCGCCATAGGCCCCTATATTCAAAAGAAGTCGTAATCAAACTTTACGTCCCCAAAATATGAATAAATCTTCTAAAGGCAATCTATTACCGGTCAGGCTCCAAACTAAATGCTGTTTCTAAAACACTGAGCACCCAACAGTTCCCATTCTGGCACTGCCCACCTTTCAAGAGAGCTCAGTGCGCGTGAGCAAAGTTAGACCTATGAGACTTGATATTTAAAGCAGCATGTGAGTTATTGATTTAACTAGGAATGAATGTACATCAAATAGCAGCATGCCAAAAACTTTAAAAGGCTGGAATCCACCATTGTTGGATGCGCTGTGACATTTGGGAAGCTGTTTGCCTCTCATTTATCTGTGTCGGCATCACCTTCCTTAAGTCTAGAAATATCGTCAGTCTTATGCCTCATCTTTTCATTTCTCATTGAGTCAAGATGTTTTGACTTTCAGACCTTAATTAATATAAATCGGAAGCAGACAGTGCATTAATTAAATAAGACACTCAGATTATTTAAATCTGATATTTAAAAAACCACAAAGATTATTCAGGCCATTCTGATATTCTGCTTTCCCAACATGACTGATTATATCAAGCCTGGCAACTTGCTCCAAGTCTGCTGCATCTTGGCTCCAAAGAACAGGAGGAATAAATGAAGTGAGAAGAACACTGGAAAAGTCTAATAGACAAACTGACTAATCTCAGACCCCAAGGTCATAGCAAAGCAATTCATTCTCTGTATTCCAACAGGCAGTAGACATGATTTATCAATCTGAGAGTAGGCTTACAAACACTATACATCTCAATAATACATTCTTTGCACAGTGTAACTTTTTAAACAATGATTGATCACCTGGGTGGCCTCAAACTTATTTAACAAATGGAAACAGAACATCTGCAAACTTTCAAAAGACCCATTTCATGTTTAAACAAGGAATTACTCTATACATATTTTACCACAAATTCTAACAGGGCTTTTTGACAAAGGAGTTTTTGAAAACATGTTTCCAGAGCTTTTAGCTATGAAGAACTTTTTTACCTTTGGGTCTTTTCATTTTATTTATTTTTATGCCCTTATTCTTTTATATCAGCAACATTATAGCTAAATATTTGCAGCACTTTGGTGAAATTTCCATTTGAAGGTTTCATGTCTCAATTTATTGTTATCTTTAAAAAAAATGCCCTAAAATGTGTAGAAGATATATGCTTCTAAGTTGGTAGTTCATGTATTTCATTATGTAAATTAACAGTTTGCATAATTTATTATTGGATAGCTTGTTTTTCATTCACTTCATTAAATTATTTCATTATTGTATTCTTCATTCATTTAATTGAAAGGCTGTAACTCCTTAGCAGAGCGCATATTGTGTAAACAAAATGTCCCAGGTTCAGGCATCCCAGGTAGAGCTGGGAAGGATTCTGTCCAAACCCCGCTATCAGTCGGTGGTGACATTACTTAACTAGATGGACCAGTAGTCTGGCTTCCTATGTTCCTACGTAAACAGTTTCCTATGTTTCTATGTAATTATCTTAGATTTCTTTGCTCATGTCACATGAGAAACGAGGAATTAACAAATACCAAGATACCAAAGTGGCATGTTCCTTGTGAAACTTTTACAAAGCACCCAAATCTAAATGTAGTCATTTATTGAACCTCAAATGCACCTGGACTTAATTTGTGAATTCAAAGTAGCCAATGTTCTTCATTCTTCTACAACAAAATGTTTTGTGGAAAATACACCTATAAGTTTATATACCAGCTTCTCCCATGCTTACGGAGAGCTCACTATAACAGACAAAAGCAGGTAACAACCTGATACTAAGCTCAGTACATATGCTGTAGCTTATGGTGTTCCATTTTCCTTTTAATGTCACAGGAAATATATTTTCCAGGTATGAACAATGGCTTTTAAATTATGGTACTGAAATCAGTTCATGGAAACTACATTTCCCTTGCTGTTAGACAAGATTGGCATATATCGCAGAAGAAAAATCCAGTAATGGTTTCCACATCCCTATACCCCATGAAACAAACTCAAAGGAGCTGGTCCTTCCACTATGCTTGTTGTAACACAGGTATGAGGAAGGTCTAAACCGTACATTAGGTAAAAATACAATAATTGTAGGGCTACTTTGACAGCAGTCTTAAAAGGTTTCCCAATATGCCAGTATTCTGATAGATGCAGCACTGGTTATGGGTTATGAGTAAGAAAAAAAGGAACATAGATATACTGTAATTCTTTAAATGATTCCACATAGCCTTATGCCAGATTTACTGATCAACATATCCCTATGCCATGGGGATTTACTCTTTTAAGTTGCAAATAAATATCTGTTTGCCACATAATTCTTTTCAGGCATGCTGTCACCCTACATGTTGCAGAAGGTTAATTATCACTGTGTGAGCATGAACTGATTATAGGAATACCAGCTGCCAGTTATTCTACATGGTGAAGTGCACCTGGAAACATACAACTGTGACTGATTTTGAAGCAAACATTTACTTTGGCACAGCACAAGACAGAAGGATTCATTATACACTTTCTTGTTCCAGGCAGTAATTTGCATCTATAGCTCTTCACAAAATATTACAAATTACCCATCTGGAAGAATTAGCATCCTTTTTACAGCAACAGCAATGGTTTCACAAAGAAATTCTACCAAGAGGTCCTCTACAGTGTGAACTTCTGCAGAAGATTTAAACAAAGCACCTACAGCGAAGCAAACAAGATTGCGATACAACATGCCTGTGACTGTGAGCCTCGAAGACTGCCTGTTCAAATAGTCAAGCTGTAGGCCTCCAGTTGTTCAGCATTAGACACCCAAAAATGAATGAAGTCAGTAAAAAGACTAGTGCTGATTTTGATTGGACATTGGAACAAAGCTGTTGAATTATCAAGTGCTTTTCCCTCACTTAAGTTGGACAAGAACTTCATTCTTCTTTATCACTAGAAAAAAATTCTATCTATTTGGTTACGGATTTGCTGATAGAATATTACCCTGCATCTTCCCATTAGTGCATATAGAATCTGAACTGAAAATACTACCCACCACTTGATTTAACTGGTTCTGTTTCAGGGCTCTACAATGAAGCCAACATTTCAGATTTACTGCTACTACAAAGACCTCTGTTTGCATCACAAGTAGTAACTGGAGTAGTCTGCTTAAGACTATTAAATAATCTTGAGAAAATTTTTGTTTGGTATTTTAAAAATATAAAATGAAATAGGAACTAAGTTTCATGGTCCTATTTCTTAGCAGAGATATAAATGCAAGCAGCAGAGTGAGAATGTAAACCAGTCCACACCCTTCCCTAGGCACAAATAACAACAGACACAATCTTCTTAGGTAAAAGATAAAGAATATTTACTCACGACCATATGTTCAGAAACATAGGCTTTAGCTTAGATGAAAGAAAAAGTAGAAGTCTTAGTCCATCTTAGTCTTTAGTAGTGATGCTCTGAGGAGAGCATCTGCCATACGGCCTTCCCCAGAGGTAAAAAGCTCAGCAATGGAGATTATTCAGGAATCCCCAGGACAAAGGAGGAGGAAGCCAGGTAACTAACCCCACCCATTAGAAAGTTACATCATGGTAAACAGTTACATGGGATATTTCCCCAAATATCCCTTAAAGGAAACATCTCCCTTTTTACAAGGGAACATGCAAGTTTGCCTATTCTTACTATTTTCTTCTGTATTCAACCTTCACACAGAGAATACTTTTCCAAATGCAGAATTAAAACACAGTTGCTTCTACTTTATTTTCTATTCAATAGCATTCAGCTGAATGCATCATAGTACTTGAATGGCTTTCTAACAAAAGACAGGCAACAATACATATGTGCAGCTAAGCTTCTGTCAAACTCCAGCTGGACTCTTGTTTTGCTAGGTCCTACCTATTTTGACTTAAACAGCCAGATAAGGATTAGATATGCCCAACCTGACCCAATGTGATGGGATAACATGGAGATTATACACTAACTGCCACCATATAATCCACCTACATGAACTGGAGGGCCAAACCATAACGGTAGCCACCAGCACAGGACAGCAGATGGCTCTGTCCAGCCCTATGGAAACCTAGCATGTAGGGCACTGGAGATGTAGCAAGCAGTGAAGTTCCACAGAAAAGGCAAGCAGTGGTGACTGCCATGGAGCAACAATAAACAGTGGAGGTCAATGTAGTGGGAACAGAGAAGGGCCAAGAAGGAAAGGTCAGGGCTGAATTGGAGGGCCTCCAGTTCCCCACCTCTCAGAAATAAATCCCATTTATTTCAGTGGGACTTACTCCCAGATAAGTATGCATAAGATTGCAGCTGCAGTGTTCTGCACAGCTAATGTCTAAATTCTTATTGCATATATTGGGCTATATTCCACATAGGCTGCAGACTGCTAACATTTGGCCTGGTGGATATGTTGCTTTTTAAAAATAGGCAGCAGGTACATAGAACATTTACATGAGTGTATTCCACATGGTGTGTTTAAAATGGGCCTTAGTGCGGTCACATTAAGACTGAGCCAACCTATGCACAATGTATCATTATTAGTAGTTTGAATCAATATTTGAGCAGTCAAAAATCTGCCTTAAAATCTGCATTCACAGCCTGATCTTCATTCAGGGACATCATTCAGTGACATCCACTGAATGATTCCCAGAGAGAATTACTCACATGCTATAAGGGAGGAATCTGAACTCTAGAGATCTACTTTCTTTTTTGACTCTACCTGGGTCAGGTCAAATAAAAAACAAAATTTCAAGCAACACATTCAAATTGACATTGTATTTACAGGGAGAAAGCAACCTGACCAGCATGCAAGATAATCTGAAATAGAGTATAGGTTTATTCATGTATTTTCTGGAGCAGCAAGAATTTTACGATCATTTTTAAAAGGTGGGGAGGAACATACCTTTCAGGGTTCTCCACTTCTTCAGTAACAAAATTGAGGTAAAACCTACAAAAGCAAAGTATAAACCAATTTTATTTGTTTATATAACATATTATGGCATGCAACACAATTGTTACTTGATCTTCAAAATCAATCTGTCCACCAAATTAGGCTCTTCAGCAAAGTTTAGAGCATATGAACAACTCCCAGAAAATATTAAGGGAACCCCATCATGGGAAACATCCGTTAGGCTGCAATCTTGTGTTTACTTTTCCTGGAATAAGCCCTGCTGAATTCAGTGGGGCTTATGTCAGAAAAGACACATGTAGAAATGCACTGCAACAGAGGTGCCAAGTCCAACCATTGGTCTATCTAGCTCAGTATTGTCTACTACATGGACCAGCAGCATCTCTCCAGGGTTTCAGACAGGGTTTCAGACAGGAGTGTCTCCCAGCCCTACCTGGAGATGCCAGGGGTTGAATTTGGACCTTCTGTATGCAAAGTATGTGCTCTATGACTGAGCACTTGGGTATTTATCTCACAGGTTTAATGTCTATATCACAGGCTGCCGTTGTACTCCAGTTTTTAAAAATGGCACCAGTTTGCCTGGGATTTATTTAACAGCGTATTAAACTTAATGATCAAACACCCCTTCAGTATAATCCAACTTACCAGCCTGAGTAGGCATACATTCCTGAATAAAATGCAAGAGGCAATCCCTTGACACTGGCTGCATTCCCAACAAATGCATCTTTAAAGTGCTGAGTTTCTCCTGAAAACCAGATTTAAAAAATATATTTACCAATTACGAATAGTGCAGATTACCAACATCAGCATCTACGAGACAAATACATTTGCAAAAAGCATGCTAAATAAAGGTTATTAATCAGCTGCTCAGACTTTAAACAAAGAAGACACCAAAGGCAGATAAATAAGGAGATAGAAGGAGATAGTGACTGTTGTATATGCTTTCCTTTCCCACCTCCCTTTCTTGAACCTGTGTGCTCCAAGTGAACACCATCCATTAACTTCCAACAAAGCTACTGCAAGTTTGCAATAAATGTCACACAGTTAAGCTAATGCATAACATAAATAAAGAAGTAACAAATACTGAAGTACTGAATGCAAAGGTAGTACATTTAATAAACAAGGATCATAATCATTCAGATCCTGTCTATCCCCACTGCCACTTTTATTATATATATATATATATATATACTATATAATTAAATATATACTGTACAATACTATACTACACAATTAACCAGCACTCTTAATATTTGTCTAAGATTTTTTTTCTAATAATGCCTAAAGTCTTGCAGGTGTTGCACATATTACATGGCATTCAGTACTACAAGCCACATTATATTTCAGCAAGCATCAGTACCATCAGAACAAACATGTAAGGGTAAACATATTGGAAATGGTGCCCAGAAGGCAGCTACAGACACATAACAACAAGCTACGAGCCAATGTTCTTCAAGCAAAGTTATCTTGTTCTCCTTATTATTAACCTACATTAAAAAGAAAGACCCGGCATGCTACAGCTGAATAAGACCTTATTGTTCAAACAAGGCTCAGCTGGAAAAGGGTGGTCTTTATTATTTCTTCTTTCTAGAAAGATTCAGCGGTGGACTGTTGGGTCAGTCTGGAATAGGGTTGCCAGGTCCATGGCCTGAGACTGATCCTGTATCTTTAGGAGGAGAGAAGGTCAGCCAAGTGCAGGTGTCCTTGCAACTCTGTAATGGGAAAAACCACAAGGTGGAATTCTCCCTCCCCCCTCCCCAACTTTTACAGATACAGAAGACCTCTTGGAGGCCAGGCCTGGCAACCAAGAAGTCTTCTGTATCTTTAAAAGTTGTGCAGGGGGAAGGGAGAATTCTACCATGTGTTTTTTCCCATTCCAGAGTTGCAAGAAAACCTGCACTTGGCTGACCTTCTCTTCTCCTAAAGATACAGGATCAGTCTCAGGCCAAGAACCTGGCAACCCTAGTCTGGAAGGCTTTTCACAGAGAATGCTATCACCACAGGGGGCAGCCACATACAGACTGATCATGCTAGCTTCTCCTGACACTATTCCCACTTCCCTTTGTCCTCCTATGCACACAAAGTTTCCATTGACAGTTTAGAATAAAGTGCAATTTCCTATTACGTCTAAATATAGGAAATTGTGAAAGTTAGTGGTTTCAGAGCATGGTTTGTTAATTAACTGTGGCTTGTACAAACCATGGTTCTTGTGTTTGGATGTAACAGGAAATTGCATTTATTCCAAACTGCAAACAGGAGCTTTACATTTCCTCCCCTCATGCACAGAGGAAGAAGGAAGAAGAGCACAAGTGAAAGGCATGTCACAGTGCATTCTCATTCATCCGAACTGGGTTGTAGTGAAGGAAAACATTGCCATGCTGAGCACTAGGGAAATGGCTGAAAAAAATATTAGGAATATTGGGAGATATTACTCCTCATGAACACAGAACATGTTGCATTACAGTTAGCACCTGTTTAATTAGGCACTAACATGCATGTAAAACTGAAAGTTGAGCCTTAATTAGAATGATTAATTCCAACAATGCTGTACTATAACACCTACTCACACTGCATCCAGATACAGATCATGTTAAAAACAGCTGGTGCATGCACAGTCTTATTATACCCAAAGCAAACCTTAAGGAAAGGACTTAACTATCTGTTTAAAGAGCATAAAGGGACAAGCTGAGAAAAGCTTTGAGAGTAAAAGCCAATCAGTGTTGTCTTGAAGGAGTAATATGGGCAATTTTAGATCAAGAATTTGGTTGTGTTTGGACATGACACTGAGCCATGGATTAGCATTATAAAATAATGCTCACTGTCCTGAGGTTCACACACTCCCCCTTCCTGTTCCTCCTCTAGCATGGCCACAAGGAGGAAATCGGAAGCTTTGACATTTCTTTTACATTAACCACACAGTTCAGCACATCATCCAAACCCTAAACTATGGTTAATCTTAATATGCTTTTGTTTGAAGTTGGTTTCTTTCAACTAACCATAGACTGGTTAGGATTATCCAGTTTGTCCAGGTTCTGATGACACAGCAAAATGCATTTAACCTAAAATGGAAGCTTCTGAACTCCACATAGCCACATTGTAGGAGAACAGGACCGGATGGAGCATGCAAGCCTGAGTCTGACTGCAGCAAATTTTCATAATGCTATGAATTTTCATAATTCTATTAGCATTACATCTAAACCAGACTTTTTCAGTCAAGGAACATTGAAACAAATCAATCAAGTATAGGGAAATTAAAATTAAAAAAGCTCTAGCTGAATAAGTGTTTTTAAGATGTGGTACCTATGTTACTTAAAAACTATTTAAGCTTGCTCCTGATCCAGCAGGGTTCTTCTTATGTTCACAGGTTTTCTTATATTTGGTTTACTATAAAACCAAATATGAAAAACATGTATGTCATATATGTTCCATTGCCAAATGCTCTAGCCTCATAGTCATTTCCTCTCTATGACTTGCATTCAGTTGTTTAAAGCTGCAATACCTAGGAGATTCTCTGATACATCATTAAAATTGTCATTGCCACTTTTTAAGAAAGTTTTCATCATTCAGGATTCATAGAGTCCAAGAGATTACAGATGAGGCTGCTCTTTGTCATTAAGATCTATCACTCTGCTCCCAGCATTCTAAATTGGTGCAGGAAACTTTTTTTTAGCCCAAGGGCCACATTCCTTTATGGGGACCATCTGCAGGTGGTGGGTGGGTTCAGAGGCAAAAAGAGGACAGAATAATAGATGTCCATGAAGCCTGCAAAGGTTGCAGTCACAAGTCAGAGGCTTATATGGGCACATCTCTCTATCAAGCAACCAAGAGGAATGATCACAGCTCAGGAACACTTTCCAGCCAGGCAAAAGCATTTAAGGAGGGCATAGAGCAGGACTGAGGAGGGGCATGGCTTGGGGAAAGTCTTGAGATAAAGAGGCCTCGAGGACTGAATTTACCTTTCAGGTTTGAAGTCCCCCACCTATGTCTTAAATTGTACGGCAATGAGCCTTTAATGGTATATGCAAAAATTAAAAAACACATTCTGCAATGGAATTTGATTACCTAAGGAAATGTATGGTGAAATAGTTTTGACTACACACTATGTATTCTCTTCTCATAGATTTTTCATATTTTTATTAAGCTATACACAGAGAGAGAGAGACAAGGGGGAAAGAGTTAAATGGAATACAGCAGTTGTGAAGAACCTGTGGCCCTACAGATGTTGCTGAACTACAATTTCCTTCAGTGTCAGCCATTATGGCCAATGGCCAGGGATAATGGGAGTTGTAGTCCAGCAACATCTGGAGGGGCAAAGTTTCCCCACACCTGGACTACAGTATAAAATAAGTGGATGAGCATCTTGTTATCACAATCAACTTTAAATTCCCTTCCAAAGTGTTTACCCTTCTAATACGTTTTCTTGCAGAGAGGAGCACCTCATTGGTTCTTCGTTTAAAAAATTATGGATTCAGACTCTGTATGTTCTCATCAGCATGCTGCTGTAAATACAAGTTCTTCACAGCATTGTTCCACTTCCAGTTATTTACCTGACACTATAAAGCTGAAGTTGAACAAGCAGAGACTAATTAAGAGATTTTGCTGGCCTAAGCATTATTTGGAAGGGACACGGGTGGGAAGGGGGGAGATAAAAGCACTTAAAATAGCATTTACTTTTCAGTTCATACCTTTAATTAGCTGCATAATTCCAGGGACTATAATTATCAAAATTGCTGCAAGCTTGCAAAAGGTTAGGAAAATCTGGATGCGGGCACTCCAGCTGACACTCATGCTATTCAGGACCATTACAACTGCTGGAAGAGGAGAAAAAAAGAGAGAATAGTTAAAGGAAAGTGCTACTCATCCCTCCAAAAGCACCACAAGCTCCATCAAGGGACAGCTTTCCCCAGTATGTATTACAGGCACTTGTAAAAGAACTGGAGTCACCCTTATAAATGTTCCCTTCATTAGTTTTCTCGCAACTCACTTTTTCCACCATCCCACACTCTCCTCAACATGCCTTTGGTAACGCATTCCCTTTCCTCCACCCCATTGTACCAGCCATAAATCTCTTTGAAAGCTTTCAACAGCAGATATTAAAGCTTCCTCCTTCCCATGACAGAACCGTTCAGCATTGATAATTGATGGACTGGTATAACTCAGACTTTAAACTGAAAATTAATTTCACTTTCACTTTCAGTTGTAATCTTTGATTGATCTGAAAACATTAACAAATGAATAAACAATCAAAGCTCCAAATCCTCGCCATTATGGGTCCCCACAAAACATTGCCTTTCAGCTCAGCGTTCACATTAATTTCTTCCTGCTGCTCTGTGTTCTGTGTTCTCCTAAAGGTTCATACAGCTTCCTCTAGAGAGACACCTTATGGATGAGCATTCATCAGGGTGGTGATAATGAACCTCTCAGCTCTCTAAAGGAGCCTGAATTACTTTGAGTTTTACCCCTTTAAATGACAGTGGCAGCGTCTAGCCAAAATGCAAGCAAGTACAAGAATGAATGTCTATTATCTATTTACAAAGTTTAATATCAGTTCAACTGTAATGGCATTTCCCACAGAAATCTGGAAGAATTCCCTGACAAGGTTTCTTTCGGACCAGGAACAGACTGTTAAAATACAGGGTGGCATCCAATGAAATAGATCTGCTAGCTCAAGGATTTCCACTTGCACAAAGGAATATCCCCTTCTTCTCCTCTCCCCACACTCCCCCTGTGCCATCCCCAAATCTGCTCCAGAGGGATTGGGAGAAAATGAGAACAGACTTAGGGGGATGCAAGGGATGCACAGGGAGAAGAAGTTCCTTTGTGACGCCCCAATTCCTTGGTCTTGTGGATCTATGTCACTGGATATTGCCCACAGTTTCACTCTGTAATAAAGAAAAGACTTCAGCCAAGCAATTTTATTTATTTATTTTCATTGCATTTTTATTCCACCTTTCTTCCTTCATAGAACCCAAGGTGTGGTTCCCAGATGGTTGCCCCATTCAGGCACTGATGATCCCCAGGCGTGCTTAACTTCAGCAAGTGGGTGACCTCAAGTGCCTCAGTCTGAGACTCACAGGTCTCTCCCGGCCCTGTTTGCATGACTATGCACACATTTTGGACATTTCCCCCCAACACACAAAGATTAGTTCCCATGTGAAACTGACAAGAACCTATGAGTTGTGTGTATGCACAATCTGAATCACATACTGAGAAAGATATAAACAACATGACAATTAGGAAGATCACATGTTAACTGATAGCCTGTAAAATGAAAAATGTAGAAGATCCAAGTGAGAGGGGGGATAAGTGCATTTTAGTGAGACCAGGAGCCTGGGGAGTGGGGGACAATATAGGCTGCCATTTCATTATCACGAGGTGTAAGCTATTTTCACCTGTATTTATTTAGGGTGTCAAGATCTCACCAGATTAACTGGAGCTGATCAGAAACAGTGGTGCAATAGACACCTAGCTCAGCAGGTGTTAAGTTTTCCAGTATACATTTGCTTAGTCATCTATACTAATGGAAGCATGATGAGTTGTTGGGTTTTTTTAATCTCCATATCTACTAAAGGTTGGGAGGCCTAATCAGGTGGTAAGATTTACCCACATTAACCACTTGGTGAGTTAACCATCTGCATTAGCAATCTGTGACAGGCAACATTGAGTGGGGAAGATACTTCCCTGAGCTACAGTCTCATACAGTCATCTTTTAAAGGAACAACTCAGCATCCCTGCTTTTTCTTCATCGTTTTCAGCTAGGATTTCAGATTTCTAATCCTAGCTAATATATTTTTGAAAGATATAAATATTTGCAGTTTTTGTAAGGCAAATGTTAACATTCAGTTAAATCAGGGATAGGGAACCTCTGGCTCATGGGTTAATTTGGGCCTCCAGGCCATTTTGGTCAAGCCATAGCCATTCAGGTGAGCGATGTGTCATTGAAGAATGCTTACACTTTGAATTTTATAGAATTCTATGGAAGTTATATTGTATTTTATTGTATTACAGTTTACAAAATAAAAGCAATAAAATACAATTAAAATGATACAACAACTAGCACAACGCATCAGGATTGCTACAACAGGCAGAAAAAATATTAAATAGTCTGCCAAAACCCTCAGCAATTTTCAAGTGGTCTGTGGAGAAAACAGTTTGGGATCCACTGTTTTAAAGCAATCATGAACAAGAAGAGTTCAAACACTCTGCCTTGAACACTATTATACAACTAAAGGATTGAGCAACCTCAGCATCTTTGCTTCTGTGAGAACTTAATAGCAACATTTTAATACAGTGACCGGCTTTGCAGCATAGGCGCTTGATTTTCTGTTAGTTAATAGCTGGCGAGAACCTGAGTTATGTGAATGACAAAAGTTCACACAGCATCTTGTGACCTTCTCTCTGAGCAGTCCAAGGAATGAATCATAAATCACTCTTCTTAAGTGAGTCATGTTTATTGCAATGAAAAATCCAGCATCTGTTTGAGCACAGTTTATCAGTATTTACAGCAAGGCTTCATTAGAAGTTCTACCATGTTCAGACTGGTCGTGAGGCTGCCAGCCTTTTTTGTGGCTGCTTTTTTGTGGCTTTGTAGTGAGTCATAAAAAGAGGGGGGAAATATTTAATATTACAACACGCAGGTTTGCTTTTATAGCTACATCTTATCTGTGTGCTCACTCACCTGTGCCGTTTGCACAATCTTCCTAATTTTAATGGTAGCTTTTTAAAAACTGAAACCCAAAGGTAAAGGTTGGCAGCATCATGTTAGGATAGATAGGATAGGATAGGATAGCTGGGTGCACTCCAAATGTCTTGAACTACATTAGCCCCAGCCAGTATGGCCAATGGTCAGGAATGACCACGCTATCCTCTTGGACCGCCTGCAGAGGTTAGGTATTGGGGGCACTGTATTGCAGTGGTTCCATTCCTTCCTCTCTGGGAGATACCAAAGAGTAGCATTGGAGGAGGAGGTTTCAGATCCCTGGCCCCTCACTTGTGGGGTGCCACAGGGTTCTATCCTTTCTCCAATGCTCTTTAACATCTATATAAAGCCGCTGGGAGAAATCATCAGGAGATTTGGGCTGCAATGTCATCAGTATGCGGATGACACGCAGCTCTATCTCTCATTTAAATCTTCACCAAGGTTGGCTGTGGAAACCCGGTCCAAGTGTCTGGGGTCGGTGAGTGGCTGGATGGGAAGGAATAAGCTGAAGCTGAATCCTGACAAAACCGAGGTGCTGTTTGTGGGAGACAAGGGAAGGTTGGGAGATATAGACCTGGTGCTTAATGGGGTACAACTGCCCTTGAAAGACCAGGTCCGTAGCCTGGGGGTCATTCTTGACTCCCAGCTGTCTATGGAGGCTCAAGTTTCAGCTGTAAGCCGGGCAGCTCTGTATCAACTCCATCTGATACGGAGGCTACGCCCCTACCTTCCCAATCATCTGCTCCCACCAGTGGTACATGCCCTGATCACCACTCGCCTGGACTACTGTAATGCGCTCTATGTGGGGTTACCCTTGAAAATGGTTCGGAAGTTACAATTGGTACAGAATGCAGCGGCACGTCTGATTGCAGGCAGCTGCCGTAGAGATCACATCACTCCTGTGTTGAAGGAGTTGCATTGGTTACCAGTTGTGTACCGAACCCAATTCAAGGTGTTGGTTTTAACCTTTAAAACCCTATACAGTTGTGGCCCAGCCTATCTGAAGGAGCGCCTCCAGCATCGACAGAGTTGCCACTCAACAAGATCAACCTCAGAGGGCCTTCTCTGGATCCCACCAATCAAGACAGCTAGGCTGGTGAGAACTCGAGAGAGGGCCTTCTCAATAGTGGCGCCCGCCCTTTGGAACTCTCTCCCTAGTGACGTACGCCATGCCCCGTCTATAATGAGCTTCCGCAGGACCCTGAAGACTTGGCTTTTTAGGCGGGTGTTTGAGATGGGCTAGTTTTCTACTGTTTTTAAATTTTAATTGTTTGATATACTGTTTTATCTTGTACATCGCCCAGAGTGGCTGGACAACCAGCCAGATGGGCGACTAACAAATTTAATAATAAATAAATAAATAAATAAATAATAAATAAAATGATGGGAGCTGTGTTCCAAAACATCTGGAGGGCACCAGGCCGGGGAAGGCTGTGATAAGGAAAAGGAAAATCCATTACAGAGAATTACATAGAATATTGGTACAGAAGATGAAAAGGATGGCACGGAGATGGAATCTCATATGATAGGAATATTTGTTGGGTTAAATTTGTCAGTCCAGTCTTATATTCCATAATGGAATATTACAGCAGCAGTAGCAGCAGTATTGACTTTCTACCAGTACCTAACAATGGCTCAGAACAGAATAGGAAGAATCCACTTATAAACCTGTTGTCATTTAGAGTATAGGAAGATGGATAAGGAGGGGTCCCAATGCCTTTTTAATCTGTGTCAATTTTGCATTTAGAAATCTCTGGGCAGAATTGACAAAGAAAATATTAGCTGCTTAAGATTTAGAAATTCAATTGTTAATTATTTAAACCTATTATAATCATTAAATCTCGACATTAGCTATCAGAAATATTCCAGATTTTATTACATCTGGGGAAAGGGACATAACTTGATGGTAAAGCATATGGGTTTGCATGTAGAAGTCCAAGGTTTAATCTGTCACATCTCCAGGTAGGGCTGGGAATGTCCCCAATCTGAAAACTGGAGAGCTATTGCCAATCAGGATAGACAACACATAGTTAGACAAACCAAGGGTTTGATTTGATATAAGACAGTTTCCTATATTCCTATGAAAAAGACCCACCCAGCATATATTTCAAAGTGGGGGGGAAATTGTCAACTGATACCATTGGAAATGTGTACTTCCCTGTGACATGAATTAGGTTGTTATACTGTAGTCCTCAATCTTGAGCAAGAACTGCTACAAAATAGTCTCAATGGTATTTTTAAACACCCTATAAGCTTTCTAAGATTTGTCACAATGGTTGGATCAGTGCTGGAAATGTGTTATGGAAAGAGGAGATTTTATCCACTGTTAATAGACCTGCACTAAAATAAAGAATTACTGGATGCAGATTTTATACATTGTCAAAAAGATATTGCAAGTCATTTTGTCACTAGACCCAAAAGTATTTTATTGACATTTAAAATGTAAGGTCTCCAAGGATAAATAAACTCTTCCGTTCCACATGATTCCAGCTGCCAGATTACTGAATACTTGAAACCTAAAAATACTCCACGTTTATTAAACCATAAAACCTTGCTGTTTTTAATATGTTTCCATAGCATATCTGTGTCAAAATATGGAAATGTGGAATTAACAAGTTTGGAACAGTTTTAGAACGTTTTGGAATGCTATATTGAAAAAGGTAATCATTTCCCTTTGTTATCCTATTTTCGATTGCATATTTGTTGTATCTGAATGTATATGTCCCAGCTGCTGTGAACAGGGCAGCCATGAGGCAATCTCTAAAGAAGCCTCACTTGGACTCCAGGGGTGCTTTCACACCGCACTTTATTCCATTATTCTGACGACTGACCTGGTAATTTGCGCATTATATTTGAGCTTTCACACGACATACCGGGTAGCTCTGGAATTCTAGTGGAATGTAGTGCAAGTGTAGCACTAATTTCCGCAATAAATGATACCAGAAATAATCCGTTAGCAAGGCTGGGAACCCAGAAGATTGCGAGAGTGTTTTGCTAGCTGCTGCCACTCATGTGACAGGCATCCCAGCATGCAGTGCATTCCCACCCTTTAGTCATGCAGGTTTTTTTGCCTGATGAACATGGTACCGGTATTCCGTCATCGGCGCAGATAGCAGCAGCATTTCCCCACCCCCACCCGTCTTGATACAGCTAAAACAATTTAAAAAGTCAGATCCTAAAGGGAGAGGGCTTGCATGGCGACGGGACGAGATCTTAGACCTCCTACAAAGTGGGGAACAGTGTGCATGGGTGAGGGACGAAAACAAGCTGTGTGAAAGACAGTTGCGTGAAATGCCGCTATATCGGCTGAAACAGTACTGTTCCTTATCGCAAGAGGTACTAATAATATAATAATAATAAAATTTTATTTGTTAGTCGCCCATCTGTCTGACTTAACAGACACTCTGGGCAACTTACACAATATAAAACATAATTTAAAACATATTCATACAACAGTAAACCACCTGTTAGTAATAGCCTAACCCACCCCAGAAATCCCATAGGCCTGCCTGAATAACAAGGTCTTTAAGGCTCGAAGAAAAGCCATCAGGGAGGACACATGTCGAAGGTCAAAAGGAAGCAAGTTCCAGAGGGTGGGGGCCACGACCGAGAAGGTGTGAAAGGGATTTTAGAAATCAGGACAGCAGCGCTACCTTTTTAATCCGTTAAACTAGCGCTATTAGCCCCATGTGTAAAAGCAGCCCAGGATTCTAACAGCAATCAGTCAACTGCAAAAATCCCCTCCATGGTCTTGAGTGGGTGGTTTCTATGCAACTCCAGGCACTATTAGATGAAACTGGTTATTTAAATCCCTATCCTTCTTGTTTCAGATCTGGCCTTGGAACAGAAACTACCTTGGTCACCCTGACCTATTTAGAGAGAACAGCCCTGCCAATTTTCTTGGATTTTTGATACAATTGTGAGCTTTACCAGCTGCTGGCTGTTCCTAAGCAAAATTCAAAGTTCTGGTGCTCTCATATGACTCATGACCTAGGTACTTTAACAACTGTCTTTCCCCAGATTTACTAATCTGAGCACAGGGATGGAGGAGAAATTAGTTTTAAATGGATTTATACACAGAATTTGATAAGTTACAAAGATTGAGCTTTGCCCACATCAGACCACCTCTTGCATCACGTGTTTGCTTATATCCAAGCCACTCATGCATTGTTTTTAAAAGCCCAATGAATTATATGCAAAATCATACACAAAAATTTGTAAATTGCATATGTGAAATATAGAAAAGAATCAAGATCTACATGGTGCTATATTTATGCAGCATAATTTTATAACACAGAAGTATTTTTACAGTTATATGTATCATTGTATTATAAGTTCAGGGCCGGTTCTAAAGGGCGGCCAGGTTGGGCACTGGCCCAAGGGCCCCAGAGCTACAGGAGCCTGAGGGGCCCTCCGGTCCCCTTCCCACTTACCTGTCAGCCGGCTTTTTAGCAATGCCCTTAATGAAGATGGCGGTCGCAGCTTCCCTAAGGTACTGAAGCTGCCGCCGCCATCTTAGTTGATGGCAGAGATGGCAGCAGAGGCTTCATTCCCCTTAGGGAAACCACAGCCGCCATCTTCATTAAGGGCAATGGTAAAAGACTAGACAGGTAGGGAGGACGTGGGGGGCACGGGGGGGGCACGGGGGGCACACACGCACACATATGCGTGCATACACCGGGGCCCAGGGCAAGCTGATGCCCAAGGGCCCCCGCATGCCTGGAGCCGGCCCTGTATAAGTTGATTATTTTAGGAAACTTGAAGTATAAATCATGCGTCTAATGTACAAGAATTGTTTATATTACTAGCAAAACTGGTAAAAAAACCTCACTTCTCATTGAGATCAAGGAGTGAGACGGGGGAAAGGCCACATTTGCACCATATATTTAAAGGACTATTATACCACTTTAACAGTCATGGCTTCCCCCAAAGGATCCTAGGAACTGGTTTGTTAAAGGTGCTAAAAGTTGTTAGGAGAATCCCATTCCCCTCACCAATTCAGCTACAATTCCCATAATGGTTTAACAATCAATGTTTCCTCACAGGGAACTGTGGAAATTGTAGCTCTGTGAAGGGAATAAGGGTCTCCAAACAACTCTCAACACCCTTTACAAATAACAGTTTGCAGGATTTTGGGGGGGAAACCACCACTACTAAGTGGTCTTTTTCAGCTGTTAGTGGAGCTATCACTTCAGAGCACCCACGTTCATGGCCTCTCAGAGCCAAGCAAAGACTTTTTAAAAACTCCTCAGGCATTTTAAATATAATTGAATTATTTTAGCTGCAGTTGCTGCTGTGTTAGTCAGGCTTAGGTATTTTATTTTTTGTTGCATTTATTGATTGGTTGCTTTTCTGTTCTGTTGTTTAAATTGTTGTTCTGCCATCCTGGGACTAATTTTTACCGAAAGTGCTGGGTATAAATTGTATAAATAAATAAACGGTTGCACAGGTTTCCTCATCCTCACCCACTTTTTAAATAAATTGGCTCTACAATGTAGTACATTTTTCTTGCAAAGTAATATCACCACATGAATTATATATTTTTCTCTGCCCTCACTGTTGCAAGAGAAGCTTGAATATGTGCAGGCAACCTTGACACAACACTTCTTCCATTTCCCAATAATTCTCTGCCACCCTCTTCCAGCTATAAATTTTCCCTTGGTCTTCTCCCTTTCACCTGCTGAAATAATTTACATTTTTTCAATAAAGCTGTAAAATATTGTTTCACTGTATATTAAATTACAAATTATATTAAATTATATAATAAGGACATTAAATTATATAATAAGGACATGAGTGTAATAGCCCTCTCCTGCTCAAGTTACTGAGCAGCTCATATTCTTGTACTGCCTGTGATGACAGAAGCAATATATAGCCATCATGGCTAGTAGCCATTGATAGTCTTACCCTTTATGAATTTATCTAAAGCCATCCAGGTTGATGACTTTCACTACATCTTGCTTCAAGATGCATCAAAATAAGAATTTCCTTTCTTCAGTAATTTATTCCTGATTTTTGGTATAATGGAGGATAGGTTTATCATTCTTACAGATAAAGGGAATGTGACATAACCTAAATGCTAGAGTACTGGCTACAGAGGGGGCCAACACCTTTTTGCTAGATCACCACAACAGCAGTTGGTGTGGTAGGGCTGCACCACTCACTTGGCCTCCAGCCAACTGAATCACTGCAGCATATCAGAGACCACACCACAGTGGTTCCACCAGCACATTTGCACTATGCCAATCCAGTCCCTGTTGTGTGCCTCCCCCACTCCATTCCAGTATGCTGGAGCTACTCAGCTGGATATAGGTCAGATGATCGGCACAACCCCACCACACTGTCCATTACTGGATCACCTGACTACAATTCTTGAGGAGATGCAAACTCAGGCTAGTTAAAGTGTAACACAGTATGTGTCTCATTGCATTCATTTAACTCAGAGGCAGCCAACATGGTGGCCTCTAGATGTTGTGGAACACAGCTCTCATCGTCACTGATCATTGGCCATGGTGGCTGGGGTTTAAGGGGATTTTAGTCCAACAAGACCTGGGGAGCACCAAGTTGGGTATCCCTGGTTTAACTTAATGCCTCTTCTGTTTATTCTCAAACTATTCCATTGCCCTAGTTTAGCAATTGATCCATTGGGGGCCTCTTCTTCCCCTAGTTCATTAGAGGTAACAGTTTTGTTATCAAATGATAGCTCTTACCTGTGTGCTCAGAGCAGGGCTGAGATACTACCATAACAGGTGATTGGTATTTTTGTTCTCCAAGGGCAATTTGGCTTCCCCTGAGGTTTTTAGCATGCCTTGTGCTCAAGTCATCCCAGTTCACCTTAGTATAATTACTCCTTCAAGCATGTCTTTCCGTGTCTCTCCTGACAGCAGCCTGGCTTATATTCAAAGGGCTTCCTAAAGGAGACTCCTTTCACTGAAGCAGCAACTCCTCCAAATCGCTCCCCACAGCCTATCATTTGGTCCCCATTTGCTGTTAACGCCTATCTCCCTCTGCATGTGTCATTATTTCAGGAGGACTCCACCCTCCTACCATACTGATTCTTGCTTTTTAATTATTGTTTAAAACCTGGCTTATCACAAAGATTTTCCCATTAAATTAATCATGATGAAATCCCATTCCAGATTATGCTTTCATTGTGGTCAAAATTAAAGACACTTAGGAAGATGTTTATAATGGAATCTCCTTGCATCCGACAATGCTACCAATGCTGCCTCAGGGACCATAGTAAAACACCTGTTTTACTATGATCTTTCCATGAAAGATTTTACGCATTAACCTCTAAAACTCGTAACTTTAATTCAATTACTCAGATAGAGCTTTTGGGATTAGCATATTAAGAGAGAAATAAATGCAATCAGGTATTGGTTCTTTCTCCATGTTTCTGCTTGGTGGAAAAAGCGCACTGACAAATTGTTTCAGGATCTGATAGTTCAAGGACAATCCAAGTAAAGAAAACGCAAAGTGAATTGTGTAACTAGAATTGTCTTGCATTATTTAACTCCTTTTGATGCCTTTAATTTCCCTTCTAATGTATTGCCTGGTTGCATGATTGTAATATCTGTTTATATAAGAGGCCAAATTACGTTTTTGGCATTTTACTGGTGCAAAGATTTCTGTTTAGATAAATGTACTATATGAGTAGCAGCTAAAAAATAAAATGGTAGATTTGTCCTTTTTCCTGACTCTTTAGGTATTGTCACCTGCCCAGGACTTGATTATACAATCTCCAAAAGATGTATACTTGGGTTGGATCCTGACTGATTCATATAGACCCATTGAAATCAATGGAACTTCAATTAAACCCTGACTTGTGCCATTAATTTTATGGGTCTACTCTGAGTATGATTAAGTCTGAATCCAACACCTTGAGTCCTAAAAATCCAATTTATTTTTCACAATAATTACATTAAGTTAAGGCAATATGGTCTTGTGGCAATAGGATACAGCAGGTATGGGAAAACTTTGGCCCTCCAGATGTTGCTTGAACTACAGTTTCCATCATCCCTGACCACTGGCCCTGCTTGCTGGATCTATTGGGAGTTATAGTTCAGCACATTTGGAGGGCCAAAGGTTCCCTACCTCTGGGATATAGGTAACGAGGGTTTTTTTGAGATGTATTCAGACTCAATTCATTTACGACTTTTTAAGTCAAACCCTGAAGATGTAATTGTGCTTAACAGGCTACAAGTAGTCAGAGGTTTCCTTTAGAGCATCTGTATAAGTTTATGTCCTGTAGTGGCTTCCATAAAAAGGACAAACCTGTCCTTATGGCAAGTGCCCATGCTCTCACCATTCTACAAGACCTGAATAAATTAATATTTCAGTCCTGACTGGATTCAGTTAGTCACCTTTTTCATATTCTGTCTCACACCTATATCAGTTCTCTGCATAAATTGCTGGGATTTGAAGAGGAAACATCAAAGCACCTGTCAGCTCAACAAACAACTGATGTCCAACAGTACCAAAGGTCACAGAAAGGACTTAGTATCCATAGTCTACAATTTGCACTGCTGATCTCCAAATACATAACATCAACTAGGGTCACAAGCAAAAGTTTAATGACATAAGACACCCTACCACCATGGGCCCTGGAATACTGTGTTCCCCAGGTATACCTGGGCCTACAAGGTGATCCCTCATTTCACTTTACACTAAAAGGGAAGACAAAACACAACAGTGGAAATATATCACAGGCTAGTGTGACTGGCACTGTCATCTCCTTGAAAGTAAGCAGATAAGTACTACTCAGACATAGGGCCTAGCTTTCCTCAATTAGTCTTCACCAATCTGGACACATAAATCCATGTCGGTATCTTCGTACATGAGAGCCAGTGTGGTTAGTGGTTAAGATGTTGGACTACAACCTGGGAGACCAGGCTTCAAATCCCCACACAGCCATAAAGCTCCCTGGGTGACCTTGGGCCAGTTACTGCCTCTCAGCCTCAGAGGAAGGCAATGGTAAACCCCTTCTGGATACCGCTTACCATGAAAATCCTATTCATAGGGTCACCATAAGTCGTAATTGACTTGAAAGCAGTCCATCATCATCATCTTGATACATAGCTAGCTCCTCCCTTTCTATTATACCTTAAAATCTAACCCATAAGTAGGGAAATGCCAAACAAGCTACACAGTTTTAGACTCTGCAGCTGAGTCACCAAATGCTAATTTACCATAATATGTGTTTTGTTTTTCCTGTCCATCTAAAACAATCAGAGTGTCATGTGCCAAGTGTCCCACATCCTCAATCATGAGAATTAGGCATCAGGTCCCTATTGCCTGTACCAGCATAGCAGTTGCCCAGGAGAGAAATTATTTTAATCCTGCAAGAAGCTGCCTTGGCAGATGAGGGGTGAATGCTCCAGCAGAGGCAGCAGTTCCAGTTACAAGTTTCACCTATGTAATAAGTGTGTTTACCATATCTACTCGGCTCTGCAGGCTGATCAAAAGGCATCAGCCTGCTGCTGTTTTCTGCCACAGCCCAGCCATTATATATTCTTCATGTTGTACCTGCATTTGTGTCTTTACTTTGCCAAACCCTGCTTTATTATTTTTTCCACCCGTAATAGTACCTCACCCCAACAGGCTTATCAAGCTGCCAATAGTGATCTACTTCAGCCATTGCAGCTCTTGAACTCCTAGCAAGGGTGTGTAGCTTTCATACTCTCTTCCTCTCTTTAAAATGTAGGTCCCTTGTGAATATCACCATCCCCTTGGCCAGATACAGAGATTTTCTCAGATATTCCAGGATTTTAGGGATACAATATGGTCGCCATGAGGTATCGTCAAGGATAATCTGTTTTGAGACCATTAAAACCATTCTGTTAAGAGTTTACATTTTAATTTGCCTTAAATTGGATATCAAGTCCAGTAACTGAAATGAATGCAGAATTTATTCTAATTTTCTTCTGCTTATCACCTGCTTCATCCCATTTCTCCTAAAATCTGGTACTTACTGATTCCCAGAGCTGTAATCAGTTTAATAGCAAGGTCTGGGATTTCACATTGCATAAAAAATGGTTCCAGCATGTAGCGTCCAAATGCCAGGGATATTACTGCTGTGGCAGCGGGTCTACAATACAGAAATGAAAAAAGACCAGTCAATGACATGTGAGGCTGTATCAAATACATAGTACATGGCAAATTGCCCATTAGCCTTTAGATGCCTGCGCACGCACACAAAATATAAATTCTCAAATAACTTGGTAGCTTAACCAAAGCAGAAATTATAATAACTGATAAAAATACACAAACACAGAAAGAAATGCAACATTTCAAGCCATTTATTCACAGGGATTTTGACCATTTCCCCTCTTAATTTACTCAGTGGAATGGTGAAGTGTGCCACCTTCTTAATCACTGATGGCTTAGAGTGGGTTCATCAGTTATAGCAGCAGCAAAGAAAGTCTCTTATCTGAGCCAAGGCTTCATGCATGTGTTATAGCCTTACCATACATGGTCTCTACACCAGCCTGTCTGGCCCAAAGGAATGATACAGTGCTGCTTTGCATGATATAGTGCTGCTCTGTGAGGCAGACCCATACAATATGTTATCACAGCCATGCACAGATCCTGAGAATAGAGAAGCAATTATTGGCAGTAACTTTGGTCATATTTTACAGACAATATAGATAACCAAGATGTTGTAACTCCCAAATAATTGCTGACTAGTATACAGCATCATAACCCATGAGATATCCATAAGATTTGTATTATAAAATTGGAAACATGTTTTGCAGGAAAAGGCATGTACTTGCCACAACAGCAATACTGTGATGTGTACATAGAATCTCTTCTCCATCCCCAGGTGTGCACACATAGAGGGGAAGAGCCATAGATCAGTGGCAGAATATCTGCTTTGCACACAGAAGGCTCCAAGTTCAAGCCCTGGTACATCCAGATGAGCTAGATGACTTGGTGTAAGGCAGTTTCCTGTGTAGGGGAGTTCTTCCATACAAGTGAATGAAGAACCTGCTGGTGAATGAGTTCGATATGTACACAAGGTTTATACCCTGTTCTGATATAACCTGCTACTGATATACATGTATCAGTAAAAAATAACATAATTAAATGCATTATATTAGGGGAAACTGCCTTTCAAAAATAAAAAATGTTAGGCAAAATTGTTTACAAATGTACATATTAGGAGAAATTTGCACCAAAATGCTGATATTTTTATGAGGCCTTTTTTTAAAAAAAAAAAGCAAATTGATGTGGAAATGTGGAGAACTGAACTTAAGATTGTAAAAACGAGAAACTTGAAATAAACTGAAGTCAACAGATTCACCCATCCCTACTTGCAGAACTTTGAGGCATTGCCATTAATGTACTCCTCTGAAACCTGGTGCAAACATTTTTGCAGCTGGGTAACCTTTGCAATTCTGAACTGCCTGTGTGAACAGTCTATTAGTGTGAGCAATTGAATGTCAAAAAACAAAACACAGAGAAAATTGTTATTCCCATTCCACAAGGAAGAAAATGGCAACTTGCACTTTTTAAACAATATATTTCTCATATGTGAAATGCACCTAAACAGGAAGTCATAAAAGAACAAGCTTTTTTGTTCTCTCAAGCTCTCTGTAGCTGAAATGCCTGTACTTTGAAGCTTTTTTTCTCTTAGCTCATAATCTTAAGACTTTCATAAGTGTCATTTCTGCTTCTTGTGAAGGTCACAGCCAATAGGTCATCTTGAAATGAGGAAATGTCCCTAAAGAAACGTACTTTGCACAAAAGAAATCACAGGCAGAGATAAGAAACAAGTTATGCAATTAAATACAGAAGTGGCTCATCACGGAAAAAATAAAAATTGATGCATCTCTACTGACATCTTTTTGGCACCTGGTTGGCCACTGTGAGAACAGGATGCTGGACTAGATGGGCCACTGGCCTGATCCAGCAGGCTCTTCTTATGTTCTTATGGTTTTACTTCCCCACTCCATCCCATCCCTTTTCAGCTCCTGCCACACTACTTCGACTATCTTATATTTCTTTTGACTCTTGCCCCATGACTCGTCACATTGCAACAGGTGGGGGGGGGAGAAAATAACCATATATATCAACCCCATAGGGCAGAATGCTTCATTACCATGGTTTGGTGTGATGTCAGAACTGATCCAATTGTTCCTTCTCTAAACTGGTTTTATGAACAAAATGTTCAGCTCATACAAGAAAAACAGATGTTGTTGGACTCCAACTACCATCATCACATGGCCAATGGTCAAGATGTGAGTTGCAGACCAACAACACCCAATGGGCATCATGTTGGCTACCCCTGCAACATTGGATGGAGAAAGTCTGTCTAGCATCTCAACCAATTACTATGTTCTGTGATCAGCCAGCAAACCAGAATTCATAGTTGTAAGTGGCCATGCAAACTATTATTTGTGCTAACTATAGTTTGATAGGATGTCTGAACTGTCAAACCATAGTTAAAGCTACCTCTAGAAGTCACAGTCCTTAATGACAGCAGTGCCAAACAGGTGGAGAACAAAAGACCAGTAAGGAACTCTAAATCATAGGATGCATGAATAATTGAAAGCTCAAGTAATGATTTAGATCAGGGGTTCCCAAACTATGGTCCATGAGCTTCATTCAGGTGGTCCATCGTATGTCCACATTAAATATTCATATTGATTTTTAACTGCTTCTTTTTTTCTTATATTGTATTACAATTTGAATTCTATAGAATATGAATTGTAATACAATAAAATACAATAGGTTGTATTCAACTAAATCCTACTCAGAGTTGTAGGATTTCAAACCTATTAAAATTAAGTTAGTAATGTCCATTAACTTCAAAGTATCTACTCTAAGTAGGACTAGTGTTGAATATCAATAAAAGAAGCAATACAAATATAATTACAAATCACACAGCATCTAGCATAATGCATTGCAATTACTACAACAGCAGGTGGTCCACCAAGATCATCACCAATTTCCAAGCGGTCTGTAGAGGGAAAAGGACATCTTTGAATTGCTAGCGCTTACTCTGTTTCCTCATTCAATTAGGCTTTTGCTCCCATAGTGATCAAGGACTGTACTGGGTAGCCACATCCCTGCTGTCACATGCACTGACTAGCCACACCCCCTGTGCAAACACAGCACAAACATAAATAGAATAGTGCCTTCACATATAAAGCTGTATGTGTGAAGGTTTCCATGCAATCTGGAACCCTGTACAATTTTGATAAATATGCTACTTTCTGAGCCAGCTGTAATGAATCCCATCATGTATTCTGCCAGCTCTATCCTATAGCAGATTACAGCCAGGGCTACAGTGGAGGCAGGTGCTCCTAGTACTTATGCTAAATTCCCATAAGCCATCCAATGTTCCAGAAGAGCTTATTTACTGAACATGTGGAAGTGGCTTTCAGACATATATAGGGACACATATCCCAGTGTGGTAACTTTGAGCCTGGTACATTAAGGGGAAAATGTGTAACTCAGGAGCCCAAACATTGTTTGTGCAAATGAGCCCCCAAGGCAAGGTTGGAGAGCTTAAGGCCCAGGGGACTGAACGCAACCCTCTAGGTCTCTCTCCATGGCCCTCGGGACTGTCCCCAGTCCATGTTCCTCACAGGTCCTGAGGGTATTGCAGACAGCTTAATTATTTTTCTGCCCTTTGTCTCCCAAACTTAAGCACAGGTTTGTCTTTTTTCTCCCCCAAAAAGCAGATGATCTCATGCATATTTACTCAGAAGTAAGCCGTACCAAGATGAATGATAGGTGTGCATGGGATGGCAGCCTTAGAAGCTTGATCCCATGCACCTTTACTCAAAAAGAAGCCTGTGTTCTCTAGGATGCTGCCTTGCAAGTAAGCATTATGGTTCACATACTGGAAATCTTTCTTGGTTTTAACTCTCCTTATATCCAGGCTGTTGGGAAGAAAAGAAAACTTTTGCTTCAAGGGGAGGGTGACATTAACACTACTCTAGCATTTTTAAGACAAACCAATTTAGACTGCAATCCTGTATGCACTAAGGCTGCAGTCCTATCCACATCTATCATTGTTCTGGGGCGGCTTACTTGTGAGTAAATATGTATGGGATCAGTTGCTTGATGCCCCCTTTCATGTCCCCCTGCAAGAAATTGGAGAAGTAAACAAACTGGCAAAGTGGGGTGGTGGGGATAAGTGTCCAACTCTATGGGGAAATAGTATCTCCACCACCCCACTCTGCCAGCTTGTTCACCTCTGCACCTTTTTTCAAGAATGTGGAGTAAGATGGAGGGGTATTAAGTGAGCTAGGACCTGGGAAACAAGGGTTCACATCCTCACTTGGCTATGAAGCTCACTGGGTGACCTTAGGCCAGTCACTCTCTCTCAGCTTAATCTACCTCACAAGGCTGTTGTAAGTATAAATTAGGGAGGAGGAGAACTTTGGGCACCTTGAAGGAAAGCTAAAAGCTAACATAATTGTTTATGTATTTTGCTTTGTAAATTAATTTGAAATTAATTAAGCAGAAACTTAGCAGCTGAACCTCCTCTCCTGAAGATTGTGGCTGCAATCCTATATTACTGAGGAGAGGCTGAGGTTGGACTTCTCCCGCCGCCGCCACTACCACCACCTCCTCCTCCTCTTGCTGCTGCTGCTGCTGCTGCTGGCCGCCCAACTAGCTGGTGCAAACGGAGACATCGGTGAGGAAGATTCAGAGGGGGCCCCTCGGAGGCAGGTCCTCCTGGCCACGGAACCAGTCACTGGAGCTATGCAGATAAGGCAGAGTGGGCCTCTGATTTTCCCTATTGTGGGGGTCAGATGCAGTCCCCCATCAACATCAACACGACGGCCACCCTCTTTAGCCCCCAGCTAAAGCCTGTCCTGCTCTCTGATCACAACCTGCCTCCCAGAGAGATTCTCTGCCTTCAGAACAACGGACACACAGGCCCACCGAGGCTTGAGTCCTGGAGCCTCATAGCTGGCGGGTTCTTCCATTGCCCCCCCCAGGAGGAAGGAGAGGCAAGAGAAATGGTGGCAATCTGCACCAGGGGAGCTATAACGTTTTACCTGCTTGTCGCCCTCCTCCATGGTCAACATAATTTCCGTTTTCTGACACTTTCATAGAGCGGGGAGGGCGGCTTACGGGCTTCCCTTGGTGAATTATGACTTTTATACTGTGTTTATGTATATGGATATTGTTTATGTATTTTGCTTTGTAAATTAATTTGATATGTTTTTTATTGTACCTTGTGTATTCTATTGTAAACCGCTTTGAGATCTTTTAGATAGTAAGCGGTCTATAAATGAAAATAATAATAACCCAAGAGTAGGCCCCATTTATTCCAGTTGATTTTACTTCTCAGTAAACATGCATAGGCTTGGGCAGTGACGGGAAAGTTTCAAGAGGAGAAATTGGGAGATAGGAAGGCAAGATAGCAAATGAAAAGTAAATGAGGAGGTTCATTTGTGGGGACCCTGCAGCATCAGCCATCATCCCCTCTCGCTGGACGGGGACAGGGGTGAGGGGAGAGAAGGGGACTTCCTGATACACACCATAATCCTTCCTCACCCATCCAACACCACTCAGGACAGTCCATCCCTCCCCTACTTCTCTTACCACCACTTCAAGGGAAAGAAAGAGGGAGGAGTGAAGATGGACAAAAGATCCCATCTGACCAGTCAGCTCACTGTATCACGGGGAGGACAGGAGAAAGGCCCTGGGGAGAAAGCAGCCACTGCCTCCACTACTGGCTTTCCTGAATAGGGGAGATCAGCATTTGCCAGGACTCCTAGCAGTGCCTGGACCCCCAGCCCACAGCTCTGACCTCACTGAAAGGTGGAGACTTGGAGCAGTCATGCTAGACTAACTCATTTCATGGAAATTGAAGGGAAGGGGTTTGGGATTTACTCATTCCAGCTATCTGTCAGCAGCCCTGACCACGTGCAAAGCCCAGGCTTACATTATGTTGGAGCAGCTGCTGCTATTGCTGCAGCTCTTCAAAACAACATGGCAGACCACCAGCATGAAGCTCATCCTGGACCACCATTTGGGAACTTCTGCCTTAAGGTAATTTGGAGTGCGAATGCAGAGGGCATAGAAAGAGTTAAGCACTTCATTCTTGCTCTAACTTCCAGGCTTACAAAGCTGCTTTTCTTTCATAAAAACAAAACCAGAATTGGGGCACATTAGCATATCATGTGTACTTAGCCACTGAATATTTGTCTCATCCTTTTTTAAAGAAAGGATGTCAAACATTAACACAACAATTATTTTAGAGCAGAAACTTTGGCATAATTTTGGCAGAAAAGGTGCTCTAACTACAGACCTGGACAAGCATGTCTCGCAAGTCACTTGCCAATTTTAGTAATTTGAAAAGATTTTGCCTTTATTTGTTTTTTGTGTTGGTATGGGTAAGCACTTGCTAATCGATTCAGTGTTCTCAGAGTGTTGCCAGGAGAGTGACGCATCCCAAATACACATCAAGTTCATAGTGACTTAGCACAATTGTTGCTTTTAACCAAATCCTTTGTTGCTACAGCTTGTTATGTAAGTGTACGGAGCGATAACAGCTACTGAAATGAGCTGTTTAGATCCATTGGGGGCAGGGGAGGAAATGATTCAGCATGTTTGCTTCACGTGTGAATTACCTTACGCAGCACAAACTCCTCGCAGAATTAGGGTAAATAGATCAAGAAGCTAAACTGCCTACAGATAAATGTATTAACTACCCAGCCTCTTAAGCTGTATTTGTTTGCTGTGATATGAGAGCAATTTAAAATAGCATGCTAAACACTGGGTAATTCACATAACATAACTGGGCGTTATTTACTGCTTGTTTACTAATATAGCAGACTTAGCAGTACAAACTGTAGTTTTACAATGTTGTAAATGGGCAGCTAAGACTCTAAGAATGGAAGAATATTGGGGAGGGGGAGGACTTGTAGTGTTGAACCAGTTTAGCCAGCTCTACTTCTTTTTCACACAGGGAAAATGGCAGAGGAAGTGTAGTATTCTCTGATCACCCAGGGCAACAGAACACAATTTCAGTCTTACATTTTACTAAAAGACACCTACAAGTAAAGTTTCAAATTTGTTCATGACTGACCCAGATGAACATGTCTTGCTCAGGCACATCCATCAGTCACCCTCTTCTTTAACTCTCTGGTGTTGTCCAAACCGCTGTGTGTCCCCCTCAGTTTCCACTGTCTATCACATCCAACCCACTTAAAAATCTATCTACCAGAATTCTAATGGGGATATCTTTCTTATCAGAGAAAGCAGGGCATGAATTTAGAGTTATCTGTGTCTCCTCTCCAAAGACTCCAAGACTGAATACAGAATGTTACTATAAAGTTAATATTATATCTAAGCAGAATGGCAACATGAAGCATATTGAAATGTTAACCCTACCCATATTTGCCATGATCCCAGACTCTGCATGCACACAGTTCCATGTGCATTTAGGCATTTGTGGGTGGGTGGTTTTTTCCCCCTGACAGAACACAGTTGTCTATGTCCACTCACATCACATTTTAAATTGCTCTTTGACTTTCAAAAGCATGCTGGCAGTAGAACAAAAAAAAAAAGTGGGGGGTATACAGAGTTGACTTACCGTATAATGAGCAGTTCTACCCAGTAGTCCTACCTGACCAAACTATCAAACCAGATTTGAAGCAAATGTGCATGTGAATTCTGTGAGTGCATCAAGGGATTTGCTGGAACATGATAATTCATACCTGCCCTTAAAAAATTAGCATGCACTATATTTAGGTTTGGGGAATTACAAGGCTTGGATAGTTTTAAACCATAATTGTGATGCCACTTAAAGTCTGGGAATTATTAATGTTCCAACTTAGCTTTCTAGATCAAACAAAATTAAACATTTTGTTTAAGTATTGCATTTTAGAGTTTCTTAATTTTTACAAATTAACAATCAGTAGCCCAGCAATGTCAATACATAAAATCTTGGGAGGCAAGAAAGAGAAGCACAGGTTAAGAGACAGAACATAGTTGTCTATGTCCACTCACATCACATTTTAAATTGCTCTTTGACTTTCAAAAGCATGCTGGCAGTAGAACAAAAAAAAAAAGTGGGGGGTATACAGAGTTGACTTACCGTATAATGAGCAGTTCTACCCAGACTCTTACAAAAGCAGGTAGCGGGCCAAAGGCTTCCAGAATATACGTATAATGCCCACCAGATTTCTTTATACTTGTACCCAGTTCAGCATAACAGAGAGCACCTATGTAATTATAATTAATATTAAGACATACTGTTCGAACGATCAATCAAGTTTGTTTATCTAAAAACTTCTATAATGAATAGGCAGACTCTTGCCAGCAAGCCTATTATCATTCAGCAATTTTGCTAGCATACATTTATTTATTTTTATTATTATTATTAAATTTATATCCCACCCTTCCTTCCAAGGGGAGTCCATGTAGAAATGACATTCACTTTTATCCATCCTCCACTCTTCCAGAAAATGTCAACACAAGGCCAATTCACGTGAATACTTAGAGAGATTTTGGGGGGGGTAAATCCATTGACCTATCTTCTGATAGGGCGAGATCAACTAAGGCATACTTAGAGGAGATCCACTAAAATTAATAAACAGAGGTACATTGATTTCAATGGGTCTTCTCTGAGTATGACTTATAGCACAAACCAAACCATACCTACTCAGGAGAAAGCCCTATTGAATTCAGTAGGGATTGCTCCCAGATAAGTGAGATTAGGATTGCAGTTTTAGGTGGATGTCACCCAATTCATTTAGAATCACAGTGCACTAAATATCTGTGCACGAAGTCCCCTTACAATCACGTCTAGAACTCCTATAGCTGACTGTGTTGTTTCAACCAGCTGATTGTGGTTGCTCCGAATCTCTGTGCACAAGTGGCCATTATTCAAATTGTATTGAAAAAGGAAATAATTATTGTGATTTGGGGGGAAATGTGGCCAGAGGGATTATATTAATTTGGATGCCATTACTTTTTAATGTATGGTGTAATTCATAGCAATATAATCATAACTTTTGGTATATTGTTTTTAAGTTGTTGATATATGTTTTTACTTGTATATTGGATGTTTTTATGTTGTGCACCACCCAGAGAGCTACGGCTATTGGGCGGTATAGAAATATAATAAATAAATAAAATAAATAAACTAATATAAGTCAACAGTAAAACTATCAAGGGAAAGCATATTTCCTTGTACTGGGAACTTTTATCAATGGTTTGTACCATTATATCATAATATTACTGGATGTTCTCTTGGTCACATTTGAGTATTTCTGTCTTTTTACATTTGAATGTCGCTATTCAAATATCATATCTAAGGGCCATCAGTGTGGTTAAATAGGCCTAATAAAGTCACTTGCCTCACTAATTGGTTTTTTCAATTCAGTCAAATAGCAGTTAAAAATGTAAATGTACTGCCTTCAGTGACCCTATGAATAGGATTTTCATGAGACTGAGAGGCAGTGACTGGCCCAAGGTCACCCAGTGAGCTTCATGGCTATGTGGGGATTCGAACCCTGGTCTCCCAGGTCGTAGTTCAACACCTTAACCACTACACCACCCTGGCTCTCTAAATAGCAGTTAGCAGGCCAATTTTGTATATACAGATAGTGAAATTATTTAACATGCCAATCAGCATAAACGCCTTTTCTGAGAAAAAGTGCAATTTGAAAGTTTTCCTCTTACGTTAACTTTAAAGAATTGTAATGTTTACACGCCTACTTTTTATTAATTATTTTAAGAATTCTGTTACTGGATCTCTTGTAAAATCTCTGAGGGAGAAAAATGGAAGATAGATCAGTTTGAAGGCAGTGTCAATCAAATTGTAGTCAAAACTGTGTAGAGAACATTAGAAGGACCCTTACTAGCCAAATGTTTTTAGGAGAATTTAACACAAAATGTTAATTTATGTGTTACAAATTCAAGAAGAGTACATTTTATTTATGCTGTTTCAATCACAGCAATCCTGCATGTTGACACTCAATTAGAAAGTACCATAAACAGAAGCAAATTCTATCTTCTGTACTACTTATAATGATATTAGTTTGTGGCTGACCCTTACACAGTCCCTGTACAGAATTGTTGGCTCAACAGCTATATGTTCTGCCTCTGATCAAAATCCATTTTGACTTCATCCAGCTGTATGTTTAGCAAGGGTGGATAAAGCCTTTTCACTGATCTTTTAAGTGCACAGTAAATTGACACAGGGCGGCATTCACATATTCTACTACTTGAGCAGAGATTTTATACTCCTCTCTAGTTTGTCCACTGTTCTTAACACCAAAAAAGTAAGTCATCCAGGCTAACAATAATGCCTAAATAATAATGCCTATAGTTACACAGGGTTCGTTTGTTTATTTATTATTTATTTATTTATTTATTATTATTTGATTTACATCCCGCCCTTCCTCCCAGCAGCCCAGGGCGGCAAACAGAAACTCTAAAAACACTTTAAAACATTATAAAAACAGACCTTAAAATACATTAAAACAAAACGTTAAAAACATTTTAAAGGGTTAAAAACACTATTTAAAAAAATATTAAAAAGCAGTTCTAACACAGACGCAGACTGGGATAGGTCTCAACTTAAAAGGCTTGTTGAAAGAGGAAAGTCTTCAAAAGGTGCCTAAAAGATAGCAGAGATTTCAGCTTCTCTGAAATTAGCTTATTAAGGAAATGAAGAGACCCACTGTTTGATAGGTTTAAAAGTCCAGGATATGCCCAGTCTATTTCTTCATCTATATAGATGATAAATATTTTAGAAAGCTGGTTTAAAAAATATATATTGAGGAAAAAATTGAGCCAACTATAAATGTTGGCCTACTAGTCTTAATTTGAGTGCTCCGGATCCTATTTTTACAATGCAATCCTATACATGTCTCCTTCAGAGTAATCCTATTGAGGTCAATAGGACTTACTCCCAGGTAATGTATAGAATTTCAGACATTTCATGGACCTGTGCCAGAACTACAGATGTAATGATCAAGAGTTTTTCTAAACATATACAAGATGCCTGGCTTTAGCCGAAGTCTTCTCTAGCATTCCGGTTATAGGTAAAAGGTTCCAGGTCTCCATTCACAAATTCCAGGCAGACATGAGCTTCTATTTTAAAAAATAAATAAATAAATAAAATCAATTAAGAGTCTTCCTTCTCTACTCCTTTCTTCTTGCCATCAAAAAGTTCAACAGAAGTTTACTTCATTCACAATCAAATCTAACCAATGGGGAACCAGGTCAATCTCAGTGTACATTTCACAAGTGTTCTGAAGGACAAGAGGTTTGTCTCCCCCAGCTGCCAGCGTGCCATTACTTGTTCTATGGAACTCACAAAGAAAACCAATACAAATGGCAAACTTTATGACGTGATAAAGGAAATTCCTATCTCTCCAGTTACTCCAGGGAGTCATCAGAAACACTAGTTTGGTCTTAAAGTCCTTAGAACACTGCTCCACAGAGTTTTGCATGACAATCTGTATAGCTTACAGTGCTTGCCAAGCAGCAAAATAACCCCCCAATACTGAAGCAGTGTTCATTCTGAGTCTCAAATCAGGCTTTTGATCTCCAGTATCAAACATTTTTTTAAAAAAAATCCACCAGCTGCCCCAAAGGATCAATTATAAACTTTCACAAACTTACCAAAGAGCGAAAGGATGCCACAGACAGTCCACACAGTCAAGGACATTCCCACACTGCCTGTGTGCTCAAGGATCCCTTTGGGAGAGATGAAGATTCCTGCTCCAATGATAGTGCCAATTATAATTGATATCCCTCTCAGTAAAGTTACTTTCTTCTTCAGAACCACTTTGTCTCCCTGGACTGCCCTGGTGTTGTATTTTGAGGACAATTTGCCGTTAGATTGCCCCTGAAGGTAGCTGCCATTAGAGATTGTCGACACAGGAGGCTTCTTAAACATGCTTCAGTGCTACTCACACACTCCAAGAAAGAATGATTTTTAAAACTCTCCAGCAGGCACTTTCGTTCCTCTTTCTGCCTTTGTCTAGCTAATTGCTTCTACACACACACACACACACACACACACATTCACTGCCTGTAGCCTTTAAACCCGCTTGTGCCAACAGGTATAAAACTCATCAGGTGTCTCTTACTTTTTGCCACTACCTAAATGCTAGAGGAACACCTGCCCTTTCACACAGCTACCTTGGAGCTATTCTATCATTGGAAGTCAGCTCAGCTTCCGCATGGTCTTCTATATAAGCTCTTGTCATAGCAAGTTACTCTTGCTGAATGATGATGCAAATTCTCCAGGTTTGCATCAGCCATAGAAGAGTGCTGTGGC
This sequence comes from Rhineura floridana, assembly GCF_030035675.1. Classification (NCBI taxonomy): domain Eukaryota; kingdom Metazoa; phylum Chordata; class Lepidosauria; order Squamata; family Rhineuridae; genus Rhineura; species Rhineura floridana. The sequence continues at coordinate 70,875,231 of NC_084488.1, read as the reverse complement.
TCTGGCATTACTCAGCGCTTTTCTCTGTCACAGTAGCAGGATATTGCACAACTCACTTGAGTTCCATCAAACAAAGGAATCCTAACCAATCTCTAGTTAGCAAGTTACTACTATCAGCACACACCCAAATATTTAAAGAGACTCCTAATGAGAAACAAATGTCTGTTTTTAAAATACAGAGCAGTGCAGCTTGTAATGGGAATACAAACAGAGCAAAGATAATGAGTCATATTTGGATTATTTTCAAAGACTTTTTTTAACCTCAGCTATCATGTGCTAACATAGGTTGTATGCATTCTTTCCTATTTACATAGTTTCGTTGGACCTATTTCAACATTTTACATAAAGACTGCATACATTTACATTCAAGAGCACATGCTGGCCTCTTTGCTTCCTCTGTGTTGCCTAGCAACACAGTCAGTTCCGGCAAACAGTGTCTTGTGCCTATAATTTTGTAATTCTAACATACGTTTTGTTCTGGGATTCCCCCCCCCCCGATCCCTCCGTATTAAAAATACTCCTTTGGTCAAGTCACAATGGTTGTTAGCAGCTATTGTCTCTTCTTGTAAGTTTTGCCAGAGTGGAGACAGAGTTACTGAAGCAGTGGAAGTGAAGTCTCACTATTGTGGTGCTATCATGCTCTCCCAAGCAGATTTCACTTCACTTTGATTCCTGCCTCATCTGATTGATTAGAGCCCTTTTCACACCTGAATGCATGCATAGGCTGAATGCACAGACCTGGAGCGGTATCATGCCTGCTGGTTCTGCCTCTACCTTCTACATACAGTGGAAGTTCTGAAAGGATTGCTAGGTCTGTGGCCTCCAAAATTATTGGGCACAATCAGGCTTCCCATTAATGTGATCTTAACCCACTAGTTAAAAAATAGGATGTAGACTGTGGAGCAGAGAAGAGGCACACCAGCCCACAACTGGATCTAACCCTCAGAGGATTCCCAAACAGCTCATGAGGCCTCCACAGGCCTGATCCTTCCTTGGTTTCCCTGCTGGCTGCAGAGGACACTTGTAGGGGACTGATATAGATTAGAACCCTGGTATGGGGGAGGGTAGGCTTTAACGCTTTACCTCCAATTGAATTAGCAACAGAATCCCTCTAAAAAGCAATAGAAATGTTTAACAATTCTTCCAAAACTTCGCTCTTTCTTAAGCAAGGTAGTTTAGCTTCTATTCTCAGAGAGCCCGATGGTGGGATTTTCTTCTTTCCCTCTGGCAGAAATGGGGGACCAAGGGTTGAACTGTTTGTGGGTTATACACATTGTGCTGTTCTCCAGGCAAGGTTTGCGAATTAACAGACCCTAATACAGCTGGTATAGCACAATGGGGAGGAGAGCCTGGCTGGGAATCCAGAGTCTGTGAGTTCAAATCCCCGCTCGTGTCTCCTGGGTATAAAGGGCCGGCTAAAGATCATCCCACAGTGAGTGGCTCGGGGGTTACGTGCCCTGCCACCTGTGCAGCTGTGGGCAAGCTGCATAGTCCCAAGGAGCCCAGTTGCCCCCCAGCTGGCAGTTGTGGACAAGGAAGGGGCTGGCTTGTGCAGCTGTGGCCAGCTGAGCAGGTCCTAGCCAGCTGGGGAGGACTAGCCTCAGAGGGAGGCAATGGGAAACCCCCTCTGAATACCGCTTACCATGAAAACCCTATTCATAGGGCAGCCATAAGCCAGGATCGACTTGAAGGCAGTCCATTTCCATTTTCAGTACAGATGTGGGTTGAAACAGGCCACAGCTTTATTGATTACATGGCATGGCATTGGAGGCAGGACCAGCATCCCCTCAAACAACACACCTCAGAACAACTACTGAGGAAACCCTCAGAGTTGGCCAGAGTAAAATGGACTTAATGTGGTGTTTGCCAGGTATCTGGTGTCACACTGGCAACCAGAGTTACACAGTTTAACATCCATCCTCCCCCGAAGCTCAGGCCATACTGCCAGAGCCATCCCTGGACCCCTCTGGGGGTCCCTCTTATGTTAATTCTCCTGTCTAATGCCTTTCCACCCTTACCAAAGTCATGAGAAATTATATACAGTATCGCACCTAACAATTCCAGCTGTTTACTAAGAGAAAGGCAAAAACGACCCCCTATTTGGAAATGGGAAAAATCCTTTCTGGACATGTTAACCAGTGACTGCATAAAACCTTGGGAAGCTGTCTCCCAAGGGTGGTTGGGTTGGGTTGGGTGACTTCAGCAAGGGAGGGAATCCAAGAGGCTAAGATGGCGCTGCACCAGGCCTTTTAAACGCCAAGGTGCTGCCCATCCATGAGATCCCATGGGAACTTGTGAGAGCTCTGGTGCTCTTGCAAAACTTGGTGGGATCTTCCCCCTCTCTCGTCAGGGCCAGCTACGCAACCCCAAAACTGGGTCCCCATGTGCAACTGTGCCTGGAACTTGATTTGTACATATAATTTCAGAACTTTCTACATCTAATTTTATAGAAGAAAACTTTTTGTGCATGCCAGCAAACATGCTTCTAGTTTTTACAGTGACAGAACATCTATTTCTCCTAGCACTGGGAAGACACCATTTTAAAAAGTCCTTTGCCCATCTTAGCTTCGGAGAGAATGTAGGCATAGGAGTGTGTGTATAGGTGAGTGTGTGCGTTAATGTCAAGTCTTTGAAATAAGGGGCTATGCTCGGGGTGGCAGACAGAAAGGCAGGTTGTGCTCCCAAGCCTTTGGTTACCTATTCCTAACCAAGGAGTAGAAAGTGAGACAACATTGTATCTAGAAATTAAATAGATCAAGTCCATACATGAATTACGGTCATTTAATTTCCTGTGTTGCATTATTTACAGAAAGTTTTATCTTTGAAGTGATCACAAATAAGCCATTGTTTGTGAACTGTGTGAGTCACATATCCTCAAAGGCAGGGATGACTATCACTCTGGTTAAAAGTGTTCCTTTAACATTTGCATTGATGTAATATGTGGCATATTCTGCGTTCCAGTCAGCTTGAGGAGCAGGGAATTCATGGCTTGCCAGCTGAAAGGCTGACAGGAACTATTCCTCAAACAGCTAATCCATAAAGAAGAACAGTTCCTCCCCCAAAAACTTGATCTCTGGCATACAAAGGTGTAACAATCTAGCAAATTTAGCAATCTATACTCATGTGTGCAGGCAAAACAGAGGGACATTCAGATGGGCTTCCCCCATGACTTGGTCAGTGTTGTAATCCTAAACTGGAAATGTGGAGAAAAGGAACTATTATCCTATGAAAGTAGTACAAACCAGTGATCTCGGACCACGCTACCTATGCTAATCCTCTTTGAGAGAATGAAAAGAATTATAGTTAACAAAGGCACTACTTCTTACTGTTTCTTCATTATAAATAGCAACTTGCCTATCAAGATCAGTCCTAGGACACCAAGTACTTCAGTCATTAAAGAATTGCAAATACTGTGCCTACTACCTTTACCTTGAAATGTCTTCTCAAAATCTCTGTTTCTACAAGCATATCTTATTAGTGCCAGGCCCTGAAAAGGCTATTATCATACAACTACTAATTAATTATACCGGCTGTATTTTACAGCCACAAAAGTGGCTGTCCCCTATAGCTGGCATGGATTTTTCGCATTCCACGATGTTAAATTGAAAATACCCCTCAATGCTATTCTGCTGCTTCCCATAAGCATATTTCAAAACAAAACTTTACAAAACTCATAATCCTGAACTCAGAAACGCCTGATTAGCAACCCTGTAAGTTTTCATGGCAATACACACAACAGTCAGAGAGAATGGAGAGAGTTCAAAGTGTAAAACAAGAGACAAAAAATTCCAGACACTTTTTTCTGTCAGTGGCCTCATAATTTGTTGAAATTAATGAAAAATCAGCCATGTTCACAGAGTATCTGTAATACTATTACTGACCTGGCCCCATACACTGACCTTCATCTTCTACAAGTTAAAAATTTAAAAAAATGCATGGATGATATTTAATTAATATAAGAAACTTAACATTGAAGTCTATTATTACATCAAGCATGCTCAGTAAGAATCAACTGTCAGTGTTCCAAAAGCCAGACTCACAGCTGTTTGGCTTGGCTAATCAGGGGGGCACACCCACACCAAGTCTTTCTTTCACTTAAGACAATCATGACTTCCCCCAAAGAATCCTGGGAAGTGTAGTTTGTGAAGGGTGCTAGGAGTTCTTAGGAGACTCCTATTCCCCCAACAGAGCTCCAGTGACCAGAGTGGTTTAACAGTTAGCCCCTCTTCTGGGGATTGCAGCTCTGTGAGGAGAATAGGGTGTCTCCTAGCAACTCTCAGCATAATTCACTAACTACACTTCCCAGGATTCTTTGGGGGAAGCCATGACCGTCCAAAGTGAAATAAAGGTCTGGTGTGGATGTGGCCAGTGACAGCTTTGGTTTAGATTTGGGTGGAAGGCTACATGTGCCTGCTGTAGAACAAAAAGGTGGGGGAAAGCCTGAAAAACAATGATACTGTTCACAGTGTTTTCCTTTTGGAATGGAAAGGAAAGGGGCTTTCTCTCTGTCCAGTGCCTGCCCTCCCCCAAGTCAGTTCCATCTATCCTAAGTATGATTGTACAGGAGTAAATCCCACTGAACTCAAAAGGCATGCAAATGATCAAACCTGCTTCCCCTCTCTCCCTCCCCCATGGTCAGTTTTTACTTATTCCAAGCATGATTGTATGGGAGTAACACCTGCAATCAGCCCAAATAACAGAAACAAATTGTGTGCTGTGCTGATCTTGCTTTAGCAAGGAGGAAGTAACATTATTAAGACAGCTGATATAGTTCAGATAGTCACTTTAAATATATTTGATTTATTTTGCAATTTTAGTGAAGTTTCCTGTAGTAAATCATTTTCTTTTGCTTCTGTTTCTGTAAATATGTGAACAGCAGCAACACTTTGCAAAATTTACACTAAAAAAACTCCAAAAACAATTGTGGAATAATGGCACTGACTATTCTGCAGAGTAGGCTCCAATGGATGTGAGGAGTATCTCAGTTTGCACAAGATAAAACAGTGGGAAGTGAAATATATTCTAGCAAATTACTAGGTGTGCTCCATGTTTTTAATTGACCATGCCCACATTTCCTTAAGTGAAGTGGTTTAAGCACAGCAGGCTGACAACATAAATCTTGGGCAGGCCAAGTTTCTTTTTTACAACAGATAGATTCGTTGCTTAAGGAACAACATATTGTAATCAGTCTGATAATACATCAAACTTCATTTTCAGATTGAACTGTTAATACATCCAAAATAGAAAGAGAGCATAACCTCCTGTTTGAAACACAAAAGGCTGACTTCACCATCATATGACACTGACCAATAAAAAGGCTTTGAAATTAATAAAAATAAATTTGACACATATTTCTGGGACGAATAATGAAATAAATATAATTTTCTAGGTCAGATTCTCCATAGAAACAGTAGTAGCACAGGAAAGAAGCAAAGTAAGAAGAACACCAACAAGCATACAAAAAATGGTTTGAGATGGCAGGTGTTGCCACCACTCACCATATGCTCAGAGGCACGTTACCAAATTCTTCCAAGCTACACAGCAAGGGGATTGGACTGTGAAAGACAACCCAAATTGTGTTTGCATTTTGACAAATTTGTAGGGCAGTACAATATCTAAGAGAGGAGGTCAGGTCTCCTGCTCCCCTGGTGCATTCACTAGAGCTGCTCAATTTCCCTGCTTTTTAAAGATATTTGATAGAAATATCTGTTAACTCTAAGTATGTTCTTAAACCACAATGTTTTTTGCCTACTAGTGAATTTATTTAATAATTCAACACAAGAATCAAGCACAATGCTAAGCAGATATGTCTCTGCCTTGACCGACTATCAAAACTAGAGAGGTTATAGAGAGATAAAATGCAAAAGAAAAGGGAATGAGGAACTCTCCATGCTGGATTACGATGGGAGGGGAAGGGTTGTGAGCAAATATATTACATTGATTCCGTACACAGTTTGGTTTACAAATTGTATCATTTTTCCTCCTCACTGCTATTCTTGCTACAAGTAGTCTCATTGAACCACTGACTTCACACTCCGGGAGCCACTGTCTTAAATTTACCAGGAACGTGCCAGCATTCTGCCATACACATGCAGCCACATACAAATGGGCACACAAGCACCACCATTTTGGGTGTGGCCATTAACTTGAGCTACAGCTGCCAAAGGTATGAAGCTTGGCCAAGTATCTTTCATTTGCGTAAGTGCAAATAGGTATTTAGAAGGGCCTTAAGTGGTAAAAATGGCCAACCCCAAAACAAATTCGACCATATGCATTGATGGTGTTTGAGTAAGTGTACAAGTGGAACAATCTGATGAAATCTTGACCAAAGAGGCGCTGAGGAAGAATATGGATGATGAGTCATAGTGACTTAGGTTTATTCTATTCTTTTCCAAAAAATATATGGGAATCTATGGGAATGCTCTGAGCAAAAGAACTTTATCCATGCACAATCTAATGGGGAAAAGCATACAGTGAAATTGATTGTTAAGCTGTGGTGTTAGTCATGATGCAACTCGGCAACTAAATTGCAATCATCAAACCACAGTAGGAAGAGAGGCAGCCAATCCTCCAAAATATTCCCAAGCACATGCTAGGATATTTCCAAATCTGCCCAAACATCCAGAAACTGGTCATCCTGCCTTTTAAAAGTTTTTTTTTTTTTAATCAGGATAGTTTTTACTCATTGATTTCTTTTGCCATTTCCTCTTTAGGGTGGTGTTAATTTGTATAGAAAGAGAATCTAAGACTTAAGACCTCTCTAGATAACCCTATTCTAAATAAGACTAGTTGTACCTAAATAACCTAAGTTCCATTGATTTCAACAGTATGTAACCATCTTTCTTTGGACTCAAGTTATTGTCTAGAGACTCTAGAGAAAGCCCCAGAGCCACCAAGCACCGCCTGCCCGTCTTCGCCACCACATCATTTTTTACCGCCACCCTCCCCACTGGGCCTCTCATTGTCCAGCCCGGCCATGATGGCGGACATGTACCAACTCTCTGACGATATGAGCTCTGGGCAGATCCAACTATACTGAGCAGGCCACCTCCCTTTCCTCTCAGAGCTCGTCATTTCCATCTCTCCCTCAGGCAGAACCACCCACGCCGAGCAGGCTTCTACTTCTTTCTTCTCCTTTCTTTCTGAGCCCGTCGTTTCCACCTTTGCAATGACGTACGAGAGCTGGAACGTCCACTGCTTCATCGCTGTGATCAAGTTGAAGTACTGCTTACTGTGGACACTGTCTATGTTGGCAAAAAGCTGGACTGCTATATTTCTATATATTAGGACTGGCAAATGCAGTACCAGCAGGACACCTCAGTGGTATCATGTTTTGATGTCAACATATTGATGTATGAACTAGTAGACATTGTCTAATTGTTAGGAATTTATTAGGAAAGTGTTAGGAAAGTGTGATTTGTTGTATTTTCATTGAAAGATGTTATTGTTGCTTTTTAATAATGTAATTAAGTTGTTAATCAAATTTTGTAATTTGTACTGTTTTTGATATGTATTTCTATATTTGTGTTTATTTTTTCTAATCCGCCTTGAGAGCCTTTTGGCGAAAAGGCATAATAATAATAATAATAATAATAATAATAATAATAATAATAATAGATGTCCCAAGTCTGAAACAAATGCATGTTTTCAATCAATGTATGGGGGGAAATTACCCGTCAGGACCTCCATGTGTTGATTATGTCTTGTGAACAGAGCCTAAATGCATCCAAGCTGTATTCAGTTTCTCTCTAAATGTGAACTATATCATGCAGACAGAGGCTGCATACACATAATACTTTATTGTAGAATCAATGGACACTTAATTCCTGTTTTTTCTACATAATCCATGCACAATCTAGAATAGATCTACTGCATATTTTTTGCCCCTGAAAAGAGCCTCTTGAGAAAATGGTTCCATTCTGAAAATAAAAGCTCATTGCAGATTGATTCTGCATTACCCCCACAGTGTGTTCATTTAGAAACAGATGAAAACAGATGTAGACAATCCTAACAATGTGTGTGGGGGGGTATCCACACCTGCCCAATTACATTGCGGGCGGGTTTATACTAAGATCGCAATCACCACTTGCTTCTTCATTCACCTGGAACATTTGCAGGGAGGAAAAGACATGGATAACCTAATCAAGGGGAGGGTTTTCAAACACGTAGCAGGTAACCAAACCCACCCTTGTGGATGGCAGGATCTAGAATCAATCTAGATTGAGAGTGAGCATGAACTATTCTGGACTGATAAATACTACATTTTGTGCTACAAATGGATTAATGTACACACAGCCAGAGTTTGCATTCAGGCAGCTTCTAGCTACATAAATTCTACTGAGACATGATCAATATGTGGAGATTGAAGCAGGGCCAGCAGGCACAGTCAGTCCCTATCTCTTTCCTATGTTGTCTTCACACACTTCTGTTGTGTACAAAGGGCTACAATTACACAAACTGTAATCATCAGAAGACTCTAAATCCCAAGTGACTGGCAGAAAATGAGAAAATGAGAAAATTATATTTTTAATTTTGAGAAGGTTAAAGGGTACAAAATTGCAGAACACCGCTTTAACAATTAGTTTGTCAAATTAAGTGGATGGTGTAAATTCCATTACATATGAATCTATGAGAACAACTGAGTTTGTTCTAGTATAGGGGTACAGCCTTCCAACATCTCACATTCTAAATGTTAAAACAGGGGGGGGGTACTGAAAGAGAGTATCATTTCAACCAGCATCACATCCTTACACACACATCATTGAAACTGAAATAGATGTAATCACCAATCTGGTGCATGGGAAACTGTAACTGGGTAGATCTACATCCATCCAGTTTTAACACATTTGCATGAAAAGATATATTAAATATTTTTAAAAAACTTTAGGAAACTGGTTCACTAGAGAAGCTAAGCTAGACTAGACTAGACAAACAAGAGAGATGTGGTAATTCAAATGCTCATATATAATTGACATGCCCATACTAGAATTGATATCTCAGTTCCCAATTAGTGTGGCTAGGAGCTTTGGTAAGATGCAAAGTAGCTCAAATGAGGATGCTCTGCGTTTTAGCTCTGAAGTTTTTCTCAAAGCAGGATCAACACTTGAGGAAACGTGCTTCTTTGTACTTTATAGAGCTGCTTTCTATTGCCAATGTTGTCTGAAAATGGGTCAGAACTAGGGATGGATGAGAAATTTGATTCAGTTCACATTTCAAGCTGAATCTATCAAATTTTTAGGAGTTGGCTTCTAGGGTCATAGGATCTATGTGACAGGGATTCATCTTTCTTCTGAATGCCCAAACAAATAATAGCTCTTATTCTTTATGTATGCAGCGTACAGGGCTGAGAAAATACAAAAAGTGTTGGGTCCTCAGCTCTTTGATACCTGCATGGCTAGTCATGGGGGTGCAACATGCAATAGTCATTCAAGTTTCACTTTTTTGATGGCACACAGCAGCAACAAGCTTATCTCCACTGATTCTTTATGTTGTGCCAGCTGTTCAAAACCTAGCAGCATGGCTAAACCAACTCAACACCAAATAGCACAGCTTAAAGTCACCACTGCTGTCCGAAAACTACAGTTACAATGCGTGCAAAGGATCATAAGAACATAAGAAAGCCCTGCTGGATCAGGCAAAAGACCTATCTAGTCCAGCTTTCTGTTCTCACAGCGACCAAGCAGATGCCTATGGAAAGCCTGCAAGTACTCTCCCCGCATGTGATTCCCAGCATGCTACCTCTGAACAGGGGTGTAGTCATCCAGGGTTGCACGGGATCATAGACCCCTTACATTTTTAGGAGCAGGGTCCTAGCCAGGTCCCTATATACAATCATGAAAGGGGAGTGTGTTAGCCACTGAGAAGAATCCTTGTCCATTTGTGCTGACCGGAGCCAATCAGAGTGAAAGGAGGTGAGTCAGCCACCAGGAAGACTCTTCTCAGTAGCTAACACACAGCCTCCCCTTTCATACTGATTGGCTTCTAGAGACATCTGTTGTAGCGGAGTGTGGACTCGGAGAAGATATGGAGAGCAAGAGAGTGGAAAGGGGACGTGGCTGCAAGGGGACGTGGTGTGACTATCATAAAGGGACCCCGCACTTCTGAATTTGCCACTACACTACTTCCTCCGACACTGGAGGGAGAGCACAGATATCATGGCTAGTAGCCACTGATAGCCTTATCCCATGATTACAAGATATAATTAAGATTAGAGGAGTAAAGAAAATAAGCACTTCCCAAATCCATTCTCCTAAAGTGGGTCAGGGCTCTTCAGAGGAAAGATTGTCAGACTACATGCTTCTAGAAGACTTAATTTATATGCTCTTGGAATCTGTAGCATGACAGTGGACTGTCTATTTCTATTTGATATGAATTTAGTTTGTAAATATTCTTTTCTTAATTTTTCCTTTCTCTGCATATAGATTGCCAATACTCTTTCCCTAGCAAAATGAACTAAGAATCTTGTGGCGTCCATTTATTATGGCATCATCTTTCATGAACTAGAGTGCACTTCATCAGATACATGAAGTGTTATCCTGAGTTACAGGTATATAAACAGTTCACATCCCACAAGACAAAGCACTTGAAGGCTGTGGGCATGGCCCATGAGCGGCATGATCTAGGGAGAAGGAAGTGGCCTGGGAAAGAATCGTGAAGGCCAGATAAAGAGGCCCGATGGGCCGCTTTTGTTCTTCAGGCCTGAGGGTTGCCCACCCCTGATTTATTTAGTATCCCGCCTTTCTTCAAAGGAGTTGGTGGTAGCATACAACCCTGTGGGGTAGGTTAGGCTGAGAGATCATGACTCAATCAAGGGCAGCCAGTGAGTTTTGGGGCTGAGCTAGGATTTGAACCTGCTCTAGCCACATTACCACCCTGGTTCTCACAGGGAAGTTGTTGTGCATCCACATTCACTTATGTGAGCCTTGTTTCATGTGTTTCATGAGTATCAGAATGATCCCATCTGGAAAAACTCCACACACCAAATAAATCAATGCAAATGCTAGTATATAACAGGCATGAAAAAATGAAATGTTTTGCTTCACATTTCCAAAATTTTAGCTGATTTCATTACCAAAAAGGGGAGAACACTTCAGGTAAAGTTTTTCATTATTGTTTTTGGCACATGATAAATTTGGGATCTTACTACCATTAAAGAAAGAAAAACCCCTCATATTTTAAACCAATGTGCAGTGAGTTCAGATTGCAGTTTTCATGAGATAAAACAACTGAGTTGTCTATCTTTTGTTTCTGTTGTTGTCTCAAATATGGCATAAAGCATAGTTTCTCATACATGGAGAAAAACAAGATTCACTCTCACTTTCCAGGCTAGTAGGTTCACCTTAAGAGAGACCTTTCTTATGAGTTGTCTGTAAGGGAAGCACTATTTCAAGGCCCAGGGTCACCATGACGCAGTCTCAAATGGCCATCACATCAGGTATTACAATTCCATTTTAGGAGACAACTCACAGAACCAATATTTTCCTCATGATTTATTTAAGAGCTCTGTCCATGACAGGTGAAGGGGAGCAGGAGAGAAGAGCCCAAAGGAAAACAAATCTACAGAAGCAGCTCTATATATCAACCACTGAATATAGAATAGAAATTCTCATTTCTTACCCATTTAATATTAGAAGAGAAATGTCCTAGAAAATATCAGATAGAGACCAATTCCTCATTGGTTGGGACCTAACTGTTAGCATTGGAGTTGAATGCTGGCAGAAGCAGAAATGTAACAGGATCCCAGTTGAAGGAGCACACTTTACCTTGGATACACTGAGACTCTGGCTTTAAGAAAAAAGTAAGCTGGCATTTTATTAAAGGAAATACATGTTTGATAGGAAAGATCCTTAGTTCTGGTTAACTAAGGTGGAGATGCAACAAGGCATGCTTGTTCCTGTGAAGAGAGACCCACAAAGTCTCCTCTCAAAAGGAGGGGTGGAAGAGAAAGTGAGGTCAGCAACCCTAACAGTGCCAGTCTAGCACTGGTAGATCAATACAGGTTAGAAGGGAAAGAACAGTCTAGGAAGCATGGTGTTTTTTCTCTCTGTCTAATGTATCCCTTGCAGACCCATCAGCTTTCAGTCCAAGCTGAGTTGCACCTCAACACTTCCAACATGAACTTTCTTTTCATGAGTGGAATAGGGACATTCATGGAACTGGGCTTTCCCACCTCTCTCTTCCCCTTGCAGCTTCCCATGCCCCACAATAATCTGCTCCTGGAGCTTGGTGGATTACCTGGAAATAATGTGAATAGCTGCAGATGGACGAGGAGTCAATATATACCATCCCTTGAATGGAGAAGCAATAGGATCCAGACCAATATGTCCATAAAAGACCTAAAGTGATAGTTAATACTAATCCTACTCAGAGTAGACCTATTGAAATTAATAGCACTGACTAATTTAGGTTTATTAATTTTAATGGGTCTAACCTGAATAAGATTTAGTTGAATACAACCCCCATTATATCAGCATAGCTCACGTCCAGGTTCAGGACCTTAAATTCCTGGTATTCTCTTCTGCAAGAGGAAAATGCTCAGCACAAACATACAGTTTCCATTGCAGCCACAGAACATTTGCATTCTCACAGAAGAAAAGCATGTGCATTCATTGAGCTGTGTGTATGCAATCAGAGCCACAGAATCAACCATCTACTTAAGACTATGCTGTATGATGTAAATAATATCATATCACTCTCTCTTATACCAAACTCAAGTAATGAATGCCCACAAGATTGGGGGCAAAATGAGACCACTGAGTAATCAGTAAGCTCAAGGGTACTCCAGGGTTTGCAAAGGTATGTAAAAAAAATAAAAAAATGAAAAATAAAACCTAAGGGAGCAATTCATTCCCTCCAAAACAGCTGAATGAGAACTGAGCATGCTCAATATCTATGGAATGTTGAACGTCAATTGGAAAAGAAATGTGGAATGGAACCTTGGAGGACATGTCTGGTTGACTGGCTTAAAAGCTTTATTTATTGTTTAGAAACAGGAGCACTTCCATTAGAAGATGAGAATATGAAAAAAAATGAAATGGACTGCCTTCAAGTCAATTCCAACTTATGGCGACCCTATGAATAGAGTTTTCATGATAAGCAGTATTCAGAGGTGGTTTGCCATTGCCTCCCTCTGAGGCTGAGGGGCAGTGACTGGCCCAAGGTCACCCAGTGAGCTTCATGGCTGTGTGAGGATTCGAACTCTGGTCTCCCAGGTTGTAGTCCAGCTCTCTGACCACTACATCACACTGGCTCTCTGATGAGAATATAGTGCTACATTTTGTTGTAGATTCCACATAAGCCCTATTCAGGCGTGATAGTGTCCATGTAGATGACCACAGGAGCAGAGAGCAATCCTATCCTTGACCTCTATCAAGCACAAGATCAGCAAATTAGCAGCACTGAATCTTTCAAATGGACTCACTGACGAGTTTTTTAAAAAGCATAGGCTTTTTTCATATGTCAGAACAATTCAAAACAGAGTGCATGATAGGATTTTGTTTTATAAACAGTTACAGTTTGCAAACAGAAAGCTAAACTGACCGCTTTATGTTGTTAGGTTTCAGAAATGAGAGTTACTTAATATGGGGCATAACAGAATCCAATTCTGACAAAAGGCATCCAACTGAGATGGATTATATCAATTCCCAATAAGGAAATGACATCCAATTTTGACATAAAGAAGGTGTACATCAATAAACTTTTGGAAATCAAGAATAGGAGGAGCCAATGACACCATGGAAGCATTCATCAATGAACTGGGCAACATGAATCTTATATTCAGGATGCCACATAAGTTTTCAGTATCTGTTGGGAATTGGCAGGGGACAGGAAGATCACCTTTTCCTCTGGAAATCTAAGGGACAAGGTACAAATGATGTGCAGTTGTGTGTAACTTTGCTTCAACATTTTAAAAACAAAAAGCATAAGAACATGAAAGCCTGCTGGATCAGGCCAGTGGCCCATCCTGATCTCATAGTGGCCAGCGAGACAACCATGGGAAGCCAGTAAGCTGGACCAGAGTGCAACAACACTCTCCCTGAAGTTTCCAGAAACTGGTATTCGGCAGCATACTGCCTCCAACGGTGGAGGCAGCCATGTAGAACCAACAGCCCTCTGAGCAGGACAAAAAGCCAGCAACACTGAGCTTCCTCTGATAACTGATGCCATTTAGAACAAATGACCATATGAACAGGAGACAAAAGGAGCAAGGTGACCTGCCACCATTGCCATTTCTATGTGGGAAGGTCCATAGGTTAGTGGTAGAACATCTCTTTTCCAAGCACAAGGGCCCAGATTCAGTCCCAGGCTTCTCCAGGAAGGACTGGCAGAGACCCCTTTCTGGAATCCTAGGAGAAGGAAGCCTATAGAAAGCTAGTTTTCAACACCACCCTAGCAGGAAAGCTTCAGGGGACACTGTAAACAAGGCTAAATTCCAGTCAGAGAGAAGGGGGGAAAGGAAACTCCACCGATACATACAGGAAGAGAGTCAGCTCAGTCCTTGCTAAAAAGGGCAGCTTCAGCCTTCCTTAAACACAACCACAAGCTCTGTTTCCCTAGGTTAAAGAAAGGTCAGGCTGTTCTAGGTGGGAAAACAACAAACAAAAAAGACTTGCCTGGAAGGCGCAGCCCCTTGCTTAGATTAAAAGCAGCCAAAAGCTTAAACAGCCCCACCCCTCGCTCAGGAAGGAAGCCTGCCTTCCTGCCTTCAAAGGAAGGAAGCCTGAGAGAATACTAAAGAGTTAAGCCCCAGCTCATAGCCATCAGCCTCAAGTAACACATCATTGGCTGGCAGCAGTAGCTGGGAGGAACCAGCCACACATATAAAGTCAGAGCACCCTAGCGAGGGAGTCTGCTCCACGAGCTAGAGGGAGCCCCAGCTGACGAAGCGAAGGGTCAAGGCCCCAGCTGACAAAGCGTCAAGGCCCCAGCTGACAAAGCGTCAAGGCCCCAGCTGACAAAGCGTCAAGGCCCCAGCTGACAAAGCGTCAAGGCGAGTTAATCAGCAGAGCGAGTTCAGCAGCAGGGCGAGGAGGCCAGGGCCCCCTACTCTGCCCGTCTGTTCCCTGACCTCAACTAAACCGCAGTCTCCAACCCATTAACGTAATAAACCTTAAACAAAACTATGCAGGTAAGAAGCCAGCAGGGGTGTGGGGGCTTTCCAGTGTTTTGCACCGCCTGCAGCATGAACGACTATCTGCCTGTTGGACAGCAGTCGTGGGTGTGCTCTCGGTGCAATGAGCTCCTGGCTCTCCGGGAACGACTTCATTTCCTTGAGGCCAAGGTGGCGGACCTGGAAAAGCTGAGAGAGGCAGAGAGGTGTGTGGAGGAGGCCTTCAGGGACGTTATAGCTGTGTCCCACTCCAACGATGATAGCTCTCCTGCTATCATGGAGAACGATGGTCTCGGGGAAGGAGAGCATCCAGCTGAGGAAGAGGGAAACGATCCCTTAGAAGGGACCCATTCCTTGGGGGATGAGCAGCTATCCTCTCGTGCCGAGGATATATCTCCAGGGGGTGGAGGGATCCTTGTAGTGGGTGATTCGATCATTAGGAACATAGACAGTGGGGTGTGTGATGGGCGTGTAGACCGCAAGGTGTTTTGCCTGCCTGGTGCGAAGGTTGCGGATATCGCCCGTCGTTTAGATAGTTTGGTAGACAGTGCTGGGAAGGAGTTAGTGGTCGTGGTGCACGTTGGCACTAACGACATGGGGAAATGCAGCCGTGAGGTCCTGGAAGCAAAATTTAGGTTGCTAGGTAGGATGCTGAAAGCCAGGACCTCCAAGGTGGCTTTCTCTGAAATGCTACCGGTTCCACGCGCAGGACCAGCCAGACAGGCCCAGCTTCGCAGTCTCAATGCGTGGATGAGACGATGGTGTCGGGTGGAAGGGTTTGGATTTGTTAGGCACTGGGGAACATTTTGGGACAAGCTGGGCCTGTACAAAAGGGACGGGCTCCACTTGAACCAGAATGGAACCAGACTGCTGGCACTTAAAATTAAAAAGGTAGCAGAGCAGCTTTTAAACTGACTGAGGGGGGAAACCCGACAGGAGCTGAGAAAGGTCCGGTTCGGAATAAACCTCCCCCCTGGGATAAAAACCAAAGAAATGATGAAATTTTAAAAGGGGTAGGCCTAGAAGTAGGCATTGTGAGAGCAGGGGCACAGGATATAAATTCAGAAGAGCAGAATTACCACAGGCCTAACCACAAGTGCCAAAGACACTTGAAGAGAGACACTGCTTACAAGTGCCTGTACGCTAATGCTAGGAGCCTCCGAACCAAGATGGGAGAACTGGAGTGCTTGGTCTTAGAGGAGAGCATTGATATAGTGAGCATAACGGAGACCTGGTGGAATGGAGAAAACCAGTGGGATACGGTTATCCCTGGATATAAACTATATCGGAAGGACAGGGAAGGACATATTGGTGGCGGAGTCGCTCTATACGTGAAAGAAGGCATTGAATCCAGCAAGCTCGAAATCCCAAAAGAGGCGGACTCCTCCACAGAATCGTTGTGGGTGGTGATACCATGCCCCAGGAGGGACTTAATACTGGGAACGATCTATCGTCCCCCTGATCAAAATGGTCAGGGAGACCTGGAGATGAGATATGAAATTGAGGAAGCATCCAAACCAGGAAATGTGGTAGTAATGGGGGACTTCAACTACCCGGACATAGACTGGCTGCATATGTGTTCCAGTTATGACAAAGAAGCAAAGTTTCTAGATATTCTAAATGATTATTCCCTAGACCAGTTGGTCATGGAACCGACCAGAGGGACGGCAACCCTGGACTTAATACTCAGTGGGGACCGGGACCTGGTGCGAGATGTAAGTGTTGTTGAACCGATTGGGAGCAGTGACCACAGTGCTATTAAATTAAACATACATGTAACTGGCCAATTGCCAAGAAAATCCAACACGGTCACATTTGACTTCAAAAGAGGAAACTTCACAAAAATGAGGGGATTGGTAAAAAGAAAGCTGAAAAGCAAAGTCCAGAGGGTCACATCACTCGAAAATGCTTGGAAGTTGTTAAAAACACTATATTAGAAGCTCAACTGGAGTGCATACCGCAGATCAGAAAAGGTACCGCCAGGGCCAAGAAGATGCCAGCATGGTTAACGAGCAAAGTCAAGGAAGCTCTTAGAGGCAAAAAGTCTTCCTTCAGAAAATGGAAGTCTTGTCCGAATGAAGAAAATAAAAAAGAACACAAACTCTGGCAAAAGAAATGCAAGAAGACAATAAGGGATGCTAAAAAAGAATTTGAGGAGCACATTGCTAAGAACATAAAAACCAACAACAAAAAATTCTATAAATACATTCAAAGCAGGAGACCATCTAGGGAGACAATTGGACCCTTGGATGATAAGGGAGTCAAAGGTGTACTAAAGAACAATAAGGAGATTGCAGAGAAGCTAAATGAATTCTTTGCATCTGTCTTCACAGTGGAAGATATAGGGCAGATCCCGGAACCTGAACTAACATTTGCAGGAAGAGATTCTGAGGAACTGAGACAAATAGTGGTAACGAGAGAGGAAGTTCTAAGCTTAATGGACAATATAAAAACTGACAAATCACCGGGCCCGGATGGCATCCACCCGAGAGTTCTCAAAGAACTCAAATGTGAAATTGCTGATCTGCTAACTAAAATATGTAACTTGTCCCTCGGGTCCTCCTCCGTGCCTGAGGACTGGAAAGTGGCAAATGTAACGCCAATCTTCAAACAGGGATCCAGAGGGGATCCCGGAAATTACAGGCCGGCATTTTGATCAGGGGGACGATAGATCGTTCCCAGTATTAAGTCCCTCCTGGGGCACGGTATCACCACCCACAACGATTCTGTGGAGGAGTCTGCCTCTTTTGGGGTTTCGAGCTTGCTGGATTCAATGCCTTCTTTCACGTATAGAGCGACTCCGCCACCAATACGTCCTTCCCTGTCCTTCCGATATAGTTTATATCCAGGGATAACCGTATCCCACTGGTTTTCTCCATTCCACCAGGTCTCGGTTATGCTCACTATATCAATGCTCTTCTCTAAGACCAAGCACTCGAGTTCTCCCATCTTGGTTCGGAGGCTCCTAGCATTAGCGTACAGGCACTTGTAAGCAGTGTCTCTCTTCAAGTGTCTTTGGCACTTGTGGTTAGGCCTGTGGTAATTCTGCTCTTCTGAATTTATATCCTGTGCCCCTGCTCTCACAATGCCTACTTCTAGGCCTACCCCTTTTAAAATTTCATCATTTCTTTGGTTTTTATCCCAGGGGGGAGGTTTATTCCGAACCGGACCTTTCTCAGCTCCTGTCGGGTTTCCCCCCTCAGTCAGTTTAAAAGCTGCTCTGCTACCTTTTTAATTTTAAGTGCCAGCAGTCTGGTTCCATTCTGGTTCAAGTGGAGCCCGTCCCTTTTGTACAGGCCCAGCTTGTCCCAAAATGTTCACCAGTGCCTAACAAATCCGAACCCTTCCACCCGACACCATCGTCTCATCCACCCATTGAGACTGCGAAGCTGGGCCTGTCTGGCTGGTCCTGCGCGTGGAACCGGTAGCATTTCAGAGAAAGCCGCCTTGGAGGTCCTGGCTTTCAGCATCCTACCTAGCAACCTAAATTTTGCTTCCAGGACCTCACGGCTGCATTTCCCCATGTCGTTAGTGCCAACGTGCACCACGACCACTAACTCCTTCCCAGCACTGTCTACCAAACTATCTAAACGACGGGCGATATCCGCAACCTTCGCACCAGGCAGGCAAAACACCTTGCGGTCTACACGCCCATCACACACCCCACTGTCTATGTTCCTAATGATCGAATCACCCACTACAAGGATCCCTCCACCCCCTGGAGATATATCCTCGGCACGAGAGGATAGCTGCTCATCCCCCAAGGAATGGGTCCCTTCTAAGGGATCGTTTCCCTCTTCCTCAGCTGGATGCTCTCCTTCCCCGAGACCATCGTTCTCCATGATAGCAGGAGAGCTATCATCGTTGGAGTGGGACACAGCTATAACGTCCCTGAAGGCCTCCTCCACACACCTCTCTGCCTCTCTCAGCTTTTCCAGGTCCGCCACCTTGGCCTCAAGGAAATGAAGTCGTTCCCGGAGAGCCAGGAGCTCATTGCACCGAGAGCACACCCACGACTTCTTTCCAACAGGCAGATAGTCGTACATGCTGCAGGCGGTGCAAAACACTGGAAAGCCCCCACACCCCTGCTGGCTTCTTACCTGCATAGTTTTGTTTAAGGTTTATTACGTCAATGGGTTGGAGACTGCGGTTTAGTTGAGGTCAGGGAACAGACGGGCAGAGTGGGGGGCCCTGGCCTCCTCGCCCTGCTGCTGAACTCGCCTTGACGCTTTGTCAGCTGGGGCCTTGACGCTTCGTCAGCTGGGGCTCCCTCTAGCTCGTGGAGCAGCCTTGCTGAAGCAGAGCCAGCATGGCTTCTGCAAGGGAAGGTCCTGTCTCAGTAACCTATTAGAATTCTTGGAGAGTGTCAACAAGCATATAGATAGAGGTGATCCAGTGGACATAGTGTACTTAGACTTTCAAAAAGCGTTTGACAAGGTACCTCACCAAAGGCTTCTGAGGAAGCTTAGCAGTCATGGAATAAGAGGAGAGGTCCTCTTGTGGATAAGGAATTGGTTAAGAAGCAGAAAGCAGAGAGTAGGAATAAATGGACAGTTCTCCCAATGGAGGGCTGTAGAAAGTGGAGTCCCTCAAGGATCGGTATTGGGACCTGTACTTTTCAACTTGTTCATTAATGACCTAGAATTAGGACTGAGCAGTGAAGTGGCCAAGTTTGCTGACGACACTAAATTGTTCAGGGTTGTTAAAACAAAAAGGGATTGTGAAGAGCTCCAAAAAGACCTCTCCAAACTGAGTGAATGGGCGGAAAAATGGCAAATGCAATTCAATATAAACAAGTGTAAAATTATGCATATTGGAGCAAAAAATCTGAATTTCACATATACGCTCATGGGGTCTGAACTGGCGGTGACCGACCAGGAGACAGACCTCGGGGTTGTAGTGGACAGCACGATGAAAATATCGACCCAGTGTGCGGCAGCTGTGAAAAAGGCAAATTCCATGCTAGCGATAATTAGGAAAGGTATTGAAAATAAAACAGCCGATATCATAATGCCGTTGTATAAATCTATGGTGCGGCCGCATTTGGAATACTGTGTACAGTTCTGGTCGCCTCATCTCAAAAAGGATATTCTAGAGTTGGAAAAGGTTCAGAAGAGGGCAACCAGAATGATCAAGGGGATGGAGCGACTCCCTTACGAGGAAAGGTTGCAGCATTTGGGGCTTTTTAGTTTAGAGAAAAGGCGGGTCAGAGGAGACATGATAGAAGTGTATAAAATTACGCATGGCATTGAGAAAGTGGATAGAGAAAAGTTCTTCTCTCTCTCTCATAATACTAGAACTCGTGGACATTCAAAGAAGCTGAATGTTGGAAGATTCAGGACAGACAAAAGGAAGTACTTCTTTACTCAGCGCATAGTTAAACTATGGAATTTGCTCCCACAAGATGCGGTAATGGCCACCAGCTTGGACGGCTTTAAAAGAAGATTAGACAAGTTCATGGAGGACAGGGCTATCAATGGCTACTAGCCGTGATGGCTGTGCTGTGCCACCCTAGTCAGAGGCAGCATGCTTCTGAAAACCAGTTGCCGGAAGCCTCAGGAGGGGAGAGTGTTCTTGCACTCGGGTCCTACTTGCGGGCTTCCCCCAGGCACCTGGTTGGCCACTGTGAGAACAGGATGCTGGACTAGATGGGCCACTGGCCTGATCCAGCAGGCTCTTCTTATGTTCTTATGTTCTTATGAATCCTGAAGAGCTCCTGTCAGTCAGTGTAGACAATACTAAGCTAGATGGACGACTAGTCTGACACAGCCTAAGGCATCTTTCTATGTTTCTATGCAGCTCTTTCACCAGCTGGGACTTGGTAAGCATTTTATCAAGAAAATCAGGGGTAAATGGCTAAAAAAATAAATGGCAGACTACTTAAAGACTTTCCTAAAAAGTGTAGGAAAGAAGTTCTAGAACTGGTAATTAGTATTAGTATTTATTTATTTCCATTTCATTGTATTTGTGGTCTTCAGGGCCAAGACTTCTTAGGAGGCAATTGTCTCAGGTGGTAGGCATGGCAAGAATGAGAACATAAGAACAGCCTGTTGGATCAGGCCGCGGCTCATCTAGTCCAGCATCCTGTTCTCACTGTGGCCAACCAGATACTTACGGGGAGCCCACAAGCAGGACTCAAGCACAAGAGCACCCTCCCCTCCTGCAGTTTCCAGCAACTGGTATTCAGAAGCATAACACCTCTGATTGTGGAGGCAGAGGACAACCATCACAGCGTGTATGAATTGACACCCTTACCCCCCAGTGAAGCAGTTTGACTTGATTTCACTAGGGAGCCCTGCTGGCAGCGGCTGCCACTACCACCCACCAGACAAGGCTGTCCGCCTCCACTTCCTCCCTCACTTGCTCAAGGAAGTGACAAGAGGGTCGTTCTCAGAGCAAAGCATTCTGGGCAACATGGCCACGAGAGCACCTGCTCTGCTGCAGTTTACCAAATCAGCTAGAAACACTGTTTAAACTTGGGGGGGAAAGGTCAAAGTTACATTTGCTTTATGCAGTGGCAAAAGATAAAGGAGGGAGAGAGGAGGAGGTGGCAACAGGAGCAGAGAAGAGGTGGGGGAATTTCAGGCAGTGCAATTTCTTGTACCAGCCCTGGTGGTCTGAAAATGGAGAACAGAGAGGGATGATTCCACTTTAAACAGTCATGGCTTCCCCCAAAGAATCCTGGGAAGTATAATTTGTAAAGTGTGCAGAGAGTTATTAGGACACCCCTATTTCCCTCATACAGCTAAAATTTTCAGAGTTTTCTGGGAAGATGGGGTGACAGAAAGCTGAAAGCTACCCTGAACCCATGGAATAGGATGGGCTATAGGACACATCAATAAAATCTTGAATGGCAGACCAGCAAGGAAAAGGGTTATGCACCTTCACCCTACTGGCTGGTTTTCTGCTAAAGAATAAATAAAATGTCGGGATAATGTTACATGCAAATATACATCATGTACTGCACAGCATATTCCAGTTCTGCTGCATAAATCACACAGGATGGTCACAACGACCCTTTTAGATCCAAGATCAAAGGGGGGGAGAATGACAAATGCTACAGGCAATACTAGTAGGAGGATGCAGCTCAGATAGACTTTGGGTGCAGCATGCATATAGAAGACCCATACAACTAGCCCCACCAATGTGGGTGCATTATCCACACATGCTCTCGTGCAGCATGGGATTGCATCATGTGGAAATGACCACTACACTGCTAGTGATATATTTTTCTTAGGAAAGTTATGGCTACTGTTACACATGTGTCTATTGGGAACCTCAGGTTGTGAACCTGTCACCCATGTATGTATCCCTTTAAACACTCCTCCTGGAGAGGAGGATCTTTTGCTAGAGATAAACCAGGTGCTTTGCCCAGAAATGTGCCTAAATAGCATGTTCATAAGTCAAGAAATATAAATCAAACCAGGCTAAAGCAAAGCTTTCTTCTATTGAAAAAAAAAGAGAGAGAGAGAGAGAGAGAGAGAGAGAGAGAGAGAAGAATAGTGATACAAACTTACTGGGTGCATGACAGCATTATTTTTTAATAACCTAACCCGTTCAGAACTCTGAACGAAACAGATAAAAGGCCTCTACTGCTTTAAGAAATAACAATTAGCAGAGATTACCTATCCTAGGCCCAGGGTGTCGGCAGTGGACTACTCATAGGTTTCAATTTGCTCATTTTTTCTTTGTATTTATAATACATTTTTACAGCACAATCTTGTCTATTTTAGTCAGAGCTTGGAAAAGTTACTTTTTAAAACTACAACTCCCATCAGCCCCAGCCAGCATGGCCACTGGATTGAGCTGATGGGAGTTGCAGTTCAAAAAAGTAACTTTTCCAAGCTCTGATTTTAGTGTAAGCCCCATTGAGTTAAATGGAAATTACTCCCAGGTTAATGGGTATAGGATTGCTGCCTCAGTGATTTTACATTGTCATATCTTGTTGCTAGATGAGCAATTTTTTTCTTGATCTAGCAAGATCTATGTACTAAAAATATTTCCCATGTATCAGTAAAAGAATCTTGCCATGTTGAAAAAATATTTGTGGTATCTTGAGCCTGAGATATTCATTAGCTTCATCAACAGGGGAGGCAGCACTACATGGTTTCTCAATTATTCTGCCAGCAGCCGTGGTGGCTAGTGGCTCTACGTCAGCGCAGCAGTGGAATCCATTCTGGGTTTTAGTCTGAATATTCAAGAAATTGACCAAGGTGCTTCAGACTAAAATCCAGAGTACATTCCACTGCCCCACTGACATGGAGACACCAGCTGCCACTGGCCAGCAGCCACAGAACAGCAGCAAGTACTTCACAGTTTGGTTACACACAGTATCTGTTGCCCCACCCAAGAGGCCTGCAGTGTTGATGTGCAAAGTAACCACATAATCAGCCCTGCCCAAGATTGCTTCACTTTTACATTAACCAGAATGGTATTTAACAGGAGCAGTGACTCCCCAAACAGACACCTCTACATGCCCGGCCTTAAAAGTCAGTAAAATAAGTAGAGTAGCAATGCAGAACAAACTTTCTTCATTGTCTTCCTCTACCCAGGTCTAAGTTCATATTAAATTACATGATTAATTGAGAAAAAAGTGGAAAGGATTATGCCAGAGGCAGCTTGATTAAGATGCTTACAATTTACATGTAGTTTTGCAGGGCAAAAGAGCTACACAGAATTTGAAAATGGCAATTACTGCCTGCCATAGCGATTGCCCTAGCAACTTCATTTAGTATGTGTATTTGCATGGGTACCGATGCCGCTGAATGAAATGACTGCATCAAAGTAAATGAATGAAACAAGCATGGATTTAAGACAAATTAGCAACACAGAATCCAGTGGACCGACTGCTTGATGAGCAACTGCTGGACTATTTCAGAACATTGGTAGAAGTAAGAAAAAGAAAAGAATATTTAAATGAATGATGCTTTTAAATAAGAGCAAATAGGTATATCAAGCCTTTCTCACAGTCAAATCCATAATCAGTTGGAGGGAGAAATAATAATATTCACAAGGTCGCTGCTTTAGTGGAGGGGGTATTCAAATTCTGTTGATATAATGAAAGAGAATCCATACTCAGCTGCCTATTTCCCCTCTTCCTTGTCCTTTTGACTTTTCTCTTCATTTTTTAAAACAGCTCCATATATTCCTTCTGGACCACAAAGATCTCTTAGCAACAACAACAAAAATGTTGGAGTTTCTCTACTTAGCAAGAATCAGACATCCAAACTTCAAACATAACCAGATGGAGAGTCAAAGGGCCATTGTAGGATACTGATTATTTTAAAACTCTAGCTTTTTAGGAGGGCTCATGTGCTAATATAAATTCTGGCAGCCCTGGATTCTAAGGGCTGATTTACTGGATTGATGCAACATCCTCATGGTGGACGGGGTCTTATGGCCACCAGTGGCATAAAAAAAGGTTGGAGCCAGTCAGGCAGTTCTTTAAAAAGCTTTTCCTTTCAATGATGCCATAAACAGGAAGGTCTTTGCAGATCCAAGCAGCCACCTCCTAGACATGCAGTATTTGCAAAACTGTGGAGCATCAGAGTGGCTACCCACTTCCCTGATGTTATTGGGGGGCTCTGCCTGGTGTCATCTTGAGTATGCTTTAATTCCTTGCCCTCTTAAGCCTCATTCTAAAGTTGACTGTGGAAAGTGCAGGGATATGCAAGCACAACAGAGGAAGCAAAGCATGGAGCATGCTATCTACTGAACTTGCCCTGATTGTCCACGAGATACAAAGACTCCAGATATATGAAAATGCCATTCACTCTACCTGACTCCTTTGGACACAGAGCCATCACTTCAACTCTCTTTTTCTGCAAGAATTTGCAGTTTTTAAAAAATTCTTCTGCATTTAATGTGGATTTCTCCTAATAAACACATTTTTGTATGTGTGCAGTTTTGACTAAAGTACACATTTTTGCAACCAATTTCTCCTAATATAATTCATTTTTAGTATTTTTATTAATAATTCACTTTGAAGCATATTTCCCCTAATACATGCATTTCTGTAAACACTGTTTAGTTGGAGAACTGCATCACAAAATTCAGGTAAGTGCAAGTTTTGAAGGATGGCTGTGATACAGTTCTCTTGTTGTTTTGAAAAATAGATCTGTCTTTAAATGAACACTGAATCAAATTTTTCTCTCATCCCTAAGCACAGTCTTGTCCCAACAACAGCAAGAAGCTGTCAAAGTCTCAGCTTCTTCTGCATTGACAATGAACCTGCATAAATTAATGGGATGATTATTCAAATCCATGTCTGTGTCAGAAACAAAATTTCTTTGTTGCTTTTTTCCGGAATAAAAGACAGGCTAATATCAGAGTGTGGGAATGTCCAATAAACATTTACTGAAAAATTATAAAATCTATCTTTTAAATTATTTTCTTTTGCTTACCCTGAAAAGGTGGTTAATGCATATAAAAGTATACATAATCTAGTTTTAGTGGTGCTGTCATGGATATTAGAGGAAAATAGATTCATTTTAGTCTCAAGAGTCTTTGCACTCTTGCTTAAGTATTCTTATTGTGGCATTTTTTGCTTTCTTAAAACTTGTAAGACTCTTGCTATATAAAAAGCTTGGTTAATAATCTGTTTTATTGTTTGCCCAACTCTCACAGTAGAATGCTAGAGGGAGTATGAGAAAGATCAAATAGATTCAGGGCCCCTCCAGATATCCTTTTTATTGCACATTCATGATTATTTGTGCTCATGTTGCTATTGGGGCAGTCATGCGCAATCTCACTTTCAATACTGTTTGGACCTGCAAAAGGTTTGGAGCAATCACATTGCTTCATTTCCAATCAGTCTATGTTCCATAACTTCCTGCTGAAATCCTATAACTTTTTACACCACAATTGTTGTAGTTTATTTTTGTTTGGCTTTTGTTGCACTACAGCGCCTCCAAATAGCAATAACGTGACAGCACTGGAGAATCATCATAGAACAGACTAAAGCAGAATAAACCCACCACTAGTGGCGTAGTGGTTAAGGTGTTGGACTATGACCTGGGAGACCACAGTTCGAATCCCCACGCAGCCATGAAGCTCACTGGGTGACCTTGGGCCAGTCACTGCCTCTCAGCCTCATGAAAACCCTATTCATAGGGTCGCCATAAGTTGGAATCAACTTGAAGGCAATACATTTATATTTAATGCACTATTATCATGACAAGAACATGTCGCAGAAAACCCCATAATAAAACACCAGACTTGTGTTTATTCTCATCTTAAGCTTAATTCAGCCTTATGATTAGGGTTGCCATGTCAGAAGCATCCCAAACCCTGAGATTTCAGGGGCAGCCAATAGCGATGTCATGGGGGCATGCCCTAGAGATGTCATGGGGTGTGCCCTAGTGATATAATAGGGAGGGTCCTAGTGCTGTCATTAAGCATGATACATTAAGTGTCAACCATAGTTGCTTGCAGCATACCAAACAAAAAAAATTGTGACTGAAATTAAAGTAGAAATCTTAGCTAAATGAGGATGTTTCCAGGTCCAGCTGAAGTGACGGGATCATTCCTTCTCACCTGCTTAGAGAACCTGAGTAAGAAACATTAAATATAGCTTACTTGCTTCTGGCAAGGAGGGTTTAAGCGCCCTCAGGCCAGGCCAGTCACCAGAAGGCCATTGTATGAAGAAAGCCTAGTGTTGTAGAGATGTTAGATGGGAGCACTCAGGAGCAAAGAAGGATGCCCCTGAAGGCTGCAACTGGTAAGCATACTTACTAAGAGTCCAAGTCCCATAGAACTCAATAGGACTTACTTCTCAGTAGACATTGTTAGGATTGTGCTGTTGGCAAGGCTTGACTAGGTATCCTCTACAATGATATCCATATCAAGGCAGGGGTGGCAACCCCAGGTCTGGAATGCCCTGCCCGCCTTTTAACGTGGCTGCTCCAAACTTCTTTACAGACTTGACCCTTCACTGCAGAGAGAGGTATGAGAAATGAGTAAGAATTAAGAAAATTCTCTACTCTTTCCTGCCTACTCTGTGGGCTGCTATAAACTCACTTTGACAGTCAACCCAATTTCAGTGAGTAATAATTGACAAAGAGAAAAAACACATAGTTTGATCTACCTTCACAGACAGCAGCTTGGGAACAACAACAATTGCAGGCACACTCCCCAGTATGTGAATTCTTTTACCGCTATTGGGCAGGAAACAAACCATCATGCAACCAACAAAGTGAATCATCAGTGGGTTTAAGGGGGTTGAGCTGACCACATGGAACAACTGTTGTTACTTCTGTGGATGTATGGGAGTAAGGTCTGAGGTAAATGAAATGCAAATAGAAAAAGCAAAGACAGTGACAATTTCCTACATGCCACATCATACCAAGCACAGCAAGATTCCTATGAGTAAGACTCAGCATACTAAAACCAGTCAGGGTTCCTAACTAAAACTAAAAAAATCCTGGCAGTCAATCAGCCAAGGTCACAGAAATCCCCCACAACCTGACCTAGGGGCTGCAGTTGATGCAGAATGCTGCGGCGCAATTGCTGACATGAGTGAGACCCTATCAGTACATAATGCCTCTGCTCTGAAATCTACACTGGTTATCTTATGTTACGTTATGTTAATGTTTATTTATACCCCGCCTTTCGGCCAAACGGCCCTCAAGACGGCTTACAGAAAAAGTAAACACAAATATAAAAATACATCAACAAGGCAATACATCAATATAGCAATACATTAATAAAGCAATACATTGTACAAAAAAATTAAATTAAATAGCAAATAACATTAATTAAGAAAAAAATATCCAGGAAAGGCATTCCATCTTGCCTGAACTTACAGCTATTTCAAGGGGCAGTACACCAGTCCGAAACGGCGACGGAATCCTGGGAAGTGTACCTTATTATGGATGCTGAGAGAGCTGTTAGAAGAGCTCCACTTGGTTGCCGATTTGCTACCAGGTCAAATTCAAAGTGTGCTTTCCAAGTTATGGGTGCCACACAGTACTTGCTCTGCTCTTGTAAAAAATCAATCATTTAGTGTGGCAGTACCTACGCTTTGGAACTCCCTGCCTATTTATATTAGGCAGGCACTTCATTGTACTCATTTTGGCACCTGCTAAAACATTTTTGTTCAGGCAAGTCTACATAGGCATGTAGAAGCTATTGTGTTTTCACCTGTTTTTAACTCATTGTTGGTTTTATTATTTTGAATGTTTTTAAACACCTGTCTTTAACTGTTTTTGCCAATAATTTTATTGTTTTAATTCCTTCCATAAACTACATTGAGGTTTTTTACAACAAAGCAGTATATAAATGTTGTAAATAAAATACATAAATAACTTTCGGAGTCACTCTAGCCCTTGGGTCTCTTTCCTCTTCTAGGCACAAAGGAAGCTGCCTTATACCAAGTCAGGCCATTTGATATCATCTAGTTCAGTACTGATCACATGGACTAGCATTGGCTCTCCAGGATTCCAGGCAATAGTCTCTTCCAAAGATTAAATTTTGGACCTTTGCATGCAAAGCATGTGCTCTACCACTGAGGTACAGCCCTGTTTAAAAAAGTATCTTTTAAAATTGTTTGTTTCAATTCACTAATGAATTCACAGCATACTAAGGCAGATCCACACCATGCATTTTAAGCACATTCAACATACATTTGAAGGACATGAATCCCATCACAGAACCATGGAAACTGTAGTTTAAGGGTGGTGGGAACTATAACTATGAGAGGGAAACTACACTTCCCAGGATTCTTTGGGGGAAGTCATGCACTTTAAATATGAGTTGGATGTGCTTTAAATGTATTGTGTGGATCTGTATTACTTCATAAACTTTGCCTGCAATAAATCATTTTAATTAAATTTTAAAATTCAAATGGGCTTTAAAGTTTACTGGGTGACCATGGACTACACACCATCTCTCAGCCTAATCTGCCCCTCAGAGTGAAAACAAGGGAGGAGGACCATGACCACCCCATGGAAGAAGGGCACACTTAAAATTTAGAGGAAAAAATAGTTTGTAAATAATAATTTACAACTACAGTGTGAAATCAGATACACATCAAGACATAGTATGAAGAAATATTTATATAAGCATGAATGTCAAAGATGTTTACTATTTACACAACCTGTAAAGATATTTATAATGCAATCCTATGCATATTTACTCAGAAGCAAGTCCTAATATATTCAATGGGGCTTACTCAAATAAGGAAGCATGCACAGGAGTTCAATTCAGAACTTCACTCACCCAATCCAAAATTCATAATCATGACACTTGAAGCTGTTTTGCAACTGTTTTATAGTTGTTTATGGTTATTGGATTTTAAATGGCTTTATTTCTTGTTGTGAGCTGCCTTGGTTTCTAACCCTACCTCACAGGGTTGTTGGAAGTATTCCATACACATACACACTGGAGATGTAAAAATACATACACCCCATATAATCATTTTGTCAAAACCAGTTGGCTATTGCAGAACATTTTTTAAAAAGTATTAGTTTCCTGCCAAATAAAAGCAGTGACACCTAAATAAGACCTGCCTAACTGCTTTAAAAAAAGGATTAGAGGGGGAGAGAAAGATTTACAACACAATCCTTTTCTATGTTCACTCAAAAGCCTCATGGATTTTCAGCACAATCCTAACCATGTCTACTCAGAAGTAAGTCCTACTGAATTCAGTGGGGTTAACTCTCAGGTATATGGAATTAGCACTGCAGCTTTACTCTCAGAAAAGCTTCATATTGGGAAGGTTTTCAAAACAGGTCATGAATAAGACAAATAAGCTGCCCTCTTCAACAGTCCAGTAAAATTTAAACTTGTTTGACTCCTTAATTAGAAAAATATAATACTGCAGCATGTACACTTTTTAAAACTTCTGTTCAAAAATTATTTGAAAGATAAAATATATAATATGCCATTTTTGCAGTAATTAAAAAAAACCCTGCATGCACACTTTTATTATAGCTAAAATTGTTTACTGTGTATGCCCACCAAGATCCTGCTGTGATTGTCTGTTGTAGTGCAATCCTATGCATGTTTACGCAGAAGCAAGTCTCCATCCTGTACAGAGAAAGTACTCTCTATGCTGCTGAAAGCTATACATTTACTGAATTCCTGATGTGAGACAAGCAGGAAAAGGAAACTGTTCTCAGAACTTGAAATGGGGTTTAGGTATTGTCAGGGGTCAACAAATCTTGTCAATCACAACCCTGACTTCACTTATTGGCTAAAAACCTGAAAGGGCAGGGATGAGAACAGCTGGTACTAACAGACGTTGGGGGGGGGCTGACATTTTGGTTTATATCTTTTGAACCAGACCACACAGAAACTTAATTATTTTAAAAAAGGATGCCAATTGTCCAGAGATTAAGGTGATTTACCCGGAGAGGACCCCCAAAAACCAGAGCTTTCGAATAAAAATTGGACACCTGGAAACCCTACTTAAGATTATTATTTTTTATCTCTGCCCTTTTCACTTTGCTTTTAGCTAAGCATAGGGTTGCCATATTCCAGTTCCACAAATCCGGGCAGGCTAATTTGCATAGTATGCAAATTATTTGCATATTATTTGCATATTGTGCAAATTATTTGCATGTTAATATTTGGATTGTCCAGTTGTTTTGTTTTTGTGCCTAGGAATTACCACCAAAAACTGGGGAAAGATGTGAGAAATCTTTTTTTTAAAAAGCAACATTTTCAGCCTTAAATGCCTAGACTCTATTTTCCAACACTATGGAATATTGATTGATTGATTAAGAGGATTTATATCCTGCCCTTCTGCTGTTAAAAACAGAGCTCAGCACAGCTTACAAATATAATAAAAACAATAAAAATACACAATCAATATAAAAACATAATAAAAACACAAAATAGCAACAAACATAAAGTAAGTCAGGGCAGCAGTATGGTTAACCTTTGGTGGTCATTGACCAAAATAAACTTATTTACATTTTTTAGTACGGTTAACCATTACATATACGATATATTTCAGAGATGTGGTGGGTGGAGAAAAACAAGAAGCCAAAATGTTAGGAAAAGGAGTCTTTCACACCACATGCTCAGTTCTAAATACTGTTGCAGCAAGTTTCACAAGTTCCTCCAGCATTCCACTGGTGCAGGCACTCAGACATTAAAAGTATCTGTATGTTTCTTATGTTTTATAAAAGCAGAGCTTTGCTTAATTCAAAATTTCTTCTCCCTTTGATCAACCACATCTACACAGGTTCCACCTCCATACTCAAAATGAATCTGGGTCTGGAAGTGTGCAACAACCCCACACATACCTTGCTAATTAGATTACCAATGCCAGGATGTCTGTCTTATCGACTACTCTCCTGCTCCCCCCCCCCGGGCATCATGAAAGACCCAGTCCTGGGCTCAGAAAGAAAACAAATATCTGATCCTCTTCAAAGTACTCATAAGCCTCTTGTTTTAATTAAAATAATAATTATAAATTCTTGCTCTTATCACTAATGGGAGTTAATTATCTTGCATATGCTGCTGTTGCTTCTATGGCTGTAACGGAGTGAGGTTAAAGATAAGTGAAATGCAAATAGGAAAACAACAACACAAAAGGCAGTAACACTTTCCTAAATTTAATACCACACCAACCACAACAAGATTCCTATGAGTAAGGCAGAAAACTCAGCATCCCACAACCAGTCAGGATTCATAACCAAAAACCCAAACTAAAAAAATCCTAGCAGCCAGTCAGCCAAGGTCACAGAAATCCCCATGCAGCACAGCCTGACCTGGGGACTGCAGTTAATGCAGAATACAGCAGCACAATTGCTGACATGAATGAGATCCTATCAGCACATAATACCTCTGCTCTGAAATCTGCATTGGTTGCTGCTTTGCTACCAGGCCAAGTTCAAGCTGTGCTTTCCATGTTATGGGTGCCACATAGTACTTGTTCTGCTCTTGTAAGAAGTCAGTCCTGTAAAGTGGCAGCACCTACGCTTTGGAACTCCTTGCCTATTGACATTAGGCAGACGCCTCTTTTCAGCACCTGCTAAAATCAGTTTTTTTGAGGCAAGCCTATCCAGGCATGTGGAAGCTATTGTGTTTTTAAATCTGTTTTTAACTCATTGTTGGTTTTATTATTTTGAAAGTTTTTAAATATCTGTCCTCAACGCTTTTGCCAATAATTTTATTGTTTTAATTCTTTCTGTAAACCGCTTTGAGATTTTTTACAATAAAGCGGTATATAAATGTTGTAAATAAAAATACATCAATAAATGTTGGAGTCACTGTGGCCCTTGAGTCTCTTTCCACTTTTAGGAACCAAGGAATCTGCCTTATACTGATTCAGGCTGTTTCATACCATGATTTTTTAAATGCAACACCATACCAACCACAACAAGATTCCTATGAGTAAGGCAGAAAACTAAGCATCTCACAACCAGTCAGGATTCCTAACCAAAAACCAAAAATAGGATAAATGAAGAAATATTTATATAAGCATGACTATCAAATATATTTATTATTTACACAAACTGTAAAGATATTTATAGTGCAATCCTAGGTTTATTTATTCAGAAGCAAGTCTCAGTGTATTCAATGGGGCTTACTCAAACAGGGACAGAAATGCAACCTCAAGTGATAAGCAACTTCATTCACACAACCCAAAATTCCGATCATGCCACTTTACGCTGTTTTGCAACTGTTTATACTTGTTTTTATGGTTATTGGATTTTAAATGGCTTTATTTCTTGTTGTGAGCTGCCTTGGTTTCCAACCCTACCTCACAGGGTTGTTGGAAACACTCCATACACACACACACACACACACACACACTGCAGAAGTATAAATATATACAGCCCATATAATAGTTTATTGTCAAACCAGTTGGTCATTGCAGAAAAATCAGTATGAGTTTTAAAAAAATCAGTATTAGTTTCCTACAGAATAAAAACTGTAATACCTAAGTAAGTCCTGCCTACTTGCTTTAAAATAGGACGGGGGGGGAGAGAAAGAGTTAGAACACAAAAACAATTCTTTTTTACATTCACTCCAAAGTCCCATTGATTTTCAGCACATTCATAACCATGTCTACGCAAAAGTAAGTCCTATTGAATTCAATGGGATTTACTCTGGGCATATGGGATTAGCATTGCTTTTACAAAAGCAAGTATTGGGAAGGTTTTCAAAACTCCTGCACACAAGAGGGGAAAAAATGAAATATATATACTTACCCAATTTATGACATTTTCAGATAAACGGGGGGAAACACCATTTTCTGGCATTGCAATGAGGTTTTCTAGACACAGCCTCAGGTCAACCAAATGCAACCCTGGCTTCACTGATTGGCTGCAATCCTGAATGGGCAGGATTAAAGCTACGAAGTGCTATACAGTACTGTTTAAAGAAAGATTTAACAGTCGGGGGGGCGGCTGCCGTTTTTATGTATATCTCGAGAACCGGACCACCTAGAAACTTAATTTTTTTAAAAAAAGTAAAGCTGAGAATCTGGGACACCTAAGGGGCTAAACAGGCGCTGGATGGCATGCAAAGAATCCGGGTAAAACCCAGCTAACCGGGCAATATGGCAACCCTAGCTAAGCAACCTTTCTATTAGAGTAAGGCCTTTTGCCCACATACACTTGCAGCACATTCCTGAATTCAGGAAAGACAGCAGGTGTTTTAGATAATGAACTCAGAGGAAGACTAGCTAGTAAAGATACTATTGTTAATATTTTCTGCTTATTAAAGGTATTAAACTTGGTCAGTTTGAAATGAAAATCTCTCTTTATGCAGATGATGTGGCCCTTATAATTTTACACATTGGCCACAACTACCCTTAGCCAACCCCCAGAGGGTGAATGCCACTGGTGGGTGTGGCCATCTCTCTCTCTCTCTCTCTCTCTCTCTCTCTCTCTCATACACACACACTCACACGAGGGGCACAGACACACACACGAGGGGCACAGACACAAAAGAAACAGACCCAGACCCCAGATCAGATGAGGAGCATGGTTAACACACCATCTCTGCTCATTAAATGATTGATCTGATTATTAGGGAGGGGTTATTTGTAACCCTATCAGGTCCTGGATGCCGCCCTCCAAGACGTTTAGTTTATCTTTTTTCCTCTCCCTTTGTTTCTGTCAAAATCAGTAGGGTCTTGGGAGGGGGGTAGAAAACTTTGCTTGGGGGGCAGATCAGTCCCGCCCCAACTAGGGATTAGCCATCCCAGCTGTAAAGAAAGAAGGGTGCTAATAAGGCTGAGGCAGGAGCAAGTGATCCTGTGCTCCAGTGAATCTTGCAGCCCACACTCTGCTCAGAAGGGACATCATGACTGACAGATTTTCAGAGCTTTCTGCATCTAGTTAATCCAGAGCATTAATCCAGAGTCTGTGATCTTGAGAATACTTCCACCAAGGTTGATAATTTACCATATTTATATGCCACTCTGGGTGGCTTGCAGTACCAAATTATAGTCCTCAACATTAGGGAAGGGCTGTAGCTCAGTGGTATCTGCTTTGTATGCTGAAGGCCCCAGTTCAGTCCCTAGCATCTTCAGATAGGACTGGCAAAGATTCCATGCAAGAAACTAGGGATGAGGCTCACTGCATGGTGCCGATCTGCATGCATTTCGATAGTCCATCGTTTCTTTACCAGTCTGTCCTTTTTTTGTTTCCACTTTCTCTGGCTCTTGCCAATGCGATCTGCTGCGCATGTTTTTGGACGATTCAATCCACAGGGTTTTTTTCAGGTTGTAAACATTACGTATTTATTTATTTATTTAATTTATATACCGCCCTAAGCCCAAGGGCTCTCTGGGCGGTGTACATAATAATAAAACAATCAGATAATATATAAATACAATAATACAATAGAATCAAACAAAAATAATCAAAATAGCAGCAAAATACAACAATAAATATTAGTAGTACACATTAAAATGCCTGGGAATATAAAAAGGTTTTCACCTGGCGCCGAAAAGATTGCAGCGTAATTGTTTTCATAGATACTTATGTAAATGACAGCATTCCACATAGTTTTTTGGCAGCAGAGAAAAACATGGCATAATTTTTAGGTTGCTTTATGATCTGGCAATGAATTCCTGGTTTATTTAAATCTTTTAAACTCTCACACTTAGACAGGGCACCAGGAGCTGCATCAATGATTGAACGTCAACAAGGATCTCGCGAGGGGCAGCAATAGAAAGTTAAAAAACACAATCAGAGAGTGTGGGAGAGGCGCAGGCAGGCATAAGGTGGTGGCGCTGCACTGCACCGCACTATCAGTCACACACACACATTTAGCACAGAGAGAGAGAGACAGTCCTTGGTTAGCTCAGGACAGCATCAACGAAAGAGGGGTGGGGATGGGGCCAGGCGGGTGGCAAGGGTCAGTCTCATCATCGTAATGTTTCCCATGCAAGAGATTCAGAATGCTCTGATGTCTTGTTTGAAAAACATGACATTGCAGGATGCTTTGACAATTAACACTGCAGACATATATAGGCAATTTTTTTGCATTATATTGCGATAATGATTTTTTGTGATATATAATGGACAAATGTAAATCCTGTGGTTGACACATCTTATGAAAAAAATTACATAAAATAGG
This sequence comes from Rhineura floridana, assembly GCF_030035675.1. Classification (NCBI taxonomy): domain Eukaryota; kingdom Metazoa; phylum Chordata; class Lepidosauria; order Squamata; family Rhineuridae; genus Rhineura; species Rhineura floridana. Next base: position 70,839,578 of record NC_084488.1, on the reverse strand, counting down.
GGGAGATTTCAGAAGGAAAAAATTCCTGCCGATTGCAGTCGTGGCCGCAAAATCCATGCCGATTACAGTCGCGGCCCACCACAAGAGATCAGTGCTGCTCTGAAGGGATAGCAAACTAGCTAATTCAGTCAGGATCCGGTATCAGGTTCAATTTTGTCAGATATTCTCCCCCATCCCTACCAGAAACCCTGGAGAGTCACTGCCAGTCAGTGGAGACAATTCTCAGCTAGATAAACCATTGGTCAGACTTGCAAAAATGGCTTGCCTGGTGGGGAAGAGCTGCAACGCTAGCTTACTGGCAATGGCATCACTGACACTTCCCGAGATGGGGAAGGGCAAAGCAGTGGGAGGCTGGGTTGTATGAACACACTGGGGAGCCAATCAATGCTCGTGCCAGTGTAGCCACACAGCCCTGACCTCCTCACAACCTTGCCCTCCGCACTCCTAGTAGGTAGCAGCAGCAGCACTTCCAGGAAGCTAGTGTTGCAGCTCCGCCCCATCTGGTGAGCTGCTCCTACTGACTTGGTATAAGGCAGCTTCCTATATTCCTATGTGAAGTGTGTAAGTACTACTTCTCTCAACCATCTTCCAGTATTAAATTAGCAAGTCCCAAAGCGGAATGAGCAGCAGTACATATGGTTAATTTAAAATTTCAAGCCTTTCTATAAACCGCCTCATATCAGCCAGTTGAAGACCCTTGGGAATCCAGAGGAGAGAGATGAAGTCCTATAATATTTTTTAAAAAACGAAGAGGGCAATTTTAAGCCAAGACTATGCTAAGCAGTAATGTGCCCAAGGGAAATATAATAGAGGCAGTGTTGCTCACTCTCTTTATTAATGACTTAAGAAAAGGACACTCATATTCAGATTCAATGAGCACAATTTGCTTATTACCCACAACTTGTGAGGTTTACAAGGAAGTCCCCGTGGACCTTATAATCTCAAAAAGGAGGTAAAAATATGACTAGCAAAAGGTTTATATAAGCAAAAACTCAGAGAAATAGACAGAAGTTATAAACTACTCGAGCAAGTTGTTGGGACTCCTGCTCAGTGTATACTATAAATGATGATGGATGAAAACACTACCTGGACACAGTCTTGTATTTCTATGTAAATTATTTTAAGATTTACATCTATACATATAAATTAGGGAAATTGCAAATATTGTGCAAATCTGTGTTCTCTTTTTTGGTGATGCATTTGCTCCTTTTTAGTGGCTACTCTGCTGCAATCCTATGTGCACTTGCTTAGAAGTAAGAACAGTGTGGGACTTCTGAATAAACATGCATAGGATTGCACTGTGAGACATGTAGTTAAGTGGCATAGCAGAAACATTAGCAACTCTTTATTCTTTCTTGAAAAGATGCAAAGCAGTATGTGAATGCTGATATGCCATACATTAAGAGAACATTAGAACATTTCTTTAGGCACCCATTTTCTTGCTAATGTATGACCTCATATCACCCTGGCATTAGTTTTCATAGCCTTAGGAAACTCCATTGTATTCTAATATGGAATGAATGTATAATGCAGACAGTTGATGCCAGCAGCAATCTCAAAACTAAATAATTATGCCAAGCCTTCTACATTCATACGAATGTTTCATGTATTGGAATCCTGCATAAAAGCAGGCACAGTTAACCCAATTAAAATCAGTGGCTTAAGACAGTTGAATTTTATGCTGATTAGGGCCAAAACTTTGAACAAAATGATAAAGAATACCACCCTAATATCAAAATTAATAGTACCAAAGGAAATTATATTTTAAAAACATCAAAACTAGATATCCTATTTATTGGGCATTCATCCTGTTTTGTTTGTAGGAAGATAAGACAACATCAGCTATTTATTTGCAAAATGTGAGTGGGGGGGAGGAGGTTTGTTGCCCAAGACCTCCAAATCAACTTTAACGGCTCAACCTGGATTTGCCAGTTTGACAAAAATAGTGACAGTCTGGAAGCACTCTTAAATTGCAACTGAAACACTTTTAAAAAATCAAATAAAATCTAACTTGCAACACAATCATTAAACATTCCAGAAGAGGCAATGGAATGCTTATGATCCTTAGAGTGCAATACGATGAATGTCTACTTAGCAGTAAACCTCATTGAGTTCAATGAGACTTGCTTCTAGGTAAATGGGTATGGAATTGCTGTCTTAAGCTTTTCTCTGAGAACAGTTTGCTTTCTCACAGAAAATTAATGTGCCACATTTAAGTATGTTGTAATGTTTCTGTTTGTGCTGCATGTTGTATTTTTAATGTTTTGGTAGGTAGTTCTGTTCAGACCTATTTAATGGAGCGGATGGGGAAATGAAGATAGAGTGGTTTCTTGATGCTGCTGTGAATTTTCATTTGGAGCATAGTGGCTGAACTAGCTTCTTACATCTGAAACCAGGCAAATAGTTGCTCCAGTGTTAGGGAGAAGCGGCCTCCATTGAGATGGACCCCATGCCCATGGGGAACTAGTGCGCTGCTATATCCCAGAAAATCTCAGAAATCAACAGGCCCACCTTTCCTATTCCCATCATAATGTTTTTCCCCCATGCATCAACATACTTTGGCATTATGCATGTATATGGAGAAATTAACTCTAATTGACATTTACAAGTAAAAACATAGCTTGGCTTCTACAAGTGACTTGCACCTCTAATTAGTGGATTTTATCTTTTAAAACTTAAGCCATGCACTGTAAAGCAACTAACAAACACACTTGCACTGAATGATATGTTTTTGAGTGGTGAGAATTATACTTTGTTTAAAAGACTATAAAAACCTGTGACTTCAGCAACAAAAAAAACCCAATTATTATTAGTAAGGCCTTCAAAAACATTTCTATCATGCCACTTCTATAGCTCAAAGTGGTTTACAGGCAAATTTTAAAAATCTAACAAATTCATTAAAACATTTACAGGACAATCCTAAATATGTTTACTTGGAATTTTATTTTATTGTTTAAAATACATTTATATACCTTCAACTGCTGCTGGGGCAATCCCTTGTAGTACAAAGTATAATATCAAAATTTATTCCTCCTTTGGCATCCAATTCTAGCTTACGGCAGTTTATGATGATACAATCCTATTATATATCTATTTGGAAGTTAGTAATTATTACAATATAATTGCCTCAACATGCTTTATTGACCTACTTTACATCTTTCCTTTGAGTTCAAAGGGACTTACTCCCAGGAGGTTGAGCAATCCAAACAGCCTTTGTGCTGGGCTGGGGTGGTTGTGGTGGTGGATTGGGTGAAGGTGTCCTCCTGCCCAGTTGTGCTAGCCTCCAACAGCACAGATCTCTGGCACAGAGCTCCCCCTTCCATCCATTGAATGTGCAGGCAGAGGTGCTGCAGGCACGATCCCAAAATAGGGCTTTCTGAGGTTGGGAAGGGGTGGGTCTGAGCCGGCCTGGGAGCTATTCAATCCCAAGCCAGCCTGGCTGCCATAGCATGATGCAACTGGGCTCAACTGTTGCACCAGCTCCAGGCTAGTGCTGTGATCTGCCTGCCCCCCACCTTCTGCCTTGGCCACCATGCATGGCCTGACAGGATGCAGCAGTGGTCCCACTATTCTATAAAGCCCCATTGGGTGAGTGGGGAAGTTTAGGATTGCTCTTTAAGTGAGTATATGATTGTAGTTGAAATTATGCTCCAATTAGTATCCATGTGACAGCTGTTGATATCTCCTCAATTCACATTTTCCCATTTTTTTTAAAAATTGTACTACTGGCCACCATTACATCTGCTGGTAGAGAGTTCTATGGGTTAAAATGGTTGTGTGAAACAAAACAATATCATTTTGCTAATTCCAAAGGATGATCTACATTTTTCATATTTATTATATGAGAGGGTAACATGTTTGCTCCCCATTTAATTTATTCATATATACAAATCATGCCTATCCCCTCACATTAGCCTTTGCTCTTCTGTCACTTCCTTACTTGCATATATATTGCATGTGTGAATATATATTCTAAGTTACTATTATTATGGAACTGAAGAATCTGGGATCTTTGCAAGTAGCAGGAAAGTGACAAACTTTAGCATGACATTTCAATAATCAAGAAATAATACTCTTTTTTTAATCAGCATTGTCAATTATATTGCCAAGCAGATTAGGATATCCAAACTTTGGTTGAACATTGAGTCCCTTGGACCACCAGTGAAAATTATTTGGCTGAGCTAGTGTTTCTGCACTTATGCCATTTCTGCAGATAACTATGTCAGTTAAGTCATGTTTAAAAGAGGTCTTTTCACCTTCTTCAGGTGAGGCTGTCGATGTGCTAAACCGTTGCCTGACCGCGATAATGGACTGGATGAGAGCTAATAAACTGAAACTCAATCCAGACAAGACCGAGACACTGTTGGTGAACTCTTTCTCTGCCCAGATGGTGGATGTTCGACCTGTTCTAGATGGGGTTACACTCCCCTTGAAGGAACAGGTTCGTAGTTTGGGTGTCCTTTTTGACCCTTCCTTGTCACTGGAGGCTCAAGTGGCCTCGGTGGCACGGAATGCGTTTTACCATCTTCGCTTAGTCGCCCAACTACGCCCCTATCTGGACAGCGACGATTTCGCCTCAGTTGTTCACGCTCTGGTAACCTCTAGACTGGATTACTGTAATGCGCTCTACATAGGGCTGCCCTTGAAGACAGTTCAGAAACTACAGCTAGTGCAAAACACGGCAGCCAGGCTGTTGACAAGGACCAATCGGTCCACGCATATAACACCTGTCCTGGCCCGTTTGCACTGGCTCCCTATTTGTTTCCGAGCCAGATTCAAGGTGCTGGTTTTGACCTATAAAGCCTTACACGGTGTGGGACCGCAGTACCTTGTGGAACGCCTCTCCTGCTATGAACCTACCCGTCCACTTCGTTCAGTATCTAAGGCCCTCCTCCGGGTACCAACTCATCAAGATGCCTGGAGGATTACTACTAGATCTAGGGCCTTTTCTGTGGTAGCCCCCGAATTGTGGAACAGCTTACCAGAGGAAATACGCCTGGCGCCTACGGTATTTTCTTTTAGGCGCCAGGTTAAGACCTGGCTATACTCCCAGGCATTTTAATGTTTTAATGTTTAATGTTAATTGTTCATCTTAATGTTTTAAATTTTCCTGTTATTTGAATCGGATTTTATTGTGACATGGTATTTTAACTCTGTTTTGTACACTGCCCAGAGAGCTACTAGCTATGGGAGGTTTAAAAATGAAATGAAATAAAAAAATAAAAATAAATAAAAATTTATCCTATGTGTACTTATTTTTTCCAAAATGCAGTTCTAGACATTTTGGCAAGCACTGCAAGCCATGTCAGTGTTAAGCAGATAGAAAGTGGTTTTAATTCCTATTATTTTTAGAACATAAGATGTGCCCTGCTGGATCAGATCAAAGGCCTTCCAAGTCCAACATCCTGTTTCTCACAGGGGCCAAGCAAATGTATTTGGGAAGCCCACAAGTAAATAAATGGTGAAATAAATGGTGAAATAAATGGTGTTTACAGTTAAAAAAAAAGTATGGGATTGCAGCCTTACAGTGCCAGTCTATGCTCTCTTTACATGTTGCCAAGGAAAGGAAATGCATCGCCAAAAAAAGAAATAAAAGAGCCCACACATTTGTATAAGTTTCACATATGGTATTTTATATGTATTAGATACATATTTAGAAATAACTACTATAATTTAACTAGAAATATAATGCATCACACCATAGTGGAGAAAACTGACCAGGTGACCTGTGTGCCTGCTCAGTCTGCTAAGGGTTGATGGGCAGCTTCAAGGCCCCTCCTCTCCCTTCCTATGACTTTAAACTGGACTTGAATCAGCCAGACCCTCAAACAGAGGACTGCCGTCTGGTTAAAGTAGGACACTTGGCCAAGCCACTGTCTCTCATGCATACTTACTGAGAAACAAGTTGCATTACATTCAATGGACCTTACACCTTGGCAATTGTGTTTAGGACTGCAGTCCTAAAATGGTGGCTTTTATTACTGAATTTTGCTTTAACATTATTACCCACTGCAAGACCTTGCAGTGGGGCCTCCTACAAATCTTAATAGATTACTGGGGAATCATTTAAAGTTTAACTTTAGGGAAGCTCAAAGCTTTGGTATAGTTTCCATTGTAGCTTAGGTATAGTTTCCATTGTAGCTTACTATCCTAGATAACATGGCATTGCTAACAACGTACAGCTATGCAGAGTGGGAAAAGAACTCCCAACCACAGAGGGATGGCATCATGCTAGCCAGCAAGCCTGAAAAGAAAATAAATTTGCTGTGAATGCCTGTTGATGCTTTGCTCCCAGGAATTTACAAGATTTAGATTACAATATAATTGCCTCAACATGCTTTATTGACCTACTTTACAGCTTTCCTTAAGTGAGGCTAGAAGCAGGGTGATCTCTTTTGTATGTTTTAACATTCACTCATCTTGGCAAGCTCACAACAAGAAAGAAAAGCATGGAAGTCACATAGTGAACATATTTGTAAAAACCGTTTGATTTATTTTTCCAGGAGCAGAACACTGAAAAGCCTATTACAGTAACATGACAAAACTGGTGGGAAAGCTTTTATTTCTCTGCTTTGTTAAGTCTGGAAAATGCCAGTCATTTAAAGTGCTCAAAGTATTTGATTAGGAGAGTTTGGTTTAGAGCTACAATGTAGTCCCTATACTTTACAAAAGTTGTTTTTTAAAGTGTATATTTTGTGATGTATCCTGTATCTTCTGGCCTCTAGATTCGAATGAAACTTTACTTTGAAACTCACATTTCTTCACTTTTATCCTGGCCCATTTTGTTCTTCACAAAATATTGGCTCGCTATTGTGCAAAGTATAAAACAGAAGTGTCTTTCCCAGTCACCTCCACACTTGTTTGCCAACAAAAAGATCATCTTATCCCTTATATACCCAGTCGAACACTGTGCTCTGCAAGTGAGGGCCTCCTGCAGATACCTTATCAGGAGGCCCGGTCTGCAGTCTGCACAACACAGGAAGCAGACCTTTAGTGTTGTAGCACCAACACTTTAGAATGTTGTTGTTGTTGTTATGTGCCTTCAAGTCGATTATGACTTCTGGCGACCCTATAAATCGGCGACCTCCAATAGCTTCTGTCGTGAACCACCCTGTTCAGATCTTGTAAGTACAGGTCTGTGGCTTCCATTATGGAATCAATCTATCTCTTGCTTGGCCTTCCTCTTTTTCTACTCCCTTCCGTTTTCCCCAGCATTATTGTATTTTCTAGTGAATCATGTCTTCTCATTATGTATCCAGTATGATAACCTCAGTTTCATCATTTTAGCTTCTAGTGATAGTTCTGGTTTAATTTGTTCTAACACCCAATTATTTGTCTTTTTCACAGACAGGTAACATATCTGTCATCTTTTCAGCACTTACTGAAGACCTTCCTCTTTCAACAAGCCTTTTAAGTAGAGACCTTATACCAGTTGGTAGGTATATATAATGTTTTGTTTTAATGTGTTTTAAAGCCTTTTGTTTTTAAGATGTTTTAGGGTGTCTTTAGTGTTTTTCTTTGCCGCCCTGGGCTTCTGCTGGGAGTAACGGCAAGATATAAATTTAACAAATAACCAACCAACCAAATAAATGAATGCCTGATGCATTGAAATTGTCAAATCTTTCTATAAATAAATAGAAAAGAGAGAGCCAACATCTCTTTAACAAAATTATTTTCTCATATATAAAGGGTTGACATTCTTCCTGATTACTCTTATAGGATGTCCTGTACCAGACTTGCATGGTTGATTATGAATTACCCTCCTCCCAGTGGGTTAGATGTCAATTATTTGCAGTGATGTTATTTAACAGCCTTTTGATACGTTGCACAGATTATGCATGCCATGCCATGCCTGCTGCTATGGTCAGTGATGAGGACCAAAGATGAATCCTGAGATGCTGCTGTACTAAGTTCATATTGGCAGCTGCTTGCCAGAAATAATGGGCAGTGTGACATTCATCAGGACATCCACAAGAGAGTGCTCTTTCGCCTTACCCATCAGCAAGCAGGAACAAGCCTTATCTCTGAAACTGAGACTGGATTCTCTCCAAGGGAGCAATTGACCCTAGATGATAGTGTACTATCTGATCCAGTACCAGACTTTAATGAGCAGTCAGCATGATTTCCCTGCCTGATCTTGCTGCCACACTTCAGTTCGGTGCAGTGCAGAAGGTTGCCATTGCAACTGCCTGTCACAGTCATCTCAGCCCCTCCTCCTCGCAGATATGTTTACCTGCCAGCTGTGCTTATTATGAGAGCTAACCCAGCACTCATCTCTATTCCAAAGTGAGCAGCCACCATGTTAAATTCACCAAGACGCAATGCCTGACATCAAACTCATTGGGATTTTCTTCTGAGCAAACATGTAGGACTGTCCAAAGAGCCATCTAAAAACTTGCAAAGCAGCTTACAAAAAACAGCTGAAAACAGCCAATGCAAAACACTCTGATAATAAACAATGTATTTTCAATAACTTTACATTATAGTATGTCTGATATAAGAAAAAGAACTGCTATAAACAGGAGTGGTCAGTGGGGTGGGGTTATGCCACACCCCTGCCTTTCTGACAGCTGCCAGTTACTGGGACAGTGTTCTGTCAGTGCATCCACATAGCCCAGCCCTCCCCACCATCCTACTCCTGCCCTATCAGGAACTGGCAGCAATGTTGCTGTCAAGAGGGTAGTGGCACAGCACTGCTCCACTCCACCTGCTGCCCTTGATTGTGAAGACGTTTTCCTCTCTGTTCTCTCTTTAAAAAGGAAATCAGCCTTTCTTAAGTTCTCAAAAGGATAATCAGTTCAGTTTCAGGAGACAATCTTTGCATTAAATTCAGTTTTTTTTTTAAAAAAAGAGAAATGTGCTTTCTTTGAAAATACTTTGAAAAATTAAAACCCAATTTAAAATTTAAAATCTGGTGTATTTATGTATTATTTAATCTGATTTTATTTTAAGTGTCATTGATTTTTATCCAACTTGGTAGGAGTCCAAAGAGAATTCCATGTAGAATTTTCACCTCAGCAAGTGACAGCCACTCTGGGCCCCTGGCCGCCTGGGGAAGGGAGATCCAGCCACAACAGGGTGTACCCCTCTGCTCATGCTCAGCCCACCCATCCCCCTTCTAAGAGCTTGCTGCCACCAAATAAAGGGGGATTTGATTATAATGCTGCTCCTTATTAATCAGCCTAAAATAACAACAACAACAGTAAAACAATAATAAAAACCCTACTAGGTGTGATTTGCTTCCAGCATAAGTGGTGAAAATAAGGAGAGACCACACTAGGTTTATGAAACAGGAACTAACATTTACTAGAACACAAAGAAAAATAGGAGATATGAGGAAAGATATGCAATATAGGGGCCAAGAATGGATGGATGGTAGCTGTCACTAATGGTTTTAAGATTGCTGCTTTTATTCGTATTTATGTCAATTTGTCTGTTTTTATTGGTATTTTAATGAATATTTTAGATTGTCCTTTGTAAACTGCTTAAAGGTTTTTTTAATTGAATGAGTGGTATACATAGGGTTGCCATATTCCAGTTCCACAAATCCGGGCAGGTTAATTTGCATATTATGTAAAGTATTTGCATATTATGCAAATATCTGCATATTATTTGCATATTGTGCAAATATTTGCATATTAATGTTTGGATTGTCCAGTTGTTTTGTTTTTGTGCCTAGGAATTTCCACCAAAAGCTGGGGAAAGATGTGAGAAATCTTTTTTTTAAAAGCAACATTTTCAGCCTTAAATGTCTAGACTCTAGTTTCCAACACTATGGAATATTTATTGATTGATTAAGAGAATTTATATCTGCCCTTTTGCTGTTAAAAACAGAGCTCAGCACAGCTTACAAATATAATAAAAACAATAAAAATACACAATCAATATAAAAACATAATAAAAACACAAAATAGCAACAAACATAAAGTAAGTCAGGGCAGCAGTACGGTTAACCATATACAATATATTTCAAAGATGTGGTGGGTGGAGAAAAACAAGAAGCCAAAATGTTAGGAAAAGGAGTCTTTCACACCACATGCTCAGTTCTAAATACTGTTGCAGCAAGCTTTACAAGTTCCTCCTGTATTCCACTGGTGCAGGCACTCAGACATTCAAAGTATCTGTATGTTTCTTATGTTTTATAAAAGCAGAGCTTTGCTTAACTCAAAATTTCTTCTCCCTTTGATCAACCACATCTACACAGGTTCCACCTCCATACTCAAAATGAAACTGGGCCTGGAAGTGTGCAACAACCCCACACATACCTTGCTAATTAGATTACCAATGCCAGGATGTCTGTCTTATCGACTACTCTCCTGCTCCCCCCCCCGGGCATCATGAAAGACCCAGTCCTGGGCTCAGAAAGAAAATAAATATCTGGTCCTCTTCAAAGTATTGATAAGCCTCTTGTTTTAATTGACATAATAATTATAAATTCTTGCTCTTATCACTAATGGGAGTTAATTATCTTGCATATGCTGCTGTTGCTTCTATGGCTGTAACGGAGTGAGGTTAAAGATAAGTGAAATGCAAATAGGAAAAAAAACACAGAAGGCAGTAACACTTTCCTAAATGTAATACCATACCAACCACAACAAGATTCCTATGAGTAAGGCAGAAAACTAAGCATCTCACAACCAGTCAGGATTCCTAACCAAAAACCAAAAATAGGATAAATGAAGAAATATTTATATAAGCATGACTATCAAATATATTTATTATTTACACAAACTGTAAAGATATTTATAGTGCAATCCTAGGTTTATTTATTCAGAAGCAGGTCCCAGTGTATTCTGTGGGGCTTACTCAAACAGGGACAGAAATGCAACCTCAAGTGATAAGCAACTTCATTCACACAACCTAAAATTCCGAATCATGCCACTTTATGCTGTTTTGCAACTGTTTATACCTGTTTTTATGGTTATTGGATTTTAAATGGCTTTATTTCTTGTTGTGAGCTGCCTTGGTTTTCAACTCTACCTCACAGGGGTGTTGGAAAGACTCCATACACACACACTGCAGATGTATAAATACATACAGCCCATATAATAGTTTATTGTCAAACCAGTTGGTCATTGCAGAAAAATCAGTATTAGTTTTTAAAAAATCAGTATTACTTTCCTACAGAATAAAAACTGTAATACCTAAGTAAGCCCTGCCTACTTGCTTTAAAATAGGACTGGAGAAGGGGGCAGAAATAGTTAGAACACAAACACAATTCTGTTTTACATTCACTCCAAAGTCCCATTGATTTTGAGCACATTCATAACCATGTCTACTCAAAAGTAAGTCCTACTGAATTCAATGGGATTTACTCTGGGCATATGGGATTAGCATTGCTTTTACAAAAAGCAAGCATTGGGAAGGTTTTCAAAACACTGCCCAAGATCTGACTCCTGCACACAAGAGGAAAAAAAACTGAAATGTATATACTTACCCAATTTATGAGATTTTCAGATAAACGGGGGGGGGGACCACCATTTTGTTTTCTAGACACTGCCTCAGGTCAATGAAACTGAAACAATCCTGGCTTCTCTGATTGGCTGCAATGCTGAACGGGCGGGGTTAAAGCTAGAAAGTGCTGTAGTACTGTATACAGTACTGTTTAAAGAAATATTTAACAGTCGGGGGCGGCTGACGTTTTTATGCATATCTCGAGAACCGGATCACCTAGAAACTTAATTTTTTAAAAAAATTAAAGCTGAGAATCTGGGCCACCTAATAGGCTAGCCCGGCGCCGGGTGGCATGCATAGAATCCGGGTAAAACCCGGCTAACCGGGCAATATGGCAACCCTAGGTATACAAAATTTGAAAAATAATAAACCAACAAACAAACATCCCCCTCCCTCTTCCCCACTCCTGATGTGCAGGAGTATTCAGTACTCCATGTTTTTGGGGAGCAGGATTTGGGCAACATGTCCTTGGGCCCTCCCCACTATTTCCTTGCAGCTGTCATTATTGCCCATTTATTTGCTATCTCCCTCTCAGCCTGAAGCTCATTGCTACACAGAAGCAGCTGTGAACAACACCTGCACCTTCTTAGTCCTGCAACTTGGTGAACAAGCTATGACAATGAGGAAGAGAAGCAGCACAGGGTGGCCATGTGTTGTCCTTTAGAGGACCGTTCTCATTTGATAGGGCTGTCCAAGGACAGTCCTCTGTTTGAAGGAGTCCTTTACCTGAATGAATGTTCAGTCCAAGTCTGGTTTAAAGAACAATAAGAAGAGAAAGCAGAAGCCTCATAGTTGGCCATCAACAGCTAGCAACTAAAGAGCAGACTGAATAAGCAGCAGGTCACCTGGTCACAGTCTTGTTCCCCATTATAATGATAAGTAAATCTTTTTAAATTGTAATATTTATTTCCTTTGCAGATATACATATAAATTAGCACATGCAAATTTTATATGAATCTGTGCCCTCTTTCATCCTCTTTTTAGTAATGCATTTTTCTGTTTTAGTGAAGCACAAGTAGCCACCCTAAACAGCAGGATCATGATGCTCCTGGGACTAGCAGTGGGCTCTCTGCAGAGGCTGAATACAGACATCTGACACAACCCCTGAGAATTGTTACCAGTATTGTGATGCCATACATTTTCCCAGCCCATTCTTGGCTGCTCATGATATGTTGTAGGTGTAGGAGAAAGCACATCATAACATGGGTAACTAAGCATTGTGACATGTTAGTGGGGAAGAGGAAAAGAACTTGATGCTGGGATGCTATCTTCAGTGGCAGCCATGTGTCGTGTGCAACATGTAGTTCCACACTCAAAACATGCCTTTAGTCTAAAAGCTTGTGGCATACAATTGCTCTAATTAAAGTCTTGCCAGCTGATCAGATAAGCCATATTTAATCAGCTTACAGTGTATTTCCTCCTCTTCGGATGCACACCTTAACATGGTGAGGGGGTTTGAGTGTGTTGAAGAAACTGAGAGCAATGCCGTCAGGAGTCTAGACCAAGAGGCTAGACTCCTAGCAGGGGCACCCAAGGCGGAATGGTCAAAGCTGAAACACCAGACTAAGATGCATCCAAACTCAGAGGAAGGCAATGGTAAACCACCTCTGAATATCTCTTACCACGAAAACCCTATGAACAGAGTATCCAAAATGCAACACGAGATAGTGCTGGAAGATGAGACCCCCAGGTCAGAAGGCACTCACCGAGCTACTGGGGAAGAACAAAGGACAAGTATGAGTAGCGCTGTGACTAATGACGCAGCTGGGTCAAAGCCGAAAGGAAGCCAAGAGGCTGATGCGCACAGATGCAAAAGGAGAGTCCAGAGTTGTACGACGCACAAAATAGGAACATGGAATGTAAGAAGCATGAACCAGGGAAAGTTAGAAAGTTAGAAAACATTACAATACTTGGCGTGAGCGAACTAAAATGGACGGGAATGGGACATTTCCAATCAGGCAACTACAAAATATTTTATTCAGGAAATTAGAAATTAAGAAGAAATGGGGTTGCTTTAATTGCGAGAATTGATGTAGCAAGAGCAATTAGGAGCTACAACGCAAGGTCTGAGCAAGTGATATCTATGAGATTAAATGGGAAACCTATCAATATAACCATCATCCAAGTCTATGCTCCAACAGCAAATGCAGAAGAAGAGGAATTGGAGAGGTTTTATGCAGAAGTACAGGAAGAAATTGATCACACACCAAAAAAAGATGTGCTGATAATCATGGGGGATTGGAATACAAAAGCAGGGAACAGAGAAGAATTAGGAATTGTGGGGAAATGGGGCTTAGGAGACAGAAATGAAGCAGGAGAAAGACTTATTGAATTCTGTGAAGCCAATAATTTGTTTCTTGCGAATACATTTTTTGAACAACCGAAAAGACAACTGTACACATGGACATCACCAAATGGTCAATATAGGAATCAAATTGATTATATAATTGGTAGCAGAAGGTGGAGAAGTTCCATACTTTCTGCAAAAACAAGACCAGGAGCAGACTGCGGTACAGATCATGAACTGGTCGTATCGAAAATCAGAGTAAAGCTAAAGAAGACCAACAAAGCAATCATAACGCCAAAATACAATTTAAATAACATCCCAGAAGCATATAAAGATCAAACAAAGAACCGGTTTGAGGCTTTAAACTTAGTTGACAGAGAACCAGAAGAACTATGGAATGAAGTCAGAGACATTGTCAGAGAAGAATGTGAAAAGTCAATACCTCTAGTTAAAAAGAGAGAAAGACCTCAATGGATGACTGAAGAAACTCTTCAAATGGTTAAAGAGAGAAGGAAAGCAAAAGCAAAAGGAGATAGAAACACAGTCAGAACCCTAAATGCAACAATACAGCAACTAGTACGTAGGGAAAAAGAGAACTATTACAATAGTTACTGTATAGAAATAGAAGAGGACAACAAAAAGGGTAGAACAAGAGCCCTATTCCAAAAGATTAGAGAAATGAAAGGGAAATTTAAACGAAGAGTAGGGATGTTGAATAATCCACAGGGGAACACACTGACTGACCGAGATGAAATAAAAGGAAGATGGAAGCAATACACTGAAGACCTCTATAAAAGAGATGCCAGGATGACAGATTCATTCACGGAGGAACCATATGATGAAGAACCAGACATTTTAGAATGTGAGGTGAAAGCTGCTCTTAAAGTACTTGGAAGAAACAAATCACCAGGAATAGACGGCATACCAATAGAGTTGCTACAAGCTACTGAGACTGAATCTGTCCAAATTTTGACAAAAATCTGTCAAGAAATATGGAAAACTAAACAATGGCCCACAGACTGGAAGCATTCCATATACATCCCAATTCCAAAGAAAGGGGATCCCAGGGAATGCAGTAATTATCAAACTATTGCCTTAATATCCCACGCAAGTAAAGTAATGCTCAAGATTCTACAACAAAGGCTCTTGCCATATATGGAGCGAGAAATGCCAGACGTCCAAGCTGGATTTAGAAAGGGAAGAGGTACCAGAGATCATATCGCAAACATACGTTGGATAATGGAACGGACCAAGGAATTTCAGAAGAAAATCACTCTGTGCTTTATAGATCACAGCAAAGCCTTTGACTGTGTAGATCATGAAAAACTATGGAATGCTTTAAAAGAAATGGGGGTGCCACAGCATCTGATTGTCCTGATGCGCAACCTATACTCTGCACAAGAGGCTACTGTAAGGACAGAATATGGAGAAACCAATTGGTTCCCCATCGGAAAGGGTGTAAGACAGGGGTGTATTTATCACCCTATTTATTTAATCTATACGCAGAACATATCATACGGAAAGCAGGATTGGACCAAGAAGAAGGAGGTGTGAAAATTGGAGGGAGAAATATCAATCATTTAAGATATGCAGACGATACCATACTACTAGCAGAAACCAGTAATGATTTGAAACGAATGCTGATGAAAGTTAAAGAGGAAAGCCCAAAAGCAGGACTACAGCTGAACATCAAAAAGACTAAAGTAATGACAACAGAAGATTTATGCAACTTTACAGTTGACAATGAGGACACTGAACTTGTCAAGAACATAAGAACATAAGAAGAGCCTGCTGGATCAGGCCAGTGGCCCATCTAGTCCAGCATCCTGTTCTCACAGTGGCCAACCAGGTGCCTGGGGGAAGCCCGCAAGTAGGACCCGAGTGCAAGAACACTCTCCCCTCCTGAGGCTTCCGGCAACTGGTTTTCAGAAGCATGCTGCCTCTGACTAGGGTGGCACAGCACAGCCATCACGGCTAGTAGCCATTGATAGCCCTGTCCTCCATGAACTTGTCTAATCTTCTTTTAAAGCCGTCCAAGCTGGTGGCCATTACCGCATCTTGTGGGAGCAAATTCCATAGTTTAACTATGCGCTGAGTAAAGAAGTACTTCCTTTTGTCTGTCCTGAATCTTCCAACATTCAGCTTCTTTGAATGTCCACGAGTTCTAGTATTATGAGAGAGAGAGAAGAACTTTTCTCTATCCACTTTCTCAATGCCATGCGTAATTTTATACACTTCTATCATGTCTCCTCTGACCCGCCTTTTCTCTAAACTAAAAAGCCCCGAATGCTGCAACCTTTCCTCGTAAGGGAGTCGCTCCACCCCCTTGATCATTCTGGTTGCCCTCTTCTGAACCTTTTCCAACTCTATAATATCCTTTTTGAGATGAGGCGACCAGAACTGTACACAGTATTCCAAATGCGGCCGCACCATAGATTTATACAACGGCATTATGATATCGGCTGTTTTATTTTCAATACCTTTCCTAATTTTCGCTAGCATGGAATTTGCCTTTTTCACAGCTTTTTCACAGGATTATCAATATCTTGGCACAGTCCTTAACCAAAATGGAGACAATAGTCAAGAAATCAGAAGAAGGCTAGGATTGGGGAGGGCAGCTGTGAGAGAACTAGAAAAGGTCCTCAAATGTAAAGATGTATCACTGAACACCAAAGTCAGGATCATTCAGACCATGGTATTTCCGATCTCTATGTATGGATGTGAAAGTTGGACAGTGAAAAAAGCTGATAAGAGAAAAATCAACGAATTTGAAACTTGGTGTTGGAGAAGAGCTTTGCGTATACCATGGACTGCAAAAAAGACCAATAATTGGGTGTTAGAACAAATCAAACCAGAACTATCTCTAGAAGCTAAAATGATGAAACTGAGGTTATCATACTTTGGACACATAATGAGAAGATGTGATTCATTAGAAAAGATAATAATGCTGGGAAAAACAGAAGGAAATAGAAAAAGAGGAAGGCCAAACAAGAGATGGATTGATTCCATAAAGGAAGCCACAGACCTGAACTTACAAGATCTGAACAGGGTGGTTCATGACAGATGCTCTTGGAGGACACTGATTCATAGGGTCGCCATAAGTCGTAGTCGACTTGGAGGCACATAACAACAACAAACAGTGTATTTGTCTGTGAATAGATATGTATGGAAGTATTTTTTTAAAAGAAATGCTGATCTAAAGACAACAAGAATAGAAAATAACATGGATGCAATGATTATGTTTTTATCATTAAGCATAACTGCTAAACTTCATACATATTCACCTTCTTTCCTTATAAATAAAAATCCCATGTGCCTTGGCTTCAATCACTCTGCATAATGAATGAATTTTTCAAGAAGTTAAAAACCATTCTGTTAATTAGGTAAATGTTATAATGAAAGATAAGGAGGATCAGGTATGGGATTTTCTTCTTGATCTGATATTTAAACTTACTAACATTTTTCATGTGTGTATCAAATTATTTTTCTTTTTTAAGGGTTGGGGGCTCACTTTATAATAATAATAATAATAATGGACTGCCTTCAAGTCAATTCCAACTTATGACGACCCTATGAATAGGGATTTCATGGTAAGCGGTATTCAGAGGGGGTTTGCCATTGCCTTCCTCTGAGGCTGAGAGGCAGTGACTGGCCCAAGGTCACCCAGTGAGCTATTAGGGCAAAATATATCTTCATGTACTATCCATTTTTACTTTATGTAGGTGAACATAAAAATGGCAGAACTGAGAACATGGGTGGCTATAGGGATGCTTGAGGGTTTAATGTGGTCTTCATTTTTAAGTGAACAGATGTGATTCACATTTTCCAACTGAATATGTGGAGCAGAATACTGAATTCCATAATACAGTTCTCAGCTCAAAAAAATACCAAAATGCATATAAAATGTGTACATGATTATTTCAAGCTTAGCCACTGCTTTGTCCAAATGCTAGAACACTGTGGAAAGTCCAGGTTCATCAATTAATTATTTTACAAAGAATTTAAAGTATAGTTTCTACTATATAACGGCTTCAGTACTGGGATTCAAGTGCACTACAAAAATGTCGAAGCACCCATCGATTGGTGTGAAGCAACAGTATCATCAACACACGCCAGGAGTGAAAGTTATTAAAGGCTGGAATGTTTATCATATTTTTCAGAGAAAGACAACAGAACCTCAGAGGCAGACAGGGAAAGGAAAGAAATTTTATTCAGTTTGCATTTAAAGCCAAAGCCAAATTTGCACTTTCAAAAACAGTATGAGAACCAAAATACAGACATCCTACAAAATTCACACTTATCTGAATTTTGTGGTGCAGTTCTCCAACCAATGTTTACAAAAATGCATATAGTAGGCAGAAATGTTCATAAAAATGAACATATTGGTGAAAATAACATTCAAAACGCAGTATATTAGGAGACATTGCTTGCAACAAAGTGTATATTCGTCAAAACTACATAAAATGTGTTTATTAGGAGAAATTCATACTAAAAGCCTGGAGAATTTTCATGAGGATTTTCTTTTTTTTAAAAAATGCAACTTGCTGCTGAAATGTGGAAAATTTAAGATTGGAAAAATGAGAATCTGAGAGAACAGAAATTGGCAGATTCTTACATCCCTAAAGATACATAAATGTTGTCTTTGCATGACTAAATTAAGCACATGCTAAAGCAAGGATGGGGAACCTGCAGCTCTCCAGATGTTGGTCCACTATCATTCTGCCCACTAGCCATGCCAGCTGGTGCTGATGGGAGTTGAAGCCCACAAACTCTCCATCCCTGGGCACAACTTCAGCCACCTCATTTTGAGACTGAAGTCCCTAGAACGTAGTCACCTCTAAAGGCAGCAATGGTTATTACAGATCATAAAACTCCCAGTGTTAAACATCTGCAAAGTTATTCACATTGATCTTATGCTCTTCATAAAACATCACATCTTCCTTTCTTAAACTATTTATAGATTATTTACTGCTACATTTATTTTTGACCATCAACAGAAAGTGTGCCAGCATATTTTAGTTACCTTTAACACTGAATTTTACAATTTAAACTGTGCAGTGATAGCATGCCACCAATTTCAGTGTGCAAAAATTCTTTCTAAACTGTAACACTTTATGCTCAAATGGGGGGTTATATCTTTCCTTGTGTAAATAGCAACAAGTCTACCTATATTTAGAAAGCCACAGGGTTAAAAA
Organism: Rhineura floridana; assembly: GCF_030035675.1. Taxonomy (NCBI): domain Eukaryota; kingdom Metazoa; phylum Chordata; class Lepidosauria; order Squamata; family Rhineuridae; genus Rhineura; species Rhineura floridana. Next base: position 70,820,642 of record NC_084488.1, on the reverse strand, counting down.
GTAGGCTGGGCTAAATCCCTCCTGGTTGACATTCTAACATAGGAAGCTGCCTTATTCTGAGTCACACCAATGGTCCATCTAGCTCAGCACTGTCTATGTTGACTTGTAACAGCTCTCCAGGGTTTCAGGCAGGGTTCTCTCCCAGTCCTACCTGGAGATGCTGGGGGCTGAACCTGGGACCGTCTTCATGCAAAGCAAATGCTCCACCACTGAGCCATGGCCTTTCCCTACATTTCCATATGCAGGGAATTATTTTACTTGGATCATTTTAATGACAACAGCCACTGACGTTTATGTATCATATTTCTAAGAGTTCACCCTGCTCTAGCATTCTATTCTTCCACACCCAGGGTAGCTACGCTTGTTTATCATATAGATGCAACCTCTTCAGACATTCTGCTGCAGTGTCTGGTCATGTCATGTGACAAGGTTCATCAGACCCCTCCTCTACAGAATTCCAAGAAGTTTCATGAATATGAGCTCCTTTTCCATGTTCACTTTAAAAAGAACATTAGATGGGCCCTGCTGGATCAGGCTGAAGATCAATCTAGTCTTGTATCCTGTTTCTTATAGTGACCAACCAGGTGCCTTTGGAAAGACCACAATGAGGGAATAAAGATGAAAGTGAGGTTCTTCATTTGCCCCAGTGGGTGAGAGGGTGGTAAAGGTCAAACAAAACCTGAGAAGCTATAATCCATTTGGAAATATTTATTTTAAATACATCAGCAGAAGACCGGTGAATGCATTTCAGATAATAGCCCTCTTCTGTTGTGTTCCCCCCCCCCACGAAACTGGCATTCAGTAGCATACTGCCCTTGAACATAGAGGTTCCATTTATCCATCAGTAGTAGTCACTGATCGATCGATCTTCCATGAAACTATCTAATCTTCTTTAAAACCATTCAAAGAAAATTGTGGCCATCACCACATCTTGTGGTACCACTGAAACCGATCCTGTAATTATGCAACATGTGAAGAAATATTTTGTCTGTCCTGAATCTACTAGTAATCCATTTCATTGGATGACCCCTGGTTCCAGTATTATGAGAGAAGGAAAAAAACTTAACTCTATTGTCATGCATAATTTTATAGATCTCTATCACTACCCAGCCTTGGGGGTGAGGGGCAAAGGTGAAGTCCCTTAGTGTTGTTTACACATGGAGGGAGCTTAGGTAGCAAACTAAAAAGGAGAAAGCAATGTTTGCAGGAAACAGAGTTGAAGAAAGGAGGAGCCAGACAGAAATTAGGATAGGACTGTGTGCTGTTGGCAGGAAGGATGTGGGCACATGGGGAGGGCTTGGAAGGCTAGCCAAGGAGCTAATGCAGCATAGATATTAGAGATCTGCCAGATGTCCAACCACAAGGGCCAAAAAGTAAGGGGGGACAAACTTCTTGGATTGAACTAATAGTTCAAATAGTAAAAGTAGACAAATCCCCTGAATCTATAAGGAAAAGGAAATGTGACACTAAACAAATCAGAGTTCCTATAGGTTAGTTTACAGTACAATCCAAACCCAAGATTTGCCAGGATGAACAAGTTTAGAACAGGTGGATCTTGGGCTGTCCTTTCTGAGCTGAGGTTCAGACAGGCTTTGGCCAATATGACTCCCTCATCTCAGCTGGTGTAAGATATGCTAGTGTAAGGACCTCACACCAGCTCAGCTAGAGTTCCACAGTACTTAAGCCAGAGGAATTTACACCAAGGTAAGGCCCCCAAAAAGGGCATGGCAGGATGGGGCAAGGAGATACTTACACCTATTCCAAACCTAGTTCAGCCTGGTCATGTGACCTGGGACCCAACCTAAAATTTGGGCCATATTTACCTACCAGTTCAACCAGCCATAGCCCCTCCCAGAGGCTCCTGAGTTTGTAATAGGGGTAATTTATGCCAACCTAAATTATGCTGGCCTAAATTACACCTGCTTCCTATAGTTAGTACTGCTCTGCAGTCACTCTCCCTACATCAGATAGGGAGGTCCCTTTAGTACCACCCCCTATATATATGTATATATGGGTGGTGCTGTTGTGGTACTTAACACTACAGACTATATAGCAGAAGGTCAAAGACAACTAAAGGATGAAACAACATGTAGATTTCTTGACAAAGACATCACCACAGATCTCAATACTCGTATCATTACATCTATACAAAACCTTACAAGTAGGAAACTTCTTAAAGAGGAGACTGCTGATCTCCTTGTTAATCCAAATCCCACCCCTGGAAGGTTTTACATGCTGCCTAAAATCCACAAAGCCAACAATCCTGGTCGCCCAATTGTCTCAGGTAACAACACAGCTACTGAAAGGATTTCTCTGTACATTGACTTAAATTTACAAAACATGGTGCAAAACCTCCCATCATATATCAAAGACACCAAGGACTTCTTGCTTAAAATAGAGTCTTTAAACAAGCAGTATCAATTCCACAACAATACTATACTAGCTACTTTAGATGTCACATCTCTTTACACCAATATACCACATAATGATGGGATTCAGGCTTTAAATGAGTTCCTTAACACCAGAGATATGAACAATCCCCCAACAGAGGTTCTCACAACTTTAGCTACGCTAGTCCTGACTTGTAACAACTTTACATTCAATGGAGAACACTACCTGCAACTACAATGCACATCTATGGGGACTCGCATGGCTCCATCATATGCAAATCTCTTTATGGGTAAACTGGAACAGGAGATCCTCAAAAAGGCCATCAACAAACCACTTATATGGTGGCGATACATTGACGACATCTTTATGGTCTGGACGAATGGTAAAGAGAGTTTGGAACAATTTAAAAATTACATCAACTCTATCCATCCCTCTATTAAGTTTACATTTAATAGTACAAATGACAATCCACACATCCCTTTTCTGAATGTCCTTTTCACCATTGAAAACAACAAAATAGCCACTGATCTCTACAGCAAACCCATTGATGCCCACACCTATTTAAACTGGAAATCCTGCCATCCTAGGCATATAAAGAAGAACATTGTGTATAGCTTAGCTCTGAGAATCAAACTTATTTGCAACACTGAAGATAAATACCAGAGAAGGATCAGTGAACTTAAAGAACACCTTCTTCTAAGAGGATATTCTCCACATATTATCAATTGCAACATCCACCCCACCGAGCCTCCATTCTGTCCAGAGAAAACCTCCTCCATCATACTGAAGTGTCAAAGAACAGACAGCAACGGATTCCATTTGTGGTAGATTTCCATCCAGCATCTCCTAACTATCACCGAGCAATCAGGAAGAGCTACCCATTGCTGGCAAACTCTGAACATCTTACTAGAGCCATCAGCAGGCCTCCTGTTATAGCATTTCGCCAACCTCCTAATTTGCGCAGACTGTTGGTGAGAGCTGTGCTTAAGCCACCTATCACCAATCCAGGATCTTATCGTTGTCACTCCAAACGCTGTATCACCTGTGTGTACCTCAGGGAGACAGCCACTTTTACAAGCACTAGGACAGGCAGGATATATTACATCAAACAGAACATCATCTGCAGGTCCTGCAATATAGTTTACATCATCGAGTGCAAAAGACCAGGATGTCATATCCAATACGTAGAAAAGACCACAGCTGACCTACGCACGCGCTTCAGGAACCACAAGTCAGCAATTTTGACAAAAAAAGTGGAGCAACCAGTTGCAAAGCATTTTAACATCAAGGGTCACAGCCTGTTGGACTTTTCCATTACAGCGATAGGGATGCCAGCAGATCCAGCAGCATTGACCAAAAGGGAGAACTTTTGGATTTACTCTCTGGACACATTGGCCCCACATGGCCTGAACCTGGAGGACAGTACCACCACTACTTAGCTTCTGCAAATGAAGCCCCTCTGAGCATTCCATCCTCAAAGCTCTATAACTGCCACCTTGGTAACAGCATTTGTATGTTAGCAGCTGATGAAGGCAGAAGCTGAAACATTTTGTTAATACAATAAAAACCTCTGTTTGGTTAATCACAATTACGTTCATATATATATATATTGTATTTTATGTATTTTAATTGTATTTTATGTATGTTACTTTATTTTGATGTTTTTGTGATTTTACTGTTTACAATTTTATTATGTACGTGTTTGATTTTATTTTTGTAAGCCGCCGTGAGTGCCCTGTTATAGGGTAGAAGGGCGGGATATAAATATTTTAAATAAATAAATAAAATAAAATAATCAGCCAATTCTATGGCTGCAGGTTTCTAGTCCCCATTGTGATGCTGAGCAATTTGCACTTCTTTCAGCCACAATATTATATAATGTCCAGTATTGTGACTTTGGGGAATGGGATACAATCATACAGCAACATATAGAAAGCTTTGAGCCATAAAGGGATTATGAAAATATCAACACACATTATCTGTCTCAATTTTTTTCCTGCCTAAGAAAAATGCATGAAAGATTTCAAAGCAGACTCCAGGGAAGCATTACGGAAAGTAAAGCCATCAGAATCCTGAAATTATCATTCTGATCTTGATTCTAAGTGACCTGGGGGGAGCTTTAAAAGAAACACAGATGATCATTAGGTATTTAGACCTCGATTAGACAAGAACAAATTTAAATTTTCAGTGCTTTCAGGATGTTAGATAAACATTAGTTGTCATGCGTAAACTTTTTTCTAAATAAAAGGTTTATTGTTTCGTTAGCATCCACACACACATCTCCTTCTTCTGCTGTTGTGCTCCTTCTACTACACAGTTTTCCTTATTTGAAATTCCAGCTCAAGTCAGAGCTATGACCCTGCTCAGCATCTCAAGGTTTTGCCTCTAGCCATAATTATACTCACCTTGTGTTCTCTGCACTTTGCTGACCATCTGTAGCTATAAAAGTATCAAGGGTGGGGGAGAAATCAGCTGCGTTTTTAAGGGTCACCAAAACAGGTTACAAGTTTGTCCATCGACATTTCTCTCCTGGAAAAGTCAGGGCAGGAGGTCAAAAACATGGCTGACTAACAAAACAGAAAGCAGGAAAAAGGTTATGTGGATGGTAACATTGGCTGTTAATAATGCAACAGGGAAAGAAGCATTTTGTGGACATAAAATGGAAAGAAACCATACCAAGAAAAGTCAAAAGACAGGGTCATGCAAAAAGTAACTACATAATGTTCAGAGAGAAATGATTATTTTACAAAAGAGGCAGCCATACTAGTGAAATATTAAGCCAATATTCTGAAACTATGCATGTGCACATCCTAGTGGTGGTATGAAGAGAGCCAACCATTTTTTTAAATGAAAGACCAAGATGTCCATGGCACACTCCAAGATCCCTTGCTAGAAGCCTGGCAACGTATCAGGGTCAGGGTTACCCTGGGCCATGAATAGACTTGCAGGACATGTTCCATAGGGCCTTGATTAGATTACATCCAGAAAAGAGAGATGGCAGAGACAGCAAAGAGAAGGTGCTCAGGGTTAGGGTACACATAATGGAGCAAAATCATAGCAGGAAGACAGTCCCAAGAGGCAGGCTAAAGGCCAAAAAGAGAAGCCCAGAGGAGTTGGCTGGTTATAGGTGAAGCACAAGGCAAAGATAAAGAAGCTGGTGCAACACTAGAGTCAAGCTGCTTCCAAAGTAATACCGGGACAAAGCCAGAATATCCAAGAGACAGAGAGCAGCTTTGCACATTACAGCACAATTGGGGAGGGGCGCAAAATGGATGTGGATCCTGCTTCTACTTATAGCATTGCTTCTATATGCAAGGGAACTTGTGATGTGAGATGCTGTGTGTTTCTCCTGCACGAGTTTCTTTCCATGCTTTACATCAGGTGTGCAATAAGAAGAAGCGCAATCCACTTGTGGTTCCTTTCTCATGGCTTGCCTCATTCAAACTGATACAGGATCATAAACAATTGTTCATCACCTTACCAGCAGTCATGCTAGGGTGTGTGTATGTGTGTGTGTGCGTGTGTGTGTCTGCATGCGCCATATTACTTGGAATCAGTTGGCAGAAACATAGCTGGGATATGAGGGATGGATAGAAATATAGCCCAGAGACATTACTGTTGGACCTTTGGGAATTAGTGCCTCTACATAAGGATATAATTTGGTGCAGAATCATTGAATATACAAGGAGGCAGACACATAATAAGAGCAGAAGGTCCAAAAATGGGGGCAGAGTGACTGTCCTTTCCATCACCACCACCCAAAAAACGGGAACTTAATCAGGTAAAGCAACAACTCAGTCACCTTTCATTCTGCAATAAAATATATAACCCCCACCTCCCAAAATATCCACATGCCAAACTTAGTTGCAAGGAATGATGCCACCACTGAGGGTCTAGAGAGCAGGAGTGGCTAACCAGCAGGCCAAAGGCTGTATCCAGCCCTCCAAGAGGTTTTGTGCCCCACAAGACACCCCTTTTTGCTTAAAAAAATGTTTGACTTTTAAAAACTGAGTTCTTCCATTGGTACCCCACTGTGATGCCATGCCAAAATGTCTTTTGTGGCCCCTAAAGACACCTTTCCTAAATCTTTTTTTCTTTAAAAAAATGAATCATTTCATTATATATATATTTACTCTCATAGGTACTCCACTGTGATAACAAAAGGGTTTTTTTGTGGTTCTCCAAAATTTGTTCATTACTTTTTAAAATAATAATATGTTTTACTGATTCTGTGGTGCCACAAACTTCTTTAGACTCCCTTCCAAGTCCCCCCGAAATTTGTTCTTTTAAAAAAAAGATTTGCCACACCCACTTTTACACATTGGTCACATCCAATTTTCACTTCTACCACACCCACTCTTATACTTCGGCCTCTGGAACATTGACCTTGGATCAGTGCACCCTCAGCCTGAAAAAGGTTAGCCACCCCTGATCCAAAGGCTTCGTTTGTTTGGAGTAAATTCCCTTACATTTAAATGGTCATGCATGTGATGGTTATAGAAAATATTGATCTGTTATTTAATTTTTTTAAATAAAACTGGATCTGAAGTGAGATGGCTCCATCTCAGTCCTGCAGGTAAAATTATATGTGAAACATGCCGCAGTCCTAAGCTCATTCACTCTCTAGGGAGTAAGGCCCCAATCCTGTACCCACTTACTTGGAAGTGAGTCCCATTGAGTTACTTCTGAGCAGATATATATATATATATATATATATATAGGACTACACTGTTAGGACTAGACTGTAAAACATATTAAAAGCAAGGTAATGTTTATGATTTATCTGAAGGCATGCTGTGAATTGTAGTTTTGTAAGGGTAGTAAAGCCAGAATTCTGTTCGAGATACCTGAGCCCTCATAAAGTTACAGTTTCCACAGTTCCTTGTGTGAGGGGAGCTATGCAAATCAATGCAATATGATTTATCTCATCATAAATAACAAACAAGCAATAAAAAGTGCCAATATTGCCATGTTTCATTTATCACTTTTGTGTCTTCTATGCCCTTTAAAAAAAAAATCAGTTCTGTGAAACTGGAGACTTCACGCTACATGACCCAAATGTGTCAAGGCACAAAAGGGCTTCGCAAGCACACATCTGTGTAAACTAATTTGAGCCATTGTCCTAGGGAAGTGACAAAGGGAGGAGGATGAAGGACGAATGGGAGAGAAGTCTGGCTCGCATGGCAAGAATCCACAGGGCTCCACAGGAAGGGGCAGGCCAGGTCATGAACAGCCTTGGTTCCCATTCAAATTCTCCTCACTATTAGCATTAAGCTTCCATCTGGACGGCAGTAACATGGAACCAGCCGTTGCTAAACTTCCAGCAGCGTCAGGAGGGATTGAAGGCAAACTGACAAGATAACTGAGGGTTTTGCAACTAGTGATGCTGCTCCACTCTCCATCAGCCTGATCCCAAAATCATTCAAGGGAAAATTAACTTCTTCTCATCTGGCCACCAGAAAGAGAGACAGAGGAACACACACACACACAGAGAGAGAGAGAGAGAGATTCCTTGTGAGAAAATGACTATGCTGCTAATCAAACCAAATGACGATGGGTAGAGGTTGAGGGCTTTAACTGAAATAAATATTTATTAGAGTAGATTTCCCCTTTTTTCAAGGCAAAGGATGCACTGTGTGTGTTTAGCCAAATCTGTGAGACGGAAAAGAGACAAAACAAGAAAGATTCAACAGAAGGACAGAGTTCCCTGGTGACTCCTTTTTCCAGCCCAGAAATGCCAAAGGGTTGAAGTATCACAGCATTTACCTAGTAATTGTGTGTATTCTCCATGGGTGGCAGGAGCCAGGCCCTGAGCAAGGTCTGCATCAGACAACTGACAGATTGTCTCTGCAAGAGAAGCAAGTGATGGCCTTATCAGGGTTGCTCAGGCTCTGAACAAATTCCATCTCCAATTTTCTTCATAGTATACCTCCACCTACAGACATCCTTCTTGAATGTATGAGGGCTGGTTTCAGGGAACAAAAGAGCTTAATACAAAGGAGCCCAAGAGATGATGGGCTTCCCCCCCCCAAAAAAAAGTGAAACACTTGAATTGTATCAGCAACCAATCCTAATAGTCAGGAAAAATTGTGCTGGGCATAACCGAGAGCAAAAACATACAAATATGTTCCATGTTGTAATAGAAACAGCTATGTTAGTCTGTTGCTTCAAAGAAGATAAGCAGCCATGTGGCATCTTAAAGTCTAACTTACTGCAGTTATGAGTATTTCTGGGAAGAGCCTACTATGAACAAAAAGACTGGAGAAAGTGTTGGCACACACACACAAACACACACACAACATAACAGTCCCCATTACGATGGCTCCAGTGCTGCTGGCAATGGAATGACCTGGATTTCCTTCTTATGTATTTGGGTAGCAGATGGAAACTGAATGGTTGGGATTCCTCCAGTGTTGTCTGTGTAGATTTGTTTTCATACATTCATAGGTATTGTATTCATAATGTCACGCATCTGTTTCAAGTATCATTCAGTAGTCATCAGACTATGGATAATTATCTCACAGAAGTATTTATTATCCTGTGCTGACTGAATACCATCTACTGACAATTAAATATCAATAGGGTCAATTGATTGGATCATGTATTGTAACTTTGCTTTGATGATGTATTCTTTTATCTCTTAATCTCACCTTGTTAAACAGGTTTTGTCTCTACTGGGTTGCATGAGTGACTGTGTGTCCATGTCCAGCCACACAACATGTTATCTGGTAAATGTAATATTTCCTACAAAAGTTTGTGCTGCAGTAGTATGAAGATGGCTAAGCACCTTCTTCACTTCACATTACAATAAGGCTGCCTTACAGTGTCTCTGTGTATTTACGCATCTAGTGTTTGAGTGTGTGTATGTGCACCAACCACCTATTGAATTTTGAATCCATCAGAAACTAAATGGAACTTTTGTTATCATAATGAATACCTTGTTTCATAACATGAGCAATCTGAATGATCAGAGAAAGTTCTTCCTTTAGAAACAAAGGGATTTCTTTGTATCTACTAATGAGGAAGAGGGTATAACTAACATGATTAGGACAGTAAATTATTGAGTATCTGCTATTATAGGGTGCATTTTTAGGCAAGTTATGCATTGCTACTTCCTGATGGCCTTCATTTTCTGCAGTCTCTTATAGGCAAGCTCTTATAGGCAAGCCCCCCAACCAAGAAACTATTGGCCCTAAAGGCCATATGATAAGGTCAAAAAACCTCCACCCCACAGAAGGAAGCCACACAAGGCTACCTTATTGAGGTCCAGCAAAGCCACCCCAATCTAATAGTTGGGAGCAACCTACCCATATATAGATGATCTGTAAGCTTTCTATGCACAATGTTCAATACACAAATATATTGATATCCTTTGTCATTCCCTGTCTTCAGTTAAGGATATATAATTCAGTCAACCAATGTGTAAAACTATTTGTATTTCAAATATTTTGGTTTTGTTTGGTTTTAAATATTTAATTATATGTGACAGTAAAGTGAGGGTCAGCATTTTGTGTTACTTTGTAATATGTTTCCTTGATTTTCATATTGTTTTCTAGTTCTCCTAATGGACATACAAGGGCAGAAAGATATATTATATGCTGTGCATATATTACAGCAGGGATGGGAACCTGTGGCACTCCAGATGTTTTTGGACTACAATTTCTAACATCCCTGACCATTGACAATGCTGGCTGGGGCTGATGGAGCTGGAGGAACACAGGTTTCCCATCTCTGCATTACAGGTTATACGTTTTTCGACATGGAGATTACCTTCAGTGCTAGAAAACAACACAAAGTCTACTTTAAAGACATCAGATTCCTCCCCACTCAAATTCCCCAAGGGAATGACCTTTCATGGTCACTATTTCGTGGGATGAATTCAAGTGCATAACAGGACAAGTAAAATGGATTAAAATCTTCTGTTGCCCACAGAATAAATCCACATTAAAAAAAGAAAAGAAAGAAATTGCCTTTTTGCAATTACTTTTTGCAGTTAGGAAAGTGATGAAGAAATGAATTGAAAAATGTGGGATGAATAGGTGATTAATGGGAAGATGTGTAACCACCTTGCAAGCAAATCAGGATGAACTCAGAATGAATGCTGATTGCTGTTATAACCACCTTGTAAACAAATCAGAATGAATGTTCGGTAAAGACCAAACTAGGGATGGGGCTCATTACTTGTCTGTGCTCATTTAGTGTTTGCAGTTTTTGTCACACCAGTTCAGATCACTCTGAAATGCAGTTCGCATTAGAGGTACAGCTCAGCCTGTCGCAAAAATATTGTTAGTGATCTCAGCTCTGTTATCCAGCTTCAACCTGCTGAGCTTGTAATCACTGATCTCCTGTCCCAAATCTGTCTACTCAGAAGTAAGCTCCATTGAATTGATATTGTTTGACTATTTGAATTTTGTTTTGCAACAGTGAATTATGTAATCTTTTTCATGTTGTGAGCCACTTTGAGCATAGTTTACTATGGAAAAGTGGCATACAAATAAACCATGATGATGAAGATGAGCTCCTTCTGGGAGGAAGGGTGGGATATAAATTTAATAAATAAATAAATAATAAATTCAGCTGGTACCTGGGAAAGTGGTATATTTGATAAACAAATGATCAATAGCTTTAACAACAGAGCTATTTAAAGGCTTTACTGCACAGACAGATCAAAGTGGGAAAGGAAAGGTGGAGATTTTTAAAACTGAAGATTTTCTTTTTGGGGTGTTTATTATTACTGATCCCTGTGCCTTGGTAGAGGCTGAGCTATTCAAAGGCTTTACCACGCAGCCAGATAATAGTGGGGAGGCAGAGCACAGACCATTCAAATACACATTTAAGCACATTTGATCTGATGGGAACCACAACAGCAATGAGAGGGAGACAAGCAGAGTTGTGATTCTAAGCTCAAGAACAATGATGGGAATTTCTGTGTGAAAAGGATTTTTCAAAAAATCAGTACCCCAGCCTGATCATGAGCACTCACAGGGGAGCTGCCATTTTGTTTTGCTTGCAAACATGCAAGATCTATCCAAGCATGCTCTTTTGTTTGCTTTCAATGAACTTCATCACCATCCCTAGACCAGACAGAGGCTAGCCACTGCATAGGCTTTGTACAAGCAAATCAGGATGAATGCTGAATAAATAGGTGGCTTGGAGGAGCCCCCAGAAATATGGGATGCACCCTTCCTGCCATATAATCTATATGAAATTCCTTTCCTACCTACACCCCAAGCACTGGGAAAGAGGGATTTTTCTCCTTATCCAGTCCCTTGGTTGTACAGAACAAAGAAATACTATATGTAGTTTTTCCCTAGAAGATTCCACAGAGAAGAGTCTAGAACAACCTTCACCAACCTGGTACCCTCAGGCTGGCAAAGGCTGCTCTAGAGTAATGTCAAAATTCCATTGGAGTCCTGCTCCTGCATATCTTTTATCAGCAGCAGCTATAGCCACACCAAGGAGAAGGCCACTCAGATACCTCTTGGTAAGCTTCACTTCCGCCACCCTCTGGGCTAGTCAGAACAGCCATTGCTGAAACAGGCAACACACACAATAATCACATATCAGAAAAATGTGCCTTCACTTCTCTGCCCTGAAAACCCTCCTTGTTATAACCCTCCCTAACTTCCTGCTGTTTGTTTACTGATATTACTTGCACACAGATGGTGTGGACAATATTAACACGAAGATTTAGTCCTGGCAAGATGGTAATATGCTCAGGAGGTGGTTTCCCATTAAATTGGCTGGGTGAAAATGGGAGGATCTGATACAAAATTAGTTCACAGAATTAGTGGCATTAATCATTTGGTGCAGATGAACAATCAGTCTCGAAAATATGATAAAATGATGACTTCATTTTCAGATAATTTGTCTGAAATACTATTCAGGCTGCAACTTTTTGTATGGCATTGGAGGCAGTTCCTGAAGATTGCCTTAGTCTGGGAACTAGTTAGGTGGTATCATATTGGAGGCACTGTTTTACAGTGGTTCCAATCCCATCTCCAGGTTCGTTCTCAGAGAATAGCATTGGGTGACTGTCTTTTGACCCCGTGGCAGCTGTGCTATGTGGTGCCCCAGGGTACCATCTTGTCCCCCATGCTGTTTAACATCTAAATGAATCCTTTGGGAGCAGTCATCAGGAGCTTTGGGGCAAGGTGTCAGCAGTATGCTGATGATACCCAGCTCTATTTCTCCATAACATCTGAATCAGGAGAGGCTGTGCAAGCCCTGGACTGCTGCCTGGATTTGGTGGTGGGCTGGATGAGGGCCAATAAACTGAGTCTGAATCCTAGCAAGACGGAGGTGCTGTAGGTTGGTGGTTCCCGAGATCGGATAATTGGTCAGTTGCCTGCTTTGGACAGGGTCATACTCCCTCTGAAAGAGCAGGTCTGTAGCCTGGGGGTGATCTTGGATCCATCTTTGTCGCTAGAGGCCCAGGTGACCTCAGTGGCTAGGAGTGCCTTTTACCAGCTTCCGCTGGTGAGACAGCTGCGGCCGTTTCTGAACTGGGATAGCCTGACCACTGTTGTCCATGCACTGTTAACCTCCAGGCTGGATTACTGTAATGCGCTCTATGTGGGGCTGCCCTTGAGGTTGGTCCAGAAGCTGCAGCTGGTGCAAAGTGCGGTGGCGAGACTGCTCACTGGAGTAGGGTATCGCCAACATGTCACCCCGCTACTGAAAGAATTGCACTGGCTGCCCATTTGCTACTGGGCCAAGTTCAAGGTTCTAGTCTTGGTGTACAAAGCCCTATACAGCTCAGGACCAAGATACCTGAAAGACCGTCTTATCCCTTACATACCCAGACAATCACTGCGCTCTGCAGGTGAGGGCCTCCTGCAGATCCCATCTTATCAGGAGGTTCGTTCTGCACAATATAGGAAATGGACTTTTGTGTGGCAGCACCTACCCTGTGGAATTTCCTCCCTTTGAATATTAGGCAGGCGCCATCTCTGCTATCTTTTCGGCGCCTTTTGAAGACTTTTCTTTTTCAACAAGCCTTTTAAGTCAAGAGCTATCCCAGTCTGTGTCTGTGTCAGAATTGCTTAATATGTTTTTTAATAATGTTCTTAACCCTTTGTAAAAAGTTTTTAAAATGTTTTTAACGCTGTTTTGTCTTAATGTATTTTAAGATTTGTTTTTATGATGTTTTAAAGTGCTTTTAGTGCCTTGTTTGCCGCCCTGGGCTCCTGCTGGGAGGAAGGACAGGATACAAATAAAATAAATAAATAAATAAATAAATAATCTGTACTAATAGCAGACTCAGGCTTTGAATAATGGCTGCTATGCAGCCAAAACAGGGCTACTGAGAAAGAAAAGGCAGGTAGCAGCATGCTCAGGAAACTGCAGAAGTAGAGAAATCTTTAGAAGTGGGGAGGGGGAAAACCCAGAATGGCCCAGTGAGAACTGAGCATGCTCAGTGGCCTCAGAATGTTGAATATCGGGGGGGGACAACAGTGAATGGAATGGAGTATTTGAAAAAAGGCATCGCTGGTTGGCACACTGAACAGGAGCACCCCACACACTGCAACATTTTGGTCACACCCACACCATACATTTAAAACACTATTATAACATTTTAACAATAATGAGTCCCCCAAAAGAATCCTGGGAACTGCAGTTTGTTAAGGGTGCTTGGAATTGCAGCTTTGTGAGGGGAAAACTACAGTTCCCAGGATTCTGTCGGGGAAGGCTATGACTGTGAAAGTAGAGTAAGATGTGACGTTTGTTCCAGGTCCCACTTGCTATAAGCCTTGTGGCAAAGGCTTTTTAAGGTGATGTGTAATTAATTACGATACCTTATTTAAAAACATCAGAAAAGATTTAACCTCGGATCTAGCTACTTCTCTGACTTTAATAGAGCTAGCCAGGCTGTTCTGACATCTGGCTCTTAATCAAGGTCATGCCGCATATGTGCATAGTGACCACCTTCTTTCAAAGCTAATAAGACATCATAGAAGGGCAATAATGCAGCACATGAAAATGCAGCACTGTGCCACTATCTGCTTTATACAGCCATTTGTTATAGTCAACCCATGAGGTATACCTCGGCAAAAGCCTATTTTGGCAGGTGCAACAGTATTTTAACAGCTAGAGAAAGTGATGAAAGAGCAGACATTAGCTTTTAATTTAAAGTTTATGACACAGAAAAATTTAATTGCAGTTAAATGGTCTATTAACATTTATCACCATAATTGTTCTGCAACCCCTGACCCTGAAAGACAGTGTCATGATAGTAAGATTCTTGGATGAAACAAATAACTGGGAAATGGGAGAGGAGACATCACATGTTTTGTTTTTTAAAAAGTCAGTTCCTTAGCTTTTGTCATGCCAGAATCTGGTAGACTGCACCTTTCTCCCCTGAAGTGGTACATGAACATATGAAGCCCATCAAGGCCAAAAGGTTATGCACTAGGAAAGGCGTCTTTGGATGCTTTGTGGTAAAAGAAGAATGTCCAGGGATAATCTGGAGCTGCTACTAACCCATTTCTTCCTGACTGCAAGAAGAAAAGCAGGACTACTTTATCAGATGCCTGGAAAAAATCCAACAGGCTCCAGGTCATCTTTGGACCAGCTACAGAAACACTATACCTTGGTCAGTGCTTAGGACGGCCATGAACACATCACAAAATAGCATATAAAAAAGGACAGAGATTTGCATAAAAATGGAATATACAGAGATCAAATTTTATAAAAAAAATTACTAGGTAATTTATTTAAATTTCACTGAAGGCAAAGCAAATTAATTTCCCATACAAATCCCCCCAAACAAAATAAATCCCTCAGTTATCTTGCACCTTGCACTCCACCAGCAGATCAACTGAAATCAGTCATCCCTCTTCAATTAATTTCCAACCCAGAACTCTGCTCCAAAATCAAGTCTCCTTTAATAAATTGACACTATTCCTCATTAACCCACAAATATATTATATTCAATTGATTAATTTTTCAAAAAAGAAAAACTGCCACCTACTAGGCAGCTGGCAACAGGAGACAAAAAGATATTTCCAAACAGTGCTGGATATACCAGGTTGTCCGCTCTGAAAGATAACTCCTAGCCATGCTAACAGTGTTGACCAATATGGTGGCATTAATCACTTAGAATACCTTAGCCCTTAAACACTTCACATTCACAATGTTTTGTGAATGCCAAAAGTATGTGGTTCATGGCCTTACAGCTATCAATCACCAAAGAAGCTCTAATATTTTCAAACCCTGCATGACCATAAGTGGAAAAAAAGGAAAATACTGCATCTGTTCAACAAATACCATCCCCAGAGAATAAATACAGCTTTGTGAAAAGCCTGGGTAAACAGGCTTGAACATCATATTTTTCTGTTTATTAAGTAGTATTGTAGCTCCCCAAACCTTTCAAGTGATCCTAGATAATTGTTATGGCTTAGCTGTCAAACATCATGTTACATTTTTGTCACTGCTAACATTGGGAAACAGGCATGTTGATTCAAGCAAATATCTCTGAAATGGAATCTAGAGGTTTACTTAGCATAATTTAAAATCAGAATCAGTTATGAATAACACTACCACAATCTTAAGCATGCAAGCTGGTCATGATTTCTCCTCTTTTGTTCAATATGATGAGTATGAAATTAATTATAGGTCAACAGCTAACTCTCTAACCCTAAGCCTTTGGGTTAGCACTTGAGCAACTAGAGTCTGTGCTACCAGACATTAGTTGCTCAAGTACTTAAACAGGCAAAAACAAAATACTGTTTCTAGTGGGGGACAACATTTTCTCAAATTTCAAATCACAGGAGAGGTTGTTGGCCTTGTCTTTAAATTAGACTCTTGTGTGCCAAATCCTGTCAGAAGCATCCCAAACCCTGAGATTTCAGGGGCAGGCCCTAGTGATGTCATGGGGCAGGCCCTAGTGATGCCATTAAGCATCAACCACAGTTGCTTGGTGGACACCGTTCAAACAAAATAAAAATTCTCTGATGGGAAATTAAGATAGAAATCTTAGCTAAAACAGGGTGTTCCCAGGTCCAGCTGAAGTGACAGGATCATTCCTTCTCACCTGCTTAGGTAGCCTGGGTAGGGAACATTTAATCTAGCCAACTTGCTTCTGGCAAAAAGGGTTTAAGTGCCCTCAGGCCAGGCCAGTCACCAGAAGGCCAATGTAGGAAGAAAGGAGCCTAGTGTTGTGGAGATGTTAGATGGGAGCACTCAGGAATAAATGTGGATGCCCTGAAGGCTGCAATTCTAAACACCACCCCAAGGAAGAAAGGCACACTTAAAATGTAGAGGAAATAATAATGTACAACCACAGCGTGAATCAGATAATTATCAAGACATTGCATGAAGAAATATATATATATAAGCATGACTATCATGTTTATTGGTTACAAAACCCATAAATGTATTTATATTGCAATCCTATGCATGTTTACTCAGAAGCAAATCTCTTTTTTTTTTACAATAATTTTTATTCAAATTTTCATAAAACATACAAAACAAAATCATAAAACATTCAAAGACAAAAAACAAAACAAAACAAAAATGATTAAACAAAAAAATAAAATGTTGACTTCCCATTTGTCGCAGATCAAATCAGTTGTAGGTCTACAATATATAACAATCCTGTCTCTTAAATTATATTATAAAATCACTTTCCTCCAGTAGTTATCTTAATTAATCATCAAATCTCATAAACATTACTTTATTCTTTCCACAAAAAGTCAAAGAGAGGTTTCAATTCTTTAAGAAATATATCTATCAATTTTTCTCCAAATAAACATGTCGATTAATCCATCTCGTTAATAATAATAATAATCTTATTGTCATAACCATAGTCCAAATAAACATATCGATTAATCCATCTCATCAAAATCTGTTAGGTCCAATAATTTCAATAGCCATTATTCCATTATCCCTATTAATTCCATCTTCCATCTTCAATAGTCCTGTTAAGTCCAGTAATTTCAGTGTCCAATCTTCCATTATCAGTATTCCATAATAATCTTGCTGTCATAGCCATAGTCATATAATAAGAGTCTGATGGGAATTTCCTCTATCCCAAATATTTTCTTGCCATCAATTCTGAATAAGTTGCTGAAATATTGTTGTAAAGTCATATCTGTGTTCTTCTTTTTTACAAAATGCACTGGCTCATCTCTTGAGAGTTTTTCCATTGTCACATGGCTGCAGTTAATTCCATAGATTTTCTCTATATCAAGCTCCATCATGTCATTCCAGTCCAGAAGATTATCCAAGCCATTGATAACTTTATCTCTAATATCTTCATTAATTTCTTCAGAGATAACGTTAAATTCCAAACAGTAGATTTTATTTCTAATATCCATAAACTCCAGATCTTTTTCCAATTCCACATTTGTTCCAATCTCCAGGGCTTGTATCTTCCCTTTATTTTTTCTTTTCTCATCTCTCATCTCATTCTCCTCTCTCACAGGATCCCCTATTTCTTTAAGCTCCTGCGTCATTTTGCTCAGTTCAATTTTCAGCTCCTTACTGCCCTGTCGCAGGGTTTGTTTCGTTATCTCAATCTGATCCATTATTTTCTGAAACATAATTACTTCCAGATTCTCAGCCACTTTCTTGATTGCCATTTTTAAAACCACGAAAACAAAACAAAACAAAAATAAAGAAGAACCACTTCTTATTTTAGCAACAATTGGGTTAATATTCCAGGCTTGATGACATCACAGTATAAACAGAGCAGCCTGCCTTATCTCTCTATGTTCAAGAACACAAAACAAATTTAGTTCCCAGCATCAAAACAGTTAGTGGCGTCGTGAAGAAGCAGATTCGTCAAAATAAAATAGACCAAAAAGAGAATAGTCCCAGACAATATAATGTTCCTCGGAATAGAAATCCGTCTTCTGTTTATATCTTTAGAATGCACTTCCAGGACAGCTTTTTGCAATAGAAACAGAGATAAGCTGTTAATTTCGTTAATAACAGAGAAGAGTTATAGCTCACCCAGAAGTTCTTTAAAGCTGATTCATTTGACAAATCTCTTTTTGCTGCAACAATTTAGACCAAGTAAAAAAAATAATAGAAAGAAGGGTGCTTGCCTGTTAGTCCGTTTTCTCAGAAGCAAATCTCAATGTATTCAGCAGGGCTTGCTGAAACAGGGAAGGATGCACAGGACTTCAACCTCAAGTGCTAAGGAACTTCACTCACCCAACCTAAAATTCAGAATCATTCTACTTTAAGCTGTTTTGCAACTGTTTTATACTTATTTTTATGGTTATTGGATTTTAAATGGATTTGTTTCTTGTAAGCTGCCTTTTTTATTCAAAGTATAGTAAATTCCTAAAGAAGAATTCTCTCATGAAATACTGTGATAAGCAATAACAAAAACCCTAAGGTTTTCATTATTGATAGTCATCCCACATTTTTAAACTAATATTGCATAATTGTCCAGTATTACCTGCCTCTTATATCAATCACATATAAGACTGAATGCAACAGGTTTGAAAGAAACAGAATAATAAGCCAGGAACTGAAAAGACAATGACCAGCAAATGGCAATCTCCCTGGTAGATATATTGAGAGCTCATTCTTTCCCCCAAACATACGTCGAGTATAAATGAACTAAATGGTTGAAACAGATTCACAAATTCACAACTTTGGATCCTAGAAAAGTACATACTGACATTTAGGCCTTTTTTTTTTGGTCCATCACAAAAAACAACAACAACAACAAAAACCAAACAAATTACTAATTCTCCTTGTGCAGCGTACAGCATATCAGTGGGACTCTCAAGTTTACCCTGTAGAAGGACAGGACAAAGCACAGGCTACTCCAAAACAAGTAGTGAGAAAGAAACAAAAGATAGAAGAGAGTATGAATGGGAAGGACACTCGAGTGGTTGTGACCTGCAAGGTGTGTGCCATGTTTGTTTTCTTGCCTGAGAACAAGATGGCGTACACGTGCAACAAGTACAAGATCGTGGCACTGTTGGAAGAAAAGTTGAGAGGCCTGGAATGGCGAGTGGCCACACTGAGGACTATAAGGGAAGATGAAGAGTTCTTAGATAGAACACTGGAACAACAGCAGCAAAGAGAACTGGAGGTGGAGGAGCAACAGCATGTGGTAGCAGAAGAGGAGACTGCTTTGGAGAGGAACAATGAAGTGGAGGAAACTCTGTGGGAAAGGGTGATAGGAGCAGAAGAGCTAGAAGACACCCTTCACAAGTGGAACTATGGAACCGCTTTCAACCACTCAAGGATGATCCTGGAGGACAACCTGTGGTGGAAGAATTACAGGAGACCCCGCACGACAACGAGCAAGAGGCTGAAGTTGAATCAAGCAGGGACAATGAAACCACTCCCCACAACAAGATGAGAAGAGTATTAGTAGTGGGAGACTCCCTACTGCGTGGGATCGAAACCCAAGTATGCCGAGAAGATCAGTGGACTCGCCAGGTATGCTGTCTACCAGGAGGACAGATGAGAGATGTGACGGAAAGGTTGCCATCACTCATCAAGCCCAATGACAGGTATCCCTTTCTCCTCATCCATGTGGGATCAAATGATACTGCCAAACAGAGTTATGAAGAAATCACATCAGACTTTGAAGCTCTGGAAAGGAAACTCAAGGACTTTGGGGCCCAGATAGTTTTTTCATCCATCCTTCCACTACTTAGAAGAGGAGTAGAAAGGGAAAGAAAAATACTCCATATGAGTGAATGGCTACAAAGGTGGTGCAGATGTGAGAGATTTGGATTCTGGGACCATGGGCTATGGTTCCTGGAAGATGGACTGCTGGCAAGTGATGGGTTGCATCTCACAAGGACTGGGAAGAATATGTTTGGCCACAGCATGGAGAAGTTCATCAGGAGGGCTTTAAACTGAATCCTAAAGGGGAGGGAGACATAAACTTGGTAGTAACAACTGATGAAGGCTTATGCACAGTAGCGGGACCAGAGAGATCGGCTCTAATAGGGCCCAGTAACAGCCCTCAGAAAAATGTAGTAAGGAAGCCAAGCCATAAATCACATGGTCTTTGATGTCTGTATATTAATGCGCAGAGCATGGGAAACAAGCAGGACGAATGTGAACTCTTAATACAGGAGGGTAATTATGACTTGATAGGTATAACTGAAACTTGGTGGGATGACTCCCATGACTGGAATATAGCAATGGAAGGATACAACTTGTTCAAAAAGAACAGAAGGAATAAAAAGGGAGGTGGAGTTGCGCTATATGTTAAAAATATACATCCCTACACAGAAATACAGGAAGATGAGCTTGGTAGCTCCACTAAGAGTATCCGGATTAAAATTAATGGGGCAAGTAATAAAAGGAATGTGGTGCTTGGAGTCTACTACCAACCACCCAATCAAGGAGATGGGAATGTAACTTTTGAAAAGCAAATTGCCAATGTTTCGAGGAGGCATGATGTAGTAGTAATGGGGGATTTCAATTATCCCGATATCTGTTGGGAGACAAATTCTGCCAAACACGGCCCCTCCAAGAAATTTCTGACTTGTGTTGGAGGAAAGTGGAGGAAGCAACCAGAGGATCAGCTATCCTAGACTTGATTCTAACCAATAGAGATGATTTGGTGGATGAAGTGGCCGTTACAGGAATTCTGGGGGAAAGTGACCACACCATACTTGAATTCTTGATTTTAACAGAAGCGAAAGCTGAGAGTAGCCATACATGCACCCTGAACTTCAGGAAAGCTGATTTGAATAAATTCAGAACAATTGTAAGTACGGTTCCATGGCAAGCCACCCTAATGAGAAAAGGAGTCCAAGATGGGTGGGAGTTTCTAAAAAAGGAAATTCTAGAACTGCAATGGCAAGCAATTCCAACAAGGAAAAAAGGGGGGAAACAACAGAAGAAGCCTATGTGGCTTCACAAAAAGTTTAGAGATGACCTGAAAACAAAAAAGGACACATACAGGAAGTGGAAAGAAGTCCAGGCCACAAAGGAAGAGTACAGGCAAGTAACACGGAATTGCCGGGATGGTGTCAGGAAGGCTAAAGCTGAGAATGAGCTGAGGCTAGCAAGGGATGCTAAAAGCAACAAAAAAGCTTTCTTCAGGTATGTCCATAGTAAAAGACAGAGAAAAGAAATGGTGGCACAGCTACTCAATGAGGATGGCAAAATTATAACAGATGACAAAGAAAAGGCAGAAGTGCTCAATTCCTACTTTGGCTCAGTCTTCTCCCAAAAAAGGGTCTATGACCCTCCCGGAAAACATGAAGTAGAAGGGGCAGGATTGAAGCTTGAGACTGATAGACAAATGGTCAAGGAATACCTAATCACTTTGAATGAGTTCAAATCTCCAGGGCCTGATAAACTGCATCCTAGAGTATTGAAGGGCTGAAGAACTCTCAGAACCGCTCTCTATTATCTTTGCGAAATCATGGAGGACTGGTGAAGTACCAGATGACTGGAGGAGAGCTAATGTTGTCCCTATCTTCAAAAAGGGCAAGAAGGAGGAACAGGGGAACTACAGACCAGTCAGCCTAACATCAATCCCTGGAAAAATTCTGGAGCAGATTATAAAGCAGTCAGTCTGTAAGCACCTTGAAAGCAATGCAGTGATTACTAGGAGCCAACATGGATTTATGAAGAACGAATCCTGCCAAACTAATCTCATCTCATTTTTTGATTGGGTAACCTTCCTTATAGACTGTGGGAATGCTGTGGACATAATATATCTCGACTTCAGCAAAGCTTTTGACAAAGTGCCCCATGATATTCTGATTAGCAAGCTAGCTAAATGTGGGCTGGATGAAACAACTATCATATGGATCCACAGTTGGCTCCAGAATCGTACTCAAAGAGTGCTTATCAATGGTTCCTTCTCAAACTGGGCAGAAGTAACGAGTGGGCAGAGCTTGGAAGTAACTAGTTACAAGTAACGAATTACTTGTAATTCATTACTTTTTTGAGTAACGAGTGGGTAATTCCTTTACATTTTGATTGTAATAGAACTAGGAGTAATTTTACTACTTTTGTAGAGTAATTGTAACATTTCCAGAATTACTTTTGGGCATTACTTGGGGGGAGCAGGGGAAGTCTTCTGCTCCTCTGATTTGTGGATGAAAATCATGTGCCTCAAACTGGGCTTCTGTGCAGTGTCGCTCTTTCCTTGTGCTCTGTGGATGGGTAGGAGGTGACGAGGGAGGAGGCGGAGAGTGAGACGGGGCGGAGTGGAGAAAACAATTATTTAAAAAAACAGATAGTGGTGGTGAAGAATGGAGTGGAGGGAAAAAGGATCCGGAGGTCAAGAACATGGATAAAGGAGGAGAAGGAGGCAGCAGCAGAATGGAGATAAAGAACTGTGGAGGTGAAAGATGACAACGTGTGTGTGTGTGAGTGTGTGTGTGTGAGAGAGAGAGAGAGAGAATACTGTGTTTGCACATGGCACACAAAGTGGCCTCCACTACCCTCTCTGGCTACTGTGCTGCATTTGCAGTATTTTAACTTTTTTGCATCTCAGGGGAAAATGTTTGCTTGAGTGAATGTACCTTAGTTGGTGGCAGGACAGGGTCTGGGAGGTGGTTAAGAGACAGAGATTATGCTGGCTGGGTGAGTGGGGGGGTTGCACTTTGTTTGACATGCAAAGATCTGAGTACTGACCTCAGCCTCCCTCCCCACCACCCTTACCAGCGGAGCATTGCTATCTTATGAATACAAATAATTATTCTACTACCTCTGTATGTGTTTGTTTATTGTTAATATTGTTTTAGGCTACTTAGATGTGCAGCAGCCAAGGCCAGCACCTTGTAGGCATTTTTTAAAAAGTAACTGAAATGTAATTGTAGTGATTACTTTCAAGGAAAAGTAATCAGTTACTTTCAGAGCAATTGTAATTGTAATTGTAATTACTACTTTTTGGGGCCATGTAACTGTAACTGTAATTTATTACTTTTTAAAAGTAATCTTCCAAGCTCTGCGAGTGGGGTACCACAGGGCTCAGTCCTGAGCCCAGTGCTCTCTAACATTTTTATTAACGACTTGGATGAAGAGGTACAGAGCATGCTTATCAAATTTGCAGATGATACAAAGTTGGGGGCATAGCTAATACCGTGGAAGACAGAAACAAAATTCAAAAGGACCTTGATAGGCTGGAGCATTGGGCTGAAAACAACCGAATTAAATTCAACAGGGATGAATGCAAAGTTCTACACTTAGGAAAAAGAAACCAAATGTACAGTTATAAGATGGGGGATACTTGGCTCAGCAGTACGACATGTGAGAAAGATCTTGGAATTGTCGTTGATCACAAGCTGAATATGAGCCAACAGTATGATGTGGCTGCAAAAAAGGGAAATGCTATATTAGGCTGCATTAACAGAAATATAGTTTCCAAATCGTGTGAAGTACTAGTTCCCCTCTATTCAGCACTGGTTAGGCCTCATCTTAAATACTGCATCCAGTTCTGGTCTCCGCACTTCAAGAAGGATGCAGACAAACTGGAACAGGTTCAGAAGAGGGCAACAAAGATGATCAGGAGACTGGAAACAAAGCCCTATGAGGAGAGACTGAAAGAACTGGGCATGTTTAGCCTGGAAAAGAGAAGACTGAGGGGAGATATGATAGCGCTCTTCAAGTACATGAAAGGTTGTCACATAGAGGAGGGCCAGGATCTCGTCTCGATCGTCCCAGAGTGCACGACAGGGAATAATGGGCTCAAGTTGCAGGAAGCCAGATTTCAA
The DNA here is from genome assembly GCF_030035675.1 of Rhineura floridana. Lineage (NCBI taxonomy): Eukaryota > Metazoa > Chordata > Lepidosauria > Squamata > Rhineuridae > Rhineura > Rhineura floridana. The sequence goes on along the minus strand of NC_084488.1, from coordinate 70,796,589 downwards.
CTGGACATCAGGAAAATCTTCCTAACTGTCAGAGCCATACAACAATGGAACCAATTACCTAGAGAGGTAGTGGGCTGTCCGACAGTGGAGACATTCAAGAGGCAGCTGGACAGCCATCTGTTGGGAATGCTTTGATTTGGATTCCTGCATTGAGCAGGGGGTTGGACTCAATGGCCTTATAGGCCCCTTCCAACTCTACTATTCTATGATTCTGTGATCCTGAATCTGCACACCAGAGACATAGCATGTTTCACAAATAAATTGATCCAGTCACCAGACAGCTCGATCCATAGTCTGTACCTCTCTGTAGAGAGTCCCCATCCATCATCCTTCTTCTGCTTTTCCTAGAAGTGGTGGTTGAGTCACCTCTGGTCTTCAAGGGTGAGTCTTCCTTCCCTGCTAGTATAGCCTGCTGCTGCTGTTGTCCTCCCTCATTGGAAAGATACTGAAAGTGACTTCTTAGTCCCTACTGGTTCAGAATGCCTTCTGATTCTCCTGCTCCTGACAGTCACTGTCTTCCATTCAGCCCCCAGACCCCATGGTATAGTTCTCATCTTCTTCCCTGAAAACTCTCCCTGCTTTTGTCCTTGCTGTAGTGCCTCGCTGTATCCTGTCCAAGAAGTCCTCATCTTCTTTGACAAGCCTGAATAAGTCACTCCTCCAGTCTTATCTTTTCTTCCAACAGAGCAACTAGCTTATACTCATTGGTGCCACCAGGGCAGGGCTTTGGGGCAGAAGTCTAATGATCAGGAGAGCCCTCAAATGCATTAGGGCTCTATCCTACCACATTTTGAAATAAGTGAACAATACAAATTACCATCCAAAGGGGGTAGGGGAATAAGACCATTTGAAATAAGTGACATAATATACCCCCTGTTTTTAAGACCAGATCTAGTAGAATTAATATGAGCCTTGAAAAACACATAGACCTGAAAGAGGAAATGGCAAGGAGTGTCACTCCTTAAACTTCCTCTTTCATCTCTATGTACCTTTCAAAGCAGAAAAAGTAACCACCCTCACACATCATGGCCAAGGAGGTAGTGAAGGGTGATTTGTGAGTGCTCAGGGAAGACCTCAAGGGTGTCATGACACCCACAGATGCCATATTGGCAACTCCTGTTCTAACCTCTTCCACTACTGATGAAGTGGCTTTGTTTCTTCCTTCCTTCCCTCTCTCTTGTGCTGCTGTTTCTCTTTCCATATTCCTGAATTCTTGAGCTGTTAAAATTACAAGAAGGATGCTGAAACCCTAAGCAAATAACTTTCCATACAAAATTGACTTTAAAAAAAAGGAGGTGACTTGTCTGACAGTGCAATCCTGTGTACTGCCTATTCAGAAGTAAGCCACATAGAGTTCAATTAGACTTAACTCTCAGATAATTGTGCACAGCATTGAATCTAGTCAATAAGTGAGTCAGTTGGTCCATTAACTCAACTTTAGAGACTCCCAGTAGAATTATGAAGAATTTTAATATAGCATGTCTCAGGGCCAATTCAGAAGTTACAGAATTCCTACATGTAAGGCAGTAGCAACTCTATATGAAAATATGCATTGTCCACATGCGCAGCATAATATGTTATTTTACTCAGGTATTATGTTTGACATCCAGTGCCATGAAGCTCCCCGGGTGACACTGGGCTGTCACTATATCTCTCAGCCTAACCTACCTCACAGAGTTAGTGTGCAGATAAACATGAGGGGGCAGAATATTGGATACCACCTTAAGCTCTTTTGATGAAACGTGGGATATAAATGTAATTGGGGTGTAGTAGTCTGGGGTCTCGGGGGAGGGGGTCTTAGACTCCTTCCTTTTTTAGGAGCAGGATCCCAGCAGGGTTCCTAGGTCTCCAGCATTCTACAAGCCAATCAGCATGAAAGGGGAGTGTGTTAGCCACTGAGAAGAGTCATCTTCACTGAGAAGAGTCATCTAACATGCTTCCTTCTCCTTTCTTGCTGAATGGAGCCAATCGGAGTGAAAGGACACTTCTCAGTAGCTGCTAACTACTAACTGCTAACTAACTCAGAAGCTGCTCTTCTCTTTCATACTTATTGGCTCCTAGGGATGACTGTTGCCATGGAAGAAGGCATTAACAAGGGTCTCATTGTCAACCCTGCACAAAAAAAGGAGGAGGGGCAAGGCTATGACTAAGATGAATGGACCCTGCACTTCTGAATTTTCCACTACACTACTGAATGTAATAATAAAATCAATAAATGTTCTGTATCGAGAGTGAAGGTGTGCGCAATTGTTTTGTGATTATCTACTGGTGGCTCTTGAATTAACTCCTGCATGGAAGGACTTTCTGTGTAGGATTTGTAATGTGAAAAATGGTTCAGAGGTTAGACAAAACTAGCAAGTCACCCAGATGTCAAAATATTTTAGCCAATTATATTTGAAAACCAGAAACTGAACCAACATTTTTGGAACTCATGAATCCAGTCAGAACAAAAACCCCTTAATTTCTGTCATATCGAGCCTATTGCATAAAATACATCCAACTTTAATGAGAGCATTATTAATGGGCTTTAGCTAGGTTAGAATGAAAGTGCACCACAAGTTCATACTTGATGTGGATTCTCAGATCTTGCCCAGACAGCAGCAGGTATTAAAACCATAAAATCATTCTGGCATCTTATATTAAAGCATCTTTAAAATTAAAGTACAGTAATGCCTTAGTTAACAAAATTGATGTGTTACTGGACATTACTTCTTTAACATAAACATCAGTACCAGAGGTAGGAATAACATGGAAAGAGCAAGGATAGATTCCTACACCACAAAAAAGAAGAGCAGTTCAACATATATCAGCAAACCTTTTATTCAAAATGAACAATACTCATGTCTAAAACGAAACAACCAGGTCAGGTAAGCCTTGCATACAGACCACTTGAAGGCTTCTTCGAAAATGCATCCAGGGATACCTGCCTTGCCTTTTTTCTTTTATCATATAACATCTTGTTACAGCAATTTAAAGCTTTAAGCACAGTTCTCCTCTCCATGCTCTCGAGCAGGCAGGCAAGGGACAGCCGCGGCCACCACCACCACTGTAAGCTTGGTCTGTCTCTTTCTCTCTGCCATGCTCTGCTACATTCGAGCAGATGTGTCTGCAGTAAACAGCGCTTCCAGGGCTGATTACTGCGGAGGTACCTGCACCACCTGGCAAGGAGCGCCATTCCAGCCATGTGCAAGAGAACTGCCTGCAGCAGCTGCAGTCCGGTAGACAAGGAGACACACTCTGTCATAGTCAAAATGTGGCTCCTTGTCTACTGGATTGCAGCTGCTGCTGGCACCCACACACACACACCCAAAAAATACTTTCTTAAAAGGAGCTTCTTTCCTGGAGTAATATAGATATTACGTATTATTGAAAAAGACATAAACATAGCTCAGATAATTTCTCTACCATAAAATCCTTTCTTTAAAAAGACAGGTATTTGAGACTTCATTTTGGTTTGTTTTTTCTTTGGTTTTACAGGACTTAAAATTCAGAGAATGAATGTTACTTAAATGTAAGGGATTGAAAACAAAATCAATATATTTTGTGGCAAAGAAGAAGTAGGTGGCAGAGGAGGAGGTGGTGATGATCACTACTTTATATCCCACCTTTCTGATCATAATATTGGGGGGGGGATATCCACACAACACCTCACACAAGTTGAGACCTATCCCAGTCTGCGTCTGTGTTAGAATTGCTTTTAATATGTCTTTTAATATCTTTAACCCTTTTTAAAAAAAGATGTTTTTAAAGTTTTTTTTTAATGTTTTTAACATTGTTTTGTTTTAATGTATTTTAAGGTCTTTTTATGAAGTTTTAAAGTGTTTTTAGTGTTTCTGTTTGCCGCCCTGGGCTAATGCTGGAAGGAAGGGCGGGGTATAAATAAAATAATAAATAAATAATAAATAACTCAGTGAGGTAGATAAGGTTAAGGTATAGTGACTGGTCCAAGGTCACCCAATGAGCTTTCGTGGTCAACTAGGAATTTGAACCTGGATGTTACCAGTTCTAGTATAACACTACAACATGCTAGCATTTCATATCGTACAAACAAGAACCACTACTAGAAGTGATTATGGAAAGAGTCCAAGCAGATAACAGTCCATGGCTGGCAGTCATATATTTTTCTTCTGAAATGAAATGCTACAGCCACAGCTGCATAAACTATCCAGTGTTTTAATCCTGTTCCAGTCCTGTTGTTCACTCCCCATTTAGCACAGCAAGTCAACATTTTCCTACTTATCTATAGTAACTTTTGGAAGTATTTTATGGTGTCTCAAGCTGGGATACATGCACCCTAGTGTTTTCCTTCTGAAGGGTTACATCAGTATCAATCCCAAGAGCTGGAGTGAAGAATTCTGCCTTAGATAAATATTTGACTACATAAAAGGGTAGGAGCAAAACCATACTGAAATGGGATGTTGGACTTGCTATAGGGGCTCAAAATGAACAAACAAGCTTACCAAGTTCTCAGAACACACATATGAGGGAGGGTCTGTTCTCTGTTGAACGTCTCTACACAGAATCTAATAAGCATTTGTAACTTAACTGAGCACATGTAATCCCCATAGTTCACCACATAACCTCCACTGGGCCTCTCTTGTGATTGTCTCAAGGGTTGTGTACAATTCACGTACCTGTAAAGCCCGGTAAGGCTTCACCAGTGGCCCTCATGCCACTGATCAGTGGTCTGATTCATGCATGTGCATGTTCATTAGCTGATGCACCATCAGATCAAATTCAACAGAAAAATCTATCTCTCCATACCATCTCACAATCCTCTTCTCACAATCGTCCCGTGTTCAGAATTCATGATATAAAATCAAAATCAAAATATACAGGGCCTTTTTCATGATGGTGTCCTGTTTAAGGAATCTGCAATGCAGATGGCACCAACTTTGTGTACTTTTTGGCGCCAACTTCACTTAGGGTTTTTTGGTGGACGTTTAATGAAAAGATGAATTGTTTAATTGGCATGCCACCTAGAGTATTATTAAGGCTACTGACTGTACTATTAAGACAGTCTTAGTGTTTCTGAATGAGATATTTGTCCTAATTTTGATATTTGTCAGTTCCTGTTCATTCTGTGAACACTAATTGTTAATAAAAGGTGGGATAGAAAAACAAATAATAATACATTGCTAAGTCATTCTCTTATGTGTAGTGGGTTGATAAGAGCACTTACCCTCCACCATACACTTCAAGTAATGTGTAAGATGGGCACTCCACATGGAGGCTGAAACAGGACTGACACTATGGCTCAGAAGGCTCTCACTGGCCCTTTCACCACTCCCCGCCAGCCCCCTGGAGTTGTTTCAGCACTGGGTAGACCATGCTGCCACTTTTGAATGCTGCTTTTTAATCTGCGATGGCTTTCTACCATGTATGATTACCAAAAGCATATTTCCCCAGCCTATTGATCCATAAAATCTATTGATGTATTTAAAGATTATAGACCTACAGGCTGAAGCAGTGTGTTTTGGGTAATTAAACATGAAGAGCAGACACTACATATGAGAGCCAAGCTTTGTTGCCATTCTCACCCAGTGCTGAAACAGCTCTGGGGGCCTGGCAGGAAGAGTGGTGAGTGGTGGCCCATGGGAAAGGGGAGTGGTGATTTGTCACCCCTGCATATGGCAGCGAGCAGGGCAGTTGTTTTGCCCTGGTGGTGGAAGTGTATGGAAGGGTAGTATGGCCCAGGGAGATGAGGGTATTGCTGCCCCTGCACATGGCAGAGGGCAGGAGCCCTGCTCTCATTGGGGTCACATTAACAGGACTATTGTGGGCCTCCTGAGGTCTGACGCCCTGCATAAAAGTTTAATTTGTGCAGACTTTTGTGCCCTTCCTTCAGTTGGAAAATTCAGGTTAGACTGCTGTATGTGTGAATATTCATGTGGATTGCATGCATCTATTTTACATAATCATTGCGGAGGGCATATTCCTGCTCCCCCACCTGTCCAGGCCAGTGTCATAAATGGGCTGTAAAACCCAAAGCAAATTCCTTTTTCATTCCTCCCTTTCTTACAAACTTGCGGGTGATCATTTGTGTTTTAAGAGACAAAGAGAACTGCTGTGCAACTCAGCATATCTAAGGCAGAAAGACAGAATGGGATAGAAAAGCCAGCCAAATGGCAGAGACTTCAACTTTGAAAAAGGCAGCTGTGGATGAAAAGGTCAACCAGCTTCGTTGTTGAAGTCAACACAAATCTCCTGAAGACACTAACTTTAATGTATGTGAACCCAGCATCCTGGATTTAGAGTAATTGCTTTTATACTGATACAGCATAATGGTGTTCAAATGACACCAAACCCAACATTTCTTGCCACTAGAGCTATCACTATAAGCAAACATGGCATTTCAGAAACGTGATTCTTCTCTAGTGCCTTAATAGACTTTGAGGTCTATTCCTCCTGACTACAGCAACTTTTCACACCCAGCAGATGTTTCCAACCAACTTTAACTTGGACAATTCAGCAATCACTAAAAGATTTTTTTGGGGGGGGAGGATGCTTATTAAGCTGCAGTTTGCCTAGATAAAATAACTGCATTACTGAAGAAGAATTGCACAAAGCCAGTGCCATCTTTGTATCCAATTGACTATAGTTGGTTTTGCTTATGATGTGCCCACCTTGCTGACGTAAAGCTGGGGCTGGTCAGTACATGGATGGAAGACTGAGTGGAAGGACTGTAGTTCTGTGGTAGAGCATCTGCTTTGCATGTAGAACGGCCCAGGGCCAATCCCTGGCATTTCCAGGTAGGGCTGGAAGAGACCTCTGTCTGAAACCTTGGAGAACTACTGCCAGTCAGTGTAGACAATATTGAACTAGATGGACCAACAGTCTGGTCCATCTAGTATAAGGCAGCTTCCTACGTTCCCGATGATTCTGTGTAAATTGTCTTGTATTCCATCTGTCCTATATACTAATAGTGAACTCATGTAGCAAAAATGGCGCCATCCACTCACAAGAGGAAGGTATCATCAGGCTTACAGGAATCCCAAGGTTTACAGCAGTACAACAGATCTTTAGAGGGGGGCCCTAATGGCAGGGGGATCATAAATGGGTCAATTAGGACTGAGCATACTCAGTGGGCACAGAATTCTGACTGACCATTATGGTTAGAAATAGAGAACTGGGAGGAAGGAGAAATGGAATAAAGTATCCTGGTAAAAATGCATGACTGGCTATGACACCTTGAACAACAGCACTGCAGAATACTGACTGACTGTTAGGGGTAGAAGCAGAGGATGGAGAAAAAACAGAGAACGAGGAAGATGGGGGAATGTAAGAGTATCCTAGTAAAGGAGCATGGTTGACTGACAGGCTGGAACCTTGAACAGCAGCACTCCACATTGCATTTTCTTGCAGGCCCCACTAATAAATGTAATAAATATGGGTAAGTGGGTGTGGCTTAATTTGTGAGACTCAGCTCTAGCTTCATGCCAAGGAATAACCCTAAGGAATATATGGAGGTGCTTCCAAGCACATGCAGAATGCTTGTTTGTTTGTTTGTTTGTTTGTTTGTTTGTTTGTTTGGGGGGCATGTAACTTTCTCTGTCAATGGAATTTGCTAATCTGTAGCCTATGTTTATTTCCTTGTTTTACTTCCTGCCATTTTTCAATGCTGAAACTCCGCACAGCACAGACTGGGTTCCCATTCAGGCACTACTCCAACCCAAACCTGCTTAGCTTCAGCGAGGTTGTTGTGTCACATCTTCAGCATGCCCCAATGCTGCTGATGCTGCTGATTTTCCCTTTACTTAGTGCTTAGGACAAGTCATAGCAATTAAAACTTTAAAAACACCCCATATCAAACCAATAAACCACATATAAGTAAATTGCTTTTTCAATAGATCCCTGCCCCAGTCCCAGTTTAACCACTTAATTCCTTGATCAGAGATTTTAAAAAGAACAATGGAATCAGTCGTTCCTTCTTTGTATGCATCAGGAAAGTAAAATAAAAGCAGCTGAATTTCTACCTTCTGTTGCTGTTGTTTTTCCCCATGTTGAGACACAGAGGGATAAGCTCTCTTAGTGTGCAGAAGTTTTCTGGATTGTAAAGAGGTCCCCTGAGAATATGTGAGAAGGTTCTATTAAATATATGAGAAAAATCTCCAGGTCTTGAGGAACCTGCTGAGAGAGTATTGGGACTCTGAAATAGTGCAGATTTTAAATTGGGCAGGTAATCCGTTATAGCAGCTCAGATAAATGACTAAAAGCAGCTTTGAGAAACTGACCTCTAAAGTAAAGAGAGAAGAAAGACAAATAAATTAAAATATTTTGCACAGGAACCCTCCAGTCATTATTTTTATCATGCATTTATGATTCTTTGTGCTCATCATGCAGTCACACATTAGCACACTTTCAATACTATTTGCATCTGCAAAAGTTTTGGCTGGTCACACTGTTTCATTTGCTGTCAGCACATACCCTGTAACTTCCTCCGAAATCCCATAACTTTTTATATCACAAATGTTCTGGTTTATTTTTGTCCCACTTTGATTGGGCTACAGCCCCTCCAGACAGCAATAAAGTGGTAACATTGGGGCAACATCACAGAACAAATTAAAGCAGAACACACTAATACACTATCACTAGTACACTATTGTTATGTCAAGATCATGCTGAAGACTTCACCCAGTCTGGAAGGACCCACAAGTTATCCTTACCACTTTCGTTGAATAAAAATGAAACCTAACAGGGTTCTGCCAAGAGCCTTATGTGGGAAGCAATATGGTAAGATCTCAGTTGAAGGTAATGTTAAAATAACCACAGCAAGCTTGCATTGAAAATGGTTTTTTAAAAAAACAATAAATGACCCCATGAAAACCTCACCTATCACACTTTTGAATTTCACTAGCTTTTCCTGCAAGTATATAGATAGTTACTAAATTTACTTTTTTAAAAATATGGTACCTGACTCTACTGGGACTCCCACCAAATGGGTGATAAGCTAGATATAATTGTAACAGTAGTGACCCTGGTGGGGTCCCCATACTGGATAACAACTTCCATCTTCTCTAATCATTGGCCATGCTGGCCAAGCCTGATGGGAGTTCAAGTCACACCAAAATCTGGAGAGCCTCAGGTTCCCTGATTTATAATCTTAGTTCAGGGTGCACCTTCCTATGCCATCTAAGATATTATTGGCCTAGGACAAGGGATGAGCCACATAAATGGAGACAAGGTTTGAGGATTAACGGGTTAAACCAAAAGCTTCATAGAACAGGGAGGAAAAGAGAGTAACGAAACCACATATATGTTTGCAATGGAGTTGCAGGCAAAGGGGTAGAAGCAAGAGAGAAGAAGCATCACTGCTTAATAGAATAGAGGATGGTAAGCAAGAGGACAAAGATGACCCAAAGGGGCATGTCAAGTGATACGGGCAAATAGGATGGAGGGCAAAATTGTGACAAGCGGTGAAGATAGGAGCAAAGTTTGTCAACGTCTCCTGTGCACTTTCAAGTGCACTTAAAATTAAGATGTATTTCTCAATAAACTTTAACTAGCATTTAATTCTCAAGAAGGGGAGATAAAAAGGAAATTAACTAGTTATTTGGGGTAAGTTGTGTCCATAATCAGGATTGTTAAGGACTGGTAAACAGATGGGCTTATCCACTTTTTCAGGTGAAATGGGGGTTGTAATCTATATTCGGCATCCAAAGCCCTGCTTCAGGTATGTCCAAGGATTTGGGGATGCCCAGTAGGATTTTTGTCTTTTGAATTTAAATAACAGGCCCTGCATCATTATCACACATTCCTTTTGAAAGTTTCCTGAGTATCAAAAGTGGTTTGTTAGGTGACATGAGGAATTCCTGACTGAGAAACAGAAGCCCAAAATCTGCTAGGACACGTGGAATTAGTTGTGATGTTCTTTGCAACCTGGCCTTTGTTAGGGGTCATGTTCTAGAATTCAGATGCACAGATTATTTTATGTTCTGCAAAAAAGGGTGATAGTTACATTTTTGAAATTAAAAACTGAAAAAGAAAATAGTATTCTAGTCAACATTTGATTATTTAAAACGTACATCCAAAGTATCAGCAAGACAGGTTTCCAATTAGCTTGTATATTTAATACTGGTATTTAAAGTTAAGGCATGGAAAGGTTATTTCTAAACACAGTATGTTATGAAATAACCTTTCCAATATGAGAAGGGTGTAGGGTTTTTTTACCATATTTTGAAATGTTCCATTGAGAGCCAGCCAAAAAAAATTAAAGAAAAAATCAAATATGGCAACATCAGCAAGTCTGCATAGAAAGCATGTGAACAACTGGACTAACAAAGTTTTAACAAGTCTGTCTCTGACACTGAACAATTTGTTCTCTGCAGGATATTTCTCTGTGGAAGTCCAGCTCATATTACGAGTGACAGAACACCTACAGAGCAAGTAATAAGTGTGCCTAAAATCAATCAAAAGCAATTATTTTACTGCAACTATATTTTCTATTGTATTTTCAAAAGATTACAGCATTTTATTAGATATGTTGCTGCTATAAAGTTGTTTTATATAGCACACTGGATGCAAGTACAAATCCAGCACTTTTGTTATTGTTTTGTCCTGTATTCTCATTGCTTTGTTATTTGAGTGTTACTCTTTCTCTGGGTTGGGAGTAGAAACTCATTGATCCATTCCAAAAATATGCATCTTGCCAGACACTATGCAACATTATTCTTGCTGTCATAATATACCTCCAAATTCTTATTTAGCTATAACACAATAGTGCCTTTCACATTATGATTGCGTGGAAGTGGCTGCAGCTGCTCACACATTGCTTTCCACATGATAGGGAAGGGGGCTAATGAGATTCTCCATTAGAGATTACCTTTAAAATGTTCATTTCAGTTTCTCACAGTTTCTAATTTTTCTATTCTTAAGTTCATTTCTCCACATTTCCACAGCAGTGTGCTATAAAAAAAACCTCATGAAAAATCATCATTTTCTCCTAATAGACACATTTTTGTAGGCAATTTTGCCTAATTTACACATTTTTGCAAAGCAGTTTTCCCTAATATTGTGCATTTTGGCGTTGTTTTCACTAAGATATGTATTTATATGCACATCCTGACCCAGTATATGCATTATTGTACACATTACCAGACTAGAGAACTGCACTGCAAAATTCAAACAAGTGTGAATTTTGAAGGATAGCTGTGTTTCAGTTCGCATATTGTTTCAGAGAGTACAAATTAGGTAGGTTCTCCTTTAAATGTGAATTGAATAAGAAATTCTCCCCCGTCCCCACTCTACACCACTTGCCCTCTACCAGAACTTCAGCTAACATTTTTTAAAAGTTACCTCAAAAAGAAAATATCTTGAGGATTTCAGAGTCAATCTCACTTTTGCCCATTCTGATAAGTATTTTCATTTTCTGGCTGACTTTACATGCTGTGAAAGAGACAGGCTTCCTGTGTTTTCTAACCATGCATGTAAAGCTCTAAGGAGTTTAGGCACTTTTTAATATTTTTCATCAAATATACCAGCACTATTCTATTGTTTTTGTGTAATGCTCCAAGAAAAAAGCATTTACAAGCTAGATTTGAAACTCAAATCCCCTTTCACCTCATTGACTTACATTTAGGATGAAAGAAAAAGATATTTTCTTTTTTCAGCTGCCTAAAGCGGTCAAAAGGCGAGGCAAGCAGCCCCCCCCAACAATATCATTTATATGGGATTAATGGGAAAGGTTTTTCCAAGGACAGGAGAAGCTCTAGTAAATGTTTTCACATACCTTTTAAGAGCCACTTATGGCATATAAGAAAGCAAGTTTAAGAAAAGTTGGAAAACTAATGATAAAGTTCAGAACGCAGAACTTATCCCTTGAGAGATTTCTCAGATACATAAACATATGCAATATGAGCAGAGCTACAGATACCCCGATTAGTTTGCAGGAAGGTGAAGTTGCATCAAACAAATGTTATGGCACACTTCCCAGTGTGTTTTCCTATCACTTTTCTTATTGAAAAAGAGATAGTAGGTTTGTTTCACAATGCCTCCCATTCAAATATAGTTGCAGTTTTCACAACCTGAATCCCACCCAAAATAGTGACAGTCTGGAAGCCCCCTCAGAAGTGGAGTCCCCCAAGGATCTGTAATGCTTTGTAACTGGTTCATAAATGATTCTGGAGGTATGATTGGCCACTGAGAGGGGGGATTCTTGATTAGACAGGCTTTTGATATGATTCAGGTATCCTAAGTAGATTCTATTCAGTTCACATTTAAAGCTGTATTTATCAAATTCACACTTTCCAAAACAGTATGAGAACCGAAACACAGCCATCCTTCAAAATTCACTTCTTTGAATTCTGCAATGCAGTTTTCGAACCAACCAGTGTTTACAAAAATGCAAATATTAGAGGAAAATTTGTATAAAAATGAATATATTGGTGAAAATAACATACAAAATGCATTGTATTAGGAGAAAGTGCTTGTAAAATGTGTGACTAAAAATGTGTCTATTAGGAGACATTTACACTAAAATGCTGAAGAAATTTCATCAGGATTTTTTTTTAAAAAAATCATAATTGCTGCAGAAATGTGAAGAACTAAATTTAAGATTGGAAAAATGAGAAAAACAGAGAACTGAAATTGACAGATTCTTCCATCCTTAGTCATAATATAAGTAAGAAGGACATTGTTTTTGCTCTTCTGCAGGAAAAAAAGGATTTATAGTGCAATTCTATGCATGTTTATTCAACACAAGTCTCACTGTGTTCTGTGTGTTTACTCCCAAGAAAGTGAGCATAGGATTGAAGCCTCTATACTATTTGGGATTAAGAGACAGTTTATGTAATATTTACCAGCTAGCTTTTGCATGCCATGCCTACAAAGTGTTTAAACAATTTTGTGTTTAAGGTCGATTTTAATCTCTTTATTTTCTTTACTTCCCCCAACCCCCCAAAAAATCTTTTAAACTTGCTACATAGATCTCTGCATGTAGTCTTTGGCTATATTCATACTGTGAGAACTTTTGTTAGTGATAATTAGTCACTCATTGTACTAACTCCCAGCTGTTCTTCTGCCTGTTGTGTCTGTTTTCCTAAACTTCAAAGAGACCTTTGAATTGAAAAATCTATGTTTTTAAAGTATGGACAAACCTGCCTTATAATTAACACACACTCTGGGTCATGAGATGTGGCTTGCAGGCAGGTCAAACTGACCTAAAGTTGTACTGTGTGTTGTGAAGCAAAGACAAAAAGGAAGTTTGGATATATATTCACATTTGATAGGACTATCAACAGTCTTCACCATTTTAGCATAACATTTAAAATGGGTTACTCCAGCTAGTAGCAACAACTTGAAAAGGATGAAATCTCATCTCTGGCTACCTCCACCTCAGAGAAGATTATAATATGTTTCTATCTTCACTCCATCTGAAAAGATGCTATCAGACCTTCCCTTCCAGTTTTCCTACCCTTGTCCTTATCCTCTGTTTTTTCTCCCTTGAAATCACTATTTCACTTTGTTTCTACACCTTGGCCTTAGATCACAGCCCTGTCACTAATCCCCCTTGTGTTCCTGAAGCACCAAATTGTGTGCTGTCTTGATTTGTAAAGGCTCTTGATCTTATGGACTCTGTGTGCTTTGTCAGTCACCTTCAAGAACATGATAGCAGGAGATGCGTAAAAGAAACAGGGTAGCAGAGAGTTTAAAAGTCATTTCTAAGATCACCTAGCGTGACTTCAAATGCTGTTGTGCATTTGCAAATTACTAATGTGTTGAATTGCTGGCATGCCAGATGTGATTTTATTGTAGATCTAAGGTGCATCATAGCAGAGCTCAGTTGGTTGGTTTGATTTAACTTATCTCTGCCCACCTGGGTACTCAGTGCAGTACCAGGCCAGATTAGCAGGTTAAGGTTGTCATCATTGTCCACAGAAGTTCCATCTCCTTCACCAGAAAACCTCTTACCCTTGGGGTAAAATTAGGGAGGTCTGCACCTGGCGTTGGGCTAGAGACTCAGACTGAAGATGTTGCTGGTAAACTGACCACTTACTGGCCAGCAGCCTTTCTGAGTGAGCTGTCTGAGGTGGTCACTAGTATGATGCTGTTGGACGTCAGGACAATATCCCAAGTAATTTTTTTAACAACTACATGGAGGCTCAGGACTTCATGGTCTTCATAGCAGCCATGGGAATGTATCAAATGGTCCTCAATCCAAAGCATCAAGCAGGCTACACTCTTGATGTACTCTTTGCCCCAAGTGATGTGAGGGGTAGCAGTGCACACCATTGTCATGCTCGGATCTCCATCTGGTGAAGTTTAGATTAGTGATAGCAATTGCCCCCTGCAATGACAGTGGGACCATTTGGATAGCCAACCCCTGGAGCCTGATAAAACCTGATGAATTCCAGGATGCTCTGAGGAATTTTACAGCAGAGAAAGTGGGCAATCCTGTCAAAGCCCTCGTCTCACTGTAGAACATTGAGATGACATGGTAATTGACATGATTGCTCCTGAGTGTGCTGTCCAGCATTGCAGAGACAAGTTGGCTCCCTGGTTGTCTGGGGAGCTGCAGGCTATGAAACAAGCCGGAGAAAGACTAGAGTGTTGGCTTGGACTAACTACCAACCATTCATAAACATCCCTTGAGAGAGGAGGTGATAAAAAGGATCATGATATGACAACAGCACATGCTGTAGATATGGACAATCTAGTACTATTCCAGTCTGGGTTCAGGCCTAGTCATGGAACTGACAATCAACTTTGGTTGTCCTGATGGATGATCTTTATCAAGAATTAGATAAGAGGAGTGCAACGTTCCTCCATCATCTCAATCTCTCTGTGGCTTTTGATACTATTGTCCATGGTATCCTCCTGGACTGGCTCAGTGGAATGAGTACTGGGGACAATGTGTTAGTGGCTTCAGTCCTAGTTATGGGCCAAGTTCAGAAAATAGCATTGGGAGAGTACTTTTCAAGCCACTGGCAGTTCTGAGGTGTCACAGGCCACTATTTTATCCCCAATACTATTTAACATCTACATGATGTCATTGGGACTGGCTGTTAGATTTTGGGCAAGGCACTATCAGTATGCTGATGACACACTGCTCTATTTCTCCATAATATCTGAATCGGAAGAGGTCAGTGCTTGGATGTAATGATGGCTAGATGAGGGGAAATAATCTGAAAGATGAGGGGAAATCTTAAATACTGCAAAAACAAAGGTGCCATGCCCAAGAAACTGGCCAGTTGTCTGCCCTAGATGGTGTTGCACTGGGCCACAACTCCAGAATCAGGATAGCTTGACCACAATAGTTCAGGTATTGGTAACTTCAAGACTGGATTACTGTAATGCACTATATGTGAGCAACCCTTGAGGCTGATTTAGAAACTGCAGTTAGTGCAGAATGCTACAGCACGTTTGCTAACAGGAGTGAGATGCTATCAACATATTACACATGTGCTCAAGGATCAGCACTGATTGCCAATTTGCTACTGGGCCAAGTTAAAGGTTTTATTATGAGAATGTGTGGAAGTTAATGTGTCTTCCATTCACACAGAAGAACAGACCCTACAACCCAACCCATTTACATTTACAGTGCGAGGCTCCCACTTGCAAGTACCCACAATGCTTTTTTGTGCACAAACACATATTTCCTTTGAAAAGAGCAGATGAGGTTGGATCAACCAAGCTCCAGGAATGCTTTTTGGTGTATTATTATTTTATTCACTTTCCTTGCTAATCCCTGTCAGCATATCACCACAGAAAGACAGCAGACATTAGTTTAAAATACAGTGCAAGTCAAGTATCAGATGTTCATTGATACTGGCTGGCTGCAATGGAACTTGGAGTGATTTTGTCACAGAGTTGGATGGTGCATCGCATTCCCTACCAGTTGCCAACAAAAACAACATTCCCATTGTGAGTGATCCTTGCCTTGCTTAGCTCCCTACTACATACCTCCACATCCCACCTGCAGCCACCAACAGCACCTGCCATGGACCTAGAAACTCTTGATTCTCTGAGACAAGAGGCTGAGCAGTTGAATCTTGCTCATCCCATAATGGAAGCAGTCTTCTCTTCCTGACAGTTGCCAAGCAGCAGATCCTCTGAGGCAAGGGAGTAGACCAAGCAGCTGGAACTTGCTCAGCCCATGATGGAGGTAAGTCCTTCTTTGTTGGCTGTTAGGAACACAGGATGTGGAAATCTGCCTTACCCTGAGTAAGACCATTAGTCCATCTAGGTCAGTATTGTCTACTGGCTGGCAGCAGCTCTCCAGGATTTCAGACAGAATTGAACCTGGGATCTTCTGCATGCAAAGCAGATGCTCTACCACTGAGATATGAAATCTCCTGAGGCAAGGGAGTGGGGCTGATTAGCTGGAACTTACTTAGCCCCACAATGCACTAAGGTAGACAGATTTGTTCCCACTGTGGCTAACTATATACTTATGGGAAGACTTCTGTTCTTTTAATTTTCAGCTTCCTCTTTCCTTGACTCCTAGGTAGCTGACAACGTTAGCAAAAATAAGATCACAGTTTCATTCTGGTCACCTCAGCTCTCACAATGCGGTAGTATAATAGCCTAAATTATATTTTATGTCACTCTTCATAATACTCTGCTCCCTCACTGTATCTTCCAACCTGCCTTCAAGTGAACAGCAAGTATCACTGCCGGTATGATTTAAAATCTTGGGTGAATGCAAGTTCTGGAATATAAAAGTATGACAAATGCCTCTATAAATACTGGGCATAAATGCTGAAGTCTTACATTCCAGTGTCTGTTTTGCACACTTATGTGTATTTCCGCACCGTGAAAACTGGAAACTAGTAGGAAATGAAAAATGCGGGGGGAAATTGTCTGAAGAAATTGTGGTGTGATATTTTAAGGGATGTCAAAGTAATAGGAATGATTTTTAATGGATGGATAAGTGGGAGAACCTGATACAAATTACATCAGCCTAAAAGGTAAGCAAAGTCTCCTCAGTTCACTGGTCTGTGGTTATTAAAATCAGTGTGGTCTCATAGACAAGCACAACTGGGTTTACACAAGCAGATTACCTTACACATGAGTAGCCACAGCACGTACTCAGCCATGTATATGCCCACAATCATGTACATTTTTGGAAATGTACAGATACAGCCCACAGTGATTTCACTGTTCTTTAACTATCACAGTCAGATGCATTCTGTATCAATATTCTTATTTAGTTAGTTAGTTTATATCTCAGCCTTCTCAAAGGAGCTAATGGTGGCTGGCATATATGGTTCTTCCACCTTTCCATTTTATCCTCTCAATAACCCTGGTTAGGCTGAGAGCCAGTGACTGGCCTAGAGTGACTTATGAAGTACACTTCCTTTTTAAAGCAGCTGCCCCTTGAGAGGACACACAAGGCACCCCAATGTTCAGTCAGCTTGCCAGTAATAACAGTTATTAACTATGAAATATTTTATGTTGTAGTAGTAGTAGCAGCAACAGTAGTATATTAATTAATATGCTATTTATTTGGCTGTTTAATGGGCTACCCTTGAAGGACTCATTGCAGACAACAAACTTAGGCAGTCTTGCAAATAATCAGAATCCTATAAAACGTTTAGGACCTTCAGTTTCTCAATCATAACTTATTTAAAGGCAGCAAATGTCTATACCAGTGTTTCCCAAAGTGCGATACGCGTACCCCTGGTGGCCGAATGTGGGTTTTTTTGTACTTTATCATTGGGTTTTAGCGGCAAAAAACGTGTGCGTGAATTCTTTTAAGAGAAAATACAGTTCTTGTGATTTCTCCAGTTTCTCACACAATCATGTGAGGGAAGATCAATATAATAACAGTGGTTTATCCCGATGTTATTCAACGCATAGTCTCATTCGCTCTCAATGCGTTCCTTGTCTTTTCGTACACCCCTCCAGTTTCTCATAAGACTCGGACTCCCTCGCAATGACTTTGGCCACCAAAAAATGCTTCTACAAACAGACAGATGGCGCCACAAAGATATTTATGCGTATGCTCAACTACGAAAAGGAAGCAGGGAAGTGGGTTTTTTTCTCTATCTTCAGCCCTGCAGCAGCCATCTCGCCAGCCACTTCCGCCTTGGGGAATCTCCCGCTCTTTGGCTGCAGAGCGGTTTTCCCCCCCATCCTGCCTGGCCTGCCCGCTCATCAGCTGTGAATTTTAATTTTAATACCAAAAAAGTATTACTCTTTATTTCCAGAATGGTTTTTTTTAATAATAGTTATTTTAATTATTAGTATATGAAATATTTCTATATTTTTGAATATATATTTTTGTTATATAAATATTATTTCTATTATTAAAATGTTTATTACTTACTTTGTATTTATTTTTTTACAAACATTTCATATAAAATTATAGGAATTACGAATGTGTTATAATACCTTACCCCTATCCCAATTATTTTTGTGAAAGTTGGGTACACCGGTAAAATCAATGTCTCAAAAGGGGTACGTGCATGTTGAAAGTTTGGGAAACACTGGTCTATACAATTTAAGAGACCATCTACCTGTGTGAGTTTCTGCAAGACCTGCTCCCTGCATTTCTGGCTGATTTCCACCTGGCCTGGAAGGGCAGGGCCCTGTCTTTCTCCAGCTACAAAAGCAGCAACTGCTGAAGGGGCCAGAGACCATCTACCTGTGTGAGTTTCTGCAAGACCTGCTCCCTGCATTTCTGGCTGATTTCCACCTGGCCTGGAAGGGTGGGGCCTTGTCTCTCTCCAGCTACAAAAGCAGCAACTGCTGAGGGGGCCAGAGACCGTGTGTGTGTATGTGTGCGTGAACCTGCTGCCCGGGATGTCTATAGACTACTGGGGTTAGTTGTTTTTTAGTTGTTTTGGGGGTTAAGATTTAATTTTGGAGATTCATTTTTGCTGTTATTTGGACTATAGCATATTTTTGTTAAACACTGTTGTGAAGTGTGTGGGGATTGTTTAATTGTATATTTATTGAGATGTTCTCATTAGTTTGTTGTTTATTATTATTGTTTGGCTACTTATATACTGTGTATATTTATATGTTAAAAATAAAAATGCTACTTATTTGCTGGGAAATTGAAGATTTTTATCTAGGCCTTTTTATAAAGTGTTTGGTTCTCTTATTGTGACACATTTAAATGTTTTTTCTTTTCTTTTAATAATGTTATTTGTTATTTAATTTTGAGAATTGCATTATTGTATTTATGCTTTATGATGTGTTACATTCGTGTTTTTGTAAGCCGCCTTGAGGGCCTTTTGGCCATAAGGCGGGATATAAATTTAATAAATAAAATAAATAAATAAATAAATAAATAAATAAATAAGCATCAGAAAGTTCTTCACTGGTATTCTTTTCAAGTTTAATGGGGAAGAGGTCATGAATCAGGCTGTTCTTGTAGAAAGAGGATACCAAGCAGCCCGTGGAAAGGTCTGGCTTATCCCCACCACTACCCTGGTTCTCTTCACCTGATCCAATAGCAATAAAAGTATATTGGATGTACTTTCCTCAAGTCTCTTCCATGATTTGCTGAGAGTCAATGGCCAGGGGGAAGGAGAAAGAAAGCCTGTGCCATGAATTTCCTTATCTCCCTCCCACTCTATGCAGAGGCAGTTTGAATTTACTACTAACTCAGTTCCTGCTCAGGTGAGGAGGGGAGGTCTATGTCCTCCTTTCAGGCCATGTAGCACAGGTGGTGAAGGAAGGTGAGACTAAGCAGTGCTGGATCCAAGATTTGTGGTCACCTTGTAGAAGGCGCAGTCAATGGACCTTCTTGACATGTAACAGATGAGATTTGCAAACCAAAAAATCCTCTCATCAAGCCCCAACCTTCTCAGGGTGCCCATGCAAAATATATAAATGTTGGCAATGTAGAGACGATTGATTGATTGATTGAGTTTATTTATGTGCTGCCTTTCCACAGCAAGCTGTGCCCGAAACAGCTTTCAACCAACATTGAAAATATCATAATATAACTCACTGGGGTAGGGAAGAAAACTCAGTTTACAACACATAATAAACAAGTGGGCACTCTGTTTGCTTTGAGGCCCCAGTAAATGTTCATGCTCAGTGTCCAGCAGCACCTCTGCATAATCTGCATCAGGGCTGCTTCCCAACACAAACCAGTACAGAAAGCCATTAGAATATGCAATCTCGCACCCATTTATGCCACAGTGAGAAGTCTGGCACACATAAATTCCTGAAAATTCAGAGATGGAAATGTCAACTAGTTTGAGTCCCTCATCATATTTCAATGGGATGCCATAAGGACTAACACCTAAACCATTTTGGAACCATGTGTTATACACAATATTATGTTTATGGCAAGCAGTAAACCAGGTGTGAGGAACCTATGGCCCTCCAGATGCTGTTGGACTCCAACTCCCATCAGCCCCAACCAGCATGGCCAATTGTTAAGGATGATGGGAATCTAAGTCCAGCAACAACTGGAGGGCCACAACATTTTATATGTTTTATGCCTGGCATAAAACATACGCAATTATACATGATTTTCAATAGTATCAGATTATCTTTAAAAAGTAAATGTCCACCACTCACCCCGATTTTAGATATTCTATCACTTCTGCTGTCTATTACGTTCCTGTTCACAAAGTCCTTTCTAAGTAAAACTGCTAAAACAGCAAACTGGACTGCTTTCAAAAGGTGTTATTTCTCCACATCATCTAACAAACATTAACTTATTCAGTAATGGCCAGCCTTCCATTCTTGACAAAAAAGGGTCCCAGCAATTTCCCTCTCTGAGCTTTGTAAACAGAGCCAAGCAGTACATAATGAACAAGTTCCTCGATACCTCCTCAACCACATGGGCACAGTCTTGCTTCCTAGTATTTCATCATACCCTAAAACAAGTCCAAATATCCTGGGCAACTCAGTAGTGGGCACTTTAAAAGCTTACTATCCCATCTCTTATTCCATAAATCAAACTCAGTAGATGAGGGAAATGTACCACAATGACCAATTTATAGTCTGTCTTAGATGAAACAGTTGCTGCAGCATGTAAGGAACCCTATAATCAGATTTTTGTTAGTATTTCTTTCCAGGAGTGTTAAGACTTGTCAGCAAAAAAAAAAAAAAGATGAAAAAATGCTAACGTGCAGCATTTTGTGGTCAATTTGGGCGTTTTCATTGGATTTAGCTTTTGCTATCTTCATACCTTGCACTTCTTGCAAGATATGAGCCAAGAAAAGAGTGCAACCTTGAAAGTATACTTGCACAGCTTTAAAAAGTTTCTTTAAAAAAAACCTGGAATCAAAATTTGAGTAAATGAATTAGGATGCAATCCAGTCCATGTCTACTCAGACATAAAGCTCCACTGAGTTCAATTGGACTCACTCCCAGGTAAGTGTGTATTGGGCTGCAGCCTTACAGAGCAATCCAACTCAGGGGAGGCCGGCGGAAGGGCTGCCAGCAGAGGAAGAGCCAGTGGGAAGTTCTGTGGCTTCCATTTGCTGTTCACAAGCCGCTGGCCCAGCAGAACGTCAGCTCAGCCGGGAGCTGCACACAGGAACACAAAAGAAAAAGCCATAGACTTCCATTATAATTTTTTTCTTAGACTGACCTTTTTCATGGTGTAACTTTGGCTTGGATTGGGACCTGTAGGGAGATGGATGTTGCGAAGATCCCCCCCCTCAGCCCCTCCTCTGCCACACCCCCAGAACACCCTTTTTTGGGCCTTCCTCTGGCTTTCCACAGGGCTGGCCTTCCCCAGTGGACCCCCGGCTGAGCTGACAGCTCCACCACAGCTGAGCCAGGGTGAGGGGTTTCTGCCGGCAGAGCCCAGCAGAGCTGGGACCCTGCTGGATCAGCTGGGTATCTGCCACATCCAACTCTCCTCAGCCCAACACAAATATGAGTTAGATTGCACCCCTAGACTCTGAATTTATTCAAGATATTAGCATACTGACTATAATAATGTCCCATAGAAGTTTGCACCTAGTTTTTTTTCATAATAAAATATACTACAAAGAGCTGGTGAACTTCTCTCATTTCTAAACGTAACTGTAATCCTACGCATATATGTAAAAACAAGATGCCTAGGATTGGACTCCAGTCTTGGTTTTCTTTTTGGAAAGTTTATTGCCTCACTGAGGATGTGTCCACATGGACATCACAGTGAATGTTAATCATCCTTCAAGAAGCATAACAGATTATTACTATTTTAAAATAAACCAACATAAAAAAAACTCTTATCGTGAAAATGTTTATGAATTGCAACAAACAGTAATTTTGAAAAACTTATTAATCTCTTCTTTCTTTTTATTTTTTTGCACTGCTTCTCAGTCATACGAACAAGATTCCCCAATTCAGTCATAGTTAGCTGTTCCTTGTTATTTTACAGCCTCGTTGCACTGGCCATTTGCAGAGATCCAGGTTCTATAAAAGAGACAGATACTAAAACAGCAAGCATAAGAACCCTGCTGGGTCAGGGATCCTATCTAGTCCAGTCTGCTGTTCTCACAGTGGCTGACCAGATGCCTATCGGAAGCCCACAAGCCGGATGTGAGGGCAACAGCACTCTCCCAGTCATGATCCCAAGTAACTAGTATTCAAAGGTATACTGCCTCTGACACTGAAAGTAATATATAGGCACTATGACTACCTCTTGTGGTACCAATTTCAGCAGTTTAACTATGCAGCTTATGAAGAAGTACTTTATTTTGTCTGTCCTGAATCTTCCAAAATTCAGCTTCATCAGATGACCCAAGGTTCTACTATTATGAGGAAGAAAAATGTATTTCTATCCAATTTTTCCCCATCATGCATAATTTTGTACTTTTATATTATGCCCCCTCTTACTTCTCTTTTTTCTAACCATGAAGCCCCAATCATTGTGACCTCTCCTTATAGAGGAGTTGCTCCTGACCCTTGTTCATTTTCGTGGCCCTTTTCTACACCTTTTCCAGCTTTACAGTATCCTTTTTGAGCTGTACCAACTAGAAGTGGCTGCTCAGCTCCAAGTTTTCCTGGATGAATGCGACTATCTAGACCCTTTTCAATCAGGCTTCAGGCCTGGCCATGGGACAGAGACTGCCTTGGTCGTCCTGCTTGATGCCCCACGCTGTGCATCAGACAGAGGGAATGCATCCCTGTTGGTGCTGCTGGACCTCTTGGCGGCCTTCGATACGATCGGCCATGGTATCCTTCTGGGCTGTCTAGCTGGGATGGGATTGGGAGGCACTGTTTTATGGTGGCTCCGGTCCTACTTGACGAACAGGACCCAGAAAGTGGTGCTGGGAGACTACTGCTCGACCCCCTGGCCGTTGGCCTGTGGGGTACCTCAAGGTTCCATTCTGTCTCCCATGGTCTTTAACATTTATATGAAACCACTGGGAGAGGTCATCAGGAGATCTGGAGTATAATGTCATCAATATGCTGATGACACTCAGCTCTATCTCTCCCTACCACCTGATTGCAGGGAGGGAGTGCTCATCCTAAACTGGTGCCTGGAGGCTGTGAAGGGCTGGATGTGGGCTAACAAACTGAAACTTAATCCAGACAAGATGGTCAAGGGAAAAACTGCACCAGGGACAGGGTTGCAACCTATTCTGGACAGGGTTGCACTCTTCTTGAAGGAGCAGGTCCACAGTTTGGGAGTCCCCCTGGATCCTGCCCTGCTACTTGAACATCAGGTGGCTGCGGTAGCCAGGAGTGCTTTTGGCCAACTCAAACTAGTCTACCAGCTGTGTCCATTCCTGGAGGCGGTTGACTTGGCCACAGTGACACATGCATTGGTGACATCGAGGCTTGATTGCTGTAACGCACTCTATGTGGGGCTGCCTTTGAAAATGGTTCAGAAATTGCAGTTGGTTCAAAATGCAGCAGCCAGAATGTTAACTGGAGCACAGGGCAGGGAGCATATCACCGCTGTGCTTTATCGACTCCACTGGCTCCCAGTTTGTTTCCAGGCCCATTTCAAAGTACTGGTTCTGACCTTTAAAGGCCTAAATGGACTTGGACCAATATACCTGAGGGACCGCTTACGCCCATATATACGTGCCCGGGATTTAAGATCTTCTGCCTCTGGTCTCCTCTACATGCCTGGAATAAAAGATGTTAGACTGACAGGCACGCGGGAGAAAACTTTTTCAGCTGTGGCCCCCAAGCTTTGGAATACCCTACCCCAAGAAGTCCACTCTGCTCCCTCCCTGTTGGTTTTCTGGAGGCTTCTGAAAACGATCTTGATCCGGAGAGCCTTTGGGAGGGACTGAAGGTAGAGCCTGACACTGATTTTATGCCTTCTATGTTAAATTTTACCTTTGTAGTGCCTTTAGTACCACCCCCTATATATATGTATATATATGTGTGTGTGTGTATATATATATATACACATATTGTATTTTATGTATTCTAATTGTATTTTATGTATTTTAATTTATTTTAATGTTTTTATGATTTTACTGTTTACAATTTTATTATGTACGTGTTTGATTTTATTTTTGTAAGCCGCCCTGAGTGACCTATTATAGAGTAGAAGGGCAGGATAGAAATATTTTAAATAAATAAAATAATAAATAAATAAATAGAACTGTACACAATATTCAAGTGTGGCCACACTGTAGATTTGTATAAAGGCTTTATGATACTGGCAGTTTTATTTTCAGTCCCTTTCCTAATGATCCCCAACATGGAATTCACTTTTTTCACAGCTACTTTCAAAGCTGCCTCCTACAAATATACAAAAAAAGAAATAGCTTCTTTCAGAGATCAGATCTTCTTTCTCTCCAAAACACTGGAAGATAGTAAAGTATAAATAATGCATGGTTCATCAAGCTGTAAGAATAAATTTTGTCTTCTGCCTTGCTTTCTTTCAAAGTATGATGATTTAAGGAAGAGAGTTTGGACAGAAACCTTCTCTGCTTGTGTTCATATAAACATGCTCAGCGTCTTAAGCCCCCTGCCACCAATTCCTACGTTCACCTGACAGAAGTTGGAAAAGCTTTTTCCAGGAGACAGATGCCACCCACCTAAATGTTCTTTCACAAAGATATAATTGCACAAACACTAACAACCAAGCAGCATGCTCAGACCAAATTCACACAAGGACAAAATCACAAACCAAAATTAATTGAACTTGATTTAATCAGTGGCTTGTTGAAGAATAATAGTTGTCTCTCTCTTTTTACAGAATTTAGATTACAAACAGCAGAGCGGGAGGAGGCAAGTGATGACCTTTGTCTTAGTAGCCTTTCAGTGAACAGAGCTGGTAGCTATTTCTAGTCCTTGGTGAATACAAACTTACCGGCAATCTGAGCAGAATTTATGACACCTTTAAAGCAATGTGTGTTTTTTGGCAGTGTCAGAATAATGCACATGCATCCTCCATAAGAACATAAGAGCCTCTTGCGTCAGGCCAAAGGCCTATTTAGCCCAGCCCTGTTCTCAAAGTAGCCAACCAGATGCCTACGCAAAGCCCACAAACAGAACTTGAGTACAACAACACTCTCCTCAACTATGATTGACAGAAACTGGTATTCAGAGGCATACTGCTTCTGACAGTGGAGGTAGTACATGGCCATCATGCCTAGTGGCCACTGATAGCCTTATCCTCCATGAATTTGCCTAATCATCTTTTAAAGCCATGAGCGAGGGAGGCTGATGTGACTCCCATCTCACTGATGGGCCAACCCACACAATCATTTAGGTGTGAGGCACTGGACATTCCAAAGGATTTGCTAAATATAAATAAGCTGGAAAAACATTTTGCCCCCACATTTCCAATAATATGATAAAAGCCATTGAAGAAACCTGGATAGCTTCCCTTTGCTCTTGAGTGCAAGAACTGGGATGGGATATTGAGAATATCATTGTCCATTTAAAAGACTGGAATAGACACAAATGGTCACCATGCCTCACTATTTGCAGGCAATGCCATTTCTCAGCCCTTCTGGATAAACACTGACAATTCATATATTAATACCATGATCTTAAACCAACAATGTGCAAGTGATCCCTACCAGATTATGCTATTTTTGGTTTGGAATCACCATGTTTTTGAAATTTTCTTATTGCAAAAAGTAGAATATAGGTATAAGATATTTGAGTGTATTGCCCCATCAGTGAAAATGTGTACTTAAGACAGTTGAGATTGTCGTGCTCCTGATCCTGCACTTTCAGAACTGGAAATGTGGAAACCAATAGCTAAAAAAATAATGTATTTACACTACATTACATTGTATGTTACATTATATTATATTGGAGCAATGCAGACTGCGCCAATGTGCTCGTTTCTGGTAATATGGGCAGCACCATTCATATACAGCCCGCGATCCCCCATATCTGCCAAGAACACATGTATGCAACATCTTTGCGTTCTGTGTGTGGACATTGTGTGATTTATGAAGAATATCCTGGATTACTGAAACACCTCTCCTTTGGATAAAGCCAATGCTAGTAAAATATAAATTGCAGCTATCCGTTTCAGTGCTGCTTCATTGCAGTAATTTGTTACCACCCATGAGCACAGACAGCATTTACAATTACCAAATTAAGAAAGCAAAAGAAACAAAATAACACAGTTTCTGATACATTATTGAAATGTTGCTGGAAATACATTACTTCCTTATCTTTGCAGGAAAAAAGCTTAGTAACAATAACAACAAAACTATTTTCAAGGACAGAATACTATTTGTGAGTAGCACAGGTTGAGAGTAATGAACAAATACATGTTTTGCTTATTCTTTTTATATTTTTGCTGTTTACTGAAGAGAGATGAGAGAAAAAACAACAAAATACTGAGTTTCTTTGGCATGGTACACTATACACATTATTGATCTTACATCATAGTGTGCGTTCAACAATGTTTGCTTTGGTAACTGCAAAAAAACAAAGGTTGAAAAAGTAGACAATCTTTCCCAAAAGTTAAAAAAGATTTCTTTTACATCTCATCTCTACATTTTGAGTCAATATCCAAAAGTATTTTCTCATAGCAAAATTATTAGATAAAACCTTCTGCTTCTTGAAAAGGTTAGCATGACAAGGTAACCAAGTCTATGATTGCCATCGAAAATACAGAAGAGGAGAATTTGTAAACCAGCCTTTGCCATCCTGGTACCCTCCAGATGGGGATGGGGATGTTGGGAGCTGTGGTGTGGTCAAAACATCTGGAGGGCACCAGACTGGCAAAGGCCACATAACTGTTTTTCTATGAGTCTAGGAATGGCACTTGAAGTTTATCCTTTTTTTTAAAAGGGACATACAGTAGACTTTCTCCAGGATGATTTAAACCTCTGTGTATTTACAAGACAACCTCTAGATAAAGAAAAACTGAGATGAACTAAATTCTTCCATTCATAAAGAGATGCTCCTTTTTTATTTTCTTTTGTGAAACCCTTTAGAGGATTTTCATACACTCTCTGTTTGCAGTGCTTTCTGTACAATTTAAGGAGAAACTTGTTTTATAACTTCTCAGGTTTGGACCAATCTTTTAACTGCTATGACTGTGTAGGACGTGCTGGATTCTCTGATCTTTCTGCTTTGTATAACTCCAAGGAACACTAATTAAAGAGGGAGGGAAGCAACCTAGCATGATTACCCTTGAAACAAGCTTTTGCAACACAGAAGGAGAGAGAGGAAGAGACAGCCTTTAATTCTAAACAAATGAAACAAGGAGAATAATTTCTCAGAGGGGAAAAACTATTGTGGGCCCAGAAGGCAGAGGGAGTACAATGGAGAAAGCAAGCTGGTGGCTAAGTGAGCAAGACTTTTGACCAAAGATGTGGCAGTGAACCTAAGGAGACGGATGCATCATGTGGGATTTTGCAGATTCCAAAAGAATGACAGAACCACTTTCAAAATATGTGGCATTGTCCCTAAAGTGATGGTATCTTGAGAACTATGCACTCCAGAAAATATATTGGGAGAAACCAGTATATTTTATAGAATTGGTTGCTATCTCAATAATAATGAAGTTGATTGTTCTCCAAAATATTTATTTATTATTAAATTTATATCCCACCCTTCCTCCCAGAAGGAGCCCAGTTGAGTAGGCCAGACCCAACTCTTATCCTATTTCTCCTGGAATGTTTTGATACACTAATCCATGTATTTCCTCATTGGACATCAACCCTGTTGTTATGTTCCTTCAAGTCAATTTTGACTTATGGTGATCCTATGAATCTGCAACCTCCAATAGCATCTGTTATAAACCACCCTGTTCAGATCTTGTAAGTTCAGGTCTGTGGCTTCCTTTATGGAATCAATCCATCTCTTGTTTGGCCTTCCTCTTTTTTTACTCCCTTCTGTTTTTCCCAGCATTATTGTCATTTCTAGGGAATCATGTCTTCTCATGATATGTCCAAAGTAGGATAACCTCAGTTTCATCATTTCAGCTTCTAGTGATACTTCTGGTTTAATTTGTTCTAACACCCAATTATTTGCCTTTTTTGCAGTCCATGGTACCCACAAAGCGCTCCTCCAACACCACATTTTAAAGGAGTTGATTTTTCTCTTATCCACTATTTTCACTGTCCAACTTTCACATCCATACAGAGATCGGGAATACCATGGTCTGAATGATCCTGACTTTAGCATTCAGTGATACATCTTTGCATTTGAGGACCTTTCCTAGGTCTCTCACAGCTGCCCTCCCCAGTTCTAGCCTTCTTCTGATTTCTTGACTATTGTCTCCATTTTGGTTAATGACCGTGCCAAGGTATTGATAATCCTTGACAAGTTCAATGTCCTCGTCGTCAACTGTAAAGTTACATAAATCTTCTGCTGTCATTACTTTAGTCTTCTTGATGTTCAGCTGCACATCAACCCTACTATATAGAAAAAGAATGACTAGACCTGGGTCATTGGGAGCCTTTCCTTGTAAATAGCAGTCATAGGTGGCAGTTCCAATGGGATCTGTGCCAGAGACAAAGGGTTAAAGCCCCCACCACCACCACAGTCCTAGTCTGACTTGTCTCACACACCAGCTATTTGTTCTTGTGTTTTTAAAAAATTGCTCAATTCCTCTTCTCTGCTGGTCTAACTGTATGTCCCCTTGTGCTGAGTTTGTGTGTGTGTTTGTGCCTACCTGCCTATGAGTATGTGTGTGTATGCATGCATGCATGTGGGCACAGATGTACATTGTCCACACTCACTACTGGCATGCCCTTAAATGGGTAACCAATTCTCAATGTGCTCTCAAGCTGAGAAGGATTAGCCACCCTGTCTTAAGTTTTGGGTAGATGCCAATGATGCATCTGCAGACAACTAAAGCTAAATAAATCTGCTCATGTACGCCATCTGCCAATGTAAACAGTATAATGTTGGAGTAGTGAACTCATATTCTTTTAAAAGAAAAATCACAGGGATTTTTGTGTAGATTGGCCATTGGCACTTTGTTAGAAACTATCCTGTCAGAATCGTTCAGAAGTCAGATTTGATGGCAATAGAGGAATGAAGAAAGAGAGGCGAACAGGAAAGCTTGGTGCCATGGAAACATGTGACTGGCTAAGATCAAACCTGTCTGTTTTATGCACCTTATATAGTTGCACACAATGCTTGCCGTTTTAGCCAGTTAAATAGATAGTTTTAAAGAAACATAAAATTAAAGGAGAGCCCACTGGATCAGGCCAGTAGCCCATCTAGGCCAGTATCCCGTTTTCGCAGTGGCCAGCCAGGTGACTATGGGAAGCCCTCACACAGGACCTGACTGCAAAAGCACTTCCCTCGTACAGTTTCCAGCAGCTGGTATTCAGAAGCATACTGCCTCCAACCACACCATAATCGTTACTCACTAATAGCCACTGATAGGCATATCCTCCATGAGACATATAATACATTGCAAGTACTTTTACTAGATATTACAAGAGGCATGGAGCTGCTGCTGCTGCTATGTATTTCCTTGAAGTATCTAATATACTTGTTTCCTTGAAGTATCTAATATGAGCTATGAATGACATAATGCCATTGTGCTGTGCATCTTCCTGTTTCTTCCCACATCCGCCAATGATATGGCATGGGGCCAAGCAGAAGAACAGAGTGTTACGACATCATGTCACATGTTGTTTGTATTAGACTTAAAAAGAAGAGAGAGCTAAGAGTAGGGAATGGAGGAGAAATTTTATTCACTTCACATTTAAAGGTGAATCCACCTAATTCATACTTTCTGAAAAAATATGGAGAACCCAAACACAGCTATCCTTTGAGATCTGCATTTATCCAAATTTTTGCAATGATGCTGTCCAGACAAGGAATGTGTATAACAATGCATATACTGGAGCAAAGTGCTCTATAAAAAATTATGTTATTTATTTATTTCATTTATATCCCACCTTTCTTTTCATGATACGAAACCCAAGGCAGCTTACACATGGTTCCCAGGCGGTCTCCCATCCAGGCACTGACCAGACCTGACCCTGCTGAGCTTCAGCAGGGAGCTGGCCTTATGTGCCTTCAGACCCTAGTCTGGGACCTATGCACATTAGCAAAAATACTATAGAAAAATACATTCCCTTTGGGGAAATTGATTTGCAAAACTATGGAGATTAGGCAAAGTTGCATACAAACACATTTTTATTAGAAGAAATTCACACTAAAATGATGGTGAGTTTTTATGCGGGCTTTTTGCAAAGAAACATCACAAATTGATGTGAAAATGTGGAGAACTGGAGAATGGAAAAATGAGAAAGAGAAAGAAATTGAAATTGACAGATTCACCCATTCCTAACAAAGAGGCATGGAGTGATGGCAGTGCTGAAACCCTCCTGTGTTTTGTCACTCCTCCGAAAGGTGAGAAGTTCAAGAGGTGACACTTCACGTGAGACAGCACTAAAAACTTTTCATTTCTTATTTGCTTCATCTACAAATATGCAAGTAGAGCACAGGTGGAGGTAAAGAAACACCCTACAAGACAGCAAATCCCCTCTTCTACATTGGATCCCAAGCGGGAGGCTCTGCAATCCAAAGGTGCCTTCCGCCAGTATTCTCTCTGGGCTTTTCCAGATGACCTGTTTGTTAAGCATTCATCCTGATATGTTTGTACAAAAAATACAGGCTGGACATAGCCTAACCTTATTCGGAAGTTAGACTACATCTGGCCTTGATTGAGCATTCATTCTGATTTGTTTGTGGGGAGGTTGGACGACAATGAGGAGTCGTCCTGATTTGCTTGTGAGGCGTTTGACGTTTATACATTCTTCCTGTTAATCACTGGTGCATCCCAAACATTTCAGTGAATATCTCCATCTGTTTCCAAACCACAAAAAGTATTTTTAAAAAAAGTTGATTTGTTGAGTTAGAGCAATAAAGTGCTTTCACCCACTTTAATTGTGCAAACCTAAACCTTCGGTATGCACTTGAATCCTTCCTGAGGAATACAGGCAGTCTTAAGGTGAACACACTCTCTCTCCCTCATCCTTCAAACTACTAATTGCTGCATGCTTACACACACACACACACACACACACACACTTCTCTTCCACTTACCTGGAGGAGGTGCCACATTCCCCAACCTCTAATAGACTATCATCCAGACTTTCCCACCCATCCCACTGAGGAATCATAAAACAACCATTCTGGACTATTAGCTTATAATCTCCTAACAAAGGAATGAGCAGCCAGATGCCATAGTGTAAGATCTGGTTTGGCTTTATTGCTATGTATCAGATGAAGCATTCTCTACCAAGCAGAATGCCACAGACTGGACATACTACTCTGATTTGGTATTTGAAAGAAGAGCTTGTGCCTCTGTGTTCTAGCATTACTACAAGTCTCTTATGGTCTTATTTGCTTCATCTACAAATATGAAGGCAGTTCTGTGAAAAAAAGCAAGCTGAGAAGGGAGATGGCAATAGGATATGCGGGTGCCACACCTGAGATGTAGCGCCTGAACATTTCAGAACCCTATGTAAATGAATATTGTAGCCAGCATACAAATGCTTTTTTAATAGAAGCCGGTAGGAAATATTTATCACAACTACAATAGGTATAGTTGATTATTAATTCATTTCCTATGAGGCTAAATCAATATTCAAAAGCTAAAGTTAAGACTCCACATTAATTATGTAAGAAGATAAATGATTGCACAGGTTAATCATATCAACCCCAGTTTCACCAGCTGCCATAGATTAATAGTAAAAAAAAAATTAAAGAACAAATGACTTTGTCACCTTCCTTGGTGAAAAATGACTTGCTGAGTCTAAAATTATATTCTAATGAGGAATAAATAAAAAAGAGAAAATGTTACCTTTCAAAGACCTGGATCTTCCATTTTAATACAATAAAAGATAGAGTATTAATTCAGGGGCCATCTACATTTTTAAGACCACAATTAAACTAAACTAAACTAAACTAAACTAAACTAAACTAAACTAACCAACCAAATTGGACTTGAAGGTGACTATATACTTCTAAGGATTTAAATTTTCTTCGTAAGAATATGTATTCATTCAGGATTATTTATCTGTAGCTTTTTCATGTTTTACCAAGAGCTGAGTGGAAAAACAAGACTGAAGAAAATTCTGCAATTAATTTGTTTAAGGCAGAGCTAGGAAACCTGTGGCTGCCCAGATATTAATGGACTCCAACTCCCATCAGCCACAGCCAACATGGCCAACGGTCAGGGATAATGGATGATGTAGTCCAGCAACATCTGGAGGGGCACATATTCCCCATTCCTGGTTTAAGGGAAAAGAATATGCTGCTATGCTCATCATGGGTATTTACCATAGAATTTCCAATTTGTAAATAACAGATTTATCATTTCCATTGTAAAGACAGTGATGATGGGAGAAAGTACCATGCCCAAAAGCCACTCTATAGGTTCATGACATGGATGAGAGCAATAATCTGTTGTGTTTTATGAACTGTTCTTTAAAACATGTCCAAGCCTATCTGGGTATTAACTCAAAGTCTGAACTACCTAGATGTTGCTTCTTCATTTTTCACCTGTTCAGCTTTCTGAGACCCGTATACATATTCCGACCATGATTCATTGCCAGAAATAACATTTCCTCCTTTCACAGATTCAAATGCCACATAGAAGGAATATCTGGCTACAGCCCTATACCGATTTATCTGGAAGTAAGCCCATTGAGCTCAATGGGACTTCTGACATGTTGATTCATTTGCCGCCCTGGGCTCCCACTGGGAGGAAGGGCAGGCTATAAATCAAATAATAAATAAAATAAGTAATAAATAAATACAATTTCACAACATACAGCTGCCCCCCCACATCTCATCAGAGTTCAGTTGCTACCTGACTTTTGCCCCATCTGTGCTATACATTTAAAGCACTATTGTGATACTTTAAACAGTCATGGCTTCCCTTACAGAATCCTGGGAATTGCAGTTTGTGAGTTGTTAGGGGATCCCTATTATCCTCACAGAGCTACAGTTTCCAGAGCGGTTATAACAGTCAGTCCCCCTTCTCAGGGAACTCTGGGATGATCCTGCATTAAATATATAGTGCAGATGGGGCCTTTATCTGGATCACTGTATATTTACTCCTGAGAGAACCACGTGGGAGAAGGCAATTTTGAACTGAAAAATTATTAGGATCTGAGGGGAGGATGAGGGTCCCCTTATCACTAGCCTTTCCCTGCTGAAACTTGCTGCCTGGCCAAAACACTTTTGGATTTTAAAAAATGCACAGAGGAAAGAATAACAGAATGTCTAAGCTTGGGCCTAAGCAAGATATTTCAGGAAGGCAAATTCACAGTTGTGGCCCTTATAATGGCCAAAGAGAGCTGGCTTCAGAGGTAGAGGTGTGTGTGTGCGCGCGCGCGTGCGTGTATGCATGCATATGCACACGCGTGCTCGCTTGTTTATTTTGGGTACCATGGCATGGATAGGAATGGGGGAGAAATTCTATTCAGTTCACATTTAAAGGCAAACCTACTTAATTTGCAGTTTCCAAAAAATATGTGAACAGAAACACAGTCATCCTTCAAAATTCACACGTCTCTGAATTTTCCAGTGCAGTTCTCCAGCCAAGTCATGTGTACAAGCATGCATATTCTGGGGCAAAGTGTACATAAAAATGTATATATTAAATAAAATGACATACAAAAATGCATAATATTGGGGGAAATTCCTGTGCAAAAATGTGGATACTAGGCAAAATTGCAAACAAAAATGAATACATTAGGATAAATTTGTGCTAAAATGCTGGTGAATTTTCATGAGGACTTCAAAAACAATCGAGAAAATGTGGACAACTGAACTTAAGAACGGAAAAATGAGAAATAGAGAGAAACCAAAACTGGAAGATTCACCCATCCCTAGGCATGGAACACCTCAGGTGAGACAGAAAGCCAAATTAGTAGCAAGAAGAAGTACCTCAGATTGAAATCTGATCAGTTCTGTGGGAACAGAACCATGTTCCAGCCTTCTCGCACAATATTCATGTTTACCCTAATTTAATAACGAGCTGAAGCATCAGCTTTTTCTCTCCCTCCCCCCCGTTCCCTGCACTTGCCACCTTCATTAATGCTGTTGCTTTTGAACTAATTTTCATCCAATTATCACATCAGGCAGCACTAGAAATATTAATGATATCCTGAAGAGGAGTATTACATTAAAATATTTCAAAGCAACTGGCTTGGTTGAACATCAATAAGAGGAAAACATATTGACAAAGAGCTGCAACTAATGCTGCCTTTTATAAATATCCTGCCAGACAAATAATGGCTCTCAATGGATTCTGATGTGATGTACAGTTTTAAAGTAAATGCTATATTGCCAAGAGGCTCAAAGGAAAATGCCATCTCAGTACAGTGGGCTGACTAATAGGATTTTAGTTTATCTTCCCTGCCACAGAGATTCAGCAAAAGACTCAGTGCCCCAAGTTGAGCATAGATTGATCCATCAGATTCAGTGAAATGCCAAAACCTCTAGGCAAAATGCTGCAGGTAAACAGATGGGGAAAGTTTGCTGGCGATTCTCTTAGACAAAAGAGCAGCAGAGATAAATGCTTTTAAACCCTAACTATGCTGAGGCTTGGACATACATTTCCATGAAGCTAAATGTACAACCGCAATGGTGGATCTGCCATTTTCTCTTCTAATTATTCACTGCCAAATGTAAAACACTCATTTCCCCCCTCTTAATAGTGGCTCAGTATAACATTGTGTAGGCAGACTGCAGTTGGTTCCAAATTGTACAAGCTATCTCTGTTGAGCTTGTTATGTTCAGAATTGAAAAATGACAAAACCCTGTGAGATCACAACAGATCTGGTCTGACCACTACTTTAAGGTAAGATTCAAGCCTAGCTTCTAAAAGCTGTTCTCAGTGCTAAACAAAGGGGGTCAAATCACACACTGTGTGGCAAAAGAATCTGTAACTTCTATCATATGTCCCCTGGTGAACACTCATAACATCTGAAAAGACCTGTGAGGGAATCAAGTGCCGTTTGCATGGGAAGGGGCCATATAATTTACTCCACCCATCTGGTTTCGTCAGCCAGACATTTCTAGAGCAGGATGGGAAAGTGGGTTCTATACCAATAATGTATGAACTGAGTTTCCATCTTCAGTCAAGGGGAGGGTAAAGGGGTGGGAAGGGAGTCACTGCCTCTGGATGCGAACCTTACACTCTACAGTCAAACAATGCCATAGAAAAGAACATTAAATCATATTGCCTAGCTGTCTAAGGTCACTTCCAGCTCTACAGTTCTATGATCTACGAAAAGGATGGGCAGAGCAATCCTGCATGGAGCCAGAGGAAGATAAGGCAGTGTAAGGCTCTGCCACATCTTACCTCCGATCAGGAGCCCCTGGGAAATGTATGTTTCCTTACGCTGCCCTTTTCCCCACAGTATCATCTGCCAGGACTGGGGGGCGCAGAATCCAACTGAATATGCTCAGGATGTGGCGTAAGTCCCCCACCCTTAAGTTCTGCCCCTGACACATCCCCAGAATCCCCCATTTTTCAGCCTTCTTCCGGCTTCTTTTGCACCGGTCTCAGCTGAGCCGACTGGGCCCGGGTAATGGTGGATTTCCCCAGCTGCACCATGGCTGTGACCAGGTGAGGGATTTTGTCAGTGCAGCCCAGGTGTGCCGACATCCTCCCCTCTCTGCCAGGAATATGCTACATTCTGTATCCCCTCGGCCTGGCATAAATGCCAGTTGGACTACACCCGAAATTGTGTCACCCTAATAAGAAGAAAAATATAGAAACATCTCAGAGCATTACTTTTGTCATCATCTATCCAGGTGGGATGGTCATCAACTCAAAACTCCTTGAAGTTACTTAAATAATAGTTGTTACTGCACATATTCAGAAATTCCAGACAATTAGTGTTGACTAACCCACCAGGTTAGCTAATCATTAGGCTCCAGAGATCCATATGTGAGAGGATGAACCATCTCTCCATAATAAAATGTTATCACTCTTTGCTGTTCTTAGAGAGAGCAATAAAGTTAGGCTCAAAAACTTTTATAAATGAAGATAAAAATGGAAGCACAATTGCTATATTCCTGCCTTCTGAAACTGAAAACAGTACTATGATTAAATAAGTGAACTGTTTCACCTTGTGCAGCCATGTTAAATTCCAACAGCCTGGAGTAATTAATCTTTATATTGGTCTTTTCTGCCCTGCCATATGCATTCCTGTGCTCTTAGCATAACAAAACAAAACAAAAAGCTTTTGTTGCTTGCCCGTCTTAGGCAAGGGGATACAGAAACTGAAATAACATTTGGTGTTCTGCATATATTAAGTATTCTGTACATACTAGACTGTATTTGAATTGCCTCTAGTAACTAGAGACTACAACCACTTTTTCACAAGCATGTGAGCTCTATCCTGGCTCGCTCTTTTGTTCACTTTTAATGAACTTCATCACCATTCCTAGTGACTACCATCCAAATAAAGAGCAGGTAATGATACAGGAGGAGAATATTCAAGTTGACAGTGATAGAGATTGCATGGGTGGGTTCAAGGACGTTGGTGTATAAGCTCCTGGAAATATATCTTACCATCAAAACCCTCAAAAAGAACTGGATGGTTTTCATATTAAATGGTTTATGTTTATAAGCAATGTACCAGTGGGTGAGCATAATTTCTGTCCAGCATCAGTTCACGCCTCTTTATGAAGGGTTGTCTTTAGGTAGTACCTGGAATTTACTAAGGCGAAACCCTTTCACCGAAAGTGAATCTCTAAACCTCTATTTAGATATTTAGTGTATTTTATCTTCTGCTTTTTAACACTAACAATAATCTCAGTAACTTTCTACTTTTTTTATCCCCCTTTTAAAAATTATTATTATAACTTAAAAATTTTTACTTTTGTTTTGGTGTATTTTTTCTTTAATTTATATACGTATACATGTTTTGATTATTTAAGCTATATATGTTAAGGGGGAGTATACCTTCCTCGTCCTCCTAGATCTCTCAGCGGCTTTCGATACCGTTGACCACGGTATCCTTTTGGATCACCTTGAGGGATTGGGAATGGGGGGCACTGTTTTACAGTGGTTCCATTCCTATCTCTCAAATAGGCACCAGAGGGTAGCTTTGGGAGATGAGGTTTCAGACCCTTGGTCTCTTAATTGTGGAGTACCACAGGGCTCTATCCTCTCTCCCATGCTGTTTAACATCTATGTGAAACCGCTGGGGGCCATCATCAGGAGTTTTGGGCTGAAGTGTCACCAATATGCGGATGACACTCAGCTCTATCTCTCATTTAAGTCCTCACCAGAGTTGGCTGTAGATACCATGTCCGTAAGTGGATGGATGGGAGAGAACAGGCTGAAGCTGAATCCTGACAAGACCGAGGTGTTGCTTGTGAGAGACAAAGGGAGCCTGGGTATTACAGACCTGATGCTTAATGGGGTGAGATTACCCCTGAAAGACCAGGTCTGCAGCCTTGGGGTCATTCTTGACTCCCAGCTGTCCATGGAGGCTCAGGTGTCAGCAGTGAGTCGGGCAGCTTGGTATCAATTACGTCTGATACAAAGGCTGCGTCCCTACCTTCCTGTTCATCTGCTCCCACAAGTGATACATGCCCTGGTCTCCTCTCGCTTGGACTACTGTAATGCGCTCTACGTGGGGTTACCCTTGAAAACGGTCCGGAAGTTACAGCTGGTACAGAATGCGGCGGCGTGCTTGATCAAGCATAGCCGTCGCCGTGATCACATCACTCCAGTGTTAATGGATCTTCACTGGCTACCAGTTGTCTACCGGGCCCAATTCAAGGTGTTGGTATTGACCTTTAAAACCCTAAACGGTTTCGGCCCAGTTTATCTGAAGGAGCGCCTCCAGAGTCACCAATTATGCCGCCTGACAAGATCAGCCTCACAAGACCTTCTCTCGGTCCCACCGGTTAAAATAGCTAGGCTGGTGCGGACCAGAGACAGGGCTTTCTCGATTGTGGCCCCCACCCTCTGGAACTCCCTTCCTCTTGATCTTCGACATACTCCCTCCCTGACAGGTTTTCGCCGAGCCTTAAAAACCTGGCTATTCAGGCAGGCCTATGGGATTGGGGAGGGTTAGTTTTATGATGTTTTAATTGGAAACTGATTTTAAATTGACTATGACTGCGTTTTATTTTGTATATTGTATATGATGTATTGTTTTTTATTGTAAGTCGCCTAGAGTGTCCATTAACCTGGACAGATAGGCGACCAATAAATAAAATTATTATTATTATTATTATTATTATTATTATTATTATTATTATTGTAGTAGATATCTATATTCCCTTGAAGAATTTGATTTGTACACTTAAGAAACAGAATAAAAAGAATGTTTAAAAAAGAAAAAAGAAAGAACTGGATAGTTAACTCCATAAAATGTTTAAATTTTTGCAATTCATGCTCACATTTTCTATACTATAGCCCTTTTGAACACACAAGGAGTTAAAAGTGTGAAGAGAGGGAGGGGTCTACACATAAGAAGAGCCCTGCTGGATCAGACCATCCAGTCCTATTCTCACTGTGGCCAACCAGATGCCTATGGAAAGCCCACAAGTAGGATATGAGCACAGCAGTTCTCTCCCCACTCATTTTTCCCAGCAACGGTATTCAGAAGAATATCACCTTCAGCACTGGAGGTAGTATTAGCCATCATGGCTGGTAGCCATTGAAAGCTGTATTCTCCATTAGGGCAAGGAAAGCCCCACCACCCAATGTCCTGTATGTTCAACTGGATGCGTTTTATGTGACTAGGAATTCTGATAAGTCAGGATTTCCAATGCTGTGGGGTCTTCTAAGGACATTCAGCTGAACACACATAGAATCCGCCTTCAGACATTTGCATACGCTTTTAACCTTCACATGTTCAGGCAAATACCTGAGCTTATAATATGATGAAAACTGGGTAAGCAACATCAGAGCCACTAAACCACAACACAATCATTTTCCTTTTCTCGTTGGCCCCTTGTTGTTCTTCATTGACCTTACTAACTAGGTCTCAAGACTACATTCACAAGCTGTGCGGGGTTTAGGATGCTGGCTGAAGTGTTTTCCTGCAGGGAATGACATCCTCTACTCTTGGAACTTTGTCTACATAATTCCCAACCAGGCAGGTGCTAATGGATGAGGCTTGCACATGTACATGAAACAAAGAACACTGCACCAACATGAGAAACTATGGAAGGCTATAGCCCTGTGAAGGTGTTATGTAGTATGTCAACATGGTTCAGTTGTGTAGTGGTATAACCCTTTCTGAGCATATGTCCTTGGATGTAGCCCACTATCCAAATATATGTACAAAAAAAAGAAACGACAGCTTCCTGTGACCTGGAAGGAGGAGGTTAATGCTCAATGGATCAAGTGCTATGAAACAATTTGGGCTGGGAAGGCAACCTCAGAATAGTTTACCTCCATCTTTCCCCAATAGTAGGAGCCACCAATGAGGTTAGATATATTGTTGTTCCTTAACCACAGAACCTCAGAGGGCCACATAATTCAAGGCAGATGTGGCCTTTATTTTATTTATTTTGTTTTACTAGAATTCTTACCCACAATTACGAGAGTCACCAACCTGGTACCCATAGATTCCATGGAATCTGCAAAGGACTCTAAACTTTCATTTAAAAAAGTCTTTAGCCCTTCTAGAAAGAAAGCTATGGAGCAAAATGTGCAGATACCCTTCTAAGCAATTTCTGTGAAATCGGCCAACCCAGCTGCTCATGCCTGTCAGTGTTTTTAGCCAATGAGTGAAGTCAGAGTTGTGATTAACAAGTCACTTGATTGAACACAAGGCAATAGGGATTCCTGGGGTCCTATAGAGCTGCAGTTTCCTCCCACTTTAGTGCACTTTTCCTGCTTCTGTCTTATTTTCTGTCAAGAAGTGTGAAGGATGTTCCCCTAAAAAGCATATGTGAAAACTTTGTAAAGAGGCTTAGGCATCTCTCCTGCTGGACAAGAGTTACAGACCAGGCACTCATTAAGAATGTTCTGTGCAGTTACCTTACAGTACAATGCTATGCATATCTACTCAGAAGTAAGTCTCTTTGTGTTCAATGAGGCTTATGCCCAGGTAAGTGGGTACAGGATGGCAGTCTAGGCTTCAGGTTCGCCTTGGCATTGGGGGGAAACAGGGTTCTTGTGCCTGTTAACAGCTTTATGGCAGGCAGAAATTCATCAGCTTAAGCCTTTTCTGGCATGAAAATACACTAGTGGTAAAAGCTTCACCAAATTTTTGTGTTTTGCCATGCCCCCCATGGCAGCCATTTTATGTTATGCCATGCCCCCATGGCAGTCATTTTGTTACTGGCACCCACATACTCTCTCAAAATCTGAAATGTGCCCATTGGTCCAAAAAGGTTGGCAACCCATGCTTTACCATAAGGCCCTTTGACAAGAGCAATAAGTCCTATGTGTTATTAACAGAAATGGTGAAGATTTAATTTAGTACCAAATGCAAGCCCCACTGCTTTCAGCAGGGATCAGATCCACCTGACAGAACATCAGCCCCCACTTACCTATCAAATTGGGACCACAGAGGGTTGACCACTTTTTGTTCCAGTCTGACAGATGAAAGCGGATCCCCATCCCGGCCATAGCTGGAAGCACATCAAGAGGCACGGGCACTGAAAGTCAGAATGAGATCTGCTGAATGACTTCTGCAGCGTGCTTCCTCAATTTTCTCCAGTAAATTGCAAACATACCCACGTTTACAGGAGAGTGAACACTTTCCTGATTGGCTAGATTACCCATGATGTGACAATCCAGGAAACACTGTCTTTGCTCTCTAACTCAGCTTTGTTTGCCTTCAGTAATGTCATCATGTTAATCACATACTCCCTGATGGACTGGGATCACTTACGAAAGTAATGGAAGAAAGCAGTCCCAGCCCTAGAAAACCATGGCTGTGAACAGCTGTAAATAGTGTCAAAGTAAGCTCCCTTAAAAGCACACTCAAAAAAATGTTCACAGGTGAAAATTTGGCACAGTTCCAGATTGGTTTGTTGTTTTAATAATGTCATAGCATTGACCCTGGGAAATCTCAATGTTCCTGAATGTTCTAATCCTCATTGCCAGTTTCATAACTAGAAGGATTCACTCAGAGAAATGAAATGTTTTTAAATACATTATACTGTAACTTAGGGTACAACACATTGAAAAAATTGCAGGAGACAACATAAGAATTACAACACACTGTGTCTGTAACGTATTGTGATTGATGCCTTAGTCCTTCTCAGGCATTCCTCTTCCAGGCACTGTAGTTGCATGGAAGAGGGTAGAAATGCACGCAGTGGACCATCCATGCCATCACATCCCCTGCTGGCCTAGCCACCCATCATCCATGCATGGGAGGGAAAGTCTGGAAAGGGAATCCTGTTGTACACACATAGGCCTGATCTGGCTTCTAAATCATAACGAGGGCCTCTGTGCATACAGCAGGATTTCCTTTACATCCATACTCAAAGCTGAGATGAAACACTTAAAACCTGACTACAGTGTGCTCTGCCAGTTCAATATCTCATGAATAGAATTTGCATTGGCTTGTCTGAACACCTGGTATGAGCAACACTGCATATACTAAAGCCCCAAAGAGAAAGCATTCCCTTTCCTGTTTTTAATTATTTCTAAATAAAACAATTCCTAACATAGACATTTCTAGCACTATTACTAATTAAGGATGGACAGAGGCAACACAACAGAATTCACAGCTTGTCTTGATCTCACCATCACATGCAAACAGACTGAATCCTCATTAAGACTTATTTGTATTGAAAAGATACTTTCTAAAATATGCCCAAAGTTGGAAGGAACAGGCACCTCCATCTGGTCTAGAGTTCCTTGTGTGTAATATCACTTCAGAAATATTTGGTGCCCCTTTGTCCTGTGGATATAGCTATCTTAGATGCAGCCACACTATTCACTGTATGAGTGTTCTCCCCAGAACAGACACAGTTGTTCTTAGCCTAATGTACTCTTTCACTGTTCACAGTTTAGACTGGATACTAATACAACTTTGGGTCCTGCCAGTCCGTTGTGCCAGTGTGGAAAGAACATCAGCTTGGAATCCCAAACTCTGGGGTCGAACCATGGGCTCAACCGTTAGACCACCATGTGGCCTTTGCTAATATACAAAGCTATCCACGAGAGCAGGGGTTACAGCAGGGAGCTGCTTTTCCTCTTCCCCATGTGAAAGAACACTCTGCTCCAACTACAAGTTACCTGGGAATGCTGAGCTGAAGAAGGGCAGACTTTGGCCTCT
This sequence comes from Rhineura floridana, assembly GCF_030035675.1. Classification (NCBI taxonomy): domain Eukaryota; kingdom Metazoa; phylum Chordata; class Lepidosauria; order Squamata; family Rhineuridae; genus Rhineura; species Rhineura floridana. Next base: position 70,754,047 of record NC_084488.1, on the reverse strand, counting down.
GACATCAGCCATGTGACCTAGGTCCACTAGGAGGCTGCACCTCCTACCTATTCCTGTATTTGAAGATGCCCTCTCTTTGAGGTCTGTCCAGTCCAAATCTGCTTTAAAGATAAGGAACCATTAAATAGGAGAGCAGGAGCCTTGACGTGGCCCTTCAACACTTAGCAGCACCTGTTCAGCAGAGTAATCAGGCACACAAGTCACCTGGTGTCTTCCTCACTATGGTGAGATTCATTGTGCTTCTATTTTTATTTAAATTATAGTAATTATTTCTTAATTTTCATCTATACATATAAAATACCATCAGCAATTTAATGCAAAATTTTGGTGATGCAAATTCTCTCTTTTTTTCTCACAATCTACAGTATCAGCTAGTGAAGGAACAGCTGCTCCTATGCTTGCTTTCTTCTTCCCTCCTCACTCCTTTTTCCTTTTGTATCATGTCTACTAAATTATGAGCCTGCAGGCAAGGATTGTCTTACCTTTTGAAATACGTACAGCCCTTAGAAAATGTGAGGTGTTTTATCAGTGTATTAAATCATCATCCTCACAGTTGGCTTTCATTCTCAATTTTCAGTCTATGAAATAGAAATACTTATGGCCTACCTCACATGATTGCTGCAAAGACAAATACATTAACATCAAAATGAGACACAGGGATGCAGGAAACTGCCTTATACTGAATCAGACCATTGCTCCATCTAGCTCAGTATTGTCCACACTGACCAGCAGAGGATCCCCAGACTGATTACACTGACTAGCAGAGGGTCTCTCTCAGCCCTAACGTAGAGATGCCAGGAACTGAACTTGGGACCTGCTGGCAACCAAAGCAAATGCTTTGCCACCAAGCTACAGCCCTTCCCAATATGTGATGCACAGAATAATCTCACGCTGATAACAGTGGTAGCCATGACACCCTGGAAGAGACATTTGGGTGGTAGAATTAACCTCACATACATGTTGGCGCATAATCCCTCCTGTTCGATAAATGTTTTGAAGCTGAGAAACATCAAATACAGGTCTTTGCAAAGCCACAGAAGGAAGCTGTTAAAAATGAAAACAAATAGGTGATTAGCTTCACAGTGAGGGAAATTGGAGGAGTACCACTGAGCAGGCATGAGGAAAAAAACAGGTTTCATAATGCTCTGGAGCCTGGCTCTATTTCTCCGACATGTCTTGAAATATAGCTAGGCTGCAGTCATCACAAATGAACCGAGAGCATAATTTTAGCCTTTTAAAACATGGGGGTGAGAACAGCCCAACTGCCTGATTTGCACAAAACAAAAGGAAGGGGAGAAGAATTTGACAGGAAAATCCAGCCTAGAAAACAGAGGATTCAACAATCATCAATACCAAAGCAGGTGTATTGATGGACCCCCATGGCAGGCCCTAAAGTATTCTAATTATTTTATATTAAACCTAATGAATCATCATACTTCAAGCCTTGCTAGTGTAACAAAACCTTTTCATTCTCTTTGTCCTAACCAACAGTCTGCCTTTGAAGGGGGGAAGGGGGGAGGGGATGCTCTGCTCATTTTTCTGTATTTCCATTGTAGGGTTACCTCAAGGAAGAAACACATTCTACTCATGGTGCAATGCTGCCCCCTAGAGTTAAAACAGTGGCAGTTCTTTTCCCCAAAACAGTGCAGCTCATAACTGCGACCAATTCAGTTAAGGTTTTTGAGTGCATTCCTCCAGCAGAGCCAAGCACTTCAGTCTCTAGCATAAGTACTGAATCCACCCCTTAAAACAGGTGATGGACAGCATTCAAAAACAAAAGTAGTCTCACGTTCCAGCTCGACATTAAAAATACAAAATTTACCATATAACCTTTTAACCCATTACTAAAAAGCTCACTTGAAAAGCACCTTGAAGCACTGAGTTCAAGACAACCACTTAATCTGATTATATATCATTCTTTCATATCAAGCCAGGAAATAGACTCAGGATGGGGAAGAAATTTGGTTGGTTCATATTTGAATACACACCTACCTAACTCATACTTTCTAAAGCAATCTGTGAACCAAAATGCAATTATCTTTCAACATTCACACTTCTCTGAATTTTGTGATGCAGTTCTCCAACCAAAAAATCCATACATGTTAGGGAAAAGTGCATGCGAACTCTGTATGTTAGTGAAAATAACATACAAAAAGTGCATTGTAATAGGAGAAATTGCTTGCAAAAATGTGTATCTTTGGCACATATTAGAAAATACGTATGAATGTTCATACTGACTTCCCCACCACCACCAACTTGCAAACTGATAGAGAAATGAGGCAAAATGAACTTAAGACTGGAAACTGGGAAACAGAGAAATTGAAAGTGGCAGATTCATCCAAATCTAGAACATCCCTCACCATGATGACAATCTAGAAATTAAGGAGGTGGGGATATACAATATCAGTGTTTTCTTTTTTAAGGATAGATGTACAATCTAACCTATAACTAGAAAGAGAAGTTGACTTACTGGAGGAGCAAACAAACAGAGCAAGAAGAATTCTTCCTTCAAGGGTTTGGAATCGAAGGCTCTCTTAGCCCCAAGATTTACCAGTAATAAAGACATTTCTTTAAAAACATCCACTTTGTAATTATCTTTAGAATGAACTTTACTAGGAAAAGAGACTATTCCTGTTATGTACAATTTGCCTTCCAGTTGTCTCAAATTTATTTATTTATTTGTTGAACCTGTAGGCCACTATATATTTCAAGAAATCTAAGTGGTTTACATCCGAACAAAAAAATCTGTATATAGATATATAAATTACATAAAGATACAAATTCCATATGCAGTACAACTGCAACTGCTAATAACAACATCCCATCTTTTAAGTAAGATAATTAAGGACCTTATCACCCAGCTCTGGTTTGGGTTTTGATAAGGAAATGTGCCCCATAAGACATTTCCACCAGCTTTGGACATGCAATCAACATGGTGCAAGTTGTGTTTTTAGTCAGCATGAAGAATAGCCTGGATTTTCAATATGCCTTTGCTTTGACCACCATCCTGCCTTTGTGATCTTTAAGCATAACACTGAAGACATAATGTCTACATGCAGGCCCGCCCTTAGCATGTGCAGGGCCAGGGGCAAAAGCATAGTTGCCCCCCCCAACTTATTAAATACAAATATGATTACCTTCACTTCAGGGAATAGGCCTCTAGTCAACCTGTTCCATATCCATTTCTTATTCATTCTTACCTTCGTTCGAGGCTGTTATCTCAGAGCATACTGTGAAGGTTTTAGTGTTTAACTTGTGAAAGTTGTGTGTGCGAGTGTGTCGACAGGGGGGTTCGTTTCATTTTGTGTCCAGTTTCTTCCCCCTTCTTCCTTCACCTTGCATTTTCTGTTTTCCTTACAGTTTACTGTTTAACTTCTGTTGCTGTTAGAGCGTGTGTTGTGACTGGGGGGGTTCGTTTGGTTTTGCTTCCAGTTGTTTTCCCCTCCTTTTTTCCCTTTGAATTTTCTTTTGAGATACTTTTGAGCTGGTTGGGGCAGTTGTTAAATCCCCCCCTTGTTCCTGTTCTTTTTTGTCCTGCTTTATTTTTGGGGATTGCAGGGCTGTTTGTGCCGCCTCTGCTCCTTGGTTTCCCCCCCTATTCATTTTGCCCTGGGGGGACAGTGGCGGCAACTTCCTCCTTTTCTGAGCCATTACTTCGCCCACCAACTGAGGCTTTGTTCTTCACACGGCTATCTCTCCTCGCAGCTAGCTACTGCGGCCGGCAGGAGCACGCTGCAGCGAGCCGTTTCTTCGCTTCAGCAGAAGGAAGTCTGCTGCGGCGATGACTTGATCTTCATGGAGGCAGCTCTCCCCCCATGGCTCGCTGTTGCGGCCACCAGGAACTCGCTGTGGTAGCTTTCTGCTGGCGGCAGCAGCACACTTGGATCACCAAGCACGGGGGGCCCCCAAAGCACAGGGCCCAGGGCAACTGCCCCGCTTCCTGGTGCCTAGGGGCAGCTCTGCCTACATGTGTCCTATGGCCAGTAGAGGCTGGTCCACTGGGGCTAGTGGGGACCTGCTCTACCAAGTTCAGTCTGTGCTTAGCTCCCACTTGCCTTCCTTCTTGCATCCTGTTAGGGGATGTCTCCACCTGTCAGCTTCCTCCTCCTTTAGTCTCAGTGTTGTCCTTGTAGAACTCAGTGGGGAGGAGGATGGGGACAAAACTAGAATTAGTTGGTTCTGCCTGTCATTGGCTCTGGGTCTATCTAATGTTTGGGCTCCCTGCCTTCTGCCCCACCAATCGCCAGCCATCACTGCCTATGGCTCAATTCTAACTTTGCTTTGCAAGGTAGGAGCCACAGCAGCATGTTCCAGTCCCATGTTGCTCCAATAACATTTGTAAAGAAGCATTACGTTGGTGGAATAATGGCACAGTTAGTGGACCATCTCACAAAGGTTCTATGTGAACTAGGCCTTAAAATTCAAGTCAGGATTACATGACTTGAATTGTACAATGCAAATCAGAAAGATTATTTTGCACATTCCTATAACAATGACTATTTTTAAAAAAAGATTTTTGTTCTACAAAAAAATAACTTTGGTATAAATCTATGTTATCCGTGTACATCTGAGAGACAGGTTCTCTGCACACAGCTCTCTTCAGCAGAACAAGTGGATTTGACAGTGTTAGGAATGGAAGCCTTTTAATAAGGATGATTCATACTAAAGTGGGAGCACTCAAGATTATCCCCACTATAATTTTAGATTTTTGCTTGGCCAGTGCAGCTGTTAAAATATAACACATCTTTCACTCTTTCTCTCCACACACACCCTCCATACCTTTTCTCTTAGTTATATGACCTTTAACAGAAATATGGTACAGCTAAGATTTGCCTCTTGCAGCCCCACAAATCACCCACACAAAAGAACTTAGTAAATCATAGTGAGCAGCACACTGGAGGAAGGATTCAGTTCAGATCTCTGTCATACCTGGGCCTGGACCCCACTGACAATGACAATTGAAGCAGAAAAAAAGCTGACAGGTATTATTATTATTATTATTAATATTATTATTATTATTATTATTGCTTAAAGGCCATTTTTCTAGGCTGTCTCCAGATGGTGTAATTTTATTACCAGTGTTTTTATTTTATTTTATTGCCTATTCACTTGACTAGAAGATTTTAGAATGGCTTTCCTGAGGAAGCTCAAGTCTTTTAAAGTGTAAAAATTGCCTGAAGTTGAGGATACAGCAAGCAGAAGGGCCACGGTATATTTGAACTGCCTCTGAGTTAACCAGTTAGGCTGCAAGTGGCAATCCATGCTCTCCAAAGCTAGTTTCCCAGACATGGTTGTCCCATTTGTCCTCAAATGAATTGGTTCCAATTTTTCACCTTGCAGCCAGTTCCAGGGGTTTTGGCCTTGGGTTTTTCAAACAGCCACCTCCCATCCCACATAGAAAACTGTTGACATAGCACAGTGATATGGCATGAGAGTCCAGTGTTGGAAGTCAAGCATCGTACTTGGAATGCCCAAGCTCTTTAGATCCAAGCCATCATTAAAAAAAAAAAAAGCCAATGCTATTTTCTTCTGATACAAATTCCTGCAACAGCAAATTCTAGAGAAGCATCTAAGTGTCTGAACATTTCAAGAAACATAGAGCTGCCACCCAAAATGGCAACCCTGTGACAAGTTCTCCCCATAATGTCTAGTACAACTTACCCCATTACCTGATATCATCATGCTGTTCATTTTCCGATCCACACTAGTGGCAATCAGTGACATGAAGCACTGCAGGATGACATCAAGGCATGGGGCAGGTTGGTCTCTACACACTATGAAGGGGAAGGAGGGAGGAACGCTCCACAGAGCTCGTATTTTAGCAGGCACCCCATGCTTTCTTTAGAAATTTGCTCCCAGGACCAAAGTTAAGAACTTTATTGCTATGTGGTAACAGAGGTTCATCTCACACAAAGTTCTCTCTATGAACAGTGGCCAACCAGGTTCTTCAGAGAGTTTCACAATAGAAGCTACACATATAATTAGAGAAATACTGAATCTGACTCTGAAGGCTATCATTTCCACCACCAATAGACCTGTCCTGTGTGTTGTGTTCATCTTCATTCTTTTTAAAGCAATTTACGCTGCTACCTAGAACAACAGATGTAGCCATATAAATGTTGACTGGAGCGGTGAAAAAGGCAGAGCAGGGTGGGCAACCTCAGGCCTGGGGGTCAGATGCAGCCCTCCAGGCCTCTCTACCTGACCCTCAGGACTCTCCCTAGGTCATTACCCCTCTCCAAGCCACAGCCCCCATAGCCCTGCTTGCTCCACATGCTCCTTGGGTGCTTTTGCCAGGCTGGAAGGTGTCCTAGAACTGCCATAATGCTTCTTCCTTGCCTGGGTGGAGGATGGAAATGTGTGTGTGTGGAAAATCTGGATTATGTGTGCCTAGAATGTACCCTGCTATACAAAAGGTAGAAGTCACATTCATTGCTATACCCGATTTTGCCTCTGGACTTGCAGCCTCCAGAAAATTCCCCACAAGTGAATGCAGCCCTCGCATTCTGAGATACAGAATGTAATCATAGCCCAATGCTGTTAACAGCATTACTACACTGCAAAAAGCCTCACATCCAGCTCATCCAGCCAACACCAAGGCCACTTCCACACAGCAGATTACTGTGGATTCAATGCTGCTCATGTATGCATGTTTTTCACAGCATCCACAGAACATCCTTCTCATCAAACTGCCATCCCATTACCGCTGCCCACCCACCCCAATTTAATCCAGGTTTACTATTTCTGGATTGCTGTTTCTACTTATCAGATTTTCCATGGAAATTATAAATCCAGATTAAATGGGGAAATAATATGGGAATTTTGGCAAAAGCAAAGCTCACATACATAAGCAGACTGAGTCCATTGTAAATTGCCATGCGGAAGCACCCCAGATTGGCACAACAGACCCTTTCAGCCACCAACATGACCAATATATGGATGTGACACTGAAAACACCTCAAGAAATAATAGCAAACATTCCTGGCATCTCTGAATATGCTGTATATTTGCACTATTATTGTAATGTGAAGAGAATGTTAAAATTAGTAAGTTACCAACAAGAATTATGAAGTTTGCAAACTGTTAATCTGTTAATAATGCAGCGATGATCTAATAGTAGAGAGCCAATTCAATGTGCCTAAGCTAAAAGCTTGCTCTACTATCCCAAGAGGATGAGTATGCCACTAATACCAGACCCTGCAAATGCAGCACTTTGAGCCATTTTGAGCCAGACCAACTTGGCAGGGATTGTTATAATACTGCATTCATCCTCTTGGGATGGGAGCAACACACAAACTCCTTTGCCACACTAAGCTCTTGCCATGGATCTGATGTCAGAGAATGAGAGAAAACTAAATGGAAAATCCTTCCTGTATAGGTTCATTTCATGTAACTTGCTTCCCAAGAGGAAAGTGCAGAAACACTTTCTCACCTATGCCTTTGAGTGCTTTTTGAAATACAGCTTTCAGTGACTTGAGTAACAGGGGATCCATTCTCTACTCCCAACAACACACAATTCCCTTGACTAATGTATTTCATTGTCAGTCATTTCTCCTACAAAGTCACTCTCTACTTTCTGTTCATTTTCCCTCTTAAGCATATTATACCTCTACATATGATTTTCAGGAGCCCTCTCAGACATCACTTAGCCAGACTTTAGTTTTCATTCTAAGTTGGTTTGTCCTGATTTATAAGGTGAGATTTGCAGCTCAGTTGTAAAAGCACTAGATTCAGTCACTGGCATCTCCAGATACAGCTGGGGAAGACTCCTCTCTGAATCCCTAGAGGACCACCACCAGCTAGTACAAACTGTACCAGATAGACCACTGGTGTTACTTGGCATCAGGCACCTTTTAGCGTGTTTTGGATTTTTTTTTCTGAAAAGAGGGTTAATCAATAACCATAACATGACATTCTACTGCATGGTAGAAGCAGAACGCAGAGGATTTGGATCTTCTAAACTCTGCACCCATCTCTTGAAGAAACCAAGGTCTAAATGAATTGGTCACCATTTTATACTGCAAAACTTACTACAATAATGCTTGTGATAACAAAGTAGCAAATTGATAGTTAAGAACTGGGAAATGTTCAGAAAAGGACAATCAAAATTATAATGTGGCTGGATCGAAGTAACTCCCCTATGAGGAAAGGTTACAATGTCTGAGGCTTTTTAGTTTAGAGAAAAGGCAAGTAAGGGAGGGGCATGCTTAGCTATGGGGGAGAAATTCAATTTAGTTCACATGTAGAAGTGAACCTACGTAATTGACAGCTCCCAAAACAATATGTGAGCCAAAATGCAGCCATCTTCAAAATTCACACTCCTCCACATTTTGCAATGCAGTTCTCCAGCTAAGTAATGTGTACAAAAATGCATGTACTGTGGGAAAGCGTGCATAAAAATGCATATAGTAATGAAAGTAACATACAAAAAAGCATACTGAAAATTGCTTGCAAAAACTAATATAGACAAAATTGCATGTAAGAGTATCTAAGGAGAAATTTGCACTAAAATGCTGGTGAATTCTCATGAGAACTTCTTTTTAAAAATTCACAAACTGGGGTAGAAATGTGAAGGACTGAACTTGAGAGAGGAAAAATGAGAAACAGAGAAACTGAAATTGACAGATTCACCCATCCTTAGCCATAACAGTGTATAAAATGATGCATCATGTGGAGAAAGTGAACACAGAAAGTATTTTCTTCCTCTCTCATAGATCTGAGATAATCCAATGAAACAGAATGTTGGAAAATTCAGGACAGACAAAAGGAAGTATTTCTTCACACAGCACATGGTTAATATATATAGAGAGAGTTTGCTACAGTAATGGCCACCAACATGGATGGCTTTAAAGGCAGGAGGAGGTAAACCAATTCATGGAAGATAAGGCTGCCAGTGGCTACCAGCCACGATTGCTGTGTACTCCCTCAACGAATGCCTCAACTAATAGCTGCTGGGGAGCATAAACAGGGAGAGGGCTATGGCACTCATGTCACTGCTTGTGGGTTTCCCACAGGCATTTGGCTAGTTTACTGGAAGAACAGGATGCTGTATTAGATGGGCCTTTGTTGCAATTCAGCAGGACTTTTTTAAAATTCTTAACAAACAGATTTTTTTTAAAAGCTTCAATGTCTCCCTGCCTTCTTATTGACCCATCAAATTCATTTGGCATAATATATTTTGCTGCTGTTAGAGAAAATCTATATACATTCAAGCCCATTACGCACATACAGATATGGTCTTTTGTAAGACGTTGCCACCATAGCAATCACTTCGGAGGCACAGCAAGCTAAGTAAGTGTAGGCATAAAATTTGGCATCATAGTTGTCTCACTAGAAAGCCAGTTTACAAAATGGCAGCAACTCTGCACAGAAAGCATAAGTTCTCAGGGATGAATCTCTGGTAATGCATTCATGGCCCTTCTCTGCTTGCTGCCATTTGGTATTACCTAGATAAAATTATGTACACAGAGCTTCCACTGAACTTAATGTACCATAAGCACTGTGCCATTGGTTTCAAATGGGATTCAATGTGCCTCACTTTCTCTGGTTTAGAGCTATTAGTTGATTTCAATAGTACATAATTTTGGGCAGACATACTTGGGAATACAGCCTACACTAATATTCTTGTAAGTCCTGACTTATAGCCCTTTTGATATAATTCAATATCAGCCACAAATGTCAGCTGATATTGGATCAGACTTTAAATATGCAGCAGATGTTACCTTCCCTAGATATGAAGACCAAGTCCTATGAGAAAAGGCTGCAAGAACTAGATATATTTAACCTGGAGAAGAAATGCTAAAGAGGCAATATGATGGTCACCTTCAAATACTAGAAGGGCTATCACACAGATGATGAAACAAATTTGTTTTCTGTTGTTCCAGAGAGTGGGACCTGAAACAGGATCAAAGTATAATAAAGGGGATTTCAATTGAACATTAGGAAGAATTTCCTGGTGCTATGAATTGCTTGATAATGAAACAGAGAGCCCTGGAAGCTGGTAGACTCTTCTTCATTAGAGATTTTTAACCAAAGGGTGAATGGCCATCTATCTGAGATGCAGTTTTAAAATACATAATTGAAAAAGTTTTTTTAAAAAACCTAAAATCACAACATCACAAAAGATAGGTGAGTCCTTAAAATATACATCTCATGTGTCAAAGGTCAAGGTAAAAAGGGGTGTCTTCAGCATTCACTGAAAACTGTACAGCAAAGGTGCCAGACACGCCTCAGTGGGGAGGAAATTCCACAAGCGAGGAGCTGCTACAGAGAATGCCCTCTCCTGGGCAACCCTTCTCCCCGATACTGAGGGTGGTGGAACTACCAAAAGGGCCCCTCTCAACACCTGAGAGGGTCTGTAGGGAAGAAGGCGATTTGGGATGAAGTCTTTTTGAGCTTTAAATACTAACACAAGTACTTTGAATTGGGCCCAGAAACAAACTGACAACTAATGCAGCTGTTTCACAAAGGGACTATAGGAGTTCTAAAGGGAATCTGGCTGCTGCATTTTGGACCAGTTGAAGTTTCTGAGTTGTCTTCAAGGTCAGCCCCACATAGAGCTCATTGCAATAGTCCAATCTGGAAGCTACCACAGCATGAAGTACTGTGGCCAAGTCATATCTGTTCAGAAGGGGCCGAAGCTGGTGAACCAGCCAAAGCTGGGAAAAGGCACTCCTAGTACCCCCAATCTGTGGACCTGTTCCTTCCAGGAGAGTGCAACCATGCCCAGAACAGACTGTCTCCCCACCTCCCAGACATGAGAACTCTGGACACATAACACCTCTGTCTTTTCAAGATTCAGCCTCAATTCATTGGCCCACATCCAGCCCATCATCACCTCCAAGCGTCGTTTCAGCACTTCAACCACCTCTTCTGATTCAGATGGAATAGAGAGGTAGAGCTGGATATCATCTGCATATTGATGGCAATTCACTCCAAAACTCATGACAGCTCCCAGTTGCTTCATATAGATGTTAAATAGCATGGGGGACACGATGGAACCCTGCAGAACACCACAAGAAGTTTCCATGGTGTTGAGCAATAGCCTCCCATAATTACATTTTGGAAACAGCCCTGGATGTATGAGTGCAACCAATGAAGCACAGTGCCCCCAACCCCAGAGACACTCCAGAAGGATACCATTGTCAGCAGTATCAAAAGCCACTGAGAGATTAAGGTCACCATTTCCCCTATCTCTCTCCCAACAGATGTCACCAACCAGGGTGACTAATGCATTTTCAGTGTCATGGCCAGGCCTGAAGCCAGACTGAACAGATTCAAGTAACCTGTTTCCTCTAAGCATACTTGAAACTGGACTATCACCACCTTCTTGAACACCTTGCCCAACAAGCAAGGTGATAGTTGGGTGATGCCACTGGGTGATAGCTGTTTAACATTTCTGGATCTAGGAAGGTCCTCTTCAGGAGGGAATGCACCACCAACTCCTTCAAGCTAAATGGACCATTGGTCTCACTTGCTATAAGACAGCTTCCTATGTTCCTATATTCCTATGTTTGGTTAAGTAAGAGTAATGGAGCACATATGATCATCCATGTCTTGGGGAAGGACTGCAACTCAGCAGTAGAGCATCTGCTTTGCATGCAGAAAGTCTTAGATTCAATCCCTGGCTTCTCCAGGTAGGGCTGGGAGTGTCCCCTGCCTGAAACTCTGCCTGTCAGTGTAGACAGTATTGAGCTAGATGGACCAGTGATCTGACTCAATATACAAGGAAGCATCCTGTGCTCCTAAAAGCTGGATTAAAGCAAACAGCTTTGAACAGAGCAATTATACAATAACAGGTTTCAATATTCTGAAACAAAATATTTTAGAACAATTGTCGTAATTGTAGCCTGTTGATTTCAATCAACAAATCACTCAAAAGGTGAGTTGTTCATCTATCAGTCTATTATTTCTTCCCCATCCCAGCCCAGGTGACATCTTGGCCTCAAGACCAGTTGCAAACAAAAAGTTATATTTAGAGAAACATCTATTTACTTGGGGTTTTAAAAAAATTATTTCCCCTTTACTTCTATTACAGGCAGCAACAGAATTTGACACCCCCAAAAGCCCTTCTCAGCACAGCGATATAGATCATGCTACAGAAATACATGAAGGACAAATGATCCCTGATAGCATTGTGTCTCTGTTGACTGGCTCAAGGCTTAAAGGCAGCTGGCAATTAGATTAAAAGCTACAGATCTCTTAACGGCAGAGACAAATGTCCACATTTATTTTTAATAGAAAGTCACAAAGCCAACAAGTATTGCAGGTGTACATCAGCACTGAATTGACATACTGGGCATATCCTTTTTTCGGTTGATGAAAATGGTTGTAGGAACTGCTATATAACAATGAGGGTTAAGCTAGAGGTGTAACCTAGGCTGTCAGTTGTATAACTTAAGGAATCTGCCAACTACAGAGAAAGCTGGGGAATCTATAGTCAACTTAATGCTGTGTCCCCTTGCCCATACACCCACCACTATGTGCATGATATGATGTATGAAACATACATGTGTGCACAGTTTGCAGATGGTAAACATGTGATCCTACCCTAAAGTAATTACTGGTTTATACAAGAAGTCTAGCGACTTATTCTAGTAACATTAAAAGCTAATGCAGCATACATATTTTTAATATTGCTTTTTTCCAGGGATGGTTAAGTTACTATGTCAAAATATTGACAATGAAATTGTGAAGCAAAAATCAAATTTTCTTTTGATAAGCTAATGTAAATGTACTGCCTTCAAGTCGATTCTGACTTATGGCGACCCTATGAATAGGGTTTTCATGAGGCTGAGAGGCAGTGACTGGCCCATGGTCACCCAGTGAGCTTTATGGCTATGTGGGGATTTTAACCCTGGCCTCCCAGGTCGTAATCCAACACCTTAACCACTACACCACACTGGCTCTCTTTGATGAGCTAGAATCCCTAGAATACAGGATGAATCTGTCTGTTTCTCACCCTCCCTCCACTCTCTTAGCTGGGTAATTCTTAGATTTGAAGGGCCCACCTTCTCACAAAATACATTTATTATCTCCAACACCTTCATAAATGCTTCCTATTCCAAAAGTACCATCTTGAAATAGCACTGTCCGTAGGTATAACCATATTACATCTACTTGATGACTGCAAGAGGCAGGGATGGGAGAGAACTTTGATTCAGTTTGCATTTGAAGCAGAAGCTATCAAATCTGCACTTTCTGAAACAATATGAGATCTGAAACACAGCCATTATTTGAAATTCACACTTATCTGAATTTTGGGATGCAGTTCTCCAACCAAACAGTGTTTACAAAAATGCATATATTAGGGGAAAGTGTGCATAAAAATAAATATATTAGTGAAAATAACAAAAGTGAATTTTGTTAGTAGAAATTGCTTGCAAAAATGTGTACATTAGTCAAAAGTGCATACAAAAATGCATTAGAGACACTAAAATGCTGAATAATTTTCATGACAATTTTTCAAAGAAAAAATCATAAGTTGCTGCAGAAATGTAAAGAACTGAATTTAAGATTGGAAAAATGAGAAACTTTTGAGAGCAGACCTTGACAGATCCTCCCATCCTTAGCAAAAGGGCATCTCATTGTTATCTTGGTTTGTACAGCCTGCGTGACTGAATTCCCAGACTCAACACTGGAGCATCATGGGTAAAAGGGTTTACCTTTGTTTTTTACTATTTCACAGAGAAACCAAAGGCTGGAGCAGCATATGAAAGTTACACATCAGAAAATTATTCTCTCTCCCATTTTCTCCTGCAATATATATTAGGGGGATTCAGACCTCCCTGCCTGGCATTGAAAGAAGGCATGATGACAGTTGTGAGACTATGCAGGCTAACCTTGCCACCTCTGCACACTGTATCCATGCCCACCATCATGCACTCCAACCATACCCATGCCTATATCTGTACCTTTGTAGAGCTCCTCCGTGGGAGAGGGGTCCGTGATTTGTTCAGGGTTTCCCCTCTCATGGAAGAACTCTAAACTCATACATCAGTCTGCACATACAGTCAGTCCCTTCCCATACTGTCTGAGTGTGCAGAAAGTGGGGGGGCTGGCTTTTGTGTGCACTGGCAGCAGGGGGTGAGGCTAACCCACATAGCTCCCTTTATACATTCTGCTAATGTGAAGATGGGTCTGTTAACTCCTAATGTCTCTTAGAGCTGATCTAAAGTTTTTTGCTGGAAACTCTTCAGCAAAATCCATGGGGGTTTGGTGTGTTTACTGGGTAACATTTAGAGAGCAGGAGAAAATTAAGACGTTTTCGTAGTGGAGGGCTTCCTGGGAAAGCTGTTGAAGCTTTCCCCCTTCCCCTTTTATTTTGCTTGCTTTAAACAGAGTTCTCCTGTCACTTCAAGCAGTGGGGAGCTGCAAGCAGTGATCTATTTTCAACCACTTACCTGCTTGTGACCTACTTAGGTGGAAGGCAGGGTCTCCCAAATCCTAGAGCCTACCGCCTGGAGCCTCGTCTTGCTCAGGCGCTCTGGTCTTTCTCTTAGTGCTCCAATGCTCCCAAAGACTCAGACTTAGAGAGCTCCTTCACCATTGCCAGCTCTCTCTCCTGCCTGTTTGCCTTCTCCCCATCCTCCCCCCTTCCTACCCTTTCCCAACCTTGCCAAGCCCCGAGACAGAATGGAGGAAAAACAACAGCTCAAGAGAGTTTATGAAAGCCAAGAGCTTTCTGCATTGTAGGCCTCTGAGCATAGTTTGAGCCTCAATTGGAGACAGAAACTCTGGGAACTGTTATCTTGCAAGAATAATTCTTTTTATTCGTGTAGAGCAATACCACAGTATATTTAAGTTAGCTTTCCTGTGTCAGAGTGATATGAAAAGTTAATTGTACATTGCTTCTCTCGTAAATGTAAATCCTATTTAATATATTGTCATAGAAATTACTGCGTATGGTAATAATTTCTTCTTGTCCCAGGAATATACTATAAATTAAACACACTTCTATTAGCATAAGGCACAAAGAGGGGGGCATGCTTTTCTAAGTATGAAGAGTATGCAATACCCCACAATCTGTTACACTGTCCATTAGTTCACAGAGCATTGCCCTTACAGTTATAATAGACTTTCTATTTTTAAAATGGGTAATGGTGCATGGAATGGATGTCTGAATCTTGAAATGATCTCTTAGGCTAGTAATCTTTTTGAAAAATCCAGCATAAAGCAAATGAAGCCAGCTAACTCTTGCCTCATTTTTTCGCCCTTCCTTTTTCTCTCTCTTTGCTCCATATTTTATAAGTGAAAATCAAAAGGACACAGAATGTTTTATTTAGTCTTATTTGCCAGGAACCCTACATGAAAAGTCTCCTAACTATGAGTGATTTTATTTGTTATGCTCTATACTTCAGTGTCCTTTCCAAACTCTTAAATTCAACACCTACATCAGCTTTGTTACCTGGTGGCACCTATACTGTTGTGGGAGCAGCAGAGTTACTTCACTGCTTAACTAGAAGCCATTTGTTACACACACACACACACAATATGTAAAATAGATAAAATAGTACAATATTGTTATGAGCATGGGGGGGCTGGAATGTACCATTGGTCTCACCTGAAAGGTGATTTTCATAGGAGGGGGCCATCACTGTGGGAATAGTTCCACCTATCGTGCGAAGGCAAGAATGTTTTTGAAGTCAAGACTAGGGACGTCATGCCCCTCCCACTCTCCAGTTCATTCGTAGCGAGTCTGAAAAGAGATATCTAAAAATAGAAGAACAAGGCCAACAGGCCCGCCAGGAAAATAGCATAATAGTTACATGCATAACAACATGACTCTAACATAACTACATAACATAACAGACTAAAAGTCTTGACTTCACTCTTACATTTAAATATAATAGCGTAAAAATAACATGTAACCCATTGATAAAATCTCTAATCATCCTCCAACTGGGAGGGTCGTGATGGCCCCCTCCTATGAAAATCACCTTTCAAGTGAGACCAATGGTACATTTTCCATAGGAGGTGGGCCATCACTGTGGGATGTACCAAAGCAACCCATATAGGGAGGGACCACCCACATGTTAATCCTCATTAAGAACCTGTTGCAACACTCGTCTGCCAAAAGATGCATCAGCAGAGGCATAACGATCAATTTTATAATGCCTTATAAACGAGTGTGGGGTAGACCAGACTGCAGCCCTACAAATATCGGCAACAGGAGCATTAGTGGCAAAAGCAGCCAAAGTGGCAGCTGACCTGGTAGAATGAGCCGTTATACTAGCTGGAACTGACAGCTTCAGGGACTCATATGCTAAAGTAATGCATGCCCTTAACCAACAGGATAAGGTAGAATTGGATACTTTATGGCCCATAGACCTTGGGTGAAAGGATACAAACAGAGACTCCGTTCGTCGAATCTCTTGGGTCCTAGAAAGGTAGGTCTTGAGAGCCCTCCGGACATCTAACGAATGCCAAGCCTTCTCGAGAGGATGGGTAGGATTCGGGCAAAAGGAAGGCAAAACAATGTCCTGGTTGCAATGAAAAACTGAATCGACCTTGGGACGGAAGGAAGGATCAGTCTTCAGCACAACAGAGTCCTTATGGAAGACGCAGAGGTGTCAAGCAGAAGACAGTGCGCCCAACTCCGAAACGCGTCTGGCAGATGTGATTGCGATCAGAAAAAGAACCTTGAAGGACAGTATACGTAGGGGCACAGTCCTGATGGGTTCAAATGGAGGGCGTTGCAAAGCCTGCAGAACTTTAGGCAAACTCCATGAGGGAAACCAATGGACAACAGCCGGAGAGCGTAGGGCGACTCCCCTCAAAAAACGTTTGATGAACGGATGTGAGGAAATATGATCTCCAGGAGAGGACACTGAGAGAATGGATGACAGAGTAGACGCATGTCGACGTAGAGTGTTGGGTCGAAGTCCCATCATAAAGCCACTATGGAGAAATTGGAGCACCTGGTGCACATTGGCCTGGGATGGATCGTGGTGGTGGGACTGACACCACTTGGAGAAAGCCACCCAGGTATGTTGATAAATGCGAGTGGTAGATGGTCTTCTCGAGGCCAAAATAATATCAATCACAGCGTCAGACAGTCCAGCTGACCTTAAATGTCTCCGTTCAAACGCCACGCTGTTAGGTTGAGCCAAGTAGGGTCCTGGTGCAGTACTGGACCCTGGGATAGGAGGTCTGGCGTTACTGGAAGTGTCCAAGGATCCATCATTGACATTGCCAGAAGATCTGAAAACCACGGTCGGTGTGGCCAAAATGGTGCTATCAGAACCAGCTGTGCCCTTTCGGTTCGCGCCTTCCTCAAGGTTTTGGCTAACAATGGTATGGGAGGAAAGGCGTACAATAGACCGTCTGGCCACGGTGTTGTCAGAGCATCCACTGCTTCTGCTGTTGAGTCCAGGTATCGGGCAAAGTACCTTGGAAGCTGGCAATTGTGACTGGAAGCAAACAGGTCGACTGAGAGGGCGCCGAACCGACACTGGAGATGATGGAAAATAGCTGGATGAAGTTTCCATTCTCCCAGAAAGACCTGTTGTCTGCTGAGCCAGTCTGCTGTTACATTCCAAATCCCTCTGAGATGTTCTGCTTTCAGGGAATGTAGATGTTGTTCTGCCCAGACAAAGATGAGGGAGGCTAAGTCTTGCAGAGGACGAGACCTGGTGCCCCCCTGTCTGTTCAAATGTGATTTTACACACGTGTTGTCTGTTCGAATGAGCACATGATGCAAAGGGAACAGAGACTGAAAATGACATAGAGCTAAGTGGACAGCCTTTAGTTCCAGCCAGTTGATGCTTTGAGATTGCTCTGCGTTGGACCAAACCCCCTGAACGTACTGGGAGTTGCAGTGGGCTCCCCAACCTGTGAGGCTGGCGTCTGTGGTTACGACGGTTCTGCGGGGTTCTCTGAACGACGTGCCCTTGGATAGGTGTGGAATCTTGGTCCACCAGCGGAAGGAGAGGCGCAGAGTGGGGCTCAAACGAACTTTGCGATGGTTGGAGCTGGCAATGACTTTTTGAAAAGGCAACAGAGTCCACTGAAGGGGCCGAGTGTGGGCTCGAGCCCAGGGCACAATGTGGATCGTGGAGATAAACATCCCGAGCGCTCTGGCGAGAAGCATGACGTCTGCGGATGTTTGTTGCATCAGGGACCTTGCGATGCTTGTGATGGCAGTGATGCGATCTGGAGCCAGGAAGACCATTGCCTGCATGGTGTCCAACATTGCCCCAAGATGTAGTAGGCGTTGGGTTGGTTGGAGATGGCTTTTGTCGAAGTTGACAAGCCAGCCGTAGGTCTGCAAAACATTGAGGGTGATCATTAAATGATGATGAGCCAGCTCTTCAGACTTGGCCCGTATGAGCAGATCATCCAAATATGGGTAGATATGAACCCCTTGGGTCCGAAGGTAAGCCACTAGGATGAGTAGCACCTTGGAAAATACTCTTGGAGCAGAGGAGAGGCCAAATGGCATCGCTCTATATTGAAAATGTTGGTGGCCAAAGGCAAACCGAAGAAACTTTCTGTGGGCTATGCAAATGGGCACATGGAGATATGCTTCCTTAAGGTCGATAGAAGCCAGGAAGTCTCCTTCATGCAGACTCTCGGTAATGGAATGGAGAGATTCCATTTTGAACCTGCGGTATGTTACAAAACGGTTGACAAACTTGAGATCCAATACCGCCCTCCAAGATAAATCTCGTTTTGGCACAGCAAATAGGAGGGAGTACACCCCTTCCGATCTCTCAGTTGTGGGAACTGGCTCTATTGCCGCTATGTCCAAGAGGTGATGTATAGCTGTCTGCATGATGTTGTGCCTGGCTGGTGCCCTTGGGCAAGGAGACGGGTGGAATCTGTCTGATGGGGTTGCCCAGAACTCTATGGTATAGCCATAAGTGAAGAGGTCCCTGATCCAGGAGACCGTAGTAAGGCACAGCCATCGATCTCCAAAATTAAGTAATCTGCCACCTATGGGGAGGGCGTTAATACTACTTGTGTAGGCGAGGACCTCCCCTATATGAGGACGATGAGTTGCCCCTGCGCCCTTGGTACTGACCTCTGCCCTGGAAGCGTCGGTTCCAGGAGCCCCTGAATGCGTTGGAGTCATAGGGTCTGAAATCGCGGCCTCGTCCTCCTGGCCGCGTTCCTCGAAAGGGCTGGTTAGAACGAAAGGAGGGAAATCGCCTGAAGGGCCTGTGGTCGAAGTTCTTGACTGTGGCTAGAACCGGTTTGTGGGCGTCTTTTGGATCAACCAGAACTGCCTTTAGAGCTTCCTCGCCGAAGAGTAGAGATCCGGAGTAAGGAGCCTTGGACAGGTTCAATCTGGCCGCTGAATCAGCTTGCCAGTGGCGAAGCCAAAGGGTGCGACGAGCGACTATTTGAGTCGTCATGGCTCGTGCCCCTAATTGGGTGGCATCCAAAGTGGCATCGGCCACAAAGGCTGCTGTCTTACGTAATTTCAATAGTGTTCTTTTGAAGGCGACAGGATCAGGGTTATCATCCTCTAGAAGTTCATCCATCCACATCATAGATGCTCTGGAGAAGATGGAGGCTGAAGCGGAGGCACGCATGGTGAGAGCAGTGGCCTCGTGGTTCTTGCGGAGGGCGAAGTCTATTCGACGCTCAGTAATATCTTTTAGGTGGGATTCCCCTTCCCTGGGCAAGAGAGATCGTGAAACGAGGCGAGCGATCGGTTCATCTATGCCAGGGACATCTAACTTGGTGGCGAAGTCTGGGGCTAGGGCGTAAAGTCTGTCAGCCATGTTCTTGAAGCGTCGAGCTTTGAGTGGGTGGGCCCATTCTTCGGAGGCTAATTTGGCAATTGGGTCCGGCACCGGGATGTAGTGTTCAGTAGGTGCAGGGGATTTGAGGACCTTGGCCCCTTTGATAGCTGGAGCGGACGAAGTTGAAGGCGCAGTCTGGAGACCAAGGGTATGAAGTACCCTACGTGCGAGCGGTTGGTAATCTGAGGTATTGAACAAGCGATACGATGTATCCTCCTCATGATCTGAGTAGTCGCTCCAGTCGTCTTCTTCAACATGGTCAGTGAAAGTTAACTCCTCCGCATACGAGGCTTCGTCCGTACATCTGCCTCTGGCTACATCAAAGGGATCTGGTGAGCAGGAAGGATGAGCAGCATGGAACGCACGTTGGTCCATGTTGAGTGAGGGTATGGCAGGAACCTGTGGTAGTGACTGCATTCGTGTGAAATAAGCCAGCATGGCTTGGAGTTGGGAGAGGAAATCAGGAGACAGCTGCAGACCAGATGTGTGAGATGTATGTGCCTGGTGAGCTATTGGAACAGATGTCTGAGGCGGTAAGCCAGAGGTAGGTTCGTTAGGCGAGCCGTGAGGGGGAAAGCCAACAAACTCTTCCTTGTCAGAGGCAATAGCAGGAGAATGGAAAATATCACTTATGTTTGTCTGTGCTGTGGTGGTTGTTGGCACAGAGACATAACGAGGGCGCTTTGGTTTACTATGGCTGGAAAGATGTTTCGTCTTAGCCAGTGCTTTGGCATGTCTGGTCTTAGACGTGTTAGTATGTTGTGGCTTGGCTGATTGTGGCATGTCTGGCTGATCTGGCACCATGTGTGTTGATGGTGACATGCCTGGCTGTTCTGCCATCTTATATAAACCTGGGTGCAGTACACTGCCACGGAGGGGGCAGGATGTAAAGACCCGAACTGGCACAGTGTACTACCACGGAGGGGGTAGGATACACTGGCAGATGGCGAAATGCACTGCCACAGAGGGGGCAGAATGCACAGAGGTATCAGCGTTAATATAATATAGGCTGTTTAGAATTGGCACACTCAGATTAGTGCTGTAGGCTGGGTTTTTGGCTTGTTCACGGCCCCATAGGGGGCAGGATATATAATATAAATCAGATTTAATACAAGTCAGCCACTGATATTAAAGCTCCAGCCTTGATAATGTAATCCAGCCACTAGGATTAAAACTCCAGCCTTGATAATGTAATCCAGCCACTAGGATTAAAACTCCAGCCTTGATAATGTAATCCAGCCACTAGGATTAAAGCTCCAGCCTGATAATACAATCCAGCCCACTAGGATTGGAGCTCCAGCCTTGATAATATAATTCAGCCACTATGATTACAGCCACAGTAATGTGTGTAAATCAGTCGTGTGTAAATTTGTCAGCAGCACATATACACAAACGTACGGATAGATAGCCTGCAGGGAAGGTATCCGATAATAAGGGGAACAAAAAAGGCAGGAAATTCAAACTCTGAAATAATAATAATAAATAAATAAATAAAAAATGGCGCCCGGAAAAGGAGCGGGAAAAAATGGCAGAGAGGGAAGAAGCAATGGCGGCCGTCGGAGGCGAACTGGAGGAAGGGCTGCCCAGCACGATCTCGCCAAAATCTGCAGTAGCGGCTCCAAAAAATCCCCGGAGAAAACAGGTAGGGGAAAAACGGCAGCCACCGCAGAGGGAGCCGCCGTCGCAGTCTGTAAAGCCCTCAGTGGAATTTAAACCACGTAGCGAGGGCGATCTGAGGCAGAGGGTTAACGGCGGGAGCCGCAGCTGCAAGCTCCCGCTGAGATCGGATAAGCCGCAGCCGCGGCAACCGATCAGGGGGGGGAGAGGTTAACAACGATCAGAAGCGATCAGAAGCGATCAAAAGGGGAGAACTGCAGCCGCGGTCCTTGAGGGAGCCCCCTGGCTAAGGAGACAACAGAGCGGGGGGGGGCTAGAAACTGCCAAAACAAAGAGAGCCGCAGCCGCGGTCTCAGAGGGAGCCCCAGTCAAGTAAATAAAATAGATTAAATAGCTCTGAGGGAAGGGTGAGAAAGCCGCAGCCGCGGTCCCTGAGGGAACCCTCAGAGGCTAAACACAAAAAGAAAAAGAGAAAGGATTTAAAGACAAGTACACGAACAAATACGAGACTTAGCTAAATGCTATGTGAAATTCCAATCTTGTTCGTACCAAGGCAAGAATGAACTGGAGAGTGGGAGGGGCATGACGTCCCTAGTCTTGACTTCAAAAACATTCTTGCCTTCACACGATAGGTGGAACTATTCCCACAGTGATGGCCCACCTCCTATGGAAAATGGATGATTTCTGTGGGTCACCTTTCCAGCCTCTGATTTGGAATCCTATGCCTGGGAGGCTGGCTCTGCTAGCCAGATGAATCTCCTTTGTTAATCAAATAGAGTGGCTAGGTAGTTAATGGTCCTATTTAGTTGCCCCGGTAACTGGTGAAAGGGGCTGGGAAGATCCTTTTGTCATTTTAAACTCTACTGGAGGAGAGTCTCCCCCCCACTCCTGGGCGGGGAGAAGTGTGTTCGGGGTTGGAAGTGGGTGTACTGGAGAACTAGGGTGGCAGGCATGCGCAAAGGCTGGCTCCCTGCATCGTGGCGATAGGATGCCCCTGCACCTAGATGGAAAAGCTGAATATTAGACTGCTGATGCCTTGAACCCCTCCATCCTAAGCTCAGGTTGGAATGTGTGTAAATAAATAAACCATATTTCAAAAAGACACCGCAGTCTCCGCTGACCTTCTTCCCAAAGGAAACCAAACCCTGGATGGGCGCAGGGATCCCCTGAAATCTCACCGCTTGGAGATTGGGGGAGGCGCGCAACAATATAAAATAATTTAGCATGTTTTCAGCATAGCCTTCTACACCTTTTAGGTCAGTGTCATCAAGGATAAGAGACAACACATTTAAAATACTACCTAGATACTACCAGACTCCTCACACCCTTCGTAGAATCTTGAGTAATAATCGTTCATTATGTTGGAGGGGCTATGGGGGATCAGGAACTTTTTTCATATGTGGTAGCCTGTGCCAAAATACAGTAACTGTTTATTATTGGTGCTTGGAAAGATATTTTTTTGCTCCCTATCCTATTTTCTGGAGGTCCTTTTCCTGCAAATTTCCTGCAAATCCTGCCTTCGCATCTGTTCCCTCTCCTTGTCTTCAGTGTGTCTGTGTCTGTTTTAAAAACCACCCTCTGGTCCTTCACTAAGTCAGCCTTTCACTAAATTCATGCCAGCTGCACATGACTGAAGCACAATTTGCAAAGTGAGGGTAGACAGAAACAGCAGGCTAACTGCCTCTTAGCAGCAGCACCACATCTTTCCTCCAAAACTCCACACCATGCTGTCTTGTACCTACCCCTTCCCATTACTCCCTCCCCTCCACCACTTCCTCTTATGCCTCAGGTGCTTGCTCCTGCTTGCACGTGTGTCATCATGCATGTGTGTGAGTTTAGTCATGGTCAGAATCATTAACTAATTCTCTCAAACCAAAGAAATCTGTTAAAGAAGCACCATTGCCACTGTCTACAGATTCTAACTCAGAGACTTTTGGAACATGTGTATATGAAATCCATGTCTATGGAAAAGGTTTGCTAACATAACTTTCTGGAGAGGCAATTACAATTGAAGAAAAGCAGTGGGCTGGCATTATGTGTTCATTATCTATTTATTTATTACATTTATATCTCACTTTTTATATCCTCCAAAGAGCTCAAGGTGGCATACATTGTTCTCCCCCTCCCCATTTTATCCTCACAATAACCCTGTGAGGTAGGTCAGGTTGAGACAGTGTGACTGGAAAAAGGTCACCTCGTAAGCTTCATGGCTGAGTGGGGATTTGAACCCTGGCATCTACAGGCATCTGTATATATGATCAGTAAATCAAGCTGCATCTACTTATTCTGCATCCCAGCAGACATTTTAACTTGTGGATATCGAGATATCACAACAGGTTGGTTAGACTGAGAGAAATAATTTGGCCAAGACTATCCAGTGAGTTTTAAAGTTAAAGAAGGGTTACAGCCTAGCACTCTAGCCACTGCATCTCACTAACAATACTATTTAGATCTGTTGATAGGCCCAGTTCAAGCTTGGGATGAATTAGGCTGCAGCCTACTGATTCATTCAAATAAACATTCTCTAAGGTACATGATCTTGTCAGTGCAAAAGACTAACATCTTTCTTTCTTTCTTTCTTTCTTTCTTTCTTTCTTTCTTTGTAATGTTGTTAACATTTCTGCAAAGTGGACTATAGATGTATTCAGGCACTCCTAATTCTGTCCAGGATATGGGGCCGCATGTGCCAGTCCTACCCCTGACCTGCTCATATTCAGTGGGAAGTGAAAAGAAACTGTGTGTACAGCTGAATGCACTAACAGTCCTCTCTGTTCATGCAGGAATAATATATATTAACTACCGGGCCAAGTTCAAGGGTTTGGTATACAAAGTCCTATGCAGCTCGGGACCAGGATACCTGAAAGATCATCTTACCCCTTATATACCCAGTTGATCACTGTGCTCTGCAGGTGAGGGCCTCCTGCTGATACCATCTTATTAGGAGGTTTGTTCCACAAAACACAGGAAGAGGATCTTTAGTGTTATGGCACCGACACTTTGGAATTCCCTCCCCTTAAGCATTAGACAGGTGCTACCTCTTTCAGCGCCTACTGAAGACCTTCCTCTTTCAACAAGCCTTTTAAGTAGAGACCTTATCCTAGTCTGCATCTGTACTGGAATTGCTTTTTAAGATTTTTTTAAAGTTGTTTTTTAAAGCTGTTTTGTTTTAATATTTTAAAAAATGTTTTAATACGTTTTAGAATCTTTTATTTTTAAGATGTTTTAACAGCTGGTATAGCACAATGGGGAGGACAGCCTAGCTGGGAGTCCAGAGTCTGTGAGTTCAAATCCCTGTTCGTGTCTCCTGGGTGTAAAGGGCCAGCTAAAGATCACCCCCACAGTGAGTGGCTTAGGGGTTATGTGCCCTGCCACCTGTGCAGCTGTGGGTAAGCTGCATAGTCCCAAGGAGCCCAGTTGCCCCCCAGCTGGCAGTTGCAGACAAGGAAGGGGCTGGCTTGTGCACCTGTGGCAAGCTGAGCAGGCCCTAGCCAGCTGGGGAGGACTAGCCTCAGAGGGAGGCAATGGTAAACCCCTTCTGACTACCGCTTACCATGAAATCCCTATTCATAGGGTTGCCATAAGTCGGGATCGACTTGAAGGCAGTCCATTTCCATTTTTTTCAAAGTGTTTTTGTTTGCTTCCCTGGGCTCCTTCTGGGAGGAAGGGTAGAATATAAATTGAATAAATATAAATATAAATTGGCTCTTCAGGCAGGCCTTTGGGGTAGGTTAGATTTTATCATTATCGCTTTTAGATTTTAATGTTATTGTATTGGTGTGTCATTTTGTGTTATTTTGTTCATTTTGTACATCGCCCAGAGTGCCTGGATGGCCAGCCAGATGGGCAACTAAGAAATCCAATAAATTAAATTAAATAATAATACATTGCAAATAATGTGTGGAACTGTATAGCTAGTGGTGTGTTGTTGCTGTTTTATTACTTGAGTGCATCCTGCTTGTACAGCTTTGATTCAAAGATACATTATAGAAACCATGCTAATGATCTGCAAATTGTCCCATTTTCAGTGAGAACTGCCCTTTCTGGGGAAGGTGTGGCAAAGCCATCTGTTCCTTTACTGAGATTGTTTTCAGCCTTGTTTTGTGAGAAAGCAATAAACTGCACTAATCACAGAAACAGGCTGTTCAATAAAAAAAAGAGTGTGCCAAAGCCCGCAGAATCATAGCCTTCCTATATACTGAAATTGGAAGCTTAGCCTCCAATTTAATGGGATAATGTTTTTGAATGTATCCATTTGGATCAACTTCAGGGTTCTATAGGAGGAATATGACAAATTGTATCTGTCTGACAGCCAAGTCAAATTGTATTTTCAGTGTGAAATGACCAAAACCAAAACTTCACATATCTACATACTTCATAGGAGTGCCATATGGAGCTTTATATAAAGGCAATGGTGGTTGTAAGAGCTCCCCATAATAACTGGACATGGTCTGTATCATGAACAATTGGAGCCAGGAAATATCAAGCTGATGTTTCACTGCAGGGTAAGACAGCAAAGTTATGTCATCATTTCTCAAAATGAGATTCAGCTGACTTAGTGCACCAGTTTAAAATATACATATGCCTGTTCCACACCACCATTTGTTGTGCTTTGCTACATTGTTTTGCAATCCAACTGTATGGGATATTAAAAGTGAAGAACTTAGAGAGAAGTCATTGTAACATGATACATATTACCACAGATTACTAAACAGTAAGTGAACCAACGTTATGCTTTTTGTAATTGTCTTTACTTAAATAAAGTCAGGCTGTGTGCCTGCACATTGCATCCCTCCGACTCAAACGTGGCATGGGGCAAAAGGAATGGTTACTACCCCAAAACAGGGAGCAGTGTACTGTGGAATACTCTGGCCTTAACATGACTCCCATAGGCACAGCAAAAGATCCTATGAGGATATGTTTTTGCAGTGGACAAAAGGTCCCCCTCCCCATTTGTGTATTTCCTTGCTTTTAAGACACCTTGGGTGGTATTTTACACTAGTCCTATTCAGAGTAGACCCACTGAAGTTAACAGGCATGAGTAACTTGGTCCATTAATTTCAATGGGTCTACTTTGAAAAGGAGTTAGTTGAATACTTGTAGCCTACTTTCCGTTCCCTATCTCTGCAGCCTTTTCCCCCTTCAAAACAAAAATCCAGTCATTCATAAGCAAATGAAGTCTTATGCTGTGAACTCATCAACACAAAAGCTGGTGAGCAACCACCTCATATGCTTGGCACTAAGTCTCAGCTGCCAACCAATGAGAAAAAGGAGATGGGAACAATTGCTGCCTCAGCCTGGGTCCATACAGCTGCAGATGCACCTCAGCCTTTTCTATGGCACACACCAATTTCATCTGCTGATATTCCTCAGCAGAAACTACATCTGGTTATTATTTAAATGAAGACCCTGATACTCCAATGTGCTTTCTCCAAGAGCTTAAGGTGGCATACATAGTTCTTTCAACCATATGCTATTACCATTATATCTTTACAACAACCTCTGAGATTAGTGATTAGCCCAAGATCATCCTGTGAGTTTCTTAGCTGGGTGGAGTTTTGAAGCCTATTATTATCATTATCATTATTATTATTATTATTATTATTATTATCATCATCATCATCATCATCATCATTATTAATAATGATAATAATAATAATAATAATAATAATAATAATTGTCACTTACTACAAAAATGTATCAAAGCAGCTTACAAATAAAATTGTGTATCTAGAGTATGGCACTCAATCACTGCACCAAGCTGGTTGTGCAACAGTCCTGTTCAGCTTTACTAAAATCTGCTCCTTCCACTGTCTCCCCAGTTAAAAGTCTGATTAATTTGACCCACCTTGTTGAAAACCAAAGGTCTATCTGTTCCGGCATTCTGTTCCCACAATCGCCAAATAGATGTTTATGGGGAGCCCACAAGCAGAACACTTTCCCACTCATGATCCCCCAGCAACTGGTATTCAGAGGCATACTGTCTGTAATCCTGGAGGTAATATAGCCAGCATGATTAATAGCCATTGGTAGCTGTACCCTTCATATACATGTCTAATTCCTTTTAAAGCTGTCCAGGATGATGGCCATCACTACATCTTGTGCAACGTTCTACTCTCTGGGCTTCCTTTAATCACATTACAATCCTCTCCCCCTTCACGCACATCACACTGTTCATAACTTTGCTGTCAAAATCACTTACATCAACCATTGCATTTACGTGGTGTGATCCGGCATCTCAACTCCTTCTTCTTGCCTGTATTGCTCTGCATAACCTTTCATAGCCCCATCTCTTTGCCCTTGCTTCCCATTATATCCCTCTCTCTGACTTGCCCAACCCTACAGCCTCCTCAAAGTCTCCTGCTCCAGGCAAAAGATTCCACTCATTCTCTCTCTTACTGCTCCTTATGCCTAGATCTCCACACTGTACACACATACACCCTTTTGACATGTCTTACTACATTTTGGGGGAGTTGAAAGTGTAATTTCACAAACCTGGCATTATTTAAGAAACATATAAATCTAGAACTGCAGGAGAAGCTCATGTATATCATACGCACAATATGCAAAGATTAATACTGAGGCAGCGTGGCACAAAACCTGACAAGAGTGCAGGATTGGTGAAGCCTTCCTCCCAAAAGAGCATAATCTTGCTTACCCAGGATATAAATCAGTAGACTTACAGTGTGTGAAAAACAGCAGGAGACTCTGATTTGATCTTCATATCTTAACAGTCCATACCTTACTCCTCAAAAATAAACTCCATTGAATTCAACGGGACTAATTCCCAAGCAAGTAGCTCTCTCACTCACTGGAGTATTGGTTGCATGACCCATTCTTACACAAGTCTAATCCCTAGGGAACACTTCCAATAACTGGGCTTATTTCTTATTTTTGCTTTGCTGTTCAACATATATATGTCAACTCTGCACTTTATGAACAAACACACAGACATGCCAGGTGTTGACTCTTATTTTTTTGTTTGACATCTGCGTGGTGAAACAGAAGATATAAGCAGGATACAACTCTGTTGTTACAAATTGCACAACTGTCTCTAGGGACAGCACTAAACATGAAAATATCTTTGACTGACTTTTAAACTAATATTCAGAATTTCTACCATGCAAGAGATGTCACCTTCCACGTCTCAAACAGCAGTGCCAATCCAAATACAAAAGATCAGCAGTACATTACCAGGGAAGCAGATACTTCTACAATCCATTCTACATTCTACCATAGTATAGAGAGTGGAATATTGAACCAACAACTGTAGGTCCCTTATGGCTGAAACTAACAGACAGGCAGAGCAATCCAACTCAGGGGAAGCCGGCATAAGTGGTGCCTGCGCAACGGAAGCTGGTGTAAAGATCTGCCACATCCATTTGCCATTCAGGAGCCCCAGGGTTGGCTGAATGCCAGCTCAGCTGGAAGATCCATGCAGAGACCAGAAAGTAAAAGCCTGCTCTCCCAAATGCCCCTACCAGGAAGTAAACCCTCTCCATTGACTTCTATTGTATTTATTTGCTTAGACTGACCTTTTTCCCATCTAACACTCACCTGAATTGGGACCTGTAGGAGTGCTCCAAACTCCCCTTACCTTGACTCCTCCCAGAATGCTCCTTTTTTGGACTGGCTTATGCCAGTTTCACTTAACACTGGTCTCTGCTGAACTCCGGCTGAGCCTGGCTGGGCCAGATAAGCCCCGACTGAGGGTCTCACACTGGCATAGCCTGGTTGAGCTGGGACCCAGCCAGATCAGCTGGAGATCCAGCACATCCAACTCCCCCCAGCCCGGCGTAAATGTGAGTTGGGTGACGCCCTTAGTGGTATCATTCAACACTCGAAGTAATTTTAATGGTATTATCCATATAAACTGGAACCAAACTTGAAAAAGGGTGAGAAGGGAGAGACCAATTTTAGGACTGTTATAGCTTCATGTACAATATTTAAAACTGCTAACCCATTGAAGAGTGGCAGTTGGTTAAGTGGCACAAAACATCTGCAGCATCTGGAACTCATTCATTATGATACACACGGATCTAATTTTTTTTCTTTTTTAAAAAAAATCATAAATGCACATCCCTCATGAGGAACTGTTTACAAAAATTAGAGTTTAAGAAAGGATTGAGCAGATGCACAGGGCTATATTTGGAGAGGTTTGCATCTTCTTTTGAAACTACAATCACCATTCACCATGAGAGTGTCTATGGCTGTACTTGGATACCATGGTAAACCATAATTATTGTGTCAAGAAAAGGGATGGAAAGATCTGTCAGTGTTTGTTCTCTCAGTTTCTCATCTTTCAATCTTAGATTGTTCTCCACATTTCTGCAGCAATTTGCAATTTTTTAAATAAAAATCCTCATAAAAAATTCTCCATCATTTCTATTGTTTGGAACTCAATGTTATCTCTGAAGAAATGAATGAAGATTCTAGAGATAAAGTTATCAATGGCATGGATAATCTTCTGGACTGGAATGATGTGATGGAGCCCAATATAGAGAAAATCTATGGAATTAACTGCAGCCATGTGACAATGGAAAAACTTTTAAGAGATGACCCAGTGTATTTTGAAAAAAAGAACAGAGATATGATTTTACAGCAGTATTTCAGCAACCTATTCAGAATGGATGGCAAGAAAATATTTGGGATAGAGGTAATCCCCATCAGACTCTTACTATATGACTATGGCTTTGACAGCAAGATTATTATGGAATACTGATAATGGAAGATTGGATATTGAAATTACTGGACTTAACAAGACTACTGAAGATGGAAGATGGAAAATGGAACTAATAGAGATAATAGAACAATGGCTACTGAAATTATTGAACCTAACAGATTCTGATGTGATGGATTAATTGAAATGTTTATTTTGACTATGGTTATGACAATAAGATTATCATAATTAGTAATGAGATGGATTAATCGATATGCTTATCTGGAAAAAAAAATTGATAGATATATTTCTTAAAGAATTGAAACCTCTCTTTGACTTTTTGTGGAAAGAATAAAGTAATGTTTATGAGATTTGATGATTAAGTAAGATAACTACTGGAGGAAAGTGATTTTATAATATGACTTAAGAGACAGGATTGTTATATATTATAGACTTATAACTGATTTGATCTTTGACAAATGGGAAGTCAATATTTTACTCTTTATTTTTTATTTTTGTTTTTTTTTTTCTTTTTTTTTTTTTGTTTAACTATTTTTGATTTTGTTTTTTGTCTTTGAATGTTTTATGATTTTGTCTTGTATGTTTTATGAAAATCTGAATAAAAATTATTGAAAAAAAAAAAAAAAATTCTCCATCATTTCAGTGCAAATTTCTCCTGTAGACACATTTTTGCGGGCAGCTTTGACTAATGTATACATTTTTGCAAGCATTTTCTCATCACATAATACATTTTTGTATGTTATTTTCACTTATATTTTCATTTTTATGCACACTTTCCCCTAACATATGCATTTTTGTAAACATTGTTTGATTGGCAAACTGCATTGCAAAATTTGGATAGTGCGAATATTGAAGGACAGTTGTGTTTCGGTTCTCATATTGTTTCAAAAGGTGTGAATTTGATAAATTCAGCTTGAAATGCAAACTGAATCAAAGTTCTCACCCATCCCTAGTCAAGAATTAGCCTAAGCAAGCCTTATGTATGCTTCTCCCTTTCTGGTGCAGCTGCAAGGAATATTTTGGAAGCTTGCCCTTCCATTTTTTTTTAATTAACCAGAGCTTGTACTGTCATCCAAACCCAACATACTGTGTTAAATCTTAACTGTACTTTGTTTGAAACAAACTAGCTTCAAGCCATGGGTAATGAAACTGGCTTGTTTCAACAAACCATATGTAAGATTAACTACTGTTTAGGGTTCAGACATAACAAAAAACTATGGTTAATAGAAACTGGAAGTGAAGCTTCTGGCCTCCTTATGCCCACACCAGAAGAAGAGATGGGAGAGGGAGCACATGAATCAGAGGCTTGCTTTAGGCTCATTCCTGTCACAGTAAACCACAGTTTATCCTGACATACAAACACAGCCTGGGTCTGATTTTCCTGTCCACCTGAAACCTTGCTTCTTCCCAATTTATCTGAAAGATACATGAAAGTCTTCTGAATTTTAATATCGAGCTGTCTTTGTTATAGAGTTTGCAGTTCTTCGGGAACAACCCACAGTGGACTCTCTGAATCAGAGTTTATTTCCTGTTTTATTTAAAATAAACCAACATTATTTGTTTCCATTCAGTCCAAACTGTGTAAGTCCCTGAGGCAAAGGCAAATTGCTTTCATCATACCAACGTCCAAGTCATGCCAGAAAAAATGCAATATTTCTGAAGGGTCTGCTCTCATGAGAAAATGCTGTAAGCTATATTTATCTCTAACTAATCCATTTTCTATCTCTGTGCTAAGACTGAGGAATTAAAGGAGGCTACAGCTGCTGTCCTTATCACATTAATTACTGCAAATTGGCTGCAGTCTAAAAAAAAAGCTTGCAGAGAATGGAAGTGCAGCAGCTCCTGTCTCATCTATCTTATTGATACTAAAATTTAAATCTCACCTTTCTAGACAAAAAGTTCACTCCAGGCGGGTTACAATATCTTACAATACAACAAATCAATATAAAGCATAGTCAAACAACAAAACACATTTTAAACCAGCAGAAACAGAAGAGTGAAACAGAGGGAAACGGGTTTAAAAAAAAAAAAAAGCCTGCTGAAAATAATCCAGTTTGAAATGCTATCAGTAAGAGTCTAGCTGAACCTCTCCTTATGTGCATTAGGCAAATTGCCTCCCTTCCATGTTTTGGTCGCTCACAAACCCAGTTTCAAATGCACTGTGCCTAAAGAGTGCAAGCATGTTCATTTTTAACATTGGTGGGAACAGCTGTTGTTGGCTGAGGGCTGCTTCTTAGAAAATATTAGATGCTTGGGCTCCAATAAACACAAAATACGCTTATGTCTAATCAGTAATGAAGGACTCCTATTTGCAGAAATCACACCCTTTTTCCTTCAAAGTTCATGCAAACCACCCCCATTCATTTCTTTAAATTTTTATACTGCCTTTCTGTTTATTTATGTATTTATTTTATGTATTTATATTCCACACTTTCATAAAAATATATCAGGGTAGTATACAACATATACAAATAAGATCAGCAACAAGCATCCATAAAAACATCATTAAAAACATGAATAAATACTGATATAAATAAATACAAAAGAGAAAATTAGTTTTCAAAAGACATCTGAAAGAAGGGAGGGATGGTTTCTGCCAAATGTTTAGCAGTTGGGAGTTCCGCAGAGTAGGGCCTGCCACACTAAAGACGTATTTCCTAGTGAAGGCCAACTGAGCCTCAAGGGTATGGGCAACCACAAGAACTGCCTCATCAAAGGATATCGGTGATTGAGGAGGAACATAAGGAATTAGAAGGTCCTTAAGGTGTTTAAAAATGTCCAGGGTGGTTTATAATGGGCCATAAACAGTGGTCACTGGTGCCCATTAGAACTGGCAAGGCATAAAGCAGAGAGACCAATAATAGATGGGAGCCAGAGCCAATGACAGGCAGAGACAACTAATTCTACTTTTGTTCCATTCCTCCTCTCTGCAGAGTTCTACAAGGGCAACACTGAAACTAAGGAGGAAGAGTTCTACCCCCTGGATAAGAGGCAGACAGGGACTGAATGAGGGCAAACTGAAGTTTACTTGTTACCAGTAAAGGACAGCACTGAAAGCTATGAGTATTTGAAGTACAGCTCCATTATTTACCTGCAAGAAGGGATCCACAACAAAAGTTCACTTGGATTCATAAGGGTCAATGTGCTCTTATGACAGTGATGGGATATTTATGGCCCTCCATGTGTTGCTGGACTCCAGCCGCTATAAACCCCAGCCAGCATGGCCAGGGTGAGGAATTATGGGAGTTGTAGTCCAGCAGCAGCATCTAGCTGGCCACAGGTTCTCTTCCCCTGCTCTATGCCATCCTATTTATTCTGCTAGCTATTGATACCATAAGTAGAACAGCTGCGTTTTCACAAAATGTTTTAGCATCACAGTAACCTTAAAACATGCTGTTCTCCCTCTGTTTCCCCTCATCTGCTGCCTAGCATTGTACCCAGGTAAAAGTAAGCTCTCCAAGTTGCCATCTTTTCCTCTCTTCATTACCATCAAGGAAATTCAAATCTTTTATTCTTTACTTGGGAAAGGACATTTTAACAGACGTTTGTAAACCCTTATTATATCAGAATGGTCAGTCTTGTTCCATTGACTAAACAAATAGTAGGTGCCCATATTTCCTCAAAACAGATGTTGTGCTTTTGTTATCAAAATTGTCCTAGAAGTCTGATCCAGAAACTACAGCCAGTCTCAATAAATTTTAGATCAATATAAAAATGTGAAGATGTTAGCCTTGGGCTTCCATTTCATGTAACATTTGGATTATCTATATGCCATTCAGAGGCAGAAGAGGTCATGCCTCGTGCCATTCTACATTGCTGGAGGATATATGTCATATTGTCTTGACATTATTTTTGATAAATGTTACTCCTTGGTAGGAGTAGTAGACACCACCAGTACTAATATAATAAAGTTGAATCTCACCGTTTGTTTTTTATTTGTTTCAGCTGTTTAAATATACTGTTTTTGAAGAAGTTATTAGATCATATATCACCTGAGTATATTATAGTCTATAAGAGTATCTATTATTTCACTGCTGCTAGCCTGTATGTCTAATGTCAGACCTATCAATTATCCCATACTGTTGGTAAAATAAATATGATTCTGCCACAGTTTATTCTTCCACCATTTAATTCTGGAAAAAAGTCACAGGAAATCTGACAAAGATCTGTCATTTTGCAAATAGCCAAAAGAGGTAAAATATTGACTGTTTTTTGTTGTTTTCTGACATTGCCATTTATGCATAATCTGAATGCAGGATGAGACTAGTCATATCATGGACTATATCAAGAGGGTGTGCCTTGATTTTGGAGGGAGGGGAGAAAGGAATTAGAGCGGTAACAAGCATATATTCATTGCTTTATAGCACAGGATGCAATAACACACTGCTGGCTTTCCTTTTCTCTCCAGGTGAAAAGGTAAAACATGTTGATACGTGCACATTATTCAAGCCATACATTTTATGAAATTTCAGATGAAGGCAACTCCTATGAAAAGAGCATATGAATTCTGAGCATGGTCCCTTAAAGCTAACCTGGGCACCACAGCTTTAATGAGATGTGCCATTTGAGCTAGTGTGATCCTTGTGAACTGCTTGATTTAGACCTGTAGAGCGTAGCCACTCAGAAAAAGGAAGAGATTGAGATTGAGAGAGAGCTTGTTCTAAATAAATAATATTTCTGGGCTGTATAAGATACATTGAATTTATGTATGTGGATGGTTAACAGGGCCAACCCAATATATTTTGCAGCCTGAGGCAAAGGACATGATGGTGTTCCCCCACCCCTTCCATGTGCAAAAGCTGACCAGACTGACACTTAAAAATTATTTTGACACTTGCAACAAGACATCCTGCCTGGCTGCAGTGGAGACCTAGACACAATGGGGAAAACTCAAATGAAAATGATACAGGTTTGGGGCATGTGAGAGCAAACAGGACAGCAAAATCGGGGAAATGGAGGAGATAGAGAGAAATGGAAGGGCCAAAGCACCTGTTCCCAAACAGAAGAGTAAAAGCACTGAGAATTACCTGTTTCCACGAAAGAGGAGGAATGGGTTTCACAGTGACCCATGGGTTTGAGGTCAGGTCTGGTACAGATTTTTGAGTGGTTAGACATCCTTAGAGTCCTAGATAGTAAGATGCCTCTTGGTATCTAGAAACATCCAGTAAGAAAAAAAGGCTATGATAGAAGGGACCAAAGACAGGCAAGCCTTGAGCCCCATACGGTATAGTTTCCAAGCAAGCAACCTGAGTTCCTTAGAATGCTCCCACATAGCTAAAAGGAAGAATAACCAAAAGGAAGAAAATTATGCTTTGTATTCCCTTTGGGTCCCTGACTAGTCCAAATAAAACAACAAACATGGAGAAGAGGAAAGGGAACAGGATGGAGGAGGAAGGTCAGTGAGTTAGCTAGAGTTGGAGAAACCTGTCCTGGAGCATCCCATGGAAGGTGATCAGCTGTGGTCTTCTGAAGACAAGAACTTAAAGACTAGGCTTCTTGAAAATAAGTTAACAAGGGTGAGACTGGCTAGAAGAGGGAGGGTATTTCAAACAAAAGGTTGGTATGGAGGATAGTTTACATTTCCCATAGGTGAAGCCATAAATGGGTTTAGAGAAGAAAGGTGAAGGCCATCAGCTAATTCCAATATATATATATCCTAAATCCAGATTGTCCTTGGCCTTGCATGCTGAGTGCAAGTCTACCAATGAAGATCAGTGTGCAAACAAAGTTTGAGGATCTGAACTTTAAGAGATGCAAACAACTGTTGATTAGTTCACTGGTAGGGACAGTGCTCATTAGGAAAGATGCTTTTGTTCTCAACAGTGCTAAGGAAGGTTAAAGAGCAACATGTGCTTGCCCTGACCACTGGCAAATAGATTAGGAGCATACTCAGGTATTTGCAGCTTTCTGGAGCTCTTGTTCCTCTTAATCCATGACAGTGTGACTCATATTAATGAGGGCAAACAGTGTACGCCACAGTTTGCTTCCTCTGTCATGATTGCAAGAGCCTACGACCTGCACAGTCACCTGCAGATGAAAGCAAAGGTACCTGCTAATGAATCTTAAATATAGACAGACACAATGAGGCATTTCATGCCCTCACACTGGTAAGAGGACCTAGCTCAGGACACAGCTTTTTCTCAATACTCCCTGCCTTTTTTATGCTATAGATATGCTGTGCAGTGTCAACTGAACAGCATTTGGTGGAGGTATGGGTTTCCTCACACATGCATTGAGTGGTATCCTGTGGGTGCTGAGGCCCATTGGAGCTATAAAGGCTTGCATAAGCCTCCACTGAGCAAGAACTGAGGATGCAGTTAACTGACATGCAAGTTAGAGATGGCCAGGTCAGCTTGCACTGCTGTAGCTAAAGTTGTTTGCTAAGAACTTAAGGAGAGCCTGCTTGATCAGCCAATGGCCCATTTAATTCAGCATCTTGTTCTCACAGTAGCCAACCAGATGTAGGTGTGAGTTGCCCATGTGGTCATTCACTGTAAATGGTATTCACTGCTACTGTTGAACTATGGGTTTTAATTTTGCTCTACTTATTTTGTTCCAATAGACCCCTGGAAATCTTCCTGCCTAGCTGCTAAAAATAAACTGCTGTAGCAAACCTGGTTCATGAATGAAATTCCTTATCTAAATATAGCACCTGGTCCTCTAGAGAGCTTGGGTTCATTTTCATATCAGTAGATAACATGACAAAAGCAGTCTTCTTCATGACCCTTATTTGCTCTGAGCCAAGGAACTGCTCAGGTGTCATCAAAGTGGAGAGAAATATCTATCAGCATCAATCATTCCAGGACCTCCTGAACTTTCCCACTCAGGCATCTTAGCTCTAAACTGATTGGTCTTTTCCCTCTGGAGTCCAGATGGGATGATATAGCAACTTTCTCAGCAAAGACCTTAACATTCCAACTCCTGCTTCAGTACATTTATGTGGTCTATTCTGAGAGCTGAAGTACACCACCAGAAACTAGAAAGTCATCATGGGACTGATTCCCAAGGTCTCTAGACTTAGAGGTTTGGGTATTGTTGAAAGTAAGGGCTAAAGCACTTAAAGTAGAAGCTGAGGTTTCCTCTGTACACCTAGCCTGACCTCTGTTATCTCACAAAAATATATATTGGAAAGGCTAGTATTGGACACAATGCTGCTTGTTTGAAATGGGTCACATTATCTGCTTTAACTTAACTCACTGCAAAAGAAGCAGGGGTATGGAGGATTTAGGCACTGTGACTATCTCTCCTTGTTTCAGGCCGGAACCTGTGGGACACATTCTGGTCAGGTGTGGTAACCACTAGTAGGGTGTTAGGCAGCTTAGAGTTAGGACCTGTCCCTTCGGAGTATATTTCTGCATCAGGCCAAATAGGGAGCTCCCTGAGAAGCTAGGAGTGTTGTTTCAGTACAGTCTGTGTTCTTTATACAGTTTGTCAGAGAGAAACAGTCTGGGTGAAACCTTATCTTAGAAAGTTTAAATTCAAAGGGGGATGTCGTTTGCACACAAGTGCACTCTGGTAGAATCTGAATGTTCTCCTGCAGCCCCTGAGAATGCCAGAGTGGAGGAAGAGGGTAGAAATGTAAGGGAAGAGTCATCCAATTCCAAGGACGGGGCACAGCTATCTCCTCCAGAACAAGGGATGAAAACCTTACAATTTGCAGCAGCTTCTCATCTGCAGAAACCTCAACTGGAGTCACTGCTTTGAAGATGCTCTTAGGGACCCAATCATCTGTGTTCAAGGGAGGTCAGGATCCTTACCCATGACACCATCCTTCCTAAGGTGGCCCCTGCTGTATTCTTACACCCCTCACAAATCCATAGCCACTTCTTTCCATGGTCACTCATATCCACATTTTCAGATGTTTTAAAGAACATATAATGAGTGTATGTGGGAGGGGCATAATCACACCAACAGGCTCCACTCTCTGGTGTACACATGTTTACCGTACAGTCCAAAAAAGATTCAACTCTGCCTGGACGGCTCTTCTCTGCACATTCAGTAATCCTGCTTTTCTAGGGTCCCCAAATATGTGAAGAATAACCCTTCCAAAATACTGTTCTACATACAGAGATTTTCAATCTCTGTGCAATGTACACCTGTATACGTATGTACCTACATGCTGCCCCACCCCTCACTGAATGCATTGCAACAGCATCTGAAAAGAACTGCTCTGGTTGAGAAGTAAGAGTGGCAGAGAGGAGGCTCTGTTGACAATATTTTGTGCAATTGTGCTAGTTTGTTAAATGAACCCCAATGCAACATAATACAAAATCTAGAGCAGATGTAATTGCAGTACCTAAAAGTACCAACAGCTATTCACTTCTCACAATAATAAAGAGAGGACCCTCAAGATGAAGGAAATGAAGCCATACTCGCATATTCCCAAGAGTCAATCCATCTGTCCAGCTGGGTTTAACATATGTGGACCCATGAAGAGTTCCTAATATGGAGAAACTAGCAGTAAATAACTAGGTACTTGGGGAACGGATATTGTCAGTGCCTGTGCTTGGTATCATTAGAAAGAAGCCAGAAAGAGGTAAAAATAGCACATGATTTAGTTCTCCTTGCAACATTTCATAAAAGAAACAGGGAGTCACTACCCTGAAAACAAAAAGGTGGCAGCAGTACTCCCAGTATGTCAGGTGGGCCACCAAAGCTACTGGGCTGAAGCACTAAAATGGGGGGGGTTTCTCTCTCACACACATCACATAGACTAACCCCACTGCCAGTGCTACACTCCCATCACTAACACCTACCATAGTCACACACACACACTACCATCCCTTTATTCAGTCTGCATTGGAAAGGGCTCTGTTAGGGATGGGGAAACCTGTCCATTTTGGTTTCTCTCAGTTTCTAATTTTTTCAATCTTAAATTCAGTTCTCCAGATTTTCACATCACTTTGCATTTTTAAAAAAGTCCTCATGAATATTGATCACAATTTTTGTGCAAATTTATCCTCTAACATGTTTGTATGTAATTTCTAACATACACATTTTGCAAAGCATTTTTCCTAATATCTTGTATTTTTGTATCTTATTTTCAGTAGTACATGCATTTATATGCCCATTTTACCCTTGTATATGCATTTTTGTACACATTACGTGGCTGGAGAACTGCATTACAACATTTTGAGAAGTGTGAATTTCACAGGATGACTGTGTTTTGGTTTGCTTATTGTCCCAGAAAGTGCAAATGAGGTAGGTTTGCCTTTAAATGCACACTGGATAAAATTCCTTCCTTATCCCTAGGGCTCTGCACATGAACATCAGTATGCACATAGACCAGCTCCACACAAGGGGGGATCCTGATCCAAATTGGGTCATCCCTCATGTGGAAAAACTCTGTGTATGTGTACTAAGGACATAAGAAGAGTCTGCTGGATCAAGCCAATGCCCCATCTAGTCCAGCATCCTGTTCTCACAGTGGCCAAGCAGATGCTCATGGGAAGTTCACAAGAAGGACCTGAGCACGAGAGCACTGTCCCCCCTTCAATTTCCAGCAACTGCATTCTAGTATTCAGAAGCATGCTGCCTCCAACTGTAGAGGCACAGCATAACCATCATGGCTAATAACCTCTGATACTGTTATCTTCCATGAATTTGTCTAATCCTCTTTTAAAGCCGTCCAAGCTAGTGGCCATTACTGCTTCTTGTGGGAGTGAATTCCATAGTTTAACTATGCACTGCATGATGAAATACTTTTCTTTTGTCAGACCTGAATATTCCAACATTCAGCTTCAATGAATGTCCATGAGTTCTAGAGTTATGAGAGAGGGAGAAAAACTTTTTCTCTATCTACTTTTTCTATGCCATGTATAATTTGTATACACTTTTATCATGTCACCTCTGACTCGCCTTTTCTCTAAACAAAAAACCCAAATGGTGCAACCTTTCCTCATAGGAGAGTCACTCCATCCCCTTGATCATTCTGGTTCCCTTCTTCTCAACCTTTTCCAACACTACAAAAATCCTTTTTGAGATGAGGTGACCAGAACTATATGTAGTATTCCAAATGTGGTTGCACCATAAATTTGTACAACAGCATTATGATATTAATAGTTTTATTTTCAATACCTTCCCTAATGATCCCTAGCATGGAATTTGCCTTTTTGACAGCTATCTCACATTTGAGTTCTTTGAGAACTCTCAGGTGGATGACATCCAGACTTGGCAATTTTTATTTTGTCTATTAAGTCTAGAACATCATCTCTCATCACCACTATCTGCCTTAGTTCCTCATTCTCCCTTCCTGCAAAAGTAACCCAGGCACAAGGATAGTAATGTACTTTGCATGTTGCAAAGTGTGTGGATGGTGGGGGACATAGCATGTGTCAGCTACAGAAGGTAGGGCTAGCCCATATGACCTCATGACCTCCTCATGCATTCTGTCAACATTGGGGGGGGTATGTGAACGAATGCCAGATGTCAATGGCTGAATCACTGAGTTACAGCAAGACGTCTAGAGAGGCACTGCATAGCTGCCTATCAATGGCTGACCACTGCAGGACCAGAAACCAGAAATCTGATCCTCTGAGTCCAGATGGAAACACCTCCAGGGGTACAGAAGGTCTGGAAATGCAAAAAACAGGCAAAACTGTAAGGCTCTGATCAGCTCTCTGCTAAGCTCTTCAAGGTCTTGCAATACTACAACTGTCATCAGCTCCAACCACTGGCCACGTTTGGGTGGGGCTGATGGGAGTTGGAGTCCAGCAACATCTGGAGGGCCACAAGTTCTCCATCACTGCCGTAAATAAATTCTTCTGGAGCCAGATCAATTTTAGTCCAAGGCATTCTTGGATATGCTACTAGCAAGAGAGCACACCCAAACAAAGCCTTGTTCTGCTTTCTCAGCTTTCATTTCCTATCTGCCATTGCATTCCAGTTTTAGCAACTCTGGCACCTGCTATCCAAAGGCATCCTCATAATTATTTCCTTTATATTATGCCTTCTGAATGTGTTTCAGGGCTTCAAGGAAACTTCCACTGGCAGTGGATTTTGAAATGCTACTTACTGTATTTATGGCTACAGTTTTCTCTATACACAGGAAGCCAACTTCCATACTTGTAATGCCTTGGAAAGGTGCTGTTTAATGAAGTGTTGACAGATTTCAGAATGTACTTAAACTGTACATTTTCTTGCATGGGACACAAATAACAGCTTCAGGTGGGAGTGTTTTTAATCTGGAAAATGGTGCAAGAGGAAAGGGACAAATACCCCATTCCACAGTGCCACTGTCCTGATCCAGTTTGGGGTGGGGCAGTGGAGATTATTATTATACAGCCACAAGAGTGGCTGTATACTATAGCCAGCATCGATTTCTGACATTCCGCAATGTTGAATTGAAAATACCCCCGTGCCATTCTGTGACTTCTCATTAGCTCTTTTCAAAACAAAATCCTACAAAGCTTATAATCCTGAATTCAGAAACGCTTGCTTAACAACCCTCTAAGTTTTCATGGCTATTCACAAAACAGTCAGAGAGATTCAAGAGTTCAAAGTGTAAAACAAGATACAAGACAGCTGTTAGACAATTTTCTGTAAGTGGTCTCATAATTTATTGAAATTAATTAAAAATCAGCCATGTTCACAAAGTACATTCAATCCTATTACTGACCTTGCCTCATTCTCTGACCTTCATTTTCTTCAGTTTAAAAGTTAAAAAAATGCATGGCTGATTTTTAATTAATTTAAGAATTTTAACATTGGAGTCTATGATAGCACAGGCATGCTCAGTATGAACCAAGTGTCAGTGTTCTAAAAGCCAGACTCACAGCTGTTTGGTTTGGTGAATTGGGGGCCACACCCAGGCCAGACATTTATTCCACTTTAAGCAGTCATGGCTTCCCCCAAAGAATCCTAGGAAGTGTAGTTTTGTGAAGGGTGCTGAGAGTTATTAGGAGAATGCTATTCTCCAGACAAAGCCCCAGTGGCCAGAATGGTTTAACAGTCAGCCCCTCTTCCCAGAGAATTCTGGGAGTTGTAGCTCTGTGTGGGGAACAGGGTGTCTCCTAAAACCTCTTAGCGCCCTTCACAAACTATACTTCCCAGCATTCTTTGGGGAAAGCCAAAGTGGAATAAAAATCTGGTGTGGATGTGGCCAGGGACAGCTTTGGTTTAAATTTGGGTGGGAGACTACATGTGCCTGCTGTAGAATAAAAAGGTGAGAAACCACCAAAAAAATGATAATGTTAACTCTGTTTTCTTTGTGGAAAGGAAAGGGGATTTCCCAGAGCTTGGAAGATTAGTTTTAAAATGTAATAAATTATAGTTACAATTACATGGCCCAAAAAAGTGGTAATTACCGTTACAATTACAATTGCTCTGAAAGTAACTGGTTACTTTTTCTTAAAAGTAATCACTACAATTACATTCCAGTTACTTTTTTTTAAAAAACGCCTACAAGGTGCTAGCCTTGGCTGCTGCACATCTAAGTAGCCTAAAACAACATTAAAATTAAACACACACATACAGAGGTAATAGAATAATTATTTTTATCCATAAGATAGCAATGGTGGTCTCTTCGTTGGTAAGGGAAGTGAGGAAGGAGGCAGAGGCCACTACTCAGATCTTTGCACGTCAAACCAAATGCAACCCCCCCCCTCAGCCAGCAAGCATAATCTCTCTCACTTAACCACCTCCCAGGCCCGGCCCTGCCACCAACTACGGGAGACTTACCCAAGCAAACATTTCCCCCTGAAATGCAAAAAAGTTAAAATACTGCAAATGCAGCACAGTAGCCAGAGAGGGTGGTGGAGGCCACTTCGTGTGCCAAGTGCAAACACAGTATTCACAAACACACACACACACACACATATTGTCATCTTTCACCTCCACAGTTCTTTATCTCCATTCTGCTGCTGCCTCCTTCTCCTCCTTTATCCATGTTCTTGTCCTCCGGGTCCTTTTCCCCTCCACTCCATTCTTCACTACCACCATCCATTTTTTAAAACAATTGTTTTCTCCACTCCATTCCCCTGAGATGCAAAAAAAGTTAAAACACTGCAAATGCAGCAAAGTAGCCAGGGAGGGTGGTGGAGGCCGCTTTGCATGCCACACACACGTTGTCATCTTTCATCTCCACAGTTCTTTATCTCCATCCTGCTGCTGCCGCCTCCTCCTCCTTTATCCATGTTCTTGCCCTTCAGCTCCCTTCTCCGTCTAATACATTCTTCTCCACCATTGTCCATTTTTTAAACAATTGTTTTCTCCACTTCACCCCCGTCTCACTTTCCACCTCCTCCCTTCTTGCCTCCTACACACCCACAGACCACAAGGGAAGAGCGATGCTGCACAGAAGCCCAGTTTGAGGCACATGATTTTCATCCACAAATCAGAGGAGTAGAAGACTTCCCCTGCTTCCCACCCCCCAAGTAATGCCCAAAAGTAATGCTGGAAACATTACAATTTCTCCACAAAAGTAATAAAATTCTATTACAATCAAAATGTAAAGGAATTACCCACTCGTTCCTCAAAAAAGTGACAGCCAGTGTGGTGTAGTGGTTAAGGTGTTGGATTATGCTCTGGGAGACCAGGATTTGAATCCCCACATAGTCATGAAGCTCACTGGGTGAGCCTGGGCCAGTCACTGCCTCTCAGCCTCAGAGGGAGGCAATGGTATACCCCCTCTGAATACCGCTTACCACAGAAACCCTATTCATAGGGTCGCCATAAGTCGGGATCAACTTGAAGGCAGTCCATTTCCATTTTCCTCAAAAAAGTAAAGAAATACAAGTAATTTGTTACTTGTAACGAATTACTTCCAAGCTCTGGGATTTCCCTCTGCCTAGTGCCCACCCAATCTCCTTACCTCCCTCCTACATCTACCCCTCTTCCCTCCACCTTCCTCCCTACCCCTACCCTTCCTCTCCTTCCCCCTCCTCCCTGCCCTTACCCCAATCAGTTTCACGTATTCTATGCATGATTGCACAGGAGTAAATCCCACTGAACTCAATAAGCAGGCAAATGATCAAACCTCACCTACCGTCCTCCTCCCTCCTATCCCCTCCCTCCTGCCCCTTCCCCCCCTCCCCCTCCTTTCCCCTCCCCTTCCACTCTCCCCTCTCCTCTTCCTTCTTCCTCCCTCCCTCTACCCTTCTCCTTCCCCATAGTCAGTTTCACCGATCCTAAGCATGATTGCATGGAGCAAATCCCTCTGAATTCAATAAGGATGCCAGGTACGCCTGGTGCCAACACTGTTATCTTTTCAGTGCCAGGTCAAGACTTTCCTCTTCTCCCAGTCATTTTAGCATGTGTTTTTAAATTGCTTTTTAAAAATGTGTTTTTAAATATGTATATTTGTTTTTAATGTTTTTAATTGTTGT
Organism: Rhineura floridana; assembly: GCF_030035675.1. Classification (NCBI taxonomy): domain Eukaryota; kingdom Metazoa; phylum Chordata; class Lepidosauria; order Squamata; family Rhineuridae; genus Rhineura; species Rhineura floridana. The sequence continues at coordinate 70,709,678 of NC_084488.1, read as the reverse complement.
AAACCGCCCAGAGAGCTTCGGCTATGGGGCGGTATACAAATGCAATAAATAAATAAATAAGTAAATGATGAAACCTGCCCCCCTCCCCATCCCACCTGCTCCCATACCCCTCCTCCCCTCTGCCCTTCCTTCTCCCCTCCCTCCCTTCCTCCTGTCCTTCCTCCTCCTCCCCTCCCCCTTCCCCATGGTCAGTTTCACCTCTCCTAAGCATGATTGCATGGGAGTAAATCCCATTGAACTCAATGAGGATGCAAATGAGCAAACCTACCCTTCCAATCCCCTCCAACCCCCTCCCCCTCCCCTTCCAATCCCCCTCCCCTCCTTCCCCCCGCACCTCTTCTTACCCATCTCTCTCCTCTCCCCTCCACCTCCCTTTGTCCTCTCCTCCCCCTCTTCCTTCTTTGTCCTCCCCTGCCCACTCCAGCCCTCTACCCTCCCCCCTGGCCAGTTTCACCTATCCTAAGTATGATTGCACAGGAGTAACCCCACTGAACTCAATAAGCATGCAAATGATCAAACCTGCCCTCTTCCTCCCCTTTCCCTCCCGCCTGCTCCCATTCCTCCTCTTCCCCTGTGCCCTTCCTCCTCCCCTCCCTCCTCCTCCCCTGTGGTGAGTTTCACCTATTCTTAGCATGTTTGCAGGAGAGTAAATCCCATTGAACTCAATAAGCACGTAAATGAACAATCCATTCTCAGAAAACTTGCACAGGATCCCATTTCTTATCTCCCAGATATAAAAGAAAGAAAATTCACTAATAGGCAAAAAAAAGAAAACCATGCGGTTAAGAACATACCTATAAGCAACAGATTTTTCTATCAAACTTTAAAAAGCAGGGACATTGGGCAGCTCTAGTGAATGCACCGGGGAACAGGAGACATGACTTTCTCTCTGAGAAATTGTACTGCCCTACAAATTTGTAAAAATGCAAATACAATTTGGGTTGATCTTTCACAGTCCTATCTATTTCCTGTGTAGCTTGGAAGAATTTGGTAACATGTGCCTCTGAGCATATGGTGAGTGGTGATAACAGTTGCAATCAGAACTGATTCTCCAAAAATGGAGAATTATATTTTTTAATGTTTGTTGGGGTTCTTACTTCTTTCCTGTGTTACTACTGTTTCTACAGAGAATCTAACTAGAAAAAAAATGTTTTCATTATTCATCCTAGAAATCTGTGTCAAATTTATTTTTATTAATTTCAAAGCCTTCTGAGTGGTCAGTGTAATATGATTTATTTATTTATTATTTGATTTCTATCCTGCCCTTCCTCCCAGCAGGAGCCCAGGGTGGCAATATGATGCTGAAGATAGCCTTTTGTGTTTCAAACTGGAGGTTATATTATATTTTTATTTTGGGTGCATTAACAGTTGAATCTGAAACTGCAGGTTGATATAAAATTAGACTGATTACAATATGTTGCTACTTCAGCAATGAATCTAGCTGCTGGAAAAAAACAAACTTGGCCTACCCAAGATGCATGTGTTCAGCTTGCTATGCTTAAAACACTCCAGTTAAGGAAAGGTGAGCAAGGTCAATTAAAAGCATAGAGCACACCTAGAAATTTGCTAGAATATATTTCACCTCCCACTGTTTTATCTGTGCAGAAACAGTCCTCATAGTCAGGGGAGACTATTCTGTCCATGCCATTATTCAACAATTGTTTTTGGATTTTTTTTAGTGTATATTATGCAAAGTGTTGCTGTACTTCACATATTCACAGAAACAGAAGCAAAAGAAAATAATTTACTATAGGAAATTTCACTAAAATAGCAAAGTAAATCAAATATATTTAAAGTGACTATCTGAACTGCATCAACTGTCTTAAAATCGTTGCTTCCTCCCTGCTAAAACAAGATCAGCATAGCACAGCACATGTCTTATTTCTGTTATTTGGGCTGATTGCAAGTGTTGCCATCACTCACCATATGCTCAGAGGCACGTTACCAAATTATTCCAAGCTACACAGAAAGTGGTTTGGACTGTGAAAGCCCCAGAGCTTGGAAGTCATTAGTTACAAAAAATGAATTACTTGTAATTTATTACTTTTTTGAGGACAAAGCGGGTAATTCCTTTACATTTTGATTGTAATAGAATGAGGAGTAATTTATTACTTTGGGGAGTAATTGTTATGTTTCCAGAATTACTTTGGGGCATTACTTGTGGGAGAGCAGAGGAAGTCTTCTACTCCTCTGATTTGTGGATGAAATTCATGTGCCTCAAACTGGGCTTCCGTGTAGCATTGCTCTTTCCTCGTGCTCTGTGGGTGAGTAGGAAGCGACGAGGGAGGAGGTGTAGAGTGAGATGGGGTGGAGTAGAGAAAACAATTGTTTAAAAAATGGACGATGGTGAAGAAGAATGTATTAGATGGAGAAAGGAGCTGGAGGGCAAGAACATGGATAAAGGAGGAGGAGGCGGTAGCAGGATGGAGTGGCGATGAAATGATCACAACATGTGTGTGTGTGTGTGTGTGTGTGTGAGAGAGAGAGAGAGAGAGAGAGAGAGAGAGAGAGAGAGAGAGTACTGTGTTTGCACTTGGCACGCAAAGCGGCCTCCACCGCCCTCCCTGGCTACTTTGCTGCATTTGCAGTGTTTTAACTTTTCTGCAACTCAGGGGAAAATGTTTGCTTGGGTGGGTGTCCCTTAGTTGGTGGCAGGGCAGTGTCCAGGAGGTGGTTGAGTGCGATAAATTATGCTTGCTGGCTGAGAGTGTGTGAGAGGGGGGTTGCACTTGGTTTGATACACAAAGATCTGAGTAGAGTAGTGGCCTCTGCCTCCCTCCCCGCCTCCCTTACCAGTGAAGAGACCACCACTGATATCTTATGGATAAAAATAATTATTCTACTACCTGTGTGTGTGTGTGTGTGTGTGTTTATTTTTAATGTTGTTTTAGGCGACTCAGTGTCCAGCAGCCAGGGCCAGCACTTTGTAGGCACTCTAGGTTTTTTTTACGTAGCTTAAGTGTAACTGTAGTGATTACTTTTGAGTAACAGTAATCAATTCCTTTCAGAACAATTGTAAATATAATGGTAATTTATTCCTTTTTGGGGCCATGTAACAGTAATTGTAATTTATTCCTTTTTAAAAGTAATCTTCCAAGCTCTGAAAGAACAACCCAAATTGTGTTTGCATTTTTATAAATTTGTAGGGTAGTACAATGTGTTAAAGAGGAGGTCAGGTCTCCTGATCCCCTGGTGCATTCACTAAAGCTGCCCAGTTTCTCTGCTTTTTAAAATTTGATAGAAATATCTGTTGGCTATTCGTAGGTTCTTAAACCGCAAATGGTTTTTTTGCTTATTAGTGAATTATTATTTTAATGCAGGAAATCATGTATCAGTTGCACCCTTAAGATGTGTACCTTTATTGCATGGTGGCAATGAGAGACAGCTTGACATGCCTAACAAAACCATAGTAGTGCACCTATGGAAATGGGCATACAAAATGCACCCTTAACATTTCACCATGAATATGTGTTAGATTATTTTCCAAGCCTGCACATGAAGGCAGAAACAATCTGTTCCCATCTTTATGCCTACCTGACATGCAGGTTGTTAAAAGAGTTATGCAGTGCTGTGCACCATCTGGCGTTCAGGCACAAGGGAACTCGCAATTCAGCAGAGGCACTCTACGCCTGCTACTTTGTCGAGTTTTCAGTATGTACCCTGCTCTTCTCCTGTCTCCTCTTCTGTACCTCTGCTTCAGTTGCACAGATGTGCAGGAAGGAACAGGAGCCAAAAGGGAGAGGGGGAGAGTTAGAACTTTCCATTTGCATCCTTTAAAAAGACACTGAAACCTCCCATCTAATCAAGACAAAACTTTCATATAGCAAAAAAAAATATGGCTTACCTTCAAGGGGATGGGGAGGGGCTGAAATAATTAGCAGACTAAAGCAAACAGCAGGATTAGTGTTTTGTTTTTAATTCCCCTAAAGAGAACAAACCTCAAAGTCCACCTGCAGAAAAGAAAATTCCATCAAAGCTAAAAGGAAGAAAATGAAGCAGCCACTTCACATTTGAAATTATTTCAATTGAATTCTGCATGAAAAATGCTCGGGAGTTGGTCTATTTAGACATGTTCTTTTAAGTTGTCTGCATGGCTGGAATCACATTAGAGCAAAACTAAGAACTTTGCATATTTTCTAATCTGTTACTGTCAGGTTAGAAAAAGAATATTGCATTAACATGCAAAAGGAAGCCCTCCAACATGACAGGGGAAAGCAACATTTCTAGAGAAAGCACTGAAGAAATAGGAGGCCAGATTTGTATAGGCAATGATGGGTCATAAACCAAAAGGAAAAAAAGAGCTCCCACAGTTATAATCCAATTTACCTTGATTGTGCTATTGATAAAACATTAATTTTAATGTCAGCTGTTCTAAATAGCCTGCAGAAGGCGTGTATTTCACTTTGCTCTACTGCCTTCCTGTCTCTCCAATGTTTCATTGCCCTACAGGAAAAAAGAGCATAGCCCAGAGATGTCCTGCATGATAGCAACCACTGAAGTCTTATCAACTGAAAAGTTCAAAGGATTGCTGCCACTTCACCATTTCAACTACATTATACAACTGCCATTTCCTAATTTTGGCAGTGAAATAGCAATTCCCCAAGTGGGGGCATCCCAAGGCATTTTGCTGACCTTCTAACAAAAATATGTAACTTGTCCCTCAGATCTGCCACCATACCTGAGGACTGGAAAGTGGCCAGTATAACACCAATCTTTAAAAATGGATCCAGGGGGATCCCAGAAATTACAGGCCAGTTAGCTTAAAATCTGTCCCGGGAAAACTTGGAGAAAGTATTATTAAAGACAAAATAACCAAGCATATTGAAGAACAAGCTTTGCTGAAGCAGAGCCAGTATGGCTTCTGCAAGGGAAAGTCCTGCCTCACTAACCTATTAGAATTCTTTGGGAGTGTCAACAAGCATATAGAGAGAGAGGTGATGCAGTGGACATAATGGACATGGACTTTGAAAAAGCTTTTGACAAGGTACCTCACCAAAGACTTCTAAGTAAACTTAGCAGTCATGGGACAAGGGGAGAAGTCCTTGTGTGGATCAGGAAATGATTAAGTAGCAGGAAGCAGAGAGTCGGAATTAATGGACAGTTCTCCCAAGGGAGGGCTATAGAAAGTGTAGTCCCACAAGGATCGGTATTGGGGCCTGTGCTTTTTAACTCGTTCATAAATTATCTAGAGTTAGGGGTGAGCAACAAGGTGGCCAAGTTTGCTGATGATACTAAACTGTTCAGGGTTGTTAAAACAAAAAGAGATTGTGAAGAGCTCCAAAAGGACCTCTTCAAACTGAGTGAATGGGCTGTAAAATGGCAAATGAAATTCAAATGTAAACAAGTGTAAGGTTATGCATATTGGAGCAAAAACTCTTAATTTCATATATATGCTCATGGATTCTGAACTGGCCGTGACTGATAAGGAACAAGACCTTAGGGTCATAGTGAATAGCTCAGTGAAGATGTTGACCCAGTATGCAGCATCTGTGAAAAAGGCAAATTCCATGCTAGGGATCATTAGGAAAGGTATTGAAAATAAAACTACTGATATCATAATGCCATTGTACAAATCTACGATGCAGCCGTACAGTTCTGGTCACCTCAAAAAGAATATTGTAGAGTTGGAAAAGGTTCAGAAAAGGACAACCAGAATGATCAAGGGGATGGAGCAACTCCCTTATGAGGAAAGGTTGCAACATTTGGGGCCTTTTCATTTAGAGAAAAGGTGAGTCAGAGGCGACATGACAGAAGTGTATAAAATTACACATGACATGGAAAAAGTGGATAGAGAAAAGTTTTCTTCCTTCTCTCATAACACTAGAACTCATGGACATTCATTGAAGCTGAATGTTGGAAGATTCAGGACAGACAAAGTACTTCTTCACACAGCACATAGTTTATTTTATTTATTTATTTATTATTTGGTTTATATCCCCCCTTCCTCCCAGCAGGAGCCCAGGGCAGCAGTTAAAATGTGGAAGTTACTCCCACGACAGGCAGTGACGGCCACCAACCTGGATGGCTTTAAAAGATTAGACAAATTCATGGAGGATCAGGCTATCAATGGCTACTGGTCATGATAACTGTGCTCTGCCACCATAGTTAGAAGCAGTATGCTTCTGAAAACCAGTTACCAGAAGCTGCAGGAGGGAAGAGTACTCTTGCACTCAGGTTCTGCTTGTGGGCTTCCCATGGGCATCTGGTTGGCACTGTGAAAACAGAATGCTTGACTACTACTACTACTACTACTACTACTACTACTACTACTACTACTATTATTATTATTATTATTATTATTATTATTATTATTATTATATTTATATCCCGCCCTTCCTCCTAGCAGGAGCCCAGAGTGGCAAACAAATGCACCAAAAACATTAAAACATCATAAAAACAAACTTTAAAACACATTAAAACAAAACATGTTCAAAAATGTTACTTAAAAAAAGCTTTCAAACCATCCAAGATTAAAAACATTTTAAAAAGAAGGTTTAAGAACATATTAAAAAGCAATTCCAACACAGACACAGACTGGGTTAGGTCTCAACTTAAAAGGCTTGTTGAAAGAGGAAGGTCTTCAATAGGCGCCGAAAAGATAACAGAGATGGCACCTGTCTAATATTTAAGGGGAGGGAATTCCACAGGGTAGATGCTGCCACGCTAAAGGTCCATTTCCTATGTTGTGCAGAACGGGCCTCCTGATAAGATGGTATCTGCAGAAGGCCCTCACCTCTTCTTACATTCTTATGTTCTTAAGCTGCCTGAGACAAGGACAAGATGGCACCCCACTCCAATTCCATGTACAGAAGCCAACCAGACAGGCAGTTGAATCTTACTTCAACACTGGCAATGGGACACCACACCTGAAGATAGCAGGGAGTGCAGAGGAGTCTGTGTGGGGCATACACACAGCTCTGCCCTCCAATACCTCACTAGCACTCTCCACCTCATCCCCACATCTGCCATCTGAGGAGCCAGTCTTGTCCCCAAGTAGATTACCTTCCCCCCTCTGCTTCTTTTTTTTTAAAAAAATATTTGTATACTGTTTAATATACAAAATCCCTAAGCGGTTTACATAAAATACCATAACGTCATAAAAAAGAATATACATACAACATTATACACAGAAATATATCAGTAAAAACAGAGACTCCATCAATAAAACATTGTTAAATATCAATAGATAATAAACCAGCAGTGTGATTAATCTTAGGAGCCTATGCAACGGCATAGCAATAATGTGCAAGGCTGATGGGAACTTCATGCAGAAAGAGCTTTATACTGCAGGGACCAGTCAAATGACACAGTTGTTTGATGTCATAGTGAATGACATATTCCCTTGTGCCACTGCCACTTGAAAAGGTTGGCACATAGATGGTCTCTATGCTGGCAGCTTCACTGAGCCCAATGAAGGATGATCATCATTGGGACCTGGTTCATGCATTGGTCGATTTTCCAGGCGCAAGTCGCCAGCTTTGTGAACCACTACCGACAGGTTCGTGTTGTCGGCTCCCACTGCCATCGCCACCTGCTTCTCTGTCTGTTGAGGTGATGTGCCTCAAAACGCTGCGACTGCCACTTTGCCTCACAGAGCCGCCTGGGAACTGTGCACAGCTGCCCAACGCCTCCAGAGCTCCCCTGCGGCTCCCCTCTTGCTCCCACCTGCCAAGCCAGGCGGGGGTGGGCTGGTGAATCTATTTCAAAGATTAACTTTAGGCCGTACTTCATGAAGCAATGCCAAGCAGGTACATTAGCATAGTGCTTAAGAGGATGTGTGTTCCCTTCTAATTTCTGCTTTTTTCAGAGCTGAATCAAAGTCCAGTATCTACATTCCCCAGCTCATACTTTAGATTCAGACAGTGACTACGGTTCCGAACCTAAACAGCAGCTTTCCAGTCTCATGCAAGCCAAGAGGATTTACACACTAGGAAGTACTTTTGCAAATCAATATACATCTTTAAGGAGAAAATCTTCTCCATCCCCATATCTGTCTTTGTTATGCTTCCTTCAGTCTCTCAGAATGGTTTAAGGCAGCCTTCCCCAACCTGCCACTCTCCAGCTATGTTGGACTCCCAATTTCTACCAGCTGCAGTTTAGGACAGGTGTGGGGAACCTTCAGATGTTGCCAGACTACTACTCCCATCATCCCTGGTTTGCTGGGTCTGATGAGTAGTTCTGCAACTTCTGGAGGGCCAAAGGTCCCCCACACCTGGTTTAGAATGCTATGCAGAAGCAGCAATAATGTATGCATCATACCCCTTTCAGAGTTAGCATCCAAGGGAATCTGCATCTCCCCAGCAATGAGAAGTGGCCTAGCCAGCAGTAACTACCTCAGGAGCTCACTCGTCTCAAATCCCAGGCATCTGCGTGAATGCCTCCTTTGGACATTCTAGAAGTTTTTTTTTAAAAAAAAGTTGCGTAGGTCATTCATACATCTGCTTTGTCCACAGAAATACAGTAGGGCCCTGCTTTACAGCGCTTCGCTTTACAGTGTTCCGCTAATACAGCGGTTGTGAATTGTAGAAAGGCCTCGCTTTACAGCGCTTGTTCCGCTTTTATGGAGTTTTTTTGCCACCGTGCACCATTTTGGTCAATGTAAGTCAATGGGATCCACTTTACAGCGGTTTTCGCTTTACAGCGGGGGTCCGGAACATAACCCGCTGTATGAGCAGGGCCCTACTGTAACAGGTCAAGTGGCTATTAGAGCCAACAGGTTCCCTCACAGTTCCACAATTTGCATATACAGCCCACCAGCTGTAGCTGGATTTCTAGGAATCCAGCTCCCACTGCACCCCACCCTCCATTCCATTTCTGTTCCTCATTGTTGCAAATGCACACCTGGGAAAATGAGAGGAAAAAATAGAGGAGAATGAGGAAGTGTGTAAAAAGAAGCAGAATGATAATTTTCAACTCAATAATTTCTGATTTCCTAAACCTGAAATCCATGTGTGTCATGTCTATGTGCACTGCAGACTTTTTCAAGCAGTTCCTTCCCATTTCAGACATTCTCTGTGTAAAAAAAAAAGTTTCAGAATTTGATAAATCCACTTAAATATGAAAGCACTGCAGTTTAGGGATTCTATATAGAAGGTGCTGAAAATGAACCTGATCAAAACCTCTGGCATTTCTAAGGCAAGTAATACTGCTCCATTCTGCTGTGACTCTGTGTCTTTTGTCTAGCCTTTGGCCCTGGTGACTAGGGGCTCATCTACATGGTGGTTTACTGTGTGTTTGGTGCTACTCACATCTCCTTTTAATTCACATGGTTCACATGACGTTACTGGCAAACAGAAGTTATCATGCAATTTCCCCCCGTAAATCTGTACTAACCCAATCCTCTGATAATATGAAAAGGGAAGGGAAAAAAGTCTTCACTCCATAACTGTAGTGCTTGCAGATACTGTGCTCTGATGCTTTTAGGTGGGTGTGTCAATCATTCCCCTCTCCACGCCCACTCCCTCCTCCTCCCTTCATTCATGTCATTTCGTGTGGACTGAAGAGCGACTTCTGGCTGCTCTCTCCCATTCTGCTGGCATTTTTATGTTGCTGCAAATTGTGCCTTTATTTTCTTTTCCTCCTAACTTATGTGCAAAAGCATAACACTGCTCAAACAAATATCTGTATTTCAGCTGTATTGCACTAGTGAAAATACAAATAATCGCACTTCCAGGATGTTGTTGTTTTTTAATGAAGCTAACTGGTATAACAAACTGAGCATGCTCAGTTGCCAGGTAACCAGAGGGAGTGGAAATGTTAAATTAGAGGGTGTGGTCATTAGGAAGCTGTGTGATTGATCCTTTCCCTCAGTGTGAATAGAAAACACTGTGTTTGCAGCTGGAATTGAGCCCTTACTATGGATGGTGCAAATAGAAAATGGAGGCAAAAACAGCATCTTTAATACAAAGTAATGCTCCCATGTGGATAAGCCCTAGGATACTTCTTTCTATATTATCCTAGGGCAATGAGTCTCCTTGGTTTTATGTTCCTCTAGCAGGGAATTTTTTTGTAAACCTTTCATCACCAGATAGCCTCGGTTTGTACACCACAAACTTTCCATTTTGATCCACCTCAGGATCTATCCAAAGCAACAGCATAATTGTGTTATACAAGACAATGTTGTTGAAGAGAAAAGGGAGCAAAAGTAACAGAACAGATATTCTAGGGTGCTTACTGAATGCCCTGTTTGGGGGTGGGATTCAATCCCATACTGGCAAATTCAAGTTGCACAATTAAAGTTGATTTGGAATTTTTCCACAGCAAACGCACTTCCCAAAAACCCCAGAATTTTTGAAGTAAGGAAAGTGATGGGGAAATGCACTGGAAAGTGGGGGATAATACTTGCTTTGATACAGCATCATCTAACTTCCCTGCAAACATATCCGAATGAATAGCTAATGTTGTCTCATCTCCATGCAAAGAGATCTGAATGAATGCTCACTAAACAGGTTGTCTGGAAGCAACCCAAGACTTAATTCTGCAGTTCAGGTTTTCCTTGTATCGCTTCTAAAAACTATGGAAACGGAGCAGTTTTTGTTTTCATTACTGCTCAAGATTGGTGCACAAGCTCAGCTCGAATTGCTTTTTTCTATATGAATGTCACTGTTTATTTTTTATACATAAAAATGTGTATACCCTACAGGACTGTAATTAAGGGGCCCAAAGATGTTTTTAACCAAAGGACAAGCCATTCATTGCAGCTACACTCTGTTTCAGCAGGTTATCTACTTGATAGTCCTTGCATGTCCTCCAGTCAGTCTGTGTCGGAAAGATTGAGGGGAGTGGGCAGTACAGGACAGTTCATCCTCTGTCTTTGTGTTTATTACCCCATTGCACCGTGGCACAGCTGACCCTCAGCACATCATAACTATGGATCGCATGTCATTCAGGTGGGAAGAAAGGGGGGGAAGGGAAAACAAATTATTTCTTTAAATCAATCTGATATGGGCAAGGATAACCAACTGCCAGAACATTTCCATGATAGCTGCTGGTGATGAGTTTATTTTGGCCCCCTTCACTAGACTGCAGATGCAGAAACAGGCATTCCTTCTATATAAATATCTGAGGGACAGCAATCAACTGTGCAGGCATATGCAGCCTGTTCACAGCAAAGTATTACTGAGAGGGTGACAGAAGCAGAAGCATCTCTATCCCAGTTATTGTGCACTTACAGACAAAAGGGGTCAACCTCCGTGACCAAAACAATAGATGGTGTGATTTTAACAAGTGAGAAGGGGGAGGGGGGAATCCACCATCTACCATCCTGACAAGGTGCACAGTCTCCTCGCCAGGGCCTGAATGAGCTGAAGATCTTCTGGACAGCAAAGGCTGGGTGGGACTTTCAAACAACAGTCATTTTCTGTCATAGATATTAAAATATTTGAGTAAATAAACATTGCAAAGCAGATGGCAGTGGAGACTGGTGGCTCTAATGTCAGTGGGGCACTGAATCTGCTTCAGGTTTTAGTCCAAACTTTCAGGAGCTGTCCAAGGTGCTGACAGTTTGGATTAAAACCTGGCGCAGATACACTGCCCCAGTGACATCAGAGCAACCAGCCTCCACCATATGAAGATCAGGCTGAGCCATGAGCAGCAGTCTGAGATGAGCCTGAGGAACCTGCAGGCATGGGACAAATCAGTAATCAGAACCAGAGGATCAATGAGGAGGCAGGGCCCAATTCAAAATGCTGCTTTTGATCTTTAAAGCCTTACGCAGCTCAGGACCTGTATTTAAAGGACTGCCTTTCCCCATTTAAACCTGCCTGGACCTTGAGATCATCATCTGAGGCACATCCCTGTGTGCCCCCCCCAATTCAGGGACAACTAGACAGTGGTGATGAGAGAAACAGGCCTTTTCTGTAGTAATTCCTATGGCCACATATGCTCTCCCCAAGGAAAACCCACCTGGTCCCAACTTTGTCATCATTTTGGCACCAACTAAAGGCATTTTTGTATTCCTGGACATTTGGTCAGCATCAATTATTGATTTAGATCCCAAGCTGCTCTCATATTCAGCACAGGCCGTAATCAGACCTAATCCAGGAGCAATCTGCCTTCCCCACCCTTGTACCACTTCAAGTGGCCAGGCTACAGATGCACTGGTACCTCCTTAAAGTTACGGCGGTGGCAGCAACAAATTTGGCTTGCAGTCTTAATGAGGACTAGGCTAAATGGGCACCAATATTTTAAGTCCAATTATCTACTGGATGAATACTTTCTGGACAGAAAAAAAGGCAGCAGGTGAAAGAATGTGGCTAAAACTATTCCAACTATTTCTAAGCCTGTACATTTGTTTATTTATTTATTATTGTACTTATATTCCACCTTTTCTCCAAGGAGCTCAAGGTGGTGTATATGGTTCTCCCCCCTCCTCATTTAATCCCCACAACAACCCTGTGAGGTTGGTTAGGATGAGAGGCAGTGACTGACCCAAGGTCACCCAGTGAGCTTCATGGCTGAGTGGGGACTCGAACCCTGGAATCCCAAGGTTCCAATCCAAAATTCTAAAGATTACACCATGCTGGCTCTTATAAATAAACAAATCACATGGCATGATCCCTGCATTACCCATTTTGCATCGAAACAGAAACAATTTGTCTAAGGCTTGGAAAAATCTGATAGTGATGATTGATAACAAAATATTCCAATAAAAAAATAACTCAGCAGCATTTAACTACCTATTTACACTGCAAAGAACTACACAGAGTACATTGATTAGCAGCCTTCTGCCCTCCGGATGCTTTGGACTACAACTCCCATCAGCCCCAGTCAGTGCAATGGGAGTTGTGGCCCAAAACATCTGGAGATTAACAGACTGGATTAGAACACATTGAAATCACTCTAAGGAGACTGGATGCACTGTCGCTCTCCATTTTCCCCACCTGATAAGCAGCAGTCTGTATATTCAGCTCCCAAAATAAAATATCACAAATAAGCATGGCAAATTTCCTGAAAATAAATTGAGTTATATTCAACTAAATCCTACCCAGAGTAGACCCACTGAAATTAATGAACCTCAGTTAGTCATATCTAGTAACTTCAATGGGTCCACTCTGAGTAGAACTGGCACTACCACCAATTCTTCTATAAGGCTGGAATCCTACACCCACTCAGGGCTTATTTTGGGTGTACATATGCATAGGATTGAACTGTAAATCTCCTTTAGATGTGCAGAAAAGTATCCAAAGGTTTCCTGCACGTGATCAATGTAGAAACATATGCATCAGACACGCTTATAAACCATGATACTAACCCTTTTCCATGAAACAACCCTTTTCGTACCTTGAAGCTAATGGAGGGACTCTAGGGAGCAGCAGCTGTGCTGCTCCGCAAGCAGACAGAGAGGACCACCAGCAGGCTGATACAGTATGTACATTGCCAGAGGTTCCCCAGTAGACAGGTGGAAAGCTGTATATTCCACTGTTGATTTTCTGGTAGCGGAGAGGGAGGCAATGGGACATGTTGGGGTGAGTGCTGGGGTGCAAGTATACATGCCTTATCCACAGCCCCTTGTTTCCATACCCTTTGGAACAGGCAGATAGATGATCTGTGGAAATAGGGCAGGCATACTATTTTCCTCCCACTGCAATAGGAGGGAATAGCTACTCCACACTAGGTATGGGTGAGAATTTCAATGATGATGAATATTTGAATATTTGAAATATTCATAATTCAGTTTGCATTTCAAACTGAAGCTATCAAATCTGCACTTTCTGAAACAATATGAGAACAGAAACACAGCCATCCTTTGAAATTCGCACTTATTCAAATTTTGCAATGCAGTTCACTAATCACACAATGTTGATGAAAATTTAAATGTTTGGGCAAAGTGTACTGGAGAGCCAACCGTGGGCAGCAATCCTCCAAATGCTTCCTAGTTGAAGAATTCAATTACAATTGAGAAATAAAGTTAAACAAATGCTGTTATAGAGTCTTTACCCTCTTGGCTCAAACAAGTTAACCCACCATGTAAGATTTCAAATGATGCTATTCACATTGTATGATGGGAAGTTGTAAGTGACCTTGAGCGGGCAATAATTCTTTCACAGGCTGCTGGCTGTGTCAAACCAACCCACACTCTTCCACTGCCAGAGCACTCAGATACTTTAATATATAGCCCAGTGCAATGGAAGATGATCAGAGCCAAGTCACCTCACAGTCACACACAGCAATTAAACGTTATCATTAGACGCCACATGGTGTTACCAAGGTGTTGTTTTTTTAATGAGGATAGGTTTATTTTTACCATATATATAATTCACATGGGGTGGGGGTTCATGCCAATTCTAAGTGAAACAAACATATTGCAACGGCTATAAATCCTTCAATAAGCTCTAGAACTATCATAATAAATCACAAGACCCAAATTCATGTGTTTTGTGACCCCCACTATTATACCATTAAAAAGTTATTGAGCATCATGTTAATGCTGATCTTGTTTACTATATATAATATGTTTTAGAGAGCCAATTCTAATTCTAATAAGAACAAAGAATTTCATTTTAGCATAGAAATATAAAAGTTGGTATTTGAAGTCATGAGCCAGATTTCCCAGCTTTGATACTATCCAGAATTGTCCGTGACAATCCTCTTCACATGGTAGAAGAAACAGGGCAGTTTCTTCCCCACCTTCAGCAGGACATAAGACAAAATGTGAAGTACACACTGCATGTGGATGCCCATATACATGGAGGCTCAATTCATGCAATGATTAATATGCCTTTTTTTTCTTTTTTGGTAAATCACTGGGGCTGCTTCCAGGTGTACTGGTCTTCACATACAATGCCTACTTTACCTATTACCAAGTAGAAATGGGGACATCACCACCACTGTTCAAACTTAGGAAGGGTCCACAAGTCCAAGCCCTGAACTCCCCACAATTTTAGCCAAATCAAGCTCTTCTTGTAGCATTGTAAAACAATAGCTAAAGGGACCATCACATAAGGTAAGGGGATAGATACCTCCCCTGCTCCTCATGTAGTTTGAACACTGGACACCACCCTTTCCTCCACCATGCAGCCAGATAGGCTATAAGGTTAAGCGGGGAGGGGAATCTTCCTCTACATTTCCAAATTCCATTCTCTTTAATTACAATTATTATTGTTGTTGTTGTTGTTGTTGTTACTACTACTACTACTACTACTACTACTACTACTACCACCTTATTAAATTTATATCCTGCCCTTCCTCCTGAAGGAGCTCAGGGCAGCAAACATAACAAAATAAAATTTAAGAGAAACAAAAAGAAAAGCATTCTAAAAACAATTTAAAAATATTCTAAAACACAGTTACAGTTTAAAAACATTCTTCCATCCAGTAATCTCCAAGTTGCCAGGGACAGTCTTTTTCAGCCATCAAATGCCTCGGCAAAAAGGAATGTTATCAACGTCCTTCTCAAAGTCAATAGTGATGGAGACAGATGCACTTCATTAGGGAGAGCATTCCAGAAACAGGGAGCCACCAATGAAAAGGCCCTGTCATGGGTCAGCACCAACCAGGCAGCCCTTGGTGGTGGCACCACTAACAAGGCCTCACCTACCTATCGTAGGGTCAAAGATGGTTGATACTGGGGAAGGCACTCTTTTAGATACTTGGGCTTTATATGCTAGCACTAACACCTTGAACTGGGCCTGGTAGCTCACTGGCAGCCAGTGCAACACTTTCAGGACTAGTGACACATGGTCCCATCAGGCTGTTCCATGTACCAACCTAACAGCCACATTCTGCACTAGCTGCAGCCTCTGAACCATCTTCAAGGGCTGCCCCAAATACAGGACATCACACTCAGTTCAGATGGCAAGTCACCAGGGCATCGACAACTAAGGCCAAGCTATCCCAGTCCAGGAACTGCCCTATCTGGCAAATCAGTCTCAGCTGGGCATGAGCATTCCTAGCCACAGAAGCCACTTAGGACTCTAGCAACAATCTGGAATCCAGAAGTACTCCCAGACTACGGACCTGTTCCTTCAGGGGGAGTGCAACCCCTCCCAGAACAGGTTGTACACCTAAGTCCCAGACACAGGAACCACCCACCCACAGAACCTATTTCTTATCAGGATTCAGCCTCAGTTTCCTCCAGGCATGCCTACAGAACACACCAGAATAGAAAAGAAAAATGATATTGAGACCCCTTTCTCCGATTACACTGATAATGGGTAACATGAGAAGTATGAGACCTCATGAGAAGAGCGGGACTGTGGTTCCACCCCATGCTGGGAGGGTCAATGTTGGCAAAAGGGCAGAACTGCAGCACAGACTCCTTGTATTACCTTAGCTACCCAGGAAGGAGCCACATTGCAGTAGCTCACAGAGCACCAATGTAATCTCTTATAGTTATGCCCATCAAGTAGGAGGCGGTTAAGTGGCTGGATCTCGGATGTGATATAAACCTCTATGCAAAAGGACTGTGGTGGTCCCACCTACTTCCTTAAGATAGCCTCTCCAGATCTTCAGAATTGTCAACCACTCCCACAAACAAGCCCTTCCTGGGCAAGATGTTTGAAAGGATAGTGGCTGTGTAACTCCAGACACTCTTGGATGATACTGATAATCTAGATCAGAGGTAGCCAACATGATGCTCTCCAGATCTTGTTGGACTACAGCTCCCATCAGTCTCAGGCAGTAGGGCCACATTGGCTATCCCTGATCTAGGCCTATTTCAATCCATTTTCTGGGCTAGTTTTGGCACTGAAATGGCTTTGGCTGCCTTGGATAGATGGCCTAAGCTGGACAAGGCGCAGGGGTAGGGTTGCCAGGTTCAGGGCCTGAGACTGATCCTGTATCATTAGGAGAAGAGAAAGTCAGCCAAGTGCAGGTGCTCTTGCAACGCTGTAATGGGAAAAACCACAAGGTGGAATTCTCCCTTCCCCCTGCACAACTTTTAAAGACTGAAAGAACTGGGCATGTTTAGCCTGGAGAAGAGAAGACTGAGGGGAGATATGATAGCACTCTTCAAGTACATGAAAGGTTGTCACATAGAGGAGGGCCGGGATCTCTTCTCGGTCATCCCAAAGTGCAGGACATGGAATAATGGGCTCAAATTGCAGGAAGCCAGATTTCAACTGGACATCAGAAAAAACTTCCTAACTATTAGAGCCATACAACAATGGAATCAATTACGTAGAGAGGTAGTGGGTTCTCCAACACTGGAGGCATTCAAGAGGCAGCTGGACAGCCATCTGTCGGGAATGCTTTGATTTGGATTCCTGCATTGTGCAGGGGGTTGGACTTGATGGCCTTATAGGCCAATTCCAACTGTACTATTCTATGATTCTATAATTCTATACAGAAGACCTCTTGGTTGCCAGGCCCAGCCTCCAAGAGGTCTTCTGTGTCTTTAAAAGTTGTGCAGGGGGAAGGGAGAATTCCACCTTGTGGTTTTTCCCATTACAGTGTTAGAACACCTACACTTGGCTGACTTTCTCTTCTCCTAAAGATACAGGATCAGTCTCAGGCCCTGAACTTGGCAACCCTATGCAGGGGTGATAGGAAGTGTATGTTTGCTTCCAGACAACCTGTTTATTGGGCATTCATCCTGATTTGTTTGTAGGGAGATTAGATGAAGTTGGCTGTTTAATGAGCATTCAGTTTGTTTGTGGGAAAGCATCAAATCAAGTGTTATCCCACACTTTTCTAGTATATTTTCCCATCACTTTCTTTATTGCAAAAGAACTGATCTTTTAGGGAAATGGTTTTGTTGTGTAACAGCTCCAAATCACCTTTAATTGGGCAATCTGAATTTGCCAGGATGTGACTGAATCCCACCCATAGCAACAGTCTGGAAGCACCCTATGTGATCCTGAACATTCTCACCAAATAATGTAAACAAGAGCATACAGACCAGCTTGTACTCATTCTCATTTACAGATACAGGCGTATATGGAGTAAGTTTAGCTCTAAGTAAAGCAGCTTATAACATAATTTTAACTGTTGAATAGAGAAGCGAACAAAACAATTCAAATGAATCTTGCACTCAGCGGTAGGGAATGACAACCTCATGAACTATAAGATGTTTTATAACTGCAAATTACTAATTTTCAACACTGCTGATCAGCTAATTGAACAGGATGCCCATATATTAGATCAGTATATCATGACTGTATCATTTATCTTGATTGCTTCAGTGTCCTTGTTTATAACTCCATCACTGCAGCAGCTGGCCCAAAGAGAATTCTTCATTTGACAATATGATTGCAGGAGCCCCTGAAGAAGATTCTGTGTCCTTCACCATCAAAGCTAGCATTTCTTTTCAATGTTCTCCCTATCATTTTTTCCTTCAGAAGCTTCATTTGTCTCCAACATGCTCTGGCACTCATTTTTCTCACTTAACTCATAATTTTTCACAACTCCCACTTGACAGATTTCCATTGCACCATATGAAACTCTAGAAAGTAATTTTAGGATACTTAGTACTATAGTCACGTGGAAATAAATAAGAGAAGCTTGGGAGGAAATACTCTGGGCCCACAAGTGTGTAAACTTTAAGGTCTGTTCAAACTTTGGATCAGCACCTGTGTTGGCCTAAAAGTCCTTGTTTCTGTATAATTGATCAATCCCTTCTTCCATATTCTTCCATACAATGTCCATAATTTATAAGGGCAATCAGAATATTATGGTTCAGTTCATTTATGTGATCAATTGGCAGGAGGTGAAATTCATTGCAAAACTATTTACTGTCAGAGCAAAATTAATTATGGAAAGAAATGTTGATAGCACACTTCTGTCTGGCTAAATAGTGAATTAACGATACTGAGAAGCAATGCACTGCTCACGGAAAGCCATAACTTACACTGAGAAAAAAAGACATCCTAAATATGTGTTAATAAATAAGGAAGACAATTTCTTCTATGCCAGTGGCACAGGGAGAATGCAGAGATCCTGCAGAGACGTTCCAGGGGCCTGACAAACAGCTGCTGACAAACTGATCCAGCTTATAGGAGCAGCAGATCTGTTCCCCTTCCTGTCTTCCACCCCACTGCTGCACCAGAGATAGGAGATATATTTATGTGCAACAACCATCTAGTGTATCTCTTTGCACATGTGCTGCTCATGCCTGGAGCATGCCAAGGGTCCACACAGGGCCAGCCCTACCATGGGGGGGGGACGATGGTAGCAAGGTGCTGGGAGATCATATGGGACACATGCATCTCCTAAGTTAGGCCTCAGGGAGGACACTGTCCCACTGCCAGTCTTAAAGCAAGATTCAACCTGTATGTGGTATGGGGGGGCTGTCATCTTGTCCTCTACCTTACACAGCAAAATGCCTTAAGCAGATCCTGCACACAGCTGCAGGCTATGCCAGCAGCCCCTAGTAAGTCCCTGTTGCTTATCTGTTACCAAGGAAGGAGCAGTTAGGACATGTCCATACTCTGGAGGCTGTAAGGTGATGAAGAAGAGATGTATACTAAGCCTGCAGTGGTCCCTAGCAAACAGCACAGCCCAATGTCTTCCTCAGTTCATAGTTGTTTCTATGGGCACTTCCAGACTATCACTATTTCCAGACAGAATTCAATCACACAACAGGAAATTCAGGCTGCACAATTAAAGCTGAGTTGGCTCTCTTCCACAACAAACCAGCTTCCCCCCAACACTGGTCTTTTTGCAAAAAGGAAAGTGATAGGAAATGCATTGGAAAGTGTGGGATAATTATTGATTGATGCAACTATATAACCTTCCTGCTAACAAATCAGAATGCATGCTCAACAAATAGCCATTATTGTCTAACGGTTAGACTCTAACCTCCCTACAAACTTTGTGCAAAGAAATCAGGATGAATCCTGAAGAAACAGGCCATCGGAAACTGAACTATGGCCACTGCAGACAAGCAAGCTTCAAGAAGCCACCACACTAATGATTAAACCATTCTAACATATGAAACTAATATTTTTTCAGGAGGAGCATAGCACCATGGACATCCAGGGAGCAAGGAGGCAGATCCCCCGCCCCGTGAACTATATTTCCCAGATTCCCATCTTTCTTTATTTTAAAAAAGAGTAAGTTTCTAGCATTTGTAGAACCTGAGATATAAGACAGGCACTACTGTAAATGTACAAACACTATTCTCTCTTTCGTGTGAGAAACTAGCCTGCTCCCCCCATTCCGTGTTTTATTTCTTCCCCCCCTGGAAAAATTCCTACGGACACCCAAGCATGACACACCCACATTAATGATCACAGGAGTGAAACAATTCCTCTGACAGAAAACTTTGGGCCTCTCCAGACTGGTGTTTTATTCTGGGTCTATTCCGCAACATGTTCTTAACACAATGATTATGCATTAGTGGTAGATTTATTCTGCTTTAGTTTGTTCTGCACAGCTTCCCCAATGATACCACATTATTTCTGTCTGGAGGAGCTATAGTACAACCAAAGTAGGACAGAAATAAACCAGAACACTTGTGGTTTAAAAAGTTATGAGATTTCAGTATGGAATTATGGGATATGCACTGAAAGCAGGATCACATGTGACTGCCCCAGAAGCATCATGAGCACAATCATCATGAACCTGCAATAAAAAAGATGTCCAGAGGATTGCTGAACAGTGCTCAGAGATTTTATTGCTTATGGTCCAGCCCAGCATAATGGAAAAGCACAAGCCATTGGCACATTCACAGAAGCAGAGAATGGAGTTGGCTGACAGTGGAACCCATTTGCTTTAGTATGTTGCAGTGAAGCTGGGTTGGGGCTAATCAGAGACTGATAGGCAACATGTCAGAGGGAAGTTAGAGGAGAGTCAAACATGGTCAGCAGGATATTCCCCCAACAAATCCAAAAGGCTATATAGGGGGCAATTTTCTAATACTGTATATAAATTGGAGCTGCCTGTCATCAATCAGTCTGAGGGGGTTACTTATTTGAAAGCTCAAAACCAATCGCTTCTCTTTTTTTCATGCTGAGAAGAAACCCAGCTGTCTTGGCCAAAGACGGCACTCATCCTTCCACTCCTCCTTGATTCCAGAAAGACAGGAAGTCTTTATGCCTATCACAGCTTCTGTCATGAGCCACACAGCACACAGCCAATCAAAACTCAAAGAACCATATTTACTTCACCAACCACACAGTGTTGAAATAGATGGGAGAGAACTCGTTAGAAGCAAAAACAATTGCATAAATTGGTCAAAGATACTTTCCTCTCCACAAATAGCTTTACAGTTTCAGTTTTCATCTGGGATAAGAGAAAGCAAATGTAACCCTTAATTTCAGCATCCCAACTGTATGCTATGGGAAAGTAAATGACAGTTATTAACTCACTGCTTCCAGGAAAATACTTCATTTACAAAACGTATTTGACAGCTCAAGTTTGTTTGCAATGCAGAACTGTGCTCTCAAACCCCATGTGTCCCTGTGAACCTCAATTATTTCTTTGTTTTTGGTTCTTCCACAGAGACCCCCTAAAGAGGAAGTGATGAATGAGGTTCTGTCAGACTTCAGTCCCTTGGTGGCCTTGAATCCATCCTGTTATCTCTTACACTGCCAACCATGACAGTGATGAACGCAAGGCTGGCAGCTGACGACACCCCTATTCATTACCCAAAAAGAGAGGAGAAAGAATTAAGTTTGCCAGCCTTCAGTGCATCACTCAGATCTATAGAGTAGCCCTTTGGAGGGCTTAATTAAAGAGGAGATGTTGAAGCCTATTTATACATTTGAGGGGGGAAATGGAATACCGAATTCCTTAGACCTACCAAGTTGGTTGAGGAACAAGCTAACTTTATACATATTTCCCAATGATAGCAATAAGCATAGTTTTTTTTAAAAAACTGAGTAGTAGCCATGTTAGTCTGGTGTGGGAAAAACACTGTGTGCAACTCAGAGCAACACTTCATATACCTCAT
Source organism: Rhineura floridana (assembly GCF_030035675.1). NCBI lineage: Eukaryota > Metazoa > Chordata > Lepidosauria > Squamata > Rhineuridae > Rhineura > Rhineura floridana. The sequence continues at coordinate 70,687,846 of NC_084488.1, read as the reverse complement.
GAAATGGACTGCAGCCCATGAAATTTTATGCCACAATAAATTTTAGTCTTTAAGGTGCCACAAAACACTTAATGTTTTTTGGTTTTTTTTAGTATATGTTTCATAAACCCAAAAGTAGGATACAGTAATGGTCACCTGAGTTTCATGGGTAATCATCTACCTTTTGGTAGATTTAGTCAGTCAACATTGCTAAGACTAAACTTTTCAAGTGTTTCCCTCAATTCAAGTTTCCTTCTTCTCTTGGTATTATACAGTCCATCCTGCTAGGGACTCATTTTTCACCCCACAGTAATGAGCCTGACCAGAGAGAATTCATCATTACAATGCTGTTTAGCCTGGGAGGGAAAATTCTTTTTTCTTGACCACACCATTTTTTATGTAATCAAGAAATAGTGATGCAACAATTTGTAATGGTCAAAGAAGAACATTACAATTATAATATAGTTTCTTTCTTTTCTTTGTCCATGGGAATGATCAACACTTTATAAAAATACAGGAGCCATTTTTTAACCCAGTTAACAAAAGGGATGCCAAAATCCCAAGTGCCCAAAAAGCACCTAAAAACTGAGTGTACCTGCTAGCACCTGCCCTCCAGCTCTGCTTCCTGGCTCCTCACAATTAAACAGGAAGGTAGTGCACGTGGGGGAACAGACCAGAAAATGCACCACTGACAACAGGAGCTCTCCTCTTACTAGCTCCCTCCCTGGCTCCCATTTAGCTCCTAGATTTTTGCAACACCAAAAAAGTAAGCACACATTGTTGCTTAATAAGGTGCATCACCCTACACGTCTCTATAGAATCACAATTGTCTATATTGCATGGTACATTTTATATTATTGTCATATGTTGACAGATGTTACAGTGGTTTCCCCCCCCCCCATTCTTATGCTTGTTAGTGCATTGGATTGCATATAATATAGGCAATGACTGAGGCATGTGCATCATGAAATAGTGATGATACTGAAATCTTGACACCTTCCTTTTTATAAATAAAGATTTATAAAGCCACAGATCTAGCTAAACTATTTGATTGCTCTCACTCTGCTTTGATACATTCTGCTTTTGTCACATACTTTTTTTCCTACCTTTTTTCCTTCTTTGGGCAAGAAATGGGCCATGAGAACTTCTTCTGATATTGATTGCTAAAAATAATACAGCGTGCTGTTTGATTTTTAGTGCTCATATTACTATCAATTTCCTAAACCCAATAACCAAAAGAATTCTTGAATCTGCTTTTAAAAAATGTTTCTGTATTTTTCTTTGCATTTTCTGGATTAATTCATGGTAATTCAATGAGATTTGAACTCAACTTTAAGATTTGCTAATATGGAAAAAGAACAAGATTTGCAATAATGCATGAAAGAGTGTTTATTTCCTTACTATTTCAATATGCCTCAAGTAAAGAACACTTTGACTCTGGGCTCCCCAGAGGTGCACCTTGGGTAATTCTGATTATATGCAATCATGTACTCTCATTCATTCATACTTCTACACATGCACTAAGGAAAAGGAAAGAGAGAGTCTTTTGTGTGGTAGCACCCTGACTATGGAATATCCTCCCTAGGATTGTAATGACACTGACATTGCAATGTTTTTAGTTGAAGGTCAATACATTTTTATTTGCCCAACGATATAATCTGTTTTACTGCTTTGGCCCTCTTTATAGTTTAGTTTTCTCTCAGTTTTATTATGAAAGCTGGGTGATGCTGATGGGTTATTTTATTATACTGTATGATTATTTATTATTATTATTATTATTACTATACACCAACCCAGAATACACTATACTAAAGGATTTTTATTATTTTGGTTTTTTTAATAAATAAATAAGTAAAGTTTTGAGTTTTAAAATAAATAAATAAATAAATAAATAAAAGGAAATTCTCCTCATATGCAGCATAAACTTATTTGTAGATATACAACATCAATGGGAAATCATATTAAGGGAATACAAACTGGGCAAATTCTTCATCCAATATTTGTAAGGAAGGATATATAAAGGCTTTGACTTCTATAGTCCCAATATACTGTGCAGTACAATCAATTAATCCTAGTCAAGGTACACTACCCTCCTCTTCGGATGCACACCTTAACGTAGTGAGGGGGTTTGAGTGTGTTGAAGAAACTGAGAGCAATGCCGTCAGGAGTCTAGACCAAGAGGCTAGACTCCTAGCAGGGGCACCCAAGGCGGAATGGTCAAAGCTGAAACACCAGACTAAGATGCATCCAAACTCAGAGGAAGGCAATGGTAAACCACCTCTGAATATCTCTTACCACGAAAACCCTATGAACAGAGTATCCACAATGCAACACGAGATAGTGCTGGAAGATGAGACCCCCAGGTCAGAAGGCACTCGCCAAGCTACTGGGGAAGAACAAAGGACAAGTACGAGTAGTGCTGTGACTAATGACGCAGCTGGGTCAAAGCCGAAAGGAAGCCCAGAGGCTGATGTGCACAGATGCAAAAGGAGAGTCCGGAGTTGTACGACACACACAATAGGAACATGGAATGTGAGAAGCATGAACCAGGGAAAGTTAGAAATTGTCAAGCAAGAAATGGAACACATCAACATTACAATACTTGGCGTGAGCGAACTAAAATGGACGGGAATGGGACATTTCCAATCAAGCAACTACAAAATATTTTATGCAGGAAATAAGAAATTAAGAAGAAATGGGGTTGCTTTAATAGTGAGAAGTGATGTAGCAAGAGCAATTAGGAGCTACAACGCAAGGTCTGAACAAGTCATATCAATGAGATTAAATGGGAAACCTATCAACATAACCATCATCCAAATCTATCCTCTGACGGCAAATGCAGAAGAAGAGGAATTGCAGAGATTTTATGCAGAAGTACAGGAAGAAATTGATCACACACCAAACCAAGATGTGCTGATAATCATAGGGGATTGGAATGCAAAAGTAGGGAACAGAAAAGAATTAGGAATTGTGGGGAGATGGCACCTAGGAGACAGAAACAAAACAGGAGAAAGACTTACTGAATTCTGTGAAGCCAATGATTTGTTTCTTGCGAATACATTTTTTGAACAACCAAAAAGACGACTATACACGTGGACATCACCAAATGGTCAATATAGGAATCAAATTGGTTATATAATTGGTAGCAGAAGATGGAGAAGTTCCATACTTTCTGCAAAAACAAGACCAGGAGCAGACTGCGGTACAGATCATGAACAGGTCGTATCGAAAATCAGAGTAAAGCTAAAGAAGACCAACAAAGCAATCATAACGCCAAAATACAATTTAAATAACATCCCAGAAGAATATAAAGATCAAACAAGGAACAGGTTTGAGGCTTTAAACTTAGTTGACAGAGAACCAGAAGAACTATGGAATGAAGTCAGAGGTGTTATCAGAGAAAAATGCAAAAAGACAATACCTCTAGTTAAAAAGCGAGAAAGACCTCAAAGGATGACTGAAGAAACTCTTCAAATGGTTAAAGAGAGAAGGAAAGCAAAAGCAAAAGGAGATAGAAACACAGTCAGAACCCTAAATGCAACAATACAGTGACTAGTACGTAGGGACAAAGAGAACTATTACAATAGTTATTGTATAGAAATAGAGGACAACAAAAAGGATAGAACAATAGCCCTGTTCCAAAAGATTAGAAAAATGAAAGGGAAATTTAAACCAAGAGTAGGGATGTTGAATAATCAACAGGGGAACACACTGAATGACCAGATGAAATAAAAGGAAGATGGAAACAATACACTGAAGAACTCTATAAAAGAGATGCCAGTATGACAGATTCATTCACAGAGGAACCGTATGATGAAGAACCAGAAATTTTAGAATGTGAGGTGAAAGCTGCTCTTAAAATACTTGGAAGAAACAAATCACCAGGAACAGATGGCATACCAATAGAGTTGCTACAAGCTACTGAGACTGAATCTGTCCAAATTTTGACAAAAATCTGTCAAGAAATATGGAAAACTAAACAATGGCCCACAGACTGGAAGCATTCCATATATATCCCAATTCCAAAGAAAGGGGATCCCAGGGAATGCAGTAATTATCAAACTATTGCCTTAATATCCCATGCAAGTAAAGTAATGCTCAAGATTCTACAACAAAGGCTCTTACCATATATGGAGCAAGAAATGCCAGACATCCAAGCTGGATTTAGAAAGGGAAGAGGTACCAGAGATTATATTGCAAACATACGTTGGATGATGGAACAGACCAAGGAATTTCAGAAGAAAATCACCCTGTGCTTTATAGATTACGGCAAAGCCTTTGAGTGTGTAGATCATGAAAAACTATGGAATGCTTTAAAAGAAATGGGGGCACCACAGCATCTGATTGTGCTGATGCGCAACCTATACTCTGGACAAGAGGCTACTGCAAGGACAGAATATGGAGAAACCAATTGGTTCCCCATCGGAAAGGGTGTGAGACAGGGGTGTATTTTATCACTCTATTTATTTAATCTATACGCAGAACATATCATACTGAAAGCAGGATTGGACCAAGAAGAAGGAGGTGTGAAAATTGGAGGGAGAAATATCAATAATTTAAGATATGCAGACGATACCATACTACTAGCAGAAACCAGTAATGATTTGAAACGAATGCTGATGAAAGTTAAAGAGGAAAGCAAAAAAGCAGGACTACAGCTGAACGTCAAAAAGACTAAAAGTAATGACAACAGAAGATTTATGCAACTTTACAGTTGACAATGAGGACATTGAACTTGTTAAGGATTATCAACATCTTGGCACAATCATTAACCAAAATGGAGACAATAGTCAAGAAATCAGAAGAAGGCTAAGACTAGGGAGGGCAGCTGTGAGAGGACTAGAAAAGGTCCTCAAATGTAAAGATGTATCACTGAACACTAAAGTCAGGATCATTCAGACCATGGTATTTCAGATTTCTATGTATGGATGTGAAAGTTGGACAGTGAAAAAAGCTGATAAGAGGAAAAACAACGCATTTGAAATGTGGTGTTGGAGAAGAGCTTTGCAGATACCATGGACTGCAAAAAAGACAAATAATTGGGTGTTAGAACAAATTAAACCAGAACTATCACTAGAAGCTAAAATGATGAAACTGAGGTTATCATACTTTGGACACATAATGAGAAGACATGATTCATTAGAAAAGATAATAATGCTTGGAAAAACAGAAGGAAGTAGAAAAAGAGGAAGGCCAAATAAGAGATGGATTGATTCCATAAAGGAAGCCACAGACCTGAACTTACAAGATCTGAACAGGATGGTTCATGACAGATGCTCTTGGAGGTCACTGATTCATAGGGTCACCATAAGTCGTAGTCGACTTGGAGGCACATAACAACAAGAAGAAAGGTGCACTACAGAAGAATTTGAATTTATAGCTCAGCTGTGAATGACTGATTCCTCCGTCATTTTCTGAACAATCAAAAATTGGTTTCCATTTTTAGAGGACAACTTCCTGCCCTGTGCTTCTTATAGCTTTTGAAGTTTGACTAATCTGGGCTCATTTCCATTCCTTTTTCATCACTATCTATAAATGTCTGTATTTGCAACCTTTTGGTAAACTAGCAGACAAGAATGAACCATCAGTGTTACTGCTGGAGCAAAAGACTCCCATCAATCCAGTTATTAGAACTCCCTTTTTGAGCTAATCAGAAGTGCAATAGCATCTGAAACTCCAAGGCACTCACTCCAGAGTTGGCAGACCTTCTCAAGAAATGACTCTGATCAATGGTCCAAACTAATCAAAAAAAGGTGGAATTTTTCACAGCCTGCAGCTCAATTACAAGGATGATTCCCTTCAGAGGGCAAGAGACCTTAAAATGGAAATAATCCAAGCAAAGAAAAAAAGGGAGAACAAATCAACTCGAACTTTCCTCTTGAAGCAGGAAGGAGAAGGGCAGGAGAAAGGCAGTTCTCACTTTTACTTGTTAGAAATATTTCAAGCACTTATATTGATTAGCTATATGTGTCAGAGTTCAAAGTTTGCAGTTGATATCATGTTGCATCTATTTCTATGAAAGTGTAAAACAATACATTAAATAGCACCCCACTACTAAACTGGTAATAATAACTGAATAAATGCATGAGAAACAGGACACTATCACTGCACATAGAAAACCAACCCCTGCTGGATATTTTTCTTAAAGCTGCCTAGCTCTCTTTAACTTTGAAAAGTTTGCCCTGCAGGGCTGAAGGTCTGTATCATAACCAGATAATGAGCTCTCTTTGTTGCTAAGTTCCCTGGGCTTGAGAAAATGACCTTTTTGTCAAGAGAAAGTTAGGTTTGTGCGTGTTTCCCCAAGACTGGGGGAAAATCCTACAGTAGCATCCTACTTTCCTTCTTTCCCATTCCCCTGAGTTTCTTTGTATGTCAGAATGTGTCTCCATTTGTCTTCAAACCCAACTCTACTTGTTTTGACTGTAGCTTAAGAGCAACATGAGAGGTCTGTCGTAGGCTAACTGGCAGGGACCTGCTGAGGAAAAATCTTTCTGAAAATGAAAGACAAGCAGGCAAAAGAAGGATGGAAAAACCAAGCTGGAACAAAGCGTTTTGTTTAAGTTAAAGTCCACAGTATCTTTCTTTTCTCATCTAGTTTTTACTATGGGTAACTTTTATAATACAGAGCAGATATTTCAGGGACCCCTTGGAAATTTCAAATATATGATGATTGATGGCCAGTCAAAAGAAACATTCAGAAAGCAATAAGCTGTTGAAAAGCAAGGGGGGGAGGAATGTGGCAAGCCTGCCTCAGGACTGCCTAACAGTGCTTTCAAATTTCTTTTATCAGATCATTTCTTCACACTGTAAGCACTGCAGGGTGAGAACAGGCAGGGACTTCGTGAAATAGCTGGAGCCACCACTATGTAATCCATACTGCCTATGGTAGCAACCTAAGGATAAAAGATTTAAAGGAAGAGAAACACAAGGGCTGGTTCAGCAAAAGAAAAGAGAGAAAGAAAAGCAACATCTATGTTAACCCATTCAGAGGGCCCTGGAAAATCTCTTTAATGGAAGATTGAGAATGCTTTGGATGGGGGGGGGAGAGAGAGAGAGAGAGAGAGAATGTATAAATGTGCTTAGGCTAGAGTTGAAAGGGGCACTTTTCTTGTTTTTATCTTTCTTTTACTCTTCCTTTTCATTTATTTATTTACTTTTTTTGCACATGATAGTCAAATCCATGCCATTTAGGTATGTATTTGACATGAAGCATCATTTTTAATAAAAATGTATCCGCAGTCCTTCCAACCACAAGGTCAAAAAGGCTGGTATAAAAGACCTGGGTCTTGTTCGGATCTTTAAATAAGTAGTTGGAGACCACTTATGTCTCTACATGGAGCTGTATAAATGGTGTTCCTGTTCAGGTATATTCATTTGTTACATTTATATACTCTCAACCCATCCTCCATGGATGATGAACATCATTCTCCCCCACCCATTCCCTTTTATCCACAACAATTTTCTCCATTCAAAATTGTTGTCTATGTGCAATGCACATGAATGCATGATGACCTCAGATAACCATAAAAATAAGGGAAATAATAAGCTTTGGGCCTTTCATGAGTACTGTGGCGTACCTAGCGTATTGGACACCTGGAACGGGTCATTTTTTAACACCCCCTTCCTCTTAATACTCCCACCAAGACCCTCTGCAATTTTGAAGTGGTCCTTGGGGGGGGAAAGGTTTGGGAACACCTGCACTAGATTTTTATCCCAATGAACTACAAACAGATATGTTTAAAAGTGGAAACATTTGACTCCTCTCTACTGGCATTCCCACAGTAACAACCTCAATGTGATTCCTGCTGCCAACCTCAAAACTGTCTTGGAATTTATTTAACAAGCTCCCATCCCGCTTAAACCATGTGCAGGGGGGGTATTCTATTTGCTTATATGATGGCATCACTGTTCCTAGTGCTTTACAGGGTACAAGAAGAGAGGTCCCTGACCCCAGGAGCTTCCAATCTAAAACTTCCACAGGGGTGGAAGAAGCAGAAGGCAGCCAGTGAAGGGTTACTTACAGCAGGGCACAGGAACTTGGGGGGGGAGATTGGCAAACATGAAGAGCGAAAGTACTCTGCACTCGCTCAGCCTCAGAGGCACCTCTTTCAAACAGGAGGGCACTCACCGGCGTTGTTGATGAGAAGAAGCAGCTGGAGCCAGCCAGCCCTGCTGTGGAGTGCCCACCCGGCCTGCAGCACACGCTGCAGCCCCTCATCCAAGGCCAGGTTGGCAGGCAGGCCCTACATGCGCAGCTCTGGGCAGGCGGATTGCAGCTCACCCTCCAGCTCGCCCAGGGCACCAGCAGAGCGCCACCAGAAGCAGGGCTGAGCCGGGCACCAGCCACTGGGCCAGCAGGCACACCAGGCTCCAGCCCAAGCCCCATAAGGCGCCCATCACGACACACACGGCTTGGCCCAGGCCACCGCCACCCAGCTCAGCCTCCAGAGCTGCACGTCCAGCTTCATAATGAACACTCCATCTTGCACCCCCTTATTGACTGCACCCGGGGCGGGCTGCCCCCCCTTGGTATGCCACTGGTATACACAACAATTTTGACTGACAAAAATTATTGTGGATCTTGAAGGGGAGAGTGCCTCTCCCCACAGTCATGGAGTTATACCAAAGTTTACTTTGGCATTCAGGAACATAACTTTATTTCTTCAGATTTCTGATTAAGGTGTGTTTCGAACTTTCATGCAAATAAGGAACTGGAAACTAGTAGCCAGCATCAAAATATGCACCATAACAGAGTTTGTTGCTATGTTCTTCTTCTTATTATTATTATTATTATCTTTATTTATACCCCGCCCTTTTTCCAAACTGGAACTCAAGGCAGCTTCCAGATAAAAACAAGTACACATCATTAAGAACCTATAAAAATATAAAACATATAAACATATAAAATCAGCATTAAAACAGGATTAAACTATTAAGATGTTAAAACCAATTACTCTTAAAATACTGCAACCCAGTTTAGGAGCATACAAGTAAAACAATAACATACAGCATCCTCTTCAGTCACTACCCTTAAAACCTTCAGTTCCAAAGGCCTGCCAGAAGAAAAAAGTCTTTAGCTGTCGGCGGAAAGACTGCACAGAGGAGGCCATTCTTGCCTCCCTAGGGCTCTAGAAAAGTGTTCAGCTTTGAGGATGCCATGTTGTTGATCTGGAAGCCACCCACTTGTCAATCACCTGATACCATGATGTCAAGTAACCCAAAAAGCCCTGCTCCAAGGAGCTTAAGATGTAGCTAATTGCAGTGAAGCTTGCTGCACTGGCACTTACAGAAGTCTCTGCAGAAGATGATCCATCACAATGCTGGCTTGAATTCATGAAAGAATTCAAACAAAGAAGCCATGCAGGGCAACAGAAAGAGGTGCCAAATACAAACGCTCTGCGTTTTTTTATGCAAAGGAAGAATCAGAAGTGCACTTAGAATGCACTCATGATTCTTCTTGATTTTAGTCACAGCATGAAGTTTCCCATGCCTGACATAATTTATGACATCAGACACAGGAAAGGTGGATGTGATTTGCCCAGAATGGCTTGGTAGGCTAATTTCCAAGGCCTGGTGGACCTAATTAGGCTCATAGGCCAGAGGTTTTCCACCCCTGTCCTACTGGATATAAAAGTAGGCAGAAACATGAACAAGAAAAGAATACATGAAGAGTCCTGCCAAATCAGGCCAAAGGCCCATCTAGTCCAGCATCCTGTACTCACAGTGGTGAAACAGATGCCTATGAGAAGTTCGCAGGCAGAACCTGAATGCAACAGCACTTTTCCCACTTGCATATCCCAGCAACTGGTATTCAGAGGCAAACTGCCTTCATCACTGGAGGTAGCACATAGCCATCCTGGCTAGTAGCAAATGATTGCCTTATCCTCCATGAGGATCAGTCAAGCTCTATCCCCAAATGTCCCCATGCATAGAAAATACATACATACATACACCTAGAAAGATTCTGAATAATTTTAACTGCCAAACAATTCTTATTCTAGAGGCTTGGCTCACCCACCAGCAAAGAAGATTTAAAAGAGGTTGTTTGGTAAACAGATCCAAATATGGGCCTCAAGTCTATCCATGTAAGATTCACACACATTCTCTTTCTTTCTCTCTCTCTCTCTGACTCAATCCCTGTTCTTAGATTTCATGCACAAGTTCTTCAGGGGAAGATAACAGAATTCAAATGCAACTTGATTCACATGAATGCTAATCAGTCCCCTCCTCTTGCTCTTGAGGTGCTTACTTACAAAGCATACATTTTTCATAAATTTAAACTAAATAGCCAAGAGGCTCTGAAGCAAGCTTTGAAAGCTGTTTGTATGCGGTGGCAGTGCCATCTTTTTAATACAAGTATTATATTTGCTCCAAGCTTGACTTTTTGTGTTTTCCTCCTATATAGACATAAGAAGAGCCTGCTGGATCAGGCCAGTGGCCCATCTAGTTCTCACAGTGGCTAACCAGATAGCCATGAGAAGCCCAAAGTGGGACCTGAGTGCGCTGGACCCTGCTGCGGCTACTGGCAACTGGTTTTCAGAAGCATACTGCCTCTGACTATGGTGGCAGAGCACAGCCATCACGGCCGCTAGCTATCCTCCATGAATTTATCTAATCTTCTTTGAAAGCTGTCCAAGTTGGTGGCCATCACTGCTTCTTGTGGGAATGAATTCCATAGTTTAACTATGTGCTTCAAGAAGAATACTTCCATCTGTCCTGAATCTTCCAACATTCAGCTTCAATGAATGTCCACGAGTTCTAACATTGAGAGGGAGAAACACTTTTTTCTGTCTACTTTTTCCATGCCATGCATAATTGTATACACTTCTGTCATGTCACCTCTGACTCGCCTTTTCTCTAAACTAAAAAGCCCCAAATGCTGCAACCTTTTCTCATGAGGGAATCGCTCCATCCCCTTGATCATTCTGGTTGCCCTTTTCTGAACCTTTTCCAACTCTACATTATCCTTTTTGAGGTGAGGGACCAGAACTATACACAGTATTCCAAATGCAACCACACCATAGATTTATACAGCAGCATTATTATATTAGTAGTTTTATTTTCAATACCTTTCCTAATGATCCCAAGCATAACATTTGCCCTTTTCATAGCTGCCACACACTGGGTCAACATCTTCATCAAGCTATCCACTATGACCACAAGGTCTTGTTACCGGTCAGTCACCCCCACTGCAGAACCCATGAGCATATACTGCATGTGAAATTAAGATTTTTTGCTCCAATATGCATTATGTTACACTTGTTTACATTAAATTTCATTTCCCATTTTACCACCCATCCACTCAGTTTGGAGAGGTCCTTTTGGAGCTCTTTGTAATCCCTTTTTGTTTTAACAACCCTGAACAATTTAGTATCATCAGCAAACTTGGCCACTCACTGCTCACCCCTAACTCTAGATCATTTATAAACAAGTTAAAAAGCACAGGCCCTCAATACTGATCCTTGGGGAACTCTATTATCTACAGCCCTCCCTTTGGAGAACTGTCCATTTATTCCAACTCTCTGCTTTCTGCTACTGAACCAATTCCTGATGTACAGGAGAATCTCATCTTTATTCCATGTCTGCTAAGCTTACTCAGTAGTCTTTGGTGAGGTATCATGTCCACAACAGAGTATTCCCCTTTCAGAAAATGTACTGAGTTGATCATGTTCATTGTTTGGGAGACACTGCCAAGAAAAACATACGCCCAGTTCAGACGTAACAAATAAAAACATGCTGTATTGTTACACAAATAAACTGGCACAAGCCTGGAGTTCGTGTAGTCCACAGCACTTCATGTGTAAGAGAAAAGTTAAGCTTCAATTACTGATTAGCCACAAGTGTGGCCTGTTGCTGTGTCCAAATCTGAGAAATGGTGGCTGTTCAAACTGCAATTTGTTAACAATCCAGAATTAATCTGAATTATCAAACTAGACTTTCTGGGTATGACCATCATAAGCCTTCCACAGGTTTCTTTCAAGTAAAGCGGCTTATTTCTCCTGCTAAGAATATGTTACCTGATTGTGACAGAAAGATCAGTGCTGGATATTTAAAACATTCTAATGCCTACACATTTCTAATTCACATGGCATAATCTTCTGCTATTTTTTGAAACCAATGGTTTACCATGGGAGTTCACTAACAAAACCAAATCCTCATCCAAACCTATCCTTTCTCTACAACCCCTACCATACTAGGTAAGAGTGTGTCCCATGCACACTCTTTTGACACAATGTCATGAACATCATCCTGCAATCTAGAGGTCTAGACCAGGAGGGGAACCTGTGACCCTCCACATGTTGATAGACTCCCAGCTCCCACCAGCCCCAGCCAGCATGACCAATGGCCAGGGATGATGAGAACTGTAGTCCAACAACATCTGGAGAAACATAGGTTCCCCATCCCTCATCTAGACCAAAGAATTCCACAGCACACTGATGGATATTGCTTTTGGCCCACCATTTTTTCCAGATTTATGCACTGCCTTTCTACCAAAACAATTCTCAAAGCAGTGTACAAGAAACTGATAATACAAAACAAAAATTATAAACAAAAAATTCAGAAAACCCATCAGCCTTTCATCCTCTAACTCAGCCTTTCCCAACCAGTGTGCATCCAGATGTTGTTGGACCACAACTCCCATCTTTCCTGACAATTGACAATGCTGGCTGAGGCTGCTGGGAGTTGTGGTCCAACAACATCTGGAGGCACACTGGTTGGGAAAGGCTGCTGTCACTGATGTATGGGGTCAGAACATGCTTCCCTTCCCTTCTGCAGTCGTGGGGCAACTATCAATTGGACCAGAGAATTCCTTCTAGCAGAGGGGACAGGGAAAGGGCCCAGACTAGTCTTCCCTTGCCATGATGTTCTCCCTGAGTTGCAACACCTATTGGCCCTTGGTGCCCTGGCCACTAACGGCCAGAGTATGCTTTCCTTTTGCTGTCCAGTCTCAAGGCAACTCCAGTTAATATACGAATGTCAGATTTTAGCCTGGATGAATTATATATTAAGTATACTTCTGAATATGACTGTATTCAGAAGTATACCTAATATAAATAGTTCATCCAGCCTTGAGAAGGCTAAAATCTGACATTAGCAGCACTGAAGATATCAAATCTATATTTTGATTTATGAATCAGGCACCATATGCCATACTTTCTTATGTGAAACATACTCTGCAGTATTTGTACAGCTGCTCTGTAAGCTCATGTTGATGGGCTTCTATAAACAATAAGCAGGCATCTAAAAGTCTTTTGAATTAGCAAAAAGAGAGAGGTTAACATATTTTACTCTATATGAATTTAAAAGTGTAAGAAGTTAATAGCTCCCCATCCCACTTTATAACTGAATGGACAAATGTCTATGTTTAATGAAGATGGGCACACCCAATCTGGCCTGTTTAGATCAGCCACAGACCATTAAGAACATAAGAACATAAGAAGAGCCTGCTGGATCAGGCCAGTGGCCCATCTAGTCCAGCATCCTGTTCTCACAGTGGCCAACCAGGTGCCTGGGGGAAGCCCGCAAGCAGGACCCGAGTGCAAGAACACTCTCCCCTCCTGAGGCTTCCGGCAACTGGTTTTCAGAAGCATGCTGCCTCTGACCAGGGTGGCAGAGCACAGCCATCATGGCTAGTAGCCATTAATAGCCCTGTCCTCCATGAATTTGTCTAATCTTCTTTTAAAGCCATCCAAGCTGGTGGCCATTACTGCATCTTGTGGGAGCAAATTCCATAGTTTAACTATGCGCTGAGTAAAGAAGTACTTCCTTTTGTCTGTCCTGAATCTTCCAACATTCAGCTTCTTTGAATGTCCACGAGTTCTAGTATTATGAGAGAGGGAGAAGAACTTTTCTCTTTCCAGATCTCATGTAGCTTACAGCTGCCATTTTTGCAACACCTGGCAAAACTCTTAGAATTCCAGTGCTTGCAGCCACTCCATGTAGCAATGTCACTCTTGGCACAAAACCCCATGCCCTCCAGACTATGACATAATTGACTCACACCAACAGGGACAGAGGTTGCCTTCAGAAACTGGCAAGGCTTCAGGAAGTAACGGAAGATGTTAGGACTTGGTTGGCCACTGCTGGAACAGAAAACTGGACTTGATGGGTCTTTGGTCTGATCCAGCAAAGCTCTTTTTATATTCTCATGTGCAATACCGCTCACTTCTCTGACCTAGAGAATATGGAAAGTGACCCAAGGAAAGTTACAAATTGTCAAATACTGATGTGCACTAGAGTATCACCAAGCCACCCAATATAAAGAGAGAGAACTACAGTACAGTCCTTCCTTTCATCTGCTGATGTTCTGGCCCAAAGTGGCCCAGAGCCGGCCTAGATATTCATAAAACTAAACAAATGGTGGTATCTAAACAGCTTCACTAATGCAAGGACTTTTAGCTGCACATTGGAACGTCTTTATCCTCTTCTCCCCACCATGCAACCCCTATATCTGTTCTAGGGATTCTCCCAACCGTCTGTAGTGGATTTAGAGGGGGTGCACAGGAAGAGGAGAGGGTGGAGAAGTTCCATTGCACAGCTAAAAGTCCTTGTGCTATGGAACTGTTAAGTGAGATACCACCCAAAATCTCTGCTTTTTTAAAAAAAATTGTGTTCTCTGTGTATTGAAAACAAAACTCAAGTAGTGTTTTATTTAAAAGAAATTCAAGAGACTTTAATATTATGAAAACTCATGTTGTTCTCTGCTGTAAGATAAGGACACAGGATGTCTCCCTAAACAGCATCTTGAATGGAAGAGTCACCTCCATTGCCTCACATGCCTCTGGTTTAAATTTTTCAATTGGAAGATAATCAGTCTGCTATTATGACTAAAAATTGTTGAAATGACCTTTTGACTGCATTGTTTACATGTTGAATCCTGAGGGATGGATTGAATGAAAGTATGACAGGAGAATCAGTCAAGTTAGCCTACTGATAAATAAGAACAAGTATCACACTTATTATCCGATAATTTATGATATTCCATTAATCCATCACAAAGCATCTTTCAGATAAGAGCCTGAAGCCCAAGTTCCTTTTTGAATCCTGTCTTTTGTGTCATCTATTGGCACTAACAGAACATAAAAGAATCATTTATTCAACACAAAATTAGTTTTTCTTCTGCATATGTGATCATTTCAATCACTGCAGATGAATTGCCACTCTTACATAAAACAAATTAGTTTTCCTAACTAATTTTGTTTATATGGCTAAAAAACAGGTGCTATTGTCAGTTAAATATCTTGGGTTTCCGGGGGGGGGGGGAAGGATGGCAGCCTATTTCTTGGCAGCCTGTTTCTTGGGTTTTATTTTTTCCCAAAGAAACAAGTATTTTCCCACACCTTGGAAATTCTAATTATAACTTACACTGTGAAGGAGTGAACACTCTCTATTATGCTACTCTTAAGATATGAATATTTAAAACACCTACAACCTAATACAGAAAGAAGCAACAAATTGTAGCTTCCTATTTAGAAGGACTATGAACCACTCAACAGCTGGACCATCAGAGCTTGGAAAAGTTACTTTTTTGAACTACAACTCCCATCAGCCCAATCCAGTGGCCATGCTGGCTGGGGCTGATGGGAGCTGTAGTTCAAAAAAGTAACTTTTCCAAGCTCTGCAGCTGGTATAGCACAATGGGGAGGAGAGCCTGGCTGGGACTCCAGAATCTGTGAGTTCAAATCCCCGCTCCTGTCTCCTGGGTGTCAAGGGCCAGTTAAAGATCACCTCCACAGTGAGTGCCTCACGGGTTATGTGCCCTGCCACCTGTGCAGCTTTGGGCAAGCTGCATAGTCCCAAGGAGCCCAGTCCCCCCCCCAGCTGGCAGTTGCGGATAAGGAAGGGGCTGGCTTGTGCAGCTGTGGCAAGCTAAGCAGGCCCTAGCCAGCTGGGGAGGACTAGCCTCAGAGGGAGGCAATGGTAAACCCCTCAAAGCACAGGCAGGGACCAAAAAAAGGCATGTCCAGGCAACCTGAGCACACATATGCAGCTACCCCAGGCCTATGTCTCACTCAACAGTGAAGAACTTGCAACCCTCCAGACATTGCAGGGCCACCCTTGCTTGCCTGGCCACCCCTCTGGAAATTGCTTCCTTTTCCACATTGTATGTGTGTGTATAAAAGAGAAGAAGACATGGCTACTACGTGTTGGGCCAAGAAATAAGGCTTACAGTGAGCCATGAGGTGAAGGGAGAGAAGGAGGACAGGAGGGGGAAAACAGAAATGGACAGAACAGAAGCAGAGAGAGCAGTGGAAAGACAGGATGGGGCGGAAAAGAGAGAGAGAGACCTGTGTTAATGGAAACAGGGATTGGTGGTAAAAACACACTACTGTTCTGCTGGTTCCAGCACACAATGATAGTCAAACCATGACCCTGTTTACTGAAAAGCCTGGTGGGATCCGCTTGAGTGAGGTTTTTTTTAATTTACTTCAAAGAGATTTCGCAACTGATCAGCAGATCAACCCGTTCCTCCTCCAGGTGTGGCCAGTGGAAACGCTTTGCTGTAGGTGACTAGTGTGCTCGCAGTCACAGAGGAAGCTGAATCAGAGTGACAGATAAAGCGAGGGCAGAAAGCAGAGTGATGGGGTGGCAGAGAGAGAGCGTATTATGCAATGCTGTAAACTCCACCAATTCTAACTGTGGCCACACCCACCACTGGCATGCAGCCCCCCACAGATCACTCTGGAGGGATTGTGGCCCTCAAGAGAAAAAGGTTCCTGGTTTACATCTAGGGAAGGGTATTCTATGTGAAGTGCTATATTTTATGTAAACCGCTTAGAGCAGTGGTTCGCAAAGTGTAGCCTGTAGTCCACCAGTGGTCTGCAAGCTTCATTCAGGTGGTCCGTGACATGTCTGTGGACTTGTGGTTGAAGACAGGAAACAGCATGTCCATTGCATTAAATATTCATATTGATTTTTCACTGTAGGTTTTTGGTTCTTTGGAGGGTGTCTGAAACTTCTGCCTAAGACCCCTGCAAACCTCAGATTGGTTTAATACTAACCCTTTTCACTTCCTAATTCCTGTCCTTCAAGCACTGAATTGCAGTGCATGTGCTGGTTATATTTGTAGAAATCCTCAAAATGCTAACCATTTATCTTGGGAGAAAGTTTATCCTTAATAGGGAAAACACTTATCTAGAATTCAATATGTTCCAGATAGATCTAGTTTAGATGAGCACATCCCTTGAAGAAAATTGTAATGGCATCATGCACAGATTCACTATTAAATAATAGTTCTTATTGCCCAATTACAGTGCTGAGGCTCATTGTTATGCAGGTCTCTTTTTACACAGGAGGCCCACTTCCTATTCAGAATGCAAAAGGTTAGAAGTATCTGGTCAATCAAGCAATATGAACTAGTGAATATCCCTAAGTGCTTTACTGGAAATACCTGCAGCATTTCAGCTAAAATTCATTATCATGAGTCCTGTAATAAGACAATAATCATTATAGCAAAAGAAATTCCAGAGAAGGCTAGACTTGCTACATTTTATGGTTTCTACAAGAGGATCAGCACATTTTGAGGCACTACATAACCAACAATTATACAAATGCTATCGTATTGATAACCATGCATGCTTTGTTGGTCATGAACTATTGGCACAATTTGCATACATATAAGGCTCCCCAGACAGAACCAGATAATTTATGTTGGGTTGGTTATAATCTCAAGTATGCAAATTACTTCCCATTCATGGTGCTATACCCCATTGTAATGACAGCAGAATAAAATGCCTGTAAAGTGCTTCCCAGAATCTGGAGAAGTTTACAATAATAAAAGGATGATCTTTTCCCCATTATTTTTAGTCTTCAGACCTTGTACCAGCACCCAGCATGATGGGGCAAATGGAGGGCCCAGATCTGCCAGAGCCACCACTTTGGCTGATGCAGCTCAGCTGGGTAGTGGTGTACCATGCAAAATGTAATGGGGCAGCTACTGCAGTCAACTTGCCCAGGCCCCCCTTCAAACCTCTAGCTGGGTCTGTCAGCCTCCATCTTCCCTGCTTCCTCCCCTATCATAAAACTTCTTTGTCTCTTTTAAACAACTACTGCAGAGGTAGTCAATGTGGTACCCTTCATTTTTTGTTGGACTACAGTTTCCATCAGCCCCAACTAGCACAGCCTATGGTTAGGGATGATAAGAACTGTAGTTCAACAATAGCTGGAGAGCACCAGGTTGACTCCTCCTGGACTACTGCTGTCTCTTTTCACAAACGTTGCCTAAAATGCAGCACCTAAGCAGTGCCCTTGAAACAGAAAGCACCTCATAACCATATTGTATCCTTTCTAATAAAATAAAATAAAATCCTAAAGAGTATAGCACCAGGGATGGGCAAACCGTGGCCCTCCAGATGTTGCTGGACTCCAACTCTCATCATCCCTGACTGTTTGCCATGCTGGTTGGGACAGATGGGAGCTGGACTCCAACAACATCTGGAGGGCCACAGGTTGTCCAGCCATGGCATACTGAGTGATCAGTATTGTACACATCCATCCCTGAAGGGATGAGAATATTGAAATGTTATACAACTACCTTCAGAAGTTAGCTTAGGTTATGAAGGAGGAAGTTTTCTGAACCACAAATTTTGAGGGAATAAAGGAAATAAAACATTATGCATACTTCTTGAAGAATTAAGGAAGGCCTCAACAAAATTGGCCACAAACTGTCAGCTAACAATATGAAAATATTCACTGATGCACACTGGGGAAAATATTACTCATTACACGTCCAATATTGAGTTTTAAGTTAACTCTGTCTTAAAGGATTTATTGAAATTGGGGGGGGAGGGGGAATGGAAAGGAGGTACAAAGATCATGAAATAAAATATATTTTAAGCAAGAAAATTAGAAAAGTTAGGAGCTGTATACAAAATTAGAGAATTAGAAGGAGATGCTTAAGGGAGAATGTGACAGAGACTAATATATAAAATCATTATCATTTGTCAGGAGCTTGGCAGAGAGGCTTTGACCCAAATTGCCATGGAGGCTGTGACTGGCAGCTACATTAGATAGATGAGATCCAAGGTGAGATAATTACTATGTATATATACCTCTAAGCTGGGTTCAATATCTCATGGTTTATGTGTAGAGGCATTAGGGACAGTCATGGAATAATATGCTAACAGGCAAGAAATCTCATACACTACATGTGATAGACAAAAAAGGGGGAGTATGACACGACTGGACTTTTGATGCTTCAGTCTCATACCCCCCCCCACACACACACACAAAGAGTCCATAGCAGGCACATGACACTAGCTTCATTAGGGTGTGGAAATCAGCACTAATCCAAAAGAAAGAAAGAAAGAAAGAAAGAAAGAAAGAAAGAAAGAAAGAAAGAAAGAAAGAAAGAAAGAAAGAAAGAAGAAAGAAAGAAAGAAAGAAAGAAAGAAAGAAAGAAAGAAAGAAAGAAAGAAAGAACACACGTGTGTGTGCCTGAGAATTTTTAGACTGGCCATGAAGCCATCACCGATCTTGGCCGAATATGCAGCACACATGCATACGATCAACCAAGATGGCGGCGGAAGCATCAGCCCCTTAGGGAAGCCCCTGCTGCCATCTTGCTTCATGGCAGGCACGTACGCACAATGCACACAGCATTCACATGAAGCAATGGGAGAGGTAGGTGGGATGTGCGGGCAGGTACCATGGGCCCAGAGCAGGCTGGTGCCCAAGGGCCCCATCGTGCCTGGCGCCAGCCCTGTCTATAAGACAGACCCACATTATTGTTCCCATTTTGCAGATGAAGCTCAGCCTCAAGATTTCACTCTTCCTCAGCACCTTCATAGGACTCAGTTCTCATGATAATTGCAATGATCACATTAATACATTAACTCAAGAGTCAAGCATAGGTGTTGCATGCAGAAGATCCCAGCTTCTCTCTCTGACATTTTGGGTAGACTCGTGTCTGAAACCTGAGAGATCCAGTGCAGTTAGTGTACAAAATACTGCACTTAGTATAAAGTTTCCTACGTGCCTAAAATTGGTCTGATCAATATTGTAATAGTTAACCTTAAAAATAGCTTCATGGTCACCCAGAGTTGGAAGGATGCTTTGACCTACCAAATGGATAACCAGTTCAGAAAGTCCTTTTTTTGTAGCTATTTCTGAAAAGATAGCCCACCAGTTGCGTTATATGAGGGGGAAAGCAGATCCAGTGACTTTGTGACTTATGTAACTAGACAGGAACATGGAGATATAATTTTATTTGGTACTCCTGATGACCATGAATTTTGATTTTTTTTAATTTCTTGATATATTATGAAGGTAGTAATGAATTTATGAAATTATAAACACCCTCCCACTGGATGAATTATTAAGATGTAGCATTTTCCAAACCTCTGTTGTTTTTGTTTCTATTGGATTATGGTAATATAATTCTTATTATGTGTAATGTGGAAAATATTATTATTATTATCATTGTTGTTGTTATTATTATTATTATTATTATTTAAAAATAGCTTCGTTATTTCATGTGATAACTAAAGCAGTAGCAGGAAACCGTTTTTGGCACAAGTGCCACAATTCAGATTTGCAGTATGAGAAAATGCTGTTCTAGTTTGTTTTCTGTTGCTCCAGACAGAGGATAGGACCCAAACAAACAGGCTCAGATTATAAAACACAGGAAGAACTTCTGCCAGTACAAGCTTTTCAACAGATTGTCTCACATTATGGTGGACTTTCCTTTGTTAGATGTATTGAAGCAGAAGCAAAATGGCCGCCTATCAGGGAAGCTGCTGCAATAGATTTCTTGCAAGAGATTAGACTTCATGACCTTTGAGGCCCCTTCCAACTCTCCGATTCTAGTGCCCATTACAATATATTTGTAGTCACCAATCTTTTCAGGAGCAGCTATCTTTAGGGTATTGAGCTGGGGAGCAGGCACAGCACAGTTCTGCAAAGGCAGGCAGCAACATAGGCCTACCACTACATTGTAAACAGCCTTGCAATCTGCCTAGCTCCCAGCAGGGGAGGCTGGTCCATTAGGACTAATGGGACAGTGCCCTATCAAATTCAATCTGCCCTCAGCTAGCTGCCGCCTACCTGCCTTCGAGTCCAGAGAGTGGCCTTCCTTGCTAGCTTCCTCCTCCTCAGTATAGCCCTTGCAGAACTCAGCAGGCGGCACCTACCCTGTGGAATTCGCTCCCCTTACATATTAGGCAGGCGCCATCTCTGCTATCTTTTCAGCACCCTCTGAAGACTTTCCTCTTTCAACAAGCCTTTTAAGTTGAGACCTGTCCCAGTCTGCATCTGTGTTAGAATTGCTTCTAATATGTTTTCTTTAATAATATGTTTTAACCCTTTTTTAAAAAGATGTTTTTAAAGCTTTTTAAAAAAATGTTTTTAACGTTTTGTTTTAATGTATTTTAAGGTCTTTTTGAGAGTCAGTGTGGTGTAGTGGTTAAGGTGTTGGACTACGACCTGGGAGACCAGGGTTTGAATCCTCACACAGCCATGAAGCTCACTGGGTGACCTTGGGCCCGTCACTTCCTCTCAGCCTCAGAGGAAGACAATGGTAAACCAACTCTGAATACCACTTACCAGGAAAACCCTATTCATAGGGTTGCCATAAGTCGGAATCGACTTGAAGGCAGTCCACTTCCACAAGGTTTTTTTATGATGTTTTAAAGTGTTTTTAGCGTTTCTGTTTGCCTCCCTGGGCTCCTGCTGGGAGGAAGGGTGGGATATAAATCAAATAATAAATAAATAAGAACCTGTGGACAAAACTAAATTGTTTGCCTCTCCCTGTCATTAACTCTAGCTCCATCTACTGCTGGCCTCCCTGCCTTCCACCCCACCAGTCCCAATGGGCACCAGCCACCACAGACTCCCAGCACACCCTTCCTATTGTTTTTCCCAGCATTTTTGTCTTTTCTAGTGAGTCGTGTCTTCTCATGATGTGTCCAAACTATGATAACCTCAGTTTCATCATTTTAGCTTCTAATGATAGTTGTGGTTTAATTTGTTCTAACACCCAATTATTTGTCTTTTTTGCAGTCCATGATACCCACAAAGCACTCCTCCAACACCGCATTTCAAAGGAGTTGATTTTTCTCTTATCCGCTTTTTTCACTGTCCAACTTTCACATCCATACATAGAGATCGGGAATACCATGGTCTGAATGATCCTGACTTTAGCATTCAGTGATACATCTTTGCATTTGAGGACCTTTTCTAGTTCTCTCACAGCTGCCCTCCCCAGTGCTAGCCTTCTTCTGATTTCTTGACTATTGTCTCCGTTTTGGTTATTAACTGTGCCAAGGTATTGATAATCCTTGACAAGTTCAATGTCACTATCAACTTTAAAGTTACATAAATCTGTTGTCATTACTTTAGACTTTTTGACGATCAGCTGTAGTCCTGCTTTTGTGCTTTCCTCTTTAACTTTCATCAGCATTTGTTTCAAATCATTACTGGTTTCTGCTAGTAGTATGGTATCGTCTGCATATCTTAAATTATTGATATTTCTCCCTCCAATTTTCACACCTCCTTCTTCTTGGTCCAATCCTGCTTTCTGTATGATATGTTCTGCGTATAGATTAAATAAATAGAGTGATAAAATACACCCCTGTCTCACACCCTTTCCGATGGGGAACCAATTGGTTTCTCCACATTCTGTCCTTGCAGTAGCCTCTTGTCCAGAGTATAGGTTGCGCATCAGCCCAATCAGATGCTGTGGCACCCCCATTTCTTTTAAAGCATTCCATAGTTTTTCATGATCTACACAGGCAAAGGCTTTGCTGTAGTCTATAAAGCACAGGGTCATTTTCTACTGAAATTCCTTGGTCCGTTCCATTATCCAACGTATGTTTGCGATATGATCTCTGGTGCCCCTTCCCTTTCTAAATCCAGCTTGGACATCTGGCATTTCTCGCTCCATATATAGTAAGAGCCTTTGTTGTTAGAATCTTGAGCATTACTTTACTTGCATGGGATATTAAGGCAATATCAGTAGCAGAGAATATGGGGTCAAAAGAGTGGTGTGGTGTTTAGGGAGTCCCTGCTCTGCTTTGTTCTTTGTTGTGGTTTTGGAAAGTCACTTGCCTCCATCTAGTCCAGCATGCCTCCAAGAAACTCATAAACAGGTCATGAGGACAACAGCACTTTCCTCTTTGGGTAACAGTCCAAACTGTTGATATTTTGTGCGATTCAAACACATATTGTAAGTTAGGTTTGTTCAAGTTAAAGTGCTCTGTAACCCTAGCACAAGAAATCCACGTTCAAAAAGAAAGAGGCTTTTCACTAGGAAGGTGACGGGGAAATGCATTGAAAAGTTTGGAATTAATGAATGTTTAACAAAAAGATGCATAAGCACCCTGCAAGCAAATTTGGATCAATACTTATTGACATATAACCAGCCCACAAACAAAATCAGAACAAATGCTCAGCAAAGGCCAGAGATAATCTAACTTCTGTGTAAGCTTTGTAAAAGCAAAACAGGATAAATGCTCAATAAACAGGTCATCTGGAAGAGCTCTTTCTCCACAGCATCTGGTATTCACAGGTATACTGCCTCTGAATGTGGAAGTTTTGTTTAGGTATCATGGCTAATGGAAGGGACAACATAGGTAGGAGACACTTCAGGTGGGCAGAGCCAAATGAGGTTATGGTGGGAATGATGTGACAATGTGGAGGGAACTTGTAATATTCACATTTTTTCAAAAGCACCATGAATGTATGAGTACACTTACAGCCTAAGGCTGCTGCAGACTAAATCCCAATTTACTCAAGAACAGTCCCAAAGAAAGTGAATGGCTATAAGCCAGGATAAGTGAGAGGTACACTATAGTCAGTTCATAGAATTGCTTCCACTATGCCTTTCCCCTATATATGTTCCTAAAACACATGGTCAGATAGTCTCTTGTTATGTCTGAATAATGAGATACTAATCTGAAAACTATGGGTGCAAAGATACCTAAAATTGCAATCCTATACCCACCTTCCTGGGAGTAAGCCCTATTGAATTCAGTGGAACTTGCTTCTGAGCATTTATGTTTAGGATTGCGCTGTGAATCTTGTCTGCCATGAGTGCAAGACATGCCTTTGCTGGACAAATCCCCTTTGGAGGATGATCTGGCATTCCCCAAGGCAAACACCACAGAGAAGTAGCCCATGTTGAAAGACTGTGAGGCAAATCAGGGGGATCCAGGGCTCTCAGGGGACACAGCAACCCAATTATCCTCTCAAGACACGGATAGCACCTCTGCAGAATTGGAAGCAGGCATCAAGCAGCCAACCACCAAGTCCTATAGAGGGCAGGCACCTAAAGGTACAGGCTCATTTGGCCAGCAGATGCCTTGGTGCTCACATGAGGAACAAGAGCTCCTTAAGAGTAAAGGGAAACTCATGAATAAGCTACTCCTCACAAGTAGATCAAATCCTCAGGCAACACAGATGTCACAGCTGTTCTGGGTGGCGCTCTGAAAGGTCAGGCTTAGAAGCCTTCAGTTCCAGGCATAGAGTGACAGAACAAGGTCTTTGCACCAGCTCTCTGATTTGTGTAGCCCTGTCTACCTAGCTGGTCACTGGATGGACACAAAGAGAAAGAGAGAGAGAGAGAGAGAGAGAGAGAGTTTTGACTTCTGACTTTGACTGGGTATCTCATGCTGCCCCTGGGTTTGAACACTGCATTGTCATCAAACTATGATTTGTGAATTGTCCTTCATAACTCTCAGCTGCTCTACCTAGATGTCACCTGTAGTAGGAGGACAATATATCTCACAGCTGCTATTTACATGATGTTTTTTCCTACAGATGTTGTTGTTGTTGTTGTTATGTCCCTTCACGTCGATTACGACTTATGGCAACCCTATGAATCAGTATACAATTGTGAAAGGAGATAAGAAACTCATGTGTCCCCATTTTGTGTCAAGGCAAATATCTATTTTCCACATAGGACCTTTTCAAGCACTGTTTCTCAGTGTGTGAGTGGACAGACAGACAGCATGGAATACAACAACAGACATGAGATGAGGGGGGAAAGTATACATCAGGACAAAGAAAAAGGAAGAAACAAACTGGCTAGGAGCTTGAAGCTGAGGTAAAAGGAGGCATGTAACAAGCGCATAACCTTATAGATAAGGAGGATATAACCAGTGAGAGGACAAGAAGATGGTTTTAAAAGACACATTTTCCTGAGATTTTGCTGAGGCCTGCCTTGCTTTCCTGGTAGTCAAGCAAACTTGTGAAACATCAGTGTGACTTTCATGGACCATATAACTGAGTGATCATCTCACATACTGGTACCATGTGGTACCACACATACAGATCCTTCCAGTTAATAGCTACATATTCGTTGCTGCCCTTTACGGTTTAGTTCAGCTGGTTGAATATTTCTGGATACAAAAGGACCAGGTTTAATTCTCTCTATCTGGTACTTGCTGCAGGCATTCAAAGCCATTCCAAGGGCTGCCAATTCAGAACAGCATCCTTTTTTACTGTCTCTTTATAGACAGATATCTGATTCACAGACCTTGCGTCTATTCTAACTACAGATCCATCACAGCCAATATCATTAATAACCAATTCCCTGCTGCAGATTTGCAGCAGCACAAAAGAAACTAAAACATTTCAGCTACAGAAAATCAGCAATGGATTTCCCCCCGACAGCAATTCTCTTTTTTCACCACAGAATTATTTCTGTCCATCAGAATTCTTTAAGATTTCAAATGAACAGCAAATATGTAGTTCATTGTTGTATAATCTTCCAGCATATCCTACAGGAAGTGAAGTTCCAGCTTCAATTAGCTATTGATTTTCTGTTATTTTAATCTTACAATGAAGGAGATGGAGTATATTAGCACTGAAGAGACATCTAACATATGCTGAACTTTTAGCAGATACAGGTATGACTTGTACCTAAACTGGGAAATCATTATTCTCAAACCCTCTTTAAGCAACACAGCTCAATTTTACCTGTTTCAAGCTGACTTGGTTTGATTCCCACCCACCCCTTTTTTGGCTACTGAGGAAGTAATAATGCATTGCAACTAAGCAATATGACATCCCCTACAATAAGCAGATCAGAAGATAGTTTCTCTACTTTCTGACTGTACATGACAGCTCTTCCCAATCCATATAAAAGCCCACTCCAAATAACCACTAAAACAGTTGTTGAGAAAAAGGTAAAATAGCCTATTAAACTAGAATAAGGCAAAATGGTCTTATTATACTCCATGTCTATGGCCACTATTGTATTAACTTACCTGTAGTAAGAGAGTGATGCATTGTTTTTCTGTCAGTTATTTTGTTTTGCCTGGGAAAAGGAGATGAAAAACTGAAATCAGTCATCTGAGGAGACACACTTTGGACTTGGCCGCCAAAGGGGCTATACATACTTTGAAGTCGTCATTATGATGTTTACCAGTCCTTCTGACTTGGGCTAAACAAAGATGATGAATATCAGCAAATCAGGACACGTGCACAGTATCTTAACCAAGTATAAGCCCTTTCATACTCTGCTATAGTTTTGAATATGAACTGGGTTAAATAAGAATGGGTTGATCCATATTGTAACAAAAATGTCATTAAAAAGAATGAGTTGATCCAGTATATGCAAAAGCTGAAGATCCCATTGTTTTTCCCATTGAGACTGGTTCTAATTCTAAACATTAAATGATTTTGGAAAGGAATTTAGGCTTAACTGCTTCCATCTGGAAAACATATTTTCCCATTCTGGCACACTAATGTAAACAATTTGTGTAATTATCTTAGCCTTATAGGCTTACTGAGACATTTGATGTTATCTGTATTATTTTCCTTTTGATATGATCCAGTTCTTGGGACAAAAGGCTGCAACAAGAGCACCACATGGTATGAAACTCATTCACTTTGGTACTGCAAATTGTGATGAGGTGAAGGCAAGTAATTTATCCTGTCTCATCATGACAATCTTGAGATTAAATTTTAGGGTTTTCCTCATTTTTAGTCCGATGATGCCTGTCAGGCAACAGACAAAAAGAAAATATGAACTGGGCTCCAAAGCAGCAAAAAAGGAAGGATAAACTACTGGTCAATAAACTCAAAATATTACTTGCCAACCCTCAAAAAGAGATTAATACCAAAACTATGCAAGATTAAGAAGCAACCAGGGCTAACAGTAATCACCAACTTCCTTTTACTCCAATTTTATTCTACAGCTCTGGGCACACACTCTCCCATGCAAAATGAAAAGTGGGTAAGTGAAAGCTCATCTGAGCTCATTTGGGGAGCCCTGGGGCTCACATGGGAGCAGGGTGCTGAATGGACATGCAACAGTAATTAATCATAGTGTGAATGAAATGACTTACCAATTCATCTGTAAACGCTGCTGCCCATCACTTTTGTGGATACAGGATGAAAGTGGCACAGCAAGGAAGCAATCAGCTGCTATAAAAAGTTTAGTAAGACTAAAGTAAGACTTATAAGACCTTTTTTTAAAAGTTCATAAAATAGAACAGGGAAGGGAATTGTGCTTCTTGTGGGTATTTCAGCCATGAAAGCCAAATTTGGTGGAAAGTCAGGAGATAATTCATGGGTTTTAAATTAACTTATTTTTTTTAAATTGACAAATACTGTTATTACAGGGTTGTTGTAAGGATTATAATGATATGCGCAGGAACATAAGAACATAAGAACATAAGAAGAGCCTGCTGGATCAGGCCAGTGGCCCATCTAGTCCAGCATCCTGTTCTCACAGTGGCCAACCAGGTGCCTGGGGGAAGCCCGCAAGCAGGACCCGAGTGCAAGAACACTCTCCCCTCCTGAGGCTTCCGGCAACTGGTTTTCAGAAGCATGCTGCCTCTGACTAGGGTGGCAGAGCACAGCCATCATGGCTAGTAGCCATTGATAGCCCTGTCCTCCATGAATTTGTCTAATCTTCTTTTAAAGCCATCCAAGCTGGTGGCCATTACTGCATCTTGTGGGAGCAAATTCCATAGTTTAACTATGCGCTGAGTAAAGAAGTACTTCCTTTTGTCTGTCCTGAATCTTCCAACATTCAGCTTCTTTGAATGTCCACGAGTTCTAGGAAGCACTTTGAACATCTGAAATGTACATATTATTGATGTCACAAGTATTGTCCAATATGTATCCATGACACTCCCGTAATCACATTCCACACAGCACAGCATTCTGACTGGGAGATGGGCTGGGAAATCACTACTTCACAACTAGGAATGTCAGAGAATTCCATTGGAAATGGCAATGGAAGCAGAAATTGCCATAATTTGCATGTTCACCAGAGGTCAGGAACAGAAATCATGTCATTTTTTTAGTCTGCAAATATTACATAATTACATTATTTTCTGCATTGTTTTTGACATTTTCCTTCAACTGAAATGCATTCAAGTTAACAGAGTTGGATTGTATTGAACTAGAGCCACTGTGGTGTAGTGGTTAGAGTGTTGGACTATGACCTGGGAGACCAGGGTTCGAATCCCCACACAACCATGAAGCTCACTGGGTGACCTTGGGCCAGTCACTGCCTCTCAGCCTCAGAGGAAGGCAATGCTAAACCACCTCTGAGTACCACTTACCATGAAAGCCCTATTCATAGGGTAGCCATAAGTCGGAATTAACTTGAAGGCAGTCCATTTCCATTGTCATGTCCTACTCAGAGTAGACCCATTGAAATTAACCTAAGTTAGTAATGTCTATTAACTGCAATGGGTCTACTCTGAGTAGGACTAGCATTGAATACTACCTCTTATCTTTGGTCATAGTGAATTATTAGATGAATAATGTAGGTTTTAGTGGAAACTGAACAGTAGCTGAATGGAAACAGCACTGATCGCAATGAACACAGGATGAGACAGAAATTGCTGCCTCCTTACATCCCTATTCACAATATAAAATATTGTGATTTGAGTACTGTGAAAACATAATACCTCCTGAACAAGACGTGCTACCTTGAGGGAGTCAGTCTGCCCCAAAGAAATGGGTAAGAACTGCACTTAGCTGTCTTAGCTGAAAAAAAATATCATCTGGGTAGCTTCTGTGCTTTGAACGTCAGCAGTTTTCTCACCATGATTCAACTGGCTAAAGCCAGTAGAAATGAAGAATACGCCAGGCATTCTGTGCTTTACTTAAGTGAAAGGACAATAAACAGTGGGAACATTAGTGATGACAGCAAATAAGGTTATTCCACAGCTTACAAAAAGATAACCAGTCATCTGAATTGAATTTCAGCTGGAGCCTAAGAGGCCAAATTTAATCATCACCACCACCACCACCACCCAAATTATCACACAAGTCAATATACTCCCTTTTTGTTTATGGAGGGGGGCATTTTGTTTCAGCCAAACAGATGGCCCTAAGGCCATTAACCAGCTGGCTGAAATCTAAATATCTTTGCAGAAACAAAAGCTAGCAACATGATTGATTATCTTCTTATTGCGCTTGAAGTGGCACTTCTTGGCTAACTAGCACACAGAAGCCACTGTGCAATTATCACACAGTGAAATGATTCCTTGGGTTAAGAGACAGCATTTGAAGGCTTTTCTACATTATTGGTTTACAAAGACTTTGTGGCATGTTTTTCAAGCCATAATTACAGTGCTTCAAGTTTCCATTGTCACACTCCACTTTCCCTGTCCCCCCAACACACACACACACACACACACAGAGACAGACAGACAGACAGAGCACAGGTAGGCTGGGCCTTTGGGTATGAATGTGGATCTATCAGCCATCATCCCTTCCTGGAGATTGCAAAATTATACACTTCAGAGCCTTATTGCCACCTTCTTGTGAAACAGTCTGATTCACGTCCATCGCTTTTCCTTCTGCTCTCTTTGATTTATTAGTTAAAGACGTTACAAAACAAATTATTGGGGAGTTATGTGCTAGGCCACACAAGCTGTTGTTGTACCAATGACTTCTTGGCTGGTCCAGCCATAGTGTTGGTGCTTGGCAATCAAGCATTAGCACAGCCTTCCCCAAACTGGTGCCCTCCAGATATTGTTGGACTACAACTCCCATCAGCCCCAGTCAGAATGGCTAATGGTGAAGGATTATGGGAATTGTAGTCCAAAATTTCTGAAGGACGTCAGGTTGGGGAAGGCTGCACTAGCAACTTATCAAAAAGTGCTTAAAATACCATCACTAGCCATACATCCTTTGTGTTGCTTTGTTTTTTAAAAAAGCTCATGGCACTGAAAGACAGGTGCAAGAGGGATAAAGAGCACTGCGCTGAACGAGTTGCAAATAATGAGCAAGAGTCTACAAATTGTGCCAGTTCCACTGTAGCTGAAATGAAACTGCGTAGAATAAAGAACAGTCAAGAATGTCCATACAGTGACTCTCTGTCTCTATCATAGATAGACTCACCTGAACCCAAAACCTCTAGTAGTAAAGGAGAGTCTTTAACATTAATTTTGGACTCAGGGTGATACTTGATGGGCCCTTACACTGTGGAGTCAGTTACCTGTAAGTGGGATAAGTATAATACTCTGGTTGACTGCTGTTCTCAAGATGTGTCTACTTTTCCTTCTTATTGTCTCCTAGGGACTCCTCAGGAACTCTGCGTGTAGGCTGCTGGTATTCCCTCAGCCATACAAGAGAAAGGATATCACAAAAGAGAGTCAGGCAGGTAGACTACAATGCAAGGAAGTAACATCTCATGCATCTATCTGCAGTGTTGGTCTGACATCCCTATTATATCAGAGTAATAATATGTTCTGTGGTGATGTACTGGTGTATCAGTCAATGTAACACTTTCTACGTACACTGTAGCAAAATACTAAGAAACTACTTACTCAAAACAGATGTGCCTTTACAAACAGAGAAAGTTCTGATTGGCTGTAACTCATGGAAATCACTTGAAAGTTGCAAAAGCCAGATCTGACTATTGTGAAAATCCTGTGGGTAATCCAGGAATGGGAAACTTGTGGTGCTCCAGATCCTGTTGGACTCCAGTTCCCATTAACCACAGCCAACATTGCCAATGACCTGGGCAGTGGAGGCTGGTGGCTCTGATGAAAGTTGGGCAATGAATCTACTCTGGGTTTTAGTCTGAACTTTCAAGGACATGTCCAAGATGCTGAGCTCAGCAGTTCTTAAGCCTATGTGTACAACTGCAGGCAGCAGTTTTAAAAGGAATGAGATGATGGGAGTTGGTCCAACAGCATCTGGAGGGCCACAGGCTTCAATTCCTGGTATAGTCAATTAGCAGACACAATACAGTGGTGCAATATATCATACCTTCACAAACATATGGGGAAACCCATCTATTAGACAGATTCCAATGTGACCTTAGTAAAAATTTCACATGGACTTTCTTGAGTCTCAGGTAAGCAATCAGATTCTGTTGGACTACAGTTTAAGAATTTAGACATTGCAGGTCTATATGAGAATATTAGCAAGAATATTTCTGTGTGACATGGAACACAATTGTGCTTCTGAATTGCTAATAGGTTTTACTCAAGTGGACCCACTGAAATTAAGAGACCTAAATTAATCATGTTCATTCATTTCAATGAGTTTACTCTTCACAGAACTAGCACTGAATACAACCATTGTTTTTAAAGCAATGGGACTTCTTTCACAATGAAATACAGTATTTTGGTCCTACAAGAACAGCAGAGAAACATGAGAAGAGAAAACATTTTTAGATTGTGCCCATATCCCACTTCAAATGTAAGAAATCCCTCCACCCAAAAAAATCATAAGAACATAACAGCTCTGCTTTATCATACTAAAGCATTCTGTTTGCGCAGTGGCCAATCAGATACCTCTGGAAAGCCATAAGCAGACATGAGCACAATGGCAT
The DNA here is from genome assembly GCF_030035675.1 of Rhineura floridana. Classification (NCBI taxonomy): domain Eukaryota; kingdom Metazoa; phylum Chordata; class Lepidosauria; order Squamata; family Rhineuridae; genus Rhineura; species Rhineura floridana. The sequence continues at coordinate 70,656,117 of NC_084488.1, read as the reverse complement.
CCTCCCGCTCATGGCCCCCCTCAACTAGTGATATCAGAGGTAATATAAAGACATCATTAGTAGTGATTGTTAGTCTTATCTTCCATGAATTTGTTTAATCCCGGGCAATTGGATGGCCATCACTACATCTTATGGTAGCAAATTCCATAATTTAACTATATGTTGCATGAAGAAGTACTTTCTTTTGTCTGCCCTGAATCTTCCAACATTTAGCTTCAAAGGATAACCTTGGACTCTAGTATCGAGCTACCAATATTCTAACTACCAGTCTAAGGCTGCAAACCAATACACACTTATCTGAGAGTAAGTCCCACTTAACCCAATGGAGCTTACTTCTGAGTAAACATATATTGGATTGCACTGTAAGTGAACTACCAATCTAATGAAATACCAGTCCTCAGTACCCAGTTCGCATCTAAAAGGAAAAACTGAAGAAGTTATACATCAGTCATCACTTCTATAGGTAGTGGTAAGAAAATCTGCTCACCAGAACTAATTGGTTTAGACTGAAAGGATTCAGAAAGAGTTAAATCCTTTCAGTCTAAACCAATTGGTTTCACTGAGCAGATTTTCTTATCACTACCTATAGAAGTGACAACTGATATATAATTTCTCCAGTCTTTCCTTTTACAGCTACTGCCTGTAGTTGTACACATAGGCTGCTTAAATACTACTGAACTCAACTGGATTTAAACAACCTGTGTGCAGATTTCAGTCACTGTAATCTAGTCAATAAGGTTACACTGTAAAATAATTACAGAAGGAATTCTAGAGCAATAAACAAAATAACATTGTGTTAAGAGGCGATTGATTGAGTAGATAATGTAGGTATGCTAAATAGAACTCTAGTCTAAAGGGCAGCCCCATCTATCTGTTCAGTTCAGGTTCACAAGTTGAAATGTTCACAGGGATGTATTTTATCACCCTATTTGTTTAATCTATATGCAGAACATATCACACGGAAAGCGGGATTGGACCAAGATGAAGGAGGTGTGAAGACTGGAGGGAGAGATATCAATAATTTAAGATAAGCAAACGATACCATACTACTAGCAGAAACCAGTAATGATCTGTAACAAATGCTGATGAAAGTTAAAGAAGAAAGCACAAAAGCAGGACTACAGCTGAACATCAAGAATACTAAAGTAATGACAACAGAAGATTTATGTAACTTTAAAGTTGACAATGAGGACACTGAGCTTGTCAAGGATGATCAATACCTTGGCACAGTCATTAACCAAAATGGAGACAATAGTCTAGAAATCAGAAGAAGGCTAGCACTGGGGAGGGCAGCTGTGAGAGAACTGGAAAAGGTCATCAAATGCAATGATGTGTCACTGAACACCAAAGTCAGGATCATTCAGACCATGGTATTTCAGATCTCTATGTATGGATGTGAAAGTTGGACAGTGAAAAAGGTAGAAAAGAGAAAAATCAACTCATTTGAAATGTGGTGCTGGAGGAGAGCTTTGCGTATACCATGGACTGCAAAAAAGACAAATACTTGGGTGTTAGAACAAATTAAACCAGAACTGTCACTAGAAGCTAAAATGATGAAACTGAGGTTATCATACTTTGGACACATCATGAGAAGACATGATTCACTAGAAAAGACAATAATGCTGGGAAAAACAGAAGGGAGTAAAAAAAGAGGAAGGCCAAACAAGAGATGGATTGATTCCATAAAGGAAGCCACAGACCTGAACTTATAAGATCTGAGCAGGGTGGTTCACAACAGATACTATTGGAGGTCGCTGATTCATAGGGTCACCATAAGTCAAAATCTACTTGAAGGCACATAACAACAACAATCCATTAGGGTGTTACAGCTACAACCACAACACCAAAGGGCAGGTTGAATGGTTTCCATTACTGTACAGTCTTTTTATAAGGGCAGGAAACTGGAGACAGTTCTATGGGAGTATAACTGTAATTTATTTGAAAAGTGGATCCTTGTGAGACTCCATGGGGGCATAATGTTATATTGATATAGCCTCTGCTTTCCGAAACTGAAGCAATTTTCCAGGTTAATGGGGCCTGCCTTCCTTACCTGTTAATTTTTGCACTTTGTGTGATCTTTCACACAACATAAAAACCACTTTTGGAAAACTTGTGGTATCAAGTGGGGGCTGAGCACTTATTTCTGTGTTGTTTCCAGAAAAAAATCCATCAGCAACCTGGTTGCAGGACTTTGGCCTTTTATATTTCCCACAATTTTCTTGGGATTATGCCACCGCCACTCATGTAACAAAATTTGGGTTGGAATCCAATGACACTCCATCTGAAACTGTCCTTTCATCCCAATTTACGAACTTTCAACCTATCTCACCAGTTGATATTCCCCAACTTCTCACCAGAATGAAACCGACAAATTGCTCACTTGATGTCTGTCCTTCATGGCTTATAAAAACATCAAAAGCTGAACTTGCGAACTGGCTCTGTGTGATAATCAATGCCTCACTTCAACAAGGCCATGTTCCTCAGACATTGAAAGAAGCAATTGTAGTTCCTTTATTGAAGAAGCCTTCCCTTGACCCCACACTTCTTACCAATTTCCGTCCAGTATCTAACTTATCTTTTGTCAGTAAAGTTATTGAACGAGCTGTAGCCACACAACTTCAAACATTTATAGATACTAATGATTGTTATGACTCCTTCCAATCAGGTTTTCAGCCAAAACATGGGACCGAAACATTGCTAACAGCAATGGTAGATGATCTACGACTTGAATTGGATAGAGGAAATCTAACTTATTTAATTTTGCTAGACCTGTCAGCCGCATTTGACACTATCGATCATACCATTCTCCTAGACCGCCTCTTTGGTATAGGATGCCGAGGAATGGTACAACAATGGCTCCGCTCCTTTTTGGAGGGCAGACTACAAAGAGTTGTCCTTGAAAACTTCTCATCCAAGGTTTGACCATTACGATACGGTGTCCCCCAAGGCTCCATATTATCCCCAATGCTATTCAATATTTATATGGAGCCCCTAGGAAGGATTATCCGTGAATTCGGAATACACTACCATCAATACGCAGATGATACCCAACTCTACTACTCTTTCCCTCCAGATGCCATAGAGGCGGTTCGTCCCCTAAACCAATGCCTGGTTGCTATACAAAACTGGACTAATAGGAATAAATTAAAACTTAATCCAGAAAAGACGGAGGTTCTGTTAATTGGACAAAAACCGTCTCATGAAATCAAAAACCTACTTACCTTAGACGGGGTCCCACTCCCTTTGAAATCCCAAGTTCGGAGTTTGGATTCGGAGTTATCTTAGATTCCACTCTGTCCCTTGAACCTCAAATTGCAACAGTATCCAGAAGTGCTTTCACTCAATTAAAACTAGTCCGTCAACTCCGTCCTTTTTTAGGAATGTCGGACTTGAAGCAAGTGACACAGGCTCTTGTGACCTCAAGACTGGACTATTGCAACTCTCTTTATATTGGATTATCTGCAAGATCACTTCACCCGCTTAAGCTGATACAGAGAGCGACGGCAAGAATGCTGACCAGAGCAGGTCCACAGACACACACCACACCTCTTCTTTATCAACTTCATTGGCTTCCGATCTCATTCCGTCATCAGTTTAAAATTTTAGTATTAACTTTTAAAGCTCTAAATGGTTTAGCACCAATATATTTAGCAAATCGTATTCTGGAATTTAAACCTCAGCGACTGACAAGAATACCTTTCAAACACTCTCTCATTATCCCATCCACCTTTATAATCTGCCGTGCCAATACTAGAAATAAAGCCTTCTCGACCATAGCGCCCATCCTATGGAATAATCTTCCACCAGAGATCCGATGTTCTTCTTCACTCATGGACTTTCGCCGTCAGTTAAAAACTTTTTTGTTTTATCTAGCTTTTAAACATTTAATAGTTAATTGATTTTTTAATGATTTTACTGTACTCTTATCATTTTTATATTAGATTGTATTGGATATTGTTTTTGTTCGCCGCTCTGAATTCTATGAACTAGGGCGGGGTATAAATTATTAAAATAAAAAATAAATAAAAATATTCCAGCACACCAATGCACACAGCGCATAAAGAATGGGGGGCAACATGTCCAATGATGTCCGCTGGAGTGAACAAGATTTTGCACGACATGGCGGTATCTTAATGAAAAAACACAGTTTCATAATGCAACAGGTACGGCAGTGTGAAAGGAACATTAGCGATTAGGACAAAAGCTCTAGCATTGTAATCAGGAAAAATAAGGCAATAAACTCCATGTCTAAAAGCAGCTAGAATTGCAGATTTTTTTTCTGGAAGCAATTAACACGGAAATGAATGCTAAACTTGCACTTGATTCCACTAGATTTCCAGAAGTGGCTTTTAGGTTGTGTGAAAGATCACATAAAATGTGAAAATTAACTGTTAAGGATATGTCAGGAAAATGAAGTAAAGTGCTATCTGAATGCTGCCTTTATTCACTCACTTTTTACTCTGCATGACATTGTGATCAAAAGATCCTCCTCTCATGTTTTCCCTGTTCAACTTCTGGGTTTCTTTTTTTCAGAGTTCATAAAATCTGTCTTTTTTTTAAAAAAAAACACACACACAGGGGCAGGGCCGGCTCCAGGCATGCACCAGCCTGCCCCGGGCCCCTCTGCTCCCCTTCCATGATCTGCGGCAGGAGCACCAATTGCAGGACAGGAGCTTCCGAGCCACCCGCCATCCCCCCTCTTCACCTACCCTTCTCTGCTGTTTTTTTGCAGCTGCGCGCACTGCACACGCAGGGCTGCCATCAATCAAGATGGCGGCCGAGGTTTCCATAAGAGGCTGAAACCTCAGCCGCCATCTTGTTTGATGGCAACCCTGCACACACTGTGAAAAACAGCAGAGAGAAAGGTAGGTGAAGCGGGGGGATGGCGGGCAGCTCAGAAGCTCCTCCTGTCCTGTGATCCGCGGCTCCTGCTGCGGATCGTGGAAGGGGAGCGGAGGGGCCCTTGGGCCAGTGCCCCACCTGGCCACCCTTTAGAACCAGCCCTGCACAGGGGAACAGCTGTGCAATTTTCCCAGGCATATGTGACTGATTGCAAAGTTGCTCAATAGCTTTTCTGGTCACGTATGGCCTGTATAAGTTGTTCTAGTCATTTCCTTCTCTGTGGTCTCCTGTTTAGGAATCAGTTCTATCACTTTAACCCCTCCCTTTCCAAAAAGCTTGCATTTATATGTGTTTCTTTTCTTCCCCTACAATGAATCAGGGGGGTGCAATCATGCAAAAGGAAAGGAAGCATTTTAACTCTTTCTCCCCACACCATGGTCTTAATGAAAATCACACACACACAACATCTGGATTATGGAAAGGGGGACTGACCAACTGAATGCAGAATGTTAACTGTGTTCCAGAAGTCTAGAGGCCCAGTTCTATTTCACATTCAGCTTAAAGGAGAACAGCAGACACTGTATACAGATATATTATCCTAGCTTTGAAAGCATCCTAGATATAAAAATCAAATTCTTGTCACCATTTTGAGTCAGATTCAGACCATCACACAACACCACAAAATATAAAATGTGTTTAAAAATTAATGTAAAAAGCAGGGACTCTTGTCATTACTATAGATCTGTCTTCATTTGTTTGTAGGGATAGATAAATCTGCCAATTTTGGCTTCTCATTTTCCAGTCTTAAGTTCAGTTCTCCACATTTCCACTGCAATTTTTTTAAAAAAAATCCTTGTGAACATTTATAAGCATTTTAGTGTGCATTTCTTCTAATGTATGTGTTTGTATGCAATTTTGCCTAATATACACATTTTTGCAAACCTTCCCCTACTAAAATGCTTTTTTATATGTTATTTTCAATTATATATACATTTTTATGCATGCTACCCTAAAGCCTTGCATTTGAGGACACATTATTTGGCTGGAGATTGCAGTTACTTGGAATGGCAACATTCAGGGAAGGGTGAATTTGGAAGTATGGTAGTGTTTCAGTTCTCATATTGTTTTGGAAAGTGCAAACTAGGTAATTTTGCCTTCAAATGAAAACTGAACTGAATTTCTCCCCCATCCCTATTTGCTTGGAACTTACTGTTTTATGTCCAGAATAGGGTTGCCAGGTTCTTGGCCTGAGACTAATCCTGTATCTTTAGGAGAAGAGAAAGTCAGCCAAGTGCAGGTGTTCTTGCAACTCTGTAATGGGAAAAACCACAAGGTGGAATTCTTCCTTCCCCTTCCACAACTTTTAAAGATACAGAAGACCTCTTGGAGGCCAGGCCTGGCAACCAAAAGGTCTTCTGTATCTTTAAAAGTTGTGCAGGGAGAAGGGAGAATTCCACCTTGTGGTTTCTCCCATTACAGAGTTGCAAGAACACCTGCACTTGGCTGACATTCTCTTCTCCTAAAGATACAGGATCAGTCTCAGGCCAAGAACCTGGCAACCCTAGTCCAGAATCTTAGAAAGATCACCCAGGAAAAAAATGGCCGTTTTTGTGGCTCTTGCTAGAATTCTGCAATAATATTTACCTTCTGGATAGGCCTACAAGCAACTTATTGTACAGCTAGCAAGGTTAAGCAACAGGCCCCACAGGAAACTCAGCTACTTAGTTTATTCATGTATTTGTATGGGTTATTCCCTGCAAAAGATCTTGTATCTCATGACCCACCTCATGACTTCCCTCAGTCCTGTTTAAAAAAGGGCAATAGCTTGTAACAGCATGAAATAGACAGAGCTCCGTGCTTCAGCACCTGAAGTTAGATATGTGAGCACAGTAAAATAAGCCAAATGGAAATGTAGAAGCAGCCATATATTTGAAGAAGCTGAGTCTAGTCAATAGCATTTCACCAACAGCTAGATATTTAAAGGGGGGATGCCTACATCTCTGTAAAACAGGGATCAAGATATTTAATTACATTTTCTTTTGTCTGAATATAGATCTAGAGATCCATAATGGAATGAAAGACATTTAAATGAAATTTGATTTTTATTTATTGGATTTGATGTTTCACTATCTTTCATAAAGTCAAAGAAAAACATGGGCAGAATCTGACTTAAGAAGAAGAAAAACAGGGTGGATTTAGAATTCTGTTCTATAAAAAATAAATCTGTGGTGGGGTGGTGATGTCACTGTACAAGATGGTAGCATGACTCACTTGCTCTCGCACTGGCCCAGTGATTTAGCTTCTTTTAAATATTCAAAAGAGGGAGAGATCAATCACAAATAATAGCAAAGAGTAGGTTATGATCATGTCCTCCTCTGGAGCAAAGAAGACATTAAAAAGATATTTTAGCACTAAAGAAACCATGAACCTGCTCAAGGATGACAATGCAACAGGCCCTGCTATGTCAAGAAAGTCAGCATGCCTCTCTAAGGAAGGTTGAAAGCTGTTTCAATATTTTCTTAAACAATTTAAAAAGGAATTAATGGATGAATGGAATCAGGCATTTGACTTGCTGAAGAAGGAAGTTTCTTCCAAACTTACCGATCTATCAAAAGCCACAGATGCAGCATTAGAATTTGGTCTGAGGCTCAAAACATCTATTAAAAAACTTAACATGCTACTGCAGATCTACAACTTAGAATGGAGTCATAATGGCGAAGGGCATAGATATGAAAGGGTTTTTTATTTAGTGGCTAAAAGAGTCCTTCCTGAACTTTGCGGTGGAGGAAAAAGATGTGGAAAGGGTTCATAGAGCTCTTGTGCCAAGGCCACCACAGGGACAATGCCCTTGGAAGATTATAGCCCAAATGGCATCTTACTGATTGAAGTAAAAAATAATGAGACTGGCAAGAGAAGCAGCAGATCTGCTCTGCGGTGAGGCCAAGGTGTTTATATTTAATTATCCCTGCCCAGAAATGCTTCAAAAAAGGATGTGATTTTAAACCCTTTACCACTAAACTAACAGATGCAGATATGTGTTATAAGTGGAGATATCCCTTTAAACGTATTTTCATGAATGGCAACAACACCTTCACAGCAACTACTAAGTCAGAATTCTCCAAACTGATGACTACTCCCAAGCTACAGGATGGATCTCTCTCTCAAATAACCAGGAAGAAGCAGGGGAAAGCAATGAAGCCTACCGCTGTTATCATCTTTATGACTGGCAGCAAAAAACTAGGAAGAACAAGAAACCCAAGATGGGCTTCTGGAAATGAATCTCCACTGATTTGGGTCTCTTGGCTCCCTGCATCAGGAATATAACTTTGCACCATTAGAAATGCTGTAAGTCATCACTGGACTTACTCTTACATTCGATTTGATTCATTTTATGTTCACTTCTGCTACCTACTGAGCAGTCTGGGTCAGCGGGGGAGTGGTAAAGGGTATCACAACACCCCCGCCATTTTATTCCTCCTGCTTTTAGCACATTAAGAGGGTGCTATGCAGACACCTGAATCAAAGCAGTGCAGCAGAATACTTCTGGGTCAGTTTACTTCTGGGATCAATTTACCTCTAAAGCTGGGGGAGCTGGGATATGGATCTCACAGACAATACCATATAAAAACTCAGAAATGTTAAAAGACCAGGATGGCTGGTTTTTGTTCATTCAGGGATTACTATCTGAGGTTAAAATTACCCTCGGTTCAATATATAGTCCCAACAGCGGTCAAGAAGAGTTCTTAAATCTGGTCCTGCAAAAATAGTGCTTGGAGGTGATTTGAATTGAGTGATGGACCCCAGTAAAGATAGAAGAGGCAAGTCACACAGAACAACTACAAATACTATGGGAGCTTTGCAAAATCTTCTTGATAAACATGGTCTAATTGAGTCAAGGCGTCTAATAAATCAAGATGAACATGATTTCTCTTTTTTCTCCAGCTGCCATGGATCATATTTGAGGACTGACTACATCCTGTGCTCTTCCTCATTTATGAGTAATATAACTTCATCATTCATGGGACGATATTAGTATCACACCATGGTTCAGTGACAACTAGATTTAGATTTTTTGCAGAACCAATGACTACACCAACTTGGAGACATAACCCTAATTTGTTACAACGCCGAGAAATAATAGATAGATTAACAGAAAGGATCGATTTTTTTTCGTACATAACAACCTTCAGAATTATTTGGAGGCACTGTTATGGGACACTCTTAAAGCTGTCCTGAGAGGGGAGTTTATAAGTGAATATAGTCATTTTTAAAAGGAATAAAATAGATTAAGATCCCATCTCCTAGAAGATATTAAAATTTTGGAAGCTAAACATAAATTAAAATAAGAGAACAGATGGAAAATTAACTAAAAATGGGTGCAACTCCAATAGCTAGAAATAGGAAAGATAACATCTATGCAGTATCTGAATGAAATTTTTTATAAATTTGGGGACAAAAATTCTAGACTCTTAGCTAATTGTTTGAGAAAAAGGATAAAAAAAAGAAATGTCACATCTTTAAAATTGGCTCAGGGAGAAAGATGTTACAATGGGAAGGTCATTAGCAATACCCTTAAAAAGTTTTATAGTGAATCATATAAAGCTGAAGAACCAAGCGTTGAGGCAATACAAACATACCTGACTACTAAGGTTCCCAAAATGTTATCTGTAGATCAGCAGATATTCCTGATGAACCCCATATGTCAGATGAGTTGAATAAGGCAATACAGAAACTAAAACCATTAAAGGCACCGAGGATGGATGGGTTAACAGGTTTATTTTATAAAAAACTAGCGCCAATACTTTCCCCACATTTATTGTAATTATTCAACCATATTGTAACAGGAGATCTGATACCCTAATCATGGAAAGAATCTAGAAACAAATATGGGAAACAGATCTTGGCATGGAGATAGAGTGGGCGGACTGGAACTACAAGGGGGGTAAAAATACGTTGCTTTCTGTTTCTGCAAAAGTCAGGCAGAATTCTTTTAACGTTCTTCACCGCTGGTATCTCACAACTGTGCGGTGTAATAGGATAAATCCCCAATCATCTCTGCTTTACTGGCAAGGCTGTGGACATAAGGGACCTGGTTCCATAGGTGGTAGACATGTGATCTGGTACAAAAAAATTGTAAGATGTATTTGAAGAGATAACATCAATTACACAACAAAATATAAAATGTACACCACAACTGGTGTTATTAACTCTGTTTATAGATGAACAAAAGGTGCTTGTGCACAAAGAACTAACAACCTTCTTATTTAAAGTGGCATGGCAGATGATTCCTTTGCGCTGGAAACAGTTGGATAATTTGTGTCTAGAGATCTGGAGACAAAAAAGTTGGACAATAGCATTAATGGAGAAACTAACAAAGCAAATAAGAGCATTAAACAGAACTCAAGAGGATGATTTCATTGACCCATGGTACTGCTTTATTATACACTGAATTCCCAGGAACAAGCTCTGCAGCCACCAGTATCTCATGCCCAGCTGTGGAGGGGGCTTTTAGGTTGATCTGACTATTAAATTTGATGTATTATTGTTTTGTACTTACAATAGGTGCAAGAGGATGGATGTTCAATAGCTAGACTCCCAGAGGAAGGGGGAAGGATAGGGGAAGCTGGAAAATATTATTTATTTTGTATGAATAATCAATAAAATATATATTTTTAAAATAAATCTGTGACCATAAAATCACATTTAGTCTCTGGGATTACTTATGCAAATTATCAATTTGTTGCACTTGCAAATGGTGTTCTAGTTACACACTGATTTAAGGATTAGGAATTTTTGTTTTGTTTCGGTGCTGGATGGCCAGTGGAAAAATAGGACCAAGCTCCTACACCTTTAATAGTTGTATAGAAGTGGGAATTTCAGTAGATCCAGCTTCTCATGCCAGCTACCCCTGCTGAAATTCCCTCATCCGCACAAGTAATAAAGATGAAGAATCCCTGTCCTATTTTGCATCTCCCCACCTCACACATACCAAAACTTTACAGGGTATGAAAAGGAGATAAAAACTGAAAAAAAGCAACCTGGAGGTCACTTCACACATGACCTTTATTTAGGTATACACCTAAAATCATAAAGTTTGTAAACACCTATATCATATAAGTATTCAACTGGATGCAGCTCCCCAATAAGTGTACATGTGGTGGCAAATCCAGTTTTTTATTTGTTTGCTTGAAACATTTCTATCCCAACTTTCCTTCCCCCTTAGGAAAAACCACAATCCACCATAAAATCATAAAAATACAAAAATCTGACCTACTAAATCAGACATAAAACCAACAAAATCACAATATGCAAACCCCACGCAACATTTTAAAAATAGTCCATAGTGGTATAAAATACTCTATTCCAATTCTAATCTACATTTTATCCCAACTTTCCTCTAAAGAGCTCAAGGTGGAGTGCACTCTTCTCTACCCCTTCCATTTTATCTTTTCAATAACCCCTTAAGGTACATTAGGCTGAGTGGGAATACTTGACCCAAGGCCACCCAGTGATCTTCATGCCTGAGTAGGGATTTGAATCCAGACCTTTTAGGTCTTCCAGGCTACCACTACACCATGCTAACTGTCCCCTACTCATAACATCTCTGGAACAGAAACATTTTAACCATTTTCTAATGAAAATAAGAGCATGCCAACTAGACCTCCCTGCACAGGGCGAATACCACCATCTAGGGGACACCACTTAAAAGGCTCTAGTCACTGATTGCCATCAACCTAGCCTACGAAGATGGAATCTACAGTGAGGCCTCCAAAGATTCACCAGATGATGACATCAGAGGTTTGCTTTTGTTTAATGTATGGAATTAATTACCCTACGGGGAATATATAAGTCCATGGCAAGGGAATACATTCTATCCCAAGGCTAAAGCAAAAATGGAAGCATGGGTACCTGGTGAAAATAAAATAAAGAGAATGGTTTTATCTGCTGCTGCCATTCTTAAAATTTTGTATAGGGTTTTATTGTTTTATGTTGTTGTTTCACTTTTTGGTTTGCCACCTTGAATAATTCTGGAGAAGCCTGAATGATTCTGGTATATGGAAGGAAGGAAGGAAGGAAGGAAGGAAGGAAGGAAGGAAGGAAGGAAGGAAGGAAGGAAGGAAGGAAGGAACTGAGCCTCAAAGGGTTGGGATGATTGAGCCATTCCATAGTTGCAGGAATGACGGAGACCGGCAGAAGGTGAGAAGCCAGGCCTGGTATTAGCACCACCTGACATGGTTGGGCAAATGCCAGGACACAGGAGGGCTCATCACTGCTGATCCTAACTTCATTTTTTTTAAAAATCTATTTTTTTATGACTTTGTACTCCAAAAACAAATGTTGGACAAGGACAAAGGGCCCAGAGGCATCCTAGGGAAAGATGGCAGTGGCTGCAGCTGCCTTGCCCTTCGCTTCTCTTTGGAGAACCTGGCTGCACACCACTGCCGGTCTCCACTGCTCCTCACTTTGGCACCACCACCATAAGAGCATAAGGAATATCAGAAAAGCCCTGCTGGATCAAGCCAAAGGCTCATCTCATCCAGGATCCTGTGCTCACAGTGGCCAAGCAGATGTCTGTGGGAAACCCACAAGCAGGACCTGAGTGCAAGAGCACTCTTCTCACTTGTGATTGCGGCCTATTGCCGAAATAAAACACAAACACCATTCATTGGGTTAAATCATGGGCCACTTTATTAAACGGAATCAATTAGAATAATGAACCTGCAGAGGGGAAATCAAGTGCGGGAGCATTCTGATGATCCAGGCAAAGCCTGCTTGCAGCCATAGGGCGACTAAACCTTGCCTGAGCCCGGGGCTGCCCTATGCCAGACCCCAGCTCAAGCCACACCCTGAAGATGTGTAGGGGGTCCAACCCGCATCACCGCCCCCCGGAGCCGTGAAACTCCGAGCGGATGAGGCACGTTGGCCCCAAAGGCGGCCCGTGTTCTGCCCCCCGGGCCGTATAGCCCTGAGCTGCAGGCCCCCGGACCGCCAATCGCCCCCAAAGGTGCCTAAAGGTGTCACCTAGCTGCCCTTTCCCTTTAAACCTTTTCCCGCACTTCTTTGCCACAAGTGACCGTTGACATATTGAAGCTAAAAACACACCAATCAGCCTATTAACCCCAAAGGCACCCGTGCTAACCCTTGACCCGTCCCCCCAACCACAGTGTGGAGTAGGCAAAAGAAACCTGCCAGCAAAGCGAGGCAGGCAGGCCAAAAATTCCTAGTCGGCCCCGTAGCGACCAAATGAATCACACTGCAGTAGAGGGAGGGTCGGGCGGGCGCCGCCAAAATTCAAAGGAGGGCGGGAGGCTGGTGGAGTGGCCTTAAATGGCCTTCAGCTGCCCCGCCTCCTTACTGTGCGTCACGACGGCGCGCTGGCGCGCCACGTGCGCACGCACACACCCTTGATGGCGGCCTGGCTTCGGCAGCAGCCGCAAACACGCCCCTTTTGCCCGGCAGGTACCGGGCACGGAACGGGATTGCGGCCTATTGCCGAAATAAAACACAAACACCATTCATTGGGTTAAATCATGGGCCACTTTATTAAACGGAATCAATTAGAATAATGAACCTGCAGAGGGGAAATCAAGTGCGGGAGCATTCTGATGATCCAGGCAAAGCCTGCTTGCAGCCATAGGGCGACTAAACCTTGCCTGAGCCCGGGGCTGCCCTATGCCAGACCCCAGCTCAAGCCACACCCTGAAGATGTGTAGGGGGTCCAACCCGCATCACCGCCCCCCGGAGCCGTGAAACTCCGAGCGGATGAGGCACGTTGGCCCCAAAGGCGGCCCGTGTTCTGCCCCCCGGGCCGTATAGCCCTGAGCTGCAGGCCCCCGGACCGCCAATCGCCCCCAAAGGTGCCTAAAGGTGTCACCTAGCTGCCCTTTCCCTTTAAACCTTTTCCCGCACTTCTTTGCCACAAGTGACCGTTGACATATTGAAGCTAAAAACACACCAATCAGCCTATTAACCCCAAAGGCACCCGTGCTAACCCTTGACCCGTCCCCCCAACCACAGTGTGGAGTAGGCAAAAGAAACCTGCCAGCAAAGCGAGGCAGGCAGGCCAAAAATTCCTAGTCGGCCCCGTAGCGACCAAATGAATCACACTGCAGTAGAGGGAGGGTCGGGCGGGCGCCGCCAAAATTCAAAGGAGGGCGGGAGGCTGGTGGAGTGGCCTTAAATGGCCTTCAGCTGCCCCGCCTCCTTACTGTGCGTCACGACGGCGCGCTGGCGCGCCACGTGCGCACGCACACACCCTTGATGGCGGCCTGGCTTCGGCAGCAGCCGCAAACACGCCCCTTTTGCCCGGCAGGTACCGGGCACGGAACGGGATTGCGGCCTATTGCCGAAATAAAACACAAACACCATTCATTGGGTTAAATCATGGGCCACTTTATTAAACGGAATCAATTAGAATAATGAACCTGCAGAGGGGAAATCAAGTGCGGGAGCATTCTGATGATCCAGGCAAAGCCTGCTTGCAGCCATAGGGCGACTAAACCTTGCCTGAGCCCGGGGCTGCCCTATGCCAGACCCCAGCTCAAGCCACACCCTGAAGATGTGTAGGGGGTCCAACCCGCATCACCGCCCCCCGGAGCCGTGAAACTCCGAGCGGATGAGGCACGTTGGCCCCAAAGGCGGCCCGTGTTCTGCCCCCCGGGCCGTATAGCCCTGAGCTGCAGGCCCCCGGACCGCCAATCGCCCCCAAAGGTGCCTAAAGGTGTCACCTAGCTGCCCTTTCCCTTTAAACCTTTTCCCGCACTTCTTTGCCACAAAAGGGGGACAAGCCTCTGCTTAGTCTCCCTTTACCCCACACCCGATAAGGATCTCATGCAGACCCCTCTGCAGGTCCATCAGGAGGATGGCATCGTTGCCTCCCGAACTGCATGTCCAAGCATGTCTGCCACTGAGGGCCTTGCCCTCCATGTCCGACCACAGCAGACAACCCAAGGCTACCGAGGCCTCGACTGCATGTCCTCACATGCCTGCCACTGAGGGCCTTGCCCTCCATGTCTGACCACAGCAGACGACCCAAGGCTACCGTGGCCTCAACTGCATGTCCTCACATGCCTGCCACTGAGGGCCTTGCCCTCCATGTCTGACCACAGCAGACGACCCGAGGCTACCAAGGCCTCAGCTGCATGTCCTCACATGCCTGCCACTGAGGGCCTTGCCCTTCCTGTCTGACCATAGCAGACGACCAGAGGCTATTGTGGCCTCAACTGCATGTTCTCACATGTCTTGCCCTTCAGTAACCTTCTGCCCTGAACCCTGCTGGAACGACATGGGTAGGAGACCATTCCAGCGCATACTCTGTCGACCCAGTCACCAAACCATGGCCCACCATCAGAGGCCCAGCTGTGAACCAATGTGCGTTTGCAGCCCCAAGGCCAGCCTATGAGCTCATGCCATGGCTGCAGAGTAGACTGCGCATCTGCTCCATCCCCGTCCAGCAACCTGCCAAAAACAGAAACAATCGTGAACAGTTGGGTCCCAGACCTTCAGACTCGCCCCTGGGGTGAATGTATTCCATGCGCCCCCTACTTCCACCTCCTAGCGGCCTGCACCTGCATATACAAAAACCAAATAGACCGTCCCAGGTAGGCAATTCCACTGCCGGGTAGGCAACCCCAATTCCGGAGGGGCATGGCCCTCAAACCCCCATGGGTCCGCTCCCAGGCATCGCGACACTAGACCGAAACTTTATGAGGGAAGATCCCTCCCCCTGAATATCAGGCAGCCAGGCCTATAGCTTCCGGCCAAAAACACTATGTCGCCGTCATGGGGAAGTGTCCAGTCCAGGGGAGGGTAAAATAATGTGGAATGACTCTTGTACCCCTGGTCTGCCTGGAAACAAACCTTGGACCCCAGGATGGCTCGAAGGGAAGTCTGACCTGGCCCCAAACACCCCCACCCCCCATCCGGAAGGCTCCAAAATTAAGTGTGAGGGGTGCTACATGTAACCGCTGAGCTTTGAAGCATGATGGTCACAGGGCACCTCCCTGATCAACAATCCCTGGCGGGTCAGGTGAACATGGAGGGTGAGGATAAGGGGTATGGGGGTGTGCATGGGCCAGCTGGCCAGCACATGACATATCCCAAGACATGTGAATGGTCCTAAAGGCCCCCTGCAAGCCTACCTTGCGACACACTGGCAGACAAGCTTTACTCCTACCATCTGTGATGAATTCCAGGACGAGATTCCTAGGAATAGGCCACGCTTTGCATAGCCCCTGCCATCCCCCCAACTCCCAGGAGTCCCCTCCTGCCCTGACCATCTCTGACTCCCCTCCCCCATCTCCCAGTATGCGGTATGGGACTAGCAGAGTCGGTCCTTCCTCTAACTGGAACACCATTGACGCACTGCAGGAACGGAGGGGGCCACACCGCAGGTTGGCGCATAAGGCAGCCAAAACCCTGAACCTGTGGTGAGGCTGTGAAATCCCTGTTATGGCACTATAAACCCCACCGCAGAAGGCCCCCAATACCTGAAGGGCAGAAAGCAAACACTTTCCCAGCCCCTGAAAACTTCAGGATCTTGATCTGCAACAATTCAAGCTTTTTCCAGGCAGCCTGCAGCCCTGGGTCCAAAAGTCGATTTTAATACCCTGGAAGGTGAACACTGGGGCAGGATCCTCCACTTTCCCAGCTGCCAAAAGAACTCCCCAGTTCATAGCTACGCTATAAACTGTGCCATCAAGCGCTAACATGCACCCAAAGTCTGCCCTACCCGAGAACTGGACATCATGAAAATAGTGCCCCACCGCTTCTGGGGCCTCTCGTCTCCTGGCTGTCCCTTCCCAGAAGGGGCTGAAGTGCTCCATGCAAGAATACAGCAGCCCATAGGTAATGCTCTGCTGCATAGTTGACCTAAAAGGCAAAACTCAGCAGCTCAAAATCCACCATGTGTAACAGCTGGCAACGCAGGCAGATTAGCTGCCACACTTGCCCATAAGGCATCTCTGCCACAGGTGCGCACTATATTGAATGAAGTGTAGTGCACTGTGCATAGACTATCTGGTATGAAGCCATCACTGACTGACCCCACTTGTATGACGGATGGTGAATCAGGTAGACTTTGCCCACTGCCACTTTGGGCACTATACAGGGGGGGCACTGAGAGAGCAGAGGTAGGGGATGATGGGAAGGGGCCAATAACCCTGCCCAACTGTGTGTCTTCATCAATTGTCCCCTGGACCAGTGCGTCCATAGGATCCGGAAAACCGCATAATAAAGAAAAACCACATCATAAAATGAGTCTCCCCATAACTGGGCAGTCTGCAAGCAAGGTCCATAGCCCTCGAGCGTAGCTGGGAAGGGACACTTTTCTCAAGCAGCCTCTGCTGGGGGCTGCTTCCCACTCCTTTGGGGGGCCCTGGCCCCACATATCCTTCTGGCTTGTTGTTGTGCCTTTAATAGCAGGTTCGTATTCAGCAGTTATTAGATGGCATGGAGTTAAGCAATGTCATCTTCTAATGTCTGCAGATCAGATGACTCTTAAAAGCACAGGACTAGAGGCCTGTAAAAAAGGTGGGCACCTTATCTACAGACCAGTTTGTAAACTAGCTAAAGAGAAGATGCAAGCAAATGTGCAGCCTGCACGTGATTAATTCCATTATGTTTAAATAATTTACTCAGAGAAATATGAATTGGACCAATTCTATGCATACTTACTTATGAGAAAATCCCCGAGTGTATCGTTACTTCTTCCCCCGGAAGGGTGCATGTGATTGCACACATACAGCAGAATCCTATGTGTGTTTACTCAGAATACCACAGATTAAATGGGTCTTAGGACAGAGGTTTATGGGACTTAACTGATGGAAAGGTTCATATATTTTTACCTGGGTTTTGAAGAACGTATTTGGGGGGGGAGAAGCTTGACAGTGAAAAAAAAGGGGGGATGAGTTCCCTTTGCATTTGGAGTTGAAGTAGTTTTGGAGGTGAGGTTGCAGCACTAACTGGGGGTCCCTACTGGCTCCTGCAGCCTCCTTTCTGTCTCCAGCTGCCCCCCACCCTCATCAGAAAGCCTCTGCTCTTTGTAATTACATTGCATTGCTCCAATCCAAATGGCCGCTACGTTATGACAGAGCATCTTTCTAGGTTATTCTGCAAAAGAAGTGGCGGCCACAGGCAGCAGAAGGGTGTGGGAGTGCAGGCAATTTTTTTTTGGGGGGGGGGGGGCCTCTCATCTCAAGTTCTCCCTAATTGACTAACCCCTTCTCTGAACTTTCCTGGTTTGCAAAACAGTGAGGAAGTGGGATGGCCTTCTCAGTACATCCCTTAATAAAAGCATCCCCTCTCCAGCTGCCCCTGGAATGCCCCCAGTGTCAGATAGCCCACTACCTCTCTAGGTAATTGGTAACTGAAAAGTAACATTTAGTTTAAACTAAAAATACACTTCAGTATCAAGAAAAGGAGTCTATTCCTATTTTGCTTTCTGTAATGGGCAGGGGACCCCAATAGAAGTATCTCCTGGCCCTAACTGGAGGTTTGCCACCCATTACAGCATTGTGAGAGACATGTAGTGAGCAAGTGGCAATGTCAATTGCCACATAAGGTGTGGAACTGGACCTAAATACATAGGAGAGGAGAGAGACAGCTCTTCGTCTATGCATCATCCCTTTACCTGCTGCATTACTATGCTTAGAGAAACAGACAGGAGCTCTCCATGAATACTTGCCTCTATGTTCTGCACAGAAGCCTGCCTGCATAAATATTTTGTTTAGTTTAAATAGAAAATCCTTAAAATAACCTTTTCCCCTACTGTTCTTTTCAAATTATATTTAATCCATAAAAATGCTGACTGTAATTCACCTTCAGCTAAAGTAAACATTTCTCTCTGCATACTTAAAACACAGACACACATGCCCTGGGTTGCAAGACATATTTGGCCTTTTCAATCTCTCTTTTACTATCAGCATAGAATTAAATTTTAAACATTGTCTCTCCCCCTACTCCACATATTCCAGGTTTATGATAGAAAGTCTAGGGTACTATTTAACTAGAAGTAGGTTGTTGTGTTTCCCTTAATCCCAAACATTATTTCTATGATAAATGATGGAATCAGAAGGTGATAGTTTGAAGGAAAGAAACAGGAGAGAGCAGAAGAGCATCAAAGGTGCCCCCATAGCAGTGCAGTTTGTTTAGGCCTGACATGTTCTGAATAAAGATTCTTCCTCAGGGGTAACTGAAACTGAAACCGTAACTGGAAAGCCACCCGTGCCCCGCTGCGGCTGAAAGTCCTCACGCGTCTCGTCGCAGCTGCAAGGCCGGCCCATCAGAGGCCTCACCGCGGCTGAAAGTCCTCCCGTGCCTCGCCGCCGCTGGAAGTCCCCATGTGCCTCGTCGCAGCCGCGAGGCCGGCCCATCAAAGGCCTCGCCGTGGCCGGAAGGCCTCCCGAGCCTCGCCGCGGCCCCAAGGCCCCTCGCGTCCCGCTGCCGCCGCTGCCCCCGCTAGGCCGGCGCACCAAAGGGCCCGCCGCGGCCGGAAGGCTCCCTGCGGCGCGCAGCAGCCGCCGCCACAAGGCCTCCGCCGCCAAAATTCAAAGGAGGGCGGGAGGCTGGTGGAGTGGCCTTAAATGGCCTTCAGCTGCCCCGCCTCCTTACTGTGCGTCACGACGGCGCGCTGGCGCGCCACGTGCGCACGCACACACCCTTGATGGCGGCCTGGCTTCGGCAGCAGCCGCAAACACGCCCCTTTTGCCCGGCAGGTACCGGGCACGGAACGGGATTCCCAGCAACTGGCATTCAGAGGCATACTCCCTCCAACAGTGGAAACAGAACATAGATATCATGGCTGGTAGCCATTAATGAACTTGTCCTCCGTGAATATGTCTAATCCTCTTTTAAAGCCGGCCAAGTTGGGGCCATCACTACATCTTGTCAGAGCATCTGCTTGCAAGCTTGCAGAGGGTGCTGCCCAGGGCACCCTTAATCTTGGCACCAGTCCTTTAAGAATGACAGCTTTGGAAATAATGTGCTCTTGCTGCACCCATTTGTATAATAACTCTGCTGGCCTTTGCAACATATCATTAGAAGGCACAGAAATCCTTCACTGCAATATTGTACGTATGAGATAGACAACTGTATACTCATAATTTCCTTCCCCCTTTCTCTAGAACACATACACAAAGGAGCCAAATACATCACCTGTTGAATCTCCTTGACAAGTATTCATTGACAACATTTGACTAGGAGGCCAAAAGGTGGGATTGCATGTATCTAGAGGAGAAATAGCCTTCAACTTCCTGCTCTTCAAACTTCCATCACGAACTCCAATTCCATTATATAGAATGGTTTGTCTCTGAAGAGAAGGGGGGAGAAAAGTAATGAAATTGTTTACTAGAACATCCTGTATAGTTTGGGAACAAATTGTGTGTCAGATTCAGAAAGGTGCTAAGGCATCCATCAGTTGTAATATCAGGTAGCAAAAAAGATGGTGTCACACACGAGCTGTAAGGCCTGCAGCAATGGGGGCGGGTGTTATTCCACAGAGCACAGTATCACCAATTATAGAAAAAGGTCAATAAAATATGGGCTGGAAATATATAAAAAAGGAAGAAATTAGGAGTAATAATTCAGCCATAAGAATTCCTCCAGGCTGCAAAAAAAGGGAAAAAAATACAAAATACATACTAGGCTCAAGAGAAACTTAGAGTCAGTATTATATGATGAAGCAGAATGAAAGCCTGGAAACACTGTACATTTTAAGAGAAGGGAGAATATAAAAGTGGCATTTCATATCAAAAAGAGAAGGTGAAGTGAGGGGATAGAAAGCCAACCCTCTGAAGTAGACGAGTGTTGCCCTCTGAACTTACATTAATGCATAGCTTGAAAATAACTTTCTCAGGGCACAGTTTTAGTTGTTTAGATATTTGCCCTGCAAAGTGGAAATGGGCAAGATAGCAGTCTGTTCTGCCAAGTAGATTTCAAATGCTGGTTGTGTATGGATTTATTGGACAAAGGGATGGAATCACCTTGTATCCCACTGGTTCATCCTTAGCCCCAGTCACCATTATGCTAATCCTAAACTCGTTCTGGTCTGCTTTCTACTTTTAATGATTTGTAAAATACCCAGAGAGTTAAGGATATGTTGGCAGTATATAAATAATGTAACTCATAAAATAAAATTACTTGGAAGCAAGTCTCAAGCCTTTGGAGTCATCTTCTCCCTGAGGTAAAACAGGTGCCATACATGACATCATTTTTGGCCTTTCTTAAAGACCTGCCTATGTTCACCCAAGCATTTGCTGTTTTTCCCCCAAGCTTTTAGTGATGATTTTTATTGATTTGTTTTTACTGCTGTGGATAATTGTTATTGTTGTAATTTGGTTTTGTAATGTATTGTAATTTGGGGTATTAATGTATTTTTTTCTGGTATCCATTTCTTATACCCATTTTTTTAAAATGAAAGGTGGAATGTCAATGTTTTTAATAAATGAGACTAAAAATAAACAATTGCAACAGAATTTGCTTTCACGTAAGCATACATTGTAACTGCAGTCCATGTGTTTCCTTGAACCTCATACATATACATTTCCACTATCATTTCAAACACATCTTTCTGCCTGCTGACTTTATGGGTGATATTTTCCTGTTGGTTTGGTTTGGTTTTTCAATACTTTTAAATTTCCAATTTTTTGTTAATCTCTGCCTCTAACTGCACCTAATGCATGTGAACACTTTGACCCATTAACAGTATAAGCCAAACAAATCCAACAGCTTTCCTTAAAGAGAGGCATTAAATATGAAAATAGCCCCAGCTCCAAATTAATATCCTTCAGCAAATAAAAAGAGTATTGACTCTGTACTATGGCCTAAAATTCCACAGGCTTGGATACAAGAAACTTTGCAGGAAGTGTAAAGGAAACCAATCCATGAATTAACCGTGCCCTTTATTAAAAATCAAAGAGATTTGTGTAAATATAGTTAAGGCTTCTGTTAAAGCTAATTTGACAATCAAGCCACTCATGTATATAAAGACACTGCAAATTACTTCCAATATGAATGTGAAATACAGAGGACATGCAAAATGCTGCATTCATTTTAAAGTATTCTGCATGTAAACAGTTGTATCCTCTGCACAACTTTGTAACGGGTGTTATATGAGAATAGGTAAGTATGAGCAGCTGGACCCTAGAACAAACAATACACTTCCATACAGTGAGCTCCTTTTATCATTAACACATATAAGGAGTGGAGCATTCTGAATGCCCATCGCTCTAAGCCTGAACACCCCCAGATTTCTCTAATCTTCCATTTCTGTGTAATGCATTTGTACACACTATAGCTTTACCACACATTCAAAGTACATTTTTCCCTCAAAGAATTCTGGGCACTATAGTTTATTAAGGGTTGCTGAGGACTGTAACTCTTTGAGAGGTGAACTACAGCACCCAGAATTCTTTGAGGGCGAAAATATGCTTTGAATATGCTTTGAAGTTATAGTGTGCAATCATGGGTGAAAGCCACAAACAGGTCAGAGAAAGAGAAGCAGGAAGAACTGACAGATTTCTAGCTGCATCTTACAAAAAATAATCTCTTACCTCCATCATTGTCACTTATTCTCTCTCTTTCTCTCTCTCTCTGTTTCTCATGTTATTATCAGGGTAACAGCATGTCTCTGCAGACAAAAATCACAAGATAAAACCCGGTGTTTATTTCCTCCTTCATGTACTCACAAAATGAGGCCAGTCTTTAGACAAAACTTTTCTCTGACCTCAGCAACGTGCAACAGGGTAACGAATGCACATTTCAAACAACAAATTCTTTTTTATTCTTGGTGTGACGAATAACGTCCTAGGTCCAAGATTTCACCTTGTGCATTTTAATCCCTTATGTCACCTGTCCTGGAGCTCACTATTAACATCATATAGATATCTGCATCTGTACACATGACAGACTTAACTTTTTCTCTTCTTTGAATGGAAATTTAACATCGGCAGCATACTAGACATAAATGAACAATCTCCTCTGTTGAATGTGGAGTTTTCTTATGAAAGTGGTTAGAAAGAAAAAGAGAAATGCAACCTCCCAGTCAGTAGGATGCATTATGAAATCATTAGTGCATGTGGGATTGATAGTCAAGGTCTTTCTCTTTCTGAGAGATCCCAAAGCAACAAGCACCTTCAG
Organism: Rhineura floridana; assembly: GCF_030035675.1. Taxonomy (NCBI): domain Eukaryota; kingdom Metazoa; phylum Chordata; class Lepidosauria; order Squamata; family Rhineuridae; genus Rhineura; species Rhineura floridana. Next base: position 70,633,140 of record NC_084488.1, on the reverse strand, counting down.
ATACAAAAATTGTGTGCAGAGTTTTGCAAAAGCCTTTATTGCCATCTAGTGGCCGTTCTTTATAAAGCCTTGAAAAGAAGGTTGGAGATACTGGCTTTAATCATAGCAGGCATGGCAATCCTTTGGCTCTCCAAATGTTGCTGAACTACACTCCCATCAGCCCTAGCAAGCATGGTCAGTAATCATGAATGATGGGAGTTGTAGCTCAGCAACATCTAGATGGCTAAAGATTCCCCATCCCTGACTTACAGTCTTTGTTAACAACCTGAAATGAACCTTTTCAAGACTATTCTAGCCAATTATGCAATACTTCCATGAGTGACCCTTCAATGGTGGTAACTCAGTATCTCATCCCCCTGCAGTAGGTAGGATATTGCTTTGCTATGGAGGAACAGTGATGCTAATGTTTATTACCTTCAGAAGAAAAGCCTTCCTAGCTTGTTCTCCTATTGAAGAGTTATTTAGCAGAGGAGCCTTCAAAGAGCAAAAATGGGCAGATGCCTTCCTGATGGGGATGACCTTGCTGTTGTTTGCTACTTTTAATGTGTCAAGATGTGCATTCCCACACAGAGCAGACTGCATTAGAGACAGAATATTCTGCATTTTTCTTTTATGTTTCTGTTATCCAGAGACCGGTCGTGTTTGCTATATTTGTTTACTTTTCTCTACACATATTTAAAACTTATTCCCACTCTCACATAAAGACCTTCCCGATTATTTAGGCGCCTTTCAATCCTTGCCATGTAATGGACCATTCAGGATCATCAACAACCCATTCACCCCATAAGTACTGATACTTTGTTGTGAACAACCATATTGCAGCCATGCATGTGTATCCCTTTACACCCTGTCTTTCCCCTTCCTTTTTTTCATTTCCCCTGCTGCCCCTTATTTATTATATTTTGCATAGCTGAATAACTTTAGTTCCACAGAGTACCCATGGGAAAGCTGTTATGATTAGCCCATGAACACAGTGACATCAGCCACCTCAAAATTGCTGAGCAACATTTTACAGAAAGGTCATGACCCTATATGGATGCTTCTAGCTTGTCCCTGAACCAGAGAATGCTCTGTTTAATGCCTGGAATAACAAGCTCTGTTTGTAGAATGGATGGATAACCCCCTTCATGCATAACTCATGTGAAGGGGTTCCATCTGCTGACAACTGTATCACTGGCCCTCTGATGTTCACATAAACTAGGGCTGTCCTCAACATCCATGCATTGAGCACAGACATCTGCAGTTGGGAAGCTCATGTGCATAACCCCCTCTGTGTGTAGGCTTCCACACACTTTGGAATCTGACAGCATAGAGTTCCCTATGTGTGTAGAGGTCTACATGTGTAAACTTCCCCATTGCAAACATTCATGCTCAACACAAGGATGTTTAGCCCAAGGCTAGTTTACCACACAGATGGGGTTGGGCCAGTGGTGTATGTTAATCAGTGGATCTAATGAAGGCTTATACATACCATATCAAATACTGGCATGCATCACCTTTCATTGGATCCTTTCAATCTTAATTTCAATCTTGGTTCAATTTGCTCAGGAGCAACCCAGTGGAACAGGGAACAAAGCACAACCTCAGAAAAAATAGACTCAAAACAGTAATTGAAATGAATACACCGGTTTATGTACAAAGCTTAATGGTATTACAAGTAGGGTTGCCAGGTTCATGGCCTAAAACTGATGCTGTATCTTTAGGAGAAGGGAAAGTCAGCCAAATGCAGGTGTTCTTGCAACATTGTAATGAGAAAACCCACAAGGTGGAATTCTCCCTTCCCCCTGCACAACTTTAAAGATACAGAAGACCTCTTGGTTGCCAGGCCCAGTTGTGCAGGGGGAAGGGAGAATTCCACCTTGTGGTTTTTCTCATTAGAGTGTTGCAAGAACACCTGCACTTGGCTGACTTTCTGTTCTCCTAAAGATACAGGATCAGTCTCAAGCCATGAACCTGGCAACCCTGATTACACAATAATGAAATGGCAGAAAATGAAACAAAGATAATATTTGAAATTACAGCAATGCCAAGTAACAAGAAATATGTTAAAGCAATGTTATATATTATTTGCATAAACTTAATAGTGTTATAGGAATGATGATAGGAAATGTAAAAGAACTTACATATATATATATTTAAACCAGGTAATGATTGATAATGAAATGAATTAAGAATAAATTGACAATAATACGAGCTAACAACATTAGCATCATGTAATAATGACTAAAGATAGCATTGGCAAGGCAAGCATTATGAATGATTATATAAATTATAAATGATTATTTTGTCCACCTTCCTCCACCACCACTGCTTGTGAATGAGCTCTAAATTTCCTAGAATATTAGACTAAAGAAAGTCATAGTTACCTACTATGAGTGGGTAGGCCTGTAGCCTTCAGCTAAGCAAAGCACACGAAAGCAGGACAGAGCAGATAGCAGCAAGAAAGAAGAAAAAGCAATCTACAGGCACTTTCCCACCCCAAGAAGATCTAATTAATCCAAAATTTGAATAGCCCTTTAAATCAAACAACAAACTGGAACGGGAGGGAATTATCCAATAAATTTACATTAATTTCAGTAGGTGTGGGTGGACTCCCATAATACATAATTATACATATTAATTATCATAATCTGTCTGGAAGGGAGACAAAGTGGAGTAACTGAGCCCTCTGCATCAGTGATTTTCCATGCAGGCACCTTTTACCCAGTTCAACACTGTTCTGGCAAACAAGTATGTTATGCTTTCACTTTTGTCATATGTTCACACAGCTGTGTATGATAATGCCTTATCAAGTTGGTACAGTTTTACATTCTTTTGGATAGCAGCAGTGACAATGCTTTCAGAAATCAAAGCAGCCTGCAAAAATGACACAGACAGGGCCAAAATGTCATCCATTTTGATTCATCATGGCTGCTCTATTTAGCGCATTCACTTCCCATAATGGCCATATGCAGGACTAGCAGAGACCAGCAGGAACCAAACTAACAGGTGTAGACCTATAGCACCTTCAATGATGGAGCCCCCTTCATGTCAGGAATATGAAAAATGGGCTGACGGTATTCAAGAATCTGTACCCAGTTATGTGTAACACCTAGAATAGGGCAATGCTAAGCTGGAAATGTATTTTTGTTTTGTTTTTAAGTGCCTAATCTTGACATTTGCTCTATTTCCCTAGAATAAATGTCTTGTCTTGATTGATTGTATTCTACCTTTGCTCATACTAGATATTTCTTATATATCAGCAACGGGGAACCTGTGGTCCTCAAAATGTTTTTGGACTCCAACTCCCATCAGGCCCAGCCAGTGTGGCCAATGGTTGGGACTGATGAGAGTTTGTTCTCCAACAACATTTGAAGGGCCACAGGTTTCCCATCCCTGCTATAAGGGTGGTTGTTTGACGTGAAAGTACCTAGCAATACTGAGGCCTAAATAAGTCTGGACAGTGAGTCTGGAAAAAACCCAAGGTTGACAGGAACATTTACATCCCTCTCCAGTTCTAGATCCAAGTATTCCCTAGCTGGTGTTTAAAATCAGGGCAGCAGCAGCATTGACTCTTGTGTTTGCCTAAATAAGGAGACGCAGACTGCAGCAGAGCTTCCCCGGCTTTTATAAGAGATACTTCAGATTTCAGTGCAGAGTTATTATTAGCAGAATTATTAGAGCTTTCTAGCAGTGCTAACACCATACACTGCTGGCAAAGTCCTCCTTTTGCATTTTTCATCACCAGACAGGTTTACCAAGACAGATTTTTATTATCCCATAAAAAGGCAACTTAAGCTCAGATGCTGTTAAACTTCCCATGGAAGATGAATATATACATGCAAGCCTGCATTTGGAGGAAAGGCAAAAGTGTGGGGGGAAAGGAAGTCAGAGATATATTCAGGCAATCACAAATCCACTTGCCAGCTCTCCAGGGGCAACTGCTCCCAGCCCTCTGGTAAGCAAGATGCCTAGCACCACACAGATCCCTCCTGCTCAAGTCTTATTTCCACTCTGGTTTTTAAGCAGGAAGAAACAGCAAGGGTCTCTTCCAAGCAGCAGGAAAGACTACTGCTGTCTTACCTTCCCAATATCCCACACAAAGAAGCCCCTGCTTTTCTCCAAAGTCGGCAGATGCTGGCAAGGGGATTGATGGCAACAACAAAAAATGACTGGCTAATAAGCCAAGTCAACATTCATAGGCTCCTGGGTATATTCTGGACCTTCCTTAACTATTCAGAACTGTTTCTTCATTTGCTGCCCTCTTTGTACCTTTCTAAGAAAACTCTGAGGAAGGCAATGGTAAACCACCTCTGAATATCTCTTACCACAAAAACCCTATGAACAGAGTATCCAAAATGCAATACGAGATAGTGCTGGAAGATGAGACCCCCAGGTCAGAAGGCACTCACCAAGCTACTGGGGAAGAACAAAGGACAAGTACGAGTAGCACTGTGACTAATGACGCAGCTGGGTCAAAGCCAAAAGGAAGCCCAGAGGCTGATGCGCACAGATGTCCGGAGTTGTACAATGCACACAATAGGAACATGGAATGTGAGAAGCATGAACCAGGGAAAGTTAGAAATAGTCAAGCAAGAAATGGAGCGTATCAACATTACAATACTTGGCGTGAGTGAATTAAAATGGACAGGAATGTGACATTTTCAATCAGGCAACTACAAAATACTTTATGCAGGAAATGAGAAATCAAGAAGAAATGGGGTTGCTTTAATAGTGAGAAGTGATGTAGCAAGAGCAATTAGGAGCTACAATGCAAGGTCTGAGTGAGTGATATCAATGAGATTAAATGGGAAACCTATTAACATAACCACCATCCAAGTTTACGCTCCAACATCAAACACAGAAGAAGAAGAACTGGAGAGATTTTACATAGAAATACAGGAGGAAATTGATCACACACCAAAACAAGATACGATGATAATCATGTGGGACTGGAATGCAAAAGCAGGGAACAGAGAAGAACCAGGAATTGTGGGGAAATGGGGCCTAGGAGACAGAAATGAAGCAGGAGAAAGACTTATTGAATTCTGTGAAGCCAATGATTTCTTTCTTGCCAACACATTTTTTGAGCAACCAAAAAGATGACTATACACGTGGACATCACCAGATGGTCAATATAAGAATCAAATTGATTATATAATTGGTAACAGAAGATGGAGAAGTTCCATACTTTCTGCAAAAACAAGACCAGGAGCAGACTGCGGTACAGATCATGAACTGGTTGTATTGAAAATCAGAGTAAAGCTAAAGAAGACCAACAAAGCAATCATCATGCAAAAATACAATTTAAATAACATCCCAGAAGAATATAAAGATCAAACAAGGAACAGGATTGAGGCTTTAAACTTAGTTGACAGAGAACCAGAAGAACTATGGAATGAAGTCAGAGATGTTATCAGAGAAAAATGCAAAAAGACAATATCTCTAGTTAAAAAGAGAGAAAGACCTCAATGGATGACTGAAGAAACTCTTCAAATGGTTAAAGAGAGAAGGAAAGGAAAAGCAAAAGGAGATAGGAACACAGTCAGAACCCTAAATGCAACAATACAGCAAGTAGTACATAGAGACAAAGAGAACTATTACAATAGTTACTGTATAGAAGAGGACAACAAAAAGGGTAGAACAAGAGCCCTATTCCAAAAGATTAGAGAAATGAAAGGGAAATTTAAACCAAGAGTAGGGATGTTGAATAATCCACAGGGGAACACACTGAATGACCGAGATGAAATAAAAGGAAGATGGAAGCAATACACTGAAGAACTCTATAAAAGAGATGCCAGGATGACAGATGCATTCACGGAAGAACCATATGATGAAGAACCAGACATTTTAGAATGTGAGGTGAAAGCTGCTCTTAAAATACTTGGAAGAAACAAATCACCAGGAACAGATGGCATACCAATAGAGTTGCTACAAGCTACTGAGACTGAATCAGTTCAAATTTTGAGTAAAATCTGTCAAGAAACATGGAAAACTAAACAATGGCCCACAGACTGGAAGCGTTCCATATACATCCCAATTCCAAAGAAAGGGGATCCCAGGGAATGCAGTAATTATCGAACTATTGCCTTAATATCCCATGCAAGTAAAGTAATGCTCAAGATTCTACAACAAAGGCTCTTGCCATATATGGAGCGAGAAATGCCAGACGTCCAAGCTGGATTTAGAAAGGGAAGAGGTACTAGAGATCATATCGCAAACATACTTTGGATAATGGAACGGACCAAGGAATTTCAGTAGAAAATGACCCTGTGCTTTATAGACTACAGCAAAGCCTTTGCCTGTGTAGATCATGAAAAACTATGGAATGCTTTAAAAGAAATGGGGGTGCCACAGCATCTGATTGGGCTGATGCGCAACCTATACTCTGGACAAGAGGCTACTGCAAGGACAGAATGTGGAGAAACCAATTGGTTCCCCATCGGAAAGGGTGTGAGACAGGGGTGTATTTTATCACCCTGTTTATTTAATCTATACGCAGAACATATCAGACGGAAGGCAGGATTGGACCAAGAAGAAGGAGGTGTGAACATTGGAGGGAGAAATATCAATCATTTAAGATATGCAGACGATACCATACAACTAGCAGAAACCAGTAATGATTTGAAACAAATGCTGATGAAAGTTAAAGAAGAAAGCTCAAAAGCAGGACTACAGCTGAACGTCAAAAAGACTAAAATAATGACAACAGAAGATTTATATAACTTTACAGTTGACAATGAGGACATTGAACTTGTCAAGGATTATCAATACCTTGGCACAGTTAATAACCAAAATGGAGACAATAGTCAAGAAATCAGAAGAAGGCTAGAACTGAGGAGGGCAGCTGTGAGAGAACTAGAAAAGGTCATCAAATGCAATGATGTATCACTGAGCACCAAAGTCAGGATCATTCAGACCATGGTATTCCCGATCTCTATGTATGGATGTGAAAGTTGGACAGTGAAAAAGGCAGAAAAGAGAAAAATAAACTCATTTGAAATGTGGTGCTAGAGGAGAGCTTTGTGCATACCATGGACTGCGAAAAAGACAAATACTTGGGTGTTAGAACAAATTAAACCAGAACTGTCACTAGAAGCTAAAACGATGAAACTGAGGTTATCATACTTTGGACACATCATAAGAAGACATGATTCCCTAGAAAAGACAAAAATGCTGGGAAAAACAGAAGAGAGTAGAAAAAGAGGAAGGCCAAACAAGAGATGGATTGATTCCATAAAGGAAGCCACAGACCTGAACTTACAAGATCTGAACAGGGTGGTCACTGATTCATAGGGTCGCCATAAGTCGTAATTGACTTGAAGGCACATAGCAACAAGAAGAAAACTCTGTGCATGTTCAAACAAAAGCAAAGCCCCGTGTGTTCAGAAAGACTTAATAGGGTATGGAACTGTAGCCTTAAAGTCCCTATATTCATCGGTCACTTCATCCACACTAGTGAATCTAGCATTTTCTATCCTCTCTGCTATATGTTTCTCAATGCAAATCTGTTCCAACCACACTGCTTCATCATCAAAGTATGTTGTGACAAAGCATTTCAAATTTTGCAAAAAAAAAAGGTCCCTTAATGAAATCAAAGATTGAATTCCTTACCTTTCAACATGCACCATGTTTCATACAGGACATCATTAGTTGGTTGTGCTTTCTTTTAAAAGTTATTGACTTTATCTCTCATAAATGTGACTCTTTCCCATGAGGAATACAGATAATTAATTAGTTAACTACTAGAGACTCCTCCTACCTCCATTGTTAATTATACACCTCATTCTTAACAGTAAAATGTCCTCCCCTGCCCCTCATCTTTATTACAGTATCATTTTTTATCGACCTCAGAAAGAAGAAAATGCTGTATCACTGGTAGCCAAAGACTGGGTTTTTATATTGGCTTTTACCTGCCTTTAAAAAAAATAAAAATAAAGCACACACATAGTTTGCACACAAAACAAAATTTTAATTCACCTTTCAAAGCTGCAGAAAACAGCATTTAGGTAAACATCCCCATCAACCAGCAATACAGCTATTGGTGTGAGAAGTAAATTGAACCTAAACAGTCATAATTTATTTTCCTCTCTTATTGTTTTTCTTCCTTTCTTTAAATTCCTTGTTGTGGGTTCTTAGTCCCCACACAGTAAACAATAGCTTGCAGATTCTGACAAAACAGATCACTGTGATGATTTTTCATCCCTCCATGAGATTGCACTCTGAGTGGAGGGCTACATGTTCTGCATTTCATGATACAGTCTCATGTGTTTTCTCAGCTCAATCAAGTGTGCTGCTAAACTGTCACAATGGTCCTTGCCACCAAGAAAATAAAATTTAGGCTACAGCAGCAAACCAGAGCTGCATTTTAATAGCTTTGCTATTTGCATTTTCTCTTTTCTTTCTCCGTGTTGTTATTGTTAAAGGTCTAGAATCTTGATCGGTCATTAAAACTATATAAATCACTCTTCTAGATAGTTATCTGGATAATTGTTACTGAAATATCACATCCTAGAACAGATTTATTTCATCTCAGATCACTGAGCCCTGTGGAGGAAAAAATCCATGTTAAGTTGGGGTCTTGTTTGTTTGTTTGTTTGTTTATCTATCTATCTATCTATCCATCCAGTCCCTTCTGGAAGAAGATATAAAAAGAACCATCAGTCACCGTGATAAATTATGATAGAAAGAAATGCAACACAAAGCAACCAACGCTTAAGGTCTGAAGGAGGATTCTATTTGTGCCAGCACTCACAGTTCTCAAAGTTATTTAAAGCTGACAAACCCCCATCACAGCACACCACCCCCACCTACAGGATCTACAATCCCAGAGTTGTTTCCCTTTAGAAAAGCTGTTTTCAGAAGCCCCAATTAACCTCGATTGATTTCTGCCTTAGCAATATCAGGAATTTTAATTGACTGGGAAGGTGATCATAAATCTCTGCTCAAACTACAGCTTGGCCATTAGCAAATCCCCTGTTGGCAGAGCTACGTGTCACAGAGAAGGACTTAACTATTCTGAAGGTAAGGTGTTTTTTTTCCAGATCACAAACAGACATTCAGATGGGGGGGGAGGAGTTCTCAGTAGTATTCTGTGAAGGATTCTTGTTCCCCAGGGTTATTTAGCCCTATCACTAACAACCAATGATTGATTCAGGGCTACTTCAAACAATACTTTTTTGTTCTCAGGTATGATCTTCTAAAGGGCCAGCTCAAGAAACTTTGCTGTCTAAGGGCTCATCCAAACGGAGCGCAATAATCCACGTTTTCCATATCCGGTTCGTCATCTGACAGTCCTCACTTTGCCTGTTTGTTCGCTCTCTCCCAATAAAAAAAAATGCTTTTTTTGCACCCACACACGCCGAGAGGACCCATACTTCTTCTCACTTTTTCCCAGCTCCGCCCATAACACTCCCCTCTATCAGCCAATTGGTCTGCAAAAATATGATGTACGCTCCTCTCCCCCTTTGCAACAAAGCACAACAAGGCTCATGCGCTTGAACGTACAAGTGCGAAAGTTTGAATTACCTGATGGTTTGGTAGCAGTGGCTGTAATGGAGTTCCTTGTCGCTCATCACTCTGGAGCAGCGTCGGCTGGGGTGTGTGTCTCCAGGTACACCTGACCATCCAGGGGGATTGTGGGCAGTGCAAGGGATCAGCGCTTGTAATTGCTGGGTGAATCCTCTGTAACCCTTGGGCTCATTCACTGCAGGGTTCAGCCCCAGACCGTTATGCAGCTCGGTGGCAGGAATGCTGCCCCTGAGGGAAGCAAACAGCCCCCCCCATGGGTGGCCGCTCTGACCTCGGGCAGGGAATGCGGGCAAATAGCCCCACGTGCTGCTGTGTCAATCTGCGCTGAAGCAACCAGCACTGGCTTTGCAGTGTTCCCTCTGATAAAAGAAACATGCAAACCACTTATATGCCTATAATTCCTGTATTTTTGTTTGTTTGTATTTGCGATATTTTGCAAAACCGACTGTATGCTTTTCTACCTTTAACGTTTCTGGAGATACACGATTGCAATTCCACTTATTTCTCCAGAACAGCAAGTAACGATGTGTCATGTCTAGGAAGGTAGACCACCAGTCTCTATGGTTGCGGGTGGCTGAGACGCTCTAGCAAACCACTTATATGCCTATAATTCCTGTGGGTTTTTTGCTTGTATTTGCGATATTTCGCAAAAGCAACTGTATGCTTTTCAGCTCAGCTGGGCTGGGAAGAACCTGCAGGCTGTGGTTGAAATTGACAAGACTCAAAGAGAGTAGCCTTGCAGGCAGGAAAGCGAAATTGACTAAGGGTGCATGAGGGTCTGTAATCCAAGAGGAAAGCCTCTATTTCTCTTCTCCCCGCCTCTCCCTCGACTCTGGATGCCTAGAAGCACAGAACAATGCGTTCAAGAAGGGCATTCGATGCGGGGGGTGAGGGGTGGAGGTGGAGGTTAGGCAAAGATAAATATTTTCTCCCTTGAAAAAGTTTAGAAACAACCACAACTGCAGATCTCACCCTGAGCGGCTGCGCAGTTTTCAGGCTGGCTAAAACATAACTGCTGTTGCTGCTTCTGCGCAAATGCGCTTTTTTGCATCTGCGCAGTAGAAGTTGCAGGGGGGGCCCCAACACCACACCATTGCTCTGATAGGTTCCTTTTTCCCGGGCTTTCCCCGGACATTCGTGCACATGCACAACAGTGGAAATACGTGATTGGCTGAGAATGAGGGAAGGGATATGGGGAACCGCCCAAGAACCGCCCATCAAACGCCCACAGCTGTAAAGTCTGCGGTATTGCATCCAAGCACCTGAAGGTACAGTGGATGATTCCCGGTTTAAAAAAGCAAATTGCATGATTTGCGGTATTGCAGGAGCGGATTTAACCACACAAAAATGCACAAAAGCACGCAGCATCATATGGACAACCGAAAAATAATGAAAGCGATCATGTCACACATTTTACAGTCATCTGGATCGTCCTGGATAGCCAGGACGGCACCCACCTACCCACCCTATGCAGTCTTATGTCCTGCAGCCAATTAGACTGGTAATTGAACCTTACTTAACAGTTCAACATCTTCCACTACATCTAAGGGCAGCAGACTAGCTCAGAGAATGAAGGGCATTTTGTATGCCCATCTCTATTCTCCAACATCACACTGCTGCTGTCTGCCCCCTAGAATCTCCTGCCTGAGCTGGCTGCCTCACTCTGCCTAATGGTACAGCCAGTCCTGGAGCTGCCAATCAAACACACACATACCCCATGTGCTGCACATCACATTTGAACCATGCTTTATTGGCTGCTTATCTCTCTGACATATACACAAGCAGGGACAGATCCTTTCCTAATCACTGTGTATTTTGCAGTACAGGTATTCAGCCCTCAAATCACAACCACAAGCGAGTGTCTGAACATTCTACAATGTTCCTAGTTAGAACGGTATGCATCATTAAGAACTCTTGTTTTCTTTTCTACCACTTTGAGAGCTATGTTGTTATTTTTAATTCACCTCATACTTTCACGAAAGCCAGGATTCCAAGACAGTTGGACATTGACTCAGTTCAAGCTGGATTTCAATGGGATTTGGACAATAATTCCTTTGAAACTTGACATTCCCAGCTTTAATTACTTTCTGTAAGAATGAGGCTCCAGACTTTGGGCTGTTCCAATCTGTGAAGTGGCAATGGTTCTCTTCATAGATTTCATGTCTGTAGCTCTATTGGGGTGACCATGTGCCCTGCTTTACATAGGACAGTTCTCTATGTAAAGGGATGATTTATTTGAAGGTCTATTTCATCCAAGTCCATCTTACAGATAAGAAGGGGGAGCAGGAGGGACAGTTAGGGGGAGCAGACTGAGCAGGAGGGGGCCTTGAAGTTGCCTAGCAACAGTTAGCACCTGGACAGCAGACTGAGGCCACATCCACACCAAACATGGTGTTTCTCCATGGCTTTACCCAAAGTCTCCTAGGAGGCGTAGTTTGTGAAGGGTGCTGAGTGTTGTTAGGAGACACCTAACAGAGCTCCAGTGGCCAGTTGTCCCTTTCGGGTCAGTCCAAGGGCAAAGGCACCACCCTTCTTTGTTATTTATTTTTACCTGAGGATGTTTGTTGGATCTTTGTGTCCTGTTTCTGAGAATGTTTTTGCTGAGGTGAGAGACCACTTATGTGTAGAGGGTGAGGGCAGGACAAAGCCACTTGACCCACCCAGGATGAGAGCCTGTAGTGGGGAGTGGCAGAAAATCCCCTTGGGTGAGAGCCAGGTGACAGATGGGTTGGTTTCTGTTTTGGACTGGAATGGTTAGATCTATTGTTTTGTCTGTGTTCTATTGCTGTGATTAGAGGTGGGTTAAGGAAATTATGTGTCTGGGACAGGGACAGGGAGAGGAGGGGAGTGGGGCTGCCATTCCTGTGATGGTAGGAAGAGGGAGATATGATGGGTGGGCAAAGGTATACATGAGGGGGAGGAAGGCTGGTTACATCAAAGCCCTTGCCCCCTTTGCTTCGCCCAATGAATCAAGGAATTGGAGGTTGCCAGTCAGCCGACCCCCTGGTTTGGTGGTGTTGCTGTTAAATGCCAGGTCTGTCCAAAAAAAAATATGAGAGGGCTGACTTGGCATGTATAACCAAGACCTGGGTGGATGGGCCGAGTGGCCCTATGCTTTCCCAGCTCTGTCCATCCAGGTACTCAATGCAGCACCAGTCCAGGCCAGAGGGGCAGCAGGAGTCACTATCATCCGTACAAATTCCACTTCCCTTGCCAGGGGACCAATCCACACTGTGGGTTTGAAGGATTGTTCATGGTGCTGAGCCAGAGAGACAGAATGGGGATGTTGTTAGTATACCATTCACCCCACTGCACTACAACCTCCCTAACTGTGCTGGCAAATGTAGTCTCGGATGTGGTGCTGGAGAATCTCTTCACTGTAGTTTGGGGGGAATCAATATCCACGGTGAGGCTGCCTCAAATGGGTTGGCTCGGGATTTGACGGCCTCTCTGACAACTAAGATATGTCTTAGTATATCACTGGTCCAACACGTGTATCCAGACATACCCTTGTCCTGGTTATCGCCACTGGATTAGTAATACTCCATTGATTGAGGGACTGACTGTGAGTCCATTGTCATGGACAGATCATCCTCTGGTGAGGTTTGGGTGGAATGCGGCCACTTCACACTGCAGGGGTAGGGGGCCTATTGAGATTATCTGCCCTCAGAGATTTATGGAATCTGAAGTATTCCTGAATGCTTTAGAGGATTTTCTGGCTGACATGGCTGGTGCTCTTGTCAAGGCTCTCATACTCTGGAATAGTGAGATGCTCAGAGCCATCAACATGATCACTTCTGAGTGTCCTCACCATAACTGTGGAGCATGTAGTTCTCTTTGGTACTCTAGTGTCCTCTGTGCAATGAAGCAGGAGGGTAAATGGTTATAGCACAGGTGTCATAAATCTCAGTCTGAACCTGACCAAGTACGTGTCAGATCATATCATAGCTATTGTCATGAATGTGCAATTTGTTAACCTGGTTTTCTTGTAACATGGCTCAGATACAGGGAATTGTGGGAGTTACATCTTGGAAGGAGACAGGCCTCTGTGAGAGGAAAATTTTAAGTTTTGTTTCCAGCTGCAAGCAGTTGAGAGGCCTGAACAGAAACACTTGTTTATCTCTGCTAATCTGCTGGGAGCCTGGTACTGAAGGCCATACGGGCCTGAGAAGGTTGAGATCAGAGAAGGTAGGGGGGCCTGCAAGGCGCAAAAAAGTGAAGAAGCTTCGGGAATATGATTGCATCAGAAAGCCCCCTGATTGGCTGATTCATCCTGAACCGTTGTGTGCCTTTTTCCTTAAGTATAGGGGCTGAGACCTATAGCCTTTGTTCCCCTGGGGCATTCTCTTGAATGGTCCCCTGGTTGTTCTTTGGATGCCATATGGGGTTCCACTGCTTCTTACCAACCTGATGTTATTCTCTCTGAGGGGAGATGAGATTTACCAACAACTACCTCTTCAGTAAGTAGAACAGGCTAGTTAGTTTATTATTTTCTGTTGTGTGTTGAACTCTCTTGTGTTATGCCTAAACCCCTGGTTGGGTGTGGTTTTGAGGAATTGTTTTGCTGCTATATATATTAAATGTGCACTTACATTTTTAATAAAGCTACTTCTTATTAACCTGGTGTATTCATTGAGCGAGACCAAGTTGGTTCTGAATCCAGCACCTTGACCACTGACCACAAACTACCAAGAAAAGGAGGGAGTGTATTTTGGGTTTACCAGAGGTTTCTGGCAAGGAGTGTTTGTTTGGCTCTTGTCTTTATGAACCTTGGTTTACCTATTTCTGGGCTCTGAGTTCCCCTAGCTCAGAGCTGAACCAGTTGAAGGGGTGGTGGCAGCCTATCTTCTACCTTGCAGGGTTGGTGTTGGTCTGCACAGCCTTGGCAAGGGGAAATTGGGTATTGGGTTCCAGATCAACTGCCCATGGTGGGGGAACTGGGTCTGAAGCATGCACCCCGTGGCTCTTGAGTGTCCGAGGGCATGACAGCTATCATGTAACAACAGCAGTGACAAACAAAGCTTACTTTTCCTCCACTACTGCATCTGCAAGTAGCCACCCAGCAGAACTTTTCTGAGTGATGAATGGGTTTTTGTCATCTGACCAAGAGAGTTTTGCTCTGACACCATCGACAGCCTACTGTAACAACTTTGAGAGGCACTTATAGGGACAAAATTGCTCCAACATGTGTTGGACCAACCACAGTTAGAGCAAGTCCAATGGAGGCATCCAGTGCACTGTCTGGTCCATGTGTTTCGATTGATCAGTTTTGATTATTGTAGCCTGAGAATGTGGACAAGCTACTTGGAGAAGTACAATAGACCACCTGTCTCCTTGACGTTTGCCCATCTTGGCTAGCCATAGGGGGTTGATAGATGCTTCACTGGAGAAAGGTAAAGTACCATCTGCCTTGAACCCAAAAGTGTTAAACAACTATTGCCCAGTGACAAATATCCCCTTTTGGGAGACGGTGCTAAAGAAGGTGGTAGTGGTCCAGCTTCAGGCATGCTTGCAGGAGATACCCAGACATCTGGATCTATTTCAATCTGGATTTAGGCCTGATCATGGTACTGACCAGGTAGGGGTTGGGAGCACTGTACTTCAGTGGTGTTGCTCCAGTGACATATCCAGAAAGTAGTTATGGGAGGCTATTGTTCAACACCATGGGAGCTTTCCTATGGTGTCCTGCAAGGTTCCATTCTGTCCCCCTTTCTATTTAATATCACTATTAAGCCACTGGGAGCTGTCAGCAAGAGTTTTGGAGTGAAATGACATCAATAGGCGGATGCCATCCAGTTCTATCTCTCTGTTCCATCCGAACTGGGAGAAGTGATTGAGATGCTAGACAGGTGTTTTGAGGCAGTGATAAGCTGGATGTGGGCTAATAAACTGAAACTGAATCCTGAAAAGACAGAGGTGTTATGTGTTCCAGGTTCTTGAGTCCAGGAGACGGGGTGACAGCCTGTTCTGGATGAGGTTGGGTTTCCCTGAAAGGAGCAGGTTGAGTCTGGGGGTACTCCTGGATCTAATATTCTCACTTGTGGCCAGATGGCCTCAAAGACTAGGAGTGCCTATTTCCAACTCTGGCTTGTTCACCAGCTCCAGCCCCTTTTGGAAGAGATGACTTGGCCCCAGTACTCCATACTCTGGTAACTTCAGACTGGATTATTGTAGCATGCTCTACATGGGGCTACCCTTGAAGATGACTCAGAAACTTCAAGAGGTCCAAAATGCAGCAGCCAGATTATTGGCTGGGGTTGCTTTTAGATCTTATATAACCCCTGTTTTAAAACAATTGCATTGGTTGCCATATACTTACACTTGTGTATAAAGCCCTAAATGACTCAGGCCTCAAATATCTGAGAGCTTGTCTCCTTCCCTACAGACCCTCCTGAGTGTTAAGAAGAGCAGAGGGGGCCTTCTTGGTAGTTCCACCACCCTCAGAAATTTGACTGGTGGCCCAGGAGAGGGCATTATTTATGGCAGCCCCTAAGTTATGGAATTCCTTTGTCACTGTCTCACTGTCTCTTGTGGAAGCAATTTCTGTGTGAAGTACATTCTTTTGTCCCTTGCCACCATTGCTGGTCCTCCTCACTGCAACTTGGTGGCCTGCGGTTCACCCCATCTTGTCCCAACCCCAGCAGCACCATCATCACAACTGGGGGAGGCAGGGAGATCATAGAATCATAGAATAGTAGAGTAGGAAGAGGCCTATAAGGCCATCAAGTCCAACCCCCTGCTCAGTGCAGGAATCCAACTTAAAGCATAACAGACAAGTGGCTGTCCAGCTGCTCTTGAATGCCTCCAGTGTTGGAGAGCACAGCACTTCCCTAGGTAATTGGTTTCATTGTTGTACCATTCTAATAGTTAGGACATTTTTCCTGATGTTCAGTCGAAATCTGGCTTCCTGTTACTTGAGCCCATTATTCTGTGACCTGCACTCTGGGATGATCAAGAAGAGAACCTGGCCTTCCTCTGTGAGACAACTTTTATAGTACTTGAAGAGCGCTATCATATCTCCCCTCAGTTTTCTCTTCTCAAGACTAAACGTGGCCCTTTTTTTCAGTCTCTTCTCATAGGCTTTGTTTCCAGTTCCCTGATCATCCTTGTTGCCCTCCTCTGAACCTGTTCCTGTTTGTCTACATCCTTAAAGTGTGGTGTCCAGAACGGGACACAGTACTCAACATGAGGCCTAACCATGCCAAATAGAGGGGAACTAGTACTACACTCAATTTGAAAACAATACTTCTGTTAATGCAGCCTAAAATCCCATTTGCCATTTTTTGCAGCCACATCACACTATTGGCTCATATTCAGCTTGTGATCAACAATTCCAAGATCCTTCTTGCATGTAGTATTGCTGAGCCAAGTATCCCCCATCTTATAACTGTGGATTTGGTTTCTTTTTCCTAGGTGTAGAACTTTGCACTTATTCCTGTTAAATTTCATTCTGTTGTTTTCAGCTCAATGCTGCAGCCTATCAAGATCCCTTTGAATTTTGTTTCTGTCTTCCAGGATATTAGCTATCCCTCCCAATTTTGTGTAATCTACAAATTTGATAAGCATCCCCTGCCCCTCCTCATCCAAGTCATTAACACAAATGTAGAAGAGCACTGGGCCCAGGATGAAGCCCTGCAGTACCTTGCTTGTTACCTCCCCCCAGTTTGAGAAGGAACCATTGATAAGCACTCTTTGAGTACAATTCTGTAGCTAACTGTGGATCCACCTGATAGTTGTTCCATGCAGCCCACATTTAGCTAACTTGCTCATCAAAATGCCATGTCAAAACCTTTGCTGAAATTGAGATATATTATGTCCACAGCATTTCCACAGTCTACCAGAGAGGTTACCCAATCAAAACAATGAAATAAGATTAGTCTGGCAGGATTTGTTCTTGATAAATCCATTTTGGCTGCTGGTAGTCACTGCATTGTTTTCAAGGTGCTTACAGACTGACTGCTTTATAATCCAGAATTTTCCCAGGTATTGATGTCAGACTGGTCTGTAGCTCCCAAGTTCCTCTTTTTTGCCTTTTTTGAAGATAGAAACAACATTAGCTCTTCTACAGTCATCTGGCACTTCACCCATCCTCCATAATTTCACAAAGATAATAGACTATACTACATTGTTGTTGTTGTTGTTATGTGCCTCCAAGTCGACTATAACTTATGGCGACCCTATGAATCAGTGACCTCCAAGAGCATCTGTCATGAACCACCTGTTCAGATCTTGTAAGTTCGGGTCTGTGGCTTCCCCTATGGAATCAATCCACCTCTTGTTTGGCCTTCCTCTTTTTCTACTTTCTTCTGTTTTTCCAAGCATTATTATCTTTTCTAATGAATCATGTCTTCACATTATGTGTCCAAAGTATGATAACCTCAGTTTCATCATTTTAGCTTCTAGTGACAATTCTGGTTTAATTTGTTCTAACACCCAATTATTAGTCTTTTTTGCAGTCCATTGTATACACTTCTCACATTCCATGTTCCTATTGTGTGCGTCGTACAACTCCAGACTCTCCTTTTGCATCTGTGCGCATCAGCCTCTGGGCTTCCTTTCGGCTTTGACCCAGCTGCGGCATTAGTCACAGCACTACTCGTACTTGTCCTTTGTTCTTCCCCAGTAGCTCGGTGAGTGCCTTCTGACCTGGGGGTCTCATCTTCCAGCATGATCTCGTGTTGCATTTTGGATACTCTGTTCATAGGGTTTTCGTGGTAAGAGATATTCAGAGGTGGTTTACCATTGCCTTCCTCTGAGTTTGGATGCATCTTAGTCTGGTGTTTCAGCTTTGACCATTCCTGCTTGGGTGCCCCTGCTAGGAGTCTAGCCTCTTGGTCTAGACTCCTGACGGCATTGCTCTCAGCTTCTTCAACACACTCAAACCCCCTCACCAGGTTTTAAATGTATTAAGATTACATTTTGCTTTGCTTGAGGTTTGTTGTTTACATCAAGTTTTCATTATCAAGTTTTTGTTATCAAGATATCTGGACAAGATCGAGTTGAAATTGATGGTAACTTATTTTTAAAGCTGCAATTGAGAAGTAAGTATTTTGCACAGAGTAGCAAGATTTTTATGTCAAGGGCACATCTCATGTGGCCTAATATACTGCACTAGGAAGTGAAGGTTTAACAGCTTACATCAGAGGTGGCTATATAAAACAGGCCACTAGAGTGAAAAGTTTGTGTAATTTGGAAAATGATCAAATGTGTTACATTCCCTGCCATGCACATATTCCATGCTGACAGTTTGGAAAGTACCTAAAGGTAGAAGGGGAAAGTGACATTCATGATGGGCAGTTTGCTGAGCTCTTACAATTTTGCTACATATTGATTTTGAGAGATTCTTCCTCCTTCCAGCTTGCCTAATGCCTGTGCTTATTACAAGGAAATCTGGCTTTTCTCTCCGATTTGGAAGTAATTCCAGTGAAATCAATGGATCTCACTTCTAAGAAAGTCTACTTATGACCTAAGTGTAAATAAGCTACAATATAAGTAATTCAGTTTAACTGGGCTGTGGATCAAGCTGTACATGATAATTATTCTGAAACATTAATTCATTATTTCACTGGATGTAAGTAGGTGGATTACAGCCTGTGTGTGTAGTGTATATAATGTTTTTCCCCTGTGGCATGTACAATTGATTTTTATGACCACTGATGCCATGCTGTTGTTTTGTGGCAACAGCACCCCTGATTTGGCAACAGAAACACTTCCATGGCACTTGCTTCTTCTTCTTCTTCTTCTATTATTATTATTATTGAATTACCTCACAAGCTCATAAAATCCATTCACAGAACTGTACTTGTTTCATTATATCTGTGGGGTAAAGCACAGGGAATTGCATTTCCCACCTGACAGCCTTTCTTCAAATACTATTCCTTACAAGTAGTGGAATGATGAGTAGTCCAGATTTAATATGGGTTGTGAGGACCCACAGGGGAAATGTGAAGAAATAAAACACAGGACCTCTTTCTAATGCTTACCTTTGTGTACTATTATAGTAGTTAAATTTTTATCCAAGAGAATGAGGCATGTTTTGTAGGAAGGTGAAAACAGGGCACAGAGACGTTCCACCAGTTGTTGGGTTATCAAAGGACAAATTCTCATAACTATGTTCAAAATGCTGATGTCAATGGAAAGGCTAAATGTTGCCCTGCATATGATGTTGGACTCCAACTCCCATCAGCCCAGCCAACATGGCCAATGGTCAGAGATAATTTCCTATGCTTTATCTCCCCAGCCCTGTTCCTCATCCAAATAAATAATAGTGTGCTACAATATGCTAGACTGTATATGGCTATATATGTGTATGGTTATTTCTTTTCTAAAAAGAGACCAAAAGCAACAGGTGTCACCAGGGTCTTTTCAACAAAAATGTAGTACTGCCCTGTGGTGTGATTATGATTCATGTGCAAAGTGTGCACCGCTATAACACTCCTCTGCACTTTCCCTCTGTGTGTGTGCATACATGCTTTCTTGCTTAGAGTCCCATGTCATGACATTTAGAAGCCTACACACAACAGAGATTGGAAGATTACTTTTAAAAAGGAATAAATTACACTTACTGTTACATGGTCTGAAAAGGAATAAATTACCACTCCATCCTGCTGCTGCCTCCTTCTCCTCCTTTATCCATGTTCTTGCCCTCCAGCTCCTTTCTCCGTCTAATACATTCTTCTCCGCCACTGTCCATTTTTTTAAACAATTGTTTTCTCTACTCCACTCCTGTCTCGCTCCCCATCTCCTCCCTCGTCGCCTCCTACCCACCCACAGAGCACAAGGGAAGTGCGATGCTGCACAGAAACCCAGTTTGAGGCACATGATTTTCATCCACAAATCACAGGAGCAGAAAACTCCCCCCCCCAAGTAATGCCCCAAAGCAATGCTGGAAACATGACAATTACTCCTCAAAAGTAATAAGATTACTCCTTGTTCTATTACAATCAAAATGTAAAGGAATTACCCACTCATTCCTCAAAAAAGTAATGAATTGCAAGTAATTCTTTTTATAACTAATTACTTCCAAGCTCTGACACAGAGTTGGAGAAAATTCTCAGAACTGGGAATCTGACAGCACTAATACAGAAGCTTCACACAAGAGGCATCATGAACTCCAACAAAGTTTTATTTGGAGTGAGGGATATTTTAAAAAAACAAAAACAAACTAAAAACAGAAAAAACCCACAGAAACACAAACACAGTACAGCCAGCCTGCAGACCCTTCTTAGTACACAGGCAGAAGTACCTCACCACCCTTACCATAACATTGACAATTTCACATGACTTGTCAGAAAAGGGGTCTCCATCTTCTAGAATTATTTATTTCATATTAGAAATATTGGTGAACACTCTGTAGAGAGCAGCAATGGAATCTGTGGGGAGCATTTTTGGTAGGGGAAGGAGAAATGTGCATTCTTGATCAGGGTTTTGTACATCACCTAAACATAATACAACTTTTGCATGACTTGAATTTTTGAACTGCCTCATTTTGGGGGTCTGCTTGCCCATTAAAACGAGCAACAGGTGTCATGCTCATTGACAGTAAGAGACATCTATTTCTGACACAGGGAAATGTCAGTAGTGCCCAAAATAAGCTAATTTTGGCTAAATTCTACAAACGCTACACCAAATATGGATCTCTCAAAATATGTGTTACTTGTTCCTTCCCTTGGAACTTGTCAACAGTAAGTTATGCTATACATTCTCATCTAGCTCCCAATGGAAATCTGTCCAGAAATACAATGTTAATTCAATCATGACCCACTTCAGGAATATAAATCAATGTCTGCCTCACTACTAACTTAGGCCAAATTGTAACACAACTATTTTGAACTTGTCATTTACTATTATCAAGTCTGTCACTCCATTAGGTCAACTTCCTCTGTTTTAAACGACAGTGCTCGGGATCTATCATTTTCCCTAGAAGCATGTGCAGATGTTGACATACAAAGGTTACTAAAAAAAGAAAAATTAAAGAAAAGAAAAACTATGCACCTGTGGTTTTAAAAAAACAACAGTTGAAATAAGAAGATGAAACTAATTTGTCACATAACGTAAAGCACTGTCATGCTGACAGGCCAGAATCACACCAGGATTGATTACAAATAAGATGACACAAACCCCTTCCATCCTTGCTTAAGTACATTAAAAAAAATCTCATTCATTTTAGATCTTGCTATAATGTAGAGGACAAATTACGCCTCAGACCCTGAGGGGCACAGTAAACAGAATGTCCCTTCTCAGCCAGCAAATGAATTTTGTATTGCATAATAGTTTCATAAACAAGATAAGAGAACAGAAAAGGAGACTGAGTGATCAGCAGAGAGCTTGATTGCTATTAAGGAATGATATCTATGAATGATAATTTCAGTCAGTCGTTATCACAGGTATCATAAGGGAGAACAGCAGCTGTGTAGGACTTGCATTCACCCACTGAAGGTGAGAAGGCCCCAGAGGGAATGTTTAATCCTAAATGATACCACTCTATAAATGGTAGCACTCTATCAGAATTTGGTTTCCAGGAGAGAAATGGGTCTTTTAATTTTCAGACATCTAATATTTTTGTCCTAAGGCTGTCCCAGTGCACCATTAAAAGGAATTGATACATTCAGAGCACAGTCAAATAGATACTGTTCAAAACTGTAGGGTTAACTTTGAATGGCCTCCCTTTTCTTATTTGCCCTTCCTGCCTAACTGAAAAATAGGATGCAATGCATGCACCCTCTTGTGGGCAATTATGCTTTTTGATCTAGCACATGCCCAATATAGCTAGTCTGTGGAGAGGAAAATGATTCTATCGTGGAGTACAAGCAGGCAGTCTCATTCAAACAAATCATTTGTTGAAGCATGATTTTCTTTCTTTCCTCTTATGTTCTTGTACATTTAAAGCACCTTTCACTCATTGATAGTTTCCGAAGCTATATAACAAAGGGCCACTGTTTTGTTTTAATTCACATCATCCCATTCATTTTTATTTCAATTAATCCCATCCTTCCTTAAAGGAGCTCAAGGTGGCATACATATTTCTTCCCCTCCATGCCCCACTTTGGGCCTCTTACAACAGCCTACAAGGTAGGTTAAATTGAGAGACAGTGACTGGCAAAGGTCACCATGTTCAGGGGAACTAAAGACTGAAAAAAACAGCCACAGCTCTGTTAAACCAGCCCTGTAGCCAGCCCTCCATATTAGGTGGGGCAGGGAAAGGCAGTGACTTTCCCCATCACTCCTCCTCCATACAGAGAGTGTGTTAACTTACATAATGGGCTATGTAATGGTCAAGTTAACAGAAAAATTAACATGAATACCAGGAATTGAATGACTGGAATATTTTTTGTTTCATAAGGGAAAAAAAGATGTTAAGAATGCAGTGAATAAGGGGATACCGAAATGAACTCCTCCTTGAGGGTCCCTCCTTATCTTGTTCCTGACCTTTAGCTTTTCATTCCTGTTGGGCGATCAAGGGAAAACTTTTAAAGTGCCTGCTATATAAAGGACTAACTAAGTGATTGGAAACTAATTGTGGAAAGCAACTGGGATTTCTTTTCTTTTTTTACTGGTTGCTGGGTTGATTTTTCTGCACAGAAACCCTGAAAAGGCACACATTGGGGGAAAAATCAGGCCTGAGTTACAGCCTACATGGCCAGAGAGCCAGCTAACTATCGTGTGCATGGCAGTGTTTCTATTCCTCTAGGGCTGTTTTCATCCATTGTCATCAACTACTCAAGAAAAAGAAAAAGAAATAGCCACTATGATTATGAGTATAGTGAGTGCTTTTAAAATGTAAAGGCTAACTTAGAGTAGATATTTTTTTCAGATTACTTTAATTTATCTCCTTATTTCACCATTAGCAATAGGCATCCAGTCCTGCTATACTCATCATAATAACTGCAGAATAAACAAACTCTTATTTCTTACTGCTGGCTGGTTAAAGAACACAACTTAAAGTGAAATAGAAAGCAGAGTGAAGGGAAGTCCAAGGGATGGAGCCTAACACTAGACCATAATACAAAGTTCTAATATTTCACTCTTCAAGGGTTATGTTGCTATACAGGCTGGGGTTTTTTTTCAAGATCACTTAAGTAATTATAGGGTGATTGTAATCATAAAAAATCCACCTTAGGGAAATTCTTCAGTGAGCAGACTTTGGGGGGCTCTTCCAGATGAGGCTTTTGTTGTGCACTTGCCCTGCCTTATTACTGAATTTTTCAGAGGGTCTTATTCTTAAATTGCTGCTCCTCTTAAAACAAGCTTTCAACATTCTTTAAATGGAGATTGTCATTATCTGTCATGGCACAAATTAAAAAGATAATTTTCAAAAAAATCCAGGGGGGGATTGCACCCACTTGCCCCACCTTAACTACAGGGTGTATTAAACCTGTTCCATTGAGAATAAATTAGATTAAAAGTCAAATTATACAGCCACAAGAGTGGCTGTATACTATAGCCAGCGTGGATTTTTCACATTCCGCAATATTAAATTGAAAACACCTCCATGCCGTTATGATGCTTCCCATAAGCTCATTTCAAAACAAAACCTTACAAAACTTACAATCCTGAACTCAGAAACGCTTGCTTAACAACCCTCTCAATTTTCATAGCGATATACAAAACAGTCAAAGAGAATCGAGAGTTTAAAGTCTAAAAAGAGGGGGGAAACCCAGACCCCTTTTGGACTTTTTTCTTTCAGAGTTCTCATAATTTGTTGAAATTCATTACAAATCAGCCATGTTCACAGAGTACCTGTAATCCTAATACTGACCTTGCCCCATACCCTGACCTTCATCTTCTGCAGTTTAAAAGTTTGAAAAATGCCTGGCTGATTTTTAATTTAAGAAATTTTGGCTGGAACCCTATGATAACATAGGGCATGCTCAGTAAGAACCAACTGTCAGTGTTCTAAAAGCCAGACTCACCGCTGCTTGGCTTGTCTAATCAGGAGGCCACACCCACACCAGACTTTGATTTCACTTGAGACAGTCATGGCTTCCCTCAGAGAATCCTGGGAAGTGTGGTTTGTGAAGGGTGATGAGAGGAGACTCCTATTCCACTGACAGAGCTCCAGTGGCCAGACTGGTTTAACAGTCAGCCACTCTGATTGAAGGTCTGTGAGAGGAAGAGGGCGTCCCCTAGCAACTCTCAGCACCCTTCACTTACTACACTTCCCAGGATTCTTTGAGAGAAGCCATGACTGTCCAAAATGAAATAAAGGCCTGGTGTGGATGTTGCTAGGGACAGCTTTGGTTTAAATTTAGGTGGGAGGCTACATGTGCCTGCTGTAGAATAAAAAGTTGAGATAAATGCTGAAAAGCAATTATACTGTTCACAATGTTTTCCTTTTGGAAAGGAAAGGGTTTTCCCCTCTGCCCAGTGCCAACCCACTCAATCTCCTCCCCTCCCTCTCCCCTGGTCAGTGTTGAACTAGGACCTGGGAGACCAGGGTTCGAAACCCCACACAGCCATTAAGCTGACTGGGTGACCTTGGGCCAGTCACTGCCTCTCAGCCTCAGAAGATGGCAATAGTAAAACGACCTCTGAATACCATTTACCATGAAAACCCTATTCAAAGGGTCGCCATAAGTCTGGTCAACTTGAAGGCAGTCCATTTCCATTTTCAAACATGATTGCACAGAAATAAATCCCATTGAACTCAAAAAGTATGCAAATGATCAAACTAGGATTGCCAGGCCCAGCCTCCAAGAGGTCTTCTGTATCTTTAAAAATCGTGCAGGGGGAAGGGAGAATTTCACCTCGTAGTTTTTCCCATTACAGTGTTGCAAGAAAACCTGTACTTGGCTGAATTTTCTCTTCTCTTAAAGATACAGAACCATTCTCAGGCCCTGAGTCAGGTAACCCTAGATCAAACCCACCCTCCTTTCTCCCTCCTATCCCCTCCCTCTTGCCACTTCCCTCCCCCTTCCTTTGAAGAACGTACCTATAGCCCACAGATATTTCTATCAAACTTTAAAAAGCTGGGAAATTGGGCAGCTATAGTGAATGCACCACGGGAGCAGGAGACCTGACCTCCTCTCTGAGATATTAGACTGCTCTACAAATTTGTCAAAATGCAAACACAATTTGGGTTGGTCTTTCACAGTCCAATCCACTTCCTATGTAGCTTGGAAGAATTTGGTAACATGTGCCTCTGAGCATATGGTGAGTGGTGGCAACCCCTGCAATCAGCCCAAATAATAGAAAAAAGACATGTGCTGTGCTGATCTTGTTTTAGCAGGGAGGAAGCAACAATATTAAGACAGTTCAGATGGTCAATTTAAATATGTCTGATTTCCTTTGCAATTTTAGTGGTTTCCTATAGGAAATCATTTTCTTTTATTTCTATTTCTGTGAATATGTGAAGTACAGCAACACTTTGCAAAATTTACACTAAAAAAACTCCAAACGTAATTGTGGAATAATGGTACTGACTTCTGCGGAATAGTCTTCAGTGGACCTCAGGAGTGTTTCAATTTGCACAAGATAAAACAGTGGAAGGTGAAATATATCTAGCAAAATTCTGGGTGTGCTCTATGTTTTTAATCAACCATGCCCACCTTCCTTAAATGAAGTAGTTTAAACATAGCAGGCTGAAAACATGCATCCTCTTTTTTCCAATAGCTAGAGTCATTGCTGAAGTAGCAACATATCAGTCTGATTTTACATCAAACTGCAGTTTCAGATTCAACTGTTAATGCACTCAAGATAGAAATAGAACATAGCCAACAATTTGAAATACAAAAGGCTGTCTTCACCATCATATGACACTGACCAATAAAAAGGCATTGAAATTAATAAAAATAAATTTGACATAGATTTCTAGCATAAGGGAAATAAAATTTTCTAGTTTAGATTTTCTGTAGAAACATTAGTAACACAGGAAAGAAGCAAAGTAAGAACACCAACAAACATACAAAAATATAATTCTCCATTTTGGAGATGACAGGTATTGCCACCACTTACCATATGCTCAGAGGCACGTTACCAAATTCTTCCAAGCTACACAGGAAGTGGATTGGACTGTGAAAGACCAACCCAAATTGTGTTTGCATTTTGACAAATTTGTAGGGCAATCTAATATCTCAGAGAGGAGGTCAGGTCTCCTGCTCCCGTGGTGCATTCACTATAGCTGCCCAATTTCCCTGCTTTTTAAAGTTTGATAGAAATATCTGTGGGCTATTGGTACATTCTTTAACCGCAAGTTTTTTTGCCTATTAGTGAATATGGTTTTGAACTCCAACAGTCTTAATGTGGCATTCTAAGTAGTATACCACACTAGCTCTCAAATAATGATGGCTCCATCAGCAAAGCCTTTACCTTTAGAGGCCACATGAAATGAAACATGTTTAAAATGTAATGACTCCTTGCGGGACATGAAAACTGCTTTTACAATACAGAAGTGTGATCGTTCATGCAAAGAGAGGCAAAAATGTGAAATGTTTAGGGTTGCCCAGGTCAGAAGCAGAGCTTGGAAGTAATTTGTTACAAGTAATTCTTGTAATTCATTACTTTTTTGAGGAACGAGTGGGTAATTCCTTTACATTTTAATTGTAATAGAACTAGGAGTAATTTTATTACTTTTGAACAGTAATTGTAATGTTTCCAGCATTACGTTTGGGCATTACTTGGGAGGGGAAAGCAGGAGGAATCTTCTGCTCCTCTGATTTGTGGATGAAAATCATGTGCCTCAAACTGGGCTTCTGTGCAGCATCGCTCTTCCTTCATGCTCTGTAGGTGGGTAGGAGGCGACAAGGGTGGAGGTGGAGAGCGAGACAGGGTGGAGTGGAGAAAACAATTGTTTAAAAAAAATGGATGGTGGTGGTGAAGGAAGGAGTGGAGGGAAGAAGGAGCCGGAGGGCAAGAACATGGATAAAGGAGAAGGAGGCAGCGGCAGCAGAACAGAGATAAAGAACTGTGGAGTTGAAAGATGAGAACGTGTGTGTGTGTGTGCGTGTGTGTGTGCGTGTGCGTGTGCGTGTGCGAGAGAGAGAGAGAGAGAGAGAGAGAGAGAGAGAGAATATACTCTTGGGTGAGTGTCCCTTAGTTGGGGGCAGGGTCCAGGTGGTGGTTAAGTGACAGAGTTTATGCTTGCTAGCTGAGTGTGGGGGGGGGGGTTTGCACTTGGTTTGAGGTGCAAAGATCTGAATAGTGGCCTCTGCCTCCCTCCCTGCCTCCCTTACCAACGGAGAGACCACCATTGCTATCTTACAGATAAAAAGAATTATTCTGCTACCTGTGTGTGTGTGTGTGTGCGACTTAGATGTGCAGCAGCCAAGGCCAGCACATTATAGGCGGTTTTTTAAAAAGTAACTGAAATGTAATTGTAGTGATTACTTGTGAGAAAAAGTAATCAGTTACTTTCAGAGCAATTGGAATTGTAACAGTTATTACTATTTTTGGGCCATGTAATTGTAACTGTAATCTATTACTTTTTAAAAGTAATCTTCCAGGCTCTGGTCAGAAGTGACTCCAAAGCAACTGAGATGATGCAGCCATAAGTTCTCATGCCCTGCTCTTCCCCGGGTTTCTTCATCCAACTACTTCCCTGACAGCTGAAGCAAGCCAATCTCTCATCATACCTCATGGCAACGGGGTGGGGATGGCTGAAAGGGCCAGGGAAGGAGCAATATAGCTACAATTTTATCATATTTTGCTGTTAGAGACATATGATTAAAGACACATGCATGATCTGGATTTGGATGAGAGATTTGGCAACCCTAGATCAGTCTAGGATTAGACTGCTAGAAGGCATTCTATCAGACTTATTGTGCAGGTGCCAGCTTATCACTTTGAGTTACCTTTCTGAGGGGTTTGATCACAAATATTTCAGCTGGCCCTGAGTTTTCTGGGAAATTACCAGTATTATGAATCTCAGGGTGCTTTGTCTCCTGCAATCTGCATCTAAGGCAATTTCTGTCTTAAAATGGTTAAGCAATAAGACAATGCAGTCTGTCAAAGTGTTTTTTAAAAAATAAGTTTATAAGACAAGACTAGCTTTCAATTATATTTACTCTATTTGCATAACTGAATAGATGCAGCACTCCTTGGCATACAAGATGGAAGCAAATACTACAATTTAAGGGCCATCTGCGATGATAAACTTCTGCACATGTACAAGTATGAGAAATTTGCTTTCTTTTTCTTTGCTTTCAAGTGTCACAGAACACCATCTATCATTTATGTTAAGCATAATTAGAGCAATTAGAAATGTCTTGGAGCCATGCTTTGGCTATGACAAGGTAAAAACAAATGCTAAAGCAGCATTTCTTTTTCAAAGGCAGCCTATTTGCGGTTCTCGTTGCTCCAAGAGGGAAGCCTGCGCTCAGCATTCTGCTTTGTATTTTGTTCACAGCCTCGTTTTAATTAAACAGCCCATAGAAATTCCTCAGTAGGAGAGGAGGAGCAGATCAAAATCAAGAAAGAGATGGAAATTGTGTCAATATTATATACGCAGTTAGGAAGCTTTGTTTTGGTCTCTGCCTCTAGAGAAAAAAAGATTAAAATACAATCAATCTCACCACCTGCACACTGCAGAGAGGGAAAGAAGATAACCAGTGCTGATGTTTTGAAATCCACACACCTGTCTAATCCAAGATTGCTATGGGGTTGGGACAAAAGAAAGCACACTGTCTTTATTCTTCTGCTTTCCAATGGTCTTCAAAGAGTTTCAAGTTACCAAAAACTAAGCAAAAACTAACATCTCTCACAAATTGGAGAAGGCAAAGGCAGCCTTCTTGGGAAGTAAATTTAAATAGGTTCAGGGGGGTTGGAAAGAGGGTGGCTTTTTCCAGTTAGAAACACCACAGTCATCAGCATATACGTTTTATGTATAAACAGTGACATCTAGTGAGAAAAACCTGAATGTTTGGTTGGAGAAATAAGTTCAGAAAATGAAATAAGCAGCCACAGAGAAGCAGAAGGAGCTGAATAAAGGTGCAAATGATGTTTTGAAATGAGAGCTTGAGTTCTAAACACACACACACACAGGACTGATCCCAAAATCCATGCAACTAATTCAGGCATGTGTTCCTTGAACAGCTTTCTGTGCCACACAGCAAACCACAGTTCTAAACTGATGGGAGTATCAAAAAGCAATTTATGATCTGGCACATGGTATCACCATTCAAAGGAAGAAAGGCGGTGGGGGAATCTCCTTCTTTGGATCCTAGACACTGAATTCTATGTCTCATTAAGTTTGCGCTTTATTTTAAGAAATTTTCAAAAGAAGATAATACAGCTCTTAGATAGCACCGTGTTCTGTTGTTCCAGTAACAAATGAGGTATTTACTGAGAGTTGGGTTACAACCACCGTTTTTTAAAAATATTATATGTTCAACATAATTTTATTCTTTTTTTCTCCCGAGGCAATTGGGGCATATTGTACTGGTCTTGTCAGTTCTTCACCATGTACCAAACTAGATAGAACTTTCCACATCCTCAATAAATTTAGAAAAATGGGGGGAACTAAGATGTCATGATCTGGACCATGGCCAGGATCCAAACAGCTTATTTAGGCATGCTCAATGGTTTGGATATGCCTGTTGGTTTTGTTTTGTTTTACCTTTTATTTTCCTGTAAACAGTAACTTTCCATACCACAAATCAGCTTTTAGAAGTCATTTCAGCCTCAACAGTAGTTCACAATGGGCTTCTGTTTGGAAAGTCCTCTTGGGCTGACCAAATTTTTTTAGATTGTAGACCACATGTTGAATCATTCACAAGTTCTGTAGCACAGTTAAATTCACCAAAGTGTTCACTGCAACATGTATAACATCCCAGCTGGATTATATTCCAATGTGTTGGATGTAGAGCCATCACGGAAGATGGTTTAGAAATTGTTGTTATGTGCCTCCAAGTCGACTACAACTTATGGCAACCCTATGAATCAGTGACCGCCAAGAACATCTGTCATGAACCACCCTGTTCAGATCTTGTAAGGTCAGGTCTGCAGCCTCCTTTATGGAATCAATCCATCTCTTGTTTGGACTTCCTCTTTTTCTACTCCCTTCTGTTTTTCCCAACATTATTGTCTTTTCTAGTGAATCATGTCTTCTCATGATGTGTCCAAAGTATGATAACCTCAGTTTCATCATTTTAGCTTCTAGTGATAGTTCTGGTTTAATTTGTTCTAACACCCAATTATTTGTCTTTTTTGCAGTCCATGGTATCCGCAAAGATCTCCTCCAGCACCATATTTCAAATGAGTTGATTTTTTTCTTATCCGCTTTTTTCACTGTCCAACTTTCACATCCATACATAGAGATCGGGAATACCATGGTCTGAATGATCCTGACTTTAGCATTCAGTGATACACCTTTGCATTTGAGGACCTTTTCTAGTTCTCTCACAGCTTCCTTCCCCAGTCCTAGCCTTCTTCTGATTTCTTGACTATTGTCTCCATTTTGGTTATGAACTGTGCCAAGGTATTGATAATCCTTGACAAGTTCAATGTCACTATCAACTTTAAAGTTACATAAATCTGTTGTCATTACTTTAGACTTTTTGACGATCAGCTGTAGTCCTGGCTTTCCTCTTTAACTTTCATCAGCATTCGTTTCAAATCATTAGTGGTTTCTGCTAGTAGTATGGTATCGTCTGCATATCTTAAATGATTGATGTTTCTCCCTTCAATTTTCACACCTCCTTCATCTTGGTCCAATCCTGCTTTCTGTATGATATGTTCTGTGTATAGATTAAATAAATAGGGTGATAAAGTACACCCCTGTCTCACACCCTTTCCGATGGGGAACCAATCGGTTTCTCCATATTCTGTCCTTACAGTAGCCTCTTGTCCAGAGTATAGGTTGCGCATCAGGACAATCAGATGCTGTGGCACCCCCATTTCTTTTAAAGCATTCCATAGTTTTTTCATGATCTACACACTCAAAGGCTTTGCTGTAATCTATAAAGCACAGACTGATTTTCTTCTGAAATTCCTTGCTCCGTTCCATTATCCAACATTATCCAAAGTATGTTTGCGATATGATCTCTGGTGCCTCTTCCCTTTCTAAATCCAGCTTGGACGTCTGGCATTCCTTGCACCATATATGGTAAGAGCCTTTGTTGTAGAATCTTGAGCATTACTTCACTTGCATGGGATATTAAGGCAATAATGACTGCATTCCCTGGGATCCCCTTTCTTTGGAAATGGGATGTATATGGAATGTTACCCGTCTGTGGGCCATTGTTTAGTTTTCCATATTTCTTGACAAATGTTTGTCAACATTTGGACAGATTCAGTCTCAGTAGCTGGTAGCAACTCTATTGGTATGCCATCAATTCCTGGTGATTTGTTTCTTCCAAGAATTTTAAGAGCAGCTTTCACCTCACATTCTAAAATTTCTGGTTCTTCATCATATGGTTCCTCCATGAATGAATCTGTCATCATGGCATCTCTTTTATAGAGTTCTTCGGTGTATTGCTTCCATCTTCCTTTTATTTCATCTTGGTCCGTCAGTGTGTTCCCCTGTTGATTATTCAACATCCCTACTCGTGGTCTAAATATCCCTTTCATTTCTCTAATCTTTTGGAATAGGGCTCTTGTTCTACCCTTTTTGTTGTCCTCTTCTATTTCTATACAATAACTATTGTAGTAGTTCTCTTTGTCCCTACGTACTAGTCACTGTATTGTTGCATTTAGGGTTCTGACTGTGTTTCTATCTCCTTTTGCTTTTGCTTTCCTTCTCTCTTTAACCATTTGAAGAGTTTCTTCAGTCATCCATTGAGGTCTTTCTCGCTTTTTAGCTAGAGGTATTGTCTTTTTGCATTCTTCCCTGATAACATCTCTGACTTCACTCCATAGTTCTTCTGGTTCTCTGTCAACTAAGTCTAAAGCCTCAATCCTGTTCCTTATTTTATCTTTATATGCTTCTGGGATGTTATTTAAATTGTATTTTGGCATGATGATTGCTTTGTTGGTCTTCTTTAGCTTTACTCTGATTTTCGATACGACCTGTTCATGATCTGTACCGCAGTCTGCTCCTGGTCTTGTTTTTGCAGAAAGTATGGAACTTCTCCATCTTCTGCTACCAATTATATAATCAATTTGATTCCTATATTGATCATTTGGTGATGTCCACATGTACAGTCGTCTTTTCGGTTGTTCAAAAAATGTATTCGCAAGAAACAAATTATTGGCTTCACAGAATTCAATAAGCCTTTCTCCTGCTTCATTTCTGTCTCCTAGGCCCCATTTCCCCACAATTCCTAATTCTTCTCTGCTCCCTACTTTTGCATTCCAACCCATGATTATCAGCACATCTTGTTTTGGTGTGTGATCAATTTCTTCCTGTACTTCTGCATAAAATCTCTCCAATTCCTCTTCTGCGTTTGCCGTCGGAGCATAGACTTGGATGATGGTTATGTTGATAGGTTTCCTGTTTAATCTCACTGATATCACTTGCTCAGACCTTGCGTTGTAGCTCCTAATTGCTCTTGCTATATCACTTCTCACTATTAAAGCAATCCCATCTTTTCTTCATTTCCCATTTCCTGCATAAAATATTTTGTAGTTGTCTGATTGAAAATGTCCCATTCCCATCCATTTTAGTTCGCTCACACCAAGTATTGTAATGTTGATGCCTTCCATTTCTTGCTTGACAATTTCTAAATTTCCCTAAATTTCATGCTTCTCACATTCCATGTCCCTATTGTGTGTGACGTACAACTCCAGACTCTCCTTTCACATCTGTGCGCACCAGCCTCTGGGCTTCCTTTCGGCTTTGACCCAGCTGCGGCATTAGTCACAGTGCTACTCGTTCTTGTCCTTTGTTATTTCCCAGTAGCTCGGTGAGTGCCTTCTGACCTGGGGGTCTCATCTTCCAGCACGATCTTGTGTTGCATTTTGGATACTCTGTTCATAGGGTTTTCGTGGTAAGAGATATTCAGAGGTGGTTTACCACTGCCTTCCTCTGAGTTTGGATGCATCTTAGTCTGGTGTTTCAGCTTTGACCATTCCACCTTGGGTGCCCCTGCTAGGAGTCTAGCGTCTTGGTCTAGACCAGGGGTTCTTAACCTGGGGTCCACATACCCCTAAGGGGTCCATGGATAGATTTCAGGGGGTCCATGAACTTGGATGGGAAAAAATTTACATCTTTATGTTCCCTAACCTCTAACTGAAATTTAGCATTTCCTTCCATTATGAATGTAGGCAACAAACCACAGTAGTATTAGCAGTACCTGTGACTTTGTCACTAATAGAAATCACAGATATTTTCATATCACATTACAATTGTTGCAGATATCTTGAAATACTGTTTATGTTCATCACTACTTCGAAATTACAGTAGTTATTAGACCTGCTGCTAGATCGCATGTGATCGCAGTCTTCCTGTCTACAGACGCTTGTGCGACATAGCTGGCCAACTATCGGGCAACTCTGTGCCTAGTAGTCGTTCAGCCACCAAACGGTGAAGTCACGTGTTCTCACATTGGTGACCCAGGCATCTACGTTGCTTTCCAGTATTCCCTATCTACAATTGTTTGTAGACCAATACATGGAAGGAGGTGAGTTGTTTTCATTGTTTGTTAAAGTTTTGCAAAACTGGACAGTTCAAATGAGAATTCTTAACTCTCCGTAAACCGGCGCGGCCTTTTGTAACACGGATAGGTGCACAGGCTACGAGTGTAGACCAGGCAAGTTCAATGCATCTAAAGATGCAGGGTTTTTTCGTGCAAAGAAAAGTCAATTTGAAAAAGCTGGGACACTTCCAAAACTTGGATTTGCCATTTCACAAAAACCTTTACTTGAAGCATGCTATAAAGTTGCTTACCAGATTGCCAAACAAAAGAAGCCCCACACTATTGGAGATACTTTAGTAAAGCCATGTGCACTGGAAATGGTCAAGCTGGTTTGTGGACAGGAACAGAGGAAAAACTGGAAGTGGTTCCCTTGTCAAATGATGTGATACGTTCTAGAATAGTTGATATTTCTTTTAACATTTTGAAGCAGGCCATTGAGGAATTGGCCATTCCCCTTCAGTATGCAACTGGATGAAACTACAGACATCTCTCAATGTAGCCAGCTCCTTGTTTTTGTTCGCTATGTGCATGCTGACACCATCAAAGAAGGATTCTTATTTTGTGAGTCCCTTTTGGAAACTACAAAGGCCACCAATGTTTTGGAAATGGTAAAAAATAAATTGCCAAACAAAACTTTGACTGGAAAGAAAAGCTTCATACACTTTGCACATCGGGAGCTCTTGCGATGCTTGGTAATAACATCTGGTTTTGCTACTTTAGTGAAAAAAGAAGCTCCTCATGTCATCATCACTCGTTGCTTTTTACACAGACATGCACTGGCAACAAAGACTCTTCCAACAACCCTGAAAGAAGTTTTGTCAACAGCTATAAAAGTCATCAACTTTATCAGAAGCAGGTCTATGAATCATCGCATTTTAAAAAGATTTTGTCAAGAAGTGGGAGCAGAATATGAAGTGCTTCTCTACCACACAGAAATTCGCTGGCTTTCAAGAGGACAAGTCTTGAAGCGCTTGTTCGAACTAAGGGCAGAATTTTCACTTTTTCTGAAAGGAAAAAAAACCCACTCTTGGAATACTTTGAAAGAAAGGGTTTTATCCTTGGGTTGGCTTACCTGGCAGGTATTTTTAACCATGTGAATGAGATAAATCTTTCAATTCAAGGTCCTGAAGTCACCATTATTGATGCTACTGAAAAATTACAAGTTTTCTTGGCTAAGCTGCTGATATGGAAGAACAGAGTAGAGGCCGACATCCTTACAAACTTTTAAATGTTGGAGGAAGTGCAAGGTGGAGTTGAGACACAAAATTCTCTGTCAATTTCTTTGAAAAGAGAAATCTGCAAACACCTGAAAACACTTCAGAACTCTTTCAAAAGTTATTTCTATCTTGATGGCATTAAAGTTGAACCATGGATCCGCAATCCTTTTCTTTCTGATATAAACTATATCGAAGATGTTGACCTAGCCAAAGATGAACTCATTGATCTTAGGACAAAAGCTTGCTACAGTTGGAATTTAACTCAAAAAGCCTTGGAGAATTCTGGTGTTCCTTGTGAGAAGCCTGTCCTCGCCTTGTAAAGTGAGCTATGGAAACTTTAATTCCATTTGCAACAATATATCTTTGCGAATCAGGATTTTCAACACTTGTAACCATCAAAACAAAAAATCAAAATCGATTGGATGTCCAACATGACATGCGTATTGCCTTGTCAAAGACCACCCCACAGTTTAATGTTCTTATTCAAGCTAATCAACAACAGCCTTCACACTATGTCTTTAAAAAATAAACTTTAACTTGCCTATATTTTAAATGTATTGTTTTGTTATTTAATGCGTTAATAAAGAAGCACATATATTACTATATTACAATTTTTACAATATTTTGATAAATGTATTTCAATATAATTTATTTCCTTTGTAATCCTATGTATTTTATTTTATGCATTAAAAAACATTATTCTGACAAGGGGTCCATAGGCTTCACCAGTCTGCCAAAGGGGTCCATGGCACAAAAAAAGTTAAGAACCCCGGCTAGACTCCTGACGGCATTGCTCTTAGCTTCTTCAACACTCTCAAACCCCCTCACCACGTTAAGGTGTGCATCCTAGAGGGGGGGTTAGAAATTACTGTCAGTCAAAATACAGCTGCTATGTTAACAACTGTGACTGGCTAGTTGTCATACTTGAAACAACTGCACTTATTTCTAGTTTGTTTCCTGGCTCAATTCAAACTGCTGATTTTAATCTTTTTGTATGTTTTTAGCTTGACTGATAGTTTTACCTGAATTTTGTAATTTTTTATGTCACTTCATTTATTTTATAAAATGTTATTGATGTTCACTGTTTTGCCCATATAGTAAACTTTAAGATATTAATGTTTAATATTTGTTGGTAATGAATAACCCCTTTGATGTTATATAGCTGAAGAAAAATATATAAAGGTTTAAAATAAATTTGTGCATAAATTAAGATTCTCAGCTCTGTTTCTTCTAATACAGTGATTCTCATACTTTATCATCCCACCTGCCCCATAATCGTAACTAAAAACCATGTTTGAAATTTCTGTTACCCCAGCACATTGTGCATTTCAAGCTACATACAACCATGGGTGCAACAATACAGCATGAATGCCACTCTGGACCATAAGAAAAAAGGCTGACTTTCTGTGGTAAGAAAAAAGGTG
Organism: Rhineura floridana; assembly: GCF_030035675.1. Classification (NCBI taxonomy): domain Eukaryota; kingdom Metazoa; phylum Chordata; class Lepidosauria; order Squamata; family Rhineuridae; genus Rhineura; species Rhineura floridana. The sequence goes on along the minus strand of NC_084488.1, from coordinate 70,596,480 downwards.
GAAAAAGGAATGAGATTTCAAATGTACGATGACATTGACACCATTCCTGTAAAATGTGAGTGAATGAGGCATGGCATTTCCATACTAAATGTTGTCTACTATGGAAGTAGCCAAGGACACACTAAAGGCACCTCCAGCCAACCTGTTTATTGAGCACTCATCCTGATTAGTTTGCACAAAGCTTACACATAAGTTAGACTATGTCTGGTCTTTATTGAACCTTTGTTCTGATTTGTTTTTGGGATGGTTATACAACAATGACCCTTCATTCTGATTTGCTTGTGGGGTACTTATACATCTTCCCATTAATCATTCATTCAACCCACACTTTCCCCACACTCATCCATTACTTTCCTAACCACAAATAGTCTCTGTGTATGTTAAGTTGATTTATGGCTCTAGGGTGACAGAGCACTTTAATTCACTTTAATTGCACAAACCTGAATTTCCAGTATGCATTTGAATCCCTCCCACAAAATAGTGACAGTACCCCTAAGAAGAACAGGATCTCTCCTCTTGCTGCTCCACAAAGCACTCTCTCTTTCCCCTCATCTCACTTTGAGGTTTTTGAAAAGATTTTTTGCACCCGTCTAAGGGTTGGATTAAGACATGCTGAGACCCTAAATTATGTCAAGATGATGATGATGTTATTTATTAGATTTGTTAGTCAAATATTACCCAAAGGCCTCCAAGCAACTTACAACACTGTTAAAAACACAAATAAATATATTATACCATAAAAACAAAATTAAAAAAACATGAAAGCTACAGGAAGGTTTGGCAGCACACTAATAACAAACAATATCTATCAAAAGCCTGGGGGAAAAGATACGTCTTTACATGGCACCGAAACAATGTCAGCAAAGGTACGAGATGGCCCTAGCTGGAGAGCACATTGCACAAATGGGGCACCACAACTGAAGAGGCTCCCTCCCTTGTCACCATCCTCTGAGCCTCCCTCAGAGGGGGGATCTGGAGAAGGGCCTCAGAAGAACATCTAAGGTTCCAGGGTAGGTTCATATCAGGAGAGATGTACCAGAAGTTTAAGAGTCACAAATGGAAATGGACTGCCTTCAAGTCGATCCCAACTTATGGCTACCCTATGAATAGGGTTTTCATGGTAAGCGGTATTCAGTGGGGGTTTACCATTGCCTCCCTCTGAGACTAGTCCTCCCCAGCTGGCTAGGGCCTGCTCAGCTTGCCACAGCTGCACAAGCTAGCCCCTTCCTTGTCCGCAACTGCTAGCTGGGGGGCAACTGGGCTCCTTGGGACTATGCAGCTTGCCCACGGCTGCACAGGTGGCAGGGCACGTAACCCCTGAGCCACTCACTGTGGGGTGATCTTTAGCTGGCCCTTGACACCCAGGACACACAAGCGGAGATTTGAACTCACAGACTCTGGACTCCAGCCAGGCTCTCCTCCCCACTGTGCTATACCAGCTGTCTAAGAGTCACAAAGCAGTACCAAAAAAAATGTGTATTATTGTAGCAAAATGGACAATGAAAATAGAAACAATAAGTATATTTTGTCATATCAGAACAACAATATCTGCTTTAGAATCTGTTTTCCTTTTTTCCTTTATTTTTAACCAATTATGTTGTAGTGTATTGGCTCTCCCGGCTTGCCATACCAGGAACTGCTGAGTCACCCCAGGCTGTGGCAGTTTCAGTTCCAGGCCTGCCTTATAAGAAAAACTGTGCTGTGGGCCTTGTTCTCTGTATATAATTAGTTATAGTAAAGTTCTTGTTATTGTTAGATCCTCTGTGTGATGTCTTCCTTCATGATACATTTCATATGTAAAACCTGGAATTTAGTAATTTTCTTTGTATTTAGGGGCCCCTCATAATCTAAAGCCCTAAACTGTAGCTTACTTTACTTGTGCATCAATCCAGCACTGCTTCTACTTTCGCTAAGCATATCCAGAAGAGCATCATCTTCCAGCTGAGTTAGGTTGACAAATTCCTCAACACTGTTTTGTAAACATTCGATTTGGCCTTTAAACGTAGGCATCTAACTATGAGAAGAGTTTTCAATGTTAATGGAAACATCACATGAAGCAGCCAGTATTTTCCACCTATCATGACAGTTAACTGAAAACCTTTTTTTAATTGCAATGTACATACTGTTTAGCACTGTACTCCCAAAGGAATTTCAGCTGCACTCCTCCATCAGCATCTAGAGTAGGAATTGCCAAGTCTAAACTCTGAGGCGGTTGCTGTTCTATATGACAACAAAAAGTATGCTAAGTGTGGTTTCCCTCCTCACTATCCTGCCCTCAGCTTCAACTCATGAAAGATACAGAAACCATCAGACCCTGGATATGTCTCCCCAGATAAGAAAAAGGTAAAAATCAGCTGATTTAGATAAAGGTTTGCAACTAGTTTTGGATGAGGTTACACTCCCCCTAAAAGACTATGTTTGTAGCTTGGCAGACCCTCCTGGACTCAATGCTATTTAAGCACATGGTATAAGAGTGTCCTTTACCACCTCAGGTTGGTTCACCATCTATGACCCTATCTGGAGAAAGCGGACCTTGCTTTAGTTACACATGCCATAGTTACATTCAGACTAGACTACTATAAAGTGTTCTATATAGGGCTGCCTTTGAACATAGTTTGGAAATTACAACTGGTACAGAATGCAGACACCCAAAACATGTATCTATATTGTAGCAGTTAAATTGACTGCCAATTTATTTCCAAACTCAATTTAAAATACTAGTATTGACCTTTATTTATTTATTTATTTATTAAACTTGTATACTGCCCCATAGCCGAAGCTCTCTGGGCGGTTTACAATAACTAAAAACAAATACAATTTAAAATACATCTTTTAAAAAACAATTTAAAACACAATTTAAAAATTTAAAACAATATAGAACACATGCTAAAATGCCTGGGAGAAGAGGAAAGTCTTGACCTGGCGCCGAAAAGATAACAGTGTTGGTGCCAGACACACCTCATCAGAAAGAGCATTCCATAATTTGCGGGCCACCACTGAGAAGGTCCTCTCCCTCTTGCCATTCTCCGAGCTTCCCTCGGAGTAGGCACCCGGAGGAGGGCCTTTGATCTTGAACATAGTGTTATGGGTGGGTTCATATCGGGAGAGGCGTTCCATCAGGTATTGTGGTCCCAATCCATGTAAGGCTTTATAGGTCAATACCAGCACCTTGAATCGAGCTCGGAAACATAAAGGCAGCCAGTGCAAGCGGGCCAGAATCAGTTTTACATGTTCGAACCGTCTGGTTCCTGTTACCAATCTGGCCGCTGCATTTTGCACAAGCTGCAGTTTCCGGACCATCTTCAAAGGCAGCCCCACGTAGAATGCATTGCAGTAATCTAATTTAGAGGTTACCAGAGCATGGACAACTGAAGCCAGGTTATCCCTGTCCAAATAGGGACGTAGTTGGGCCACCAACCGAAGTTGGTAGAAGGCACTCCGTGCCACTGAGGCTACCTGAGCCTCAAGTGACAGAGATGATTCTAGGAGAACCCCCAGGCTACGAACCTGCTCCTTCAGGGGGAGTGCAACCCCATCCAGGACAGGTTGGACATCCACCATCCGGTCAGAAGAATCACCCACTAGCAGCATCTCAGTCTTGTCTGGATTGAGCCTCAGTTTATTAGCCCTCATCCAGTCCATTGTCGCAGCCAGGCACTGGTTCAGCACATTGACAGCCTCACCTGAAGAAGATGAAAAGGAGAAATAGAGCTGCGTGTCATCAGCATACTGATGGCAATGCACTCCAAAGCTCCGGATGACCGCACCCAACGGTTTCATGTAGATGTTGAACAGCATGGGGGACAGAACTGACCCCTGCAGAACCCCATACTGGAGAGTCCAGGGTGCCGAGCAATGTTCCCCAAGCACCACTTTCTGGAGGTGACCTGCCAAGTAGGAGCGGAACCACTGCAATGCAGTACCTCCCTCTCCCCACTCAGCCAGTCTCCCCAGAAGGATAAAGCCCTAAACAGTTTGGAACCAGGCTCTTTGAAGGACCATCTATGCCCACATGAACATGCCCAGGCCTTAAGATCAGCCTCAGATCTTAAGCCTATCATTTAGGTTTTTAAATGATAGCCTTTTAAGCTATCATTAAGATCACATTAGATAGACAGGCACCAGAGACAGGGCCTTTTCAGTGGTGGCTGAATCTTCACAACTCCCTCCCAAGGAAAATACATACGATCCTTCTTTTAAAATGTAGTGAAAGCAGGGAGTTCCCCTCCTCCTACTTTTACTGTCCCAGGAATCAATCCCCAACCTTGGGCAATTGATCCTAGCCAACCTGGTCTGCTAGGGCTGTGTATGCTTTACACCAACCCTGCACGGTAGTACTGCCACCACCCTTCTATTGGTTAAACACTCTGGGGTGAAGGGACCCCCAGAGCCCACTGAACACTCAAGCCTCTCAGGACCAGAGGCTCAATACCCTCCTGGCCCCTTCAGAAGTCTTAAGTGAAAATATTCCTCTAGTACACGGTAGTTTGGTCAAGCAGCCAGGACTGAACTTAGTAACTGAACCCCTTCTCTGGAATAAACACACGTTGCTTTAAAATAAGTAAAGTTTATTAAAAAAGGAAAATAAGAAAAGGGTAAGGGGTACAAAAGATAAAAAGGTACATACAATTAGTTGGAGCAGCAAATCAAATCCTAAAACCAACACCCAAAAGGGGCAAGGTATATAACAAACAAGATATAAAGGTTCTTGGCACAAAAATGAAAATAATAAAACTAACTGCCTCAATTGTACTTACAAGCCTCAGCTCTTTCTCAGGAGTTAGTATCTTTCCCCTCAGGGACGGTCAGTCAGGAAGTATAGTGGAGCCACCGCAGAGCATCACCATAAGCAAGGTGGTGCCCACAAGAGACCCAGGCCCTGCAGGAGAAAGAAAGCATCGCCCCAAGGGAAGGAGAGGCTGCTGCTGCTGTGCTGCTGCTGCTGCGGGACCACCACCCCCACCACCCTTCCCAGAGGGACTTCTGCCTGGCAGGACCAGGCCCCAGGTACCCAGCCAGCCAGGACTGATTCTTACCACCTGTCCCTCTTTGGAGGGATACATAAGCCGGCTGGCTGAGGTGGCCTGGGAGACCCAGGCCCTGCAGGAGAAAGAAAGCATCGCCCCAAGGGAAGGAGAGGCTGCTGCTGCTGTGCTGCTGCTGCTGTGCTGCTGCTGCTGTGCTGCTGCTGCTGTGCTGCTGCTGCTGCGGGACCACCACCTCCACCACCCTTCCCAGAGGGACTTCTGCCTGGCAGGACCAGGCCCCAGGTACCCAGCCAGCCAGGACTGATTCATACCACCTGTCCCTCTTTGGAGGGATACATAAGCCGGCTGGCTGAGGTGGCCTGGGAGACCCAGGCCCTGCAGGAGAAAGAAAGCATCGCCCCAAGGGAAGGAGAGGCTGCTGCTGCTGTGCTGCTGCTGCTGCTGCGGGACCACCACCCCCACCACCCTTCCCAGAGGGACTTCTGCCTGGCAGGACCAGGCCCCAGGTACCCAGCCAGCCAGGACTGATTCTTACCACCTGTCCCTCTTTGGAGGGATACATAAGCCGGCTGGCTGAGGTGGCCTGGGAGACCCAGGCCCTGCAGGAGAAAGAAAGCATCGCCCCAAGGGAAGGAGAGGCTGCTGCTGCTGTGCTGCTGCTGCTGCGGGACCACCACCCCCACCACCCTTCCCAGAGGGACTTCTGCCTGGCAGGACCAGGCCCCAGGTACCCAGCCAGCCAGGACTGATTCTTACCACCTGTCCCTCTTTGGAGGGATACATAAGCCGGCTGGCTGAGGTGGCCTGGGAGACCCAGGCCCTGCAGGAGAAAGAAAGCATCGCCCCAAGGGAAGGAGAGGCTGCTGCTGCTGTGCTGCTGCTGCTGCGGGACCACCACCCCCACCACCCTTCCCAGAGGGACTTCTGCCTGGCAGGACCAGGCCCCAGGTACCCAGCCAGCCAGGACTGATTCTTACCACCTGTCCCTCTTTGGAGGGATACATAAGCCGGCTGGCTGAGGTGGCCTGGGAGACCCAGGCCCTGCAGGAGAAAGAAAGCATCGCCCCAAGGGAAGGAGAGGCTGCTGCTGCTGTGCTGCTGCTGCTGCGGGACCACCACCTCCACCACCCTTCCCAGAGGGACTTCTGCCTGGCAGGACCAGGCCCCAGGTACCCAGCCAGCCAGGACTGATTCTTACCACCTGTCCCTCTTTGGAGGGATACATAAGCCGGCTGGCTGAGGTGGCCTGGGAGACCCAGGCCCTGCAGGAGAAAGAAAGCATCGCCCCAAGGGAAGGAGAGGCTGCTGCTGCTGCTGTGCTGCTCCTTTCTTTTTCTTTTTTTTTACTTTTTGTTGGTGTGTTGATGCAATTTGAGATGAATGGGTGCCTGATTATATGAATGTATGTTTGTTTATATGCTGTATATATGGCTGTATATATAGCTGTTTTTATACGTTTAATTGTTGTATATTTTAGTTGTAGTATGTGCTTCAGAGAGAGTTTTATCCATCAGGCGGGGAGACTTGAGGGGGCCCCAATTGCCGTAGTGACGGGCAAAGGAAGGTATGGCGCTGTGAGAAGGACGTGCCAGGTAAGGGGAACGCGGTCCAGACATGTTGTGGCTGTGCCTTGTTCCGGTCCTTCCCACATCCGCAAGGTCGTTGGTAGTCCTATCAGCCATCTCTCAGATCTCCAGTTGCTGTTATTAAATGCCAGATCGGTATATAATAAAACCTCCCTCGTCCACGATTTGATTGTGGATGAGGCAGCCGATCTGGCATGTATAACCGAGACCTGGGTGGGTGAGCAGGGAGGAGTTGGTCTCTCTCAGCTCTGCCCACCGGGGTACCTGGTCCAGCATCATGGTAGATCTGAGGGTCGGGGAGGTGGGGTCGCTGTCGTCTATAAGAGTTCCATCTCGCTCACCAAGCACCATGTTCATTCAGTTACTGGCCTGGAGTGTTTACACCTTGTGTTGGGCCAGAGGGACAGGCTGGGAATCCTTTTGGTGTACCGCCCACCTTGCTGCCCAATGGCTTCCCTAACTGAGCTGGCGGAAGTGGTCTCGGATATATTGTTGAGGTCCCCCAGACTAATAGTACTGGGGGATTTCAACATTCATGCCGAGACCACTTTGTCTGGCGCGGCTCAGGACTTCATGGCTTCCATGACAGCCATGGGGCTGTCTCAATATGTTAGTGGTCCAACACATGTATCAGGGCACACTCTAGACCTTGTTTTTGCTACTGAGCATGGGGAAAGTGATCTGGATGTGGGGAGTTTTACAACACTCCCTTTGTCATGGACAGACCACTGCTTGCTGAAGTTTAGACTTTCAGTAACCTCTTCCCTCTGCAAGGGTGGGGGACTTATTAAAATGGTCCGCCCCCGGAGACTAATGGATCCTGAAGGTTTTCAAAGGGCTCTGGGGGATTTTCCGGCTGATAGGACTGGCGCTCCTGCTGAAGCCCTGGTCGCTCTGTGGAATACGGAGATGACCCGGGCTGTAAACACGATCGCTCCTGCACGCCCTCTCCTTTGTAGAGCTCATACAGCTCCATGGTATACTCCGGAGCTGAGAGCGATGAAGCAAGATAGGAGGAGGCTTGAGCGGAAATGGAGACGAACTCCCGACGGATACAATTATGCGCTGGTTAGTGCTTCGACTAAGCTCTATGTAGGAGCAGTGAAGGCAGCTAAAAAACATCATTTTGCTGCCACTATTAAATCATCTCTTTGCCGCCCAGCGGAGCTCTTTCGAGTTGTCCGGGGGCTTCTCCATTCAAACCCTCCGGACAGGGTGGAATCATCGGAGGCCCGCTGTAATCAGTTTGCCGATCACTTCCAGAATAAGATCTCATGTATCCGCCGGGACCTAGACTCTCAAGTTATAGCAGTAGATCCTAGTGAGGTGTCCGGAGCACAGTCTTGTCCTGTTTTGTTGGATGAGCTTCAGTTGGTTCAACTCGAGGACGTGGACAAGGTGCTTGGACAGGTACGTGCAACCACTTCGGTACTGGATCCTTGCCCCTCCTGGCTGATAAAAACTAGCAGGAATGGAACAGGTAGCTGGGCCAAGGAAGTGATAAATGCCTCTTTACGAGAGGGAGTGGTCCCGGGCTGTCTGAAAGAGGCAGTGGTGAGACCACTCCTGAAAAAGCCTTCCTTGGACCCAGACAATTTTAACAGCTACAGGCCAGTGGCGAATGTTCCATTCCTGGGCAAGGTCTTGGAACGGGTGGTTGCTGGCCAGCTCCAGGCGCTATTGGATGAAACTGATTATCTAGATCCATTTCAATCGGGTTTTAGGCCCGGTTTTGGCACTGAGACAGCCTTGGTCGCCCTGTACGATGACCTATGTCGGGAAAGAGACAGAGGGAGTGTAACTCTGTTGATTCTCCTTGATCTCTCAGCGGCTTTTGATACCATCGACCATGGTATCCTTCTGGAGAGGCTCGCGGAGTTGGGAGTTGGAGGTACTGCTTGGCAGTGGTTCCGCTCCTACTTGGCGGGTCGTCTCCAGAAGGTAGTGCTTGGGGAACATTGCTCGACACCGCGGGCTCTCCAATATGGGGTCCCGCAGGGGTCAGTTTTGTCCCCCCTGCTTTTTAATATCTACATGAAGCCGTTGGGAGAGGTCATCAGGAGTTTTGGAGTGCGTTGTCATCAGTATGCTGATGACACGCAGCTCTACTTCTCCTTTTCATCTTCTTCAGGTGAGGCTGTCGATTTGCTGAACTGTTGCCTGGCCTCGACAATGGACTGGATGAGAGTTAACAAACTGAAGCTCAATCCAGACAAGACTGAGATGCTGTTGGTGGACGGGTTCTCTGATCGGATGGTGGATATATACCCTGTCCTGGACGGGGTTACACTCCCCCTAAAGGACCGGGTTCGTAGTCTGGGAGTCTTTTTAGACTCTTCCCTCTCACTTGAGGCTCAAGTAGCCTCGGTGGTTAGGAATGCGTTTTACCAACTTCGGTTGGTAGCCCAGCTACGTCCCTATTTGAGTAAAGAGGACCTTACATCAGTGGTACATGCTCTGGTAACCTCACGTTTGGATTACTGTAATGCGCTTTACGTAGGGCTACCTTTGAAGACAGTTCGGAAGCTACAACTAGTGCAAAATGCGGCGGCCAGATTGCTGACAAGGACCAAGCGGTCCGAGCATATAACACCTGTTCTGGCCAGCTTGCACTGGTTGCCAATATGTTTCCGGGCTAGATTCAAAGTGTTGGTATTAACCTATAAAGCCTTATACGGTGCGGGACCACGATACCTTGCGGAACGCCTCTTCCGATATGAACCGGCCCGTGCACTACGTTCTGCTACGAAGGCCCTCCTCCGGGTTCCAACTCACAGGGAGGCCCGGAGGGTGATGACAAGATCTAGGGCCTTCTCAGTGGTGGCCCCCGAACTATGGAACAGTCTCCCTGAGGAAGTACGCCTGGCGCCGACTCTGCTTTCCTTCCGGCGCCAGGTCAAAACCTTCCTATTCTCTGAAGCATTTTAAGTTACATTGATCTAATTTTAATAATGTTTATTGTATTGTTGATTGTATTTTAATATTATTTTGTTATTCATTGTATTTTTATACTATTTTATGTTCACCGCCCAGAGAGCTATTGCTAGTCGGGCGGTATATAAATTTAATAAATAATAAATAATAATAATAAATAAAATAATAATAAAAGGACTTTGAAAACATTCCTGTTCCAATCTACTTTAATTAAAATGCTATGCTGAGTTTTTACAATTTTAAAGCACTACTGATTTAATTTATTATTATTATTATTATTAAAGTGCTCTGCTGGGTTTTATGTTTAACTGCCAGTGCTTTGTGCCTCTAAATATAATTAGATTGATATTTTATGAAATTGCTGTTTCATGATTATTTGTATTGTTTTAAGTTATATTTGCATTTGTTATTATAAGTTGCTCTGTGAAGTCTCATCTTCAAACACGGGATATAAATATGTAAATAAACAAATAATTCCATAGGCTTTAGCAATGCAATAAAAATACATGGTGAAAAATACAGGAGGAAGCTGTTGCTGTTAGAGCTTTATTACACAGGAATCAAAGAAATGCAGTCTTGCTGGAGAGGACCCAACTGGGAAAACCAGAATTACAGGAGTGTGAGACATAAGGTGCAGAAGAGAGAGAGCTGTGTGGGACCAGGGCTCATAGGGGTGTTGCATGAGTGAGTGGTGAGCAGATACCCCTAAATTTTACTAGATTAGGCATAGCCAATGTGGAACAGTCCAGATGTTCCTGAACTTCAACTCTCATCATCCCTGACTAGGGATGGAAGGATCTGCCAATCTCCATTTCTCATTTTTCCAATCTTAAATTTAGTTTTCCACATTTCTGCAGCAATTTGCAATTTGTTTTTTTTTTTAAAAAAACTCATGAAAATTCTTTAGCATTTTAGTGTGAATTTTTCCTAACAAATACATTTTTGTGTGCAGTTTTGACTAATGTACACATTTTTGCAATCAATTTCCCCTAATAGAATGTATTCTTGTATGTTGTTTTCACTAATAAATTCTTTTTTATGCACACTTTCCCCAAATATATGCATTTTTGTAAACAGTGGTTGGAGAACTGTACTGCAACATTCGGATACTAGCACACTTTGAAGGATCACTCCTGGCAAGTACAAATTTGATAGATTTGGCTTTAAATGTGACCTGAATCAAATTTCTCCGCCATCCCTATCCCTGGCCATTGGCCATGCTGGCTGGGGCTGATGGGAGCAGTAGTCCAACAACCACATTGACTTACTGCTGCCCTAGATTATAGGGCTTATCCAAACGGAGCGGGATAATCCACTGTTTCCTATTCGGGTTGTCAGTTGATAGTCCTCACTTTGCCCTTTCCCCCCGCTGTTTCCCATTGGAAAAAACGCTTTTTCTGTGGCACAGCGAGATTCCCGATTTCAAACAGCAAATCGCATTTTTGCTGGTATTGGAAGGAGCGGATTTAACCTGCGAAAATGCGTAACACCGTGCGATGTCATTTGGACAACCGAAAAATAATACACACACATAGCGCGCGTGTCACACATTTTGCAGTCGTCTGGATGAGCCCTTAGAGGCAGCAGGAACCACTACTGGTTACACCAGTACAGGCTAGGTCAGAAGAGGTCATGAATATTAATTAATTAGTAACACTGCCTGTGAACAATGTACTGCTAAATGACAAAGTAAACCAACCAGAAAATGCTGGATTTTACTCCCCACTGTAATCATTACTTTTACAGAAAATAACCTTGGGTGTTCCTTTGCAACAAATAAGTGAACTGTATGTTCAGGCATGATATTAGCTCTCTCAAGGTTTTTTAAGAGCTCCAGAATTCATCCTCTACTGTCCATTTCATAATCCTTCCTGCCTAGTCATTTATTTTCACAGGCACCCACAGGTAGAGTAAGATGCAGGCAGCTGGCATGTTGCAGTGTCTGCAAGGGAGGAGAGCTGGGGGTCGTAACTCTTCCCAAGCCTCAGTAAAGACATTACCTGTATGCAAGACTTGGGGATAAAAGAAGTTACTACATTGCTAAGCAGATGTCACTTCCCCCTACATAACAGAGCATTTAGTAGTAGGTGGAGCCAGGGAGTTATCGGTGATGGAGTTGACTTAATCTGGTTTTCTCTCCATCCTCCTCCCTTGCAAAGATACAGTGGACATTTAAGCAATTCTCAGACACAAGCATCAGATATTTAAGGCCAAGCCACTGAGGAGAAATGTGGATTCCTAGAAATGTCATATTTCTGGGAGCCATCATCAAATACCTAGATACACCTTTGATTTTTCAGTTCTGGTTATACTAAGAAAGACAGACAGAAAAGACTCTAGAGAGTCTCAATGGTAGATGTATGAGCATTGTCAGGGAGACACGAGATTGCTGGGCTATAGCTTGGGATTTGGGGCTGTAGAAAAAAACAATGGTAAGGCTCTGGCCAGGAGGCTGATGGGTGTTGTCCAACAACATCTGGAGAGGCACCAATTCCCTATGTCTGCAGAAAATATTTAACTTCTCTAGTGCAATGTACTAGAGCTCATGCCTGCCTAGAAGTCATGTACTAACTAGGATTTTATTATCCAAAGCCCATTCCAGTCTCTGCTGGTTGAGACAGCTCCTCCTGCCCAGTGGCGGAACATAATTGGCTGGTACTCTGACCACATGATAAACATGTTCACCTTGACTGTGCGATTCCTTTCATCATTGTCTCAGGCCCTTTAAATGCCTATTAATGATTTCTGAACAAAACAGGAATCCTGCACAATCTGAGTCCCATCAAGTCCAAGCCTGCAGACTTCTTACTGCAAGGTCAAGATAACCAGTCATCATCATCAAATACAACCAGATGACTCTTTTCTCCCATTGCTGTGTCCCTGACCTGTACTCATCCGTTTCTGAAATAAATATGCTTTAATTCCACAGGTACCAGAGGTAATTAATACCAGTATACCTGGACAATAAGTCTAGATGCTAAACCCTAAAAGGTCACAGAATTACTGCCTTCCTAGGTCCTTATGGTGGAGGGTGGGTGGTAATAATTATATTTTTATTATTGTTGTTATTGTTGTTGTTGTTGTGTGCCTTCAAGTCGATTACAACTTATGGCAACCCTATGAATCAGCGACCTCCAATTGCATCTGTCATGAACCACCCTGTTCAGACCTTGTAAGTTCAGGTCTGTGGCTTCCTTTATGGAATCAGTCCATCTCTTGTTTGGTCTTCCTCTTTTTCTACTCCCTTCTGTTTTTCCCAGCATTATTGTCTTTTCTAGTAAATCATGTCTTCTCATGATGCATCCAAAGTATGATAACCTCAGTTTCATCATTTTAGCTTCTAGTGATAGTTCTGGTTTAATTTGTTCTAACATCCAATTATTGGTCTTTTTCGCAGTCCATGGTATGTGCAAAGCTGTTGTTTTTGTTTTTCTTGTTGTTGTTATACCACCACCGTGAGGCCTTGTACCACTACCTCTCTCCCTCCACCTTATTTCAGGGGGAGGGAGGTCTATGTACAAATGTGTAAAGTCTTTGACCATAGGATGGCAGCAGCTCAATTCTGCAACAACCATGAGGTCTCTGTAATTCACAAAGGGAAGAGAGTGCCATTTTGTAAGAGGCAGGGTTTCTTTCAAAATGTAGAAGACAGCTCCCATTAAGGCACATCACCTGAATATTACAGGCTGTCAACAGTTTTTTGGTCACGTTTTAAGAGGTCCTGCCTCTGTACAACCCATACTGATAGCTCTGCTCACAGAACTCTGATAGGAAGCCTCCCTATGTTTCCTTAACTGAAATCGAGTCATGGGGGTGGGGGAGAGGTGTGCTTAGGATTTTCCTCATGGGCCATTGCCATCAACAACAACACATGCATGCATACATTCCATGTCTGGTTTGGTCCTAAAGAGGCTTCTGACAAACTGACATCTTTGAAAAGCTGGTCTGAAAATTCTCTCTGCACACCACTGACAGACTAGAGGGAAAGGCCACACAACAGGGGATTTGATGAATACACACAAAAAGGTACAGAGAAAAGTCCAGATACAGTCCCAGATGGGGAGCTGATATCGTAAAAGTCAATACATGCAAAATGCAACATTGTCACATCATAATGCTCTACGGACTTGGTTTCTGGCCTTTCTGCTTCCATGGGGGATTTTCCTTTCATCTTGACAGAAAAACAAATGAATTTCTGCTTAAGGCAGAATGAAATCCCCATATATCCAAGAGAGAGAGAGAGAAAAGGCAGAATTTTATCTGCTGTGCTGAATCTGGGACCCAGTTTCTGCAGCTTTGGACCTGAAGAGATGAAAAGAAAGAAAGGGGTGGGGGGAAACCCTTGGGGTTGTTCCTGGAAATGTTTTCTTCTTTCTCATCTTCAAACACATACAGAGAGAGAGAGAGAGAGAAAGAGGAGAAAGAGAAAGATTTTTCCTAACTGAAGAAGAGTTTTAGTTAGCTGACATGATCTGTAGGGGTCAATGTTAAAAGGGAGTGAAAAATCAGAACCACAGTGAGTGTCTGGCTAAAAACCATGTTACTCAAGTATGAAGTAACTATTGCTGGTTATGTTGGAGACATATGATCTTCCATTGCTCCCACAAATGCACGTTTGTTGTGTACACATATATATAGTTGGTGATATCCAGCTAAGTCATACTTAGAGTATCCCCACTGAAATCAATGGACTAAGTCCCTCTATAGACCTCTGAAAATAGTAGCTAAGGGGTACATTCCAAAAGGTAAATGGAGTCCAGGATCATTCTGCCTCCTTCCCTATCATTTGAGTGGGTTCCATGGAGGTCATCTCACCCAAGGCTCTTTCAAAGCTTAGAACTGGCATTGCAAATATCCATCTTTGATGTGCTTCAGTTTTCCAAGTATGTATCGGGGAGAAAATATACTAATTACAACAGGTATTTAAATGATAAATCTGTACATTTTGACTAAATGACAAGTTTGTCTACTTTTGCAGGTGTCACTTCCCAGTGACAGTTCAAGCAAACAAGGTGGCTGACAAATGTGTCACCATGTGAAGCGCCACTTGGAAATAGTGAGTATAAATATGGACTTGCTGGCTCAGATGTTGCTTCCTCTGTGTGTGTGCATCAGTGGGGATGCTTCACAGAGAAGAATGTCAGTCATCTGAATCAGCCCATAGAGATGCCACTTTTCTATAGTGGATGGCATGTTACTTCTTTGTTTGTGTCTGTTTTTTAAATAGGTAGGAAGGTAGATAGATAACATGCCAGGTTATGAATTATGTCAAACTTCCCTCCTGATGGTACTCTTTGTCATCTCACTTCCTTGTTCTTCCAGCCTTCTCCTGGTCCTCTCATCTTTTTTTATCCTATCTCTCTTGATGTATTTGGATAATTTGTTGTGATGTCACAGTGGCCCTATGCTGGAAGAGTAGTCACAGCTGCACTTTCCTAGCTCCTGTGAGGTCATAAGGGGCTGGCCATTTGTGCAAATAGCCATTTTACACAAGGGGCTTTGAGAATTTATTATCTAAGTCCTGAGGAGTACACAAAACCAAACTGCCTTCATTGCCAACAGTATGCATTAGAATGCCATCAGTGTCTTCAGAAAGGGGGAGACAACACTCAGATGCTTATAAAATGAGATGGAGAAACTGCCTTGCAATCATTATGAGCTACCCCCCCCCAAAAAAAATACTGATTGATAGAGTGCACACAATGATTTTCAGAAATCAAAGTGCTTCACACAGATTGTTTTGTAAACCCTACAACAATTCTGTAAGGCACATCAGTATTATCTCCATATTTCAGATAGGAAGGTGGTGGCCATGAGCACACTAGTCACCTACAGCAAAGTGTTTCCATTGGTCACACCTGGAGGAGGAGTGGGTTGATCTGCTGATCAGTTGCAAAAACTCTTTGAAGTGAATTTAAAAAAATGCACTCGAGCTGATCCCACCAGGTTTTATAGTAAAAAGAGACAGAGTTTGACTAGCATTGTGTGTCCCCATTTTCAGAAAAGAGTTTGGGATGTACTGGAACCAGCAGAACAGTAAGCGTGCCTCTACCCTGTCTAAGAGAGTGGCTTGCCTAAGTCCATGGTGCAATGAAAATTCAAACCTAATTCTAAATCAGCACAGAAATCTCCCCCCACTCCTGCCAATATGTCGCCCATGGTTAATCAGGACATGTTACTCAGCATGCCTTCATACAAGTGTTTGTATATACATCAGAACTTGTAAAGCAATCTAAGCCTTTTGAAGTTCACTTTATAGTGAATATATATGAGGGCTGGCTGAGAATTCAATGTAAGGGAGCCACAGGTTTCCCCATCTCTGGCTTAAGGAAGGAATTGCAAATAAGGCTGCAGAACAGGATAACAGGAGCACAAGCTCCAGCCTGTGTGTCGTTAGGACTGCTGTAGCTACCATTCAAATGAAGCAATACAGTGAATAGTGTCTTGATATAGAGCAAGAATGGAAAACACCTGGCAGCCAATGTGGATTTGTCTGGGAAATGACCACAGAGGAATAGTTCCAGGTTATTAAACGTATTCTATGAAATACAGTGGCTTGGGGAAAAATAGGTCATAGGAATATTTCCTCCTGTCAAAATATATAATCTATGCAGAGCGTTCAAATAATTACTTCCTTTACACTAGCTAAGCATGTAGAATTGTTTTTCCATAAGAGCAAATGGGATGCCTCAAGATGTTCCAAACAGGCTGGACTTCTCAAATCAGTAAGGGAGCCCGGTCAAGTGTTTGCCTCATTGAGCAGGGAGGTCTCAAGGGGGAATCTTTGGGTGTTCGGCCGAATGTGCTTAGAATCCTCATAAATGAGTACCCCAATAGGGCACGTTTCCCAAATGCATGGAGCAGCCTTCCCCAACCTGGCACCCTCCAGATGTTCTGGACTACAACTCTGTCATTATCCCTGACCACGTGGCTATGTTCACTGAGACTGATGGAAGTTGCAGTCCAAACTATCTGGAGGGTACCAGATTGGGGAATGCTGGCATTTAGGATTCAGCTGTGTGCAATTCTGAAGATTCTTCTTCAGATCTTCCCACTTAATGTGCAAAGGTTTGAGACTGCAGCTGGCAAGGATGGGGACAGTGGGGGCAAGTGTGTGAGGGCCCCCTCCTCCCTCCATGCTTTCTGAAAACAGGTGGAGGTGAATGCCCAAACAGGACTGCAGTCCTGCCACTTCACCAGACTTTACTTTTAAAATTGAAACATTATTTTACAGTGCAAGCCTATTACATATCTACACAGAAATGAATTCAGTGGGGTTTATGCCCATGTAAATGGGTAGAGGGTTGCAGACTTAATAGAAAAAAGAAAAGAAAAACAAATGTGTCCTATACCAACAAACTGGCTTGCTTCATTGTCAACATGGCCAAGTAAATTAATCAATGCTTACTAAATTAACCTGCATATATTTGAGAAGAAAAGCATGCATGAAAACTCTGTAAAGCACCCTTGTAGAACATCAAAGCCTTTTTATCCTGCTTTTCAGCCACAAAAAAGGCTCCTCAGAGCTGTTTACAAATATAATTGATTAGACAGTCCCTGCCCTCAGGCATACAGACCCAACGCAAAAGGGAAGAAGGGGGAAGCAAACTCAGGCAGTTTGCTGTATTGCCCAGGGGTGGGGAACCTCTGGCCTATGGACCAAATGTGGCCCACAAGGCCATTTTCCCCAACCTACGTCCACTTGCCCCCCACCTGACATCATATGCAGATAGAGATCCAGCCAGATTGGCTGCTCACACGGGACTGAAGTCCCTGCACATCAGCTGATGTGAGAGGAGTTCAAGCTTGCTTGATTTGGGTGCAAGAGAGAATTCTCCATGGGGGAACTGCCTCACACAACCAAACCCTGCAGGAAACAGAACTGAACACCACATGCATCAGCTGATTTATGGAGAGTTCAATCCTGCTTGGTGACTATCTCCTCCCATATAACAACTTTGGCAGGTGGGTGGGACCACACACCTGTAAATCATCTGATGGCAGATGGTTGACAGGTAGGTAGTCCCAGTGTTGGCCCATGGGGTGGAGGGATAGCCTGATGGCACTGCATAAAAAATAAACTGCCTGAACTGAAAGTCAGAACTGAGCATTTTCTACCACTGTAAGCACTATTTTACATTAATTTAGAGGGGGAAAAGATCCAAGATCGTCATATGTGCCAGATGCATTATTAGCTGGATGTTGTTAGAGGTCACTGGCAGTTCCCCTCATTTCACTTTGTATCTGCCAGGTGGCATGATGGTAAAAATCCAAAATGATCTACAAAAACTATGACCGCAATCCTAAGCAAGCTTGCCTGAATTTACTTTTGAGTAAATGCAGTTAAGACCAAGCTGCCAAAGTTTAAAATACAAAAACTATGTAAACCAAGTATAACAGCTGCAATAGACTGTGTATAAATAACACATACAATGTATATTGCCCTTTTCTCACTATTTGTGTACATACATTCTCATAAATAAATGTGCATCTATATTGAATCTAATTTACTGAGTCTTCTTGAACAGGTATGCAACAAAGCAGACTGTAAGAAGGCAAATGGGAGCTTGTGGAAGAAAATATTGTGTGCTGACCTCTTTTCAACTTCTTCAGCCACTCTAGAACGTGTTTCCAAGGTGTAATTAATTAATTAACAGAGCAATCCAAACTATAGGAGGCCAGCATAATTTATTCTGGGATAAATTATGCAGGTTTAATTTACCCCTATCCCAAACTCCACAGTGGAGCAGGGTTATTGCTGGCTGAGCTGGCCCAAGCCTGGGAGAGGCGAAACAAGCCTTTAAAACAGAGTTTGACTTACACCACCTTTTTTGCCAATGTAACTTCCGCTGAGTTGCTAGGTCCCATGACCGAGCTGAATGGAGTTTGGAATAGAGGTAAGTCTCCCCGCCCCACCTTGCTCCTGCCACACTCCCAGAGCACCCCTTTTTCGGGACCTGCCCTGACCTTGGCTCATCTGCCTGAGCCGGGATGGGGGACTTACAGCAGTGAATCTCCAGCTGAGCTGGGATAAGGGACTTCAGCCACTCAGCTAGCGATCCATCAATTCCAAACTCTGCTCATCCTGGAAAATCTTGGGTTTGGATTGCTCCCTAAAACTGCTTTTCCTCATATGAACCTGCCTGGACTCTGAAAGTGTGATCTGAGGCCCTTTTCTGTGTGCTATCTCTGAGGCAAGTCCAGAGGGTGGCGATGAGAGTACAAGCTTTCTCTCTGTTAGCCAAGAATTATCTTCCCAAGGAGACCTACCTGGTGCCGGTCTTGTCATTGTTTTGCTGCCAGGCAAAGATACTTTTGCTTTCCTGGGAATTTGGGCAGCACCAATGATGTTTGTTATGATAGGATTGTTACATTTGTTTTTAATATGTTTATGTGATGTTATCATTGTATTTTCACTTGCTTGTAAATTGCTTCAGACTTTTTTTTAGCAGCAAACAACATATAAACCCAGTCAATCTAAACCAAATCACACAATCTAAGATGCAGGGCTGGCACCAGAGGGTAGCCAGGTTGCATCCTGGGGCCCCTCCTTAGGGTGAGAGGGTAGCACACCTGTTCTATGATTCATGGCAGCATTGGGTCCTGCAACCCAACCCTGCTGCACATCACGGAGACGGAGCTGCCAGGCACCCCCCCAATACAGACAGTGTAGGCTTCAATAAGCATGCGTGCACGCCCCACCAGCCTCTCCCGTCAGTGTGAATGCCATGCATGCTATGCACGTTTGCCTGCCATCAACTAAGATAGCGGCAGGGGAATCAGCCCCTTAGGGAAGCACGTCATTCACCCAACACAAGAGGTAGGAGGGGTGTGCGGATGGGCTTATTAGCCTCACGCCACCTGCATGGGGGGGTGTTGGGCTACGGCACCACAGGCCCAAGGCAGGCCTGGGACGAACGGCCCAGTCATGCCTAGTGCTGGCCCTGTTAAGATGAACACCAAAGCAGGACAAACATTCAGTTATTGGTGCTGCCCAAATGTCCGGGGGGGGGGAGTGCTTGCCTAAAACAGTGACAAAGTTGGCACCAGGTGGGCCTCCCTGGGGAGATCATTCCATAGACAAGGGGTGACTATACTCACATTGCCACTCTCTCATTGCCATCCTCCAGACTTCTCCCGTATTGCTCAGTTTGAGGCTTTCTGTGAATTTGTGGCAGAGGTGAGACTTGAACTGAGGGCTTCCTGATTAATTAACTCAGTCTCTTAACCACTACACTACACCAACTCTCTAAATAAATGCTACATACATGCATATGTAAAATATAATGTAACATTCATACGTGATATGGAGCATACTAAAGTACAAAAACAATCTCTTTTACAGCAGCCCTAAGGTATCTTTAAATCTGTCTGAGCAACAATTCCATGTGCAATGTTGTCTCTTGTTGCCTAGCATTATGCATCCTTGAATGTTGATCTACAACATAATGAATCAAAATCACATAGGGGGATTAGCAGAATCTCTAAAAATAAGAACCATGATCTCCATTTCCTAATTTTCACAATGCTCTGTAACTTCAGTGTAGATATGACTCATTGTCTCAGCATCCTGCTCAGCTTAGAGTTACACTTGTTTGGTTTTATATAGATTATGAATAGCAAGTCTTGGGTGAGTGAACTTCCATTCTTTTTTCCTTCCTGGAACTCAAATGGCATCATTAATCAATAGATTAGTCATCAAGAGCCAGAGGCCGCAATAACTATACCAGATTAATGGTGCACTCCAATCCTATGCATCCAGTGGGATTTACAACTAGCAAGTGTGTGTAGTGCTGCACCTTTATTTTACCATTATCACATAAATGTAAATGCAGAGTTGGACACCAAATGGGTCATGTTCTTCCTTTTCATTGGTAATTTGTCACATGAAAGGCAGCACTGTAAGTACTGAGTTCACATAACCAATATAAGTACTAGCTGACAGCATGGTGGGGAGGAGACGCTTACCTGACCTCCCAGCAGGTGAGTCGCTGCTGCTTACCAGGAGGGTTGAGGCGGTGGCCAAATCAACATGGTGCAAATGCATCAGCAGAGCCAATCTAGCATTTCTGCTGGTGCATTTGCACCTGCTGCTGCCGATTCCCTGTTAGCAGCAGTGACTCTCCTGTCAAGAGATCAGGTAAGCAAGAGCCTCCACCCAACAACATTACCTGCTACTGAATATGAGCCCATTTTAGAGATACTACCTTATTTTTTTGATAGAAGCATGGGACTTTGCATAATAAATATTCAATATATGCAGTTTTTCCTGTCCTGAAGACTGAGTTCTACAAGTTAAAATTTTAACTGCTGTGAGGCTGTTTAAAGTCAAAGATTCTTATAGGAGAAACTGGCATCATGGGCATCTGTAACTGCTGAACTGAAAAAAGGAGGAAATGTGTTTTGTGAAAATGCCTCCCCTTTCTCTCCCCCAAAAAAGTACATCCCCTGTCAGCAATGTTTCAGGGGACTCCGTAAACAGGTAACATTGTTTGCATTCCTCCCCCCTTTAACTATAATTCAGGCTTAATTAATTAAATTCATAATTAAAGCTCAGATGGCTTTAAAAGGAAATTAGATATATGCTACAGGACAGACATAGGCCATTAGACATGACAGCTATGCAGAACTTCCACCTTCAGAAGCAGTGCACCTCTTATAAACCAGATACTGGGGACATACAATAGGAAGGAACAGAAGCTGGTGTGTAGCACTCCCTACTAAACGGAGACATCTGGCTGGTCACTGTGGGAACAGTAGTTTGCTGGACTCCATGGACCTTTAATCTGGAGCAACAGGGCTCTTCTTCAATGATTTGAAAAGCTGTGGGGGGGGATTGATTGGAAGCATTTCTTTAACTTGCTTTGTGAAACGGGACGGTGTAAAAGCCGGAATGGAACAGAACAGGCCGGAACGGGCCCTTTATAAAAGAAATTGATGCCAAAAACACTGGGATGTGTTAGAGACACTTGAGAACAACATTTAGGAACAAAAACCATTCAGATAGGATTTTTATTAACCCTTTAACAACCAAAATGCCCTCCGCAACAGAATGAAATAGCCCAGAACTGCGACTTCCCAGCAAGCCAGGCCTCTGAAATTCACCAGTCCCACATGACTACATGTGACGCATGCAATAGGACAAAAAACTTCCACGAAAACCACATTCCAATACCCGTTCCGGGCTATAATACGCTTTTACGTAAAACAGCCTGGAACGGCGACTTCCCAATGAGCCAGACCTCCCAAATTCACCAGTCCCACATGTTGCTGCCTCACCTTTTGTTGGGAAATGGGAGATAACACAGGATGACCCAGGAACCTCTGGGGTGATCAGCAATACCCTTTCTTGCTGTTTGTAGGTCCACTAAGCAGCACTATTGGTGATGCTACCAGGTTGCAAATGGCTGGTGAACAGGAGAGAGAGAGAGAAAGAGAGATTGGAGGGGCAAGTCAGCTGGCTTTTACTCATGGCTTTTCTGCTGTAGGTAATGAGAGAAGACACTACCTGCTGCCACTGAGCCACCTCCACAGTATAAATATAGCATAACTGGGCTGCTGCCTTTTTTGGTCTGAAAAAAGAAGGGATCATCCTGTCTCTGCAGAGACCAGCAGATCTTATAGTGCCCCTAGTGGGAAGAAGAGTAAACTGCAGCTACTCTCTAGCACCAAAAGCTATCTGTAGTTGCATTCAATACTAGTACAGCTTACTACAAAAACCTTGCTAGGAAAGAAAAACAACAATGTACTATATTGTTTTCACACACATACCTCATTAATAATTACTAGAGCTGCCAACTAAGTAATAATATTTATTGGAGCAATTTGTTTTGCAGTTAAATTTGCATACTATCAACATTTCATTCAGGATGTTTTGTGTAGATGACTATACAATTTATAAATAAACACTACCGCTCATTGGAATGAAAGGTCATCTTTAATATATATTACAGTAACATAAGAGAATCAAAGTATTCACAAAAATACAGGAGTGTGCCCTTAACTTTCAGCAGTACCAATTTAAATTTGACATCAAATGAAATTTGTCTCTGCTGTTAAATTAACTGAAGTTATATTTGGCTATATACCATTGAAAACAATTGGAGCACATAGCACAAATCTTTGCTTGTGTGTATGCAAGTGAAAGTGGTTGCTGTGAAAGCTTGTGGCCCAGAGCATTGACTCATACAGTTATGCATGATTGGTGCATTTGATTGACTTGGCTGGTTCAGATGTTGTTCTGGGCTCTGTTCAGAAAGATGTATTATTGCATGGAACGTGGCTTATGTGGAAGTTTTGTGTCTTATTGCACGCATCCCATGTAGTCACGTGGGACTGGTGAATTTCGGAGGTCTGGCTGGCTGGGAAGTCGCCGTTCCAGGCTGTTTCATTCTGTTGCAGAGGGCATTTTGGTTGTTAAAGGGTTAATAAAATCCTATCTAAATGGTTTTTGTTCCTAAATGTTGTTCTCAAGTGTCTCTAACACATCCCAGTGTTTTTGGCATTAATTTCTTATATAAAGGGCTCGTTCTGGCCTGTTCCGTTCCGTCTTTTACACCGTCCCTTGTTAAACCGAACGAGGCGGCCTTAATCAGAGGAAAGGGCGGCTTCAAAACAGACGCGTTAGAACGCGATAGGGATAGGATCCCTTGGTGTCAGCCTCTGCCACCACCTGCCCCACGACACAGCTGAGAAGGAGGCGATTCCCTGTCAACGCCCTCGCCCCGTGAAAGAACGTTAATCGTGACGTCAGCAAGAGCAGGAGCTTTCTGGGAACCCTGGTGCGGCTACCGCAACCGGAGTGGACCATGCTGTGCGCGGGGGGAGCGCGCGCGCAGTGAACTAAGTCCAGCCGAGGCTTTCCCCCGTGGAAAGTCGCGTTTCCATACCCCTGCTTCAGACGTTAGTCGACGCACGTCTGTTTAATCGAAGAGCGTGGCTGGGAGAAAGACCTGCAGGGCTTTTTTGCGGGCGGGGAAGAAGAGGCGACTCGCACTTCCCGCACCCCCCTCGCTTGCACTTGGGAGCGGCCCGCTTGCGTCAGTGCCGGCTGGAGGCGTGAGCAGCCCTTTTGCTGCTTGAGTTCCCGTCCGCTGCAGTGAGCGCTGCCCGCGTGGTTGTGCTGAACAGACTAGCGAGCTCTCATCCTCCTGGGATTTCCCTTCCAGTAACTGCTACGGCTCTTTTTCCAAGGCGAGTGTCTCTTCTCCGGCTCCGTCAGGCAAGAAGAAGCCGGCGAGGCTACGCAGCAGGTCAGCTCGGCTTTTTCGTCTTCCCGGGGAGGCTTTCCCCCGGTTCTTCCGTCGTCCTCGTCTGGTCTACCGAAGGTAGCGTTATTATGTATCAGAGCCCTGCCCGCTCCCTGTGTTCGGCCCTCTCTAACCTCTGCTGTGCTCCTTCCTCCGCCACCTCCTCGACCCGGCTGCTTCGATCTCCGGCCCCGGTGAAGAGAGCCCTCTCTCCGCCTGCCCTCCTGGCCTCTTCCTCCGCCGCTGCCCCCCATTGCGGTTGTTCTGCAGCTGTCAGTTCCGGGGCGGCGAATTCTCAAGCAGGTGAGTGCTTAGAACCCTCGGGGGCCGAAGGTTCCATGGGTTTCGGGTGTTCTAATTAGGCGCCGCGGGGGAACGGGAGTTGATTGTTCCAGCAAGGACTGCTAGAGGGATGTATGCCAGCTAACGATTTTATCTTATATAGATGGTTGACTTATCTCTATGGCATTTTTTCACTAGCTTATTAGTCCTCACAGCATCCTTGTGAGGTAGGTCACAGTTTCATTTTACGCTGGGATAAGCGAGAGTGCATGGAAGTGAGTTTTCCAAGGTGGATTTGACACCAGGTCTCTGGTCCACCAGTATGCTAAGCTAAAGGGTGGGGTTCTATCCAGAATCCATATGGCTCTGCTTCTGTATTGATTGAAGATTGGACACATGCCAGACCCAAGACTTCTACTTTAAAAAAAAAAAAAAAGCTAGGAGTCCTTGAACAACCCCATCATTAAGTGAACTAATGAACTCAAGACAATCCATTAAAAAAGACTGGCGGTTAACTTATTGAAAGCTGCTTTTCCCATTAAGCCGGTGGATGGGATCTCATGAGAGCCATGTGTTACGTACCCAGTAAGCAACATTTTCAGTTTTACGCCCATGTTAAGATAGGTTTTGGCCTCCCTGATTATTCCTCTGAATTATCTCCGCTCTGAGAAAAGCGAGTGCTGCTTTGGGATTTCAAATGATGGCTTTCCCCTCTAAATATGCCAGAGTTCCTGTTAATTGCTGTTTGATGTATTTGTCCCCAGGGAAAAGCAGATGATACTGTGAAGTGTCTATTATACTGCTTTTTATCTACTTGCCCTAAGGAAATATTTTTGAAGAGAATTGCTAACAATTTTTGAAGAGAATTGCTATCATTTTCAAAATGATGCTGAGGATATCTACAAGGGTATATATGAAGGAGGAAGATAAGTAATAGATTGCCATATTTGCCCTGGGTCTAGGTGCACATTTGTTTTGCAAAATGTGATGTGATGCTTTGGAGACCACTTGGGGTAAACTGTCATGCATTTCCCCCTCTGTTGTGTTTTGCCAGCTGATTTGCGTGCTCTGTGTATGTGTGTCTTTCCATTTGCACGATGATGAATGGCTTTACGCAAATAAAATTTGTCTTGACTTGTAAGCCACTAGTCACACAGGTTGTCAAAAGTATTGGTTAAAAATGTTGCATCACCTCAGAAAGGATATGGTAGAGTTGGATAAGTTTCTGAGAAGGACAACCAAAACAATCAAGAGAGTGGAGCAACATCCCTGTGAGGAAAGCCATAATAGAGGTGTATAAAATTCTGCACGGTGTTGAAAAAGTGGGTAGAGAAAGGTTTTCCTCCCCCTCTCATAACACTAGAACTAGTGGACATCCAATGAAGCTGAATGTTCATTCAGGGCAGACAAAATACAGCATATATTTCAACTGTGGAATTTGCTCCCACAAGAGACAGTGATGACCATCAACTTGGATGGCTTTAAAGGAGGATTAGGCAGATTCATAGAGGATAAGGCTATCAGTGGCTGCTGTCTACGATGAAAGATATTGGGTTCTCTTTAACCTGTCTGAGCCTATGCGCTGCTGAGTTTCTGAGGGTAGCTCAGTCATTCACCAAGAATGCATCTAAGAATTCACCAGAACCCCACTGGGGTTAGCCAGACACCCACTTAGTCTAGCATCCTGGTTCTCTCAGTGGCCAACCAGATGCCAATGGGAAGCTTGCAAGGAGGCCTGAGTGCAATAGTACTCTCTCCGCTTACGATCTTCAGCAGCTGGTATTCTATATGCCTACATCAAGAAGTTACTCAAGGATACCCTCAAGAGTTTAGGGACCCTTTTGGCAGGGAATGTAATATCTTCTTGTGGGCTGTCATCACTGAAAAGTGTGTCTGTTGTGTAAAGTGAGGATGTGCTTATTCTTTGACCACTAATAATTTCAGAAAAAAGTGTTCAAAACAGGAAACCCTCAAACTCATGTGTTCAGTTTTACATCATTTTTATGGAAGTCTGCCTCTTGTGTAACTTAAGTTTGAGGAATATTATGTTTTTATGAAGTTGAGTCATACTTGTGAAAATCTGGCTGTTTGGAGTGAATGCTTCTTGTCACTTTCTCACCCACATTGCTGCACAAATGGAGAGAGAGCAGATTGTTCTTTGGCATGCTTCTCCGCAAATGATGTAAAAAAAGAGGGAAGGATCATCTGGCTTGCTGTAAGGAAGCTTCAGTCACGAGCCTTTTTATCTGTAGAGGAGTCCTATATACATCCATTTGCACTACCTTGGAGTACATGGCCTATGAACTGTGGATCAACTTTACTTTTTATCTTCCTCCTTTATGTGCCTCTACTCATAAATTGCCATATCACTATGACCTTGGCTACAGCTCAGGGATAAGGTACAGTGCTCAGCGGTAGAAGGTCCCAGGTTCAGCCTTTGGCATCCCAAGGATCAGGTAACTGGTGATGAGAAAGATGGTCTGTCTGAAACCCTGGACAGCAGTTGCCATTTAATATAGACTAGGGCTGTGGAACCTTTGGCCCTCCAAAGTGTTTCTTAACTGCAACTCCCATTCCTTGATTATTGGCCGTGGGGGCTGGGGCTAATGGGAGTTGGAGTCCTACAGCATCTGGAGGGCCAAAGGTTCCACAGCCCTGGTACAGACGATACTGCCCTTGATGAACCAGTAGCCTGACTTGATGCAAGATGGTTTCCTGTGGTCGTCTGACTGGATGAGAGTTTTTCAGAGGTACTTCAATATCCTAACGTTTCCACACATTCAATATCTTCACACTCAAAACTAGTGAAGGGCTTCAAAGTAGTTTGCAGAGGTCTTTTGGCTTAGTTTTGTGGAACATTATTGGTCCTTGTGAAATCATAGCCGGGGAGGGGAGAAAGAGAGAAATGTGTAAGACAGCTTTTTCATTTCAGACAGGAAGTACTGTAATGGATTTTCTCTTTGTTTTTTAACACATACATGGGGTGGTATCTGATGAAGTCATGCTCGGAATAGACTCACTGAAATTGGTGGACTTAAGTTAACCATTATCAACTTAAGTCCATCTATTTCATTGAGTCTACTCTTGAGTATGACTTAGTTGAATGCCACCCATGACATTCATATTTGTTTGAAATGCTAAATTTTCTGTACTTAAATCGATCCCATTAGGCTGGGGGGTGGGGAAACCAACCAAATGTGGCCCTGCAGCCCTCTCTGTCTGGCCCTTGAAACACCCCACAGGCCACACACCCCACAGGCCCTGCTCCATGCGCTCCTTGAATGCTTTTACATTATCACTGAACTGTGATCATGTTTCTTGCTTACCTGGATGGAGAGATGTGGTGTGTGTATGCTTAAGCTATTCTGACTTTTACGTGGCTGTGTAATGTAGCCTATTGTAAAGGGTAAGAGTTGCATCTGTACTGCCCACTGGCCCTGCCCACCTTTTAAATCTGGCCATGCCTACTACTGACACCTCCTTTAAGGTTTTCCATGTGAGAATGAGAGCCTTTGGGGTGAAAAAGGTTCCTCACCCCTGCTTTAGATCCACCTATGATAAGAATGATTTTTTAAAAAAAGATTTCAGCATTGTTACACCCTGATCCTAAGCACAGCTGAACACTCAACAGCCCCTCCCTCCCCCCAAAAAATATCTTTGCCCAGAAGTGGAACATCCCAAGAACAATCCTGCAAACACCCACCTGGTCTTAGCGTTGTGACATCAACATGTTATGATCATTGCAGTACCTCTGTAGATTTCAAGGCAAAGACTGGTGTCATGCCCAGAATCTAAATGGGGCTGTTGGAGGTCAATGAAACCAAGAATGTCAGCGTGCTTCTTGGATCCCAAGCACTTCATTCATCAGCCTTTCCCAAAAGAGGGAGGCAAAACAGTAGATATGAATGCACTTGGGTTTAAGATGTCATGTCCAGCTAAAGGATTGTTTGGTTGGGAACCAATTGGACCCTGTAAGATTCATGAAGCCGGGAACGTCCTTGTTGTTTCCAGGGTTTTATAAAACCTAGTTATAATCCAATGTTTGCCAGGAGTGCAGAGTCATCCTCAGAACATTCAGCTGCCCCATTGCAATGCAAGATGCTCAGAATTGGCACATTCAGGTTTAGAGTAGCACAGCTGTTGAATTTACTACACCGACTTATGAGTATAATTTAGGCTGCAATCCCAGGCACACTTCTAGGGAGTACACTTCATTGAGCTGAGTGGGATTTACTTCTGAGTAAACATGCTTTTAGGATTGCCCTATTAAACATGCAATGTGTGCAGTGGCTCTGACAGTTACTGGTATGAGCACATCCTTTCAAGAGTGCTGGATTGATTTGTCCATATCAGCTTTCTGTGTTAACTATCTGCTGTCATTACATAAGCATTATTGAGTAACTTGCTGTAGCTTACATAGGAATGATTAAGCAACTTCCCTGTCCTTTTGGAAGCTGCATTCTTTTTTATCAAGGTTAGATAGAATAGAAGTCACTCAGTCTTGGTAGACTTTCCACACTCTTCAGTTCCTGGGTTTTTCTTAGCCCAAAACTTTATAACTCTGACTACCCAGACGTAAAGTTATAACACAGTAAGCAGATAATAAAAATCCCCAAATGAAGAGCAGGTAGCAAGAGATGTGGGAACTACTCATAAAGTACATCAAATGTGATAAGCAGTCTACAATACGAGAAGAATTTCAGTGGACTGGCAATGGAATGGAGTATCTTCCTTACGAAGAAAGGTTTTGAAAGCCCGAGCTTCTAAGGCTTCTGAGGAAGATCTGACTGGCTGATCCGTCAGGGCAATATATATGTTCTTTGGAAAATAGCTGTGCTCTGCTGAGGATATATGCTGCTGCTGCAGCAGCATGTTCTGTGGCAATGCAGCAGTGTTAATAAAGCAGTATATTTCCAGAGGAATAGCCATGTTAGTCTCTTGCAGAGTCTTGTGGCACTTTAGAAACTAACCAAACCTCTTGTGGACTACAATCCAATTCACCAGAAGCATGAACTGTTATCCTAAACTGTAGGCATATGCATATGGTTTGCGGGAAAAGGGAATTGTAAACAGTGAGGTCAGAGAGAAATGAAATGCAGAAAACTACAGATGGTGATAATTACATGCTTAAGAGTGGCAATTCACAAAACAGTTGTTGACAATGCAGGCATTCTGGTATTGGTAAACTAATTACATATAATTTGCTAAAAATCCTTTGCTTTCATTCAGTCTACAATGATTCCGTTGAATGTCTTGAGGTATAATAATTCAGTATTTTCACATTGCACTCTCCCTTTAAAGTTTCTTTGTTCCAGAACGGCCACTCTGAGGTCACATATAGAGTGCCCTGGGTGGTTGAAATGCCCCCCTTTTGAATATTGCCATTTCCAATGTCAGAGATGTGTCCATTTGTATGATTGAGCTAAGCACCATGAATTGCAGAAAACAGCTAAGATCAGGTTGCAAGCTGCATTGCTAACCAATGTAGAAAAGCACCCCCAGGACATTACAGCAACTCAGGATGATTCAGCATGAATCTGTAATTGCAGTTGCACAAGAAAGATCTTGGGCTAGGGGGGAGAAGAAAGACAGCTATGTGATCAAATGCAATCCTGTGCAGGTATCCTCTTTGTACCTTTGCACTGTTGCTACCAGAAAACATTGATTGATTGATATTCCACCCTTCCTCCCAGCAGGAGCCCAGGGTGGCATGAGTTTTAACAGCAGACCCTATGCAAAGGGAAGGAAGCAGCTCAAAGACAATGAGGGAGAAGCATCGATGAAAATGCCCAAGTAACATGCATGGCCTTTCAGAGCTTTTCTGATGTTGTTTGCTGTGCACTAGTGCATAGGATTGTGCCCTAAATCAGAACAATATTATTTGCTGCATGGGATGACATGTAGGGCCTTGGCATCTGGGGAATTCTGGTAGGTCCTCTTAAGTTCTTTCAGTGCTTTGCTTGATCAAAATAAAAGCAGTCTGTCATTTAGGTCACTCATCTGCAACTGTTGAGTTGGGACCCAGTCACAAGTGGCTTTTGTCCTTATCAGAAGTGGATCATACCAGGGGTGCTACTAAGTTTTAGGTCATTGTGGCGGGTATAAATAAAACCTTTTTTTGAGAGGAGTGTAGCTTTGAGGAAGGGCTGTAATTCAGTGGTAGAATATCTGCTTTGCATGCAGAAGGTCCCAGGTTCAATCCCCGGCATCTCCAGCTAGAGCTGGGAAAAGACCCCTGTCTGAAATCTTGGGAGAGCTTGCTACCAGTCAGTGTGGACAATATTGAGCTAAATAGACCAATAGTCTGACTCAACATAAGGCAACTTCCTGTGTAGGACTGGAAAAAAGAAATGGAGAGGGACACATAGCAATTGTTTTGTAATTATTATTTTTGTAGAAGTGGCTCCTGTGTTCCAAGTTGAGGCAAAGGCACCGTTCCATATTTGAAAAGGTGGAGCACTATTTATTTAATGTTGGAAGCATATACCCACTTTCCTGGAATTAAGCCCCATTGAACTCAGCAGGAGTTGTTTCTGCGTCCTAGGATTTTACTGTAAACTAGTAAGTGGCTTTCTAGAGTGCACATTCCAATCCTGGATATATTGCTGAAGTCATAACTCTCTCTCCTCATTTGCCTATAAAGTGCCTTCTCAGCCAGGGTCCAATGAATTTAGCTGAAAGGGCGTTGATAACAGAAGATCTGCTTACTCACTGAAGTCCTCAAGAGGAAAAGGCATGTTGGAGGCTGGTTGCGTAAGGGGGCTTGTAAGGTGTTTGAGCAAGAGTGCTGCTCTCATGATACTGATCAAAGGTGTCTGGGTTGCACTGTACAAAGAGCAAGTAGAAGCTGGGCATTTCTTGTTAAGGGAAGCTAATGTGAAGTGCAGCCTGTGTGTCATAGTCTTCTCAAAAGGGACAGTGAGTGGGTGAGGAAGAGAATAGTCCCCCCCCCAAAAAAACCCACCCTGCAATGGCACAAGTGTTTCATACCATAAGGTGGCCTTTTTTTTGTCAGCATGTGGTGACATTGACTTAAAATGCAAGAAGCAATTTTTAAATCTAGACTTCTAGAATTGCTAGGGTTCATTGTGAGAATGGAGTTCCATTGGAAATGATTTTCTATGAGGCCACTAGGTGTCATCAATAGACCAGTTTAACCTATTTAGATTGCTCACATGACATCAGAGTCTGGCTATTCTGTGTGAGATTCACCATTAGACTTGTTTACGCCACACGTTGATGTATTCTTCCAGCTTTTCAGGTGTGTATTCAAAATTAACAGCCTCAGTCAATATTCTGTCTTCATTAGATGTATTGCAAAGTTTCGTTTCTGGGACTAACAGAACTCTAGTAACCCTAGAAGTGTTTACAAGTTTATATAAATGATGTCTGGCGTTCCTACTGTATCTAGCAACTGTTGAACATAAACAGTTACAAAGGAGAACAGACTTACTGTGTCTTCAGAAGCATGGTTATAAATAAGCAGCAAGAGTTTTCTTTCCTGTTAAAAAGGGTGTAGTGATTGTGATTTGAGGCCCTTAAAACTGATCTTAATTCAAGACACAGCTGCCATTTTTCTGTTGATTATGCAAGAGGAGAATTCCAAAATTACTCATATATTTGATATTTGGGAGCTTTAGGGAAAGTTAAGCAGCGGTCATATACACACTTACTAGGGAATAACCCCATAGAACCCAGTGGGACTTAAGAGTGCAATCTTATATCTACTAAAACACAAGTTGCAATCGTTATAGTAGTGAGGAAACATTGGCAATTGGCAATTAATGTTTGAGACCTGTGTTTTCTGTGGAAAATGAAGTTGAGAAGTCAGAAAAGGACAACACTAACTTATTTTCAGATAACAAATTAAAAACTCAATTCAGTCCTATAAGCATTTTGGAGCTCTCTTTTTTCATTCAGTCTGATTGCTGGGTTGACACTCCCCAGCCCCTTGACTAAGCTTGTTTTTGAAAGTCAAAGCTCCTAGCCCCTCCAGTACAACCTTAATTGGTGGTGATAATGTTTTGCTAGCCAAACCTTTTTAATCCAGAGGCTCCCCTCCTTTTTATCATTTCTTTAGTGGATAAAGCTGAATGGGAGTTGCAACAGCTTTCATTTCTGTGTTTGTAAAAATGTCAATGATGCACAAAGAGACTGCACAGGGGATTCATGACCGATTTGGCCTTTCTCCGGTGGTAAGTCAGCTTGGGCATTACAAAACCTGGCAGGCCTGAGAGATTACATAAGGAGCCAGACGGTTTAGTAAAAAACTGCCCTCTTTGTTTGTTTTACGACACTTTTAGTAGCTTGCTGCTATTGGCATGAATAAGTTGCATGATACAGTCTGACACAAAATGTCCAGCATGCAATAAGTCTGTTTATCTCTTATGTACACCGCCCAGAGAGCCGTTAGGCTTAGGGCGGTATATAAATGAAATTAAATAAATAAGTCATTTTTGGATTTGAGTCAAAAAAACACTGGAAGGAACTAGCAGGTTCCCATGGCTTGGACAGATTGTGAGAACAGAAGCCTTGCTCCCAGGATGATGCACCCATGAGGAAGTGTTCGCATTTTCTAAGTGAAGTCCCATAAGTGAAAAACTGTAAAATTGAGAGCTGAGATTTACAAGATCTAAGAAAGAAACTGTGCACATTCAGCTTGGGGGACATACGTTATCTGTACATGACCTTTTTGTACAGTGTGGTAGTTCTCTAGTCATAGATTATTAACTATGTCTGGTTCAAGAGTGATTTACTCTTGAGAACCAGTAAAAATTGAGTTACCCTGTAAAATGAAGGCATGCCAGAACTTGGAGGAAAGTTATATTATGCACAATTTTTCCAAGTCTGTAGTTGGTCCCATATTATCTGTCTTTCCCCTTTGCCCATTTTTGATATCTTTGTTCTGTTATGCCTTATAATCCAAATTTATTTATTTATTTATTACTTGATTTATATCCCACCCTTCCTCCCAGCAGGAGCTTGGGGCAGCAAACAAAACCACTAAAAACTCTTTAAAACATCATAACAGGTATTAAAATACATTGAAACAAAACAACTCTTTTAAAGCTTTGAAGACTTTTTTTTTGCATCCCTCCATTATCTATAAGAGTGGGTGTGTTTTGAAGCAGGATCATGTGAAACAGTCCAGTGAAATTAACGTCCTCCCATACCAAAACTTGGTTTTTAGTTTGTTTGCAGTTTTGGACTTTGACTGACACGGTACCTAATTTTTGAAGTAAAAGTGCCAGCAAATTCAGAGCTATTGATAATCAGGTATCAGAAACTTGCACAAAAGAAACTTGGGAAGCAGGAGCTCTATTTATTCTCTCGCACACACTTACCATTGCAATCCATTGCAGAGGGGGCATCAGCCCTGCCCCTCCTGCATGCCCTGCTGCCATTCTTGCAGTGCCACGCACACGTTTTTTAAGGGATCAAGTTTATACGTCATATGAGGAGCCTACTCAAGGTTCCCTGCTGGAGCCATTCAGCCTCCAGCTGGGCCATGGGTTTGTCCCTGCTCTCCCCCTCACATGATGGAACTGCAGCTGAATAGGGCTATGGTGAGTGGATCAAGGGTTCACTCCCACCTCCTATTTTATCATCTCAGCAACCCTGAGAGGTAGGCTGAAAGATGGCGACGGGCCCAAGGTCACCCAGTGAGCTTCATGACTGAGTGAAGGTATAAACCAGGGCCTTCCTGGTCCTAGTCCAGCACTTTACCACACTGGTTCTTGTATTGTGTGTATTGGATCATAGGGGAGAAATCCAGAAGTTAATTCATTTGCTTTAATATACATGAAGAAAACCTTACCCTGTGTTAGCTAACAAAAATTGCTGTTGACTCGTTCATGACTGCATGAATTAGCCTTTCCTTGCTTTATTTGCAGTGTATTCCATGGGCAACAGTACAAGCAGGCTATATAGCACTCTTGCAAAGACGTGGAGTACTGGTGTCGTCTCCAAACATCAGGAATATCTGGAACAGACAGATCCTGACCTCCTGGATCCCATAGATCCCAAGGATCTGCTTGAAGAATGCCAGATTGTTCTTCAGAAACGCCCTGCCCGGCTCCAAAGAGACTTTGTGAACCTAAGGACCAGCTTTGCCAGAAACCACCAACCCATTAGGGTCATGCAGTGGAACATACTTGCACAAGGTATAAGCCCTGATAAGAAAACGTCTTGAGCCACTGTAGAGTCAAAATGCAGTGTTGGTTGTATTTTTCCAAACAGGTGGTGTTCCTAGAGCTAAAATGGTGCTTGGGTTAGCTTCTTAAAACTGACTGCATTCCTGAAAAAGGTAGTACTTTTTCCAAGTGCTTTGTTTTCGTTGGGGGAGAGAGAGAGCAGGTCTGCACATCCATGCATGAGCAGAAAGAATGCAAAATCTGGAATTGAACTTAGAATTTAGCATCCAAACAGCTTCAGCTTTCAGTACTATAGGCTAGTAACTTTTGTGGGCTTACTTTACAAAACTGTTCCAAGGAAGTTTATTCCTTGACAATGCTGGGCAGGTCCCCCTTCACTTTCTGGGTTCAAATGTGTCTCAGAAATTCAACCCAATTTCCCAGTACATTATTAGCAAAACAACAAATCATACACAGAGGATTAGTTCTATAAATTAACTAAGTTAGCGGATGATTCAACCTGCATGATTCAGCAAAACCATGACAGAATTGTGGAATAATTTCTCACAGCAAAGATGCAAAATCTTAACGTATAAAAGCTAATAAACCTTAACTAAATAAAGGGTGACTGTCATAACTCAGTGTAAAATGAACTTAATAAGTGAGATAAGAATAAGGTCTGAGATTGTGAGCAGCTAGTAGACAAATTTTATAATGAAATTTGAGTAACCAGAATCGGTGCCTAATGGAATTATAATATAAAATTAAAATATTGTGGGTTGGACATTCTTAGGAGTTGGTTAATTAACAGTGATTTGACGTTCCTCTTATTGGTAAAAATTGGCATTTTCCAGTTGAAGCCAGATCTATATCTCGGACCATTCAACAACTGTGTATCATGAGATAATCTGATATATCCATGAACAGTGAAAAGGACTAAACATTAAATGAGTGGCATTGCACCTGGACCTATGTCTGGTTCTATCTTAAAGACCCACCCAATGAGGAACAAGACTGCACAAGTCTATATTTAGGATCATTCAGATAAGCTGTTCCCCATTTGTAGCCTGGAATGCTCAGTATAAGATGAGCTGCTGTTCTTGAGCAGTGGCAGGGAAGCTCTAGCACACAAGCCTAATGAGGCTTGGCAGGAATCTTAATTTGGCCCACAAGGCCAAAGCCATGCCCGCCCATCCCACACCAAGGCTGCATTCACACAATACATTTAAAGCACTATTATTCCACTTCAAGCAGTCATGACTTCCCCCAAAGAATCCTGGGAAATATTGTTTGTTAAGGGTGCTGAGCAGGGCCGGTTCTAAAGGGCAGCCAGGTGGGGCACTGGCCCGAGGGCCCCTGGAGCTACAGGGGCCCCCTCAGCTCCCCTTCCACAATCCACCCCCCACACACACACCACCTACCTGGCTCCTGTCTTTTACATTGCCCTTAACAAAGATGGCAGCTGTGGTTTCCTAAGCTACCGAAGCCCCTGCCGCCATCTTAGTTGATGGTAGAGATGCGCACGTGTAGCACACACGCGTGCCATCAACAAAGATGGCGGTGGAGGCATCATCCCCTTAGGGAAACCGCGGCCACCATCTTCGTTAAGGGCAATGTAAAAGACAGGAGACAGGTAGGTGGGGGGGCTTGGGGGGCTGCACGCACACACAACACAGATGTGGGGGGCCCAGGGCAAGCTGATGCTCAAGGGCCTTGGCATGCCTGGAGCCAGCCCTGGTGCTGAGAGTTATTAGGAGACCCCTATCCCCCTCACAGAGCCACAATTCCCAGAGTTCCCTGGGAAGAGTGATTCTTATCCCACAGAACTGTAGCTCTGAGAGAGGGGAATGGAGGGGGTGTCTTTTTACGACTCTCAGGATCCTTAAAATACAGTCCCCAGGATTCTTTGGGGAAAGTCAAGAGTGCTTAAAGTGGAATAATAGAGTTTTAAATGTGTAGTGTGAATGTAGACCTTATGTCACTTTAGTAAAATAAATATTTCTTTAAAAAACACAGAAGAAATCATTATTGAAATTATAAAGGAAAAAAGCCATATATGTCCATAAAACATCTAGGATAGCCACATGTGACATCGTGTGTGGGGCAGTTAAAGATGGAGCTGCAAAGGAACAATTGGGGGCCTTGAAGTGTGCTTCTGATTATTCCTTGGCAAGCGGGGATTGTACTCGATGCCGTTTAAATTTGGCACCAATTGCAAGGTCTACCGAGACTGGTTCCACTCAAAGTTCCAGAGAGGGGCCAATGCCTGCTGAAAGCAAAGTTTGAAGCCCACTGGAATTGGCTAGGATCTTCCTGTATGGCGTGGCATGAACTCAAGCCATTCTGCAAAGGAAAAATGAGTCTGTCAGGTGGGTGGCTTGCTGGGGGTGGGGGACCCAAGGATATGGTCCTCTGGGCTGACAAGTTTTCCTAGCCCTGTTCTAGACTATTTGTTCTATCCAGTTTTTCAAATTAAGTTTTTATTTTAAAAAGATACAAATTGTGGAAAAGAAAAACACTTAAAAATTAAGTGCAAAGTACAAAACCCAGAATCACATTCAAATGAGAACAGTTTCCTCACTGAATACACATTCCTAAAAGTTTAACAAACATAAAAACAGGCTGAAAGGATAACACTGGTAACTGGATAGTAAAAAAATGATAACAGGAATAATACAAAAAGAAAATAAAGGAAATCAAGAGAGATACTGAATAACAGAACTTTAACCCTCCCCCCCCCATTTTAGGCTTCTTTAACTGCTACGCATGTATTGCTTTCATTCCAGCTCTCGGGGAAGGCAAGGACAACTTTGTTCAGTGCCCAATGGAAGCTCTGAGGTGGGAAGAAAGGAAATGCCTCATTCTAGAAGAGATCCTTGCGTATCAGCCGGACATCATGTGCCTACAAGAAGTGGACCACTACTTTGATACCTTTCAGCCACTACTCAGTCGGCTGGGCTACCAATGTACTTTCTTCCCTAAGCCATGGTCTCCCTGTCTAGATGTGGAGTGTAACAATGGGCCTGATGGCTGTGCCTTGTTCTTTCTTAAGGACAGATTTACTCTCATTAACAGCACCAACATCAGGCTGACTGCAATGAAGCTAAAAACCAACCAAGTTGCCATTGCTCAGACCTTGAAATGTCACGAAACTGGCAAACTATTCTGCATTGCTGTTACACATTTGAAAGCTCGCAACGGCTGGGAGAGATTTAGGTCTGCACAAGGGTCCGATCTTCTTGAGAACCTGAAAAGGATCACCCAAGAAGCAGAGATCCCACTCATTGTCTGTGGCGATTTCAACGCTGAGCCCACTGAAGAGGTGTACGAGGAATTCTCAAACTCCAGCCTGAACTTAAACAGTGCTTATAAGCTGCTGAGTACTGATGGACTGTCAGAACCTTCATACACAACATGGAAGATCCGTCCCTCTGGAGAGTGCAAGCACACACTGGATTACATTTGGTATTCACAACATGCCTTAAAAGCAAATGCTGCTCTCAGTCTCCTGACTGAGGAACAAATTGGACCCAACAGGCTACCATCTTTCAATTACCCCTCAGACCATCTGTCTTTAGTATGTGACTTCACATTTAATGAAGATCCCGACAGGCTTTTATAGAGAGGTGGAAATAGTTGGATGTATGAGTGTGGGCTTTTAAAAAAATATATACAGTGTTTATGCAGTGGCCTTTTAAAATGGGCTCCTGAAGACTTTGGGAGATTATGAATGGAGAACTAATGGTTTTATTTTCAACTATATCCTTGGAAGATACTTGTCATTGAACACCTTATTGTGACAGTAAAAAACAAAACCTGACTAGTTATTTGAGGCATGCTTCATCTTTTTGCCATCTCCGGGTTTGAAGACGTTCTGCTCTTATTTCCTGTGTTGGGAGGACCAATTTGATAACAAATGATACAGATCTTCATTCTAAGACCTTGAGGTCATTTACCTAGAGCAGTGCCCCATACACAGTGGCAGCTTGTGGCTCTATGTCAGTGAAATCCACTTTGGGTTTTAGTCCAAACTTTCAAGATGTCCAAGGTGCTTTACTTCCACTGACATGGAGCCACCAGCTGCCACTGCCTGTTCATACTTAGCACGGTTACCCTGTATGCAAACACTGTGGGCCAAAAGGGTAGAATGCACAATAGGGTAGTTTTTCCATACTGCAGTGAACATTGTGCTGAATGACCAAATTTTGGTAGTGTAACACCTTTTATTTTGGATTTGTAAAGGACTATATAACACAAATGTAAGTTAATTAAAATATTCCAGAACTTGCACTGAACGACGTCTTTTTCCTGAGTAAATTGAGGCAAGCTCCATCAAGCATGGAAGGGCTGTTGAGCTTGTTACCTTCACTGTGGATACTATTTCTACAGATGTATATGTAGTAGGAAGAGAGTGCCTAACCACACATGGGCTGCAAGATCTGATATTTTTCACCTCCTACATCGCATATACATTTTTTTGGGGGGGGGGGGTTCTTAGAACAGCATGGACAAGTCCGAATCTGAACCAAGAGACCTCTGTCCACTTGCCATTAATATTTATAACTGCAGGAGAGCCTGGCTTAGACTTGTTGTCCAGCAAGAGCTGGATGGCTACAACTCCCATCAGCCTTGGCAAACATGGTCAGGAATGATGGAAGATTCGTTCAGCACCATTTGGAGAGTCAAGGGTTCCCTACCCATCTCTGTAAATGCAGAGCACTTGCCTTCTGACTCTTCACGTGTAGGAATGTCCTGTACAATCTCCAAAACTGATTAAACCACAAAAATGGCTGTAAATCTTAATCCCTTTGTGACTTAAAAGGAGAGAATATGAAGTTTTCCCTACTGAGGGCTGCATTCCCATGGGGTAACCTAGCATTGAATGGATAGGGGGAAAGCTATTCTCCTTCTGCGTTACATTATATTAAGGACTGAAGCTTTTCCATCCCTGCTGTACCCACTTACCATGGAATAAGTCCCATTGAACTCAGTGGTGCTTATGTGTAGACATGTGTATCTGTGAATGGTACATCATGTGAACTCCACAAGTCCTAACACTTGAACAAGACCTTACACAAAAGTTGATACAGTGTGAGGTAGGTTCTATAGCACTTATACA
This sequence comes from Rhineura floridana, assembly GCF_030035675.1. Classification (NCBI taxonomy): domain Eukaryota; kingdom Metazoa; phylum Chordata; class Lepidosauria; order Squamata; family Rhineuridae; genus Rhineura; species Rhineura floridana. Next base: position 70,557,189 of record NC_084488.1, on the reverse strand, counting down.
GCCACAAGAAATTGTGAAAGATGGTTATATTTGGTTCTTTCTCATACAGTATTCCAGCATAAGACGCATTCCTGATGCAACAGGGCATCTTGGATCCAGCACATTGTGAAACTGAGATGGCAAGTAACATCTGCAGTGAGGTGGAGCAAGTTAATTCACATTATAGTTTAGGTACTTTCAACATAAATACATTGTGCTTCCAAAATTATTTCCCTTCACAGATTATAAACAAATAGTAGTGATCAGAGTGCTGGACTAGGACCTGAGAGACCAGGGTTCAAATCCCCGCTCCACCATGAAGCTTGCTGGGTGACCTTGGGCCAGTCACAGCCTTTCAGCCTGACCTACCTAACAAGATTGTTGTGAAGATAAAATGGAGAGAAAAACCATATGCACCACCTTGAGCTCCTTGGAGGAAAGGTGGGATATAAATGTAATAAATTCTTGTGCTGTCAGTTTTGCTGTAAAAACACATGATAGAATGGAAAATACCAGATGCTTCTCCATATGGTCTTTGATATCGTTACAGAACTGTCCTTTAAAATATAAAGAGGTGAATGTAGCTATCCTTACAGGAAACAGAGTGGAAGGCCAGTTTACAGAATGTAGTCTTACCCGATGCATTCTGTAAGACAGTTATTATAAATGTTGCCATCTGGCTTATTTTTATACCTTAGGAACTGTTAGTCCAGACCGAGCTCAGTTTTCATGGTTTATTGTGGCAGTGGTGACAATGGTTGCATTTGTACATCATGATAAGTCATGGTTAATGGTTCAGCCTGGACAGATGGATTGCTCCTCCCCACTAGTGAGTGGGAGCAACAAACCATGGTACATCTGAACTGGGACTTCCGGTTTGTTTCGCTCCAAACCATGAGCTGAAGCAAAGTTTCATTCTTGGCCTACTAATTGTGCTTAGTTTTGAGTAAAACAAACCATGATCCCTAGTTCCCCTTTGTGAACACAAAGTCAAGAATCATGGTTTGTTGCTCCCACTTATTAGCATGGAGGAGCAAAGTGGGAGCAATCTGCACATTCATGGTAAATCATGGGAATGTAGCCATTGCAGAGTGTTATACAAGGAGCCCTCATTTAGAAAGTCACCTTTTCAACCCTGTGAAAAAACTACTGCCAAAATCAAGAGATGTATCACATAAGGTTTCAGTGACTTTAAAGAAAGTAATCTGCACCATAATCCTCTTTTCTAACTTGCCAATGGCAGGAGTGCAGATGGCCTTCTTGAAAGCAGTAATTACCGTATCAAAGGAGGCAATCCAGAAGATTGCTGGAATGAAGAGGGGCAGCAGACTCCTAGTTTGCTTCCACCCTCCATTTTATAAATGGATGTTGTTCCTAAAGTGAGACCTCTATTTTAGCCTGGGTAAAAATCATAGAAACACAGAAAGCTGTCCTAGGTCAGACCATCTAGTGCAATACCATCTGCTCTGGCAGGAGCAAGGGAGTCTTTCATATTACCTGCTACCTGATCCTTTTTTCATTGGAGATGCCTGGGATCATGGAAAGCATGTGCTCAGCCACTGAACTAGTCCCTTCCAGGAAGAAAAAGGGCAACTCCATATTAAAAGGAATTTGTGCTCTTACTGGCCAAAACGAACATGAGTTTGCAACATGGAACACACTTCAGTGTGGGTGAATATATAAAAGCCACAGACATCTGTGAAGCTTCTCCATGCATAGCTCACCACCCGTTGAGAGTTTACATGTGGTTTTTGCTTTCTTGTCCACAGGACTGGTTTCCTTTGTCATCTTACAGCAGTGTATCATGACCATAGGAATTGTAAGCATAGAAGACAGTAATTCAAAGCCAATCAGTTGACAACCTCCAATTTTGTCTAACCCCTATGAAACCCATTACAAGTGCAACACCTTCCCCATTTCGCCAATGTGTTGGAGAATATGGAAGAAGAGGAACATCTGCTTCCTTGTCTTCTCTAAACATAACAGCTACAGGTTTGAAATACAAAGAATGAGACAGACATATTTACCTTCACTGAAGTTGGTTGCAAGAGGAAAACTATCTTTGAAACTAGGAGTGTGCACCCTCCCCCGCATTCAGTGAAATTCAATTAATCTAGCCCTTTACCTCTCTTAAATAAGCAATTACCATCTTCCAAATTCATTCATCAAGTATGTGGTAGAACAGAAAGGTGTCCAAAAGATACTATTCACCTAATTCCTGCTCTCCATTAATTAATTTCAATTAAAAGGATTGTAGAGCTATTTTCCATTCACTCCTCTTGCTCATGGTATAAACTGAATATTGCTGCTGTACCAATTCAGTTCAAGTCTATCTCTTGCCCATTTCTCTTCCCTCACTTGGTGCTTACCACTCTCCCTCCACCATTTTGTGTTACCCTTTGTATTATGAAATCAAACTTGTGAACACAAAATCAGAGAAGCAAGATACTGTAGGATCTGTTATCTCCCTACATTTTCAACAGCGTGATAATTAAGCCAAGATACTTCATTATTTGCTATCTTTTCAAATTCTACCATCGTTCTGAAATTAATTTTCAGGACCCTGAAGAACAAAGCTATGCTGTACTGTGTATCTGGAGTAACACCAGAGGGCATATTAAGATTTTTTTTATAAAGGAAGAGACTAAACTTAAATTTCATGTTTGTATTTCAGTAAAACCTACTTGAATACACTTTGAAACAAGAGTACAACAAAATAGAATATACTTTAAATGTTGAATATACAAACTATTATAGTTCATTCTGAACACTGGTACTTCCCTCTAACTTCAACTAAAAAAATGTACAGGCTCTTAACTACCTGACAAGAGTTCATGCCAAGCGTGACCTTTCAAGTGACAGAGTAGAAGCTGAAATTGAAATGTATGCACAGATGTCAAGACTAAGTGGGTGACCCAGGCCTGGTGAAGCAAAAGGCCAACACAACCCTATGGCCACTTTGTCCACAATTAAGAAACTGACAGACTTAACTACCATACAAAATATGTTACATGTAATTCTATAACAATACTGTGCTAGGTATAAGATTTTTTAAAAAATTATTTTAATAAAAAATGCTTTACACAAACAAGCCATTAGCTTATTTCAAGAAAGATAACTGAAAATCAGTCTAAGGCTTTCATTTTAAATCTGCTTAAGCTGTATGATACAAAAATCCCTCTAGATCTTTGTCTTCTTTTAGAAGCTTTTTAATCCTCTCCTTTAATTCACATTCTAAAATACCTAGTAGCAGAGTTTTTCACATAGCACCAGTTGAATACTGTGAATACACAGTAGTAATTGCTGGTATGCACATTTTAAATGCGTCAGATTTGTCACGTAACAGTGAGACTCTTCTTGCTGTCCCTCCCCCATAGACATAAACCAAGAACGCTTCACAGAACCAGCTTAGTATTCCATGTCTTAGTGTAACTTGATAATGCAGTGAGCCTCTCGATTCCTGTCAACCCCTAAAAAATTTCTTCTTCATCAACTTAGTAGCTTCCCAATTTGCAAGAGGCAATTGTGTCAGCGTGAGGATGTGGTTCAATTCCCACTGAAACATGGGATATTAATTCATTTCCAGTAAGTTTCAAATATATGCATAACTATTAACAATTTTTAAAATCCCAGTTCTTTGTTACTTCTTGATTGTGTCCATTTCCCTGCCTCCCTAAATGTCAGTTTGCTTAATTCCACAATGGTCTATAATTCATGTTCATAGCTGCCTTTTCTTCATTTCTCACACGTTACCATTCCCTCTGTTTTCACAGTTACAGGGAGGGCAATAGCTGATGGAGTACTAACAACAACCACATGGGTAACTGTTTTGGTTCCATCTGCTGGCTTTTCTTCTTGAACAAGTTGCAGCGTTTTAAGCTCCCGCTCCTGCTTTAAGGCCATTGCTTCAGATTTGACCTCTGGACCTTTTATCACTGCACTAATAACTCTGGGAGGAGTATGGCTACCTGCCTGGTGGGCCGGCATGGATAGTCTCATCACTGGTGTCCCATGGGCTATAGACAGAGGAGTAAGTGCCCTCACAGCTAGTGGTGTTCCAACTATGTTAATACTTCCTGTCCCAGGCAAACCAGTTTTTGTTTGCAACTGGCACTGGGCAAGTTGCGTAGCAGGGATGGTAATTATTTTTGTAGGCTGCATTGTGATTTTCTCTCCATTTTCAGAAGATGCTGGCATCACTGTAGGGATTGTCTGGATTACTACCTTTGGGGTTGCTGCTGTTGTTGGGCTTGTGCTGGTAATCAATGGTGACCCTGCATTTACTGATTGCACTGCAACAGTCGATATTTTCTGTCCCAGAGATGTCATTACAACAGGCACTTGCATGGCCACACGAACAGTTCTATCAAATATGAAGATAAACATTGTATTAAGACCAAACAAGCAACTTAAGACAAATATGCTAAATAAGCTACTTTCCACAGATCTAGTGCTGTTCGCACATAAAGGAAAAATGTCATCCCCTATACTTAAGATTTGAAACTTCCCCAGGCCCAATTTCACGCAAGGACTGTACTTGTCCCTACTTATTCTACTGCTTGAGAATCACAAGATACCAAAAAGTTTGTTTTAAACTGCAGGACAAGAATGGCTAAACAGTTCACATTTAACGGATTCCATTTAAAACTTGTGTGCTTGAGTAATCTGGATTACAGGTGTCATTCTGAGACCAGACTGAGAATACTTTAGAAAGACAAGAGCAACTTCATTGAATGGTACCATATTAATGCCTTGAATTTCAGCACACCCAATAGGCAAATCTTGCAGCACTAACCTGGGAGCTGTTGTTGCTGGAACGGTAGCTGTGGCGGGAGAACAAGATGACATCTCATGCCCAGGTGAGGAGATATTCACCACTCTGGTAATGGGCTTCTCTGCTCTTGCGCAGTTCAACTGAGAAGCATTTTTTCCTGCACGAGCAGAGGTTGCTGCTTTCAAGAGGTTGTCTGCAGACAACGACACTCGTTCCAATGATTTCTCATCTGTGGGGATTGATAAATCTTCACTGCCACATTCATTCTTGTCATCAATAACCACAATGTTTTTGGGCATTTCCTTAAACTGATATACAAGCCTTTGCCCTTCAACTTTTGCCAGAATTCCTCTCTGATAGTAGTACCTGCAACAAGAAGTACAGGAAAGTTTATATAATGTTCATATAAACAACCTTCTTCCTTTTAAGTCTTTAACCAGCAAGATACCCTACTGGCAGGGCCAGAGACCCGTTTTCTCCTCCCTTAAGTAACCCATGCATATGGAACTCTAAAAAGCATATAAGGTAAAAACAGGGGAACATTTTAATAATTACTTTATATATAATATAAAAACTGGAAAACCACTGGTTTAAAAAAACATAAGGCCCTTTTATCAAATAAAATCTCAGAAAAGCCTGCACTGAAGCACCTAATCAGCTGTAACACACACAACAGTTTGTTTAAATAAAAAACTTTAACGTTCTTTGTTACCCTTCCCCCCCCCTTTTTTTTTTACCTCAGAGCCCTTCCCATTGTTTCATAGTTCATGTCAGGCTTGTTCTTGTGTTTTCCCCATAGTTTGGACACTGCTTTAGAGTCCACAAGTTTAAAGATGCCCTTCTCCCGTTGAGTCCATTTGATATATCGAGGACAAGTATTTTTGTCCTGAAGAAGATCTAGAAGAAATTCCCACAAGTAGGTTGTATTTCCTACAATAAAGATAGAAATGTCAGTCAATTAACCTATTTAAAGATCTCCAAACAGAAAACTACATGATGTTCTTGCATGGCTAGCTACAATTAGTGTATTACATGTGAACACGAATTTTTGAATTTTAACAATGGGTGCAGCCCATATTTGAGGGAGACAGCCGTGAAAGCAGAATTTACTCCCTCTTCTTCCAGAATTGAGTGTAAGAGTGGGTGTCAGAAATATCCACATGATGTGAAGTTCTTGGTAGACACTAAACCCTCTTCTCTCCTGTCTGTTGTTTTGAATTACTGGAACTTCTGAGCTTTAGGGCATTTATTTTTCCATGGCCCTCAAATAAACTCTTTACCTCCCCCAATAGCCAATCCTAACTACTTTTAACAAGAGTTTTTGGCAATGGTAAAGTAGGATTACTGAGGTAGCATGTTGAGATCAACTGAAGAGTCATCTTTTTCCAGTATGAATGACAGCATCAGCAAATGTCATCTCTTTGAGACAAGAACACAGTCTCTTTAAAAAGCATTTTATATATATATATATAATTGTCACAAGAGGTTTCTGAAGAGTATTAGAAACCACCAGCATAATGTTTTGCAAAAGTATTCTCAAATCAAGACATAATCCACTCTTCTTCTGTCTGAAGAATTATTATTTTTAAATCTTCCAGCTCACTTTAACAAAGACTTCTAAACAGCAGGAAACTGCCAAGAAAAAATGAAAGTTAAGATACTTGATGACCTCTAATCAAACAAAAAGACTTGCAGTTCTAGACCCTTCCACAGACTTACTAGGAAAAATATTTGACACAATTACATACTTGTGTTCTGCAGAAGAGTTTATCCTTCAAGTCCCCAAAATATCAGAAGCTTGCTCCACAATACTCCAGAGTTACTGTGTAGCTGCCCTTGTTTTGTGGAACAGCATTCCTGCTGAGATATGACAGGCACCTCCTATCTGTACTTTCCGGAAACAATTGGACATTTATGTTTAGCCAAGCTTTTCCAGCTGGATGAAAAGGTCCATGCCTTGCATGTCAATTCTGTATTGTTTCCATCTTTGGTTAGTTGTTTTTCTGTACTGTTTTTATAGTATAATTGTAAATTGCCTTCAGATACATGTAAAAGGCAATTCATAAATTAAATAATAAATAAATAAGCAGCAGCAACAACACTGCTGTGATACTGGAAATTCAGTAGGGGCCAATCTACCACTAGAGTCAGTATCTAACTGAATACACATTTTTTGTTTCCATTAACGAACATATTGTGAGAGGACATTATAAAGTTCATCTCAAATAAAGTGAGGATACACACACATATATTCACACACGCATATGCACACATAAAATTACACACACAATATCAGGGAGATGTCAGCAAAAAGTGATTTTAGAAACACTAAGGTTCAGTCATGGTTGACAAAAAAAAAGTCTGTAAAGGAAATGCCAAACCTGAAGGCTCATTCTACCCAACACTCATTCTTTCTCCCTCATACATCTTCAGTACTAAGAGGATATTCAAAACATGACAAAGTTCATAACAACTGTAACTTCATCCACGCATCAAGAAGCACCAAGTAGCCACTTAAGTAACCTTACAGAGGAAAATAATCCAGCATTAGCTGAAATGAACAGTGATAAGTGATCAAGTGAAGTGAATGCATAAGGACAAGGTCAAAATTAGTATCTCGTGATAAATATTCTCCATCCCTAAAAAGCTGCAACGCCTTTAGGCCAATGGCGAAGAACCTGTGGCAACCCATGTTCTCATCAGCCCCAGACAAAATGGTCAATGCTCACAAGATGATTTGATGATTGGACCACAGGTTCTCCATCACTGCCTTCAGGCACTTGCTTGATGTCAGTTCTCTGGTGTATCACTCTATTTTTAGCAGCACAAAAAAAGGGAAATGGGCCACAAGAGCAGGATAAATCTTACAAGAATGGCAGTCCTGTGTCTTGCAAACATCTCACAAAGCTCTCCTAAACTAAGAAGTTTCAAGCCACTACTGGGCATAGTAATTCAATCCACTATTACTGAACAGGAACACACATGCTCTGCTTTTCTGAAAAATGCAACTGCAGATCTCCAGTTGCAGTGGCAAATTTGAACGGAGAAGCACATTGCTTCAGTATTTTGAATGGGTGCACGTTCATTTCTTACTTATAGAAGGTATCTAGGGAACAAGACATCTAGCGGCAAATAAACAGTATCAAGTGTTTGCATGAGGCAACTGAACATATTTACATTAAAAAGACAAGCTACCATTATTGTTGTTGTATTAAAGTATTTTACTAGGTACATCACAATACTAAAAGAGGAATATACAAGCAAAATAAAAGAAAATATAAAAATGAATAAAAATTACCTTTGCCTTCTCTTGGCTTCTTTTTTATACCCAAGTCTGGAGATGCAGTGGAAACGGCTGATGGCACTTGGGTTTTTGGCTTGCGGCCAGCTGCAAAGAACAGTGTGAAAGACTGAAATAGGCATGTAGAAGTGATTCACAGCTTGAATTGCCTCACGGCTTAGGTTTTCATTCAAATCTGAATAAATGGACTATTATCTGGTGGTAAGCTAAGATGATGAAAATATAAGTAATGCCTCATGAATCACAATTTTATCTGATGCTGAATTGAGAGAAGTTATTTCAATTACATGTTCTAACACTGACAATTACATTAACATTACAATCATTCCCCTTGTGTAATTAAACTATATATGACTAATCCATGGACAATATAAATATTATTTCTATACCACAGACCCCCTTCAACAGAACATCCAAGACAGCAAAAGTAGTATCTAGCTGATCTCATCGTGCCTCACAACAAATCTATAAAGGAGGTCATGAATATTTCCCATTTGTAACCCAGAATGCTCATATTAGAGGGGGAATTTGAACCATTCATTTGGTCAGTAAGTTCAATCTACAGCCAGAGGGTGTTAAAACTGAAAGAGTTTATTTCTGCCATGCATACAACTTATTAGAATAATATTTACAACTTTATATTTAACCTACCCTAACTTTATTAAATCAAAACAGTAATGTATGAGCTACTATTTATGTAGCAAATCTTCACTTCAAAGAGTATTCAAAGCAGCGTTCAAAACCAGAAAGTATGTTGTGCCTTATCAAATTATAGGTAACTGTTTTATTGTTTTTAGTTGTTACTGCCCTACACTGCCCCTATGCAAAGTACCTTTCTTTTTTTTCATTGGCTCAAGGATTTCTGGAGATGTTGGAATAGGAGATGTATCCATTAGTTCAGACTCCTCAGTTGATACCTCCACTACTGTTTCTGTAATTACATCTGGCCTCATTGCAGCATGAATGAACTCTGGAGTTGACACACAAGGTGGGACAAAAACTTCCACTAAAGAAAGCAAATAAATGAGTTAAGGCTTTTTTCAATCCAGATAGTTCTAGATTGCAAAAAAAATGAAAATGTTCCAAAGATGGCTTAAATGAAACTCAAAGCTGCATCATCATTAAACACAAAGAACAACAGGCTTCTTACATGTATCACAGTGCAGGATAAATTACATTCTTTATTGTAACACAAGCATTTTTTTTAAAGTACAAAATACTTGCTTCCAGAAATGGGAAAGTTCATATAGATTTAAAACTGGAGATGACTAGACCCTATACTTTTCTATGTGTCTTTCATTATACTTTGCATGTGCTTTATAAATTGAGAAAGCAATTAGCTGAGTTTCTTTTCAGAACAGAACTGAGTTATTGATTACATTACGTGAAGCTTCAGTTTCAATTAACCACTGTAAAACAGTTATAAGCGAATTCCTGTCTTTCATGAGTTAATTGTGCCATGTGTATATGCAATTTTTGATGCAAAGTAAATTTTGCACTTTAAAAATAAAATGCTGGAAGCCTATTACAATATTTGCAATGTTCAAATTCAATTTAAATCTGCCAGTTCAAAAGCACTTCTATAAATGGAAGAAAACCAAAATGCCATTCTGTTTTCCCAATCAGCCTCAAAAGTTTGTACAGAATGACTAACCCAAGTCTGGAGGGACAATTTTAATGCCCTATCATTCTATACAAATGAATCAAATTTACTAATTATGATAATAATAAAGCTGTGAGCACTTGGAAACCATACATTATAAATTGCTGAGATGGTTTATAAGTGATCTACATGCCTTTCTTTCCCTCATCATTTACTGCTGGAAATGACTTGAATCAGCCTCTAAGTGGTAGCTGTTTCAAAGTACAGTAATTCACTATTTATAATAGCCCTTTTGTGTGAGGATTACACAACACACTGGCAGCATATACAATGTGTAACCTGTAGACTAGCCCTTAAAGAGTATTAAAAGCTAAGCATGGAGTAGACGGCTCATGTGTCTGAAAGGAGTTTACTTCCAAATTAAGTCTCAGGTACAATTAATGCAAATTAAGCCACTATTTCAAAGAGGGCAAAATAGTGATTTGTATCACTGACATACCTGGAGTTCTAGCATCTCTTAAGCAGGTTGGAGATTCCATATGAAGCAATGCCTCTGCTGCTTCAATTGTCTTATCTGAACAGTGCACATTGCTGCCATGTACAGATGCTTCCACTGTGCAAAAGACAAAATCATACAAATATGCTTGGTTTACAGGTATTCAGAATCAATAGTTCTATATGGCCCAATACATACAAGCCAAAACCCAGGAGGAACAAGAAATGTTTCTGAAGGAGAAATATTAGATATATGCAAGAGGATACTATACACATAAAAGAAATTCACCTTTTCCCTTTCATGGCCTTTGTTTTTTAAAACCAAACACTCCTGTGAATAGGTGCTTAGATGCAAGTACTTCTAATCTGCAAGTACTTTTTATCAGCCTAGAAAAGTTGTTTTATTATCACTAGACAGTTTTACATTTTCATCCATTAATTCATGTGTTTGATCAATTATGGTATTACTCATCAAAATATTAACTGCAAAATGGAGTTAGTGCTTTGAGCTCTGAGAAATCTAGCCAGGAAAGCACACTGTGGAGGACCCTCATTAGATGATATACCAAATTGTTCAGGGTAGTTAAAACAAAAAGGATTGTGAACAGCTCCAAAAGGACCTCTCCAAACTAAATGAATGGGTGGTAAAATGGCAAATGCAATTTTTAAAAAAATCTAACATGATGCATATTGGAGCAAAAAATCTTAATCTCACATACACGCTCATGGGGTCTGAACTGACAGTAACTGACCAGGAACAAGACCTTGGGGTTGTAGCGGATAGCTCAATGAAGATGCTGACCCAATGTGAAGCAGGTGTGAAAAGGGCAAATTCTATGCTAGGGATCCTGAGGAAAGGGATTGAAATGACCAATATCATAATGCTGTTATAAAAGTCTATGGTGTGACCACATTTGGAATACTATGTACAATTCTCGTCGCCTAACCTCAAAAAGGGGCTTGTAAAGCCAGTATGCCTCTGAATACCAGTTGCTGGCAATCGCAAGTGAAGAAAGCCCTGCTGCACTGAGATCCCGCTTGCCAGATTCCCATGGACACCTCGTTGGACACTGTGAGAACAGTGTCTTTGAACTAAATGGGCCCATGGCTTGATCTAGCAGTGCTTTTCTTATGCTCACCCTCTTCCTTTCCTTTCCTTTGAATTCCTCCTGGCCTATGTGGAGCACAGAGACATTACTGGGAAAGAAAGAGAAAAAGCTTGAGATGCTGGAGTCTTTGGCAGCAGTCTTAAGGTAAATTTAAAAACCCTTCCCCCTCAAAAAAAAAAAATCAGGAAAAGCAAAGTGGCTTCAGCAGGTGCAAAAGGAGGGGGATGAGGCACCACCACACTGCTGTTCCCAGTATTAGAGTTTTCAGTCCTATTTTTCATACTAAGTGCTGCTAGTTTACTTTCCATCAATGTCTGACCCAATATTATTATTTGTTGTTGAGTTTATCCCACCTTTCCACTAACTGGTGCTCCAGTATCGTGCTTCACACATGACATTTGTATTTTTGTTTTCTTAAAGGGTGCCGGGGGGGAGATGATTATTGACTATTGGTTTTGTATTGCTCAGACAAATTGATATTATAATCTTATAAATTCTGCAACAAAACAAGTCTTAACATGAGTGAATACACATTGTTTGTATTAGGAACTTGCTCAGAAATACATTAGAAAAAAAACAGTGTTTTTAAAAGGTCATTTTACAAACACCGCCTCTCTGAGCTTACACACACACACGTTATCTTCCTTTCTGCTGTGGAGATTTTATAAACCATCAGTATATAGCCACCTGCTGCATATCATCCACACACATAAAGGTCTCTCTCTCTCTGTCTGTTTCTCTCTCTCTCACACACACACACATTCTCCAGTTGCTCTTTCCATTTATGGAAATCTACTCAAAGCTAAACCATTCCAGCTGGGCTGCCAGCATCTATCTTTAGAATAAATACAGTCACCTATTGCCAGTAAGCTAATGAGCATTCAACTAGTGCTTCTCTACTAGAACTTCATGATGGCTATACAGTTACTTCCATATTCAAAATTAAATTTGTAAGGAGGAAGAACCTTTTTTAAAAAGGCTTTAGTTGCCAAGACCCTATTCGCACATAAGGGTGGCTGCTTGACATCCAATATGTGGAGACTGATAAACAACAACCTGTTTTTCCAAAGCAGCTCACCATATGATTGAATGGATTTTCACCAAACCCAGCATAAAGAAAGCTGCCTGTGTGAATCAAGCCTTAGCATTACCAAAAGGAAAGGCTTGGAAAAAACACAGAACAATAATAAGGTTTTGGAGAGCCAGTAACACATGCCTGCATCATCAGATAAATGCCACAGCCTTACTGAAAAATTAAACCTGAAAAATAATCCCAGCATAGTTGTTGACTAGCTGGTAGCATGGGCCATGACACTGGCTTGATCTCCATCTTTCAAACAGGGCCCTTACAAAGAATACAAAATATTCTAAAAAGTACCAGATAAATGAAAAATGAACTATTATGTGCACACAGAGCTAATTAGCAGCAAATGGGATAGCAACGATCTCTCAAGTACAGTCCCCTTAGTCCCAGAACAGAGACATCCATTAGTTTGTACACTGCAATGACTGATGCCATCTGTCATTTCTGCTGTAGTGTTTAAGAATGGGGCATAGCTGTACACATGTGTTTTACCTCTCAGATACGGTACTAAGAGGGAGGTTTATCTTCAGGAAGCATTTATTTATTTATAAATATGTACTGCCTTCAAGTCGATTCCAACTTATGGCAACCCTATGAATAGGGTTGTCATGAGGCAGTGACTGGCTCAAGGTCACCCAGTGAGCTTCATGGCTATGTGGGGATTCGAACCCAGGTCTCCCAGGTCGTAGTCCAACACCTTAACCACTACACCACACTGGCTCATTTATAAATATATTTGTATACCACTATTTCATTAAAAATATCAAAGCAGTTTACAGGTTAAAAACAAAACAGAAAACCACCATATAATAAAAACATTAAAAATAAAGGTTAACTATTGTGAAAGGACATTTGCTTAATTGCCTGCATAAAGCCTGGTGGAACACAAAGGTTTTCAGCAGACATTTAAAAGTAAAAACAGAAGGCACCTGCTGAAATTCTATTGGCAAAACATTCCAGAGAATTGGGCTGATGACACTGAAGGCTCAATTTCATGTCGATGTTAAATGAGCCTTGCCAACTCAGGGGACAAGCAAAACCGCTCCTGCAGATGATCTTAGTGATCGACCTGAGATATAAGGGTTCAGGTGATCCCTAAGATACCCTGGACCTAAGTTGTTCAGGGCTTTGTACATTAATACAAGAACCTTGACCCTGGCTCGGCAGTGAATGGGCAGCCAGCACAGATGTTTTAAGAGTGGTGTCACATGTTGTCGGCCATATGCTCCCATTACCAGTCTGGCCGCCGCATTTTGCACCAGCGGGAGCTTCCAAACCAGGGCCAATGCCAGCTCCACATAGAGCACACGGCAGTAAATCCAGCCTCAAGGTAACCAACACACAGGCTACAGGGGTCAGGCTATCCCTGCCCAGAAACAGCTATAGCTGCCAAACGAGGCAAAACTGGTAAAAGACGCTCCAAGCCACAGAGGATACTTGGGCCTCTAGTGACAAATTTGAATCCAGGAGTACCCCAAAGCTACAGACCTGGTCCTTCAGAGGCAGCGCAACCCCATCCAGAACAGGTGATTTGCCTATCTCCCAGACTTGGGAGCCACCTACCCAAAGAGCCATCTTCCCAAGATTCAAACACAGTTTAGTTGCACTCATCCAGTCCACTACAGCATTCAGACACTGATCCAGTGCGTTCACAGCCTCTCCTGATTAAGATGTTATGGAGAAATAAAGCTGCATGTCATCAGCATACTGCTGACACCTTGCTCCAAAACTCCAAATGACCACTGCCAACAGCTTCATATAGATGATGAATAGCATCTCTCAATAGTCTCTCTCTAAGCAACAGATAGAGAAAAAACCCTAAATGGAAGAGAGTGTACAAAGGAATAAACTGTTACCTTTAACAGATAGGGCTAGTCAACCAACCTTGGAGTTAATTACCAGAAAATGGAGTATGTGCACAATTCCATTCCCCTCCCCTTTCTAAAGCAGTTTAAAGGAGAGAACAGGAGCACTGGACATTATAAACAACTCACAGGAAGCTATGAAAAGGAATCCTCCAATATACTTATCCTTAAGCAGTATCAATCAGAAGATTATAGCATCTTAAAGCAGTGGCAATCAATTTTTGTAAATAATGTAATGAAAGCATTAGTTGGAGTCAGGTGTACTACCCCCTATCTGCACCAACAAAACCAAATTCTGCACACAAACATGGAAATTTGCAGAAATTTGTCTGCAGAATCTAACAAAGAGTAGAGAGGCAATGGGTAAGGGAAAAGGATGACAACACAGGCCAGGAGTCACAGAAAGGGACCACAACAATATAGGATACCTCTTTACCACAGGAGACCTACTCAAAGCTTCCATCTGGGGTCTAATCCTTAAGCAGGTTTTACACATTTTTTAGTTTTTTTCCTCCAAAACTATAAGGACTAGAAGCTTATTTATTTAGAATTTCATTTACTCAAAGTCTCTGTGCCAGATTTCAAATTCCAATAATACATTATCATGTTGTGGATAAATCTGTGCCATGCAGTAATCATAGAAGTGCCTATCCTCATTGACAGACAACGCTCTCCACAATCTCACTGAGGGCCTATTAAACACTACTCCAGCTTCTCATGGACATGGAAGGCTGTGTATCTGACAAAATCCATATATTACCACCTTCCACCCTTGCACTTAATGCCAATTCATTCTAAAACTTGTGTTAATGTCTTCCAGCTGCAGCATGGAACACAGCTGTACCCCTCTCTTCTGTAGATCAGGTCCTTCATCCACTGACAGTCTAGTTTTGCAGCAGAACAGATGAAGCTGAAAGAACCATATCCTCAACAGCTATATGCTACCTTCAGCATTTACACCAGATAAATTCTGATAAAGTTAGTATAATGTTGTAACAGCTACCTTTAAAAATATTCAATTCTAAGTATTCTTTTAGCACTGATCCACTAGTTTTCCATGGCGAACATTCAACTTGAATTGGATGGGTATGAGGAGGACCAAAAAAAAACCTTGGCAAGTGGAAGGGATCTAACTCGCAGTTGAGTAGAACTTCTCCTGACAGCCACTGGGATCAACAATGATGAAGAATGCTATTTTCACCCCAGAATTCCCAACAGAATAATGCTTCATCATCCTTTAGCATTGCTCCTGAGGGCTTCTGGACAAGAAAAATGGTTGCCTGGACCAAGAGCTCTGGGAAGCAGCAAGTTTCGCCTCTCATCAACCTTCCTCCCCGATCCAAATTAGCCAAAATAGTCCCATAGAATCATATGAATAGATCAACCATCTATTTTGCTCACTAAGAACATTAGGCAAGCAAGCAAAGTCTGAACAGTGAACTTACTAGTTTACAAGCCAGGCTCTCAGCTATCAGCCTACACTCAGAGTTTATGCCTTACTGCAAAGATGGGGAACCGGTGGTCCTGAACTCCCATTAGTCCCAGCCAGCATTTGAGTTTTAGTCCAGCAACATCTGGAGGGCCACAAGTAACCAACCCCTGCCTTAATGTTCCCCCCACCACAGCAGTAAGCTAATTATGAATTACTTGTGAAAAGCAAGCTAAGACCTCACTGTGGCAATAGTGTATTTTATAGAATTAATAACAAAGTATCACAGTTGAGGCAAACATTGTGAGAATATAGGCTCAACTTCTGAAAGCAAAGTCTAACCTGACCATTCATACAAAGAATTTAATTTTTTTTTCACATCAAGTTTTTCTAAAATAAGATGGGCATTATGCAGAAGGCATCCACAAAGTCCAAAAACATTTTTTTATTTAAATGATAACTTGCTCTTAAATTTCCAGTCAAGTTAAACGTCTACCTGTATTAGCAGCTATTTTTTTCTGAACAGTGTATGAGATTCTCAAAAGCTACAAAAAAAACCACCACCCCTAAACTTAGCAATTAAGTCTAGCAGAACTGAACTTCAACTTAATAAAATTCTGTCAATGTTTCCAAGTCTGCAAACATTCTTATTTTAGTTTTCACATTGATCCAGAATTTCATTTAAACACAGATAAAGCACAAGAACAAAACAACCTGATGAGTTGCTACCATCCAGCTGTCACTGGGTGCTCCCTCCCTCCTTCAACTGCCAACACAGGGGCTTCTGAAGGACCATCTTGCCTTGAGGGAAGGGAAGAAGCAGCAGTTACAGCTTCATCTAATCTAAACATAGTTGTCTTTTCTAATTTATTGTATGCTTTTTTAAAAAAATGATGCTGATTACTGTAAGACTTATATAAACTGCTTTGTGAAAAGCAGTATATAAATACCGTAAGTAAATAAAAATCCTATAAAATGCAGCATTTTAAGTAATTAAATTGCTGGATAGGCCAAATGAATAACTTTGAAAAAAGATTTAAGTGCAGGAAAAACTCCTTCTGAATTCACAGCAATTGCATAAACCCCCTAGCAATTATGACATTACATCATCTATGGACAATATGTCTAGATAGTATACACAGCAGTAATGTGGGATTTTCAGAAAACTTTGAATTTTTCCAATTTGCATTGTATAATGTTCTGATGCCCTAGAGCAGGAGTAGGGAACCTCTGGCCAGCAGGCCTAATTAGGCCTGCCAGAACTCCCCATTTGACCCATGAAACCATTTCAGCCAAGCCATGCCCACCTGCCCTACACATGACATCATATAGGTGTGGAGCAGGTAAAGACCTGGCCCATGCAAAAGGCGGTTTACAGGCTCTGCAAATCAGCTGATTGGTGGTGCCTGCAAAGCACAGCACCTTAAAAGGGCAAAAAAGTCACTTGACACAATTGTGATATCAGGTGACTGACAGATGGGCAGCTCCACCCACCTGTCAAACTTGGCCTGCAAAGGGTGGAGGAGTTAACAATCTGGCCCACTGACCAGATCCAGTTCCCCACCCCTGCCCTAGCATGTTTATTTTACTTATTATTTAGTAAACTAAAGCTAAAAAATTTGAAACTAGCTAATGTTGTATTTGCAATTGGCATCCATTCATTGTTACTAATGAACTTAGGAAATGAATTTTTTTCCACAGAAAAATAAAGCACTAGAAAGTTTTCAAGCTCACATCACTGGTATAGAGAAAGCACAAGTTACTGCCACAACAATACAACATTTATATGGCTACAAATATTCATCCGATTCCTCTTCCTTCTCCCAATCATTAATAGTTGTGTTTGCAAGTGTAAAGAGCAGCTATTCCTATAACAATTAGCCCCATGCTTCAGCTCCATGGGTATTACACTAGGAATCAGGAGACATGTTCAAATCTTGCTCCCCAGCAGATGGCACCATTCCCTATTTCTGAGCATTAACAACTGTCCAATGACAATGTTTTACAATTCATCTGCATAGGCTCTTCTTTACAGTAGTAACTATGTTAAAATGGTAAGGACTGAAAACAGGAGGTGTGTGGTGGTAACTGAAAACAGAAATGGGCAAAGACAATACAAAGAAACTCTGATTTGATGCGGTAGCTCATAGTAAAGAATGTTGTATTACAGAGGTGGGGAATCTTTTCTGGCCGGAAGGCCAGAACTGAATCTCCCCCACTCCTGGTGAGCCAAAGTTGACGAGTGGGGCAGCCCACCTGTCAAAGCCCTAATTTTCAGGACTTCAAAGCAAACTAATGGGCTTTCAAATGCGGAGGGGGTTGAAAGCACATTTTGATCAATCCATCAGCTGACAGGCAGATGGCAGCGCATCTTCAACATCCCTCCGAGTTGTTTCTTCAGACATTTGCAGTCTGAAGGAAAAGCGTGGAGGAGACTGTAGGCACACTCTGATCACCCCATCACCTTTAAATGGGTACCCTTATTAGTGAAGTCAGCTGGTGGGCGTAGTTTGGGCGAAATACCCTCACAGGCCAAGCTGGCCAGAAGCCAAAGATTCCTCACCCTTGCTGTATTAGGAAATAAGCAATACAAGTTTAAATTCTGTTCTTGGTTGATACTAAGGTACAAGTCCCTCTCCTCAGCTTCAAATCTGTCAACATATATGTCTAAACTATAGGCTATTGGCAGAGACAGTAAAAGAAAGTGATCAAATTCACTAGGCAGGGTGAACATACCACAAAAACAAGTATATTCAAATCATAAAACTTGCTGGGTGGCACAAGGCTACCTGAATGCAGGCTTCTCCAGTTCTTGGCCTTTGTGCAGGAGTTAGGCTTGTCCTCTTAAACAGCTGTCACTGTAGCATTCAACACAAATTTATTGTGTTCTGGGGTATTTAAGGTTAGGTAGCACAGAGTTTATTTACTGCACAGTGATATCTAGCCCACATTGCATCATACACTAGTAGGTGCATTTTTGGAGTTACCGACATGGAGAAACAGTAAACTTTGAGTTTGACATGACCTGCTTCTCCAAATAGCATCAAGTACAAGACTCTTTTCAATGAGTGTGTGCAGGGAGATAAATCCCTTAACAATAGGGGTTCCCAAACTGTGGTCCATGAACCACTGATGGTCTGCAAGCTTCATTTAGGTGGTCCACAGCATGTCTGCAAAAATACAATCAAAAGCATACATTACCTAGCACAATGCAGTGCAATTGCTACTATAAGCAGAAAAATCATTAAGTGGTCCTTCAAGACCCTCAGCACTTTGCAAGTGGCCCGTGGGGAGAAAGGTGTGGGAACCACTGCCTTACCATATTTATGGACACAACTTCAAATTCCTAAGAGCCACATAAGTTTATAAAGCATACAGAGCACAATACATTCAACTAGGACTCTTTGAGAAATCCATATTAGTAACTACTATTTGACTACTTATTTCAGTTACAGGAAATTCAGCACTATTATCTTCCTAAGTCTTTGTTCCCTAAGCTTGCTCCTCCCCTGCCTACACATATCCATCCTGTTTTCCCCAACAATATGGAGGTACACCTGTACCTGTAATGTTTCCAACCCAGGCTATCTTTCTTCATCTTTTCTCATTTCCTGCAACCTTTCTCTCCTTCAGCACCCCTTCTCCGAACCACACAGGCTTCCTTTCCTCATAATAGCACGCAACTCCTTTATATCAAGACCTAATGTAAGATTTATCGAATTACATTCCTCATTAAAGCTGCAGCATTCTTGACATTTATCTTCCCCCCCTTACCATTTAGAGTATTTCTAAACATTCTATAATGTCACAGTAGCGTAGCTTATCGGTGGTAGCAGGCAAAGTGAAACACCAGGTATGCAACATTGTTATAACCACATATTAGTAACTAGGTATTGCTACATGAGAATATACTTGGGAGTCTAAATTGGGGGGACGGACACAGTGAAGAAACAATCAAATCTTTGAGAAAACCTTTAGGGGAACCAGCTACTCTTCCAAATCCCCAAAAATGGCAAGGGCAGGAGCTGTGCATGTACAGCACCTTTGTGTTGCAAGTGAACCATAGCAACAGACACCAATGCACAGACACAAGCCCTTGGCAAGCTGGAGAAGGGAACCAGACATGCTTAAGAAAAGCAAGCAGTTTGTCACATGCTTTCATTTCACCTAGGGCCTTATTCAGATAAAGAACAATGCTTAGAAGATGCACACCACAGTCTCCAAGACCATTTCATCCCAATTACTTTTTAAGCAGTGAGTGAACTCCCTTCTCAATTTAAAGAATGGAAAATGGGAATTCACCCCAGAATCTGTGCCTTCCTTGCAATTTCCTGCCCTCCAAAAATCACTTTAAGCCTTAAGAAACCCGGGGAAGTTGTGGCCTACTAACATTTGCTCTCTCAGAATCCAAACTTCCCATCCCTTTCCTAAGAAAGGTTAAGGGGTCCCTTCTTGTATGCATAAATATATGTATTAGTTTCCAATGTGATAAATCAGTACAGATATATTATTTTAAATATATATTACATTTTGCTTAAATATGTTTTTCTCCACTCTTATATGTATATCCTACCCTATCCTTTCTTCTGCAGAATTCAAAGCAGTGTGCATAAGGTTGTCAAGCAATCACACATCCAGGAACAAACCAGACCAAGATTTGTGTTTTGTTTTCAGTGTGGTTGCAGTTATGAGTTCTCAAGACAGCTATAAATAAGTCTGCCAGCATGAAAAAAGGTTGACACAAGGGCAGCTAGAGAGAAAGAATCTTGACTTCAGCAGTTTTGGCACTGACTTGTTAAGACTGAAATTACCAAGACTGGGATGAATAAATACATAAATCTAACAAAGATCAGCAGCATACACCAATGTGGTGTTCTAAAGCTTGCCAAACAAGAAGCATTGACAGGTTACCCTCAGCACCAGTAATCATGCAAGAAGCCTCCTGACTAAAGTAAAATAGACAAAAAAAAACAGGAGCTGGGAGGGGCTAAGAAAACACAATGGCTTGTGCATCCTTAAAACTCACCTACTCTTCATTCTTTTTAACTCTCATCCCAATGAAATGGATACATAAGACAGTATCAGTTAAAAAAAAGGTGTATCACAACTTTGAAGTTCATGAAAAGACCACAGGGTTCAAACAATCAGTTCTTATTTTGGGACAACAAATGTTTATATTCTTCAAACTAGAAAGTAACCACTGACATCTTAATCAGACATTCCAAATGAAGTTTAGCACTAAAGTAAAAATATTTACACTTGTGACTGACCTGTCAATCACACAATATTATGAACATTAGTTTGTACTATTATCATTAGATCAATGAAAACTTGTGAGGAAAGCAATACCAAATAGTGATGTTTGAAAATGCTGTCACAGAAAGCAACTGGCGGGAGGGGAGGAATACGTGTAAGGCTATTTTAAAGAATGAAAAGGATAACAAATAATAGAACAAATAAAGTTCACTATATCATCAATGGACGATAACTAAAAGGCAGGAATATGCTGATACTAGATATGCAACGATCTCCATTATCTGTTAGAGCCACGGCCACTACTGGAGGATCACTGCTCCGCACAGGACATTTATGAACGCTATAAACCCACTGCAATTCTTCCCCCGCCTCACACCAACCCCGCCCTCGCTTCCGTATTTACAATCCTTCCTCTTCCCTCCAATTCCGTGCTTGCATTGTCAGCGCCAGAAAGCGCTGCCACTCAGCCTTTCCCTCATTCCTATTGGCCTGACGGAGCCTAACCCCGCCCAATGAAGACCTCAACCTTCTGATTTCGAACGTTCTTGACAGTTGATTGGCCGGCCAGGCCCGTCACTGCCTCCTCCCCACCCCGCATACTGGGGCTCCTGAGGGAGCTTCGCGCTTCCGCTATTGGGGGGGTGGGTGAGAGAATAGGCTCAATACCCTTCCTTCCAGACGGCACATGCCGTTCACCAAGGAACAGCCTTAGGCTCAGTGACACCACTATCCCCCATCTTATGATTTCGGGCTGCTCCTACATGCTCCACAGTACACCACTTAATTTAGAGGGCAAAAGACACCTCTAAAAGAGGACCCTGAACCCATTGTAGCCCCTACACCCGCCAGAGGAACCTCGGCACAAGGAACAATTATTGAAAACAAGAAAAGAAGAAGGCTATTATCTAAAAGGAGCTAAAAAAGGAAGCCACTTTTCTGTTCCACAGATAGCGCGTGGCGCGGCTGGCTGGCGGCAAGCATAAAAAATCACCAGTCTTCCTGGTTTTGGCTCCAAAAGAAAAAGCAGCGGCGTCCGCTCCGCTCATACCAGCAACGCACGCACAAACACGCAAAACACAACACTGGGCAATCAGGGCCGCTGCCCGCTTTCCCCGGGTGCAGCGCGGCCAGGTTGCTAGCGCATAACCCACGCCAAGGTGATCACTTCCTGGATTCGTCGTCCCTCCATTACTCCAGCGCCGCCCCCGAGAAGAGCGAGCAGCGTCCGCACCTCCCTCCGCATAACCCACCCTTTGGTTCTCCCTTCTCTTTTACCAACGCCCCCTCGTCCCGCCATTTCGTGTCGCCGCTTACCGGCGCGGATGAGCAGGTCGAGCTGATTCGTGGCCCCCTCATGCAGGGAAGTCGCCATGTTTATGCCGCTGGAGCAAGCGGCGGCGGCGCCTTCGCATTGACCCGCAAGGGCTCCCTGGCGCTCGGACGCGCGCACGCGAGGCCCCACTCGTCAGCGTGCGCGCGCCCTCACACAAACACATAAGGGCCAACCAACATCGCCTCAGCCGGATCTTTCTCCGCGCGCTCGTTCCCGCGGCCGACTAGCCACGCAAAAGGTTCCGCTTCCCCTCCTTCCCCCCCCCTGCATGTAGCGGCGGCAACAACAGCAGCAGCAGCAGCGGCGGCCAAGAGAAGCAGGGCCGACAGGCGAGAAGCGCTTCCTTCTCAAACGACGCGCACGCGATCCTTCCGCCACTAGACTCGCAGACAGGAAGTGCCAGGCGGACGCTCACCCTCCCCTTTTCCTCTTCTACAGCAGGCAGAACGAACGGCAGCAGGGAAAGGATCCGCTCACCCATCGGTCGCCATGACGGTCACCGTCACGACTAGGTTCACCTGCTTCTGAGGCTTCGTGCCAGATATTCACATTTCAGTCGGTCCAGCCAAAGAAAAAGTTGCTCACTTTCCTCTCCTCTTATCTTCCATGCAATTAGAGGGTGAGCTAGGTGAGAATGAAACAAGTACCCGCGCTTGAATGGAATCATTGTTGCCAGACCTGTTTTTCATTCTGCCTTAGATATGGCGCGAAGCCGCTTCTTCACTGTTCTTAACGTTATTGGTCTCGCAGCCCCTTTCTCTTTAAGGTACCGCTTGAGGAACGGAGTGAGCGCCGTTTATATCCGCTCCGAAGAGCAGTCTTAATATTTGTCCCTGTTTAGTTCCGAAAGTGCCGCCGAATAAAGAATTCTGGAATTTGAGTAAGGACACCCAAAGGCTTTTTTACAACGAGCCTAACTGAGTTTTGCTTTAAATACGTTCATCTCTATGAACTGGTCAACTGCTATCATATCTCAACTATATCGTGTAGGAGTTTTATTTCATTCGACGGCGCTAGTAGGCAATATCTGTGTCTAGCAGAGTCCTGCACTCTACACCAAGAAAAACCAGCTAACAAAGAGATTAGAGATCTCACTCCCACATAAATAAAGCTTCATAACTTCCAAGATCAACACACTGATGATTGCCTGGTGCATCTCACACACAGGGCATGAAGTCAATTGCCACTGGTCTCTATCACTTGATAGAAAAGAAGGTAGCTTCTTACTGCAGGTGGAAGTCTGATGCATATGCAAATTTGCAAATCACCTGCAAGACACCCTCATATACACACTCCACAGAACAAGTACGGTCATTGCAATTACATTGCATACTTGCATGGTTTTACCCTCTATGATGAAAGACCTATTAAGCTTGAGATGTTGAGACCTCTAATGGATTTTTCAGCTTAAGATGCAAGTTTATTGATAAGCAATGCTCAAAAGAGATGTAATCCTACTTCTTTTCAGGCACACATCTTTCCCCCTCACCCCCTCCCATTTTGAACATTGCTCATAAGTCCTCACACTGACCTCACCGAGTCTTATCTGCTCCATCAGGATGCAAGCAGATGTCTTGCAAATGATTTTCAAACTTTGCTGGGATACCACTGGAATATGCAGGCAAAAGCTGAAGTTAAATACTTTGGAACTATGTTCCTATGGTACTCTAGGCATACTGCATCCAGATTAGAGGCCCAACTATTATGACTAATGGACATTTAATTAATAAAGTCAAGATGGATAACAATTGAACATTACTAAAATCACTTTTCAAAATTTAAAAACAAATAAAACGCAAGGGTAGGCAACAGCTGCAATCCAAAGCCATTTATCTGAAAGTAAGTCATAGTGAATTCAGTGGGACACATTTCAGAGTAAACATGTATGGGAATCATTTTGGCTCTACAGGGCAGATTCTTATCAGGCTTGAGCTCATGGGCCAAATTTGACAGGTGGTAACATCAGGTGCAAGGTACTTTGAAGTTCCAAAGTCAGGACTTCAAAGCACCTTGCAAGGCACTCCTAAATTTTTTTCCACCATTTGCATGGGATCCTATCAAACTGAGCAGCATTTTACCTTTGCTCATCAACTGACGAGCAGTTGGTTAAATCCTGCTCCTTTGGCTGGGAACAGATGTGTACAGCCAACACAAGATTTAACCCCACCCTCCTGACAATTAGATGTTATGAATTATGTTAGCAGGTGGGTGGGTGGTTATGGTTTTGGGGAAAACAGCCTTGAGGGACAACTTGGACCCCCTGGTGGGCCAAAACTGGCCTGTAGGGTGGAAGTCTCTCATACTTTATGTATAGGCTATAAGGATTTCTCCATGCTGTAGCATCCAATACGGCTGCCTATTCCCATTTATTAGGATTAAATCAGAAGTTTAATGCAGCCTCCATTTAATCCACAAACACTGGAAAGATGCTAACCTCCCTTTTGGTACAGTCCTATGAGCTTCTGTGCTTTTAATTAAGTGTGCAGTATCAGGCAGAGGGAAGCAACAAATTCTGTTGTTGTGTTAGTATGACATAAGATAGGGCTGAGGCCAGGACTGGAGACAATAAACAACTTCCTAAAGGCTTTTCAGTCACCAAAAATGGAATAAAATGTTGCCACCAATTCAGCTGCATCAACACAATCCAATGTACCTGATTTTATGGCTACGTTCATACATAAACCTAAGCCAAACTATGGCGGACCACAACCTTTCCCAACCTTGGGTACACAGATGTTGCTGGACTACAACTCCCATCATTCCTGACCACTGGCCATGCTGGCTGGGGCTGATGGGAGTTGTAATTCAGTAACATCTTGAGGACCCAAAAGTTGGGAATGGCTGGCTTAGCACAAACACATGGGCTTCCAGGGAGGAGACTGCAGTTGCTTTGGTCCTCAGTCCTTTTAGCTCAGTACAGCATGGCAACTAAACCAAGGTTAGAGTCAGTGTGTCAGCTTGGGCTTGTGGTTAGGCTCTCTCCTTAATTAAGCACGAGCTGTAGCCAAGAAGAACCCTGGCTAAAGCTTGTGGTTAAGGAGGAGAGAGCTTAACCATGAGTTTGGGTTTGGACAACACACTAAGCATTGGTTTATCATGCCATGGGAGCTAAAAGGACCAGGATACAGAAGTCCTCTTGGTTGCCGGCCTCCCATTCCTTACCTCCCAGACTAAAAAGCAGGGAAATTCACTAATAGGCAAAATGGTACCAAATTCTTCCAAACTACACAGGAAGTGGATTGGACTGTGAAACACCAACCCAAATGTTGTTTGGCATTTTGACAAACTTGTAGGGCAGTACAATATCTCAGACAGGAGGTCAGGTCTCCTGCTCCCCTGGTGCCTTCACTATAGCTGCCCAATTTCCCTGCTTTTTAAAGTTTGATAGAAATATCTGTTGACTATAGGTACATTCTTAAACCGCAAGGGTTTTTGCCTATTAGTGAATAATTATGTCATTATCATAAGCTCTGCTTTCTGCATTCCATTTTCTTCTTACCTCAACGTTTACAATCTCCCGCCCCCAAATCATACCTGCAACTCAAGACAACACTTCATGTGTCTGATTAAGAGGACTATAGTCCATGAAAGCTTTAATACTTGTCTTAGTCTTTAAGGTGCCAGTTTATTTGTTGAGATTTTCATTATTTTCAGTTCTACACAAGCCAACCCCATCCTGCATACAAGCCCCAAAGAGCAGAAGAGGAGAGTGGAGGCAGCTTCAAGAAGGCAAGTACACAAAATATCCACCTTCTGCTATGTTCATAAGAACATAAAAAGAGCCTGCTGGATCAAGCCAGTAGCCCATCTAGTCCAGCATCCTGTTCTCACAGTGGCCAACCAGGTGCCTGGGGGAAGCCCGCAAGCAGGACCTGAGTGCAAGAACACTCTCCCCTCCTGAGGCTTCTGGCAACTGGTTTTCAGAAACATACTGCCTCTGACTAGGGTGGCAGAGCACAGCCATCATGGCTAGTAGCCATTGATAGCCCTGTCCTCCATGAATTTGTCTAATCTTCTTTTAAAGCCATCCAAGCTGGTGGCCATTACTGCATCTTGTGGGAGCAAATTCCATAGTTTAACTATGTGCTGAGTAAAGAAGTACTTCCCTTTGTCTGTCCTGAATCATCCAACATTCAGCTTCTTTGAATGTCCACAAGTTCTAGTATTATGAGAAGGAGAAAAACTTTTCTCTATCCACTTTCTCAATGCCATGCATAATTTTATACACTTCTATCATGTTCTCCTCTGACCCACCTTTTCTCTAAACTAAAAAGCCCCAAATGCTGCAACCTTTCCTCGTAAGGGAGTCGCTCCATCCCCTTGATCATTCTGGTTGCCCTCCTCTGAACCTTCTCCAACTCTATAATATTCTTTTTGAGATGCGGCGACCAGAACTGTACAGTTCACTGTATTAAATCACTATTTTTATTATGTTCAGCCAGCTAAAAAGTCACTTACCTTCAAAATCAAATCTGCAAAACCCAAAACAAGTTTACTGACAAAAATAAAATTCAGAAAAAAAATTAATTATATACACCAAGATCTGAAAAATTACTCAGAGAATACCATTTGTTCACCCCTGGTGGAATTTCTGCCTTTAAAAAAGAGCCCCTCTCCCCACCAAATCATAAACTACTTTTGATACTGCCCTCTCAGTTTCATAAACAATTTGCAATGCGGCACAGGGAAGTGCTGTTTGAGAAGCCCAAAGGCTCTCTTGAGTGTGCAGGTCTTTGAATCCTGGCCATAATTAGTTCAGACCTTGTAAGGTATCTCATGCAAAATCTATTCAAAGGAATTCACCACATCACTGGTTCCTCTAGGTGAAACACAACAGTAAACATATAAGGATATATTTTTGTTCAACTACGTATGTTTTGCAGGATTCTTACAGGCTTGCCTTAAATGCAGGAACTAAAGTATCTATGTTCACCGCCCAGAGAGCTATTGCTAGTCGGGCGGTATATAAGTTTTAAAAATAAATAAATAAATAAAGTGACAGAACTTCAAGGAGAGGGAGCAAAAGATTTAAAAAGCCAGCCCCGCTGGATCAGACCAAAATCCTATCCAGTCCAGCATCCAGTTTTCCACAGTGACCAACCAGGCGCCTATGGGAAGCCCACAAGTAAAACATGAGTGCAATAGCCTTCTCCCACTGCTTTTCTCCAGTGACTGGTATTCAAAAGGCATGCTGCCTCTGCCTTTCAGAAAGAGAGAACAACTCAGAGTTGTGCATGGCAAGCTTATGCAGTCAATGAGGCTTTCATTTTTCTCACTGCCTCATTCCTTACAGCATCTTTGCCATATACCCCAAGCTTCTCTTTACGCCTAGAAAATTTTTACAATTAGCATTGCATGTTGCATGACAGAGAAAGGATAGTGCTGGTTGTGGACCAGGCTTGCTGGTTCTTGGGAAAAGTATTAAGCTCACTTAACCCTACAATCAGGTGTATGCTATTTTAACAAGCGACCATAACTGATCACACTACTAGTGAAAAGAATTAAACAGAGTTCTGTCATTATTGGCACTTTACTCTGTTGAACTAGAACAGATCCAAACCTTACTAATGCCATTCCATTATCAAGCTAATTTCAAGGTATTGCTGTTAGTTTGTAAAGCCCTAAACAGCCTAGAGTCAGCTCACCTGAAGGACCACCTTGTCCCTCATACACCGGTCAAATCATAGCAATCATCTGGAGAACCCCTCCTGACTGTCCCATAGTTATCACACATTTGTTTAGCTTCTAACAAACTAAGACCTTTAGCATAGCGGCACCAATAATTTGGCACACTGTTCCTATTGAAATCAGACAGGCGCCTACAATTTTGATATTTTGTCATCTGCTAAGAACATTGTTCCATCAAGCATTTTTAGATTTTAGTGTTGGTCATTTGTTTTGTATTTATGATGTTTTAATTGTTTTATTGTACACTACCATGCTAATTTTTAATGTTGGCAGTTTATAAATGCTCTTATGAATAAATAAATGCAGATGTATAGTCTCACTGAACTAAGTCATAATAGCTTTATGAGCGAGTCACACTTACAGGTTTCCCATGGGCATCTAGTAGGCCACTATGAAAACAACAACAAGTTTATTGTACGGTCATAGACCCGATATACAAGTGGTTTAGCAAGAAGATTAAAAAACATGTATTATAAAATAAAAAGTAACAAAACCATGATAGTACAACGTTAAAATAGCATATTAATATCTACAAAAGGATCCTCTTACGTATAGTTTGGGCAGCAAAGATAAACTATGAAAACCAGATGCTGGACTAGATGGGCCATCGGCCCAATTTAACAAGCTCTTCTTATGTTCATACCTTCTACGAATAAAATAGTCTGCTAGCAGAGCTAAAGTAAAAGCACAATTAGAAATAAAACCCACAAATTGCAGTAAAACTTTTTTCAATATAAAGTATATTTATAATCCAACTATCAGTTAAAATTAGCCAGAGAACAGCAAATATTAAAATTATTTTATTAAAATTTAGTTTACATCTCATCTGGTGCCAACATTGTTATCTTTTCGGCGCCAGATCAAGACTTTCCTTTTCTCCCAGGCATTCTAACAGCATGTGCTGAGCTCTGACCCCAGGTCTTTTACCTTGTTTATCTGTTGCTTCCTGCTTTTAAACTTTGTATGGTTTTTTAAATTATATATTTGTTTTTAATGTTCAATGTTTTTAATTTTTGTAAACCGCCCAGAGAGCTTTGGCTATGGGGCAGTATATAAATGTAATAAATAAAATAATAATAATACAGTCCTAACCAATTCATTGACTTTCTTTTATCCATTTAGGCTGCAATCCAATACATGTCTGCTCAGAAGTAAGCTCCACTGGGTTCAGTGGGACGTACTCCCAGGTAACTATGCACTGAATTGATCAACTAAGGCTGCAATCCAAGTCTTGCTTACATATTGCAAACCTCAATTAAGGTGTCTTAAGGATACCAAAGGAAACAGCTTTTTAGTAGCTTATTTACAAAAGTGCAGCATTTCCACTCATTACAGTTTGTATTTCTTATTTTCATTTCATATGAAAATATCAAGCAGCTTCTAATATAGTAACACCAAATAGTTTTGAATAATCTCTTTCGCCCTATCCCCGGGGGGGGGATTCCAAATCAGATTTAACCACACTGACTAAATGAGTACTGTTGGCTTGTTAGCTGTGGTTTTCATTATTAACAGGAAAACCATAGCAGTCTCACCATAAGACACAAGCTTTCTACTAGATGGGATGCAAGCTAGAAGGAAAAGCATCTTCTAAATTTCTTCAGATTTTTCATGCAGAAAATGAGCAAGCACATTTGTGCAACATGCATAGCAACAGGCCTTCTAAGATTTCCAGGTCCTGCTCCTTTTTTTTTAATTAGCTGCTCCCATTAAATCCGCAATTAAAACATTAGCAACTCATATCAATTGATCAGAGTTTACATCCCTAGCAAAAAATAAAAAAGGTTTACCTGTTTTCACAGTTTCAGTCTCTATTTCTTGTTCTTCTGCAACATCTTGAAGAAGGTAAGTTTCATCATCATAAACAAAAATCTGTGCGGCATATCCTTGTTCTACTCTGGCACTTGGTATTGGCTCTACAATCACTGCTGGATATTCAGAGACAGGTTCATTCTCCTGTAGGGCACAGCAAGAGAATGTGTTACCATCCTAATCCAAATAATCCCTTCTATTTTCCTCTTAACTACTTCATGACTTTCACTGAACATTAAATAAAATAAAAAGTATAGAATTCATGGATTACAAGTAAATCTGGATACACTCATGGGTAGGGTCAGGGAGAAGATAGAGAGAATGCATCAACCACATCAGGAATGTACCATGAACCACAGAAACACAGTTAGTATACAAACATTATTGCATATAATTAACAAGCAGCATATAATTTCCATGATCCTGGCAGTTAACAAAGTACATGATTACATAAATAATTAGAAGTGAACTTAAATTGTGCAACTTTGGACTAAGTTCTTAAAGTCCTATTGGTTTCAATGTGATAGTTAAACATGTCCCAGATTTGGGCTTTTCATCACTGCTTATTCCTTTACCTTGTCCACATACCTGAATATTTTTAACAGATATTTGTCATTACAAACTTTATATTCCAGCTGAGATCTTGCTTTTCAAAAACTGTACCGATTCTCATGAACTACATATGGTCTGTTCTAAAAACTAAGTTATTTTAAAATAAATCAAGTTATTTTAATGATTCAAACATTAAAATCTAAATAAGCGCACTGATACATATTCCCCAAGTCAGCACCTGTGACTTATTAGACACTACAGTTCTCTATTCCCTCTGAGCATGCAGTAAGACATGGTCCTCTCCCGTTACAATATGCATCTTTTGCGTCCACAATCAACATTTACAAAAAGTGCATGAAGAAAGGTTGCACACAGTTTTCTGACCTTTCCTTGAATTTGTACTCCATTGCTGTCAAACTCCAGACCCAAGCCTCCACTGTCAACTGCTGCTGATGTCATGGTGCATTCCCTGGAAAGATTAGGAGGCTGACGGCAAAATATGTAAATCTTCTCAGTGATGGTAACTAGTAAAGCTGAGATACAGGAGGTTTGTAAACAAGGAAGAATGTTTCCAAAATCAACTTCTTTCCAGAAGTCCTAATGAGGGAGCATAAAGAGCATTGGTACATTTTAATATGTTGTTGCTTGTAGTAATGTGTACAATTGTACATCAAAATAGGGCATCATTTAACATTAATATGAACAAATAATATAATTGTAACTTACAATCATAATCTGGTGCCCTCCAGATATTTTGGACTACAACTCTTATCAGCTCCAGCCAGCATGGCCAATGTTCAAGGATGATAGGAATTGCAATCCAAAACATCTGATGGGTACCAAGCTGAGGAAGGCTGCATCTGTTTGCCATCGCATGACAGTTAGGAAATTTATACTTAATATGTGGAGGACTCATTCCCTTACAATATGTTTAACTATACACATTTACTTCCATTTTCAGTTACTTTTATTTAACTCATGCTTTTTATTATTTCAGGAACTACATATTCATAAACTGTTGCTTTTATTAATATTATAGTTGTGAGCCATTTGGGAAGCTGTAAGGTCATAAACTGCTCTAAAGATACTTCAATAAATAAATGCCAAACTATTAGGATCCTGTGCCCATGAATTGAAGCAATCTCATCTAGCCACTACTCGATGCAGAACACTGAGCTGGATCAGGCCTAGTTTGCTTCTTAAGGATTCACTATATTCTTACATTTTTGTATACACTTTGTTTCAGTGTCAGAAGCAGGGTGCCTTCCTCTGCTGCTAATGCAATTAAAGGTGATGACCAAGAGGACCCTGCGAAGCCTGTTAGCACAGCCTCCCCATAGCTTCTTGCATTGACCTAAGGAGAAACAACTTGTACAAGACAATTTCTTCTCACAGGAGGCCCTTTGCTGCCAGGGATATTCCCTGGTAGAGTGAAGTGCATGTGTACAATCTTTGCCTGAGGGAATTCAGGGGATGGTCAAACTGATCCCCCACTATTTTTCTGCAAAGATATGAAAGCCTCTACCATTAGTAGGAACCAGGGCTGTGGAGTCGGTATGTCAAACCTTCGACTTCGACTCCTCTATTTTTCTACTGTCCGACTCCGACTCCTTCATAAATGGCAAATGTATATTAACTTTTCTACTGTCTGACTCTGACTGACTCCTTCATAAATGACAAATGTATATTAATGTATTAATATTAGTAAATTAATATTAATATTAAAATATTAATTTTATTTTGAAGTCGGAGTCAGTACATTTCTACTGACTCCGACTCCACCCCAAATTGCTTCCGACTCCACCCCAAATTGCTTCCGACTCCACCCCAAATTGCTTCCGACTCCACCCCAAATTGCTTCCGACTCCACCCCAAATTGCTTCCGACTCCACCCCAAATTGCTTCCGACTCCACCCCAAATTGCTTCCGACTCCACCCCAAATTGCTTCCGACTCCGACTCCACCCAAAATTGCTTCCGACTCCACCCAAAATTGCTTCCGACTCCGACTCCACCCAAAATTGCTTCCGACTCCGACTCCACCCAAAATTGCTTCCGACTCTGACTCCACAGCCCTGGTAGGAAACACCTCCTATCCTGTTCCTAATCCCTTTAGACACACTGTGTCCCACAGCAGACACCTACTTTATTAAAAAAGAGAGACATAGACTGATTTGGGGTAGTGTTGAAACATTTACTTCAAACTATGTTTCAGCTCATTAAATGAATAGGTATGCAGACAGATTATACTAATTTTTAGAAGATTATACAATGCCAAAATCAAGATCAACTATTCTAGCTTTCTCCCCGGCCACTAGAAAATGTCCAGCTGATTTAAGTTCCACCACAAATTTATAGACCCCTGAATAGAAATATATAAATAACTAAGTGACACTTTAAAACATATAATATAGACGACCCACCTGAAACAATGAGAGAAACTAAGTGTAAGGACCAAATCAGTGATAGAATTGCCCATATGTACATCTAGCTAAGACAGCAAAGGTAAGAAAAAGTTGAGCTTCATCTGCAAAGGAGGGTGGGTGGGAGTGGGAGTATGTTTGTTCATACATGTATCGAGAGAGAAAGAAATAGATGATTTGTAGAATTATCATGCCAATAATCCTTCCCTCTTTCCAACCCAACATCAGACAGGAAACAAAATGGTAGCAGTTAGCAGACACTCTTCCAGAGAGAGGGAATCAAGCAGCTGCCATAATGTGCATGCTGCAGGCAGTTATCAGATTCACACATTCAACAGCTGTGTGACGAATTCTGTATGAACAATTGTGTTAACACAACTAGTTCATTTTTGAGGTCCTCTGGGAGTGCCACATATGCAGCCATCATAAAACTATATTCTGACCTAGAGGCAGTTACAGGTTACCTCCTGTCTTGTCTTTTAGGGAATGCACCTTGGATAGGATACTTACGGTGGGTAACTGGCAGCAGAATAAAGGGAACCACCTCTAAATATTATTTACAAGAGCACTACAATTATTGACTATAAAAGTCAAAAGTGGGTGATGAGCATGACAATTCCTATTATCTCCACTGGTTTATTCCTAATGACATTCAGATTTTCAGGAAAGTACACTATTCAACAATTGCATGTAAGCAAGAAATTATAGTTGAATACAACCATATGAAACTACACATTTTCTCACAAGCAAAGTTTCAACTTTTAAAGCCAAACAAGCATTAAGTTCTAGAAATGTAGTTCTGTTAATCAGTTGCAGCAAAAAACAAATTGTAATACCTTTAAAGACAAAGGCATGACTTTTTGTAGAGAAGAGTCATTTTTTAATAAACTACTGGCTTAGAGTAAAATTTCTTCCCAATCTCAAGCACAAACAGCATTTCTGAGCATGGGTGCAAAACCCATTCCCAGAGTTCACAATGGTTTCATTCACACATCACAGTAAGTCACAGTCTAAAATAAACTGACTTACAAGCACATGGATACTGCTCAATCGCTTTAGCTCCTTCCTGTCCCAAGCTGGGGAACAAACCACAAAGTGGCTGGCTTAGCACTATGTGCAAACCAGTGTTCGTGGTTTGTTTCTCCCATACAAACCACAAGTAGTAAACCAAGAACAAACTTTGGACAGAATTAAGCCACAAGGTGGTGGTTTGCAGATAGTGCTAAAATCAGCTGCTCTGTGGTTTGTTTCCCAGTTTGTGAAAGGGAGGAATGAAGCAGCTTTTATTTTAAATAATGGCTTACTGTGACATGCAAACTAGGCCAATGTCCAGAAAGCTATCTTAGTATTCTTGACTAAATCCATTTTATTTAATTCTCCATTATAGTTAAAGTAAAACCTCATTTATACTGGTGGTTAAGGGACAAAGAATACGCCTGCATTATAATGAAAACTGAAAGGCAGTTAGAATGGTGTTTTTTTTCTTTAATAAAACAGACAAGGGGATCCAGGCAGAATCAGAAGAAGTAACCAAAACAAACAAACACAGTAACTGGGCGAGAGGAAAAAACAGGGGGGAAATGCTTGAAAAAGAGAAACTGCCGCTGCTACAGCTGAAGCAATACCACCACCATTGCAGCTGAGGGACTGAACAGGGAAGGAAGAAGTAGGAAAGGTAACACTGAGGGAAGAATAAATTAACAAATTAAACTTCACAGCAAACGGACTTGAGAACTAATCAAAACTGCAGAGACGACTTGAGTGATAGACCTTAGAAAAAAGCCTAGGAAGGAAAAAGGGTGAAAAACAATGGATTGGGGAAGAACATCAGGAGAAAAATTAAAATAACGCTGACAGGAAAAAATGGCTCAGAAACACCCAGGGAAGCAAATGGAAGGGCTCACCAGAGAACGGAACACTTAGCATGAAGAAAAAGATAGAACAAACAAAAAATAAAGTAGAAAGCAAGACTGCTGTAAAAGTGAACAAGAAATCTTCCCTGGTAGCATTTTCACTCAGGCTCACCCTTAAGGGTTAAAGCCAGAAAGTACAGTACTGGTTCCTAGACAGGCACTGAAGTGAGGAAAGTTGTTTGGAAAGAGGGGAGACGGCCATGTTATTTGATCTTGTGAGTTTAAAGGTGTGTGAACTGCTGTACTGTATGTTTTACTTGGGGGACAGGTTCATAACCACTTTATATCTGATTCTGTGGTACACTGAAGCACGCTATATCGAGTTTCTACTGTATGTCCAAATCTGTTCTCAAAGGTTCGTATTTTAAGGCAAACATGAATTCCAATACCCTGGTGACAGACTAACTTTATACTCAGAAGACCTTCATATGCTTAGCTACTACAGATTTACAACCAAGTGCAGTGCACTCCTTTGCATGTATATTTTGAAGTTCTGTTGACTTCACTTATTAATTTATTAAAACCATTTGTTAGCTGCCTTTTCCATATTCACAGCTGCATAAGAAAACAGATTAGTCAAACCAGCAACACAGAGAAAAAGTAGTACTAGTAAAAACAAGCTACTCAGTTAAACAAAAGGCCAAAATCGAAAATATGGCTTTTGCGCTCCCTCCAGAAGACCAATAAAAATGGAAAACTGAGGATATCAAGGAAAATTCATGTCCTCCAAGATCATACTATCAACACCTCTGACTTATCTGGATTCATGGTCAGGCTATTTACTCTCATTCATCCAACTACAACTCACTGCTTCCAGATACTGATTCAGAAAAGATAGCAGCATACAGATGTTTAGTGAATAAAATATATCAGGTGTCAGCATGACAACAATTCTCCACTGCAACACGGCAAATTATCTCGCCAATTAAATTTGTTTAGGTGTCCAACAAGATCAGCACTAACAGTGATCCACAACTGAGTAGTATCAACATTACTGCATTGCCCCATCAAACTCAAGGTGAAGATAATCTGCCAGAGCAGCTAAGGCAGTTTGTCTCATGATGACACTACATTCCAATGGTCAAGGTAGGATGCATCATCCAGAAATACCTGAAGTCGCTCTGTAATCGCATACTTCAACACTTTTCCAAGAAAAGGGAAACTGGACACAGACAGGTCTAAAGTTGGCCACATCCTTCTGCATAATAATTATATATTTATTATCCTACTCAGTTGTATTTATGAGATGCCTTATAAAATAAGTTCTCTAGGTATTAAACAAAATTATAAACATAATGGGGGAGAACCATGTATGCCACTTTGAGCTCCTTGGAGGAAAGGTGGTATATAAATGTAACAAAAATAAAATAAAATGTAATAAAAATCACAACATGTAAAAATCCCAATAAGCTTGATACACAATCCAGCATAAAAACCCAACACAAATAATGGTGGCTTCTTGAGAAGGTGACAAAGGGCCACTTTCCAAATATGTTTGTTCCTGCCTGCTAATCTTGCCTTTTGTAGCCAAGTCTTATTTGCTTTATAATGTGGCTATTCTTATGGATTATGGACTAAGACAGCTTCCTCCTATTTGACCCACAGGAGGACCCATGTTTCTCCTATTAAGCAACTACACCAAACCTTGGTGTCACCAAACCTTGGTCTTCCTAAACCAGTCTCTCTTGTCATCAACCTCCCTGTTTCTCATCTTCTCTAAGGGCTCCAACGTTTTAATTTCAGGGTGCACCCAATTTAAAAGGATTTGAGTCTTCTTATATTATCTCTGCACCTACTAAGACCTCTACTAAGACTGTGATTTGTGGCGAAACACAGGAGTTTCTATACCATCAAAAGATTGTTGCCACTAGTCTGTGGGGGTGAAGGAACTGACTGTTTTTATCTTGTTAACCAGCCTGGGCATCTAACCCCTGGCCCATTACATGCTTTTCTCCTGTTTTCCAATATTTTGGTGAGCCAGATAGGCTCTACTTCTGGCACCCCAGATGGTTCCTCTACTTCTGTGAACCTGATAGTAGGATCTGTTGTGCAAATTGAATAATAACATTTTCAGTACACCTGATGGAACATATGTGGAATTTCCTCAGGATTTCACTCCAAGTGTTTTCTTTTTCGTTTGGCTGAAAGTGACAGGCCAGGGCACTGAGAAACCAGGGCAGGCACCCTCCTGCACTGGGCCTTGGAAGTCCTGAGTCTTTGTGAGCCTCCCATGATAATGGGGGAAGCTACTAACAGCTGAACCATTATAAACACAACAGGCCCTTCCCTATGGTAACCCCCTAGGTGCCCATTGGCCCAAGAGGAGGTAGGCATCACCATGCATTGCAATGTAAAAAAAACCCCTCTCTTGGAGCAAGGTGCACTTACTATATTTCAGTTGTTAATGGAAAATTTTGTGTGTGTGATTTTCTTTTTCTCTTTTCTCTAAGACTTGTGTTTTCACATTCCACTGGCTAAGGAGCAAATATCTTTTCCTGTTCTGATCCACTTTGAGTTTCCTAATTACAAGAGATATTGATTATGAAAAATGCCTTTTGTGAATTTTAAGGCTGCTTCTTTTATTGACTGTGAATTTAACCCCGTTTTGTGTTTTTCCTAATTATGATAAATTCTTATTCTGGGCTCATCTGCTGATATTATCATGCACTGTATGTTGACCATTGAACCACACTGTCACTGAGTGTTTTTCCATCAAGTCTGAAAGTGTGGAAATCTGTAGCTAAGAGAAGTTATGTCTTTGCCCAGTCTGGGAACAGATAGCCAAGGCCGTTGTCATGGCAGCATCAAGATAGACTGGGAGAGTTCTAGCAGCTATCTGTGTTGAGCTGAGTCTTCTGTGTAATGTCTTTGAACTGAGAACTTCTCTCCTAGAGGGGGGTATCTTAGAGCCTTAAGCCATAATGTCTTAATAAAAGACTCTTAACCTGATCTAATGCATCTGAGAAGTTTCTTGAGCAACTTAACTCCAACGTAACGTATGCTGTTTCACGCAACAACGCACACACATCAACAGGGGTTATGGGCCCAGATCCACAGCATGTTACACAAGAGTAAGTTGCTGGTCTGAAAGGCAGATGGAGTTCCAGAGGGCAGCTTGATTGATTGTACCAGACAGAGGTGAGCAACATGGCTGTAAACCTGTCTGGGGGAGGCATGCCAATGGAAAGATTGACGGAAAAGAATTTTGCCAGCTGGAAGCCGAGGATGAGGGCTTTGCTGATAAAAGAGGATTTATGGGACATTATAGATGGACCCCCTCCGGCGGTACTGACCGCGGCCTGGACGCGTAGAGATCAGAAGGCGCAAGCTTTTATACTTCTGGCTCTATCAGACTCTCAACTTCTACACGTGAGAGATGTTACAAACGCCAAACAGATGTGGGACGTGTTGGAAGGCATTCATGTGCAACAGACTGCGGGATCTAGATTGTGTTTGGCACGGAAGCTTTACCAGATGCGCTTCACGGGTGAGTGCGAAATGAGTGAGCATCTCACGGAATTCAAACGTTTGTTTGCTGAGCTGACGGACCGAGGCGTCGAACACTCTGAACTTCAGAAGACCTATCTGATCCTGGCTTCACTCGATGGGACTTGGAATAATATGGTCATGGCTTTCGAAGCCAGGCCTGACGGAGGTCTGAACGTTGCGTTTATTGAGGAAAAGCTGACCCAGGAATGGCAGCGGAGACAAGAGGCGAAAAGTGCTGAGGAAAAGCAAAGAGCCAAGCTGAAAGAAGAAAGCAGCAGCAGACAGGAAAACAAGCAAGAACAGCAACGGCTGAAGGCTTGTTATGCCTGTGGGGCTCGTGGGCATCTCCAGAAAGACTGTGCAGTCAAGCGAAACTCCAGGGACGGAGGCTTGAAGCAGGGAAATGTGAACTTTGTTTGTAAACAGAAGTCTCAAGATTTAGCACCTGTTAACTGGATTGTTGACAGCGGGGCAAGCCATATATTAATTAAAGACAGGAGTTTGTTTTACACGTCTACAAATGAGCAGGACTTTGTTTTACTTGCGGATGGATCGCAAAAGAGTGTGGAAGCCCGAGGTCTGGTGAGATTTGACAAGTTGGGAATACTTTCAGAATGTTTGTTGTTCCAGAATCAGCTCATAACATTTTGTCAGTCAGAAAACTGGTGAGTTGTGATTTTTCTGTATTGTTCCACAAAGACAAATGTTATGTAACGAGAGGAGATCAAGTGTGTTTGCAGGGAAGCCTTAATGATTCACAGTTTGTAATAAAGAACAGTCAAGCAGGGTGTGCTGTGTTAAATGCTGAGGCACAGGTACATCAGGGCTGCGTCCATGAATGGCATCAAAGGCTGGGGCATGCAAACCTTGACACGATTAAGAAAACCCCAATGCATAGTGAAGACATGCGTTTAAGAGATTGTGGACAGTTAATGGATTGTGATTCTTGTCATAAAGCTAAAATGACTATTGCACCAATTAAGCGGGAGGCTGAAAGAACCACAACAGCTCCCTACCAGCTAGTTCATGTTGATTTATCAGGGCCAATAAATGCTTCACGTGGAGGTGTGAAATTCTTCATGGTACTGGTGGATGATTTTTCAAGATTTTGACATGTTTTTCTGTTAAAGCATAAAAGTGAAGCTGAGCAAAAGCTGAAGCTGTTCATTAAGAGAATCGAAACTCAACATGGCGCCACTGTGAAAGCGATACACTCGGACCAGGGGGGGGGGAATTAACGAGTACAGCATTGAGTGACTTCCTTGAGAGTAAGGGAATAAAACAGAATTTTACTGCTCCATACAGCCCGTTTTCCAATGGAACTGCAGAGAGAAAAAACAGGGTGCTGCAGGAAGCAATGAGAGCCATGTTAATGGATTGCAGTTTAGGGAATTCTTTCTGGGCAGAAGCAATTCTTTATGCGAATTATATTCACAACAGGGTATTCTTGGAATGTCTCCTTATGAGAAAATCACTGACAGAAAACCAAAAATACAACACATGCAAAAATTCGGGGCAAGATGCTGGATCCACATTCCACAGGGAAAAAGGAGGGGCAAGCTTGCGCCCAGAGCACTGCAAGGTTTTGTTTTGGGATTTCAGAATGCATATTTCAGAGTTTGGTGTCCAGAAACACAGCAGTTAATTCTGAGCAGAAGCATTAAAGTCTCAGAAAAACCTTGGGATCAAAGGGAAACAGTCATTCTTACAGGGTCAGATGACACACAATCACAAACATTTAAGCCAAATCCAGACATAAAGGTGGAGGGCACACATATTCCTCTCAGAGATGCGTTAAATGAGCTCATTTGTGGGAAACGAAGATCAAAGAAACGTAAGGCTGAGGAAATGGAATCTCCTGCGCAGGCTGTGCCAAGCACAAGCACAGATGGGGGGGCAGAGAGAGCAGAAGCCCTAGTGCCATTAAGATGTTCTACAAGAGTAAACATAGGGAAACCGCCAGAAAGATATACTGTGAGGGTAATTACCAGTCCTGGAATGCATAAACTGGTGGACATGGATCCTGACACTTTGTATTTGACATGTGTTCAGCCAAAGTTTGATTGAATAAAGTGTTAGCTAAATGTACAGAGATGTTCTGAACTATACTGAAATGTAAGCTGTATTGCAAGATGTATTGGAGAAATGTATTGTTGTTATTGTTGTAATGAGTTACAGACATGATGGGGAAAAGGGGGGATTGTTGACCATT
This sequence comes from Rhineura floridana, assembly GCF_030035675.1. Classification (NCBI taxonomy): domain Eukaryota; kingdom Metazoa; phylum Chordata; class Lepidosauria; order Squamata; family Rhineuridae; genus Rhineura; species Rhineura floridana. The sequence goes on along the minus strand of NC_084488.1, from coordinate 70,516,873 downwards.
GAACCACACTGTCACTGAGTGTTTTTCCATCAAGTCTGAAAGTGTGGAAATCTGTAGCTAAGAGAAGTTATGTCTTTGCCCAGTCTGGGAACGGATAGCCAAGGCCGTTGTCATGGCAGCATCAAGATAGACTGGGAGAGTTCTACCAGCTATCTGTGTTGAGCTGAGTCTTCTGTGTAATGTCTTTGAACTGAGAACTTCTCTCCTAGATGGGGGGATCTTAAAGCTTTAAGCCATAATGTCTTAATAAAAGACTCTTAACCTGATCTAATGCATCTGAGAAGTTTCTTGAGCAACTTAACTCCAACGTAACGTATGCTGTTTCACGCAACAACGCACACACATCAACAAAACCCCGTTTTGTGTTTTTCCTAATTATGATAAATTCTTATTCTGGGCTCATCTGCTGATATTATCATGCACTGTATAATTCTTAATCCTATATTATTCCCAGTCCCACAGATGAAGAACCTCATGGTTGGGACCCTGCCAATGGTACTGCCTTGGGTAGAGACCCAGGGCCTTGATGCAAATGATTGTTATACCCAGTATTGATCTTTCTCACGTTCTTCTCTATTCTTGCTTTGGTATCACATGCTCAGGAATTTGGTATCACATATTGATGGGTCTTGCATATGCAATGACATTGGGAATTGAATACACATGCAAAATGATATTGGAAGTTATTGGTTATGCTGGTGTTTCTAATTGTGAAATGCATTGTAATATTTTTCCTGAAGCTTATTTTCTTCCAGGGATCATCAGAGCGCTCAAGCATCTGTGTTGTTCTCATCACCTCTGGTTAAGCTGCAACTATCTATACTGATTCTAAATGTGCGTTTGGTGTCTGTCATTCTATGTTTTGATAAAACACAGAGGATTTCTCATTCTTTTCTAGTTCCATTATATATCATGGGTAATTGATTCATGCTCTTTTGAATGCCATTCTTCTTTTGTTTGTTCTTTTATCTGTTATTTCGTTATGTATTGTGAAGCTTATTCTAATGAAATTGATTCTATTTTCTAGGCCATAGGAAAGCTGAAGCAGCTGCCTGCAGTTCCTCAGCTCCTTTTTCTTTTAGATTACTATCTTTGTGCGTGTTAATATTCTAAAGTCTGCAGATTTGTAAAATGGGGCTCTTATACGGAAGCAGATAGTCTAGGTCAACACTGACTGTGCACAGTTTAGGAGCATCTGGTATAGTCCAGACCCCAGACCCCTGGTGCAACATCTTGTTCAGGTGACCCATGGTATGGCTCACATGAGCAAAGGGGGGATGGCTGAACAGATTTTGAAAGATTTTGAAGCATTCACCAGGAGGCAGTATATATAGCATCCTCCTGCAACACTTGTCAACAATTTGTCAACAACCACCCAGAGCGCTCATCAGTGGTCTTATGTGCTCAGACACGCATCATTTTTTTCTTTAATATTGTTTGATAGACCTTTTGTTATTAGACATTGAGCTACCCCAGGAAACTTAAGGCTTTTAATTGGAATGACCTCCTTAAATGTGTTATATACTTGTCCAACATTGCCATTAGTCTCTCCTCTCTGGTGCAGAATACCCCTAGTAGTGAATGCTCTCCTAGTTCTTATGGCTGAGCCTTGCCTTGCCATACTATCCAGCCAGGTGACTATGTTTTCGTGAAGGGCCAAGCAGAGACCCTTTCAAGTCCTGATGACCACCAATACAGCTATCCAAGTGGAGGAAAGAATTGCATGCATCTACACAAGTCACGCTCACAGCCCAGTTGACCTGAGTAGCAGAGACATGCCATGACCACCCCCAAAGCCCAAGAAGGATGACGTCTGCCCAGAAAAGACAGAAGAGACTGCAGAGGGGCTAAGAACACAGTCCTATTCCACAGATGAAAGCGTTGATCCAGACCTGATTGCCCAAGTAGGAGCTACAGGAGAGATTCCACATTTTCTTCGGGACGTCCTGGAAGGTTTTCTGATAGCTCCAGCTCTGATGAGATGGCATCAAGTCTAACTGGCACTGCAGTGGAACCCCAGTTGAAAACCTGGTTGATAGCCCTGGTTTTCCTGATCCACCTCCCTGCCCTTATAATCTGAAGCCAAGAAAAGACTCGGAAGAGAGACGATCAAAGGGGGGTGAGGCCAACTTAACTTCTACTCTGCAGCTTCCTTTCCAGTTTTGGCCTGTTCAATCGTTTAAATACAGGTCAACCACCTAAAGAGGAACGGTTTTGGTCCTGCAGCATGCTCTGAAGAAAGCCACCCATAGCCAGACTCAAGCCATCGGTACCAGAGGAGGATGAGAGGACCCAATCTTCCATTTTATCTGGCAGTTGCAAAGCCTTCACCTGCTCGTCATCAAAGGAGGTCTATACAGCACACTACAGATACTTGTCTGCAAAGCAGCTTCAGCTCATTTTTTTAACTGCAATCTGGAAACCGCTGAAAGACACACTACATCAAGTCCAAAAATATGTAATAAGGAGACATCTTCAACTCCATTCTCATCAAGGAAATGGACCAAAATAAAGCCCCTAGGAAGATTCGCAGCAAGCCTTAGCGCCCGCAAGCAATCCTCAGGACCTGAGACCAAGGACAGGGTCTCAGGAGCACAACAGCAGATGAACTGCCTGAAAAATTTTGAAGCAGTGAATGGACATTTCCAGTAGGCCCAGCTGTAGGCAAGAATAAGGAGCTCCAGAGCTGCCAAGAAATTGTGTGAAGCTATTCTAGCTTCAAAGGGGGGAAATAATGGGGAATTCTATATGTCCACACATGTATGATCATGACTAGTAAGAAGGCACATTTCTTTTATAATTATAAAGAACTAAGTATTGAATTGCAGGCCTAGTGGAGTCCTGAATCTTAGCATTTTATTCAGGCTAACAGCAAAAATCCGTTGCGATGGCAACGGGTCATGCCTATCTTTTGTTTCTTGGCAAACTGGACTGGTATTTGACTAGGCTGAAGATTAATTATTTCATTGTCCGGAAGCAAGGAACATTTCAGGAAGTTCTGATTAGTAGGAATTGCCAGTGTTTGATTCTTGAATGCCATCTAGGAAATAAGTATTTAAATGTGTTAATGAAGAGAAATAGTAATGATTTAAAAATAAATCATTGTATTAAATTTATAACATTATAGGTCTCTTTCCATAAAGAAAAGGGGTACATCTGGGGTGGCCTGCTTGTCTGTTTATATATCCAAAGAGGCTAGAGTCACCCAGCTTTCCTTTGTTTGTGCAACTTCAAGATGAGCTCAAGTGTTTTAAATAAAATCCTCCTTCATGAGCTATGTATTTTATAAATAAGAAAAACGGATTTCTGAGAAAAATAGAAGGACAAGAACCCCTATAGCAAAGAAATTGGAACTGGGGGTGCTCATATATTCACAAACACCCTGAGTTAAGTACCCAAACTTAACTCAGGGAACTTGTCCAAAATATTTCTAGGTGCCAGAGTCAGCCTGACCGATCAGAAACCATGCAACGATGTACAAAAGTATGCTTGAGAACATGTTCACGGAAAGAACTGTTCCAGCTAGTCCCAAAATTCATTTGTCTTGAAGGAACAGTAGGGCAATGGTAACATTTATGATATGGACAGAATTTTGGAAATCACCACTGGAGTTAGCTAATGCTTTCTGATTGGTTTGGAATGAATGTAGAGAGGAGGAACTGTAATGTTGGGTGGGCAAGGACTCATAAGATTGGTGAATTACTGTCACATGTTGTATTATTAAGTTATAAAAGAGCTTGCTCACAGTGTCTCAGTGCAGTCTCTCCTGGATGTTTCTGGAGGCTGACCCTGCATGTGCTGGCATGTGCTTGTAAAGAATAAAGGCCTACCTTTTTGCTTCAAGCCTGTGTCTTCAATTTTTTATTCATGGACCCCCAGCAAAAGATCCCAATGGAGAAAGAATTCTCCTACAATAACACCTGCATTTTTACTCAGATGTAACTCCCACCATGTTCAACAGCACTTACTCCTAAGTAAATGTGCACAGATTATAGGCCAAGTGGTGCTTGTTGCTGAATATGCATGCATAGGCTTAAGCTGTTAGGATGCAGCAGTTTGCAGGTCCATTTCAAACACTGGGTATATTTGTAAATATTTGTTCAAATAAATCTGAAAGCTTTAATCCATTAAAAATTTAAACAATTTTAGTTGCCCTTGAAGCCAATAGAATTTAAAAGGGCTAACCTGGATTGGCCTGTACCACCAAAAATGTACACTTTACTTCATCAATACAACAAACCAGACAAACAATACCTTTCATATCCTTAAAGTGATGAAAAGAGATTTGGGTTCAATATTAGTGCAGATAGGTTTTTCTACAAAAATTCCAGAACTTTTACATCTCTAACACACACCATGTACTTTAGCAAGTAAAGGAGTAAATTAAAACAGAGCCAGCCAACAAAAAAAATGGTAATGTGGGAAAAACAAAGAAAATGACATGAAGATTTGTATAAAATCCACAGAAATAATGTCACTTCCCTTGGTTTTTGACTCATTTTTCCTACAAGATAATTAACTTTTTTTAAGATAGTGGGAATTTAAATCTTTTAAGTCCATTTTTATTAGTTATATACGTTATCTTTTGTGAAAACATAGTTGAGAGTAAAACTGATTTTATATAAAGCAAATAATAGCAATGAGCCCTGTGTGTACAATATCAAGTTAAACTTAACCACATATAGAACGAGAGGGGGGGGAGAGAGAGAGAGAGAGAGAGAGAGAGAGAGAGAGAACTGGCTATTGAGAATAGGTGTTTGTATTTAGTTTTATTTACAGAGTTATTAAAGCCCATTTGTAGACTTCTGTTTTTCATTCATGAAGAGTACAACCAGATAGCATGGAATTGCAGGGATGGTGTCAGGAAGGCTAAAGCTGAGAATGAGCTAAGGTTAGTGAGAGATGCCAAAAGCAACAAAAAGCTTTCTTCAGGTACATCCATAGTAAAAGAGAGAAAAGAAATGGTGGTACAGCTAGTCAATAAAGATGGCAAAATGGTAACAGATGACAAAGAAAAGGCACAAGTGCTCAATTCCTACTTTGGCTCAGTCTTCTCCCAAAAAGGTGTACAACCCTCCTGCAAATATGAAGTTGAAGGGCCAGGGTTGCAGCTTGAGAGTGATAGACAAATTGTCAAGGAATACCTAACCACTTTGAACGAGTTCAAATCTCCAGAGCCCAATGAACTGCATTCTAGAATATTGAAGGAACTGGCTGAAGAACTCTCAGAACCACTGTCTATTATTTTTGTGAAATCGTGGAGGAGGGGTGAAGTGCCAGATGAGTGTGGGAGGGCTAATATTCCTATCTTAAAAAAGGAGGGACCTGGGAACTACAGACCAGTCAGCCTGAATTTTCCTTGGGAAAATTCTGGAGCAGATTTATGAAGCGGTCACTCTGTAAGCACCTTGAAAACAATGCACTGATTACTAGAAGCCAACATGGATTTATCAAGAACAAATCTTGCCAGACTAATCTTATCTCATTTTTTGATCGGGTAACCTCCCTCATAGACTATGGGAATGCTGTGGACATAATATAACTCGACTTCAGCATAGCTTCTAACAAAGTGCCCCATGATATTCTGATTAGCAAGCTATCTGAATGTGGGCTGGATGGAACAACTATCAGGTGGATCCGCAGTTGGCTATAGAATTGTACTCAAAGAGTGCTTATCAATGGTTCCTCCTCAAACTGGAGGGGGGTAACAAGTGGGGTACCACAGGGCTCGGTCCTGGGCCCAGAGCTCTTCTATATTTTTATTAATGACTTGGATGAGGAGGGGCAGGGAATGCTTATCAAATTTGCAGATGATACAAAATTGGGAAGGAAAGCTAATACCTTGGAAGACAGAAACAAGATTCAAAGGGATCTTGATAGGCTGGAGAATTGGGCTGAAATCAACAGGATGAAATGGAACCGGAGTAAGTGCCAAGTTCTTAGGGAAAAAGAAACCAAATGCAGAGCTATAAGATGGGGGATACTTGGTTCAGCAATACGACATGTGAGAAGGATCTTGGGATTGTTGATCACAAGCTGAATATAAGCCAATAGTGCAATGTGGCTGCAAAAAAGGCAAATTCTATTTTAGGCTGCATTAACAAAAGTATAGTTTCCAAACCATGTGAAGTATTGGTTCCCCTCTATTCGGCACTGGTTAGGCCTCATCTTGAATACTGCATCTAGTTCTGGACACCACACTTTAAAAAAAGATGTAGACAAACTGGATCGAGTTCAGAGGAGGGCAACGAGGAGCAGGGGACTAGAAACAAAGCCCTATGAAGAGAGACTGAAAGAATTGAGCATGTTTAGCTTCAAAAAGAGACTGAGGGGAGATGATAACACTTTTCAAGTACCTGAAAGGTTGCCACACAGAGGAGGGCCAGGATTTCTTCTCTATCATCCCAGAGTGCAGGACATGGAATAATGGGCTCAAGTTGCAGGAAACCAGATTTCGACTGAATATCTTTTTTTTTTTCAATAATTTTTATTCAGATTTTCATAAAACATACAAGACGAAATCATAAAACATTCAAAGACAAAAAACAAAATCAAAAATAGTTAAACAAAAAGAAAAAAAATAAAATAAAAAATAAAGAGTAAAATATTGACTTCCCATTTGTCAAAGATCAAATCAGTTATAAGTCTATAATATATAACAATCCTGTCTCTTAAGTCATATTATAAAATCACTTTCCTCCAGTAGTTATCTTACTTAATCATCAAATCTCATAAACATTACTTTATTCTTTCCACAAAAAGTCAAAGAGAGGTTTCAATTCTTTAAGAAATATATCTATCAATTTTTTTTTCCAGATAAGCATATCGATTAATCCATCTCATTACTAATTATGATAATCTTATTGTCATAACCATAGTCAAAATAAACATTTCAATTAATCCATCACATCAGAATCTGTTAGGTTCAGTAATTTCAGTAGCCATTGTTCTATTATCCCTATTAATTCCATTTTCCATCTTCCATCTTCAGTAGTCTTGTTAAGTCCAGTAATTTCAGTATCCAATCTTCCATTATCAGTATTCCATAATAATCTTGCTGTCAAAGCCATAGTCATATAGTAAGAGTCTGATGGGAATTACCTCTATCCCAAATATTTTCTTGCCATCCATTCTGAATAGGTTGCTGAAATACTGCTGTAAAATCATATCTCTGTTCTTTTTTTCAAAATACACTGGGTCATCTCTTGAAAGTTTTTCCATTGTCACATGGCTGCAGTTAATTCCATAGATTTTCTCTATATTGGGCTCCATCACATCATTCCAGTCCAGAAGATTATCCATGCCATTGATAACTTTATCTCTAGAATCTTCATTAATTTCTTCAGAGATAACATTGAGTTCCAAACAATAGATTTTATTTCTAAAGTCCATAGACTCCAAATCTTGTTCCTGTTCCACGTTTGTTCCAATCTCCGGGATCTCCTCTCTCACAGGGACCCCTGTTCCAGTCTCCAGGGTCTCCTCTCTCACAGGGACCCCTGTTCCAGTCTCCAGGGTCTCCTCTCTCACAAGGACCCCTATGTCTTTAATCTCCTGTGTCTCCAAACAATAGATTTTGTTTCTAAAGTCCATAGACTCCAAATCTTTTTCCTGTTCCACGTTTGTTCCAATCTCCAGGGTCACCTCTCTCACAGGGACCCCTATATCTTTAATCTCCTGCTTCATTTTACTCAATTCAATTTTCAGCTCCTTACAACCCTGATTTCGACTGAATATCAAGAAAAACTTTCTGTTAGAGCAGTACGTCCATGAAACCAATTACCTAGGGAGGTGGTAGTCTCTTCAGCACTGGAGGCATTCCAGAGGCAGCTGGACAACCATCTGTTGGGTATGCTTTAATTTGGATTCCTGCATTGAGCAAGGGGTTGGACTCAATGGCCTTGTAGGCCCCTTCTAACTCTACAATTCTATGATTTCTAAATGCAGAGCTGCTCAAATTAATAACTACTGATTTCAATCCCACAGATGACTGGTGGGGTTGGGAATCACATGTGGCTTATACCAGTGCCACCTGTACTATTTCATTTTTGTTGTTGTTTAGGCTTTAACAAACATATGAGAAAATTATCAGATGCATAATAGGATAGGTTCTCTTGTAACTCCAACAGCTGGAGAGGAGAGATAATTTCAGCAGTGCAGCTTCTCTCATACCTCTATGGTCAGTTGCATCTGCTGAAATTTCCTCTCCTACACAGCTCTTAAAGTTGCAGAAACCATGCTGTCCTCAATTGCAACTGGCTATCCTAGAGAGATAAAAGACAGACATATGCAATAAATAATGTAAATTGGGTCTCATATTGCAGATTGGGATTAAAGGTTGGTTCTGGGTATGCTAAGACTGAAGAATACTGCCACAAATGATATATCAAGGTAATAAAAACGTATTTCAAGACAACTGCCAAACTGCATGGACATAATGCAAGGAGAATTTTCTCTCAATGTCAGACACCATCCAATGGTTGCTGTGATATACAGAAAAACTATATATAACATGCATACACACCTCTATTAAACACAGCAGTGCTGGTTGTGGTTGGGATAAGTGGAAGTTTCCATCTTCCATTCAGACAAGCATCACAGTTCAGGGACATGTTCCAATCTGGCAAAAGTACTTGGGGGAGGGCAAGTAACAGAATGGGTCAGAGGCATGGCCTGGGGAAAGTCCCAGCAGCCATCCTGGGCAGGTGGTTCTCCAACTCTATACTAATGCTGAATTGCATCTAAGCATTATTTATTTCAAAAAGAACTCTTCTATGACTAAATTATTTCGGTGGGATCCAAGTGTACCTAACTTAGTCTACATTCAATTTATAATTCATCACATTTCTGCCAAAGGTATACAGACAGTGTGCATAATATTTTATTCTTAGTGATAATAATTTAAAAAAACCAATAGCATATAGTGACAGAAATGCAAAAGCAACAGAAAAAGATACAAGCATGTGAATTGCATGCAACAAGGACAAGCAAGTTTGACAGTCTCTAAAAAAAAATATCTCTATAAGTTAATTCTTTTGAAAAATCACCCTAACCATACATCTACATCCATCTACCACAATTTTGTAGAATATCCTGAGAGCCAGATCTTGTTCCGTTCAAATGTTCCAGTAATAATTGACATATTAAAATAACACAGATCAATGCCATCTTAAACATCTCAAACAGAACTACCATGAAATATAACAGTATTTCTGTGCTACTGCAAGTAGTGATATACCTCTTGCACAGCATGTATTTTAAAAGCCTAATAATTACTTTGAAAGTCTTGTCATCTTAAATCTAGTTACAAAAGTAATTTTTTTTCCATCCTCTTTAGTGTAAAAATATAAAGATATCCATTTCCATTATGATGTTTGTCTCAATAATTTACAATTTACTTCATCAACTTCCGGATATGAGCAAGTACTTCTATGAAACAAGCAACAAAAATGACAGCTAAAAAAAGGGTTGCATCCATATGAGGTGCAAATCTCCACTCTCCTTCCAGAAACTATCAACTGCCGATTCATTTTAATCACTAGTACTACTAGGTTAATTAGAAGACGCGGGAATTCCCATTCAAATCCCATGACCAAAAGAAAAGAAGAGCCGAAGCATCAAACAGAGCAATCGCTTAATCAAACTAATCAAGAACCTATATCCAACAGCAAAGAGAACATGTCAGGACACATTTACAACAGTCCCCTCCCTTAAAAAACAGTCACGTGCAGAGGCCAGTGCTCCATATCCGTTCTTGGTAGTCGTGGAAAATATTTGTAAGGCATGCGGGTACAAGGTTGTTTTGTTTTGTTTGAGGAGAAGAGAAAAAGATGAGAGGGAGTTCTATATTTCGCAGCCACGAAGAAAGGCGCTCTGATAACAGCAGCAGCCTTAACCGACGCTCTACTAAAATTTGCATATGCAAGTCTTATCCGGGAAGGGAGGCAACAAATACACAAGAAACTGAAAGTAAAGGCTTGCGGGGGAGGGCTATGAGACAAGTAGAGCCATCCCAACTGACAGGGAATGGATTGAAGCTGCTTCACTTCCAGGCAGCGACGACGGCCTCGCTTACCCCACATAACTCCTCTCCCTTTCCAGCATCACCCACAAAGCCAGCACTGATGGGGGGGAGGGGGAGGCTACGATTTTCTAGTATTTTTACAGATTCCCTTTTGCGGTTTGTAAGCAGTTTTTTTCCAGATGTGTCTCTCCACAACCCCCCCAACAACGATTTGTGGATCCTGCAAATATTCAAATAGATGGGGGGGAAGGGGAGAGAGAGATGGCACTGTCTATACCCTTCTGTTTTCCACCCCCAGACAAAAACCTGACAGACCGGCCTTCCCCTGGTTAATCAAGCATCTGTTTGCCTTTACCCCATTGCCATTCTCTCCACTACACTCAAAACACAAATTGCACAATCGTTTAACTAGGAAGGGAGGGGTCCACAGTTCTGGGGACTCCCAAGGGGACTTTCCAGGGCCAGTTCATGCCCAGCCTCCCCCGACCAGAGAAGATTTCCATTAACATGCACACACTTACGATAAACCGATGGAGGGATCATACCCACAAAAAACAGGATCGCCCACTCCCCCCCCACCGAGGTGGTTCCTTCCAACCCCTCGGAGATTTTCCAGCCCGCGCCCAGCGTTCCCTACTCTATTAGTTTTTCATGATCATAGACTCACAAACATAGAGGGAAAGACATTGGGAGGAGGATAAGAGATAAATTATCTGTTTTTTCTCTCCTTCCGCCCGCCCGCCTCCCACCGTCCTCCCTGATAAGGTCGACCCTAATGCCGGACAGGAGAAGGGAACCTCAGTCCCTCGACTCTCATCTGCGGACCCATCCGCTCCACAGAAAGGAGGGAAAGCGAAGAGAGGGCTCGTCCACCTCAGCCTCCACGGACACAGCTGCTGAGGCCGGGTTCAGCCTCGGAGCGCCCGCTGCCATTTCTCTACGGGCCAAAAGCTCGGTATGTCGCCTCCAACGGAGTAAAGCGGATCAGGCCGACAAACAGCGGACTAACCCCCCGCCTTTAGAAACCCTTACCTTGTTTATATGTCAAAGGGAAGCGTCACGTCGCTCTCCCTCTCTCAGGCCGAAATAGCGGCGGGAGGAAAACAGCCGGCAGCAACAGCCAGGGGAAAACCAGCTCGGGGGGGAGGGAGGGAGAAGGGAGGGAGGACGAGAGAGGGAGAACTGCTTGCTAGAAGCAGCAGCCGCCCAACACCAGGGGAGGAGACACGAGAGGGAGGGAGCTGGGCCCGCGCGATAGCCTCGGCTGGTCACCCTCCCCTCCCACTTGTCTCATTCGCTCGCCTCGCCCGCTCAAAGGCTGCCAGGCAGAGTGCGCGAGTCTGGCCCTTAGCCTACGCTTCTGCACATGCTCGCACACCTGAAGCGCCTTCGCCTAGTAGGCATGTGCGCAAGGGAAGCTCGCACATGCCCGTTGGCAAAAGAAAGCGGCTGTTGCTACTATTATGTTATTACCATCTCATGCTGCTGCTGTAGCAGCAGCAACTGACCCGATTTGGCAACGTGTATGCCTGTTATCTCTCTCTCGCACACATTAACTTGCTACATTTTGAAGTAATAGTTTCCACCTGAGGGACCACCAACTTTTAAAATAATGAATTCAAGGGTCTAAAATTACCCAACTGCACACACAAGGCAACCCTAGGGAAGCAGATCGTTAGGTGATTGGAGGGTACGGGTAGATCTTGGATGCAAGGGAAACCCATGGCCCTTTATCTTCAGGGGTGGGATTTAGCACGTTTGCTAGGGAGTAAGGCTCATTAAACCCAGTGAAACTTACTTCTGAGTAGTCACGCTTAGGAACCTAACGCATGGCTGGAATCCTGCATGCCAGAAGACTGAATACTGTCCTCCAGGGCTTTATATCTGGCTCTTGAGACTTTCCCTAAGAAACGCCTTCTCATGCAACAGCCCTTTCTGGCCTTGCTCCATGTCCTCCTTGGGTTCTTTTGCCTGCCTGAACTGTGATAATGTATGCACTGCATGCATGTGGCCCCCTGAAGGTTGCTTACAAGATAATAAGGCCCTCAGGCTAACAAGCCTATCCCTTCCTGTTATATGCCATTACTTGGGAGTAATTCAGAAGAATGTATATCTGAGTAAACATGTATGGGCCTGAGCTGCACAGCTGTGTAGTAAATTTGGACTTTGAGCTGATATAAAGGAGGAAATAGAAGAGGACAACAAAAAGGGTAGAACAAGAGCCCTGTTCCAAAAGATTAGAGAAATTAAAGGGAAATTTAAACCAAGAGTAGGGATGTTGAATAATCAACAGGGGAGCACACTGACTGACCAAGGTAAAATAAAAGGAAGGTGGAAGCAGTAAAATGAAGAACACTATAACAGAGATGACCGGATGACCGTTTCATTCATGGAGGAACTGTATGATGAAGAACCAGAAATTTTAGATGTGAGGTGAAAGCTGCTCTTAAAATACTTGGAAGAAACAAATCATCAGAAACAGATGGCATACCAATAGAGTTGCTACAAGCTACTGAGACTGAATCTGTCCAAATTTTGACAAAAATTTGTCAAGAAATATGGAAAACTAAACAATGGCCCACAGACTGGAAGCGTTCAATATACATCCCAATTCCAAAGAAAGGGGATCCCAGGGAATGTAGTAATTATCAAACTATTGCCTTAATATCCCATGCAAGTAAAGTAATGCTCAAGATTAATAAATAATAAATTTAATAATAATAATAATAATAAATTTAATTTATGTGTCGCCTATCTGGCCGGTGGCCACTCTAGGCGACGTACATGTGAACAGTTAAAATACAATACGATAAAATACAATAATACAATATAAAATATAATAATACAATATAAAACAGTACAGCGATGATAACAATACTAATACAGGGTAAGAGGCAATTCAGTCATAAAAGTTAACCCTCCCCGGAAATCCCAAAGGCCTGTTGAAAGAGCCAGGTCTTTAAGGCTTTACGGAATACATTTAGGGAAGAGGCGTGCCGTAGATCTTGTGGGAGGGAGTTCCAAAGGGTGGGGGCCGCCACTGAGAATGCCCTCTCTCTAGTTCCCACCAATCTAGCTGTTTTTGTCGGCGGGATTGAGAGAAGGCCCTGTGTGGCTGATCTTGTTGGGCGGCATAGTTGGTGGCGTTGAAGGCGCTCCTTTAGATAAACAGGGCCGAGACCGTATAGGGATTTAAAGGTTAATACCAACACCTTGGATTGGGCCCGGAAGACAACTGGAAGCCAGTGTAGATCGAATAACACTGTTATGATGTGATCCCGGCAGCGACTATTCATAAGTAGTCGAGCCGCCGCGTTTTGTATAAGTTGTAGTTTCCGGACCGTTTTCAAGGGTAACCCCACATAGAGCACATTACAGTAATCTAATCGAGAGGTGACCAGGGCATGTACCACCAGTGGGAGCTGATGAACAGGAAGGTAGGGTTGCAGCCTTCGTATGAGGTGTAGTTGTGATTCTACAACAAAGGCTCTTACCATGTATGGAGAAAGAAATGCCAGATGTCCAAGCTGAATTTAGAAAGGGAAGAGGTACCAGAGATCATACCACAAACATACATTGGATAATAGAATGAACCAAGGAATTTCAGAAGAAAATCACCCTGTGCTTTATAGATTACAGCAAAGCCTTTGACTGTGTAGATCAGCCTTTCCCAACCAGTGTGCCTCCAGATATTGTTGGACCACAACTCCCATCAGCCTCAGCCAGCATTGCCAATGGTCAGGAAAGACAGGAGTTGTGATCCAACAACATCTGGAGGCACACTGGTTGGGAAAGGCTGGTGTAGATCATGAAAAACTATGGAATGCTTTAAAAGAAATGGGGGTGCCACAGCATCTGATTGTCCTGATCAGAGCTTGGAAGTAACTAGTTACAAGTAACGAATTACTTGTAATTCATTACTTTTTTGAGTAACGAGTGGGTAATTCCTTTACATTTTGATTGTAATAGAACTAGGAGTAATTTTACTACTTTTGTGGAGTAATTGTAACGTTTCCAGAATTTACTTTTGAGCATTACTTGGGGGGGGGGACAGGGGAAGTCTTCTGCTCCTCTGATTTGTGGATGAAAATCATGTGCCTCAAACTGGGCTTCTCTGCAGCATCGCTCTTTCCTCATGCTCTGTGGATGGGCAGGAGGTGACGAGGGAGGAGGCAGAGAGTGAGACGGGGTGGAGTGGAGAAAACAATTATTTTAAAAAATGGATAGTGGTGGTGAAGAATGGAGTGGAGGGGAAAAGGATCCAGAGGTCAAGAACATGGATAAAGCAGGAGAAGGAGGCAGCAGCAGAATGGAGATAAAGAACTGTGGAGGTGAAAGATGACAACGTGTGTGTGTGTGTGTGAATACTGTGTTTGGACTTGGCACACGAAGTGGCCTCCACCACCTTCTCTGGCTACTGTGCTGCATTTGCAGTATTTTAACTTTTTTGCATCTCAGGGGAAAATGTTTGCTTGAGTGAGTGTCCCTTAGTTGGTGGCAGGGCAGGGTCTGGGAGGTGGTTAAGTGAGAGAGATTTGGCTGGCTGGCTGAGGGGGGGGTTGCACTTGGTTTGGCGTGCAAAGATCTGAGTAGTGGCCTCAGCCTCCCTCCCCACCACCCTTACCAGCAGAGAGACCACCATTGCTATCTTATGAATAAAAATAATTATTCTACTACCTCTGTATGTGTTTGTTTATTTTTAATGTTGTTTTAGGCTAGTTAGATGTGCAGCAGCCAAGGCCAGCACCTTGTAGGCATTTTTTTAAAGTAACTGAAATGTAATTGTAGTGATTACTTTGGAGGAAAAGTAAAGTAATCAGTTACTTTCAGAGCAATTGTAACTGTATTGGTAATTACTACTTTTTTGGGCCATGTAACTGTAACTAATTATTACTTTTAAAAAGTAATCTTCCAAGCTCTGGTCGTGATACGCACCCTACACTCTGGACAAGAGGCTACTGTAAGGACAGAATATGGAGAAAACAATTGGTTCCCCATGGGAAAGGGTGTGAGACAGGTGTATTTTATCACCCTATTTGTTTAATCTATACACAGAACAAATATGGAAAGTGGGACTGGACCAAGATGGAGGTGTGAAAACTGGAGGGAGAAATATCAATAATTTAAGATATGCAGATGATACCATACTACTAGCAGAAACCAGTAATGATTTGAAACTAATTCATAAAGGCAGAACTACAGCTGTATGTCAAGAAGACTAAAGTAATGACAACAGAAGATTTATGTAACTTTAAATTGACAACGAGAACATTGAACTTATCAAGGATTATCGATACCTTGGCACAGTCATTAACCAAAATGGAGACAATAGTCAAGAAATCAGAAGAAGGCTAGGACTGGGGAGGGCAGCTACGAGAGAACTAGAAAAGGTCCTCAAATGCAAAGATGTATCACTGAACACTAAAGTCAGGATCATTCAGATCATGGTATTACCTATCTCTATGTATGGATGTGAAAACTGAAAAATGAAATGGACTGCCTGCTAGTCGATCCCGATTTATGGCTACCCTGTGAATAGGGTTTTCATGGTAAGCAGTATTCAGAGAGGGTTTACCATTGCCTCCCTCTGAGGCTAGTCCTCCCCAGCTGGCTAGGACTTGTTCAGTTTGCCAAAGCTGCACAAGCCAGCCCCTTCATTGTCCGCAACTGCCAGCTGGGGGGCAACTGGACTCCTTGGGACTATGCATCTTGCCCACGGCTGCACAGGTGACAAGGCACGTAACCCCTGAGCCACTCACGGTGGAGGTGATCTTTAGCTGGTCCTTTACACCCAGGAGACACAAGCGGGAATTTGAACTCACAGACTCTGAACTCCCAGCCAGGCTCTCCTCCCCACTGAAAAAAGCAGGTAAGAGAAAAATCAACTCATTTGAAATGTGGTGCTGGAGGAGAGCTTTGTGCATACCATGGACTGCAAAAAAGACAAATAATTGGGTGTTAGAACAAATTAAACCAGAACTATCACTAGAAGCTAAAATGATGAAACGGAGGTTATCATACTTTGGACACATAATGAGAAGACATGATTCACTAGAAAAGACAATAATGCTGGGAAAAACAGAAGGGAGTAGAAAAAGAGGAAGGCCAAACAACAGATGGATTGATTCCATAAAGGAAGCCACAGACCTGAACTTACAAGATCTGAACAGGATGTTTCATGACAGATGCTATTGGAGGTCGCTGATTCATAGGGTCGCAGTAAGACATAATTGACTTGAAGGCATATAACAACAATGGGAAATACAACGGATACAGGAGCCATTTAACAGTTGCTATGTTCCCTGCATATTGCTAGTAAGTGCTTCAACTCTTAAAGTTTAATACACTAGACATATGTTAAACAGCAGAGCCTGCTATTTTAAAAAAAGTGTGTTCTCCAGGAGACACACAGGGTTCAGTTCTCAAACACTGCTCTGAATGCTCAGACTGTAGAATTTGTGAAACAAAACTATTTCTGAGCTTTTGTAAACCCCTAAATTATCACAGTGCAGTCACTCTCCAGAATATCCCAAATCAAGGGACAGGAGGATTATGAGGGCAGAATAGCAAGCTTCAGCTCTCCCTTTGCAAAAATTAACTGTCTGTGTGGAATGGAGAAGAGCTTTGGAAAGTCCCCACAGAGGAGACAGATGCAGAGGAGGAGGAGACTAGGGATGACAACTGAGTAGGAAACAACTGAAAAGTATCGTGAACAAATTATTTTCATTTATGTTTCATTTCTCAAGATATCTTTATCAAAGCCTTGTTTGGGAAAGGATTGAAAGCAGAGGAAATAGAAGTTATCACAGAACGGCCCAGCTCCTGTATTCGGCTTATTTTCTGGTCCCACTCATGACTCTTCCATTTCTTTTAGAGGCCCTGCTCCTGTCTGTCTTTCCTGACACATAAGAAATCAGGTGTCGCTTTCCTTATGTCAGGCAACTGTAGAAGGTGATTCCTCCTGTTTCAAAGATTAAGCCTTCTGGGCATCTCAGTTTCTTCATACATGTGGACTTGCCAGATGAAAACAATATAATTTAGTTAGGGTTTGACCCATTTCTGTAGTAGTAGCCATAAGATTCTTTGACAGGTAGTAAGAAGAGCCTGGCCTCTAAAAATGCTATCACCTCCTTTACTTGAGAAGTAAGGGGTCTGTGCCTTGAGGGAAGGCAGAAGCAAGAAAGGCCAGGTCAGGGAACGTTATTTATTTATTCAATTTCTCAGCCACCCTTCACCATAAGGTTCCAAGGCAGGTTACAATTTAAAATTACAATATTGAAATCAGTTTAAAACAAATTACAGTCAAACTAATGGAATAGATCCTAACAATATGTCATCAAACTCCTTCAGGGACTATTACAGGACCTGTGAAAGTAAACCCTCACCCACCCTCCCTAGACCTACTTGGGTATCCTGAGGGAAGGCAGAAGTAAGGAAGCCCAGGCCAGGGTCATATACCATTCACTCCTGAAGGGACTATCAGTCTGAGAGGATAACTTTCTATATTTTGTACCATGTCTTTGTTTTGGTATTTTGATATTTTCACTGCCTTTGATACTTTGGCAGAAAATCAGTATATAAATCCAGTGGAGAAATAATAAACATCTGGGTGCAGTTCACCCTCCATTTAAGTCAATGCCATGCTGTCATTGACTTTAACTAAATTGGATTGGTCATAGCTGGTAAATAGCTGTGGCAGCTGTGGATCCCCACAGCTTGATTCAACTTATTCCTTAGGACTGTTGTAGGCTGTGGTTGAAACCTGTCTGCACAGGACATGGAGGAGGGTCCAATCTTGGCCTCCACCTATGGAATAAAGCCAGATCCCTGCTGGCAGCAACCTGCAGAAAATTCCAAAATGGGTCTTTCTGGGGGCCAGGGAAGGGCTGAGCCAGCCCACTGTCCACTGGATCCCAAACTGGCCTCACTGCAATCTCCTTGTGGCATCAGGCCTGATCATTTGTCTGTCTCTCCACCTTCCGCCCTGGCTGGCATAAGCAGCCCGCTGTGGGTGTGGCAGGGGTCCTGCCTCTCCATTAAGTCCTGCCATTCCCCAGCTGGGGACTGGATTGCAGTCATAGCCCTGTAATAATTTGCATTGTCCACTGAAGACTGTCTCACAATGTGGTTCTATGCATTGAATTCAAAGGGGCTTACTCCTAGGTATGTGGTGTACTACGAAGTAAGTTTAATTGAACTCAGTGACACATATGATTGCTCTTTAGTAAAAGTAATTTCATTCATCTGTAAAACTTTTATGTAATTTTACTTGCAAATATATTGTATATAGATCTTTGTGATGATATTTTAAATCTTATACTTTTAAATTTGTCTTTGTAGTGGTTATTGTTTAGACAAGAAATTGTCTTTTTAATTTTATTACATTTCTCTTCCCCTTGAAGGAAGGGCTAAAGTCACGGGCAGCATACGAAGGAATATGGGAAGCTGCCTTCTACTGAATCAGTCTTTTGGTCCATCCAGCTCGGTACTGAACACCGACTTGCAGCAGCTCTATAGGATTTCAGAGAGGGGTCTCCCAGCCCTACCTGGAGATGCTAAGGATTGAACCTGGGACATTTTGCATGCAAAGCAGATGCTCTGCCCCTGAGCTACAAACCTCCGCCTTATATCTATCTATCTATCTATCTATCTATCTATCTATCTATCTATCTATCTATCTATCTATCTATCTATCTATCTATCTATCTATCTATCTATCTATCTATCTATCTATCTATCTATCTATCTATCTATCTATCTATCTATCTATCTATCTATCTATCTATCTATCTATCTATCTATCTATCTATCTATCTATCTATCTATCTATCTATCTATCTATCTATCTATCTATCTATCTATCTATCTATCTATCTATCTATCTATCTATCTATCTATCTATCTATCTATCTATCTATCTATCTATCTATCTATCTATCTATCTATCTATCTATCTATCTATCTATCTATCTATCTGTTTTCCACCCCTGCCTCACCCTGCCCCGTGTGAAGTTAAGTTGAAAAATAATGAGTGGCCCATTGTAACTGAGAGATAGGGTGGTCCAAGTGAAAAAGAGGACGGGACTCCTGCACTTTTAATAGTTATACAGAAACGGCAATTTGAGCTGATGAAGCTTGTTATGCAGGCTAAATCTGCTGAAATTCCCTCTTCTACATAACTATTAAAGATGTAGGAGCCCTGTTCTTCATCTGGCCTCCTCCAACACTCTCACCACTATGCCATGCCAGCTCTCTTGAGACTGTACTGCATAACTTGAGGAATAGAGTCTTTGATGCCTCCCTGCAGATTGTGCCTTGCTTAGTGCCTAAGGACATTTAAAGGCATTTATATGTTCAGTTACTGTTTGGGGGCTATGACTTGGCAGCTCTGACTACCAGTTCAGCTGTTTCCTGTGGCCTTGTTACATCCTTTCTAATCTACCTATAGTCTATCTCTAATGCAATATTTCATCAATCTTTGTTTAAGAATTAAGCTAACTGATACTTTGTCAAGGCCACTGACCTTCAATCAGGGACTCTTGCATGCTTGTTGACCCATTTCCTAAGGATAGCGAGGCCAGATGGAAACAGGACAGGACTCTTAACATCTTTAATGGTTGTGTAGAAGATGGAATTTCACCAGATGTAGCTTACATAACAAGTTTCATCTGCTCAATTACTTTTTCTACACATTATTAAAATGTGTACAAGAGTCCTATCCTCTTTTTTCATCTGGCCGTCCTACTTGAGAAACCATGGATTGGCTGGTCCAGAATTGGTTGGTTTATTCTTTTTTATTTCATATTACTGAACTATCATTATTTCTGAAATGGCCCACCTCTTAACTCTCCCAGCTATATAAATATGACTGGCCAATTGTCAATGACTTACCAAGACTCTGCTGTTCAAATGCTTTCTGTACTGTTCATGCTAAAAACGTGAGTAGCTTTTATCCCATTGTACAGCAGGCATAGAGCCTGATCCACTGAATTCAATGAGGCCTACTCCCAAGGATATCTGCATAGGATTGCAACCTTTAAAAGATTTGAGTGTGTCATATCTATATGCAAAATCCTTCATGATTAGTCTCTTTGGAAGGGCGATGTAGTGGTTAAAGTTTTGGAATAGGAGCAGGGAGACCCAAGTTCAAATCCCTAGTTGCTGTAAAGCTCATTAGTGACCTTCAGTAACTATCTCTCAGCCTAACCTACTTCACAGTGTTGTTCTGATAACATGATGGGGGCAAACCATGTATACTCCCTTTACATATCAGGCATGTGCCATCTTTTTTTTTTTTTTGCACCTGCTGAAGGCCTTCCTTTTCTAACAAGCCTTTTAAATGGAGATTTTTATCCTAGTCTGTATCTGTAGTGACTTGAAATTATTTTTAAATATGCTTTTATTATTGATGTTTTCATTGTTAAATCACTTTAGGATGTTTTATGGGAAGCAATTTGTAAATGAAATAGTAATAATAATCTGCCTTAAGTTCTGCAAAGGAAAGATGGGATATAAACTTAGTAAATAATTTTGTTTCCATTGCAGTTAGGATTGCAGCTTTTTGCCTTGAAATGGTACCTAAACTCAGGACTACAATTTTTTTCTCAGTCTCTCTCTTACACTTTTAACAGCAGGTTGCAGACAATACTTATCTTCACACCAGGAAAAGCTTTATTTGCTGGTATGTGCAGATACAGTTGCTTTTTAAAAAAGCACAAGATTCTGAGCGTCACTTTTCTGGTTGACTTGATGATGTCAGAATGTCCTCCTAGCTGACTCTGACTGTGCAAGACTGCCCAGATCCCAGCCCCAGGCATGATATCAAACACCTTTTTTTTTACATTTTCAGCACCTGACTTCCTCCGTCATGTGATCAGCCTGCCTCCTTGCTTTCCAAAGTCCAAATGAAAAGCTGAAGCAAGAGGATTACAAACAGTCTAATTCCTGTTGTACTTCTAATAAAATAATTCTTACCCAAAACACTAAACCTGTCACCTCCTACCTATCAGCTACTAACCTGTTTGTGGGGGAATGAAATTTATTTATTATTTATTTATTTATTTATTATACTTGTATACCGCCCCATAGCCAAAGCTCTCTGAGCGGTTTACAGTAACTAAAAACAAATACAATCTAAAATACATCTTTTAAAAAACAATTTAAAAAACAATTTAAAAATTTAAAACAATATAAAAATTATCTTCTGATAGGGTGAACATTTCTCAAGGGAAGGTTCTTGTAACTTTAATGGTTATACGGAACAAAACTTTTGGCAAATGCGATTTGCCATGCAGTGCTGAGAAGCTACACTAGCTGCAGTTCCCTTTCCTGCAAACCTTTTGAAGGTACAGGATCCCTTTTCTGCTTTGCTTCCTGTCACCCTAGCCTCAGAGGAGGCGGGATCTTCTTTTCAGCATTTTATTCCTATTTTCCCTCATTCTTTAGGATGACTTTAGTGTGAACTTCGCAGCTATTGTACACATAATCCTAAAATTTCCTCAATTCACATTGCTTTGGCAACAGCCTCCTTTCTCCAGAGGAATTGGGAGGGAAAGTGTTTCATAGTTACACAACACTGCTATATAAAGAACCTTTCATTTAATTAGGAACATACAACCTATTGAGCAGGTTTTCAGCCTTTTTCCTTTACTGTGAAAGGGAAAGAAAACTGAGCAAGGAGCTGTGTTTCATTCAATACGTATGTTTGAGGTAGGGATGCAGAATCTGTGGCCCTCCAGATTATCTTAGTCTCCCATCATTCCTCATCATTGGCCATGCTGGGTAGCGCCGATGGGGAATAGGAGTCCAACAATATCTGGAGGACCACAGGTTCCCCATCCCTGTTTTAAGGACTTGTGCAAACAGTAAATTTTGTGATATGGGTAGAAGGATAAAGATAGTGGGCAACACATTTCAAAGTGAGCCTATAAAAGTGAGGTAGCAGAAATTAGGTAGAAAGCATGAGCTTGTTTTGAAATTACAGTACTTGTCTGTGAACAAAATTATTGGAGGAACAATGAACTGTTCGCCATAAGCAGTTCTACAAAAAGCTTTCCTTATTTGTTCACCGTGCCAATTCAGCACTTCACAAGGCTTATAAAGTTTAATCTCGTTAAACAAATGCTGCTTAAATCTATAACAAGTGGAAAAGGTTACAACTGTGGTGATTTGTATCTAGGGGAACATCAGAATGGTTCTTGTCCAGGTGCTGGATTATTATCTGTATCATAAATTATCTGTATCATAAATGGGTTTTTGAAGACAAAATAGCCCCAGTCCACTCTTGCCCAATAAAACACAACAAGTTTTTACCAACCAGTTAACTGTGTTTCCTTTAAGATGTTTTTAATAAAGCTAATATTTCCCACTAAAAAAAGACTATATTAACCAATCCTGCCTGCATTGTTTAATGTCAGACCTGTTGCCCCTGGTTCAGTTTGTATTCAAAAACTTCCATCAACCTTGAATTCTTTGACTTAGTGCCCTCTTCTGTTTGATGCATGTCATCATTGCACAGAAAGCAATTAGGTTTTCTTTGATGAAAAGGAAATATATAAATATGGACATTATCAGAATTATTTAAAAAACTGAAAATATGGCAAACGTTGGCAAGCAAAATTTGAGCAACAAAGTACTTGTGCAATTCACAGCCTCTTCCTTTTTGCTCCCAGGTATTTTAAGATTTTCTCTGCTCCTTCAATTCTGTCAGCCTACCCAACCCCATCCCTGCTTCTCTCTCTGCACCTGTCTTATTTACTTGAATTGCCCCTTGGAGTTTATCTCACCTTGCCTCTTTTGAGCTACAATCTTGTTTTTCAGTCAGCCTGGTCACCCTACTGAAAAAGGCTTGACCCTGCAAAGATGCCTATTTTTCTCCTTACTCTGGCAAGAGCTTTGAATCTACTAAAATGCATGATTTGTAGTACAGAAAAATATTCATTGTTAGGGCTACTGACCAACCACTTCTTTTGTTAAATTACTGCTTAATAATGGGCCAGGATGATTGGTAGATGTTTCCTCAGTGGGTACTAATGGTTAGGAAATAGGTGGCAATCTCTCTTGAGTGCTTTTAATGGAATGCCACCAGGAGCATAGAGAACGTGACTCATTCCATCTCCTCCAGTTAAAGAGAGGAAGCATTTGTGTATGTGTAGAAAAAAAATTGAGCACTTGCAATTAAGAGAAGCACAGAAAGAGAAATAGTGCATGAGCTAGGACCGAAATTGGTATCAAGTGTGCTGAATATGGTTGAATGTGATTTTTTGCAAGATCTATACCTCAGCAGTTGGAAATTGGTGGTGACCTTGCAATTATCACTGTCTTGTGTTTTTTATTATGTTCAATTTGGTGCCCAGTTCTTTATTTATTTATTGAATTTATTAGTCGCCCATCTGGCTGGTTATCCAGCCTATCTGGGCGACGTACAACATAAAAACATACAAATTACATTAGAGCATTAAAAATCTCAAATAATAATAATAAAACCTAACCCACCCCAAAAGCCTGCCTGAACAGCCAGGTCTTCAAGGCCCAGCAGAAGCTCATCATAGAGGGGGCATGGTGGAGATCATTTGGGAGGGAATTCCACAGAGTGGGGGGCCATGATTGAAAAAGCCCTCTCCCTAGTTCTCACCAGTCTAGCTGTTTTAACTGGTGGGATGGAGAGAAGGTCTTTTGAGGCCGATCTTGTTGAGCGGCATCACTGATGATGCTGCAGACGCTCTTTCAGATAGACTGGGCCGAAACTGTGCAGGGTTTTAAAGGTCAAAACCAACACCTTGAATTGGGTCCGGGAAACAACTGGTAACCAGTGCAACTCCTTCATCACTGGAGTAATGTGATCTCACCAGCGGCTGCCTTTACAGGAATACACCGCTATACGGACCTTCACTTTAAGGACACTCGCGAGTACGGACATACTTACAGTAGCACCATTCCCCTGTTTATGTACACTCGCTTCGCAAGAACGGACACTTAACCTTTGGTTGTGGCCTGTTCTTTCGGTGCGTGAGGAGGTGGAAAGAGACGCAATCGCGCAACTGCGAATCAGCTGGGAGTCGTGATCAGCTGAGAGGTGCAGCGGCGCAGCAGCAGAGGTGCAGCGGCGCAGCAGCAGAGGCTTTAGCTCAGGGCTTTGAGGCTCCGCAAGAAGGAGAGGTGGCACAGTGGCGGCACAAGTGAAAAAAGGTAGTGCTTCACTTTAAGTACATTTTCGGTTTACGTACTCGCTCTGGACCCATTGCGTACATTAATGCGGGGTATTCCTGTAATCATGCAAGCCGCCACATTCTGTACCAATTGCAGCTTCCGGATGGTTTTCAGGGGTAACCCCACATAGAGCGCATTACAGTAGTCTAGGCGAGAGGAGACCAGGGCATGTACCACCAATGGGAGCAGATGGTTGGGAAGGTAGGGGCACAGCCTTCATATCAGATGGAGCTGATACAGCGCCGCCCAGCCCACAGCCGAGACCTGAGCCTCCATGGACAGCTAGGAGACAAGAATGACCCCCAAGCTGTGGACCTGGTCTTTCAGGGGCAATTGTACCGCATTGAGCACTAGGTCATCATCCCCCAGCCTTCTCTTGTCTCCCACGAACAGTACCTTGGTTTTGTCAGGATTCAGCTTATTCCTTCCCATCCAGCCACTCACCGACTCCAGGCACTTGGATAGGGTTTCTACAGCCAACCTCAGTGAAGATTTAAATGACAGATAGAGCTGCGTGTCATCTGCCTACTGGTGACATTGCAGCCCAAATCTCCTGATGATAGCCCCCAGCGGCTTTATATAGATGTTAAACAGCATCGGGGAGAGGATGGAGCCCTGTGGCACCCCACAGATGAGAGGCCAAGGATCCGAAACCTCATCCCCCAATGCCACTCTCTGGTACCTACCAGAGAGGAAGGAACGGAACCACTGCAATACAGTGCCCCCTATACCCAACCTCTCCAGGAGGTCCAGAAGGATACCATGGTCAATGGTATCAAAAGCCGCTGACAGATCCAGGACGACAAGGAAGGTACATTCGCCCCTATTCAGCGCCCTCCTCTTATCGTCCACCAAGGCGACCAAGGCCATTTCAGTCCGGTGTCCAGGCCTTGAGTTCTCAGCTCCTTTTTCAACAAATTGCTGCATGAATAGCCTGGATAGTTATTTGAGCCTACACCACAAAATATGAGTTATGATACCCAATATCACACATCACCATCACTGGGAAACTCTCCCCTTTGATATGCATCAGAATTTCCTGGGGCAAAAGGTATTGTTTTGTGCAAAGCACATCAATGTGCAACGATCGTAGTTATGAATAAGAGAATTGCAGTTGTGCACCCCAAATGACACTTCCACACCACAAGGGAAATGTCCCATACTGTATGCCATAGAGCTGAGTCTGGCCCACTGCTTGGAGGCTGGGCCTGGCAACCAAGAGGTCTTCTGTATCTTTAAAAGTTGTGCAGGGGGAAGGGAGAATTTCACCTTGTGGTTTTTCCCATTACAGTGTTGCAAGAAAACCTGCACTTGGCTGCATTTTCTCTTCTCTTAAAGATACAGCATCATTCTCAGGCCCTGAGCCTGGCAACCCTACTTGGATCTGATAAGAGTCAATAGCAGATTTGCACATGCTGCTTTCCTTCCACCTATGCCCCACAGTACATTTATAATTAAAGCAAATATTACAAAAATGCCACAAGTCTCCAGTTTCCTCTTCTCTAAAGGAAAGGGGCATTATTGCTGCCCCTGGAACTTCTAATCACTTGGGGAAATGGGGGACATACAAAAATATTCAGGGGTAGGAAAATGCATAGACCCATCATGTGGGAAAGTCATATGAAAAGCAGCCCTGAATGCATAGCCCAGGTGTGATTTAAACCCAGATTTTACAAGTCCAAGTCCAGTATGACAGCCAGGAGTAGAATGGCCACTTGATGCAGTCAGAAATTATTACCATAGTTTAAATTAAAATGCAATACATCTTACCATAGTGAGGAAGACTCTGACCAGGTGACCTATCTGCCTGCTCAGTTTGTTGTCCAAGGTGCCCTGATTTTCCTTCTTACAGCGGGTTTTTTCCCCCCTGGCAGGTTTGGACTAAACAGAGCCCTTTAAACAGAGGCCTGTAAGGTAGAACACCCTAGTCAGGATCCAGAGTGCCATGCACTGTATTTTGTTTGTACACAGCCATTTTTCATATTCCCCTTCCAATAGCAAGCACCCCAAAGCTCCCCCACCCGTCAAGTCAGGAAGCTTTCCAGAGCATCATACTGCAAAGCATAAGGGGCTGCCAATGGAAAAAAACATACCCGCACACATATGTGTATGCAGAAGTATTTTCTGCTCATGCTCAGGGAAAGGGGTTGATTTTGCCAATGGGCCAAAATTATTTTGGATTCTAGTGATAAAGAAAAAAGAGGTTTAATTATGTAACTAGAAACCTGCCATCAAAGTTTTGGGTCTTTTGAATGCTCCACACCAACACATAAAGCCCTCCAGTTCCTAGACCGGATGCCTCTCTTCTCACTCCTGCCTCCTTGCTTCTGTGGTCTGTACCTGCTTGCCTCCCCATGCTCCTTGCTGCATGGCCCTTTCTGCCCTTAGGTAAAGTCCCCTTTCCCAAATGTAACAGTTCAGCCAGTGGGTGGAGGGTGAATTTGCAGATGTGTGAAATCACAGGTTTTTAGCCCATTGCAGAATATGTCAACCTAATTTAAACTGATTCCACTCCACCCCATAGTTTTGTGTGTATATGTTTTTAAAAGTTTATTTGTTCAGTGGGAAAGTAACTTCTCAATGTCAATGGGAAACTAACCTCTTAATGTCCAAACAGACTTTACTTCAAGCCATTTTAGGTCTTTTTCAAATATTTATTTAAAGTATGTTTCAAGCACATAGCCCTAGTCCCAAAGGTAGTTACATACAGAAAAGGTAATGAACTAAATATATTTAAGATGTATTTTATTTATATATTGGATATCTGGCTTACGCCAACCTGGGAGGTGAAGCAATATTTTATCGATGTTAACACCTTTATGCAAACTGGCCAAAGTACCCTAGTGCTAAACTGCCATAATAATTCACACAGATCATGTGCGCCAGTAGTGCCAGTCTTTATTCTCCTGTAGTGGAATTTTCATCAGTAATTTCCCAAAGTAATTCACCCTGTATGAGCTATTAAACATATAATTTAAATGAGATTAGCAGTTATATCCTATTGAACAAAGGCATGAAATCAAGATGATATCCAGTGTTGGTGATACTCAGAGTAAACCAATTGAAATTAATGGACTTAAGTTTTCCATTAATTTCAGTGGGTCTATTCCGAGTATGACTACCATTGGGTATCACCCAGAAATATCAGATGTAAAGCCAAATTTACAATTACCTCCATATATCCTCCGCCAACACTGTTGTATTCAAAAACTAAAAATGAAGACAAAAGGCAAATATATTATTTAGATTTATTTTAGACAATGAATACATTTCCCAGTGTTATCCGCTGAAAGTATCAAACCCAAATTCATGGTGAAAATAAACATTAAATGGGTATTCTAGACGTGAACCTTGACATCTGAAAGTTCTGAGAAAATGATGGATTTTGTCATGGGCCCCATGGAGAACATTTGGCAGGATTAGGAGAATGGAGGAACAAATGCTGGAGAAGGGTCTGGTGAGACTATGGAGGAAATGCTTCCTGAGACCCCTGTCAGTCCTGAGCCCAGTAATCCTGTTAAGTGTTTCTGCTGAGGAAGGCTTCAGCAGCCCTACCTTGCCTAAAGAGGAGAGTGATGAATGTACTCTACTGTCATTGCTGGCACCTAGCCCAGACTCATTCATGCAGCAGCCACACCTTAATGAATTTGCTGGACAATTCCAATGAGATAAGGAGGGGGAATCTCTCACAGAGTCAGAGCTGACAGTTTTCCCAAGGTCACGCAGGCAGGAGAAAAGACAGTTACAACTTGAGAAATTATCCTCTTCCCCTAGAGGAAGCCCCTGCACGACTTCCTTCAAATACTAGAAAGTGCTAGATCTACCTTGTGCAAGTAGAGTGCCCACCCCCCTCTCTTATTTGAAGTGTCTTGGGGTGAGAGTTTCATTGCAACAACTTTCCGTTGCTTCCGCACCTGCTGGTGTTCTGTATCCTAATACAGGCCTAGTTGTTTTGATCAGAGCGTGGAAGATTGCTTTTAAAAAGTAGTAAGTTACAGTTACATGACCCAAAAAAGTAGTAATTACCATTACAATTACAATTGCTCTGAAAATAACTGATTACTTTACTTTTTCTCCAAAGTAATCACTACAATTACATTTCAGTTACTTAAAAAAAACACCTACAAGGTGCTGGCTTTGGCTGCTGCACATCTAAGTAGCCTAAAACGACATTAAAAATAAACAAACACAGAGGTAGTAGAATAATCATTTTTATTCATAAGATAGCAATGGTGGTCTCTCCGCTGGTAAAGGTGGTGGGGAGGAAGGCTGAGGCCACTACTCAGATCTTTGTACGCCAAACCAAGTGCACCCCCCCCTCAGCCAGCCAGCATAATCTCTCTCACTTAACCACCTCCCAGACCCTGTCCTGCCACCAACTAAGGGACACTCACTCAAGCAAACATTTTCCCCTGAGATGCAAAAAAGTTAAAATACTGCAAATGCAGCACAGTAGCCAGGGAGGGTGGTGGAGGCCACTTTGTGTGCCAAGTGCAAACACAGTACACACACACACACACACACACACACACACACACGTTGTCATCTTTCACCTCCACAGTTCTTTATCTCCATTCTGCTGCTGCCTCCTTCTCCTGCTTTATCCATGTTCTTGACCTCCGGGTCCTTTTCCCCTCCACTCCATTCTTCACCACCACTATCCATTTTTTAAAATAATTGTTTTCTACACTCCACCCCATCTCACTCTCCACCTCCTCCCTCATCGCCTCCTACCCACCCACAGAGCATGCGGAAAGAGCAACACTGCAGAGAAGCCCAGTTTGAGGCACATGATTTTCATCCACAAATCAGAGGAGCAGAAGACTTCCCCTGCTCCCCCCCACAAGTAATGCCCAAAAGTAATTCTGGAAATGTTACAATTACTCCACAAAAGTAGTAAAATTACTCCTAGTTCTATTACAATCAAAATGTAAATGAATTACCCACTCGTTACTCAAAAAGTAATGAATTACAAGTAATTCGTTACTTGTAAGTAGTTACTTCCAAGCTCTGGTTTTTATGCTACATTCCTGTGCTAACCTCTGGAATAAAACTCTGTGCAAAACCCAGTCTGAGTCCTGGGTCTGCTTCTCTGTTCAGGAGCCAGGACAGATTGGTCCATTGGACTCACCTGAAGGGTGATTTTCACAGGTATGCCTGCCATCACTCTGGGCTATCACTGCCATCTAGTGTCCGAGGCAAGAATGCACTGTAGATAAAACCTGGGCGTCCAGCCCCTCCCACTCGAGTTTCTTTCGAACGAGTCCAAAGTGGCGTATCTGAGAGGAACGGAAAGGCCCATAGGCCCAGGAGCAAGGAAAATGGAAGCAACCAGCTTGACAACAACATATAACCAAATGCATTAGAATGGAAATCTAGAGATTTGAACTTAACCTAACAGTGCAGCATAAACTACCTACAAGCAGGGTATAAGGTGAAGCATAACAGCCAGAACTCCTCCAACAGGGAGGGCCGTGATGGCAGGCATGCCTGTGAAAATCACCCTTCAGGTGAGTCCAATGGACCATTTTCCACAGGTAGCCTGCCATCACTCTGGGATGTACCAAAGCAGCCCCTCATAGGGAGGGACCACCAAGGAACTATTTATCATGAAGGACATGTTACAAGACACGCCTCCCGAAAGCAGCATCAGAGGAAGCGTACTGGTCAATCTTATAATGTTTCACAAAGGAGTTCGGCGTAGACCAAACCGCAGCCCGACAGATATCTGCAATGGGCGCTGTCATGGCCCCGTCAGAGGACTCCTCAGATGAGGACGACTCGGGAGTAACAGCAGCAGACCCAGGAGCAGCAGACCCAGAAGGAGACACAGAGGAGCCTCCTGAGAATCCAGCTCCTTCTCCCCCTCAGCTGCAGAGCACCCCAGATACAGCAGAGGCCCTGCAGCCAGACACAGACAGTGAACAGGATACTCCCCCCTCACCTGCAGAACGTAGACAGCAGAAGGTCAGGCAGAAGAGAGGCAGGCCTGTCTCCTTAAGGCCCAAACGCTGAGGGCTCACACCTGCTGTCAAACCTGCTCCTTATAAGGCACCCCTTGCCTTCAGCTTGTTGCTGACTGCAACGTCAGGCGTGGCTCGTGTATACCTAGTTTCCCTGCAGCATCTCTTGGACTGACCCCTTGGCAATTGATCCCAGACCTCTACTGACCTCGCTTCTGGACTTGTGACTTGGCAAGTAAGCTTCAGGCAGGCCTGGCTCTTATCAGGTTCCCTCCCCGTTGGCCTGGCAGATTTACAACCAGTCTGCTGGCTAAGGACTTCCCTTCCCTGCTAACGACCCAGGAATTTCCAACCCCCACTGCTGAATCAGTGCAGAGCTGACAGGCGCGTTGGTCGTGAAGGCGGCCGAAGTGGCTGCTGATCTAGTGGAATGGGCCGTGATATTAGTTGGCACAGGAAGATTCATGGACTCATATGCCAGAGTGATGCAGGCCCGCAACCAGCAAGGCCCACTGGAGAGGCCGAGTGTGATGTCGGGCCCACGGGACAATGTGAATAGTGGAGACCAACGTTCCGAGGACCTTTGCCAGGAACATGACATCCGCCTTTGAACGTCGAACCAATGATGTTGCCATGCTTCGGATGGTGGAGATGCGCTCTGGGGACAGAAACACCATGGCCTGGGACGTGTCCAGTACTGCTCCCAGATGCTGGAGCCGCTGAGTTGGCTTGAGATGGCTCTTCTCGGTGTTGACTAGCCAGCCGTGGGACCTGAGAGCCTCTAGAGTGTAGCAGAGTTGTCTGTCGGCTTGGTCCTTGGAACTTGCCCGAAGGAGAAGGTCGTCGAGATAAGGGTAAATATGGACCCCCTGAAGTCGGAGTGTGGCCACCAGGGTGGCCATTACCTTGGTAAACACTCTTGGGGCTGACGCAAGGCCGAATGGCGTGGCCCGGTACTGAAAATGGTCTTGGCCCAGCGTGAATCTTAAGAATTGCCTGTAGGCGGGACAGATTGGAATGTGGAGGTAAGTGTCTTTGAGGTCTATAGATGCTAAAAAATCTCCCTGTTGCAGTGCTTCCACAATGGACGCCAGTGACTCCATTTTGAACTTGCGATGCTTGACAAAGCGGTTTACGAATTTGAGGTCTAATCACTGCATAAACTTTGTGCAAGCAAATCAGGATGAATGTTCAATAAACAGGTCATCGGGAGGAGCCCTAAATGTGTATAGGATGGTTGCCTGAGATAGTCAAAACCAGAGATGTAACAATTCATCATACAATGCCAACTGCCACAAAAGTACAAAATGATTTTGTGTTACTGGCCTTAGACACACATTATGGTGATTATGCAGTTATAGCAAGGGGAAAAAACAAGCAAGCAGGGAAAAAAGAAAAAACGGGGGCAAGAACAAACAAACAAACAATCCCCCACTCCAAAAACTGAGGGAGGGGGGGAGGGAGTTGCAGCCGCAGACTCCTAGCAATGGAAGAGCAGCAACCGCCACTCAACCTAAAAGGAAAACAAACAAAACTATCTAAGAAGGCAAAAGAAGGAGAGAACTTATCCACACTCTGTAGGTATCCAAACGTCTCGGACGAGGCAAGAATGAAAACTGGAGTGGGAGGGGCTGGACGCCCAGGTTTTATCTACAGTGCATTCTTGCCTCGGACGCTAGATGGCAGTGATAGCCCAGAGTGATGGCAGGCTACCTGTGGAAAATTGGTTGTGGCTTCTATGGAATTAAAAGAGATAAGATTAAAGCCTAGGCACCATACATTAAAATATTTTCACTAACATCTATAACTGCATAATCACCATAATGTCTGTATAAGGCCAGTAACACAAAATCATTTTGTACTTTTGTGGCAGTTGGCATTGTATGATGAATTGTTACATCTCTGGTTTTGACTATCTCAGGCAACCATCCTATACACATTTAGGGCTCCTCCCGATGACCTGTTTATTGAACATTCATCCTGATTTGCTTGCACAAAGTTTATGCAGTGATTAGACTATGCCTGGTCTGTATTGAGCATTCATTCTGATTTGTTTACAAGTCATCAGGTTAGTCATTAATTCATCCCACACTTTCAATGCATTTTTCTGACATTGCTGAACTGTGAAAAGTACCCCCTTTTAAAAGTGGATTTGTTCTGCTACGGCAACATAGTGTTTCCAACCACTTTAAATCTGCAAACCTAGAGTTCTGGTACATGCTTGAATCCCTCCTGCAAAATAGTGACAGTCTGGAAGCACCCTTACATAGGAATACATCTCTCTGAACTCAGTAGGGCTTCATTCTGAATACATATACCGACGATTGCACTCTTATAGTGCAATTCTATACCTGTATACTCAGAATTAAGCACATTGAGTTCAGTAGCATTTACACACAGATAACTGTGTATAGGACTGCAGCCTTAGTTAGAGACCATTCAGGGCATTCCTTTTTTGTCACACTGCTTCTTAAACTATAGGCAAAAGAGCACTATATCAATATTTTACATATCTGCTGAAGTACATTAGTGTTATCTTTAATAGAGTTATCTATTTTGTGAGATGTTAATCTACTAAGAGGGACTTGGTTTAAACTTGTCACATCTGCAGCATTAAAGTACAAATAATTGGGTGTTAGAACAAATTAAACCAGAACTATCACTAGAAGCTAAAATGATGAAACTGAGGTGATCATACTTTGGACACATAATGAGAAGCCATGATTCACTAGAAAAGACAATAATGCTGGGAAGAACAGAAGGGAGTAGAAAAAGAAGAAGCCCAAACAAGAGATGGATTGATTCCATAAAGGAAGCCACAGACCTGAACTTACAAGATCTGAACAGGGTAGTTCATGACAAATGCTATTGGAGATCGCTGATTCATAGGGTCGTCATAAGTTGTAATCAACTTGAAGACACATAACAACAAACAACAAAGTGCACCTACCTGTGTTAGCATGATAAATTCTCAAAAAAATTGTTACACAATCTCAGGGATTACAGCAGTGGCAGGCAGAAAGCAGATCAGGATCACTGTGTGATTTGCTGTAGATCTCCAAGAGTTTCTGACTCCCAGTTATTCAAGTCAAGTCATTTGTTACAGTCATAGAGCAGCAAAATTCAGTACAAATATAGGACCTTCAACAATTAACTAAAACCAAGTACAAATTATACAATTCCTTTGCTCAAGAAACCAACAGGGTTTTTCCACCCTGAGCTGCACTGGGGTCAGTAACAAAAAAGGACTCATCCCTTAGACAAAACAGCACTGAATTTACAAAAGATATTCCTGGAAAAGACATTAATAGGGGAGAATTAACTGTCCTCTACATTCACTATACAGGTTACAGCGTAGAAGAACATGTTTGATAGATTCTACAGCTACAGCTCCACACAGATATATCCATTTATTTCCGGGTCTATTAAATCGTCCTTTTAACAGTGCTGATGGCAGCACATTAAAGCGAGCAAGAGTGAATGCTCTCCTATACTTTGGAATGGTTACTGTGTACAGATATGAAAAATGGATCCAATGCATTAATGTTTTCATAGAGATACCTCAAATCCATCATGAAACCACCCATCACATTCCGGGATAGCATTTTAAAGATCACAGATCCACTGCTACATGGCACAAAACATGAATCTGAAGCACATATTCTTTCAGGCCATCTCCAAAAGAAGTTGCACAGTGATGGATGAAAACACAAAATCAAGAGAGCATTTAGTGTGTTGCCTAATATGAACTATCAAAGTAATAATAAATGCTCAAAACCAGGAGAATTGGGCATGTGGCAGCAAAACACATTGATGAAGATGACAGTGGGCTACTTGAAGTATGACATTCTTCTTTTCTGGGTCAATACCAGGTTGTCTACAGGATGTTACATTTGAAAGCAAAAGGAAATAGTAGATTAGCATGAACGTGCCCTAAGGGAGATCTTGTGATCTGTCCAAGAATGTATTCCTTTTAGACTGAACATTGCACATCCCTTTTTAAAGTCCAGCTATGCTTTGATAAATGGCTTTGTTAAAAGAGAAGAACCAGAGCAAAGACTGTGATCCTCAGCGCACTTAAATAGAATTTACTGAGGCATTAATATTTTCTGCATTCTTCAGAATAATCTTGTCTCGTACTTCTGCAATATCCGAATAAGGTGTATGGGTGTATTGGGGAGGAAAACATAATTTCCCAGTAAATTTTAATCTGCCATTTTATTGACAAATAAGGGCTCCATTACTGTTGTGAGGTTATAATCCAGGCATGTGCACCATCAGGTCCTAGGCTCGTCCCTGGGTATTTGCAATCCGTGGTAGGAATTCCAAATACCTATTGTTTAAGGCCCTTTCCCATCTTTTGAGGGGAGCATTTGTGACCGATGTTAAGCTAATCAACAGTGGGGATAAAGAAAATGCACATATTTGGTTATCCACCTGAATTTACAGTATCATGGTAGAACAAGCACCAGTTTTTCAAGCCTGTTACAGCCAATCAGCCACAGCCCCCTCAGGGACAAACTAGTTAAGATATAGATGACAGAGGAATGGTCTCCCACCTGATTTTTTTGCTGAGTTTATTTTTATTGAAATTCAGCAACTGGAGCCTGTGATCAGAACAGCAGCAGGTGGGAGGGTGCTTCTGCTTTCTCTGCAGACCATTTCCATTTCAAAATTGCTTCCAAGTGCTGTTCTCTATGCAGGGGGGAAAGAATACAAGGATCCTGTATCTCTCCTATTCTGCCCTCCCCCCCCCCCCATGGGTGGGAAAACAGCAGCTTTTGATTTTGATCAGAAAAATAGTTTACATGGAAAGTGTCAAAGTAAGTGTAAAGTGTACCGTTGAAATATAAGACAGTAAAAACCTGTGATCTTCCAGATGTCATGGAACTACAACTCCCATCAGTCCTAGCCAAGATGGTCAGTGGTTAGGGATTAGGAGTTGTAGCCACCCCTGTCCTAGTGGATTGGTCACACAGCAGCAAAGCTGTTGGTGGAATGATAAAACAAATGCCATGGCTAAGCAGAACTAGTTTCTGGATCAAAAAATTATTAGAAGGAGGGATTGAAGAGCAAGTAGAACACATTTTTTTTAAATTCCTATTATTTCACTTTGTATTGCATCTCTCTTCTTATTCCACCTCCTCTTCTGTCTCACATTTTCACATTCCACCACTGAAGCTGGGGGCAGCAATTTCTTCTCTGGCTAAATCTTATCAACTACAGCTGCAATCCTATAACACTTGCTGGGGAGTAACTCCCATTGGACTCAATAGGACTTACTTGTGAGTAGAAATGCATAGGCTTGCTTTGTTAACTGCTGTATCCTTCATTCATAGATGATGTATCAGGCAATAGTTGTCTTTGCAGTCATAGCCCTGAATGCACACTATCTTTTTCATCCTTCTTCCTTCAGATAAACACCATGGAACACATAGGTACGCCCTCCCTATTAGCATACTAATCCCCACTCCTATTGACTCTGAGTCTGGCTGCTATTATACAAACAGTGGTGTAGTCATTCAGGATCTCAGGGGGTCTTAGACCCCTTACATTTTTTGGGAGCAGGATCCCTTTGTCTCCAGCATCCTAAAAGCCAATCAGCATGAAAAGTATCATTTTGCATCCTTCCTTGTCCTTTCCTACTGATTGGAGCCAATCAGAGTGAAAGGAGGTGAGTCAGCCACTGAGAAGATTATTTTAAGTAGCTAACACTGTCCTCTTTCATGCTTATTGGCTCCTAGGGACATCTGCTGTTGGGGGAGAAGGCATTAACAAGGATCTCATTCTCAACCAGCATCAAAAAAATAGGGAGGGGCATGGCTGTGGCTATCATGAAGGGACCCTGCACTTCTGAATTTGCCACTA
Organism: Rhineura floridana; assembly: GCF_030035675.1. Lineage (NCBI taxonomy): Eukaryota > Metazoa > Chordata > Lepidosauria > Squamata > Rhineuridae > Rhineura > Rhineura floridana. The sequence continues at coordinate 70,480,810 of NC_084488.1, read as the reverse complement.
CATTACTGTATACAAAGATAGTACTCCCCAGCCCTTACTTCCTCAAGGTTGTCTGTCAGTAGTAATAATAATACAATTTCTTTATTCGACCTTTTGGTCAGCTTAAAACATGGTATACAAAAATATACATGTAGCAATATGCTATATGGCATTTTAGTTAATACACAGTTTTAAATTTGGTCATAGATTAATAAAATTGGATAAAAACATTAAAACTTTGATTTATTATTTAAATTTCTATAGGTTTAAGATTAAGCGTTTATTAATAAAGTTTATATAACCTTTCTAATTTATAAATTGTTATCTTTTATTAATTAAAATTCAATTAAATCTTAAATACCAGTATTTTTATCATATTTATCTATTCAATGTCTATCTATCCAGTATACCCTTTATATTTTCATTATCATCGAGGGGTATTTTTAACAAAATTGGATCATAAATTTTGTGCAGCTACACTGAACTTTGCTACTTGAGTTATTTTAGATGATGCATCACCAAGGAGATATTCTAACTGATCCGATTCTGATTTGTATGTTATGGATGTTATCAATGGAGTTATTATTTGTTGTCTTAAATTCTCGTAGAGAGGGCAGTGAAGAAGTATATGTATATTATTCTCCACAGCGTCTTCCCCACATATACATATTCTCTCCTTATATGGAATTTTGTGTATTCTGCCATCCATAACAGCTGAGGGCATCACATCTAATCGTATCTTAGAAAAGGCTTTACGATGTTTAGGTAGTTCTAGAGTCAATAAATATGACATTGGTTGAAAGAATTTTGGGTTATGTCTTTGTTTTTTTATTAGAAGCAATTGTTGTTGATGGTCTATATCCCTCAGACGCTGTCTCACCTCTGTAATTGCTGTTTCATATCCCATAAGTTTGATAAGATGTTTTGAAAAGCCTATCTGTAACAATTTGTCCGTGACTAATTTAGCCCAGGGAGATTGATAATTATCAATCAAAATATTTGGAGTTATACCTATTGGGTTAAAAATAAGTTTTAACCATAGGTTAATCCTCAATGACCATATCTTAGTTTCAATCAATTGGGTACCTGCCTCAAATCTTATGATATTATTGGAGACACATGTCGGAATTGACATAATAGATCTTAAAAATATTGTTTGGATTGATTCAAATGCGGTAAAATTCAGGTTCTTATTTGTTTGAGATCCAAAAGTTAATTGTGATATTATTTTAGCATTAAATATCTTCATAGCTGGACGAAAGGCTTGTCCCCCTCTTGAATAGAAATAAGCTAGTAAAACTTTTAAGGTTCGTCTTGCATTCTGAATCATACATTGATTATGCATCTGATGGCTGCCAGAAGATTGGAATATATATCCTAAATATTTTATGGAATTAACCTGTTCTATTTTGTGTCCATGAATTTGCCAATCAAATTTCAATTTTTTATGAGTAAATGCTATTATTTTTGTTTTTTGATAATTTATTGTTAATAATTCACTGGAACAATAGATTGCTAATTTAACTAAAAGTCTTTTTAGATCAATTGGTGTTCGTGCACATAGTGCTACATCATCCGCATATAGCAGAATATTACGCGGTTTCTCAGCCAAAATGGGAGGATGTGTTGAGACTGATGTTATGTTGTGTACAATATCATTAATATAGATGTTAAATAAGACAGGCGATAATACACAACCTTGTTTCACTCCTCTGGATGTATTAACTGGATTAGATAAATGGCCTTTACTGCTACATCGTATTTGTAGTGAAGAGTTTTTATATAATCCTTGAATCAAGGCTATAAGGCGTTTATCCATCCCTAAATGATTTAATTTCGACCAAAGGCGGGTGCGAGAGATCGAATCAAATGCCGCCTTTAGATCTATAAAAGCCGTATAAAAAGATCCTCCTTTTCTGTTCGCGTATTTGTCTACTAGATGATGTAAAACTAGTATATGGTCGAAAATTGACCTACTCGGGCGAAATCCTGCCTGTTCTATCGCTATTATGTTATTTTGGTCAATCCAATCTAATAACTTTATATTTAAGTGGACCGCATATAATTTACTAATAGTGTTTATTAAGCTAATTGGTCTATAATTGTTCGGATCATTGACAGGTCCTTTTTTGTAAATAGGGACTATTGTAGCCATACCCCAGTCATTAGGTATTTCGAGTGATCGATCAATATAGGTAAATAGTGAGGCAAGGACCGGAGCCCACCATTGTATATTTTCTTTGAACACTTCAGGGGGGATGTTATCTGGACCAGGGGCTTTGTTTATTTTTAATTTATTAATTAAGAAGATAATTTCTTTATTGTTTACTGGTGTCCACTCCTGCATATTCTCCTTTATCCCATAGGGTGTTAGTCCGCAGTCATCTTCTGCCAAGTATAATTTATGGAAATGGGCTTCCCAAGTGTGGGGTGGGATACTTGCAAAATTTTGGCTCTGAGATTTCAGCCAATGTGCCGTTACAAGGCGCCAAAATGAATTTGGATTATTTAATTTTGCAGCTTCAATTAATTCTTCCCAAGACTTTTTATTTTCTTGTCATTTTTTAAATTTTATTAACGCTTTATATTTTTTCTTTGTATTACAGTAAGTCTGAAGGTCATCGTGTGATCTCGAGACATTAGCTCTTTGGTAGGTGTCTATCATTTGTTTTTTTACCTGGACGCATTCCGCATCGAACCATGTCTTGGATTTAGGTCGATGGGAAATTTTATGTGGGCATGTACTGTTTAGAATAGTCATTCCCAGAGTTGTTATAAGTGTTTGCCAGATTAGTAATGGCTTAGTATCGGCAATTGGAGTTAATTCTTTTTTGATTTTATCTATTTCTGGGGAATTCAAGATATTAGTAATCTCAGAACTAATTTTGGGTAACCATTTAACTCTTTTAGATCTTATTTCTATTTCCTTATTTGAGAAAGTTTTACAAGATAAATGTATATCTTCTAAATTCATATCGATTTCTATTGTAACAGGTAGATGATCGCTCTCTGGGCGATTGACTATTTGTAAATTATTTACTAAAAAATAAAGTTCTATTGAAACAAAAATAAAATCTATTAGTGATGCTCCCATCACTGAGTAATAGGTAAAATCTCCCATAGTATCTCCACGTGTTCGGCCATTTAATAAAATTAAGTTTCCTTCCATAGTCAGCTTCATTAATATCAGTCCTGTGTAGTTTGCTCCTTTATCTCTAGAATTGCGTGGAGGTATATTAATAATTTCTGATGGCAATAATGTCAAATGATGGTACTTTTGGTATAAGGCTAAGTCTGAAATACCGATTCTTGCGTTAAAGTCTCCATGCAAGATTATTTTTTTGTGTGGATTTTCAATCATCAATTTTTCTATGAAGTTTTCGAGCAACTTTATTCTTCCTTCCGTTATTTTGTTACTCCGTGCTGGAGGTAGATATGTATTAATCAGTATTATAGCGATTTGACTAAACTCTAAAGTAAGAGCAATGGCCAAGTCCTTCAGATTGCCTATTAAAGTTGATTTAGCTTTTAAAGAAGTCGAGATAAGAATACACATCCCCCCCTTGGGTCTACCACCTCTTTCACTTGGTGTTGCTTGAAGGTGGAATGAAATATATCCGTCTAAGATGGGATCAATCAGAGACCATGTTTCTTGTAATGAAATAATATCGTATGAAGATAGAAAATCAATGGTATCTGAATTTGTAGACTTATTGGTCCAACCGGAGATGTTCCATGATATCATGCGCAAAACTTTTCCATTTGTGTTCGATTTAAGTCAGTTACGTGTGTCACTTGGGATTGAACCTTGTTGCGCTACCTTCTCTTTACGTTTATCTTCCTTAATTAATTGATGTTGAGATCGGTCCTGAAGAGATTGATTTGTGTAATTAGCACAAGATGGTTCTTCTATATTTTGTTCTAACATGCCCTCTATATTTTGTTCCAGATTATCCGTACAGATCGAGTTGTGTATATCCACTAGGTTGGTATCGTCCTTTGCATTTTCCATGAGCCGAATGAGATTTTTAAGTCTATTTATTGTCTCCAATTGTTCATCAATATTGAATTTAGGATAGGAATCGAGTAATAGCCTTTCTTCCGGTAAAAATATCTGAGTCTTATTTGTGTTTAAAGTAGCTGGTAAATTTGAGTATTCTTCTTTTAAAGAACTGTGGAGGTTGGTTTTCCTCTTTGTCTCATTTTCTTTTATATGTTGATTTTCTAGTAAGCAAGGGGCATATTTTGTTGATACTAACTTTAACAGATTGCATGGTGGATTTGAATTGTCAAAGCATCTTTTAACATAAATATTATGAGGGAAAAATTTTTCCTTATTTGAATAGATCATATTTATAATTTTGGAGTCTTGAAAAGTAACAAGTGCTCTTGTCATAGTTTTAGAATAAAACAGATATTGTACGTTAATAACTGCCGCTATTTCTATTAGTCCTGGTATAATACTCTCTAATACCTCCCACATATGATGTCTTCTTTGATATTGGTTAAGCCATAACTTTGGTTTAGGTAAGTTTATGAATGCTAATTTTCTTGTATTTAAGATCAGTGACCAATGAGGCTTTTCTTTATGGCTTTCTTTTAGTTCCTTATTACAGTTAATTCCTGCTTGTATTTGATCCATAGTGGAGATATTAGTTTCCTGTCTCTCCTGTGTGGAAAACTCCCGTAGAGGATGTTGGACTGATTCAGGAGTTTCTAGTGTTTGCAATCTCTCAGGTTCTTGATCTTTCTCATTTTCATTAAATTTCTTAGCTCTCTTGTTCTTGTTCTTTTCTTTTTTCTTTTCTTTTCTCCAGTTGAACCAGAATGGAACCAGACTGCTGGCACTTAAAATTAAAAAGGTGGCAGAGCAGCTTTTAAACTGACTGAGGGGGGAAACCCGACAGGAGCTGAGAAAGGTCCGGTTCGGAATAAACCTCCCCCTGGGATAAAAACCAAAGAAATGATGAAATTTTAAAAGTGGTAGGCCTAGAAGTAGGCATTGTGAGAGCAGGGGCACAGGATATAAATTCAGAAGAGCAAAATTACTACAGGCCTAACCACAAGTGCCAAAGACACTTGAAGAGAGACACTGCTTACAAGTGCCTGTACGCTAATGCTAGGAGCCTGCGAACCAAGATGGGAGAACTGGAGTGCTTGGTCTTAGAGAAGAGCATTGATATAGTGAGCATAACGGAGACCTGGTGGAATGGAGAAAACCAGTGGAATATGGTTATCCCTGGATATAAACTATATCGGAAGGACAGGGAAGGACGTATTGGTGGCGGAGTCGCTCTATATGTGAAAGAAGGCATTGAATCCAGCAAGCCCGAAACCCCAAAAGAGGCAGACTCCTCCACAGAATTGTTGTGGGTGGTGATACCATGCCCCAGGAGGGACTTAATACTGGGAACGATCTATCGTCCCCCTGATCAAAATGCTCAGGGAGACCTTGAGATGAGATATGAAATTGAGGAAGCATCCAAACTAGGAAATGTGGTAGTAATGGGGGACTTCAACTACCCGGACATAGACTGGCTGAATATGTGTTCCAGTCATGACAAAGAAGCAAAGTTTCTAGATATTCTAAATGACTATTCCCTAGACCAGTTGGTCATGGAACCGACCAGAGGGATGGCAACCCTGGACTTAATCCTCAGTGGGGACCGGGACCTGGTGTGAGATGTAAGTGTTGTTGAACCGATTGGGAGCAGTGACCACAGTGCTATTAAATTAAACATACATGTAACTGGCCAATTGCCAAGAAAATCCAACACGGTCACATTTGACTTCAAAAGAGGAAACTTCACAAAAATGAGGGGATTGGTAAAAAGGAAGCTGAAAAACAAAGTCCAGAGGGTCACATCACTCGAAAATGCTTGGAAGTTGTTTAAAAACACTATATTAGAAGCTCAACTGGAGTGCATACCGCAGATCAGAAAAGGTACCGCCAGGGCCAAGAAGATGCCAGCATGGTTAACGAGCAAAGTCAAGGAAGCTCTTAGAGGCAAAAAGTCTTCCTTCAAAAAATGGAAGTCTTGTCCGAATGAAGAAAATAAAAAAGAACACAAACTCTGGCAAAAGAAATGCAAGAAGACAATAAGGGACGCTAAAAAAGAATTTGAGGAGCACATTGCTAAGAACATAAAAACCAACAACAAAAAATTCTATAAATACATTCAAAGCAGGAGACCATCTAGGGAGACAATTGGACCCTTGGATGATAAGGGAGTCAAAGGTGTACTAAAGAACGATAAGGAGATTGCAGAGAAGCTAAATGAATTCTTTGCATCTGTCTTCACAGTGGAAGATATAGGGCAGATCCCTGAACCTGAACTAACATTTGCAGGAAGGGATTCTGAGGAACTGAGACAAATAGTGGTAACGAGAGAGGAAGTTCTAAACTTAATGGACAATATAAAAACTGACAAATCACCGGGCCCGGATGGCATCCACCCGAGAGTTCTCAAAGAACTCAAATGTGAAATTGCTGATCTGCTAACTAAAATATGTAACTTGTCCCTTGGGTCCTCCTCCGTGCCTGAGGACTGGAAAGTGGCAAATGTAACGCCAATCTTCAAAAAGGGATCCAGAGGGGATCCCAGAAATTACAGGCCAGTTAGCTTAACTTCTGTCCCTGGAAAACTGGTAGAAAGTATTATTAAAGCTAGATTAACCAAGCACATAGAAGAACAAGCCTTGCTGAAGCAGAGCCAGCATGGCTTCTGCAAGGGAAAGTCCTGTCTCAGTAACCTATTAGAATTCTTTGAGAGTGTCAACAAGCATATAGATAGAGGTGATCCAGTGGACATAGTGTACTTAGACTTTCAAAAAGCGTTTGACAAGGTACCTCACCAAAGGCTTCTGAGGAAGCTTAGCAGTCATGGAATAAGAGGAGAGGTCCTCTTGTGGATAAGAAATTGGTTAAGAAGCAGAAAGCAGAGAGTAGGAATAAACGGACAGTTCTCCCAATGGAGGGCTGTAGAAAGTGGAGTCCCTCAAGGATCGGTATTGGGACCTGTACTTTTCAACTTGTTCATTAATGACCTAGAATTAGGAGTGAGCAGTGAAGTGGCCAAGTTTGCTGATGACACTAAATTGTTCAGGGTTGTTAAAACAAAAAGGGATTGCGAAGAGCTCCAAAAAGACCTCTCCAAACTGAGTGAATGGGCAGAAAAATGGCAAATGCAATTCAATATAAACAAGTGTAAAATTATGCATATTGGAGCAAAAAATCCGAATTTCACATATACGCTCATGGGGTCTGAACTGGCGGTGACCGACCAGGAGAGAGACCTCAGGGTTGTAGTGGACAGCACGATGAAAATGTCGACCCAGTGTGCGGCAGCTGTGAAAAAGGCAAATTCCATGCTAGCGATAATTAGGAAAGGTATTGAAAATAAAACAGCCGATATCATAATGCCATTGTATAAATCTATGGTGCGGCCGCATTTGGAATACTGTGTACAGTTCTGGTCGCCTCATCTCAAAAAGGATATTCTAGAGTTGGAAAAGGTTCAGAAGAGGGCAACCAGAATGATCAAGGGGATGGAGCGACTCCCTTATGAGGAAAGGTTGCAGCATTTGGGGCTTTTTAGTTTAGAGAAAAGGTGGGTCAGAGGAGACATGACAGAAGTGTATAAAATTATGCATGGCATTGAGAAAGTGGATAGAGAAAAGTTCTTCTCCCTCTCTCATAATACTAGAACTCGTGGACATTCAAAGAAGCTGAATGTTGGAAGATTCAGGACAGACAAAAGGAAGTACTTCTTTACTCAGCGCATAGTTAAACTATGGAATTTGCTCCCACAAGATGCAGTAATGGCCACCAGCTTGGACGGCTTTAAAAGAAGATTAGACAAATTCATGGAGGACAGGGCTATCAATGGCTACTAGCCGTGATGGCTGTGCTGTGCCACCCTAGTCAGAGGCAGCATGCTTCTGAAAACCAGTTGCTGGAAGCCTCAGGAGGGGAGAGTGTTCTTGCACTCGGGTCCTGCTTGCAGGCTTCCCCCAGACACCTGGTTGGCCACTGTGAGAACAGGATGCTGGACTAGATGGGCCACTGGCCTGATCCAGCAGGCTCTTCTTATGTTCTTATGTTCTCCTCTCTTTTTTAGGATCTTGCCGAGGGGGATCTAAATGCTGGAATAACTTCCCGTAGTTCAAATGTGACCTCTTTGATTTTTTAAGATTCTTTATATTTTTACTTTTCCTTGCCTGTTGATTGATTTGTTGTTTTTTGCCCACCTTATTTGTAATAGTCTTTTTAAAATCCATTGCTTCTGTCTGGGTCTCTTGAGATTTTTGCCTTGTGTTATTACTATTAATGTTAGTTTGTGCATCAATTTTAGCAACAAGTTGGGTCAAGGTGGTTAAAAGAGAGTTTGACTCTGCTATGTATATGCCTATTTGAGAGAAGTATTTTGTTACAGTTGTAATCCATTCCTCTTTTGCTAGAGGTTCTGTTATTTTTTCCTCAATGACATTTATTACTTCATTAACACAGCTGCTTTGTATCTCATTTGTAGCTACTTTGTCTCCCTCTTTGCATATTGAGTTAAGGAGGTCTAAAAAATGGCTTATACTATCGTTCATTTGGTCTGATATATTCCTTCGTGGGGAGGACGTTGTTAAAGTGCTATCAGCTCTGAATGCCATTAGTTCACTCGTCATCTCTCTGTGTGATGATTCCAAAGAGGGCATGGAGCTAGAAGTAGAGAGATTACTTGTAAGGTCCCTTATATGTATTGTGTCGTAAGTTAAGGCAGTTTCCCATAGTCTTGCCTGTCTTAACTCATCAGCCATATTCTTAACAGAGAGATCCTTTTCCCTCTGAGTTGGAGTACCACTATTAGTTAAAGTAACATCGCAAGGATTCCTGTCCTGTTCCGATATACAGAAAAGTTGTGGTACTTTTAATCTTTCTTCCTCTCTTTCTTCACTTTCCTTCTTGTTATTACTAGCCTTGCCCTTATAAAATTGTGTAATTTCTGTTTGTTTACTTTTTAAGTTCGTCTGTCTGAGGGAGGATTGCGTCTCCTCTGGTGTAACAATAACACCGAGTTTATTGCATGCACTTCTGGTAAGAACCATTTCTGTTTGTTACGTAATGAATTAGTATTTATCTTCTGTTATTTTGTTTTACTCTTCATCTTTATCTTTAGTAGGTCACTAGTTTTTTTTAATTAGCTCTTTGTCCTTGAAGTTACTCACATTTCGTGATGTTTTGACTCAATGTTCTTATCCTTCACTGATTTGTTGGAGTTTTGACCAGTCAATGCGTCTTAGCAGTCGTCTTTCAGGTTACTTCCTTTTAATTTAGAATACTTATTATATCCCTTTGAGATTAGCTCAATGAGGTCCTAATGAAGCAATTTGTATAAACCAGTTCATTAAATCGTTATCTATGGAGCTCCAAATTCAACGTCTTTGTTCGGCCGCCATTTTCAGACCTCTCCCTCTGTCAGTAGTGCACATCCTGTACTCATTAACTTTATTTCCTTTATATTGTCCCTTGGTTTGAGAATGTCATATTGTCCCAAACCTAATAGAAAGCATATACATCAATTTTCCTGCCACCCCTCTCATCCCCAAACATGTCTGTGGGTATACACCACCCAACTATCTTGTCTCTCTGGTAGGGGTTGGGAAACACTGTTTGCATGGGGGGGGTTGTCACAGAGGTACCCTATGAAAATAGTGGTGTGCATCCTACCCCTGCCTGTCTTGCAAACTTTGTAGCTGAATGTGTCACACATTTTTCAACTTAAGATACATCCTTCCCAGTATCTATGTTCCTGTAGCTAATATATAACCTTCTGGGAGCCTGGGAGACCAGAGTTCGAATCTCCACACAGCCATGAAGCTCACTGGGTGACCTTGGGCCAGTCATTGCCTCTCAGCCTCAGAGGGAGGCAATGGTAAGCCCTCTCTGAATATACTGCTTACCATGAAAACCCTATTCATAGGGTCGCCATAAGTTGGGATCGACTTGAAGGCAGTTTCCATTCATTCCATTCCCCTCTCTGAGTGCCCTTACTCTCCATTATATGTGCACACACACCACCTGTTTCTTGAGTTCTTTGCCAAGAACAGTCCCCAGGTTCCTAGTTTTTGATGATAATGCAGATGCTTGCCCGCATGCCAGGTTGTGTCCCTCTCCATAATCTTGCATCTATCAAACCTGCGCTACATACATTTCCCCCACCTAAATGAATGTAGGCTGTCAGTGATCACCTAGATATCCACTGCCACCATACTGTCTTCAGCGTCAGTGATTCTTCTACCACTACCACCTGCAGAATAAAAGAATTGGGGCTCAAACAGCCAGGCAATCCCAAGCACATTTACTAGGGAGTAACCCACATTGAGTTCAGTGGGACTTGCTTCTGATTAAATATGCTTAGGGTTACACTGCATTATAAACATAATATCTAGGACTGTACAATGTCTGCTTATATAGTTGGGTAGTGTTTAAAAAGATGCGTGAGAGGGCTGTGAGCCTTTGTCTTAGAATCTAATGTTTCCAACAGCATCATGGCCCTTGACCAGTCAAATCAGTTTAGTTCATGAGCTAGTTGAAACATTAAATAAGAGGTGGAGAAAGGGGCAACTGTCAGAAATGAATGGCTACAGAAGTCAGACTTTTAAAAAATAACCTAGATTTTGGATAATTAATAAATGTCTTGTGTTGTTAATTTACCATTATTATAATTCTAAGACAATTGAGTCACTGAGATTATAACTTCCACTGATTTTAAGGCAGGGTATAGATACATCAGATCAGTGTCTCATGAATATTTTCTTCACTTAACAAAAAGACAGTTTCTATTGCAGAATTTACATGAGCCCACAAAGAATAGCATGTTGAGAATTGCTATCTTTGTATCTGTGTTTCATATTAACATTAGCAATTGGAAATGTTTTCAGTAGAACACCCATTAGTGACTGGTTAATTAATAAATAAATATATGTATGTATGTATACTTTGAATATTCATGGTAGGACTGATTAAAATAAAATATTTCCAATTTTCTATTATAAAGAGCTAATTAAAATCTCTCAAATAGAGGAACTGTAAAACTGCTTATTACATGAGGCCTTACAGAGTAACATGTTAAAAGGAAGCAGCCATAACTTAGAAATTCTGTGGTTTTTGAGCATGGGTGACCTTGTAAAAGCCTTTTAGGTCTAACCATTTTTATTTTATTTTTTCACCCTAGAATGTTACCTTCAGAGGCGATGCTGCACCACCAACTGAAGCAGGAGACTGGGGCAGACAGGTTGAGAAATTGATGACTTCTGACCCATTGCTTAGCATAGGCTGCTATTGTAGTTACAGTGGCATAGGACTCTGCTTTTTCAGCAGAGCAGCTACAAAGGGGTTTTAGACACAGTAGTCAGACTTCAACAAAATAAATTACCATTTGATGGAAAGACTCTACCCCACGCCATCCCTTTTATGACCTATCTAACCTGATTGTACATCTTTTATTCTGACTAATTTACAACATAATGCATACATGTTTACTCAAAAGTTATTCCCAAGTAAGTGTTCATAAACCTGCAATTTTAAATACACAATATAGTATATATTTTGCATTTCTTCCCATGCAGATGATGGCTTATACAAACGTGCCTCCCACCAGCACAAAGGAAAAAGGATATTTTGGAGAACAGGGCATTCCAAAGGTCTTATGAAGAACAAAGAAGGAATATTTAATTTTCCCAGCTTTCCCATGTCTAACTGAAAGCTTTATCCTTTTAGTCAGAAGTTTTAATTGGTAAATATTTATTTTTTATGTTTAGGTTAGAAATAAGTTTGTGCACTTACGTGATGAAGAACTAGTTCCCCAGAAACATGTACAATGAACTATTTACACTGCCTAAGGCTCTTGAGCTGCATTAAGAAAACAAAGTATCTCTATGAATGAGACTTTTTAGTTCTCTATGAACTTCATCTTCCATTTAATGAACTATTCAGTTAGCTAACCCAGCCATCAACACGTTGTCCGCTCTAATACAGAATGTCATATTCAAATACTTCTGATGAATAGTTTCTAAAAAAACTAAAAAACTGCAGAGTTTCTAAAAACTATGCAGTTAAAATAATATCAGATGGCTAGCTTAACACAACATGGAATTTGCCTGGAGCTATGTGACCATCAGGAACAAAAGCTGGAGTCCAATGTAATTTCCTTCACGTCCTAAATGATATGTGGTAAATCAGCGGTACTCAATAGCACTCGCACAGTAAAGTAAGCACATAAGACACAAGCTGTTTCGTTGCAATTATCAAATATGGTATCTGGGGTTTTTTAATGAAAAATATTCAAAACCTTTATTTTCAAACCTGAACATTGAATTTTCTGCAAAGTTTACAGGACTTAGGCCAATTCAGAGGAAAGAATCCTTCCATATGGTGTTGTTGTTATGTGCCTTCAAGTCAATTATGACTTATGGCGACCCTATGAATCAGTGACCTACAATAGCATCTGTCATGAACCACCCTGTTCAGATCTTGTAAGTTCAGGTCTGTGCCTTCCTTTTATGGAATCAATCCATCCCTTGTTTGGCCTTCCTCTTTTTCTACTTCCGCAGGGGCTGAAAGCTGTGACTAGTACTATCCAATATATGTTAGTCAAGATCAGAACTACTACAGTGCAATCCTAACCATGTCTTCTCAAAAGGAAGTCCTATTGAATTCAATGAGGTTTACTCTCAGGTAAGTTAGGTTAGGATTCCAGCCTTAGGCTATCATGTCTCCAAGTGAGCAAAGAGCAGGGACAAATAGAGAAAACCCACTCCAGCTGCAAGACCAAAGGACAGGAGTCAGGCATTCCAAGATAGGCAGAAGCCCGAAATGGAAGGAAACACAACCCCAAGGTGGGCCTAAGAACATGCAGGAAAAAACAAAAAATTGCTGACGCACCCAGCCTAGAAAATAAAGAGCAATACATCCTCATCAGTCCCAACAGGAACTCAAGCTGAGGCTGATTGATGAGCAATAAAGCACAGCTAAAAAGCTCCACCTAAGGGGTGAATCCAGACAATACCTTTAAACCAAGGATGGGAAACCTATGGACCCTCCAGATATTATCAGGTTCCAACTCACACTAACCCCAGCCAGCATGTCTAAACATCAGAAGTCATGGGAGTTGGGAGTCCAACAAAAGCTGGAGAGTGCTGTTGCACTCAGGTTCTGTTTGCAGACTTCACAAAGGGATTTGGTTGGCCGCTGTTAGAACAGGATGCTGGACTAAATCGGCTTTTGGCTTGATCCATCAGGCTCTTAAGTTTTTGCAGAGAGGTTTTCCACTCCTACTTCAAAACTTCCACAAATCAGGTTAACACATGAAACATCCTATCAGAGTTTATTATGAAAAAATCCTGCACACAAAAAAATTCAGATCTATATTTTCAAACTATCTTAATTTACAGGTTTCGGTATCTGCTCAGTCATTAAGATATTAAGATATTCAATACAGCTTCTTCTCTGGGTGATCCCCACACTTTCAAAAGTGAGGCAGGCAGCAACTGAAGAGAGGTGGTGATGGTGAAATACTCTGCTTGTTAAGTGAGGGAGGTCCCTATTCTTGTTTTCAACAGGTGCCTAAATTATGATGCCTCCAATTTAATTCAGCTGCTCTTTTAATGATCTGCTTTCTTACTGAGTTTTGTTGTTTTTTAATTTTTAAAAAACTTACTACAGGAAACAAATATCCCAAAATAAAAAATAGAACATACATACATAAATACAACAATGTAGCCATATATAACAATGCATGATAATATCAAATCCCAGGTGCAGCTTAGAATTTTTATATTATATTTTTGCACTGCTCTAGCACTTAGGTCATCTTGGGGACTATCCTTAAAAGTAGTATCTCTTAACTCCAGGCTGCTGTTTCAAATCTGAGTGAACCTTTAATGAGTCCCATATCTGTGCATACCTGGCTGGGGCTTGTGTCTCACTGTCTTCCCGATTAACAAAAGAAATAATGTCACTCCAAGTTGTTGAAAATGAATCTACTGTCTTTGGGTTCTGAGTGACTTAAGGTAGCATGTTCGTTTCTCCATTATTGTCAAGTCTCAAAATTTGGTGTACCAGTTCTGGATTTCAGCCCCAAATTATTGTTCTACTGCTGTACTATAACAAAATGTGCTGCCACAAGCATATACCTAATCAAGTCCTTAGAAGGTGCGTCTGCATTATTACCAGAAAATGTGGATAACAAACATAGGCTGGGGTCTTTAACCATGGGGCAGCAGATAAATGAGGCTTATCTCAGCAATAAAATTCCAAAACACGCCTGCCAGAGAACATTGCCACCACAGATGAAAATAGGAGCCTCTAAAGCTACATTAACTCTAACAATCTGCTAATCCCCCTCTACAGATGCAGCCCATGTGCACTGGCATGACATACCAGTGTGTATGGTTTTAAAAAAGTTTCCCTATATGTTGGCCAACACTGAATGGAGGGGATTTTTGTCCCATATGGCACTCCAGGCTTTGGGACCTAGGAGTTCCCCAAAGTCTGTGTCTCATGTAATTTTGAGACCATAAAAATGATTTGTGGAGGGATTAAGGAAAAGTTTATAAAAGTTTAGAGACCAGCACTTTGTATTCAGATTTAATATTAAGTGCCAAATCCTCAAAGGTGTCAGGACTGGGTAGCCTGCTGCTTGATCTGCATAACTGACAACAGGCTGCATTGCTGATGTATATGTAGCCAGTCAAGCCTCAGGTCTACTACCATTATTAAATTATAGTTTTTATTATTATTCCTTATTATACTTCTATCCTATCTTTCTTTCCACAAGGAGCCCAGGGCGGCAAACAGAGGACAAAACACTAAAAACATCTCAGAAACAAAACATCTTTAAAATATTTTTAAAATAAAACATTTTAATTGTTTTTCTTTGATGCTGCTGCATTTTTAGTATGTTTTTTATTATTGTACCAATACTTTTTAGGGTTTTGGTGTTGTCTTATTAATTTTAGAATTGTGAGAGCTGATATGGGAACAATGAAATTAAAAAGTGGCATCATAATCAATAAACAGAGAAGGAATGGCTGGCATGGGACTATTGCAGCACATGTGAATATGACTTTAATAGTTTTATTTCCCTATGAAAAATAAACATAGTATGAATCTTAATAGACACTTAACTAAATTTAACATCTATGTCACATGCTTGTTTAAAATGCTAAATTTATCCATATGACTAAATCCACTGACCACTCTGAAACATGGTATTTTAAAATTTTAGGACCTTTGTACTGTCAGCAGTTGCAGTACAAACCATAGACGCTCTGTCTATATTTGCAATAGAACCCAACTCTACAAATAAATTAACTGAAAAAAGTGGAAGTGCCAAAGTCTAAAATACATAGTAACTAATTAATGTTTGGGATTAACAACATATGTTTCCTTCCATTACAATTATGTCTGAGTGGGGATAAATATTCAATCTGTGAAATCTTTTTAAATATCTCAATTAAAAACATATGAATCTTTAAGTAAATGGCAATGTTATCAATACATGCATTGTGCTATTTTTATATTAATGGAAGCTAATTATTAATGCTCCCTGAACATTTAAATGTCAATTAAAAGAAAAAGTAAGAGTAAACAATTAGACAAGACAAATGGACTGCTTATCAGTCATTACCAAAATAAGATAACACAAATTCTCAAGACAAATGTAGCATGAAAGAGACAATAGCATCTCTGAAAGACCGCTTGACAATGGACTCCATCTTTAAAGGATGCATGCTAAACACAATTAACTTCCCAACTTAAAGAAAGGACAGCAAGCAGCAACAGGGTGTGTGTAGGAATGGGTGAAAGAAAGAGAAGAGGACTTTCCCACACATAACACTGTTTCTGCAGCTGATTAAATGGTGGGAGACTTGATGATGTGGTGAAGTCTTGCCAGTTCTCAGACAACTTAAAAATCTTCAGTATACCAACTTAGTATTCCTAGGTTATTCAACAAATCACAGTTTGTTAATACAGACTATGGTTTAGTATTACATTCAAACCAGCCAGTCACTATTCTCAAATACACACCAGTTCTTCCATTGTTTCTCTGGGTGGGTGAGCAAGAATTGCTGAACAGGGAGTTAGCTCTGCCAGGTACAGTCTCCATTACTGAGAGCACAAAGATCATGGTATGCAGAGTGGGACAGGCTGATCTATTTATTTTACTAAGAGAAGGGTGAAGGGTAGATAGGAAGAACACTGTTTATGGATATACATGCCTAGCAGTGGTTGCTCCAAGAGCCCTTTATCCCCCATTTCCCTTTTCGGGAATGATGAACACACATTGTAAGGAGGAAGTAGTGAAAAGAGCAAGCACCTGGATGACCATGTGAATTGCCTGAGTCCACATCCCTGTAATAAGAGGAAGAGAAGGGTGCAGCATTCAACAGGTAGCTGTTTAAATTATGTGGTTGGAGAGGGGGGTGGGTTTAAATTTAGGACAATTATAGAGACTCTAAGTGAGTGGTGGGATCCCTGGTGGCAAGTATGTGCAACGGATGACCAGTTTTGACAACCTCTGGTGCCCGACCATGCTTGCAGTGAAGGTATCTGAAATGTCTGCTGTGTGTATTGACTCAACAGCCAAGCTAATTTCAAACTGAAAAGGCTTGCCTGTTAAGCTGTGTAAGAGGCTACAACGGATATTGCAAAACCTCATCACATGCATAGATTTATAGGAGTGCATCCTTTCATTGATGGCCATATATTACCTATTATTTTTGCAAAAATAGTTCATTTTTCATGAAAATAGGTATCTGTAGAAACATAATAGAACAGATTCAAGGAAGCACTGCTGGTTTTAAAAGAATGAAAGCTGAAGTCGTAAAAGAAGATCCTTTATTAAGAGGTAGACAAGACATCAACTCAACATTCTGTTTCTCTATATTTCAAGATCATTATTCCATGGGGAAAGGTTATAATTAGGAATTCAAATCCTGTTAATACAAAATATTGCAATGCCATATTACATTAAGACTGTGATTACACATTGTAGTTCCAACTATATATGCATAAAAACATGTTATTTCCCCAACCACAAAAGCAGAAGAGGTGCTGCAAGGAAGATTTGAGAGCTGGTTTATTTTGCAACAAATCCTAAGTTAAAGCACTGATACTTCTATCTGATTTTGTATATATAATAATGTCCTTGAATTTGGAGAGAAATGGAAATTACAATTCAGTACTTCTAGTCTAGTAAATCAGCAATGTTACAAAACAAAATTAACGTATTTTATTTATGCCAGCTTGAGTATTTTTAAACATTAAAACTGGCATTCTACATCTCATTGTAGCTTTTACTTGTATTGCTTTCCCATCCTAGTGTCCTCTAAATGCTTTGGACAACAATTCTCATCAGCTCATGGAGGGTGGGGTTGATGAGAGTCCAAGGCATCTGGAGGGCACCAAGTTAGGGAAAGGCTGTTTCATGAAAGCCCAAACAATTTGCCAACCATGATTCAGTAGCTCCCTGTACAGGTAGAAGCTTCTATCCCCATTATCAGAAATAACGATGTGTGCACATCCTTATTGTACATTTCTGATATGGAGGTGAATAGGAAGACACATCAGGACCAACATGAAACAGGGGAAAGACTTTAGTACAGTGGTAGAAAATTATTCTCATGAATAATGTCCAGAGTTCATTTGGCATGCCCAGTTAGTAAGTTTCACGGCTATGAAAAACTTCTTCCTGATATTATAACAACATAAGAAGAGCCTGCTGGATTAGGCCAATGGCCGATCTAGTCCAGCATCCTGTTCTCACAGTGGCCAACTGGTTGCCTTTGGGAAGCCTGGAAGCAGACCCTAAGTGCAAAGGGCACTCTCCCCTCTTTTCCAACAACTGGTATTTGGATGCATAGTGCCTCCACCTATGCCTATGGAGGCGCAGCATAGGCATTGTGGCTAGTAGCCATTGATAGCCTTTTCCTTCATGAATTTCTCGAATCCTCTTTTAAATCCATCCACGTTGGTGGCCATCACTGCCTCTTATGGGAGCGAATTCCATATTTTAACTATGCACTAAGAAGTACTTTCTTTTGTCTGTCTTTGTTGGAATAACAGTTGCTGGAAACCACAGAAGGGGAGAATGCTCTTGCACTCAGGTCCTGCTTGCGGGCTTCCCATGAGCAACTGGTCAGTCACTGTGAGGATGGTGCACTGGATGGGCCGTTGGCCTGATCCAGCAGGCTCTTCTTATGTTCTTAGGGTATCAAGAAGCTTTTCATAGCCTATAAATTGCTCAACATCAGAACTTTTTAACTGGCAATGGTAAAACTGAATTCATGGTACACATTACTTAATACTGGATGCACTGAGATGAGTGAATAAGGGGTAAACCTGTTTTGGTACTGTGAAGCCATTATATTAAAGGTGGAGAAAATACCTGTTTTTCTCATTTAGTTTTTACTAGTTTAATCCTGAAGGCAGGGCCGGCTCCAGGCATGCGGGGGCCCTTGGGCATCAGCTTGCCCTGGGCGCCGGTGTACGCACGCGCATACGCACGCGCATGTCCCCCCACGTCCTCCCTACCTGTCTAGTCTTTTACCATTGCCCTTAATGAAGATGGTGGCCATGGTTTCCCTAACGGGAACGAAGCCTCCGCTGCCATCTTTGTTGATGACACACGTGCTTGCTACGCGTGCACATCTCTGCCATCAACTAAGATGGCGGTGGAGGCTTCAGTACCTTAGGGAAGCTGCGGCCGCCATCTTCATTAAGGGCAACGCTAAAAAGCCGGCTGACAGGTAAGTGGGGGGCCTGGAGATCACGGAAGGGGAACAGAGGGCCCCTCAGGGGCTCCTGTAGCTCCAGGGCCCTTGGGCCAGTGCCCAACCTAGCCGCCCTTTAGAACCGGCCCTGCCTGAAGGCATTATCTCT
Organism: Rhineura floridana; assembly: GCF_030035675.1. NCBI lineage: Eukaryota > Metazoa > Chordata > Lepidosauria > Squamata > Rhineuridae > Rhineura > Rhineura floridana. Next base: position 70,461,897 of record NC_084488.1, on the reverse strand, counting down.
AATCAAGAGAATGCGTATAGTGTTAAGTTCCACTGTCCACTATAGAAAACAAAGAGTCTCAAGCAAAGATCTTTTTGCAGCAAGCAATGGAGCAGAGCCTAGAATGCCTTCATGTTACTCACTTACTGGATCACGGGCATCAAGATTATTTTGGAATGGTCTTATTTGGGTCCTTGTTTTTAGGGCTCATAAGAAATTATATCCTCATCCCTTGGATAACGAAGTCTGAAAATCCTCCCACTCCCCAACGTCTGGAAGGAACACAAAAAATTATGATATATGCTATATTGTGAAAATACACACTTCAAGAATAAACATTATTTTTGTTCTGAAATGTTACCTATATTTCCCACGTAAAAAACTGAATGTGAAATGATTTTTTAAAATTATTCTTTAGGAAGGCAATGGAGTTTGGCAGCAGAAGAGAACCATCAAGATATATTTCTTGGGCTAAATAGCATCTATCCATCTTACAGTTTCTGCATTTACGAGGGAAATAGCATAATGCATTGCACTAGACTGCACTAAGTTCTACTTATAACAAAGTCACTAGGCATGTTCAGCTCTTTCTTCAGGGCAAAACTAGAAGCCTTCAACCATAAATGGCCAAAAGGGCTCCATCCTCCGGAAGTATTATGCAACAAACTATCTAATATAAGTTGTATGAGTTATATTTCAAATCTTCATCTGAAATGAAATCACATTTAAATGAAAATTTTATTAAGGTTTTGAAATACAAGTAGAACAGTACATTAACATGAACAAAGTAGTGCTTCCTATGGTATAGTAAAATGTTACCAAATTATATTTGTAACATTACCCTTGAGTTTGGGCTGCCTCTGAGCTGGAAAGAGCATCTTGCTCTTCTTCTTGCACACCAGAGGATACCTTCTCAACAGGCAATTCTTCTCTCTGTGCTTCTGTAGGTTCAGTATGCCTTTCATTCTGCACTTCAGATTCATCAGCAGTTATTGCTTCAGTCTCTTCTTTAACTGCTTCTTCACGTTCCCCAGTAGCTTCTTTTGCTTCTATTTCATCATTTTCTAATGCTTCATTTAATGTAACAGAGAAATCATGAAGCATAAGCATGCAATGTGAAACAGGTTAGCCAAGAGCTTTTGCCACCTTCATTTGTTAAATTACATTAAGATGGTGTCTAGTATTATATGTCAGATTTTTCTCACAAAACTCACTTATCCCTATATATGGAAAGAATATATATAGTTTGAAACAAAATATTACTATGAAGTACATAAAACAAATAGACCCTCTGTGGCGCAGAGTGGTAAGCGGCGGTAACGCAGCCAAAGCTCTGCTCACGGCCGGAGTTTGATTCCAACGGAAGGAAGAAGTTGAATCTCCGGTAAAAGGGGTCGAGGTCCACTCAGCCTTCCATCCATCCGTGGTCGGTAAAATGAGTACCCGGCATATGCTGGGGGGTAAAGAAAGGCCGGGGAAGGAACTGGCAATCCCACCCCATATATACGGTCTGCCTAGTAAACGTCGCGAGACGTCACCCTAAGAGTTGGAAACGACTCACACTATAAGTGCAGGGACACCTTTACCTTTACTTTACATAAAACAAACAGAAACATGCTATATTATGGACAATGATTTATGAATGCACAATTCAGAGGTTAAAGCCTATAGCCACTGAGGGAAAAAATGGCAAGGATCCAACTGAAAACAGACTCAGCTCATATGCATGTTATTCTGATATAATTATTAAAGCCAACCTTAACAGGCTACTGTGTTTAGAAGCTGCTGTGGAGCACTGCATCATGACATAAAGTTTTAAATTAAGAAACAAAAGCAAAATTGCTGAGGGTCAAAACATACTACCATCTGGATCTAAGAGCAATTCTTGCACATAGAAACCCTATTGTACTACTGAAGTCCTGCAATACAAATAATTTTCCATTCATTTCACTGGAAGGAACAGCTCTTCACACGCCATCCACTGAAGTAGATGGGATGGTCTTTACACTTAAGAGCTAGACAATTTTAGGTGGTATGTGAAAGTTTAAAAATGTGGTCAGTGTATCGTTGCGGGAGGAAGTGGTTCCAGCAGCCCTGAAAAAGGCGATGGTCCAACCGCTCCTGAAAAACCCAAACCCTGGACCCTTTGGTTTGTGACAACTATCATCCGGTCGCAAATACCTCCTTTTTAGGGAAAGTTGTGGTACAGCAATTGCAAGTACTCTTCGATGAAATAGATTAACTTGACCCATTCTGATCTGAGTTCAGGCCTGGTTATGGGACTGAACTGGCCTTGGTGACGCTGATAGATGACCTTTATCGAGAGGACACGAGGAGTGCGACCCTATTATTCTTACTTGATATCTTGGGGGCTTCTGGTGTCATTTACGATGGTATCCTTCTGGGCTGACTTGGTGAGATGGGTATTGGAGCCACTGTGTTACAGTGGTTCCAATCCTATCACCAGGTCATTTTCAGAGAATAGCATTGGGCGATGGCCTTTCACCCCCCTGGCAGTTGTGCTGTGGGGTGCTGCAGGGTACCATCTTGTTCCCCATGCTGTTTAACATCTGTATGAAGCCCTTGGGAGCAGTCATCAGGAAATTTGGGTTGAGGTGTCAGCAGTACACTGACAATAACCAGCTCTATTCCTCTGTAACATCAGAATCGAGAGAGGCCCTGCAAGCCCCGGACCGGTGTCTGGACTTGGTGGTGGGCTGCTTGAGGGCCAATAAACTGACTCTCAATCCTAGCAAGACGGAGGCGCTGTGGGTTGGTGGTTTCTAAGTCTGGATAACTGGTTAGTTGCCTGCTTTGAATGGGGTCGTACTCCCTCTGAAAGAGCAGGTCCATAGTCTGGGCGTGCTCCTGGATCCATCTTTATCGCTAGAGGCCCAGGTGATCTCAGTGGCTAGGAGTACCTTTTACCAGCTTCGGCTGGTAAGACAGCTGGTAAGATAGCTGCGGCTGTTTCTGGACCAGGATAGTCTGGCTACTCTTGTCCATGCACTGGTAACCTCCAGGCTGGATTACGGTAATGAGCTCTAAGTGGGGCTGTCCTAGACAGGCGCCATCTCTGTTATCTTTTCAGTGCCTACTGAAGACCTTCCTCTTTCAACAAGCCTTTTAAGTAGAGCCCTTATCCCAGTCTGTATTGGAATTGCTTTTTAAGGTGTTTTTAAACCTTTTTTTAATTATTTAAAAACGTTTTGTTTTAATATATTTTAAAGTCTGTTTTATGATATTTTAGAGTGTTTTAGCATTTTTGTTTGCCATCCTGGACTTCTACTGGGAGAAAGGGCAGGATATAAATTAAACAAACAAATAAATAAATAATGTTAAAATGTCCATAATGTAGGAATATGACAAGTATTATTTGTGACACCATTCATGGAATGTGGTTGCATTCTTAAATGTCTTTTTGCAGAAAAAGAAAAAGCGGAACTCCACTGCAAAGTAATAGAAATGCATATCCTAACCGAAAAACTCAAGAACACATTTTAAAACTGGAATTGTAATCTGCTGGATAAGATGGCATGCAGTTGAAGATGATGGGATAGAACAAGGACAGCACAGATGAAGACAGTGACACACAAGGTTTGTTAGCTGACAGACAGCCACTGAATTGGCAAACAAAGCTGGGAAGAAATAAGCAGAACAATGACATGCAAAGATAAGGTATATAAATAAAGGGAGAGAGACACTGTCAGGTTGAAGAATGATGATTGTCTTAAAAAAATCATTAATTCTTTGACATGAACTAGACTTCCAAATATTGTCAAAATTTGTACTGGTGCTTCATCTACTTTAAACAATAAAATGAGTAGGGACAATTATTTCAGTTTTTAGTTTATGTTGCATCATTCTTTTATGTACTGGTACAGCAATATGTTGCTAAGATTTGACTAGATTGGCTCTCTTTTTTTAAAAAAATCCAGCCTGCCTTTAGGCTGCTAAAACTGAGGCCACACTACCTGACTGTGTCGCTCCATGAAATATATTTCCAAAAAAAGAACCTGTTCACACAAAGCACAGACTGACAAGCAAGATCAGCGTTCAGTAGCCTTTACTGGAAAGTCAGTTACAAGTGCATTGATTCAAAACAGCCAGTGTCCTAAGAGTGCCAAGCTATCTTCTACAGCAGTGGTTCCCAACCTTTATGAGCACGGGACCCCCTTTATAAGCTGAAAAGAAATTGTGACCCCCTCCCCCCAGGGAGGCAGGCTGGCTACCAGGAAGGAAGGGGGAAAGCAGCCTTTCTTTGCAGGCTTGCTTCTTTTTGCTTCACAAAAACCCCTCTCCTCTCATTCTAAGTAAGAGTGTTGCCAGTAGCGGCAGTGCAAGGAGACGGGAATCAGTGATAGTAATCCCCTCTTCTTCCTGGTAGCTCCACCCTCAGCCTCCTTTGGCATCTGCCATGTATTTTATAGGCAGATGCCTGCCCTTAGTGCGCCTGAAAGATGCTCTGGAGCTTCAGAAAAGGCCTCCCCTCTTGTTTGGAGCAAGGGGGAGGTGTCATCTGCAGTGGCAGTGGAAAGCAGACAGTGTAGAGGAAGGGAAAACTTTTTTTAAAAAAATTAATAAATAATTCATTTCTTTACTGTTCATGGCCCCCTATGGATTACTTCACAGCCCCCCTGGGGGTCCCGGCCCCCAGGATGGGAACCACTGTTCTACAGAATACATTTAAATTGTGTTATATCTTGGCCTTACAAAGATATAATTATTGGGGAGAATTTTCAGAAATATGGAATTCTACAACAGATGATTTTTTTTCAAGTTTGCCTGCGCAGTATACAATGATGAACTGTCCTTTAAAAATATTTCATTAGGTTTGGAAAGATTTCCTTTGTATTTTATTCTGAAAGTTTAAAAACAGAGGAACAATTAGGAAGATTTAAATACAACCTTTCCAGTAGAAGAAAGATTAAGATAGCAAAGGAGATCAGAAACAGGTCTAAGGGAATAGAAAATGGAAAAAGAAACAGCATGAAATCACCCAGAAAATTGCAAAAACTAATTATCCTGAAAACTAGAAAGTTATATACTATAAATACCATACTGGAATTTTGCAGGTAATTTCTATTAGCATTTTTTCTTTTCAGCTCATCATCAAAGAGCTGTTTTACATGCTTCATGACAACAAAGATTCGCCACTGAATGTATATTTGACAGGAAACTATAGTCTGCAGCCAGTCCTGAAAAGTATTTGACATTTTACATTTCTAAGTGTACACTTAAAACATTATAGGTTTATAGCTCAAAAGTTGTGATGTGAAGTAGCCTAAAATATTTTGTTGAGTGGTTAGACGTTTTGCCTAATTTTGTTTAAAAACAATAAATATAGAATAAAAGTTATCATTAAGTTCTAGTGGGTTTTCTAAATTGCAGGTAAATTTGAAAGCCATCATGTAAAAACTCAAGGGAAATCTAATACTTTTCTGAACGTTTCATCTTTCAGATAATTTAAACATAAAATTTAGTTGGAAGTAAGGTAATAAGGGGCTCAGAAAAGGTAAGGGGGAATATCTAATATCCAGCACTCTTCTCATGAAAAGAAGGCAGAGAGACACAAAAGAGATAAATAACATGTAACATTGGAATTAATATTTTACCAAACCCAAACATATTATTTAATAAATTGTAAAACAGAAGGAAAATGCAGTATTTTTAAAAATTCATTTTGAATTTTTTTATCTAGGTAGGGAAAAATAAAAGTAGGTACTCATGTTGGGTGCATTACAGTGGTGTCCATTTGCCAGGCAACAAACAGTTGGTGGAACAGTTTTCCCTCTCCATCCTGCAGCCTCCAAAATCTGTCCTGGAGGGTTCAGAGGATCCTTCAGAGCAGATTTGAAGGTACAAGTGGCTGAAAGAGGGTGAGAGGAGGAAAGAGAAAGGAAGTCTGCTTATGTGACATTGGATATTGCTCAAGTAATTTGAGGATGCATTCAGTTACATATAGTTGATAAAGTAATCTGTAATGAGTTTCCTTGTGATAGCAGTTTTAGGCTGCTTTCCAGACTTATCTGGGAGAAAGTCTCACTGAACTCAAAAAGACTTACTACTGAATAGATGCATAGGATTGCACTGATTAGCATTTAGCTGTACTTTGCATATCCACTTACAAACAACTTCTTCAGGATTCCAATAATATCTCTAAGTGTAATCACCAAGAGAAGGAAGTGACCTGCTGGGTTTCACCTTTCTAGAGAAAAGGATATGGTCTCCAAATAAAAGGGCAGAAACAATTCATTCATCAATTATTCTCTTTTCCTTTACCCCAAGGAAACTCAAAACAATTTTACCACTTAAAGGGCCCTCAAGCAATCGCAAGTTAAGTTCCTAAAAACACTGAGGCATTAAGACTGTCTCCTAAAGTGCTTTCCATAGCTACAGTTGGAAACAACAGAAAAGATAAAAGATGGACAGCTTGATATGTTAATTAGGTTAAGCTCAAATAAATAAGGCAATCTGAACATCAACATTCTTATATTTTAGGATGAAGCTGTTTATTAAAAATGTCCACTCCTAAACATTAATTGAATAACCACCATCTCTAGTGCTTTTAAGGAAATTTTTAGAAACTGTTTTCCAGAACAATTTTAGTGTAGTACGAACACATCACTTTGAATGAAAACATATGTATTCCCCTTGAAGTGCATCTTCAGAAGCAATTTAAATTAGGGAAATGGTAGGATGCTGGATAGGCCAACTGATTAGTAATTAAATACTTAAAATACAAAGCAAGACATGTTTTTCTTGGGTGTCCTCCATAACATTTGACTCTGAGGAAACCATAAAGTACCATTCTGTCTCCTAAAATAATGTCAAAAATACTGTTAAATTAACTTACTCTGCAATCCAATACGTGTCAACTAAAAAATTAGTACTATAAAAGCTCAATGGGGTTTACTCCCAGAAAACTGGGTATAGAATTGCAGCCTTTCAAACTTTCTTTTCCTTCATCCCTGAGATGAAATTGTTTCCATCATAGAAAGATATTCTAACCTATTTATTATTTAGTTAGATTAATTAATGATATTTAAGATCTCTATATACTCAGCAGCACTATCTTTATCATCCTTTAATATGTTCCCAAACTGAACTGAGCTAAAACAGGTTCGTTCCAAATTAGGTAACAATTCAAATAGACTTCCATCTATGTCCCTTTTTAGTTATTTCATACTAGCTAGTATTTTCATTTATTTAAAATATTAATCAAACTAGAGATAAAAATAGCTATTTCAGGAAACGATTGGGGGGAATATTTATGAACATAATTAATTACAATAAATAGCAGCAGAGAACGATTCCTGGTTTCATGTGTGGAATTTGTCCCATCAATGGCTTAGCAGAGCACTATATACAGTGAGTTTTCTGAAAGTGCCTGAGCCATCAGACTGCCGACTCAGTAGAATTAGAATCTCAGACAAAACTAGTTCTGTGTTTTATGTTTAACTAACTTTTGGCTTTCTACACCTATTTTCATCTAATCTCTAAATTTAATATTTTTTCTCTGTGAAGCTTAATGAAATCTGTTTTTTAAAAAGAGACAATGTAGTACTGTACATCAATTGTATCACTTTTTAAGGAATAAGGTCTCTGCACTTTAAATGCAACAGAATTATGTAAACTATGAGAGCAAGATAACATAGTAATGTTTGCTTATGTGGCAAATAAGGCTTCCCAACAAACAATATTCTTAAAACCTAGAAGTTGTTAAATCACAACTATTCCAGCCTTGTTAAAACCAACTAAATGGAATTCTGATACAGTCATGTAAAGTTCAATGGATAAGCAGCTTCTATATTTTCCCCTCTAATTCTATCTTTGGTTTTTTTTCTTTTTACAGTACTCTGAAGACAATTAACTTCAAAATAACATGTGTAAATGTACAAATATTCAACTTACACTGCGGAGGCCAGGATTTTGGTTTCCACTCTGCTGTAGATCTTTGTTGCATATTATCAAGACGTTTTTTGTACCTGGCATTGTCAGAAGTAACTGTTTTGTAGGCCTAAAAATAAATTGCATAGCTGCATTTATCTCCCAAGGCTGGATTCTTCTAATGGGCCCATTAAGCACATACAAACATTGCTGCACATTTATTTATTTTTGGTATTAATGGCTGGTATCCACTCATAAATATAAACTGAATGCCACCCTATAATTGGCCCCTCTCTAGTAAATAAAATGCGGTGATGTATAATTAAAATATAAAAAACAATGTTGAAATCATAAAAGTAAGTAGATTATAACATAAAAGATGAGAAATTACTGCCGCAGACAAAGTCTCAAATGCCTGATGAGCCAAAAAGGAAGTGTCCTCTTTTTAATAATTTGGCTTCTTGCAGTGTATTATGTTGGAAGTTACTTTCCAAGGTCTTCTGAATTTCAGGAATTGCTTGTCAGCCAACATGGTATAGGGAGGTTTTGTGAAAATAGCAATGGGCTCAGAAATTCTACTATATGCATAGAAGTCTAAATGAGTGCTTTCATTGGCCAACTTAATTAATTAAAGGGGGTCAGAGTCAAACATTAATGAACAAACTTAATTGCTTATAGCTTGAAACAACTGCAAGCTGGAATTAAAAAAATATTGTAAATAAATATTAATAAAAATGTGGCAAATACCCCCTTCTTAGGAAAGGTGATTGAGAGGGTTGTGGTGCAGCAACTGCAAGTACTCTTGGATGACACAGATTATCTTGACCCGTCCCAGTCTGGGTTCAGGCCTGGTTATGGGCTACTCCCAGTTCTTTCAGTCTTTCCTCATAGGGCTTTGTTTCCAGTCCCCTAATCATCCTTGTTGCCCTCCTCTGAACCTGTTCCAGTTTGTCTTCATCCTTCTTAAAAGTAACAGCTTTACTTTTTCTCATTATATTAAAGGCAAAGTTAAGGCAAAGTAATGCTTCTGCTTGCACTTTATTTTCTGTTTGCTTAAACAGGTAGAAATGTTATAGTATGCCTTCTAGAAAGTTTTATGGTATGCCTTCCAGTATTTATTTAGCTTGTGTTTGCAATAGCTTTTTGACTACTAGTGTCACTTTCATAATAAATCTTAATAAAAATGGCTAAACCAAGACTGCTATTCAAGCATATATTACTTAGAATTAAGCTCTATTGAACTCATTTCCAAGTTCTGAACATCACAGCCAAAGCATTCAACTCAAGACCTATTCCCAACTAGTTAGAAAAACTGAAGAACCTATTTAAATATGTTTAGATATTTAAATATTGCATTCCAGAGTGGTGAGGAGTACACAGCTCATTTTCTTTCGGAGGGAAAATGTTTTGGTGTCTTTGGAAAATCGATTTACTACATTTACGAACTAGTTTGGAAACTGCAACAAGCAAAGGTAAGATCAATTACTGAGAACAATCAGAGTCAAGTGAGTTCATGCAGCTTTTCACCATGTTTTTTTGTATGCTTTCGCTACACAAACCAGGGCTTTTTTCTTTTCTTCAGTCACCAGTATGGAGTACCTGCACTTCTTTTTCTGCATCAATGGCAGCGATTTAGTGCTGGCACCCACAGCACTTTTATCGAGATATGAGCACCATCATCTCTTTTTTTTTAACCAATAAAACACAAACCATAGCTATGGATGTTACAATCTGAAGTGGGAGGTCTGCAGAGAGCTGGACAGAGTGGAAAGCATGAAAATCCCCCTGCTGGCACAAACACATATACGGGTCCCCTGGTTGAGACTGCAACCTCCATTACGGTATTTTGCTTTTTAAAAAACTTTTTGGGGAAAGTTACATGTAAGTCAGAATTGTGTGTAGTTTGGCCCTAAGACTCAGGATTAATCATGCTCAGATCATTCAAGGCTATTTTCCAGACAAAACTCCAGATCCAGCCACTTGTATATCTAATTCAACTATGTGACTAACCAGCCAATCAGGATTGAGGAATGGGCTTTTTTTATTTTATTATTTCAATGACATGACAACCATTTTACTTTAACTATTCCTATTAATCCAGGAAATTCACTACAAATAGAATAGAACTTCACCAATAATAGATGCTTCTATACTACTTCTTTCTCTCAACCCACCTCCTAGGATCAGAGTGGATTGAGCCTACCCATTCAATCTGTAGGTGGAAGACTGGTTTTAGGAGAAAATTAAGAATTCACAAGTTAGGAATTTCAAATATCACAATAGATTTACCTTATCTACAAACATTAAATATATACATTTAGACTGAGTCTGGCTTCAATCAAATAAGAAACATACCTCACACAAGGAGGAAATCAGTGTAGACGTGCAGTTTCTGAACACACAAAAGTTTGGTTCGAACAGGCCTATAGTCTTTTTAAAACGTATATTTCTAAATATTTAACTTTGATTTAACAATCTTTGAATTCATTGTGTGGACTTTAGGATTACTGTTGCTAATGCCCATCCCTGACATAGAATTATACCAACACTGCACTGACATTTGCTTCTGATTTTCAGGAAAACTTTTGGAGAATAGGTTTTTAAAACCCTCCTAAAACCAATTCTTGTGTCCAGTCATCTTTACATTTAAAATATATCTGATATTCATCTTGAATAATGTCGACGGCTTAAGGTTACTAATCCTGCAGATGGTTACTTGGAAGTAAGCCCCGTTGAACTCAGTGGAATTTACTTCTAATAAACATGCATAGGCTTGGGCCATAATTCTAGCATTTTCTTTCTGGATAAGCATACTAGTTTCTCAGTCTGCTTTTAGAGGCAAATGCCTCTTAATGTTGGTGCACTATAGCAACAAACAGAAACAAGCCATCCAACCCCTTTTCTTCTCCCCCACCTCAGTTAGGATTCCAGCTTTATTGGCTTATCTTTTAAAAATTGTGTAGTTAGGAATCTTTTTTTAAAAAGTTCTCTTGGAACTGAGTACTCACAGTCAAATTTTAAAATTGTTTTTACAGACTACAGAGGTGGACAACCTGCGGCCTCCATATATTGCTGGACTCCAATTCCCATCAGCCCCAGCTATCATGGTCAATGGTCAGGGGTGATGAGAGTTATAGTTCAGCAATATGTGGAAAGCCATAAGGTTCCCACCCCTCCCATAAACATTGGATTTAGACATTGGACTTTTACAGCAGTAGACTATACATGTCTACACAGGTTCCACTGAGTTCAATAGGGCTTATTCCCAGGTAAGTAGGTATAGGATTTCAGCCACAAATTCAGTAGTCCACTGCCAGAAAACATTAAAAGAAGTTCCAACTTTAATTTCAATTTGACTACATTATCATTTCTGGACAATATAAACCTTTGAACAACATAAATATATGTGAAATGAAAGTCAGCTACTCACATATAAGCCTCCTCCACCAGCAGCACCAATTACAATCAGATAGTAAATAAATTTTTGCCCAGAAGATCCAGTAACACTTCCAGATGACATCGGGCGGAAAGGTACTTCAGAAATGAAAGTGATAATGTTAATGATAATACTAAGAAAATAAAGTAAGTTCAACATGCTATGATTGAGACATTTTAGTTTTTTTAAAACAAATGTATCAACTGTAAGTTTCATAATATAAAAGAGGCAGATAAAAACAGGATCAATAGTTTGGACAAATACAAAACCAGAGTTGCACTTTCACTTAGCATTTTCATAAGTTATTGTCAATAAATGAACTTGATCTTTTGGTAAGAAAAGCAGTTGCTCAAGCTCTCCAGGATTTTCAGGCAGGAGTCATTCCTAGAGCTACCTAGAGACACTGGGGCCTTTAGCATGTACATTGCTGAGCTACAGTCCTTCTGCATAGCAATAATATGATGCTCTTTTACATGGGAAGTTGAACGCTATGAAAAGCTTCTGTTCCTGATGAACAGCAGTATATAAGTTAACATAAAAAGAAAATATAATTTTAAGGCATTCCTAATGTAGAATATGCTGGTAGTTGAAAAGTTTAAGCCAGTTTTTTTTTAAAGGGGCACAATATAACCGACATGTTTTTGAAAATGCATAAACATGTATTTATCTCCTCCATTCCAAATGGTTTCACTAGTCTTTACCAATCTTGTCTTGAAATTAATAATGTAAGATATCTGCGGGCCACACCAAACAGCTCTACTGTGATGTCACCAAGAACTATCCCACATAAACATTCCCATTGAGCGGTTTTTAACATAATAAATCATGCAGCAGTAAACTAAACTGTTTTGGAGAACAGTGGCAGCCTTTTTCAATGTATTGCTTCTCTTTATTGCATTCATACATTACACAAGCCACAATATTACATCACCAGGAAAAATGCAGTCGTGTTGTGGACTATGGCCATAGGCTGCTGTCTGATGTCATTAACCAAGCTACAACCTCCCATTGCCCATGCCACTTTGTTAAATTTGTATAGTGTTTTTAAAAGACTTTTTAACAATATTGCTGCTTCCCAAACCTAAAAAACAAACAATGGTAGGCATCACTCTGACTCTTACCATTTTAGAAAACTTTCAGGGTTGAAATCATAGTGCCTAAAGAAAAACACTGTCAAAGCAGTCATGGCCCAAAAAGCAGTATGGCTAATCTGAATTCACTACAAGGAGACAAGACAGATTACTAGAGCTAAATTAGGGCTGATATAAACAGAACAGTCAGGATCCACCTTTTTTATAACATAGTATAGCCTGGAACAATCCATCATTGATATGAATCAAGAACGTGCAGAACAGGAAGAAAAGGGTTACTACCAGGACAGAATCAGCAAGTTTTTTCCAATGTGGCACAACAATGTGGGCTTTCACTCCATGCCATGTGCCCCCTCAGCCATATTTATAAGCCCAAGAAGGAAAATCACCAGCCCTTTCATTTTTAGGACCTTCCCTCTCCCCCACCTCTCACCGGTTTTTCTCCCTGCAATCTGAATTTGTGCCAGCTGCTTAGCCCGACCTCATACAACCTTGGCTCCACATTGGCCCAACCTTGATGGTTTTTGTTTTTGCAATTACAAGCCTATATTTTACTCTCCAGTAAACAGTCCCACCCCATTCTCCACTGTTCAAAATAACTTAGGAGAGAAAAAGGAAAGTGGGGGGGGCACAAGAAGCTCTAGTGGGTATCTACTCATTCCCCAGAAGGCACAAGATGTCTTTGATGCGTTCAGCACGCTACGCCGTCAACGACCGCTTTCGTTTCACCGGCGTCGAGAGGCAGGGCTAATGCAAATCGGTTCTTATTAACACCCAAGCCTTCGACTCCACTCCGTTGCCTCAGCACGGTGACGTTCACGTCTCCTTTCCCAAGCAGCACTCAACAGCCAACGCAAATACCAAGCGTCCTCACCTCTGCGCGCTCTCCTCGCCCAGCCAGAGGGATTAGAAGCCCCACGCGACCTGCCACACCGGCTCGCTCCTTGGCGTCGAAGGGCTTTTTACCGGACCCAGCCCTGCATCTTACCTTTGCTTGGCTCCGCCGCTAGGTGCGCAAAATTCCCTTCTCCAACTCACCGTGTCCGCGAAGGAAAGGAGCAGCCCGCGTGAGGCGAGAGGCTAAAGTCTGCCAGGCGACCCTGCAGAGATGCATTGTGGCAGCACCGCAGCCGAGCCTTCCCAGGTAGGAGCTGACAGCGCAGGAGAGAGAATGACAGCCGCTCCCACCAGCTTGGGCGAGAGCGGCAAGAACGAGGCGGGGATAGACGAAGGCCTCGCCCAATCCAGACGCTCAGCTCCTCCCTATCTGAGTTCAGCCTGCCCTGCGGCGCTCTTAAGGACTTCGTTCCGTGCTGCTCTTGCCCCATCACCGAAAAAATTACGGGAGAACGGTTTCACTCCAGCCCTCACCTTTCCCGGAACAGCCTTTACTAAGAGCCTAATGATGCAGAATTGGACATATGAAAAGGATAGCTGAAGGTGCTGGATTGCGTCTGCTCTAGGGAGCTTTCGCTTTTAAGGACCCATCGCACAAATACGTTAGTCTCGCCTCTGAACACAAGTCTTTTGTTATTTGCAGAATTAAAGTTACATTTAGTATGTAACCAGGGGTGTAGTTGTCGGGGGCCTCGGGGGGTCTTAGAACCCTTCCTTTATTAGGAGCAGGGTCTCAAAGCAGGGTCCCTACGTCTTCAGCATCCTACTGAATCATAATGAAAGGGGGGGAGTGTTGGCCACCCAGAAGAGTTTGCTAACAGGCTTCCTTGTCCTTTCCTGCTGACTGGAGCCAATCAGAGTGAAAGGTGAGTCAGTCACTGAGATGACTCTCCTCAGTAGCTTCCACTTTTATGCTTATTGGCTCCTAGGGACATCTGTTACTGTGGGAGAAGACTAACAAGGATCTCATGCTCAACTCAGCAGAAAAAATGGGAGGGATGCAGCTGTGACTATCATGAAGGTATCCTGCACTTCTAAATTTGCCACTATACTACTGTACGTCACTTGGGGAAGATTTAAGACATATGTGTAAATCTGACTACCACCACCCAACACACACATGACAAGTCTCTTCATAATTTGTTACAGGGCTGGGCAAAGATTATTTTGCTGGATAAGCAGAGATATAGCCAGATCTCCCTTCACAGTCGGAGTCAGTCTGCTTCTGAATACTAGGTTGCTGGAAACTAACAGGAGGGGAATGCTCTTGTACTCGGGTCCTGCTAGTGGGCTTCCCATAAGCACCTGGTTGGCCAGTGTAAGAACAAGACACTGCCTTTGGCCTGATCCAGCAGGCCCTTCTTATGTTCTTCCGTTCCAATTTTTTTACAAGGGCACAACGCTCAGATTGTGATTGAATGTGCATGCACATGCTTATATTGCCACCCCAATAAAGTGACTGGGCAGAGAGACCAGTGCTGTTTGACTAGATGGCAAAACAGTTTAATTTGATAAAGACTGAGCTCTAAACTCAGTTTGTAAAGGCAGGTATTATTATGTAAAGGACTGAGGTCAGAGATGCTGTTTTTTCCTCACCACTAAATGAGCAACTGGAGCTCCCTTCCGCAATCTAAGCATTATAGTAGCAGAACAAGCTAACACCACTATGCTATCATTAAAGTTTGAGGATGCTTGCAACCTTGCATATTTAGCAAAAAGTACAAAGCACCTCTATGAACAGAGTTCCCCTCCTTTAAAATAGTGGTGTTTTATCAATTTCATAGTATTATAGAAATTAGTAAATGTGCTCTATATATAAGCCCTCAAGTTTCAGCTAATTCCACCAACAGAGGTTGCCCTGGCACCCACAGGCACACATCTACCTGCAGAAGCCTTCCCTGGTACCCACAGGGTCCCCTTCCCCACTGAAATTAGGCCTGAAAGCAGCATTCTGTTGTAGTCAGAATATTGGTGGTGTGTTGCCTACAATAGTTTCTTTGATTTGCAAATGGGCTAAAAAAAACTTCACTTAATGATCTGGATACCTGGGCAGAGGAATTGAATTCATGGGAAGCCGGCGGAAGGGGTGCCAGCGGAGGAGGAGCCAGTGGGAAACTCCACTGCATCCATTTCCTGTTCAGGAGCTGCCAGGCTGGTGGAATGTCGGCTCTGCCAGCAGCTGTGCACACAAACAAAAAAGAAAAAGCCAGCTCTCATAATTACTCCTACTGGCAAGTAAGCGCTCCCCATTGATTTCAATTAGAATTATTTTCTTAAGACTGACCTTTCTTGGAGGAGCTGGATCAGAGTTGGATGCTGCATAAGCCCCCCTCAGCTCTTTCTCTGACACACACACACACCGAACACCTCTTTTTCAGGCCTTCCACCAGCACCCTTTCCGCTAGGCTGGGCTTCCCTGGCTGAGCTGGCAGGATCCAGCTCCGCAGCAACTCTGCTGGATCAGCCAGGGATCCGCCATATCCAACCCCCCAGCCCAGCATAAGTATGAGTTGGAGCGTGCCCTTAGTTAGCTACCCTTCTTTCCACTTCCTCAGTCTCTAGTTCCCTCTTCATTTAAAATACTAATACACCAAAGATCACACCCTACCAAAGCATCTCTTATTTTTGATTTTTTAAAACTCATAAATATAGAATTTGAATAAAAGAAGAGTGATAGTACAATGAGGAATAAAGGAGGAAATGTGAGTAAAAGAACATAAAACATGTCAGAAATTCTGTAAAATTCCTGTAAGAGATATTTCTTAAAAACACCTGCCTGTAAAAGTTATAGCACACCTTGAAATAAATCAGAATACATTCTTCAAGTGTTACAGGCTCTTATGTGCATACAGTTTCAATCCTATGCACACTTACCAAGGAGCAAGCCTCAGTGAATTCAGTGAGACTTCATTCTGCATGAATGTACATAGGAGTGTTCTGCATAGCTTCTGCAGGATAGTACAGCATGTACCAGAGGCCACAACACAATGGTGCAGACTCATGAATGTAAAGAAAGTCACAGTAGAATCATGTGACTAAGGCTGCAATCCTATGGTCCCTGTGAAGGTGTCCTGGGAGCCACACAATAGTGTGGGTCTCTCTCTCTGCTGGATCTGACATGCTCCCAGAACAGGAGTTAGTTGGAAAGTACTCCAGTCCTAGAGCTGGTATACTTCTTTTCCTGCCCCTTGGAATCAATGGGAAGGGGAAAAAAAGGAAGCTTCACATTAATAAGGGGTATTAAATAAATATGGAAATAAACTACTTGAATGTATTTTAAATTACATTGCCTGCTTGGCTTGCAGTATGACTCAGCCATTTCTCTCCAGCTTGAAAAGAAGAGGCACAAAAATGTACTATTGTTGAATCGAACGCAAAAGGCAAGTCAGTTCTAGGATCAACTCAAATAGATAATATGAAAGAATAACAGTACAGATAATCCATTAGGAAAATGAATCCACAGTTTGTTGTGAACTATTACATGCTGAAAAAACCATTGCGGAAATCCTCAAATGCTTCCAATTCACGATGATAAAAAATTTGAAGACCAGAGGGGTCCCACTTGTGTTGACAAGAATTAACAAGGAAATCTGTTGAACAATGGGTCATTTATAGAGCCAAATTTTGGGTTTTTAGCCCATGCTCTTAATCACTTTGCTGTTACTCCAGGGGTTACCAACCTTTTTGGACTAGTGGGCAAATTTTGAATTTTGAGATAGAGACATACCTAAGCCCCTGCAAAGTTTTCACATTTGCCTTTTTGTGGCGAGGGGGGATTGTTTAACATCCTCCTGCACTTATTGCATAATAGTATTTGCAGAAAATAACTGACATCAGATGAACCCACCACAGGAAATATGTATCCTGGTTGCTAGGGAAAAAGGAAGGGCAAACTATGGAGATTCCAAAGACTAGAAAATAAGACAGAAGCAGGAAAAGTGCACTAAAGGGGAGGGGGGAACAGAAGCTCTTTGAGACCCCAGGGATTCCTATTGTCTGATATCCAAACAACTACTTATCACAGGTCTAACTTTGCTCATTGACTAAAAAAACAGTGACAGGTGGGAGCAGCCAGGCTCATTTCACAGAAATTGCTTATTTGCATGTAAGGGCTAGAGACTTAAGTTTTTACAAAAGCTCAGAGTCTGGGGCAGTTGCCCAGGTGTGTCAATTAAGGCCTTTGTGAGTGCCATAGCACCTGTGGCACCAGGTTTTTGACTCCCAAGTAAACAATGTAAAAATAGCAGTAACATTATCTCATACAATCTGCAATTAACAATAGCTACCATAGAAGTAGCCTCAAAGTTTTGTCAACAAAAAATAGTAATTAAGACTACAGTTAAATGAAAAAGCAGAGAAGGAATACAAACACTAATGTGAACTTAAACAAGTGAACTCAGGCAGCAGTCCTACATATTTTGGAGTAAGGCCTATGGAGTTCAATGGGGCTTACATGTGAGTAGACATGTACAGGACTGCACTGTCACATATTTTCTATGTAAAATAGAAACAGCAGCATAAAACTTCAGTATAATTGAACATATTTTAATAACCTTCAGAAGTAACCATATGAAGCATGATGATTTCAGCCACCTTTTATATTTGTCATTGCTTTATTTCAGGAAAATTAATATTAATCAGGAATAAATTCAACAACCATTGGATTATCTACTAAAATAAAAATCTTGTTGAGTATGCATTGGCTGTAACAGCTTCTATAAGACCATAATCAACCTAGAAAAGAGAGAGGAAAACAAACATCACACCATACTCCAAGACTGTATTATTATTATACAAATTTACAGACGGCTTCACAGTATAAAGCCATCAAAGCAGTATAAGACATTTATATGGCCCATGCAGCATATTCAAAATTATACACATAAAGTCAGGAAACATGACAGTCTTACAGATTTTGATGAAAATTAACAGCAGGGGGGAGTGACTGTTACAGAAAACTGACAACCCAGTGACTACATGACTGTTAAATATACAGTACAGTAGAGCCCCACTCATACGGCAGGTTACGTTCCAGATCCCCGCTGTAGAGCAGAACCCATTAAAATAGAATGCTGCGCGCTGCCCGAAAACCGCGGTAAAAGCAGAACAAGTGCCATATGAGTGGGGCTTTAGTCTAATTGCGTCTAACTGAGATTGCTGTATTAGCGAAGCGCTGTAAAGTGGGGCCCTACTGTACTTTTAATCAATCAACATTTAATCTTTTAAATCCTCACAAGCTAGTACAGTAAATCACAATTATTCCAGTTTAAAACTAGGGAACAGACTAATAGGGAAGTAATGGACAAATGATTTATTTGTTTTCTATACAACATGGCTTAATGCTAAATTGAACAGCATGCCACACCTCCATCCAAATATACTGTCAGCAGCATACTGCACAGTGGATGTTCTACATCAGTGCTTCCCAAACTTTTTCCTCTATAACTACTTGAAAATTGCTCAAGGTCTTCGCAGACCACTTAATGATTTTTATGCCTGTTGTAGTAATTGTAATGCATTGTGCAAGATGTATGATTTTTGTTGAATCAAGATTAAACTTCTTAATTCTAGCCTCCCATTAACTTTGTTACTAATTCTCTCTACCCTTTTCAAGTGCCTCCTTCCCCCATCACTTCCAGTCCGTTCTGCTTGATTTCTGGGTGGACCACCGTGTTGTAAAACTATGGACCAGCTGCTGTGCCTGCTGTGCCCAGCTGCTGTGGCCACTGCTCTTCCAAGACCTGACATGGACCACGTGAATGAAGTTTGGGAACCCCGTGCTACATAAATGTCCAACAAACATCCTTTAGTGAAAATAGCAGTGAGTTTGAGAATCTACAGCATGCAGACACTATTGCAAAATCAGTCATTTGCAACTCCCAAAGAGGGAGTACCAGCCTTCATAGCTCTACTGCTTTTTGTCCTTTGGAGGGCAATGACAGAAGACAAGGCCAGGAATGGATGTTTACATCTCAATACCATTTCTGCACAGCTACTAATAATGAAATGAAGCAGACACTCAGTTTTCCTCTTCTCTTATTCTGTTATCTAGAACAATGTGGAACTATAATTGACCACTAAATGAGAATATAAATATAGGCTGCATTTGGATATATTAATAAACAGTATCTTATTATTATAAGAATGAGCCCAGATGAGCCTCACGTTCACATGCTCTCCTCCAGGCACAGTGACAAAATCAAAAGGTTTTGATTTCAATGGGACATAGATCAGCAAACCCTGAACTGTGGTTAATCTTAACTATGGTTAGTTGAATCAAGCTAGCTCCATAACTCCATGGTCTAAAACTGGCTTGTTTCAACCAACCATGGTCTACACTAATCAAATTTTGATATGGTTTTGACAAATCACATTTTGACATAAATGCTGTTTAACCGAAATCAGAAATGAATTCTTCCAAACTCCTCTACCTGGCATGCCAAAGAAAGATGAGAGGAAGATCACAAGAGCCTGAGGCTTGCCTAGACTCATTCTTATAATGATAAACCATTAGCATGGTTTATCATTATGTTGGAATGTAGTCATTGTGTGTTATGGCAGTGAAGAAGGCTTGGACGTGGAACAGAAGAGTGCAAGGTATACAGATCTAATACTCTGAGAAGAGAGCAAGAGATTGGTTGGTACAATCGGAAATAACATGGACAAATCACCTATCACTTAATTTAGATACAGCAATACAATAAGCAGATGAAGACATTTTTATTTAAAAGATAGCAAAATGTAATATTTTCAAAGTAGGCCAGAGCTAAAATATTTTAAAAACTGAAGAAAACAGCAATACTCATGAAAAATAACAATATTAACAACTGTTTGTTAAAGACAACAATCTTCCAAGAGAGAATTTTATATGAACAAGAGTAGCTTGCTTTAACAAACAAGATTATTGTCTTTAATAATCTTCCAAGAGGAAATCTTACATGAACAAGAGCAGCTGGTACCAGAAAAATGTGATGTTTATAGCTTTCTCACCATAATCATTTGGGACCACCATTCAAGATTCTCGTGCTGCCTTTCGCCTTTCATATTCTGCTAAATGTTCATTATGCTGCTTGAGGAGCTGAAAGAAAATTATATGGTATAAAAGCATGACGCATGTGAAGTTAAAATGATTATTTTAGGATGGACAGGCATTTAGCAACTTCAGTGCTAGGGCCTAATCTGAAGCCATTTAATTAATTATACATTTAAAATGAAATATTTATTAACGCAGGGGTAGGGAATCTTTTTCAGCTGGAAGAAAGCATTCATTTGTGGGGAACCTTCTGGGGTGCATGCCTACGCTAAGTGGGGACACAGTGGGTCTAGATTTTTTAAGTTCTGGTTTGGAAAGCTGTAGCAAGAACAGAGGTTACTTATTCCTGTACTTTAACACAGGTGTGAGTAACTTTTGCCTCCCCGTGTTGCTGAACTACCATTAATCCTGGCTACTGACCATACTTGTTGGGGCAGATGGGAGTTGTAGTTCAGCAACATCTGGAGCACCAAAAGTTACCTCATACCTGCTTTAAAGGGTTGCTGGATAATGCAATCCCTCTCATGCAAACATTTACAGTGGCCTAGCCTGCACATCATAATGTTAAATGGTTAATGTTAAATCATAATGGTTCATTAAAGTATGGCTTATTGTTAAGTACAAACCCTGCCCAGTGGCTTAACTGTGATTTGCCAAGAAACCATGATCTGAAGCCATAGTTTGTTGTTGGTTTATAAATCTCAGTTTGTTTTAAGTATGGCTTGGGGTTTACATGTGAGCCTGGCACTAAAGTTTGTTTGGCCATCGTAGATGCTTGCCATGCTACAAATGCAAAAGGCATGAGCAGCTGGGAAACAAAACCAACTTTGGAGAAACAAGCAATGGTTTATTTGATCATCTTCAGGACAACATGTAGTTAACTCATGATTTGTTAAACAAACCATGACTTAGTGTTATGTGAGAATCAGGCCAATGCAAGGTGTGTCTTGAAAATGGGACTGTAACCACTCAAACGATTAGAAATCAATGGATCCAAACTAAGCATAACATAACTATCACACTTCCTTTATTGAGAAAACAACTGACTAAACTGTAACTTCTAAAACACTGGTAATCACACTCAATAATTTGATTCTTACCAGCACCCATATTGCTACTGTTGCACCAAAAGACAGACCAACTTTCACCCAGTTAGGTTTGCTTAGATCATCCTTACTTGCCATAAATGCAGAACGATATGGTGCTAAAATAAAGGAGTTTAGAAACATGTTAGTTCTGAGAGGGGCACAAAGGACACTTTGGAAAAGAATCTATGTACTTATGAAAATGGAGTGTCACTACAGTCTGTAGGAATACTTATTCAGGTACTCACTGAATATTTTGACTCACAAGAAC
This sequence comes from Rhineura floridana, assembly GCF_030035675.1. NCBI lineage: Eukaryota > Metazoa > Chordata > Lepidosauria > Squamata > Rhineuridae > Rhineura > Rhineura floridana. Next base: position 70,440,215 of record NC_084488.1, on the reverse strand, counting down.
AGCAATAGAAACTGTACAAATTGGAAACCTTCATTCCAGATGATGAACTGGTACAATTATGAATAAGTATAGCAGTTACTATATCAATTAGTACTTGTAAAGAATAGCACACCAGAGAGGTAACTTTTGTGTTAAAGGCAAGAATACATGACAAGGTGTTTGGAAAAGGATTTTATTCTTTAACAATTTGCCTAAAGGGGGTGGGATGTATAACAGGAAGGGGTTCTTTTAGTAAGATCAGGGCAACTGGAGAAACAATATTAAGCACTTATATTTTAATATTAATTATTTTGAGACTCAACTCCAATTGTTCCCTAATGACTCTATTCCAGTCAAGAAAGACCAAGTCATTCTTCTTCTTGACTTTTTCAATGTAGCTTGCCTGCTGAGGTAATTTTTCATCCTAAACTAGGCTAGGTTTTCAAAAACAGTCTTTTGGTAAGAATGTGTCATATTCTTACAGTTTCAGTGTCAGAATTATACGACTTTATGTATGTACTACCTTCAAGTCGATTCTGACTTATGGCAACCCTATGAATAGGGGTTTCATGAGGCTGAGAGGCAGTGACAGGCCCAAGGTCACCCAGTGAGCTTCATGGCTATGTGGGGATTCAAACCCTGGTCTCCCAGGTCATAGTCCAACACTTTAACCACTACACCACACTAGCTCTGTTCACACTTAATTCACCTAAACCTTACCAGACACGTTTTTAAGACTTTTAATAGACAAAACACCGAAGCATGCTTTGTTTAGGTCACTTCTCAATCTGCACACAAATCAAAACTTCTAGATTCTACGGAAAGCAAAAATGGTGAGCAAGAACCAAAGGAACATTTACCCATGGAAAAGCTAGGAAAGAAGAGGGTAAATATGTTTCATAGTGTTTAGGACTGGGCAGAGGGAAAAAGTGACTATGATGGTTTTAAGGTTTTTTTAAGGTTGTCTTTATCAGAGATAACCAAGTGAAGATGAAGAAGCAATGAGACTGAAGTACAGATCAGATTTAGTGTGTGTATCAATAAATAGCACATACATATACAATACCAAAAAACTGCCTCACAGCATCAAGACCATGTAGCCCAGCATTCCCATCCAAATGTTTTGAACTACACCTCCCATGAGACTCAGCTACTGCCCTACCATTTGTCTACTTCGGGGGTGGGCAGACTTCATATATGTCAGTTCAACTTTCATTTTTACTAGAACTGCAAAATCTACCAAGCAGAATCAGATGCAAATGACACAGCATTAAAACTAAAAAGGCTGCCTCTTGAGCACATTCTGAGTTTAGGAAATTAAAAACATAAGAGCCTGCTGGATTAGGCCAGTGGCCCATCTAGTCCAGCATCCTGTTATCAAAGTGGCCAACCAGATCCCCATGGGAAGCTTGCAAGCAGGACCAGCAACTGGTATTCAGAAACTGCCTCTGACTGCGGAGGCAGAGTGTAGCCATCATGGTTACTAGTCTTTGATACCTTTATCCTCCATGAATTTGTCTAACCTTCTTTTAAAGCCGTCCAAGTTGGCAGCTATCACTGCCTTCTCTGGGAGCAAGTTATATACCTCAACTATGCATTGCATGAAGAAGTATTTTCTTTTATCTATCCTGAATCTTCCAATATTCAGCTTCATTGGATGTTCATGAGTTCTAGTGTTAAGAAAGAGGAAGAGAAACTTATCTCTATCCACTCTCTCCATGCCATGCATAATTTTATAAACTTCTATCATGCCACCTCTTACTCACCTTTTCTCTAAACTAAAAAGCCTCAGATGCTGCAACCTTTCCCCATAAGCGAGTCACTACATCTCTTTGATCATCTTGATTGCTTTTTTAAAAAGCTTTTCCAACTCTACAATACCCTTTTTGAGGCAAGGTGACCAGAACTTTACACAGTATGCCAAATGCAGTTGCCCCATAGATTTGTATAACAGCATTATAATATCAGCAATTTTATTTTCAATACCTTTCCTAATGACCTCTCATAGAATTTGCCTTTTTCACAGATGCCACACACTGGGTCAACATCTTCATCAAGCTATCCATTACGAACCCAAAGTCCCATTCACTCCGTTTCACAACGTATATGTGAAATTAATATTTTTGCCCCAGCATGCATCACTTTACACTTGCTCACATTAAATTGCATTTGCCATTTTACTGCCCATTCACTTAGTTTGGAACGGCCATTTTGGAGTTCTTCACAATCTCTTTTTGTTTTAATGACCCTCAAATATTTATTATCATCAGCAAACCTGGCCCTAACTCACCCCTAACTCTAACAAGTTAATTCTAACAAGCTAAAAAAGCACAGATCCCAATACCCATCCTTGGGGGACTCCACTTTCTACATCCCTCCACTGGGAAAACTGTCCATTTATTCCTACTCTCCAATTCCTGCTGCTTAATCAGTTCCACAAGAGGACCTCTCCTTTTATTCCATGACTTCTAAGCTTGCTCAGGAGTCATTGGTGAGGTACCTCGTTCAAAGCTTTTTGTAAGGCCAAGTGCACTATGTCAAATTGTTTTCAGGAGAACAAAACTGAGCTCAAAGTCCTTCCACACATCAGTCAATTCCTGTTTAGCGTTTTTAATTTTAGCAGCTTAATTTTGACGGAAAAGTCGTTTTGCTCTTGTTAGACATATGTGAGAAAACCTTGGCGAGAGATTCCGATCTACTTTCCGACCGCCCCAGGTATACTTCAATTCTCTAGGATATCTGCCATGCATCTTTCTTAGTCCTATGGTTCGAGAACCCATTGAAGAGTTAGTCGACGAAGGAAAGCTGATCAATGAAACAACTTCTGTATGTATTGCCTGGATTCAATGCAATCCGCTACCGTGGAGTTTGTAAGAAACGGAAAGGTCCAGGAAGGTGTGATAGTTTACGGTGGGAAAGCTATTGCTGGGATTGGGCTCGCCAACTGATGTCCCCGAAGGCCAATCCGGCTCTGTCACAAAACTCCCCGCAACCATGCTCTTCATTCCTGCACTAGACCACACTACTCTAGCCTGTCACTATAGGCCACCATTAGCGGGTACGACATGAGAGGCCCAAGCCGTCCAAATCAGTGCAACCACACCAAAAAGCAAAGCGAGGCGCGGTTGGGGCAAGGAAAGGCGGCAGAAGCTGAAGGTTACACGTATGAAACTCGGATGAAACACTCACACGTTCATTCAACAAGGGTACTACTGGGAAGGATAGCCCCATGGAAATAGAGCCCCTTCCTCTGTCTCACCCAGGTTAGGAAAAGGGAGCAAAAGCCACGGGGCCCAGATAACTCACAGCGGACCAGGTTTCCTGATAACCGCAAAAATCTTCTTGCAATCTGCAAGGACACCGCCGCCATGTTGTTTTACTTTCTCCTCCTCTAAGCCGCTTCCCAGAGCGACGGAACAAACGCACCAATCAAACAGCAGTAGAGGACCGCTTCTAAACTGGTCGGAAGAAGACTTTGAGACAGAAGTGCGCCACCTACTGCTTGCATTGACTGTAGGTAAAGGCTACTGCAGAACACCCCCACCTGCTGCAATGACTAGCCTGATGCTGCCCCAGTAGCAAATAAATTACCTCTAAATAAATTCACCATAAGATTCGTGGAAAATATCTACTGGGTTTTTAAAAAGTGTTTTTGTGTTTCCAGGACTTAGAACACACATCACGTAAGCCACATTTTCATGCTTGAAAATTTTTCATAAATAAAAGTTGATATTTCTGTGCCTTTATCTCAGCCTTTCCCTAGCTGTCTTGGCCTACCATTCCTAAGAATTCTGTGAGAACAGACTGGCATTGTACAGTACATTTATGAACATTCATAGGAATTTTCCAGAATAAGTACTGTAGACTATGTGGATTACACCCCATATCTCATAAAGCTTCCACTGATACCACTAAAAATAAATGTTTGTCAAAAGTTTGGAAACTCCTGCAGCTTCAACAGTCCTCTTTAGTATTGCCATCTTAGATCTTACTGTTGTGTTTGATACCTTAGTAGTGTAAACCTACGCAGATCTACTCAGAACTATTAAATTCCACTGATTTCATTGGACTTACTCTCAAGTGTGTAAGGGATTGCAGTCTGAGACAGTCAAATTGCCTGATGTTCTCTTCCAATGAATGCAGTCTTATGCACAGTTACCTGGCAGTAAGTCACACTGAACTCAAGGAGACTCTGAGTAAACATGCACAGGATTGTGCTATAAGGCTGCCAAGGCTTCACCCTGGGAATAAGCTCCACTGAGTGCAGTAGAACTTACTTCTGAGTAAACATGTACAGTATTGACGACACCTAATTTCTAATTAAACAGCAAATGTAGAACAGCCACCCATCAGTGTTGCGTGAAAGGTTTCAGGTCTATGAAGAGGCGATTCCTCACAATCTGAAAAGTGTCTGTCATCCTCAGATTAATTTACTATTTCCTAATAATTGTAATACGCCAATGAATCACTGCCATTGTTGCAGGAACTCACAGCTGGTTCTTCCAGTGTTTTGAGTTTAATATTGCAAGAGGTCCAGCAAGAAGCCTGTGTAGGTGTGGAAGTAGAACTTGGCTCTCATACTGATGGTGAAAGAGGAAGTCAGCAAGCAGAGGAGAAAAAAAATTCAGGCAACACACAATTATGCTATGGAATTCACTGCCACAGGATGTTATGATAGTTTTAAAAGGGGATTAGATATATTCATGCAGTATAAGACTATCAAACACCTTTTAACAGTGACAGCTAAATGAAAGTTCAGTGTTGTAGGCAGTATCTCTCTCAATACCAAATACTGAGGACAAGCAACAAGAAAGGGTTATTGTGCTCCTGTCCTGCTTTTGGAGCTTCCCAAAAGCATAATGTCTGGCCACTGTTGAAAATGATGGATTAGATGAGACTTTGTTCTGATCCAGGAGGGCTCTTCTTGTGCTAGGAATGATTAAATCATGAAGCTTACCACTGTGGTTTTTATTAGCTTAGTTTATCCTGGATTAAATGAATACCAGAACTGGCACCTAGTACAGCAAAAAGGACAGTATATATCAGTGGTTCCCAATCTTTATGATTACGGAACCCCCTTTGTAAGCTCAAAATAATTTACTAATTGCAGTTTTAGTCTCTGTTAATTGAAAAAATGGTGCATGGAAAATCACATGTCCACATAAACCTTTCCATAAAAAGCTCCCTGCAGACAGGGAGGTGTTGGTTTCTTTTCTTAATGCAAAGGTTCATCAAATTGGTATCCCCCCCCCACACACACACATAATCTGAAGAGACACAGTCCTGTCTCCCCACACCAGTGGGTTACAGTGTTGGACTAAGATCCAGGTTCAAATCCCCACCCAGCCATGAAGCCCACTGCGTGCCCTTGGGCCAGACAGTCTCTCAGCCTGTCCTATCTCACAGGTTTGGTGTACGGATAAAATGGAAAGGGGAGGGGAACCATATGCCCCATCTTGAGCAACTTGGAGGAAAGGTGGGATATAAATGCAACAATAATTAAATAAATACATTTCAGCTGCAGCATGTGGACCCCAACCTCAGCCAACCTGCTGAGCTTTTAAAAAAACATTAATAGTAATCAAGAAGCAGAAATGCAATAGCAGTGGGGATGCTAGACTGTGAAGACAAAAGGGTGGATAATAATAATAATAATAAAATTTTATTTAGCAGATGCCCATCTGTCCGACTGAACGGACACTCTGGGCGACGTACAATATAAAATACAATATAAAATACAATCTGCTCATATACATAATCATCACATTATTAATATCATAACATCTCATCTGAAGACCATCTTACATTAATACAGTGTAAAACCTAACCCACCCCAGAGATCCCATAGGCCTGCCTGAAGAGCCAGGTCTTCAAGGCTCGGCGAAAAGTCAACAGGGAGGGGGCATGCCGAAGGTCAAAGGGAAGTAAGTTCCAGAGGGTGGGGGCCACGATCGAAAAAGCCCTCTCCCTGGTCCGCACCAACCTAGCTGTCTTAGTCGGTGGGACCGAGAGAAGGTCCTGTGAGGCTGATCTTGTTTGGCGGCATATTTGGTGATACTGGAGGCGCTCCTTCAGATAAACTGGGCCGGAACCGTATAGAGTTTTAAAGGTTAAAACCAACACCTTGAATTGGGCCCGGTATACAACTGGCAACCAGTGTAATTCAATCAACACTGGGGTGATATGATCGCAGCGGCGGGTCTGCTTTATTAAGCGTGCCGCCGCGTTTTGTACCAGCTGGAGTTTCCGGACCGTCTTCAAGGGTAACCCCACGTAGAGCGCATTACAGTAGTCTAATTGAGAGGAGATCAGGGCATGTATCACTCGTGGGAGCAGATGTATGGGAAGATAGGGTCGCAGCCTCTGTACTAGATGAAGTTGGTACCAAGCTGCCCGGCTCACTGCAGAAACCTGAGCCTCCATAGACAGCTGGGAGTCCAAGATGACCCCGAGACTGCGGACCTGGTCCTTCAGGGGCAAACTCACCCCATTAAGTATCAGGTCAAAATCACCCAACCTTCCCTTGTCCCCCACTAGTAATACCTCAGTCTTATCGGGGTTCAGCTTCAGCCTGTTCTCTCCCATCCATCCACTTACGGACTCCAGGCATAGATTGAGGGGGGAGTCCAGGCCTTCACCTCTGACTATCTTCCCTCTTTATGACTTCCTAGAACTTTTGATTTTCAGCCTTTTCCTGATTCATCCTACATTTGCTGATCCTCCTTCTTTAGTCTTCCTTAAGTTTTCTACTGTGATTTTGTTCTTATGTTCAGTTCTGAAGTGGTAGAAATGGAGTGAACTCCTTCAGATGGTGTGTGGCAAAATCACATATCCAAATGTCCCTTTCCATGAAAAGCTCCCTGCAGACAGAAACCCAGAATCATGAATTGCACTAGAAACTCCCTGATGTGCTAATCTTCTATCTTCAGGGAGGTGTTGCTTTCTTTTAATGCAAGGGTCCAAACAAATTGGTATCCCCCTACCCACTCACCCACACATTCACCCAGTTTGAAGATGTATAGTCCTGTCTCCCAACACCAGTGGGTGACAGTGCTGAGCTTTAAAAAACAACAACAAGAAGCAACAATGTGGTGGTGATTGGAATGCTACATTGTGCACTGCAGACATTCATCATTCATTCATTTTCATTGGCGATCACTCATGGCCGAGTAAGATTGTCTTCCAAGATAAGGTCTTTAACGGTGGGTCCGTAAGTGACTGTGGAGGCCAATTCTGGATCCACACAGCCTCCCACAGTGAGGACATAGGTTTCCAGATGGAAGATGGTCACCATGAGGATTTGCTTGACATGCCTTCTGCTTAGCTCATTTGTCCCGTACTTGTGCTCCTTCAAAGTCTATAGCACCTTTGATAATGGCTGACCTCCAATTGGGACGCTCATGGGCCAAGGCTTCCCAGTTCTCGATGCTTATGTTACATTTTTTTGGATTAGCTTTGAAAACATCTTTAAACCTCTTTTGCTGTCCACTGATATTCCATTTTCCATCCTTAAGTTGGGAATATAGCTGCTCTGGAAAATGGTGATCAGGCATTCGAACAACATGGCCGGTCCAACGAAGTTGATGTTGGAGGATCATTGTTTCAACACTGGTGGTCTTTGCTTCTTCCAATATGCTAACATTAGTCCACCTATCTTCCCAAGTAATTTGCAGAATTTTCTGGAGGCAGCGTTGGTGGAATCTTTCAAGAAGTTGGGAGTGGCGTTTATAAATGGTCCATGTTTCACAGGTGTACAGTAAGGTCGGTAGTACAATGGCTTTGTAAATAAGCATTTTGGTCTCCCTGCGAATATCCCAATCCTCGAACACTCTACGCTTCATTCGGGAGAATGTGGCACTTGCAGAGCTCAGACAATGCTGAATTTCAGCGTCGATGTCAGCTTTTACAGAGAGATGGCTGCCAAGATAAGGAAAGTGATCGACATTCTCCAGCGTCGCACCATTAAGCTGGATTGATGGTACTACAGAGGGATTGGTTCGCACCTGCTGATGAAGCACTTTGGTTTTTTTGATGTTAAGCGAGAGGCCAAGCTTTTCATATGCTTCTGCAAAGACATTTAGGATAGTTTGAAGATCTTTCTCTGAATGTGCGGAGACTACATTATCATCGGCATATTGAAGTTCTGTGACAGAGGTTGTAATTACCTTACTTTTTGCTTTCAGCCTACTGAGATTTAAAAGCTTTCCATCTGTTCGATATGTGATTTCCACGCCAGTGGGAAGTTTCCCCTCAACAAGGTGTAGAATCATGGTGATAAAAATAGCAAATAGGTCGGAGCAATAACACATCCCTGTTTGATGCCTGATCCCACTTTGAATGGATCACTTTGAGAGCCATGGTTATCCAGAATTGTTGCCGTCATGTTGTCATGGAGGAGTCGCAAAACATTCACAAATTTATCAGAGCATCCAATTTTCAGAAGGATGGTCCAGAGAGCAGTTTGATTTACAGTATCAAAGGCCTTAGTCAGATCAATAAACGCCATATACAGAGGTCGGTTCTGCTCCTTGCGTTTTTCTTGAAGCTGTCGTGCAGTGAAGATCATGTCCACTGTCCCCCTGAAACGGTGGAAACCATTTTGGATTCAGGGAGGATGTCTTCTGAAATAGGTAGGAGGCGATTTGCGAGGATCCTTGCAAGGATTTTATCTGCGGTAGCAAGAGGAGAGATGCCTCGGTAGTTCCCACAATCTGTTCTATCACTCTTCTTGAAAAGAGTGATAATTATGGCATCCCTAAAGTCTTAAGTTGGGTGGTTAGTGCTTTTACGCCTTGGAATGATCATCAGAAGTGATGACTTGGTTAGCATGCATTAGGAGAATTACAGCAGAGCAGAAAACAGATCAGTGCACGCACACACACAAACACACTTGTCCCTCCTGCAAGCATCTGTAGCCGTGCATACATTCGGGTATGTGGGAGGGGGGAAGCCCTCAACTGCCCCAGCATCCAGTGTAGGTAGAAGAAAGGAGGGGGCACTGGTACACACACTTAGCATCAGAGATGGGAGGACAAGCAAGTCCTGAGCTCCTTCACTGCTCCTTGGCTCCATCTGTGCCAAAGGCAATATCTGGGCAGCCTCGCAAATAAGAATAATTTTTAAAAGAAGGTGGCAGCAAAGTAGGAGCCAAGAAAGGCAGGCACACTGGCTGCCAGGAAGGAAGGGGGACAGCAGCTTTCCTTGTAGTCTTCCTTTTTGCTTCACAAAAAAACTCTCCTCTCATTCTGAGCAAGGGTGTCGTCAGCAGCGGTAGTGCAAGCAGACAGCAGCTGGCGATAGCCCACTCTTCTTTCTGGTAGCTCCATCCTCAGTCTACTTCGGCGTCTGCCATGTGCTATACAGGCAGACGCTTGCCCTCGGCATGCCTGAAAGACGCTCTGCTGCTTCAGCAAGAGTCCTCCCTCTCATTTGGAAAGAGGGGGAGGTGCTGTCTGCAGCGGCAATGGGGAACAGACAGTATTCAGGGAGTGAATCCTTTTTTTAAAAAATTAAATAATGCATTTCTTTACTGTTTGTGGCCCCCTTGGATTACTTCGCAGCCCCCAGGTTGGGAACCACTGGTATATATAATATAGATGATGAAGAATATTTAAGATTTTTTACCCATGGGTTACAACAATATACTTATACAATTAAAACAACTACAACAATTACAAAACCAAGTAGGACAATCCCAAATAAAAGCAGCACTGATGTTGCTGTCGTAGGTGTTTAGATTGCTACAGGTAATACTACTGCTTTTTATTGTGAAGATGGGACAAGCTCTAGTGTCTGCCAGTCTATAGCCCATTTCCCTCCTCCGATGTGAACAATTCACAGTATAATCCTATAAAGGTTTACTCGGAAAGTAATGGGACAGACTCAGAAGTCCCACTGAATTTTCAAGTAAGTGAGTAAAGGATTGTAGCCTGAGGCTGCTGCAATCCTATGCACAATTACCTGGAAATAAATTCCACTGAAATCAGTAAAGCATACAGTACAGTAGATAACCTTAGGTGTACACTGAGAATCCCGACTCTTTCCCTTTACCAGCGCGCAAACGCGCGCCTTCACCAATTCACAACAGCAAGGGAGGGCAGGATGTTCTCGTTTCCCAACTTACCTTGTAAGGGCTATGGAGAAAAGGGGGTGAGGGTGAAAGGGTCGTAGCGCATGCGCGAGAGACATGGTGACCCGGCTGGGGAAGCCCTCCGTGGCGGCCATTTTGGCGGCGCCTCCTGTCTCCGGCCTGTTCAGTTAACCACGTGAACCGCCCGCCGCCTGGGGCTCGCTGCGGGGCAGGGGTAACCGGGCGCAGGCACGGCGCCTGGGGAGACCGCTTAGAGCGGAACGAAGAGGAGCAGTAGCGGGTGACGGCGGCGCTACTGGTAGTGACGGCGGCCTGGCGGGGAGTCTCTCCGGGGAAGTGGCGACAGCGGCGGCGCTGGTGATCAAGCCGCGGCAGAAGGGAGCTGGTTTACCGGTCCTGTAGGAGCAAGAAAGGCGGCGGTGACGGCAGTAGCAATAGTAGCGGGAACGATGCCGTCAGTGAGCCTCCCGCCGAAGGAAAACGCGCTCTTCAAGCGCATCTTGGTGAGTTGGGGCAGGAAGGCCGCCCGGCAGAGCTTGCCAGCCAGCCAGCCAACAAGACGGGGTTGTGAGGGAACGCCGCGCACTCTTTACCCTGAAAGTGGGCCCTGACAGTGTTGCTTTTCGGTTTTCTGCTACTCCCGGTTGAGAAGCTATGTCTCCTGCCTGTCTCTGGCTCAGGCCTTTTAAAGAGGCCGGGATGGGAATGCCCACAACCCTGGGCTGTGCTGACAGGTGCCCCTTGAGACTTGAAGGGATTCCTCAGCGAAGTCAGCGTTCCTTATTCCAGAACCGCCTGTAGAATGTTTCGCGCATTCCTTATTTCACAACGCCCCTGGACGCCGCTGAGCAGAAATTCTGTTTGGTCGGGAGGGTGTCTTTATAAATAACTTGTAATCACGGTGGGTGAAAAAAGTTGCGTGGCCAAGAGGGAGCTGAGGGGGTTAGGGAGAGGTGACCTAAGATCCACTAAGATTTTATTCTGCCTTTACCCAGAGTGTATAATACTTTGAAAACTTATTTGTAACAATGTCTCGGTGATCATTAGGGCTTCTGCAAATTCTTGGGGAATTGCAGTCTTCTTAAGAGGGTTGTGAATCATTTAGTGGCAAACAGAGCAATTCTTGGGTGCTTTGCTAGTTAATATCTCAATGTAAAATACGCTTAGTGACTCAGTTGTACAGTACATGCCAAGGAAACAAACTGGGGGGGGGGCTCCTAAAAGCACAGAGGTTTCTGTAAGAATATGCTCGCCATAAAGTCGCTGTATGCAGAACAATCCTAAACAGGGCTACTTGTAAGTCCCATTGAGTTAATCTAAGCATGCATAAAATTCTAACCCAAATCCACATAATGAAGTAGTCTTTATTACTTAACCAATGTAAAAACCATATAGAAAGCTGACCTGCGTAGACCTTTTAGTCAGTTTGTAAAACTAATAAGCATTTTTAAAATATCACTATTTTGTAGATCAGCTGCTTTACATGTCAGTCCTGACCACATCTAAGTAAATGTTATTGAATTCATTAGGTTAAATGGGATTAGAGTTGCAGCAACTGGTGAGTGGACAGTTGTGAAAATACTTAATCTGTTAACAAACATTAGTTTAGGTTTCCCTCTGTATTATCTGTTAAAGCTGAGATGCCAAAAGGTTTCTTTCCTGAATATTTTTATAGTCCAATAATCCAGCTTTGAAGATATATAATGTTAGATTGTCTTTGATGGTAAAGAATGTTACACCAAAAATATTGCAGTCATTTGGACTGATAGCACTAGTCTAGGTTAGAGATGATTGCACTCTTTGTTAATAATATCCTTGCAAACACATTTCTGTAGAACAATCTGTGCTAAAGAAATAATTTATGGAAAATAAGTTTTGAATTGTTCCCAAGTAGTTAATACACCTTGATAGTAAAATGCTAACAGTAAATAATACAGGGCATAATCCATCCATAGATTAATGCATTTTAAGTCCCATTGACTAGAGTGGAAGACAGTTGAACATGTCCTGGATTGTACTCATAGTATTTGAATTTTCAGATTTTGTGGTTGTCACTATAGCCTCACTGAAGGTAATAGTGGTACAAATGTGTTGTGGTTAATATGTAACTGATAAGGAAAAATGTCTTGCTATCTGCACAATCTTATAAGTTATACAGGTTATACAGGTAGAAGTACTTATGGAATATTTAATGTGATATATGTATAGAAAGCAGCAATTTATTTCTGTTTTTATCCAACTCTTCCCTGGATTGTGTAAGAGTAGCTTAGTTTGAGTGCTGTTAGTGGTTTCCTGTTCAGGTTCACACTTGCTTAGTTTCAGTAATGAAGTCAAGTGCTCCTAAAGTCTAGGACCTAGACCTTTCCATGGCTAAGTAGGGACTTGGATCCATTTTCAAGCTGTATTCTGTCTTTAGGACTATACAAGCTCATAGTAAAGCATGGAGTGATTATTGCTCCATTGTAGCAATTGGGAATAGGCATTTGGAACAACCAGTTCAACATAAGATGAGGAACTTCATTCAATGTTTCCTGCTTGCCCCAGCTTGTTTGTGTACATTTTAATACTGTTATGCAAATGAACTGGTCTGTAAAATACTTTTATCAAGCACATTTAAGGTACTAACCCAGTTTAGGTGTTATCCTCTGGAAAAACTTACCTAATTTATTACCCTGAGGTTTTAAAAGCTTTTCAGATATAAGGCAAATTAAACAAATAAAGCTCCATTTTAAGAACATTTGCCACTGTTCTAGTTTATGTCCTGTTAATGTCAGTTGCTTTTGCTCATCTAGACCTCTGAATTTGTAGCCTTGCTTTCTAGGACTTTTTTTTCCACTGCAACATGTAATAAATCCTGGGATAGAAATTCGTGTATGCTCACAATTTCAGGAAACTATACTGGTAATCAATCCAAGTGGTCTGTTAGGAAGTGGATGTGAGTGTGTGACACAGTATGCTTACCCCATCTCCACATGTTTGAGATATCTAAATATGATCAACATATGTTTTGTTTTATTTTAAATTGAATTATTTTAACATATTGATTTTTACCATCCTGGGCTCCAAGGGTGGGATATAGATAGAATGAATAAAAAAATATACCCCTCAGCATGTATCCCTAGTATTTGCAATCTTCCCCAGCACCTCATATTTTCATAAGGTAAACGTTGGACATTCCAAGTGTATACTTTTGCTACATGTAGCCATTCAATCAAATTTAAGGTGTAGTGTCAGGGCCTGCTGCAGGCTGTTGTTGAAGGTTTAAATGGGTTTTGAAAAGCATGCAGGCTATTTTGCAATTAAGACAAAATAAAAAAGGACCATGTTGGTTTAAAAAACTATACATGGCCCCATTCGCACATCATAGTGAGCCATAGAAATAAACTATGGCTTACCATTTGTGCATGTTGCTCAAATTCCACCTGCCCCACTCTGCCAAGCCGGGAGACAACAAGCCACAGTACTGCCTTAGCATTATGTGCAAACCAGTGCTTGTGGTTTGTGTCTTTCCAAACAAGCTGTAAGAAGAAGGTTTGTTCTTGGCTTTCTCTTGTAGTTTATTCAAAGAGGGGGTAAAACCACAAGCTCTGCTTGCACATAATGCTAAGGCAGTGCTGTAGCTTGTTTTCTCCCGAGTCAGGAAAGGGAGGAGTGAGGCAGATACAATTTGAGCAGTGTACACCGGCATGTTGCTCATTCACAGTAAGCCATAGTTTGTTTTAAACTATGGCTTACCATGATGTGTGAAGCAGGCCAGTGGTAGAGAGACATGAGGTAGCTGGTAGGTGGTCTTTAACAGGAGAAATAAATATGCTCCTAGTGTCTACATATTTTTCTTTTGTTGGGCTCCTTTCAGTTTTTGAAGTATTAACAAAAACTCTAGTATTTGGTGCCTCTCCAAATTTAACCTGCTTGAATGGCGGTGAGTTAATCAGATGCTAAATAAAGATACATTTGCCATTGATACATAAGGAGTGAGTAAAAAGGAATTTCACATTTGGGGTATCTTTATTTTTAGAATCCTTGTTTACAGAGCTGGATCAGTCATATACATGTAACATGACAGTAAAAATGGTTACACTTCTAAACCAAGATTTTACAAATCTCAGTTATGATTCTTGCCATCAGATTTCACTTTTAAAGCAGTAGTATCACATCAGTTAGTATGAAGTGGACTCTGGAGAATTTCCAGTGTAAGAAGAAAATATGTTGGAAATGCTATAGTTCCCTTACTTGTTCAGAAGGCTAGAGAAGCTGCTTTTCAGCTTATACACTGATTGATTAATGATATTTGCCAACATACCAATCCAGAGTTGATGGAACAGATGGAAGTGTCTTGCTTGCTTTCTGGCTTGTTTCAACAAATCATAGTTGAGATTAACTATAGTTCAGATATAAAGTGAACTCTACTTAGTCTTAAGCAGAAGCTTCCATTCTCCTTGCAGCTGTGCTTAGAGAAAGGGTGGAGCATTGTGCCAAGGCTTGCTTAAGCTTATCCTTGTAACTCTAAACAGAACTATTTAGCATTACGTGTGAACCAGGCCAATGAACACAGAATGTTATCCTGGCACTAAAAATGTCATGAAAAGAATCAGACATTCTGCTTTCAGGACATGGTATCTCTCTTTTCAAACACTCAAACTTCATCATCAAGATATATGACTACACAAAGTAATAGCTTTCCACATGATTTTGCATAATTCCTGTATCAAAATATATTCCTATTGCAAGAAATTATTTGTGTGCCACTCTGTGTTGCCAATAGGTTCTTCATGGTTGGCATTCTGATCCATCTGCGTTTACATTTCATTTTACCAGCAATAATCTATTATTAAAACAACTGTTGGAAAGAAAGAGGTCTCTTCCTCCAAAACGTTTGTAACACACGATCATTTTCCAAGTGATCCTTTGAATACATACATGTGGAAACCTTAGGAATTACCCCATAACATTTCCAGATGAGTTTCTATGAGCAGATTTTGATGTGTGGTTGTGTTTAGAAAGAGGATTCACTAGGATGAACGATTGTGCTGATAAGAGGAGGATTCTGGTGTATATGAAGCACACTGTTGAAGAACTGTGAATGTATTACAACAATGCAGAAGGGATACAGATGTGTTATTTTAATTCTGAAGAAAACTGTAGGCCTGTTGGGAAATTAAAATAATGGTGATGGCATTTGTGATACAAACAATGCTATACATGTTTACTTAGAATTTAGTCTCTCTGGGTTCAGTGGAACTTACTTCCTGGAAGGTATGCATAGAATTGAACTGTAAAAGTTTGTGATGTTTGAAAACAGCACCTAATTGTGCTGTGTTGACCAAAGGTATATATCATGACAAATAGACAAGTAGATTTCAGTGAATTCACCGCTGACTATTTTGTTGCTTCTTGGATCAAAGGGATAATGGTCATTGACACATATCTTGACACAAAGAGGAGGACTAAATGACTTGATGGTCTAGTTTTCAGGTAATGCTAAGCCATGGTTTAACATGATATGTACAAGCTAGAAGAATTCTGAGTAAAGTTTTAGGTTTGCATGCTTTCCTTGCCTCTGCTCTTTCTCCCACGTGGCCAGGAGAAGGAGCAGAGAGCTAGCATGTACGGTACTTTCAGTTTTCACTGAGTTTTTAAAGAACTCGTGTGAAATAGCTAATATTCTAACAAAAATATGTAATTGACCCTAAGATCATCCTCTGTCTATGCCTGAGGACTGAGAACTAATCAGTGTAGCACCAATTTTGAGAAAGGGATCCAGGGGGAATCCAGTAAATTACAGGTCAGCTTAATGTCTGTTCTGGAAAAACTGGAGGAAAGCAGTATTAAAGATGAAATTGCCAAGCACATAGAAGGCATACTGAAGGAGAACTAGCATGGCTTCTCCAGGGGTAGGTCCTGCCTGTCTAACTTTTAGACTTCTTTGTGGGAGTCAGTGAGCATGTGAGTAGGGGTCAGCTGGTAGACATTGAGCCCCAAACTTTCAACAAGATTTTCATAAGGTTTCTTAGGAAAAAATTCAGGAATAAACTTGGCTGTCATGGGATAAGAGGACAGGTCCTTTCATGGACTGGTAATTGGTTAAACAGGAAGCAGAGAGTAGGAAAGGAACCATGATGAATTCCAGAAGGATCTCTCCAAACTGGGTAAATTGGCATTAAAGTGACAAATGCAGTTCAGGGATAAGCAAGTGTAAAGTGATGAACATTGGGCGGGAGGGGGGAATCATAACTTCCCATATGTAGTAATGGGCTCTAAACTGGGAGTTATAAGCAGGAAAGAGATCTTGGAGTTGTTGAAAATACCTCAATTAAAATGTTAAACCAGTGTACAGCATCTGTGAAAAAGGTGAATTCTATGTAAGGGGTCATCAGGAAGGGATTGAAAATAAAAATCCAGTATCATAATGCCTTTATACAAATGGATGGTGTCAGTACTCTTGGAATCTGTTGCCACACTTCAGAAATAATATTGGAGAGCTAGAAAAGGGCAACCAAAACGATCAAGCATCTGGAGCAACTACCTTATGAGGAAAGGCTACAATGTTTGGGGCTTTCTGGTTTAGGAAAAGTTATAGTAAAGGGGGACATGATAGACGTGTCCGAAACCATGCATAGTGTGGGGGAAATGGATAGAGGGGACTTTTCTCTTTTATAATACTAGAACCTAGAGTTATCCGATAGTCTGAATGACAAGAGATTCAGGGGGGCAGGGTAAAGTTCTACTTCACACAGCGCATAGTTATTTGAATTTGCTACATACAATGTAGTGATGGCCACCAATTTTGATGGCTTTAAAAAGTGATTGTCAAATTCATGGAGAATAAGTCTATGAATGGCTACTAGCCATGATGGCTGTATATTTAATTTTTTTTTAAATTGTGTTTTTAGTTCTTTGTGTTTTAAAATTTGTATATTTGTTTTTAATGTTTTTAATTGCTGTAAACTGCCCAGAGAGCTTTGGCTATGGGGCAGTATATAAATTTAATTAATTAATCAATCAATCAATTAATTAAGTAATAACTTCCAATACTATCAGAGACAGCAGGTCTCTGAATACCAGATGATGAGGATCAGGGGAGAGGTATTGCGCTCATGCTCTGCTTGTGGCTTCCCAGAGGCGTTTCGTTGGCTACTGTGAGAACAGGATGCTGGACTAAATAGGTATTTGGCTGTTCTTACGTTCTCATGAATCCAACCCAATGTATGTGAAGTGCTATGAGCACTTAAAATGACTGTATTATTATTCCTTCTCTCCTCAGTGTCCACATCTTGTAAATGTTTGTCAAATATTTTTGGAAACCCAGCCACCTGATCTGTTGTGCCACATAGGTCTACCTTTGTTTCTAGTTAAAGTCTGTGTGCTTCCATCACATTATTTTTAGAAGACTTGCAAATAAATGGGACCTGATTGCTGCCAGAACAAAGTTTTATGCATGAACGGAATGGAAACTTAGGTACAGCTGGCTGAAATGTAATCTAGTATTTTGGTGCTGGTTGGCATACATGTAACTTTTGCCATAAACCTCTAATTTACTTACCTTTCTTGTCTTTTTCCAAGAATGTAACAAAGGTGGTAATTGTGGCCCCAAATCAGACTCTGCTTCTCATGAAATAGTACTGCATAGGCATAGCCATTTACATGGTTGTGCAACATTGTGCTGGCATATTAAATGTCTGGTGGTCTAAATGCCTGTTGGAGTGAAGTACTGAGTTAAAGGTGATAAATATACAGTAGGGCCCCACTCATACGGCAGGTTATGTTCCAGACACCACCACCCCGAAAGCAAAAACCGCCAAAAAACAGATCAGCTGTAGCGGGGGGGTCTGGAACCTAACCCGCTGATCTCATCAGAGGAGGAGAATATCAGATCTTCCCCTCCTCATGCACGATCAGCTTGAGCGGGAGTCTGATCGCACCAGAAGAGGAGAAGATCGGCTGTAGCGAGCTGCAGCTGTTCTTCCCCTCCTCCAGTGTGATCAACTGGAGTGTGGGGAGCTCCAGCCCCCCTCCAGCTGATCACCCCACAGGTGCCGTATTAACGGAACACTGCAGTGCGGAGTGCCGAGAAGCGGGGCCCTACTGTAGTGTTTGTGTATGCACAAATTAAGCTGAAAATTGCAGTCACTAGTCAATTTAAGGTGGCTGTTCCCTTCTCAGTATTTGTCTTGTTCTATAGTATATCTGTTGTGATTTAAGAAGGCAATAGTCTCAATGTATTTTTTACTTTGAGTAGACATTTGGAAACACACAGTTGTTTTTCTAACTCAGCATGACACTTTAGGGCACACCCTCACCACTGATAGAATCTCTGGAATAGTGTCCTACTCAACAGAATTGTGAAACATCTTAACTTCATTCAGGTTGTTGCTGTTCTGGCAAAGCAAGATCAGTCATAGATGAGACTTTAAATGTTTATGGATATAATTGTTATACAGGACAAACTTCAATAAGAATGAGAGTACATGGATTTCAGCTACAGCATATTTGTATTTGCAAGTTAAACTGTAGGATTGGCTTGAGCTGCTGTACTAGTTTGCTATTGTACCAGTGATAGCCTGAAGGACTTGTGCTGCTGCAACCAAAAGCTTTTTGTGGAAAGGGGGAAGATAATTCAAAGGTTTTTCTTGGAATAGTGATCTTCTGAATTACAAGTTTATAGTTAAACTACAGGAGCAGCTAATAGTCTCTTCTTAATTTAGCAGTGGGAGGAAAAACTGACTTTCCACCAGTAATAAAAACTTATTTTTAATGCCATACGAATGAGAGGGTTGGAGCTCCATGTGATTTTTTAAATTTTTCTCCCTTAATATCTAAAGTCAGAGTTGAACATGGAAAAAAAATGCTCAGAAGCTTTTCTCAGATTTCAAAGGCAGTTTGCGATGGAAGAGGTCCCCTATGCCAAACACTATTGAGTGTTAGGAATTGTAGATCTTTCCTATGTGATTTTTTATTAAGTTTTACATGGATAATTAAATTCCCTTTGGGCAGAAGAACCGTTGATAATGCCACAAATGGACTTAGATGGATTCAGAAAATCTGGAGCTTCAGAATGATTTTGAAATTACCTGTGGGTCTATTCATGAATCTAGAGAACTGGATATTAATGAATGTATAAAACATGTTTTCCCAAGCACGTACATGTGGGATAACCTCCTACATGAGTATCATCTGAATTGATGTTAGCCTGCTCCCCCCACCATCGAGTAACTGTGGTTTTTTTTTAAAGTTAGTTCTTTATGGTAAGGTAGTTAACATACAGTGTGGGTACATACAACTTTCAGGCAGTGTTACTACTCTTATGTGTACAGTTTATTTTTACTATGAAACTGATACAATAATGGGATGAGCCATAACTCAGAGCCTGAATTAAAATCCCTAGCATCTCCAGTGATTGACTGTGTGCACACTTCACATTAAACCATAATTTAATGTGGTGTGAACAAGTCTCAATCTTATGTGCTTCCCACCCCTCCCCTCCTCCTATACAGCTGTGAGGAGATGCTCAGAAGCAGAAACTGCTTTGTCAGTTTTCACCCAAACTGACAGCTTGTGGTTAACAGTAGCTATGCTTTGTTTAAAACAAGCCAATCTCTGGTTTTCTGTGATGTGCAAATGTGCCCAAAGAATCTTGAGCACTGAGAAAGGCCTCTACCTGACACTTTGGACCCGCATGGGCTCTTCAAGTAGTCATTGCGATACTTGATACCGTTGGTAGACTTGATAGAATAGGATAGCTTCTTACCTGTCAACCATTAACCAGAAATAGAAATTATAACTGAGAAAATTCATTATTTCTTTGCAGAATATGTGTTGTGATAGAATAATTTTCTAGGGCATTTATTTTGAAAAGAAGTGAATACATTTTTTTCCTGCTGCTTAAAACTGATGCTTTGATACATAGTTTTCTTCATTATACCATATACATATATCAATGCTGAATTCCACTTTTGCTGTAGGTAGAATCCAGTGTTGTTCAAGCAGACTTTTCACTTTTTATGTTCACACACGGGCAGCATTGGATTCAACCCATACATAAAAGTAGCTAGGTCTGAAATCTATCTCTTTTCACAATTTGTGGAAGGCAAATTGAGTTTGCCTTGGGTATAACATGAATGCGCTGTGAGTGTTCTGTCAACCATCAAGAATCTTAAGAAACACGCTGTTGTGCCCTTCATCTGGAAGAAATGTTTAATATCCCGTACTAGTAGTACTCTGCCTTGATGAAGCAATGTAACATCGTAACACTGTCTACCAATATATATGCTTGAATACAGTTATGATCAAATAGAGTATTTAAATTATGTTTCCTTTCAAGTTCATAATGTACTCATTTTCTGCTCATTCTTACATAATTTGATTTTAGGATTCTCTGATTTTCATCCGACTATATTGTGAACAATGGCCAGAAATTTATGCAGAAGGGATTAACATTTGCAAAAAGGACAAAGAGGGTAATCTAACAACATGAATTTAGGATTTTGGCAATGATTAATTTCCTCACACCCCAAGGTTCTTAATTTGGACTATGAATGGTAGATTCAAATTAGACTCTAAATATTTTCCTTATTTAGATACTCAATAGCTTTCAGGAAGTTGAAAGCTTCCATCAGATTCTCTGATGAAAGCAAAACTTGTGATCAAGTGTTAATATAAAAACTCTGTAAAACACTACCTGTTCAGTAAATCATTGGCCTTTAACAGTGAATTGCAATGGAGCAAGTAGTATTCAGGAGTTGACTAGGAATAGCTTTTTTCTTACTAATATCTATTTAATTTTATCGTTTTGCTGAAGTTTGGAGGAATCACATTCTTTATTTCTGAAGTTTAATTGCATATGGAATATAATACAGTGGAAGCTTGTTATAATTCATCTCACTGTACCACGGATTCAGATATACGATGGGTCTCCCAAATAAAATAATGTATACCCTATTTTTCTGTTTGTTATATCTAGTTTTTTCATCCTCTGTGCTCCTTGTCCCTGGTGAGTCCTCCATTTGCTTCCCCTGTTTCTGAGTCTGTCTCTTCTGTCACTGTTCTTTTCAAAAACCTTTTTCCTGACATCTCTCCTTCCCACTCTTTTCCTTCCTGGTGTTTTTTGCCCTCAGAGACACTTATTCCTTGAGCCTTCTCCAAGTTCTTTCGTTACTGTCTGTGGAGCTTTATTTTTCTTTTTGTTAACATGTTTCCCCCTCTCTGTTACCTTTTATGCTTCTTCTTGCTCCATTCCTCAGTTGCTGCAGCGTTTTTTCCTCTCTAGGAGCCATACCCGCTGCTTTAACCATTTCAGTGTAGTTTTCATTTTAAGGTTGAAGCACTATAATGCGGATGCATCCTTTGTTCCCTAATCCCCATGTTATAATGAGCTTTCACTCTAGGAATACTTGTGCTAGGAACCAAGAGTTATATCCAACATAAATCAATGCACAAATGGAATGATTGTAGCTCACAAAGTATCTTCCCCTCCCTCTCCCTCCCCCAGTGGACACCCCAAAATCTAGTTTCCCCAATCCTTCAGAGCAAATGGGGTGGGGGGGGACACAGAGGTACAGAGAGAGGGGGAAAGTCCTGTTGCATAAGCACAAATAGTTCAGCTTATGCTATGACCATTGAATTCAACCCTATAAATACCTTGATGTGGTTAAATAGGTGAAGGTGGTATGTCTGTGTAGTTTATTCTATCACACTTGTTACAGTTGACTTTGGATTTTTATGTCTTTACAGAGGTGTTATGAACATAAACAGTACAGAAATGGTTTGAAATTTTGCAAACAAATTCTGTCCAATCCAAAGTTTGCAGAACATGGAGGTGAGTCTTCAGATTTATATTTCAACTAGTACTTGTTCTAAACATATTAAGTTTTAAAATCGGCTTAGGTTTATAATTTGCCTCAACCTTAAGATTTGGGTAACAGTACAGTAGGGCCCCGCTCATACAGTGGGTTGTGTTCCGGACCCCCGCTGTAAAGCGGATCCCATTGACTTACATTAACCCAAAATGGCGCCAGGCGGCAAAACACCACCATAAAAGCGGAACAAGCGCTGTAATGTGGGGCCTTTCTACAATTCGCAACCGCTGTATTAGCGGAACGCTACAAAGCGAAGCGCTGTAAAGTGGGGCCGTACTGTATATCTCTACAATTAAAAGTGAATTATGAAATTGAATTCAAAGTGCACACATTAAACCCAACCCCCTATGTTTGTCATGAAAACAGCTTGAATCAAAAGGTCTTATAGAAGTTCTGAAAACTGGCAAAACATTCTGGCAAGTATATGTGTGTGTGTGTGTGTGTACTGCCTTCAAGTCCATTCCAACTTATGGCGACCCTATGAATAGGGTTTTCATGAGGCTGAGAGGCAGTGACTGGCCCAAGGTCACCCAGTGAGCTTTATGGCTATGTGGGGGTTTGAACCCTGGTCTCCCAGGTCATAAATTAAACAGTTGAAGGTCAACTGTTCTCCTGTGTATCGATATTAATTTAAAGAAAAGATTGGAACATTTCTTAGACTTGTAAGCTTCTAAGAAATTGAAGATGATGTTAGACCTGATGGTGGCAGGCCTGTCGTGAAAAGAGTTCACCACTGAACAGAGGGTTGCAGAGGGCTTTCAAAGCCTCCCTAGACAGCTCCTTTTCATCTTCTATGTCGGAGGTGCAAAGGAGTCATGCAGGGCAGCTTTAAGAGCAGTGCTGGGAGGATGGAAACCTCTTCTCCCTCCTTGAGCAAGAAGAAGTTGGGAATGCATCTTGCTCTGGCAAAGGAACGATCAGGAGCCACTTTAAGCCCCCGATTGTTCCTTGAAACCCTGCCCTTACCCACCCCACACCTTAAATCATGTATGACGTTAGGTGTGGAGTGTGCCTTCCCAAAAATGGCCTCGTGGGCTTTGGTGCACCAAGTTTGGCCTGTGGGACAGAGGTTCTCCATCCTAGCTGGACTTATTTCTTATTTTGGGGACTTGGTGGGGGTGGAAATGGCTTTGGGAAGAGGTAATATGCTGAGGTAGACCGCACCTCCCCCTCAACACTTCTTAGCTTAAGAGCCTAGGAAGCTGCCTTATACTGAGTCAGACCATTGGACTGTCTACCTCAGCATTATCTACACTGCCTGGCAGCGGCTCTCCAAGCTTTCAGATAGTGATCTCTTCCAGCCCTACCTAAAGATGCCAAGGATTGAACCCAACACCTTCTGCATGCAAAGCAGATGCTCTACTACTGAGCTATGATCCTTCTGGCTTGAAATTGCCCCAACGCTCTTTAGAGCTACTCAGTGGTGACCTGTGTTTGAACGCACGTGCACATACACAAAACAGGAGGGAGGCAGAAAAAACAAAAGGAATGCTAAAATAAGAAACTGATGCTCAGTACCAGGTTTTAATGCTTGTTGTAGTTCAGCACATTTTGAAATTAAAGTTCCTTCTTCAGAAGTATTTTATCTTTACTAAAGTAGCTTCTACAGATGTTGCTGCCCAATTCCTGCTAGTTGGAGGATTGATCCTCTTCTCTCCCACACCCAGTGCTGATTTCCTGATGTAAGCTGCCTCTCCACCCACAGTTTATTTGCTGGAGAGAAGAAAATGCACAATAACTTATTAAGCACAGCAGGTCTAGAGATGGAGGGAATTTTATTTGGAATCTATGCAGGGGAGCACTATCTTTATTAATTGAATTTATACAGCCACCCCATAACATAAGTTCTCTGGATGGCTCACAAAGGAGATACAACAATTAAAATACAATATAAAACAATAACATTTATTAAACTAAACAAACAATTAAAATACAGATTATAAAGCCTGTGGGTGACATCCAGTGCCACACAATGTGACTCTAATTGTACACAGGGCTTCCTTTTCCTCTACTTCCCACTGTGTCCCCCACACACACACCTGTTCTAGAGCATCTTCCAACCCTTCAAAAATCCTGGGATGTGTGGTTCTGCTGGTGGATGGCCACTCTTCGTTGGTTTTCATCCTAAAATGGTCAGACCATAAATAATGTTATCCCATTCTTCTCTTCTACTACCACCCTCCAAGCTGCTTTTGGGAAAGGAAAAAAGACCCAATTGCATATCTCTTGCACTCCCATAATTTGGTCCTGCACATTCAAATGATTTAGATCCACTCAAATCTGCGAGACATTGGCATAAATGGCCCATTGCATATACTTTTATCTTTCTTGGAATCCACTGCAAATAAATATTTGATCATTAGGAAATATTTGTTTGAACAGAAATTAAGGGCATCTTCCAATGGAATAAGGATTTGCTTTCACAGATTCAGACGTGCTTCTATGTAATAAACACATCCTTGTTTTCAGATTTACAAAAATGTTGCTTCATAGAGTCTGTGCTACCAGTTTCTTTATTTAAAAAACTTCAAAATGTGAAAATACTAGTACCATTATTATGACTATGACTTAGCACAGTTGGTATTGATGTTTTTGTTTTAGAAACTCTGGCTATGAAAGGACTAACGTTAAACTGCCTAGGTAAAAAAGAGGAGGCATATGAATTGGTGCGAAGGGGCCTACGAAATGACTTGAAGAGTCATGTCTGTATCCTTTTCAACTTACACATTAGATTTGCACAAGAAGAAATCAGAAAACAATATGTAAAAACTAGAATGTAAAATATAATGCATTCCTCAAGTGAACACTTATGATATACACCTTCTAAAAGGCATTTTGGTGACGCTGTTTGAAAGTTATATTACTTTCTTTGGAGCAGCCATCCTAGTTTTGTCAGTAATGCACCTTTTTAATTCTTCTTAACATCGTATTTGTCATTACAGACTAGATTCAGGTGAGTGTCTAATAATGTGCCAGAACAGCCAGAGTCCTAGAAATATTTTGTACCACCTACACTTGGCTCCTAATGTACATTTTAAATACTCTGTGGAGCGTAACACATATTTAATTGTAAGTATCATTCTGTATCCTATTGGTATACTAGGTACACTAAGTACACGTTTTTCTAGTCAAGAAAAATATTTGCAGTAGTCTTTTATGGAATAGATAACTAGTTGTTTCTTATTCTCAGTTGTTGCAAAACTGATAACCTTAACTAAAGTTTCCAGGTTGGCATGTGTATGGTCTCCTCCAGAGGTCAGACAAGAAATACGATGAAGCCATCAAATGTTATAGAAATGCACTGAAATGGGATAAGGACAATCTCCAAATTTTGAGGGACCTCTCTCTGTTACAAATTCAAATGAGGGATCTAGAAGGCTACAGGGTGAGTCGAGAACAAGTGTCAAGAATACTTTGCAAGTACAGTAACTAAATAGTTTTCATAGTTTAAAAAGTATGAGAGAGCAAAACCTTTTTGCCTTGCTTTCTACTCTAATAATATTGGGCAGGGATTTATTCAGTACAGAACTTCCACATACAGTCTTAAATGCTTGGAATGGTGCACATTTCTACTTGGAGACTCTTCTAGTTGAACTATGTTCAGATTTTTCAACTTCATTTCCAGATAATCAGATACGATTTTACTGGTTCTGCACACAGGAAATGTCAAGCTTTTTTCTTTGTAATGCAATCCTAACTTAGTGATGGCCTTGTTTGTCTGATTTGTTTAATTTTGTAAATGTTTTCTCAAATCTGTTTTCTCCATTTCTACATGTAATCAGGTTGTTACATTGCTGTGTCACTGTTTATCAGCTGTTCTTCCCGTGTACCTTTTTTATGAGCTTGGGATGTTAATGAAGTTGCCACATATTGGTATTTTGTACAAGTTAGTTGCAGTTAGCTTGTCTGATTGCTTATTTCCATAGTGACTAACTGATTTAGGCTGCAATCCAATATACACTTACCTGGAAATAAATCCCATTGAACCCAATGGAGTTTGCTTCTGAGTAGACATGTGTTAGATTGCAGCCTTAATTATTACTATCCTTTGCTATGTTGGTGCTATAGTTGCAAGTGCACAACATTTACTAAAACAAAAACAAACAAAACCCTAGTTCTGCCATCAGCTCCATTCAGCTTTCTTTTAAGACGCAGTCTGGATAGTCAGAATAATCAAGCTGTTTTCTAAAGGCTCTGTACCAATTGCACATAGAGGTTTTTACATGATGAATCTTCAAAAATAATAGAACCCTATTGTGGATTTCTTGATTAACATTGTGGATTTTAATTCAGAATAGTAGAATGTGAAAACTATCTTTTTATTATGTTCATGCAGGAAACTAGGTATCAGTTACTTCAGCTTCGACCTGCACAGCGAGCATCATGGATTGGCTATGCGATTGCTTATCACCTGCTGGAAGACTATGAAATGGCAGCAAAGATTTTGGAGGAATTTAGGAAGACTCAACAGGTATCATGAGGAAAACTTAAGTTTATGCATAAATAAATTAATCAGAATTGGAAGTGAAGAGTTAAGTATAATAGAAATTTCATGTGCAGCAGTGGGCTGGTAAATGCATCTCCCTATTGGAATTTCCCTGTGGAACTGATGGTTGATGCCATCCATTTTGACTTCGCTAGTTACTTGTTCAGGAAGAAGAAATAGTGCATGGATTAGGCATTCCCTTCCTTCCTAAAGTGATCACTTCTGTCAGAGCTACTGATGCCAAGCATTTGTTTGGTAGGTGCATAAGCTATCTTGATTCCATAATTTTGGAGGGAAACTATTTTGGAGCTCTAAGAACTACATAGAAGTGGCATTACCAGTTAAACATTTTCTTTTCCTATATGGATCATATCTGATAATCCAGATGATCAAATCTACTCCATTGTATAGGTCACCCTTGCTGGATTGGGATTAATTTGTGTGAGGTTTGGTTACATTGTTAAAAGAATGAATGTTTTCTTACCCTTGCAGACATCTCCTGATAAAGTAGACTACGAGTATAGTGAGCTACTCTTGTATCAAAATCAAGTTCTGCGGGAAGCAGGACTGTATAAGGAAGCTTTGGACCATCTTAGCACCTATGAAAAGCAAATCTGTGACAAATTAGCAGTTGAAGAAACTAAAGGTAACTGAGGAAATAGGATTCTCTTGTGCCTAAATATATCCACAGTGAGAAATGGTTTAGTTGAGCAATTAATGCTAAATGTGTAAGTAATAGAAAGTTGCCTGTCAGTTCACTATATAATTGATAGATTCAGAGCATGCTATTGGTAGGGTTGTTATATATTTTTTGGCACGTTCTCATAATAAAGTTGATTTTCCTGAAAGGCTGTGAACAGTCTGGTAAGTTGGGTGTGTCCTCTGTTGCAACCAGGTGGCAAGCATAATTGTTTGGAGGCTAGCTAGCCTTAGTCTCAAGCTTAATTTATTATATAATGAACTAATTTGCTTGAAACCCAAGGAACATTTTTCTGGATAATCTTGGAAGAACTTCTTTCACTTCTGTTGTGTGCAGCTGGAAAGGTGTTTGTGTCAAAATAGTGTTGTGTTCCTTGGGACCCTTTGAGGCACAAACAGTGCATTGCCTTTGATAAAGAGTTCCTCTGTCACTGGTTCTGGCCCTGGACAAATGGAACATCAAGTTTGGACCAGCTCTTTAGGCAGGTAGAAAATCAATTTATACAAATATGAATCTGAACACACGTTCAGTTGAAATATAGTGTGAATGAGTTTAGAGAGATCTCTGTAAAATGCTTTAGTTGCTACTGTGGTATAAAATTTGCTCTGTTCTGTGTTTTCACAAAAATGGAGTAGCAGTATAATAGAGTTCTTCATTAAAGTGTTGAATCAAACAACAAATGTTGCTGTTGTGCAAATTTACTTCTAAACATAAATAAGCAGCTTGGAAGTTAGCAGGTCTATATTCATTGATTCTGTGTCTTTATTTCACCACCTGAAAGTACAGAATTCAACATCCTGAGATTCTTGGCTTATTTTTTAAAGTATATTTCATGCTGTTCTTGCAATGGAGAAAAGTTGAAACATAGTGGTAGTCTGTGTACCGTTTACAGAAAAGTAGATTGAGTTACATTGGTGCAAAATATGGTAGGTTTTAATTTTATTTTTAGTGCAGAATGTATTAAACAGCTAGGGTTTACTGGTATGCTATTCAATGATTAGAGATTTGTGTGTTGATTTGCTTTCTAAAGCACACTATTATTCTGATGGTGGCTAACCAATCCAAACATGTAGCATTTAAATCCTTTTTTGCAAGACACTGATATATTTAAACTCATGCTGGCATGAAGCTTCTTTGGTGGTTATGGTTTGATAAATTGATACGGTATTGGTAAAATTAGCCTTACATTAAACTAAGCTTGCACACATTCATAAAAATGCAGTCTTTTATTTTCAGGGCAAAAGCTTCCTTAGGTGGCTAACATCAAAATCACAATACACAATGCATCAGATAAATAATATTAATAAAACCACAATCTAAAACTAGCATGTTACAATATTAAAACAGCAGCAGCTAAAACAATACACAGCATCACAAATGAAAAAAGCAGAGTAGGGGCCATACATTTCTCCCTAGGGAGGGAATTCCACAAAGATCTATAAGACAGCCTCACAGATGGCCTCTGAGGCTGATCTCAAGGCCCAGGCAGGTTCATATGGGTGCAAACAGTCGTTCAAATAATCTGGTTCTAAACCCTTAGGTTTTAAAAGTTCATTACCACCACTTTAAATTGGGCCTTGAAATGACTAGATAACAAAGAATCAAACATATACAAAGTCTTCAAACATAATCTCCTGTATTGTAAAGACAGTACTGACAAAATAAAGATATTTACATTCTGGTGTGAGTTCTTTTGAAGGGTTCCTTTTGATCTCAAGGACGACATTTTCATAGTGAAATTATGAAAGTGATCTTTTGCTTGTGCTTCCTAAACATAGTTAAAATTTACTTGATTGTGTACAACAGCATAGCTCAGCTGATTATAGGCTTCCATAATATGCAGAAAGTGGAGAGGGAAGCTACTTTTGGAGATCTTCCTTCCTCTTAGGTTGGGGAATACTCTGGAGAAGATTTTTATGGGGTGGGGGGAATTACAGGGGAAATAACTGAAAATGGTTTCTCTCCCTGTTATCCTGACAGAAGCCTTCCATCAGCTGAGCAACACAGTTGGATGCAACCTGCTATAGCTAGATATTGTAGGGAATATGCAGCAGGATGTCATAGTAGGAGTTAGGTTCTTTGCATGAGAAATACAAGGGCCACAGAGTAGCCGATTTAAATGGGACAGTTTTTTCTGCACAAAGCGCATTATACAATTTATACCACAAAGCGCATTATACAATTTATACCACTGAATCACATGGAATGACTGTGGTGATGTGTTTTGTTTTGGTAGTGTTAATATGCTTTGTAAAACATGCAATTTTAGTGGAGGAAATCCAACATTGTACCAGAGGATGCAATAATAGTTTCTTGCCTCATCTGCTCCAGAGCATATATTTGGGGTGGCATGCAGGAAGGAGGGGAGGAAAGATCCTATTTGCACAATTGGAAGTCCATTATGTGGGCAGGACACCGCAATTGGATAGTACCCAGTAATTTTGTAAACATACTTTTTTTGTTGTTTTGTTAGAGGTGACTGTTGTGTCTTACTAAGCATATGGGCTGTAGTTGAATGACCTTTTCCTTGGTTCCTTGTGTAGCTTCAGACAAGTAAATCCCTGGACTATGGCAGTATTTAGGTTTTGCTTGATAGGGAGGGGCTCCACTGAAGTAGGAAACTTAGCATTTTGAATCTTAGCTCTATGATACTTGAAATACTTTGTTTCATATGTAAATACATAGATATATTAAACTCTCAGTTGATTTATAACTCTGCATTTTTAACAGGAGAACTTCTGTTACAACTCTGCAGGCTGGAAGAAGCAGCTGAGATATATAGGGGATTGCAAGAAAGAAATCCTGAAAACTGGGCTTATTACAAAGGCTTAGAAAAGGCACTTAAACCAGGTAACAATATAGCTTTGATTAAGATAAGTGTGAACCTTTGAATCATGAGGTGCTTTATTTTTATATGTAATAGGAATATCTGTTTTGTCATTATCTTGGATTACTTTTCACAGCAAGCTGAGTTACTGTAGTCCTATTTGCCTTTTTGAAGAAAAATTGAATATGATGGATGAGAAGTGCAGTCTGTGTCAATGTACACACAAATTATCTTAGTGATGGAAGATGAATTTGTTTTATGTAGGCTTTACTTCAAGAATTGCAGTGTATTTTGAATTTCAGTAAAAGTGAGTTAATGTACATTTCTTTCTTTTATCCGTTTGTTTCACCTTTCCAAGAAGTTAAAAATGTACTGCCTTCAAGTCGATTCCGACTTATGGCAACCCTATGAATAGGGTTTTCATGAGGCTGAGAGGCAGTGACTGGCCCAAGGTCACCCAGTGAGCTTCATAGCTGTGTGAGGATTCGAACCCTGGTCTCCCAGGTCATAGCCCAGCACAAGAAGTTCAAAGAGTAGTATAAAACTGAGGTTAATGTAACCTTTTTTAACAGTGCGTGTTTGAATTCTTCAAGTGTGATCAGTTTGGTTCCTGTAAATAGCAATTATAGTGAGGGGAGCTTGAGACAAATGAATTAATATCTTTATCGGGAATGACGTATAAAGTCTTGTGCTGATGGTACATGACTACTTCAAATTTAAGGTTTTTTTCTCCTAAGCTTCGCAGTAACTGTGGAGAGCAGAGATATTTGAGAAGATGGTGAACAAAGCAACTATATGCTTGCTCTCCATCTGGTCCACCCCCCAGTCTTCCAGAAGGTTTAAGTGCACTCTCATCAAGTATGCTGTTGCTGAATACTAGGAAGTTAAGCCAAGGGGTTGATTATTACTAACCACCTTGTGCAAGAATAGACTAACCTGGCTTGTGTCACTGAAACCTGGTTAAATGAAGAGGCAGGGTTTTACATCTCTCCAAGTTTCATGGTGCAGGACTAGCCTACGCATGAAGGACAATAAGGTAGTGTTTGAATCTTTAGATTCCCCCAAGCAGATAGCCAGGATCAAGTGTCTTGTACCTGGTGCTGAAAACCCAGAATTAAGGCTGCTACCAAACATTCTTCCTGCTTCAGCTTTTGGGGAGTGGTGTTGAGGATCCCAAGGCTCATTTTTTGGGGAGACTTTAACATTTACACAATGGTCATCTCATTAAGAGTAGCTCAAGATTTGACAGCATTCAACTTTGGGCCTCTGTCAGTTATAACTGGACCAGCACATGTGGCAAGACAATACATTGGACCTGGTTTTCCTGTATTGGACTGGAGAAGAATGATCTGTGGTTGGTGGAGCCTGATGTGACTCTGTTGTCACAGACAGGTCATTACCTAATCAGGTTTGATTTTAAAGTTGTGTGCAACATCCACAGGGGTAGAGAACCAGATTCGATGGCCTTCCCCTGTTAGCTGATGGATTCTGAAGGTTTCCTGAAGTCATTGGGGGAATTTCCTGCAGATTTAGCAGGCAGTCTTGCAACGTCCCTGGTCTCTGCTTGGAATGAGGAGATGATTCAGGCTATTGATACAGTTGCTCCCAAATAATCACAGCCTAGTTGTTGTGCCATATCAGATTCTTGGTACTCCGAGGAGCTGGGGGCAATGAAATGACAGGATTGACATCTAGGGCATAAATTGCATACTCATAATAAATAAGACCCAAAACAAGTAGGAATCAATTTGCAGTCATATTCTGAGCTGGTGGCAAATAAATTACACTTCTCTACCACCATTGCATATGCTCAGTGCTGTTGTACAGAATTCTTTCTTGTGGTGAAAGGCTTCCTAGATGTAGATCTGGGGGAAGAAGCCATGGAACCCTCAAAAGACCCACAGTGAGGAATTAGCTATGCATCTTACAGTGGCTCTCATACTTGCCCCCTTGGACACCATCGTGGTGTCAGTCAAAGGTGGTTGAGACTAGTGCACCCTCTGTTCTTGTTTTGGATATGTTTCAGCTTGTGCAACCTGAGGATGTGCACAACCTACTTTGAGGGGTAAGGCCTACCTCTTGTTTTGATGTTTGCCCATCATGGCTATTGAAATCTACTAGAATGGAGCCGGACACGTGGATCTCAAAGGTGATAAATGTCTCCCTGAGAGATTTAGTTGTCCCTGTTACAAGTGAGACTCTTGTAAAAGAAGGTTAATTCAGAACCTTTGAGACTAGGTAATAATTCTCCCAAGCCAAATATTTCACACTTGGGCAAGGTGATATAGCAAGTGGTGGCTAGATAACTTCAGTCAGTCAGTGTTGGATGATGCTAATTATTTAGATCAGGTTTTGAGACAGAAACAGCCTTCACCTAGGTAGATGACTTACACTTGGGAATGGATGGAGGGAATGTGATCCTATTGGTTCTTCTGGATCACTCAGCAGTTTTCAATGCTATTGACCATGATATCCTTCTGAACCAGTTGTCTGGATTGGAGCTGGAAGGCATGTGAGTTACAATGGCTCTGATCCTCTCTAGAGAATCAGTTTCAGAAGATGGTGCTGGGGGATTTCTATTTTTATTAGCCTATGTGGGATGTGTCAGGGTTCCTTCATTCATTCTGTCATGCTTTTTAACATTTACATGAAGCTACTGGGAGAAGTCATCCAGAGGTTTAGGCTGAAGTGGCATCACATGGCACTCGGCTCTACCTCACTTTTGCATCTGTTTGTCCCAAGGAGACTGCTCAGTTTCTGAATCCGTGCCTGGAATCTGTCCTGGGTTGGATGAGGGTGAATGAGCTGAAGCTTAAATCTGAACAATACAGGGGTGCTGTGGTGGGGGAATCAAGCATGTGAAGCAATGCGCACACATACTACCCTACTTAGTGAACTTTCCCATACATCGAAAAATATTTGGAAATATAAATAAAGCACAAATAATCAGACATAGACTACTGCATGATCCACATATAATCTTTAAATGGAACTGGAAAAATGTTTCCTTTCCAGCCTACAAGGATTTGATTAACAATTCATTTCCTACTGATAGAAAAGGTATTTCTCAGTACTGTAAATGGAAATTATCTACGCACTTTATCTGGGAGTAAATCCCATTGAACTCAATGGGATTATTCCTGAGATCAAGGTTGCCCCATTAATGTACCATTTGTGATGGTGGGATAACTTTAAAGCAGTACACAATATATAATTCTTGCATGACAGCATGCAAATAGAAAGGAAGGTGGAAGGCATACAATGACGTGTAGAAAAAAGGGGTGCGAACCCTGAATGCCAAAGGAGGGAGTATCAATATGTTTATTGTATATTTTCTTAGAAGAAGTAGCTTATAATATAAAATGCCCAAAGCGTTTCAGCCCATCAAGGGCTTTCATCAGGGGATGATAGTTGCTAAAAGCTCTATATACAGGTGCGAAATTTCTATACTGGAGCAATCAAGTAAGAGAATTTACTTGATTGCTCCAGTATAGAAATTTCGCACCTGTATATAGAGCTTTTAGCAACTATCATCCCCTGATGAAAGCCCTTGATGGGCTGAAACGCGTTGGGCATTTTATATTATAAGCTACTTCTTCTAAGAAAATATACAATAAACATATTGATACTCCCTCCTTTGGCATTCAGGGTTCACACCCCTCCTTTTTTCTACATGACAGCATGCAAGCCAAGAATTATTTTGATGTCTTTTCTGTATGCCATCTATAATGTGTACAAGATATAGTAATGGCCTCCAGCTTGAATTGCTTTGAAAGGAGAATTTGACAGAAGTCATGGGGGATAAGAGCTAGCAATGACTACGAGTCATGATGGCTATATATTACTTCCAGTATTAGAGGCCGTATACCTAAGAATACCAGTTGCAGAGAAACACAAGAGGGAGTGGACTATCATGAGCACAGCCTAGTTGTGGGCTTCCCAAAGGCATCAGGTTTGCCACTTTGGGAACAGAATGCTGGACTAGGTGAGCTTTTGTTCTGATCTACCAGGGCTCTTCTTTTCTTCTTTCTTTTGCTTATGCTATATTGTACCTTGAAAAAGTCCAATAAAATTGAGGTCCATGCCAAGAGGGTCTAGTAGATAGCCTCCTAGTTTTTAAAACTTGTGGCCAATAAGCTAATCTAGTACTCTCACAATACATAAGGACCTGCTTTTTAAATTTAGGGGAATTTCAAAAGCAGTTCACAATTTGGCATAGAAACTTGCTTAAAGAAAAAACTTTACTGCCCACGCTCTCGGAGCATCAAAGGGGACACTCGGGTAACTTCCATGGACATAATCTAAAGTTAATTTACCTTCAGATATATTTGTAATACATGAAAATTATTGCCCATCTTAGATCCCAAATGAATTAAAGTGTTTTTGTTCTCCAAGCTAACATGTTAGAACGGTTCAAGGTCTACGAAGAAGCTTGGACTAAGTACCCAAGAGGACTGGTTCCAAGAAGACTGCCATTAAACTTTTTATCTGGTGAGTTGCCCTTTTGCACTTTGTAGAATTACTTGCAAGCTTAGAGAGAGTCTCGTTTTCTTGTCACATTACCTTGTCATCAGCCACTTAGACATGACACCAGAATTTTGCTTTCTTTTAGCCAGCGACAAACATAAGAACATGCTAGAATGACAGCTCCTCTGTCTGCAGGCCAGACTTCCTGGTTACTTTTGATGCCCTGTCTGTATACTGCAACCTTCCCCAACCAGGTGCCCTCCACCTGTTTTGGACTCCCAACTCACATTAGCCTAATTCAGTATGACCAGTAGTCCAAAAATCTGTAGGGTATCAGGTTGGAGAAAGCTGTTCTGTTAAAGTAGTAAAAGTGACAGGTGCCCCTAGAAGACAATATAGAAATCTGGGCTTTGTAGAAGTGATTGGCAGCACTGTGTCCCTGTTCCCCATCACTCAAAAATAAAAGTCGAGGCAAAGTTGGAAGTCCATGCTCTTTGAAACTTTAAATACTACAGAAGATCATAATTGTGGATATTGCACATCATTTTCATTTAGCCTGAAAGAGTCAGTGATGTAGTTCTTTGTTTGATTTGAACTTTTTTGTTTGACAACATGCAGAGTAATATTTGCTATATTTTTCTTTTAGGTGAAAAATTTACGGAATGTTTGGACAAATTTCTCAGGATGAATTTCAGCAAAGGCTGTCCACCAGTCTTCAATACATTGAGATCCCTGTACAAAGATAAAGAAAAGGTCATTAAAACATCTTTGTGCTTTGCTTATAATAGTCTCTTATAAAAGCCTGAATTCTTTGGACGCTTGGCGTATATAATATTTTCTTAATAACAGGCATATAAGGGGCCTTAAAATCTGTAGAGAGATTTACAATAATAAACTCAGGTTAAGAATATAAATTTGTTGAGGAAGGAAAGACTCTGAGTGATGCAAGAACAGATAGCATGATCTGGCTCAAGGATCCCTGCAACATTTCCTGGCTAAAGTCTCTTTGTTGCCACCTTGTTTGGAGCTTTCCAAGAAGGCCCTGGATTAATGCACACTTCAAGGAATATGTTTGTGTATCTGAAATACGAGGAGTTGTGAACTGACAGGGCCCTTGTATATAGGGAAGTAGAACATGGGCTGTAAAACAGATCTCTTTGTGCTTCTAGAAGAAGAATAATACTAAAATACTATGTGAATGTGAATGTTTTTCATAGCTATATGTGTTTTGCAGGGCTAGGTCATTTCCTCTTGGGTTACATGTTAAACTTCTCTTCTGTTGAGGAGGTCTGTCATAAACTATTGATTGACATCATACCTTAAAAACAAAAGTGTAATGCTAGGTGCCTGTTGTATAAAGTAACTCTTGCTAAGCTGTTGGATATACATTCCACCACGAAGGATCAAGAACTGGAGGCTCCAGTGTGAAATATAGGCCCATACCTGTTAGCACTGTTACTACTACTAGATTTGGTTTTATGATGATTTTATTGTTCTGTTTGTTTTTATGTACACCACTTAGAAATGCAAATGATTAAGCAGTGTATAAATGTTTTGAATAAATACTTAAAGTAACAGCCTTGGCAGTGAAACTTACTTTAGTCCACTTTGAGGGATGTTTGGATGTGACTTAACCTATCACTTCCTAAGGAGTGAATAAAGTAGCTGTCCTGTAAGAGTAGTTACTGACCAGGCTAGTATGTGGACAAGACAGTTTATACTTCTACTTCTGCTGTATACAAATATGTTCATGAAGTAGGAGTTTGTGGAGACAGGTTTTACCATGTAGTCAGTTGAATTAGAATATTAACAGATGTATTGTTTTATGTATATAGGTGGCAATCATAGAAGAGCTGGTGGTAGGCTATGAAACGTCTCTGAAAAGTTGCAGACTATTTAACCCAAATGGTGAGTAATACATGTTGCATTATTATTATTATTATTATTATTATTATTATTATTATTATTAATGTAGCTAGGAATATGTTTATCAAGAAGCTGGGTGGGGATGGAGAATAGATATTAACCCGTTGGATATGTGGCCTGGTTTCAACTTAACACCTCTCTTCTCCTGTTTCTGTACTGTGCCCATAGGTTTATCTATCACAGACTTATCTTGTCCTTGGATCTACTGAACCCAGGGTGTGCATTGATACCCTTGCATCATATGGGAAGGACTAGGTTTGGGCAGCCAAGCCCATTCTGCTCCATGCTTACATGGCAATGGCTTAAATGAAGGGTTGCATTACTCACATGAACCCACATTCAATACCCTTTCTCCACACTGCTGTGACGCAGATGAGTGGTTGAGCTGCACCTGGTGACACAGGCCCACCCTTCATTCACATCTTAGAGCTGCAGTCTTCAGGCCAATTCACATTAAGATGTGCTTTGAAGTGTTTGTTGTGGAATACCCATGCAGTGGGAATGTGCAGCTCTCCAGATGTATTATCTTTCATGTAATAGTCTTAAAGGGGAAAATGGGAGCACAGACATGAAATGAAAGAGCATAAACCAGGAGTTCCCAAACTGGTCCATGAGCTTCATTTAGGTGGTACTCAGTGTGCCTGTGGTTGAAGATGGGAGGTGACAAATCCATCAAATTAAATATAATCCTGATTTTTAATAGTATTTTCTTCATTGTTCTATTTCTAATATATTTTATTTTATCACAATATATAAGAAATATAAGTAATAAAAATACAATGGAAAGTCATACAGCATCTAGCATAGCACATTACATTTGCTACAACAAGCAGAAAAACTATTCAGTGGTCTGTCAAGACCCTCAGCAATTTTCAAGAGGTCCATGGGGGGAAAGTGTGGGAACCACTGGCCTTAAGCTTTTATATCAAATCAGCTTTTCAAATAGTATGCCAGTGGGTTTTTCCTTGTGCAATTTAATGTCAAATGAAAAAAACTGTAAAATTTCCTTCAAATAGATGATGGTAAAGAAGAACCTCCAACAACTTTACTATGGGTCCAGTACTACCTGGCACAACACTATGACAAAATTGGGCAACCATCCATAGCTCTGGAATACATAAATGCTGCAATAGAAAGCACACCCACCTTGATAGAACTCTTCCTTGTGAAAGCTAAAATCTATAAGGTAACTTTTTATTATTGCAGCAGATTTGCACCATAAAACACTACGCTTCTTGATTCTACTACTTGTATTTGAAGAATCAATAGATTCTTTGGCTGTCAGTCAGGGCTGTGTGTTGTGAGTTTCATTTACCTGCAGGTTCACTTTCAATGAATTATATCCCTAAGAACATAAGAGCCTGCTGGATCCATCCAAAGGCCTGTTGAGCAAGCACCCTGTTTCTGAGCCTGATGCCTCTGGGAAGC
The DNA here is from genome assembly GCF_030035675.1 of Rhineura floridana. NCBI lineage: Eukaryota > Metazoa > Chordata > Lepidosauria > Squamata > Rhineuridae > Rhineura > Rhineura floridana. Next base: position 70,402,457 of record NC_084488.1, on the reverse strand, counting down.
TCGCAAGCAGGCCATGAGGGCAGTAGTCTTCTCCTCGTGTTGTTTCCCACCATCTAATATTCAGGGGCATGCTGCCTCTGCTCCTGAAGAAAATGTAGAGCCATTATGATAGTGTCTGGCACAGAACTTCTGTATCAGGATATAAATTTAATAAATCATCATCTCAGGAGGTCTGGTTTTTTTAAAATGTCCAGTCTCTTCTGCTCATTCTTCAGCTGCTAAGAGCACCAGCTGTTCTAGTCATTGTGGTTGTGGAGAAAAACTTGGAAATATGCCTCACAAGAATTGCAAATGAGAAGAGAACTGGGCTGCCATTTGTTATAGTATGGGACTTAGTGTATGTACTGTTTGCTATTCTTCTGTTACTATTTTGCTCTATACCCAGTCTTCTTGTATTTCAGCCATTCGTACAGATATCTATTTTAGAGGATCTGGATACATTTCCAAGAAAAATAACTGGGTAGTAAATAAGAAAAGATGGCTTAATAATCTAGACCTGGGGTAGCCAATATGTTGTCCTCCAAATATTGCAATACCTATCAGCCGATGGTCATAGGAGTACAATACCTATCAGTCAATGGTCATGGATGATGGGTGTTGGAGTCCAGAACATTGCCGCCCTGGGCTCCAACTGGGAGGAAGGGCGGGATATAAATCTAATAATAAATAAACATATGGAGAACACTACATTGGCTATTGCTCATTTAGACTGTAATCCTATGCACGCTTCCCTGGATGTAAGCTCTGTTGAGCACTGTGGTACTTGCTTCTGAGTCAAAATTATTGCATTTTTAGTGCTGGGGATTCTTAGAGGCATTGTTTAACTTAACAAGGAGTAGTGCTGAATATTTTACTTGTACCTTTTCTTTGCATTTATTATAACTTACATCAAGGAATGGAACATAAACTACAGTTAACTGCATTTATCTAGCTTGCTTTTCTTTTATCTTTTCAAGCATGCTGGAAACATAAAAGAAGCTGCAAGATGGATGGATGAGGCTCAAGCACTGGACACAGCAGACAGGTTTATCAACTCCAAATGTGCAAAATACATGTTGAAAGCCAACTTGATTAAAGAGGCAGAAGAAATGTGTTCTAAATTTACAAGGGTTTGTTCAGCTTACTGTACCCTTTAATCAGAATGTTAGCTGTTGCTTTGAATGCTATTCTGTTGTTGATAACTCTTTTAAGGGCTTCTGGGATGCCAAAGGATGGGATAAAAATAATGTAAGTATATCAGTGTCTTAATCAGGGGTGATCAGTATGGTGCCCTTCAGGTGTTTCAGACTACAATTCTTATCAGCTCCAGTCAGCATGCGCAACAGGCAAGAATGTTGGGAGTTGTAGTCCACTCTATCCAGTTGGCTACCCTGTATGTAAATGTACTGCCTCCAAGTCGATTTTGACTTATGGCGACCCTATGAAAATGGTTTTCACGGTAAGTGGTATTCAGAGGTGGTTTACCATTGCCTTCCTCTGAGGCTGAGAGGCAGTGACTGGCCCAAGGTCACCCAGTGAGTTTCATGGCTGTGTGAGGATTCGAACCCTGGTCTCCCAGGTTGTAGTCCAGCATCTTAACCACTACACCACACTGGCTCTCTGGTTACCCTGTAGAGAGCTGTTTTTGTCAGTCCTAAAGTGACTGTAAGCAGTTCAGTTTCTAGATTAGGTTTTTCCTTCTGTGAGTGCCGGCTCTACTCCACCCACCCATCCAGTTGCTACTACAAAACTCAGCATATACCTAGAATGTTCTTTTCTATGTTTTTGCACATTTTCATTTCTGAAATTCTCGCATATGAACATGGTATTGATGTGCTTTTTTCTGTCTGTTATATAGTGTAGCCAACATTGCTGACAAATAACATATTTTCTTGTTCTAACAGCAGACAAAAAGTTCATTAAAATGCCACATTTTGAGTTAACTGTATATTTATAAGCTGAATATTTGTAGCAGCTTGCCATGTTTTGAAATATTTCTAAAATTTCCTTTCTAGGAAGGGACATCAGCAGTGGAAAACTTGAATGAAATGCAGTGCATGTGGTTCCAGACAGAATGTGCCCAAGCTTATAAAGCAATGAATAAATTTGGAGAAGCTCTTAAAAAATGCCACGAAATTGAGAGAGTATGTACATAATGACCAATTTAATATTTCTTAGTGGCCTGTTCTCAGGAATTGAGTTTGACAAATCAAAGGGGTTTTTTTTCTGAACCTCAAGAGCTTGTATGTTATGATTTTCTTAACCCATATTGGCATCTGGTCATGGGCTGTTCTTTATTTCCTATTTTACTGCTTAATGCCAGAATTCTGTAATGTGCACAATTCAATCAAAATACCAAAACATGGTTTTACCGATTGAGAAGCATCTCTGTGGGATCATACATTCTATTTATCCTCCCCTTCACATGCAGGTTTCCTTCTCCACTTTGTGGTTTGCTTACCCTAGCTTGCCATGATATTTGAATTGGCAAACCATGGTTAACATTTTGTTTACAAATCCGAGTTTGCAGACCCACATCAAACCTTGTTTGGAATCAAAACATGAGCAATAATTTCCTGATTTAGATGGCATGGCCAACTATAGCCGAAGAGATATGTGAGGAGGATGCTCTTGATTTGCCAAACTATTTGGTATTACCTCCATTTTTACTTACTGATATTTGAAATGTGTTCCTATATAAGACATTGCTTGCATAATTCTTCTACCTGAAAGTTGCATTCATTTGACATTCACTTCCCATACTGAAGTCTACATTTGTGGTATCTTATATTAGTGGTTTTCTCTTCCACATATAAAAGGTAAAGGCTTTTGGTTCTGGTAATCCGCTTCAAGCATGATACAAAAGAAGTTGCCACCAAAGGACGCTTGTGTTGCATACTGGGACAATTCAATTCAGTTATAGAGAAAATAAATACATCATCATTACTTGCTGTTTACATACAAGTGTCTCAAAGCGACATACATAAGCGTTAAAACTTAGAGTGGTATTCAGTGAGAGTGTCAAGAGTAGGCCCATTGAAGTTAATAGACATGACTAACAGGTTCATTAATTTCAGTGGGCCTACTCTGAGTAGGACTTAGTTGAATACAACCCTTAATTCCTCTGACAATGTGGCATGTACCTCAATACATTTCTTGAGTTCTGTGGCCACTTAAAGACTAATTATTCCCCTTTGGAAATTAGATCACTCAATTGGCAAATGATACTTTAAACTGATTATTTTGGCTGTGAAGTACTTTATTAACCTTCTGGAGATTATTTTTAATGTAGTTCAGTGGTGGTAAGGTGTGACTTAATTTTTTTAAGGTGTGATACATTTGTTTTCTCTGTAACTGAATTTAATTAAGTTCCCTGATGGTTGGATCAGTGGTTTATCTAGTGCTATATCATTCATCCAGACATTGATATGGCTGTTCAGGGCCAAATTAAAAATGATATTAATTGTGTGGTGAAGGTACTGATTGATTGTATTTCTTACTCACCAGAAGGTTCCAGGATGGGTTACACAATAAACAACAATTGGCCCACCCATAACCCCAAAATAATAATTCCATATGACACATCATGGGGGCGGGGATGCTAAAGTCAATTATTCAGTTTTCAAACACACTGTAAAAAGGTGCATCTTCACCACCATAGGAAGCTGTATAGATGGTGCTAGATGCACCTCAATGTGAGAGAGTTCTACATTCTTTGGTCTGTCACTGAGAAGGCATGAGCAGCTCCCTGTGATCCCCCTATTGCAAGGGAGCCTCTAGGAGGGTTTCCTCTGCTGATCTTAATTCCTGAGCTGGTCTGTACAGTAGGGCTCCGCATACCGGCACTCTGCTAATGCGGCACCTTTCATTCCCCATTTTAAAGCCATTTTGTGGCATTTTCACGTCATTTTCGCACCCCATTATACTCAATGGGGTTCCGCTTTACAGCAATTTCCACTTTACGTAGCGGGGCCTGCCTGTAGTAAAGGAGGTGCTCTTTCGTGCCAGAATTGTTTAAGCTTTCAAAAACGAATGTGAGCACCTTTCATTGGGCTCAGATGCTAATAGGCAGCCAGTGTAGTGGCTTCAGAACAGGTGTTGTATGCATTGTCACAGCCATCCTTGTTAGCAACCTGACTGCTGCTTTCTGCATCAGTTCTATCCAAGGCAGGATAGAAATTTAGATAATTATAATCGGTCCAAAAGGGGCCATAGCTGGCAAACCAGCCAGAGCTAGAAATACACTCCTTGCCACCGAAGCTGCCAAAATCTCAGTGACAATGTTATATTCAGGGATACCCCAAGCTATGCATCTGTTCCTTCCAGGGGAATGCAACCCTGTCTAGAGCAGGCTGCCTCCCTGCCTCTCAAACCAGAGAACTTGGAACATATAAAACTTTGAACTTGTCCAGATTCAGTTTCAGTTTTTCAACCCCCATCCAGCCCATCACCACTTCATGGCACCGATCTAGCACCTGAATCACCTCTCCTGATACTAATGTTGCATGCAAGAGATAGAGTTAGGTGTTTTCTGCATATTAATAACACTTCACTCAAAGTCTCCCGACGACATCTCCCAGTGGTTTCATATAGATGTAAAAATAGCATCATTTAATATTTCAATTAATGTTTCCAATTTTTAAAATGCTTAATTGTGTTAGCAGCATTTCCCTTTATGGTCCTGAAGATCTGTCATCGTAATTTCTGATGCTTGCTAAATAACATGGTGTTTTCTTAGCATTTTGTAGAAATCACAGATGACCAGTTTGACTTCCACACATACTGTATGAGGAAAATTACTCTTCGATCATATGTGGACTTGTTGAAGCTAGAAGACGTACTTCGACAGCACCCATTTTATTTTAAAGCAGCAAGAATTGCCATAGAAATATATTTAAAGCTTCATGATAATCCTCTGACAGATGAAAACAAAGAGCATGAAGCTGACACAGGTATAAGATGCTTCTAGTATTCTATGTTTGTATAGTTAAATCATTGTTTTTTTAAAAAAATATATGGTTTCACACACATGAGCACTTTGGTTCTTCCCTGCTCCTGATTGTGTCATGTAGGAGAAGAAACAAGCCGAAGTCTGGCTTGTCATAATATGTGAACCCAGACTTGTGGTTTATTTCCTCCACGCAAACCATGAACGGTAAGCTAAGAACAATCCTTGTTTGGAGAGAAGCAAACCATGAGCCCAGGTTTGCATATCGCAAGTCATACTTTGTCTGATTTCCTCCCCCATGCAGCACAGCCGAGAGCACAGGAGAAGTAAAGTGCTTGTGCATGTTAAACTATCATTTATTTAAAACTATGGTTTAATATTGCATGTGAACCAGGCCGCGGTACACAATATAGTCAGTTTTACCTTTGTATATATGCTAAGCAGCATTGTCTTTGCTGTGTTATTTTTGTTGCCATGAGAGGCAAAATTGGTGGATAGAGTTGCCTTGCAGTAAAAAAGACATACTGTGCTGCATCTTTTTTTAAAAAAATCCATAGGGCAAAATTTTAAATATACAGCTTATATTTTAAAGAGCTACAGTGCTATATACTGGACATCCAAGATCTTTTTTGAAAATATCCAACCAAAAATCACAGGGACCTGACAGTTAGTTTGAAAATGTATACATTAAGAGTTTTGAAGATGCTCTTGACCTTTTGAGCATAGGAACAAGTTAGAAAATATGTATTATGGCAATGCAGATAGTTCTGTGTGAGGCTATGTTAAATAAGCTACTATGCCTTTTCCAGTTCCAGCCACCCAGGTTTGGGCCATGGTTCAGAACCTGAGAAGACTTGGCTAGAAAATGGAAATAATAAATTAACAACTTAAGCTGTAAGAATCTAGGTTAATACTCATAATCTACAAAGTGTTTTATTCTGTATAGCAAATATGTCAGATAAGGAGCTAAAGAAGCTACGTAATAAGCAGAGGAGAGCTCAGAAAAAAGCTCAGCTGGAAGAGGAGAAAAAGAATGCTGAAAAGGAGAAGCAGCAGCGAAACCAGAAAAAGAAGAAGGATGATGATGATGAAGAAATTGGAGGACCAAAGGAAGAGCTTATTCCTGAAAAACTAGCAAAGGTATTTAAACTGTAGAATGTAAATTGTGTTTGAACATCCATTTAAGTAAAACTCTTCAAGGAGAGTTCCACTTCACTCTAAAAATGACTCTTGAACAGTCCTTTGTCAAGCCCTGGACTGGTGCCTGGACTCTATGGTGGGCTGGATGAGGGCCAATAAACTGAGTGAATCCTAGCAGAGGCACTGTGGGTTGGTGGTCCCTGAATTCGGATAGTTGGTCAGTTTCCTGTTTTGGATGGGGCCGTACTCCCTCTGAAAGAGGAGGTTTGTAGTCTGGATGTGCTTCTGGATCCATTTCTGTCACTAGAGGCACAGATGACCTCAATGGCTAGCAGTGCCTTTTACCAGGTTTGGCTGGTAAGACAGCTGTGGCCATTTCTGGATCTTGATAGCCTGACCAGTGTTGTCCATACACTGGTAACCGCCTGGCTGGATTACTGTCATGCATTCTGTGTTGAGCTACCCATGAGGTGGGTCGGAAGCTGCAACAAAATGCGGAGGCACAACTGCTCACTGTGGCTGGTTATCACCAGCATGTTACCCCACTGCTGAAAGGATTGCACTGGCTGCCCATTAGCTACTGGGCTGATTTCAGGGTTCTAGTTTTGTTGTACAAAGTGCTATGCAGCTCAGGACCAGGATACTGGAAATATTGTTTTACCCAGTATGTACCCAGTCAGTTGCTGCACTCTGCAGGTGAGGGACTCCTGCAGATACCATCTTATCAGGAGGTCTGTTCTGCACAACATAGGAAGTGGACCTTTAGTGTTGTAGCACTAACATTTTGGAATTCTCTCCTCCTAAATGTTAGACAGGCGCCATCTCTATTATATTTGCGGCGCCTATTGAAGACCTTTCTCTTTCAGCAAGCCTTTTAAGTAGAGACCTTATCCCAGTCTGAGTTTGTGCTAAAATTGTTATTTAAGATGTTTTTTAAGTTGTTTTTAAAAGAAGTTTAAAGTGCTTTTAGTGTTTTTGTTTGCCGCCCTGGGCTGCTTCTGGGAGGAAGGGCAGGATATAAATTTAATTATAGTAAAACCTCAGTTAAGGAATCCTCCAAGAACAAAGCTCCTTCTAACTAATGATTTTTTAAAGGTGAAACTGATGAGCTTTGCTTTGCTGTGGATAAACTTTCATTCTTGTGCCTTTGCTTTATAATAAATAATAATAATAAAATAAAATTTTATTTAGCAGACGCCCATCTGTCCGACTGAACGGACACTCTGGGCGACGTACAATATAAAATACAATCTGCTCATATACATAATCATCACATTATTAATATCATAACATCTCATCTGAAGACCATCTTACATTAATACAGTGTAAAACCTAACCCACCCCAGAGATCCCATAGGCCTGCCTGAAGAGCCAGGTCTTCAAGGCTCGGCGAAAAGTCAACAGGGAGGGGGCATGCCGAAGGTCAAAGGGAAGTAAGTTCCAGAGGGTGGGGGCCACGATCGAAAAAGCCCTCTCCCTGGTCTGCACCAACCTAGCTGTCTTAGTCGGTGAGACCGAGAGAAGGTCCTGTGAGGCTGATCTTGTTTGGCGGCATATTTGGTGATACTGGAGGCGCTCCTTCAGATAAACTGGGCCGGAACCGTATAGAGTTTTAAAGGTTAAAACCAACACCTTGAATTGGGCCCGGTATACAACTGGCAACCAGTGTAATTCAATCAACACTGGGGTGATACGATCGCGGCGGCGGGTCTGCTTTATTAAGCGTGCCGCCGCGTTTTGTACCAGCTGGAGTTTCCGGACCATCTTCAAGGGTAACCCCACGTAGAGCGCATTACAGTAGTCTAATTGAGAGGAGATCAGGGCATGTATCACTCGTGGGAGCAGATGTATGGGAAGATAGGGTCGCAGCCTCTGTACTAGATGAAGTTGGTACCAAGCTGCCCGGCTCACTGCAGAAACCTGAGCCTCCATAGACAGCTGGGAGTCCAAGATGACCCCGAGACTGCGGACCTGGTCCTTCAGGGGCAAACTCACCCCATTAAGTATCAGGTCAAAATCACCCAACTTTCCCTTGTCCCCCACTAGTAATACCTCAGTCTTATCGGGGTTCAGCCTCAGCCTGTTCTCTCCCATCCATCCACTTACGGACTCCAGGCACTTGGACAAGGTATCCACAGCCAACTCTGGTGAAGATTTAAATGAGAGATAGAGCTGCGTGTCATCCGCATATTGGTGACACTGCAGCCCAAAACTCCTGATGATGGCTCCCAGCGGTTTCATATAAATGTTAAATAGCATGGGAGAGAGGATAGAACGCTGTGGCACACCACAGTTGAGGGGCCAAGGGTCTGAAACCTCATCCCCCAACACTACCCGTTGATATCTACCGGAGAGATAGGAACGGAACCACTGTAAAACAGTGCCTCCTATTCCCAGTCCCTCCAGACGACTCAACAGGATACCATGGTCGACGGTATCGAAAGCCGCTGAGAGGTCCAGGAGGACGAGGAAGGTATGTTCTCCCCTGTCCAACGCCCTCCTCATATCATCCACCAGAGCGACCAAGGCTGTTTCAGTTCCGTGTCCAGTCCTGAAGCCTGACTGGAAAGGATCTAAATAATCTGCTTCCTCCAAGTGTGTCTGTAGCTGCTTTACCACCACACGCTCAATCACCTTGCCCAAGAATGGTAAATTGGAGACTGGGCGAAAGTTGTTTAAATCTTGGGGATCCAAGGAGGGCTTTTTCAGAATAGGTCTTATCACTGCCTCCTTGAAGGGCAATGGCATTACACCCTCCTCCAAGGATGCATTTACCATTGCCTTGATCCCATTGCCCAGTCTCTCTTTACAGCTCATAACGAGCCATGAAGGGCAAGGATCAAGTAAGCAAGTGGTTGGTTTTACAGTAGAGAGCACCTTGTCCACTTCATCAGAGAGAAGAGGCTGAAACCGATCCCAGCAGACCGGATTGCAACTGGCCGCCTCTGGACCCCTACTTGTAACCACGACGTACGGAATCTTGTCCTTTAGGTGCTCGATTTTATCGGCAAAGTGTTTAACAAATGTGTCACAGGAGGCTTTTGATTGTTCCATAGGTTCCTGCGCTACTGGACCGACCAGGCTTCGGACCACTTGGAACAACCTCCTGGGACAGCACTCTGCTGACGCAATAGAGGCAGCAAAGAATTTCCTCTTTGCTGCCTTTGTTGCCCGCTGGTCCGCTATTGCCGCTCTAACCAGTGTCCGATCACCTTCAGTGCACGATTTCCGCCATCGGCGCTCTAGTCGTCTCACTTCCTGCCTCAGACTGCGTAACCATGGTGTATACCAGGGTGCAGTCTGAGTTCTATTCAGGAGAAGAGGACGTTTCGGTGCCACCCGGTCTATTGCCCTAGTGATCTCCCTATTCCACTCCATCACCAGGGCTTCGACCAGGTGGCCTTCAGTTAGCTCCAGATCACCCAGCGCATTTAGGAATCCAATAGGCTCCATCATGCGTCTGGGGCGGACCATCCTAATAGGTCCTTGTCCCCTGCGGAGGGTGTGCGGCACAGAGAGATCCAATTTCACCAGGTAGTGATCTGACCATGACACAGGGCTAGAAGAAACAGTCCCCATCTTCAGATCACTTTCCTTCTCTCCCGCGACAAATACAAGGTCAATGGTATGGCTGGCTACATGGGTGGGACCCATGTTACTTAGGTGCAGTTCCCATGAAGTCATGGTTTCAATGAAATCCCGAGGGGCTCCAGTGAGAATGGCCTCGGCATGCACGTTGAAATCCCCCAAAACCAATAAGTTCGGGGTAAACAACCGTACAGCCGTGACCACCTTGAGCACCTCGACCAGGGAGTCTGCCGTGCAGCGGGGTGGGCGGTACATCAGCAGAATTCCTAACCTGCCCTTTGGTCCCAACCTCCAGTACATACAATCAACAAACTTGGTCTCGTGGAGAGGAGGTCTGGCGAAAACCAAGGACTCTCGATAAATAACTGCCACACCCCCTCCCCGCCTACCAATCCTCGGCTGCTGTGCATATCGGAAACCCGCTGGACACATGGCCTCAAGTATAGGGGCCGAGGCCTCGTCCAGCCAGGTCTCCGTGATGCACGCCAGGTCTGCATGCTCATCCAGAATAAGATCATGGATGAGTGATGAGCTTTAAGGTGAAACTGACCAGTATGTGTCTGCTTTGTTATCAATAAACTGATAAGCCTGTGCCTTTGCTTTGCTAGGGTAAAACTTGACAGCCCTGTGTGTTTGTTTTGTATTAAAGAGATCTCTTGCATTCTCCCAGGGCTGGGGAGGGACGAATCCAATATGATTCAGAGGAAGGGAGGGGGAGGGATGGGTGCCAGGTAGGCACCATTTAAAGCTCTTGTTGAAGCTGTCCCCACCATCTATGAGCAGGTGTAGGAACCTATCCCTGTTCTTTCCATGTTATTCCTACCTCTGGTACCAAAGTTTCTGTTAAAGAAGTAATGTCCAGGAATGCATCTGAGATACTACTGTAATAAATAAATAAAATAAGATATTTGCATGCTCACTCAATCACTAGCAGTAGTTTCTATCCGGGCATTGTTATACATTAAATGTGAGTTGTTCTGTTGCACTGAAGAATGGAAACCAGAAACAGCCTATTGGCAACTACAGGGATCCCCTTTGAAGTAGAGAGCCTACTTAAAAACCGGAGCATTTTTTTGTCTACAGAAAAAGCTGTTTGTATTCAAATTGTTTCCTTGAGCACTTTGAATATAAACTGCTTCCTCTGGGGGCGAGGGGAAATGCTCTGTTTTTAAAATAGAGCATTTTTTCTTTCCACAGAAAGCAGTTTTGTATTTAAAGCACTGGAGGAAGGTCTTTGAATCCAATCCACTTTCTCCAGCTCCCTCAGTTACACTAGGAAGTTCTTGAAGGGTAACTCCTTAGTGTAGCTGATCCCAGTTATGTTGGAACTTTGGCTGTGCATGGCTCTCTTTAAGCATTGACAATCAGCTTATAGTTAGGGCTTCAAAGCGCCTGGCAAAGGGCTTTGCAGGTACCAATCAGCTGATTGGTGGTGTCTGTAAACTGTTTTTTGGCCCACCTGTGACATTACCTGCCTCATATTTGATATCAGTGTATAGCAAGTAGGTATTACTTGGCCAAAATGAACTGGAGGGCCAAATGAGGAGGCTTGGCTGGCTTAACTAGGCTTCTCACTCTGTAATACCACTTTTTTCTGCCATATTTGAGATGTTAAGCAATGTACGTGCAAAAGCACTGATTTTGAGCGTTTACATGTAACACAGTCCCTACTTATTCTTTTTGTGTTTACTCCCTGGTTTGCTGCCAAAGGTGATGAAGGATGGTACAACGTTTCAGTGGTCTAATACTGTATTTTAACCAGTGCAGTAATAGATCACTGAAAGTTGCTCTCCAATACTTTGTTCATTTTAATCACCTCCAGCAGCAAACCAGGAAGGAAACAATAAAGGAATAACTGGGGATTATGGCACATGTAAACTAAAAAAAAAAAAGTGGTGTGTGTCAAGCCCCAAATAAAAAACAGTGAGCTTGTACATGTTTTGAGAAAGGATTGTTGCAAATGTACTTTTGAACTGGTGCGCTACAAACTAGAATTGTTGGGTTTTAAGATTACTTTTCTGATACATTAACTCCATGCTAATTTTGTTTACTTTTTGAAATAATCACATCAGGCGAAACCTAATCAAACATACTTCAATTCAGATATTAAAGACTTCACTCATTTCAGAAGAAAGCCTTGTTTCTTTAGCTCATCTTGCAGTTAGTCACTCTTGCACTCTCCAGGATGTCAGCCAAGAGGATCTGTCAGTATTATGTTTATTTATTTATTAGATTTATATCCTGCCCAGTAGTGATATAATAGATTTGAAGCCAGTAACCTCTTACAACAGGAGTAGATACTTGACAGGTTAGATAAGGAAATAAAAGCTTTATTACAGGAATATGGGAAAACAGGTTCAAAAACTATTTATAAATTAATAGAAGCAAAACAAAGAATTATACCATATTGAAACAAATAAAATCATAGTAAATATGTTATACACAAAGCAGAGATTTTAGGAATATGGCAAAAGAGGGTCATGTCTGTTGGTACTCAGGTCAAACAAAAGTGTAAGAAAAATGCAATATTCGCTATACAGAAGAAAGATGGTACAGTGATGTGCTCCCCAGCTGACATTATAGAGACCTTTGCTAACTTTTTCAAAAATCTATATAGCGGGAGAAAAAATGGACCTCATGAAAATTGAGAACTATGTACAAAGCAGATCTCAATTCCCTATCAGATGATGAATCAGGAGCACTAACAGGTAATAGTGAGTTGGAAGAGATTTAAAAGGTAATTAACTCCTTAAAATCAAACAAATCACCAATGGTTTCACTAACGAATTTTACAAATGCTACAAGACAATCTTAACTCCAAAATTAGCAACACTTTTTAATAGTTTACTTCAAGGAGAACCTTTCCCACAGACGTGGGCACAGTCCAGAATAATCATTCTCCCAAAACCATATTACAATCCTCAGTTGGTAGACCCATAGCATTATTAAATATGGATTATAAAATATTTACTTCAATTATAGTTAATTGATTAAAGCCCTTGATTCCGATTTTAATTGATTCTGGTCAATCAGGATTCTTGCCTAACAGACAAATTGCAGATCCTGTAAGATTTTTAAATTTGATTAATTATTGCAAAGCTAATCAATTTCCCCTAGCTTTTTTATCTTTAGATATTTGCTAAGATTTTGACTGTGTACATTGGCCCTTTTTAATCTCAACAACACATAAAATGAACTTTAATAATAAATTTTTGCAACTTTTGAATAAAATATATTCCCCAACTTCAGCCACCATCAAAATTAATGGATTGGATTCACCCCAAATTGAAATCTGTCATGGCACAAAACAAGGCTGTCCACATTCACCTCCTATTCCTTCTGTCAAATGAAGCTGCTGGCACAGCATTTACAAAAAAATAGTAATATAAAAGGAGTTAAAATTGAAAGTAATATCCATTTAGTGAGTATGTACGCAGATACAGCTCTGCTCATCACAAATCCGTTGGATGCTGCACCCCGTGTTAAAAAAGAGCTAGAAGATTTTGCAAATGTCTCTGGGCTGCAGGTGAACCTGGGTAAATAAGAAACATTATGCTTCCATGTTCCTCCTGCAGAACAGAGACAGTTCTCAGCTGCCTTGGGCATTTGTTTGTGCTCAAGGCAGCTGAGATATCTAGGAGTACAGATATTTATTTATTTTATTGCACTTGTATACCGCCCCATAGCCGAAGCTCTCTGGGCAGTTTACGGCAATCAAAACATTAAAACAAATATACAATTTAAAACACAATTTTAAAATTTAAAACAATATAAAAACAATTTTAAAAATACACAGAAATCTAAATAAATTGTTTATTGTAAACTACAGATCAGATATCAATCGCTGGACCAAATTAAAACTATACCTGCCTGCATTGCCATGGTGAAAATGAACGCCTTACCAAAACTCGCCTTTCTGTTCCATGCACTTCCAGTACATGTTCCAGACATGGCAGAGTGAACTAAACCAATTAATATTTGGGGGGAAATTGCCTAGGATACAAAAATCATTATTATACCACCAATATAGATGAGGGCAGTGAGGGATCCCACACATGAAATTTTATTTTGACGCAAATCAGTTATTTCACATGACTAACCTAATTCTAGATAGCAATTCAAAGGGATGGATCCAACTGGAAAACGTAGACATCCAAGGAATCCTGGTGGAAGCGTGGTTTCTAAGGCCTGGATCCAACCAAATACTGTCACAAGCTGAAAAGAATCCATTCACTGTTGTCCTTCTTAAAAGTTGGAGACTGGGCAAAACAGCTCTTTCCCAACCCCTCATCTCTAACTCCCTTATTCTTCCATCAGGACTTCTATAACAGAAATAGGCACCTACCTTGGCAACTTTGGAGGGAACACGGCCTTTTCTGTTTACATGATTTTTATCCTAAGAAAACTTTAATATTGGAAATAAATTTTCAACAGGCAGTAGATCAGTCAGGCTTCCAATGGCTTTTTTGGAGACAGTTACACGATTTCCTGTCCTATTCAGAAATGAAAGCTCAAGCAATCTCAAACCTATCCAGCTTTGAAAAAATAATCACAGCAACCTGCAATAGAGAATGAGGGGTCATTTCGAAACTATACCATGCTTTTGGACATGGGAGCAGAGCATCTAATGGGACTTTAACACCAACAGGAAGAGGACTGGTCAACCGTGCTTTATGAGGAGGACTGGAAACGGTTATGGAATGCACAACTAGTGACCACTTCCTCTCATCAACTCCGGGAAACCATGCTGAAAATGGCACATCACTGGTTTGCTACCCCAGTATAGATCTCACAAGTGAATTGCACCCTCTCCCTCAAATGCTGGAGAGGATGTGATTCAGTCGGCACATACCACCATATGTGATGGTCATGCGAGAAAGTGCAATCATTCAGACCTTAATATTTGAAGAAATTATTAAAATAACTAAACAACATTAATCAAACACCACAGTTGGCTATCCTGAATCTTTTCATGATTTCCAATAGGGATATAAAATGCAAAACACTAGTGGGACATATGCTCATAGCAGCAAGAGTCACCATTGCAAAACAGTGAAAAACTTGAAAGGGGCCATGCTTGGTTACTGGTCCCAAAAGGTTTGGTATATTGCCTTTAATGAAAAGCTAACCTCCAAGCTCAAATGAGCAAGAGGAGTCACAACAAAAGAGTCTTGGTATTTGTTTATAACATATGTCAATCAAGCAGGACATGGATGGACCCCACCAGCCCACTACGCTGCCAACATTTCAACGATCCTTTTTGAAAGAAAACAGTTTGTATCCAAATATAAATTATTTTTGTTTCTCTCACCTTTTTAGTATAGTTTATTCAGTAAAAATACATCCCATTGCAGGGGGTAGGGGACTGAGAGTAGGATAATTATAGACAGACACATTAGCAGGGCATAGGCTTTTGATGATAGAACCTTATATCATATCATATTCCTGGAATGGAAAAAGGCAATATTAATGTCATAAGTATGTTGTGCTGTTGAAATGAAAATTTTGCAATAAAAAAAACCAGGAGTAGATTCTTGCTATGGCAGAACATCTGTTTTTCTTGTCAGATGAAACAGTGCTTTTCTGAGGTTCCTACGAATATGAAAAACTGTGTCAGACGCATGTGGGGCCAATTGATCTCTGCCCATAAACTGGCAGTAGCCTTGCAGTATCAAATACAAAACAATGCCTCTTCTTTTAACTTGTAATTGATAGATTATGCAGTGGAAAGATACTTGTAACATGCCCTGGGCTCCTACTGGGAGGAAGGGCAGGATATAAATCTAATAAAGTACAGCTTGGGGAAGTGATATACTTGTAGAATGCAGTCCCTCTAGAGCAGCCTTTGCCAACCCTGGTGTCCTCTAGATGTTTGCAGCAAAACACCCAGAGCTCACCAAGTTGACGAATGCTGCGCTACAGGTTTAGCAACACTGTCTATCTTTAGGTGCTAACTGAAGTCCTGTCTTTTTCTTCAGGCCTTTTGGGTGCTGAGGAAGTGGCCTGTTGTACAAATATAAATTAACAGATTTCTGATACTTAATTTTGTTTTAATGTTGGTTGCTTTTGTGTGTAGTGGTGTTGCCCACCCTGGACAAAGGACAGGATGTATACTGTAATAAGTCTTAAAAATAAACAAGCTTGACCAAGAGAAAGCTGTAACCGTAGCTAGGTTTGTGAATTGCCAGTAGCATCCAGCAGCACAGGTGGGGCTGCATTGCTGTCCCACCTTCCCAAGACCACGTGTTGCTGCTGCCTACCGGGGGGGGGGGAGACGTGGGGAGCTCAGCACAACACAGTGCTCAGTGGAAGGAATGTCAGTATGGTGGCTGTGGACACCACTCCACACTGAGCGGTCTGCGCCTCTTCCTCTTTATAATGGCAGTGGCACACAGTGTTGGGAAGCTGGGAAAGCAACATAACCCCACCCACACTGGTCACTACTAGAGATATAATATAAGTTCTGGGATTTTTTTCAGAAAAAAATGGAAATTTTCAGAAAAATTGAAAAAATGCAATATTAGCATTTTTTTACAGATTGAAAGTCACTTTGATACTTCAGGAACATCAAATGTAATTATGTACAAGTTGGTTTGGCATAAAGTTATCACATTTGGTATATTAAAAGTAAATTTTATTCAAACAATTATTACAAATTGAATTTATCTTTTTAAATTTTTTCTTTTTTTTTGTAACAAATGGATCTACAAGATCCTGAAATGTAAAGGACACCTGGACTGTATGGAACCTCTTTCGTTTTGCCAGTTTATGAGGAGCAGGCAAAAAACAATTAAAAAAAACAGAAGAAACCATCAACATTAATAACAAAGAAAATTATTTATGTCTCCGCTAGTTCTCCACAGTGTCAAACAGACATAAAGCATCCATTCCCATAAAAAGAACAGAGAAAAAGGGGGGGACCAAGATTCAATGAAACATTTTGTTCATCATGCTAAAATAAAACATTCCATAATCCATTTTTTTTTATTTTTTCCATTTTTCCAATTTTTCAGAAAAAAACAAACACTGCTTTGGAAAAAAATGGGGGGGGGAATGGTTTTTTCCTAAATCTTTCCAGTTTTTTTCCGGGCCTTTGCATCTCTAGTCACTACAGTAGGGTCCCACTCATACGGCAGGTTAGGTTCCAGACCCCCACCGAAAAGTGGAAACCGACAATAAAATGGTGCCAAACGCCGAAAAAGCAGAACAAGTGCCATATGAGTGGGGTCCTACTGTAATTGAAAACCACCATATTAGCAGAACACCGAAAAGCAGGGCCCTACTGTACTTGAAATTGCTGTGAAGTTTTCTTCATTGCCAGTATTTGTATCACACTTTAGATACTAAGAATAAAGGAGTCCTAGCTTTCTTTATAGATATTTGACAAAATAAACAATATGTTTGTCTGATAACTGTTTTACTCCTGTTGCAACTGTTTCTATTTTGTGAAATATTTTTTGTATTTTTAGGTTGAAGCTCCTTTGGAGGAAGCTATTAAGTTTTTAACTCCATTGAAGAATTTGGTAAAGAACAAAATAGAAACCCATCTTTTTGCCTTTGAAATTTACTTCAGGAAAGGTAAGTGGAAGATAGTATACCAAATGGAAATCTGTCAGTAAACAAGAGGTTGGCCTTCTTAGATGCAAGCAGATGCTAAAAGGAGCAAGGGTGTTGCTAGTTTTTTCATACTAGGCCTTTTTGTATGCCTTGACTGGGCCTCAAGATGGTGTGATCAAATATCCTCCCCCACTTGTGGGTCATTTTTATGAATTGTCATTTTCGTAATGGTTCTCTGTATAAGGTAAAGGACCTTTAATAAAGTTGAGAACCCTACACAAAAGAAGAAGTGTTTCAGAAGGTTATTAATTCCTTCACTTACTGTTGTGGTATTGGTTTTGTGCATGTTTGAAGACCTTGAGGACTTCCTTGGCTCTAAAGTGGTATATGCCAACAGAACAGTAATTTCTGACAATCTGGAAGAAATTCCAGTATTTTTTGGAATGTCTAGTATTTTTTATTACATTCTTTAAAAAAAAAATCTAGTTTTTGCACTGCTCAAACAGTTTGCTTTGATCTTGGTGTTTTGCATGTAAGTGAAAAGGGTTTGCTGCCTTGTACTATATACCAGGTTTTTGAGAACAAAAAAGCACTCTTTATAAAAACAGTAACTTTCTGTCATTTAAAATACAGTGAAACAAAGAATTTGTCATGCGGATTAGAATATTGAGATGCCTGCCTCAAAAATGGGCCATTTATATTTGAATCAAGTATGTCAATTTATTGAAAGAAATGTGAACGGATAATATTCATCACTTTAGCCTGGGTGCTCATTTCAAATTATTCATTCGCAGAATGAATCATTTTCTGCATCATTCACAGAAAAACGCTTTTGCTGCAGTTTCAGCTCAGTGGTATTTTAGCCCTGTCTCTGTTGTCTTCCTTTTTCTCTTGGCATCATGTAGTATGCTTTTAATACCAAAGATCCATTTCAACTGCCCCAATTCTCTTTCCTCACCCTTCCAGTTTTCTATACCCCATGTTGCTCCCTTCTTCATTTCATACGTGAAAGATTTCTTTAATTCCCCATCTGTAGTCATCTTTTTCTGTTTCCCCACTCCACATAACTTAATTCACCTTCATTTCTATTCCCCTTTTACTCTACTCCTTTGGGTGTGGGTTTTCTTTTTCTCTACTTTGCTTTTGGTTTCACCATCACTGCTATTCTTTCTTACTGTTAGTGATGTCAGTGGTGCATAAGAGACTCACTTTCCCATAAGTTTACTTAGCAAGTCCCAAGAGCTGGTGGACCATTCTGCCTGGCTCTTTACAAGGGGGAAAGGAACCAGTTTCACAATGAAATCTCTAAATTCTCCTCCATCAGAAAATGCTTTAAAAAGGCAAAAAACCCAAACTCATTTATATTTCAAAATAAGAAACTGCAACTAGCCATGAGAATGTATTATAAAAAAAAGATGGAGGGGGATGGGGACTGCCACATTTGCAAAGTTATTATGAAGCATTTCAGTTACACCAGTTAAGTTTTGCTGTTATGAAAGCAAATAAAATCTGGATTCAATTGGAGGAAAAAAATGTTAGGGTTAAGCCCACTATGGTCAAATCCTTTTCTTCCTATGCAGAATGCAGTCATAAAGAAAATTCATAATCTCTTTACAAAAAATACATTAAATGTTTTGGGAAAATGGCAGTCTAAAATACCTCCAATATATTCTCCTTTAATTCCCATGCAAAACTATATGGGATTGATGAATTTAAGCAATCTATGGTTAAATGGGAAAGATACGGTTATTTTCAGTAAAAGCATTTCTATAATAATGGTTCTCCTGTTCCACTAGCCCAATTTAGAATAGATAATCCAGATTTAGGATTGGGTTGGCTGCAGGCATATCAATTAGAGCATTTTCTAAAAAGTCCACAGGTTAAAGCACATGCTGATAGGCCATATACTAGTTTTGAGAGGGTTAGGCTGGATAAGGGAGGGAAGGTAAAGGGATAGCCTCAGCATCTTACAAAGTTTAATAGATAAGATGATGGATCAACCAACAGGATTAAAACAACAAAGGGAAGAAGACTTGCAGATAGAAATTGAAAGGCCAGAATGGATTAGTTTATATACACTTAAACATTCTAAGACTGTGTCCACAAATACTAGAGAAATAGAATTTAAAATATTTTACAGATAGCATATAATGCCAACTCATATGTCACGTATTTCATCTACGATAAATTCATTATGCTGGGGAGGATAACCAATTAAAGGCATGTGTGCCTTTTTTTGGTGGACTTGTGCAAAGATAGTAGGGTTCTGGAATATGGTACGTAGAAAAATGTCTACTATATTTAAAGAAAAGATTGACCACACTCTAGAACTGTTTTTATTATCTTTATTTATGGCTTGAAATGTTGATTTAAAAGCAAAACCTTAATTTCGAAGGAATTAATGGCAGCACACAAAGCAGTGGGACAGAGATGGAAAATGCTGGAAGGATTAGACTCAGACGCATGGTATAGAAATATATGGAATATAGCGGTGTTAGATAAAATTACACATGGTCTTTGCTACCTGAAAGGTAGAGTAAAAGCATAGGGTTTTGATGCCATTTTGTGGAAATTCATCACATAGATAAATGAAAATTATTTAAGTGGACAACTATCAATTGCTGCCAGAATTATTTGGTTTTCATAATGAATTAAAGGTAATAACTTGCTGTAAAATATTTTCATTTGCAAGATATACTTGCTGTCTGTGTTATTTTGATTATAATGTGGATAATTATTAAAATAAAATCTATTTTAAAAAATCTCTAAATCTCAGGAAGAGGAGCAATTCATATGTAGTGATACAGATATTCTTCCGTCCGCATTCCCAGTTCTGTGGTTTGTGGGGATGGGGATATCTCCACAAGATGTAGGAAAAGGCCACAAAACAAATGGGTATTTGTAATTCACCCAAAGTGTCATAAATACGCATGTCTAGTGCCATAATTGACTTGCATGCCTGATCTTCCCATATCTCACATTATGACTCTGCATCTAGAGCACTGGCAATTTGTCAGAAAAGATGCTGCAAAACTTCAGTTAAAAACAAAATACTGTGATGTGGAGCTGTCTAACTATTAAATACTTTTACAGAACTTAACATGCACATAGCAGCTCCTTAAACAATTTTCATATGACTAAATGGCTCCTTAATTTCCAGTGCAGTAATATTACATGCTACAAATGAAAAATAGAGTGTTATGCATATGAAAAATTTGAATTTCCTAAACTTAGTCCAGTTAAGCTACATCAAAATGGTAAAGCGATCCAGAGGTCCTGTAAATGTGCAAGAGACACCCCTTTCTTTCACCACTCCCTCCAGTGTAAACAGCATCCTGTTCTCACAGTGACCAGACAGATACCTATGGGAGGCCTGTAAGCAGAACCTGAGTGCAACAGCTCTCTCCCCATTGTTACACTGCTGAAGATGGTCTTCCAGCTTCCAGGAGTAGCTTTTGAGAGGCAGGACTGAGGTGCTAGAAAAACTTTGCTTCACTAACAGAAATTTCTTTCATTTGTATATGAGGATCTTTGGGTCCTAACCAACTTGTTTTGTTTAGTAGTTGCCAGAACTGACTGCAATTTAAGTTGAATAAAACTTGCATTTCTTGTACTGGTAGGTAGATTTTATGGGCATGGCATATCTCTGCTGAAAATGTAGAACTTAAATTTTATTATCTTCATCTCATTTATTGTAATAATTATAATTTCAAATGTAATTATCTTGATTACAACATCTAAAGCATAATGAGGCTTTCTATCATATTTATCTGCTGACTATAACTTCCCTGGTAAATGAGAACATTTTGTAATGCAATGCCAATTTATTTTGTCTCTTACAGAAAAATTCCTCCTTATGCTGCAGTCAGTGAAGAGAGCGTTCGCTATTGACCCCAGTCATCCATGGCTTCATGAGTGTATGATTCACCTCTTCAGCAGTGGTATGAACCTATCTTACATGACCTCAAAATCATGATTCCAGAAGTTATTCTACACTGTCATATTTTGCAACTGAAGAGACACTGAAACACTTACTCAAAAACATTCGACAAAATGTGTCTATTTCCTGGTGTGTTTTGAGGGTTTTTTTTAAAGGAGTGCTAGGATCTATCCACACTGCCTCTCTTCCCCATTTTGTTAAAGTATTATGTAGCAAGTTTTAAATGTCTTGTTCAGTATATAAAATAATTCTGCATGCTTTCCATCTTTTATCATTGCGGTCCTCTCTGGAGAAGGAGGGAAATTGCACAATACTTGGGGATTTTTAGAACTAGAGTATTTTGACCAAGTACATGAACAATAAAGGAAAGAATGGGTGGGATTGGATTGGGCAGTGTGCTTGGAGTTATACAGACCAACTGCTGGAAAGCTCTATCTACAACTCTTTTATTGTTTGTTTCTCAGTGTAAAGCATGGGCTACGTACTTCCAGATTTTTGTCAAAGTTCACCCAGGAGAACCACTCTTTGTCAGAATAAACAATACCAAGTTAGATAAACCAGTTCTCTCAATGTAATGTAGTTCATGAATTCATATGATTCCTTGTTTTGTTTTGCTTTGTTGAAAAATAATCACATGCAGTTAAGTAAGTGGGTGTGTCCCCTTCTGTTGTAAATGTTCAGAACTACTATTGGTTTGGATCTAATAGGGCCAACTTGGGGTTTTAATTGAAAAAAACAATTTTTAAAGCGTAATTGTTCTTAATGCTGCAGTTTCTGAAAGCAAAGATCTACAAGAAACAGTCAGAACAGTGTTGAATCAAGAATTGAACCGGCTTTTTGGGGCAACTAATCCAAAGAACTTCAATGAAACTTTCCTTAAATTGAACTATGATTCACTACCACACAGGTTATCTGGTATGTAATTTGCTAAATATTCCAAGTTTATCTTGGCAGTTTTTAATTTTGCTCTCTACACTAATGTACCACTTTTAATCCTACAAATGCAATCTTATCTAACATCAGTTGTGTTCATTCCAGCTGATGGCAAAATGCCTTTCATCAGTCAGGACACATTAATATCTACCTCCTTCAGAGGGCAAGAGACGAGATACTAGAGACTACACTTTTAGCAGTTTTGCATGATTACACTGGCTTGGGTGGTATAACTTCAGATTGCAGATAAGGGATCGAATGTTTGAATGTGCTCCCATATTAAAAATAAACCTCCCTATGCAAATTAAACTTTACAAAAAGCATGTGGACATTCCATCCTACCTGAAGATGCTGGAGATTGAACCTGTGACCCTCTGTACCACTGAACTACAATGCTCCAGAACCTCACCCCCTTCAATCAGTGGGAGCCTCTGCTGATTGAAAGTTCTTGCATTTGCAGAAGGAACACTTAAGATCCAAACCAGAATATTTACAGATACTTCATTCCCTGTTCCTTATACCAGACCAAGGTATAAGATTCCTATCTTGATAAAGTGAACCACATACTGAGAGCTTCTTCTACTTAAAGGGAACCTTTGATTTAAGAACATAAGAGCAACCTGCTGGATTAGGCAGTGGCCCATCTAGTCCAGCATCCTGTTCTCAGTGGCCAACCAGATGCCCACAGGAAGCCCACAAGCAGGACCTGAGTGCAAGAGCGCTCTCCTCTCCTGTGACTTCCGGCAACTTGACTATGGTTGCAGAGCACAGCTGTCATGGCTAGTAGCCATTGACAGCCTTATCCTCCACGAATGTGTCTAATCTTCTTTTAAACCCATCCAAGTTGGTGGCCATCATTGCCTCTTGTGAGAGCAAATTCCATTAACTATGCACTGCGTGAAGAAGTACTTTCTTTTCTTTACACAATGGAAATGCCCACCTGCAGAAAGCACAGGATAAACACATCTGAAAGTAAATTCAAGACATCACAATCTTTTTGTTTCAATATTACGTTAACTGAATGATTTCCCTCCTTTCCTAGCTGCCAAAATGGTGTATTATTTGGATTCTACTAGCCAGAAAAGAGCTGTGGAGCTGGCAACTTGCCTTGATGAATCCCTCACAAACAGAAATCTTCAGGTAAATCTGTCCGATACAGAAGCTACTTTTCATAGTGTTCTAATGTGTTTGCCCACAGATGTAAAAGCATGCAAATATTTAACATCCAAGCTAGAAAATACATATTTTAAAATATAAAACAGAAGTAGCAGTAATGTGAATTATTGATACACATGATCTGTTAAAAGAAGTAATTCTGTGTTTTCCCCCTTTAGACTTGTATGGAGGTATTGGAAACATTAAACGATGGTAGCCTTGGAGACTGTAAAGAAGCAGCTGAAATGTACAGAGCAAATTGTCATAAGCTTTTCCTTTATGCTTTGGCTTTTATGCCCCCTGGATATGAAGAGGATATGAAGATCACAATTAATGGAGATATATCTGCAGAAACCGAAGAACTGGCCAATGAAATATGAACTTTTAAAAAGGAGTGGAATGATTTTGCACCGTATCTGGTGTATAATATTTTTGTCACGCACCTGCTGAATTGTTCTAACCTACACAGAACGGAAGGAGTAAAAATGGTTGCCTTCAAAGTTTTTACTTTTTTTTTTTATCCTGCTGACGAGTATATAATATAAGTAACGTATTACTGGATATAGGTGGCTCAGTTAAAGAAACTAAGCACTGCTAAAATTGAAAAGTATCCCTTATCTACATACCCCGTTTTTAAACTAATTTATATGGATTCTGAAGGCTTAACACCCATTGGAGCAGGTGTGTGGCAGAAATATTACTTTAAATTTGTCTTGTTGAGATGACTATCTCAGACAGCAAAAACTGCTGTTTTAGCACTGGATCCTTTTCACTGAGCACAAAGAGTTGTTGGGGCTTTAGCATCTGACTGATTTTGATACAGAGATGATTCTACCCTTTGGAAGTATGCAATGTGAATCACTATTTGCAGACAGACTGCAATACATGTATAATGCTGTTGTAGAGACTGGGACTTAAAATATGAAGCAAAATAACAAAACATAAGGTGTTCAATAAGCTTGTTGCGTCTCCGAAATTCACTGCACATGATCAGTTTGGTGTTCTTGCACCACAGTTTTTAAATGAAGGAACCAGTTAGAACATTCTCTTTGTTTTTATTAATAATTGAAAAGAAATCAGCACTGCTGTTCAAGAGATGAGCATTGATAACAGCATCATTTGGCTGTACTTGTTAAAACTGTAATGCAAGAACCAAATGAAATTATGCACTGTGATGTGGCACCAACGCATTAAAAAGACGGCATGTATTTTTCACGTTAAGTGAAAATATAAATGAACATATAACTATGGCTTGAAATTTCAAAGAGAGGAACTCCTGGCTACCAATTTGTGACTGATCGAGAGACTAATTGTTTAAAACCTCAGCAGGCCTTGTTCACGTTATGCAGAAAAAAAAGTGCTGCAGTTTAGATACCTCGGGAACTTTTCCACAGTGTCACAGGTTTGTAATACTTGAAGCCCTACATTTCTAAGAATATATTTCTTGCTCAGTTGTTTCAGGCAAGCCCATGACTTTGTAACTTTTAACGGGCCCAAGATTTTTTTTTCCAATAACAAACCAGCTTCTTATTCCTGCAGTTACAGATGTAATTTCCTTTGTCAAACATAAGGTACCAAATATAATGCAATAAAATGTTTTGAAAAAGAACTGTGCGACTATAGAATTTGAAAACTGCTGTCAGAAAAGATGTAGTGCAAGAGCAATGTAACGTATTAATTACTTATAATAGCTTTATGTTAGTGTTGGTGAAATCCCACAATGCATAATGCAGCAGTGCTTGGAGACATTACTCCCCTTTCATGCCCCTCTTCTCCAATAAAGCTAACCACAATAGCTGCTGTTGTGGACAGTAATTTACAACTTGGCAATAACAATTCCTGGAGTTAATAGTATATAGCTTTGTAAAATACACAACATCTTTATGAAGATTACCAATTTAAATGAGAATTTATAAGCTGTGAAGTTTGGAATAAGAAATCTAAGTTGTTCCCAGTCTGAGACACTTGACAGTTGACAACAGTTGACACTTTGTGGTTTTCATTGTTGTACGTCTCTTTAGAGAGATCCTTACTCTTTCTATGATAAGAAAAATGTTAAAGAAAAGTATTGATTCATCATTCATCAAGAGCCTTGCCCTTTTGGCATATGTACATCTCTGAACAAAAAGTGCTTGTTGTAACCTTGTGTTAACCATACTCCAAAATTCTCACGGGTCAATATTTCTGAGAAAAATAATAATTTGCTGTAAGCTAATAAGACAGTGTGTAATCTACATTACATTCAAAACAAGAGCTGAATATCATACCTATTCTGCAAAGATTCTACATTATCCATCTGCAAACCTTAGTAACCTGGTTGTTTGGTTTTTTCCACCTAATGTCACCATATATATTGTCCAGTAATCCTGCAAGAAATGCTTTCTTTAACCATGATGGACCATGGAAACCACGCTAGAATAGCTCTGTTGCATTTCTATATGCCATATTATTTCTAGAGCGCTCTGTTGAAGGATAGGGCTGTAATCATTGGGACCTTTCCTCCCCCAGTGATAGTAACATAACTCTAATTGGGAACAAAGATCCTGTAATACAGATCTCAAAACATTTTTTAAAACATTTTTTGGTGGGGATGGTGTGTTTCATATCCATGGCTATATCCTCTGATCCTGCAATTACATAAGGAATTTGGCAGTGGATATCTAGAGAGAGAAACATAACCTGGTTATTACTCTTTAAGCAGCTTGTCTGCCAACTGTGTGATCTGAGCAAAAACAGAAGCAAGAAAGCCCAGGTCAGGAAGCTTCCCGATGGTCTGAAAGGGCTCGTTCACTCTTGCATCTTTTTTAAAGTATTTTAACATTGTGAACTGTGACTTGACAGAAAGACAGTATATAAATACAATAAATAATAAAACATTTCTAGTCACTTGCAAAGCAATCTTATGTAGGTCTCTTGGAAGTAAAACCCACTAAGTTCAATGGTAAGTGTGGTCCCATGTAAGCATGCACAGGATTGCTGCCTTAAGTTTTAAAGAATGTTTCTAATACTTTGCATTAGAAGGCAAAGGGGATGAGCAAGGGCTGGTGATCCAGTTACCTTCCATTGCTCTTAACTTGTTGCTGAGAAGCAATTTTAATTAAGCAAAACAAGCTAGGATAGATGAAAGCTGCTGAATTGTTTAATATGTATATGAGGAAAATCTTTCTGGATACAGAAATGCCACTGACATGACACTTTCATAGAACATTCCTACTTTTAAGATTTAAAAAATACCATTTATTTCTTAAAATGCAGCTAATATCCACGAATGCAGGATTTTAGTAGAAGGGTGTAGTGGTAACGGGTGTTGTCTGAATGCAGAAATCTGTTTCAGATTCTGGTACTACAGCTTTGATACTTTTCAGTCATGTGACTATACTAGCTATGTGCAAGGCAAGTTTAGATTATTTTGGAGGTGACCAGTAAGAAATTTTGTGTGGGTTTGCCAGTTTCCTATCAAGGTAAGCAATATACTGAGAGTTTCTGCTGAAAAGTACCAATCTAAAGAATGTAGGTGACAAGATAGGGGGGGAAAGCTCCTTGTTCAAAGGCCAACATGTTGCACTGAATGGCTGATTTGACGGTTTGTAATGAGCAGGGACTGCCCGCTAGTATTTTGACCAGATGAAAAAGAGAACAGAGTTCCTGTACCTTAAATTGTGCAGAAGGGCATTTGAGTAGGCAGACTTCCTTTGCAGGTAATACTGAAATTCTCTTTTCTGTCCAAGTATTGGTGCAAGAGTGTTATCTTTTTCATCTGGTCACCCTTGTGCTGTAGTATGGCTGTATGAACAGAATGACAAGAGGCTAAAAGGTCTGGTTGGTCCAGCATCCTGTGTCCCACAATAGTGCCTAACCTAGACAAGGAATACTGTTGTTGCTCCCTACTACCTGTGAGGATGCAGGTTTTATTCATTCCGCCCCCCCAACAGTCTTGGCTTTCACCGCATCTGGTGCCAGAGGTCATATGGTCTGTGTGGAAAATTGCTTGGTTTTCTCTCCTGAACTTTCTGCTAATCGGTTTCACTGGATTAGATGAGTGGGAGGAACGTTCTGCACTTCTCTTCACATCCTGTGTAATTGACTGTCCAGTCATCTCTTCTACCCTAACACTCCATTTATTTATATATATATATATATATTAGGGGGAGAAGCAGACAAAACCAGGTGCTCGTACTTAGGGAGCAAATCAATACGACTTTAAGTAAACAATGTGTCAACAATTTCCAACTTCTCGCGAGCCTTTACGTCCCCGTTGTCCCTGCTTCGGGAATCGAGGTGGTTATTACGTGCCTTCCAGTCAATTACGACTTACGGCGACCCTATGAATCGGCGACCTCCAACAGGATCTGTTATAAACCATCCTGTTCAGATTTTGTAAACTCAGCTCTGTGGCTTCCTTTCGGGAATCAATCCATCTCCCTCTTCGCCTATCAGATCCGACCTTGACAGGAAAAAGGCGGAGCAATTCCTCTTACGTGGCTAACCTGTACGAGCCAACAGCTGCGGACCGGAGAGGGAGCGAGCGATGGGCGGCTAAACTGCCACCGCCGCCTATCACAGAAATGAGCGCGCGCGCATACAAACCAAGTATGACAACGACAGCTGCGCGTGCGTGCCTTCACCCTCTCGCTGCGAATCCCTTCGCCAAGTGGGCCTCAGTCATTCGTTGAAATAGAAGGCCCCGGCGATGGCGGCTGAGGTGGAGTCGTCGCTGGAGCTCAGCCTGTCGAGCACCGGGGCGGGCCCGGGGATGTTGCCCCCCGCGCGCTCCCGTATCTTCAAGATCATCGTCATCGGGGACTCGAACGTGGGGAAAACATGCCTCACCTACCGCTTTTGCGCGGGCCGTTTCCCGGAACGCACCGAGGCCACCATTGGGGTAGATTTCCGCGAACGCGCCGTCGACATAGACGGGGAGCGTATTAAGGTGCGAAGATGTGAGGGCTTCTCCCGTTCCTTTCCCGAGGGTCACTGGCTCAGTGGCTATGATGGTTGGCTTTTGACTCGCACGTGGAAGTGGCCAGATGTTAGAGAGGACCTTTAAAAGGTGTTCAGAAAAGGAGATTTTAGGAGGCGTTACCTTGCATGGACACCTGCTGAAATGCCTTCTGTTACACAACTATTAAAGGGGCAAGTGCCGTCTTACACCCAACAGGATGGGAGCCAGTAACTCTATTCCTGCTGTTCATCCATGCTGCTTGGGGCTAACATCTGGCCAAAATTTGGGGGTAATTTGTTATATTTTTATCCCAGACAGTTTCCCTAAATTACTAGCTTGGTAATTACTGGTAGCCCAGTGTGTGACTTGACCAAAATCACTGCTTGAACTTCATAGCTGAGCAACAATGCTATAGCTGCACTTGAGCTTTTTCTAAGCATCACAGTCTAATCATTATACTACACTGAACAGGTGTTGGACGCTGAACAAGGTATTACCATCACACATTTATGAACATGTGTTCTTATTTAGACAAACTGGTGACCTACAGCACCTCTTTATCCCATTGTTGTAAAGAAGCTCACAAAAGTTACGCCTACTGGGGCCTGGCAGAGGAAGAATGGAATTCTAGCAGCACTTGTGGTTTTTATGCTGGGTGCAGAGAAAGACAGACACCTTCATCCTCTACTAGTCCTTTCACCTGCCTAAAATAGAATTGCATGTACTCACCTGCATGCAATTCATGGTCACATTGGGCTACAAGGTTGTGTTATCCCCATATATGTACAATTGTGTTAAACTGTGACACCTCTGCTTTGTAATTGAAATGTAGGCATGCTGATAAATTTGAAACTCAAGTTGTCTCTTGTTAAGTTTAACATTCATGGCAGTCCCTTAATTCCTTTAAAACCTTCATCTACAGTAAAAGACACACAAGAACCAATATTTTCTTGAAAAGTTAATGTATAAAAAGGTGTTTAGAGGAAGCTTCATTGCAAAGGTTTTCACTTATGTCTTGCCTGTTGTTTGTTTTTTGTTGTTGAAATATAAAAAATATATTTGCAAACCACCCCATTTCTCTTTGTAAATCTTTCTAAAAGATTCTCATGAGGAGAAATGATGATAGTAGAAAAGAGCTGCCAGGTTAAAGTTGAAATTGTGCCTTGCCACCAGTAAGAGTGAAACCAATTGTTCTCTTGTTTCTCTCCTCTTCCTTTTCTCCCCACTCACCCCCCCTCCTGGTCCATGTAGATCCAGCTCTGGGATACAGCAGGGCAGGAGCGATTCAGGAAGAGCATGGTACAGCACTATTACAGGAATGTACATGCAGTTGTTTTTGTATATGACATGACAAATATTGCCAGTTTTCATAGCTTGCCATTGTGGATTGAGGAGTGCAAACAACACTTACTCACCAATGATATACCCCGGATTTTGGTTGGAAATAAATGTGATCTGAGAAGTGCAATTCAGGTGCCTACGGACACGGCTCAGAAATTTGCTGACACTCACAGCATGCCACTTTTTGAAACATCTGCTAAAAATCCTAATGACAATGATCATGTGGAAGCCATATTTATGACCCTGGCTCATAAACTCAAAAGCCACAAGCCACTTATGCTTAGTCAGCCACATGATAACACAGTTCGCTTAGAACCTGCACTGAAGCCTGCCATGACATGTTGGTGTTAGCTCACAGTATTTTTACAGTAATCTCTTTGGTCTGTTTCCCATTGCTTTAAGAGTATGGTGTAGGTAATGTTCCAATTTAGTAGAAATTATATTGAATCTGCTGGGCACTTTATTGTACATCCTCACATCTTGTCTTTGTACTTTGTAAACTGTAGCATCTGAGTTACTGAAGAATTATGGAAGGTAGATTTTCCTAGTAAAATTTAAACATAGGTTCCATTAAAGTAGCTTACTTTTGAGATCTTTTTTCCACTAAAAGACACATGGTGTAGGTTAGGTCAAATAACTGATGCCTTTAGCATTCAAATTGAATAGACCACAGTTCTATAGAAACCCAAAGAATAATATGAAGTGATACTTTTCAGTATATATTTTTTAGATATTTGGTAATGGATTTGTGAAATGAACTTCTATTACATGTCTTAATCATGCAATGAAATGAACTTAACTTGAATACTAATGTTAAGTCACCTTTTGCCCTCATCGCAGTTTGTTTTCTGTGTAAAGTTGTGGTTTGATTTTCTTCATAGCTTTGTATTGTTCCATATGTGAAAGATATCTAGGATTATCAACCCAGTCATGTTATCTTTTCCATGATAAAAGGAAATGATGTGAACCTAGAGGTGCATTGAATATTGAAGCTGTACTGGACTGTATTTTGATATCACCGCAGGAGTTTGAATAGTATCTGTTCAACTGCTCTGGAGGTGAAGCTATCAATAAGAATGCTAGATATTGTAGTTGAGATTATACCTATTTATCTGTACCTTTAGAAGCAGATAGAAGATGAAGCCATGCACTTCCCATGCTGCTGCTCCACAGGCTTTTGTCCTGCTGTAGTGCAAACCTGTTTAGTATCCAGATGCAATATTATGAAGCAAATGGCCAAGTTAAAGGTTTTAAGAATGCAGAGCGAATCCTGCTTAAAGATTCAGTGAATTGCAAATGTAGATTCATATGAATAATATTGGAAAATTGAGCACTAACCTGCATGGCTGAGTGACTTCCTGTGTTTTTCTTTTAAAATAACCTGAAGCAGGAGCAGCTGAACTTAAGAATCTGTAGCATGTAAAATAATAATACTTGTGTGCCTTAGCTATTAAAATATAGGAGGGATAGTAATGCATAATCACATAGTAGGAAACATTTATATACATGAAACATAAATGAAAGTGGCTGTTTTCCATAAGTAAAGTTAGCAGCATGTTTCTAGTAACAGATGAAAGGCTGTATTTCAGATATATTTACAGCATAGAAATATCTATAAATTGTTTAGGGTTGGACATATGACAGGACTGGCTTGATGATTTTGCATGAACATCTTTCTGCCATTATAACTGCCCCCCTCCCCTAAGACAGTTCATGCCAAAGGTGCAAGGAGTGGGTGGGACTTCCTACGATCATTTCTTAATATGCACTACTGACACAAGTGCCAATTTCAGCCTTCCAGTACTGAGTAATTGGCAAGTAAAGAAATCCTAGCCAATTCTGTCTTTATCTCATGGCAGAAAGACAGCTCTAGACTTGCATATACATTCTTGCTAAGCTAAGGCCATCATTCCATTAAAGAAATTATTGATTTGATTTTAATTGACTCATAAATTGTTAAATATGCATATATTTATGCAGGAATGAAACAGGTCCTCAAAAAGTGACATAGAGCCTTTGTATATATGAACTCTCACCTGCATAACCAATAATGGAGATTAATTTTAATTTTGTTTAATCTTTGTTCCTTCTCCTTCCCTCCACTTGGAAACCCAAAGCAGCTAACAGTAATGGGAATTCCTCTTGTATGATGGTGTCTGCCAACTGGGTTTTTTTTAAGTATTACAAATAATTATTTTACAAAACTGTACCAGGGCATTTTTAAATCAATCTAAAGGTTTAAAATCAGTTAAATTAATCAACTAAGCCAGGTGTAGTCAACATGGTGCCCTCCAGATGTTGTGGACTACCACTCCCATCAGTTCTAGCCAGCTTGGCTAATGGGTCAGGGATGATGAAATTTATAGTCCTAAACATCAAGAGGGTATCACATTGGCTATCCCTGAACTAAGCATTACAGATTTTCGTATAAGTGAATTGTACAGGAGTTAGTCTTAAGTTGGTTGTTCAATAGCATATTGTAGCCTTTTTGATCCTCATTCTTCATTTATGGAACTGATACTTTATGTGTGTCTTAGATTTCACATTTCCTGTTTACATGTAACCTTTTAGTTACATAAACAGGGAAAGTAACCCATGAAATTTAAGTCCCCATTGGATATTATTCAAAGGAAATGGAGTGTCAGTATTATGTTAACATTTTTTTAAAAATTACTTAATATACTAAACTCAATTTGCTGATATCTATTTTGTACCTGTATTAAACACCTTAAGTTTTATTACTTTTAACTTTTTCTATAACATTACTGAAGGCACTCATATTAGTATAATTACTATTATAATTGTAATTACCGAAAGCTAGAAAAATAAGTGTTATTCTATTGCACATTAGTGTAGTGAAATATAAAAAACTAGCTTTTAGGTTTAAGAAAATATATTGATTGCACCTTAATGACAGTAAAATGCAGGGAGTATAATCTACTTGCATTGTGGGCTAAATGTGTGAGTGGATTGTGTCCAATTTTTATATTGTCTTTTTTGCTTATCACTATAACTGACAGGATTTTTCTTGTTGAGGTTTTATATACACTTGAAAAAGGAAACCTTTTTTATCTCCTTGGAGCTTTAAGTGACTTTACTTTAGGTTTACCTACTTTCTAGAAATAATCATCTTTTTAATGCTTAGTGTCTTCAGTTATTTTTAATGAAGGAATATCCATCATTTTCAGCTATGGTTTACCCTCTTTAGAGGACTCACCTGTTTACTTCATTTTCTTAATCCATTTAAGTAAAGGATAGTTTTGCATGCAAATGTGATAATGTGTGCCTATATAAATTTAATCATCTCTTAACGCAAGCACAAAAATTCAGGGTTCTTGAATCACAGTGAAAAGGAAGTTGATGTAGATCATGTAGGTGCAAGATATAAGGTCATATCCATACCAGAAGAGTATGAGTCTATGCTAAGAATGTCTCATGTTGGATATCACCCATAAAGACTATTATATCCTGATAGCAAGAACCTGTGAAATGGTTATTTTGAAACTTTTCAAGCTGCTTATAGTATAGAACTATTCTGTCTTACTATTGCTTTGTAATGTTACCAGCATCAATTATATTGATAGTATCTCATACAGAATATTGTTAATCCAAAATGCTTCCCCATTTAATATTTTACCTACAAAATGTCAGTTGTTCCTAAAACTAAATGAAAGATTTATTTAAATAACTACAAGTGTGTGCCATTATCTTAAACTAATAAATGCTAGCAAATAAAATTCTGCTTTTGTCCCGTTTTTTCACTGTAATGACCTGCCAGCCAGTAATAAGGTTGTTAATACTCTGTTACTAAACAAGAATTCTGAGTGCTAAATTCCTTTTAGTCAACCTGTTCAGTATCATAATATATAGTCTATCAATACGTTAAACCCAATCTTGCAGTGTGGCTGATCCTTATGTTAGGGTAAAGACAAGTCTGGCTAACAGTAAAAATCAAAACAATAAGGTAAATAATTAAAATTAAATTACAGCAGCAGTTTATTTTCTTTCTTTCTTAAATTTATATCCCACCCTTCCTCCTAGAAAGAGCCCAGGGCAGCAAAAGTTATAATCATCATAGTAGAATTAAAACAGTAGCAGCAAATTAAAATCAATTTCAGCTAAGTTTTTAAAAGGTGTACAGATATTAAAAGGTTTTCACCTGATGCTGAAAGCATATAAAAGTGGGCCTCTCTGCTGTCCGTAAATAAAAGTTGGGAGATCTTCAGTAATCTTACGTGCACATGCAGGTACATGTCCTTTATATATTTCTATACCATAACCTTGTACACTAACTTGGTAGTCACAGGCAACCAGAAATTCCAAGCAGGCAAATTAACAGATGCAGCAGAGGAATGTGGGAGCACTCTGACCTTTTACAGGATAGAAATGCAGTGCACTGCTGCAGGAGGGACAGTTCTCCATCCTTCTTTTGCCAGCCCTCTCCTGTAGTAACTTCTGTGGGTTTATTGACAAGAGTGCCATAATTCATCAAAACAGTTAAAGACAATCTGAAATCAGTTCTTAAGCTCTTGCAGTTACCCCCCAAGAAAGAGCTATGTGGATGTCTCTTGGAAGAGAGTTCCTAAGCAGCAGCACTAGCCTCCTTACAAGATGGAATTTTGAATGAAAAGTGATTGGGCATCATTTTTTAGATTCTCTGTTAAGGTTGTTAATATGAACTCTAGCAACTCTTCAGTTCCTTTCTTCCATAGTACATTCAAAGTTGGGTGATAACATTTTCTGTCAATCTTGTAGGAGGAGATGTCTAAAGATGGAAATATATAGAAGACAACCAGGTTGCCAGCTGCAGATCACTTCCATTTTGAATCAATGGTGGGGAGTGTGGCCCTCTAGATGTTGTTGGACTCAAGCATGGCCAGTTGTCATGGATAATGGGAGCTGTAGTCTAGTAAAATTTGGAGGGCCACAGATTCCCTACCCCTAATCTCGTGCTATCAAAAAGCAGCTGAGTATCTCTGGGCCCAGTTCATCAGGTTTAAATGACAAGGAATAGAAGGTTTTTCTAAAACCTACATCAAGTGTAGACATGGACTTTTTCCAGCAGAAAAAACAGAGTGTTGGCAGTAAAGTGATATAAGTTTTATGATTAATAACTACTGAGTAAGCTGCCCTTGTCATTGTGGGCACTGACACATTTTTCCATCCTATATTCAAGACATAACAATTGTTATAAGTACTTTTAAATATATATATATTAAATAGGATAGACAATTTTTTGCCCCGGATGTGGGTAGCACACTAGACTGTCAATACCTTTATGCCAGTGAAGTTCATTAAAACTAGTTTTGTATTGGCTGAATGTATAGCTATAGTTTGAGATGTCAAACACTAAGGTTCATGCATAATGCCATGGGTTGGATTAGCACAAACAGGTAAGTTCACAACTGCTGTGCTCTTTGCCCTAATCCTCTGAGCTAAGCTATGGTTTGGCTCAGTTGTACAAAGCCAAGCTCATGGTTTGTCTTGCTACATACAAACCATGAGCTGTAAATGCAAAAGCAACTCTTTTCTTCTGCTTCTCCAAGTGGATATTCATTGCAGATGTTAAAATAAACATTTGTACAAACCAGCCTGTGACTGGCCCAAGTCATCACACACATTGTTGTGAGAATCAGCTATGGCTTATCAACATAATATTTTTCTAAGGCTGTTGTCATGCTGTAGCCACATGACAACAGCTTTCTAAATGTTGTGGGGTCATGGCGGGAGAGGCAAGTGGATGAGGCAGGCCAGTGGCAGTCACGACAGGCCTGGCCAGCTCCTCAGAGACCAGTCTCCTCTGCTGCCTCTACCACCACCCACCTCACCAACAGTGTTTCAGAAGATGGTGAGGAGGAGGGAGTTGCAGGAGAGCAAGACAGTTGATGAGCTGCCCTGGCCTCTCCTGCCTGTTCCTACGTGGATCATCTTGTGGCCACCTTCCTGCTCTCCTAAATGGGGGGAAGCAACTTGATGACCTGGAGAGGAGAGAGGGAGGAGGCTATGGCAGCTTGGCGAGGGGATATGAGGAGACACCATGGTGATATGTATGGTGAGGGGGAGGAGGTAGATTAGTTACCTGTTGAAAGGTGAGGAGAGGTGGATTGGCCAGGTCTAAAGGGAGGGGGAGTTTGGCAAGGCATGGTGGCAGTGGGGGTTGGGGGGGATTGCACCTCTGGCATTGGGGGAAGAGAGGAGAGGATCGTAAAAGGCTTTTGGTGAATTCTAAGGAGAAGGAGTGGTTTGGACAAGGGGGCTAGGTGGCAGGGTGGGCAAACAAAGCAAGCAGGGGTGGCAACTCCTAGTTAAAAATAAAAGTGCAATAAAGCTTCTGTTTCCTGTCATCTAAAGGAGATTGTTGATTGCCTTGGGCAACTATCATTGAAGTTATGTATGTATTCAGCTTTTAAAAAACAAATCTGTGGAAGGGGGCCAATAGTCAAGACTAGACACATTCAAGTTGATTTCTTTAGTTTAGACTTCATGAGGTATATGATAAAAAAGGCAAATGCCTTTTTAATGAGATACTAATTCCATACAGAAACTTGGTCCATGATTTGTAACCTGGGAAACTGGTAACATCATGGGGTAGAATGCATTGGCTGATATTCGCAGCTTTTCTCTGTCCACCTCCAGCTTTCTGTGATAGCAATGAAATCAAATGTCACACAGAATTGGTCTTCTCAATATAGCAAACAAATCTGGATATGAAAGATGCCTACGTACATATTTCTGTTTCTGGCTCAAGGGATAATTATTGTTAATTTATTATTATAAATCTGTTATACAGCATAGTTCAAATAAACATGGGATTAAAAAATTATGGAAATGGAATGAAAGTTATTGACTGTACAGGTAATAGGTTACCAATCCTGAAATTGTGAGGACCTTCTGTTCAGGGTGAGTCGGTAGTTCTCTTTAAGAATTTTATACACTTCTCAATAACATTCTTAAGAAAGAGTCTTTAAAAATGTGTCCTTCTGAAATTTATGTTTAAGTCAGCCTGATATAAGGAGGTGGTTTGGTCATTTCATCATCAGCTTCCATTTTTAGATCTGGAAGTTTTTCTGGAGAGTTAAAAATTCTATCCGCTTGACCTAGAATGGAAAACATATGGTGAGCACATGTAGCTGGAGAAAGCAGACCTAACTTCTATTACACATGCTGGTTACATTCAGGGTAGACGGTTGTACATGCTGTTCTACCTAGGGCTGCCTTTGAAAATGGTTTAGAAGTTTCAACTGGTGCAGATGCAGCCTCCAAGATTCTTGCAGAGATCAGGCATTGGCAACATATAATACCTGTATTTTACCAGTTGCATTAGCTGCCAATTTTTCTGGGTCTGATTTAAATGGCTGGTTTTGACATTTATAGCCCTAAATTGTTTAGGGCTAGTTATTTGAAGGATAGCCTATACCCAGAGGAACCTGCTCAAGGCTTAAGATTGGCTCTTAGGCCCACCATCAGGATCTATTAAATTAGTGGGCATCAGAGGCAGAGCCTTTCCAGCAGTGGCCCTACACTTTTGCAACCCTATCCCAAGGGTTATTCACATGGTTCCTTCTTATCTTTTACATTTTTCTGTTCCAGTCCAGTGTGGATTGAAGATATGTGATGGGTTTTACTATTCTACATTAATAAAAACAAATTAAAGCCAGCAGTAAAGCAATTTGCTGAGTTCTATTTATAATCACTGCTGCCTAGTTTTTGTAATTATAGTTACATTGTTTTTATGTAATTGGTGTTTGTTTATTACATTTATATCCTACATTTTCCTTAAAGAGCTCAAGGTGGCATATTTGGTTCTGCTTCCCATTTTATTTTCACAACAACCCTGTGAGGGTAGACTAGGCTGAGAGGCAGAGACTGGCCCAAGGTCACCCAGTGAGCTTCATGGCTGAGTGGGGATTTGAATCCTGGTCTCTCATGTCCTAGTCCAGCACTAACCACTATGTCACACTCACTCTCAGTTTAATGATTATTATGGTTTGACATGATACTTGTATTCATTATGGGTACAATCCAACTTGCATTTATGCAGGGGTGAGGGAAGTTGGATATGGCGGATCTCCAGCTGGGCTGGCTAGGTCCCAACTCAGCCAGGCTACGACAGCATAAGTCCCTCAGCTGCGCCAGCCAGCTCAGCCAAGACCAACACAAGTGGAGTGGTTATAAGGCCTGAAAAATGGATGTATTGGGGTCGTGTCAAGAGGGGCTGAGGTGAGGGGACTTAGGCCACATCCAACTTGTGTTTGGAGTGCTCCTGCAGGTCCCATTCCAGGTAAAAGTTACATTGGGAAAAAGGTGAGTCTAAGAAAATAATTCCAATGGAAGTTAATGGAGAGGGCTTACTCCCCGGTAGGAGTATTTGTGAGAGCAGGCTTTTTCTTTCTGGTCCCTGCGTGCAGCTTCCGCCTGAGCCAGCATTCAGCCGACCCAGAAGCTCCTGAATGGCAATTGATTGCGGTAGAACTTTATGCCAGCTTCTCTCGCTCCAGCACAACTTTTGCCAGCTTCCCCTGAGTTGGATTGCACCCTAAGCCACTTTGTGAAGGCTTGCCTTAGAAGTGGGATGTAAATGTACTGCCTTCAAGTCAATTCTGACTTACGGCGACCCTATGAATAGGGTTTTCATGAGGCTGAGAGGCAGTGACTGGCCCAAGGTCACCCACAGTGAGCTTCATGGCTATGTGGGGATTCAAACCCTGGTCTCCCAGGTCATAATCCAACACCTCAACTGCTACACCACACTGGCTCTCTAGAAGTGGGATATACTCATGTAAATAAGTAATCAATTTTACTAAAGTCCAAACATCTTCCTTTCATAATCATCATTTGACTTGCATACAGTATTTAGTAAATCCAAAATTAATTTTCAGGTAAAACAATGAGAGCATCTACATACCAGGTGAAATGCAAACTAATTCTGCAGTTTGTAGCTGGTCTTCATTAGATTGTAGCCATTCCTAAGAATGAGAGCATGGCATTGCTAAATAGGCTTGTCTGAGAATGGTACTGAGTTAGAACATACAGAATATAGAAACCTTTAGACACATAGTTGCAGTTTGGCTAACAAAAAGTAACTACAATATTATATAGCAACATACAAGAATGAAAATAAACCTACAGTTTAATAAAAAGAAGCTATTAAATTGTATTAATCCCCCAGACAGTTTACCACAATCACCTTTAGAAATGTATTTCTTAATTTTTGTGCAGTGACAACTAAGTCTGGCTACCATATCATAATGAGATTATTTATTTTTAAAAAACATTCACATTTAATAGCTCTTCCAATAAGCTGAACAAAAATGCCCAACTGGGAGATGCAGAAATATGGCAATTATGAAATAATGGCTGATGTCTCCAATCTCTTTTGTACAACATATACAAAACCTTTAATTCCCAGGAGACTTGGCATACTGGACAGCTCAGTAATGCAAAGCCATCTTTGGAAATGGTAAAAGCTACATAATGAGCAAACCTTGAACACACAGAATTGTGAACCCGATAAAGAATATTTTATATGTGCATATGTACATGCATGCACACACTCATGCAAAAAGGGACTTTTTATGCCCCACTCCTTAGGAAGCTCACAGGAGCCTACATGGGGATGCCAGTTATCTACCAGCTAGTCACCGATTAGGTCCATAGCTGTTTAGGTTCTATAGAGCTGTAGCAAGAGGTGCTCACAAAGTCCCCTGTGTGTATTTTGGACATGACTATTTGCAGTGGGGTAAGGAAATATGGCAACTTCGTCATCTGGAAGTTGTCCAAAACTGTTTACAGAATCACAAAGGGGTTTTCTTTCCAATACAAAATAACTGAATGCACCATGTTTAATGACCGTGTTGCTACTTACAAGTCCAGTGACACTGTCATAGCACGAGCAACATGGAAGACTTCGACAACTCACATAAGCAATAATCAACACAATAAAAGCACTAAAAATAGATACAATCAGTATTGTGATGTTGGCTCCTTCTACAAGTTTATCAAGCACAAATGCCTGCAAAACAAAAACACAAAAAATGGGTGTGCATGGTTTATTAACAAATATAATTCAACCACAGGTGTGTGGTGTTTTTTAAAGCACCTGGATAAATAATTCTCACTTTTTTTAAAAAAAAAAAATTTCCTTTCAAGACGTAAGAGAAGGAATAACAAATGAAAACAAACAATATATAGTAATGAGCAAATAGTTAAACATTTGCATAGTATATGTGATACATATTTACATGTATAGAAATGGATAATGATACCAATTAAAAGCAAAGGGAATATACTGATTTCCTGTTTTTTATGTATTGCGTATCTTTCCTCAAGTCTCATATTTTTATGTTTTAGTAAATTCTTTGTTTTAATAAACTGGGTGTGTTCTCTTTATTCTCACCACTCACTTCTAAAGCTGTAATACTGTGCTACCTCGAGGCTTCCGAGAGACCTCAAGGATAATTTGAAAGCTGTTTGATCAAGGGCAGCCTTCTTAAACTACTTAAATCCTTACCTGCCAGGGCAAGAACAGGAAGAGAGAGAGTGCAAGAGAGGGGTACACACACTGTTTTGTACCCAGATCTCCTTTCTGCAGGCAGCCAGGGTCTCCAATTGCCTGGGTGTGGCCATCACACCACCTATAGCTAATAGTACAGCTGTCAAATGCAATACTGTATTATATCCTTTACATACCCCCAAAAAGACAACTAGGCCCATGGGTACTTCATAACCTCTGATTTTAAAATGTTTGCAATTTATAGAGACCCAAAAGATTTAAATTTTAGAACAAGCCCAAAAAATGTGGTCTATGTTGCACTGATCCAAGTTGCCTCTCTAACATTTGTCTGCTGTATTTACATACATTTGATTAATTTGTTGTAGCAACCCGGTAGCCAGACTTCCTTGTTAGGTAGGGCAGCCACATTTCCAGTAGGGGCATTTGGAGGAGGGAGGTGCATAGCACCAGCCAATCCACCACCACCCCACTGGTGGAGAGGACATAGGGCCAGGACAGGGGAAAACAAAGACAGTGACCTTGCCCCTCCCTCCGGATAGTGGGTTAATAATATGAATTAAGTCTAATCTGTTGAATTGTCTCGCCCTTTCCTGAGAGATCCCCAGGAATACCAGACTCAAATTTTGACTTTGCCTATAGCTGCAATCCTCTTTCACCTGTGGTCTGTCCCTGTGTTCTGATTCTTCATGAACTGAACTACTTTGGTAATGACAGTGAGCTCCTGAGCTTGGCTTTGATGCTGCATTAGGTGTCTCAGTTTTAGACTTGTCCACACTACAAATTTAGGGAAGGATAGAGAGAAAATAAATACTTCAGGGTGTGTTTGTTAACTTCTCCTTGAGAACTCCCTCCTTCTAGTTCTGTTCCTGACCTTTATCTTTTCCTTCCTGTTGGACAATCAAAGGAAAGCTTTTTAACTGGGTTGGTATATAAAAGATGAACTAAGCAATTGGAAACTAATTGTGGAAACCAATTGGAATTATTTTGACTGGTTGGTGGGTTGATTTTTCTGTAAAGAAACCTGAAAAGGCCTCACACTGAGCTGCACATATTAGGAAAATCAGACATTAGGCGAGAGTTACAGCCTAAGTGGCTGGCTAGCCAGCTAGCTCACTGTACCACACAAAGCAGTATTTCTATTCCCATAGAGCTATTTTTGTTCTTTGCCATCAAGTACTCAAGAAAAAGAAGAAAAAATAGCCACTATGATTTGCTATGATATCTGACAGCAAAGCACAATTTTTATGCATTGTATTGCACTGTAGCCAACAGTACTAGCTAAAGGAAGTATAGCCGTTCGATAGGTAGTTTTGGTACTTTTTATACCTTTTGCTGTAGCAATGGCACTCATGAGTTGCAATGACAGTTTCCTATATTGCGTGCAATGTTTACAAAAGGGCAGGAACTCAATATACCACATTTGTCACAAAGTTTGATACTTACGAAGGCTGGATGATTAGAGGGCAAATCATTGAACCCTTCATATTTTTCACCATACTCTAATGTTATAGAGGCATAGACAATTACAATGAGAGTGGTGAAACAGGAAAATACAGAAGCTATTATCATTGCATTCACCTGTATAAACAACAAGGGGATAGAGGAGACAGAAGTTAAATACAAGAAATCAGATTCTGCTTCAAATTAAATAATGAAAATAATTCCACATATGCTTACTCTGTACACTACAGTGATTTGTTTTTCAAAGTGATTTTGATGAAACATATCTTCACCATACAATGTCTGGAGTACTTACCTTTCCTATCACATCAATGGAAATCAATATGCTTTACTGTGTTGTATTTCAGCATGTGTTGTTGAAGAGTCTGTGCAGGAATCCACATAGTATTTGTGGTTTTAAGCTTATTCCTACTTATGCCTACTTGGAAGCAAGCTCAATTTAAATATACAAGACTTACTTATATACAATAATGCTGCCAGGAGGAATACATTGCAAAACCCAGTTAAACAAAAAGTACTGAGCAAAGATATTAATGGATTTGGGCAAGCAACAACAGGAACATGACCAGGGCAGTCAAGAAGCCAGGCAGGTAGCAACTTTCCATAGATTTTCTGTGAAAGCAGCATATTGGACCAAATAAGTTAATTTGGGAGGGTGATGCTGCATATATTAGAAGAAGATTGGCTGACCCAGCTGGTCTGGTCTGTCCCATTTATAAGTGAGCAAAGGACCCCTCCAGGAAAAACACAAAACCACAGAACATACAGCTTGACATTACCATGTAGTCCAGACAGAGTAGGAAATAATGGCCAGATGTAACAAAAAAAGGTAGTCAGCTGCCATGTTTCCCCAGCAGATGCTAGGCCACCAGGTCAGTAATGGCTTAACTCAGACCTGTTCTTCCTTCAGCCACTATACTCATCACCTCAGGTCAGTTTATCCAATGCAGATGCAGGTAGCAAGGAAATTGTAGAGGCACAATCTAGGAGCACCACACTGTATGCAACAAACATGACTAATGCATGTACACTGGAGTTTGCCCTCAGCAGATGCCTGAAGTATGGATGATGTGCATGGGTCTTTTAAACTTCTATGTACGCGTCTTGGAACTCCAGTCATGGGTGTTTAAAACATGCCTAAACACATAGACAGAGCAATTGTGTTTGCCTTGTAAAGTACATTGAAGGCCAAAGGTGGGAAAGGTGTTTAGGCATTTTATTCCCCTCTCCTTTTCATAAATAAAATACATATTTTTGTCATGTATTTTAAAAATATTTCCACCTTTCAACTGTAATGTGTTACTGTAATCCACCCATTTGAAGCAGCAGAGAGAGGAAGATGCATGCGTTTAAAGAAGGAATTTTGAACTGCTGCTGAGGTGGTCCAACTTGGGACCTTTAACCTGTTGTGGGTTTTTAAACTCTGAACCTCACAAAGCTTATAAACACTGTAATACATTGTCTATTTGTAAGGTTTATGAGGTATACCTTTCATTGTAACCTATCCAAAGTCTTCAGGATAGAGCTAAAATAAAAATTATGTAAATAAAAATGTATTACTTATAGAAAGTTCATTGTATGATTTGTCACCCCTCCTCTTTAAAAAATGTAAACATACCAAAACTGGATTCTTTTTCTGAGAAGAAAACAAAGCCATAACTCCAGGAATACTCATAAACTACAAAACAAAAGGTGAAGGGGATTAAGTTCAAAAACATGTATGTAAAACTTATATAATGCTTTTTGTTGTTGTTGTTATGTGCCTTCAAGTCAATTACGACTTATGGCGACACTATGAATATGTGACCTCCAACAGCATCTGTCATGAACCACCCTGTTCAGATCTTGTCAGTTCAGGTCTGTGGCTTCCTTTATGGAATCAATCCATCTCTTGTTTGGTCGTCTTCTTTTTCTACTCCCTTCTATTTTTCCCAGCATTATTGTCTTTTCTAGTGAATCATGTCTTCTCATTATGTGTCCAAAGTATGATAACCTCAGTTTCATCATTTTAGCTTCTAGTGATAGTTGTGGTTTAATTTGTTCTAACACCCAATTATTTGTCTTTTTCATGATCAATGGTATGTGCAAAGCTCTCCTCCAACACCACATTTCAAATTAGTTTATTTTTCTCTTATCTGCTTTTTTCGCTGTCCAACTTTCACATCCATAAATAGAGATCAGGAATATAATGGTCTGAATGATCCTGACTTTAGTGTTAACTGATACATCTTTGCATTTGAGGACCTTTTCTAGTTCTCTCATAGCTGCCCCTCCCCAGTCCTAGCCTTCTTCTGATTTCTTGACTATTGTCTCCATTTTGGTTAATGACTGTGCTGAGATATTGATAATCCTTGACAAGTTCAACAATATAATGCTTAATTTTAGCATATAAAAAGATGTGAAAAATCTGTAGCTTCACAAAGATCAAGGCAACCTGGAGACACTATCAAGGTATGTCACAATACATTACACTATAAAAAGATTCTGCACATTAAGCTGTGCAATATTAATTGCAGTGGAGCTTGTGTGGAACTCCAGTGCAATGCCATCAGCATGGTGGTGGTGGTGGTTTTCATCATCATCATCAAATTTATTACCCTCCCTTCACGAATAGCTCCCTGGTTGCATAGTAGCCACACCTGAAGTGGTCTCTGAGCAACAGACAACAGGTGTATAAAGCAGAAATGCTGAGCAATGGTTTATTCCATAATAAGTAACTGGACTTTCCTTGTTTAGACATTATGGCACAGTTTTAGAGAAGGGCATTTTGACACCAGAAAAGGTATGTAATTGTTCACCTAGCTATTAAATGTGGACTCAAGATTCTTGGTCAATTTCACCAGATGCTTTTTCTTTAGAAGGTTGAAATTTTGATTAACTGATGAGGATATTGCAGCAATCAGCAATCACTAGCCTACGATGCCACAATGTCATTGATTTGGATATGTGAAGCACACAGATTAGGCATTTTGGACATGCACTTTTCAAAGTACAAATTGTCAGCTTTCATCCATTTCATCTCTAATATTAGCATGGGATCCAAGAGAAGAAAAGAGAAAATAAAAATTTCAGTAATTTTATTGTAGTAAAATGCTGCCACTAAATTACTCCGGCTGTTAAGTCACTACTAACATTGCCAGCTACTTTTTGCTTGCAGCATGGTTACTGCAGCTCCCATGTGCCATCCAAGCTAGGGACTGGGGAGAAATTCAATTCAGTTTACATTTAAAGCCAAATCTATC
Source organism: Rhineura floridana (assembly GCF_030035675.1). NCBI lineage: Eukaryota > Metazoa > Chordata > Lepidosauria > Squamata > Rhineuridae > Rhineura > Rhineura floridana. The sequence continues at coordinate 70,357,718 of NC_084488.1, read as the reverse complement.
AAATTATACTTTCCCAAACAATATGAGAACCGAAACAAATTCTTTCTTCAAAATGTGCACTTATCTGAATTTTGTGATGTAATTCTCCAACCAACGTTTACAAAAGTGCATATATTGGGGCAAAGTGAACATAAAAACGAACATATAAGTGAAAATAACATACAAAAATTCATTATATTAGGAGAAAATGCTTACAAAAATCTGTTTATTAAGAAAAAACTTGCATTAAAATACTGAAAAGTTTTCATGAGGATTTTAAAAAATCACAAATCCCTGCAGAAATGTGGAGAACTGAATTTGAGATTGGAAAAATGAGAAAGAGAGATGACACTGACAGATTTCCATTCCTAATCATTATTACTAGAATAAACAAGCAGCAGAATCAGAATAATTCAGTTTCAGCAATCTAAATTTCTCCTGGAATCATTCCTACAACAACAGCAACAAAAGCGGAGATGCTACAAGAATCAGCCAGCCTGCCAATGAGTCCCACCATCATACCTTCCTTCGGCTCCACCCACTCAAAGATCCTCCACCCTGCTCTTCTCTAGCTCCACCCATGGATGCCCCCTGCAAGGAATTATAATAGTGAAATGCAATCTCCAAGTTGAAAACCAATATATTCCTGAATACCAGATGTGGGAACCAGTATGTCTTCCTTGTAAGTTCCTGTATGCAGCATTGGCATCTCAATGATGGAATTCCCTCCTTTGTCAGATATGGCCCAACTGAAGACTCACTTATCTACCCCAGCATTTGGAAGTGACTGCTGCATTGTTGATCATCCTCGTGATTTTAGCTTGTTATTTTGTTTTAACCTGGATTTGTATTGGTTTTAATGTGAGCTGCCAGAAGATTACCTTGGTGATGAAGAACAGGTAAGAAATCTTTCAGACACATAAATAAAATAAGCCTTCAATTGACATTTAGCTGGTCACTGACAAGGGAGATAAACAACTGGCCTAAGACAACAAGCCAAAACAGAGGTGGGATTTGAAGTCCAAACATAATAAATAAATAAATTCCCCTTCCAGTCAATTTACCCCAAAACATTAAAATCTCCTCTTCTGCTGCCCTGAAGAAAGAAAAGTCCTAATTTGTCTTTCACCCACACCTGTCCCAAGGATTCACCTGTCCAAAACATTCCTTCTATGAACCTGATCCTCTCCTCCCCCAACATAAAGAGGCAGGACTCAGAAACCAAAGGCAGCATAAAACCTAAGTGGGCAGCTATAGGGGCAGGCAGGGAACAAACCCTGCAAACCTCCTTTGCACTTCTATACACCAAAGTGCTGGCTCCATGGAATCTAAAAAGCAACAAACCACCATCTTAAATGAGTGGGGAAGAAAACGGGCTGAATTCCATTCTCCTCCCCTCCCATGTAGGACTGCAGAAGAGCCATAGGCCAGTGCTAGTTCACATGCTTTGCATACAGAAGGTCCCCAGTTCAGTCCCTGGCATTTGTGGATAGGGCTCAGAAAAATTCCCATCTGAGAGCCACTGCCAGTCAGTGTAGATAACGCTGAGTTAGGTGGACCAATAGTCTGACCTGGTATAAAGCAGCTTCCTTTACTCCTATGGTTTAGTACACTCTACAATAAGGTTTCCAGGCTCAGGACCTGGATCTTTAGGAGAATAAAAAGTCAGCCAAATGCAGGTATTCTTGCAACACTATAATAGGAAAAGCCACAAGGTGGAATTCTCCCTTCCCCCTGCACAACTTTTAAAGATATAGAAGACCTCTTGGTTGCCAGGCCCAGCCTCCAAGAGGTCTTCTGTATCTTTAAAAGTTGTGCAGGGGGAAAGGAGAATTCCACCTTGTGTTTTTTCCCATTACAGTGTTGCAATAACACCTGCACGCAGCTGACTTTCTCTTCTCCTAAAGATACAGGATCAGGCCCTGAACCTGGCAACCCTACTCTACAAGAACCTGAAAATGCACCCAACTCTACACCTTTTCCACAAGACATTTGAGTATAGAACAGCAAGTTCTCTAGAACAAATTCCTTATATTATACAACCCTTTCTAATTAAAGTAATTAATTAAAGCCACCCTGGGCTCCTGCAGGGAGGAAGGGCAGGATATAAATCAAATAATAAATAAATAATAAAATTAAGTAATGAAAAGGGAAGGAGCTGAGAGTTTATATTACTTACCATTCCTGCCCAAATGGGTATCCTAGATTTACTCAGTGCCGATTCCCTTCTGAAAGCACCATCAATTAATCCACTGATGATACAAATTGTAGCACAAGCTATCTGGAAGAGCCCCAACAGAACCATACTCTTCTGGTTGAAGATGAAATATCTGTAGCGATCCATTCCAGCTAATACGTGTGTTCAAATTGAGAGGAAGCAGAGAGGTTGTTGAAGAGAAGGCTGCCCTTGTAATTTTTCCTGATATGAAGAGAATAAGATGCAAGAAAAGCACTTCAACAAGCATCATCTGACCAATTGTTCACATGCCATTCCATTAATAGTATGGATGATCTGCTATCAGCCTGCAGTATCATGCTTTGGCATCTCTCTGCCTATACAGGGGCCTGAACATTTTTTCCAGTAAAAAAGCAGTAAGAAAACAAGACGTTAAATGGGCTGGGGTGGTTGTGTTTAGAAGAAGAAAGTTTTAAAACTTTAAGAGATACCTACCATTGATTTGAAGACAGAAAACATAGAACGTCCCAGTGTAAAACATACTGAAATAAATTCAAATTGTTAATTTGTATTACTGTTTTCACATAATGAAAACACAAGCAAAGAAAAATCCAAATAATACAGATTTTCTCTTTAGCTCCATATTTCCACTATCTGCAATAGATGGAAGATAGGCTATGTGTAGAGCAGGGGCCACCAACCTTTTTGGACCAGAGGGTACATTTCAAATTTTGAGGGAGGACTGGGGACACTAGTCACAAAATGGCTGCCATTTGGGGTATGGCATAACACTAAATCAGAGAGTAGTCATGATGAAGCTTTTTCCATAATTGTATTTCTATACTTGTTAAATTTTTGCCTGCCATACAGTTGCTAAAGGCACAAGAACTCTGTTTTTCCCCAATGTCAGTCCCAAACCAAAGCCTAGGCTGCCGTCCTGTACCCTCTTACCTGGAAGTAAGTCCCATTAAAAACAAAAAGACTTATTTCTGAGTAGATATGTATACCATTGTACTGTAAGATAACAATACAATTAATTCTTAATGAGTTCCTGGTCGCTTGCTCCTGCAAAGCAGGATATATGTCTAAGAATCTTTGCAAAGTTTTCATATTTGCCTTTTGGGGGAGGGGGATTCTTTAACATTAATCATTATTGTTGTGTAGCAGTATTTGCAGAAAATAATTTCTAGCCACTACCTGATCTCAGGTGAACCCAGCACAAGAAAGATGCATCCTGGTTGCTAGGGAAAAAGAAGGAACAAAGTATGAAGATTCCAAGGACTAGAAAAAAAGACAGAAGAAGAAAAAGTATACTAAAAGGAGAGGAAAACAGAAGCTCTTTAGGACCCCTGGGATTCCTACTAACAGGTGTCCAAACAACTCACTTATCAATCACAGGTCTGACATCACTCATTGGCTAATAATACTGATAAGCAGGAGCAGCCAGGCTGGCTCATTTTACAGAAATTGCTTAGAAGGGTACCCACTAGGGTTAGAGGCTGGGCCTGGCAACCAAGAGGTCTTCTGTATCTTTAAAAGTTGTGCAGGGAGAAGGGAGAATTTCACCTTGTGGTTTTCCCCATTACAGTATTGCAAGAAAACCTGCACTTGGCTGCATTTTCTCTTCTCTTAAAGATACACAATCATTCTCAGGCCCTGAGCCTGGCAACCCTAGTACCCACACATTTTGTTCCATAACTTTCTTTCTAGGAGTACTAGAGACTTACTTGGAAGGAAGGAAGGAAGGAAGCTTAGATTTTGGCCAGTTGTAATGAAGATTTTTATAGACAGTTTACAATCTTTTTGTAACAATTTTATTTTACAAGATAGTTTTGTTGTTTGCAATTGAAGGATTAAAGGAACAGAAATTGTGTTGCTTAGTCAGTATGCAGGGAGAGGCACAAATGTTTACTGGAGATAAAAGTTCTTCCTCTAAATATGTGTTTTCTGGCTCTGGGTGTTTAGGTATTGTCAAGCAGACCCATTGGGAACAAATATTTGAAGAATTAATCAATAGGCAAATACATCAGAGCAGTTATGTTTTTATTGCATAGACTGGTTTTTAAATAAATGCTTATCTGAAATCAAACCAGTATTTCCAGACACATTAACTGTATTTAGATGTCATTGAAATGGGACTTAATTTAGGGATGACTTTTTCACATTGATTTCACCTAAGTGTAAATTAACTCAAGCCCTCCTCAAGCATTCTGGCAACTATGAAAACTAAAGTGTGAGGGATTAAGCATGGGAAGCAACTGTGTGAAGTGGGGAGTCTTGTGTATCAATGGAGGCGCTCCAGAGGTTTTTTTTTTTGGTGGGGGGGAACAATACCTAATATCCATGGAATATTGAAATGGCTGAAATGGCAAGGGGGGTTGAGCTAGTATATTTATTCTTACTGCTCCCCTAACAGGATTGTAATTCCTGCCTGGGGCTCAAGTCTAAATCCCACCCAATTTCTATTTTGATAGAAGCTGCAAAGAGATTATGAAAAAATATGGCTCGCAAGTTAGAGTTCTAGTCAGTTCTTTACCTAATCTACTTTACAAATTGGCCTTCCCTCTCAGTTCAAACATACTATCAAGTTTAGAAATGAGGGTGTTACTTCAGTAGATCCATTCCAGAGTCAGTTGGAAATTGTAGCATAAGGAATCACTTACACCATTGGGGAGAAATACCCATGAACTGAGGTTGCATGCTGTAAGGCTGCAGACATACCATACATTGAAAGCAATCACAAAGCTACAATTTCCAGCACCCTTAACAAAACCTACAGTTTCCAAGGTTCTTTGGGGAAAATAATGTGCTTTAAATGTATGGTGTATATCACACTTAACATAAAATAGACATGCAGCTTTTAAAAAATGGAAACATCAGACAGATGATGGAACTCTATGTTACTCTGTTTAAAAAATAAACCCCTTGCCCTTCAAATTGTGTCATTTTTCAGTCTCTGTCCACCTGCAACACATTAATCTCATATATACAGAAAAATGCTTCTTTCATTAGAGCTTGCAGTCTCACTTCAAATAAATTTGCATTGTAAAACAGTAGGAAGTGGGTGGGTGAGGGGGAGAAATCAACAAACCTATTTTCAAGCTGGTGAAAATGAAAGAGAATCTGCAGACAGGTTGTAAACAGGAAATTGTTCCAAGTTTGCTGTGTGATTGGGTTTCCTCCTACAATTTTGCCTATCGAGACTGATAGGAAACAGGTATGCCACTGGAAGGCCAAAGAGAACTATGGGTTGGCTGAAGAACAGACTCTTTTTTTTCTTGGGGATCTGATGGATAATGGATCCACTGTGAGAGTGCCTGTTTGCCTCCATTTATGCTTTGCTTTTGGGTAGACACACACTTGAAGTTGTGCTGGCTTCAGTGAGTCTCCAGCACTGTTTTCTGAAAACAGAAACACACGATGCTATTCAAACTCTGCCCCTTTTTACTCTGGGGAAATGCAGCTCCGTTGCATTTCTCCATGAAATCAGCTTCACACAGAAATCAAAACTATTTGGTAGAACAACTCATTGCCACTCCGTGGTGTATCCAATGAAAGTGCTTTGCTGTATGTAGGGCAGAGACAGTGATTGGCCCAGTGCTTTGCTGTGGGCAGTCCTAAAAGGTTTGAGATCAGCAGTGGGGAGATGTGTACAGCCATGGGCAAATGCATTTTCAACTGAAGCCAGAAAAAATGGCCTGTCTGCTTTTGAAGCAGCTAGTATGTCTATAGCCTTGAATGCTACAAAGACACCATATATCTTCAGAGCTCTCCCATCTGAAGGAAAGTAAACACAGCAGTCCTTGGAACTTTTCACCACTCAACAGTGGTTCAGTTAGGTAATTTTAGGCACTAAAATGTGTATTCCTTCACTTCAAGTTGAAGTAAGAGAATTTGGGGATGCTTGAATTGTGGAGTGGGGGCCCTGGATTTCTGTCCCAAGGTCTTGCCCTAAGGACACCACTGCCACTTAGGGAAGCGGGGAGTAGTTAACGATTGTAATGGAGAGTCTTTGTTTTAAGGAAAGACAGCTGTGGCCCAGCTGCCCAGAATGCTTATGAGCTGCCGGCACTGGAAAGGATTTCCAGGGGGTTAGCTGTGCAAGTTTGTTGCAGCAAACACAAGAAGTCTTGTGGCACCCTGAATATTAACTAGCGAATTAAGAAGTTAAATTCCATCAGCTGTAGCTTCACTTGAGATAACGGATTTTTATCCTATGTCAAGTGTCCATTAACTTAACAACAGCAGGCTGTTTGTATAATCATGGCAACCGTTTTGTGAACGGTCACTGTAGCAATTTTATATACATAACATAAGAAGAGTCTGCTGGATCAGGCCAGTGGCCTATGTTGTCCTCACAGTGGCCAACTAGAAGCCTATGGAAAGCCCACAAGCAAGACCTGCGCCCAACAGCAGTCTCCCCTCCTGCATATCCCAGCAAGCAACTGGTATTCAGAAGCATACTGCCTTGCCTCTGACCCTGGAGGTACATTTCCAGCATTAATCTTGTGGGCACTGTCTGTACTTTTTTTGCATTTCATTTCCCACTTAATCACATTTCTTACAACCCACCCCCAAGTCCACAAAAACTTAAATCTTAACACATTTGTTAAGGTACAAGTTGCCACAAGACTTGTTTTGGCAATGGAGACTGATCGTGATGAAGGGCAACTCCAGGTTCCAAGGAGCAACTGTGCACCTTGAAGATCATGTGATAGGAGAAGCTGCGACTGCTCACCTTCTGTCTGCTACAGAAAGCCCCACCACCACCAGCAATTCAGTGTGTAAGCAATCCTCCCTAAATATTGGTGTGTGCATTTTAAGCGTTTAGCTATTTCATGATCTGTGGTGCTGAAGAATTTGCTATGAAGTGTGGGAAGGTTAAAAGTTTGGCTAAAAGGAAGTTATATAGGTGAAGGCAAAGGGGAAACAAATAGGTGGGGAAAAAGGACTTTAAACATTTCATGCTGGAAAAGCAGACAAGCAGAGGGAATGAGTGTACCGTTCTCATGTTCAGCACCAAAAGGGCAATTTATCAAAGCAGAAGGTTCATCCTCTTTGGAAAGTACCTGGCTGAGTCAGTTCCCTGCCTATCCTCTCCCAAGGAGAGAAGGAGTGAGCAATAAACAGGAAGTCAGAGAAAGAGAAGACAGGAGCTGTTTGCACCTCAGGACAATCACAGAGAAAGAAAAGCACACACATATTCAGTCCCAGATTGTGGGGGGGGGGGAGCGATTCACTTACCTCAGCCAGGTTTACCTCACTTTCTTTATGAGAGTCCTCTAGGCTAGGCTGGCAGGTGCACTGGGTGGGGATGAGTCACCTGAGGGCTGGCTCTGCCTTGTGAGCTCCATTCATTTCTCACTGCAGGCTGACCGGAGCCTTGCCCCACCCATCTGTTGTCTCAGCCAGCCCAACCCTCTGCAGGTGGCAACTTTCCTTGCTGCCTTCCTACCTCATGTGTTAACCCATTGTGTGCCACCCAACATAAGGATTGGCTCCTCATACTAATTAGACTGTTAGAAAGCACTTGAAACTTTCCCTCAAAGGATGCTTGGAAGAACCTCCATGTGTACTGTTAGCAGGGCTTATGCAGCTGGATAGTAAATTCTGAGAATTTGCACATGGAAAAGAGACTTTAAGGGGATGGATGTACATTAATATATCATATATAGTGCCTTGTGTGCTTTTCAGGCTTCTGCTTGGTTTTTGAAGCTGGTATTTTTAAGTCCAAACTATTCTCTTAACTCCAATAATTTCTACTATTATGGGATTCTTATTTATTAAAACATTTATAAGCCACACTTTTCATAATAGAATATCAAGGTAGCATTACAATATACAAAAACATGACAGAATTACAAACATTGTTAAAAACAATAATAAAGGCACTGATAAGTACTGCATTGCTTGGGAAAGAAAATTCATATTAAAAAAACCTGTTTAAAATTTTTAGTTTTCAGGAGACTCCTCAAAGAAAGAAGGGGTGGTCTCTGCCAAACCTCTATTGGTAGAGAGTTCCACAGGGCAGGGCATGCCACACTAAAGGTTCAGCCCTTGGTGGAGGCAAACTGAATCTCAGGAATGTAAGGAACCACTAAGTATGCCCCATCAGAAGAGCTCAGTGATCACACATGGGGAGTCAGGTGGTCCTTAAGATTCTTATCAGATCTCTGTGAGAAGAGGCCTCAGTGTAGGCTGCCCTGAAGCAATGCTTGAGCTTGACAAAAGAGTGTTTATATCCAGAAAAAGTGCAGAACTGGTAGTCCTCCAGATGTTGTTAGACTACAACTTCCATCATCCCTGAACTTTGGCCATGGTGTCTGGGGTTGTTGAGAGCTGGACAACAACATATGGTGGGTCACAGGTTCCCCATTCCTGGGATGGTTCCATTGGAGCTAAGAAGGGTAGGTGTTGGTCAGAAGAGGTGACTAATCTGGATTCCTCAAGGCAGAGAGAGGTGACAAGAAATGGCTGGGACAAATATTACACTACAGCTGATTTTGTTCTTCTGGAATTTCTATGAAGGGCTGTTGATAAGAGTATTAATTCAGTTCCATCTAAGAGAGAGAACAGGTGGTATACAATGTTAGTCCTACACAGAGGAGACCCATTGAAGTTAACATATGACTAACTTAGGCTCAATTTCAGGAGAAATAATTTGAAAAGGTAAATAAGTAAAATCTATACTGTACTTAGAGACTCAAAGCAAGCTCATAATGAATTTTGGGTAACTGACATCAACACCATTAACAATAGTTTATTTTTATAAATAAAAGAAGAATATTGGATCATAAAACTCTAAATGTTTTTAGGTTTAAGGTTTACTGGTTTTGACAAATGTTCAATCTACCACTGAAGGTCATAAAGGTGCTTAAAGGTTTGTTTATAAATTAATGGTCAATGTGAAGGACTAGCCCCAAAATCCAGGGACTTGTCCTTGGGTGATTCAGCCAGGGCCAGGTGTCCAAGGTCTAACACTAACCCTGCAAAGCAGCATGCTGCCATCACTCCTTATGTCCAACCCAGTCTGGGCCAGGAGATTCCCAGTTGTCCCTAAGATTCCAAGAAAGCAAGAGCTAAAAAGCAGACTCTGCTTCCTGACCTTAGGCTAACAGAATTAAACAGCAGCAAGCAACCAAGCAGTTAGGAACCAAATTCAATATCAAGGCTTTACCCAAGAAGACACACCAAATACAATTGAGGTAGAATTAAAATAATAAAAATAGCAGCATAAAGAGAACCCCAATACAATTAAGAAATAAAGTTATAAAATACAGTTAAGAAATGCAGCTGGGAATTATAAACCAGAATAAAATTAAAAAGCTAACTTGTCCTCACTTGATACAAATCATCAGAACATCTACAAGAAGAACACAACACTCCAAAGGTGGTCTCCCAAATGTAGCAGAAGTATTGGGTAAAAAGGTGTTGAGCCCCAGAGCAAAGGAAGGGGCTAGCTTTACAATAAAAAGCATAGCAACTAGGGTGAACCTCATGTTTTCCCACAGCTGAAGTTACTTTACCAATTACCAATTAACCAATTAACAGGCCTTATCTTGGAGCACAGCAGACTTTGATAATGCAGAACTGCACTTACCCAGGAGAGATACTCACTAGCAGAAAACACACACATTATGGTTAAACACATACCTATAGCCAACAGATATGTACCTACAGCCAACAGCTCCTGCTGGGAGGGAGGGAGGGTGGGATATAAATCAAATAATAAATAATAAAATAAATAAATAATATTTCTATCAAACTTTAAAAGCCGGGAAATTGGGCAGCGACAGTGAATGCACCAGGGGAACAATAAACCTGACCTCCTTTCTGAGATATTGTACCACCCTACAAATTTGTAATAATGCAAATACAATTTGGGTTGGTCTTTCAAAGTCCAATCCACTTCCTGTGTAGTTTGGAAGAATTTGATAACATGTGCCTCTCAGCTTTTTAATCTGGGAGGTAAGAAATGGAATCCTATGCAAGTTTGCTGAGAGCGGATTGAACTCCCCTACAATCATGCTTAGGATAGGGGAAACTGATGGGGGGGAGGGGGATGGAAGCAGGCTGGAGGGGAAGGGCATATTTGATCATTTGCATGCTTTTTGAGTTCAGCAGGATTTACTCCCCTGCAGTCATGCTTAGGATAGGTGAACCTGACCTGGGGGGGGAAGGTGGCAGGGGATTGGAAGGGGAGGGGTGAGGGGGAAAGGAAGGGGGATAGGAGGGTATGGTAGATTTGAACATTTGCATGCTTATTGAGTTAAACGGGAAACTGACCTGGGGGAGAGGCAGGGAGGGTTGAAGAGAGGGGTGGGCACTAGGCAGAGGAAAGGCCCCTTCCCCTTCCCCAAGGACAACATTGTGAACAGTTAGTATTATTATTTTTTGGTGTTTCCTCCACCTTTTTATTCTACTATAGCAGACACATGTAGTCTCCCACCCAAATTTAAATCAAAGCTGTCCCTCGCCACACACATGCCGGATATTACTTCCACTTTAACAGTCATGGCTTTCCCCAAAGAATCCTGGGAACTGTTGTTTAGGAAGGGTGCTGAGAGGCATTAAACTCCTATTCCCCTAATGGATCTCCAGTGGCCAAAGTGGTTTAACAGTCAATAATAATAATAATAATAATATTTTATTTATGAGTTGCCTATCTGGCCGAATTAACAGCCACTCTAGGCGACGTACATCAATACAATAAAATACAATATAAAACAATGAGGGCCACAATCAATAACCACAATCAGTCAACCCTTCTTCCCAGAGAATTCTGTAATTGTAGCTCTGTGGGGGGAATAAGGTGTCTGCTAACAACTCTCAGCACACTTTGTGAAGTTTATAAAGGGTGCTGAGAGTTGTTAGGAGGCACCCTATTCCTCTCACAGAGCTACAATCACCAGAAGAGGGGCTGACTGTTAAACCGCTCTGGCCACTGGAGCTCTGTCAAGGGACTACGAGTCTCCTCTCAGCACCCTTCACAGACTTCACTTCCCAGGATTCTGTGGAGGAAGCCAGACTGTTTAAAATGGAAGTAATGTCTGGCGTGGATGTGGCCCCTTGGTTATCCTAGCCAAACAGCTTTTAGGCTGGTTTTTAGAACACTGACAGTTGATTCTTACTGAGCATACCTGACACTATAATAGACTTCAATGTTAAATTTCTTATTTAAAAATCAGCGATGCATTTTTAAAAAACTTTTAAACTGCAGACAATGAAGAGAGAATGTGGCAAGATCAGTAATAGGATTACATGTACTCTGTGAACATGGCTTTTTAATTAATTTCAACAAATTAGGAGACCCCTGACAGAAAAAAGTCCAGCAAGGGTCTGGATTGTTTTACTCTTCTTTTTGACTCTGAACTCTTGATTATCTCTGACTCTTATGTGTATCGCCATGAAAATTTAGAGGATTGTTAAGCAAGCATTTCTGAGTTCAGGACTATAAGTTTTGTAAGATGTTGTTTGGAAATGAGCTTATGGGAAGCAGCAGAATAGCATGGGGGTATTTTCAATTTAACATGGTGGAATGTGAAAAATCCATGCTGGCTATAGTATACAGCTACTCTCTTGGCTATAAGATAGTTTAGACTGTGTGCCCAATTTATGGGACAGTGCTTTAGATTCACATGAAAGATTCTCAAAATTGTTAGATATGCACTGAAGTTTGAACATATCAGCTTCCTACCATTTGAAGCTCACTTACGTATGGTGGCAGTGTTTTATAAGAGCTCATGAGACCTGGAAACATGGGGAAATGTTGAACTTTTGAAATCATTAGACTTAAGAAGAAACATTTAAGTACTACAATTGTTTACCTTAGGTTATATTTATTTATTTAACATTTATACACTGCTTAATTGCAAGTTAAGCAGTATATAAATGTTAAATAAATAATGCTTAATTGTAATTGCATTTATACACTGCTTAATTGCAAGTGACAGCCAGTGTGGTGTAGTGGTGAAGGTGTTGGAATACGACCTGGGAGACCAGGGTTCGAATCCCCACACAGCCATGAAGCTCACTGGGTGACCTTGGGCCTCAGAGGAAGGCAATGGTAAACCACCTCTGAATACCACTTACCATGAAAACCCTATTCATAGGGTTGCCATAAGTCGGGATCGACTTGAAGGCAGTACATTTCCATTTCCATTTTTAATTGCAAGTAAAACCTCTAACTGTTTTACTAAGAGTTTAAGGCAGCTTCCTATATCTCCAAGTGAGCCCACTGGTCCATTTAGCTCAGTACTGTCTACACTGACTGGCAGTGCCAGTAGCAGAGTTTTATGAAGGTCACATTTCCAGCCCTATTTGGAGACACCAGGAATCAAACCTGGAACCTTATGCATGCAAATCAAGTGCTTTACCATTGAACTATGACCCTTCCTTTAATAATAAATGATGGGCATTTCTTAGCAAGAGCTGGAGAATATACAAACAGCTCTGCTGGAACAGATCAAAAGGCCTATCCAGCTACCTGTTTCCCACAATGGCCAGCTAAGATGCCTCTGCAAAGCCCATGACTAGAACATGAGCAGAATAGTCCGCTCCTGCTGTTGTTTCCCAGCGACTAATATGAGAGGCATTCTGTCTCTGATGGAGGCATTCTATAGTAACTAGTAATTATAGTGACTAGTAACAATTGACAGGCATATCCTAACTAGGTCAGATTTGTTTAATCCCCCTTTAACATTGGACTAAGTTAGTGGCTATCACATCTTGCGATACTGAATTCTCTCTCTCTCTCTCTCTCTCTCTGTGTGTGTGTGTGTGTGTGTGTGTGTGTGTGTGTGTGTGTGTGTGTGTGTGAGAGAGAGAGGGAGAGGGAGAGGGAGAGGGAGAGGGAGAGGGAGAGGGGGAGGGGGAGGGGGAGGGGGAGGGAGAGGGAGAGGGAGAGGGAGAGGGAGAGGGAGAGGGAGAGGGAGAGGGAGAGGGAGAGGGAGAGGGAGAGGGAGAGGGAGAGAGAGAGGGAGAGAGAGAGAGAGAGAGAGGTGCCTTCACGTCGATCACGATTTATGGTGACTATGAATCAGCATAGAATTTGTCATGAACCACCCTGTTCAGATCGTGCAAGTTCAGGTCTGTGGCTTCCTTAGGGAATCAATCCATCTCTTGTTTGGCATTCCTCTTTTTCTACTCCCTTGTTTTTTTCCAGCATTATTGTCTTTTCTAGTGAATCATGTCTTCTCATTATGTGTCCAAAGTATGATAACCTCAGTTTCATCATTTTAACTTCTATCTTTTTATATCTGCTAAGAACAGTATCTTTTTATATCTGCTATAGGTGGTAAACTGGAAGCCTTGGGCTTCCTAAAGACTGGCATTATAAATTGGTAACATTTGCAAAATCTAAATTCCTGACAGCTGCAATTTGAACGAGACTGAGAAAGGCAAAGAGATGAGCTTGGGCCTGATAAGCAACACAGAGTACTCGCTGTCTTCCTGCATTGCTCACCTGGCTCCCCCCCCCCAATGCTATGTGTCACTGCTTGCAACTGAGAATAAGATACAAAAGTGGAAATGTGATTTTTCATGCACTAACTTTGATTAGCAGAAACATTAAATTGTGAAAGAGATGCTGTGAAGATTTTTTTTTAAGTGTTGCTGCTCAGATGCAGATTCTGATTTATTTCAAGCATCTATACAGGCAGATGTCATAGAAGATAAGAAGGCATAACCCCTCATAGTTTTATTAAAATTGGGGGGGGGGCTGAATCAGGAGACCATCAGCTGGGTTGAAGGGGAAGAGGGAGAAGAAAAAGTAGCATGAATATAGACATTTCACACTGCAATTCAATTATGTATGTGGAGAGCCCCATTAAACACTGTGGGAGCTATCCAGTGTACATCATTGTCAAAGCATACCCACTGGAAAAAAATATCAATGGACAGTCCATTGGGTTAATAGGTATGACTTAGTTGGATTTATCCCACCGGGACTTACTTTTGTCGTGAATAAACATGTATAGAATTGCACATAATTTTGAAAGTGAAAGAGATGAAGCAATGTGGATATCATAGCAGATTCCGTAAGTACAGTGCTTCAACAGAGAAGCAGGCTTTAATGGAAAAGAAAAAGGAGCCTAACTGTCAAGGGGCTCTCTGTTACCCAAGAGATTTCTTCAACAAATAGTTATGCATGTGCATACCATATGGGTCAATATGACCTAGGAGGAAGGCTTGTTAAACTCTTTCCTTCCCAGCCAATTTGTCTTCCTTCTGCTACTTCCACAATCTTCCTTCCTCAACTCAACAAGAAATCACCAACAGCTATTTTACAGGGATTTAAATGAAACAGCAGGGGGAGGAATTATAACAGAACAACACAATTGTGTACTTCTGCCCTTATAGATGGATGGAATATATAAGGGGGGGAAGAGAAAAAACCAAAGGCAGTCACACTGGTCTATTCCGAAGAACTCCAAAATCCACAACAGGCAGCTGAAAGCATGCCAAATCTGCCTTATTTTCAATGTTTGTCCTGATACGTCTAAGAACAATGCTAGTCCAATATTTAAAGATTAGAGACATCTTTGAAAGCAGAAACAAATTATTCAGAGGCAAAGTAGTTTCATTCATGTAATGCTTTATTTTCATAACGCAGGCTAAAAGCAAGTACATTTTTTATCCTAGAAACATGTCCCCTACTTCCTTGTACATGGCATTCAACATATACTAAAAAACTCATTCATAAAACAGAAAGTGCAACTGTCATTCATGTAAACTTTTCAGTTATCCATAGATTTAGAAGTCATATGTAAAATCCATGGATGTCAATAAGGCTCATCGTTCTAGTAACTATTTTATGTCATCAAGTACTCAATATGGTAAACCTGTTAAATAGCATGGCATTACTTATAAATAGTACACACATCTTTCACACCACAAAACGCGGTCTCATCTGAGGGATAAAGGGCCACCACACCAGGCCACATAGAAACAACTGGATTCATAGTTGTTTTTTAAAAAACCAAACAGGATAATTTCTTTTTACAAGATGTTTAAAGTCAGCAGCAACTATTCTGTAAACAAAGTTTAGTTGCAATACAAAAGTTTCACAGATAAGGAGGAATATAGAGATTATACTTTATAAAACACATCTATAGAGCAAGATACTTCTATTTGGGCTTCTAACCAAAATATTTAAAAAAAACCTGTAAATTGAGAGAAGACAGTCCTCTTTTGCAGAACTGTAGAAATAAATGTTCTATTACAGATGTACAGATCTTGAAAAATGCAGGTTTCAATATGGCAGCTATGTAAAAGTGGTAGCTCTCTTTTTTTGTATATACATTTTTCTATATCGTGTATAGCATGCACAGAATGTCATTTCGGTAGTTGAGGTCAACATATTAGTTTGCGAAATAACAAACACATAATGAATAAACACAAGTGGACCTACATAAACAGGTCCACATAAACATTGTACTGTATTTTTACAAAAACAAGCTACAAGCTACACACTGGCATAGTTTGCACACACCAAGCCATGGTTGGTTTATATCTCTGAACTCATCCCAGCCAATGAACTATGGTTTATTTATTATCAACAAACCAGAATCTGAATTTGGGGTTTGAAGCTGACTTACGAATCTTGGTTTGCATTAACTATGGTTCCTTATTTCATCCAAACCCACAACTGATTTGTTTTGACACCCTACCCTTAACATTTGTCTGGCTATAAGAACACAAGGCAAGAGCAATTAATAAACAAAACCAACTGCTCATCAGCAAGAAAAGGCACCGAAGTACTTTCTATTAGGATATATTGTGCAGTGATATAGCAGATTTATTTTAATACACACACTGAAGAATTAAAATCATTAGAATTCTTCACTCCAAATTTTTGTCAGGAGTTAGGCTTGTTTTTACAAGGGAGAAAACAAGATCAAATTCAAATATTTCTTTTGTAATTGTCATACTTCTTGATTGCTTGCTACAAGTTTCTCATGTGCACTTCTTGCAAACCCAGTTCAACAGCTTGAGATATTAATCTCATTTAAAAATACTGTTACTTCAGTCCCTATAACAGGGCTCAAACATCATCCATGTTCACTAACAGAAGGGACATACAGACTACATTTATCTGCTTGACCTAAGTATGGTCATCTATGTAGCAGCTCAGTGTCTACAGTGCATTAAAACATCCCCATGGATTGCAGAATTTGGGAGTAAATGTCTGGGTAAACTGTGTTGCCTCATCCACATTGTCAAAGTAAAAAAACCTGCAGTACAAACTGAACTTTATAGGTATGAAAGTAGTGCAGTTGCAGTTGTAGCCTGAATCAACGTCCATTCATATTTTTTCATGAGAATTCTCTTTACAATGAACAATTAAGCCTCCATGGATGGAATTTTCCCAAATCATAATTATCTTTTCCTATGACTTCAATAATAGTGTGTGTAAGAATAATTGTTTTTATTCATTCTAAATATTACCCATAATTTATGTAGGCCAATTACTGATGTAAGAACATAGCAGGCAATTGATAGAACAGTTACATTGGAATCCACTGAATGTATTGCAATATTTTGAAACCATTTTCTACAAATATCCCTCAGCTGAAAGACTTGTTTTGCTTGTCTACATCTTTATGGTCTATGCAAGTTGCTCCATAAGTGAAGCCTGTGATGGTGAAACTTGAACACCATCATTTACAGTAATTATAACCTGAACCTGTGCAATGCAATCTACATTGCAAACAGCTTTTCTTTGTGGAACTCCTCAAGTTCTGCAAGTTCTTTGGCACAACAGTCTAGAAGGACCAGCAGCCTAACATCAAGACCACTTGGAAATTCCTTTGCAGCTAATAAGACATTTCTGTCTAGAGAAAAAATGGTGAAGCTGAGCATTTGTGGAAATATTTTTTTAGCGTGCATGGAGTCGACTCTGTTAAGAGTTTTTCAAAGATGCTGCTCATTTGTATCAGATTTCATTTTACTTTTTTCCAGCTTAGAGTTGTACTGCAATGCATATTTTTGCACCAGTTTTGTTTTTTTAATCCCCCATTCCACCATGGCCTTTGTATAAAGTTTTGCCAATAAATGTCTCTCGACTGCACATCAGTATTTTAAAATTCTGAAATAGACTTACATTGCAAGATGCATCATTTGCATTATTTGGAGGGAAGCACAGATTGTTATTGTTTGGTCCCGATGTAGGATATACAACCATCATATAGGGCATTTCACTTCTAAAGTGATAATAAAAATATCCAAATCATCCCACAACTTTGACATTAAATACCCACCTTAATGGGAAGAATGTACACACATTTTAACAACAAAATTCTAAATTCCTGATGTCTGCACACCATTTGAATACCTGTAAAAACACTGGAAAACTGTCACTAAGAACTGACATTCAACATTTAGCCCTATGGCAATGAATATTGCCAGATTTCCAGAGGGATACCCCCTGTTCATAGATGGCAGTACAAAGTCTAAAGTCCCTTTAAATTGATCTTCCCTACAGAAAGATTGCACTGAATTTGTACAAAAAATTCAGAAATATCAAGTCATGTGGCAGATCTCCAGTGAGCTGCATTCCAAGAGAGCAAACTAAAATAATACAGTACCAAGGAAGTAGCCAGTGGCCTACCACAGGCTTCCTCAACCTGGCGCCCTCCAGATGGTTTAGACTATAACTCCCATCAACCCCAGCCAACACTGTTGTACTAGCTGAGGCTGATTTTATTTGACAGTATTTATATACAGCCTACTCAAAAGCCTCTAAGCAGTTTACAAAGGACAACCATTCAAAAATACCTTAAAAAACCAACATTAAAAAGAAATTTAAATTAATGGGAATGTTCGTCCAAACATCTGAAAGGCACTGAGCTGAGAAGGCTGGCTTATTAATATAAGCTATTTTAATGGCCATCATCTCACAAGTAATAAGCGCTGGAAAAGGCAAAGATTTTATCAATGCTCCTGCCTATAATAGTAATTATCACTATCCCCCACATTCTAGAACTAATTTCAGTTTCCCAAAAAACTTGTAAAACAAATGGGAATCATTTTAGGTTCTCATGTTTATTGAGAAATGGCCTTGTATTTCTTCTCCTCCCAGACATATGATAAAATCTCACCCTCTTACTGCTAAAGTGGTCAATGTAAGTGCAACATATCCCTGATCACTGGCTAAGCTGACTGGGGATGATGGGAGCTGTAGTCCAATAACATCTAGGGGCTCAAGGTTAAAGAACATTGGTCTACCTATACATTTTAAATTATTCCTCAGGATCATTTCTAGAACCAATTAATTTGGTGTCTTTTGCATTATTTCCATTGGAGGTTTATGCTGTTAATAAGCATATTATTAGATGCTCACAAATAGATTCACAGACCTCAAAACCCAAATGCTGTGTACATTCTCCTATTCAATATTAAAATATTTAGATCGAAACACAACAAAAGACTAAAATGCTTGTAGGCTTGCTAAATTAGAATCCATACATTTTCCAAAATGGCTCCACATCTGAAGTCAACTTCAACACTATCTACAATCCTGCAGAAATGAAACAATTACTAGTGTAAGTCTCAATTTAATTATATTTTAGAAATGCATTATTTCATAAAAATAATGTTCACACTATGGTTTACATATATATATTAAAACCTTTTACAGTAAAAAAAGTGCCTCCTGCCCATGATGTTATGGCTTGGATGTTTAATTGCTTTTAAAATAGGTAATATCACAGTCCTCCCCCCAAATTACAGTTTTTATATTATGTTCATTTTGGTTTTTAATAAAAAAAATAAAATAAAAGATTTTATTATTCTGGTTTGAGATTTTAAATGTGTTAAATGTATTTGGATGTTTTATTTTGTACGTCGCCCAGAGTGGCTGGATAACCAGCCAGATGGGCGACTAATAAATTCAATAAATAAATAAATCTTGCTGCAGAAATGATAATGTTCAAAATTGTTGATCTATGCAAGCATCTTGCTAGTGACCATTTTTCAGATAGTGAATTAGAATTCCTAAACAATAGCTCTATTGCTACTAACAGGTCTAGAACCAATTTACCATTGACATAAGGATTTGAATATTATTACGCAATTGTACCGTCTTGGGTGATATTGACTCCCAGTGCTCAATGCTCCACTGCAAATGGTTTGAGTACATTTTAGTTTGGGTGGGGAGGGATGAAGTTTGCAAACAGGCATTTGGTACAATAATTTAGTAAAAGGAGAAACAACACATCAATCCCTTACCAAATACTGATTGCATGAGATCACTGACAGACAATGAAGAACACATGAACTAAGTTTAGCTTGCCAGGGCCTTTCCACAAAGATTCCTTTCCCATCTTCTCTAGAATAATCAGCCCTTTGTATAGTCACCATATGATACCAGTTTATGGCACAAGAAACAGAGAGAAAGTTGGCAAAATATGGACCTTATGATGACTATATAAGAATGTAAGAAGAGCCTTCCTGAATCAGACCGAAGGCACATCTAGTCCAGCATCCTATTCTTGCAGTGGCACTAGATGCCTATGGAAAGCTCACAAGCAGGACCAGAGTGCAATAGCACTCTCCCCACTTATGGTTCTCAGGAACCAGATCAGAAAAGGTACCGCCAGGGCCAAGAAGATGCCAGCATGGTTAACGAGCAAAGTCAAGGAAGCTCTTAGAGGCAAAAAGTCTTCCTTCAGAAAATGGAAGTCTTGTCCGAATGAAGAAAATAAAAAAGAACACAAACTCTGGCAAAAGAAATGCAAGAAGACAATAAGGGATGCTAAAAAAGAATTTGAGGAGCACATTGCTAAGAACATAAAAACCAACAACAAAAAATTCTGTAAATACATTCAAAGCAGGAGACCATCTAGGGAGACAATTGGACCCTTGGATGATAAGGGAGTCAAAGGTGTACTAAAGAACGATAAGGAGATTGCAGAGAAGCTAAATGAATTCTTTGCATCTGTCTTCACAGTGGAAGATATAGGGCAGATCCCTGAACCTGAACTAACATTTGCAGGAAGGGATTCTGAGGAACTGAGACAAATAGTGGTAACGAGAGAGGAAGTTCTAAGCTTAATGGACAATATAAAAACTGACAAATCACCAGGCCTGGATGGCATCCACCCGAGAGTTCTCAAAGAACTCAAAGGTGAAATTGCTGATTTGCTAACTAAAATATGTAACTTGTCCCTCGGGTCCTCCTCCGTGCCTGAGGACTGGAAAGTGGCAAATGTAATGCCAATCTTCAAAAAGGGATCCAGAGGGGATCCCGGAAATTACAGGCCAGTTAGCTTAACTTCTGTCCCTGGAAAACTGGTAGAAAGTATGATTAAAGCTAGATTAACTAAGCACATAGAAGAACAAGCCTTGCTGAAGCAGAGCCAGCATGGCTTCTGCAAGGGAAAGTCCTGTCTCAGTAACCTATTAGAATTCTTTGAGAGTGTCAACAAGCATATAGATAGAGGTGATCCAGTGGACATAGTGTACTTAGACTTTCAAAAAGCGTTTGACAAGGTACCTCACCAAAGGCTTCTGAGGAAGCTTAGCAGTCATGGAATAAGAGGAGAGGTCCTTTTGTGGATAAGGAATTGGTTAAGAAGCAGAAAGCAGAGAGTAGGAATAAACGGACAGTTCTCCCAATGGAGGGCTGTAGAAAGTGGAGTCCCTCAAGGATCGGTATTGGGACCTGTACTTTTCAACTTGTTCATTAATGACCTAGAATTAGGAGTGAGCAGTGAAGTGGCCAAGTTTGCTGATGACACTAAATTGTTCAGGGTTGTTAAAACAAAAAGGGATTGCGAAGAGCTCCAAAAAGACCTCTCCAAACTGAGTGAATGGGCAGAAAAATGGCAAATGCAATTCAATATAAACAAGTGTAAAATTATGCATATTGGAGCAAAAAATCTGAATTTCACATATACGCTCATGGGGTCTGAACTGGCGGTGACCGACCAGGAGAGAGACCTCGGGGTTGTAGTGGACAGCACGATGAAAATGTCGACCCAGTGTGCGGCAGCTGTGAAAAAGGCAAATTCCATGCTAGCAATAATTAGGAAAGATATTGAAAATAAAACAGCCGATATCATAATGCCGTTGTATAAATCTATGGTGCGGCCGCATTTGGAATACTGTGTACAGTTCTGGTCGCCTCATCTCAAAAAGGATATTATAGAGTTGGAAAAGGTTCAGAAGAGGGCAACCAGAATGATCAAGGGGATGGAGCGACTTTGGGGCTTTTTAGTTTAGAGAAAAGGCAGGGCAGAGGAGACATGATAGAAGTGTATAAAATTATGCATGGCATTGAGAAAGTGGATAGAGAAAAGTTCTTCTCCCTCTCTCATAATACTAGAACTCGTGGACATTCAAAGAAGCTGAATGTTGGAAGATTCAGGACAGACAAAAGGAAGGACTTCTTTACTCAGCGCGTAGTTAAACTATGGAATTTGCTCCCACAAGATGCAGTAATGGCCACCAGCTTGGATGGCTTTAAAAGAAGATTAGACAAATTCATGGAGGACAGGGCTATCAATGGCTACTAGCCATGATGGCTGTGCTCTGCCACCCTAGTCAGAGGCAGCATGCTTCTGAAAACCAGTTGCCGGAAGCCTCAGGAGGGGAGAATGTTCTTGCACTCGGGTCCTGCTTGCGGGCTTCCCCCAGGCACCTGGTTGGCCACTGTGAGAACAGGATGCTGGACTAGATGGGCCACTGGCCTGATCCAGCAGGCTCTTCTTACGTTCTTATGTTCTTAACTAGAACATGGAAGCATATTGCCTCCAACAGTGGAAATAAAATATAGCCATCATGGTTAGTAGCCATTGATCGCCTTATCCTCCATGAATTTGTCTAATCCCCTTTTAAAACCATTAAAGTTGGTGGCCAATACTACATCTTATGGGAGCAAATTCCATAGTTTAACTATGTATTGTATGAAGAAGTACTTTCTCTGTTCTGAATCTTCCAGCATTCAGCTTCACTGGGTAGCCCCTGGTTCTAGTTTTATGAGAAAGAAAAAAACTCCCTATACACTTTCTCTTCTCCATGCATAATCTAATACACACCTATCATGCTGCCCCCCTCCCACTCACTCATTTTCTAAACTAAAAAGCCCCAAATGCTATAACCTTTCTTCATAGAGGTGATCCATCCTCTTGATGATTTAGGTTGCCCTTTTCTGAACCTTTTCCAGCTCTACAATATCCTTTTTGTGAAAATGCAGCTAGAAAGGTACACAGTATTCCAAGTGTGATCACACAGTATATTTGTATATGGAAACTGACTGCCTTCAAGTCGATCCCAACTTATGGCAACCCTATGAATAGGATTTTCATGGTAAGCGGTATTCAGAGGTGGTTTACCATTACCTTCCTCTGAGACTGAGAGGCAGTGACTGGCCCAAGGTCACTCAGTGAGCGTCATGGCTGTGTGGGGATTCAAACCCTGGTCTCCCAGGTCATAGTCCAACGCTCTAACCACTACACCACACTGGCTCTCCTAGATTTGTATAATAGCACTGTAGTGGTTAGCTCAATTAAAATATGTACCCAGCAGGCAGCAACTGTGAAAAAGGTGAATTGTGTGTTAAGGATCAATAGGAAGGGATTGAAAATAAAACTACCAATACTGTTTTACAGATTTGTATAACAGCACTTTTTCACAGTTGCTGCCTGCTAGGTACATTTTTTCATTGAGCTAACCACTAAAATTCCATGGTCTTGTTCCTGCTCAATCACTGCCAGTTCATACTTCCTCTGAATGAGATTGAGCCAGAGACCTCTGTGGCAGGAGACTAAAGCAGAAGAAAACCTGCTCTGGGATAAGAACTGCAATAAGATCCCCCATGGTTATTTAGAAGCAAAGATCATGACACCATCTTGTACATCTTGTAATATTTGGGAGTGACAACAGCAGCCTTAAAAGGGGGGGATTATGGGTGCTTTGCTACAGGGTTTTTCTGGGTACAACCAAATATATTGCAATAATAGCCTAAAACAGGTACACACTATCCCATTAATAGCAGAGTCTATCTATCAAGGAAGAATCTTCTGAACACGGTGGTGTGTAGAAATAGTTGTAATAATTTCTTGGTAAAATAAAGGAAACAGGATTTATCAAGCCATAATCGCTGAAACAAAGTGTAAAGAAAAGAGTAGAGGCCACCCAAATACTTCTCCCAACTGATATATGAAAAACATATATAGCAGCTGTCCTCAAGCACAGATAATGATATAAGTAATCAGGTGACGGGGGGGGGATTACCACATGCTAGAAAACAGGTTGCTTTGCTCTTGCGAAGCTCCATAACATTTAGATTCATTCTATGTTCTAGTTATGTTCACAAGAGCCAAACGATACATAGAACTAATTAAAAGCATTGCATATATCCCCAACTAGAATAGAGTTTAGAAATTGTAAGAGGCTCTGTTAACTCCTTGAAGCTTGCTTGAGTTTCCAGAACATGGAGGTAGCTGTTGTACATATAACTTACTCAAAGCAAGATCTACAGTGACCTTTTTAAAAAGAGTTTACCCAATTACTGATCAGTTCTAGGATAAAAATCTGCAGGAGAAGGCAAGATGATTGTACTCAAATCTGTAAGTTTCCATGGACTTGTTTTCCAAACCTAATTCCTGCAGATTCTCAGTTTTGCTTCTATACTCTCTCTCCCTACAATTCATAAAGTTGATAGAGTATCGTCAATAACTGCCATTTGATCTCTTTTTTTAAAAAGGTGAGAGATTATCCATTGGGGTGGCGTCTAACAGATGGTCAATTAGGTAAACTATTCCTCTGCCCCTGCCTCACACTCTCCACAACAATGGACACTCTGTGCTGCCTTATATAAAGCCTCAATGTATAGTTTAGTGCATCCACAAAAACAGTCTGCTCAGAAATACAGTGACACACTTCTGCTGGCTACATCTCCTGCTTCACAGGGCTGGTCTCACAACTGTCACTGGGAAAGGCAAGAGAAATAATTCATTGGGGGCAGGAGATTTAAAAAACGGTAAGCGAATCACTTCACTCTGCTCCTTGCTCTCCCTGCCATTTACTGGAAATCACTCACAGACACACACAGAAAAAGATAAAAAATTCTGCCACTATTTTTGAAATACAGTTCTTGAAAGTCAAAGCCATCATGTGCGCAAGAATAGTTTGTGTGTGTGTGTGTGATTAGATTTTGACAAATGCCATAAATCTTTATACCTCTCACAAACTGTTCTATAGTGAAATTTAGCTGTAAGCAAGGGGCAGCTCCTTTCTGAAAAAGCTGGACCACCGCATACAAAGTATCCCCTTCACACTTCTCAATTATAACTGATGTGCTTTTTCCACCACATAAGCTTAAGCCACATTCCTCTTGGTCTTAAAGGATAGCAAGGATCCAAAGTAGAAGCCTCCTCATGAAAGACAAATTTGCCAATAGCCATTACAGTTAAATGAAACCTCCATGTTCAGAAGCCATAAACATCTAAGTTCAAGACGCTGGGGAGGCTCATCATACCTTACTTGCAAATTTTCAGAGATATCTACTTGGCCACTGTTGGACAACACAATGCTGGACAAGATAGATCTTTAATTGATCTGATCCTGCAAAGCAAATCTTATTAGAAAATCACAGCAACTATAGGAAGATCAGCAAACCAAGCAACTTCCATGTCCTATTTTAGGAAAACACCATGCTAATACCATCACAATAGCATCATAATCTCATGGAAGAGGTTGTCTTGTCTTCCTCAACTTTAGATTTAAGAAACACAAACATTAAATCAAGTAATACTTTTTTGCTTCCTTTAGACAACACTGTCTTTTTTTTAAAGTGCTACTGCCAATATAGTCAATCATGCATTTTGTGTGGTGGGTTGTTTTCTAGAAGTAATATCAGTAAATCAATTGTTTTGTTGAAAACAAAGACTACAAACATTTTCATCAACTAACATCAGTTTGTGTTGTGCTTAAGTGCTGTGTGTATGCAAGAAATTCACTTTTCCACTTCTGTTTGCACTGATTTGCAGAAGCAACATTATAAAATTTCAGCCTTTGTCAGTTTACTGCCATGAGTAAAGATTAGTTCAGCCTCAAAAAGCTCAGTTGTCCATGAACTCTTATCTGTTCCAGCTACTTGCATACTTGAATAAGCTGAAAAGACATAGCTGGAGTCACCAAAGTAGAAACGTTGGGAGTGCCTAAATGGCTGCCATTCACTCCTCTTTTGCCATGAAATCAAAATAAAAGTTCATCTGCTATGCAAGCCTAAATATCAATTTCATTAACACTCATTTCAAATAAAGCTGACATTAAATAAAGCTCTCTGTAAGTATATTCCATTAATGTCAGAGTTACAATGATCATTCTCCAGGACCAAGTCATCCTTTTTTTAAAGCTCATCCTACTTTCCATGTTAAAAAGCAAACTTAAAACCTAAAGCTTTCTGAAGTTTGAACTTCTCTTGTACCAGCATTCTAACAGATCTAGATGATTGCAAGAGCAAAATAAGAGGTAAGCTTCAAAATTTATTAAAATATTAAACTGTTCAGTGCATTTTGGTGGAAGCCTCTCTGTGTACAAGAATTTGATTCGTTGAGTTAGGGCGCAATCCAACTGGCATTTGCACAAGGCTGAGAGGAGTTGGATGCAAGGGAAATCCAGCTGAGTCAGCTGGGTCCCAGCTCAGCTGGGCTACACTGGCATAAGTCCCTCAGCTATATGGCTCAGCCATGCTATCCATGGCATGGCGCCAGGATCCAGCCAGCTCAGCCAAGACCGGCGCAAGCGGAGCCAGTATAAGGCCCAAAAAAGGGGGTGTTGGGGACATGTCAGGTGAGAGGCCGAGGCAAGGGGACTTGCATTCAGAGTGCTCCTGCAGGTCCCAATCCAAGCAAAAGTTATGCTGGGAAAAAGGTCAGTCTAAGAAAATAATTACAATAGAAGTCAATGGCGAGGGCTTACACCCCTGTAGGGGTATTTGGAAGAGCAGGTTTTTACTTTCTGGTCCCTGTGCACAGCTCCTGGCTGAACCAGCATTCAGCCAACCCAGAGGCTCCTGATTGTAACTAGATGCAGCAGAACTTTACATTGGTTTATCTTGCTCCAGCCCCGCTTATGCTGGCTTTCTCTGAGTTTGATTGCTCTGCCTGTCTAGGCAACCAACGCTACACTTACTAGATGCCCCTGAGGAAGGTTTCCACCATTATGGATGGGGCAATTTACTATTCTCAAGTTCTCTACATATTTCAGTACTATTTTGAGGCTTGCCTCTTTTTCTTTCCTTTCCCCCTCTTTGTAATTGGTGCTTCCCCTTCTCCCCCTTTCTACATGTGGATGATCACCATGCAGGTAACTTACACTTACATACACAAGGAGATTTTTTTCCACAGGAGAACCTGAAAGTATAATCCTATGCATATCTACTCAGAAGTAAGTCCCAGAAGGCTTACTCTCAGGTAAATAGTCACAAGACTGCAGAATAACAGCCATTTCCCTTCATAGTGGCACACATTTTTTCTACTACAAGCATTTTAAAGCAAGTGACCAATTAATACATTTGAGATATAAATAAGTCTGTTTACAAAGGTAAATGCCAGAATTACAACTGACCCGCACAGCCTTGAAAGGTCTTATTTTCTATAATGATATCATTTCACTGATCACAGATAAACTGTAGTTAAGAATTCTAAAATGTATTTTATAATTACCACAAAAGATATTTGGTATGTACATAAACATGATTTGTTCTACAGTAAAAATTCAAGGTTTTGCCATGATCCTTTCAAATTACTCCCTATTTTATTCCAGTTCTTTCTTTACCTATGTATCAAAATAAACCTGCCTCAACAGACATATTTCTCTCCCTGAATTCCACCTAACCATTTAAAGACAGGAAAGGGGGGGGGGAAAGGAGAGCAAGAAGGTTTAGCAAGCCAACCCTCCCCCTTTTAATACAACCTTGAATCACTTGTTTCCACACTGATTATAATAATCAGCATATCTTTATAAATTACTCTGTTTTCAACATTGTAAAAAAAAGCCAACTAGAAATTATTCAAGTGTGATCAGCATAATTAAAATTACACCAGCTCTGGTGTAATTCTTAGGCACGTTTCTAAAATAATTTGTCCACACAGCCCTAAAAACCAACACTGCTGTTTAAACCTTTGTGCTGACTCCCAGAAGTGTCTTTTAGGAAAGTGACAGTGTTTTGAGAGAGAGGGGAACTACAAATGACAGCCTCCTGTGCTCCAAGACAGAAACTGTTCTAAAACAATATTCTTAAAGCTTTTGAGAGCAAAAATTATGCTCCTTTTCTAGAATATTAAAAAACAGCACAATTCTATTACCATCACAAAATGGCATGTGTACAAAATGCAGTTGCACAGTAACAACTAGGTTTTATGCACACACAAAAAACCCCACCCTATTTCCCCCATTCTGAAATTTGGCAACTTTGCATATGATACAGAATGGGTGCCAAATAATCACACGGCTTTGTATAGCATATTAAATAGTTCTTTTACGGCACTAGCTAATTTTTTTAAAAACCACTCTAACATAAATGTTAAAACTGGTTAGTATGCAAAAGAAACCCTCTCTGACACAGAGAAGGGTAGCAAGACAGCATAGACAATTCCTGGCTGTCCTGATTTTCAGTATCAATGGTAGTGCATAGATCCATTCTGAAGAGGGAAACTACATGCTTCACTTTTTCTGGGCAGCCTGGAAGGTTTTCATTTCCACCTGATACCACTCTGGTGCTTCTGGTCCATTTTGTCCAGTGGGATTGTGATCGTATCCATAAGCCACTGTTAATTCTTCGTCCTTCTCAACAGCCCTAATAGTGCGAATACATTTAATCAGCCCAAAACGAGGATGAACAAATCTAGAAAACAAGGAAGCATATATAGTTACTGTCTGAAAAAGAAAAAACCTGGAAAGTCCAAATTCTTCACTTGTTTTCTTTAAAGTTTTACATTGTGTATTTCTTTAAATGGTTTATTTAGCTCTTTGTGTATTTATAGAAACAATGCTTCTTGATAATATTGTTTTATGAAGCCTCCCATTTGCGTTTATGACCATTGCAAAGTGACTCTCCAATCCATGCAATCATACTGGATTGTTCCCAGTAAAGAAGTTTTTACATTCAAAGTTGTCAGCTGTTCTAGCAACGCATCTGGCCAAATGCATCTGTACTCCACAAAAGCTTACACTCCATATATTATAAGTCTTTAAGGCACCACAAGACTCTCTTGCATTTACTGGTACACAAGGGCTATGATCCAAAGAGCTGTGATCCAAAGATTTACTTTAGACAGGCCCTGTGGAGTTTTTGATTCTTTGTAATAGAAGATCCTCATGGTTAACCACAGCCTGCTTTTTGAAAGGCTACTAATCTCAAATGTGATTTACTATGCAGCATGTTGCTGTTCAAAAGATGTAAGCTGAAGACGCTCTTGTGCAATTCTTTGAATTCCAGACAAAAACAACTTCTTTGAGTCCAGCAGAATTCACTTGAAATCAGGCTTCATGTGTTGCATTGTTTCACTGAAACACCTTGGCAATGCTAGGCTATCCTCAATAATTTTGTAAAGTGATAACCTTCTAAAAAGAAATATTTAAAAAAACTAGTTGTGTGCATCTCCCAGAAGAATGGCCAAGGTCTGTTTTCATAGAAGAGCTCTAGAAATTCAGCATCATGTGGAAAACCACTTATCTACAACATGCCTTACGTAAGTAGGTTCACAATGCTTGGGATGTGATCCCAAAGGTATTATTAGATAGGACACAATTTCTTTTTTAAAATAAATTAAATAAAATAGGCTACGGTGTGAAATGTTTGCTTGATATAAACAGCAACAATAACAATAGAATTGTAGAGGAGGGGCAAAATGACCAAATTTTAAGACAATTACTTCTTATGCATTCCTTGACAAGCCAGCACCTGGTTAAGTGATTAAACCAAACTATATGGAGCTGGTAAGCCAGCAACAAGCGGGAGGGAAAGGGGTGGTGGCCATTGTCCTTTCTGCTCCACTGGTGGATCCCTTCCATGCTATTCTCATGCCTTCCCTCCCTGCTTAGTCATAGTGTTCCAAGTGGCTCAATGGTGAAAAACCTTCTATTATAATCAATCCCTCCAGGACTCTCCCACTGCCCGGTAGACACCTACCATAACACTACTGCATTTTCCTACCAAACTCTCAAGCCTACACTCCTAGCCACATTCCTAGCTATTTGTGGACTGCATCTGAATGACTGGCTTCCCCAGGATTATATTAATTGCACAAGGATTTGGCTCTGATAGCATTTTTAAGGGATAGGCACTACTGCCTCTTTCAAAGATGGTGCCATCTCCCCCTTGGCGCTGCCAGAGAATCTATAGGAGCGCTGCTGGCCACTTTGCTGCAGCAACAAAATACTCTTAAACAGTGAAAAGAAAAAAAGTGTTAGAAGTTAAACAGTTTTTGCAACTGTGGCAAAGCTGTAGCAACAGTCCTTGAGTCCAGTCGCTCTTCCATTAATAATAATAATAATAATAATAATAATAATAATATCTCACCCTTCCTCTCAGCAGGAGCCCAGGGCGGTACCTAAGGGCAGATGGCAGCAGCAGCTGCTCTCTTGGCTCATAGCAGAGCCAGCTCTGGATACAGAGGTAAAACTATATCAGCATCTTCTCCAAAAGAAGATACTAAGACCTACTTTTCAGATTGTGCAGTGCAGCCATTTGGAACAGCAAAATGTTTGTGGCTGGTGCTGTGTTTTCCACTTACAGCAGGAGTGGCTAATCTCGTTTAGCCAGAGGGTTGCATTCACCTGTGATCAGTCCTCAGAGACTGGATGTTAAAGTGGGGATGGGCAAAGCACCAGAGTGGGCATAGTTCTCAAGGATGCCTTCCAAAAGTCTTTCCCACCAGCTGTTCTACACTATTTAAACTCTTTTAAAAGTCACTAAATTCAGTTACAAACAACTTTAAAAACTGACAAATTTGATAATTTGTTTTGCAGGGGGGAAGTGAACAAAAACCCCTTTTGGATGGCCAGGAACAGCCTGTGGGCTAGCTACCCCTAACATAGAGCATATCCTGGCACAACAGACAGTGTCCTTTTCCAGGAATGCTTCCCTTACTTCCAGTACAGTACAGATGTTTCCCACACCTTCAACTAGTAATCCTTTGATTTAATCTATTATCACGAAGTTTTGCATAAGAACAGTGCTTTACTGGACACAGTTCTGTCATTTGAAGAACAGCACCTTTATCAAACGCAAGTTTAATACTTACGAGTCATAAACACAGTTAGGTGTGAAAGAATGATTTGCCTTGTGTCCCAACGAAGCACAGTATTTGGCTGCATGGTTGTAGGGTTCTGGTACATCTAGGACTGTTTCATCATCAAGGGATATGGTGTTTCCATTCAAAGCCCAGTCCCTGCTATCCACCTAATATTCAAAACAGATATAGTGTTGCAGTGACAACTTTGTATTTCTGTCAAATTAAAGATACAATAAATACATCTCTGGTATTACATGCTTTTAAGGAGAAAGTACTTTGTTGGCAAATGCTCTACAAGAAATCAAATCCAAGAGTAGTCCTGACCACAATCTCCATCCCCATTTAACTTCCTCCCCTCCCTGTTCCATTACCTTTACAAAATAAAAATCAGTTTTACAGCAAAATTGTGGCACACCTGCTAAAAAACTTTGTGGTCACCTGAGTAGACAAAATCATTCTTACTTTCCTACGGCTTGCTGAATTGATATTAAGGAAGCCAAGAAGCAAGACACACTTAGGCAAGGCAGCTCTAAAAATAACACCAAATATTTAATTCTGAAATGTTGTTATGTGTAAGCGAGGGCTCTTTTCCTCTCTGTGTGTGGAGACCTTTGAATGCTCAAATACTTCCCAGAATGCCCACAGGATCCTTGACCATGGATATTAAGAAATCCATGCTTTTCTCCCCATCCAGATTACTGGAACATTTGGAACATACCCAAATGTAACAGTATTAACAAGCAGTAAGAACATTTCTAAAAAGAAAGTGTTTCAGAAGTAACAGTGAGAAGTTCTCTCTTCACTTTACCTCCTGGTGTGTAATTCGTACACCGTTGTAAAAGGACATAACTGTTCCAGCTTCAGCAGGTACTCTAGCAAATAACCCTTCTCCAGCACTGGAAATAAGAGATGCATCTACATACACCCTGTTAAAATGAAATAGTAAAAACCAAGTACAGTGTCATATTACCTCTCTGTAAACACTAATATTTTTAGGAAACTATTTTGTTTGTGGAAATTTGAGAATCCACCAAAAAAATTGTCACATCTGTAAGTGTAAACTCTGGGGTCATTTTTTTAACAGAAAATAAACTTAACTGAAACTCCAGGATCTATCACCAATAATATATGAACAAGCACACCAAGACTTCTGCTTAAACAAATATTTCAATCAATATTTAAGATTAATCACAAGGCTATTTGAATGTAGAGGTTAGTCTAGTCAGCAAGTTGCATCAGTACAGTGTGTGTGTGTGTGTGTGTTCTAATTATATAACTACCCAAAACAGAGAAACACAAACAGGACATTAGTTGTCAGAGCAAATACAAACATCTTTTAAAAGGTTTCCAAGTAAGATAAAGAGGCTTCAAATTAAAATGTACCACAGCTGAATACCAGTCAGTTACAGCTCTATAAAGAAAAATGAGGTTGTAACCAATGGTATCATTCAACTGAGCCACTGAGACACACATTAAATGAAGAAGTATTGTGGTGCCATGATTTTTCACTTCTGTACTTAAAAAAACCCCTTAAAGTCACTTTATAAAAGTATACAACGACTCCTAACAGGGTTTTACCAATTCACATCTTTTAAGGAAAACATTTCAATTCAATTAAGATTGTGCAAGACAACTATCAAATTAATGGGCTAATCTGACAAGCCATTTGTACACAAATAGTTCCGTTTGCCATTTCAAGGAATAAAAGATTGCTGAATGACATCTTAAAACACAAAGCAGAACCAAATAATTTCTTTGCAAATATTTAAGCAAGGGGGCAAAATGAAACATAAAAATTATTCTACCTCTCAGATTCATAAGGATCAGGAAGAAGTGCATTTGTAGAAATGAAAGATGAAGTAGATTTATCAAATCTGTATACTGGGCCTAAAAATAAATCAGTACAGGAATTAACACACAATCAATATTAAAATGCAGGTCTCTTTCTTATTAAAGTGTGATGTGTTCAATACACCATAAGGAGATTAAGCTTTTAAAGATAAGACAGAAAAAATATCTTATTTAGGTCTGTTCTAGTATATAATAAATAGCACTCTGCATACAATTATTTCACCTTTTTCCTTTCTTGTTACAAGTAGTGTTTAGTTATCTTTGTTACAAAGATGAGTACAGGTTTACACAAGCTAGAAATAATGCAACCCAATAGTGCAATCCTAATCATGTCTACACAGAAGTAAGTCATACAATGTGGCTTTCTCCCAGGTTTATTTATTTCTTAGATTTATATTCTGCCCTTCCTCCCAGTAGGAGCCCAGGGCGGCAAGGTAAGTGAGGTTAGGATTGCAGCTTTATTTAAATAAATGTCAGAAGCAAGTCGATTTTGCACAGAAGTGCTGTATGCTCACTTATTTCCCCCATTCCCACAATTAGACCCTTCCTCCAGTCAGTAATAGTTAACAAGCATTTAAATATCACTGAAGTCAATCAGAGTTAAGGAGGTAGTTTCTCTTTAGATAATTAAGTTTGGAGTACCTAAGTCACTAATAATTTCTGAAGTCTTCTTTTTGTAGTTCACTAAAGAAAAGCAATAGACCTTTGCGCTAAAACCACATTATTTAGAAGGAGCAGGGGTGAAATAGTAATTCATTTCCTGCAATTCTGAAAGAATATAATGAATATAATATATGAAAATTGAATTGTTTTTTAAATATCAATATTTTGATGTCTCTCTTCAATAAATGTTACAATTATATATGGGACAGGCAATTCAAAAAGCTAGACATTTGAATATTGATAAGAAATGTTTTCCTTGGTAACCAAATTCTAAAAAATGGATCTGTACCCTGAATGCAGTTATATTCTACTTTGCAAAGTGTAAGCTGTACCCAAACCTTTATTCCTGTTTTGGAACAACAGCCACCAAATCAAACATTATAAGCTTTAAAAACTGACTAAATTTCCCCTAGTCCCTTAGTTTCTGTTACTTGATGGCCTGCATTCTCAAACACTGGGACAACAATACTATTCCCCTTGAAGAAGCACAATCTACCTACAGGCAAGGTATGAGCTATTTCTGCTGGTAGTGCTGATTATGGAAACAGCACAAAGGCTTACTTCCACCCATGTCCCCTATGCAGCAAGAGACCCAATTCCAGAAGGTGCATAGAACTGAAGAACGACAGGATATAATGAATTTGAATTCAATAAACAGCAGCCTGAGTAAGGAGCTAGATACTTGCCAGCTAGACAACATTGACAAAGGGCTGGGACTACCCCAGAAGGCAGGCCAAATTTATAAGGATTGAAAAACACTGCTGTATGTTCTTGATTCATAAATAAAATGTAGACTGCTGTTTATACTTACTTTGTATCTTGGCGATATAGGAGATTACTTTAATTAGCAACGCTGAAAAGGGAAATGTTGGCAAAAAGTCTTGCAGCCTTCCAGATGTTGTTTGACTCCAACTCCCATCAGTCCCAGTCAGCATGGCCAAAGGTCAAGGATGATGGAAACTGTAGTCCAACAACATCTGGAGGAACAGATTCTCCATCCCTGTTTAAGATACTAGCCCAAACTAAGAAGACTTCAAGAGTTGTTTTCCACTTTTACATTTTGTTGAGTACGTATATTGAAGTTAAAAATGCATGCACCCCACATCAACTGTGAGTGGTATGTGCATGCTATCCTGACCCATTTTTTTGGCAAAATTGAAACAGCAACTGAAAAAGAATCAGGATCCACTTTCATTAATTTTTCCAAGGAAAGTGGAAAGTGAAATGTGTCTCAGCTCATACAATGTATTTATACCATGCACACCAGGTCATCTGTACCCAAGTACAAAATCTAAAGTGAAGTGACCCTAAACTACCACTCTTTACATTTATTCTGACTCAGAGTGATGTAAGCCCTCCCCATCTGTTTTCACATGTCATGGCTGTTACCATTTAAAAAATTGTATTTTGGAAATTTCTTTTCTTTTTTTGGCACAATAGTTAAATCATGGAAATGTGGGAAACATGAAAGCATTCTGTTTGCTTGAAATTGTCTTCAAGAAGATGGGTGCAAGTCATGTGACACAACATCACTGTGATTGTCAAGGAGAACTTACTGCCTGGCACCACTTCAAATTCTGGCTTTCCCTCTTCTATGGATACTAGGGTTGCCAGCTTTGTCTCTAACATTTCACCATCTATGAACTGTCCATAATAGGCCATCTTCCCATCAGGATATACATAGGCTATCTTCTCTCCAGTCATCTCTCCTTCTTCATTAACTTCTCCAACCAGATGTCCACCATCCTGAAAGAGAAGCATAATATTGGTACAAGAAATTATGCTAGTGTTTTAAGAGGAAAATGTAATTTTAAAAAAATTGATCACAACACAGGTATTGTGTTGTATCCAACTATGTTTTACACAGAGAAGACCCATTGAAATTAATGAACTTAAGTTAATAAAGTCCATTAACTTCAATGGGTCTACCCAAAGCATAACCTAGATTGATACAATCCAAAGGTAACAATTGTGGTAATGGGCCGCAATACCTGTATAATATTTTGGTTCATAGGTACCAACTGCAGTTCCTTAAATCTCATTTCCTGCTATATCAACCATTCTCAGCCATTTGCGTTCTCCCCATCACTCCAGTTCTATTACAACAACGCCCTGGATAAATTCAGGGTATTTCTACTAAAAATACACCCTTCCAAACAGATTTCAGCCAAATACTTTAAACAAAGTAAAATAACTGAAAAGTATCCTTTTGCTTTTCTACAAAAATCAAATAAATCACTTGCATAGGAAAGGGTTGTCCTGGGTTTTGTGAACCAAATATAAAAATTATACAGGTGTAAGACTCCTGCTAGAGATTCATTATTGGTTTATTTCCAAAGCTATGACAGCCATCATAGGCATCTGAGTTATTTTTCCGACAGACACAGAACAGACCCTTTCCTTACCTGGTTCTTTGGATTCCTAGTCATGGTTGCCAAGTAAGTTATATTTTTTAAAAATTTCCAAGATTATCCAGAAATTAGTGCATCATTAGTAGCATTACCATTTTATACTGCTTAGCACAGAAGTCACCTTCATCTCTCCCCCCACTTTTTTTTGGAGGACAGGAAAAAATATAGAAGTTTAACGGCACTTTGTTTTTCTAGCTTCAGAGATCAGAACATTTTGTTACAGTGGACTGATGTCTAAACCATGTACATAGTCACTACAGAACCTATTCAGTATTTATTTAGGCAAAGTGTCACTAGCTTAAGTGACCTAAATAGAGCTATTCATCTATGAAAGCCAGAAGCAACTCTGCTATAATGGTTCTAAATTAAAAACAGTGAAGAATTGTGTTCACTAGAGCATTTATGAAGAAAAGCCCCTTTAAAAAAAAAAGAAGTAGTAAAACCCAGGAAGCGCCCTCACAGGTTAGACTCAAATGTAAAAAATATAAAATATACGCATGGCTGACAGAGGCACACAGTGTGTTTTACACTCATGTACACAGTAGCATACTGTGGAATGCAAACATATCCTATCATGGGGCATTATTCGAAGTCACCACCACCACAAGTGTGAAAAATTGCCAAGATTTTGAT
This sequence comes from Rhineura floridana, assembly GCF_030035675.1. NCBI lineage: Eukaryota > Metazoa > Chordata > Lepidosauria > Squamata > Rhineuridae > Rhineura > Rhineura floridana. Next base: position 70,321,758 of record NC_084488.1, on the reverse strand, counting down.
AGGGCAGTTATTGCCAAATCATAACTCCTTGCTCTCCACAGCCTGTATAGATGGGAGTTACATAGTACACCTGTTGTGACTTATTTCTCTCAGTAATGCCATAGGTTTTGTCTTCTCACCATGTTAGATATCACTGCATCCCCTACTCTGCGCCACACCTCCTCATTTGGGTTGATAGCTCCTATATAGCTCCTTTCCCCCACTGTATTTAAACGCCTAACATACTTACTGGGTAGTATATCCAACAAATTCCATATCGAATATTATCTTTGTATTGCCCTTTGAATATCAGTCGCCCATCAGCATCATATTCCTGGGCTGGCCCATTTAGTTCACCATCCATGTAAGTGCCATGGAGAGCCCCACCATCTTCGTAAGTGTATATACCCTGGCCTTGTAGAGCATCATCAACATAATAGCCTTCTAGTGTGCTGGTAAAGAGAAAAAGGCAGTGCACAGGGAACAATATTATCTAGTTTATTTTACAAAAAGTTATCAAAATTGAAATGTTTAATTATCTTAAGGCCAGTCTTCCCACACCAAGGCCTGTCTGGGCTTCAACATTAGCTTCTGGGGCCTTGCTCTCTGTGCCATCATCTCAAGTTAAGTGAGCACAAATGACAGGACTTTCTGGGTAGTGATACAGTGACATTTTCATTGCAAGGTGAAATTTCTTTTTTCCTGTTCTTTTTGGTCTTTTTAACACCTCAAGTTTTATAGCTGTATTGTGTTGTAGATCACCGTTTTTAATGTATTAATAGAAATGTTTAAAATGTGCTTGGCGATATCCATTTTTGTTTTCATATTTTCCATGTTATGAAGCTGCTCTGAGTGCCTGTCTGTAGAAGAGCAGAGAACAAATAACTTACTCAAAGCCAACATTGAACAGATTTTAATAAAAGTATTTTGTGCCTCAGTGTGGCGCTTCATGTGCACTGTGATGGGCATGCCGAGTGTTCCGCCAGATGACTGTCCCTTTCTTTTTTACTGAAAGGAATGGGGCAGTCATTGCAGAAGACAAAGAGTGTGTGTGCACATCTGCACACAATACTCTGTGTTCGTTTTACAAACTGTCGATCAGGTCGATGATTTCCAGCACTTTTAATCTTTCAAGACACACTGTAAAAATTGTGGTTCAAATCAGAAACACACAACTAAGACAGTGACATGCATTATAACAGGGTTAATTATGCAGACTAATGACTTATAGAAACAGGGAGCATTACTAATGTTTATTAATAATCTACCTTTGTTAAAAACTTTAGGCTTGTTTCACATAGCAAGAAACAGGACAGTAAAAAGTCAAAGTAATTACCACAAACAGGAGGGAGTGATAATTGTTTATCATAGCAATGTTTTATTATGCTCTTCTAGAAAAATATTGAAGGCAAGTTTTAGCCTATAAATAGTGAACAACAAGGGTAAGATGTGAGAGAAGGGTTACTAGCTTTGGGGTTTTTTCTTGATTGTAGTTGTGAAAATCTCAATTTAAAAAGCTATTAAAAAATTAAAGGTATAAAGCAAACATAAAAGCATTCACAAACTAATGTATACCTTCCATCAAAGAAGAAGAACTTTCCACGACCATTCTTTTCTCCATGCACAAAATTCCCCTCAAATCTGTCTGTGGAGGAGTATGTGACTGTACAGAACCCGTGTGGCATCCCATCATCATCAAGTGCACCTAATAAGGATTAAAAAGAGAGAAATGATCCCGTCATACTGCACGCAGATGAGTTTATATCCATTCCCTATGGAATGAATGTGGATTTTTCTGCTCTAGGACAAGCTTATATTCCCCCAACACCATCTCTGCTCCTCTACTGTTACACAAACCAGGCTCAAACATCAGCATGGACTTTACCCTGCATTCTTTGGCTAAACTTCTTTAAAACCTTGTTTTCAGATAGCCAGGGTATTTCTTTATTTAAATATGTCTCTCTCTCCTCCTTAACTTAAAACAATATTCTGGGCAGAGGAATGGTTGTGGAATTGCCATAAGAACTAGCCAATCAGTATTCTGCATAGCTGGGATGCTGGAAACAGAATGCTTTTTCTCACACGACTCAAAAGAATAAAAAAGTAAGTACAAATCTACAGCAGACTCGCCCCTCATGTGCATGCAGATATAAACAATGCTCTCTCTTCTATATCACACCAGAGGTGGTAAAGAACTTAACAGAAAATGCCTATATAACTTTTCTATCTAATACTGGCAAATCTGCTTTTCACCAAGATTGAAAAACACTTTCCAATACCACCCATAAAGCTTCTCCACAAGTTCCTACTGGGAGGAAGGACGAGATATAAGTTTAATAAATAAGTTACTTATGCTGTGTGAAGGAAAGAAATTGAAGGAACTCTTTACCCAGAACCACGGACACACAAGCTGTAGCTTCTGACATGTTGAAGAATGTCCCAATATCACCACTGAAAACATGGTTACACACTGCGAGTCAACTCTGGCCACTATTTAGCTGCAACTATAACCCAAAGTCATCATACCCGAAATGCCATCGGGCTGCAGCAGAGGGAAGTAGGGCTATCCTGTCAAACTGGTGAGAAACCAGATCCATTAGACCTTCCCTCCTTCAATTGTCACCTGGCAACAGCCATTTTGAGGTTCTGCAGCAGAAGGAGAGGTGGGAAACAAGGTCAAGCCATCAGCTCTGCTCAGAGACCAGCTTTTGACTCCCCCCCTTCTCGTCTGGATCTATTTCCATTCCAACTAGACATTATAAGAGCCACCATTTAACTCTTTTTATTATATTACATTTCTATCCCAGCTTTCATCCACGGAGTTCAAGATGGTGTACATGGATCTCCTCCCTCTCCATTTTACTCACACAACAATCCTATGAGGTAGGATAGTCTGAGAGACTGTGACTGGCCCAAGGTAATACTAATTGGTGCCTGAGTTTGCTTTCTTCCCTTTCCGATCCTTTTGTCTTTTAGATCCCAAGCCTGTGGGCTGGTTTATATTGATTATATCCATTTTGGAGCTGAAGAATGGGATACAGATGCTTTAAATAAATAAAATAAAATCCACTAATAGGCAAAAAACCCTTGTGGTTTAAGAACATACCCATAGCCAACAGACATTTCTATCAAACTTTAAAAAGCAGGAGAATTGGGCAGCTATGATGAATTCACCAGGGGAGCAGGAGACCTGACCTCCTCTCTGAGATATTGTACTGCCCTACAAATTTGTCAAAATGCAAACATAATTTGAGTTGGTCTTTCACAGTCCAATCCACTTGCTGTGTAGCTTGGAAGAATTTGGTAACGTGCCTCTAAAAGTATGGTGAGTGATGACAACATCTGCAGTTAAGGTTGCACGTCCAAAGATAGAGAATTATATTTTTTGTATGTTTGTTGGTGTTCTTCTTATTTTGCTTCTTTCCTGTGTTAGTACTGTTTCTACAGAGAGGGGGAGGGGAAAGGCAGGTTTGATCTTTTGCATGTTTATTGAATTCAATGGAATTTACTCCCATGCAATCATGCTTAGGATAAGTGAAACTGCTCACTGGGGCGGGGGGGGAGAGCTGGAGTGGGGAGGAGGAGGAGGGGAGGAAGGAGAGAGGAGAGACTGAGAGAGGGGATGGGAGGGGGAAGGATAGGGGAGAAGCAGGAAGGAGGGGATAGGAGGAGGAGAGGGCAGATTTGATCATTTGTATAGCTATTGAATTCAATGGGATTTTCTCCTTTAAACTGCAGAAGATAAAGGTCAGAGCATAGGGCAAGGTCAATAATGGGATTACAGGTACTCTGTGAACATGGCTGATTTTTAATTAATTTCAACAAATTATGAGTCCATTGACAGAAAAAAGTCCAATAGGGGTCTGGGTTGTTTTACTCTTGTTTTAGACTTTGAACTCTGGATTCTGAGTATTTTGTGTATCGCCACAAAAACTTTCAGGGTTGTTAAGCATGCTTTTCTGAGTTCAGGACTACAAGTTTTCTAAGATTTTGTTTTGAAATGAGCAGCAGAATGGCATGGGGTATTTTCAATTTAACATAGTGGAATGTGAAAAATCCATGCTGGCTATAGTATAAAGGCCTGATGCAAAACTGTCCTTTGCACCTGCAAATGCACTACTGCTTTGGAGCAGTAGTTTTTATTAGATGCCCTTCCCTGCACACAGCTTGGTCACACAAAGCCAGAAATTCTAATCCCAACCCACAGCACCACAAAAGCTTTGGATAATTGTGAGAATTGTATTTTGATTCACATGTTCCTATATGTTCCCATAATGTATTTGGAGCAATTCTTTATTCATTATATTTGTTCTTATTTCTTCTCCTAAAGAATAATCAAGCGTAAATATTTTCATATCAGCTCAAGTATCTGTCTTCAGAGTTTGTGACCCAGATCCACACCATACATTTAAAGCAAATCCAATGCAGATTTATAGCACATTACTTCCCCCAAAGAATTCTGCTGTTTTGCTCTCACTGAACTACAAGTTCCCAGCACCCTTAACAAACTACAGTTCCCATGATACTTTGGGGGACGTCATGTGCTTTAAATGGATGTGCTATAAATGGTTAGAATTTCTGGTTTTGTATGACCAGATTTGTGACTCAGACCAAAAGCACTGGGTCTTTTAGAAATTCAGAGGCTACTGAGCAGTGACTGGCACTTGACTGATCTGTAAGAATGAGAGTTACACAGGAATCCAAGAAAACATAAATTGTGCAACTGTCAGTCTGCAGGCAAAGCTCACTTGTAACTTTATATCAGTCTGCATGACTGAACAGAACTTGACATTTGTTCTACAGAGTCTTGCCCGCAGACTACAGAATCATTCCCCCCCTTTCCTTTTTAACAGGCTTGGACTCAGCCTCTTAGTTGAAGTACACATTCAAAACTAAGACCAAATTTTGCTAAAAGCTCTGAAATTCAAAATCATGACAGATATGAGACAGAAACAAACAGGTTGGATGAGAATAAAAGGAACTGCAGGCAATGAAAAGACCCTTCTGTACCAAGGTGTAAAGATAGACACATAGGAAAAAAGTGGCACAGATATACTAGAGGTGAGCCAAGCATCCACACCTCTCATTCTACTGTTTTAATCTCATCTCTTCAAATAATGATACCAACTGGTAAATCACATGCACACTGGAATGTACAAGGTATTTCTTACACGAGAAGGAAATAATAGAATTCTATGTATGTGGCAAGAAGAAAACATGGTGAATGGAACATTCAGAAATGGTATTTTTCTTATTACAGTCAATGAAAGCAAGTTATTTCTGCTTGTTCACAACACATACACAATGCTAAGGTCTGCAGCAGCATGCGCAGTTAGAATGTACTTTGTCATTACAGTAGTGTAACATCCCAAAATCCCAACACATCAGTACTGCTGCAATGTTATACCAATGTTACAATAGGCAGATGCACTGTTGCTAATGTTTAAAGACTGGGGTGCCAAAGTGGCTCAAAATGGTTTTGAATAATTAGCAGTTAAAACATTCTCAGATGCATACAAACATGCACACACACACACATTAATTATCAGAAACAGAAGTTTCACTTTCCCTGCTGAAAAGCGCAAATCAGAAAAGAAGCTTTTGGGGATGAAATAGGGGGGATGAAAGTGGCAAGCTATAGAATTGGATAGGATTACAGCAAAACAGAGAATTTATCACTTGGGATATTCAGGCTGGAGCCCCTTGGTTTCACAACAGATTTTAAGAGAGTTGGTGGTGTGGCAAAGGCATCATTTCCCACAGCTTACACACCTATTTTCTTTTGTCCCACTGTTTTGAACAAAACAAAATGGAGATGACAGCAGCATAAGGGCCTTATTGTACCACTTTCAACTGTCTGGAAAAAAAAATTGTCCAAATCTAGCCTAAGAAAGCCAACACTGCATTGACTTGAAGAAATAGTAATAGGGTTGCCAGGTTCAGCACCTGAGAATGATTTTGTATCTTTAAGAGAAGAGACAATTCAGCCAAGTGCAGGTGTTCTTTCAACACTGTAATGGGAAAAACCACAAGGTGAAATTCTCCCTTCCCCCTGCACAACTTTTAAAGATACAGAAGACCTCTTGGTTGCCAGGCCCAGCCTCCTTGCTGTAAACCGTCCAGAAAGCTTTGGCTATGGAGCGGTATATAAATGTAATAAATAAATAAAATAAAAAGTTCACATAAAACAACAGTTTTCCATAGCTCCCATCATACCAAGTTTATAGATTACAACAATTTATGATTTCTACCCTAAAGTTTATTACTGAAGTATGAGGTGGGGGAAAATTATTTCAAATGGCTAAATCTAGCTCATTATCATTTGAAGGACAAGACCAATGCTAATATAACAAGGCATCGGATGGTTTGCGCTTTTTAACAGACATTTATTTAGGATGCCTTCAGAAGGCTAATTACTAAATGATTACATATTGTTATATTATAGTTTATTTCTATGCCACCTTTTGGCCAAAAAGGACTCAAAGGCAGCTCACAAAAAATACACAAATACAAAATACAAGAACAATACCTTTTACAAAAATTTAAGAAAACACCATCTTAAGATTTTAAACAAAATCTTCCTGGTAAAGGGCAGTCCCCAGAAAGATGCCATAAAAAGCACGGATGGGGGGCACAACAGGTGGAATTTTTTTGATTGATGGTCCCAGCACAGTCTAACCCCTGTACCATTTATAGGCAACAGTGTGCCAAGCTTTTTGTTTAAAATGACTACGTTGTGTTCAGTGTTAGTCTTCTTTCTGCACATAAATGTATCTAATAAAAATCTAAGAGTGTGATGTGTCCTAGTGACGAACACAGACAGTCAGGACTCAAGATTCAGTTCCAGTGCCATATTATCTTGCTTTTTGGCCTTAGTAAAATACTTTCTCCACTTTTCCCCCGTTTCTGCTTCCAAATTCCTCTTACAAGCAGACACTCTGCCTCAGTCAGCCCTGCATAGATGCATGTAATGCCAGTACAATTATTCAAGTAGCCCTGTCCTGCTTTTATTTATGTTAGGGAGCAATGGAGTTCATTTTTAAAGTGTTGATTTTTTTTCCGACTTAAAAAAGAATCTTCAAAATACAGCTGCAATTTCATCCAAATAGTACTCAGGCAAGTCCCCACTGGTGTCAATGGGCTTACACATAACCAGGGGCTGCATTTAACAATGAATGAGTTACTCCTTTGAATACAAGTCAGTATTAAAATATAATCAACATAGGGATTAAGGCTGCAATCCAATACACACTTACGTGGAAGTAAATCCCATTGAACCCAGCTTACTGCTGAGCAGACATGTATTGGATTGCAGCCTAAGTCAGCAGCCAAGCATACTTTATACTGGACCAAAGAGAAAATACATTATTTCCAAATTTTATTATGCCATATTTACCACACAGCTGTTTATTTGCACACCAAGAGTGAAACAACCGATTCTAGACACTTCCGGGAAGGGTGACTTAGCCTGTGCCTGCTTTTGAGACGGGCTCCTGCCTCAAAAGAAGCTTATTCAGATATATCAGTCAGATTTTTTCTTTTTTTTGACTGATTAAACTTCTCCCGGGTAGGGAGAAACGAAGAGATTAACCTCAAAGCCTATTTTTGTTGGGACGACCAGATCTCATTAATTTATGGGACGAGGTCCAGCCGACGAAGGTGGGACGGATTTTTAACAACAAGCTCTATCTGGAAAAGCGAACGTTCATCTTATCTTCTAAGAGAGAACGCACTAACAGGCAAGCACCCTTCTTTCTATATTTTTCTTTTACTTGACTTAAATTGTTGCTGTTTAAAAGAGATTTGCCAGATTGATCGGTTTTTGACATCTCACTGGGGAGCCATAACTTCTCTCTGCTACTCACTAATTAATAGCTTATCTCTGTTTTTGTTGCAAAAAGCTGTCCTGGATTTGCATTCTAAAGATATACACAGAAGAGGGATTTCTATTCCAGATTTTTATTTTGAAGAATATTATATTGTCTGAGACTACTCTCTTTTTGGTCTATTTTATTTTGACGAATCTGTTTTCTGACGACCGCCATTAATTGTTTCGATCCTGGGAACTGCATTTTGTTTACTTAAGCATGGAGAGATAAGGCTGTCTGCTCTGTTTATACTGTGATGTCACCAAGTTTGGAGTATTAACCCAATTGTTGCTGAAATAAGAAGTGGTTTTCCTATATTTTTTTTTAAAATGGCAATTAAGAAAGTGGCTGAGAAGCTGGAAATAACTATGTTTCAGAAAATAATGGATGAGATTGAGATAACGAAACAAAACCTGCGACAGGGTTGTAAGGAGCTGAAAATTGAATTGAGTAAAATGAAGCAGGAGATTAAAGATATAGGGGTCCCTGTGAGAGAGGTGACCCTGGAAGGGGTCCCTGTGAGAGAGGAGACCCCGGAGATTGGAACAAACGTGGAACAGGAAAAAGATTTGGAGTCTATGGACTTTAGAAACAAAATTTATTGTTTGGAGACACAGGAGATTAAAGACATAGGGGTCCTTGTGAGAGAGGATACCCTGGAGATTGGAACAGGGGTCCCTGTGAGAGAGGAGACCCTGGAGACTGGAACAGGGGTCCCTGTGAGAGAGGAGATCCCGGAGATTGGAACAAACGTGGAACAGGAACAAGATTTGGAGTCTATGGACTTTAGAAATAAAATCTATTGTTTGGAACTCAATGTTATCTCTGAAGAAATTAATGAAGATTCTAGAGATAAAGTTATCAATGGCATGGATAATCTTCTGGACTGGAATGATGTGATGGAGCCCAATATAGAGAAAATCTATGGAATTAACTGCAGCCATGTGACAATGGAAAAACTTTCAAGAGATGACCCAGTGTATTTTGAAAAAAAGAACAGAGATATGATTTTACAGCAGTATTTCAGCAACCTATTCAGAATGGATGGCAAGAAAATATTTGGGATAGAGGTAATTCCCATCAGACTCTTACTATATGACTATGGCTTTGACAGCAAGATTATTATGGAATACTGATAATGGAAGATTGGATACTGAAATTATTGGACTTAACAAGACTACTGAAGATGGAAGATGGAAAATGGAACTAATAGGGATAATAGAACAATGGCTACTGAAATTACTGAACCTAACAGATTCTGATGTGATGGATTAATTGAAATGTTTATTTTGACTATGGTTATGACAATAAGATTATCATAATTAGTAATGAGATGGATTAATCGATATGCTTATCTGGAAAAAAAAATTGATAGATATATTTCTTAAAGAATTGAAACCTCTCTTTGACTTTTTGTGGAAAGAATAAAGTAATGTTTATGAGATTTGATGATTAAGTAAGATAACTACTGGAGGAAAGTGATTTTATAATATGACTTAAGAGACAGGATTGTTATATATTATAGACTTATAACTGATTTGATCTTTGACAAATGGGAAGTCAATATTTTACTCTTTATTTTTTATTTTTGTTTTTTTTTTTTCTTTTTTTCTTTTTGTTTAACTATTTTTGATTTTGTTTTTTGTCTTTGAATGTTTTATGATTTTGTCTTGTATGTTTTATGAAGATCTGAATAAAAATTATTGAAAAAAAAAAAAAAGAAACAACCGATTCTAACACATAATACACTGCATCCAATCTACATGCCACACTTGAACTACTTGGATCCTTTTCAGAATCAAAATTTCCAGAAGCAATGTTCAGAAATGAATATTCAAAGTTGAAAAATTTCTCTGTCCAGAAAAAGTAAAGGAAAGAAAAACAAACATCTCTCTACCTTTTCTAACAATTTCCAAGCCATACACAATTTAATATTTTCCATAGATGTGTGTTTTGGAACAATAGTATTATCAAATGACAAAAAAGCAGGAAATTAAGAAACCAGGGCTCCAAATCTTGTCAAGGCTTGCAATTTTAGTCAGGCATCTTTTCACATTTCATAAAGCCCCAGATCAATAAATCAAGCAATGATAACATCATGTCAGTCAGCCTTCATGGTTGCTGAAAAAAAATTTCAACAATGCAAATCATAGTTACATTACTACAATGCATTATAAGTGGGGCTAACTTTGAAAGATGCTCCATAAACATCAGCTGGTGCAGAATCCTGCCAGATTACTAATGGGGACAAGCTAGTTTGTACATAAACACTGATTCTGGAATGGCTGCACTGGGTCTTCTCACTAGTGTTTCCCCAATTTATAGAATGTTCTCCCAAGGAAGGCCCTCCTGGCACCAACATTATTATCTTTTTGGTTCTAGGCTTAAACTTTTGTTGGCTCCCAGATATTTGATAGTTGATATTTTCTCATCTGCTGTTGGGGTTTTTATTTCTTGTTGCAGCAGATCATACTACAGTAACACAAAAGATTGACTACTGTAACTTTTTCAAAGAATCATAGAATCATAGAATAGTAGAGATGGGAGGGGCCATCCAGTTGAACCCTCTGCTCAATTCAGGTTTATTGCTGTAAACCGCCCATAGAGCTTCGGCTATGGGACAGTATATAAACGTAATAAATAAATAAAAATAAATAAATAAATGCACTTAAAGCATAAATAAATAAAATAAAATTTAATAAAATTAAATTAAATTAAAATAAATAAACTTAAAGCATACTTGACAGAGGCTGTCCAGCTGCCTCTTGAATGCTTCAAGTGTTAGAGAGCCCACCACCTCCCTAGGTAATTGGTTCCATTGTCTTACCACCCTAACAGTTAGGAAGCTTCTCCTGATGTTCAGCCGAAATCTGGCTTCCTGTACCTTGAGCCCATTTTTCGGTGTCCTTGCACTCTGGGATAATCAAGAAGAGATCCTGGCCCTCCTCCGTGTGACAAACTTTCAGGTACTTAAGGAGGGCTATAATATCTCCCCTCAGTCTTCCCTTCTCAAGGCTAAACATGCCCAGTTCTTTCATTTTCCCCTTATAGGGCTTTGTTTCCAGACTCCTAATCATCCTTGTTGCCCTCCTCTGAACCTGTTCCAGTTTATCTGTATCCTTCTTAAAGTGTGATGTCCAGAACTGAACACAGTACTCAAGATGAGGCCTAACCAATGCTCAATAGAGGGGAACTAACTAGTTTTGGATATTTATGTATGATAGCTTTTAATAGGTTTTAATTTTACTGTATGTATTTTTACATACTTTTGTTGTAGAGATGTAAGTTGTCTTAAGACCCTTGTGACGTAACACAATGAATAGAGGAGTTATTATTAGAACAAAGGAGAACATAAGAGTGCAAGCATTCACACAATTTAAGAGTTATTCAGAATGCAGAAGATCCCTACTGGCCCTTCAACCACAAACACATTTACCTAGAACAGGGGTGGGGAACCTGTGCCCACCCCAGCTGTTGTTAGACTACAGCTCCAATCATCCCTGACCATTGGCCGTATTGGCTGGGGCTGATGGGAGTTGGAATGCAGCAACATCTGGAGGACCACAGGTCTTCCACTCCTGACCTAGAAAAACCAGTGAGAACTTCTCATCTAAGAAGAGGTAACAACGTAAAGATCTGGAATATTTTAATATGGGCAGATATGCTCTCCCCCCACCTCCTCCCCATGCTTCTGTCTAGCGAAGGTTAGAGCAAAAGTGCTTGCAAGCGCAAGAGACGAGGCAACTCCCAGAATGGGGCACCTATTCATGTGCGTTCCACGAAGGGAAAAGGAGCAAGCCAAAACCAGCAGAAAGAAGGAGGGAAGAAAGGCACCGTATTTGCCCCAACAACGCGCGGCGTGGGAAAAGGGCTCCGCTGAACAGCCACAACGCGGATGTGTGCAGAGCTACAGCTTCAGACGCCCCCCTCCTTCGCCCAACCCTGCGTCCTCTTTCTTTCCCTTCCTCCCAGAGGCCTACGCGACGCAGTTACCCTCGATAGTCTCTTCCAACGTTTCCTCGTCACTGTCCATGGCTCAGCCCGGAGAAGCAACTTCCTTGGCTTGGAAGCGCGCCCGCACTCTTGCCTGTCCCGGCACTTGCTTAGCCCAGCCGGAGAAGGCGGGTGGTTGACGTTGTCTCCCCGTAGAGCTCACTTAACAGGCCGCCGCCACGCAACGCGCCCTGAAACAACGACCGCTTTCCTCGCCCCACACTCAGCTCTCGCCGCTTTGTTATACAGCAGCTGATCCGCTGACATCACTCTGGGCTGGGGCTGCTCCCTGACTGACAGCTCCCAGCGCAGCCCCAAAAGCAGAGCCCGCCAGTACAGCAGGGACAAGGGAGGCCGGCGCAGGCCCCACCGCTGCTAACCAGATAAGGCCGCCCGGCCCCCAACACACGCGCGCATTCTACACTCATAGAACACGAGGGATCGAACCCTATAAGCACTTCTGATAAGTCTCACGGATATCCAGCTTGGGAGTAAAAAGTGCTTCACTTTGGGCTGGATTGCACCACAGAACGCGCTGAAGCCGCGGAGTGCGCGGAAAGGCGCACACCCGCTGGAATGGCAACACCACGAGAAGCGAAGCAAGGATCAAATACTGACAGGAGATGGAAGTAAAGAGGGTAGCGCAGCCACATGTAGGGCCACCACGATGCAAAAGGAAATGGGCTGCTAGTAAGCCCCATTGGGTAAGTACTCAGTGGAGCTTACTTCTGAGTATATTGGGTGAGATCAGAGCTTGGAAGATTACTTTTAAAAAGTAATAAATTACAGTTACAGTTACGTGGCCCAAAAAAGTAGTAATTACAGTTACAATTACAATTGCTCTGAAAGTAACTGATTACTTTACTTTTCCTCCAAAGTAATCACTACAATTACATTTCAGTTACTTAAAAAAAACACCTACAAGGTGCTGGCCTTGGCTGCTGCACATCTAACTAGCCTAAAACAACATTAAAAATAAACAAACACATACAGAGGTAGTAGAATAATCATTTTTATTCATAAGATAGCAATGGTGGTCTCTCTGCTGGTAAGAGTGGTGGGAAGGAAGGCTGAGGCCACTACTCAGATCTTTGCATGGCAAACCAAGTGCAACCCCCCCTCAGCCAGCCAGCATAATCTCTCTCACTTAACCACCTCCCAGACCCTGCCCTGCCCCCAACTAAGGGACACTCACTCAAGCAAACATTTTCCCCTGAGATGCAAAAATGTTAAAATACTGCAAATGCAGCACAGTAGCCAGAGTTGGTGGTGGAGGCCACTTTGTGTGCCAAGTGCAAACACAGTATTCTCTCTCTCTCTCTCTCACACACACACACACACACTCTCTCTCTCTCTCTCTCTCTCACACACACACACACACACTCTCTCTCTCTCTGTGTGTGTGTGTGTGTCATCTTTCGCCCCCACAGTTCTTTATCTCCATTCTGCTGCTGCCTCCTTCTCCTTTATTCATGTTCTTGACCTCCGGATCCTTTCCCCCTCCACTCCATTCTTCACCACCACTATCCACTCCACCCCATCTCACTCTCCGCCTCCTCCCTCATCGCCTCCTGCCCATCCACAGAGCATGAGGAAAGAGAGACACTGCACAGAAGCCCAGTTTGAGGCACATGATTTTCATCCACAAATCAGAGGAGCAGAAGACTTCCCCTGCTCCCCCCAAATAATGCCCAAAAGTAATTCTGGAAAAGTTACAATTACTCCACAAAAGTAGTAAAATTACTCCTAGTTATATTACAATCAAAATGTAAAGGAATTACCCACTCGTTACTGGGAAAAGTAATGAATTACAAGTAATTTGTTACTTGTAACTAGTTACTTCCAAGCTCTGTGTGAGATTCAATATCAATCTCACTGTGCCTCCTTCCCCAGGTAAGGCACAAGCTGAATCAAGCTTAGGAAGGAAAACACATTTACACACAATGAGATCTTTGGCCAAAGGTTCCACCCGCACAAAGCAGCTCTCGGTCCAACCGGGAGACTGCAATGGTCAGATGGACAACTTTATTTAGGAAGCACCAACAATTTATAGATCATCAGGGCACGGTAAACAGTAAATAGATCGAAGACAGAGTCGTCAAACAAAGTTGTAAACAGACGTAATAAGAGAACAAAAGGTGCGTTTTCACTCTTCCTGTCTTTGACGCAGACCCTTCCTGAGTTATTGGAAAAGAACAAACACGTTTGTTCTTTTCAGGGTTAAATGCATCTCTGCAGGGAACACATTCTTTGCCTATGTCCTAGATACACAAGGCAACTTCAGCAGATTCTAAATGCCAGTACTTTACAAAGAATCAACATATACTTAGCTCAAGCCTAAAGGAAAGGCTAAGGAGAGATGCATTTTAGAACACTCATAAGCCTACAAGGGGATAGTTTAGAACAATTTGGGGTTGCTACTTGAGGCACTCATATTTTCCACGCCAACAAGTACACATGTAGTAAAGAAACAGAGAATAAAAACCTTGGACAGGTCAAAAACATCAATAAACCAGTCAAGAGATCTGAAGACTGACTTTTAATTTCTTTGCAGTGAAGAATTTCATATTAGCTGAACCACAAGACAATGCAACACTGATTCACTAATAGGCAAAAAAACCTTGTGTTACCTATAGCCCAAATTGTGTTTGCATTTTGACAAATTTGTAGGGCAGCACAATATGTCAGAGAGGAGGTCAGGTTTCCTGCTCCCCTGGTGCATTCACTAGAGCTGCCCAATTTCTCTGCTTTTAAGAGTTTGATGGAAATATCTGTGGGCTATAGGTACGTTCTTAAAGTGCAAGGTTTTTTGCCTATTAGTAAATCTCTGCTTTTTAGTCCAGGAGGTAAGAAATGGGATCCTGTGCAAATTTGCTGAGAATGGATTGATCATTTGCATGCTTATTGAGTTCAGTGGGATTTACTCCCCTGTAATCATGCTTAGGATAGGTGAAACTGACCACAGGGGATGAGGGGAAGAAACACAGAGTTTAAATAGTTTAAATAGAAAAGCAGTGATAGCACAGGCATGCTGCTGGGATACCACTCCCGGGATACCGCTCCCAGCATGCCTCGTTCTGAGGAAGGACACTCTTCCCTTCCTCTGAGTGAGGTAGAGAGGAGGGGAAGGTGTGTACTTGCCATCACAATAAAAGTAAGGGAAGTGGGAGGGATGAGGAAACTGAGAGCCAAGGAGGTGTTAATTGGCTTTCTCCTCCCCACTGGATGGGCCCATTATGGCTACATAAGTAACTATTGCTGGCCATTTGTGTTCATGTATCCACAGCCTGAGCTTCCTGTTTCCTTCTTTAAAGTATGTGACCATTATCTTCACAAGCACTTTTAAAAGCTAAACCAATTAATTTTAAGTCCTTTGAATTTTTAATATGAAGTATGTAGAAGTGTGGCTTTGATTCCAAATATAAATAGGAAGTGCAGAGAAAAGCAGTCTGAGATCCCTTCCTTTTGCAGTTAATTAAGCTTCTCTTTTAGCAGCTGTGGGTCATTTCTAATTCTGCTGTTCTTTTTGATCAGGCTCTGTTTCTAATAAGCCAGGATCTCACACTTGGGATAAATTTTAGATCCAAATCCAGACTTTGAGCAGCTACTGAACAGGGCTAGCTACTCAATAGGGACATCTGGCAAGTTGATGAGTGTAGCACAGCCATTTATTTTACTTAGTTATTCATCAAACATTCCTGGAAAGACTGTGACCAGCTGTAATGGCTGTTTATGGAGAGAGAGTCACTTCTAAGAGATGAACTCTCATTAATGCTTGGAGAGTTAATAACCACCCAACATTTCCATCACACTGATTAACAGCTCATTTTGGGGAGGGGGGGAGTTCCTTCCATGGTGGGAGTTAAATAATATTAGGTGGTAAGATTTGAGATGGAGTTCCTCTTCTTGATGTTCTTAATGCTCTGGAAGGTTCAGAATCTGCAATTGCATTTCAGGATAAAGAAAACCACAAAAATCCTATTAGAGATTCCGGTTGCAATCCTGTGCTCTCTCACTGGTGAATAAGCCCCATTGAACTCAATGGGACTTCTGAGTAGACATGTATAGGACTGAACTGTCTGGCAGTTGTCTTTGAATCTGTGATGGAAGGGAGAGGCCAGGAGAACCTGCTTATGCCTTTCCTTGCTCAACTGCTATATGCCTACCCTGCAGAGTAGGCCAGTTTGTCCCAAACCATCAGTAATCACTGCCACCCCTTGCCTCTCAGCTCACAGCTGCCTCTCCCCCGACGGAAGGAGATACTGGGATGCCCAAGGAAATTCTAAGAACCCTGAGATCCTGGGGACAGTGCATCCTGCATTTCACAACCAGATCCCTCTTACAATTTACCCATAGATAAAGTCAGCCCACATGCTGGTCGTTTCACAACTCTGAAACATACCCTACTATAGCATGAACTGTAAGCAATCTAGACACATGTGGTGTGTGTGTTTGGATACCCTGAGAGTTAGGCAACAATGCAGACAGACTCAACTGTCAAATTATAGAATGTTTATTGAGAACAAAAGAGAAAGGAAAACAACAGATGGACAAAGCAAAAAATTGAAAATAAAAGGAACTCTTTAGCTTAAAACTATCTACTTACAAAATAGGCTTTTGGTCTCCTCATGAGTAACACGGCTTAGATGGTCACTTAGGGTTAGGGAAAGGTCTGGATAGATTTGGAAGAGATAGGAGTATCCATTAAAGGGTTGACTTGGGAGCAGGGAATATGGGCCTGGAAATTCTGGAATGGAAATGAGTGTGTGAAAGAGCTGAAGTTTCTTACTGGAACTGTAAAGAGGAATTAAAAATATGCACTCTGCACTATTTTTAAGATTTATTTTAATGACAGAATTGCAGTACCACAAGACCTAAGGGAAGAAATGCCTAATACCACACAAAAGGCATATGGGAATTGAGCCATGTAAAAGAAAAGCAGCGCTAAACTAGATACAATCATGTACCAGATGTCATAACCTCAGAAAAAAGAAAACCAATTAGATGCAATGTATCATTCTGTAGATAAGGAGAGATGTAATGATAGCATGAACCAAACTGTTCTTGAGTGGGTGCAATGAGTAAAAGCAGTTCTGGACATGGTTTATTCTTACATTCAGGTAGACACAGAAAAAAACGTGCAGTGTAAAATAAGTTTTTGTGTAGCTGGGAATATATGATTTAATAAGGAGCTTGGCTGTTTCTTAAAATGAAATATTTTGGTGATGGGTGTTTAACAAAAATGTTAAATAAAATAATTAGATAAAAATAAGAAGAAATAGTAAATTTAGATGAATACTATTTCCTTTCAGTCTTCTTAACTTTATGCTAACAGTATATCACAGGACTAATTACTTGACTTTATTGCTTTTATTGACTCATACTGAACTCTGCTTAAACAGTATTTGTAGGTATACAACTGTTGTATAGCAGTACAAAATAAAGAAAGGAAAGATGATTATTGGATTGTACCATAGAACCTTCTCTCACATTATACTGAGCATGGCAACTTTTCTTTTGTTTTGGGATGGTTGGCTTGTCCCTGTATTGAACTGGGTATTGTGAGCAGTTTTGCTTGCGAGTCTCGAGTCTAAGAAAGTTCCCGTAACCCACATCTGCTCTCTTGCTTTAGCTTTGTCTTTGGTTCTGCTAGAGGCGGGGAACCTGCTGTGCCCCAGTCCATCTTGGTCCCACATATCAGTTATGTGCTATTAAAGGAAAAAGTAGATGCTACTTTATTCACAGTTACTCTTACAGGAAATGAGTATTCATCTGACGTGAGGGGCATGCTAGTTTTTCATTGGCCTTGGATATTGCTTTGCACATTGAAGCCTGCATAGTTTCCACAAAGTTGTCAGTCCAAATACTTTAACACATTCACTGTGGTAGGATTGCTCCAAATGCTTTTCTGTTGTCTCATTCCAGTAAAAAGTTCAATGTTCTTTTGTGATGGGGGCCAGTAACAGTTGAAAACAGTGTTCCTATTTCTGGAAACAAAACTTGCTCTACACCTAATGTACCATTGGCCATTTTAATTAAAAAGTTTTAAGTCATCTTTTGAGCCAAGGTTGATGAACTGGGAAGCTGGTTTGGCAATATTCTTATGCTTGATGCTCCACCAGATGTGGTTGTCTTAGACATAGTGCTCTTATTGTCTCCAGCAATATGAAGCTTCCCTGATTTCCTCCTGATAGCTGATGGGAGTGGGTGCATATAAGAACGCTGGTGGTGAAGCAGCCAGCATTGCAATAGCAATTCTTGGTGTTCATCAGCAGGTGCAGCTGGCAGCATAACTGCAAATGCTATGTTGGTGAGTGGCACATGTGATACATTGGCTTGCACAGCTGCTGAGGGTGGTAATGCATTGTTACATTAGTCAACATTGTAGAGTGTTTGATTTTTCACCAGCAGTCTTGTACTGATGTTTTTTCATTATAGTTCGAAATGGTTCAAGATTTGACAAAAGGATCTTTTAGGCAGAAATGATATACAAATGATTAATAACTGAACTGAACATATTGGTTAAAAGGAAACAGGATAACCACTTTTTCCCCTTGTCTAAATATATTTACAGAGTCATACCTTGGGCTTGTCTTAGCTAGCAAAGAACGCTTTCCAAAGGCAAAATTGTGCAGTTTAATGGAAGATTCATGTCCAGCAGCCTGTGATCTCCAGCAACTACAGTTCATGCTAGCCCCATTGTGACTTTTCCTGCTTAGCCATTCAGCAAAACTTAGCAATGGTAGCACAGTTAGGTCTTCTCTTTCACCAGGCAGCTTGGCAAATTGCAATACAGGCCCCTAACTCTTCTTCCAGGCTCCTGTCCTCCTTTCACCATCCCTTCTATTTACTCTCTCAGTTATAACAGCAACTGAAGCATAGGACAGGTCTGTGTTGTGTCACACTTGAATTCCCAGGACTCTTGGGTCTTTGTTCCTGTTTGCCAGTATTGCTAACATGATGAAACTGAGGTTATCATACTTTGGACATATTATGAGAAGACATGATTCACTAGAAAAGACAATAATGCTGGGGAAAACAGAAGGGAGTAAAAAAAGAGGAAGGACAAACAAGAGATGGATTGATTCCGTAAAGCAAGCCACAGACCTGAACTTACAAGATCTCAACAGGGTGGTTTATAACAGATGCTATTGGAGGTTGCTGATTCATAGGTTGCCATAAGTCAAAATCAACTTGAAGACACATAACAACAACATTCTGGAGAATTAATCCTTGGGGAAACACTCATATCTCATGACTAGATTTCTAGAAAGTTCCATTCAACACAGCGTCTTCAGGAGACAACTTCTAAGAGAAATTCCCAGACTGAGAGACCATGCCTCATAGGGCCAACAGACTGGGAGGTTTTACAGCAAGGGTGGGGAACCTCCGGCCCATGGGCCAAACTTAGCCCGCCAGGCCATGTTCACCCACCCTACACATGACATCATATATGATGTCAGGTGTGGGGTGAGTAAGGGTGCGTTTCAAAGGAACTGTTGGGACCTTAATGTGTGGTCCCAATTGTCCCTTGCTGGAGCAAGGCAAGCTCTCAAGAGCCCATCAGCTGATGGGCGATAGGAGCTCATGTTACTTCTCTCTCCCAGCACTGTACTTTGAAGCAGTAATCAACATCAGAAATGGAAAGAAAGCATGGGGAGGTTTGCAAAGCACAGGGCTGGCAACCCCATAAAAGGGATTTTGACAGGTGGATTTAGCTTTTAAAAAGACAGTAATGTGACATGATGTTGTGTGCTTAACAGGTGGGTTGCCCCACTCACCTGTCAAAGTTGGCCTGCAGGGTGGCCTGCAGCAAAAAAACAAGTTCCCCACCCCTGCTTTGTGGCCTGAACTGGTAGGCCAAGAGGCAAAAGGTGTCCAGCCAAACTGAAGGACAGTCAGATATACATATATTAAGTTTGTGCTCTAGACATTATTCCAGGCTGTGTTGTGAATAATACATTAATTCCTTGTTACTGGCAACAACTATGCGGTTTTGAACAGTCATTTTGTGAATATCCTCCATTAAATCTTATTATACTGTAACAGTAAATATAAACAGACCCTTCAAAATATTTTACAAGGACGATAATCATTCTGAGCAAACCCTAGTCATGACAGTTATACTTTTGTGGGAGAGGGAGTTTCAGGATTCAGCTATAGAGACAGAAGTTAATCTCATCCCCAAATAATTTTGGGGAGGGGGGCAGCATCCCCTTATTTCATCTCTGTCTTTTTCTTTATCATTTCCCCACCCTTCCTCTTTCTTTCTTTGTTATGTTATTTTTCCTCCTTCCTTCCTGCCCTCCCTGTCTCTTTTGGTTGCAAAAAGATTTGGGGGCAGAATGAGGAGGGACAGTGCGCCCACTGCTTGTGAGGAAGGGAAGATAAATGCTTAGAATAAACTCTGGTTCTGGGGAACATCAGGAGAATTGAAATCTTAGGGTGGCAGCTCTCTTGAGTAGTGAAAGTTGCACAGTGTTAACTAAAGCGTGTTCCACACTTCAGTCTCTTGTGGCATTGCTTTAATTAAGTTTTCAGCTGCAAATACTCTATTTTCCTTCTTCTAAACCTTAAAAAACTCTGGATAATGGCCCCACCTAGTGGCAACTACTGTAGAATAGCTTTTCATATTGGTTGAGCCTAGTTCTTTTATTGCCATGCTGACACCTTGACCTTTTTGAATGGTCTCATCTAAGTCTGCTTCAATTTACTGTATGTAAATCTGTCTCCATTTGTTTATTATTATTATTTATTATTTGATTTATATCCTGCCCTTCCTCCCAGCAGGAGCCCAGGGCAGCGAACAAAAGCACTAAAAACACTTTAAAACATCATAAAAACAGACGTCAAAATACATTAAAACTTCTTTAAAAACATTTTTTTAAAAAGCTCTGAAGACATCTTAAAAAAAGAGGGGAAAAAGGTTAAAAACATTGTTTTTTTAAAAAGGTTTTAAAAACATATTAAAAAGTAATTCCAACACAGACGCAGACTGGGATAAGGTCTTAACTTAAAAGACTTGTTGAAAAAGGAAGGTGTTCAATAGGCACTGAAACGATAACAGAGATGGTGTCTGTCTAATATTTAAGGGGAGGGAATTCCACAGGGTAGGTGCTGCCACAGTAAAGGTCCATTTCTTATGTTGTGCAGAATGGACTTCCTGATAAGATGGTATCTACAGGAGGCCCTTACCTGCAGAGTGCAGTGATCAACTGGGTATATAAGGGGTAAGACGGTCTTTCAGGTATCCTGGTCCCAAGGTGTATAGGGCTTTGTACACCAAAACTAGAACCTTGAACTTGGCCCGGTAGCAAATGGGCAACCAGCGCAGTTCTTTCAGCATCGGGGTAACATGTTGGTGATACCCTACCCCAGTGAGCAGTCTTGCCGCTGCATTTTGCAGCAGCTGCAGCTTCCGGACCAACCTCAAGGGCAGCCCCACATAGAGCTCATTACAGTAATCCAGCCGGAAGGTAACCAGTGCATGGACAACAGTGGTCAGGCTATCCTGGTCCAGAAATGGCTGCAGCTGTCTTACCAACCGAAACTGGTAAAAGGTACTCTTAGCCACGGAGGTCACCTGGACCTCTAGCGACAAAGATGGATCCAGGAGTACCTCCAGACTACAGACCTGGTCTTTCAGTGGGAGTACGACCCCATCCAAAGGAGGCAACTGACCAATTATCTGAACTTTGGAACCGCCAACCCACAGCACCTCTGTCTTGCTAGGATTGAGAGTCAGTTTATTGGCCCTCATCCAGCCCACCACCGAGTCAGGCAGCAGTCCAGAGCTTGCATGACCTCTCCTGATACAGTTGTTGCACAGAAATCAGTCAGTGTGCTGCTGACACCTCACCCCAAATCTCCTGATGACCGCACCCAAGGGCTTCATATAGATGTTAAACAGCTTGAGGGACAAGATGGTATCCTGCACACTTCGCAGCACAACTGCCAGGGGGCTAAAAGACAATCACCTAATGCTATTCTCTGAAAACGACCTTGGAGATAGGGTCGGAACCACTGTAAAACAGTGCCTCCCATACCCATCACACCAAGTCAGCCCAGAAGGATAACATGGTGAATGGTATCAAAAGCTGCTGAGAGATCAAGTAAGAGTAACAGGGTCACACTCCCCCTGTCCTAAAGATCATCCATCAGGGTGACCAAAGCCAATTCAGTCCCATAACCAGGCCTGAAGCCAGACTGGGATGGGTCAGGATAATCTGTTTCATCAAAAAGTACTTGCAGTTGCTGCACCACAACCCTCTCAGTCGCCTTTTCTAAGAAGGGGGTATTTGCAACTGGTTGGTACAGTTGGAGACCAATGGGTCCAGGGTGGGCTTTTTCAGGAGCAGTCGGATCACCACCTCTTTCAGGGTGGCTAGAACCACTCCCTCCCACAATGATGCATTGACCACAGCCTGGATTCACTCAGTCAAACCCCCTCGGCAAGCTTTAATAAGCCAAGAAGGGCAAGGGTCGAGAGGACACCTTTCTGGCCGCATCATCGAAAGCACCTTGTCTACGTCATCAGGCCGCATCAACTAAAACCATTCCCAAAAAGTTGCAGCAGACATTGCACTGGACACCTCATTGGGGACTACAGTAGATGTGGAGGGGGCATCAAGACTGCTACGGAGGCGAGCAACTTTACCCTCAAAGTGCCTTGCAAACAATTCATAGTGGGACTCTGAAGGGTCTAAAACTCATTGTCAAACTCATATGGAAAAGCTCCACTGGAGGGCTACTTGAGGATCCGATGGAAGCAGAGAAGTGGGCCTTCTTTGCTGCCCTCACCACCACACAGTAGGCACTGATCATGCCCGATCAGCCTCACAGCATGTCTTTCACCACTTGTGCTGTAGCTGTCGTCCAGTCTGTTTCATTGCCCTTAGCTCACTGGTGTACCAAGGTGCAAACCGGATTCCACAATGCTGGAGAGGGCGCTCGAGGGCAACTGGCCCGACGTGCCTCACTGTTCCACAGCGTGACAAGAGCTTCAGCAGGGTCACCTGCTCTAACTACTGGGAACCCCAAGGCATTCAGGAATCCAGTGGATTTCATTTGTCTGCGGGGGCGGACCATCTTAATCTGTCCACCAGATTAAGAAACATTTAGAAACAAAATGCATCTTATTCCAAATAATTTGAGATATGACAATCTAAGTTATTCATTGGTATGCAGCTGATATTTATTTATGTACTTACTCACACTTACATCCCATCTTTCTTCCATCACAGAACCAAAGTGTAACAGAAAAGTGAGTGGAAGAATATTGAACAGCAGGGGAGTGTGATGGAATTTTGGATGAAGTTAGTGCGAGTGACTGCAGAGAATGGCAGTGGAAGAGTTGCTGGAGTTAGAAAGAGAATGAGAATGAGATGGAGGGGGACCAGGGAGAGAGAATGAATGCATAGGTAAAGATTTAGGAGAACTGGTAAGGAGGAAAGTCCATTACATTATGTCTTTGAATGGGGCCACTAACTTTTTGGGGAGTCTAGTGGCCATATCTGGAATTTTGGGAAAGTGCTGTGGGCACCAATCACAAAATGGCTGCTGTAGGGGTGTGGTATAATGTGTGTGCTACATTTAAAAGAGCAGAACAAGAGCCAGGGCCACAAAATGGTGTAGGTATGCCCCACCCCTATCAGCTGCCCCATCTCTGGGGAAAAGGCACCTACATCAGTCACTCCCATGCTCACTCACAGAGAGATCTTTGCATCAAAACAGATGGGAGGGTGGGCATCCATTCCTGGCATCCAATGAAATGCAATGGTTGTTTAAGAGGCTGAGCCAGTGCAAACAGGAACTGAGCAGGAAGAGCAATCTCTCATGTGTTGTGGATTTTTAGGGGATATTCACTGAGACCTTTCATCTGTGCCACAGGAGGTACTGACAGACACACTGGTGCCCATAGGCACTGCATTGCTACCCATCAGGATATTGGTACTGTTTCAGTGGTGTAGTGACAAATTCAAAAGTGCAGGGTCCCTTCATGATAGTCATGCCACAAATACCCCCACTCACTTGCTCTCCATTGTCATTTCCACATTCCTCATTCCTTCCTACATGCACCTTCTCCCACAATAGCAGATGTTCCTAGGAGCCAGTCATCATGTTAGCTATTGAGAAGAGTCTTCCCAGTGGTTGACTCTTCTCCTTTCACTTTGATTAGTTCCATTCAGCAGAAAAGTACAAAGAAGCATGTTAGAAGATTCTTCTCGGTGGCTAACACACTGATTGGCTCATAGGATGCTGGAGACATAGAGACCTGGCTGGGATCCTGCTCCCCAAAGAGTAAGAGTTCTAAGACCCTTGAGGCCCTGGACAACTACACCCTTGCACTCTCTATTTTAGTATTCTATATGAAATGACTACTTATTCTGGTTGTTATGTTTCCGAAATAAATGTATGTTTATGTTTTAACTATCTGTGTTCTTATGTTGGTGGATACTAGGGTCAGGATATCTCACCTCTCATATCTTGAATGGATACACTCAAGTAAGCATATAGAGGGAGAGTCCTACTCTTCTTTATAATTCAATAGTTACTGGCAGCATATTATGAAAACCAATAATGGAAGTTTGGACTCAGTGGAGTAGCTTGCTGACAGACTTAGTGACCTCCTGGAGCCAGGGCTTTGGGAACATCACACCCAGGCAGTATATATTTGGCTCACAGGAAGCCACCCATCACTGACAAGACTCAAACCTACTTTGCTTCAGCAAGGTGATGGCCTTCTGCCTTCAGACCATACCCTGGGACCATATCCTGTTACAAAGAGTATCTTCTGGCACAATATTATTAAAATGGTCTTAACACTGCAGCATGTGACACTTTTGAGAATTAGAAAAATGAAAACAAAAACAAGAGCAAAATAGTCATGAAGTGATCTCTTGTTTTGATCGGGAGTGGAATGTAAGGCAATGGGCATATATTTTGCATACCACAGTTAACATGGATAGCAGGAACCTGCAGGAAGCACAGAATCTGACGTGAACTATTTATAGAGCTCTTTATGGAGGGAGATGAAGCACTGCTAATGGAGGAGCAGAGTTTTACTTGCCTAAAAATAAATGGCCCAAGAGGACGTTACTTGTTTCATTCTTGTCTTCAAATCTGCATGAATGAAATGCATAGAAAAATGTTTCGAATGGGGCTACAGGGAAGTAATTCTGAAGTCTGAATATCTTTTCTCTTTCGTGCTCTGACAATTATATGCCTTCAGAAACTTGTTTTTCACACATTATGGAAAGAAATGAATTTAGTTCACCAGGGGCCACAGCCAATTAAGGTAAAGCATCCAGAGTAGGTTCACTGTGATTAATTATAATGTGTGAAGACAGAAAATTATGCAAGTCCTACACTCTTCATTCTTATGCTGTGCTTGGATACAATGAAAGACTGTGGTTAAGATGCCTGAAAATTAATCCAGATCAGACTGAAGCAGTAATGTTTTATCAAAGGACTTTAGGGGCATATCACTGATGGTGTTCCACAGACACCCTTGTTGTGCTCTTGGGCTGAGAGTCGCACCTGTACCATCAGGCTACAATAGTAGCTTATGTCTCTTCGATTTGTGGAAAGGTTCCAACATTTGTCTCTGCATAGGGCCTGGCAACTATCCTTCCCATTTAGAAGTTGTGTTCTGAATCTCAGTAGACCTTATGCTTTCTTTATGCTGATACTATAGTAGAAAAAAAACAGGATTCAGTCATATAATATTTGTCGCTATGTAAAGCCAAAGTGGAACCATTTGGGCTGTAATCCAAACCAAACTCCTTCTTCTCAAAATTGTTAATGGTAAGCAAAGCTTTATCAGCCCTTCCCGCATCCTAAGAAAATCTATGCCTATCAACACTGATAAATTTGACTAGCAGTGTTTCAAAATCCTAGGAGCAGTGTACGTGTCAAACAAATTTTTCCCTGGGCCCCTGTTAATGTAATTAATCTCTTTTTTTAAAAAATTGAACCAGGCTGGGATTGGCTCCCCAAAACCCACATGACTGTGTGCTGTGATATGATTGGCCTAAATCAATAGGGTTCTGGTTATTCTTTCACTGACCATGTGGTTTGTTCTGCAAAGGATCTCACTATCTTCCTCTGATCATAGTGACCTGGCAGCAATGTTGTGTGCCAGGCCTAAACCCTTTTGGGAAGACGGCTGTCACCTTTCAGTGATTGCTTGAATTCCTTAATCTGCTCCGGCCAGTAGTACACAGTATTCTAAGTGTGGTCAAACCACAGATTTTATATAATGGCATTATGATATTGGCAGTTTTATCTTCAATCCTTTTCCTAACAATCCCAAGCATGGAATTTACCTTATTCATAGCTTCTGTACATTGGGTCAACATCTTCCTCATTCCTAGTCAGTCACAGTGAGTTCAGAACCCATTAGAATTTATGTGAAATTAGGATTTTTTGTCCCAATGTGCAATACTTTACACCTGCTTACCTTGAATTGCATTTGGTATTTTACTGTCCATTCACCCAGTTTGCAGATAGCCTTTTGGAGCGCCTCACAATCCCTTTTTGTTTTTACCACGCTGAACAATTTGATATCATCAGCAACCTTGCTATCTCACTGCTTAGCCTTAACTCCAAATCAGTAGTTCTTAACCTTTTTTGGGTCAGATCCTTCTGAGAATCTGATGAAAGCTATAGATAAATAAATAAATAATATAAATTTATGTATATAAATAAATAAGTTATAAAATGAATAAATTAATGCAATTAATTTTATTGCATTGGATTTTTTTGTGTGCCTGGTTCATAGACCCCTGAAGCCACAGGTTAAAAACCCCTGGGTACAATGAGCATGGTGGTGTACTCTGCACAAAACATCCTGATTTGCTTCTGCCCCAGCTAACCCTTTCCATTCAAGGGAAGAAACAAACCAGAGGTTGGCTTTCTGTTAAATGCGAATGAGCACTCATGGTTTGCTTCCCCAAAGCAAACAACGATCAGGAAGCCAAGCTTGTTCTTCGCTTCTCCATCACCGTTTATCTTAGGGAAACAAGCTACAAGCACTAGTACACACATAACACAAAGCCGGTCTCTGGTTTGTTTCCTCCATGGCGTGACAAAGAACTAGCAGAGGGAGGTGTGAATTGAGAACGTTGCAGCAGCATGCACCAGCACACTGCTTGCTCATATTTAAACCATAGTTTAAAATAAGCTATAGTTTAACATAATGTGCGAAACAGCTCAGTTTCATTTGAATTCTTCTCTCAAGTTGCTTAAGTTCTTGTTCACCTATTCATGTGGAATTTCTCTAATGTGCATGTGGAATGTCTGCAGTGGGTGTGATTAGTAAAAATAAAAAAACCTCTACAAAATCTTTACCTTACATACTTCACAAATATGTCTAAAAGAAAGAAAAAAAGTTTAATGAAATGGAATATAAAGCATCATAACAAAGCAGACTTTGTCTTAGCACGCTATGTCACCCATCAAGTTTGGTCCTACCTCCTGTTACTGATTACTACTTGGCATCCCTCATTCTAGAAAGGCCCCTCTTTACAGAAATAATGGTGGAAAATGGTATCTGAAAAGATGTGCATAGGTTTCACAGTTGTTAGTCAGACACATGTAAATAGATTTGAAAGCAAAACTAAAGTTCTGGTTAAGCAAAAGTTTGGTTTATATTTTAAAAGCCTTCAATCTGGTCCTGTGTATCTTGGCTGGGAAGTAACTTCCACTGAGTTCAGTAGGACTCGGGGCAGAATCAGGGCTCATCTACATGGTGGTTTAGTGTGTGTTTGGTGCTACTCACATCTCCTTTTAATTCACATGGTTCACATGAGGTTACTGGCAAACTGAAGCTATCACGCAATTTCCCCCCTGTAAATCCATACTAACCCAATCTTCTGATAATACGAAAAGGGAAGGAAAAAACGTCTTCACTCCGTATCTCTAGTGCTTGCAGACACTTTGCTCCAACGCTTTTAGGTGTGTGTGTCAACCGTTCCCCTCTCCATGCCCACTCCCGCCTCTGCCCTTCATTCATTTCATTTCCTGTGGGCTGACAAACAACTTCCTGCTGCTCTCCCCCATTCTGCTAGCCTTTTTTATGTTGCTGCAAACAGAGCCTTATTTTTCTTTCCCCCCTAACTTGTGCACAAAAGCATAACACCACTCAAACAAAGATATGTATTTCAGCTGTATCGTACCAGTGAAAATACAAACGATCGTACTTCTGGCTGTTGTTTCTTTTAATGAAACTAAATGGTAGAACAAGCTGAGCATGCTTGGTTGCCAAGTAACCAGAAGGAGTGGAAATGTTAAATTAGAGGGCATTGTCATTGATCCTTCCCCTCAGTGTGAATAGAAAACACAGTGTTTGCAGTTGGCCTTGAGCTCTTACTGTGGAAGGTGCAAATAGAAAATGGAGGTAAGAACAGCATCTTTAGTATGAAGTAATGCTCCCATGTGGATAAGTCCTCAGATCTCCCTCTCCATGGGTGGATCAGGAGATCTGCCCACAGATTCCTCCTTGTAACTACAGAAATGCTCATAGCAGTCTCTCTTCCATCAGTACTCCAACAGTGAAGAGGGTAAAAAGGAGGCTTGTGGTGTTCCCTGAGCCCCAGCCCCAAATGGGGTGGGGGGAGGGAATGCTGATTTGCTGATTTTACTCTTATTGAGACCAGTGTGAAATATTTTTTTTTTAAAGCCAAAGAAACTAGGGAAAGAAATGCAGCCCCCTCTTCTGCTCTGCCATTGGCCTTGGGTTCTCCCTTCCCCATCTCATTTAGATTGCTGTGCCCTGTCTGATTGGCAGTTCCTAGAATTACTCAGTGATTGTCCTAACTGCAGTGATTTCCCATATTTCTGCCAGTATAGCACTTTCTGGTGCAGGTACTTTCTGTTGTGTTCCATCTGTATTAGTGAGTGTAACACAGCTAAGTGGGGTAGGGAGAATTATGTATAGTTTTGCAACCATTTTTCAATTAATTTTAAAATTTGCCCTAAAATGTTTTTATAGTACTGTTGCACAATTTCAATAATTAAATAAACAATTTAAAGTATTTTAGGAAGAGTAGAAGATTGAGGAGAACGCGTTGACTAGAAAAGGTGCGCATGTTTTTACATCAAATTTAAAATTTGCACTAAGACATCTTTTCATTTAAGTGGTTTTGTGAATATTTTAGTGTTTCAGTATAATCTGCTAGAAGGCATGATGATAAAATAGTGGTGCTAGGAAAAGTAACAGTGAGGGTGCACTGAAGTAGATGTGTAGTAAATGGCTAACCTGCCTGATAGATCGCTGCACACATAAAACATTTTTGAAATCATGTCTCATACTAGGGGGGGTCTTTCCCCCTGCTCAGTCCACTCACCAACCCCTGCTCCCCTTGTCAGACCCCCCCACCGTCCCCCATGCACCCCCAACTATGCTCAACAACCTGCATGCCTTGGCTGTTCCTTTAATGCCGCTCTGCCCTGCTGCCCTGCACAGCACACCTGGGCTACATGCTGGCCTCCCACCCATGGGCCCAGGCTGCTGCTGCTGCTGCCCCACACTGCCTCCTCCCCTAGACAAACTCCACCACTGTGCAGCACACGTAGGCCACCCACTGCCCACCCACCCAGGCTGCTGCCACTGCTGCCATTGCTGCCACCACACCTAGGCCACCCGCTTATTCGCCAAAGCTACCACCGCCACCTTGCTGAGGCAGGAGGTGGCAGTTGAGGTGGTGGAGGAAGTGTTCATGCTGCAGTTCACAGCACTGTTTGTCTGTGGCACTGCAAACTATGATGCTTACATTTTTTTGTATATAGAAAAAGCATTGGAAGGGTAGTGCTAAGGCAATCTGTACCTGCAGAGATTGTGCTGCTGTTTCATTTTTTTCCAGAAAACAAAAACGGGGAGGAAGTAGGATTTTCTGTGGTATGAAAAAAGAAAGAAAGAGGTACACATAGGAGAACAATCTGATGACAATGTCACGTAGATGCTCTATAGAAAATGAGTGACCAAAGTGTTGCTGTTCCAGGGTAAATACCTAGTATGGAACCACCAGCCAAAGTCTGTAAACCAGACAGGCTTATTAGGTTTTAAGTCCTGCTGAACTCAGTGGGACTTGCTTAAAAGTCAGTGGGCTCCTGCTGGGAGGAAGGACGGGATATAAATCAAATTATAAATGAATGAATGAATAAATAAATAAAAGTAAACATGTATCATAGGTGGAGGAGAGAGGAAAAGAACCTGCAAATTCCACTAGAGGGCCTAGTCGTTACATGTACTTCTAAATTATCTTTTGCTTGGCCACTATTTGCTCTTAAATAGCATCAGGCTAAAGAGCAAAGAGAATAGTTTATTGTGATTTCACATGTTTTTGTACACACTTTTTAAAAGTAAGGTTAAAAAAAAGGAAAAAAGAGCCTAGTTGAATAAATTATATGTAAATGGTATCTTGAAGCAACTAATGTGCCACCACATTAACAGAACTGCAGGAATAACAAAATAATTACCATGGTCAGGACTGATGCTATCATTAGACAAAATGAGGTAACCATCGAAGACAGCAGGAGTTTGGGGACAGAGGTGGCAGCTCCTCAACAACCATTCTCCTGAACCCCTCAGCCATTTCCCTCTGCTGTCTGCAGGATGGAGCTCTGTGTGCCACGTGGCCTGCCCTCCATCCCCTAAGCTAGCTTGCTACCCTCAGAAGTAAGTAGGTTGAGAATTGTAGTCTTGCTGACATTACTGGGAAGTATGTGGCACTGAAGCCAATTGAATGTTCAGTCTGAAGGTTTGGTTTTAAAGGGGAAATATTCACACACACGTTTTCTCTGATTGTTTTTTCCGGCTTCACAAGTTTTTGCACCAAATCCCCAAACAGCTTTATGAACTTGTGGGGTTTTAAAGGACAAGGTGATTGCTGTTTTGCAGTCGTGTATATTCTGAAAGGTGTGTTTATGTGTATATATGTATTTGGCTGTGGGCACACTAGTCGCTTGAAAAGCAGCCAGAATGGTTTTTCTGGCTGCATTTTGAAGTGACACTGCCCTCTGCTGGCCACACATCTCTTCCCCAATGCTGGCTTCAGACCTTTCAGGACTGCCCAAAGCAAAGTGTTGGGCCAGTCACTGCCTCTGCCTGCAGCAAAGCATTTCCATTGGCTACACCTGGAAGACAATAGGGTCGCTCTACCAATCAGTTGTGAAACTGAAGCTGATTTTTTAAAAAAAATGCACTGGAGCTGATCTGACAAGGTTTTAAGAGTCAAAAGGGGTGGGGTTTGATTAGCATTGTGTGCCCCCGTTTTGAGAAAAGAGAGGTAGAGAGACACTGGAACCGGCACAACTGTAAGTGTGTATCTACCCTGTATGTATGTATGTGTTTATATGTGCATACATGCCTCTGGATCCTGATTGATCTATTAGATTTGAAGCACTCTGCTTCAGTTTTCCCACTGCAAAATGATGTCAACTCAACAAAGGAGGATTTGCAGGGGGAAAGTGGTAGGCAGTAAAAGAACGCTTAACCTTTTCTCTGCCCACGACTTTCTCCCTGCAGCTTCTTTCCCCAGGTGACTACTCTCTTCTGGGTTCCAGATATTTGCATTAGAAAAGCTGCTGAGAAACGTTTGAGGGGGAAGCAAACATGAAAGAGTTTCAATTATTTTTTGTAACTATTTCTATACTGCCTTTCAATCCTGTTTGCATGATGGCTTACAATGCATGGGGTGGGAGCTGGGGGCCCTTGGGATATTGTTGGACTCCAGTTTCCATCAGCCTCCACCACCGTGGCCAAATGTCAGGAATGATGGATGTTTTAGTCCAGCAACATCTGGAGGACAACAGGTTCCCCACCTCTGCTTTAGCTAAATGGAGGGCTAAGGGAGTAGTGAAGGTCAAAACCCCAACTGGCCTTTATATCTCAGACAAAGTTGACTAGAGTTCTTGATAAGAGTTTTCAAGACATGAGAACTAATGCACTCAGATTACTAAGGGCTCATCTACATGGTGGTTTACTGTGTGTTTAGTGCTACTCACATCTTTAAATTTGCCTGGTTCACATGACGTTACTGGCAAACAGAAGTTATCATGCAATTTCCCCCCGTAAATCTGTACTAACCCAATCTCTGATAATATGAAAAGGGAAAGGAAAAACATTTTCACTCCATATCTCTAGTACTTGCAGACACTTTGCTCCAATGCTTTTAGGTGGGTGTGTCAATTGTTCCCCTCTCCACGCCCACTCCCTCTTCCTCCCTTCGTTCATTTCATTTCCTGTGGGCTGACAAACAACTTCTGGCTACTCTCCCACATTTTGCTAGTCTTTTTTATGTTGCTGCAAACAGTGCCTTATTTTTCTTTTCCCTGTACACAAAAGCATAACACTGCTCAAGCAAAGATTTGTATTTCAACTGTACAGGAATACCCCGCTATACAGACCTTCACTTTATGGACACTCGTGAGTACGGACATATTTACAGTAGCACCATTCCCCCGTTTACGTATGCTCGCTTCGCAAGAACGGACACTTAATGGCATGACGCCACTGCCCGGTCAGTGTCCAACTACAATCTTTTTCTTAAAATAAGGCCTACTGTGTTTATTTTAGTTATAAATGCGTTATTTACATCAGTTATGCCCATATATGACTATTGCAGTGCAGTATATGCATCGACAAGTGAAAAAAGGTAGTGCTTCACTTTAAGTACATTTTCGGTTTACGTACTCGTTCTGGACCCATTGCATACGTTAATGCGGGGTATTCCTGTATTGTATCAGTGAAAATACAAATACTTCTGGGTTGTGTTCTTTTTAATGAAACTAACTGGTAGAACAAACAGAGCATGCTTGGTTGCCAAGTAACCAGAGGGAGTGGAAATTTTAAATGAGAGGGAGTTTCATTAGGAAATGGTGTGATTGATCTTTCCCCTCAGTGTGAATAGAAAACACAGTGTTTGCAGCTGGCATTGAGCCCTTACTTGGAAGGTGCAAATAGAAAATGGAGGTAAAAACAGAGTATTTAGCATGAAGTTTTGCTCCTATGTGGATAAGCCCTAAGTGCAACTGAGAGCTAAGGTGGTAGAATGAATAAGAACTGGGAAGTCACTAGGTTGCATTGTATGTGGTTCCTACAAGTGGGCAAAGTACTGTTCTGTTCATGTCCTGGTTATGGGCTTCCCATAGTTATCTGGTAGGCTATTGTAAGAACAGGATACTGGACTAGAAGGACCTTTAGTTTGATCCAGCAGGGTTCTTTTATGATGTTCTTATATTATCCACAAATTCACTATGTGACCTTAAGCAAGTTATCTCCACCCAGCTTCAGCTTTCATCTGGTATGGAGTATCGCCACCACTTTTTTTCCTGCCCATGGCAGCCATTGTGTGCTGGCACTCATAACACACTTATATATTGAGTACTGGCACTTCATTTTTTTACCTATAAAAGCACTTGGGGGTAATAGTATTAATGTATCTTACAGGGCTGTTGTAAAAAGTATTGTGATAATGTACATAAAGCAATTCACACACTCAGTATACATTCTAAGTGTTATTATTACTGGATATTCTTTTGCAGTGCAATCTTATACATATTTACTCAGGAAAAAACCCACTATATTCAATAGGGCTCATTCCAAGGTGAGGAAGCAAAGAATTGGAGCCTTGGGGTTTATTCCAGATAATCCATTTATATCACATGAAATACATAGTAGCATGGAATCCAAACATGTATGATCACTTAAGTAATTCTGTTTTGAGGTAGTGCCTTTTTCCAGCATCCAAACTGCAATAACCCTCTGTCATTTGGAAAATGAGTTCCATTGTTTCCACAAGTGCTACATAATATGTTATGGCTGCATGAGCATCACAGACATCTACAGGATGGTGCCTGGGAGATCACTTGCAATGAGGGACACAGCCCCTCTATGGCCATGGCATCTTGTATTCTTTTCAAACATGTTTTTGTTTTTAGCTATGGTTTGCTTCCAGCTGATCTGTTAATTAAGTATTTACAGTCAGATATGTTTGCACAAAGGTTGTGAGGAGGTTAGATGACATTGACTATTTATTGAGCATTCATTCTGATTTGTTTGTGGGGAGGTTATACAATGTTATTCCACACTTTCCAGTGCTTCCCTTGTCACTTTCCTTATTGCAAATGTCTGAGTTTGGGGGTGAGTGGATTTGTTGCACAAGTCCCAAATCAATGTTCACTGTACAACCTAAAGTTACCGGTATGTGACTGAACTCCACCTGCAAAATGGCAGTACTTTGGAAGTCTGTGCTTGCTGATCATCTGGAAAGAACCTTACAGAGAAGTGTTATGTAAAGGTGGACTTCCCTTTCTGTAGCTTGTGGAGCGTTTTGAAAAGAGGAGGAGAAAACACAAATGAGTTTGCATGGATGGCACTCATAGAGAAGCTGGCCTATTACATTTGCTTGCGGAATACATTCTGATTTTTTAAAATTACTGTTAGAGTGTCTGTTGCTTTCTCTCACTGGCTGTAGAGAAAGGGAAAGAGACAAGCAGGCAGGCTGGCTCCATTTTTCAAATAAAGTAAGTTTAGAAGCTTTTTCAGCACCTCCGAAAATAAAGAATCCATTTGCTTAGTTTTAGAGTGTGAAAACACAGGCCAAAACATTTTGTTGTTTAACTGCAATGAGCCACACATGGCATGCTCCAAAAGGCATATGTTCAGCAGTCCGGAAGATCTCTTTATTTGAAACAGGAAATGTTGCAACAAGGTGGTGGACAAACCTTTCTATAGGACTAATAATTATAGGACTAACAATTAATATATATACCCTGAGAGGAGCAATTGCCATTGCAGTATTGTTTTCTTTCCTTGTGCTTACATCAGCAAGGCATTGCAATAGGCAAATGACTCATCAGAGAAGTGAGAAATAGGTTGCTAGGCAACCCAGCAGCCTGGATAGGAGGCCTGCTCCTGTGTCATGAAACTGACATGCTTGATGGGTCTCTAGATTTTTAAAATACAATAATTTTATGAGGCATCAGAGGCTGGAAGGATGAGCATCCCTCCATAAAATGTCTAAGGACAGGGGGATTTGTGTAGAAGGGATGTCTACTGATTAAAGAATGGAGTGGTTATCTAGAAAAATATGACAGGACAGAAAAAGAAAGACACTGCATGAGGGAAAGATGTAAATGAAATTAAAAGAGCTGTGAAAATTATAGGATTAATAGTTTACAACTGGTAATAAGAAGACTTTGCATTGGGCTGAACCAGAAAGATCCTGTTCACAGATTGGAGAAAGAATATTATACAGTTACAAGAGTGGCTGTATACTATAGCGAGCATCCACAATGTTAAATTGAAAATACCCCCCATGCCATTCTGATGCTTCCATAAGCTCATTTCAATACAAAGCCTTACACAACTTATAGTTCTGAACTCAGAAATACTTGCTTAACAATCCTCTAAATTTGAAGTTTCACTTCAGTCAATACACTGTCTCGTTGTGTGCTCTGAATTTATTGACAATTGGGGGCAATAGATATAGTTAGTCAATTGAATGGGCCCCTGCTTGAATTCTGTCCTTGTTACCTTCCTCAAGTTTAAGCATGCCTCTGATTGGTTAGAGTGATATTCTCAGGGCTATCATCACTTCCAGTTCTTGCTCCTCCTTCCCACAATTCTCTCTCTCCCTACCTTTGAATTCAGCTGGTGTAGATTATTAGGCTTTCCTAGCCACATGTACTTTCTTAATAGAATGAGTTTATTTTAAGATAAACACCACTCTCTTTCATATTCTTTTATATCTCCAATGAATTCTGCTGCATAAAGCAACTCCCTTCAGCTTTAGTGTAGGGGGAGGAAGTGGTTTTGTAGATGTTTCCCCTTCTCATGCACACATTTGTTAAAATATTTCTATGATCTCTCTCACACTTGTAGGGCACAGCAGAGAGGTGTTCAGCCTCTTTTAAAAGGTTCATAAAGTGACTCAGTCATGAATTCATGCCACGCATACTGTTCAATTGCTGCCTGTGGCACACATGGTTGCATACACTGTCATCTTCATCACCACTCCTTTCCTTCCAGATCTTTTGTCCAAGTGTACCTTAGTTTTGCAAAGGCAAAAAGGAAGGGAAATTGCAGTAGAAAAGACTGGTTATCTATTTAGCTTGTTGTGATCTTCCTTTCTACCTCCATCAGCAATGTAAGATCATGGCTGAGAGAGCGGCTGGGTGGAAAATCTATAGAATCAGAAAAAATCTCTCTCAATTGTAATAATTTTGTAGTGTAAACTTTGGGTTGGTTTTTTAAAAAAAGTTCTATCATGATTCTCTTTTTCTTTAATCAAAAGGATTTCTGTTCATAAAACAGTTTCCCTTTTAGGAAAAGAGGTAATTACTCTAGAATGCTTGCAGAGCCTGGGAACGTTTATATTGTCACTGGAAGTCTTAACTAGAGACAGTTTTGCCTATTAGGATTCATTTATATATTAAATTTCATTAAGTTTTGGGAGCACTTTAAGAATGGCTGAGCCAACTTCATCTGTAGAATGTTTTTCTCAAGCAGATAGGTCAGGAAGAAAATGTTTGTGCTTAATTACAAATGGTACATTGTAATTTTGTCCTGCATGACATTTTGAAACACTGAAACTCAAAATTATACAGCCACAAGAGTGGCTGTATACTATAGCCAGTGTGGATTTTTCACATTCCGCAATGTTAAATTGAAAATACCCCCATGCCATTCTGATGCTTCACGTATGCTCATTTCAAAGCAAAACCTTACAAAACTTATAGTCCTGAACTCAGAAACGCTTGCTTAACAACCCTCTCAATTTTCATGGCGATCAACAAAACAGTCAGAAAGAATCGAGAGTTCCAATTCTAAAGAGAGAGAGAGGAAACCCAGACCCCTTTTGGACTTTTTTCTCTGAGTTCTCATAATCTGTTGAAATTCATTAAAAATTAGCCATGTTCACAGAGTACCTGTAATCCTGTTACTGACCTTGCCCCATACTCTGACCTTCATCTTCTGCAGTTTAAAAGCTTAAAAAATGCCTAGCTGATTTTTAATTAATTTAATAATTTTTGCGTTGAACTGAATGATAGTGTCGGGTATGCTCAGTAAGAACCAACTGTCAGTGTTCTAAAAGCCAGACTCACAGCTGCTTGGCTTGCCTAATCAGGGGGCCACACCCACACTAGACTGATTTCACGCGAGACAGTCATGGCTTCCCTCAGAGAATCCTGGAAAGTGTTGTTTGTGAAAAGGGCTGAGAGGACACTCCTGTTCCCCTGAGAGAGCTCCAGTGGCCAGAGTGGTTTAACAGCTGCTTTGATTGAAGCTCTGCGAGTGGAACAGGGCATCTCCTAGCAACTCTCAGCACCTTCCACTAACTACACTTGCCAGGATTCTTCGGGAGAAGCCATGACTGTTCAAAGTGAAATAACAGTCTGGTGTGGATGTGGCCAGGGACAGCTTTGGTTTAAATTTGGGTGGTAGGCTACATGTGCCTGCTATAGAATAAAAAGGTGGGGGAAACCCTGAAAAGCAATGATACTCTTCACAATGTTTTCCTTTTGGAAAGGAAAGGGGCTTCCACTTTGCCCAGTGCCCACCCACCCAATCTCCTCCCCTCCTCCTACAATCCCCTCCCCCTCCCCCTCCTCTTCCCCATGGTCAGTTTTACCTATATTAAGTGTGATTGCATGGGAGTTAATATAATTGAACTCAATAAGCATGCAAATGATCAAACCTGCCCTCCCCTGCTCCTTCCTTTGTCCCCCTCCAAACCCCTCCTTCCCCTCCCCCTCCTTCCGCTCCCTTCTCCTCTCCCCTCCCCCTGCTTCTCCCCCATGGTCAGTTTTACCTATCCTAACCATGATTACATAGGGGTAAATCCCATGGAACTCAATAAGCATGCAAATTATCAGACCTGCCTTCCCCTGCCTTCCCCTCTCCTCTCCCTTCTTCCTCCCCTGCCCACTCCAGCCGTCCCTCCCTCCCCCCCAGTCAGTTTTACCTATCCTGAATCCCACTGAACTCAATAAACATGCAAATGATCAAACCTGTCCTTCTCCTCCTTCCCCCTCCTTCCTGCTCCCATCCCACTCCTCCCCTCACCCTCCCTCCCCTCCCTCCTCTTCCCCATCCCCTGTGATCAGTTTCACCTATCCTAAGCATGATTGCAGGGGAGTAAATCCCACTGAACTCAATAAGCATGCAAATGATCAATCCATTCTCAGCAAGTTTGCACAGGATCCCATTACACAAGAAAACACACACTGAGCATCTGATTCTTTGAATGCATTGGCACTATTTAACAAAAGAATTCTAAGATCAGTTATAACTTTTCTCAATCCTTGCTAATGCTTCTGGACAAGGTGACTTGCTTTTCAACAGTGGGCCACTTTAGTTGTGTAATAGGAAATAGACAGGTTACCTATACTGCCTATGTTATGGTGGAAAGCAGAGCACATTACAAAAACTGTTTACCATTGTAGCTAAACTAGGGTAATCATACTCACTGCTCAAGATAGTTTGCTTTTAATCTAAAGATTAAAATTGTGGGTGATATCAAAGTTAGTCATACTCAGAGTAGACCCATTAGTTCAGTGGGTCTGTTTGAGCATGGTTAATGTTGGATATCTCCCTAAAGATCTTAGTCTGGATTTGAATTACCCTTTTATGAGCAAACGATGGTTAGTAATAACTATTGTTTGCCCAGTAAACCATTGCTACTGAGTAAAACCCAATGGGGTTACTCCCTAGTAACTGTGCTTCGGATAAGACCCTATTGTAACATGCAGTTATAGCTTGCCAGGAAAGCTATATGGGGAACAGCCATAGCTCAGTGGTACAGCATCTGCCTTGCATGCAGAAGGTCCCAAGTTCAATCCCCAGCATTTCCAGGTAGGGCTGGGAGACCCTCCTGCCTGAAACCTGGAAGAGCTACTGTCAGTCAGTACAGATGGTTCTGAGCTAGATGGACCAATGGTCTGATTCAGTTCCTATGAAAGGGAGGGGAAGTAGGACATGAGCCAGAGGGGCACAGGTATCCACAAGACTTTTTATAGGGTGGGGGGCAACAGTCAATCCTCCAAATAAATAACCCTACATAACCAGCATCAGAAAACATGTCTGAGTGATGACAAAACCTGGATAGACCTGGTCCTTGAGAAACTTATATTCCAAGTCTACCTCTCCACTGGTTGTCAATGGATAGACCTGCTATCAATCTATAGGTGGATCTTACATCCAGATATCTTTCCACTCATTGCTGAAACCCTCAGTTCTTTGGCTGCCTCCCTCCTCAATCCCTTAATTAATTGCGCTGCTGCTACAATAATCTTTCAGTGCCCTCCCCACTGCATTTCACTAAACAACAACAGCAAAAACTGGACTCTAGGTTAACAACACTGGACTAGAGATATGAAGGTTTTTTCCCCCAAGTCTTCACATCTCTGCACTGCTCTACACATCAGGGTTGTTGTCATACACTCCCTCCCCCCTCCCTCCCTTCAGCAAAATGGGTATAGCAACACTGGATTACTTTGCAGGGCTGGCATAACCCACACTCTCTCAGACACAGTTTTGCCCTCTGCAGTATAGGTATAATAATGATGGACTTTATCTGCATTGGTATTAAAGAAGTAATTTTTTAAATGTTTACAAACTCAGAAGAAAATCACATTGTCATGCTGAAAAGGTCACAAAAATAAGGTTGTTGTGGTTGGTATGGTATTGCAGTTAGGGAATCATCATTGTCTTTTGTTTTTCTTTTCTATTTGCCTGTCATTTACCTCTGACCTCACTCCCTTCCATCCATAAAAGCAATAACAGTGCTTTCATGTGCTCAGCTCAACCCCCATAAGCCCACTGATGATGCACCTTCTTTGCATGATGGTTTGTTTCTTACCCAATAGTGGTATAAGAGAATTCACATACTGGGAAATGTGGGTTCAGCTGATGTGGTTCCCAGGCTACGGCCTGTGCAGGGAGACCAAACCATGTGTGTTTTCTCTCTGTCAATTAGTACTCACTGGAATTGGATTGGCTGTCAAAGTGAGTTTATAGAAGCCTACAGAATAGGCAGGAAAGGGCAGAGAATCTTAACTCTTACTCATTTCTCAAACCTCTCTATGCAGTGAAGGGTCAAGTCTGTAAAGACGTTTTGAGCAGCCATGTTAAAAGATAAGGGCAGGGCAATCCAGGCAGGGGATTGTCAACCCTGCTTTGATATTGATATCTTTGCAGAGGATCCCTAGTCAAGCCTTACCAATAACACAATCCTAACCATATCTGTTCAGAGGTAAGTCCTGTTGAGTTCTGTGGGGCTTAGTCCCTTAGCAAGTGTGTTTAGAATGGCAGCCTTCAGGG
This sequence comes from Rhineura floridana, assembly GCF_030035675.1. NCBI lineage: Eukaryota > Metazoa > Chordata > Lepidosauria > Squamata > Rhineuridae > Rhineura > Rhineura floridana. The sequence continues at coordinate 70,281,591 of NC_084488.1, read as the reverse complement.
GCATCCATCTTTACTCCTGAGTGCTCCCATCTAACATCTCCACAACACTAGGCTCCCTTCTTCCTACAATAGCCTTCTGGTGAGTGGCCTGGCCTGAGGGCACTTAAACCCTTCTTGCCAGAAGCAAGCAGGCTAGATTAAATGCTCCCTATCCAGGCTCCCTAAACAGGTGAGAAGGAATTATCCCATAACTTCAGCTGGACCTGGGAACACCCTCATTTAGCTAAGATTTGTATCTTAATTTCCAATCAGAGATTTTTTTTTGTTTGAGTGGTATGCTCCAAGCAACTGTGGTTGATGCTTAACATATCATGCTTAATGACATTACTAGGGCCCCACCCCATGATATCACTAGGGCCCTGCCACGTGACATCACTAGGGCCCACCTGTGAAATCTGAGAGTTTGGGATGCTTCTGACCTGACAACCCTACTTATATACCCAGTCAATCATTGCTCTCTGAAGGTAAGGGACTCCTGCAGATACCATCTTATCAGGAGGTCTGTTCCACACAACATAGGAAGTAGACCTTTAGTGTTGTGGCGCCTGCCCTTTGGAATTCACTCCTCTTAAACATTAGATAGGCCCCATCTGTTATCTTTTTGGTGATTACAAGCCTCTTAAGTACAGACCATATTCCAGTGTGTCTGTGTTGGATTTTTTAAAAGATGTTTTTAAAGTGGTTTTGTTTTTAAGATACTTTATTTTTAATATGTTTCTAAGATGTTTTAAGATGTTTTAGGTGTTTTGTCCCTTGTTTGCTGCCCTGGGCTCCTTCTGGGAGGAAGGGTAGGATAGAAATCTAATAATAAAATCATAACAATAATAAATAATACTACCAACAACTTGGAAATGTTGGACACTTTCTGAGCAGATTCCATTTCTTACTTTATTCTTTAAAGTATCATGCACACTAATGGGAATATCTATCTATCATCTGTCTGTCTATCTAAGGTATGGAAATATCTGTCAATGTTGGCTCTCTCAGTTTCTCAGTTTCTGCAGTCTTAAATTCAGTTATTCACATTTCTGCAGCAATTTATGATTTTTTAAAAAAATTCTCATAAATATTCTCCAGCATTTTAGTGCAAATTTCTCCTAATAAACGCATTTTTGTAGGCAATTTTGACTAGTGTACACATTTTTGCAAGCCATTTCTAGTAATATAATGCATTTTTGTATGTTATTTTCATTTATGTATTCATTTTTCTGCACACTTTCCCCTAACATACAGTATGCATTTTTGTAAATGTTGTTTGGTTGGCGATCTGCATAATAAAATTAAAATAAGTCTGAATTTTGAAGGATGACTTTGGTTTTTTTCTCATGTCATTTTGGAAAGTGCAAATTCGATCGATTTGATTTGAAATGTAAACTGAATCGAATTTCTTCCCCATCCTTACTAAATAATAGTAAAGAATAAGCTTCATGTCGAGTTTGACTTCATTAACTTTAATGTTGGTCTTTGTTGTTGTTGTTATGTGCCTTCAAGTCGACTATGACTTATGGAGACCCTATGTCAATTTAAAGCAAACTTTGTTCAAGAAAGTTAAATAAAATAAATGAAAATTAATTCACATTGAGATGCACCACTGTGTGAATTTGAATTCCTCAGACTGGTTTGCCATGTGTGTTTTAATTCTATAACATCTTTTGGGCAATCACCTTTTTTTTCTGGAGATAAATCAGAAAAACAATTGCCTTTCTCAAACTTTCAGCACAATGCTAAATTTGACAGAACAGTATTTGAAGCCCCAGTTGTCAAACTGTAGATCAGTTGGTTCCACTGGATTTATTGTTGCATACTCAGCTGGAGGATCACATGCTGTGAATGTGTTAGAGACTACCTCATAACCTTATTTGGCTGCTCCGACAAGACACATGGCTGCAAAACCCTATAATATACTTCCCCATTCAACATATGTGTTGAGAATTAACAGTTGGGCAATGTGACCTCTGGAACTCCTCACAAAACAAACTGCAGTAGGGTAGTGCAGCAAGACAAGCTGCTAGCCTACCAGAACCATCTGCATGTGAGCAACAAGCCTTATAAGAAGGAATTAAACGAAGCAGAAAATGCTGGCAGAAGAAAGAATAAAGAATCACAGCAGTATGTGGATTTTCAGCAAGTGAGCTCAGCTAAGGAAATGGGCTATTTTGTACATTCTGGCCCAGGGGAGTTAGAAGGAAGGGCCAGTGAAAGACCATGCGAGGCCATGACCATGGATGGCTGCCATCAGGTGGAGGAAACTGTTGGTTTGCAGCAGTCAGTAACATAGGGCAATGTTTAACATGTCATGTGATTTCTGTTTTCCTTTTAAACTGGCCATTTAAAAGGGTATAGAGAAACTTCCCCATCTGTGTTTTCCATTTTTGCATGTTTAACATCTTACTGTGTGGTGACAGCTGCCGTGTGGAGCAATGTGAAGTGACATTTGCATCGGAGCTGTAATATTTTCACCAGCTCAAAGAAATGATGAGGCTTTTCATTCAGTTCAGACAGGACAGGCAATGCAGATGGGAGGGGACTTCTCATGGAACTGAGGAGATGATGTTGCTAAGGATGGAGTATATCAGTTCTGGGTTCTCACGATTTCTAATTCCCCCCCATTCTTCTTCTTCTTCTTCTTCTTTTTCCATTCATTTATATCCTGCCAGAACCAGGACTCAAGGTGGCTTAAAATTAAAACAAAAACATATAAATAAAACATACGCAAGTTATGATTAAACTGTAATTAAACTAACTATAAAATTAAAACAATTTAAAACATAGTGATTTAAAAAATACACAGAAAATATGTCAGTAAAAACAGCACCCTATGTAATAGCCCTTGCAGTCAATCTTAAGTTCAGTTTTCCACATTTCCACACCAGTTTGCGATTTTTAAAAAAAAGTTATGAAAATTCATCTCCATTTTAGTGTGAATTTATCCTAATATGCACATTTTTTGTTTGCTCTTTTGTTTGATATATACATTTTTGGAAAGCAATTTTCCCTAATATAATGCATTTAGTATGTTATTTTCACAAATGCATGCATCTAGTGTGTGTACTTTTGTACCCATTACTGCAAGAGCTGCATGTCTCAAACAGGTTGACAATCATGGCTAGATGGACCAGTGACCGTTTCTGTGTAAGGCAACTTCGTACAGTCAGGTGTGAATTCCTTTTGCCTGTTTATTCACAGCTGATTCACATTCCTGATTTGAAGGTCTATTGAGGAGGCAATCTCCACCCGTCATCTGTATCTAATGATTTAAAATTAAAAATTCTCATACTTCGTCATATCTAGAGCTGCATGTATGCAACTGTTATATAACCAGTTCAGAAAAAGCACAGAATTCACTTTAGACATCACTTTTTTACACCCTCCCCAAATCCCCACAGAGCCATGAAGCCCACTGGGTGACCTTGGGCCAATCACTGCCTCTCAGCCTCAGAGGGAGGCAATGGTAAACCCCTCTGAATACCGCTTACCATGAAAACCCTATTCATAGGGTCACCATAAGTCAGAATCGCCTCGCAGGCAATACAGCGTGTGGCTTCAGCTGGGGGTTGTCCCTCACAGGACTAGCATATAGATTATGCAAAATAAGAAAACATGCAAATCTGCTATATTTACACAGTATAAGTAGGTTTCAGAAGTCCTTTTTTCTCAGTGCAAACCTTGGATTGTTTTGGGCATGGAATTTTAATTTTGTTTTAGCACAAAGAACATGCCAATTAGGTCATAGCTCCCAGAAGAAAACTTCATTGCCATTCTGAGTACACACCCATCTTTTAATCCTTAGTCTTTCACTTTATTTACAGTTCATGTTGTCTTGCTCATGGGAAGACTAAGAACATGACCGGGCCTCCAACTGTCTCTGAGTCTCTAGAATTTGAGAGGATGTTCTATGCCCAGTGAGGTCATTAAAATGGTGGAATATGGGAGCTGTTATCCATGTAACTAAGGCTGCTTTCATGCTGGACATTTACTGTAGCTATGCTTTGTTTACTCACTTTTTACAGGGCATCTGTACGATGTCACGAGTAGAACATCTTTCTATGTCTTCCCTTTTCTGCTTATTTTTTAGAGCTCAGAAAAATGGTCCACAAGCTTCCCAGGTGCGGACGAACCATCACAGAACTGTTCAAAAGCTTTTGGGGGGTTGGTTGGTTATGGCCTGTGTAGATTGATCTAGATGAGGGGTTCACAATATTTTTGGGGCTGGGAGCACATTTAGAAAGCAAAGAAATGCCGTGCACTCTATGAAATACCGATTTCACAGAAGAAAAATTGGCAGTGCTCAGAAATCCACTCCCAAAACCACAACAACAGGTGAAACACTTGCACACACCACAAAACAAATAAAACACAGTAAAGGAAGCAGGTAACACTCCCCTCAAACAGGTAAAACATGTCCAACCAAACAAGTGAACAAGCAGACAAAACACATGCACACCGAAACAAAGAAATAAAGAAGTTGGCCAAGCAGCCCCATGTGGGACACAGAGGCATTCTAGAGCAATGGGGTAAGACGGTTGGGTGTTTGGGTACATGCACTTCACTTCGCAGCCAACCCACCATCAGCCATGGGTACAAAAGAAGCAAAAAAAAGTAGCAACCCTCAATTAAAAAATGGTGAGGAAGGGTGGGGGCCTTGGAAGGCTTCAAGGAGGGTGTTTAAGGGTGCCATGGTGCCCATGGGTGCCACAGTGGGAACCACAGATCTAGCCATTGGCCATGGCAGGAGTCAAAGCAGGAACGAGTCCACCCATCCTCTAGCTGAAGATTAAACCAGGAAGTTTGATGTTCCTTTGGACAGTAAGCTCCTCCCTTATCCAATTTTTCTGACTCTGCCTTCAAGTGGAGCAGGTGTAGGGGACCTTTTGGACCCTCAGATGTTGTTGGTGGCCAGGAATGATGGGAGTTGTAGTTCAGTAACATCTGGAGGACCAAATATTCCCCATACCTGTAGTAGAGCGACCCTCCTTTGCTGTTCCTGAGCCCTGCTCTAAACCAAAGCCAGCATTTCCCCCCCCATTTTCCTCACAGGATGTCCCCCCCCCCTCTCATTTCTATGCACCTAACCCAGCGTTTCCCAACTAGTGGGCCACCAGTTGTTGTCGGACCACAATTCCCATCTTTCCTGACCATTGGCAATGCTGGCTGAGGCTGATGGGAGTTGTGGTCCAACAACACCTGGTGGCCCATTAGTTGGTAAAGGCTTTTTGGCTGAGACCCAGACATTCCATCTACCCATCACCCTTCAAAGAGATGGACTGAAGCATTTCACACGTTGCTTTCATAGCTTTTCAACTTCATTGCATATGTCTAATGCACCACTTGAAGACATATTTAGAGCAGCCACCTGGAGCCTCCTTTGTTAGGTGCTATCACATTGGTACCTTTGCCCCAGCAGACTCCTCCTTCATCAGGAGGATATTTCAGCAAGTTTTTAAAAATCTATAGTTCTCTTCCACTTTCTCCCTCCTGGGATGTTGATCCTACTTTTTGGACATCTGTTTCCTGCCTTTTTTTCCCTTGGCCTGAGGCCAAGAATTGAAAGTCTGGCTTACTGTGAAGTTCCATTTTGATATTCAGGCAGGTGAACTGGAAGACCAACCCATGATCTGTGCGGTGGAAAACCGGTTAAAGATAAATAGTGATATTGCATTTTGCACATTCTGTTCTGGTGTAAACTAACGGAGGACTCTTGGGAATCACTCCCCGTCTGGTGTTTTCTCTTCTCTGAATGATATTTGTTCACAATTCCTCTTTGGGCAATGATTTGTTGCATATTTAGGGCTTTCCTGCCCGTGTGAGGTCTTCCTATCCTTAACACTTTATTGTTATTGAAGTCTGGTCTGATTTGAAAGTAGTTAACTGAGTGTGATCTTTACATGGGAACACTTCAGCCACTGTTGTTAAGGAGAACATTTATTTATTATTAAATATATATCCTGCCTTTCCTCCCAGAAGGTGCTCAGGGTGACAAACAAATGATAAACCACTAAAAACAGATTTAAAACTTATTGAAAACAAAACATCTTAAAAATACCTTTTAAAAATCCACTAGGAACATAGGAAGCTACCTTATACCAGGTCAGACCATTTCTCCATCTGGCTCAGTATTGTCTGCTGGCAGAGGCTCTCAAGACAGAGGTCTTTCACATCACCTACTATCTGTTCCTTTAAACCTAAGGTCCTACTGGGCTATGGTCCCTCCTGTACACATACACATTTTATCCATGTTCTGGAAATTGGACTACTGCAATGTGTTGTACGTAGGGTTGCCTTTGAATACTTCTTAAGAACTGGTCTTCTGCTGCTAGATTGTTGACTTGGGAACAGCTGAAGTAGACATCTCACAAGTTGTTAAATAACTTCACTGGCTGCCCATCCATTTCTGAGCACATTTGAAAGCGGTTGGGTTTATCTTTAAAGTCTTGTACTGCTTGGAGGATCGCCTACTCCAGCCTTCTGTGCCCTAGTACCATCTAGATGGTTTGGACATCTATCAGCCATAGCTCGCACGGTTGGGCTGATAAGAATTAAAGTTCAAAATATCTGGAGGGCACCCAGTTGGGGAAGGCTGGCCTTCTTTTACATGAGCCTGACCATATGCTGGGGTCATCTTTGAAGGCCTGTCATGGGTGCACCACATTCAAAGGTTAGCCTGATGGCAAGTGATTAAATGGTCTTTTTCATTGTGGCACCCTGTCTATAGAACATCCTCCCCAGAAAGGCTCATCTAGTGCCTACTGTTAACGTCCTTTAAGAACTAGGCAAAAAGAGCTTTTCATTTACCTAGTCCTGTCAAATACTTCTTGAATTGGTCTTTAATTTTCTGCCACTATGTTTTTATTTCTGTTTTTTAATCATATTTATTGAATGGTTGATATGGTTTTAAAGTTTTCTTTTGGTTGCCTTTATTATTTTTGAACAGCCCTGGTAACACTGAAGGGCAGGCTGTAAATTTCTGAATGAATAAATATGTACCCTGCTTGTTTGCAGAGCTGATATATTCTAATCCATTTCTTGGAGACAAAATTAGGGATTTTAACCCTGTCTTCCAAGTAGCCTTGTAGACAGCTGGATTTCCCCCCCAATCAAGGTAGTCATAGCTGGTTTTGAAAAATAATCTTTAGCACATGATATTTAAAAGTGTGGGACGGCTTGACAGTCCCTGCACTTCTGCTAACAAGGCCATCTTATTTATACAGTACTTTAGAGAATAATTTTAATTCTGTTTGCAACATATTCCCTGGCTACTTTTTATTATAAGATTTAACCTGAACCGTTTTAAAGATTGTTATTAGATTGTTGTAGATGTAGTTTTTAAATTGTTTGTTATTGTAAGTTGCATTCTGGGTCTAGCAGGAGCAAATGTGAGCCAAAACAATTAAAATAAAATGATCATCTGTATGGGTTAATTGACAAAGAACATGCATTCCTTCGTTTAAATAAATAAACTGGCTTTGCTGACTCTTTCCTCAGTGACTCTCAGAAAGAGCTGCAAGTCTGAGTCCACTGTATAAATTTGCATATCATAATTACCTCCATGAATATCCAAGACTCCATGAAGGAAAGGTAAGGAGGATCACAAGTTCATATTGAGGACTCCAGATTAATGTTTGAAAGATTTGCAGTTAATGGACTGATCAAGAAAACTGTTGAGATCAAGAGGTGTGAAGGGATGGTATAATGGAGAGCTTTTTGGAGATTATTGCCTTTTTCAGTAGAAGCCTAACCTGAAGTAAGAGAGAGAGAGAGAGAGAGAGAGAGAGAGAGAGAGAGTATGTGTATATGTATGAGCTGTTCAGCAGTAGAGCTGACTGCCTTGGCAGGTGGGTGGCCTCCTTCACTGAAGGCATTTAAGCAGACATCCATCTATCTGTCAGAGATGCTGTAATTGCATCGTACACTGCAGATCCTGCAATACACAGGGGTTTGGACTACATAACTTAAAGAGCCCTTTCCAATTCTATGATTCTGTGTGTGACAGAAAAGGGAGTTCATGGTCTGAGTATCATTGCAACAGAACCTTTCACTCCAGTATGTGGTAAGTAGCTCAGTGGTATGAGACCCCCTGGTTTTCCTGGTAACCTCCTGGAGGTAGTTCCTGAATATCTAGTTGAAGTCATGGAATTGGAATTGATAGAAGGAAGAACTGACAATGTAAGGCTATACTGAGATTTTGACTGAATCAGTACAATATAGATTCTACATCAACTATACCAGTGGTTTTCAAGCTGTATTCCAGGGAACCCTGAACCCTGAAGTTCCTCAGAAGTTGATGAGGAGTTCCTCCATCAGAAAATAATTAATGACCAGCAATGACTCTTTGAAACACAGCTTGCCAACATTTGTAAGAAGGAAATACTAATGATGCTATTAGTAATGGTAATATTTTTCCTGGACAATGCCCCAGAAGCTGAGTCAACTTCTTGGTCACTGTGTGGAAAATTTAATAAATGTCCAAGGTAAATGTACCACCTCATAAGTTTCTCCAAGTTAGCAAAAGGGGTTCCAATTAGTTTAATTAGCTGAAAATGTCTAGATGTTTTACAAAAGAATGTTCAATTCTCATTGACTTGAACTGAGCAGATGCTAGAACATCGACTTAGGCTTGGTACCTTTATTAAAACTCCCCCCACACACACACTTTTAATATAATTTCCCCTCAGCAATAACCCGATTCTCACTTAGTAATACAGCATCAGCCATAAAATTGCTCAGAATGAGAGAACTAGCATCATAGTTGGGAAAAACAGGGTGGAAGAAAGCAAAAGCAGGCCTGTGTAGTTAATCACAAACTGTCAATAAATGCTCAATGGAATAATCAAGACCTGATTCTGTGAACTACTGAGCAGTCTGAACTTCCATTGAACTTACAGACTGTAAAAGTCCATCCAGCTAAGCTAGACAAATAAATAAAATTGTTACCAGTCCTTTTTGTGTTTGTGTGGGAAAAATGAGGTGCTGGTCCTCTTGATAAAAGTGTCATGGATGTTAGCATAAAATGGCTGCCATGGGCAGTCAAAAAAGAGGTGATGGTACCAGTGAATACCATCACAAAAGAAGCACTGTCTATACCAGCCTTTCCCAACTAGTGGGCCACCAGATGTTGTTGGACCACAATTCCCATCTTTCCTGACCATTGGCAATGCTGGCTGAGGCTGATGGGAGTTGTGGTCCAACAACATCTGGTGGCCCACTAGTTGGGAAAGGCTGGTCTATACCATAAAACAAATTGGCCAATGTTACTGTTGATAGTTACAGGTTTGTGAATTTTAAATATATATAACCAGTTCTGCAAATATTTTCACTTCCCAGTTAGACCAGCTCTTTGTAGAGATTTTTTGTGTAAAATACATCTGTGTAGAGATGAAGCAATAATAGTGATGATATAGTACCACTCAGAGCTTGGAAAAGTTACTTTTTTGAACTACAGCTCCCATCAGCCCAATCCAGTGGCCATGCTAGCTGGGGCTGATGGGAGTTGTAGTTCAAAAAAGTAACTTTTCCAAGCTCTGGACTGCACTCTCAGGAGTAGCTAACTGCAGCTCTCACCATCCCTTGCCATTGGCCATGCTGTCTGGGGCTGATGGGAGTTGTAGTTCAATAACATCTGTAGAGTGCCATGTTGGCAACCTCTGCTCCAAAGCCCTGTAGGAAAGGTTGATTTCTTGTCGGAAGACTCTTACCATGAATACATATATTACACTTACCTTGTGAAGGAACTGCAGTGATTACTATTTGACTATTCAAACTAGCTTACTTCTGTTATTGACCCTCATGCTTCTTACCACATTACGTTAAATGCTTCAGAATGGAAATCAAGGAGTGAGGTTGTAAGAGGCTATGATCAGAAGTGATTCTATAGAACATATTGAAATACATTCCCATCTAGGGGCTATATCCCTCTCCCCCTCCTTAAAGTCCTGTGTGTGCGTTAATGTCTTGTTTGAAAGCTCCATCACATCAATCTTCCTTCATAGGAAGCTGCCTTACATGGAGTCAGGCCACTGGTCCATCTAGGTCAGTACTGAGTAGTAGCTCACCAGGGTTTCAGACAAAAGTCTTTCCCAGCTCTACTTGGACATGCTGGGGATTGAAACTGTAACCTTCTGCATGCAAAGTATGACCTCTGGCTATGAGATCCTTCCTCAAGGCAGAAAGCTCATTTCATACCAGGGCAAAGCACTGGGAAACGAACAGGGTCAAATCGGCTACAAGCAATGTTGCTGCTGCATTCCTAGAAGGGTTCAGCCTGATTTGTCACCCCATAATAAATTGGGTTGCCTACAAAAGAGCAGTTACATGTGTGCATTCTGAGAGAGTACAGGCCCATGTGAGGACTGTACCATGTGACTTTCCTTTCAGTTTTAACTGTGTCTTACTGCACAGTTAGGGGAGAGCCACAGCTCAGTGGTAGAGCATATGCTTTACAAGCAGAAGGTCCCAACTTTGATCCCTGGTTTCGCCGAGCAGGAAAGACTAATGAAACTCTAGAGAGCTACTGGAAGGCAGTATAGACAATATGGTGGGCTAGATGGACCAATGATCTGCCTTGGTATAAAGTAGCTTCCTATTGATTCTAGTTTTTTACATAAGTAACCTCACCTTCTCGTTGCTCCCTGCCCCAAAACAGAGTCAACCTAATCAGGTAAGAGAGAAACTCGTAAAAATCACGATTAAACTGATTCAGATAACAATCTTTTATTTTTTTCTTTAAAATTGGTATGTTATTAGTTCCTTTCTACAATTTTTCCAGAGCTCTGTACAGTTCTCAAAAGGAAATAAACAATGTTCAATGTACAAAGTAAAAAACAGTAAACTAGAAAAATCTGGATAAAATGGAGCAAATTGCTGGCAAGGATACAGTACAAATTAGTAATTAGACATCTGAAGTGCAATACCACTGCAGTGAGGATGAGTTAAAGAATGAAATAAAAATACTCTATTTTAAACAAACATTATATATATATATATTTATATAATATTTATTTATATGTATATATTTTACAGAACACACCCAGTGATATCTGCAAGATTGTAAAAACATATTTACAAATAATTCTTTTTTTAACATTTCATATACATCAGCACCATAGTAAAAAAAAAAAAAAAAAACAGAAACAAAAATAAAAACACCCCAAAACCCAAGATATTAAAGTTTGACTTTTTATTACTTGGTCCCAGTTTAAAATATTTGGAGGAAGCTTTTCAAAGATAATGGATCTTTAGGCCTCATCATCAAACCAAATAATAATTCCTGTACTTTTCTGATAAAGATGAATGTTAACTTTCATTACTCATTAGATTTTGCGCGGTGCAAAACCCCGACTTCTTAGTCTTCATGTTGTCACCCTTTCCTTCAAAGAGTGATGCTGCCTGAGAGGGTTGATGAAAACAAATACTTGTTCCTATCTTATATTTTTCAAAGGAAGAGGTTGCACCTCTCCCATCTTCAACTTATTTCTGTGACAAGCATAACCCCCTTTCTTTGTCTTTCAGTCCTCATCCCTAGGTGATGTAGCGATACCTAATTATGTTCAGGATATTTGTGGAATAAAAATCATCTTTGGATCCTCAGGCCACAGTTCTTCACTGATGCTAAAATGAGTGTTGACTTGGGCACATGGTGCCCTGAGAGCATGGCAAAACAGTTCTCTATTAGCAAGCTACTGGTTCACCACAGGCCAAGTCCAAAGATGTGCAAGCTCATTGGTCAATCCTTTTTTTCAGCACAAACAGGAAATTACATGAAGTGGTTCTCTACATCTCACTGCATCGTACATTTAAAGAACATCCAACACTTTAAAGAACATGACTACCCTCAAAGAATCATGGGAACTGTAATCTATTAAGGTTGCTGGGAATGTGTAGTTCTGTGAGGGGGAAATCACAGGATTCTTTGGGGTAAGGTTGTGTGATTTAAATGTGCATTGGATGTGTTTCAAATGTATGGTGTAGATCTGTCCCAACTCTCATACAAGGCAACAAAATCTTCTGCTAATTTCAGTGAGACAGGTGACAAGAAGGTATGTGGGAGCTTTAAAATCACATTGCAATCCAGTTAAAACAAATGAGGGCCTTAGTACACATTACATGTAAATATGTGTAACTGAATCCTGAAGCTTCCTGCTGCCCTGTTTTCCAGGAAAAGCAGCTTCTGAAGGAGGTGGTTTTAAGTGAAGTGTGGGTGGTGATTAAGCTTTTTCTGCAAGCTGCTTTCCTCTTATGAAGTTCCAAATGTATGTTAGCTCTTGCATTTGAAATAAGGGGAGAGAGGAGAAGAAGAAAGCAACTGGGGTGTGCTACAGAGCAGGGAAAAAATGGTGGCTGCTGAATTTCCCCTCCCTGCTGCTTCTCGACTCAAAAATGTTCCTTCTGGAAGTGAATTTGCTAGGGGAGGGGGATGTATCATTAGTTATACATTTGCTTGTAACATATGATAGCACTCTTCAAGTACTTGAAAGGCTGTCACACAGAGGAGGGCCAGGATCTCTTCTTGATCATCCCAGAGTGCAGGATACAGAATAATGGGCTCAAGTTACAGGAAGCCAGATTTCAGCTGAATATCAGGGAAAACTTCCTAAGAGCAGCATGACAATGGAACCAATTACTTATGGAGGTGGTGGACTCTACAACAGTGGAGGCATTCAAGAGGCAGCTGGACAGCCACCTATCAGGTATGCTTTTACTTGGATTCCTGCAGGAGGTTGAACTGAGCAGGAAGTTGAACATGATGCCTTTATAGGCCCCTTCCAACTCTACTATTCTATGCTTCTATATAAACAAGCTGAGAGTGACATGAGAAGTGGGTCCATTTAATACCAAGTCTGTGTCCAAGAACACAGGAAAATGGTAACATATTCAATTCCCACCAACATCAGTAACTCAGTTTTTTAATCCTCAAGAACCAAAGCACTGTCGTTCAATTATAGCCATGCAAAATTGTGGCTTACACAGTTCCCTTTGAAGATGACTTTTGGGATGCTAGAAGTTTATGTGCGACTACTGCCAGAAGTTACCTGAATGGAAGATATCTCTTTCTTATTCTACTGGTTACTGACTAGTTTAGGCATCATAAAGAGCTTGCTGTTATTGTGTACAAAGTAGGAAGGCTGAAAAAGAGGACATGGATTTGGACAGTGTTAAGCATAAACTTGCTTCCAATTTGTCAAATGATGTTTTGACACTTTCTATGTGTGACAGCCAATATAGTTATTGGCCCCTTTCTGTGTGACCTTTAGACCAGTTCCTCCTTAACTCCCAAGGACATCTGCCTGTGACACCCAACCCCACACAAGTAACACCCATTCCTCTTTAACTGCCAGGAAAAGACCAAGCTTGACACCATTGTTTGCAAATTCCCAAGACGTATGCCTCCCCCTTTTTAATGCCTGTTTTCTTTTGCATCCCTGTCTCTGGTAGCTGCTATCTCAGTGAGCAATATGTGTACCACAGCCTTAGCCTGTCCCAGAGCTCTGCATTTTTCCTCATCCTTACTGACAAAGTGAATCAAGATTCATTCAGTTATAGAGGAAACAGAAAACACAGGAAAGGCAAACTACCTAAGCTAGGACTTTCTCTGCACCGAAAAGGAGACTTGATAGCACATTGAATGGACCCTTTAATCTGTGGCCAAGTCCAGTCATAACCATAATCAAGCAGTCCCCCACTTGACCCCCTATCCAATTGAACACATAACTACATGGAAACTTATTTGCTTAACACCAGAGTTTAGTGTGTGTACTGACCTCTCTACCCTCCTTCGTCTCAGCACCTGTCTCTTTTGTGTCCTGAAAGCTACAACAGTTCCAGTAGAACTGTGTGGAAAAGTGTATTGTCATGGGACAGATAGTGCTTTGCCACAGGGAGACTACCAAGCTTTTTCCATGGCCCATGGGCAATGGGCAGAAAGTAGCAATTTTTGGAGCCCTCACTCTCTTTGTCTCATTCCCACTTGCAGCAAGGTGCTATGGTGTGAAGACTGCTGTGATGACACCAGCAAGGCCTTCTCTTCAGTGCTTTACATTCCATCTATGCCTTCCACCATCAGCCACCAATCAGCTTGCTTTGCACAGCTTTAAAAACAAAACAAAGAAACAAGGATGGACAACATCCTGCTTTCCTTTTTTCACTCCACAAAGGTTTGTAACTATACATCCCCATGTGCTATGGATTTCCAAACAACTCATCAAGTTCTTGCATCCACTCATCTCCTGGCCCCCCTTTAATGATGGAATCTACGAGGTCTGTGCTGTCTGCTATATTTGGAAAGGAACCTCCTGCTCCTTCATTACTGTAACTATATGAGATGTCCTGAGTGGGATTCCTCTCATAGATCTGACCTTGGTTGCTAAGAGCAAAGTTGCCTCCTGGTATCTGTTGTGCAGTGGACTGGTTAAAACCAGTCATAGTGGGAATTGCTTGACTTATTGTAGGCATAACCATTGGTCTGGCTTGGTTGTTGGTTCCTGGTTGTCCAGGGAGTTGTTGCAACATTTGCCTTCCCATTGCTGGATTCAGGGTCCGTACTGTTCCACTTGTGTCCATGACGGATTGACTAATGCCTTGTGGAAAGTGTTGCTTGGGCAGCCTTGGCTGACCAGATTGCATTGGGTAAGCTGCACCATTATTAAAAGGTCCAATTTCACTGCTAGTCCTCCCAGGGATACTTTGTAGACCTCGTGCCTGCCAGTTCTGTGCTCCTTGTGGGACAGGCCCCATCATGTTTTGAAGTCTGGGAGCTTGTGGTCTGGGCAGAACCTGGCCCACAGACCCTTTCATCTGCTGGTGTTGTTGAGATATGGCAGAGTTCACCAACATGTTTGGCCCAAAGCTACTGACCATGCCCACCCCTTGTGTTGAGGTAGGCTGCCTTGGCCCCTGACCTGGGTTGTGTGCCAGGCTCATGCTACTTTGGTTTGGGTGCTGCAACATTTGGCTCATTCCTGTGTTCATATTGTACATTCCTGGCTGGCTGGTTGCTGGGCTGTTGTAGGGAGCCATCCCCATCTCAGACTGGCCAGCCACAGCAGACATTGTTCCAGTGTTTTGCGAGGTCCCCATGGTCATCATGCTGGTGTTCTGGGACATCATTCGGGAAGTCCTCATGCTCTGAAGAGCTGCCTGATTTCTTACTGCTGCTATATCCTGTGGAGACCCTAAAGAAGAAGGAGGAAGAAAATTAAGGAGTAAACTTTGGCAGGAATACAGTATGTAGACCTAACTGAGGCAACAAGAAGACTTTGTAAGAAGTTGTTTTGCATGATGATATAAGAATATAAAAAGAGCCTGCTCTATTAGGCCAAAGGCCAGTCTGATCCAGCATCATGTTCTCACAGTGGTCAAGGAAATGCCTGTGGGAAGGCTCACCAGCAGAACCTGAGTACAACACCACTATCCTCACTTGTGACTCTCAGCAACTGGTATTCAGACACATACTGCCTCTGACATTGGAGGCTAGTCGCTATTGATAGCCTTATCCTCAATTAATTTGTCTAATCTTTTAAAGCCATCCAAGTTGGTGGCCATCTCTACATCCTGTGGAAGCAAATTCCATAGTTGCACTACATGCTGTGTAAATAAGTATCTCCCTTTTGTCTGTCCTGAACCTTCAAACTTTTAGTTTCATTTGATAGCTCTGAATTCTAGTATAATTAGAGAGGGAGAAAACTTCTGTCCTACAACTAATAATTTGGTCCAGTGGTTCCCCAAACTTCCCCCCCCCTTACGGACCACTTGAAAATTGCTGAGGGTCTTGGCGGATCACTTACTGATTTTTGTGCCTGTTATAGCCATTGTAATGCACTGTACTATGTGCTGTATGGTTTTGAATTGTACTTTTACAGGCATGGTGTGGACTATCTGAATGAAGCTTGTGGACCACAGTTAGAGAACCCCTGATCTAGACCTTTTCGTATTGATCTGCAGATTTGTTACATTTGCTCACACAGCCATGACTGTGACCCCAGCCCTGACATGCAAACTACTTTTTTAAAGACAGTAAGAAGCAAATGGGCAATGGTACTACCCTACCCAGAAATTGTATTCAGTTTGCGAAGGGGAAAGCTTGGTCTGTAGAGAATGCTATCAATGCATTAGTCTCCCATAAGACCCAAAAATGTGGCTCAAAAGGGCCAGTGAGGGGTGTGGCCTGGGGAGAGATAGGGCCAGATAGAGAGGCCTGGAAGGCTGCATTTAGCCCTCAGGCCTAAAGTTCCCCACCACTCATTTAGAAGGGGGAGATGCAAGTAAATAGGGAGGGACATGGCAGAGCTGTTTAAAATTAGGGGAAGGGCCATAGCTCAGTGGTACAGCATCTGCCTTCCATGCAGAAGGTCCCAGGTTCAATCCCTGGCATCTCCAGGTAGGGCTGAGAGAGACTTCTACCTGAAACTCTGGAAAGCTACAGCCGGTCAGTGAAGACAATACTGTGCTAGATGTGCCGATGGTTAGACTCAGTATGAGGAGTAAACTTTGGCATGTTCCTAAATTTCAACACTAAGTTCTTAAACTTCAACACTATTCAGTATTGTTCACAGGTACCATTTCTTTAACATAATTACAGAAAAATATTAATAGGTCTAAACGTATGGTGGCTGTACAGTTTTTCTCCCTGTCATAATACTAACCTGAGGTCATCCAATGAAGCTGAGTATTGGGAGATTTAGGACAGACAAAGGAAGCAGTTCTTCACCTAGCCCAGTTACACTATGGAACTTGCTCCCACAAGGTGTAGTGATGGCCACCAGCTTGGACAGCTTTAAAGCGGATTAGACAAATCAATGGAGGAATATAGTTGCTAGTTACCACGATCCATGATAGCAGCCACGGATCGCAGGGCAGGAGTTTCCGCCTGCCCGCCATTCCCTTGCCCCACCTACCTGTCTCCTGCCTTTTAGCATTGCCCTTAATGAAGATGGCCGCCAAGGTTTCCCTAAGGTGCTGAAGCCCCTGCTGCCATATTGATTGATGGCAGAGATGTGCGCGCCTAGCACACATGCGTGCCATCAACCAAGATGGCAGTGGAGGCTTCATCCCCTTAGGGAAACCGTGGCCGCCATCTTGGTTAATGGCAATGCTAACAGACAGGTGACAGGTAGGTGGGGGGGCACGCACACACATACACACACACCAGGGCCTGGGGAAAGCTGATGCCCAAGGGCCCTGGCATGCCTGGGGCCGGCCCTGTACCCTAGGTAGGCCTTTTGATCTGATCCAGGTAGGGTCTTCTCTAGTTGTGTTGCAAATATAGTATCATCTTTAGATATGGGGCTGATTCTGGTTTTTACTGCAGTTAGTGACCAGTCTGGTACTGAAACTGCAATCCTATGCTCACTTACCTATGAGTAATTTCCACTGAAGTCACAGCGGTTGTACTTCTGAGTAAACACGTATAGGATTATGGTGTCAACATAATGAAAAGAGGGTCACTTAGATCCGTAATAATGCAAGCTAGTTAGTCCTTTAGAAATGAAAAAAAAAAAAACACCAACAACTATGGCCTGACTGCTAGCTATCTGAGAAACTTTTAAGTATTTCCATTATCTTTCAAAACTAAAGCCATGAAAATAGAAATGTCAGATGCAGAAAGGCTAATCAATTTTTTTATAGCTTAGGAGGCATAAGTGAATAGATTTTCATTGATTACTGATTATGTCTATGCAAAGAAGAAAAATGTATTTTTTTATCCTGGACATTTAAACAAAGATGGTGTATTAACAAATCAATACTGTAAGCACATTTTACTTTACATTTGGCCCAATGATGAGAAGCCAGAAAATCCTCCCCATGTTAAATTCAACACTCTGGCAGATACACCTTAAAGTAGGTGTCTTCCTGATGAGGAAGGATGCAGAGGGAAGATGGAAGGGATTATTGATTTCTGAAAAGCAAATATGCTTCGTTGTTTATCATCTTTTAAAAAAAATAATTACAGGCATTTTGATTAGGCCAAGAGTTCACTGTGGCATCAGTTCAATACAATGCTGAGTACATACTGTTGATGACAGCATAGCTTTCTTTCTGAGCAGTATAATACGTTTGTTTACAAAAAAAACCCAGGAACTAACTACGTATCTCAGTGTCTTTTTCTCATCCATCGAGAATATAAAGCAAATACCCCAGCTGAATAAAATACAAAATGGTGAATCGCTGTTCATCCACTGGAAGAGTGCTTTGTTTTAAAGACTACATCTTTAGATTTCTTTCTTAAGGCATTAACAATCAGTGAGGGCTAAACTAGCAAAATAAATAAATAAAATGCATCACTGAAAACTCAGAAAAGATGAAAGTCTTTTTTTACCCATCCAATTAAAATGCTTATGTTTTGAGCAAAACATGCTCTCCATTCAGGGAAAATGCAAAGAGTACATTCGAAATATTAAAATGAGAAATGGTAAACTTCCCATCTTTAAACAATTTACAGGATAGCAGGCACGGATGAGGTAAGGCTGAACCAGGGCCATACGAAGACATGCTGAGGGCCTAAGAGATGTCAAGTTTAACAGGCCCCATAGCACTACCCCAAAAATGTGTATGATTTTAACCGAAAGCACAATGAATGAATGAAATATAAAGTTTTATATTTGTATATATACAGGCGGTGCAACTATAAACTAACAATCTAACACAATATATAATTTATTTATTTAGAGGCCTCTCATAATCTGAGCCTTAAGCTATAGTTTACTTAGCTTGTGCATAAGTGTGGCACTGTGCTGCACCCTCCTCTCACACATGTGGCTTTTCCCCCTCAGAGGAACAGACTGCAGGCAGGGAGAGGGTTCAGCTCCCCTCTGCCCAAGCACGTGCTCCTTGGCCCTTGCAATCCCACTCGCACGCCGAGCTTTGCACATGAATGGGTCAGACTCTCAAATTTAAAGAGTCTGCTGCCTTTACATGCAGTTTGGATCTCATACAATTCCCTTTTGGGTTGGTTGCCCTTGCCTGCCTTCCATATAATAACCAGGCACAAGCACTTGGTGTAGATGAACTGCATGGTAAATAATACCAGAAAGCAGAATTTAAAACTTGTATACAGCCCCAGATTGGTAGGCAGCTCCTGAGCCCAAAACGTGCATTTGGCTCTCACCTTGGAACTGATTGACCTGCTGCACAGGATAGGGATTCCGCTGCTGTTGCTGGAGGTGCTGCCGAGGCAAATGTGACTGCTCCTGCTGCAAATGCTGGGAAAAGAAGCAAAAGCAAAAGGAGTTGGTGAGCCTGCCACCCGACTGATTGTTACGACAGTAAACAGCAAGGCAAGCGCTGACATTGTTCCTTCTCTCTAGCAAGGTGTTCTTGAATGACAAGTGGTGTGTGGAAGTGGCAGGCAAAGTGAGCAGTAAGTAGCCTCATGTAGAGCGAGAGCACTCTGCACACAAGGTTCTTCTGACTCCAAGCATCATTTGCCTTTCCACTGCAGCTCTCCTCTCTTGACTTCTCAAGAACTTTGTATACTTCTGTGAGACTTCAGTGAAGGAGAAGAAGAAAGGCGATGAGGGAATGCCTGCAGCAAACATCATGAACCAAACTGTGGGAGCATCTGCATCTCTGGATCAAAGTGAGTTAAGACTAAGGTTAGTTCTTATGATGTGGAACCAGTCTAGTTTCTGTTATTCTGTGGCTGCTGCCCACGCTGTTCCAACAACGGAGGAACAGAAGAGCCGTGTGGGAGGAGTGCAGTAACGTGGGAAGAAGAATGCAACCATCAGAGCAGGAGTAGGGAAACTGTGGCCTTCTAGATGTTGTTGGACTCCAACTCCTATGGTTCCTGACCATTGACCATGCTGGCACAGGCTGATGGGAGTTGAAGTCCAACAGCACATGGAAAGGCACAGGTTCTCGACCCCAGTATTAGAGGAAGAATGGGGATGTGGTTCTGTCAGTTTAATCTCATGTGTGGTTCTTCCATTCTTAACTTACTGAACCACTGTGAGAAGAAGCCATGGAGGTAGTGGAAACCATACTGATCCCAAAACGTAAGAATAAGACCCTTTTTCTTAGTCTTGCAAGAAACAAAGCTTTTAGATTCAAGACTCAGCCTCCAAAGACCATTAAGTACAGTTCAGAACTACTGTACCAGGACAATCCAAAACCTA
Organism: Rhineura floridana; assembly: GCF_030035675.1. Classification (NCBI taxonomy): domain Eukaryota; kingdom Metazoa; phylum Chordata; class Lepidosauria; order Squamata; family Rhineuridae; genus Rhineura; species Rhineura floridana. The sequence goes on along the minus strand of NC_084488.1, from coordinate 70,261,486 downwards.
GTGGGGCATGATGGAACTGCTGTCGGACCCACAGCTAACATCAGCCAGGGCAGAAGGGAGAGGCGGATCACTGTACCAGCCTGGAGTTAATGATGGCAGTGGCAGAAGCAAGCGGAGGCTGGCAGGTCTGGCAGGGCAAAGGGGGTGGTGGATTGCAGCCCAAGTGTCAATGATTGAATAAATTATTCATTTATTTTTCAGTTCTTTATAGGCTATTCACTCTTCTGCTGTACAACATCTGCTTGAAAGTATAAACAGAACCAGATTTTTTGTCTGATTGATTAAAAAAAAAAGGTAATGGAACAATGTGATTAGCCCTCCAGTCCTTGCTCTAAGGCTGTTCTCAATTTATTATTCCAAAAGAGGTATCAGGCCACTGAAACATCATTTGCCTAAAAGTGCAATTGTGTCACACTGCAGTGACCATGTGGACTTGGTAATGCACACTGAGTAATGCATCTGAGTGTAGGTGGTAGATACAGTGACTTATTAACATCGGCAATCCCCATTATGCAGTGAATTACACCAGTCTCTGGATCCAAGTTATCAGATATCATTTTGCAGTTCTGGAAAATTTCACACACTACTCATATGGCATTTTGATCAATTAATTAATTAAACAAAGTATGGAAAATCACCCAGAACTGAAAGGCCAATGTTTGATATCACAGCACATTGTACACAGAAACAAATGAAAGTATTTTTCTATAGGCTTCCTTTTCCCTATTTTGTTATTATTTAATTCCAACTTGGGAGTGGAAAAGGGTCTTTTCCCACCAAATCAAAAAGCACTTGTTGACTTTGGGAGGGGCTTTTCACCTTCTCACACAGTCTGTGGCACAGCTTGCTTACTTCAGTGACCAGGACTTGTTTTTAATTAGGCTTAGGACAAGTTCTTACATTATGAGAGGCCTAGTTGCTGTCATTTCTTGACTACGCTGTGAATGATGCCTAGACTGTTCCAACATGAGGATATGGAGAAGCACAGTGCACAATTCTGAAGCAGAACAGCAAATGCCCTCTTCAACCAAGGTGCAGAGTCCTCAAGGCAAGTTATTTTGGCACCTGTGGCAGAAAACCCCACAAATGCCTCACTCTGGCAGTAAAAGGCAATAATAATAACTGTTTGTGTTCATTATGGCACCCAAAATCATCTGCCAGAGACAGCTGCTTCACTCTGCCTAATGGAGAAACTGCTGACTCATGGGAAGAAGCACACCAGCATCAGAAAAAGAATGGCAGAGATCACAGAAATGGTATAGAGTATAGAAACAGTACTGGTATGGTTTTTCCTTTCTATTAGATCCAATGTGATCCATTCAAAACTATTGGAGCATTGTTGAAAAATGTCATGGAAGAAGTGACAACCATGCTGGTCCCATAAATTAAGAACCATCTACTGGCTCTTCTTATAAGAAGCAGCTTTTTCAGTGTTTAAAACGTGAATCAAACATCGGTATCCCTTATAGCAGGAGTGGGGAACCTGTGGACCTCCTGATGTTGCTGGACTATAACTCCTATCATCCCTGACCACTGGCCATACTGGCAGCATCTACCTTGCATGCAGAAGGTCCCAAGTTCAATCCCCATCATCTCTTAGAGCTGGGAGAGACTCTTGCCTGAAACCTTGGAGAGCCACTGCCAGTCAGTGTAGACTGTACTGAGCTAGATGGACCAATGGTCTGGGTCAGTAGCTTTCTAGAGGCTGATGTGAGCTGGAGTCCAACAAAAGGTCCTAGCCTTATAGAAACACTGAAATATTATTTTCTAGGTAATCATAAAATAAGGAACAGGGCTGGCATTTCATTTGAGACACACATTCTCTCTTCTCTGCAGCGTGCAGTTAAGGACCAAAGCAATTGACTTCTGTCCCAATTACACTAGTAATTAGCATTGTCATTTATATTGCACCTTAAAGTGTTTGGCAATCCTTATCTTGTTTATCCTTGCAATAGCCTTGTGATGCAGATGGAGAGCAAATGGGAAGAAAAAATCAGAGTCAAATAGCTCTTTCAAAACTGTCAGACAGAGAAAGAATCAATGGCCTACAAAGTGAAGCCAGATCCTCTCTTGATCCGCCTTCCCTAGCCTGGTGCCCTCCAGATTTTTTAGACTACAAGGGCTTTGCTGGCTGGAGTCCATGGAAATTGTAGTCCAGAACATGTGGAGGAGGACACCAATTGGGAAAGGCTATTGCACTATTGTAGCAGTCCTTTACCTAATGACTGATACACACATGAGAAATGAAAGCAACCTGAAAACATGAACCTATATTGTAGTAGTTGCTGGCTGCTTGTATGAACATCACGGATTACAGTTTGGTCACCGTTATTGCTGGAAATACAAGCTGTAGCTGTGTTGCTTCCCCTGTTAAGTCTCTTCCAATGCTGGAAAGTGTCATTTAAGATATGGAATGAAAGGGTGCAGTACCTGTTCTGCCAGGATTTGCTGCTGCTGCTGCTGCCTTTGCTCTCTTAGAAACTGCTGCTTCTGCTGTTCCATTATATGGAGCTGGGCCCTTTGCTCAATCAGCATCTGCTTCATAAGGGCGGCTTGAGGCTGGCTGCCCAAGAAACTGGCATTGACTGGGCTTGTGCCCACATTACTGGACCCTGATGGCACAGTGGACTGCATGGGAGCGGTGGACCGAGACAATCCCACTGTGTGCTGGTCCTAGACAATGAAACAAACAAAAATCATATGTTGCACCACATCATTGGGTGTGATTAGGCATATCTTTATTCAAAGTATTTGTATGCCACCTTCCTATCACATGCATGGTAGCATCAAGGTGGCATACAAACACCACACTTTCTGTTTTAATCTTGTTTTGTTTTTAAACAAAGCAAAAGGAAACAAACAGCTGATTATTTTTCAAAGAGCCAGACCCTCAACAGTCAGTCATACTGTAGGCCCACTGGGACAACACAGTTTTTGCCTAGCATCTAAATGCCACCAGGGAGGGAACCAACTGATCGTCTGGAGAAAGGGATTCCAAATTCTGGGAACCACTAAAGAGAAGACCTTCTCCCACAAACACCAACCAAATCTTGGATGGTGGAAGGACATGGAACAAAGTCTCTCCTAATGAACAGCTGGGCAGGAATATGGGAACGGTATCCCAGTCCCAAAACATTTGTTTTAAAGGTAATAACTGCAACTTTAATTGGATTCAGAAGACAGTCTGTGAAGTTGTTATAATAATGGAGTCACATGATCCAACAAATCAGCTCCATTTAAAACTCGAGCATTTTGCACCAGCTAAAATTTCCAAACATGTTTGCAGTAAATTTCTAATCACAATATGTGGGGTTCTGCAGAATGCAGAAAGGGGACTTGGCACCTGTCTAGATGTTATGCTCCCTACAGGGACTGGCATCCCTATAGTGAGTTTCTCAACCACCTGCTGCATTGTTTAGAACAATTCACCACATGAGTGGAAGCCATCATAGTGGGTGTTTTTCTGCTTCTGAATCATATCAATTGTGTTTGCAGGTAGGAGGGAGAAACTTGTGATGTGATGTTTAACTGACACAGGAAGCTGTTTACAGCCAGGGTTTGGGAAACCAGCAAAGGGGATGCCATTTGTTGTGGTGAGTATAGGGATAGATGAATCTGTCGAAGACTTTTCTCATTTTTCCAGACTTAAAGTTCAGTTCCCCACCCTTCTGCATCAGTTTTTCTTTTTTTAAAAAAGGTCCTCATAAAAATTTGAATATGAATTTTTCCTGATATGCACAATTCTGTATGCAATTTCCCTAATACATACATTTTTGCAAGCAATGTCTCCTAATCTAATGCATTTTTGTATGTTATTTTCATGAATATATGCATTTTTATGCACGCTTACCCATAACATACATATTCTTGTACACATTATTTAGTTGGGGAAACGCATAGGAAAATCTGGAGAAGTGTGAATTCTGAATGATAGCTGTCTTTTGTTTCAGGAAGTACAAATTGGGGGATTTCATATTAAAATGCAAACCAACCTGAATTTATCCCCCATCCCTAGGTGAGTGCAATTATGTATACAGCAGTTTACAGCTGAAAGAAGGAACAAGGGGGCAGGCGAATGAGGAATGCCACAAAAGTATAGGAGGGGCAGGAGGAGGGAAATGAATGAACAAGGAGCTATGGGGTACAGAACCCTAACCCCCCATTTTCATTGCAAGCCTTGGGTACACAGAATGCAACTTGATCTGATTATATTCCTTCTGACACTGTATGGTATAAAATTAGATCAAGTATAACAGTAATCTTGGCAGGTTGTTAGTTCTTATATTTGAGGAATAAGAGATAAAGATAGAGAAGAAATGGTAGAGATTGCTGGGGACAAAAATCAGGGTCCCTCAAACCAAGCTCAGTCATTCTAAGCAACACAAGAAGTTCAGCATCCAGCAAAAACAAACAAGCAAACAACAAAAATACTCACTAGGGTTCACTTTTTATTTATGTGATCAGTGATCAGTTGATGAGGCAACAGAACAGTGTTGGGCGGCCACAGTTCCTCTGCATAAAGCTAACCCATATAACCTCAATATGAACTCCAGACAACGTGAGGTTGATTAAAAGAGATTAAGCACACGCAGGCCCATGTGGGGAGTTGGGGGGGGGATCACAATACCTTTCAGGTTAAAGGGATTGAAGTAAAATCCTTTCATGGCTTATATTAACATGCCCTTTGTGTTCACACAATCAGGCTGAGGGGACCAGCCGAAAGTGGGTTATTTTTAAACGTCAGTCCATATGAGTGAATCTATCAGAGTGAGGTGGTGAGATTTGTGGTGAATTAAAGCAAATGTTCTTGTGAACATGCCCGCCCTCCACCACTCCCCAGACACCTTCCCACATGTTTTCCTGTAGTGCCTGTCCCTTTGCAGGGCTTGGCCAGAGACTTGGAGAGAGAGGCCTGGAAGGAATCTTGTTAGCAGTTCTGTGAGCACAAATGCGGATCATCTTTCTTTCCCAGTGTAACCAATGGCGATTGTTATGCAGGAGAGATGCACCAGGAATTCTCCCAAGAGGTTAGAACTTAATTATGAGCAGCCTTGAGGGGGGAAAGCGAGAGGAAGGGATGTGCCTTTTAGGAAGAACACTTCCCGCTACTTTCCTCCCTCTCCCTCTTTGCTCTACAGGATTCAAGTGAAAACTTGAGAGGCATTCGTTGCAGCTAATAAAGCCCTGAGCACCAGTGAAATCTCCTTCAGCTCTGAGTGAAGGTCTTACATGCTGCACAGGATGTCGGGGTACATCTAACCTCTCTTTTGAAATCCATCCACGTCTTAATGCCCCCAGCAGCCCTCTGGAGTAAGCGGCAGGGAGGTGAGAGTCACTTGAGTGCAGTTCTTCCTCAGCACCAGCAAGTGGCGTCACAAGCCTGATCCTTCACAGCTCTGACAACCTGGGTTGGTGACTGATTGCTGCCCTGGGCTCTCTCCCTCCTCCTTCCTCTCCACCCTCCCCCATGCTTGCAGATGGCTTAATCATGACTACTGTTCCCTCCTCCTCCGCCTCCTTCTCCGCCTCCTCCTCTTCTCCCCCATCCCCCTCAGTACTTCTGGGATAATGCTGCTAACGCAGAGCAAGCAGTCAAGTGTTACAGCACAGAGCAGGTAGCCTGGCAACTGAGAGTATAATACCGAACAGATGGTGTTCGTACAGCATGATGGACATCACACACGACAGCCTGAGACAATCCAGGAATTCCCGGGTGGTTTGAGGCCCTCTTTATGGAAAGAAAACACACATACACACAAGCCTGTTGGCTGCTTTGGGGACATTTTCCACCCTCTCCCTCCCAATCTGACACTGAACCACTAAACTGATTTCTTGTTACTCCTGTTTTGCTAACAGCACTAAAGGGACAGCGTTCTGGTCACGTGTGAGGGGGACAAATGGAGGGCTATGCTCAGGGTACTCTGAATTAATAAAAATATGCTGGGCCTCAACAAGGAAAAGGCTGCTTGACCCCCGCTCCCCCAAACACACCTTCACCTTAGCTCACAACAATACTACCTGGCTGTCCTCAGTGAATAGACTGTCTGCAGGGATGCCCCTGTGGCAGGCAGCTATGCAGAAGGTACAACAGGTAACCTCCTTCATACATTGTCCAAAACACACACAAACGGCCATTTTAAAGGCTGTGCCTAGGTGGAAGTCCAGATTATTGATTGCCATAACTATTACGGCAGAGGTGTTTTGGGTATGGAGAAAGAACAGCCATACCAAAACTCTTGGGTGATGGCAAGAAAAGGAGCGCCAGCTTCAGATCCTGCCCCTCACCCTCTTTTTCCAAAACAAAGAAACAAACAACTCTCTCTCTCTCCCACTGGCGAGAGCTGCAGGCGCACACCACAGCGCACTGGCTCAGCCTCCAAATTCAATGCAATGCTGAGGGGGCTCCTGACACTTCTTCCAGGGAGCATGCTGCTCTTCACTAATGAGCTCAGGAAGCAGAAACATACCCAGGCTGTCAAATTTCCAAACACTGAACAATGCATAATCTGTGTCTGTGGCGGGGCTGGGGAGAGGAAGCAGCAGAAGCTCCAGGAAGAGATTTCTATTTTATTTTATTTTTCCGGAGGAGCAAGGTGGAAGGAAAGGAAGGGCTACAAAATGTCATCACAATGGGTTTCTCAGAAAAGCAAAACCATCCATATTCTCAGACATGCAAATGTACCCTCAAGAAAGGTGAGCCTTACTGAATAAACAGTGGAATTATTTAACCTTTCAGAGTGCTCCCGTCGTCCTTTTCCCCCAACACTATTCCCAAGTGACACCCCTCCCCTGTGAGCAATGATTTATGGGTGAGGAAATAGGATTTCCAATGCTAAGGTCAGAGCTGGCCGTCAGACATTACCTTGCTCTCACGGCAAGAAAAACCTTGGGCAAGCTTCCAGAGTTCCTGCAAGGCAAGCCTAGGATCAGACAGAGTGATACGTGGCAGTACAGTACACCACAACATACCTAAAAAATACCTTGTTCTGCGGGGGACTTGCATTTTATAACCTGCTTGTAACTGCTATACTTGTGGAGAAGAATCTAAGAGCCCCTGCAGACTGGGGTTTTTTTTGGGGGGGGGGTATTCTGCAACTTGTCATTGGCATAATAATAGTGCATTATAGCACAGACGAATTTATATTGGTCTGTCCACACATCATTCTGATTTATTAATTGTTCTGTGAATAGTTGTTATTCCCCAATGCATTATTGCACTCTTGCACTATGGTGTAACAAAAGCAGGACCAGAAAGCAAACAAAAAACCCACCCAAAAACATTTGTGGTATGAAAATTTACAGGATTTTAGCAGGAAACGATGTGGTGTGCACCTATTGCAAATGAAGCAGTATGAGCACTTCAAAACCTTTGCAGGCACAAATGATTTTGAAAACGCAGTTGCGTCTAACCACCCCAACAACATCATGAGCAGTCATCATGATGAATGCTCGAATGATGTCAGGATGGGTCCTAAGCACATGAGCCACACAGTGACTTCTAAATCGGGACTCTTCAGTGAAGTCATATGGACGCGGACAGATTTCTCCAGTGTTTTTGGGGTTGAATAAAGTGCTGGACTTCAGAGGTCTGAGTTCAAATCCTTGTTTAGCCATTGATTTGCTAGGCTAGTGCACCTGAATAAATGTTCATCTTGTATCTGAGTGAATGTTCATCGTTGTGTAACGGCACAAATAAACACCAACCCAGCAAACAGATCAACCACAGAACAACATGTTGCTGTTACCTTTTGTGCCTAGTTGAACGGCAAAGAATAGAACAGAAGTGGGGACAGCATCAGAACAGATCAGGCTGGGCCACACACAGCAGCCATCACGACAGCTCATTGCTGTGCTCACACATAATTTCCATCATAATAAATTTTAGTGGGAACATTTGCTCCTCTTCAGAGCAGTACAGGCTGAACTTGCAAAATGCTATCTCAAGTGACACTTACAAATATGTTTTCAGTGCTGTGAGGTACTCTATGGGCTAAGTCAAATTCAACTCAGCATTGACCTATGGTAAACTCAAGAGTGCAGACAAGCCCTCCATAGAACTGTACTACAAACTTACTCTACAGAATCCAGTAAAGGTAAAGCAAACTCCTACACAGCACCCTTTACAGTTTGAGATATACAGAAGGCATATCAAACCAACGTCTGGGTGGATGTATGTGGCAGACTCTATTTAAGCCTTCATGTGAGGAATGCTTTAGGGCTTAATATACAGGCATTTGAACAGCCAAGCAATGTACAGCTGCCTGGGAAAGGACAAAAGATAAAGCACATGCAGTTATAAAACAGGCACCTGCTTTTCCAAGGCCTGTGAAAGCATCCTTGTACATGCCTTGTGATGATTACATGAAAGGTGGTATAGAAATAGCTGTAATAAATAAATTAAAATAAAATAAAATCCTGAGTTCCCCTGGTCCTGGTCACAACAACACAGTCACAAGGGCCCTACCCAAAGGGGGGGGACACCTGTTGGACCACCTTCTCCCATATCAGTCTACCTGTCTGTCCAGGGACGTCAACACTGAAGGCCTTTCTATGGGTGCTCCCCTTGCCTTTGCACTATCCCACCCCAGGAAGGCTCCTGTTATTAACAATTAGGGGCCAGGCAAAAACATTCCTGTTATTCCAGACTTGGAAATTGTTAGTGTTAGCATTAAAAAAAACCCTGACTTTGCTGTCTATTTTAATGGATTATTGCTATTTTGTTGTGTTGGTATGTATGCTTTGGGTTTTTGTCCTCTTTCAATTGCATTTTTATTGTTTCTTACCATTTTCTTTTATCTACCCTGGGAACATAAATGTACACTGAAGGTGTGGGATGAAAATTCTACAAGTAAATATACCCACCCCTTCCCACCCTGTCTTGTGTTGCTTTTCGTAGAAATGTTGGGAAAACATTTTAGTAATCAATAATAACCTCTAAGAGAACCAGAGCCAACACAGCCCAGAAGGAGGTGTTTATAAGAAGCTTGAAAGTGCATCTTACTGTTAAATGAGCAAATGAAGAAAAAGTACCCTGAAAGGGAACCCATGTCAATGCTCCCCAGTCTAAGCAATTGCAGACATTGCCCAGAAATCATAGTGATGGTTAGGGAGTAGTGTGGATACCTAGAAAGGCACAGCTGCTAGAAACACTCAAACTGTCAGAGCATGCAAAGAATATGAGAGTAGGAAGCCCACCAAAGATCAAAGAGAGGTCTTGAAAAAGCAGAAACCTGCCTTGTAAGCTCTCTGCTGTCATGAACAGGGAGACTTTGCATCACCCATGCTGGCATCTTTACAAAAGGTTATAAAATGAGACCACTTAAACACTAGAGGGAACACATTCAGAGGCTCCTTTTGAAACTAGCTCAGGTGTCAGGGATGGAGCCCTCTCGTGACAGGTTGTTTTGCCTTGTCTTGAAAATTAATTTCTGCTCTTAGCTGTGGCATCTCCAAGACAGCACTTCCCTGAGCTCCTTTTCACCTTCTCAGTTTCAGAGGAGAAGAATTTAATCCTTTTCAGCTGAACCTCCCCGTACCATAGAATTCATGTGCATGCTTTATACAACTCAGCACCCTGAGAGAGTGGATCTATGTGCAACAGAAAAATAAATGTGGAAGAAGGGGAGGGGGAAGGTAGAAGAAATGGGAGTTGACTTTCAACCTTTCTGCAGAGTTGGATAACACTATACCTTGTTTCTAGAAGGAGCGGAACCTGTTTATTTGGAGCCCACCTTTGGCTCAGAGAGGAGGCAAGTAGCAGTAGCAGGACTATTGCTAGCTGAGAGGTTCAACTTTAGCCTCCCCAACTCTTTTATGCTGCACCTGGAGAGCAGAAGCTTCTTGGAGAGCCAGAAAATTTGGCCAGTTAGCCTCACTCATAAGAGCAAGAACTTTGCCACAGCTGTAGGGGGGAGAGGGGAAGCCTGTTTATTTGGAAGCCATCTTGACAGTGGGCCAGCCCCAGTGGGGTGGCCCTAAAGGGGGCTACCCAAAGACTCTGGTCACTCCTTCAGGTCGTGGTCGATTACTAGTGGATGGTCTTACTCCTAGGTGAGAGATGGGGGGGCTGAGGAGAGGTGAGTTAACCTAGCTTCCAAGTGACCGGTGAAGTGCTGGAGAGGTGCATTTGTGGCTAGAGAATGAATACAGATCATGAATGTTTAGTCAGTGTGACTGGTGGACATTTTGTCATTTTTGCTATTTAATGTTTTGATTTTATTGTCTTTACTGTACCTTCCTTTTGTATTAATATGCTGAACCATGTCTAGGCTGAAGTAAGTCCTTTTGAATTCAATGGGACTTTCTCCCAGGTAAGTGGGGTTAGTATTGCAGCCTAATTTATGATAACATTTATACCTCATCTTTCTTCCAAGGAGTTCAAGATGACATATATGGTCCTACCACTCCCCACTTTATCCTCACAACTACCCTGTGAGGTAGGTTAGACTGAAAGATTGTGACTGGCCCAAGGTCATCCAGTGAGCTTCACGGCTGAGTGGGGATTTGAACCCTGGTCTTCCTAGTCCTAATGCGACACTAACCACTACACCACACTGGCCTTGTACACTTGTTGGAAGAAATAAAAAAACAGATAATGTCAACAGATAAAAGGATCCTGAGGTATCTGTGGCTGGATGTGTGCATGTGATGGGACACTAAGCTTTGCTTATACCTCATACCTTTATATGTTTGCCAGGACTAAACCGTAGTTGACTGCAGAGTACATCGGAACAGAGGAAGCTGCCTTATACTGAGTCAGACCATTGGTCTGTCTAGCTCATTACACTGACTGGCAGCAGCATTCCAGGACTTCAGACCAGGGTGTCTCCCAGTCCTAGCTGGAGATGAAGGCTGAACCTGATAATTTATGCATGCAAAGCTGATTGTCTCTCACTGAGCTACAGCCCTTTCCTCAAGGGCTAGAGGGATTGTTAATATGGGGAAAACAATTGTTTGAACATGCCCTTTAACTGAAAGTAGTGGAAAGAAAAAGTCACAAGATCATTTATTCCCCCTGCTTATAAAAGCAATGGCTCCAGCACAGAAGCTAAGAGACCACACTGAACAAGAAAGTTCCAGGATCAAATCTCATTTTGTTGTTTGCAGCTCTGAAATTGCTTAAAAAGAAAAAAAAAAGCTATTAGAACAACTGACCTTTGCTATGAATTCAGTAGGTAGTTTTCGACAAACTAATATTGGCCTCATCCCGGTCTCCTTTCTGCCGTAAAGGGGGGGGGAATCCTATTAATCTACCTTATAGGGTTGTTGTAATCATTACTAAGGTGCACATTGAGTTTTCAAACATATCATGTATATGGTGCTATTGTGTACATCCTTACTTTGCACAGATCATCCTTGAAACCCTCTTTGCTGCTATAGAGATCTTAAATGATATTTCCAAGTTTATTTTTAATCTGAACTTTGTATTTTAAATGCATCCTTTCCTGCCCCCAGTGCTTCTGTCTCTTTCTTGTATTGGGTTTTAAAACAACTGGCTGAGTGCCCTCAAACAGCAGTGGAAGCGTGAGGGATATGTCACTGGCACAGCAGAGCAAAGCAGCTGTTCCAGATTCCAGGCGGCCTGATTTGGTCAAATGCAGCCTGCTAATGATCTCTTCGCTGCCTTATGAATCGAGCTCTTATACCCATGCTCTCTCTCTCTCTCTCTCTCTCTCTCTCTCTCTCTCTCTCTCTCTCTCTCTGCTACCTTCTCTTTCTTTGCTTCAGGAAGAAGGCGAGAGGCGCAGGAGAAGCATCAGCTGTCTCTGGCAAAAATGCTTGCAAAGGCTTTCTCCTGCCGCCCCAAATTCCCCACCCACTCCCCTCTTCCTGGCCCAATGAAGTCATCAAGCTAAAGATTGCATAACTGATGCACAGGCCTATCTTGTGTTATACTGGGAGATGGGCCAACTGCCTCCATTTATAGACAAAAGTGCCATCATTCAGCCAAATGAAACCCTTTGTGGCAGCCACTGCAAGGGGAAAAAAGGGATAGAGAGGCAGAGAGGGGAGGGGAGGGGTCAGAGGACACACTATGTTGTGACATCACCAGGAGCTTCCTTCCACTTCTCCCACCAGTCCCCAATGTGCAAATACCTTCCATGGCAGAAACTTGAAACCAAACTAAACATAGTTCACAAAACTGCTCTTATCGAACACCCATTCCGCCTGCCCGTACTTCCCTCCTCCTCCTTCCTCACTGTGCCTTGAACTTCACTGAAGTCACAAAGTCCTCTATCATATTATATCATCAGTCAAGCTAATGCTAATCAAATCGATAAGAATATATTCTCTCTAGTGCTTTCCTTTCCTTGCTCTTAGAACTCTAAAGGTTTAAAATAAATCAAAGCAGCCACTGAGAGCCCCAGAAAAAGTAATGCTTAAAGCACACACACGCACCATAGTAGACTGAAATACCAGCATGTTACACACTAGCTTTGTACAAGGTCACTTATGGCTGATTCACACATGCTTGCATACTGGCTGATGAGTCATGATCAACTGACAATTTAGAGCAGAAGATCTGAATTCGTATTTAAAATTATTTGTGTTTCTCAATACATGCATCTGTCTACTGCAGTGTAGCATTAAACAAGGTTTCACACTCAGTGTTGCAGCCAGTGAGTGGTGAGCATGAACTTGCTCATAGTCATATCCAGACACTCCCCTGTGAATTAGGTGGTTAAAAGCTTTGGAACACACACAAAAAGTGGGCTGAGTTCTGGCAAACAGTACTAGATGGGCAGAGAAGAATTCTGGTTTCAAAGAAGCAGGCAGGCGGGTAGACATTTGCTACTTCTGTTACTGCTGCCGCCACCACCAGTGTGAGATGGTGTTCACTCCAGCTTCTGGTCTGTGTAACCACTAGCATTTCTGCCTGGCCTTACTAACTTCACTCACAGTCAGATCTATTCCTTAGCATAGTATTACCATCTGTCCTGGCTACTGCAAGATGCTGTCTTCAGCTGTGTACAGACAATGGCTATTCTGAGACTTGGAGGCAGCATTGTTGAGTTGTCACTGCCTGCAGGACACAAAATCACCCTCTGCAAGTTTTGGTAGCACTTCAAGTTGTACTTTACAAAAAGTTACATCCTGATCCCAGAAATGTGACTGTAGGAACTTGATTACTTCAGAAACTGCTTTCTGTCTAGTCCATTCATGTTGCCATTCCACTGACCTGGATGGGACTAGGCGAAGGAGCTCTGTTGAGGAATTAGGAAAGAGGAGTAAACAGTCATCTTCATTCCATCCCTCTGCAGCAAACCTCCTTTTCTCCAATTGGTTTGGATTGTTGTCAGGTTATAAATACTGGATCAGGGTTGTGCCATGGCAGCAGAAAGGACAGTTCCATTGCTCCATAGAAATAATTATCTATACATAACGTAATTGATCATGACAGCTATAGTAATACAGGGACCAAGGGCTTATCATGTGCCAAGTGCCTACTAATTCTGAGTGATTGGTGCTTGCCAAAGAAAGATGATTGGTGCTGTTATCTTCTTGATGACCAAGGCTATGCTCAGAAAAGTCTAAGACTTCCCCACTGCTTTAGAAGGGGAAAAAAAAGAGAATATGGTGATTGGTGCCCAGTGAATGATGGCCAGTTGACACATTCAGTAGAGTTAAGTGGTAAAGCTTTTTCAGTTGTATCACTTCAAGTTGCAGGTATGTAAGGAGGCTGTTGTATATCCTGTGATTAAAAAACCTCGGTGATATTTGCCTCCTCATTATTCATATTTGCTTATTTAATGGTTTGTTTCATTAAACAGGATCTTGACCTGCATCTCCAGACATTTTAAGAAGCCCTGGGCTATACCAGGCACTCAAATAAGGAAGGTATTGGAATAAAAATGACCTGCTCTAGCCCTGTATACTATACGTAGCCACAAATGTAATTTTTGTGAGCTATAAGAGATTCATTATAATGTTGTTATTATAACAGAAGAAATAGTTTCAAATAGATGTGTTTAAGCAAAATATTCTGAACATTTCCACATTCTGCATCACTAAAAAACCATCTGCTCCAACTGTGCCTCTGCTTTCCCCTGAAAACATCCCTATTAATTGCTTTCTAATGTTGGCACCCATTTCTTGTTGCAGGGACCCATAAAACAGGCTCCTCTTTGGCTGCTATTCCATGTACTCAGCTTAGTGAATTATAATTCATTTCTTGTCTTCCTTTAAAAAAAAAAAAGAGGAGAAAATTCAGGAGCAATGGATTCACTACTTAGCATTGCTGAGAGGACAAACAGGCTCTGCTATCAATTGCTTCATCTATTTGCTCTGTCCTCTACTGCAAGGGGAGAGCTCTAAATCTGCTGGGCTCTCTTTCTCTGGGCCCCTGGTTGCCATGGTCTTGCCATGTAGCATCGCAGGGAACAAGATTCCTCTGACATCTGACACAGGACCTCTGCATGCAGCCAATTTGTTTTGCTTTAACTTTCCCTGCATTTCACCCTCACATATTTTCAGAGCAAATTCCCTATCTACCGCTTTCCCATAATTAGAAATAAAACTTGATAGAGAATTTTTTCTATGTATGCTTTTATTTACACCTGAAGCCTGATCAGAAATCCACTGTACAGCCACAAGAGTGGCTGTATACTATAGCCAGCGTGGATTTTTCACATTCCGCAATGTTAAATTGAAAATATCCCCCATGCTATCCTGATGCTTCCCATAAGCTCATTTCAAAACAAAACCTTACAAAACTTATAGTCCTGAACTCAGAAACGCTTGCTTAACAACCCTCTCAATTTTCATGGCGATACACAAAACGGTCAGACAGAATTGAGAGTTCAAAGTCTAAAAAGAGGGGGGGGAACTCAGAGACCTTTTGGACTTTTTTCTCTGCGAGTTCTCATAATCTGTTGAAATTCATTAAAAATCAGCCATGTTCACAGAGTACCTGTAATCCTAATACTGAGCTTGCCCCATACTCTGACCTTCATCTTCTGCAGTTTAAAAGTTTAAAAAATGCCTGGCTGATTTTTAATTAATTTAAGAACATTTGGCTGGAGGCCTATGATAACACGGGGCATGCTCAGTAAGAACCAACTGTCAGTGTTCTAAAAGCCTCACAGCTGCTGGGCTTGCCTAATCAGGGGGTCACACCCACACCAGATGTTGATTTCACTTGAGACAGTCAGGGCTTTCCCCAGAGAATCCTGGGAAGTGTAGTTTGAGAAGGGTGCTGAGAGGAGACTGCTATTCCACTGACAGAGCTTCAGTGGCCAGATTGGTTTAACAGTCAGCCACTCCGATTGAAGGTCTGTGAGGGGAACAAGGCGTCTCCTAGCAACTCTCAGCACCCTTCACTAACTACACTTCCCAGGATTCTTTGAGAGAAGCCATGACTGTCCAAAGTGAACTAAAGGCCTGGTGTGGATGTGGCCAGGGACAGCTTTGGTTGAAATTTGGGTGGAAGGCTACATGTGCCTGCTGTAGAATAAAAAGGTGGGGAAAAGGCTGAAAAGCAATAATACTGTTCACAATGTTTTCCTTTTGCTCTCTGCTATCTTTTTGGTGTCTTTTGAAGACTTTTCCTCTTTTTACAAGCCTTTTAAGTTGAGACCTATCCCAGTCTGCATCTGTGTTAGAATTGCTTTTAATAATGTTTTTAACCTTTTTTTTTAAAAGATTTTTCAAAGTTTTTTTAAAAAATGTTTTTAACGTTGTTTTGTTTTAATGTATTTTAAGGTCTTTTTATGATGTTTTAAAGTGTTTTTATCGTTTCTGTTTGCCACCCTGGGCTACTGCTGGGAGGAAGAGTGGGATATAAATCAAATAATAAATAAATAAATAAATAAATAAATAAAGGAAAGGGGCTTCCCTTCTGCCCAGTACCCACCCACCTAATCTCCTCCCCTTCCCCTTCGCCTCCCCCAGGTCAGTGTTGGACTACGACCTATGAGACCAGAGTTCAAATACCCACACAGCCATGAAGCTCACTGGGCGACCTTGGGCCAGTCACTGCCTCTCAGCCTCAGAGGAAGGCAATGGTAAAACCACCTCTGAATACCGTTTACCATGAAAACCCTATTCATAGGGTCAACATAAGTCAGGATTGACTTGAAGGCAGTCCATTTCCATTTTCAAACATGATTGCACAGAAATAAATCACATTGAACTCAAAAAGCATGCGAACAATCAAACCCACCCTCCCTTCTCCTCTCTCCTATTCCCTCCCTCTTGCCTCTTCCCTCCCCCTTCCTTTGCCCCTCCCTCCCCATCCCCAACCCCTTCCAATCCCCTCCTTCCCCTTCCCCCTCCTCCTCCCCATTGTCAGTTTTACCTATCTTAAGCATGATTGCACGGAAGTAAATACCACTGAGCTCTATAAGCCTGCAAATGATCAAACCTCCCCTCCCCCTTCCTTTGCCCCCTCCAATACAGTCCTTTCCCCTCCCCCATGGTCAGATTTTCCTATCCTAACCATGATTGCATAGGAGTAAATCCCATTGAACTCAATAAGCATGGAAATGATCAGACCTGCTTTTTTCCCTCCTTCCCCTCTCCTCTACCTTCCTCCTCCCCTCTCCTCTCCCTCCTCCCCTGCCCACTCCAGCCCTCCCTCCCCCCCGGTCAGTTTTACCTATCCTAAGCATGATTGCACAGCAGTAAATCGCACTGAATTCAATAAACATGCAAATGATCAAACCTGTCCTTCTCCCCTCCCCGTCCTGCCTGCTCCCATCCCAGTCCTCCCCTCTGTGTTTCCTCCCCTCATCTCCTGTGGTCAGTTTCACCTATCCTAAGCATGACTGCAGGGGAGTAAATCCCACTGAACTCAATATGCATGCAAATGATCGATCCATTCTCAGCAAACTTGGACAGGATCCCATTTCTTACCTCCCAGATTAAAAAGCAGGGAAATTCACTAATAGGCAAAACCCCTTGTGTTTTAAGAACATACCTATAGCCCACAGATATTTCTGTCAAACTTTACAAAGCAGGGAAATTGGGCAGCTATAGTGAATGCACCAGGGGAGCAGGAGACCTGAACTCTCTGAGATATTGGACTGCCCTACAAATTTGTCAGAATGCAAACACAATTTGGGTTGGCCTTTCACAGTCCAATCCACTTGCTGTGTAGCTTGCAAGAATTTGGTAACATGTGCCTCTGAGCATATGGTGAGTGGTGGCAACACCTGCAATCAGCCCAAATAATAGAAACAAGACATGTGCTGTGCTGATCTTGTTTTAGCAGGGAGGAAGCAACATTATTAAGACAGTTGATATAGTTCAGATGGTCACTTTAAATATGTCTGATTTACTTTGCAATTTTAGTGAAGTTTCCTATAGGAAATCATTTTCTTTTGTTTCTATTTCTGTGAATATGTGAAGTAGAGCAAAATTTGCACAAAAAAACTCCAAACATAATTGTGGAATAATGGCACTGACTTCTGCAGAATAGTCTCCAGTGGACCTCAGGAGTGTCTCAATTTGCACAAGATAAAGCATTGGGAGGAGAAATATATTCTAGCAAAATTCTACGTGTGCTCTATGTTTTAAATTGACCGTGCCCACCTTGCCTTAAATGAAATGGTTTAAACATAGCAGGCTGAAACATGCATCCTCTTTTTTTCCACAGCTAAGAGTCATTGCTGAAGTAGCAACATATTGTAATCAGTCTGATTTTACATCAAACTGCAGTTTCAGATTCAACTGTTAATGCACCCAAAATAGAAATAGAACATAACCTCCAGTTTGAAACACAAAATGCTGTCTTCACCGTCATATGACATTGACTAATAAAAAGGCTTTGAAATTAATAAAATAAATTTGACACAGATTTCTAGGATGAATAATGAGGGAAATAAAATTTTCTAGTTCAGATTCTCTATAGAAACGTTAGTAACACAGGAAAGAAGCAAAGTAAGAAGAACACCAACAAACATACACAAATATAATTCTCTATCTTTGGAGATGGCAGGTGTTGCCACCACTCACCATATGCTCAGAGGCACATGTTACCAAATTCGTCCAAGCTACACAGCAAGCGGATTGGACTGTGAAAGACCAACCCAAATTGTGTTTGCATTCTGACAAATTTGTAGGGCAGAGAGGAGGTCAGGTCTCCTGCTCCCCTGGTGCATTCACTATAGCTGCCCAATTTCCCTGCTTTTTAAAGTTTGATAGAAATATCTTTGGGCTATAGGTATGTTCTTAAACCGCAAGGGTTTTTGCCTGTTAGTTATACCAATAGTTATGCTAGTGCAAAATCAGAAACATAAGTTTATATTGGTAGCACAATTCCATCCCACCAGTATCACATGCCAACACAAATGGCTAGGATCTTACAAGCTCAAGCTATGAACACACTTGCAGTGTGTCTCCACCTCTGTGTTGTGAATCTGGGGACACGCAATGTCAGTCAAACTCCACCCTTTTTTACTCAAAATCTGGGATTTTTTAGATTGGATGCATTTTTCCTTCAAGCTAGCTTCACACCAGCTTCAAAACTGTTTGGTCAATCAACCTCTTGCAACTCTGAGGTGTGCCCATGGAAATACTTTGCTGTGGGTGGTCCTAAAAGGTCTGACATCAGCAGTGGAGCTGGGTGTATTCCAATCAAACAATAAAGATGTGTACAGCTGGATGCCAATTTGTTTCAAAGTGCACCCAGATAAAATGGCCTCGCTGCTTTTTAAGGAACTAGCACGTACATAGCCTCAGTCTCAACAAGTGCAAAGTAAAACTTTAACCTGTAGATCACAGTCAGACTGTACTTACGCATAAATTGTCATCCCAAGATGACTGTAACTAAGGCTGGCTCCCAGTTTGGTAGACCCCTTCCTCCCCAGGCAAAGTTCTCCCTAGTGGGGTCTGTCCAACGGCAATAGGTGCTGGTGGAAGTGGTGGACAGCCACAGAGCATTGCTACATTGGACACACTTGTGTGTAATCCAAATGGTGACTGCTCACAGACCCAGAGGCCCACACAAAGGGATTGGGCATAATGTGCTGTGGACCCTGCCATGGTGCTGGTGTGCCAGCAGCTGGGTGCTGATGGCATTCTTGACTATACCATTCACTTGCATGTATGTGTGAAAGAGCAATCACAGATCAAAACTACAGATGGACCTTTCACACCAATTGGCATCAGGTCAAAAACAACATTTTTCAATGGAAGCTATTGACACATATGGCTGTGAGGCACTAAGTGAGAAGTCACTAAGAGCATGATCCAGCCAAAGTACATTAAAGCTTCATTGATTTCAGTGGGAGAGATTTAGGCATATGCTTAACTTTCCCACTGAAAATCAATGTGTGACTTAAAACTTTGGCTGGATTGTACTTCCAAGGATGAGATATCCAGTTATCTACATGCATGTGTGAATCAGTCCTTAGATAGTACTTTCTCACACTAAGGAACTAATAGAACTGGGGAAACCCACAGGTTCTAACTAGCATATCTGTGTTTGTTTAGATAGACAAACTCTATGGTGGATTGATTTAAATCACCAAGAAAAAGGGCTGATTTCAGTTTCTGACTCTTTAATTCATGAAATTCTGTTGGTTGCTGCAACACTGTTTGCAATTAGATAGTGTTTATTTAGTACCCAGTTTCGAAAGCCTGGTCATGCAGGTCACATGGCTTTTGCCTTTATACCTGCTCACGATATCAGCTGCAAAATAAATTCTTTCTATTTGGCTTTCTTTCATACAAAAGGTTACTAAGCATTATCTGTTAAGGCCCAAGGGCACATTTGGAAATTTAAGAAACTATTATGTACACCACAAAGTACCCATTTAACAGACGAAAAACAGGTAATATTCAGACCCCCCAAAAAACCACAGTAAAAACACCTACGAGCACCCGTAAACAAAACACTGATAAGAAAAGCATGCTACTTGTGCCAAAACAAGCGGGGAAAAGCACCAAACCCTTCTTTTTTAAAAAATAAAAAATTTGGAAGGGCAGACATCTTTGGCATGTATGAATGGGGATGTCTGGGGGTGCTAGTGTTAAGGGTTGGATGCAAATAACATTGTAAATAGAACTCCACTAATGAAACAGTGGTTTACCTTCTCTTCCCTTCGCTGCTGCTTCCTGCACTTTCCCCTAAAGCCACTCCTAAGAGTCTGGGAACTCTCCAGAATATTTTGGGGACTCCACCAAGACAGCCAAATTGGCAGAAAACTAGGGGACCTTGAGCAACCACATGCAACTGATGTTTTGGGTGCTAACCTAAGTGACCAGAAGCTTCCAGAAGCAAGGACAGGTCAGAACAGATTTCTCTATGACATGGAAAATGAATATGCATGCTATTTGTTTGTTGCACAGCAGGTTTTCACACACACACACACACACACACAGAGAGAGCGCAGCAGTGGGCTGTATTTTTGCTCCTGGGGTGATATGAGGTGTTGGGTGGACAGTTAAGAGGCCACGTGCCAGTGGGCATGGCTGACAGTGAATACACTCTGGACACACCCACACACACCCCTATTACTCTAAAAAAATCTCCTTCAAATTGCCCCCTAATCATCCTCAGTTTATTTTGCCTCAAACAAACCATGAACTGTAACTAAGATTTGTTCTTGGCTTACTACATGATTTGTTTGTGGCAGACAAACCACAAGCCTTGATTTTCACAGAATACTAAGCCAAATCCTGGTTTAGCTCTGGGTAGCACAGTAGCAACATGAATTGGGGAGGTGGAGGACCAAAGCTGCTATGATTTTTGCTCTGTGTACCTCCATGTTTGTTCATGTTTAGCTATGGTTTGACTTGTATTACTAGGCCAATGACTGGCAGTGGCTGTCCAGAGTTTCAGACAGGAGCCTTTCCCATCTCTCCCTGGAGATCCCTGGAGATTCAACCTGGGGCCTTTTGCATGCAGAGTGTATGCTTTACCACTGGTCACACACACACAATGTGGAAAGACCCTAGACTCTACTACAGATTTTTAAACCTAGTAATGCCTACTACAAAAAAATAGAACATTGTGGAGAACAGAGACAGCCAACAATGGAGAATTCACAAATAAAGGGGGGCAGGGTGGATAAACTGAAGGCAGTCAAAAGGTTTGTAAAAATAAACTCATTAGGAAACAGACAGTAGGAGGGCAAAAGGCACAGTTAGAAAAAGAGCTCTGGAAACAAAAGTTCATAGTATTCTCAGCAAGTAGTACACAACCCTGAAGTAGGGCAAAGTTCAAGCAAGACATGAGAGAGCTTTTAGGCTGGAGATTTGTATTAGTAATGCTACTGAAACAGCTAACAAGACTTTTTCTTTCTATGAGACCTGACCCTGAGAGGTGATCAACTCCCACCACCTCATGGAATTCACTGGGTATTTGACAGCATTCAGTAGTTTGCATCAACATTTGTTCCAGAGTATGGATGAAATATTTAAGTGATGGCTATAGTCCAGTTGTATGAAAACTACCAGGACTACTCTTGTTGTTCACTGTTAATAACCGGAGTGTTTTTCTTACTTTAAGATACATCTCTTATTTATTTATTTTTACCCTGGCAATTGCTATCTTAATCTATTTTGTCCTAAAAAGTTCAGTCTTGGCACTGATGTTAATCCTCACCAGGAATGAGCAGTTTGCTAGTTATGAAAGCACTGGCTGAGAGGAGCCACATAAACAAGGGGTCTGGAAATCTACACACCTGTGATCACATCACAGTATGCAAGATACTGTGTCTGTTGTTGAATGTATTTAAGTTCCCTCTCTTTCAAAAGGGAGTTTCTAATCTTCATGGATGAAAAGAGGGGAAATGTGTTGGCTTTTTTCTTCTTTTTTGCAATAAACCATAGCAAAGAGAACAAGTCTGAATGAGGATAGCTTTGAAAAGGATATGGAGTTATCTGCCACTCCCCATGGTTTCCCAGACTATCTGATTGCTCTTGTACCTATAGATACCTTGTATCTATGTGGAAAGTATTAGGAATTTCTCACAACAGACTATGGGTGGCATGACTTAGAAATGATTTGAACATGCATAAAAATACCACAATACATGGATCATGCCACCTTAGACTGCAGGAGAGGCCTCATGTTTGAATATTCTTCCTATGTCAAAAAATCTTGCACATGAACATCTGTGATATGAAGGAGAAGGGCTTTAGGCTAGCTTAGCCTTATTTCTGAGGCGCTACCTTTCCATTCATAGAAAATGTTTTAATGTGGAGGAGTCAAACACGCCATGCCTCATTTATTTTATTTATTTATAAAAATATTTGTATACTGCTATTTTGTTAAAAACATCAAAGCAGTTTACAATATGTTTAAAATAACAACAACCACAGAATAAAAACATTGAAAAGACAATAAAAACAAAAGTCAATTACTGCAAAAAACCCACATCTTTTAAATTGCCTACAGAAGCCTGGCGGAATAGAAAGGTTTTCAGCAGGAGCTTAAAAGTTAAAACAGAAGGCACCTGCTGAATCTCTCATGGGGTCTGAGGTGGTACAGTCTGAGCAAAGCTGTACCTTGTGGTCTTCTGCATGTTTAAGTGAGTTCTTGTTTGATGAGGCTGTCTAGACAAATGTCTGAAAGAGTTCCTTCCCCCACCAGTCACCTTTCCCATGTCATTGTCTCTTTCTTCCCTTAATGCAAATCTTATACCGCAGATACCTCCTCACCATAGGTTTTTGTCAACAGGTGGACTGGTATCCAGAATGCATTTATGCTCTGGGCATAAGATAACATATCCCAGCTATTCACAGATGAAATTTCAGTAATTATATTATATTCCGTATCTTTTGAAAGATGGCATTTCTGGGGAATTTTTTTTTTTAAATCCACTTGTATGAGACTCCAAACATCACTGTACCTAAACTCTGTGTTCCACTGCAGAAAATATCAACAACAACAAAATATAAGGCATTATGCCAGTATAATGGGGAATAAGCAGCTGACAGCAGAGAAGCAATTTCTTTGAATGTGCAAGCATGAAGCCTTGCTATCCATAGAACTGTTTGCAATTAATTTAATATCAGGTATTAAAGCTGGACACACACATCCCCCACCTCATTTAAAAAAACAGGAATCAGAATTGCATTGTATAGCAAGTAACTAGTCCTCCTTGTAGACCCTCTTCAGTTAAATACTATTAATGTTAACCAGAAATATTTTATTCTAGGTACCTGTCAAGCAAAGGGAGAATATGCCCGTCTGAGAAATCTGGGCAGACATTGTCATGTCATTGGAAAAGAAAAGGCTTGACAAAGAGGGCACATTTTTGTTGAGCAAGTTGCATTAACACTTCTGGACAAAATTCACCATTTTACATGCAGTTCACAAACCACCAGCAGCAACGCTAATTGGCAGAGTTGCCACTCACTTGTTGCACTTTCTTTGAGCTCTCACTAACATGAATGACTAACACTGAAGAGGCTTTGGATGTACTGGAATTATTTTTAAAGGGTTAGGGTTCTCCCCCCTCCTTCCATATCATGTCATTATCTCCACACCTTAAAAGGCCTTCAATGAAAAATGGGAAACCTCAGGACAGTTCAAGTTGACACGATTAGTAGAACACTTTTGTTAATACGGAAAAAGACGGATATTCTGCAATGTCAGCCAATATGATTGTGCCCTACAGTGCCAACTGGGTGCCAAAAACCACTTTGATAACATAACAATGAATGGCATGCTGACAAGCACTCTTTTTCAATTCCAGTTACCAATATGACGTTGGTTTTTGCATGTATCTCAGTTGTTGACACATTTGATCGACTCTGGCTGTCTCCTTCCTGGAATGTATTAGAAGCCCTTTAACTTAACACAGGGAAGATTTCTTATCCATCATTCTTCACCCACAGAGAAAATTGCACATATTCCATATTACTACTCCTTAAAACGCTCATGCTACAGCTGCTCCTCCTCCTCTGGAGGGCCATTTGGCTAATCTTTTGGAAATGCCATGGGTTTTCATCATGTCAGCTAAACCCCCCTTTAGAATGGGAATACAGTTGAACTCATCTAATAGGATTTGTTTCTATATTTGTGTGCGGCCTACATCTCCCCCCATCCTGGATTTAGCTATTACTAGCTATTTCTTGTTACCTTTGCTCCAAGGAGATCAAGGCAGCATATATGGCTCTCCCCCCACACACAATTTTTTCTTCACAACAGCCCTATGAGGTAGGTTAGGGTGAGAGAGAGACTGGCCCAAGGCAACTCACTGACTCCTTGTCGAGTGGGGATTCAAATCTGGGTCCTAATCTAACACTCTAACCACTATACTTCACTGGCTCTAATTAAAGAAATATGTATGTTCACACCATTAGAGAAGGAAAGTTTCTGCATTCTTGGCTATCTGTTGGTAGATTTGCCTTGAATTTGAATTGATTTTCTGTATGTGCTGTTTTAAACTGTTTTTATATTTATAATTTTTTAAAAAATGTTTTCTATATGCAATTATTTTAACTTTTTAATTATGTAACTGTTTTATATTTATTATTATATTGTAAATCGCTTTGGGATGCCTCATGGGAAGTGATTCATAAATAACCTAAGTAAATAATTATTTGGGGCATTTATTATTATTATTATTATTTACACAGAGTGGTTGTTGGAATAGTCCTGCTTTATAAAATTTGTGCAATCTAACAGTAAGATTCTGAGATATAGAGCAAATGTGCTCAGTTATGGTATTACATATAAGTATATACATTTATAAATTGCACACAAAATCCATAAAAGTCATAACATTCAAAATGTGGACTCTTTTCTTACAACTCAGAAATAGTTTTTTTTGGAAAGGCCACTAGGGATTAGATAACCCACTCATTGGGCCTCCAGTTGCCCATTTACATAGCATCAACAACATTTAGTCGCTTTTTCAGCCAAATTTCTAAATAAGCCTTCCGCAGAGGCAATTTATTGAAAGCACATTGCAAGGCTTGCATAATACACATTGATGACATACTGGCAACCACACCTAGCCAAAGCATGAGCAAATTTAAAACTATGTTCATATTAGCGTTGCCCCCCAGATTTAACAGAAAGTAAAATCCAAAAGGGTACAACTCCCCCCAACAACCAACCATGCACCTGATTTGGGAGTGGTGCTTTCCAAATAACTGTCTATCCATGCCAAATGGCAAACCACTTTTGAAACTGTGGGGATTTGCCTAGGAATGTACATGCAGTTTGACCAATCTTTGCTTTCCTTCAAACACTTATGTGCACCCTCCCCCCACAAGTGGGCTGTTACCAGGATCAACTGACACTAGGAATCAAAATAATGTTGGATGATAAAGAGTTCAGCTGTAGTCAGAGAGATTACTTTCTCTGCCAAAATAAACTAAATTTCCTGATTAATCTCACTTTTACAGAAAAAGACAAGCTTGGTTTGCACTGTAAAAAAAAGCCTCCTGTGGATGCTGTCCTTGTTTATTTGGCCATGTGCTGTACTAAGAGGGTATATTTAGCTACAGTGTGCTTTGCAGGCCTGCATCTTGCAGCTCAACAGGAAATCTCTGGAGTCAAAGCTAAAGATATCACGGCGTGCTTGGAAATTTATGACCAGCTGTAAAAAATGGTGCTGTGGTGGTCAGAATGCTGGACCAAGCTCCCTTTCAAATCGGAGAGGAGGCCAGGTTCAACACTCCAGGGTTCTGAGTTTGTGGCAAACAAGGGGCACTTGACCAATCTAAAAATAGTCATTGCAGAGGGGCACTTCTGTTGCTAAAAGGCCTTGAAGTGAGATGCAGACACCCACAAACAAAAACCACGAAGGGATGGACTTCAAGGACTGAAGACAAGACTCAATTTTGCAAGGCCTTTGGCTTCTCTCGGGTCTAGAGACGTCCCCAGCCTAGTACCCTCCAGATGTTTCGGACTACAACTCCCATCAACTCTACCAGCAGGGAAAATGGTCAGGAATGACAGGAGGTGTGTTTCAAAACGTCTGGGGACATCAGGTAAGAGTGGGAGATGGAAGAAGGTTGCCAAATGAGCTATCCTTGTTCAGCCTTAGGAGCCATTCTTTACATGGTGAGGCTCACTTCCTCCTTTCCCCCAGTTCTGACATGATGGAGCCCTCTTCGGAACATATCACACAGAATGTGTCATGTGCCTCATGAGCAAGCAAGAAGCAGCAGAACTTGGGAAAACCACCAGTCAGGAATTGCTACAGCTGTTCAGTGCAAGAAAGGAGGGACCTGGTTTGCCTGGAATCCCGTTCCGTGCCCGGGACCTACCGGGCAGAGGGACGAGCTTGCGGCCGCTGTCGATGTCCAGGCCGCCATCTTGGGGGATGCGTGCACACACGGCGTGCTGGCGCACCGTCGTGTGACGCGGCAGGGAGGCGGGGCGGCTGAAGGCTATTTAAGGCCGCCCCGCCTGCTTCCCGCCATCCAGTTCAAATTTCGGCGGCAATCTCGGCAGCCGCAGCAGCAGCTTCGGCGCGGCACGGCTCCTTTCGGCGGCAGCTTCGGTGCGGCGCGGCTCCTTTTGGCGGCAATCTCAGCAGCCGCAGCAGAAGCTTCGGCGCGGCGCGGCTCCTTTCGGCGGCAATTTCGGCAGCAGCAGCTTCGGCGCGGCGCGGCTCCTTTGCCGGCGCACGTGGGCCTCCGGAGGCTTCCTGAGGCCAGGGTGGCTGGGCGGCGGCGAGCCCCCCCCAGCCTCATTGAGAGACAGGGAGGCAGCGGCGGCTGGCACCAAGGCCTATGCGGCGAGGATCCTGGGGCAGTCACTACGAGGCGGCAGCGCAGGATCGGATCCAGTAGCGGCGAGGACCACAGGCTAGGTGGCCTTTGGCCGGCAACTTTTAAATTTAATTATTAATTTTAATTAACGTGGGGGTAGGTGGGGCACGACCCCAACCATCAATCCTTGCCACGTACAGGGCAATTAGGCTCCCCTCCAGGATAATAGGGTGCCGGGAGGGGGTATAGAATAAGCAGGCGGGCCCCTTCACAACGTTTTGAAATCACGTCGTTTTGTAAGCGGGGCCCCTATCTCCCTCTAGTATGCCACCCAAGAAAGGACAAGGGGGGCCAAAAGGGAAAGGAAAGGCCCCCAAAGCAGGGGGGAGATGCCCACCCCCAGCGGCGGAGGGGGCAAGGAGTGGGGAGGGGCCACCATGGGCGGCCATATTAGCCAGGTTGGAAGCCCTAGAGCATGGCTCAGGCCATCCTAGTGCACCTCGGGACCAACCTGTGACAGGGAAGGAGAAGGACCCACCACCCAAACGGTCTCGGGGGAAAACGCAGCGGCCAGTGAACAGTGCTGATGCAGGGGCTGTTGCTTCCATCTTAGCGCGACTGGATGTGCTGGAGGCCGGGCCCAGGGCTGAGGCGAGGACGCCCAGCATAGAGCCAGGCGCAACTCCCACCTTGCAAGCAGCCCCAACAATGCAGCCCACGCAAGGACCTTCGGCGGAAAGCACCAGCGGCAGTGGAGCTGGGCCCCCTGGGGGTACCCCTACTGGCCCTTTTCCCCACCAGCGGTAACCGAGGGATATGGGCAGGCAGGGACTCCCGCCGGCGGGGGGGAGGTTACGCCACAGCAGCAGCATCCCCTAAGGGAGGCCTGCAAGCAGGTCTGGCACCTCGCTGCTGGGACGGCGATGGAAGGAGGGCATCAGCCCACCCTGTCTACCAACCCCCCTGCAGAGATATCCGACCCCCTGGGATCAGTCAGAGAGGGGGCCATACCTTTTGGGGAAACGTCTGCCCCACTGGGTTTTCATCTTCTGCCTGCTACGAAGGACAGAATATGGAGGGGAGAGTACGTGGACCTATTCTCGCTCTTGTACAGGGAGCCGGTTGGGAAGGATAAGGATAAAGGGGAACATGCAGAGCCCGATAGGCCCAAGCACCGACGGGTAGAGCGCTCTTGGTCTAACTGGCTGCCTGCATTCCTTACATACATGGGGGTGGTAATACAGAGGCAGCCTCATAGGGCCTCGGTACTGATCAAATACCTCGATATCATATATCGGGGCTACTCTGAGTTTCAAGGGACGGCATGGCTGGACTACGACCAGGCGTTCCGTATGAGGGCGGCTTTTGATACATCCCTCCCCTGGGACAAAAAGGAGGCTGACCTGTGGCTGCAATTTATGGCACATTCTAGACCCATGGCAGGTGATAGGGCGGACAGCGGCCATCTCTTGGCGCGCCAGGCATCAGCAACTGCTTTCCACGGGCCTGCGGGGCAGGGGGTTCAACCCTGCCTGCTTTGCTGGGAGTTCAGCTCGCGTGGCCTTTGCGGTCGGAGCCCGTGCAGGTTCAGACATGAAAGTGCCATATGTGGGGGCCCCCACGCCTGCACTAGCTGCCCCAGGGGCCGCCCCTTCAGGGGTGGAAACAGGGATTCGGCTGGTGCAAGGAAGACAGGGGCTGCAGGCGCAGCTCAGGGAAAGGGGCCCCAGCCCAATTAAAATCGCCGAGCTCCAACACTTACTCCACCTTTACCCCCTAGTCCAAGATGCCCAGTTTTTATTCGAAGGCTTCACAGTGGGTTTTCGGATCCCCTATTTGGGTCCCAGGCGACCTTTCATGTCCCGCAACCTTAAGTCAGTGGAAGGCAGGGAATCAGTTCTGAGAGAAAAAATTAGGAAGGAAGTAGTAGCCGGCCGGGTTTTGGGCCCCTTTGCTGCACCACCCACCCCCTCACTCAGAGTTTCCCCGTTGGGCCTCAAGAGGGCACCAGGTGAATTTCGCCTGATACACCACCTGTCCTTTCCACAGGGTGAGTCAGTCAATGACTTCATCCCAGCGGAGCTGTGCTCGGTCCGCTACACATCATTTGACTGTGCTGTGCGAATGGTCAGGGACTGCGGGGTTGGGGCCCTTATGGGAAAGTGTGACATCAAGTCTGCTTTCCGCCTCCTCCCGGTCCACCCACAGGACTTCGAGCTGCTGGGCTTGGCTTTTGAGGGTGAATATTACGTGGACAGGGCATTGCCTATGGGCTGCTCTATATCATGCTCTGTTTTCGAGCGCTTCAGCTCCTTCTTGGAGTGGGCGGTCAAGAGGCGCGCAGGCTTGCAATCAGTGGTACACTATTTGGATGACTACCTGTTTGCGGGCCCTGCGGACTCAGGCACCTGTAGGGCATTCATGGCACATTTCGTGGGGCTGGCTGGGGAGCTGGGCGTCCCCCTCGCGGCCGAGAAAACTGAGGGCCCATCCACTGCTATCACGTTTCTGGGCATCGAGATAGATACGGTGGCCCAATGCTGCAGGCTCGCTCATGACAAGTTGGGGGCCCTCAGGGAGAAGATCTCAGAGGTGGTCAGTTCTAATAAGGTGACATTAGCCACTCTCCAACGGCTGGCAGGCCATCTGAACTTTGCCTGCAGGGTTGTAGCGCCCGGCCGTGCCTTCCTGCGGCGCGTATATGACGCCATGGCTGGCCTATCACGATCCTACTACCGCACACGGGTGACAGCCGCTCTTAGGGCTGACCTGACAGTGTGGTCCACCTTCTTGCGGGAATTTAATGGGGTCTCCCTATGGAGAAGGGATCGCCTGTTGGAGGCAGAGCTACAGGTGCACTCCGATGCCTCGGGTGCCTTCCCCATTGTCGTGGCCGTACACCTCTGGCCCGACAAGTTGGGTAATTCCTCAGTCCACTTTTGGTGCGACAACCTCCCCACAGTGCACGTTATTAACACCCTGTCCTCTAGAAACCCCAACGTTATGCGTCTGGTGCGAGCATTCATGCTCCAATGTCTTCGCTATAATATTCAGTTCCTGGCGCGCCACGTTCCGGGTATTGACAATAGTATTGCTGATGCTCTATCATGGAACCAGATGGAGAAGTTTCGCCAGCTGGCACCGTGGGCAAGGGCTCTGCCGGAGGTGTTCCCCCCAGCGCTATGGGAGATTGGAGGATTGAATCAGAAAGGGCCATAAGCCTTTCTGTGGCGCCCAGCACTTTGGCCAGCTACCAGGAGGCAGGTAGGGATCTATCAAACTTCAGAGAGTCCAGGGGTTACGCCCAGGAGTGGCCCATCCCGGTCGAGCAGCTTATGGAGTTCTGCGTGGAGGGGAAACGGAGAGGCCTTTCAGTCAGGACCATCAAAGGTAAGCTCTCAGGCCTCGCTTTCCTAGCGAAGGCACGGGGCGTTCAGGACTACACGGGTGACTTTAGGGTGCGCCGGATGCTGTAGGGTTGGTCCCGCGAGCGCCCTTGCCCCCCGGATGCACGCCTCCCCTTTTCCCCGGAGCTATTGTTTGGCCTGCAGGGACAGTGGAAGCACTTGTGTTCTTCCCCTTTCGAGGCCCTGCTATATCATGCTGCGGCCCTCACTCTGTTTTTGGGGGCCTTCCGAATTGGGGAGGTGGTGGCGGCTTCTAAGATGGATAACTCCCTCCGAGCTCTGCTAGTCTCCGACCTCAGCTGGAGGGCAGAGCGGGCCCTCCTGCGGCTCAGGCGGTCTAAAACGGACCAGCATGGTAAGGGGCGCCTGGTGGTATTACCCCCATGCCGGCAGCAAGAACTCTGCCCAGTAACAGCCCTGCGCGGTTTTGTGGCAGCGAGGGGGTCGCAGTCAGGGTACCTATTCATACATAGGAACTCCCAGCCCCTTACCAGATACCAGTTCTGGTCCGTGGCGAAGGCCGCACTGGGGAATTTAGGCGTGGGCCCCAGTAAGTTCGGGACACACTCCTTCCGGATAGGCGCGGCCTCCACGGCGGCCCTATTGGGCTTCTCTAAAGACAGGCTTCAGGCTGTGGGCGGGTGGTCCTCGGACGCGTACAAGGCCTACGTTAGACCACTTGCTGACACACACGATGCCAGCGGCTAGATGTTGGCCCCCCCAGCCCCCCCCTTTTTTGTTACCCAATGTCATTGTTGTTTCAACAGATCGATGGACAAGATCGGAGCAGCCACGCATCCTCCTATGTGGCCACAGTATGATGTTCTGGGCGGGCCTCAGGGCGGCGAAGTCTCGCTTTGGCACGCAGCTGGGGCTCAGTCAATGGGCCGCAGTGCGGTGGCTGGGACGTCGGGGGATGCGTTGGGACGGGCTCCTGCCAGCCTTGTTTCAACCGGCTGTGGAAGTGGCAGTGCCCCAGGTGCTGGTGATCCACCTCGGGGGCAACGACTTGGGTCTGTTAAAGGGCAAGGCCCTAATTGAACAGGCATGCGGTGACCTCCGGGCCATTGCACATCGCTGGCCGGGGGTGCACTTAGTGTGGTCAGACATCCTGCTGCGCAGGAGGTGGAATTGTGCCGGTGACCCACGAGGGATGGACAGGGCACGGAAAAAGGTGAACAGGCAAATTCAGAGGGCCCTTAGGGACTTGGGAGGTTCTGTCATCCACCACCCAGAGGTGGGCCACAACAAGCTTGAGCTGTTTCGGCCTGACGGCGTCCATTTGACGGACACGGGCAACGACATCTTTCTAAGGGACCTGCAGAAGGGTTTACACCAGATTCTTATCGGGTGTGGGGTAAAGGGGGACTAAGCAGAGGCTTGTCCCCCTTCTGTGGTGAAGAAGTGCAGGGAAAGGTTAAAGGGAAAGGGCAGCTAGGTGACACCTTTAGGCACCTTTGGGGGTGACAGGCGGTCCGGAGGCCTGCAGCTCAGGGCTACACGGCCCAGGGACAGGGTACGGGCCGCCTTTGGGGCCCACGTGCCTCATCCGCTCGGAGTTTCAGGGCTCCGAGGGGCGGTGATGCGGGTTGGACCCCCTACACATCTTCAGGGTGTGGCTGGAGCTGGGGGGCTGGCACAGGGCAGCCCCAGGCTCAGGCAGGGCATGGTCGCCCGATAGCTGCTAACAGGCTTTGCCTGGATCACCAGAATGCTCCCGCCCTTAATCTCCCTTCTGCAGGTTCATTATTCAATTGATTCTGTTTAAATAAAGTGGCCCATTATTTACCCAAGCAATGGTGTCTGTGTTTTATTTCGGCAATAGGCCGCAATCCCGTTCCGTGCCCGGGACCTACCGGGCAGAGGGACGAGCTTGCGGCCGCTGTCGATGTCCAGGCCGCCATCTTGGGGGATGCGTGCACACACGGCGCGCTGGCGCGCCGTCGTGTGACGCGGCAGGGAGGCGGGGCGGCTGAAGGCTATTTAAGGCCGCCCCACCTGCTTCCCGCCATCCAGTTCAAATTTCGGCGGCACCCGCCCGACCCTCCCTCTGCTGCAGTGTGATCCATTTGGTCGCTACGGGGCCGACTAGGAATTTTTGGCCTGCCTGCCTCGCTTTGCTGGCAGGTTTCTTTTGCCTACTCCACACTGTGGTTGGGGGGAGGGGTCAAGGGTTAGCACGGGTGCCCCTGGGGTCAATAGGCCGATTGGGCTGTTTCGTTTGAATTGTTAACGGTCACTTTTGGAGTGCAAGTGAAGAAGTGCGGGGAAAGGTTAAAGGGAAAGGGCAGCTAGGTGACACCTTTAGGCACCTTTGGGGGTGACAGGCAGTCCGGAGGCCTGCAGCTCAGGGCTACACGGCCCGGGGACAGGGTACAGGCCGCCTTTGGGGCCAACGTGCCTCATCCGCTCGGAGTTTCAGGGCTCCGAGGGGCGGTGATGCGGGTTGGACCCCCTACACATCTTCAGGGTGTGGCTGGAGCTGGGGGGCTGGCACAGGGCAGCCCCAGGCTCAGGCAGGGCATGGTCGCCCGATAGCTGCTAACAGGCTTTGCCTGGATCACCAGAATGCTCCCGCCCTTAATCTCCCTTCTGCAGGTTCATTATTCAATTGATTCTGTTTAAATAAAGTGGCCCATTATTTACCCAAGCAATGGTGTCTGTGTTTTATTTCGGCAATAGGCCGCAATGAAGCTTTCCCTCCCACTCAAGATGAAGCTGGAATTCCCATTTCCTCCTCTTGAAAGAACGAGATGAGGCAACAGAAGACTTCTTCCTATTGGTAGAGTGACTTGAGTAAAGCAGATGAGTCCAGAGAGAAAACAATCCTGATAATCTTTTACTCAACAAGAACAGTGTATAACTTAAGAAGAAATCAACAGAGGAGTTTTGTCTTTCTTAGGTCAGGCCTTTTCAACAGCAACTAACCATACAGGGAAAAACTCCCTGAGAACTACACAGCCAATCAGAGCTCAAGTTACCTCAGCAAGGATTGTTCTGCAATTCTGACCGATTCCTAGACACCACCTCCAGCTCCCCTCCCCTTGGTTGGCTGACTAACTGTCAACAGAATTTACCATAACATGACTAACTGAATCATCCCTGCTGTTGTACTTCCAACACTACCAACATAGGAAGGGAATCATCCCACTAAATACAGGAAAAAACCCTGTGCTCATTTGCTCCCAGACACAAGTATCATGTCAAATTCACCAGGCAGCCCCCTATTCATGTGAGGAATCAGCCTAAGCCTTATCTAACCTGCGGAACAGGCATATACAGCTTTAATGCATGCGAGAGCAGTTATGCTTTACTACTTATATAATGACACTTGTAGCTGTTCTGACTTACTGCAATGACAAATAAGGATATATTTTGTATTCTGCAGTATACGTGTGATGCAGTAGGTGCTGTTGGTTGGTTGGTGCTGCACCAGGATCACTAAAAAAGAGCAAAAGAAAGAGCTATTACACTGGGCCAGAGTCTAGGCTTGTCTCTTAATCCTACTGTAAAGACTGTTTCACACAGATGGCAAACATTTCAGAAGTACCTAGTCCTAAAACATGTGCATGCAGAAAATACTTGTCTCCATCAGACATGCTTCTGGGAAACAGGACTTCCGGGAAGGGTTGCTTTGCCTGTGCTGCCTCTGAGCGAGCTCTCGTCTCAGAAGAAGCTTTTTCAGCTCTAAAATCAGTCACAACGTTCTTTTTGACTGATAAAGATTTTCTCCCGGGCAGGGAGAAACGTAGAGATCAACCCCAAAGCCTGTTTTTGTGGGGAGGACTGGATTTCATTTATTTATGAGAGAAAGTTCAAACTGCAATGCCAGATGGACTTTCATCAAGCTCTAGCTGATTATAGCGACACATTTATCTTTTCTTTAAAGAAAATGGACTCTAACAGGCAGATAAGCATCCTTCTTTCTATCTTCTTTTTTTACTTGGCTTAAATTGGTGCAGCAAAAAAGAGATTTGTCAATGAATCAGCTGTGAAGAACTCTTAGGTGAGTTTTGGCTTTTCTCTTTCACTAACGAAATTAAGGAGGAAAGAAATAGAAAAAGCTTATCTTTGTTTTTATCGCAAAAAGCTGTCCTGGAGGTGCATTCTAAAGATAT
The DNA here is from genome assembly GCF_030035675.1 of Rhineura floridana. NCBI lineage: Eukaryota > Metazoa > Chordata > Lepidosauria > Squamata > Rhineuridae > Rhineura > Rhineura floridana. The sequence continues at coordinate 70,227,339 of NC_084488.1, read as the reverse complement.
CAACGGAAGAGGGATTTCTATTTCGAGGAGGGGGGGGGGAATTCTTTTTGGTCTATTTCATTTTGACGAATCTGCTTGTTCACGACGCCACTAATTGTTTTGATGTTGGGAACTAAGTTTGTTTTGTATTCCTGAACACATAGAGATAAGGCAGGCTGTATTGTCTACACTGATACAAGCAAGCCTGAAATATTAACCCAATTGTGGCTGAAATAATTTTTGTCTCTGTGGTTTTAAGAATGACAACCAGGAAAGTGAATGAGACCATGGAAGAAATTATGTTTCAGAAAATAATGGGTGAGATTGAGATAACGAAACAAACCCTGAGACAGGGTAGTCAGGAGATGAAAATTGAACTTAACAAAATGATGCAGGAGCTTAAAGAAATAGTGGATTCTGTGAGAGAGGAGTTTGATGGGATAGGGAAGCTACAAGCCCTGGAGATTGGAACAAATGTGAAATTGGAAAAAGATTTGGATTTTATGGATGTTAGAAATAAAGTTGACTGTTTGGAATTCAACGTTGTCTCTGAAGAAATTAATGAAGATTCTGGTGGTAAAGTTATCAATGTCTTGGATAATTTTCTGGACTGGAATGATGTGATGGAGTTTGACATAGAAAAAATCTATGGAGTTGGCTACAGATATGTGACAGTGGAGAAACTCTTAAGAGATGAGCCAGTGCATTTTGTAAAAAAGAAGAACAGAGATATGACTTTGCAGCAATACTTCAGTAACATATTCAGAATTCTTGACTGGAATGATGTGATGGGGCCTGACATGGAAAAAAATTATGGAATTAACTACAAATATGTGACAGAGCAGAGATGCACCCAGAACAGAGATGTGACTTTACAACAATATTTCAACAACATATTCAGAATTGATGGCAAAGACGTATTTGTGATGGGGGAAATTCCCATCAGACTCTTGTTATATGACTATGGCTATGACAGCAAGATCATCATGGGATACTGATAATGGATGAATGGATACTGAAACCACTGGATTTAACAGGACTATTGAAGATGGAAGATGGAATTAATATTGATAATGGAAGAATGGTTATGGAAATTATTGGACTTAACAGATTTGACGAGATGGATTAATTGATATGTTTACTTGGACTATGGCTATGACAACAAGATTATTATGGGATATTGATAACGGAAGAATGGCTACTGAAATTACTGGACTTAACAGGATTATTGAAGATGGAAGATGGAGTTAATATAGATAATGGAAGAATGGCTATTGAAATTATTGGGCCTAACAGATTTGAATTAGATGGATTAAGCGACATGTTTATTTGGAGAAAAATTGAAAGATATATCTTTCAAGAAATTGAAACCTCTCTTTGACTTTTTGTGGAAAGAATAAAATAATGTTTATGAGATTTGATGATTAATTAAGATAATTACTGGAGGAAAGTGATTTTATAATATAATTTTAGAGATAGGATTGTTATATATTGTAGACCTATAACTGATCTGCGACAAATCGGAAGTCGACATTTTATTTTATTGTTTAATTGTTTTTGTTTTGTTTTGTTTTTTCGTCTTTGAAAATTTGAATAAAAATTAATGATAAAAAAAAGACATGCTTCTGGGAAACAACACACTGCTGAAGGCACATGTAGTGGGAAACATGTTTGCTGCTGCGTAATGTGTGAAGTGGTCCTATGGTATAGGGCAATAAGTGTAGGGATCTATATCCAACAATAGCCCACAATTTACTAGCAGAAATCTCACCAATAATAAAAAGAAATCAAATGTTGTTGATAATGTTTATGGGTTCACTTGGTGCAGATCAACTTGAAGTCAGATCGTTTCATTTTTTCATTTCCATAATAGAATATATTCAGAGCAGGCATCTCTGGCTTCAGTACGGGACTCTCCATAGTATTTGTGCATGTCCAATTTAGTAATCTGAATATTTATTATCATTATACCTAAGGTTTTCTATTAAAACAAAAACACAGGTGCTGCCCACATGCTTATAATTTAATAGATATGATAGAAAACAAAACAAAAAAGAATATGGGATTAACAGGAAAAAAGCAAACTGAGGCCTTAATAGTGCAATCCAATGTATATTTACTCAGAAGCAAGTCTCACTGTTTCCAGTGGAGAATACTCGCCCTAGGAAAGTACGCATAGAATTGCAACCTAAGGAGTAAGTCCCCCTTAAAAGGATTACTGCTAAGTAAACATGCATAAGATTCCACTAGAATACTTTCATAAAATGGGATTTAAAAACCTTTTTGTATATAGGGATTTTACACATTCAGATTTATTTTCAAACTGCTTTGAAAACCCTAAGCTATACAGCCAACGGTAGTACAATGCAATGTAGTTTCAGGACTACCTATCGGGCAGGAACTAGACCTTCATGTGTTCTTCAGTCTTCACACTACACTAACGTTTTCACAGAGGCAATGTGCGTACAGTATGTTCAGAATTCTGATTTGCTGCTATTAGCTTCCTATCACCAGAGATTATAACTATAAATCCTATAATAACCTGCAGGTTCACCCTTGCAAGGCAAGCTTCTCTTCTGCTCATTCTGGCAGCATCAAAGGTCACAGAATGTCTCTTATTTTGTGGTTCATTAAGGGCAGACTTGAAGGTTTAGGGTTATTTTATGTTTTGTTTTGTTTCCTAATAAGATAAACTTCAAATATTTATTCTCCCTTCTTCAAAGAGAGTACAGGATGTTCAGTTAATAGCCGCTTAAAGCATGCAGAGGCTTTCAGGCTGCACATACCAATGAAATCTAAATTGCAATTCTGTTAGCACAAACAGAATAGAGGTCCTAATTCTCCACAGTTATATTTGGTGAAACCTTGTACCATATGAATCCCGAGATATAGAAGGTGTTGAAAATTGTGACTTTACTTTCTGATATCTGTAGTACTGGGTGTATCAGAAGAAACTAAAAGGAAACAAATTCAATGAGGTATAATAATAAAGTCACCATCATCATCATCTTAACTTTAACAACATTTATTTGTCATTTACTGCATTTTTGTCCCAAAGCAACTTACAATTAAAAAAAATCTAATGTAACATTTAAAATACATCAGATACTTTTTAAAAAGACTAGTGGCTTCATTTTGGGCAATTTACAAGTGTCATGAGCTACAGCCTAATAAGAAAACAAGAAAATGTCATTTCATCCCACCCTGAAGACTTATATAGGAAAGAGCCACAGCTCAGTGGCAGACCATTATTATTATTATTAATTATATTTGTATACCACCCCATAGCCAAAGCTCTCTGGGCGGTTTACAACAATTAAAAACATTAAAAACAAACAAATATACAAATTTAAAAACACATTTTTTAAAAAGAACAATTTGCATGCAGAAAGTCCCAGTTCATTCCCCAGGTAGGGCTGGCAGAGACCCTGCCTGAAAACATGGAGAGCAGCTGTCCGTCAGTATAGACAATACTGAGCTGGATGGACCAAAGGTCTAAGTATAAGGCAGCTCCCTATGTTCCTGTGCTCAGCCACAGAATAGAAAATCAGTTCATTTTCATAGGAAGCTTGAAAATATGGTATTCTGGCCTCACAATGTCTGAAAAATTTGCATATTTTTGTTTCTGAGGCAGCCTTTGTTTACTTTCAGAGTTCATGCATGGCAAAGCAACTGAGCAGCAGAAAGGGATCTTGCATGGCTGTTGGGAGCGGACAGCTGTATGTTTCCTCTCTGACAATCTGTTTTTCTTCCATCAGGTGTAATTTGAGTGCCACACACCAACGGGCACATTCAGCTCTTTTGGGTACAGATGGCTTTGTGGTGACACACTGTAGTTCATTCACTGCCACAAGACTGAAGAAGCACAATCCACCCTCTGCCACCCAAACACAGATGACTGTATCCTCTTTCCTACTGAGCTGTAAACTCTGGATGATATTACAGACTTCCATCTGGCTGCAATAGGACTCTGCGGTTCTTATGGCAGCTCCCCTCCAATCAAGCATGTATTTTAGGTTTCTAAATCTGAGAAATTTGCAGAAATTTTGGACAGCACCCTCTCTCATGCACTGGAAAGCCACACTGATGACTCACTGGGAGAACATTGTGGAGCTATTTCGTTCTTAATCACTCCTCCCCCCCAAATCTTTCTGGCAACTAAGAAGCCATTGCTTAGAAGTACAAACAACGATTTCATCAATGCATCTCTTCTCCCCATTGCCATTTTTTAAACTAATTAAGATGCAACTGATTCATTCGTTCACCACCTGTCCCCACAGAAAATGCTATAATAATTAAAATGCACACACACACACCCATTGCCTGTGATCACACACACACACACACACACACACACACACACACACCTCGCCTTCAACATTCAGCTTTAAAAATGAGAAGGCTCTTATGGCCCAATCTGGGACATATTGTACATGTCTCATACAAATTCTAAAACGGTGCTAGGTCCCTCATTCTTCCTTCTCCGACACCACAAAGATTCAGGCAGAAAAGATGCTGAGTTTGCCACCGAGTCTGGTGGCCTAAGCTGGTGCTGCTAAATGGAAAGAAGCAGTGGCTGCAATCACTGTGTCCAGGGCTTCCTTTTACATAAGCCGCATGTGCCAACTGTTGTGGGAGAGACTGTTGTTGGAACCTGAAGTTGGGGGTGGGCAATGGAGTCCAGAAATAGGAAGCTGTGCTTAGAGAAACCCAATTACTTTCCATACAACATAATACATAGGCCATGGATTTCATTACTGGATTGCCAACCAGTCTGGGGCAGGAGGGAGAGGGAGAAATTCCAGCTGCGTGAAGCTGCCATGAAAAACCAATAATCTGTTCCCTAGCTATTTGATCAGGAGCTAATTGGTTTGAGATCCTGCTAAATGGAAAGGAAGTGTGTGAGCCAGTTTGTGCAATTTTTTACACATCGAGTTACTAAATCAATTGTGTTACAACAACAAAGTGGGGAGCTGCTTTTTCTGCCCCTCTCCTCCCTCAATGCCCAGTAACCCAGACTGTGAGCTTTGGGACAAGATTTCATCTTCCTTTTCTACTTGCCAGGGCCCAGCCAGCCTTACCATTTGGCAGAGTGAGGCAGCAGCTTCAGGTGGCAGATGTTGGGGGGCAGGGAGCAGTAGCAAATCTGGGTGTGCCCTGTAGCCTGCCCTGTACCCCAGCATGGAGCAAGCTAAGCCCAATGAAGAAAACAGTTTAACATTTGGGCTGCATTCACACTGTACATTTATTCCACTATTACTCCACTTTACACAGTCATGGTTTTCCCCAAAGAATCCTTTGAAATGAAGGGTGAGTTTGTGAAGGGTGGTGAGAGATGTTAGGAGACTCCTGTTCCCCTAAGAGACCTGCAATTCCTAGAGTTCCCGGGGAAGAGGGATTTGCTGTTAAATCACTCAAGGAATTGTACCTAACAACTTTTAGCACTCTTAACAAACTACACTTCCCATGATGCTTTGTGGGAAGCCATGACTGTTTCAACTGGAATAAATATATGGTGTGAATGTGGTCTTGCTAATAACAACAACAACAACAACAACAACTCAACTCAGTATTTACAAAACTGGGAGCACCTCTGACCTGGACATTATGAAATCAAGGGCCCACTCATTTCATTAATCATGCTTGTCCTTATCCTTAATCACTGGTTATAATGTTTTAGGTCTTTAAATAAATTCAAGTATCAGATGGCAAATCTGACAGTGCCATCGGGCCAAGGATACTGAAGAGCTCAGCAGCCAAAATGATGGCACTAAAAAAAAGCATTTACTTAGAAAAATATATGCTGTTTTAATTGCATCCCTGCTTACAGATGACTCTGCTCTCTTTCCCATGAATGGATAGATGATGCATTATTTTAGGAGATATAAAAAAGAACTGGAATACTGGTCTCTTTAATGGCATTAATTGATAACCACTGGAAATTGTACCAGCTGTACATAATTAAAATTTGTCATAAAATTAACCCAACGGTTTTTTAAAAATCTCCAGATGTATTCCCCACCCCACCCCCCATTTCCTATCCAGCATTATTTTTGGCCCTCTGTCTCCTTTCTCCTCACTTGTTCCTACAAGTAGGATGGTGGGAGGTAAATGTACAAGGTGACAGGGCATACTGTTCCTCCATCTGCTTTGGACACCAGTTGTTACTAGAGTCTATTTATAGATTCCTTTGCCTCCGGCGACTGGTTATAATTTGGATAGGCAGAAGCAGGCACTGTCCATCCTGTTTCCATGAGATCTTTTGGCCTATTCAGATCCATGCTGCAGATCTCCATCTGCGCCGCTCCATACCTTCTTCTACCCATTTCCACCTATGTAAATTAGACTGAAAATCAAAACTCCAAAATGGCCTAAAAAGCGAGACCTTCCCATCTAACTGCCCTTAGTTATTGTAAACCGCCCAGAGATCTTCAGCTATGGGGCACTATATAAATACAATAAATAAATAAATAAATAAAATATCTCCGACTCCTCCTCTTCCTTTTCAGAGCATCAGATTTATGTTCTGGAACAGGTCATCTGCTGACAAGTGACTTTTCTTGGGCTACTTTTCAATATGCTGGAAAGGTTACCTTCGGATTCAGTCAGAGCAATTCATGTTTCAAATTTGACAGAACATAATCATTAAAAAAAAAAACTTTCATACAAACATATAAATCAGATTCCCAAAGGCAAAAGTATATGGATACTTAGGAACCAGATGACATCTAAATAATAGCATGAAATGAGGTTGGCTAGAATAAGGAAGCATGAGGAAAGAGCCCCTCTGTTTGGTTCCAGATATACTGAGTCATTGAAAAATAACTGGTTCCTTGTTTACAGTGTCCCAAATCTGGCTTTATAAAAGAATTTCGAAAGGACAGTTTTGACAGAAAGATTTGAAAGAGAAATAATTGAGCTTAGCATCCATTGGAAGAGGTGCTATGCACTGTGTTTGGATTTCAAGCAACAATGTTGCACGAGTTTATCAAAAAAGTAAAAAGTGTTATTTTTAAAAAAAAAGAATTGAAGTAGGGTTGAAATTCATACAGTCAATGTGATTTGAAGTAGACAGGACATAACAGTGCTTGTGTGTAGGAATTCCATCTATGATTTTCCCTCCTTTCTTTTAATGGCTGCTGTGAAGAGGCTCATATATGCTGGGTGCTCAATTTTTAAAATGAGAAGACTCATTAACATATTAAAAGGCCTCTTTAGCTAATAAAGAAACAGCAACCAAGTGGCTGTCTTCATTCACTATATCCCCAGCGCATATTTTTTTATATATAAACATATTTCCCAGTAATTGTTGTGAGGAAGGAGATTTCTCAGCTAATCCCAATTCTCCTTATGCACTTTGTACACATCTCAGGTACTTGAAACTCCCGGTAGTCACTGCTTTCATTATTTATCACATATGTAGCTCTACCTTTCTTTGTGCAAATCCAAGATGGCTAACAATAAAATGAAACATCAGAAATACTGCAATAAGTACAGGTCATAAATGATGCTGCAAATTGTTCAATAAAGACTAATCAAAAGTAGTTTAACCAGAATCAGGTGTCCTGAAACATCTGCCTACATAAAAATCCCTTACACACCTTTCTACATGCACTTTTATCACATGAAGACTACAACAGCTCACTGTCACTTGCATGCAGCAATGAGCCAACAAAACACCACATGTACAACTTCCATATCGCTTTAAACACAATATTTTCTTAATGGGGATGGTTCACACATTCAGCTGTTGTGTGCTGAGCAATTGAATGATGCATGTATGAGCCAATCATAGAAGAAACATGAAACATATTTTAAAACCCTTCCACCAGCCACTCCAGCAAAAGCACATCGTTGTAACCTGCCTCACAGGAGGAAACTTTTTGCAGGATTTCCTTGGAAGATCTCAGCAAGCATGTTCATATTGCCTCAGTCTTGAGTGCTATGCTTTTTTATTACAGTAGATATGCTAGGGCAAGGCAGAAGGTGTGTTCAGCTATACCAGAATATAGACCTGGAAGGCATGTTCAGCCCAGAATTCCTGAGGTCATTTACTGAAGATGGAGCTAGAGTAAGTAGCCTTTACCAATCTGGTGCACTTCAGATACTCTGGACCACAAATCCCATCAATCCCAGCCAGCATGGCCAATGGTCTGTTTGGGTGACCAGGCTGGGGAAGGCTGAGCTAGATGATGGAAAAGCTGGAGCTGTTGCCAAGTGCATTAAGTTTAGAAGACCAGGCTCTATAGCTATATCTCAAATGTGTTCAAATCTAGAAGCTTCATACTGATTGCTAATTATAGGGGATGAATTTGCACAAGCCAGTACCATTCTGTGCCTAAAGAAGGCTTTGAGTCTTAAACATACACTGTCCAAAGTAGCTCACTGAGCTAATTCCCAGGAGGTTCCGAGTTAAAATCTTAGCGTCCCTGACAGAAATATGACAACTGGGATGGGGGTCCCAGGGAATACTGGCAGCAACAGAGCAGGAGGGAGGGGGCAATGGCGGGGAGTGGGAGTGGGAAGAAAGAGAAGAAGAAAAAGAAATTGAGTAGGCCACCTACTAAAGAACAGTGCTTTAAAGTACATTCACACCTCAGGAAAACAATGACTCTGTCTGGTGCTACACAGTGCATTCCTGTCATGTTGTGTGAAGAGATGCATGCTGCAGGACAGACAAGACAGGTCAGGCACTCAGGGATGCCTCCAAGCTGGCACTGCCCTGAAGTAAAAAAAAGAAGTTAATGACATGCAGCTGATAGACACCTCAGAGCCTGATCCTAGTATGTTGATACTGAAGTAAGTCCTACTGATTTCAGCAGGGCTTACTCCTGGTTGAATCTTCATGAGATTTAAACCTTAGTTTAGTTAAGTTGCCAGTTCTGATCCTGATGATCCCAAATGGCAGCAATTTTAGCGTTTTTCTGCTATTCATCAGAAGGTATTTGTTCCTACAGCTCATACAACACTTAGATCAGGGAATCTATGCCCCCTCCCAATGTTGCTGGACTATAACTCCCATCATCCCTGGCCACAGGCCATGCTGGCTAGGGCTAATGGGCACTTGAGTCCAACAGTTTCTGGAGGAGCGACAGGTATCCCATCAATGGCATAGATAAATGTTAGGGAGCCTCTTCATGGAAAGATCTTTATAGAGATGTGAGGGCTGGCAAGAAGGAAATAAAAGGACGGGAGTAACAGAAGTGATCCATAAAGGTAAGAAAGAGCATGATTTTCATAGTTATGTTGTGTCCTTCCTACAATTTCAATCCTGGTGTCTTTTATAGTCTTTTATACAGTGTGGATCCACATCATTTGGTGCTAGAATGTCAACAGCTATAATCAAGTAGTAGAGGTTGGAGGGCTAGCATGTAGAGTTGCCTTAAAAATAAGAGGGAGAGGTCTGTAAGCCTTAAGCCTAGTGTTGTGCAGATCTATAGCATAAGAGAAACTAAAAACATGCTCTTTGTTGACATACAAATACTTTCCTTGAGAATATGGTTATCAGACAAATGGTGAGCTTCTTTAGTCTCACCCCATTGTTGTATGCTCTAAATTAGCATGATTCCAGTCTCTAGAGTCAAACCTTGTTGTCAAACATTCAGAGACAAGAAAGGTGTCTATGGTTCATTCATACAAATGTTATTGCATGGTTGGGAATTGTGTAGACCCATCACCAACTCCACCAAAAGCGACATGTCAATTAATTCCAGTACAAGCTGTTTTGTTTAAACACTTCAATCCCATACTCAAAGCTCAAGGATGAGATAGTGTAATTTTAACATAGTCTCAATTACAGTTGGAGATAATTGATTTCCCATTACAATACTCTGCACTGTACTTGGGCCTGAATTGGCTTGGCAAAGTTGTGCTTTTAAAAAATATATTATAAGCTATTTCATTGAAAAGAAACTCTCGTTTTACTTCTTTCCTTAATTACTACATCTCAGAAGGAAAACAGTAACCCAAGACAGAGAATCCTTAATTTGTTTTGGCATATGAAAACAATTGCACACTCTGTGCCACCTGAAAGTTTCCTGACCGAACACAATGAATAAAGTCCTTCTCAGATTCAGTTCTTTCAGGCAGCAATGGGGAACCCGTAGCTCTCCAGATGTTGTTGGACTCCAGTTTTCATCATCAGTGGCAATTGGCCATATTGGAGGACATCTGGAGGACCACACATTCCCCATCCCTGCTTTAAGGTATTCAACAGACTAACAAGAAAAACAAAAGAAAACAAGCACCAGGAAAGGTTATCAACTATCACCCAAAACAATACCTTTCCATGCTGCAAACATAATAAAGGTTATAAATCTTAGAATACTGGGAATCAAAGTATTTATGTATCTATACACTTTTTATTTAAGAATATTTACTACTATTAATTGCAAAAGATCAATGGTCCAGTCTTATGGACTGCTGCACCAAAACAAGAAGCACTCAGGTATTACAGTATCACAATAACCTATAACAGACCAAGGACACTGGCAAGAATCTGGATAGGTTAATGCTACTCAGCTGGCAACTGGCATATCATCTGACATGGAACAATGGGGTTGTGCCAAGAACAGAAATGTCGAGAAGAAGCATGATGAGGGGTGGGGCAGAATTGGAAATGGACCATGCAATATTCTAAAGTCATTTCATCCTATAAAGCACTACCAGCCAATATTCATAATATATGAAAGCAGATAGGTATTATGGGATTGTGACTGATTGGAAGCACAGCAGGACAGATTTGGGCCACATACCCCACACAGGACACGGCTGAAGCCGTACACCAGTACAAACGAGCTTTCCCCAACCTGGTGTTCTCCAGATATTTTGGACTACAACTTCCATCAGCTCCTAATCAACATTGCTAGAAGGCAGAGATAATAGGAATTGATCCAAAACATTTGTATAACACCAGACTGCGGAAGGCCGCTATCAGTCAACCTGAGAACCACAACAGTTGCATATTCCTTCAAGACTGAGGTGCCATTGCTATAGGCTTTGGACATCAAAAGTTAGAATGTCAAAGCATTGCAAACTCAGCAATTGGTGACATGTTATTTATTTGGAAACTCTCAGCTGTTCCCTTATAAGTGACAACAATTAAGCGTCTTAACTTGTACTCAAATAAAATTTAACAGTAGAAAAACCATGTTTTGTTTTTCATGCCATATTGTTTAAGGTTTAATAGGATAAAAGGAGAAGTAAAACCTCAACATGGTAAATCATTAAGATATACCTGAATACATTTTACATTCTTCCCCTCTCTGCCCTGTTTGACAGTAAAGGCAGCAATCCAGTACACGCTTACCTGGATGTAACTCCCATTGAACCCAATGGAGCTTACTTTTGAGTAGAAGTGTTGGATTGCACTGTAAGTTGTTTCCCTGTGGTTTTGAACAGCCACCATGAAACTGGCAAAGAACCTCACAATGGTTGCAACAAAAATGATGACAAGATGAACATTTTCAGTGGAAAATGTCAGAAGATGTAATACCTCAATAAATTTATTTATTTATTTATTATTTTATTTATATCCCGCCCTTCCTCCCAGCAGGAGCCCAGGGCAGCAAACAAAAGCAGTAAAAACACTTTAAAACATCATAAAAACAGACCTTAAAATGCATTGAAACAAAACAACTTTAAAAACATTATTTAAAAAACCTTTAAAAACATCTTAAACGAAAAGGGTTAAAAATATTGTTTAGGGAAAAAAGATTTAAAAAAAAAATATTAAAAGCAATTCCAACACGGATGCAGACTGGGATAGGTCTTAACTTAATTTATTTATTTAGTTGCATTTCTAAACCGCCCTATAGCTAGCAGCTCCCAGGGCGGTGTACAACATGATAAAAGGCTTGTTGAAAGAGGAAAGTCTTTAATAGGTGCTGAAAAGATAACAGAGATGGCACCTGCCTAACATTTAAGGGGAGGGAATTCCACAGGGTAGGTGCCACCACACCTTGATCTGATGAGTATGTTTTTCAGTCAACTGCCAATATATCCTAAACCTTACAGAACTATTGCTAAGAGGAAGACATAACACATTGTCTACACATGCTTATCTAATTCTATTGTAGTAAGTTGCAATTAATAAAAAGAAAATGCAACCTCTGCAAAATTTCAAAACACAATTATTTTATTGTAATTAACAAAAAATGAGAATTAGAACACTGGATAGGTCACAGGCTATAATCTGATCAATAACTGCCAAAACAGTAATCCAGGACCACAGAACATATGATATTCCCACTATAGATGGAAATAGGAAGCTAGCATTTGGCATCTCTACCAACAGCGGTTTGCACCTTGTCTAGATAAGTGTGACATGCACAGTGGGGTTAAATACTATCTGCTAGTATTTTAAAGAATATTTTCCCATGTTCAAATACTAAAATGAATAATTTCCCCAAATGCTGGACTATTGCTTTGAACTCAGCTGGACTTACAAATCTTACTGCCATGTAAATATAGACTTTTATTGTTAAAGGAAGTTTCCAACATCACTGTAAATGTCAGAAACTACATGCCAGTAATCCCTGAATTTAGTCAAGTCATTGGCCTGTTTAAGCATGGAAAAGATACGATGTAGTGGTTTCAAGGCAAGAGCAGAGTGATACCCCTGGTAGAACTTATATGTGACATGGATCTCCTTCCTCCAGAAGACAGATGCAATGTTAAGGACACACTGGTCTCTGTACGTACTTTTTTTAAAATGTTAACATTGTGCGCTTCAGTGTATCCTAACAGTTAGGAACATACGAAGCTTCCATATGCAGAGTCACACTAATGGTCTATCTAGCTAGGTATTGCCTATGCTAACTTGCAGCAGTTCTTCAGGGATCCAGCCCTACCCAGAGATGCTGCAGATTGAACCTGGGACCTTCTGCATGGAAAGCATATGCTCTACCACTGTCAGACTACATTTGTGGAATTCCCATAAAATCTATTACTTGATTTTAAACTGGAATTAATTTGAAATCAAACCATATCTTTATTTCAAACTAGGACTAAAACAGGGTCCTTTGGAGTCCAATAGCAGATTAATATTGTCAAAATAAATGGTAGGGGGACATTAGAAAACTTTATGTTGATGAACATGATGCTTCAATTATTTGGACAGCATATTTTAATTTTTATTATGAAAAATACTTATAAAAACTGCATATGGCAAGCACCAGCTTAAAAGAGGCATCTCACTCCTCTAGTCTCATACACAGGCAATGCTTCTTATTTTGAAAAGAGACAGCCTTTTTTTTTGCTTCAGAACCGTTTCCTTTTACTCATAAGCACATGTAATCAATTAATCAACTACCTACAATTTGTAGGATTAATCGACTAAGATTTCTTTAACTGGGTGGCAGTCCTAATTATTATTATTGGGTGGAATCCAATTGATGCCATGCATTAACAGAGGGGCTTTCGTCTACTGGACATCAGGAAGACGGGAGGAAATGTTCACAGGTTTGTAGCCTTCTACCCTTTTCTGGAGGATCCCCAACACTCTGAAGCCTATTTTTGGTGTGCCCTGGGGGACTGCAGGTGGGAGGGTGAATCAGCCAAGATCACTGCCCCCTCCTCTTTTGTTAGCAGAGACATCCACTGGGTCAAAAGCCCTTCTGTGAGTTCAAAGGCACTAACGATCCCACTCATTATTTTTGTTAATAACAATGTAGTAGGTACTTTACACAGCAACATAAACAATACAGGAAGATAATAACAACATTGGCCCAGGGCCGTATAATTTAAATTTATATAGCATATGTGCATATTGTCAAATGAGGAAAAGAGGAACAAGAAATGAGAAGAAGGGCATAACAATGGATCAGTCTCAGGCAAGCACGTGTGTGTGTGTGTGTGTGTGTGTGTGTGTGTGTGTGTGTGTGTGTGTGTACTTTTAAGGTGATCATGAGGATTAAGGGGTTAAGGCAGTGGTGGGAATCTGTGGCTTGTGGCTCTCCAGATCCAGATCCCATCAGCTCCAGCCAGGATGGTCAATGGTCAGGAATGATGGGAGCCGGAGTTTAACAACATCTGGTAGGCCTCAGGTTCCCTATCCTGAAACCCTAAACTCCCAAAATCCTAAGTATGGCTTCTCCTATAACTGGTCTCTTGGTTGGTTGTCATGTACCCAATAATAGTAATAATCAGGTTGATGATAGGTTGCTCCTGTCCCCCTGACCAGATGTAGACATATGGTTTTGTAATTTTATCCTAATATGCAGAGTGACTCCTTAGGAGGCTTTGTATTTTTCATACAGTAGGTTGTTTTCAGTCTAAACAGCACATCAAGGAGACTAGTAACTGCATTCCTCCTTTTCTACCAGGGCAGGGGATGATAATTAAACCAGTTTAAATCTATAATATATCCCTCCCTGCTTAAAATTTCTTGCAGATCATTGTGAGCAGTTCTCTTCCAACTTCCAATGTCTAAAACTGTCCAATAAAATGTGTTGCAAGAGTTTCTGGCAGCATTCTAAGCAGTCCCAACACGTCACAAGACATGCAGAGTGAGAATTAGGATTCGGCCTTTCAGACCTCTCAAGGCAGCTGCCCACACCATTCCACATTAAAAGGAGGTTGAGCAGAGGACTTTACCTCCTCCTCCTCTACCGGGGCAATTTATTTCCACTTTCTAAGAATACTTCAGCCCTTGACCTTTAACAAATTCCTTTGGTGAGCAGGGCTCGTGACTTCCTTTGAATGAAATCATACTCAAGTCTGTGAGTCCAAAGCAGTGACAGAAGGAAGTCAAGCTGGGGGTGTTGGGGGAAAAGAATCAATATTCCTATTCTTGTTCTCATGTTCAGCTACTAACCCGTAATAAGTTAGAAACACTCAACCACTGGCATCCCCAAACTGCTGCCTTGGTCTGTTCTTATTAGATTGATCTATATGTTTTAGGTCAAAATGTATTCATTTCTGTTCCTCTCATCTCAATTCACCTACAACTATCTGTCTACAATGTTTCCAAGTGAATCTTCTTTCATCAGGCATACATGGTATTCAGAGTTCATTCCATGACAGTGAAACAACTTTGTTCTCACATTGACTCACACAGATTTAAGTCCACTGTCGTGTTCACTGTCCTCTCTTTTCACAGGCGTTAGCAACCTTCGTTTGTGATTACGATGCTTAGCTTTGCTGGTAGCCAGTCTGCACCACAAAGCAATGGAAAGAGCAAGGCTCTCCTTGTGGTTTTGCTACTAGCAGCACAGAGCATGACTCAGAGCACTGGATACAAATGCAGATTAATGAGAGATTAATAGAGAAGATGCAAACTTCTCAACTTGCTCTCTGGATTAACAGGGCCTCTCACATGGTCCCCTAACCTCTTTATTGAGCATTCAACCTGATTTGTCTGCACAAAGTTTGTGGGGAGGTTAGACAAATCAGTGGATTTTTATTGAGCATACATTCTGATTTTTTTTTGCAGAGAGGTTATACAATGTTGGATCAAGCAAATGTTTATCCCACACTTTCTAGTGCTTTTCCCCATCACTATTCTTATAACAAAAAGTCCAATTTTGGGGGGTGGAATGGGTTTGTTGCACAAGAGCACCAAATCAACTTTAATAACGCAACCTGAATTTGTCAGTATGCAATTGACTTCTATCTCAAAATAGTGAGATAGCCACAGTCCTATTCAGAGGTGATTATAAACCCTATGAAGTATTAAATAACCCCAACAACCATCAAGTATTACCTCTGTTCAGTTCTAAAGGTGGAATCTGACTAAGTCATATTCAGAGTAGACCCATTGAAATCAATGGTCTTAAGTTAGAAAAAAATTAAGTTCAGTGATTTCAGTAGGTCTACTTGGAGCATGACTTAGTAGGATATCACCCTAATAGTTCTCAATTACTATGTACGTAGTGGTTGGAGAGTTGGACTGGGGCCTGGGAGACCAGGGTTCAAATCCCTGCTCAGCCATGAAGCTCATTGGATGACCTTGGGCCAGCACTGTCTTTCAACCTAGCCTACCTCATGGGGTTGTTGTGAGGATAAAATTGGGAGGGGGAGAACCACATTTATAGCTCCTGGAGGAAAGGTGGGATATAAATGTAATAAAATAAACAAATTAGTGCCCAATGTTATCAGTAAAGGCAGCAGGATAATGGGTCTGGAGAGTTCTCCCAGAGGTTGTCTTGAAAAGGTCATTCAGTCTATTCCATTGGATTAAGGCAGGCCTGATTAAATCAGAACCATCCCTGATAGATGACTGACCAAATTATTTTGGAACGCTCCATCCATTTTCCCTCTACTTTGTTTTCTGGTTCACAGTCCCAAGAAAACATACAGCAAGGGCGGAATATCTGGTGTCTTATCCTCAAAATATGTTTTAACAACTTCTTTGCAAGCTGTAGCTTTCCCAGAGTTGCAACTAACAAAAGTACTCAATCTGTGCTAGGCAGAACAGGAGCCACCCAGTTATCAAAAATGCTGCCAATATCAAAGCAATACTTCATAAAATTGGGCTGAATGGACCTGTTGTGGGATTCAACCATCCCTTGCTTCCCTCCCCAATCACAACCCAAGAACAACATGAAATGTGTCTTTTGTGGATACAGGAGGAGCATGGTGGAATGTGTTTTACATCCAGAGCAGGAGCTGCACCAGGCCCTTTTCTGCTTTTCCTTCCACCTAAACTAAATGGATACAGTCCAAGCAGGGTCGTGGAGTCGGTACGCCAGACCTTTGACTCCGACTCCTCTATTTTTCTACTGTCCAACTCCGACTCCGGCTCCTTCATAAATGGCAAATGTATATTAACTAGTAATAACAAATTTACTGTAGTAAAATGGTAGCACAAGGCATTTCATCACCACCACGTGAATCCAGAGCCTGGAAAAGTTACTTTTTTGAACTACAACTCCCACGAGCCCAATCCCTGGGGCTGATGGGAGTTGTAGTTTAAAAAAGCTCTGGATTCACGTGGTGGTGATGAAATGCCTTGTGCTACCATTTTACTACAGTCAATTTGTTATTACTAGTTAATATACATTTGCCATTTATGAAGGAGTCGGAGTCGGAATCAGTGTCAGTACATTTCTACCGCCTCCAACTCCATCCAAAATTGCTCCTGACTCCAACTCCACGACTCCGACTTCACAGCCCTGAGTCCAAGGAACATCAGCAAATCTTAGTACATGTTCTAATCATGTTCATTCAGACACTTGTGTCCTCTGGATAATGAGCCTCTTTTTCAACCTCTATACCAAAAAAAAGTCCATATTATACTACTTTTTCATTATTATTGATTATTAATTTATTTTGGTGGTCAGCAGCAGGCAGCATGAGGGCCAAATTTGGCCTCTGTGTTATTAGTAGCTGCTGCTTTTAGGGTGAATAGATGCAATGGAAGACAGGGGTTCTGTTCTTTTTCAACAGCTGTCCAGGACAGGGAATTTCAGCACATACATATTATCTTACCCTGTATGACTGGTGGCACCTACCAAGATTCCTCCTTTTCCACAGCTATTAAAGGTATAGGCACTCTACCCTCCTTTGCATCCTGATACACTAGTTAGCCTAGGGCTGCTCAACCACCTGTCCGCTTATCATTATGTCAGTTCCTTTGTACAAACCATCTGCCGTTCACCCATAGAACCTTCTGTAGAAGGCTGAAGGAGGAAACTGGGGACATGAGACACTTCTCTATAGTGTCTGGTTAATCAGAGGCAACAGAGGGAATAGTTGTTGCAACTGAGTTATTACTAGGCATTCGTCTCATATATTGCCTTCAGGTTTTGATTCCATAATAATTGCGGCAGAGAAGAAAGAAGAGGGACAACATGATGGTGAAGGGCCTATCCACACAACTGTATAATCTGCAATGTTATTGCTTTGTGTCATCATTAACCCACTGTCATCCATATGACAATGCAAGCTAGTACAGATTTTTGTGTTCACAAATCTGCATTAGAAGAAAACCTGATATGCTTTCCTGTATCAATGATCAATCGCATAAATGTCTGTGTGCTCAGGAGCAATGCCGTGGTTTCCTGCAATAAGCAGTCCACGGGTGTTCCTCCGTCATACGTCAGGCCCCCTGTCTCCTTTCCACCCAATAGCACATCCACAAACCTGCGCATGTGTGGGAATTTTTTTTAAAAAGTTTTTGCATTCTTCTGAAAAAGCACACAAAAAGCAAACAACTGTTATGGACCAATCACTGAAAAGGGGTGGACCAATGCTAAAGCAATTTAGACCAAAAAAAAGCTCACATGTACGGATGCTTGATAATCAGGTTTTCACAATAATCCAACCATAAACAGGATATGTACGGATCTCAAGGCCACCAACCAAATATGGAAAATATGGATTTTGCGGTCAGGTATGGATGGGCCTGAAGTCTGCGGAAAGTGTGCAGATGAATTGTTATGTGGTACCATGCAAGAGTCATAATGGAAGAAATGAGAAACTTGGTATGCCACCCATAACTGATTCATTACTCTCAGATTTAAAATAGTTATTCTTTTGGGATGATCTACATTTTGCACCAAATGAACTACAATATTTCAGAGCTTTAACTCTTTGAACAACAGGGATTTTGAAAACATTTGGAATCAGCCAGTACAAATCAGAATGGCATGCTTCTACCAACACAGCACCTGGAGAAGTACATCTAGTACATCTACCTTTCAGCACCTGGGAACATAAGGAAGAAATGACAGCTTGAACTGAGGAGATGCTGTGAAGACCCTACATGACCCTTCAAATAAATCTCTGGATTCCTGTTTGATTCAATCAATTCTGCTCTCCAAGTGTCAGCTAGTAACAGACATATCTGTCAATACCACAAGTACTGCAGTCAGGGGGGCATGTTGCATTCACAGCTGGAAACTGAGCTCAACAACTGCTTAGAGTTAAGTAAAGGATAACCCTGGATTATGCATTTCACATGGTTAGGGTTAAACTAGGGTCAAGAGCTGGATTAATACCGCTATGGTTTTCCGGAAGGGGCTCAGAGCTCAGTCATGTTGCTGTTACTGATCTTATAATCACCATTTGCTAAAGCATTTTCCCTCAACCTGCTATAAAAACAAGAGGTGTATCTCAGTTAAAATTTTGATTGGCTCTATTTTCTCAGAGGCTTATTAATCTGAGTATCATTCTTGCTCTCATTTGAAAATGTGATGAAGTGGCATTTGAACAATATTTCTGTTAAATAATGTTAGAGTGGCAGAATTACCATCATGCTAGACAACTAACAAGTCGGGTAATTGAAAAAGCCCAGCCCATGCTTTCAGCTGATATTTAGAAGGTTTTGTTATGCTACTTTTGCTTTCTTTGTAAAATCTGCTAGTGTAATTAATGCTCAGATAGTACATATGGTTATATGTAGGATTATGTATGCCCTGGGTTTAAATAAAATTAAAATTCTGTGCCAACAAAACCTAAACTCTGTGACTTTTATAAATTATGCAAAGTAAGCATATATTTGGTTGATTTGTATCATTTACTCTGCCTCTCATTTAGATGGACAAAGAGCTCTTCAGGTTACAAATCCTACCTCCTGACCACTGGAAATCTCACCTTGTCTGGCTTCTGAGATTTCATAGGCATTACTAAGTCAAGCCTAGCTCTGCAGCCAGGAGCTTGCATTCTCCACAATTAGATGACTTTGGAAAATGCTATTATGCTTCAAAACTTTGGAAGATGCTGTTATGTGTCAAAACATTAGCTGAATTGGTAAAGAAGCAAAATTTCCAGTCCTTCCATACCATGCAGCAAGCCCCATGGTTTGCAATCCTAGTTTGGAGGGTCCATGCAAACCAAACCAAACTATGGTTTAATCAAATTAGGAAGTAAATCATTAAATCAAGCATTCACAGGGTGGGGTGGGGAACATTCAAAGCACCAGATTTGCTGGAAAACCATTGCTTGAAAAACTGGAAAATAATTGTTTGGAGAATCAGAAACATCATGCCTAAACCATTTCTTAGGGGGCTTCCAGACTTTTGCTAATTTTGGTGGCATTCAATCACATACCAGCAAATTCAGATGGGGCACTTAAAGCTGATTTGGAGTTCTTGCATAACAAACCCACTCCCCCCACCCCTAAATCGGACTTTTTGCAATAAGGAAAGTGATGTGAAAATGCACTGGAAGCTTACCACAAAATCATCTAACCTCCCTGAAAACAAATCAGAATGAATGCCCCATATATATGTGATGTCACTGAATCTCCCTGCATCACATTTATTGAACGTGCAATAAAAAATTTGCATGGAAGTGAGTTCAGTTTAAAAAGTCTTTAGAAAAGCTATTTTAAAAAAATATTCAGAAATACGCAAAATATTCTATAACCGGATTGTTGCAGAGATACCATTTTTAAACAAGTTATGATACAATAAATACCAAAATGAACATCAGTAAGAATCCTAAATATATACATTTAGAAAACCCAAAATCTAAAGCCATGTAAAGACATCTTCAGGTAGATCTCTCTTTTCTCTGCTCCCTAATACACAACTCTATCACCTCTTCTATATTCTCCATGTTTATAAGTCAGTTACTTACTGGATTGCTGGAATTTTCCACCTAAGTTGCTAAGGGATTGTACCAACAAGCGGGCAAGGTATCATCAGAGCTCTCCACAGTGTCAATCTCGGCTCAAAATAAGGGATCTCTCTTGCCATCTTCCTGAACAAGTATTAGAATGTGAAGGACACTCTCAAGTCTCCAAGTCTTCCATATGGGAATTGCAAACTTCACCTCCGTTGTTCTGCTAGTATCTGAAACTCTGTACACAGAGTTAGAAAGACAAACTTACATTTCTTTCTAAAATATATTGCAACTATATTTCACAAACAAGCTTCTTTTTATCCCTTGGGCTCAGAAGGAAGCAAGTGGCAAGAAAATCTTGGGGTTGGGTTGCATCGCTCTTATGAGCACATTGACCCAGTGTGAAAAAGGCAAATTCCATGTTAGGAATCATTAGAAAGAAACTGAAAATAAAACTCTCAGTTTCATAATGCCATTATGTGAATCTACAGTGCAACCACATTTGGAATACTGCGTACACTTCTAGTCACCTCACCTCAAAAGGGATATTGTAGAGCTGAAAAAGTTTCAGAAAAGGGCAATCAAAATGATCAAGGCACTGAACAACTCTCCTACAAGGAAAGGTTACAACATTTGGAGCTTTTTAGTTTAGGAAAAGGGCAAGTCAAGAGGAGATGAGCTAAAGGTGTATAAAATTATTCATGGTGTGGAGAAAGTCTTGAAACTGAATGATTCAACTGAGAGATTCAGGGGAGCAGAGAAAAGGGCATACTCCTTTACACAGGACATAGTTAACTTGTGGAATTTGCTACCACAAGATGTTGTAATAATCATCAACTTGTATTGTTTTTAAAAGGAATTCTTCATACAATGGAATTTGCTGCCACAAGATGTGGTGATGACCACTAGCTTATAGGGCTAGTGGAATGAAGGGAATGAAAGAAGATAGGTATATTCTAGCCATTGCCAACTTGGTGACCTCCAAATGTTGTTAGAATACTACTCCCATCATCCCTGACCATTAGCCATGCTGCCTGAGATTGATAGAATTTGAATCCAACAACATATGAAAGGCAGTAAGCTGACGAAAGCCAGTCTATTGCAAAGGCTACATGAAACCACCAGGTTCAGAGGAGAATGCCACTGAATACGAGATGCCAGGGAGCAACAACAGGAGAGAACTATCATCTTCATTCTCTGCTTGTAGGCTTCCCAGGTGCATCTGTTTGTAGGTAACAAGATTCTGGTCTAGAAGGACCTTTTTCAGATACAGCAGAGATCTTTTTGCATTCTAAAAATAGTGGGGATAGTTGACTGAAGAATATAGGAAACTGCGTGGGAGGAAGGGCAGGATAATAATTTAATAAATAAATAAATAAATAAAAATTCAGCAGTTAATACATTCAATGTTCACTCAAAGCATCCAAACACGAATTAGGAAAAGAATAAGGGTGCAGGCAGTTTTGCACACCATCAGGTCAGAGGAAGAAGAACCTGTGTAAAGAACCTAAACAGTCATACTGCACCCTGCAACTGTGTTGATGGTGCTCCACTTTTATTTTTAAAAATCTTTTAATGTAAATGTTTGCATCTTATTAAATACGTACAAGCTTCTATGTGTTCTTGTACTCTTGGAGTTTTTTTATTAAATAAGAAGTAAGCTAATATATATAATCAGTAGGTTTCAATATGCAACTTCCAGTCATAAGGGTTTTAGAATAACTATGCTAGGCAGCCAGATAAAAGTGGGGAATCAGAACAGGGTGAATTCACTGGTGTGTGTATTCATTGTGGAGGGCTGGATCTTAACTAGGTACATATTCATCACTTTGTACAACTACTTTGATGCACAGACTAGAATACACCACACGAGCTTCCCCATTTTGCATCCACCTGCTGTCTTTTGAAATTATTTCCATGGGTACAAACGCAATGAAAACTTTTATCTGAATTAATCTTCTTGCCAAAAGCAAATATTATGGAACAAGATCAGAACTAGAGCAACGCCTCATGCACACTGTGTGTGTCCTTATTTAAACCAGGAGCTAACTAGATGTGATAGTGGCATACCTAAGTTTTATAACGTGGATCACCACCAAATATAGGCTGGGATGATTTCACGAGGAGAAAGGTGGGAACAGGCAGTGCGAAATTTTTACCACTCCTAGCTTTCCTGTCAAGCTCTCCCTCCCCTCAGTTTACTTTTCTCCTAGGTAGGCTCTGCTAGGCAAAAAAGGGTTCAAGGGGAGGGTTGGGGAGGGATATGGGTGGAGGAAAAGTTGCCCTTCTTGCCCATCACATCTTCAATTTAAAGAAAATTTCCATTTTCTGCCAGGCTCCCCTCCAACTGCCCATTGCACCATATTCCACGTCATCCCCAAGAGGAGCAGATTTGAGAGGGGGCCACAGGGGTCTGCAGAGGGAAGGAGGAGACAGGAAAGCCCTCTCTCATGAGTGTGAACTCTTGTTTCATTCATTTAAAGAAAGACAGGAAGGACCAAAGCCATTGTTTTTAATGTAAGAACTTACGCAGTCCTGTAGGGGAGTGATTCCACTCTGTGGTGGCATCCATTAAAGCATTACCTTCAACTATTTGTGCTTTGCACTGGCCTGTGTTCAGAAGCAGCTCCCTGAAAGCATAGAAGGAGCCATTCTGAGAGGTGACACTTTATATATGGATAGCCCTTCATTGGCCACTCCAAAAGGAAAGGAGAGAATGAAAGGTTTTGCTCTTACTAGCTGGCAGCTGGCAGTATAACGCTGCTTTGGTTGGAACCCTGTTATTTTATTATCACCATCTTTATGACTACCCAGGGAAAGCGCTATCACAGCTTTGCGGCTTTCACAAGCAGCTGTCCTACTGTGCCTCTGCAGCCAGCAAGCCAACCCCAACCCTAAGTGCTAGGCTTTTTACAGCAATTCCACATCTAACCTGAGAGATAAGGAGCATGTTGAATCATGCATTGAGCTAAAGAGATATTAGCTAATTGAAACAGTGCCACCTGAGCTCTAAATGGTAGCCATTTCAATCGCTCTTGCTCTATCCCCCTCTTCCTACATCTGTCTCGGTTCTCTGGCTTTTTTGCCTGGGGCTCCTCCCAAATCCATATTTGCCTCTCTTATTTTCTTTAAGCACCGTCTGGTTTCTAGCTGCTCTAGAAGAATTAAAGCCAACCCAACAACAACGCAAAGGAGTCATAAAAACCCATTATTTCTGTTCTTCTGTTCATTTCATAGTCCCACCTCTGTGCAGGTATCTACCCCTCCTCTTCCTTGCCGTGAAGGGGGCTAATGACCTCCACCAGCTGAGCTACCTGAAGTGGTACACAATCAGAAAGGGTTAATTCTCTCCCCACCCCACCCCTTGCCTAAGAAGCAGTTTTCTCTCACAGAGCAATTACCACGAATGATTTATGTGACCAGTCAAGAGGGCCTGCCAAGGTTCTTATTGCATCTAAGAAAGAAAGAAAGAAAGAAAGAAAGAAAGAAAGAAAGAAAGAAAGAAAGAAAGAAAGAAAGAAAGAAAGAAAGAAAGAAAGAAAGAAAGAAAGAAAGAAAGAAAGAAAGAACTCTGCTGGAATTTTATCAGGGAGTTAAGATTAAATTTAAAGCTGCCTTTTGTTTTGTTCTTGGAATATTTTCTTTTGGAGCTATGCAGTCTGCCTGGAAATGGGAAAAGAACAAGAGTTAACTTCTTTTAAAACGACGACACCCCTTCTAAGAGAGAAAAAAATATCTTTTTTTCCTTGCCATTTTTCATACACTTTTTAAGCAGGGCTGTTTTTACAAAGCTGACATCTGAGAACGATCCTGGAGCCCATCGGCTCAAAAGAACATTTTCTTTCACTCGACTAGAGCCACCAAGGCAACGGCTTTTACTTTCTGGTACCAGTAGTGTCTGTTAAGACTGAGGGAAGGAAAATGATGCAGCCTCTGTCTGGGCGAGAGAACAATCCCTGAATTCAGATTGAAAATGCAACCTCAGACCACCACACAAGGAGATAGGCAGCCAGGCTCTGCCACAAAGACAAACAGACAGGAGCAGAAAAGCAGAGAGACAGATAGGCTGAACACACACCGCCTCGCTTTGAGGCATTCAAAATCCTGCCTGCAGAGATACACAAAGGCAGAAACAGCCAGGCAGAAATACAAACACAGAGAGATAGAGAGAAGTCAGATGTTGTACTAGCCTGAGATGTGCCAACAGGCTTCTCACAAATACACAGAGACAAAACCCACTTCTAACTTTCCTTATATCCATACACAGAGAAAAAGAATCCAAAGCACCGTTTACACAGCCAGACACTACAGGTGTTATGCCGTCTCTGACACTAATTCTTGCAGTGGGGCAGGCTTACACCCTCTGCTTTGATTTTTTTTTTTGCAACAGACGATAGAATTCCCCAGATTTACTCCACTGGAAATTTATATGTAACTGCTGAAGAAAAATATGTCAATGCTATTCTAGAACCACCAGTGGTCTTTAGTTATGTACATGGAGCCAAACTGGTGGTGGTGTAAGCAAGTGCCCACTTTTAAGGCAAGTTTTTGTTTTGTTTTGTGTTTTACTCAGAACTAGGGATGAGAGAGAAATTCATTCTTTTTGCATTTTTAAATGAACCTACTTAATTTTCATTTCTTCAACCACTAAGCAAACTGAAACACAGTTACCCTTCAAAATTCACACTTTTCCAAGCTTTGTGATGGAAGTGTGCACAAAAATGCATGTATCGGTGAAAATAATATACAAAGCTACATTACATTAGTGAGAATTGTTTGCAGAAACCCATGCATTAGGCCACATTCAAAACAAAAATGTATATATTAGGAAAAGCCCACACAAATATGTGTATGCATTTTTGTTTTTATTTCTTTTAGAAAAATTCTCAAATTGATGTGGCAAATGAACATAAGGTGATAAAAATGAGAAACTGAGAGAAATTGAAACGGAGAGATTCATACCCTCCTGTTAAGAGCCCAACTCATCTATCTTAGAGGGGCAGCATTGCTTTGGAAGAGATGTGGAGAAGAAAATGAAGTATCTTATCTAGTGGACAGCTCAGACTATTTCATGGTAATCCCTCTTTGTGTGTTAGATGGAGAGGATCATTGGAATGGAGTAGCAGTGGTTCGTGCTGGGGTGGTGGTGCTTGCCTTGCACTCGGTACGCACCTTCTAAAAAAACCTTTTATGGTACAACCTATTCCCCATGATGAAGGAGCAGAATATGTAAGTTCAAGATCTATGGAAGTTAAATATATGCTGTAGCTTGGGGGTTAGCAATCTGTATGCCCTTTGGGGCAAATTCCAGGGGCTGCATACTGATGGTGGGCATGACCAGAGGCAAAAGTAGCGAGAGCAACAGAGGTGACTTTCACTTTTGTACAGTGGGCTACATTCCAACCGTGCAAAAGTTTGAGGTTTCTACACACACACACACACACACACACACATTTCCATCCTCCATCCAGGCAGGTAATAGGCATTAGTACAATCCAAGGAGACATTTGGCCAGACAAAAGTACCCAAAGAGTGTGGAGCAGGGCCAGTGAGAGGTGTAGCCTCCAGAGGGTGTGTGCCTTGGGGAGAGTTCCAAGGGCTGGATAAAGAGGCCTGGAGGGCTGCATTTAGCTGTCTGGCCTGAAGTACCCACCCTGGGTGTACTTGATCACATGGTGTCACCATTGCCAGGCTTGTGTGCTTGCTTAGGACCTATGTTGGCTGCTTAAAGAAACAGCAGTCAGCACAACTAGGTAGTATTTAGAGACATCATTTTATTTTATTTTTTATTTTAAGCAACTGTGTTATGCCATAACCTGGGAAGAGCTAGCTAGGCCTGTTATTTGGGTTTATTCATCCATTTTCTTCCATTTACATCTCACCTTTCTTCCATCACAGACCCCAAGGTAGCATACATGTGGTTCTCAGGCAGTCTCCTGTCTAGGCATTGATCAGACCTGCTTAGAAAATATGTTATGTGCAAGCAGGATTGCATTTCAAGTAACCAATGAGAATGGTGGTCCCTTGTTATGGAGTGCTACCAAATTATTCTATTAATTTTGAATTACTATCTATCACCCAGATTTTAGAACTACTTAATCATTTGCATTCTGCTAAATGTATTACTGCAGTAAGCTCTGTGAAGGTCATGATCCCCCCCCACCAAAAAATTACAGATAGGAAACAGTAGCTATGTCAAAGACCTTTCTTCCTGTCCACACCTGAAGCAGAAGATCAATTATGTTCTATCTATCATAGTCCCAACTGATCAGGGTAACCAAATCAAAGCTCTGCCAGAATCACAGGTACAAAACCTTAACAGGAAGGTTAATTAGTTCCATAATCAACAGCCATGTATGACAATACGGTGTGTCCATGGCCCACCAACAAAACCACAGCTTTTTGCTCTTGGTATTAAAAGCTTGGAAAGTATAAATTCCTAAATACCTGTATCCAAATTTAGCACCTAGCCCTGCATTTTATGGCACTAGTTGGGGGGCAGAGGGACACAAGTGTCTTGAAGCAGCCCAGACATTAGTAATACTTTCAATATTGGAAATATTATTAATCATTTATGAATAATATTTTTTTCTTATTCATTTTATTGAGGAGGAACTGAGGTTGACAGTGACAGCCACCTGCTAAGTCCGTAGCCAAACAAAACAGGACCCTAACTCAGACTTTAGGAAAATAGGTAACAGCAACAAACAAAATGTTAGAAACAGATTGTTATTAAATGAATGTTTAAAATAACTCTCATCCTTTGAATGAAGGGGGACTTTGTTACATTTGTGATTCCCCCCTTTCTAATCTTTTAAAAGGAACCAAGATGTAAGACCCAGAAAGTGTGAGTCATACAGTAGGAAAATCAGTTGGGGGAGGAAGAGATGTAGATAAAAATAGAGAGACATGTTGATTGCATTGTTACTGCTTCAGTTAAACTCAGACGCACCAGCATGATGAGTCAACAGCAATGACAAGAGGGCACTGAAAACAAGAGACTGAAATATATAACCAGTTGCCAACCCCATTAAGTCTAGAGACAGAGGGGGAAGCCAACAGTAAACTCCCAAGTCAGTACATTGCAGTCAAAGGTGAAAAAGAGACCTTCTGGCTGATCCCAGAGCCCATGTTTTCAAACAAAGGCAGAAAATAAGAAAAAGGAAAGGAAAAAAAGCAAAAAGGTAAGGATGCCACTGGAAGACCCACTCCCTTTCTTTTGGAACAAACACCATTGTAAACCAATGATAAAGCACTGTAGCTACAATAAAGCTTAACATGCCAAGCAGGATTCAAGGAATCTAATCATAACCTGTTAAAAAGGTGAAAAGAGTAATTGATGAAATCAATGGAGGTTGTGAGTGAGTGCAGTTATCAGTTGCCTTCACCATGCTACACCTCTAAGACCTTCCACAATTCTAGCTAAAAGAGAACATCCAGGTACAAAGAACAAGTTGCACGAAATGGCTCCAGTCTGAGAGCAAAGAAGGGTTGGAGTACAAATTACAAATCTGTATTTTGAATTATCCCCCTCTAGGATGCACACCTTAATGTGGTGAGGGGGTTTGAGAGTGTCGAAGAAGCTGAGAACAATGCCATCAGGAGTCTAAACCAAGAGGCTAGACTCCTAGCGAGGCACCCAAGGTGGAATGGTCAAAGCTGAGACACTGGACTGAGATGCATTCCAAACAAAACCTAATTTGTTTCTCACAAACACATTTTTTGAGCAACCGAAAGGACAACTGTACACGTGCACATCACCAAATGGTAAATATAGGAATAAAATTGATTATATAATTGGTGGCAGAAGATGGAAAACTTCCATGTTGTTGTTGTTATGTGCCTTCAAGTCGATTACAACTTATGACGACCCTATGAATCGGTGACCTCCAAGAGCATCTGTCATGAACCACCCTGTTCAGATCTTGTAAATTAAGGTCTGTGGCTTCCTTTATGGAATCAATCCATCTCTTGTTTGGCATTCCTTTTTTTCCTACTCCCTTCTGTCCAAAGGGTCCAGACCAGAACTGTCACTAGAAGCTAAAATGATGAAACTGAGGTTATCATACTTTGGACACATCATGAGAAGACATGATTTACTAGAAAAGACCATAATGCTGGGGAAAACAGAAGGGAGTAGAAAAAGAGGATGGCCAAACAAGAGATGGATTGATTCCATAAAGGAAGCCACAGACCTGAACTTACAAGATCTGAACAGGGTGGTTCATGACAGATGCTCTTGGAGGTCACTGATTCATAGGGTCGCCATAAGTCGTAATCGACTTGAAGGCACATAACAATAACAAAACTTTGAATTATATACAATGCAAATGCCAAGGAGATTAAGGTCAAGGAAACTGCAAGGTAGTGCAGTTTAAATATCCAAGCAAATTTTTGTAAGCATACATTTTGCTGGTACATAACTGAACACCAACAAAGCAGGCTCAGGTAGGTCTTACCTACTGCACAAATATCAGGTTTCTAGAGTCACCAGAGAGTAAAGAAAGCACTAATGAAGGCAGAGTAATCCTCAACTAGCATACCAGAGTGAGGCTGCACTGCAGCTCACAAGATTGGTTCTCTTGATATATGGTAGCAGCTCTGTAACAAGATTTAACATAAATAAAAACCTATTTTGTAGAGCACCACATCTTGAGTTTCACAGCCCTCCAGCCAACCCAGAAAACAAACAGCAGAAACCAAAGGATGCTCAGATTTTAGACCAGCAGAAAAATCAACAATATAAGTTATTGGACACAGCGACTCACAAACAACAACAAACTTGACTGGTATAGAACTCTGGAGAAATTCATCTTACAAGCAGACTATAGAGTCAGCTCATTCCATCAAAACCATTGTACAATGTCTGCCAGCCTGGAAAACATTGACTGGAATAGTGCATGTTTCAAGCCCTCTGTAGATATACCAGCAGCATGGCATCATCTACAATTGTAGCAGCATATTTTTCAGCTGCTGTGATCACAGAAACATATCTGGGTAGGTGTGGCTGGACTTATTAATCATTTCATGGTGTCAGTTGGAAACAATGCATGGGGAGGGGCTGTAGCTCAGTAGCAGAGCCCGCACTTAGTGTGAAAAAAGGTATTTGAGAGGAAGTATCCCATGCTGCCCAAGATCTCAGAAATCTGCTGCCAGCCAATACTGAGTGAGATGGACCAATAGTGACCTGGTTATGAGGCAACTTCCTACAAAGCAACTTCCTACTGAGTACAAATGTACATAATTTGAGCAGTGAGGCTACAACTCAACACATTTTGTTCAAAAGCACAAATCTCTCTAGGCCTGAGCGCAGAGGAAAGGAGTTCTGCATGTTTGACTGCAATCTATGAAGTCACAAAACAGCTCATTCCCTCTCCAGAGCAGTTTTTCAACAATGTTGAGAGTGATTGTATTTTTGTTTTGTTTTTTAAATGAAGGCCTAATTCACTCCACTACCCAGAGGAAGAAAACAAGATGAGACTCCCCATTTCTCTTGTTGCTGCTTGCTTGCTTGGAGACGGCAGGTGAACAGGCAGCACCATCAAAGGGAAGGAACAGCTGGGCCAGGGAGCTTCAGGGATCAGTAGTAGACCCTGTGCTGGGATGTGGGCCCTGGCAGGTGCCCAACAATGCCAACTCTTGACAACAGGCCCAACTCTCATGTTTGTTAACTTTAAAAAACATATAAAACAAGAAGAACCACTTTTGAGATATATGAATTATAAGAAACAATATTATAGGACATTAACTGGAAATTTATAAAGGCTGTACCTTGCCATTTAAAATTTGTTTTCAGACACACCAACACAGCGCCCCTTTAGAGAGTAAAAATCTACACAAACCTAGGGACACCTGAGACTTGAAGGAGTTAGGAAAGGACAAAACTTGGCAAAAGATGAGAGCAAATGTACTTGAAAGTCCTCAGACTCAGTGTTTGCACATGCATGGGTCTGTATCCAAGGTTCAGCCTTTCTGGTAGTTATTCATCAAAACATTCACTCTGCCAATTGGGACTGTATTCATTAAATCCATGTTTAGTTTGTATCAGACCAGGTTGTTCAAATAAATAATCTACTAAATTGCTTCCCTTCCCCTTTTAATGCTATCTCCTGCTACTTATGAGGATGTGAGACTCATTCACGGTGCAAGGGTGGGAAGATGCTGTGCTACTTGTCAGGCAACACTTTGGGGAAGGTGTCCATATCCTTTGGCCCACTGCCCAAGCAACATGCCACATATAGTATATAGTGAGGTAGTTTAAACCTGAGTTATTCCTCAACATTTGCTATGATTCTCAGCCACAATCCTTTGAAATAAGTATTGCTTTGTGTGTCCCCTTACCCAAGCAGTGGGAACTTAGACCAGGGAAATCATTAA
Organism: Rhineura floridana; assembly: GCF_030035675.1. Taxonomy (NCBI): domain Eukaryota; kingdom Metazoa; phylum Chordata; class Lepidosauria; order Squamata; family Rhineuridae; genus Rhineura; species Rhineura floridana. The sequence continues at coordinate 70,196,475 of NC_084488.1, read as the reverse complement.
AGAGACAGTTTCCTTAGAGCAGAAAGGACTAACAATTTGCCAGTGTATTACAAAGTCTCTACAGGAAGAAGTTTGCAGCTGTAATTATTTATCTTCTAATTCATATTAAGTATCTTAGCAACATTCCTAAACCAAGCAAAGTGACTTTGGAACCCAACTCCCTATTTCCATGTGCATTCCTTTAGGACAAACAGTTTCTAGCGGAAGCTCACTCCACATTAATTAAAATATTGCTTTCTCTGTCAACTAATAGGCTCCATCACGTTCAAGAGTAAAGTGAATTTCTCTGCACAGCAAAAAAGGCATAATCTAGGGCAGGTATGGGGAATTCTGGCCCTGCAGATGTTGCTGGACTACAACTTCCGTCAACCCTGGCCATGTTTGCTGGGGCTGACAGGACTGGTAGTTCAGCAACAGGTGGAGAGCCAAAGGTTCCACACCCCTCATCTAGGTCCAAAGAGTAAGACAGAAATGACCTATCCTGTCAAATGAGACAGTTGCAGGACATACCCATTGTACTTACTTAACACTTATAGTATCTAGTTTCTCTTAGAATGCTCAGCTTGCTGATGAATCCTGAACAAAAGGGCTTATCTGCCGCTAGCACCTCTTTGGAGTGGTACATTATACAAATCCAGGTTCAGACATAAAGGACTAACTATGATTTGGCTGTCATGAGTGGGCTTTAGAATACATGTTTATCCCTCTCTCTTCCCTTATTGTGCTGATTCCCTCCCTCAAGTCCTGGTTTGCACAAGCCTTAATTTGCTTCCAAGCAGAACCATGGTTTCCCATTCAAATTTTGGAGACAAGCTATATTCTCCTGCTTTGGATAATATGGCAAATTATGGAACGCTCAAACTAGGGGAGCATGGAATTAGAAGGCAGGAGGTATGGGGTAGGAGCTAGATTGCCCAAATCTAATTCACAACAGCCAAACTATGGCTGTTACATTTGTATTGTGCTATTACAATTCAATGTACAACACACTGCATCACATACAACATTCACTTATCACTTTTGATGTCACCACACATTATGTTAACATGCTGGAAGCCACAACAAATTTGACAACTTTGCTAATGGTGTATGCCACTGTATCAAGTCTGAAAATAACAGCACTTTGGGAATGAGATTCTGGGTGAAAATATAAATGTGGTAATTTGTGTTTTCTCAGAGTGCTTTTTGAGGTACAAAAATATACAGTTTGATTTAATATTTAATATCTCAGAAATGTCTTTGGTGGGATATATCACCTTACTCTCTTAGTAGAGGCATTATAAAGTCTACCATGCCACATTATAAAGTCCTTGCCTTCTTAATGGGCCACTTCACATATCACCATAAAACATATTTAACAATTTACTGTGAATGTGCCTTTCTAGGTTGTTTATCTCCTCCCACTAGCAAATAAACCTTGGCTACAGATTGTGGTTTGTTGGGAGTGAAACAAACCATGACCCCTGGGATTTGGATGTAACACTAAGCCAGGAATCATAGTTTGTTCCTTCTTTGCGCTAGCAGGGAAGAGCAAAACAGAAAGGTATGATAACAAAGTAAACTATTAAATATGGTTTACCATGACATATGAATGAGGCCACTGTAAAACAAGTAGAATAACTGGAAGGCATGAGAGTACTGTAGATTGTATGTATGGAGCAAGACATCTATAATTCCACCCAATCCAGTTCTCAGTCAGCCCCTGTTGGGTCATCTAATCAAGAACACATCAATTAGTGAAGGGTGGCCAATAAGGCATCTTACAGAAGCCTCTATCCCCAACTGGTACTTCAACATCATTAGCAGTTCACTTTCCTAAACCTTCCAGCAGGCCCCTAGGCTTATCCCTTCATGCAAAACATCTCAGCCCTCCCCCTGTTGTGTCTGCTCATCAAATTAATGAAGCACATCTAGAGTGAAAGGTCTCGGAGTAGAAGAGAGCAGCTTAACAGTGATTCGACACAATCCCTTTTCCTACCACTGCCACCTCCCCCCTCCTTTGCCTCTTTGTTATAATACAAAGAAAGCACAACTTCCTCTCTTAAATGAGAAGGGGGAAGGGTAATAAGAGGAAGCCTAGTTATTTCCTGCAGAAGAAGATGCCTGTTTACTTTCTCTGATGGACCATATTAAAAATGCCTGGTTCCTTTGTGGCCAAGGATTTATCAGTGGCACATTTCTGGCCAAGCGCAGCAGACTACCACCTTCAGGCGACCTTTCTCCTTCAAAGCTCCTTTCAGGTCTTTCAGGTCAATGGAACATGCTTGCAATGCCCACTCCCCAAAACATACACGCATATGCAGAGAGATGATCATGGGTCTTGTGTGTGTGAGAGGCAATCTGTGCTGCAAGGGATGGGTGCCTCTTGTACAGACCTGCTTTGACAAAACATAGAAAGGGCAAGGCTCCAATACGGATTTTCCATTCACTGATATCTGGAGAGGCAATTTTCACTTTTCAGAAGAAACACATAAACATTTCTCATCACATCACGGACCTAAATATAGACAATTACTTCAAGCCAAAGAGAGACTGGGGGAAAAGTCATACTCCTCAATCTCCGAATGCTGTGGAGCTGCTCAAGCAGAGTGTGGCAAGAGAAGCAATAGATAACCAGTCATGTGAATGCAGAAAGAGAAATTCATGTTCTAGAATGATTGTTCTCATGGGCCATTACTCTCCTCCAAAAAAATAAAATAAATCTATTTTCATTTGCACTTGTTCCTAGGCGAAATTAAAATGTTAAATCTGACAAAGTGCATCCGTAGTCCATATCTGCCACTCCTGGCACAGATTCAAAGCAGGATTCATGGGAAGAAAATGGTTCTGAAACCCACCCAAGATGCACTCTTCATTGCATAATTTGTACAGAAGTAGATCTACAATGTAGTTCTTCTAATTATTGTCACCTGCACAGTAATAAATAATGTCGCTAAAGTTCAGCTACTTACTATTTACAGTTTTCTTTCTATAAAGACAAGGCACCTGGGGCAAAAAACATTCCATGAAAAACAACTGAACTTACAAATGGGGCCCTTTTTTTACCCCAGGCAATGTTAACTTAGGGTAAAAAAACAGTCCTGTGTGGTTTTTCAAGCAAAAACCAACCCAGAGAAGAAGAAAAGTGCCCTTCTTCTGACATACCACACACGGGTTTATTTTAGGACATTTTAACATCCTGAGATACATTTGGCTTAGGGGAGAAAAGTATCCCCTAAAACTACGTCATTTTCTTAGTTTCTGTTTAAGAATTAATGGATTGGGGTTAAAAAAAAGTCCCATGTGGTTTTTCAGACATAAAGGGCTATTCTCCAGACATAACACACATCACTTTGCCTGGGACATTCTGCTACCCCAAAATATACTGGAAGCAGAAGTGGCTCGCCAGATGGGGCAGACTCTCTATGCTGGCTTCCAGGCAGGCAGGTTATTGTTACTTAGGAACATAAGAAGCTGCCTTATGCATTTGCACCACAGCAACCTCCCTGCTGCTTCACCCCTCCTTTTGGTTAACAGCAGCAGCCTGCCTGCTGGAAAGCTAGCATGGCACTTCTACCCCACCCAGCGAGCTGTTCTGACTGGAAGTCAGTTTGGGGTATAAAACTATCCAATAAATCTGTCTATGCCTGGTTTTTAGTTTTCCTGGATAGAGGTTAAAAGAGATCCCATTTGCTGTTAATAATATATCTTCACATCTTCATTTCTAAAGGTCCCAATGTTTTGTGCATGTTTCTACTCACAGTCTTTCTTATTTTACGTATTTGGTGAAATTATTGAAATACTGGTTGATTTAAATTTTAGGCTGCAATCCTGTACACAGTTTCTCAAGAGTAAGCCCTAAGAAACTCATTGGGACCTACTTCTGATCACACATACATAGGATTGCTCTGCCAATCTACTTTAATTTGCATCATGATGTTAGCTAATATTGATATGCTTGTGGTGATCTTTAGAGACTGATGATAAGCGCTGGATACTTTAAAAGCAACAGTAATCACAACTGAGACATTTTCTATTCATTTGTAGTTATTTAGAGTGGAGTCCGATGTTGAACATGTAAACAGCGGAACAGAGTAGCATTCTCAGTACTGTGGTATGTATGTTAATCTAAAGTAGCATATAAACCATGAAATGTATAAAACAAATAGAAAACATACAGAATGCACACCACCTATCATCTAATCCATGAGGGACCCAGTGATCCCATAGTGAAATCTGCTTGCCAGTGTCCATACGTGATAGAAATAATGGCTCACAACATTTATTTATTATTACTATATTCAGGCCTTTCTCCAAAGAACTGAAGAGTAGCATTTTAACCTTGAGGTATATTTGATTTGGAGAGAGTGATTACCTAAGATCACCCAATGACTTTCATAGAGATGTGTACCTGGGTTTCCACCTGCATCCAAGCCCAAAACGCAAAACACTGTGTCATCCAGCCTCTTGTAATAGTGGTGCTTGATAAGAACATTTTGGCAGATGCTGCTAGCTAGTGTTGACAGCACTGAGCTAGGTAGACCCAACTGTCTGACTTGGTTTAAGGCAGCTTCCTATGTTCCAGATGAGATGTGAGTTTACATATTCCTTCTCTCCTCCCACTGCTGCTGAGAGACATGAAGAATCAAACTCACAGTTATTTGAACACAGGATCTCCCTAGCCTCAAGAAAATAACATCTGAAAAGCTCCAAGAATGAGCTTCTTTAGCTATTTGTCCTATGGTTTTAGTCATTTAAAATCTTATGCCATTCTTCCCAGTGTTGTAACTTAGTGCATAAAAGTCTGCAGAATTTTGGGGAGAGTGAAAAAGAAAATTATTGGCGAAAAAGCAAATAATTGGGTGTTAGAACAAATTAAACCAGAACTATCACTAGAAACTAAGATGATGAAACTGAGGTTATCATACTTTGGACACATCATGAGAAGACATGATTCACTAGAAAAGACAATAATGCTGGGAAAAACAGAAGGAAGTAGAAAAAGAGGAAGGCCAAACAAGAAATGGATTGATTCCATAAAGGAAGCCACAGACCTGAACTTACAAGATTTGAACAGGGTGGTTCACAACAGATGCTGTTGGAGGTCGCTGATTCATAGCGTTGCCATAAGTCATAATCGGCTTGAAGGCACATAACAACAGCAACAAGAGTTGCTATTAAGGCCACTCTACAAAGGGTTGATGCCATATTTTCTGTAATGTCTGAAGAACAGAGGTGTTTTTGAAGGTGTACTAGGAAACATACTCTCAGAAACACTGGGCAATTCATAGCACTTGGATGACAGTTTCTTATCTTCTTGTATACATGTCTATCCTCTTCCAAACCACTGTAGAAAAGACATGATTGACACACTCTTGGCAAAGTAAGGACCTGTCTTTTCTGTAACATGTGAAGTGGCCCATGCTGCATATTTCCAGCACACAGTGGACAGAAATTTTCTTAAAAGAAGTTGTCTAGATATACTTGGTACATCATAAAAATTGTCAGTTGTACTGTCTTCCAGAATGCCATGTAATTGCCTGCTGTTAAGGGAACAACAAACCACTTCTGAATTAATGTGCCAGAGAACACTTACTAAAATACAAATTCCCTTGTGTTTCCTAACACAAGGACTAATCCTATTTTTTACAACATTGTTTTCTTGGCTGCTCTGACAAAAGGAAGGCAACTTGTATCAAAGCTGAGGTGATTTGTTTTATTAACACCTGCTTGCAAATTCTAACCCAGTCAGCTAGGATTTGTTCAAGAAAGGTCATTTCTTCAAAAGCAGGGAATACAATATCACAGGGGGGTCTACCTAACATTGACTGAGGTGTAGGTACCTAAACAAAAAGAAGAGCACTGAAATATGTTTTTTTTTTAATGAGACAGCTGAAAATAACAAATTATTTTCAAATCTCATATTCCTGTGAATCTGAAATTGTCCCAAGAACTGAAGTGGCTTGTCATTTACTTACTTACCCTGTTTATATTCTGCCCCCCTCTCTCTCCACCGATTGGAACCAAGCATGTTACAATTTCATATAAAAATTCATAACTTTAAACAAAGAACAGTAAAATAGCATGAATTTATAAATATGAATTTGTATTAACTAAACTACTCTTTGTACCTCATAAAAAGAGATGATTTTGCAGGCCTTGTAAAACTGCTCAAAAATCAAGTCCTGAAGGAAGACATTCCATAACAGAGGTGTTACCACAACGAAGGCCCTGCTCTCTGCAGCTGCAGATAGATACACAGAGCAAGGCCTCACCAGACCATATTTTATTTATTTATTTATTAAATTTATTAGTCACCCATCTAGCTGGCTGTCCAGCCACTGTGGGTGACGTACAAAATAAAAACATACAAATACATTAAAACGTTAAAAATCTCAACAATAATAATAAAACCTAACCCACCCCAAAAGCCTGCCTGAAGAGCCAGGTCTTCAAGGGCCAGTGGAAGCTCATCATAGAGGGGACATGGCGGAGATCATTTGGGAGGGAATTCCACAAAGTGGGGGCCACAATTGAAAAAGCCCTCTCCCTAGTTCTCACCAGTCTAGCTGTTTTAACTGGTGGGATAGAGAGAAGGCCTTTTGAGGCCGATCTTGTTGGGCGGCATCCCTGATGATGTTGGAGGCGCTCCTTCAGATAAACTGGGCCGAAGCCATATAGGGTTTTAAAGGTCAGAACCAACACCTTGAATTGGGCCCAGAAAACAACCGGTAACCAGTGCAACTCCTTCAGCACTGGAGTGATGTGATCTCACCGGCGGCTGCCTTTAATCAGGTGAGCCGCCGCATTCTTTACCAGTTGCAGCTTCTGGACCATTTTCAAGGGTAACCCCACGTAGAACGCATTACAGTAGTCTAGGCAAGAGGAGACCAGGGCATGTACCACAGATGGGAGCAGATGGTTGGAAAGGTAGGGGCGTAGCCTCCATATCAGATGGAGTTGATACAGTGCCGCCTGGCTCACAGCCAAGACCTGAGCCTCCATGGACAGCGGGGAGTCAAGAATGACCCCCAGGCTGCAGACCTGGTCTTTCAGGGGCAATTGTACCCCATTGAGCACCAGGTCAACATCCCCTAATCTTCCCTTGTCTCCCACAAACAGTACCTCGGTTTTGTCAGGATTCAGCTTCAGCTTATTCCTTCCCATCCAGCCACTCACCAACTCCAGGCACTTGGATAGGGTTTCTACAGCCATCCTCAGTGAAGATTTGAATGAGAGACAGAGCTGCGTGTCATCAGCATACTGGTGACACTGCAGCCCAAATCTTCTGATGATAGCCCCCAGCGGCTTTATATAGATGTTGAACAGCATCAGGGAGAGGATGGAGCCCTGTGGCAACCCACAAGTGAGAGGCCAAGGATCCGAAACCTCATCCCCCAATGCCACTCTCAGAGATGGGACACATTTGTATGGGATATCTGTTCTTACTCATGCATGCCCCACAGTATTAATGCTTTAAAACGGGTGGAATATCTCAGGCACTAAATGTGGCCCTCCAGGCTTCTCTATCTGGCCTTTGGAACTTTCTCCAGGTCACAACCCTTACCAGTCTTTCTCAGTGTTCCCCTTGTGATTTGACCTTGCTGGAATGTGTCCTTGAACTGTGATCATGCTTCTTGCTTGCTTGGATATAGGATGGAGAGACTGTGTGGTGTGTATGGCTGGAATGTAGCCTACTGTTCAAAGGTAAGGGTCACATACGTTGCCCTGACCTTTTTTGCCTCTGATTCCCACTAACCATTGGTATATGATCCCTGAAAGCTTTCCTACAAGGCAATGTGGCCCTCGGGCTGAAAAAAGTTCCCCCTTCCTACTTTAAAATATGCACCTTAAGGTGGGCCCAGGAACCATTTAGCACCCAAGGAGGAACATTAAAGTTATATGATCAGTATGACTAGCCCCTTTGATCATATTGAGCAAGTCGACATTTCTGGACTATCGAGTCTACTGCAGTGCTATCCATAGGAGGATAACCCTTAACAAAGAGGTTCACCAGGGCATGAATGACAGAAGTGCATATATAGTGAATGTGGAAGTTTGTCCAAAGAGTATGAACCAGTGTACAGAACTAGTAAATCTGAGATGAGAATGACAGGGCCAGAACATCAACGGGGAAAGGCCAATTGGCACCTGAGAAAACTTTATGGGTCAAGTACAACAGTTGGGCTCAGAAGAAGTGCATCATTTGAGGCCAATCTTTTCCCCCAGGAGCAACCTTTTAAATTTCAAAGGGGTGAACGCCTGTTCGCTGGATTACATTCTGTCCTACATGCATTAATTGGTTGTATATTAGAATTCATTGTGTATAACCCCAGTCCACCAAATCAGTGACACTTCATTCCCTCTCCCATTTTCTTTTGGCCACTATTATTGTTCTGTTAGCTTTGGTTCTTGTAGAGTTCTGTGCTATAAATATAAAATAGAAAAGCCAATACAAATTTTAAAAAATGCAATGGATTAAAAGAACCTTGGGAGATACAGAGAAATTCTCTGCAAGCAGAAACATATCAGGAGTCGGAGCAATCACCTGTTTGTACCCCAGTGCCAGAACAGAAGTGGGAAAAGAAAAACATTGCTAAACATTTGCACACTGCTTTGAGCTCCTTGGAAAAAGGATTATAAATGCAATTGAAAGAACTAAGGGCATGGGTTCTCCATATGTGCTGCCCTTATGCCCTTGACAGCCAGCGTTGTGTAGTGGTTAGAGCACTGGACTAGGACCTGGAAGACTAGGGTTCAAATCCCCATTCAGCTATGAAACTCACTAGGTGGCTTGGGGTCAGTCACTGTCTTTCAGCCTACCAACCTCATATGGATGTTGTGAGGATAAGGCAGGGAGAGGGAGAACCATGTATACTACACTGCGCAGCCAGCATTCACTTCAAGGGAAAGGTAGGTGGGAGGTGCAGAGGGGTGCCAGGGTCCAGAGCAGGCTGGTGCCCAAGGGCCCCGGCATGCCTGGCGCTGACCCTGACAGTTCCTTGGTAGAAGGTTGGGATATAAATGTAAATAGATAAATGAATAAAATGAATGCTAGGGCAGCAGCACTCAGTTGTGACCTCTCAGCTGGTAAAACTCCAGTTAGATTCCTGGGGTTTCCTCAGGCAGTCACTCCACTTTGCTAATACGGGGAGTAATTCTGGACAAAAAGGAATCCAAAAGATAAGACTCCAGAAGCAAACTGTCACAGTGGATATGCCTTAGAGTGAATGTAGTAAGGCTTCTCCTGATGCAAAATTGTCTATAGTCACCACTACCTCCACAATAACCCTCCCATACAATAAAACGTTCTAGCAGATCATAGTGATAGCAAATTTACAAAGGATGCAAGATGGGGTTGCCGTGCTATGTTCAAAAACTGTATTCACCCCCCCTCCAATTTCTTTAGAGAGAAATAAACCATAACTCAAAATAATAGGCAGCAGTCAAAAACAGTCTAGTGCTGGGATGTAAGAGATGCTACACAACGCAATATGTGCAGGCCTCCTCTAGAGACTTATCCTCAGCTCCAGACTGTGCCACAAGGGAAAATGAAGCAAGCAATATGTGGTTCTCTTGTGGGACTTTCTCACAAGCACATCCAAAAATCAATATTTGAACTTCCTATCTGGATCAGAGTGGTGGCAAAGCATCTCGCATGAAAAGCTTGTAAGGCTAAGCCTTCTGCTAACATGACATGTGAAAACAGGGCTAGTGAATTTGTAGTATTGGCAGTCAATTACAAACTTTCCATTTTAAAAAGAGTGGGGCATCTTGGACTTTTAAAAAATAGGATCTGGCAGAATTTTTAAATATGTTTTGTTATTTTAAGACAGTCACAGGGATGCTGGATTGTTTCATCCCAGTCCTTCCTTCCTTCTTTCCATTTGGGTTTCCTTTTCATTTCTGGTTTCTTTCAATTGCTTTTTTTTTTTTAATTCCCATATATACTCCACTCTCCAACCTTTGGGTTTCCAGACAGACTAACAACCAAAAAAATTCAGCTTAAAGGAACAAATAATTACTTTAAAATATTAAATCAGCAGAATATTCACAACACTGGCAACTATGAAAACCACTTAAAACCCATGATACTAGAATAACAAACATACATCCAAACATTTAAAAGACCTGGGCAAATAAAAAGATCTTCACCTGGTGCTAAAAAAATAACAAAGTTGGCTTCAATATTCTCCTTCTCTGAAGAGGGCATTGCAAATACAAGGATGCCACCAAAAAAAGCCTATCTAGGGTCACCCCTTGTTTTACCAGGGTGCAGGGACCTGAAGAAGAGCCTCCAAAGATAATCTCAGGGTCTGGACACGTTCATATGGGATCAAGCAGCCTTTGCCATGCATGACTCCTAAGCTATATATGGCTTTAAAGGTCACAACCAGAACTCTGAATTGTGCCCAGAAGTGGACTGGAAGCCAGCACAATTGTTTCAAAACTATCTAGAAATGAATGTGTTTAAATGTAGCTTTCAGGTTTAGATGCCCAAGGAATATGATGAGTAGAAGAATGCTCTATACTTGATGTTTCTTACCCAAATGACAAAATGTTTTCTCTGCACAACAAACATGAGGTTCATGGAAATGACATCTTACTGAAAATGCAATGAAATTAATATTTAAAAAGGATAGCTTCTACTTTCTTTTTTTCATGAACGACATTCAGATGTGACACATCAGTAATCATATACGTACAAATACACATATGCGCTTCTAGTTTTCTACTTTCTATATGGCAGAAGTATAGAAAACGTAAGGTAGTGACAGAAACTATATATGACAGGGCCATCATTCATGTATCTGTCCCATCTACATATAAAGTACTATTAAAAAAAGATCTTCACCACTTGTTTATATGACCGACTTCTGAAAAGAAACATGCAACTGTCCCATCACCATGAGTTTGGCCCTCAAAGGCATCCTTAGTAACCCCTTGTGAAAGCACCTTCAGTTACAACTACAATGCCCAATATATTATTTGTTACAGACAAAATAAAGTCAGGTGTTTGGTCCCAGGAAAAAGAAGAATAACATCGGCAAGATAGTGGAACAGTACCGTATTCTTGATTTTTAACATAACATTAATTGGGTAGAAGAGAAAAATAATTTTTTATTTATTATTACGTTTATATGTTATGGTTTATTTCTATGCCGCCTTTTGGCCTAAAAGGCCCTCAAGGCAGCTCACAAAAGTTAAACACAAATACAAATTACACATCAGAAAAGAACAATACAGTTTACAAAAAATTAAATAACAACTATTAACATTGTTAAAAAAGCAACAGCAACATCTTTCAATAACAATACAGTAACAACCAGTCCTTTCCTAATGTTTTGACGGTGTCTACTAGTTCTTAACATCAATGCGTTGACATCAAAGCATGGTGCCACTAGGGTGTCCTGCTGGTACTGCACCTGCCATTCCTGGTGCAGGAAAGGGAACATGAGCAACTCCAGCTTTTTGCCAACATAGACAGTGTCCATGGCAAAATAATACTGCAGCGTTCTGGCCCACAATCTCCTTGCTCGTTTGTGTGTCTGGTCATCAGTTCAAAATATCCCACCCTCCCTCCCAAAGGGGTCCATACCTAACCCTCAACTAAAAACTTACTTATTGATACAAAGATTTGGTACCGTTATAACATTCTGCTCATAAATTGCAGTGTCTGACAGGCTGCAAGTGCAAGCAAAGTTGTGAAGGGTCCCTAGGTTGCACCCAGGTTTATATCCAAAATTCTGCCCTGACCTTATCCCTTACTCCTCCCACAGAGCACCCTCTCTGCATGAACTTGTCTCCCAATAAATCTCTGCAGAGGATTCTGGGGAGTGTCACAGGTCACACACGTCAGTTCACAGAGGATTCTGGGGAATGTCACAGGTCACACACCTCAGTGTTATGGCCATTCCTCACATTCTGTGCAAATGGAATACACACCTCAGAACTGTTATGTACATTTGTATAGATATTAGCAGAGATTGTCAATGGTCTGAGATGCTGTGTGCCAGTGTGTGCGCTTACCTAACAAAGCAGGCTTTTACCCTGAGTTGAGATCACTGAGACTTAAGATTTAGTAAAGTAAGAAAAGTTACTTTAATTATAGAAATACATAGTAGATAGGAAAGGCATACCTAGTTCTAACTAACTAAGTTGGAGGCGCAATGCCCAGGTTTGGGAGTTGCCCTCATGGCTCAGGAGGGAGAGAGCAGAGACAAAGCAGAGACAAAGGTGTCTCCTCTCTCTCAGACAGTTGAAAAAGAGAAGGAAACGGGGGAAGGAGGGGCAGATAAGCTTCCCTAAGCATATCAGTCTGCGGAGGAAGGAAGTCAGTCAGAGCATCACAGGTAAAGCCTAGCCATCTGGAGGGCCCTAACTCTATCTCCCTTCTGGAACATAAACAAAAGAACAAAACAAGAGTTGCTCTTGCCCCACTTCCAACAAGAACAAGTAACAGGATAAATCAGTGGACAAGCAGTTCTTGAAGGACATTTGTTTGTCATTACTTTTCTTGCCACTGAGGAACTCCTGAGGGACTCCAAGGCAGCATTAATTTCTTGTGAGCAAGCCAGATCAAGATGCTGGGATTTCATACAGCAAAATATCCCTATTTACCACTGATGGTCCCAATTTTCTGGTAAATGACCATTCCTATTTTTTACCTTTTGTGATGCTCACTGAGGCTGATGGGAGTTGTAGTTCAAAACATCTGGACGGCACCAAATTAGGGAAGGCTGGGGTAGAGGTGTCAGCCTCCAAGATCAGGTCTTTAGAAATAAATCTTCTAAGGAAGAGAGTGGATGCATCTTCTCTATGTGTTAATGCACATACAATAGCACTGAAGTGGAATGTAATGCACAGCTATCCATTCCACACACTGGTGAGGCTCTTTTGGAAGTGCTGATGATAAACAATTGTGTTTCTAGCATATCTGGAATTTAAAAAACTTGGTTTTTGAAACAGCACAGGCTAAGCTAATGTAGGGCAAATGGTTACAGGAGACAGAGTAGAGCCTTCAGCAATGTGCAATATGTGTTTGTGGTGTGGCCTCAGTTAATAACACATGGTATGAAAACAGCAGAGATGCAGGAATGTTCTTATTTTGATCTGTGAAATGTTGCACAGTATGGGATCCTGAACAATGCTCCAAAATTGGTAATGAAAATGTTCGTCTTGCAACATACTAAAGTATGACTTGTCTTGTAATCCCAGAATGATTAAGTGACACTGCTATCCCCACCTAAAACTTACCATTTTTATTTATTTTCACAGGAAGGCCTAAGGATATATTGGTACAACAGGCAGTGTTTGAGTTTGGATAATGAAGCAATCTTCATGCTCTAGCCTCTGGAGAGAACTGGGCCCTCAGCCACAAGTCTGCTCAGTACTGATACAAGAACATTTCCCCGTGAAACTCTTCAGAGCTGTCACAGTGCTTCCTGTATTGTGTGATGATATTGCGAAATCCCTCTCCTGCCTTAAATACAAACATTGCAGAAATCCAGGACTTGCAGGCTAGGGATGGGTCAGATGCAAAAGTGGGTTTTTATACCCAATAACCTCTGTGTGAGCCTGGGCACATGGGAAGATGACAAGAAAGGAAGCACCAAACCGGGGGGGGGTGTCAATGGAATCCCACCATACATGTCAAGGTGCTACGAAGTGACAGTATCTATTTACATTTACATTGGTAACTGGTCACTACAGTGAGCCAATACCCCATTTCACCCTTTTTGATACCACTATTGAATGTATTGACTTGCAGCAGCACAACAGTTAAAGGTCATGTCAAGAACTAGTCCGGTGATCAAGAGAAACCTGCACTTGGGACTAAACCTAACTAAAATCAATAAGCATGTTGCTCTCTCTCTATATATCACAACTGCACAAAGTTCATAACCTATGTACAATCTTTCTCAGAAAAAAGTTTAAACATAACAACAATCTGTAAATATTTTACATATTATTAGCACTCTAAACCAGCCTTCATCAACCTGGTATCCTCTATAGATGTTTTGGACTAGAAGTTCCATCAGCCTCAATCTACACAGCCTCCTAAACATCTGGAGGGCACCAGGTTGGCGAGGGCTGTTCTAAAGTATTTGTCCAGAAACAATAATCTTAAACTTTGGCATCAGCCATCATACCAATCCATGGTTAAGGACATTCAACTACGGTTTGATATGTTTTCTGCAATAACAAATCAATATCAGAAACCATGATTTGAAGTGGGTTTTCAAACCACAGTTTGTGCTAACTATGTGGTTTGGCTTCATATATGAATTAAGAAACCACAGGTATGGCCATACAGAGAATGCCCCACCAGATATGAGAGTGAACTTACAAAATTAAGATTTGAGAAAACAGAAAATGAAAGCAGACAAACAGCTCTAAGCATGGTTTGCTTGTTGTATGTTTGCAAACTATATTAAGTTTAAACCATAATTTTGCATGATGTCTGAACTGGGCCTTTGCACCAACAAAGTTTTACAAACATCAACCAGGGATTTAAAGCAAGCAATAGAGGTAGACTATTTATTTGACAAACAGAATAACGTCACACACAACCTAAAGCTTTATCCAGTTTGAAACGTAACCATAATGCTTTTGGACTGGTTTTAAATTATCTGATTCATAAGATGACTAGCTACACCTGCAACTTGCCACTTTTCTCCTGTAAAGGAAAGTGCAGCTTTTCCGTACCATGAATAGCAGCAGAGACGATATAGTGGCTTGATTCTGCTCTCTGCTATTAACAGTGTCCACGTCTACAGAGTAATATCATTTTTAACACTTTTTGTAAATCTAAGACAGAAATACTAAGCTTTTTTACTTGGAAGTCAGTCCCACCAAAATCAATAGGGCTACCTTTCAAGTATACATGTGTAGGATTTGGATGCAAGAGTTAGGCTGTTCCTTAGCATTTAAGCTAGTACATTGAGTATGAATGCTATATTTCCTTCATTTTCTTATATGCTATAACTACATCCATCCATCCTCCAAGTAATCTTTTTCTTGTTTAAGAATATTCCTGAGTTTTGCCTTGGTGATTCAGAAGCTTTGACCAACATGATACCTCCATATATTGTTGGATAACAACTTCCATCATCCCTGACCATTTACCATGCTGGATGGAGCTGATGGGAGCTTAAGTATGGAGTGTACAACCCTGGCTGACTCCTGACCTAGATTCTCATAAGCTTCAAACCCATTGATTCTATGCTACTTGGATAAGGTTCAATAGGAGGAGGATTTGTGAAAGCTCATGTCCCGCATTAAATAACATAAGAATGCATAGGCTTCATCAGCTGGCTCCTGTTTGGTTCAGATATTTTAATCTAGTTGGATATGAATATTATTTATTTGTTTGTTTCACTATGTGGCCAAGCAGGGGCAGTTAACACAAGTGAGGACCTACTGAGAAAGCTGATCAGACCACATCAAAGGTGATGACTTCAAAATCACGCCAGGACTGGGCTTAAGTCTGAGAAGAAGCAAGTTAGCTCAACTAGATGAGTCTCTCATTCATTAACACTAGTTTCTCTGATTTACTACTTTTCCAGCTACAATGTTCTCAAAACTACAAGGATCAGACACTACAAGTGCGAACCATCCCACAAGTAGATTTCTCCTTGATCATACCTATTTGCCTGCATGTTGTTAGACCTACCTTCCAGCTCAAACGTGAGCTGTAAATACTAATTTGGTGGTGGAAGAGAAATATAGCTGTTTTATTTTTTTCAGTTTCAAAATATTAGGCCAGACACCACAACAGTCATTTATGATTTTACCCTCATATTATCAAGCACCAAGTGCTGCTTGAAACTGCAAATTATCTCATAAAAGGTAGGTGTTGTCTTTTTCATGCTTTGAATGACTCCATCGGGTAAATGCAGGTTCTGCTGGCTAGCGCTCTCATATCATCAGTAGCCTTGCAGCAGGAGAGGGGACTGAGAGGAGAGAGGAAAAACATAACAGCAACTACTTCATGTGAGAGTTAAGCCCTTGGCTGAGAAACAGAGAGGAGGAGAGGAAAAGGGAGGGGGCATGGGAGCAATAGCTTCAAGCAGTCCGCAGGTCACACACACAGAGTGTGCAACAGCGAACTCAGTTTACAAAGAGACATCTGTTCCATTACTTCGATGCATTGTGGCTAATTACATCCTGGCCCGTCTGTGAAATGACAGCCACTTATTCTCCAGTGAACCGTAAAATCTGTACATGTTCAGTTTGGGGAGTGGGGAGCCAGAAGAGCATAGGGTAGCAGAGGGACTGTGGGGAGGAGAAAGGGAAGGAAAAAGCAGAGAGGCTCCAAGAAAACATCTGATGCTTCTCCTACCAGTTCAGTGCCAAAGAATCAGCAGCTGGTAAAAGAATGAGAGCCACCTCTATGCAGGAAAACCCTGACAAAGGACTGCCATTTTGAAGCAGGTCTCCGGTGTCAGCTTTACCCTGAGACTTTTTGTTCTTTGCATCTAGAAATAGACACCAGCAAAACCTATGCCAAATGTGCATTGATCTGCAATAAGAGGCCTGCTGCTGTTGTGGTTTTGGCTTTAACCCCTCTCCTTTTCACTTGATTTAAGAGCAGTTATTTTGCCTCTATGGACCTCTTTAGTGGGGGGGAAACACAGATAAGGAAGTTCACATGTTTAGACCTTTCTTTCTAAAAATTCTATTTTGTGTTGTTTGTTTGAATCACTATTTGCAGTACTTGATAGTACTCAAGAATCCACGTGAACCAGAAGCATTTTTACTCAGTAATGCCCACCCCCATCCCCACCTCGTGCATCTGATCAGTACACACAAACCTCAGGGCTACTGCACTTCCCCACTGAAACCCAACTCTATTTACAAAAGACTAGGGGATTGGTGGGTGAGGACAGTTATCCACATAGCAGAGGGTGCTTCCCAAAGCCCTGTGCAACATGATGCCTCCTCTTTGTGTGTGTGTCTTTCTGAATTTCCAGTACAGCAAATAAGTGCTGAAGCAGCACTATGGTTATATTTTTGAACCACTTAAAATGCCCCAAGTGCTCCATGGAAGTAAAAAATAACTATCCCTTTCAAAAGACTCAAAAGTCTAAGATCACAAAACAGAAAGGAGAAAAGGGAAATCTGTATAGCATGGACAAGGCTTCCCACGCTCCAAATGCTGTTGAACTCCAACTCCCATCATTCCAGACAGCATGGCCAGTCATCAGAAATGATGGGAGCTGCAGTCTAGCAACACCTGGTGGGTATGAGGTTGAGGAATGCTGGTCTGGACAATATAGACTGGTAAGATGCTTCCTAGGAATTCTATAGAATTCTATAGAAAAACATGTTCTTGATTTTGGATATTTTGATGTGCCAACACAAATAACATGATGTAATTGTCATCAGGGCTCTTAAGCAATGTCTGTAATAAACCAAATATTTGTAGGTTTATTCTAGTTCTGTAGCCACACTCTGTGGCAAGCAACTAATCAAGGCACTACTGGAAATCAGTTCTCCTCTGACTTAGGGTTTTCAATATGCTGAGATGACTGAGCACTCAAATTTATATTTTGTATTTTCATGGTGCTTTCCTGGAATTACAGAATATACCAGCACTGACCCCAATGAGTAGCCAGGATTTGAATCTTGGAGGGCTTCTACACTAAGTGTTTAGTGTGAAATTGCCATGCTTTGTTCACTCACTTTTAACGGGCATCTACATGACACTATCATCTAATCATCAGGTGATTTAAACCCCAAGACTCTTTGGGGGAAGACATGACTATTCAAAGTAGTATAACACTATTTTAAATGTATAGTGCAGATGGGGGTCTGACTTTCCACGCTTAAGGCGGCATAGCACTTTTGTATGTGTAGATATCCTGCTACATTCCATCCATACTTGAGGTATACCTTGGCCATGTGGTGGGGCACAATGCACATGAGCATGCCTTTTTAGTAGTGCACTTATTTCTTTAATCTTAAAATTGTGCTATAATTTTTTTCAGTGCTATTGCATGGCTATTTAATTTTAATTTTATAAAAGGTAGGCAAAAAGTATTTTAGCACATTTTTTAAAAATCCGAGAAGGCTTCCAAATGGGTGTTTATTGTGGAACTGGTGCAGGTCATGCATGCAAGTTTTTTGCAGCATCCACACAAGGATATCAGCATCAAAATGCCAGTCTATATCCTCCCTCCATTTAGTCCGGATATGCCCTTTCCATGGAAAATCTGTTAAGTTAAAAAAAGATTAGTTGCCAATGAACGGTTTGTGATGACTGAATGGCCTGGCTGCACTATTAAGCCCTATTCTGGAGGCATCCTGATTAAGAAAAGACAAACATGCTGCTAAAATGGTGCTCACTGGACAAGTGACTGTATGCCAAAGTAAAGAAGGCATGTCAAATGTGCAGGAAAATGAAGGTGTGTGGAAAAGTGAAGGTGTGCCAAAAGCTCAACCACCTGAAACGTCCTGTCACTGCACCCGTCAGAAGAGTAGTTATTAGGTAAGGGTGAGAAATTTGATACAGTTCGCATTTCAAGCCGAATGTATCAAATTCACACTTTCCAAAATAATATGGGAAACAAAACACAACCATCCTTCGAAATTCACACACAATTGAATTTTGCAATGAAGTTCCTCAGCCAAACAATTACATAAATGCACGTTAAAGGAAAGTGTGCCCACAACTGAATATATGGGTAAAAATAACATACAAAAATGCATAATATTCTGAGAAATTGCTAGCAAAAATGTGTACTTTAGTCAAAATTGCCTTCCAAAATGTGGATTAAGAGAAATTCACACTAAAATGCTAGAGAATTGTCATGAGGATATTTTTTTAAAAAAAATTGCAAATTGCTACAGAAATGTGGAGAACTGGAAAATGAGAAACTGAGAGAACTGAACATTAGAAACTGAGTGACCTGAAATCTGTCAATTTTGGTTCTCTGTTTCTCATTTTTCAATCCCTAGTAGTGATAAACTGAGCTAAATCTGCAGAGATTTTGCTGCTGTTCTGTTCTTCGAGGGAGGGGAGGAGTTAAATTTTGAGCTTCTGAAATAACAACATAGGAAATCAACAATTTGGTAACATCATAGGAAGTTGCCATGCCAGGTCAGACTACTCGCTCTATCTCGCTCAGTATTGTCCACGCTGACTGGCAGCAGTTTTCCAGGGATTCAGGAGGAAGTCTTTCCCACCAGATAGCAATCTGATCTTTTTTAACTGGAGATGCTGATGACTGAAACTGGGGTTTTCTGCCTGCAAAATATGTCCTACCAGTAAACTACAATCCCTCAAGTAGATACCCCATAAAAAGCAAGTAAACAAAAAAGTGATCATTTCAGAGTAAACACTAGTATGGACATACCCCAAGTCTTACAGTTTAAAGTTTATTATGTAATGACAGGACTTAATTGCTAGGACAGGAAAAATGCCAGAAGATTTGCTATCAGCTACTGGCACATTGGCAGCACTGGCAAATGTGTGCATAGCCTCTGTGTCCTCAAATGCCACCAAAATACAGCCTTAGTGGCTTCTGAAAGGAGCTTACCATTAGGTCTTGCAGCATTCTTGAAAACAAGACTTAAGGGTACATGGCTATGCTCTACTGGTTGCATAGGCTAGGTACAATCTTTATATATATTAAGAATTGAAAACCTCAGTATACTGTATACAGAATGCAGTTTGATGGAACTCCAGTGCCAACAAAATTCCACTGCACCACTAGTCAGCTCACCCTTATAGCCTTATTCACTCCATGATCTGGGGCTACCAACAATTTAAGTAAAAGGGCCAATGAGAAGCACATAAATGTTTTCTGGAAGATTTCAAAGTGGATAATATCAAATATCTGGAGGAGTAATTGAGTGAATTCTTACACTGGTCAAAGAAATATTAACAGTTCTCTTAAGCCCAACCTTTTACTTGCAATCTTTACATTGTACAGACCACAGTTTAGCAAGTAGCTTTCAGTTCCTCAATCCCCACCTTTTAAAAAGGTCTATCATCATCCCCTTACCTCAGACACCATCTTCTGCTCTAGGGGTGTCCCCAGATGGGGCTTAATACTCCAAAGGGGTTGCTGAGACATCAGAAACAGATTGTTGTCTTTTTAAAATGGTTTTGAGATATCAGAAACAGATTTTTTTAACTTATTAGATCAATCTGGATTAAATGGGGGGGGGATGTGGGCTGGCATTTTTATGGCAATGATGTTGTATGGCCTCTGCCAAAACGTAGCATGCATGAACATTACCAGTGCCAAATGCAATAAACAGTCACCTAGAAGCACTCTAGGTTGGCAACTAAGGAACCAGACTACCACTCTCCACAACACCAGATCTAGCCTTGTGGCCTCAAGTTGCCTGCCCCAGCATAGAGGTGAATTACAATTCAGCTAAATGGGGGGCAGTGCAAACAACAAACTGGGTGTATTGAGTAGGTGGGCTGCATAATCCCGAATCAGTTTAATATGCAATAAAGGACTCCTGTGGTTATTTACATCATGCTTTTAGTTTGCAATTTAGCACTTGCCCATTTCTTAAGTTACTTTTTTTTCTATATAGGGATTAAGCTGTGTGCATTGGCTGGACCTGATTAGTGTCCAATAATGGAAGCACCACTCAGAGCTTCCCTGATATGGTATAATAAACATGCTCACTCCTGCACAAAAAATATTTTCTAAAATCAAATGCAAAGTGGCCATCTCTCAATTCAGATGCTGGAATGGCTCTGTGAAGATTGCCCAAACATTCGTTCAAGTTATCATTCGTTATAAGCCAAGAATATTAACATCTAGTTTTTCAGAAATCACTGGACTGAAGTTATTGAGGCCTTCAGTAAGCACACTGGTACCTTAATATCAGCCCTCCCAATTGGCTGCAATTAGCAGAGCTTGCTCTGGAAAAGCCAAAGTAATTAGCTGGCATAGACAACTAATCACCTGTCCACCCATACAAAAGGGGTGATGCCTGCAGGAAGAAGGGTCCGTGGCCGAGATCACCCTGGAGACCAACTCTGTGTACTCAAAGTGCCAGCCTATGAATATATCTGTCATCCATAGGAAACATAAATACTCAAATATGTATGTATACTCAAATATATAAACTTTCTCCCAAACATTACGTTTGAAACAGATCATTCTCTGCCATTGTTTCGGCTAAACAATAACCTTGCTCTGATGGAAGAGTACATGCTGTTGTTCCCACAGTACATTATTTGTTGAAATAAATATGGAAATAAGGCTGAGCAAGATAGCCAGACTGAAATAAATTCATCACTCACAGGCTCTCAAGGGAAGAAAACTATGTACCCCCCCCCAAATGATTATTTCTAAAGCACTGAAGGAATGGCTATATCACTAATGAGGCCAGTGCTCCATGACTGCTGATTATAAATGACCTAAAAAGAGACAGAGAGGGATGGGGGGAGGAGGTGTATGTGTATGGATAACAAGGGGAAGGAGAAGAACCAATTGTTAATCCTGATAATCTAGTAAGATCCTGCACAATTCCTCAGCAGGTTTAGGGTAATGGGGGTTCATCGCAGATGCTGAACAGAACTGAAAGATGGAGGTTCAAGCACTGCCCTAAAAAGGTATGAAGAAAAATCATCACAACACACATTCTCTGATATGGGCATTAAAAACTGCATAAGATGTCACTAAAGTCTACTAGAGAGAGGGGCGCAAGAGGGTTGGGGCAGGGAGGAGGTCACCTCACTTATGCATAAGACCCCTCACGTAGCTTCCTTCACTCACAAATTCCCATGGAAACAGAAATCCATTGCAAATTACTAAGCCCTTCTTGGAAAATCATTCATCACACTCTGTTTACTCCAAGCTACACTGTACAGATCTATTTACTTGCAAAGAAGAATTCCTATTTGAAGAGGACAGGAAAAACAGAACAAGCAAGCAGCAAAAAGTGAATGTGTGATATGAGACCAGCAAACAATCGACAGGGTAGGCAGTTAACAGCACAAACTATCGAACTGCCTACATGGCAGCATTTTCACACATGATTGTAAGCTTGCTTCACATGTGAGCGGTCAATGCAGGATACTCAATGTCAATGCAAAGTTGCCTACTGGGAGAAAGGACAGGATATAAACAAACAAACAAACTGATTCAAGCACCACTTACGAAAATGGCCTTTGTTCCCACAAGGAACTTCCTGTCACAGTAACTAAGGCAGAGCTTGGAAAAGTTACTTTTTTTGAACTACAACTCCCATCAGCCCCAGCCAGCATGGCCACTGGATGGGGCTGATGGGAGTTGTAGTTCAAAAAAAGTAACTTTTCCAAGCTCTGAACTAAGGTGGGAACTACATCTAACATTAAAAGTAGTGCATGTGATTCCCCCTCGACCCTCTGTAACATTTAGAACAAAATGCCCTTGCTCTGATGGTATGGCACTGTATATTTCCATACACTCACCTCATATCCTTAGTCACCACTAGTAGGGATGTGGGAGGGGGGATCAAGGGAAATTGACAACATTGTAACATCACAACACGTGTTAAATTGTTCCTAGGCATTATATAGGTGGAATGGGATTAAACATGTGGTTGCAAATTTCAATGGCAGCCACAGATTTAAAGGTATGCATGACTATAAGGAACCTAGTGGGTTAAAAAATTACTACAGCCTATTTAAAGATATGTAATGGAACATTTGATATTAAAAATCAATACATCGGGAATAAAAGCAACAGTGGAGATTCTGGCAGTACACTTCATAATCACATGATAAAAGTGGGACCTGCAACAAAACAATGTAGTGTGGAATGGTCTTGTGAAGTGGAAAATTCCACCTCTGGGGGTCGTTGGTATTAGCATGTAGATGAGATGGATGGGGACAGATGCTGTGACAAGACAGGATAGATAAGAGATGAGTATGTGCGTTTTTGCATCCCTATGATGGAGAATTACCTGACCAATCATGAAGCCAGCTGGGAGGGGGAAACAGGTAAAGTCCCTTATTGGGTACCTTAGGACACATGACTGTACCTTGTACAAACCTATAAAAACCCGTGAAGTGGGGAAGAAGGCAGTCTCCCGCCATAGCACACGCTAGCAGGGACTCCTTACAATTGTAAGTATAATAAATAGCTGTAAGCTTCAACCTGCCTCAGTGTTGTTTCCTGAACAAGGACTCCATAAGGAGAAAATTCCACTTCTTTATAGTGGGCACCCTGTCCCCTTTCAGGATATTCCATTCTGTTCTCCTTTCTCCCTGGTTTCCACCTCACCCTTCTAACAGTGAATCAGCATTTCATCGCCACTGAGCATGCTCACTCCTCACTGGGAGGTTTCTGGGGAGGCTCCCCCCCGTGAGATTTTTTCCCCCCAAGTTTTTTTCTATGTGTGTGCTTCTGTAAACCTTGGGGTTTTCCTAAGACCTGCTGATATTTACCTTTTGTGCACAAATGGTGCTGTTACGCCTACAAAAGGACCAGCACTCAGAATATCAAGATTGCTATTAATATACAGAAGTGGGATATGCAACGCAATATGGCACTGAACATGCTCAGTCCTCATTGGTCTTTTTCTGGGAGGTTTCCCCCTTATATTCCCCCCCCAAGATTCTGTTGGGGTGCCTGCTAATACCTCCCTCTTGTGCATGGATGGTGCCATTTTGACTACATAAGCAATAGCACTCACTGCTGAGCATCAGAAATACGAGTGAATGATAATGATATGCATATAACAGTTACAGGTTTGGCAAAAGGATTTTCCATTAGTCATAAAACTAAAGCTGCTCAGTTACAATGAAGATACAGTCATAAAATTTTTGTTCTTTCATGTTTCATTCTAAATGTTTTACATTTATTTATAAGAACACTTATATCCCTCCTTTCTTGTTCTAAAATCAGAACTACCCATAACAACTAATGGCATAAAACAAAAATACAACCTAAAATAAAGTTTCACACAGACAGCAGCACATATGCAGCCAAATACTTTCTAAAAGGGAGTCCGATTAGAGTCAGGACAATAGCCTGCTAAAATAAAAAATAATACAAAAACATTTTCACAAGCCAACAGAATGGTGTTAGTGAAGCAGCCAAACAAATCTCCTAGGTCAGGGAGTTCCAAAGGTTGGATGCTGCAATTGAGAAGGACTCCTCTTGCAGTCCCACCAATTGTGCCTCGGATGCATGCAAGAGGACCTCCTCTGCTGACCTTAGCAGATGAAGAGGATTATATGAGAGGAGACATCCTTTCAGGTATGTCGGTCCCAAGCCATATACGGCTTTAAAGGTAATAACCAGTTTGATTGATATAAAACAGAAATCCCAAACTCCCAAACCTGGCACTGGTCAAAATCCTTGCTGCAGTGTTTTACATTATAATTTCAATTAAATATGGATTTTCATTTTGAACCTCTCAATTTTGTGTGCTTTAAAGGGGGTAGGGTACGAGAGCAGACTTGCACAGAATCAGACAAAGGCTCTGTGACATATTTTAGATGGATTACAGTCATGCATCAGTGCAAGTGGTTCCCTAATGCTCATTGAAGACTATCCCCTTTCTCTGCCCTATTGAATCTAGCAATGTACTCTCTAAACAACCTCATGGGACTCTCTTGTCTGTCAAACCTGCTCCACTTGTGATCTGATTTATGGTTACAGAATGGTAAATAAAAAGGCCTAAGGTTCCATGACAGGGTCCTTAATTCAGCACATGTTGTATTTTAGTTTATTGTATGCTCAATTTCATTTAATCAGGTCACCTGCTAACCAAAATGGTTAGTGTAATTTCAGTTATGGGTTCTAGATGATATCCACCAAATCAGTAGTAAGGTAATTGCTGGTGAGTTAGTATCCTTCACAGTCTCCTACCAGTACCAGTAAACCAATGCCAAACAGTTAATGATATTAACAGTTATTCACTGGGGAACACTAATTTAAAGGTGTAACATTAAAAAACAGACCAAATAGGCAGCAGGTTTCTTGCTTTAATAAAAATATGAGTATCTTTCTAAGGATTGTACAGACTTAAAAGAGTGGTAACTTTTCAATAGAGACAAATTACCCACATTGAAGACATAATTTATTGTCCATCGTTACATGACAGTTTTAAAAATCAACTGCAAAAAATCTATTTGTAGTACAGTGTTTTAAAATAATTGCTAAGGAAGAATGGACATTTCTCCTTCACTCTGTTTGAAGTGAAAAAAGCACTTTCATTTTTTTATTTAAACTAATCCAAATTGCTGAATTTGTGACCAACTACATTAGAAATATAATCCTTATTTATTTAAACTTTGCCAAAAGATGCAGTTTCATTATTTTATCTTAAATACACTAATGAACAGATGGAATTTTGGATAAGCTGTATGCAACCAGCACATTGAGAACATCATGATTATTGGACTTCCGGGAAGGGTGACTTAGCCTGTGCCTGCTTTTGAGACGGGCTCCTGCCTCAAAAGAAGCTTATTCAGATATATCAGTCAGATTTTTTTTTTTTTTGACTGATTAAACTTCTCCCGGGTAGGGAGAAACGAAGAGATTAACCTCAAAGCCTATTTTTGTTGGGACGACCAGATCTCATTAATTTATGGGACGAGGTCCAGCCGACGAAGGTGGGACGGATTTTCAACAACAAGCTCTATCTGATAAAGCGAACGTTCATCTTATCTTCTAAGAGAGAACGCACTAACAGGCAAGCACCCTTCTTTCTATATTTTTCTTTTACTTGACTTAAATTGTTGCTGTTTAAAAGAGATTTGCCAGATTGATCGGTTTTTGACATCTCACTGGGGAGCCATAACTTCTCTCTGCTACTCACTAATTAATAGCTTATCTCTGTTTTTGTTGCAAAAAGCTGTCCTGGATTTGCATTCTAAAGATATACACAGAAGAGGGATTTCTATTCCAGATTTTTATTTTGAAGAATATTATATTGTCTGAGACTACTCTCTTTTTGGTCTATTTTATTTTGACGAATCTGTTTCCTGACGACCGCCATTAATTGTTTCGATCCTGGGAACTGCATTTTGTTTACTTAAGCATGGAGAGATAAGGCTGTCTGCTCTGTTTATACTGTGATGTCACCAAGTTTGGAGTATTAACCCAATTGTTGCTGAAATAAGAAGTGGTTTTCCTATATTTTTCTTTTAAAATGGCAATTAAGAAAGTGGCTGAGAATCTGGAAATAACTATGTTTCAGAAAATAATGGATGAGATTGAGATAACGAAACAAAACCTGCGACAGGGTTGTAAGGAGCTGAAAATTGAATTGAGTAAAATGAAGCAGGAGATTAAAGATATAGGGGTCCCTGTGAGAGAGGTGACCCTGGAGATTGGAACAAACGTGGAACAGGAAAAAGATTTGGAGTCTATGGACTTTAGAAACAAAATCTATTGTTTGGAGACACAGGAGATTAAAGACATAGGGGTCCTTGTGAGAGAGGAGACCCTGGAGACTGGAACAGGGGTCCCTGTGAGAGAGGAGACCCTGGAGACTGGAACAGGGGTCCCTGTGAGAGAGGAGATCCCGGAGATTGGAACAAACGTGGAACAGGAACAAGATTTGGAGTCTATGGACTTTAGAAATAAAATCTATTGTTTGGAACTCAATGTTATCTCTGAAGAAATTAATGAAGATTCTAGAGATAAAGTTATCAATGGCATGGATAATCTTCTGGACTGGAATGATGTGATGGAGCCCAATATAGAGAAAATCTATGGAATTAACTGCAGCCATGTGACAATGGAAAAACTTTCAAGAGATGACCCAGTGTATTTTGAAAAAAAGAACAGAGATATGATTTTACAGCAGTATTTCAGCAACCTATTCAGAATGGATGGCAAGAAAATATTTGGGATAGAGGTAATTCCCATCAGACTCTTACTATATGACTATGGCTTTGACAGCAAGATTATTATGGAATACTGATAATGGAAGATTGGATACTGAAATTACTGGACTTAACAAGACTACTGAAGATGGAAGATGGAAAATGGAACTAATAGGGATAATAGAACAATGGCTACTGAAATTACTGAACCTAACAGATTCTGATGTGATGGATTAATTGAAATGTTTATTTTGACTATGGTTATGACAATAAGATTATCATAATTAGTAATGAGATGGATTAATCGATATGCTTATCTGGAAAAAAAAATTGATAGATATATTTCTTAAAGAATTGAAACCTCTCTTTGACTTTTTGTGGAAAGAATAAAGTAATGTTTATGAGATTTGATGATTAAGTAAGATAACTACTGGAGGAAAGTGATTTTATAATATGACTTAAGAGACAGGATTGTTATATATTATAGACTTATAACTGATTTGATCTTTGACAAATGGGAAGTCAATATTTTACTCTTTATTTTTTATTTTTGTTTTTTTTTTCTTTTTTTCTTTTTGTTTAACTATTTTTGATTTTGTTTTTTGTCTTTGAATGTTTTATGATTTCGTCTTGTATGTTTTATGAAAATCTGAATAAAAATTATTGAAAAAAAAAAAGAGAACATCATGATTATTTATTTATTTATTATTTGATTATATCCCATTCTTCCTCCCAGCAGCAGCCCAGGGCAGCAAACAGAAAAGCTAAAAACACTTTAAAACATTATAAAAATTTGGACATGATCCAGCCAAAGCTAAGCACTGCTAAAGCCCACTGATTTCAATGGGAAGGTGAAGCATTAGTTTAAAATTTCTGTGACAGAAATCAGTTGAACTTAAATGTGCTTAACTTTGCTTTTGTATTTAAATCCTACAATTTAGATTTTGTAATTAAATCCTGCAATCATATTGTAGTTAACTGTGTGCATGCATTTACTGATATGGGTAGGGAATTCTGTGAAGGAATATTTCTGACCGCCATAAAACGATTCTTGTTGGTCTCTGACATAATACTGTCACATCTCCCTAGGTGTTGCATAATATAAGAGATGTTGGGTGTTGCTAGAATTGTGGTTCAACCAAAGTGTGTGTTTAAAAAATAATAATTATGATTGTTATGCCCAAGAAAATATTGTACCATGCTATACAGCTACCATATCTTTAGCCCTATTAATGTTTTTCTGTAATTATGTTAAAGAAATGGTACCTCAGAGCTTGGAAAAGTTACTTTTTTAAACTACAACTCCCTTCAGCCCCAGCCAGCATGGCTGCTGCACTGGGCTGATGGGAGTTGTAGTTCAACAAAGTAACTTTTCCAAGCTCTGCTCTGAACAATACTGAGTCAATACTGAAGTTTAGGAACATAGGAAGCTGCCTTACACTGAGTCAGACTACATCTAGCTCAGTATTGTCTACACTGACTGGCTGTGTCTCTCCAGGGTTTCAAGTAGAAGCCTCTCCCAGCCCTACCTAGAGATACTGGGGATTGAACTTGGGACTTTCTGCATGCAAGGCAGGTGCTCTAATGCTGAGCTATGGCCATTCCCAAAAGATCATTACCTGGTACCCTGACTCAGCCGCATGATCAGAACATGAAAGTAGGCTCATGATTTCCTTGTAGGATTGGGAACCGTGTCCATCATATATGGATGCACGTCTGGGTTTGTATCCACGTAGCAATGAACATGAAGCATCCAATGCAATCCTAATTGTGAGACATGGATCAGGATGTGCATTCTTATCTGCCTTGCCATCATCACTCCCTTTGGCCAAGAATCATGTGTGAATGTTTATAGGTGGATGGGGGCCTGAAAATCAATTTCTAGCACAGCCAAGGAAGAATAGGAAGGTATGCGCTGTTATGGCCGCACTACTGACACACACACACATACACACACCAATAACATTAGAAAAAGTTGGTTATTTTTGGTTATTTATTTTTTAAAAGATCTAATAATGTATCTACACTGGACTTTATTTTTCTTTAGTTATTGTCATTCTCCTATGGTACAGTAAAATAGAAATGTTACAATGGACTGGCTAGGCATCAAAAGCACCTCATTGACTCAATATGACACCCTGGTCTGTCTCAATAGCTTTTCAGGGGCACAGAGAAATAAAAGCCATGCATCCGAGGGGGGAGGGTTGTGAGGTAACAAGAGGTTGAAATTGGTGCACTGAGCTATGTCAGTTCCCCTCCTCTTTGCTTAGAGCAGTGAGCATAAAGACCAGATGCTCTATCAGTATCATTTCTGAAGTACTCTAATGAATCTGACCCCAGGCTGCAGCTTTAAAAGAGTGCAGTGGCATGTCAATGTAAACAGCTAAAACTAGCGTCATGTCAAGTGGTAACAAGGCCACTGCCATTTTTACAAGCACTGTGCACTTAGCAGATAAAAAAGAGCAACCTATCACTGCTCTCCACAATCCTCCTCTACTTATCAACAACAAGAAACAATGCCTCATAAGATAACTGTGTTACTTGGGCCCAGTGATAAAAAGTCCTGTTTCTTACAGGATCTCTTCATAATATAATGAAAAGATTCATAGCCAGCACATATGAAATTACACTGCCCTACCCCCACCCCGCACCTATAAAAAAGGTATTGTTCTTTAACAACTACTAAGAATTTTCTAGTTTTTTAAAAATTAAACTAATTATCTCTGTGCAATATTAAATGGGCAAGTTGACATTGAACAATGTTGGGGAGAGTCCTCAAAGTAGTAGGTTTATTTGTGGGATGCTAAATCTGATGCCAAGCAGATGCTTGTCATCTCTGTCAGGCATCTGGATAGCACTGCAAAGACATCAGCAGAGAAGACTTGGCAAACTGCAGAGTCTGAGCACTCTGCATGAAAGCAAACATCAAATCTCCAGAGCCTGAAGGAGATACTACATGGAGGATTTGTGCTATGGAACTTTCATATTTCTATCAGACTTGTGATTTATTCATTCTTATTTTAAAAAACATTTTACTGTGACTATTATTTTATTATTATTTAGTATCCATGAAGAAACGCACTGCATAAAGATTAGAAAACAGAAAAGGCAAAGTGTCCCTTTCCTTCAAGACCACATAGTATACAAGGGCACTTTCAAATGCCACTAGACCCAGGAGCTGAGACCCATGGACTACAAAGACTGCCAAGCTCAATGCTGTTAATGTGAGGTGGTGCTTTTGCACATAATGCAAAGCCAAACCATGGCTCAGCCCAAATATGTGAGCTGGCTGCCTCCCACGGGTAAGATTGCACGTGTTTGTCCCTTCCTGGTTCTTTTCGCTCAAAGTAGCACAGCAGCTAAACCAAGGTCTGGCTCAGTGTTTCGTTACAACCCAGAATTGTGGTTGAACTCTGCCCTCCTTAACCACATCCTGTAGCTAAGGTGTGTTCTTGGCTACAACTCATAGTTAAGAAACAGAGAGCTTAACCACAAACCCAGTTTCGTATGATGTGCTCAGCCAAACCTTGGCTTAGCTGCCATGCTTAACTAAAAGACTGAGGAGGAACAAAGTGGCTACTAGTTCCTCTCTGGGAGGCAGCACATCTGAACAATCCTACTAAGCCATAGTTTAGCTTGCCATGATGTACACACCTGGCCACTGTGTCTATACTCTTTCTAGAAAAATCAGGAGCAAAGCCAGACCTACTTTTCAATTTGCCATCTTAGCTATTTGCACTTGCACTGGGGATTGGAAATTTAGATGACAGAGAACATTTCTGACAATCTGGGACACAGCAGACCAGAGGAAGAATATTCAAACTGAACCAGGAAGCTCACTAACCTATTTCATGGGTTTGTCATAAAGATAAAATGAGAAAGCTCCACTGTGCTCCGCTCGGCTCTTTAATGGATGACAAGATATTTTTTGTTATTGTTTTAGAGTTATATACTTTAGAATACTCAGAGGAGCTTGCATGGGGCTTTTGAAGCTCCCATTTTGGCCCCAATTAGATCCACACCTGGTTGGCCTGAACAATTCTACACTACCATGTTGCTCCTAGATGGTTCACTGGCCAATTTATCACAGATGTTAAATAAATATATTTCATCCTGGCAGAATCAAAATAAGCCTGCCTGCAACCTAAGGTGTGATGGAGAGTTCCCTTCTTTGTGCATGTTAGAATGTGCAAGAGGGCCTGTTCTATAGCTGCCCCTGCCTCCAAGTTGTGAACTCTGTCCAGTAGGAGGTTTGTTTGGCCCCCTCTCATTTTAGTTTCTGTTGCCAGGTGATGACAATTTTGTTCAGGTTGGTTTTCCATTAATTTTGATATCTTAAGCTGACTGTTTTTAAATATTTGCTGTGCTGTTGCTGGTGGTGGTTTTTTTTTAGTGTAATTGATTAACTGTTCATTCATTTTGCCACTGCTTCATCTCACGTGGGCCTTTTTTTTTTTATTAAAGAAAATACAGCCCACCTTTCCACTTACCAAAGTAGTCCCAGGGCTAACAAAATTCAAAATATACTAAAACAAACCTATAACACCAAAAGGTAAGAAAAAGAGAACTGGGGTGCAGAGTAATTGGAGTGTGAATAGGTTCGGGTTGGGAACACATGGACAGGAAAACACTTTGGACTGGTAGATGGCTGGCCTTGGAGGGTCTTCCAGAAAGCCAAGGTTAATCGGACAAGAGCCCACTTCAGACCACTCAAGGATCAAAGTGGGAATCTATAAGCACATCCTATCAGGATACAATAGAACCAAGAAGGAATTTCCTCATGTAGCTGTTCCTTTTGCACAATGACGCTCTGCACTCTTGGGTGGTTGTCATAGCACACACTTAGAAAGGCTTGAATTGACCAGGAGAACACTGGCCCATTTCCCCTAGATCACCAGGATACTCTGCACAGTCCACATCAATACTTAGTTGCTGCTGTCAGTTGTGTGAATAGTTGGGGGCAAGTTAAGAGTCACATATTCAGTACCTGGTTCTTAAAACAGCAAATTCTGTCTCCCTACAAACTATGTGGACTGTGGATCTGCGCTCAAATGTGTTGTCCTGAGCCAGAAGAATTGAGATTTGAACATCCTGGGCTCTTGCACAGAATTCTTGCACCAGGAACATTCCTGTCAGAAACAGTTATGAACCACAGGTAAATTTCAACAATTTTAGGCATAGAAATTCAGAGGCCACTTTCCTAATGTGTAACAGCACAAAAATGGCAGAAAATTTGGAAGTCTATGGAAGGAAATATATTTCTGGATCCCTTAGGCTTCAGTCTTTAAGCGCTTGTGTGTTTTGAGCAACTTGGGATGCTTCATAAACAGGGAAAATATGTAATGCAAGTGAGCTCACACTTCCTGTCTTTGTGCTTCTGTATTATGTCCAAGTAGGGCTTTGCAAATCTCGCTTCTTAGGAGATGTGAATGTTTTCACAGCATCTGGATTTCATTCATTTCCCTATAGACAAGATGCTCAAGCCTGCACTTTGGGTGTTACACAGAAACATGAAAACAGGAAGTGCAAGCTAATTCATGCTTCCTGTTTCACCTGTTTGTCAAGCATCCAAAGCCATTTATGAGGCTCCATCACAGTCACAGAGTGTCAAAGCACAGTGTTAGACAGATGTACAATTAATACAATAAGCATCTCCTTTATTAAAAAACACACGTTTCCAATATTTTTAAAGGAGCTACACAATAGGAGGAATAAAATCCCCGATCAACCACTTAATATGGACACTCTGGGGCATGTTCCCCTCATCAAGTAACTCCCATTAGCATTAATAACAATTACATGCATGCATAAAGAGCTGCATATACTCCTTGTTAAGCATCTCTGAGTGACACTTCCATTGATATAAAGAAGCAGGTTAGCCTATTTGGAGCCATTATTGGCCTCTTTGGTTGAAATGCATGTGCAAAAGGTGTGTCCAATTAGACACAAAGATGACACCTTCTGTTATTGTAACAGCAACCATCCAAATATGGCTGTACACAGTAAATGAAGCAACTAAAAATTAACAGTTCACCTTTTAAAACATTCCTAAATGTGATATGGTAATTTCATATTGCATTTTGAAATAGTTGTTAGCATTTCCTAACACTACACACTATGTAACATTTTTATCTATCTTGTCTATCGATCTGTCTGTCTATATTACACACACACAGAGAGAGAGAGAGAGAGAGAGAGAGAGAGAGAGAGAGAGAGAGACCACCTTTTTTGTTGAATCCCATCCATTTCTTGCTCTTACAACAGCATGTGGCCTCAGATGGTAACTAGTTTTCCAGAAGGTCACTTTGAGGAGCAAGTAGAGAATGTTTCCTTCCTGCTCCCCCCAAAAAGTGGCATGATAGCAAGTCCCATTGAAACAGTCACTGCTGTCTCCATCTTCTCCCAGGAAGGCCATCTGAGCTAAATTTGGCTTGGGTGGGCCCACTATTTGTTTATCCTTGACCTTTAGGACTCGCCTTTAGCTTCCCACTAGGAAGTTTTGTTTTCTTAGTTGTAATGTTCATATCTAGCAGCATCCATCCCATTAGGCTGTGGGAGAGATGGGACTGTGGGGCCTCTCCATTGGCTAAGCTGGATATGAAACACCTTGTGTCTCCTCCACTTCTTGAACTCTTTCCATTCCAGCTGGTACTTACAATAGCTCTGTAACTAAGTAGTAGGGCATGGAATTGCTTTTTTCTACCTTCCTTCAATCCTGTTTCCTTTTGTGTCATGTATTTTAGACTGTAAGTCTCAAGGCAACTGTCTTATTATTGATATTTGTAAGTCATGGTGGGAGCCTTTTTCCAGCTGAAGAGCAGGGTAAAAACATAATGGAAATAAATAAATATAGAGAGAGCTTTGTTGGATTCATCTACTCCAGCATTCTTTTTCTAACAGAAGCTTGCAATGTTGTCTCTACAAAGCCGAAAAGCAGGAGAAGATGGCAACAGACAGCCTAATTTATCTTTTGCACAACTAGCATTTAGAGGTTACTGTAGCCTATTCATGAGTTCAAAAGAACACACGAGTGCTTAAACTGGGGAGGGGGGTGAATATGTGCATGCTGGCCCCACCTCCAGTGCCCCATGTGTGCTGGGCATACCTACTCCAACCCCAACCTTCCTATATTGAGTGGGAACATCTGAAAAGGGCTTGTAAGCACTCTCAGCTGTATGCACTTACAATCCTCCTTGTGATCTGAAATCCTTCTAAAGCAGGGTACCCGACTGTAGGGAGACTTGTCAGTGCATTCAGGTGAACATACTTTCAAGCATCCTCCAGACTTTCCCACTCAATGTGGTGAGGTTGAGGATGAAGTGGATGCACACCTCTCCCACATCTGAGTTTAAGCCCTCGTATGTTCTTTTGAATTCATGAATAGGGCTTATCTCTGAATATGACTACATACTGAATGATGCAATCTCTGGAGAACTAGGTTTGATTTCTGAATAGCAATTAAGAGTACTTGGATCTAGGATTTCAATTCTGTGTATATAATGGAAATCTTGCTTTTAAAACTGTGTTTCAAAGTCACTGCACACCCTGACTCCCAGATTTGAAGTTTCAGAACAGGTCTGTCCTTCAGTGAAATATACCAGGAAAGATGGAAATCATAGGAAGAGTCATGACATCTAATCTTATTTCTCCTTCAGCCATTAATCATGCACAATTTCAACAGCCATTTAGGAAGGTGAAATTCTGAAATGATCTCTGCAGAGACAGAAGAGCATGATTCTTTGTTCTTGATGCTGTGGCAGTTGTTGGAAAAATGCTAAAATAATATATTTTCCAATGCTTGCATCTGGAGCAAAATTAATTCCTTAATAGATATTCTTATATCTTACATTTTTTTTACAAAGGTATTAATGTTTATGTTGCAGAAAATAACACAGAAGGTACTCTTAAGGTAGGGGCATGTTTACAAAACAGACAAACAGGGTGAAAGCCCAGGTGCTTATAGCAATACAAAGAGACAATTGCACCTCCTTGTCAAAGTGACAAAACTATTTGTGTGGAAAAATCTAGGACTCTTCCACATGTCCTATTTATTGTGTATTCATGATGGTGTCAGGATGGTTACATGTGATTACTGTTTGCACCTGCAAATTTTTCGGGGTAGACATACTGCTTCATTTCCAATTGGTGCGTGTCTCCTAGCTTCCTGCTGAAATCCTGTAACTTCTCATACCACACACTTTTCAGGATTTTTGTTTTTGTTTTATCCTGCTTTTGTTGTACTGTAGTGCAAGAGTGCCCCTTCACACAGCAATAATGCAGTAACATTGAGGGAATATTGCAGAAGAACTAATAAAGCAGAATTATGTGTGGATGGTCCAGTATAAATCCATTACTAATGCACTATTATTGTATTAATGACATATTGCAGAATATACCTGCAGAAAACAGTAGTCTTGAGTGGTCCTGAGATGTCTTCGCGTATAGCAGGATGCTTTTTGTGTATAGTGAAGTGGTTAGAGTGCTGGATTATCAACTGGGAGACCAGGGTTCAAATCCCAACTCATCCATGAAGCTCATTGGGTGACCTTGGGCTAATCACTGCCTCTCAGCCTGACCTACATCACAGGGTTGTTGTGAGGATAAAATTGAGAGAGGTAGAACCATGTACACCACCGTGAGTTCCTTGCAGGAAAGCTGGGATATAAATGCAATAACAAAAAACATATATATGATTGCAAAATTCATCTGTAGCTAAAAGCATGGGTTCTAGGTCCATCAAACTCTTATCTATTTATTTCAGCTATTTTCATACCACTTAATCAACAATGTTTCTAAGCGGTGAACATAAAAATTACGAAAACCATACAGTGGATAAAAATCAATTAAATTTAATCATAAAAATAGAAAAAATCCTTAAAATGCCTGCTGAAATAGAAAGGTCTTTAACAAGCATCTGAAGTTCCGGGGGCGGGGGGGGGGAGCTGGTCTGATCTGAGCCGGGAGAGAGTTGCACAGAATTGGGCCCTCAATACTGAATGCACAGCTTCTGGCAGATATAAGCCATACATCCTGATCCATGGGAGAACCACTTACAAAAGACTCCCGTGAAGATCTCAGTGATCAGGCAGGCTTATAAGGAATCAGGCAGCCCTTAAGGTATCCTGGACCCAAGATGTTAAGGACTTTGTAAATTAAGCAGGGAAGTAAGTAATTACATGCATGGAGTTCCCAGGACCTTCAAAGAAGAAATACCCAGAGAACAGGTAAGTTTCGTCTCCTTTATTCAATATGAACTTGTTACAGCACAGATTGATTGTCTTCCTCCTCACTTGAGGCTCATTTCTTATGTCAAGGAAAAGGCTCTGTAAAGCTAGTATCCACACTAGGGTGTTAATACATTTTGGTTTCTGGACAGACCAACATTAACAAAAAAGGTCTGGCTTGTTTCAGACCTTATGCCTGGCATTCACCACAGCCAAGGCAGATTCTGTGTAAAAGGTGTGCAATTCAGCCTTGAGTTTTAATTTGGTTTAGAGTCCTACAGTATTGCTGTTCAATGGGCAAATTAAAGCTGTATGTCTTTCTAGAGCCTTCCTCTGTTATTTTTCAAAGGACAAATAAAGCAGTGTGTTAGAAGTTAATCCTGAAATGTATAATCCCATACAATACAGTAAATTACCAACAGGCATAGCCTGCCATTCTTTCTCATTGCTTCTTTTCAGCACCAAGTAATCGTGTGCAGGGTTCAGTCCTATCAAGACTGCAAACAAAGTCTACAACCTGTAGTTATAGTCATAGGCCTTCTCTCCCCCCCCCCCAGTTGTTTGCCTATGCATATTTGTGCACCTTCATCCACACATGAGCACTTGTAATGTTACGCCTCTGAAATCCTTCTCAATGTTTCCCATCCACCTACCCTAAGTTCTGGAAACCTGAGATCGATTGTGGATGTGCATGAACGTCTTTGTTGACCTGTGCAGGCTTTTTTTTTTTTGTCTGAAATACACATTTTTGTTCTACTAGATTTGTACAGAAAAGTAGCCAATAATAGTAATTTTAAAAGCTGTGTACCTAAGACAGGAAACTTGAGATTTGCTGTGGGCGTGTGCTCAGGTTTTTGTTTACCTGTGTCCATGCTCATTTACATTTTTAAGAATTGCTTTTGAAATACAAGTTTTTCAATATACCAGATTTTCACAAAAAAGCAGTAAATATATATGTTTGTGTGTTGTTCCAAGACAGGAATCCTGAGGTATTTGTGTTTTTTAATTTTGAAATAAACATTTTTCATTAAATCAGATCTGCCCAAAAGAGCAGTTTTAAAAGTATGTGTTGCTTCAAGCCTGGCAAGGATTTGGAGTCTGCTTCTTCCTTTCTTCCACTTTTCCTTTTCCATCTCCTGTACCTGCAAGGGCAATTTTTATTTTTATTTTTAATACAGCTGTTTTGTGCAAGAGTAGTTCTGTGCAAAAGAGCTGTTTTGAAAATAATCCAGAGAAGCATCACCATACATGTAAAAAAAAAATCCCGCCCACACAATGTGCTTCAGTGCATCCACAATCAGGTAGCATGTCATTTTATATTGCATTTTCTTTTCTGAATTATCTGAGGATTGTAAACATCTGAATTTAGGATTTTGAAAATGTTGAGTGAGAAGGGCCTTTTGTACTTTGAGAAGGTAAGAAAAAGGGCCCCCTCATCTCTTCCTCCTTAGCCAACCATGTTTCTCATCCTCAATCTTTTAAAAGGTGGATGCATTCTTGAAAAGGTCAGGAGGACACATTTCTTTGCTTTTTCTGTGATCTTTCCATGCAAAGTGTATATTCTGCCACTGAGATACAAGGACGTGCCATTAGTCAGCAGCAGAGCACATTGTCTACATGCAGAAGGTCCCATATCCAACTTGCGGTATCTTAGGCTGTGAGCACGCTACTCACCTACAGCAAAGTGTTTCCATTGGTCACATCTGGAGGGGGAACGGGTTGATCTGCTGATCAGTTACAAAATTTCTTTGAAGTTTTTTTTTTAAACGCACTCAAGCTGATCCCACCAGAATTCACAGTAAAAAGGGGTGGAGTTTGACTACTGTGGTGTGCCTGTTTTCAGAAAAGAGGTGGAGTCGCACTGGAACTGGCACAGTAAGTGTGTCTCCACCCTCATTTAAAGCAGAGATGGGGACCCTGTGGCCCTCCAGATGTTGTTGGACTCCAGCTCCCACCATTCCTGCCCATGCTGGCTGGGGATGATGGGAGTTGGAGTCCAACAACATCTGGAGGGCCACATGCTCTCCACCCCTGGTTTAAATTGAATAACAGGGCTGGGAGAAGACAATTACTGGCAAGATGGACCAATGACCTGTTTCCACAAAGGGCCCCTCCATATGTTTATCTCTTCTTTCATGGGTGCTTCAAGTCCCAAGTCATGTTACAATGATGTCTTATAGACAATCCTTTAAGAAACAGCCACAGTTGATCAAGCTCAAGAGGCTCCTTGATCATTCTTTATACATTTTTCCTTAAAAGTTGTCAAGAAACTTTTTTTAAACTAAGAAGTGAGCAAAAGCTAGCTCTAATACTGCCAAGTTCTGAACAGTTAACTTGTTATGTAAAAAAATTACTTCTTGAAAGCCTGGTGATGTGTATTGATGGGCTGGCATAGATGGAAAAGTGACAGATATTAATTCATGCAGGCATTCTACCAGCTGCTGAAGCTGCACTTCACTTTCTGAGAACTGAACTGCAAAAAGGTAGCAGCTATTTGTAAGATCTTATTATGGGTGGATCGATCTGTTCAGTCTCACATCATCAGAGTGGTTCCATGGACTTGATTAAAGCTGTTCCTAGTTGAGATAAACTGGGGAATATTTTTACAGCGAACCCTATTAGCTTGTATTGGCTTCTCCTCATTTTCTGGGCTTTGGATTTCTGCAGAAGTTAATGTAAAATGATAGAATAGACTAAAATGTACTGACTTTGAAGACTCACTGCTAATGACCATATTTGATTATTGGGTGATAACTGTGAAAGTATGGCTATGGGGCACATAGGAGGAACCATAACCCTCTCTTAAAGGATCTGAAATAATTTGCCAGGAAATTTTATTACACGGGCTAGAAACCATACTGGACTTTGTACAGGGCCACTCTGTGCAATTTAGAGTAGTAGTCTTTAGTCTTTTAACTCCCAGGAGTTAATGAATGAATAACCTGAAACATGGGACCCACTTTTATTTCTTTAAATCCTGCATGTATCTTTAGACTGGATGAAAGGTTGAATAAGGGTCCTTTAATTATAATATGTTGCATCAAAGGGAGAATGGGCATCCTGTTTCTTTAATGGTTACACAGAAGAAGGATGCTGGATGCAGCTTGTCATGCAAAAGTGAGAAAAGCTGCACCACCTGACATTCCCCTTTCTGCGTAACAATCATTGGTACAAAAACTGTGCCACCCTCTGTCTCTCTTTAAAAAGACACATATGCACACCCATCTAAGCAAAAATAGAAAGTGCTGGGAATGCCATTGCAATGGTGGGACCACGAGAAGGGCCTCACCTCCAGATCTAAGAAGCCAGGCAGTCTTATACATGCAGAGAAGATCTGTCAGATACTTGGGTTCCAATTTGTTTCAGATTTTATAGGTCATCACCACCTTAAAATGCTCCTGGAAATATATAGGCACCAATGAAGCTCTTTCAAGATCAGTTATATATTATCCCTACAAGCTGTACCAGATAGTACTGTAGCAACTGTGTTCTGCTCTAGTGCCAGCTCTGGATCAAGGAATACACCTAGACTATACATTTGCTCTTTCAGGGGAAGTGTAACCCTATCCAAAATAGCTGTCTATATAGCTTGATTTGAAAACTTCATTCTGTCAGGATTCAGGCCCAGTTTATTGATCCTCATCCCACCCATTATAGTCTCCAGACCAGTACAGCACCTGCATAGCGAAACCTGACAGACGGCAAAGAGAAATAGAGCTGGGTGTCAGCAGCATACTCCAAATGCTCTGATGATCTCACTCAGTGGTTTCATATAAAAGTTAAAAAGCATGAGGGACAAGATAGAATCCTACGGGACCACCACCCCAACACAAATGACATAGGGCCAGAAATAAGTCTACCAATGCTACCTCCTGGAATCAGTCCTGCAGCTAAGAGCAAAACCAAGAAATCACCATGTCTCCCAACCCACAGAGCCAATCCAGAAAGATAGCATGGCTGCTGAGAAATCAAAAGGAATCAATAGAGGCCATCCCACAGAGGTCATCTATCAGGGCAACCAAGACCATTTCAGTGCCAATACCAAACCTGAACCCAGACTGAAAAGTCTAGAAGACGGGTAGCCAACATGGTGCCCTCCAGATGTTGTTGGACTACAACTCTCATCAGCCCCAGCATGGCCAATGGTCAGGGTTGATAGCAGCTGTAGTCAAATAACATCTGGAGGAAACCAAATTGGCAATCCCTGGTCCAGATAATCTGCTTTCTCCAAATGCTCCTGGAGGTGCCCAGCCACAAGCCTAGGAGAAGACAGAAGCCATCCTTCTTGCAAGAAAGAAGAACTTAATTCTAACTGTTAACTGTATCTTGACAGTATTGCTTGGGGCAGGGGGGACATTGGAGTTTAATAAGCACCTGGCACTCATGAATTGCAAACATGGTTAAGGAATCCTGCCTAGACAAATAATAGGACATTTTCAAAATGTATGCCAAAGAACCATACTTGAATTTCTGAAGTTTGTAAATCAAATCAAAGAGACACATTGATTAGAGCATACATCCAGTTTAAAAATGACCCACTTCTTATACCACATTGACAATATTTAGAAGAGATATATTGCAAAGTGAAAGACATTTTGACCTTCACTTATGAAAATACCCTTAAAGCACTTTCCAGCAATATGATTCTATAATTCTATTCCCCGCCTTACAAAGGTTTGTAAAACTAATTTAAATCTGGGAGCAGAAGAATGCCTTAGACTAAAGTTAGTTAACCAGTAAGATTCAAAACTGTGTGCTCAATTTTACAACCTGATCTTATATGTGGATTTTATTGGTCACCATGCAAATTGTAGGGTTTTTTGACATGACATCATACAGTATTTTGCAAGTGGAGAAGCGATGTGTTTTTCAAGCACACTGGACATACAATGCTACTCACTGCAAAGGAAGAAAAGCACATGGAATTGTCATGCGATTTCTCACACGTGGGCCAAAAAATGATTGAGTCAATAAATGACTTGCACAGGCAACAAGGAATTCCATGAAGGTGAGTTAGTGGGCTGGTGAAGGAGGAAATCCCTCCACACCCAGCATAGCGATACAGTTGACTGCTGCAAGAGAGACAAAGCTTTTTCCTCAGAGGCTAGTAAATATTTTTGCAGACAAGTAACTTTTGTGGGCTTATTTCACAAGGTTCTAGGAGTCTACTGCTATTCAGTAAACTGATGTGCAAAAAGGGTAAACATTTTATGCAGTAGCACCAATTGTGACTTTTGTACCAGTGCCAGGATAGTGCCCTAGGAAAAATCTCTGGCTCCTGCTCTTACAAGCCTACAAGCCACTGTCTAGTGCTTCTCATTGTTTCGTTGGGTTGCACATTCAAGCCCTAGTTGGTCTAAAAGGGAACATTCCTATCCATTATCTCTACGATTATAACACATTTGCGAATGCTGCAAGGGCACTGTGACCTTTTCCAAACCTCACAGAATACAAATACAAGGGGAGACGATCAGCCACATCAATGGGTGATTAGATGTCCAACTCCCATACGGTTAGAATGGAAATTCAGGGTCTTTTGTCTATTTCTTTTGTAAACATTCAGGCCTAGAAAATGTATACAGACATAGTGTATCAGCAGGTGGCATGGGTCGGACGAGTCCAGCTCAGATTTACTGTACTGTCTTTGCCTAAGATATAATGGAGACAAATATATGGAAGGGCTCAAAAGAGATTGCTGATAAAAAGAACAGAGCTAAAAGGGGGAAAGAATAAGATTCCAGTCACACAAAAATGTAAGCTGCTATTCATCACAGTTGTAAATGAAGTGTACACTAAACTAGAATATATTTCATAAAGCAAAAAAAAGCTTTGGCAGAACAGCGTTCTATTAATGTTTTGTTCATTTGCTTACTTTGAAAGAGGCTGCAGACAGCTCAGATCTTAGCTGTTTGATCCCTTTTCCTCCAACCATGTGTGCTTAGTAAATTACATATTGTAAGCAACCCCAGGGTGCATAGTCCCATCCTAGTTAATACATTTTTTGCACTTTGACGGGAAACTCAACAGCATGAACTAATCCAAAAGAAGCCCCCAATTGCTAAGTTTTTAAGCCATTAGTTGCTGATGATTTTCAACAAATACACCACTTCTGTCCTGCTTAATGATTGAATTTTAAATATTAATGATGGATGGATGGCTTTGTGTATAGAGACGACAATATCTACGGCTGCTAAGGCCCTACTAAAAATGCAAGAGGAATTGTGAAAATGGGCTATTTACTGGTTTAAAGTGTGTTAACTTTTAAATGATCATGGCATTTCGTGAATCTAGAATACAATAAATCATCTCAGATCACAGAAAATGGCAAGTGAGCGTGGTTGGGATTTGTACATCATGTACAAAGCAATTATTTTAGATCAAACCCACCGTTTCACTTCTAAAATGCAAGCGTAACGAATAAGCGATAGCAGCCCACATTAAAATAAGCCAAATTCTGTGCTAAACTACTAGGAAGCTCTGTGTAATAAGCCCTCCTGAAATGGACAAGTTAAGCAAGTTGCCAGGTGTAATATAGTGGCCAAGAGACTGAGGGCCAAAATACATGTCAGCAGGTTTATTTATTTATTTTTTAAACGCAGCCTTCTTTGTCATTTAGCTCTCATGTATAAACAGCTCTTGAGAAGGGGAAGTCTGAATACTCCCCCATGTACTTAAAATAACATATAAAAGGGGCCACAGGCCTAGACAGGCTATCCCCGCCCTCCACCACGGACCCACCTGGCAGCCACAATCAGCACCACCCACATACTTGAGGTCCTCCATTTAAGGGGGAACCCTGATTGGAAGGCAAGGGAGAAACGGATTTGCAAAAGTGCCATATTCCCCCCCCTTTCCTTCTCATATTTCTCTTTGCGGAAACCTCTACACTGTAGTCTCTTCAGTGCTCCAAATGTGCTCCAAATGTGTGGATGGTGGAGGGGTATGGGCATCAGTGGGCACATCAGTGGCAGGACTTGCCCATATGGCTCCATGACCCCTCTTTTGTGTTCTTCCAATGTGTGGATATGACTGAACCCCCCTAGGCCAGGCTCAGCCAATATCATCCTTCCAGATTTGAGGACTACAACCCCATTGGCTGGGGCTGATGGGAGTAGAAGTCCACAACCTGTGGAGGACATCATGTTGGCTATCCGTGCCGTAGGCATTTCTTCCAGTAATGTGGAATAAAATATTCCACATCACGAATAAAGCCATCTAAACCGATGGCAATCACTAGCTTTACTGATTAACTTTGGGCAACTTGCTGTCTCCCAAGGAACCTTTGCACAGGCATTTTAGGTATATTCTATTCTCTGTGTTATAGGAAAACAGTAAAGGGGATTATTGCTTCTGCTTTTAATAATGTACCCACATACTACACTAATACAAAGTATATGCATAGATGCTTTTTGCCAGTGCTGTATATGGAGGGGGTATGGCCTCCACCTCCACATGCACATCTCCAAGACAGATAATAAGCCCAAACCAGACATGCAAAGCCTAATTGTAGCTTAGCTTACCAGGTCTGTATGGCAATGAACAAGATTATGAAGCCCTCTATATGCAAAATATGCTATAAAATTATTATGCTCCCACATATTGTGCCAAGGGAATTATTGACAACAGTGGTCCCTACTTTGAAAAAGCTGAATGTAATAATCTACCCAGTCTTAAGAGCCAAGACAACATTGGCCCTTCATGAGAAACTGGTAAGAATAATAGAGCTATCTTCACCTGAGAAAGAAAGACAGGCAGACCAAGGTTTGAAGATGGCTGACATAATTCTGTGTTTGAAGCTAAACAGGTCTGGGACTAGCTAGTACCTAGATAAGAAACCACCTTGGCTCTCCTTGGAGAAAAGGTGGGATGTAAATTTAACAACATATGACTATAATAAAAATACACTGTAATAAAAAGGTCCTTACCCAGCATTGGAAAGAAATTCCAGTTTTGAGCTGCCAACTCTGCCTTCCAGCACCCACCAAATGTCCCTTGAGTGTACATGTGGCTGAAAGTTTACCACTGCATTCAGTGTTAAAAGTAACCATATCAATGTTACAGCAAAAACTGAGCAATTTCTTAAATGTACTGGATGCATGAAAGTTTGATGTGCTGTAGACCTTGCTGCCTGTGACCTTGAAGAGCTGTTAGACCTGAGTATTCCTGCCCCAGAAGATGGGCAAGCAAACAGGAGCTTCAGAGCTGCTGATGAAGCGTCCTGCTAGCTACATGTGAGATTACTTGAGAGGTGGGGGAAGTCACAGAATCACCTGCCCAGATCAGGGCCAAGGTGGGAGACCCCAGCTCCGATATAAGCTCCCAGACTAAGTTTCTTCATTGCTGAAGCAGCAGCTCCCTTCCAAAGTCAAGCCCCACACTTTCTGACCAGTCGGAACAGACA
The DNA here is from genome assembly GCF_030035675.1 of Rhineura floridana. Taxonomy (NCBI): domain Eukaryota; kingdom Metazoa; phylum Chordata; class Lepidosauria; order Squamata; family Rhineuridae; genus Rhineura; species Rhineura floridana. The sequence continues at coordinate 70,152,071 of NC_084488.1, read as the reverse complement.
GATGCATAACTACAAGTATGAGATGAAAATGTTGGGGATCCATTGCCAGGATTGCTATTATCAATTGATAATAAGAGACTGGCACAACAGGATAACTGGAAGGCGCTAATAAATGCATCGTTAAATAATGACTCTAAGCTGTTTTGGGCCCTAGTCACCAATGCCCTAGGATCAAATGCGCCCTCACAATGTAATATTTCTCCTGAATTATGGGAGCACCACTTTTCTACACAGTTTTCAAATTATAAAAACAAGTCCCACAGTTCTACTTTCCTAGTGGACATTTGTACTTTACCAGATTGGCCTCTGGTCGAACAAGATGAAATAGTCCTTTTGATCAATAATCTTAAAAAAGGAAAAGCCCCAGGAATTGATGCAATCCTCCCAGAAATGTTAATAAAAAATATTCAATGGTGGGCCCCATTACTTACATCCCTTTTTACACAAATAAATTCGACAGGAAAAATTCCATCAAATTGGCTTGAAGCAGTGATTATACCAATATACAAAAAAGGGGACAGGGATGATCCTGCAAATTATAGACCCATTAGTTTCCTTTCTGTTGTGGGCAAGGTATATGCCAGTCTTTTAAATGTAAGACTCCAATCCTGGTTAGAAGAGGAACACATTTTAGGCAGAGAACAAGCAGGTTTTTGCAAAAATAGATCTACCATTGACCACTGCCTAATCTTAAAAGCTTTTTGGCAGAAAAATACATGCATGGCACAAATAGGGGCCTAAATGTTGCTTACATGGACCTTAGGATGGCCTTTGACTCAGTCCCAAGAGATCTACTTTGGGCAAAACTAAATGCAACCTCAATGGATAAAAGACTGCTACTCCTGATAAGACAACTATATAATTGTACTTCATTAAGGGTGAGATATGGAATAAACGGAAATCTAACTAAATCTATTCCTGTAAACATAGGGGTTCTCCAAGGCTGTGTTTTGGCTCCCTCTTTATTCAATCTCTTCCTCAATGATTTAAGTAATGAATGCCATAATGAAAACCTGCATTCTCCTAAAATAGCAGGAGTGAGTTGCCCCATGCTTCTCTATGCAGACGACATGGTACTGATGTCTTTTTCCGAAATCGGTCTCAAGCGCCTCCTTCGAATTTTTATAAATTATTGTGAAAAAAATTATCTCTCTATTAACTTTAACAAATCTAAGGTAATGGTTTTCTCCAAAAAGAGACCGAATACACAATGGAAAATAAAGGACAAAATGTTTGAACAGGTCAAAAAGTATAAATACCTTGGAATTATATTTTGCTCTACACTTTCCTGGACTTCCCATATCCGGGCTGCAATACAAGCTGCTTATAACACCATTAGAGTTACAATCAGATTTTTTCATACCAAAGGTGGCCGTTTTATTCCCGCTGCACTAACAATTTTTAAAACCAAAATCCTCTCACAATTGTTATATGGTATTCCAATTTGGATTTTAAATTTCCACAATAAAATAGAAACATTACTCTCAAGCTTCCTCCGTTCTATTTTTGGACTTCCAAAATGTGCCTCTCCTGCTGGCCTTCGCCTAGAGGCCGGAATCTCCTCAATAGAATGTACAGCCTGGATACAGGCCTATAGGTTTTGGCTTAAAATAGCTTATTCTGAGCCCCATTTAGGGCTCTTGCACCTAATTTGGAAAGATCCCTTCGAAAGTACATGGACCAAAACCTTTAGTGGGAAGCTAAAATACCTACGCCTGTCTCTTGAACTATTATCATCTTGGAACCTAGCGATGGCTAAGTCTACTATCATCCAACGATTAAAGGATATTGACCAACAATATCTAATTTCAAAGGCCCACACATCGTGCTCCCCAATGCACTTTAATTTAAGTTTCTGTTTTCCGTCTTCAGCAATATATCTGGAAGAGTTAACCTCCTCACACTATAGATTTCTGTTCTCTCATGCCAGATTCAACCGTCTACCATCAGCTCTCTTAACGGGTCGTTATCAAGGTATCCCGCTAGAAAGACGCTACTGTATTTGTAATCAGAATTTACCTGAAACCCTGGAACATGTCCTACTTAACTGTGAGATATACAATGTTCCAAGAGTTAAATTAATTCTACCATCCATTTCTACCTTTTCTGATAGAACACCAGAATGGATTGTTCACCTTCTTTTGTCCGATAAAGACAAAACTCTAACAGAACTAGTTGCCAAATTTCTCTATGTATCACAATCCATACGTAAAAACCAGGTTCGAATTATGCACTCTTGATTTAATGACTTATTTTAATTCTCTGTTCTTGACAAATTGCTAGACGAAGAATTTTGCCTATTAGCTTAAAACTGAACTTTGGCTTATTTCTATCTTGTTTTACTTTTAATTCTATTACTGTTAAATGTACTTACCTGTATATTTAAATTGTATATAACCAGCTCGGCTCTATGACCGTAATAAATAAATAAAAAAAATCAATTGAAAGTATAGAACAGGGCAAAACCAAGCGATAACATCACAGATACTGGGTTGGATCCAGCCTTGCATTCAGCAGTTTTATCCTTTCTGGAGAAAGGGGATGAGGAAGCAATTTCCCCAAAAACTACTCCTCTCTGCAAACCTCTGTGACCCCTGAAAAGGTGCTCTGGAGGGCTAGGAGACGTGCTAAGGTTCCAGTAGAAGGGGGGAATTGGCAAAATCACTTTCCTGTTCCCCTTCCTCCAGTGGGGAGCCTCTGCTGTGTCCCAGTTCCTTCCATGAACAGAAAGAGCCCTTCCGTTCACAGAGGGGCAAGTCTGGATCCAACCACTGTAAATTACACTTTACAGCAAAGCCAAAGAAGCCAAAGCAAACAGGTAATGCAAATAGCTGTGACATTAAACATCCAGAGAATGACTATGGAGATCTGCTGGTCTGTCAGTTGGGAAAAGCAGAGGTTTAAGCAATATGCTAATACCATATTTATTAATCAACAATAAAAAACCAATGCAGACGTTTAATCTGTGAATAGACGAATGCGGGGGGGGGAAGGGAGGGATGGTCACATCAGCTTGCACCACCCATGATTTTCACACATTTGAGATTCTGTCTGCACATATGAGCTTACATATGCCCAAGGCTCTGATGCCACAGTATGCACCTTGCAAAAAGGGGGGGGGAAATACAGATCACATATATTATATTAAGGTCTGTTTTATGATGTTTTATAGTATTTTTAGCGTTTCTGTTTGCTGCCCTGGACTCCTGCTGGGAGGAAGGGCGGGATATAAATCAAATAAATAAATAAATATTATTGGGATCTCAAATATGTATAAGCTAGTGCAATCCTTCCCCCCCCCAATATGTAAAAGAAAACATTCTGGTTGAAGCAGCATGCACACATGGGTTGGAGCAGAGAGAGAGAGAGAGAGAGAGAGTTGGAGCTTTTATTTCCAGAGGAAAAGAGTAGAGAGCCCTCCCTCTCTTTCTATAGGCTGCTTTCTCTTAGTAGTACTATCTCGACAATCTAGCCCTGGGTGACTGTGTTCCTCCTTGTCTTCCTCTCTGCAGTCATCACCCGGGCTGTGTAGTGGCTTCTCTTGAGTCTTTTCACTGCTTCATTAGCATTAAAATCATACACTTACAATGCATCTGCCAGGCAGCCCCTTCTAGCCAAAACAACCTCTCTCAAGCTGTGGCTGCATCTGCAGGTGACACCTGTGTCCCTTTTGAAAGCAACTTTGGGGGCAATAAATCCAACCTTTTATGTAATCAGAGCAATAATTTTTAAGGTGAAGGATTTAGTGTTTATCTAAATACCGGGAAATGTAATCCTTACACTCTTTGCAGACCGAGTTAGTAGTTGAGCTCACACAAGGAATACTTCTGAAGCACCACAACACGAGTCTAGCCAAAGAGAGGACTTTGAAAAAGCAAAACATTTTCTCTCAGGCTTAGATCCTCATGTGAGGAGAGTTCAGATGATATCTTTCCCATGTACTGAAAGAACACATGAGGAAGGCCATGAGATTGTGTGAGGTAGCCCCACTCCGCAAAGCTGATGTGCACAGTGGCCATCACTCCAAATTTGCATGTTTCACAGGCATGTGAAAGAGCTTGATGTGTGTACCAATGTATGTGCACAGAGCTATTCCACCTGTCTCAGTCAGAGTGGATGAGCTCTATGTGCTTATATCTGTAAGTGTGTGGAGCCACATCACATGCCAACCATACACATGGATGAGGGGAATGGCTACTGTACGCATCAGCAACAAGTGTCATGGGCCCCAAGAGGAGCCTTTGGCAAGATTGGGAAAATGAAGAGTAGGTTATAGATGTCACTAAGGGGGCTGGGGAAAACATGGGAGAAATGTCTCCAGAAATCTCTGCTAACTCTGAGTCTGATGAGTCAAATGGCGGCCATACCCCCATGTGTCTATGAGACAGAAAGGAATTCCCACTGTCCCCCAGCCCAGCCCTAGCTGTTGAACAGCCTGGAGTCTTCCAGAGAGAGCAAAGTGAAAGCAGTGTGTCAAAGTCAGAGATTATGCTTTTGCCAAGGTCAGATTAGAAAAGAGTTTCAGTTTTTTTAAAAAATGCTATCTGCTCCTAGGAGAATCCTTTGCCTTGCAGCAAAAGCTGGAAAGTACTAGAGAACGCTTGGACAAGTAATGTGCCCACCCATCTCTATTATATTTAAGATGAGTGGACACAAATAAATAAATAATTATCAGATTGTTGCGACAATAGTCTGCTGTCGTTTCCACCTGCCTAGTTTGTATCTGAGATATGCCTAGCCTGCTTCTGAGATACGTCTACTCTGCTCCTGTTCTGTATCCTAAATCATGCCTAGAATGCCTGATGCTGCATTCCTGTACAGACTTCTGGAATAAAGCTTTGTATAAAACCCAGTCACCAAGTCCTGAGTATGCTTCTCAGGTTGGGAGCCAGGATAACAAGGGCCTGGGCTAGACTACCAGCCTCACAATTCCCTCATACATGTTCTTCCAGTGCAGTGTGTGCGTGCGCATGCACATGTGTGTGTACCCTCCCTATGATGTAGTGGTTAGAGTGCAGGACTTAGATCAGGAAGATCTGGGTTCATATTCCAACTCAGGCCCCATCTGCACTATACATTAAAAGCAGTATCATATCACTTTAAACAGCCATGGCTTCCTCCAAATGATCCTGAGAACTGTAGGGTACTGAGAATTGTTAGGAAACCCTTATTCCCCTCACAGAGCTACAGTTCCCAGAATGGTTTAACCATCAATCCCTCTTCTTAGAGAACTCTGGCACTGTAGCTCTGTCAAGGGAATAGGGATCTCCTAACATCTTTCAGCACCCTTCACAAACTACATTCCCAACACTGACCAAGTGACCTGGGCCCAGTTGCTGTCTCTGTGTCACTGTTGTGAGGGCCAAGAAAATGGAAATCATAAAGGACTTTACTAATATACTCATTATTACAAATATTAGGCTTCTATCTTCAGGCTCTTATTTAAGGAAGGGGTGCAATTTACAAAGAGTACACTCTAACTGGGGGCTGTCTAGATATTTATTCCAACTGGAGAGGCAGGAAAAGGGTGACACAGGGTACACTGATAAAGGAAGGAGACCATCGAATGAACATTCAGTTCCTGGGCATCTCAGGCTCTTTAAAAAGTGCCTGCTCATCCTGATCTTCCTTTGACATATTGGTCGGGTTCACACAGCGTGCTAAGCCAAATCTTGAGTTTAGGTTTGGCTTAGTATGTCATCCCAACTAGGACTCACAGTTAAGCTCGCCGCCCTGGGCTCCTTCTGCGAGGAAGGGTGGGATAATAATAAATTTAATAATAAATACAGTAAATGAAATAAAATAAATAACCACACCCTGAAACCAAGGTTTGCTCTTGGCTACAGTTTGTGGTGAGTGATGAGAGGGATTAACCACAAGCCCTGGTACAGACAACACAATAAGCTGAACCTTGGCTTAGCTCAGCGCAGCATGGTGCTAAAAAGGACTGGCAAGAAGCACAGCAGCTGTGAGGTGCTCTCTGGGAGCCTGCATGTTTGCAGGGACTCAACTAAGCCAGGGGTTGGGAACCTGTGACCCTCCAGATGTTGCTGGACTCCAACTCCCATCAGCCCCAGCTAGGGATGGGCAAGAATTTTGATTTAGTTCACATTTCAAGCCAATCTATCAAATTCTCACTTTCTGAAACATGAGAACCGATACACAGTCATCCTTTGAAATTCACACTTATACAAATTTTGCAATGCAGTTTGCTAACCAATTTACAAAAAATGCATGTTAGTGGAAAGTGCACATAAAAATGAATATATGAGTGAAAATAACATGCAAAAATGTATTATATGATGAGAAATGGCTTATAAAGATGTGTACATTAGTGAAAACTCCATACAAAGATGTGTTTATGAGCAGAAATTCACACCGAAATGCTGGAGAATTTTCATGAAATATTGATGAATTGGGAGGAGGAAAACCCTTGCCAAACTGATGTTAGGGGAAATAAAATGGAGTTACTGGAAAGGGAGGAGGAAGAGACACATAGACATAAGAAGGTTATGGAAAGAATAATCTTATTGTTTGGATAGGTCATTTTCTAGTTCACCGTGAGAAGGTATTTTAAAATGTTCCCAGGATGAGAGTTGCCCATAGAAATAATGAAGTCCAAGACTGAAATGTAGCTGGGGGGTTGGGCACCAGTCAGTCCACAAACACACACAGAAAGGCAACAGCTTTCGAGTTCTTTCTAACTCAGTTTTTAATTAGTGCTAATGCAAATTCCAAATAAAATACAGTCCATTCTTCACATTGCAAATCGGAAGCAGCTGTGGCTGGGAAACAGTGGCGTATGACAGCCAGCAGAGTTGGGCTGGAAGTGGTTTGCAATGACCCTGCAGTGTCTTCTATTATATAGGCTAGGCTGAAGCTACTCTCTCAGCCCATTCTGCAATACAGGGATGGGAAATATTGCAATATTATCCATCCCTAAATTGCAGGATGGGCTGAGGGAGTGGTATTTATTATAATTATTTATACCTTGCATTTCAGGATACAAATCCTTCCAAGGATGCTTACAAATAACATTGCGATACATTAACAAAATAAAAACAAGCAATTTAAAAATATAAGCAGGTTTCTACCTACAACCACTCTTCAAGTTCACTGCTGCTAGGATTAACTTCATATGTATTGCAGGTTGGAGAGCTGTGCTGATAGAACTTAAGTTGTTCTGCAGTCCTGCAATGTAGTTCATTGTTAACATTGTAGGTTCGAGATGGGGTTGAGAGGGGATTGGAATAATTCCCAATACCTTTCAGGTTACAGCAATCTTACTTAAATTCTCAGATCAAATCAGGTCAAATCAAACAGTCAACTGCATACAGAAGCTTTGTGTTGCACTAATTTGTATGCAAACTGTTTGCTCTTTTAAATGTTCAAAATCCATTTAAACATAAAAATGCATACAAAGTAAGACCCAAGTAAGAGGGCCTCCTGTCATCGATGATCAGTTTTGCTTTCTACCCCCTCAGCCACATTCTCCGGTAACAGAGGCACACCAGGGATATACAGTAGGGCCCAACTCATATGGCGGGTTACGTTCTGGACCCCCGCTGTAAAGCGAAAACCGCTGTAAAGTGGAATCCATTGAATAGAATGGCATGCGATGCCCGAAAACCACCGTAAAAGCGAAACAAGCATCGTATGAGTGGGGCTTTAGTCTAATTGAGTCTAATTGAGACCGCTGTATTAGCGAATCGCTGTAAAGCAGGGCCCTACTGTACTGCAACATTTCAAGGGAGGGCTGTAGCTCAGTGGTAGAGCATCTGCTTTGCATGCACAAAGTCCCAGGTTCAATCCCTGGCATCTCCAGATAGGACTGGGAGAGACCCCAACCTGAAACCCTGGAGAACTGCTGCCAGTCAGTGTAGCCAATACTGAGCAAGGTAGGCCAGTGGTCTGACTCAGTATAAGACAGTTTCCTATGTTCCTATGTTGCAGAGCGTTCTGCATTCTAAAAACACATGCTGAAAGCTCTCTCAGACAGTGCTTGATCAGTCTGCAGAATGCCTCTGCGCGAAGAGATCTGGTATAGAGTCCTAGTTATTGCATCTACTCAGACAGCAATTCATAGCTAAACCCTCCTTTAGTTATGGTGGAGCCTGCTTGTGTTGTTTCACTGAATGTTACCAGCTGAAGCAATCCACAAGGGAATGTGACAGCTTCATCATATATAACTTTGTTAGAGATAAAAGTCTGATCAACCAAAATTAACCTCCTATCCAAGGAATAACCTCTCCCCCTCCAAATATGAATATAATGCTTTACAGTGTACCTCTTCAGTGGTACACTGAATTCTGAATTCAGTGGGGCTTATTCTCACCTAAACAGAGTTAAGATTGCAGCATGAGAGTCTTCAAAACAGCTAACAAACATTATCTTTGCACTTTGCACCTTAACTCCTGCAAGGTAGGTTAGAGTATAATTGGTTAGTATGGAAGTTCATAGGAAAGCATATTTAGAGTTAGTTTGGGGGAGGGGCTATTATGCACAGAATTTCTGTTTTCTGTACTATATTTAGAACTGGAAATGCTCCTAATCCGGAAATGAATGTTTAAAAAAAGTATTCTAGGCAATACAGGAAGGTCTGGCACATCAGATAGTACCCCTAACCACCCCCAACACATTCAGCAGACTTTGGGCTTGTAAGATTATTTTTTTTTATTTTTGCTGAAACCCGAGGTCCACCAACCAGAACAAAACAGTGGCTCAGCTGGATGGGCACATGCTAAGACTTAAGGAAAGGGAAGGGGGCTCTGAGCACAGGCTCTCAATTAAACATTTGTGATCGGTGCCAGAACCAAGCTCACACATCCTTTCACACAAAGATCCACTCCTGGTTTCCTGGCTAGGGTTCTTTTCCAGCAACTTAATTTAAGGGAGAGGAAGATGATGATGATGATTTCATTTATTTAAAGCATTTTAACCCACCCTTCATTGCAGGGTGGGGTACAATAATATAAACTCTCAACTACAGTAACCGTACAAACAGATAAAAATGAGTAAATAGATCCACAACAATCAGTAACAACAATAACATGATCAAGATCTAGCCAAGGCAATTAACATACCATACAGGCCTTCTGGGAAAAGATTGCACTGGAAATTTATCAGTATTACTGCTTATAATATTTCCAAGAGGAGGGCATTCTGCAATCTGAGCACTACCTGCTCATGTGGTAGAAGCACTTGCAAATTACCTTGAGATCTTTCAGTATATCCTGACCTACCTACTGCCCATCTATAGCACTGAATAGCAGTAAGGAGAAAAACAGAAATCAAGGTTCATGATCTCTGTAAAAACTGCACCAAATAGCTCAGAAATGAACTGTTGATTGCTGAGCATTAGACCCAGCGCCTTGCATTAAATAGCATGTTTACTCTCTCTCCCTCCCCCTCTCGCTCTCTGTCTCTTTGGGAGAACAGAAATGCATGTAGAAAACCAAAGAAGAAGAAGAATAGAAAGAAATAAGGATGCAGGAGAAGAATGGGGAAATACATGGAATAAGAAAAAGAGAAACTAGGGTGTAATAAATAAAATATGAACTTATAGTTGTTACAGCAGTAAGAAGTTGCCCCTTGAGGAAAAATAGCTAATTTGATAGAACACACATTCATAATTCTCAGAAGACTATCCAACAGTCTCAGGAGCTATTTTTTTTACTCCAGGCAAAGCTGTATATAAAAAATTAATTATGAAGGCACATTCCTTCAAGGAAGTTTTCTCTTATGGCCCCAGGCAGCATAGCGTCACACAAAGAAGAAAGTTTGACCTTTTGGTTTCTCTTATTTTAAAAGAAAATCAAATTCCTCCCAATCTTTCCAAAATGGAACAAGACAAGAAATTTCAATTTGCATTCCTTAAAATAAAGTAATAATGGAGTGTTTTGTTAAAAGATACCTGCGTACATAGGCCACAAACCAAGAAAGATAGTTGCAGTCAAGCCCCATTGCAGTCAATGGGACAAGTTACTTGAGACTAATATAAACCCCATTAATTTCAATGGGATTTAAGTGTGACTGGATTGGAGCCGTGGTATTTTATGGGAGATCGTTCCTTTTAAATCAGTGTATGGTTCACTTGCAGTCCACCCATTCAAAATGCTGATCTTTGTGCCAATGACTGTAACTCCATATCTTCTAGCAGGATCAGCATGGGTGGCACAGATGCCCTTGTGCCAAAACAACTCTAAATCCTGCAACAGGAAGTACTTCTTATTTTATTTATTTATTATTTGATTTATATCCCGCCCTTCTTCCCAGTAGGAGCCCACTGAGGTAATTCAAGTTGCACTTAATGTTAACTTAACTATTGTTAAGTTAATGCTCTGACTGAACACTGCTACCCCAACAATGAAATATAGGAATGACATTTAACATTGCACAGTTGAAAGGGGGAAACAAACTTTATTCTGAGCTAAGTGTGAGCAATAAGAAAGACTGAGAAATAAGAAAGCACTTAGAACAAGAAAACAAGGGCTTGCAAGAGTATGTATCTATGTGATTCATGTTCATCAAGACAATGGACATATTTTATTCATCATATCCACAGCAAATAAGGTAAGAAATTCACACAAATTCATGATGAGGTCTATTACTAACTCTAAAGAAAATGGTAGAAGGCTCAGGTTTTGCACTGCAAGAACCATTAAAAGAATAATATAAATTAGAAAGGACAATATAATTATGGCAATTGAAGTGCAGGAGTGCCTTACTTTCTAAAGCAAGACAGATTCCAGATTTCCAAAATGTTTAGTCCTGGGAGAGCTGGATTCAAATCCCCAGTCTGCCATGAAGCTCACTGGGTGACACTGGGCCAGTTACTACTTCTCAGCCTAACTTACTTTACAGGGTTGTTGTGAGGATAAAATGGGGAGGTGGATAACCATGAACCCCACCATGAGCTCCTTGCAGTAAAGGTGGAATATGATGATGATGATGATGATGATGATGATTTATTACACTTATATACCGCCCGACTGGCAAAAGCTCTCTGGGCGGTGAACAACAGAGAATATAGTAAAATACACATATAATGCAATAAAAACATATAACATATAACAGTAAACAATCAAAAATCAGTTACAACAAAAAGAAATCAATAACTTAAGTTAAAAATGCATTGGGAAAGAGGAAGGTTTTAACCTGGCGCCGAAAGGACAACAGTGTCGGCGCCAGGCACACCTCCTCGGGGAGACTGTTCCACAGTTCGGGGGCCACCACTGAGAAGGCCCTAGATCTTGTCATCACCCTCCGGGCCTCCCTATGAGTCGGAACCCGGAGGAGGGCCTTCGTAGCAGAACGTAGTGAACGGGCAGGTTCGTAGCGGGAGAGGCGTTCCGACAGATAGCGTGGTCCCGTGCCGTATAAGGCTTTATAGGTTAATACCAACACTTTGAATCTGGCCCAGAAGCATATTGGTAGCCAGTGCAAGCGTGCCAGAACAGGTGTTATATACTCGGACCGCTTGGTCCTTGTCAGCAATCTGGCGGCTGCATTTTGCACTAGCTGCAGCTTCCGAACTGTCTTCAAAGGCAGCCCAACGTAGAGCGCATTGCAGTAATCCAAACGCGAGGTTACCAGAGCATGTACCACCGATGTAAGGTCCTCCTGACTCAGATAGGGACGTAGCTGGGCTACCAACCGAAGTTGGTAGAACGCATTCCGTGCCACCGAGGCTACTTGAGCCTCAAGTGATAGGGAACAGTCTAAGACGACTCCCAAGCTCCGAACCCAGTCCTTTAGGGGGAGTGTAACCCCATCCAGGACAGGGTATGTATCCACCATCTGATCAGAGAAACCATCCACCAGCAGCATCTCAGTCTTGTCAGGATTGAGCCTCAGTTTATTAGCTCTCATCCAGTCCATTGTCGCGGCCAGGCAACGGTTCAGCACATCGATAGCCTCACCTGAAGAAGATGAAAAGGAGAAGTAGAGCTGCGTGTCATCAGCGTACTGATGACAACGCACTCCAAAACTCCTGATGACCATACCCAACGGCTTCATGTAGATGTTAAAAAGCATGGGAGACAGAACCGACCCCTGCGGAACTCCACATTGGAGAGCCCACGGAGTCGAGCAATGTTCCCCAAGCACTACCTTCTGGAGACGACCCGCCAAGTAGGAGCGGAACCACAGCCAAGCAGTACCTCCAACTCCCAACTCCGCGAGCCTCCCCAGAAGGATACCATGGTCGATGGTATCAAAAGCCGCTGAGAGATCAAGAAGAATCAACAGAGTTACACTCCCTCTGTCCCTCTCCCGACAGAGGTCATCATACAGGGCGACCAAGGCCGTCTCAGTGCCAAAACCAGGCCGAAAGCCCGACTGAAATGGATCTAGATAATCGGTTTCATCCAATAGTGCCTGGAGCTGGCCAGCAACCACACGTTCCAAGATCTTGCCCAGGAATGGAACATTTGCTACTGGTCTGTAGCTGTTGAAATTTTCTGGATCCAAGGAAGATTTTTTCAGGAGTGGTCTCACCACCGCCTCTTTCAGACAGTCAGGGACCACTCCCTCTCGTAAAGAGGCATTTATCACTTCCTTGGCCCAGCCAACTGTTCCTTCCCTGCTAGATTTTATTAGCCAAGAGGGGCACGGATCGAGTATCGAAGTGCTTGCACGTACCAGTCCAAGCACCTTGTCCACGTGCTTGAGCTGAACCAACTGAAATTCATCCAATAAAGCATGTCAAGACTGTGCTCCGGACACCTCGTTAGGGTCAACTGCTATAAATTGGGAGTCTAGGTCCCGGCGGATGCATAAGATCTTATGCTGGAAGTGCTCAGCAAACCCATTACAGCGAGCCACCGATGATTCTACCGTGTCCTGCAGGCCTAACTGAAGTAGCCCACGGACAACTCTAAAAAGCTCCGCTGGGCGGCGAAGAGATGGATTGATGGTGGCAGCATAATGTTGTTTTTTTGCCGCCCTCACCGCTCTTACATACAACTTGGTGGAGCCACTAACCAGCGCATAATTGCATCCGTCGGGAGTTCGCCTCCATCTCCGCTCAAGCCGCCTCCTATCTTGCTTCATCGCTCTCAGCTCTGGAGTATACCAAGGAGCTGTATGAGCTCTACACAGGAGGGGGCACACAGGAGCGATCGTGTCAACAGCTCGGGTCATCTCTGTATTCCACAGGTCAACCAGAGCTTCAACAGGAGCGCCAGTCCTGTCAGCCGGAAAAACCCCCAGAGCCCTTTGAAAACCTTCAGGATTCATTAGTCTCCGGGCAGACCAATTTAATAGGTCCCCCACCTTTGCAGAGGGAAGAGGCTACTGAGAGTCTAAACTTCAGCAAGCAGTGATCTGTCCATGACAAAGGGAGAGATGTAATACTCCCCACATCCAGATCACTATCCCCATGTCCAGTCGCAAAAATAAGGTATAGAGTATGCCCCGATACATGTGTTGGACCACTAACAAATTGAGACAGCCCCATGGTTGTCATGGAAGCCATGAAGTCCTGAGCTGCCCCAGACAAAGTCGCCTCGGCATGGATGTTGACATCCCCCAGTACTAATAGTCTGGGGGATCTCAGCAATACCTCCGAGACCACTTCCGTCAGCTCAGTTAGGGAAGCCATTGGGCAGCAAGGTGGGCGGTACACCAAAAGGATTCCCAGCCTGTCCCTCTGTCCCAACACCAGGTGCAAACATTCCAGGCCAGTGACTGTATGGACATGGTGCTTGGTGAGTGAGATGGAACTCTTATAGACCACAGCAACCCCACCTCCCCGACCCTCAGATCTACCATGATGCTGAACCAAGTACCCTGGTGGGCAGAGCTGGGAGAGACCAACTCCTCCCTGCTCACCCACCCAGGTCTCGGTTATGCATGCCAGATCGACGGCCTCATCCACAATCAAGTCGTGGACGAGGGAAGATTTATTAAGTACTGATCTGGCATTTAAAAGCAGCAACTGGAGATCCGAGATGATAATGATGGATATGGTACATATCAGAGGATTTGCCCAAGCTGCATGAAGGAAACCAACATTTCTATCCATGTTGCCTTTTCTATCACTAGAGATGGAATGCTGAAGTAGTGAAATGTTTAGGTATCTGTGCACCCCATCATGGCCCCAGATATGGTTGATGGTCAATTAAATCCTACTCAGAGTAGGTCCATTGATGCTATAACTAAATTAAGAGTCATTAATTTCAATGAGTTTACTCTAAGTAAGACAGTACTGAATACCACTCATGGCATCTAAAACTTTAAAAAATAATAATCACCTGCCTCTTGCTGGGTCAAGGCATGTGCCGGAATGTACATGAGAACCATTAAGTTGCAATCCTAAAACACACTTAGACAGTACGCATAACTGAACACCATGGGACTTACTTCTAAGCAAACCTGCACAGGATTGTGCTGCACATTAACTCTAAATTCAGTCTAGACACAACAAAGCCGATCGATCAACAGCTCACAAGGAAATCACGGCACGGTGCAAGGTTTCCAGTTTCTAATGCTGAATGACTTGCTAGCCGACAACAAAGAACATAAATTCTGTAACACACTAAAGACATTTTCCAGATTTTAGCTGAAATTTTAAAAATATAGGACACATTCCTACGTCTGGGACATCTCCTCGAGAATTGTAGGATTTGATGCATTTCAACCCAGACCCTCATGCTAGACAGGGCCTCCTCCCTTACAAAGTGTTAATGTATGCGGATTGCTTAAATTTAGGGACAGCCCATCTAGCAAGCATAACAGTGGGGCTAGGGTTGTTGTCAGTTGCAGAGAGAACCAAGGCCAACTGTTAGTTTCAATTTTAAAAAATCACTGTCTTTTAAAAGAACTGATTACAAATACTGCATGATGCATGTAAGATTCAAGCAATACTTAGCACACCAAGGCACAAAGCTATAAAACAAATACCGCAAAACTGCAAGACACACTGAATTATGCCAAGGAGTGCATATCCAGCTCTGAAACCTGGGCACAATCTAAGAAAACCCCTCTCTTTAATTATAGAAAGTAGACACAGATGCCAGTGAAAGGAAAATTCACAGAGTTGAACAAGTATTGATGTTTGTGCTGGTGCTGCCATTCTTTGCCGCAGATGCTTCAAAAGAAACATGGCTGGTTAGACTTAAGGCAGCAGCATGATAATTGTAGATGTGTTTGGAAATCATCTCAACATACATATTGCATGTAATGCACACACATGCACACACACACGCATATTAGTAAAAGAACTTCCAAGCTTCACACATCAGAATGCTAATACCACTCTAAGGCTTTATCTGTGAAATAGCTGGAAACCATTTTTTAAAAAACACTTTAGAATCATATTTGGCAAATGCTATCTGTCCAGCGTCATTCTGTACATGTCAGGTTATTTTATTTTTTGCCCACCAGGATTGTAGGAAATAATTCTAAAACTGGGCATGACTGAAGGTCAAATTACATATAACACTGTGGCCATGTCTAATGTTAGTCCAAACATCCATTTTCCATTGCAAACCACCTTCAGAAAGGAGAGGGCACATTGTAGTTGACAAGGGGCAGTATACAGTGGGTGCGTAATCTTTCCTATCACCAAGCACTTTCCCCCTAAATGCCTCCCCACATATATTGCTTCTAGCTCTACCAACATTCTAGATCTGTGATTACCTCTCAAACACATCTGGAACCTCGCAGGAGGGGGGGATTTTATCAGAAAAGCTGCTGGCAAGAAAAGGCTAAGTACCTTCTCACTGGGAAACATCAGGTAATACAGAGTGCTAAATATTCCTTAACTTCTTCAGCAGGAGGCAGCACTGAAAGTGATTTATTTGCCTTTCTGCGCTTTTTCATGCTCAGTTCACAAACTCATCCAACTGGGTTCCTGTCAATGAGGTACTCTTTCACTGCATGCAGAAGGCAATATTTCCTTGCTCCTTCTCTGTTGTGCTTCAGGCGTTTAGCAAAGGTGGCACTTTTTTCAGAAGGCCTTTGGGGAGTCTTATGACTGTTCTCTGTATCTATTTTATGGCTATTCAAAGCCTGATGTGCTGCTAGTTTGCAACTCATTTAAACTTACTGTTATTTAATTGTTGTTTAAAATTTATACTGGAGTTTAATGAAACTGTTGTTTTGTGGATTCTGAAGTGGAAAGCTAAGGTAAAATAAAACGTGATGCAGACACTTTTTATTTATTCATTTTTAAGATTTATACCCTGCCTTTCAATCAAAGGATTCTCAACACAGTTTACAAGTAAGTAACAGATAATATAATTTTCCTGGTCTGCAAAAAAACCCTCACAAATACACGCAGCAGTGCTTGGTTCCCTGGCAGAAGCTTAGGTTATACCCTAATGTAACACTACATGCACACATATCTAGCCCCGATTCACACTATCCCACTCAAAAAGGAATGAAAAATCATACATATTGGGACAAAGCACCTAATGCCCACATCACAACTACTTTGTGCAGTGGCAGAAAGAATTTATACCCATTCTTCTACCACACAGGCAGAATTTCCCACTGACTGGTGAATCAGCTCTTTGCTCCTTTACTCCCCAAGTGGTAAAAAGAGGTGGACAACTCAACCACCAGCTAGCTGTTAGATTTCACTCTTGCCTCCTTTGTCAATCTTCAGTTTCCAAGTAATAACCAATATATTTTAGTTCATAAGACACACACCCCTTTCACGTTTAGGCACCTATGAATCATGATGACTATATATGGCATTCGGTATCAGAGGCAGCATGTCTCTGACTGCCAGCACCCTGGGAACAACAGCAAGAAGGGGCCCTTTTGTTCATGTTTTGCTTGCCAGCTTCCCAAAGGCTTCTAGTTGGCCACTGTAGAAAACAGGATACTGGACTAGATAAGCCTTTGATCTGACCCAACAAGGGTCTTCTCATGTTATGATCAGATCCCTTTGCCACTGTTGGTCCACTATGGAGCTGCCCCCCAAAATGAGGGTCCCTCTTAAAATGGGTTTCCAACGTAAGTGAGCAGATGTGGAGGTGCAGGTATACAAATTAAGCCAAGAAGAAAAACCTATATGGGTGAAATGTCTGCGTTACTCAATTTTCATCTCCACATCTTTATACCATGCTCTAAATGCAATTTTCAGGACAGTGACATCGTGCTATACAGCACCTTTACTTATTGCCATATGTTATCTGTGAGCTTGGTATAAGGCAACTATTTTTTTCAAAGCAGTTGTGTTGTGCAAGGTCAGCATCAGAGATGCCTGAAAGACACACTGATCCACTCTAACCAAATAGTGCAGCTGTGACCAGATGTATATCTTCATTGCATATGACAATAGAGCCAGTTGGGCTAATGTGTGATGTAAACCATTGTTCACATTGCTGATAGCAACAGTTTCATCACTCCTCCCACACTCCAATGTAGGACAGGGGAACCTGTGCCCATCCAGATGTATTTGACCCCAACTCCCATTATGCTGTTGCTGTTGTTGTTGTTTATTAAATTTATATTCCAGCCTTCTTCCTAAAGGAGCCCATGACGAACAGTTGGAGATGACGGGAATCGTAATCTAACTAGGGATGGATGAATGGATCTATTTCTAGTCATTCTCAGTTTCTCAGGTGCTTATTCATTAAGTCAATTCCATCCCATTTCAGCATTAATCTGCATTTAACACACACACACTTAAATATGTACTTAAGTATTTTATCTCTATATATGCATTTAAATACATATTTTACTGTAAAGTGCTCTCACTTTTTATGCATTTTGGTACATTGTTTGAGCTGAGATTGTATTACAAAGTTTGGAGAAGTGTGAACTTTTATGGATAATTAATTTCTGATCTGCGTATTAGTCCAGGAGGTATGAATTAGGTCAGTTTGCTTAAATTATGGACCAAATGAAATTCTCCTCCATCCCTAGGTCCAACAACATCTGGAGGTCCACAGGCTTCCTTGCCCTGTAATGACTGTGCAGTATTCAAAATATATCACAACTCACACGTTCAGTCTGTGGCCTCTTTAGAGGCTTCCTCTGTTTTAAAGCTTTTATCAATGTTTACCATAGATACTCCAGCCCTCTTTGGTCCCTATTTACAGTTAGGTAAGCCTAACTAGTTTGTATATGGAAGCTCCATTTAGCTTGTACATTTATTTGTTTGTTTGTTTGTTTGTTTGTTTATTAGATTTATATCCCATCCTTCCTCCCAGTAGGAGCCCCGGATGGCAAACTAAAGCACTAAAAACACTAAAACATCATAAAAACAGACTTCAACAAAACATCTTTAAAAACATCTTTTTAAAAAAGCTTTAAAAATATCTTAAAATGCAATTCCAACACAGACACACACTGGCACAAAAGATGAAGGAATCCACAAAAGGAATCACTCCACTAAAAAATGGGAGAAACCCCTCCAATTTGGCAGGAAAGGAGTTGAAAGGAACTCGGAACTATTCACATTTATTTATTTATTACATTTATATAGCGCCCCATAGCCAAAGCTCTCTGGGCGGTTTACAGCAATTAAAAACAATAAAAACAAATTTGTAAAACACAATGATGACTTGCTATTCACTCTTGTTTATTTATTTACTGTTGTGCAGTGGTGTACAGCAAATTTAGAAGAGCAGAGTCCCTTCACACCATGCCCCTCAGGCAGCCATGCCCCTTGCAGCCCCCCCTCACACACACACCCCGCAGATTCACCAGTGCTGCTGATCTGCTACCGCCGCCACCCCCACTACCATGGAGGAGGCAGGAGAGGACCCCCCCCCCAGGCCAGACAACAGAGTGGAAGCCACAGCAACAGCCTCCTCAGCAGCACCAGACCACGGATGAGAAAGAGGAGGTGTCACACCATGGAGGAAAAGACTGTAGGCTCAGGCTGGAGTGAGCGAATAGCTGCTTAATTCTGCCCCCTCCGTGGTCTGGCCCTGCTCGGAGAGGCTGTTGCATAGGCCTCACTGTATCATTTGGCCCAGGGGACCCCCTCCTCTCCTGCCTCCTCCTTCTCGGTGGTAGTGGTGGGTGGCAGATTGAAGGGGGCCAGGAGAAGGCCACCTGTAGAAAACGTAACAGGACAATGTCCCAACACATCCCACTAGGAAAACACAACTGCTGATACGCATTTATAACCAACCCTTCATCCAAACACTCTCTCCTGATCATGACCATGATACAGACCATGATCTGTAGCTAATTACAAATCTTGGCTACAGACAGTGGTTAAGAATGAGAGAACAATCCCAGGTTCAGACAACATGCTAAGCTGTCATGCTGTACTCAGGTAAAAGGACCGGAAGGACCAAAGCAGCTGCATTCTCCTCCCCAGTGTTACAAGTGAACACAGGCAGGTGTGGCTGCATCAGTAACTGAGGCTGGTATTCAATACTAGTCCTACTCAGAGAAGACCTACTGAAGTGAACAGAAATTACTAATTTAGGTTCATTAATTTCAATGTGTTTATTCTGAGTAGGACATAGTTGATTGAAATCCTGAGGGATCTGTTCCAAAGCTATCACCAAGAAGGCACAAAAGGATCAGCAAATAACAACCCAATTCCAAAAGCGCATTGAAACAGGCCACATCAACATGAATGTCTGATTCATTAGAAGAGCAGTTTAAAGATCAACAGAAAACTGGACCTAGCGAAAAGACATCTCAGAAGGAAATGTATGTACAAGCAGGGCAAAGTGAGTAACCTGAGGCATTTCATGCATGTGAAAACATCACTGGGAATAAAAGCAGTGTGATCATCAAGGTTAGCTACAAGCATTTATAACACTGTATACATAGTCTTGTATATATATTATTTCCTGTGCCTAATAGAAAGTCATAGGAAGTTGGGCATTCTTCCATATAGGTCTGAATCTTCTGTTAATTATCCTACAAAAATTTGATGATTGGGAAAGAAGCTGCTTGTAGATCAAACATGGGGGCCAGAGTGGATGATACTGAATACAGCCTACACACATAAAATACAGTGTACACAGGCTCAGATTGCATAGGTAATTATAAGATTTTCTCCAGGAAATGAACTGTGCATGTTGCTCATGTTTTGACATTAAGACTTTGCAAAGACATCCCAGGATTTCAGAGATACGACAGGCATGGGCAGGGAAGGTAGGTGACCTCTTGCTCCTCTCTATCCTTTTTTGAATTGTCCCTATGTAACAGAACAAAACAATGGCTCACAATATTAGATCTCAAGGTTACCCAAATGAATTGTTTAGCAGCATGTTAAGGAAAGGGGAAAAAAAAGAAAATACTTGCATAATTAACATAATGTATAATTAATTTATGGAACATAACAGGATGGTGGCCAGTGACTTATCATAGTAAGCCAACTTACTATGGACAATTTTAGGTTACGGATAGAACAACTTCCATTTTCAAAACAATAAAGAAAAGAAACTCTCCTAGTCCTGGGAATAAAATTAATGCACTTGTCAGTTGGAAATAAGAATGCAAGTTCCCATTTCTTATCCAAATATGCAGAACAAAGACACTAAATCAGCAATAAATATTTGAGATGTAAAACAAAAACACTATAAAAATGGAATCTCAAGGGGATTCTTGTTATTTCTCCTACCCTCTCACATACCTCTAATTTCAAACAAGGCAGCTGCATTTTCTGTAGTCTTTATAGAGGCAGCATCCTCATAGCCACATGCGGGAAGAGTCACAATTTTATTGTATTTCTCTTCACCCACAGAGAATTCTGTTGTGCTTCTGTCTCTCTTCTTTTCATACTCACCAACTCCTGACAGCATTCTCTATTCCAAATGTTTGATTTTCTCTTAGGCACACAGGATCTGTCCTGATGCACCCAATTTTCTTCCACAATCGCACATTTATATTGAAAAAATCAAACATTTTACCATTCTCTCTCTTAAAAAGAGGCAAGCTCAATGACTTCTAAGCAGACATATTTCTTGCAGTTATATTAGGATTAAAAATAATCTTAACACTTGGTGACACCCAAATCCCATTGGTGTTTATTGCCAACAACTTTGCCACTCACAAACCAGATTCTCCCTTGCCTGAGTGAATAAAGTGTTTCTTACGCAAATTATTGTTACACCTTTTCCACTGTGTCCTATGTCTCAAGGTCCCCAAGAGTCCCATCAACCAGACAGCAGTTATAATTTGGATTCCTTTGGATTTGTGGACATAGGCTCAGGAAGGAAATGAGTGCCATGCCCTTTCTACCTCCCCACACACAGTGTGCATCTCCACTGAAGTTTCTGAAACTATAAGAGTGTCCAAAGATCAGCATTTTTTTCACACAATTTGTGTCAGAAGCTACTAGCATACTTGCAGTGCACCCTCTGGCCTGTCACTGTCCTTGCTTAGTGGTCCATTTCAGAGTTTTCTGTGCACAAAGGTATGAACCAACTAGCAAATCATTTGGACAGAATTCTCACACTTTTCCTGCTACCAGCTATTGGCCTGCCCCATCTCTTTATCAATAAATTTGTTTTACTATTAGGCCCAGAATTTGTTTTATTGCACCCATCTACCATATTTACCTGGCTAGCCTTGAGTTTTCAGCTGAAATTAAAATCCAGAAACTTCACAATCCTGGAATGCTGTTTCTTTTCCCCCCCACCCTGGATGTTTTTGGCACATCACATCAAATTCAATGGGATATTTATCAGGACAGGAGTGCAATTTGCATAGCTTAGTATGGGGGAGGGGGATGGAAAACTCTGGCCTCACATTTCCATAGAAGGAATGTATGTACATGTTTGCTACTAAAATACTATGGGCCAAAACGTAAATGAAATAAAATGTGACCCTATTGTTTTTTGTGGACACACCCTAAGTCAAAGGGACCAGAGAAAATGGAGGAGGCTGTGCACGGCCTGTACATCCACAACGTGCTTTCCACAGGAAAAAGGAGACAGTGATGGAGATACACTCCATTTCCAAACCCTTTTGCAGCTCAGAAGCAATACTGTAGGAAATCTCCATCACTTTGCTCTGTTTACTGCAGAAGATGCCCATCTATGATCAAAAACTGTTAGTTACTCAGTGGTATACAGTCACAGTAGTTAATTCCTATTGCGTGGTTGCAGTGTTATGCTAATAGCAAATGACTGTGTTAAGGGACAATGCATAACTCAAGAGAAGAATAGTTAACACCAGCATTGCTTGGTCACATGCATGAGTTAATATGCACAGAGCTCTTTCAGAGCATTGTGTGCACCAAGCAGGACCCAATTTCAACAATACTACTTGCTAACTAGCACCTCTTTCTGGGAAAAAAACCCACAGGCACAAGAACTGTCTAGTGTTCATTATAACACAACTGGATTAGCATAAAACACAACACTTGAAGCATTAGAGTCTGTATTTTCTGTGGATCATGTTTCTTACAGCACTGGTGGCAGAGGTTTGGCAGTGCAAATAATACTTATTGCAGGCTTTCAGCTGAGAAATGAGTCATGACCACAGCACTCCAGAGAAACAATATTCAGTAGGAGATTAGACAAATTCTGCTGCCTTTTGTGCATGCAGGAATAATGCAGGGGATTTTTTTTAGTTTCTCTCACTAGACCACCAATTTAACACTCTGCCAACTGTCCAATTACTCCTATTCACGGTGAGCTAAATGGGTTTCTCTCCAGCCATACACACCTTTCTTTCTTTTAGTATAATTAATGAAGCTCATCAAAGCCTGGAAAACAAGCCAGAGCACCAGCTACTCACTGACATGTTAACATGAAGGTCATGTGCTACTGATCTCGCTGCAGGGTGTTCGTGTAGCTAACACGGCATACAAAATGGTGCCAAGTGCCACATGTTGCAGGAGGGGCACACATTAAGACAGTCTGATTAGAAGTAAAGAGAGAGGCTATAAACATAGATGGGCCAGGAATTGTAAAATGCTGTCGTATAAGACTACTAACACTTCCCAGTACTCTTTTTTAATGTATTTTTTATTAAATGATAACAAAACAAACCATAAAAGATGGCAAATGCATGTTTACAAAAAACCCAAAACACATTACCAAAGTAGTAAGGGGGGGGGAAGGGGGAGTACAACACATAAAGAAAATTTGTCTGCACCTGAACACAAAAATAATATCATATATTTGGTTGCCACCAAGAAATCCATACATCTCGAAAGACTTTAGGAACCCTATCTTGATTATCAGTTTCATTGGTATATGAGATAAAACTCCATTCTGCAGTAAATATATCTTTATGTTTTTCTTCCTTTGCGATACTCAGCTTCTGTGTCAACTTTTTTATTAATGCTAATTGCCAAACTTTATTGTACCTTTTCAGTATTTAATCACAGCATTGATTTTGTAGATTTATCTCATTCTCACTGCATTCATTTTTATACAATCCCATGACTTTGATAATAGTCTTAGTGCAGTGTAGTATGTCCCTTCAAGCATGTCCACAGAGAATTCTCTCTCCCCACACTTCCACTTCAGTAATGCAGAGCAAAATAAGGAGGTAGGAAAAGAAGTTGCCAATAATCCATGTTGTGTGGAGTTCTGCACATTTCTTTGAGAAATGTGTGCTACGCAGTCCATCACAGGAGCAGCACAGGCTCTGTTGTTTGTGGGAACAATTGTTGTGCAATTTGGAAGCAGCCAAATGAAGGGTGACACGTTTCCCCACAAAAAGAGAGGCTCCTTCCTATTTGTCCGATACAACTGCACAGCTAACAAACTACAGATTCCAGAAACCCTCTTGCATCATCCTATAGCAGCCTCCTCCAACCTGGTGGCCTCCAGATCTTTTGGACTACAACTCCGAGCCATGCTGACTGGGGCTGACGGGAGTTGAAGTAAAAAAAGCAGAGCTTGGAAAAGTTACTTTTTTGAACTGCAACTCCCATCAGCCCAATCCACTGGCTGGGGCTGATGGGAGTTGTAGTTCAAAAAAGTAACTTTTCCAAGCTCTGAAAAAAAGCCCCCAAAACTGGAGGGCATCAGGTTGGGGAGGCCTGCTCTATAGGAACAGTAATCTCTCTGTATAGTCTTTCATTTGTCAACTCTAAAACACATACAGCAACAAGTTTATTGTAAGAGCATAAGTTAGAAAGATATACAGTACAACACACAATGAAAGATATTAACCATGCAGTGATATGCCCCCGTTTTGGAGACAGTATCAAAAAGAATAAAAGAGGGTTCCCCCCTTCCTATTATTGTTTCTATAAAGCACAGAATAAAGGTAAGGTAAGAGACTCCAGCCATCCTTGCTTTCCTTTGTTTCCTGAAGTAGACAGAAGAGGACAGAAAGAGCTTTGTGACTTTAGCTCTATATTATCAGCAGATCTTTTCCCATCATTGTGAGGAACAATTATTCCTGACTGCACAGGGAGGTCAATCAACAAACATTTTTCAGGAAAGCAGTAAGAGAAGGAAGGGGAAATACATTCCAGATGGAAGGCTACTGTTTTACCTTCCCCACCTCAGCCAATCTTGTCTCTGTATGCCTCTAAATTGGCCTACTGGGACTGGAAAAATCTTTCAATATGTAAATGTTAGGTTTCTATTTCTGCTCAGGTCATTTGAAGGTGAACTAAATGAGATATGGGGGTTAACGAGGTACAAGTTCTGGCTTCTTTCTGGAGTTGGTATCAACATTTTAGAAATCAAGGAGTTTTTAATAACATCTTTTAGCTTGTCAGGAACACAAAGCTTGCCATTTTTTAATCATACTTAAGGAAATAAAAAGTTTAATTCCGAGGTGGAGAATGTCAGGTCCAGTGGTCACATGTGGCCCTCTGGGACTCTCTGTTTGGCTTTCAGGACTCTCCCTTCTCCCTGGTCCATGTCCCCCACCAGTCTTGGTCTGAGCCCTCCTTGTGTGCTTTCCCAGTCTGGCTGGAATGTGTCCTTGAACTGTGTTAATGTGTCTTGCTTGTCTGGATGGAAGATGGAGAGAGGAGTGGGGGGGTGTAGAAAGTTGGAATGTAGCCTATTGTACAAAGGTACAAGTCACATCTATTGTTTCTACCCACTTTTGCCTCCAGCCCCTCCCCCCGCCCGCCCGCCCGGCATTTGGCCCCTGCAAGGTTGTCTATGACGGGATGTGGTCCTTGGGCTGAAAAAGATTCATAAGAACATAAGAACATAAGAAGAGCCTGCTGGATCAGGCCAGTGGCCCATCTAGTCCAGCATCCTGTTCTCACAGTGGCCAACCAGGTGCCTGGGGGAAGCCCGCAAGCAGGACCCGAGTGCAAGAACACTCTCCCCTCCTGAGGCTTCCGGCAACTGGTTTTCAGAAGCATGCTGCCTCTGACTAGGGTGGCAGAGCACAGCCATCATGGCTAGTAGCCATTGATAGCCCTGTCCTCCATGAATTTGTCTAATCTTCTTTTAAAGCCATCCAAGCTGGTGGCCATTACTGCATCTTGTGGGAGCAAATTCCATAGTTTAACTATGCGCTTTAATTAATTTAATTTATTCCTGCTTTAAGTAAACATGTTGGAAGATTCAGGACAGACAAAATAAAACATTTCTTCACACAGCGCATAGTTAAACTATGGAATTTACTCCCACAAGAGAGGCAGTGATGGCCACAAACTTGGATGGTTTTAAAAGAGGATTAGACAAATTCAGAGGGAATAAGGCTATGAACAGCTACTAACCATGATAGCTATGCTCTACCTACCACAGTAGGCCTTTGAATGCCCGTTGCTGGGAATCACAAGTAGGGAGAGTTCTGTTATCCTTTTGGTCTGCTTTTGGGCTTCCCATAGGCATTGGTTGGCCACCATGAGAACAGGACGCTGGACCACTAGATGGGCCATTGGCCTGACTGAACAGGCTCTTCTTACGTTCTTATTTCACAGATGAGACTTTTCTACAAAGAAGCAAATAGCTACAGTTTGGGGGGAGATTTTCTTTTCTTTTGTAGTTGTGGCCTCTGATGGGATGGTCTGTACTCTCAGATTACTCCTAATGAACAAACAATATGGATGAAGGCTTGTACATGCTCCAGGGGCAACCAAGGGTGGCAGTGGAGCAGGTCACTGTGCAGACATTGAGATGATGTGCCTCTGCAGTGCCATCTGGCTACCAGTGAGATCTGATTATATCATTTGTTTCCACCTGCGCTAGTTACAATGGGTCTACTGGCTGGCTTAGCCTCTCCTAGTCAGTCAGCACCCAGCCTCAGCTGCTGTTTATTCATACAAGCTTCCCTCCCCTCAGCCCCAGAAGCCTCACAGTCCACCTAGTACAGACAACAACTGGCTGACTTTTCTTCTGGAATTTGCCACAACTGACAACGGTTCTGTCCAGAAGATGGTGGTTGCCTTTCATTGGCAAACAGGGTGGACAGGTGAAAAAGAGAACAGGGGCTCCTGTACCTTTAATGGTTGTGAAGAAGAGGGAATTTCAGCAGGTGTAGCTTGTAGTGCAAGTGAAATATTAATGCAACTATTAAAGGTGCAGGAGCCCTGCCCTCTTATTCATCTAATAATCTAATTCATCTAATAACATGCCACTGCCGCCACTGGCAAAGTATACAACACCTAGGAAATGCACACCATTGCCATAATCACATGGACATATAAGTTACAAGCATTTACCTCACAGCATGCCCAGGAGAATTACCTACCACTGTGGTAATGGCTGATTTGGTAAAAGCTGTTTGTGCTAAAATTAATAATATGCTATTCCATTAGCAAGCCCATAGCAGCTTCCCATTCTTGAGGGATCACTCATTCAGTACCCCCATTTAGTTCAAAAGTGAAAGCAAAGAGTCATATGTGTTGCTGACAGACCAACCGACAACATAGGCAATTTAACTTTCTGGTTTCAGGTCCCCTCTGCAACTGCTAGAAAACCCCCAGCAATCCCTAGGTGAACAAAGGAAGTGTTTAAGCACACAAGTCAAGCCAGGCAGATCAGTCATGTCTACTAACTTGGTCTAAAAGCCATGTCAAGTAAATTTACATAAATATATTTTAGTGTGAAAATTGCTGTATTCTGTGGCAAAGTTGCACTATAGTTAGTGCTGATATGGAGAATTTTTATATAAATAAGAACTGCCACAGGGAAACTCTAAATCACTCCACTTCTCTCTCTTTCTTTTTAGATTAAAAATTTCCTGGGTGATACGGAGTTGCTTCATTAAGGTGTTTGTTCATTACACACAGATTTCTCAGTTAACAAGACATGGATGGTGCACAGTTTTCCCAGAGTATAAGTGGACTGCATTTCCTGATTGGTGAACACAGCCAGCAAGTTACACTATCAGAACATATTAAGATGCACCATATCTTCCTGTACTTATTGTTATGTCACAAAAGGGTTAATCTGTGGCACCTTCACATCTGCTAAAGGGAAATGAACAGCTCCCACGCTAGCCATAACACACTCAGTATTTTATAAATTTAATCCTTCAGTTTCTTGGCTAATTTGTGGCTACTTAGCCACGTTCTTTACATATGACCAAACTCACATCACTTTAAATATTCCTCGGCTTCACCTTTTTGGAAACACAAATAGCTATATTATTTTCATAAGGCTGTTAGCAAAAGATTCCAGTTGACCTATTTACAATCAATCCAATCAAAAATTGATAGGATGCATCGTGAGACACGTCTGTAGCTTGCTGAGGATAAGCTAAGTGTCTGGAAAAGAAAATTCAAAGTGATGACCACCATAGGTTTCATATCTAGAAGCATTTTTCAAACTAAGGGCTGAAGATCACGTGGGTCTTAACCTACTTTCATGTGGGCCTCAGCACTATAGCCCATCACCAGTTGCGCCATAGTGTTTGGGTTGCACCAATGCTGATAGGATGTGCAGTGCACTGGCATAGATGGGAGTGGAAGCTTGTTAGCGAGGCTGCAGCATGCTAAGTTGGAGGGGACGAAAAGAAAGAGAGAGAAGGAAGGAAAGGACCAAAAAAAGAAAAAAAGAAGAAAAAGTGGCTCACCAAGCAGCAGTGGCATGTGAGGGTGTATGTGGAATGGTAGTGATGTCTGTTAGTGATGGGGCAAAGCAGCAGCAAAGTCAGGGGACTGCTGAGTTGGCACCAGCAGGCCCAGAGGTGCAGCTTCAGGAACCGGCTCTGCCAAACTGGAGCCTCCCTTATCTTGCTGCCACCTTGCCCCATCTCCATGCTTGTAAGCACAGAACTGCTGCCAGTGGGAGGGCACCCCTACTCCTCTGGCACCCCTCCCTCCCCTCACATATACTGCTGCTGCAGCCAAGAGGGAAAAGGCACAGGTGGACTAAAGGAAAGAAAAAGAGGAAGCAATTTCCAAAGAGAGATTACTTATCACTAGAAAATGACATCAGTAATTGCCAACTGATGATGTCAAACTCAGCCTCCTCACTGACTCTGCCCTTGCACCATCATTTTGTGACTGGTGGGCCTCAGTCATTTTCAGCTCTCTCAAGAGGACTCTGGGGATAGAAAGCTTGAGAAGGCTTGACCAAAAGAGTAGATATACTGACAAAAAAGAAGTGTGTGCTGATGTCATTTGCCACCCTGGGCTCCTACTGGGAGGAAGGGCGGGATATTAATTTAATAAATAAATAAGTAAATTCTGAAAATGACAAGTGAATGCAAAGAAACATTGCCTTTTAATTTAAAAGATTGGAAAAGTACAAGAATGTGTAATAGCTTAAACCAGGGATTGCCAATGTGGTGTTTGCAGGCATTAGGGTAGCTCCCATGGGGCCCGTGAAAGGTCTCAGTAATATCTCCTCAAAAATCCACAATGCACAAGCGGCTCTTTGCTCTTCCTGTTCAGTGCCTGTTTGCACTAGCTAAGCCTCTCTGACACAGAACATGTCCCCTTAAAAAGGCCCACACTTCATTGGATCCCAGAACTGGACACCCACCCTCTCATCTGTTTGTAAAGTGGAGGGCTTTGAAGTGCTTCTCTATGTGAGGGAGTGTGGCAGTGGTTGATGTAGGTGCCTTTTTCCCATTGATGGGGTGGCTGATTTGGGGGGGGGCAGCACACCCACATCATTTTGTGGTCCAGTCTCTTTTTCAGCACTTTTAGATGTGGCAACCATTTTGTGTTATGCCATCTCTCACTATGGCTGCCATTCTAACACTCTCTCAAAATGCCAAATGTATCTACTGACCCAAAAAAGGATGGTAACCCCTGACTTAAGCACTAGCCTCTCTTGGATTTTTCAACAAATAAAAAACAGTAAATCAGCTAAGTAATTCAAAGAGTATTAACTGTTCACACTTACCTGACCAAGGGAGGGAAGTGTTCCATAAGCCATTGGCTGGTTCATCATTCCTTTCTGCTTCATCAAAAGCATGCGCTTCTGCTCCTCGTTCAAATGCGTCATTTGAGCCTGCATCTGAGGTTGTTGGGGCTGTTGCTGCTGTTGCTGCTGCTGCATGTATGGCATCATAGGATTCTTGCTGGGATTGGCCATAGGTGGAGTCATTCTTTGATTCAAGTCAGCATTGAAATGAGTCAGAGGTTTAGTGTTGCCGTAAGAAAGCATATTGGTTTGTTTGCTCAAGGAATTTGTACCCAGATTATTTGGCTGCTGACTGATCATATTCATGTGGTTTTGAGGGAGGTAGTTATTCATCGTAGTCTTTTGTGTGTTGCTTGCCGTGGGAGGCACTACAGGGTTTTGGTTGTTAAAGGCTTGGGGATACATCATTGGGCTATTTGGCTTATCTGTGCTGAAGGGTCCTCCATAAGGACTAGATGGAGGCCCGACCGGGGACCAGCTAGCTGCTTGATTTGGATGCTGCTGCTGCTGCTGCTGCTTTTGCTGCATCAGCTTAGCTCGTTGCTGCTGCTGTGCTGCCATCTGTTTAAGCTGTTCAGCTGGAGACAAGTCAGTGGTGGACACAGCCACCTGGCCAGGCCCTGAGCCTGTTGTCACTGTTGTTGGATTAATGAGATAACCATTGCCTGGTCTTGACTGAGTTTGGCTTGGAGTATGTGCTTGGTTGGGAGTCTGAGGTGACTGAACCACACAGTTTGCTGGTGAGCTGTCAAGAACTGGAGCTGGGGGCGCACTAGAGATGGAAGGTATGCCAGAAGCTGTAGGGATGTTTGAAAATGGAGGACCTGAAGAAGAAGGCCTTACCTGGGGTGACCCAAGAGGAACATGGGCAAATGGAGAGTGAGATGGGTCGCTTTTAACACTTGCACTCTCTTGAATCTCAGTGGCTGCTCTGGGAAATTCAGGCTCCTTTTTCTCTTCAAAGTCTTCATTGAACAAATCTTGTATGTCGTCCTCTGGAACGGTGTTGGCCAGCTCATCTATTAACTCTTGCCATTCTTGATCATTCAGGTTAATGTCTGAAAAGAGTTTATTCTGATTGGAAAGTGAAGTGTCAGAATTGTCAATGCAGTTAGGATCATCCAGGGATTCTTGTTTAAGTTCCTTGCTGCTGCTGCTGTTACTGCGCAGGATGTTAAAACTATCCTCAAGCTCAGTGCATCCGTTAATTGGGAGTTTTATCTCTGAAAGTCCACCATTTTTACCCAAGTCATCCAGACCACCAGCATGAGCTCCACTGTTCTGCAGGGGCAAAGATGGCTTTATGTCAAGCTGGTGAAGAGGGGAAATAGAAGGCAAAGGCAAATTACTGGGCAAGTTGTTGATTCCCTCAATCCCAGGTACATCCTTTCGTACCCGCTTGCTAGTTGGAGAGAAGCTACTGTCGCAGACGCCATTCTGCTGTTCACCGTTCAGGGGTGAGCGTGCTCCTTCCAACTTTCTCTTCACCGTCTCTTGAAGCTTGAAGAAACAGAAGAAATTCATTAATTAGACCCTTGCACACACATCTGCCCTTCATAAACAAACAAAAACACTCTATGCAATAAAGTATACTAATAATACATTTATTGTAATTCATAAATGGTATATTCCATTTCAAGATTTTCTCTGTACGCCTCAGTTTTGAGGCACACAGCATACACACACACACACACACACACAAAGTGCTGAAGGTGGGAATGATGCAACCGTTGTTGACCATGGCGCACACAATTCATATTGTTCCTCTCTCACTGCTGTTTCTGGCCAAACCACCTTTTTCGGTTTGTATACTGTATTAAAAGCAGTGAAAACCTGTATCACTAGAGATGTTGATGGGGGGAGAAAAAGCAGTGTATACTATGCACAACAAAAATGAGTCTTTCATATATCTTGCTTCAGTTATCAGTATTGAAGATGTATGTTTCAAACAAAATGTTACAGAGTCCTCCCTGTTATACAGTCCTAATGTAATACTTAAGCTATAGGTGGTGCCTACAAAGTGCCAGTGTTATAGCATCCTCAACATTTGTATCTGCATGGTATGCTGGAGAGACGTTCTCCCAGTGATAAATAGCTATGTGGGAGAAGGAAGGGAGGAAGGATTGCAAAGAGGGTATAGCAAAGAGCAGTGGGGAGGACACCCACATACCCCTGAGTGTTCAGCAGTAAGGAGCAGGATGGGAAAACATAGGTAGCCCCCTACAGAGGACCTTAATTGTGCTTAAGTTCCATTGATTTCAAAGGGGTTAAGTGTGATTAATTTAGTCTACATCAGGAGTGGGAAACTTCAGGCCCAGGGATCAAATGCAGCCCTCCAAGTCTCTCTATTCAGCTCTTGGGATTCTCCCCAATCCACATCCCCTGCCATGCCATACCTATCACTGGCACAGCTCCACCCCCTTCTTGGGTCTTTGTGCTTGGCTAAAACACGTCCCTTAACTATGATAATGCCTCTTACCTGGCTGGAGAGAGGTGTGTGTAGGAATTGTGCATGGCTTGAATATAGCCAATTGCAAAAAGGCAAGAGTCACATCTATTGCACTGCCCAATTTATGCCTTTGGCAATGCCCACCACTAGTATGTGGCCCTTGGCTGACCCCTGCTCTACACCAATAGTGCTGTTAACGTAAATTCCCAGTTTTGATAAGGGACATGGGTAAGAACTGCTACCTCCTTCTAATGGACTATGCACAGAGCAATTCTAGTTTTAGAATCTATTTATCAGGACTTGGCAGAATCCAGCTCAAAAGGACTTTGAAATACTATTGATTTCAGCTGGAGATTTTAGTTACACATGTACTGTCAAAAGTCTGTTTCAAGACAAATAACTTATGTAGTATCTATTTGTTGGGTGCTACCAAAGCATTTAGTAATAAATAAATGAATAATTTGTTTACTGATGAAGTATCTACTCTAATAAAAGAGAAATATCATGGCATTAATTTCTGGTATAGCTCCAGAAATACCATAACTAGCTTTTCCTTTCGTTTTGCTTTCTGAAAAAAGCAAGCCATTAAAATGCCCCTAGTTTTCTACCACAATTCACCCCACAACCTTCTACATGTTGATCCTATTCAATCAAAAGCTAAGTCAAAATTATAGGTAGAAACAACAGTAAGGAGGGAAGGAAGCAGAGAGGTCATATCTTCAGTGAACATGATTTGAAGAGCCTCCATATTAAAACAGAGAACAGATATGGGGATATTGGCTTGCACACTTAATTTACTTTTATTTATTTATAGCATGTGTATGCCCCTGTTCAGTTTAAAAAGATTCCCAAGGCAGCTAACTACCTGTCAAGATTTAAAGTATCAAAGAAAGGTAAAAAATCAACAACAATAAAATAGAACTATGTAACAATAACAACATTAAAAACCATATAAACGGTTGGATGCAATAGCTAGCTAACATGATGAAATTCCCAGGTGCGTATTCCACCAGGACCCAAAAAGATATCAGTGCCAAGCAAGTCCCTGCAGGGAGGGCATTCCACATGCAGGATGCTACAACATAAAAGGCCCTGTCTCTATTACCCATGGCTCTCTCCCTCATTTCCTATCTCCCCCCCCCGTCACTAACGTGTTAAGTTCTGTGTCTTACAGTTTAAACAATTTACAGTAGTAGCTTACAACACATATACTGAATTGCCTATTCTGGCAATACATTTTTAAAAAAGAAGAAAGATTGAAAAAGGAAAGGAAAATTTGAAAGAAAATAAGAAAGAAGGAAGGAACAAAATAAGGAAAGGGTGGATAACACAAGGGCGTGGAATATGTCTTCTGTGCCTCAGTCTGCACAGAATTCTAAGAAATTCTGCCAGATATTTTGTACCATCCTTTCCTCTTTTTACGTGAAGCATTTGTTCATGAGCTGCAAGATCTAAGGTCTTTCACCCGCTGATTCACATCAGGAGACCTGGTGGCTTTCAGCATCTGCAGAATGGTACACCTCCCCTGTAGAACAAGGCTCTCTGTTCTTCCTGTGAGGAAAGTTCCTGGTTCAGGAGGTAGGGAGCAAAGCTTGGAAGGAACGTGACAAAGAGTTCAGAGTGCACTACAGTTAATACAGAGTTATTTGTCTTGATAAGTTGTGGAATGCCTCAGCAGAAGAACTGTACAGTGCTCTGAGGAATATTTGTTGTTGTTGTTGGATGATCCTCAAATGGTTTCAGCTTTGACTACAGCTTTTGGTTAGTGAGAAGACAGCATAACCTGTGCTGAGCTAAGCCAAACCAGGCCACTGTATGCTGCTCTCAGACAATATTTTATTGTGAAAGATAGCTAACAAATTTATTAAATAATAATAATAATCTTAAGTTTTGCTCAGCTCTTCCTTCCTCCCCAAGTTTTCCATTGTCATATGTACCAACCTTCATGTACATGGGGGCAAAGCAAATCCAGGCCCCTTCTCAATCACCATTTGAAAGTGGCACCCAATAAGTGTACTACATGGGCCTCATTTAGTTCTGTAAATTTCACTTCTTAGCTCATGGCCATTTTGAAATGACAACTGACATTTTGCCTTCCTTTCCTTGCCTGGGATAGATAAGAAAGTTTATTGCCACTGTTGCTTTAATTGTGAGATACCACAATCGCAACTCATTGGCCTTCCTGCCCTGTTTAGTGTTATTCTGTTGAGAGTAACATTCACAAGACAAGGCTTAGGCACCACTTCAATCCCACTTAAGCCCTTTAACTACCATTAAAGTGATGGCACTGGGATGAAGAAGAAGTCTTCTAATGCTGAAAGGAGATGCTTCAAAAGCCTGCCACTCCAGATAGTGTTCCTAACTGTCATTAAACCTATTGGACACAACTTTTAGACAAACTTGAGAAATGACTTGCAACTGTATTTTTAAATAAGAAGCCTGCAGCCTCAAGGTTCATGCTTCAGAGAGTGCTGGTTGCCTAAATTCTACAAAATGTGTACTTTCCCCTGCCCCCCGTTTTTGTGTGTGAAAAAGTGAATCCTATCTGATCTGCTACCTTTTTCACCTGCTCTTTTGCAATGCTGAATATTGCTAGTACTCTTCCCTTTCCTGTTTTTATATTTTTGTGCCTTTTATGTACCCTTACAGGGGTATTAGAATCCTTGAGCAATGAGGTAAATTGAAGATTAGAAGCTGTTCTATACATTACCAAGAACAACGCTGTAGACTGAGGGCACAGAATTCAAGTGATTCTGCCACTTGTTGACTGAAATGGTACATCCCAGAATTCTATTTCTTCACTTTGCCACCTCAAATTACTCTTGTATCCGGCAATGTCCATATTGCCTTTTATTTAATTTTATAATATGTAAAAGGTTGCTATGCAAAACCAATAGACAAAATTTAGCAAATGTTCCTCAGGTTTAAGTATTTGGCCCTGTGTTCAGTGGTAAACCACCTCTGAATACCGCTTACCATGACACCCTATTCATAGGGTCGTCATAAGTCGGGATCGACTTCAAGGCAGTACATTTCCATTTCCCTTCTACTGCTCCTAAAGGCCAATAGCTGTCATTCCCCATGTCATGTTTTTACCATATCAGCAACTTCTTCCTACAAAGAAAGTGTATCAGATACAAGACAATCTAGCATATTCCTGCCATCAGGGTCCCTTTTATACATACTTTAAATCACTTAGGATATGCAGTAGAACACAGTCAAAGATAATGCATCAAGGAATTGAGAGTTATTTACTCCACTGAATAGCCAACCTCCTTACAGGTAAGGCAGGACAGAAGGCAACCCCAGCTTAAATCTGATCTGGGACAGTTGTGTAGCACTGAAATGCAGGTAGAATGAAGTCAATCATATTGCTTCTTTTCCCCCCAAGGGAATGACACATCCTTCAGGCATGGTTTACATTCATTGTGTCTTTCCCTGTCAAATGAATGGTGTATAATAAGGTCTGGTGCTCTTATGCACTTTTTCCCCCTGAGATCTTC
This sequence comes from Rhineura floridana, assembly GCF_030035675.1. Classification (NCBI taxonomy): domain Eukaryota; kingdom Metazoa; phylum Chordata; class Lepidosauria; order Squamata; family Rhineuridae; genus Rhineura; species Rhineura floridana. The sequence continues at coordinate 70,116,939 of NC_084488.1, read as the reverse complement.
AGTTCAGAAATATTGGTCTTACCCAGCAGGTTCTCTGCCACTTAAAACCTAAGTATCACCTGAGCACCTGAGCATTTAAAATAAACTGGGGATGAATAATCCATGATAAATTCTCATCTGAACAAGCAATTGTGATGTTAGTGCTTAAACAGTGGTAAATTATATTACCACAATTTAAAGGAAGGAAACATTCAAAGACCTCAGTAAATTTCCCACAAAATTTCCCATTACAAATTTGCTGCAAATTCTTTTACATCAGAACCTCCCACACACACCAGTCCCCTTTTCTGCAAAAGGGGGTGGACAAAGGAAAATATGTTACTTTTACCTTCCCTGCAGTGAACCAATGGCTGCATTTGCATGCCATGGTAAATCATAGCAGTTGCTCCCACTTCACTCCTTCATAGTGCAAGGAGGAGCAACAAAAACACAATCCCTGGCTTAGTGTTACATCTAAACCAGAGATCTGAAGCCAAGGTTTGTTCTTTGCTTCCCAAGTGTGATTTCTTTGGAGCAAAACAAAACATGATCCCCGTTTGGTCATAACACTAAGCCAGGAATTGTCATTTGTTGCTACCATTTGTGCTAGGGAAATTTGCAGCTCTGGGCTTCAACCATTTGCCACCTGGGCTCCTGCTGGGAGGAAGGGCGGGATATAAATCAAATAATAAATAAATAAATAATAAATAAATAGGGAAAAGTGATACAGGTGCAATCTCTGTGTTCACAGTAAACCATGGTTTACCATTACATACAAAAACAGCCAATCTCTTGCTTGTGCATGTGATCTATGTTGCACAAAATAGCTTTGTTCACAGACAATGTATAAGGTCGCTGGAACTACATTCACCATTGCTGGAACTACATTTACCTACAGCCAAATCTCATTAAAATTATGCTGTTTTGATTTAATGGGCATCCATTGGACTCTATAGATATATGAACTTTGGAAATAAGTGAGATCCATTGTTCCCTATGGGATGGGATGCCCTGTAATAACATTATGAAGGAAAAAAGGGATGATCCTTGGCAATTTATTTTTACCCCCAAAGCTGTAGGCTTGGGCGGACATGAATGCACGTTGTTTATTTATATGTTGTAAGAGAAGGAACCTGTTTGTGGAATAGGAGAGCGCTAAACTTCATGAGGCTATTTATTAAGAGTCTAAAGAATATGTGTACATATCACAAAATACACACACACACACACACACAAAATAACTCGTCTTGAAATTTTCAGCAGGACTATAGCAGGCACACCACAGAGTATCCGCTACATAAACAAGGGAGCACTTAAGGCTGTCGACAGAGCTTTCATCTGCTGCAAAAAGCTGCTCCACTTCATCCCACTAGCAGCAAGTCATTTTTCAGAAGAAATTAGACCAAGGTGCTGTTGTTATAGCAACAGTCAGAGCCACTTATACAGCTCCCTCCCCCCAATCTCATTCTGACTTCAGTGGGCAGCTATTTCAATTATGTATAGGGAGTGACCAGGGCTGCTGCAGTTTAGCACTTTTATTGCTCCTTCAAAACAAGCTCAGAGACTGAATTCTCTTTCGGCTTCACATCTGACCATAAAAGTCAAACAGACTTCATAGCATTTTATGCCGTTTCCACCCACCCACCCTAAGCTCAATGGTCAGTGAGACCATAGACAGAGAGGCTCCAGTTGCTATCACAGAACTTTTACTCTATTAGGCATATAATGGGTGGGCTTCCACCAACTTTCCTATCTTTAAACCAGTTCAGGTTCTTTCAGCCCACATATTCCAACTAGGACTCACAGGAGGCCACGAACACAAGAGACCATCCATTACTTCACAGTACCAAAGAGCCAATGAACTCTGCAGAATCAACTTCATGGAACCTTTTATATTGAAAATTTCAGTTTGACAACACGGACCAGGACAGGAATGGTTTGAGTACACTGAGATTATGACATGAGGGTGGAGAAAGATGCACAGGATTGATCTCTGGTGTGCATGCATCTTCTACTCTCATGGGGAATGTTAATAAACAAACCCATAAATGTGCTTCCACTAAGACACAGGTTTAAAGAAAGGACAAAGGGTGACACATTCTTCATCATTCCATGATTTAAATCTCTATTAAAATGGATGCTTCTTATTCTCTGTGTCTTTTCAGATGAGCTACGCTGTCATTTGTGCTCAAATGAACTTACATTCCTGCAGTGATGATTGAATATTAGGATCACAGAAATGCGAGTCTGGAATGTGTATTGAGGTCAAATACTTCAGCCTCTTCACAGAGTATGTCACAATGCACAAAATATGAAAAAGACATTAAATGGGGAAAAAATGAAATGGACTGCCTTCAAGTCGATCTCGACTTATGGTGACCCTATGAATAGGGTTTTCATGGTAAGCGGTATTCAGAGGGGGTTTACCATTGCCTCCCTCTGAGGCTGAGAGGCAGTGACTGGCCCAAGGTCACCCAGTGAGCTTCATGGCTGTGTGGGAATTCAAACCCTGGTCTCCCAGGTTGTAGTCCAGGACCTTAACCAACCCTTTAAAGTCAGCATAAAAATCATACAGAAAAGGCTTCACAAAGCCTTCATGTGGTCTCTGTGATCCAACACCTGGTCAAAGCCTGCATCAGAATGGAGGGGTCTCCCGGTGAGGGAGATGGAAACTGTATGAACTACAGCAAGACCCACCTGCCCCTTCAGCCTGTGTTGATGCTGCACCAAGTATGTGGGATGGCACACCTGGGTTAAGACAACCTCAACCAACTTGACCATGCCAGGTCAGCCCCCTCATCTATGATCAAGTCATAGATGAGTGTGGTCTTATTATGGACCAACCTGGAATTACTTATTTATCTGTTTTATTTAATGTGTTTATATACCACTTTTCATCACCAAGCAACCTCAAAGCGGTTAATACAAAAGCTAAATAAATCATATCATTACAAATGACAGAACAAAACAAATCAATACTATAGTACAAATCAGACTCAAGGTTCAAAAACAGTCTAACCACAGCCACCACAAGATAGAAAAAACATATTTACATTGAACAATGAAATCCCAATGATGACATGGCCATCCATGTCTCCAGAGCTGGGACATCAATCACTACCATGCTAAAACCACATGGTTCTTCCACCAGGCTGGAGGACACAGCAGCAGAACTACCAGGAACTCGAAGTGAGGAGGGGGCTAGAAGACAAGATGGCCTGGAAACATCTAATTCCTTTACATGTTAGCTAACCTGCCCATAATGACTGTTATGGGTGTCCATATTCCTCTCCTCCTCCCCACACTCAACTCAGCACATAATGATTCAGCCCTTACCACCTCATTCATGCACTCTCCAATCACTCACGCCTCACTCACCCTACTATCTCTCCATTACCCATTTACTCATTCCATGCTCTCTTCCTCACTCATCTCAAATATCTTCCTGACAACAAAACCAACTCCATCACATCTTCCCTAAACAGAACTTCCCGTGGCACCGATGGACAATATGGAGAACTGGATGGATGGATGGATGGATGGATGGATTGTCCCATAGCCAAAGCTCTCTGGGTGGTTTACAGTAACTAAAAACATTAAAACAAATATACAAATTTAAAACACATCGTTTCAATACCATTTAAAACACATCGTTTCAATACCATTTAAAACACAATTAAAAATGTAAAACAATTTAAAAACACATGCTAAAATGCCTGGGAGAAGAGGAAAGTCTTGACCTGGTGCCAAAAAGATAACAGTGTTGGTGCCAGATGCACCTCGTCAGATGGATCATTCCATAATATGGGGGCCACCACTGAGAAGGCCCTCTCCCTTGTTGCCAGACTCCCAGCTTCCCTCGCAGTAGGCACCCGAAGGAGGGCCTTTGATGCAGAGTGTAGTGTACGGGTGGGTTCGTATCGGGAGAGGCGTTCCATCAGGTATTGTGGTCCCAAGCCGTGTAAGGCTTTATAGGTTAAAACCAGCACCTTGAATCAAGCTTGGAAACATACAAGCAGCCAATGCAAGCGGGACAGAATTGGTTTTATATGTTTGGACTGTCTGGTCCCTGTTACCAATCTGGCTGCTACATTTTGCACAGGCTGTAGTTTCCGAACCACCTTCAAAGGCAGCCCTACATAGAGTGCATTGCAGTAATCTGACTTGGAAGTTACCAGAGCATGGACAACTGAAGCAAGGTTATCCCTGTCTAGATAGGGGCGCAGCTGGGCCACCAACCGAAGTTGGTAGAAGGCACTCCATGCCACTGAGGCTACCTGAGCCTCGAGTGACAGAGATGGTTCTAGGAGAACCCCCTAGCTATGAAGCTGCTCCTTCAGGAGGAGTGCAACCCATCCAGGACAGGTTGGACATCCATCATCTGGTCAGAAGAACCACCCACTAGCAGCATCTCAGTCTTGTCTGGATTGAGCCTCAGCTTATTAGCCCTCATCCAGTCCATTGTTGCAGCCAGGCACCGGTTCAGCACGTTGACAGCCTCACCTGAAGAAGATGAAAAGAAAAAATAGAGCTGTGTGTCATCAGCATACTGATGGCAACACACTCCAAAGCTCCGGATGACCGCACCCAACGGTTTCATGTAGATGTTGAACAGCATGGGGGACAGAACTGACCCCTGCGGAACTCCATACTGGAGAATCCAGGGTGCCAAGCAATGTTTCCCAAGCACCACCTTCTGGAGACAACCCGCCAAGTAGGAGCGGAACCACCGCCATGCAGTCCCTCCCACTCCCAACTCAGCCAGTCTTCCCAGAAGGATACCATGGTCAATGGTATCGAAATCCGCTGAGAGATCAAGAAGAATCAACAGAGTCACACTCCCCCTGTCTCTCTCCCGACAGAGGTCATCATACAGGGTGACCAAGGCCAAAACCAGGCCTGACACCCGACTGAAATGGATCCAGATAATCTGTCTCATCCAAGACTGTCTGGAGCTGGCCCACAACCATTGGATGGCACACAATCAGCAAAAATCAGCAAAAATAAAATGAAGCACTTTGTGTGTTCATCTGCAAAATCTGTTCTATCATCTGCTTTAAACAAACATGGTTATACTCAGGTTGTTTCACTCCGTTTTAAGCAGATTTCGACTGGACATCAGGAAAAACTTCCTAACTGTTAGAGCCATACGACAATGGAACCAATTACCTAGAGAGGTAGTGGGCTCTCTGACATTGGAGGCATTCAAGAGGCAGCTGGACATCTGTCGGAAATGCTTTGATTTGGATTGCTGCACTGAGCAGGGGGTTGGACTCAATGACCTTATAGGCCCCTTCCAACTTTACTATTCTGTGATTCTATGATTCACTCTGAGGCCCAAGACAGGTCTCTTTCTCTCTTTCTTGGAACAGCAGTGGGTCTTTCTAATGTAGCTTTCTTCTTTCCACTCCTCCACTGACACACATATCTGCTCCATCTCCACTGTGGATTTTTGCCCCAATCTCAGACTTCAAGCAGGATTCTGAAGTTCTTTTTATTTTATTTTTTTCATTCATTCATGAGCCCACAACATTTACCCTTTTTAATGTTTCCTTGGTGCTTTCCCTACACCATCACCTTTAATCCATTTGTAGTTTTTAAAAAAAAATTAGGACAGGGATAAGAACCCCAAGCCTCTCTATCCAGCGTTCGGGGCTCACCCTAGACAACACCCCTCTTCAGCTCTGTTCCTCAAGAGCTTTTGCCTGGCTGGAATGTGCTCATGAACTGTGATAATGCCGCTTGCTTGCCTGGATGGAGACACGTGGACTTCAGGTGTAGAAACCTATGACTTTTGTGTAGCTTGAAAGTAGCCTCCTATACAAAGGTAAAATCACATTAGTTGCTGTGCCCACTTATACCTTTGCTCCCCCCACTCCTGGCATGTAGTCCCCAGAAGGCTGAAAAAGGCTCCACACCTCAGCCCTAGGAGATGGGGGAGTGGCTTCATGATGTAAAGATAGGAAGACAATGGTTTTGTGATTTTCACAAGACCCTGCCAATCAGCATATTACCTAGCTGATGGGGCGGGAGGTGAATAAAAAGGAGGTGGCTTTGTGATTGTCACGTGAGCCAATTAGCACTCTGCAGCTTCTCATTGGAAGTGGAGAAACTGGTTGATCCCAGGTTCAATTCACTTTGAACATCTGTTCTGATTGCCAAAAAGATATGACTACAAATCTGCAGCAGGCTCACCCCTCAGGATTTGAACATCTGTTTTGGACCTGAGATTAAGAAGGCGTAGGAAAGCGATGCTGCTGTGACTTATTAAGATAAAGATGTTAACTTTGCAGACAATATTTGAATATATATGCATAAGCAACACATAGCAGTGTCAGTGTTTTCCTTCAAGATTAAAGGGTAGTATTTTCATTTATTCACTTTCGGTCTACTTAACATGCAGAAAAGAAGCAAACATTAATATAAACACACAAAATAATAGGTTCTGAAACAGAGACCAAGAATACAGAGTCCCTTGGGAATGTATGCAGCAATTACAGGCACAGGTATAATTAATTTTTTCAGTACTAAATTATCTGCAAGCTCAACCGGACCCCAGCATAATGATTATGTCAAGGATGAAATTTTGTTATCTGTTTCAGAGAGCTTTGCCCACTTCCTGTCTGTGATTTTCAGATTGAAATACTGCCTCTCTATTTACAGTTTCCACAATCATGGTACTTAAAGAAGCAATTTTCCAGCTCTTGCTATTAAAATATACTTCCATTCACGTAGGAGTCTTTATTATGGATGCCCAATGTACATATTTAAAATATTTAGATTTCATTGATTATTTCTGTCACAAAAATAGAGACTTGGCAGTTTGTGACCCTTTCTACAATTCCTTGGCAGTAAATTCCATTTACAGTAATGAAACGTACTTCTGAGTGTTCAGGATTGCAAGACAAACTTTACATACTTTGAACTGCTGGATTAATATATATGCAGCCTAATCCAGTGGCTCTTTACTTAGGTGAGAGCTCATTCTACATATGGACGTCACTTTACTCCATCTGAATTGCCCCTGTAATTTGCATAAATTTGTGGGACTCCCAATGTGCACCACAGCACTCAAAGAACTGTGAGACCTAATCCACATTCAATAGTATCTTTCAATCACTTCCTTGGGATTTGCGTAAGAGAACTTTCCAATGGATTGTGGTGTTAATGGAGCAACCATCTTTATTTTGTTTTTCATTCACTTAGAAGAATCAATATGACATTCTCTTGGAAATAATATCATCCTATATATTTAATGCAGAATTCATAGAACTCCTCATTGATTTTTATTTGAACTTCCACATTTTTTTTGAACCTGCACAAAGCCTTTACAGCTTCCAACAGAGATGAAGAGTAAAATCAGAGCTGCTGTTATGTCCAATACAATTATATTTATGTTGTATTTAGATGCGTGTGATTGGTTTTGCATATCTCCTAAAATTTCAAGGAGGAAACACCAGGTTAAGAAAACAAGACGAGTGGGATGAAAACTCAAACTTGGGAACATGTGGACAGCATGCCACAGCAGTGGCAATAGAGCACATAGGAAATAAAATGGTGTGAGGGCTCTAAAAGAATTAATGTCTGGCTATGATCCAAGTGCATGCTACTTTTCCAAGTGTAATTTCATCCATGAGATGAAGATTCTACACACACATAACACAACACAACCACAAATGTTGCATCCCAGCCTTTATCCTTTAATAATGTACTTTGGTCTGCTTTGTCTGTGTTTGAAGAAGAGACAAACAAGAGATTAAAAACAGACAGAATTTACTACCCAAGACATTTTTAATGTCAAATAACTTTAAGCAAAGGTTTACCTTGCCAAACTGCATGCTTTATCCATAAGAAAACACTACACCCAGATCAATTTCTCTCTCCCTTCAAAAGTGTGTGAGAGTTCAAGAAAAGGGTTACAGGAGCTGATCAACGGCAGAGCCAAAGAGGACCAAAACAGATTTCAGCAACCGCTGGTGTGTATAAAATGCACATTCAAACTTGTCTGGAAGATCATGTGTTCTGGATTTGGTTCAAACAACCACCACAATTCCATTTCATTTATTAAAAATGAATAATCAGATAACACTCTTTAATGCATGTATACAATTTTGGGCTCCTTTCCCTTTTGCCAACATGAGAAGGCCCTGGAGCAGTCAAAGGCAAATGATTGTGCACTCATATGGAATTCTGTTACAAGCATACATGTTCTCTTCAATTGCTTGATTCCTTCCTCCTCCACACTTATGCACAAGTATGGTAGACACCCTAACAGCCCTACACACTGTTGTTGTTATGTGCCTTCAAGTTGATTACAACTTATGGCAACCCTATGAACCAGCGACCTCCAATAGCATCTGTTGTGAACCACCCTGTTCAGATCTTGTAAGTTCAGGTCTGTGGCTTCCTTGATGGAATCAATCCATCTCTTATTTGGCCTTCCTCTTTTTCTACTCCCTTCTGTTTTCCCCAGCATTATTGTCTTTTCTAGTGAATCCTGTCTTCTCATGATGTCTCCAAAGTATGATAACCTCAGTTTCATCATTGTAGCTTCTAGTGATAGTTCTGGTTTAATTTGTTCTAACATCCAATTATTTGTCTTTTTTGCAGTCCATGGTATCCGCAAAGATCTCCTCCAACACCACATTTCAAATGATTTGATTTTTCTCTTATCTACTTTTTTCAATGTCCAACTTACACATCCATACATAGAGATCGGGAATACCATGGTCTGAATGATCTTGACTTTAGTGTTCAATTATACATCTTTGCATTTGAGGACCTTTTCTAGTTCTCTCATAGCTGCCCTCCTCAGTCCTAGCCTTCTTCTAATTTCTTCACTATTGTCTCCATTTTGGTTAATGACTGTGCCAAGGTATTGATCATCCTTGACAAGTTCAATGTCCTCATTGTCAACTTTAAAGTCACATAAATCTTCTGTTGTCATTACTTTAGTCTTCTTGACGTTTAGCTGTAGTCCTGCTTTTGTGCTTTCCTCTCTAACTTTTATCAGCATTTGTTTCAAATCATTACTGGTTTCTGCTAAGAGTATGGTATCATCTGCATATCTTAAATTATTGATAATTCTTCCTCCAATTTTCACACCTCCTTCATCTTGGTCCAATCCTGCTTTCTGTATATGTTCTATGTATAAATTCAACATAGGGTGATAAAATACACCCCTGTCTCACACCCTTTCCAATTGGGAACCACTCGATTTCTCCATATTCTGTCCTTACAATAGCCTCTTGTCCAGAGTATAGGTTGTGCATCAGAACAATCAGATGCTGTGCCACCCCCATTTCTTTTAAGGCATTCCACAGTTTTTCATGATCTACATAGTAATCTATAAAGCACAGGGTGATTTCCTTCTGAAATTCCTTGGTCTGTTCCATTACCCCCAACGTATGTTTGCGATATGATCTCTGGTGCCTCTTCCCTTACTAAATCCGGCTTAGACGTCTGGCATTTCTCGCTCCATATATGGTAAGAGCCTTTGCTATAGAATCTTGAGCATTATTTTACTTGCATGGGATATTAAGGCAATAGTTTGATAATTACTGCATTTCCTGGCATCCCCTCTTTTTGGAATTGGGATGTATATTGAACACTTCCACTTCTGTGGGCCATTGTTTAGTTTTCTACATTTGCTGACAATTTTTTGTCAAAATTTGGACAGATTCAGTCTCAGCTGCTTGTAGCAACTCTATTGGTATGCCATCTATTCCTGGTGATTTCTTTCTTCCAAGTATTTTAAGAGTAGGTTTTACCTCACATTCTAATATTCTGGTTCTTCATCATACATTTCCTCCATGAATGAATCTGTCATTGTCGTATCTCTTTTATAGAGTTCTTTGGTGTTTTGCTTCCATCTTCCTTTTATTTCATCTTGGTCAGTCAGCGTTCCCCTGCTGATTATTCGACATCCCTACTCTTAGTTTAAATTTCCCTTTAATTTCTCTAATCTTTTGGAACAGGATTCTTGTTCTAACCTTTTTGTTGTCCTCTTCTATTTCTATATAATAACTATTGTAATAGTTCTCTTTGTCCCCACGTAATAGTATCTGTATTGTTGAGTTCTAACCTTGTTTCCACCTCCTTTTGCTTTTGCTTTCCTTCTCTCTTTAACCATTTTAAGAGTTTCATCAGTCATCCATTGAGGTCTTTCTCTCTTTTTAACTAGAGGTATTATCTTTTTGCATTCTTACCTGATAATGTCTCTGACTTCACTCCATAGTTCTTCTGGTTCTCTGTCCACTAAGTTTAAAGCCTCAAATCTGTTCCTTATTTGATCTTTATATGCTTCTGGGATCTTATTTAAATTGTATTTTGGCATTATGATTACTTTGTTGTTTTTCTTTAGCTTTACTCTGATTTTCAATATGACCAGGTCATGATCTGTACCGCAGTCTGCTCCTGGTCTTGTTTTCACAGAAAGTATGGAACTTCTCCATCTTCTGCTTCCAATTATATAATCAATTTGATTCCTATATTGACCATTTGGTGATGTGCACGTGTACAGTTGCCTTTTCGGTTGCTCAAAAAATGTGTTTGCGAGAAACAAATTATTGGCTTCACAGAATTTGATGAGCCTTTCTCCTGCTTTATTTCTATCTCCTAAGCCTTATTTTCCCACAATTCCTAGTTCTTCTCTGTTCCCTGCATTCCAGTCCCCCATGATTATCAGCACATCTTGTTTTTGTGTGTGATCAATTCATTCCTGTACTTCTGCGTAAAATATCTCCAATTCCTCTTCTTCTGCATTTACCGTTGAAGTGTAGATTTGGTTATGGTAATAGGTTTCCTGTTAAAACTCAGTGATATCACTCGCTCAGACCTTGAGTTATAGCTCTTAATTGTTTTTGCTATATCACTTCTCACTATTAAACCAACCCTGTTTCTTCTTAATTTCTCATTTCCTGCATAAAATATTTTGTAGTTGCCTGACTGAAAATGTCCCATTCCCGTCCATTTTAATCCACTCACTCAAAGTATTGTAATGTTGATACGTTCCATTTCTTGCTTGACAATTTCTAACTTTCCCTGGTCCATGCTTCTCACATTCCATGTTCCTATTGTGTGCGTCGTACAACTCTGGACTCTCCTGTCATATGTGTAAGCCCACCTAATTCACACTTTCTGAAACAATATGAAACACAGCCAGCCTTTGTAATTCACATTTCTCTGCATTTTGTACTGCAGTTTCTCCAGCCAAATATTGTGTGTGAAAATGCATATACTAAAGAATGCATATATTAGTGAAAATAACATTAAAATGCATTGCATTAGGGAAAACTGCTTTGCATAAATGTCTGCATACAAAAATGTGTATATTAGGAGAAATGCACAATAAAAACCTGGTGAATTTTCATGAGGACTTAAAAAAATCACAAATTGATGTGGAAAAGTGGGAACTTAGGATGGAACAATGAGAAATGAGAGAAACCGAAATGGTCAGATTCATCCATCCCTATCTACATGTTTCAAGTCAGAAGTACTACGTTTCATGGGGCTTACTCACTGGTAAGTGGATACAAGATTTCAGTCTAAGAGAGCAAATTCAGCAATATTAGAAAAGGGCCACATAAAGAATAATATGTACGTACAATGGTAGTGGTGATACCAGCAAGATGAAGATCATTTCCCAGGAAGAACGGAAAGAGCCAGAGAGAAATAACCCTGTGTTTCCTTAGGACCTTTGTAGGAGATTCCATCAAAGTGTGGCTCAAAGCCAACTAGATTTTAGTCTTTAAGCAATAGTTCTGCAAGTCTTCTTTCAAAAGACATACAGCAATATTATCTCATGCTAATACATACGGGGATAGTCTTGTCACATGAAATTCTGCTTTGCTAAGGGTGTAGGAGGGACCAGATAGCAGTGCTAGTATTCATCCTCCCCGCCTTTTTTTAAAAAAACACACACAACTGCATAGCTAAGCCCTCCAGGACAGAACAATGGGATCCCACAACTCATGAACATCTAAAAAAAAAAATGTAAAAACCTTAAAGATTTTCTAGTGCTGCAAAGCAGAGTGCTAGCTCAGAATTTTTTTTTAAAAGGAAACTTTATTAAAAAGTTCATGAAATTATGCAGACCTAGATAGGAGCTATGTAATTATACCACTGATTATATCAGCTGACCAGGGCATGGTCTGAAGGCACACAATACTGAAGCTAGCTGAGGTCTGATTGGAGTCTGGATGGGAGACCGCCTGGGAACCCTAGTTCTGCTATAACTCTTATTGAGTTCTTTGGAAGAAAGGCAGGATATCAATCAAATAACCAAAATCTTTTTAAGAAAGATATAGACAAGTTAGAGCGGGTTCAGAAGAGGGTGACGAGGATGATAGCTGGTATGGAGAACAAGTCTTATGAGGAAAGGTTGAAGGAACTTGGCATGTTCAGTCTGGTGAAGAGAAGGCTGAGGGGTGACATGATTGCACTCTCTAAGTACCTAAGTACTATGTGACCTCTATGCTGTCACATAGAGGAGGGTACAGATTTGTTCTCTGCTGCCCCAGAGGGTAGGACTAGGTCTAATGGTTTTAAGTTGCAGGAGCGTAGATTCAGATTGGACATTAGAAGGAACTTCTTGACAGTAAGGGCAGTTCGGCAATGGAACTGACTGCCTAGGGAGGTGGTGGGATCCCCTTCGCTGGATGTCTTCAAGCAGAGGCTGGACAGCTATCTGCAGGAGATGCTCTAGCTGTGGATTTCCTGCTGTGAGCAGGGGGTTGGACTCAATGGCCTACAAGGCCCCTTCCAACTCTATGATTCTATGAAAATGAAGTACGTAATATACAGTAGGTGCTCATAAGGCTCATGCAAACACTTTGCATGTTCAACAAATACAGTATCTGTTTCATATTTTCATACCTAAATATTGTTACAAAGCAATCTTGAGTTAAGGCATATATACTGAAAAAAAGAAAGAAAAGAAATGTTGTACGCTTACTGACCACGAAATTGACCATATAGTATAAAGGATCTAGAGAGGTGGGCTTCACATGTTAACAACTCTGGAAGTGAACAGTAATGGATAATGGTGTGGGGTAGCAGTGCTAATCTGACTTCCAGCCACTAGCATTGCTGCGGCATACCAAAATGGAGAGAGGGAGGGGTGAGGTGGCAGAAAAGTCAGTACAGTGCAAATGCCCAGGCAGAACCAATGAAGTGCTCCCACCGAGGCATTTGCACCATACCGACCTTGCCGTCTTGCACCTCCCCTTCTCTGTCCCAATGTGCAGCAGTGACACAAACAGCCAGAGGTCAGGTGCTGCCACCCAACTCCACCATCCACTACCTGAAGCGAAACAATCCCTACTTCTTTTGAACAATAAATAAGAACCAGTGTTAACAACAGAAAGACTGAATCAATGAAAAATGTAAAATATAGGGTCCTCCATATTGTTAGACTACAACTTCCATCAACTTTGAACACTGGCTTGCTGTTGGGGACTGATGGGACTTGGATGTCACCAACATCTGAAGGACCACAGAGTACATTTGAGGCTTCAAGGTATCTCCTTATAGTGAATGAATCCAAAATAATCAATGCTGCACCTCAAATAAAAACGGCTACATCTGATACTTACTTTGAGAAGAAAATATTTTAAATCTGAAGCAAACTGTGTCAAGTTTGCATACATGAAAACACACATAAGAGGGGCTTTTTGGTACATTTACCAGATGCTAACATAAATGAAGTCCCACTTTTATTTTATTTGTTTAAAATATGTGTTAGCTACTTTTCCCAGAGCAGGGTACAACTTCAAATGAAACAATACAACACCACACAGTTAAAAATACATATCAACCCACTTTAACCCCAGGGGAACTTACATAATAATGCCCCCCATTTATAGAAGTCAGTGATACACTTCTGTACATATACTAGTGGCTAATGAAGTCCAAAATCCCACAATGGGTTTGTGCCTTTTAACACTTTTAAACAGATTGTTTTCTGGGTTTTTTTTCACTTGAACAGAACAAAAAAGAGGGTGTTTTCTACTATTAGATTCTCAAAGTGTAAATAAGATCCAAGGCAAAGTCCCTCGGAGAGCTCAGCAGCCCTTTCCTAAAATCTTCTAAAAGCACAGAGTACGATATTGCTTTGTATATTGTTTTTGGGTGTTTCGTGGAAATGCACCCTAGCACAAAATGGGCTTCTGTTAATCTTACTGTCCTCATTAACAGACTATCATTTGTATCTTTTCATCCTATTTTACTAAAAAAAAAACAAATACACACTTCGCTGAACAAGTTCTGTTTGTTCCAAAACAAAAGATTTTATGATTATATTTATCCTGGCAATTAGGTCTTTGTGATGTCCTTATATGTTAAAACCTGTAAATATGGTAAGTGCGGGTTTATTAAGGGATATATGGTAAGTGAATTGAATGAGAGGGGGGAGAGCATGGGTTGGAAGGCTGGAGAATGCTGGATGATGATTGGCTGAGTGTTTGAATGGCTGAAGGTATAAATGGGAGGATGACAGTTGAGAGGGGGTCGGTTGGTGAGAGTTGTTGGAGAGTCGTTAGTGGAGAGTTATTTGGATGGGTTGGTTGGCAGAGTTCTGAGGGAGGGTTGGATTATATTTGGCTGATATTTAGACATTATATATATGACCAGAAACATAAAGAGTGACACTATATGAAACCATATGCTTGTTAAACATTCCTAAAGTAATCTTGTTATTTCCTGGTGTTATCAAATAAATACTTTTATTGGTTTACCAAAAGCCTGATCCTTGGCTGGGAATACACAGACCAGAAGGGAGGGCAGGGTAATTACCAAGGCTGAAGGGAAACTGTATCATATGGTGGCAGCGTGAAGGGAGATATTGTAACAACGTCAAGTATCCAGAGCAACCCAGGATTGTATGCTTTATAGACAAAGATACAAGGGGGTTGTGGACAGCAAAGGCACCCAGACACAAAGTAACAAGCTATAGAGAGACTGAGGCAAAGTCTCTAGCAGTATTGTTTACAGGAAGTGACTGGTGGTGTTGCCTAGAAGTGGGATCTTGTGAGATCTGTGCTAGAGCGGAGTGAGAAAAAATAAAAACAACGATCCTGACTGGTGGTGTCCTGAGTTGGTGCCTAGTGAAAGGCGGTAGCCACAGGCAGGTGGGAACCTGACAGGGAGAGCCAAAGGTGGGATCGTCACAGTCTTCTTCAGTCAAAAACCCTTGTCCTTGTTGCACGAAATAGCCACGTTACATTTTCCTCCCTGTTACATCTCTACCACTATCTGAAATGGTTCTTCTGGGATTTGGAAGCACCTCAAAACATCCGTTTAAACTCAAAATTGACCTGCAGAAGTACACTCAATGCTCCTGAGGCAAAGGCACTACTTTGACTTTCTATATTTCCTCATACAATAAAGAAGAGAAAGGATGAGCATGCTAGTCTGCCCCGTTCCCCACCACCTCCAGGTCTCACAGTTCCTGTTGCCCTCCACAAGTGAGGAGTCTAGTTCACTTCTGTAGACTCCTCACATGATTTAGAATTGTGTAAGATCCTATTTCTAAATTGTGCAGGGAGCCTACAGTAAAAGCACAGGCCCCTTGCTTCAAGAGTTATCCCTCTAACTCAGCCTTTGTCAACCTGATGCCCTCCACATGTTTTGCACTACAACTGCCATCAGCTGGCTGTGCTGGCTGGGGCTGATGGGAGTCGTAGTCCAAAACATCAGGAGGGCACCAGGTTGGCGAAGCCTGCTCTAACATGGAAAGCAATGGAGAATGCAATAGGCGGGCAGAGATAGTATGCTCTTTCTTGCTGTTCACCATCATGTGAAATGTTTAGAATGCCTGGATAGGGCTAGAGACTTATATGCTTCCATACAATTGCCACAAACACCCCCTACTGGCTAGTACTTGTAACATCACTTCTTTGGCCCATACAGTGCTCTGGAATAGCTTTGAAACCATTTTTGAAGATACATATTTTGATATATTCAGTACACAGAATTAAACTGCTTGTTGGCAAGTTGATTTTTTTCTTTCTTCTTTACCTTTGGGGTTGGGGAAAAACACATTTATCAAGACAAACAGGATCTTTTTTCCCCCTTTATCCTTGTCCACTGCTGTAAGGGGCAGTGATTATTATAGGATCAGTGTCCACAGTAGCAAAGACATGTGTGCTTAACAAGAGCTGTCTTTCTTCCAGCTCTGCAGATGGTTGGTCAAGTGGAAACAAACCCTGCAATGCCTCTTATGCAGGTGGCAATTCCATGGATTTAAGAGTCCCTTTCCACTAGTGGTCTTTGAATCAGGACTTTAGTGATGTTTTGTCTGAATAACTGCAAAGGAGGTGCATCTGTGCAGAACTAAGTAACTCCTGAGTAGCATTTAGGTCTACAATTATGACCAACGCATCTACCATTCTGGAAATCATTCTTATTTTCTCTCAAGGCTAAACAAGAAAAAAATGAATTGTGCCATACCAATGGGTTTATGGGTGAAGTATGTTTTTATCATTGATTTATCATTGCTATTGTGAATGCCTTCATGTTTTTGCCTTCTGTGCAGTGTGCAGCTTAGTTTACTTGCTTGAATAATCTGTAACAATTTGCTCTGCAGAGGTTTTACCACTGAGCACCTGCTTCTGGCAAACTGTGCTCTGTGTAGCATAAGTGGATCTACATATAATTCTGCCTGGTGGCTGAGCACTGGCCTTGATGGTCTATTACCCTCACCCAACTCTATGTCTTCTGCAGGGAGTTGGGGATACACTTTGTCCTTAGGCTAATTTTAAAAACCAGCTGTTGGTTCCCCTGAGGGAAAATACATTCTGCATACACTCAGAGAAACTCTGCAATTAGTGCCAGATTTTTTAAAATAAAACAAAACAAACTGGGAACACTTTTAGTCTCTTTTCCCCAAAACAGCCACAAGTTTGCTACCCATAGTTATAAATTTTAGAAAAGTTACCAAATTCAAAAATATCAAACAAAAGGAGAGAGGACTGAATGCAAAGAATATGTAGCACTTTCACAATTGTAATGACTGTAGGTGGGCTTATTTAAGGATCATATCTGCAGCTTGTTGAGCTCTTGAGCACTTTTTACCACTTTAGGGTGGTGGGCGAGCTGCATCCTCTCCTGAGTATGAAGACTCTGACCACTGTCATTCATCATGCCCTCTCATAATTTCAACCTTTAGACTACTGCAATGTGCTTTTGTGGGGCTGCCTTTTAAAGGTGTTTGCAAACAACAAGTGCTCCAAAATACCGCAGTAATGGTATTTTTGACAGGTGTGTGCCATATGAAGCATATCACATTCATTGGATTTGAGTAAGTTTCTGGGCTCAATTCACACTGCTGGTGTTAACCTTTAGACACCTAAATTAGGGTGGGAAACCTGTTTGGTTCCAAGGGTCACACGCTGTGGTAAGTGGTGGGTTGGGGGCCAACACAATCACACCCCCAACAATTATGCACATACAAACATACCCACCCACGTACTCTCCCTACTCTCTCACACACAGACACATAGAGAAACACACAGGCCACATGTGTCCTCTTGGAGACCTTGCTCTGAGTACCCTGACCAACTAAGTTAATGGTGGAAGGTTACAATGGACAGCACTTTCTCATTAGCAGTGTCTAGTTTCCCAGACTGGTTCCTGGGGCTCTTCTAACACTTTCTAAGTTAGGACTTAGGCATCAAGGTCCATTGAGCTCTCTCTTATATGTTCCCACAGCTACTACTCCCAGCTATTCTCTGCTGTTGTTCTGTTTGGGGGATAGTTTTAATGTATTTTAACAGAGTTTAATATGCTTTTGATTTTTATCTGATGTAAGCCACCTTGTGCAAAGTTTTATACCCTTGCACCTTTGCAGAATCCAGATGTAGCATTATGTATGAAGCTTAAACTAAAGGCAGCAGTAGCAGGGGTTGCAGCTGGAAGGAGGAACAGGAAATGAGTCAGGAAGACTGGCAGAGAGACTGCTAGAGAGGCAGTGAGAGAGAGAACTGCAGGCCATGTAAATACTTTATTGCATTTCAGACCTACTTAAAATAAAGTACACTTTTAATGTCAAGTTGGGAGTTGCTCCTTTAATTATACAAACAGGGTCACATGAAACATGGTGGCAGCAGAAAGTTTGTGAGGAAGCCCAGGAAGAGAGTGACCAAGGCCTCAGCAGTCATTAAAGGGATGGAGAGAAACACAGATGGACTGAGGCCTCCAGGACACCTGGATTTTAACACAAAGAACCTGGCACAGACATGGAAGCAATGGAAGCAAGAGTTCAGTCTGTATACAGAGCTAACCATGGCTGATAAAGAAAAGAAAGTGAAGGTAAAACTGTTTTACTACTTAGTGGGGGAAAAGGGCTGTGAAGTCAGTGCAATACTACTGCCAGGGACCCCAGAAACACTTAAGACAGCTATTAAAAATGTTTGATGCACACTGTGATCCTAGGAAAAATGAAACTGTAGAGCAGCCTTTCCCAACCAGTGTGCCTCCAGATGTTGTCGGACCACAATTCCCATCTTTCCTGACCATTGGCAATGCTGGCTGAGGCTGATGGGAGTTGTCGTGCAACAACATCTGGAGGCACACTGGTGGGGAAAGGCTGAGAGACACCAGTTTTTCACCCGAAACCAAGAAGAAGAGGAAGGAATAGATAGCTATATTACAGCACTGAAAACTCTAGCTTCAACATATAACTTTGGGAACATAAAAACTCTCTAATTAGGGATAGAATTGTGTGTGGCACACGGGACTCTGCTTTAAGGGAGAGGCTGCTAAGAGAGATGGATCTAACCTTGGAATGATGCCTCCAAATTGCAAGGGCAGTTGTCTAAACAAAGCATTAAGACATTATCAGCAGGTGCATGTGTAGAGCACATTCATAGGCTCAACTTAAAGGACTCTGGGAAGCAGGAACCATATAGACCACCAGTAGAGAGAAACAATATTATTCAGTGTACGTACTGTGGAAAACTGCATGAAAGGCAGAAGGAGAAATGTCCAACCTATAGGAAAGTATGCACAGGGTGCAGGAAGAAAAACCACTTCAGGAGTCAGTGTCGCAGTAGCTTAGACAAGAATAAAACAGTCCATGCTGTGATAAGGGAACGAGACACCACAGATAAAGAGATCTTCTGTGTAAATCGGGCAGAGTCACAGCCACACAGGATACACACATTACAGAAAAAGCAGGCAACAAGTCAGCCATATTTGCAACAAAGATGCTAGAGTAAAGACCTATCAGATTCCAAGTGGACTGTGGAGCCACTTGCAAAGTCCTTCCCATAAAGCTATTGAACAGCAGCATCAGGTTGGAAAAATGTCATCAAGTTCTGTTAATGTATAACAAAACAATGGTAAGACCACTAGCAAAATGCTGGCTGTCTATAAGAAATCCATGCAATAAGGAAGAGTATCGCCTGGAATCTATAGTGATTGACAGATGGGACACCCACCCTCTGCTGGGCAGCCGGGCAGCACAGGCCATAGATTTAATTATTGTGCAACACCACAATATTCTCCAGGTTACACATGAACAAGAACTGTCAGTAGGTTCCCTGCCCAACTTTCTATCAAGATATGGAGCTGTATTCCAGGGTACTGGTCTCTTTGAAGGGAAACTAAAGTTAGAAATAGACCCTCAAGTGCAACCAGTATGATTACCAAAACGCAGAATCCCACTAGCCATGCTGGAACCATTCAAGAAAGAATTGACAAAACTACAAGAAAAAGGCATTATCACACCAGTCGAAGTAAGCACTGATTGGATCAGCAGTCTTGTAGTGGTAAGGAAGCCATCGGGGAAACTGAGAATCTGCATTGACCCAAAACCTCTTAACAGGGCACTCAAAAGAAGTCATTACCCACTACCAGCAATTGTCTAGGGCAAATGTGCTACCTGACTTGTCTAGGGCAAATGTGTTTACAGTTATGTGAAGAATGGATTTTGGCATGCGGAGCTTGATGAACCATCCACCCACCTGACAACCTTCAGCACGCCCTTTGGCAGATACCGCTGGTTAAGGATGCCCCTGGGAATAAGTCTAGCTCCTGAAGTTTTCCAGTGGAAGCTGAAACAGGCACTAGAAGGGATTCAAGGCATCAAAATTGTAGCTGATGATATTCTTGTCATAAGAGAAGGGGATGACAGAGAAGAGGCAATACGAGACCATGGCACCAAACTACAACTTCTCATCAGGTGCCAAGAGAGGAACATTGAAGTGAATGCTGACAAAGTACAGCTGAGAAGAACAGAAGTGCCCTATATTGGACACCTTTTGATCTCGGAAGGACTGCGGCCAGACCCAGAGAAAATGAGAGCTGTTAAAGAGATGCCCAGGCCACAGGCCATCAAAGGAGTCCAGTGCCTTATTGGGATGGTTAATTACCTGTCCAGATTTTGTACACACTTGTCAGATGCTTCTGAGCCACTTAGATGGCTAACGCACAATGATGCAGCCTGAGAATGGACAGAGATTCAAGAGGAGACACTCCAAGGAATCAAAACACTAATTACTGAGGCCCCAACATTGAAGTATTACAACCCAGCCAAGCAACTGATTCTGCAGTGTGATGCTTCTGAAGAACGCCTTGGAGCAGTACTGATGCAACAGCAGCAGCCCATAGCCTTTGCGAGTAGAGCTATGACTGAAACTGAAAGGAGATATGCTCAAATAGGAGTTACTAGCAGTGTTGTTTGGACTGGAACAGTTCCATCAGTTCACCTTTGGTTAGAAAGTAGATGTTTAGTTAGATCACAATCCATTAGAGATCATAATGAAGAAGCCCTTGCTGACTGCTCCGAAGAGACTACAGTGCATGCTGTTAAAACTTCAAGCATATGATATAAATATAAAATACCATCCAGGAAAGTTCCTGCAAGTGGCAGACACACTCAGTACAGCGTATCTTCTGGAGGTCAGCAGAGATGAATCTGTAGAACAGGAGATAGAGTCAATTAATATGGTAAAAGACCTGCCGATCTCCAAAACCAGTCTCAAAGCTATACAGCATAGTACTGCACAAGATGGTGTGTTACAAGCAGTTAAACAAAATATCCTAGATGGCTGGCCAGAGTATAGGAAACAAGTATCATCAGAAGTTGCCACATATCAATGGCGGGATGAGCTGTGTACACAGAATGGAATTCTGTTCAAGGGAGATAGGATAGTGAAATCAGCAGCTCTGAGGCAATACATCATGAACAGACTCCACACCTCACACCTGGGAATTGAATCATGCCTGAGGCGGGCACAGGAGTGCATTTACTGGACAGGCATGAATGCCCACTTGAGAACACACATGGAGCAGCGTGAAGTATGCAAGGAACACAGTGACAAACAGCAAAAGGAGACTCTAAAACTACATTATGTTCCCTCCCGGCCTTGGGAGAAGGTAAGATCTGACTTGTTCACTTTTAACAACAGAAACTATATGGTTACAGTAGACTACTATTCCAATTTTTGTGAGGTAGACTACTTGGAGGACACTCAGGCAAGAATAGTGATCAGGAAACTTAAGGCCCATTGCGCAAGGCATGGAATACCTGACACCTTATTCTCAGACAATAGCCCTCAGTATACATCAAGAGAATTCAAGGAGTTCTGTACTAAATGAGATTTTCAGCATAAGACCTCATCTCTTGGGTACCACAGAGCAATGGGAAGGCAGAATCAGCAGTAAAGACAGCCAAGATACTTTTGTTGAAGGCAAATAAGACTGCAGGGGATCCTTATCTAGCACTATTGGATCATCATAATACCCCCTCCCAAGGAATGGACAGTGGCCCGGCACAAAGACTGATGGGATGGAGAACTAAGATGTTGCTGCCCATGAGAGACTGTTTACTACAGCCTGAAAGGGGATGGGGCGACCATACACAGAAGCAGTTAGAAAAACAGTATCATCAGGTTTTTCAGTACAACAAAGGAGCCAGGGACTTGAAACCACTGTGCAGAGGGGAAAAGGTCTGTATACAGCCAGTAAGTCCACATGGGAAAGAATGGCAAAAGGCCACTGTAGAGGATACTGTTGGAGACAGGTCTTATTAAGTTGCCACAGAGCATGGACAGCGACTAACACATAATCGAAGGCAGCTGCAGAGTGTGAGCAAAGGGAAAGCACAACTGAATGAAAGATTCCACGTTCAGGACCACGACAACTTTGTTGGGTCCCATATAGGAGAGGGAGATGCCACAGATCCCACATTAGAAAGAGATACACAAGCAGAGTCTGGTCCACAAAGCAAAGACGCAGACACAAAAGAAGCAAATATTGTGCCAAGTACAGTCAAACAAGAAGTAGAAGGCTGGTAAAACGACCAGCATACCTGGATGACTTTGAGTCCTAGAAGTACAAATCAGACCTGCGCTAAAGTCTAGGTTTCTACGGTGGGCTACATGCTAGCAACCACTAGCCCCGGATAAGTCAATTATCTATTTGAACTGTTGAAAGGAAAGATGTAGCAATATGTATGAAGCTTAAACTAAAGGCAGCAGTAGCAAGGGATGGAGCTGGAAGGAGGAACAGGAAGTGAGTCAGGAAGACTAGCAGCAAGACTGCTAGAGAGGCAGTGAAAGAGAGGACTGCAGGCCATGTAAATACTTTATTGCATTTCAGACCTACTTAAAATAAAGTACACTTTTAATGTCAAGTTGGGAGTTGCTCCTTTAATTATACAAACAGGGTCACATGAAACACGAGTGACGTCTTTCCAAAATTCTATAGTATTTGATTTATGAGATACTTCCGGTGGGAGCCTCAAAACCACTCAAAAGTGCTAATTTATTTTAGTAGTACGTTGTGTTCATGGAAAGGGAATCAAGTTCATGCACTAATACTGAAACTGGGACAATGAATGCAGCATCTGCAGTTGTTAATATCAAAACCATTGTGACTGTGGAGCACAAACAACTTATTTTGTGCTACAAAGGCCACTGACAGCTTGGTCTTCCAAGTGCCGTTTTAGAGCAAGCCCCAGTAAAGCAAATAAGCTGACAAAGCATGTCGAGGATCACAGTCAACAGGCTTTGAAAGAGATGGGGATGCCAAGAGGAAGGGCTTATGCTTGACATTTTTTTCCTGAGGGTATAACAGAAGCTCTGTGAGCCAAGGAGGATAGCTTCAAGAACATAGACCAGAAGGTCAAACTACACCACAGGAAAAAGGCATAAATACAGGAGCAGAAGAGACAGGCATATTGAATATCTCATCTGGGTATACTGCCACACCACACAGCAATATATTTGGGTCTAAGCCTTCCAGGTGTACATTGAAACCACTGGGGGGAAAGGACAGAATGATTTTAACACCATCAAATTAATACAGCTTTATACTGAACATCAGTTTCATTAATGTGGGAAGTATTGGGACCTGTGCATTTTAACTTGTTCATAAACAATCTAGAGTCAGGAGTGAGCGGTGAGGTGGCTTGCTGATGATACTCAATTGTTCAGAGTTGTTCAAAGCAAAAGAGATTGTAACCAAATGGACCTCTCAAAACTGATGGGAGGTAAAATGGCAAATGCAATTCAAAGTAAACAAGTGTAAAGGTAGGCATATTGGGGCAAAAATTACTGTTGTTGTTGTTGTCTTATTACCTGCCCTTCACCAATAGGTCCCAGGGTGAGTTACAAAATCTAAAACACAATATTAAAAAGAATTAAAGCACATTTCAAATCACAAGAATAGGGTGGGTTCTGAAAACATACATATTTCACATATATGTTCATGAGGTCTGAACTGGTGGTGACTGACCAGGAATGAGACCTTGGGCTCATAGTGCATAGCTCAGTGAAGATGCTGACCCAGTGTGTGGCAGATATGAAAAAGGCAAATTCCATGCTAAGGATCATTAGGAAAGGAATTGAAAATAAACCTGCTGATATTGTAATGCTGTAATATGGTGTGGCCACATTTGGAATACTGTGTACAGTTCTGGTTGCCTTGCCTCACGAGTGAGAAAAGGTTCAAAAAGGGCAACTAGAATGATCAAGGGAGTGGAACAACTCCCCCATGAGGAAACATTGCAGCATTTAGAGAAAAGGAGAGTGAGAGGTGACATGACAAAAGTGTATAAAATGATTCATGGCATTTAGAATGTGGACAGAGAAAGGTCTCATAACACTAGAACTCATGGACATCCAATGAAGCTGAATGTTGACAGATTCAGGACAGACAAAAGAAAGTACTTCTTCGCATATCACATAGTTAAACTACGGAATTCACTATCGCAGGAGGCAGTGATGGCCACTAACTTGGATGGCTTTTAAAGAGGAATAGACAAATCCATGGAGAATAAGGCTATCAATGGCTACTAGCCATGTTAGCTGTGGTGTGACTCCATGGTTGAAGGTAGTATGTTTCTGAATACCAGTTGCTGGAAACCTCAAAGGGGGGTGCTCTTGTGCTTAGGTCCTGCTAGCAGGCTTTCCATGGGCATCTGGTTGACCACTGTGAGAACAGGATATTGGACGAGATGGGCTATTGGCCTGATCCAGCAGTCTCTTCTTATTTTTGTATGTTCTTATGTTATGAAGCCAAGGTTTTAAATTTCTTATAATACTTCGCTATGATCACAACTACCCTGTGAGATTGGTTAAACTAAGAAATAGCAAGTTGTCCAAGATCACCCAGTAATTTTAATGACACCCCAGTACTAATCTAACACTCTAACCACACCACCACACTAGTTCTTGTACTTGACCCATGCATTAAAATATACTTGCTCAACACTAGCAGGACCTAAAACAATCATTAAGCACATTAGAAACCACACTTGATAATCCACATCTCTTGCTGTTTACACGCAAAAGGTGTAGAAGTAGATTATTACATGTGACTTCTGGCATGCTAAAATTGTGGGTGGCAAGTAGAGCACATCTAGATTGTGCTGTTCCACACATAGCAATGACAGAATGTCACATTTACAAGTTTACAGAAGGAGTGAATTAGAATAATGTTCCTATAATCTGTCTTTTTTATTCAGTATTGTACCAGCTTTGTGGTATACCCAGAGAATTCAAGTTATGCCATTTATGTGGCACCAGAAGTTGACAAACCTACATGCAGGAACTTGAAGCCCTGAATATGAGACCAAGTTAGCATTACTAATGTAAATTTTAATTTTACTCATTCAAACATTTGGCCTTTTTCCACATGCATCAAGGGTGCATACTCCTTATCAACTATTGTGAAGTCTAATATCCTTACTTTTCTTTAGAACAAAAGCCAAAAACACATTTTGCTGACAAAGGGAAATGCAAAAGAAATGTTAATAAAAACACTACTCTAGCAGAATTTCCATAACCTAGAAAAATGAGTTTGTCCACTGGAGGACTCTAATATTGTTTCAAGTACCAGAGAAACACATCAAAATGTTGAAACGGAAATTATCTCAATGTATAGGAATAGAGCATTCAAATATGTACAATATATCCAGCTCCATGGATATGCATACATTTTAATGGAGGTCAGAAATAATCTGTGTTTTGCACTTTTAATACAAAAAAAGAAGGGGCTTCCTTCCTTCCTTCCAATTCTTATGAATATCTTAATTAACGGTTAACTTTTTTGCATGTACATATTATCATAGAATGCTCACACTTGTGTAACAGAAACTAAAATAAATTATTTGTGACATTTTTGCAGGTTTATATAACTCTAACTTGGGACACAGGTGTTGTGTTTCATTTTCCAGAGGCACCTGGTGGTCCATCTTGATTAGTTATATGGCTAACAGAGGGTGGTATTCCCCTCAATCCTACTCAGAGTGGACCCACTGAAGTTAATACATATGAGTAACTTAGGTTCATTGCTTTTAATGTGTCTACTCTGAGTAAAATTTAGCTGAACGCAGCCCAGAGAATTGAGCAAGACTGGCTTGAAATCTACATTGCTTGATTTCCCCCATAATGAGCACACGGAGGAAAAGATCTGCTTTTCTCCAAACCCCAAGGAATACGATATATATCAACAAATAAAATCAGTGCTATTATTAGATAACAAAATGTCTCCTGTCACTTTTATGAAAGAGGTTCCTCAAGTAAAGTTGCATGTGAAGAAAAAAATTCTAATTGCAATGTTCACAATTCAGCTGTCCAAGCACATGAAACAACCTGCAAGCGCTAAATGTCATACAGCTTCTTCCTAAATAGCCTGTTTGAGAAGGGAGAGTGACATAGTGGGCAAACAGTTCAACTCTCACCACTTAAATGTTGATGTGTGAGCGTTGTTGTGTGAACAGCATATGTTACGTTGGAGTTAAGTTGAGCAAGAAACTTCACAGAGGCTTGAGAAAGGTTTAAGAGTCTTTACTAAGACATTACGGCCAAAGGCTTAAGAGGATAGTTACAAGTAGAATTCTCCCCCCCCCTCAAGGATAGACCTGCTTGCTTCAAAGACACACACAGAAGAAGGAAGAACTAACAGCAGTTACAACTTTCCCAGCTGTTATCTCCCGTTACCATGACAACTACTGTCTGGCCTTGAATGAGCGCTCCCAGGCCAGCACAGCAGATAAGGCTGCTTTCCCATACATCTTGAAACATTTCAGACCTGATGAAAAAACACATTGGTAGTAAGGCCTAGTAAGCCAACATTCCCCCCTTTCATCATGTCTGTAAATCCATTACAACAATAACAATAACACATTTCTACAATACAAAGATAATGCATCATACAGATCCAGTTTACATTTCAGTACATTTCAGAACATCTCAGTACATTTCATAACTTTATTCAATCAGATTTCGGTTGAACACAGGTCAAATATAGTGTCTCTGGATCCATCTCAACCTGTTTATGCATACCTGGGCTGTTAATTACCCCCACAGTAAATCTCTCAGGCGGTTTGCCAATGTTCGCTCTTGTAGAGCGTCTCAAAGGAACTAGAGCTTCTGCTCTCTCAGCCCCCCCATCTGAGCTGGTACTTGGCACAGCTTGATCAGGAAATTCCATTTCTTCAGCTTTGCGTTTCTTATTTCTGCGTTTCCCACAAATGAGTTCATTTAACGCATCCCTGAGAGGAATTTGTGTGCCTTCCACTTTTATGTCAAGGTTGGGTTTGAATGTTTGTGCTTGTGTTTGTGCTTGTGTGTCAGTTGATCCTGTAAGAATGACTGTTTGCCTTTGATCCCAAGGCTTTTCTGCAACTTTAATGCTTCTGCTCAGAATTAATTGCTGTGTTTCTGGTAACCAAACTCTGAAATATGCATTCTGAAATCCCAAAACAAAACCTTGCTGTGCTCTGGGTGCAAGCTTGCCTCTTCTTTTTCCCTGTGAAATGTGGACCCAGCAACGTGCCCCGAATTTCTGAATGTGTTGTATTTTCGGCTTTCTGCCAGTGATTTTCTCATAAGGAGACATTCCAATGGCACTGTGTAATACCCTGTTGTGAATGTAATTCGCATAAAAAATTGCCTCTCCCCAGAAAGAATTCCCTAAACTGGAATCCATTAACGTGGCTCTCATTGCTTCCTGAAGCACCCTGTTTTTTCTCTCTGCAGTCCCGTTGGAAAACGGGCTAAATGGAGCAGTGAAATTCTGTTTTATTCCCTTACTCTCAAGGAAGTCACTCAATGCTTTACTCGTGAATTCCCCTCCCTGGTCTGAGTGTATCGCTTTCACAGTGACACCATGTTGAGTTTCGATTCTCTTAATGAACAGTTTCAGCTTCTGCTCAGCTTCACTTTTACGCTTGAGCAAATAAAGATTAGTGTATCTAGAGAAATCATCAACCAGTACCATAAAGAATCTCGCACCTCCTCGTGAAGTGTTTATTGGCCCTGATAAATCAACATGAACTAACTGGTAGGGAGCTGTTGTGGTTCTCTCAGCCTCCTGGTTTATTGGTGCAATTGTCATTTTCGCTTTATGACATGCATCACAATCCATTAACTGTCCACAATCTTTCAACCGCATGTTTTCACTATGCATAGGGGTTTTCTTAATCGTGTCAAAGTTTGCATGCCCCAGCCTTTGATGCCATTCATGGACGCAGCCTTGATGTGTGTGTGCCTCAGCGTTTAACACAGCACACCCTGCTTGACTGCTTTTTATTACAAACTGAGAATCATTCAGGCTTCCCTGCATGCACACTTGATCTCCCCTCATTACAAAACATTTGTCTTTGTGAAACAATACTGAAAAATCGCAACTCACCAGTTTTCTGACTGACAATATGTTATGAGCCAATTCTGGTACAAACAAACAATCTGACAGTATTCCAAGTTTATCAAATCTCACCAGACCTCGAGACTCCACATTCTTGCGTGATCCATCCGCCAGTTGCACAAAGTCCTGCTCATCTGTAGACGTGTAAAACAAACTCCTGTCTTTGATTAATATATGGCTCGCCCCACTGTCAAGAATCCAGTTAACAGGTCCTAAATCTTGAGACTTCTGTTAACAAACAAAGTTCACACTGCCGCTCTGTTTCCAGCCTCCGTCCCTGGAGTTTCGCTTGACTGCACAGTCTCTCTGAAGATGCCCACGAGCTCCGCAAACATAACAAGCCTTTAACCGCTGCTGCTCCTGCTTGTTTCCTGCTGCCTCCTTCGGCACGGCACCTTTCGCCTCCTGTCTCCGCTGCCATTCCTGGGTCACCTTTTCTTCAATAAAGGCTACATTCAGCCCCCCATCGGGCATGGCTTCAATTCCCATAACAAAATTATTCCAAGTCCCATCGAGTGAAGCCAGGATCAGATAGGTCTTCTGAAGGACAGAGTGTTCCATGCCTCGATCCTGCAACTCAGCAAATAGGCGTCTGAATTCCGTGAGATGCTCACTCATTTCGCACTCACCCGTGAAGCGCATCTGGTACAGCTTCCTTGCCAAACACAATTTAGATCCCGCGGTCTGTTGCACATGAAGGCCTTCCAACACGTCCCACATCTGTTTGGCGTTTGTAACATCTCTCACGTGTAGCAGTTGAGAGTCGGATAGAGCCAGAATAATAAAAGCTTGCGCCCACTCATCGTTCCGAGTCCAGGCCGCTGTAAGGGGTGCAGGGGGTGTTCCATCAATAGCTTCCCATAAATCCTCTTTTATCAACAAAGCCCGCATCCTTGGCCTCCAGCTTCCATAATTCTTTTCATTAAGTCGTTCCATCGGCAAGCCTCCAGACATGTTTACTGCAGCCATCCTGCTCACCTCGGTCTGGCACAATCAACCAAGCTGCCCTCTCTGGAACTCCGTCTGCCGTTCAGACCAGCCACTTACTCCTGTGTAACGCGCTGTGGATCTGGGCCCATAACCCTGTTGATGTGTGAGCGCTGTTGCGTGAACAGCATACGTTACATTGGAGTTAAGTTGAGCAAGAAACTTCACAGAGGCTTGAGAAAGGTTTAAGAGTCTTTACTAATTTTATGGCCTGTCATAAAATTTTGTTGTTACTGCAGCATTTTGTCATTTAGCAACTAAAGGGGGCAGAGGGTATAAAAGTGCATCTCTCAGGGGTCCTCCTGTGTGGCCACCTACTCTAAACAGCATATAGCATGGGATACAGTTATACAGATAATTCTTATGCCTAAGGCTTGACCTTGTAAATATGATTTCTTCAAAAGGGCAGGAAAGGCTCAGTACTATGCAAGTGCTGTCTCCTAATCGTACCTTCATTGCCTCCTTCATGTAGTGAAGGTGGAAGGAACACTTTCTCTGTATGTGGGGTGTTTATTGATCCCTTTGCCAGGAAAGGGGGCAGACTGGGGGTCAATGAAATGGGACATGGGCACCTCATTGTTTTACCAAAACAAAGCACTGGTCATACTCCCTGACGATTGGCCATACTAGATGGCCTGATGGGATTTGGAGTCCATCATCATCTGGAGGTCACAAACCCCTTACGCTAACATTGGGGTTACGTTAACGTATGGGAAATTGGAGAACATTTTTAGATATATTTTATAATTGTTACATTCTTTTTTGTTTTGTATTTGATTTACTTTGTTTTCATGTTATGTATATTGTTTAGAGATTTATTGTTCAGTTATGTTTATTTAAAATGTGAATTACTGTTTTTATTTTTTACTAGCAATTGTACCAAATGCGAATGTATATTGATTTTTATGTTGTAAATCACCCAGAGAGCTTCGGCTATGGGGCAGTATACAAGTGTAATGATAATGATAATGATAATGATGATGATGATGATAATAATAATGATGATGATAATAATAATAATAATAATAATAATAATAATAATAATAATAATAATAATAATAAAGGAGGAGTGGGCATTCTTCAAAGAAAAACAGTTTTTAAAAGGGTCTAGACATGTAAGGGCTTTGCTGTAGGAAACATATACCTCTTTTTATTGTGTGGTGTAGTGGTTAAGGTGTTGGACTATGACCTGTGAAACCAGGGTTCGAATCCCCACATAGCCATGAAGCTCACTGGGTGACCTTGGGCCAGTCACTGCCTCTCAGCCTCATGAAAACCCTATTCATAGGGTCGCCATAAGTCGGAATCGACTTGAAGACAGTACATTTTTAAAAAAATGTTGGTCACATCCACACCTTACATTTATTCCACATTAAGCAGCCATGGCTTCCCCTAAAGAATCCTGGGAAGTATAGTTTGTGAAGGGTACTGAGTGTTGTCCCCTGACAAAGCTCCAGTGGCCAGAGTGGTTTAACAGTCAGCCCTTCTTCCCAGAGAATTCTGGGAACTGGAGCTCTGCAAGGGGAATAATGGTCTCCTAACAACTCTCGGCCCCCTTCACAAACTACACTTCCCAGGATTCTTTGGGGGAAGCCAGGTCTGTTTAAAGTGGAATAAATGTCTGGTGTGGATGTGTCCGGGGTGGGTGTGGGTGTAAGTTAGACAGTGATATATTAATATATGGATGTTGTTCCCATAGCCACCCTTTCCTTAGCAATTCTGATCTCTCTTGACTCTCCAACCTCTCTTCTATCACTCCTCTCACTTTTCTCTCTCTTGCTTCTCTCTTCTTCCTCTCCTCCCTCCCCTCTCCCCTCCTTCCCACTCACCCCTTCCCATTATTATTGTCATTATATTTACTTATTTTCTAATTGTATTGAAATTATCTTTTTTGAATATTGGACATCATATCCCCTTATTTCACACATTTGAAAATCTTTACAATAAACAATTTGTTAAAAAAAAGTGCTACATGAGTGTTCATGTAGTTCATTGGATACATGCTGATTCCTTTACAATAAGGCTATGTAAAAATATTTAAAAGAGTTCCACAAACTGCCCTAGCTATGGGGTAATCAGAGTGAAATGCATTATTCATCACCAGTAATGTCTCAAGCACTGTCTAATCGATGCCTGTGACAGCCACACAATACAAGATACATACTTTAATTCAGTGCTGCTGGTTGAATTTATGAGGAAGTAGTTTGGGGTCTCAGACAAACAATGTAAAGCACTATAAAGACCTGAAAACCATGTATGTCCATGACCAAAGCTAACAATAATTTGAAAAAATACATGTTCCACTGGGTATAAGAGAACAACATACCTTCCACAGTTCTAAAATGATCATTATTGGTACCAAACTCTGACCATATCCAACACAGCCTATTTTAAGAGTATTTATGAGTATACAAAATATGAACTCTCATTTACTTCTGGTTTATCTGGTGTTATACATTAAAAAACTTCACTATGTATATAGTTCTAAACTGCCTTCCTATTTTTCCAAGGTGGGGGGGGGGTTGGGGAGAAAACTTGGGCTGAAACCATTTTACTCTGAACCGAATTGTATAACCTTCCTGAAAATTAAAAGAAATTTATTAGAAATGCTGAATGTGCTAGTTGGTGCTGCTTTGATAAACCTAACAAGACAGTCTTCAGCTTTAAAAAAAAAATTTTTTTTTAATTTACTGTGTCAGACTGATATACAAAACACCATGGCTTTTTTGGCTTTTTGCCTGAACAAATAATTCTTTCTGCTGCTTAGGAAAAACACCTCTCTCTCTCTCCACTTGATAGCAAAGGGAGATATAAAAGATCTCACTTAAAAACATCCATGCTGCTCTTTTGGAGCCCTTCATCCACTACATGCTAACGCCATTCTACTGGGAGATTGCTGTTCTAACATAATGAGATATTAATGAGCTTTGCACATGTTCCAACCCGCAACAGCCTCCCCTCTCCTTTCCTATAAAACTACAGAGATTCTCTTCTTGTTTTTCTGACACTCCAGTTGTGCTTTTCTCTCTCCCCCCCTACTCCCATCTCCCCCTCCCCCCCGCACTGCTACACAGTTTGCCTTAAGCTGCCAGCACTAAACAGCACCAAATGGGCTGGCACTGTCTTGTTTCCTGGCCTAATGGATGCTTGTTTAAACACAGGGGCTGTTTGCATTGCTGCAGCTCACTGCATGTTAAACACAGTCCTCTGAAACCCTACGCCAATCCAATAAAGGTATCAGCAGTACAGCATGGGGAGGCAATTACTATAAGGTCCCAAGTGAGCCTTCTAAGCTCTAGGAAGGAAAATTTGATCGAACAACTAAAAGGAAAATCTGATTCGGCTCAGCATCACGTGGAAGACGCAAGGCTTAACTGCAGCCAGGTCTGTGGAGGGCAGGAGGAAATCAATGGAAGAGCTAGTGAGAGCAAATGCACATTGTTAAGAGAGGCTTTAAGCACTTGCCTGTTAGGAACCCCGTCTCCTGCATATACCAAGAGATCCGTTCCCTTCTCTGCCTCTCCTTTGAAATCCTAAAGAGTGCAGAGGCTTTAAATTTTCTTTAAATTTTATACAGTGCATTTTCCCCTGTAGGTCTCTCATCAATCTTTAAAACAATTCTCCTCTGATAAAGGTCTGTTACCAGTGCAATATCATTGTAATATCAAAGGGATGAGGCAAAGAGATGAAAACCAGAATGACAAAGAACCTGTGATATATCCACCACCACTGGCCTATTTTTAAAAGACTCCTCCCTTACAATGATAGTCAATATTTGAAGGTGTCAGCTCCCTACCTTTATAGGGCCAGAAATCTAGAAAGGGGGAAGAAGCTGCATATCAATTCATTTCAGCAAAGAAACAAAGACATTTCATCCAAAGGGGGGGGGGAATCCCAATTCCACTGTGTTTGAAACAGGTAATGGAAAGGTATGGAAACTGTTGCTTCTTAGGCTGTAAACACACTAGTCGCCAGAGCAAAGTGTTTCCATTAGCCACACCTGGAGGGGGAATGGGTTATCTGCCGATTAGTTGTGAAATCTCTTTGAAGCTGAATTTAAATAAAAGATGCATTCAAGCTGCTCCCACCATGTTTTACAAAAGGGCTTTACAAAAGGTTTGACTAGTGTTTTCAGAGGAGAAAGGTCATTCATTCATTCATTCGTCATCACTGGCGATCACTCATAGCCGAGTAAGATTGTCTTCCAGGGTAAGGTCTTTAACAGTGGGTCTGTAAGTGACTGTGGAGGCCAATTCTGGATCCACACAACCTCCCACAGTGAGGACATAGGTTTCCAGATGGAAGATGGCCATGATGAGGATTTGCTTGACATGCCTTCCGCTGAGCTCGTTTGTCCCGTTCGCCCTGTACTCGTGCTTCTTCAAAGTCCATAGCACCTTTGATAATAGCCGACCTCCAATTGAGACGCTCATGGGCCAAGGCTTCCCAGTTCTCAATACTTATGTTACATTTTTTTAGATTAGCTTTGAGAACATCTTTAAACCTCTTTTGCTGTCCACCGATATTCCACTTTCCATCCTTAAGTTGGGAGTAAAGTAGCTGCTTTGGAAGACAGTGATCAGGCATTCAAACAACATGGCCGGTCCAACGAAGTTGATGTTGGAGGATCATTGTTTCAACACTGGTGGTCTTTGCTTCTTCCAGTACGCTAACATTAGTCCGCCTATCTTCCCAAGTAATTTGCAGAATTTTCCGGAGGCAGCGTTGGTGGAATCTTTCAAGAAGTTGGGAGTGGCATTTATAGATGGTCCATGTTTCACAGACGAACAGTAAGGTCGGTAGTACAATGGCTTTGTAAATAAGCATTTTGGTCTCCTTGCAAATATCCCGATCCTCAAACACTCTACGCTTCATTCGGGAGAATGAGGCACTCGCAGAGCTCAGACGATGCTGAATTTCAGCGTCGATGTCAGCTTTTACAGAGAGATGGCTGCCAAGATAAGAAAAGTGATCGACATTCTCCAGCATCGCACTATTAAGCTGGATTTATGGTGCTACAGAGGGATTGGTTCGCACCTGCTGATGAAGCACTTTGGGGTTTTTGATATTAAGCGAGAGGTCAAGCTTTCCATATGCTTGTGCAAAGACATTTAGGATAGTTTGAATATCTTCCTCTGAAGATGTGCAGAGACTACATTATCATCGGCATATTGAAATTCTATGACAGAGGTTGTTACCTTACTTTTTGCTTTCAGCCTACTGAGATTAAAAAGCTTTCCATGTGCTCGATATGTGATTTCCACGCCAGTGGGAAGATTCCCCTCAACAAGGTGTAAAATCATGGTAATAAAAATGGCAAATAAGGTCGGAGCAATGACACATCCCTGTTTGATGCCTGATCCCACTCTGACTGGATCACTTTGAGAGCCATTGTTATCCAAAATTGTCACCATCATGGAGGAGTTGCAAAATATTCACAAATTTATCAGGGCATCCAATTTTCAGAAGGATGGTCCAGAGAGCAGTTTGATTTCCAGCATCAAAGGCCTTAGTCAGATCAATAAACACCATATATAGAGGTCGGTTTTGCTTCCGGCATTTTTCTTGAAGCTATCGTGCAGTGAAGATCATGTCCACTGTCCCCCTGGAAGGGCAGAAACCATTTTGGGATTCGGGGAGGATGTCTTCTGAGATAGGTAGGAGACGATTTGCGAGGATCCTTGCAAGGATTTTACCTGCAATAGTAAGAAGAGAAATGCCTTGGTAGTTCCCACAATCTGTTCTATCACCCTTTTTAAATAGAGTGATAATTATGGCGTCCCTAAAGTCTTCCGGGATCTCCTCCCTCATCCAGATCTTTTCAATGAGCTTATGAAGTTGTTGTATAAGTTCAGGTCCACCTTCTTTAAAGATTTCAGCAGGAATCCCATCCGGTCCACTAGCTTTGTTGTTCTTCATTTGTTTGATGGCTTTACTGACTTCATCCAGATTTGGGGATACTGCAAGCTCGGTCTCGTTTGTTGTTGAGGAATTTATGAGAAGACTTCACCAGCCATGATGGAGTTACAATTAAGGAGGTCGCGGTAATGCTCTTTCCAATGCAGTGCAATAGACTCTTTATCCTTAAGATGTTTGGTACCATCCTTTGAGCGTAAGCTTTGGTTTAATTCAAAGTTTGAACCCCTTAACCAGGGTGCTACAGGCTGGCACAGAGGCCTGCCGGTTATCGCAGAGGGAGAATGAACTGGCATTGCCGGATTAAACATATCACCCAATCACTACTGCAGTTTCTAAAACAGAATCCATACAACCCTGCACATGTCAATTGACAACACTGTAAAATGGGTGGGGAACCTTTGGCTTTCCAGAAGTTGCTGAACTACAGTTCCCATCACCCAGCAAGTATGGCCAAATGGCCTGGTACAATGGGAATTGTTGTTTAGCAACATTTGGCCAAAGGTTCCCAACACTTGCTGTAAAACCAGTTGCCTGCATTTGAAGCAGACAAGGGGAGACTGCCTTTCCCTGCCAGTGTTGGCTGAGGACTCTTTTGCTGGAGGTAGGAAGCCAAACTAGATGGACTGATAGTTTGGTTCTGTG
The DNA here is from genome assembly GCF_030035675.1 of Rhineura floridana. NCBI lineage: Eukaryota > Metazoa > Chordata > Lepidosauria > Squamata > Rhineuridae > Rhineura > Rhineura floridana. The sequence goes on along the minus strand of NC_084488.1, from coordinate 70,081,257 downwards.
TAGCAAATCTTATGCCCCTAAATCCTTCTTAATGAATGTGTCTATGACAGGTACTTGGGGAAAATTTCCATCTGATTTGCAAAGGTGCCCTTTTGAGCAAGCCCTGTTTTAGAAGCTGTTAAATTAAGTAAAGGTAGAAACACACTCACTATCCTGCTGGTTCCAGTGCATCTGTATGTTTCTCTTCTGAAAACACTAGTCAAACCGGGACATGGGCGGTGGATACAGACTCAGTTGTCCTGGCTCAAGGACCGAGGCAGTTGAGTAGTTCGGCAGCTGTATCCACGACTAAGCAGTCCTATTCAGGATCCACTCTGCTCACCCCGTATGGTGAGGGGGCTAGAAAAGGTGCCCTAAACATAGTCTGCCTCATCTCTCTCCCTGACTGGATCACTGCGTCCAGTGGGGTCATCACTTAGCGGTCGCAAAAAACAAATGAACTTTGGAACGTGGAATATACGGACATTGCTGGACAATACAGATTGTGAATGTCCTGAACACAGGACTGCCATCGTTGCGAGGGAGTTGAGACGTTTTAATATTGACATAGCAGCACTCCAAGAAACTTGAAGAGCAGGAAAGGGACAACTGAAGGAAGAAAAAGGAGGTTACACCTTCTTCTGGAAAGGACTGCCTGAACAAGAATGACAAATACATGGAGTAGACTTTGCTATTAAAAATGATCTTGTGAAGCTCTTGTCAGAAGTTCCTACTAGCATTAATGAATGACTCTCAACTCTCTGATTAAAACTCGCCAAAAACCAGCAGGCAACTATTCTAAGTGCTTATGCAACAACATTAGATGCTGATGAAGACATCAAGGAAAACTTTTATACCCAGCTGGACACTATCTTATCAGAGATGCCTAAGGAGGATAAAATTATCCTCCTGGGCGATTTCAATGCAAGAGTTGGGCGTGATTTTGATTTATGGCCAGAAACCATTGGGAAAGAAGGAGTTAGTAATAGCAACCTGAATGGAATTCTACTTCTGACTAAATGTGCAGAGCATAATCTTGATATTAGAAACATACTATTTCGCCAGAAAGATAAATTTAAAACATCATGGAAGTATCCTCAGTCAAAGCACTGGCATCTCCTGGATTATGTAATTGTCTGTGCCAGAGATCGTCGTGATGTACTCCTCACCAGGGCCATGACGAGTGCTGATGACTGCTGGACAGTTCACAGATTAATTCGATCCACTATGGCCATTAATATTGTTCCTCAACATAGGCTCCAAGGAAGAAAACCAAGGCGTAAAATGAACATCCATGCCCTTCAAGATCCTATTAAGCGAGCTTGCTTTCAGACAACTCCCTGAAAACAATGAGGAACACTGGATTAAACTGAAGACTCCACAGTCACTTACAGACCCACTGTTAAAGACTTTATTTTGGAAGACAATATTACTCAGTCATGAGTGCCAAACAAAAACAAAAAACCTCATAGTTTCAAAAATCCTGTGTGATCCAGCATTTAGTTGAACAGTAGAGGATGATGCAAAGCAACTACTGAGAAGAAGAGGAGTGTAGAACAACATTCTGAAATGTCCTTTCTGAAAATATTGCTAGGAAGTTAATATATTTGCAGGAGTCGGAAGCTGTGGACAGCTCTGGAGCACCAGAAAAAAGCCTGCCTGTGATACCTACCTCATATCACACATCAGGCTCATCTTATATCTAAAGTTCAGAGGGTTTTTTAATAGAATAAAAATAATATATAATAATAATAATAAAATAATAAAATTTTATTTGTTAGTCGCCCATCTGTCTGACTTAACAGACACTCTGGGTGACTTACACAATATAAAATACAATTTAAAACATATTCATACAACAGTCACCATATTAAACAACAATACATCTAAACCACCCGTTAGTAATACAACATAATAGCCTAACCCACCCCAGAAATCCCGTAGGCCTGCTTGAATAACAAGGTCTTTAAGGCTCGACGAAAAGCCATCAGGGAGGAGGCATGTCGAAGGTCAAAAGGAAGCAAGTTCCAGAGGGTGGGGGCCACGACTGAGAAGGCCCTCTCTCTGGTCCGCACCAGCCTAGCTGTTTTCACCGGTGGGACCGAGAGAAGGTCTTGTGAGGCCGATCTTGTTTGGCGGCATATTTGGTGATACTGGAGGCGTTCCTTCAGATAAACTGGGCCAAAACCGTGTAGGGTTTTAAAGGTTAATACCAACACCTTGAATTGGGCCCGGTATACAACTGGCAACCAGTGTAGCTCCATCAACACTGGGGTGACATGATCCCGGCGACGGCTTTGCTTTATTAAGCGTGCCGCCGCATTCTGTACCAGCTGCAATTTCCGGACCGTCTTCAAGGGTAACCCCATGTAGAGCGCATTACAGTAGTCTAATCGAGAGGAGACCAGGGCATGTATCACTCGTGGAAGCAGATGTATAGGAAGGTAGGGTCGCAGCCTCTGTACCAGATGGTAAGGCTGCCCGACTTACTGCAGATACCTGGGGCTCCATGGACAATTGAGAGTCCAAAATGACCCCCAGGCTGCGGACCTGGTCCTTTAGGGGCAATCTCACCCCATTAAACACCAGGTCAAAGTTTCCCAACCTTCCCTTATCCCCCACCAGTAACACCTCGGTCTTGTCGGGGTTCAGCTTCAGCCTGTTCTCTCCCATCAATCCACTTACGGACTCCAGGCAATTGGACAAGGTTTCTACAGCCAACTCTGGTGAGGATTTAAACGAGAGATAGAGCTGCGTGTCATCCGCATACTGGTGACACTGCAGCCCAAAACTCCTGATGATAGCTCCCAGCGGTTTCATATAAATGTTGAATAGCATGGGGGCGAGGATAGAGCCCTGTGGCACACCACAATTAAGGGGCCAAGGGTCTGAAACCTCATCCCCCAACGCTACTCGTTGATATCTGTTGGAGAGATAGGAACGGAACCACCGTAAAACAGTGCCTCCCATTCCCAATCCCTCCAAGCGATTTAACAGGATACCATGGTCAACGGTATCGAAAGCCGCTGAGAGATCCAGGAGGACGAGGAAAGTATGTTCTCCCCTATCCAACGCCCTCCTCATATCATCCACCAGAGCAACCAAGGCTGTTTCAGTTCCGTGTCCAGTCCTGAAGCCCGATTGGAAAGGATCTAAATAATCTGCTTCCTCCAAGTGTGTCTGTAACTGTTTAGCCACCACACGCTCAATCACCTTGCCCAAGAATGGTAAATTGGAGACTGGGCAAAAGTTGTTTAAATCTTGGGGGTCTTATCACTGCCTCCTTGAGGGCTAATGACATTGCACCCTCTTCCAAGGATGCATTTACCATTGCCCTGATCCCTTTGCCCAGTCTCTCTTTACAGCTTACAATGAGCCATGAAGGGCAAGGATCAAGCAAGCAAGTGGTTGGTTTCACAGTAGAGAGCACCTTGTCCACGTCATCAGAGAGAAGAAGCTGAAACCGATCCCAGCAGACCGGACTGCAACTGGCCGCCTCTGGACCACTACTTGTAACCACGACGTACGGAATCTTGCCCTTTAGGCGCTCGACTTTATCGGCAAAGTGTTTTACAAATGTGTCACAGGAGGCTTTTGAGTGTTCCATAGGCTCCTGCGCAGCTGGACCGACCAGGCTTCGGACCACTTGGAACAACCTCCTGGGACAGCACTCTGCCGACGCAATAGAGGCAGCAAAAAAATGAAACATGATGTACTTGAGATGATGCCACAGTAAAGATGATGTCTTGGAGAGCAAACAGACAGAGACCAATAGTACGGTTTCACTTAAGCAAAGTACCCAGCGGGTGGGAGAGCACAAACTTCAGATTTTTCTCTTCTGCTTAATCAGAGAAGAAGTAAAAGGAGATGAGAGAAGACCTGCCAGATCAAAGCAAAATCCTGAGACACAAAGGCCCAACACAGAGGCCCAGCTCCCCAAATTGTAAGATTTTCCACCAAAGATTTGCTTGGCTGTCGGTGCCGATGAAAGTGTGCTGATTCCCCGCCCCCGCCATGCATTCTGATATAAACAAAAGCCAGGGGGACTAATGTGGCTTCACCACATTAACCACTTGGTGACTTGGTAATTTGTATTAGTAATCCATGGCCAGCAACTGAGTGGGGACGGTACTCCCTTGAACGACAGTCTCGTGGCTAGAGTTATCCTTTAAGGAACAACTCCCTGCTTTTCGTTCATGATTTTCACTGTGCTACATGCTAACATGGTCACGTGTGATACATATACACAGTGAAATATACAAATCATAGCTGCACTTCCCAAGGAACAAAAGCATCATATGGACATCTGGAGTCAAATATGGCACATGATATTTTGCCACCTGTTTAATTATGATGATAGGGTACTTTTTGTGCAAATGTAATATAGTAAATTAGCCTCTCTCCTTGGAGAATCTTATCTGTGAAAAGCTATGGATATAAAAGGAAATAATGAGATGTTCCTGATAGGTATTAGCTTTTCGATCTGCATTTGTGCATGCATGCATGTGTGTGAGCATGTAACTTCTGCTTGCCTTGGGTATTTAAAAGTCATGCCAAAGGCATTAGGGGGAAGAAAGATGAAAACATCACTTCTCTTAGTACTTTTCAGAAAGTGATATTAAAATATTGCTTTCAGTTTGTCCATTTCCACAGAAAAAATAATGTGCAGATACACAAGATTATTTAAGCATAAATCAGTGGTGTCAGGAGTGCAGTCCCACACACCTGCTCATGCGTAAATAGGGTGAATATATTGGAAATACATGCTTCCACTGAAACTCCCTTTCACGCCAAGAATGGAATATTAAGGGCCACGCTAGACGTAATGAGGGCAAACCCACCTCTTTTGATGCAAGTCTGTCCTAATCAAGTGTTTGCGTGGCAGAGGAGAGGGCGAGTAACCAATTTAAAGAGCAAAAGTGGGATGCTCATGGAGGATGCTCATGGAGGATATTGAGTCTTCCTCCTCCTTACAGCTTACCAAGTTCCAATTAGAGACATGAGCCCAGTTGCAGAACATCACCTTGAGGGCTACAGCATGGGGGACGAAAGCAGCAGGTGCAAGTATCCCTCACCCACATGCCCCTTTTGCTCTTTAAATTGGTCTCCAACCTCCCACTTTATATGTGTTTGGGGCAGGTTTCCATTTAAAGATATGAGTCTGTTGCCATCATTTCTTGTTTTGCTGTTAATATAGTAATATCTCAGTTACCAAATCCTCCAGCAAACAATCTCTTTTAAACAAAGTCTTTTTTGGGTGCAGGGGGAGTGTGTGAGGTTGTGCACTCTGACATAGTCAGAATGTAGCACCTTGTCTACTGGAGTGTGGCTGCTGCAGGCAGCACTCTCACACATGGCTGGAATGGCGCTCCTTGCCAGATGGCACAGATGCCTCTGCAGTAAACAGTGCTGCAGGTGTCCTAGAAGCACTGTTTACTGCAGATATGTCTACTCGAGTGTAGGGAAGGATGGCAGAGACCACAGGGTGGTGGCGGCGGCTGACCCTTGCCTGCCTGCTTGAATATACACAGCCTTCAAGTGGTTTGTATGCAAGGCTTACCTGCCATGGGTGTTTCATTTCAGACATGCGTGTTGTTCATTTTGAATAAAACGTTTGCTGAAATATGTTGAACTGCTTTTCTTTTTGGTGGTGTAGGAACCTATCCCTCTTCTTTCCATCTTATTCCTACCTCTGGTACCAAAGTTTCTGTTAAAGAAGTAATGTCCAGGAATGCATATATTTCATTAACTGAGGTATTGCTGTAGCAGTTTCTCACTTGCTACCATGTCAAATGCTGCTCTGAAATCTAAGAGACTAATGGCCCAATCCTGTGGCATATTTACTCAGAAGTAAGTCCCACTGAATTTAATCAAACATATTCCCAAGTAAGTGGGCATAGGATTGCAGTTTCTCAAGACTAGTAAATTCTGTTGAGCATAGGAAAACTTGGTCCCAAAACTAATCATGAATAGGATTACAGTCCACAGCTGAAATCCTAAGTATACTTACTGGGATATATATCGCACTGAACTCAGTGGAACTTATTTCAGCATAAACCTCCTTAGGATTGAGCAGCAATGTGCCTTTCACATGTACCCAGAGCAGCATACGAGCTGCTTTCTTGTGACATGATCCCATGCTGTGGGAGTATGTGTGAATGAAGCCACCAGATGGGCAGAAAAATTGTGTGAGTTCTACACAGTCATTGCACATCCTCTGGGGTACACAGCAATCATTTCTGGTTTATTTGCTTTTGTATGTTTTTATGTGTTTTTATATTGCTTTTAGCTTGTGTTTTTGTTTTAACTTTTAGGGAACAAACCAATCCAAAAATGTGCTGGGGTGAACAGAATCTGGAATAAGCAGATGTCCACCTGAGCAACCTGAACCTGGAGGGTCACACCAGCTGAAGTCCCTCATCCCATCTCAGCTGGAAATACGCCAACATAAATCCTCCATCCCGGCTCACCCAGGGCCCAGTCAGCTGAGCCAAAGCCAGGATAAGTCCTGAAAAGGGGGCATTCTGGGGGAGTGGCCGGGCAAGGCAGGGCAGGGGGAATCTTACCCCTATTCCAAACTCCGTTCAGCTTGGTCATGTGACCTAGCAACCCAAACTATGGGAAGCCAGTGTAATTTATGCTGGCAAAAAGGGTGATGTAAGTCAAACTCTACTTTAAAGGCTTGTATTCCCTCTGCCAGGCTTGGGATGGCTCAGCTGGCAATAGCCCTGCTCCGAAATGGAGCTTGGAAAACGGATGAATTACATCAGTATAATTTACCCCAGCGTGAATTATGCCGGTGACCTCTCATTTGGATTGCTCTGCCCATGATATTTTGTTTGTTTTCTAGGCTATACCACTTTTAGAGTACATGCTTAGAGATTTCTGAAAAATAAATGCTTTAAAATAAACAAATAAATAAAATAGGGGTACATTTGACTTTGATTAAGATGCATTTCATAAACAAGCACTGAACTTCAGGCACACAAAGGTTAATCGCGCAAGTACACAGTGAGAGGTTGTTTCCACAGTAGCTTTTCTTTCTTTGGAATTGTCATTTGTTGTTCCCTCACTTTTTATGGAAAATGCCATTGTGACATTGTCACAGTGCAGCGTTTTACTCCTGTGTTTTTTCAGACATGACTTGTGGTGATATGTTAAGGGGAATGAACGGCTAATGTACATAAAGACTGGCTATTGTGCACATTCACCAGGTCTCATGGAGAACGTGCACATTCTTTCTGTTGGTTGTGGGTGGAGAATTAGTGATGAATAACTTCTTACTTGCTCCACTGTCTGTTTCTCAGATTTTTAACTGGGGTAGTGGTTTCAGATTTTCTCTCTTTTATTTTATAGCAGAGTTGCATTATGAAAACAAGAAACCCTATGAAACAAACAGAAAATGGGGTAATTTAGAGGCTATTCATCACCAATTCCCCTGCTATGATACAAGAAACAATAAAAATAGTATGACTTGTAGACAGAAACTTTTAATTGGAAAGGACCTTTGCTGAACAAAACTTATTTATGACTAAACATTATAAAATGATTACAGAATAATCTTGGCCATATGGAAATATATGCTGGATAATATAGTTATGTAAGTGCTATGTGGAACTTCTGTTTTAGTTCCACTTACAGAAAAGCAATGACTCAGCAACACTAAAAGAGTCTGGTGTAGAAGCAACCAGACTTTATTGTGCTATTGGTGGTCACCACTTGTCCATGATTAGAGGTCTCCACCAATCCAAGACTTAAGATTCAAGCTTCATGGCCACTCTTGCTTTTTAACATACTATATTAATCTTGATCCACAATGCACATTTATGTGTAACTATGTCACTTCCAATGGTGAAAGTTGTCCAGGGTCTCAGGGGGTCTTAGACCCCTTGCTTTTTGGGCAGCAGGATCCCAAAGTCTCTAGCATCCTATGAGCCAATCAAGATGAAAGGGAAGTGTGTTAGCCACTGAGAAAAGTCTTCTAACATGCTTCCTTGTCCTTTCCTGCTGCTTGGAGCCAATCAGAGTAAAAGGAGGTGAGTCAGCCACTGAGAAGACTCTTCTCAGTAGTTAACACTCTCCTCTTTCATGCTTATTGGCTCCTAGGGTTGTCTGTTGTTGTGGGAGAAGGCATTAACAAGGATTTCATTCTCAACCCAGCAGCAAAAAGGAGGGAGGAGCGTGGCTATGACTATCATGAAGAGGCCCTGCACTTCTTAATTTGCCACTACACTACTGTTTACTTCTGTTAGAGACTGCCCAGAAAAAGTATAAGCACAAGGATAGAAACTTAATCCTATTAATGGTCTAATTAGAAGTTAGAAAAAACAATATAGAACCAAAGAGATGAGATACAAAGTTGCAGCAGTCGTCTTTAAAACAGAGGAGATGCTAGGAGAAGCCACCCTCTTAACTCCCGGGCTGCCTCTTTATGATCTGGAAGGGCAGCTAATCAGCAAACTCTTGGGACCAAGGAACAAAAAATGTGGACGCTCCTTTAATTCAAGCAAGAGACTGGATTACCATAAACTTATATAACCAGAGCCCTAAAGACCTAGTATGTGGACTCTGGTGGCTTCTATTCTCCATCTCAGGTTTCTTCCAATTTTGCAGTAGCTTTAAAATCAATGCTCTCTCTCTCTCTCTCTCTCTCTCTCTCTCTCTCTCTCTCTCACACACACACACACACACACACACACACACACAAGTCTTCTGTGAGGCTGCAGCTCTGCCAAACAAGGAATGGCCCTTGAGTGCCAAGTGTGGACTTTTTGCCAAGTTATACCAGTGGCTGAGACTGTCATATACTCAACCCATCAGGACAGCCCATGCCTGCTAAATATTTACCTAATCCAGTTTGGTCATTCAACCTTCAGGCCTTATAATAAATATTATTATAACAGGCAGCTCTTGGACACTCAGTGCTGTTCAGCTTCCTGAGGTCAACCCCGGATTTTGTTTGAAAACAAGTTGTTCAGTCATATGTTGTAGGGTGCACAGAGAAAGAGAGAAAGAAAAAATGGATCACTCCAGTCTCTCTCCCTACAGAGGCTCGCAGTTCCTGTCCCTGCTGGAAATACTTTTGCAAGAAAATAAACAAACATCGGGTTCCCACAGCTCCTTCTCACAGTAGCCAGCACATCAGTCACTAATGCTTCTGGTCCCTGTATCTCCCCCCGAGATTCATACGTCCCTTGAGAAGTAGTGGACACTTCAGTGTATCTTTTTTTCTTATCATCCAAACACTGGCATAGCATTACACAGCCAAATGGCAAGTAAAGTAAAAGGGATGAATGGAGGGGGGGGGGAGAGAGAAACCTAAAGAAAAAACTGAAGTACCATTTTCTAAAATAGGAACAACAGAATCAAGTTGAATGGAGTGTTGTAAGCCATCTAGTCCAACTCTTGTTTGATCACAGCTGGGAAAGTTCATTTTAAAAAGGAATTGCTTCAGGTTCAAGTTCAACATGTCCCAAAAGGAACTAACTCTATATTCGTCCTTTTACAAAACCAATTAGTTTGGTTCATTTAACAGTTTACAGGTTACTTCATCCAAATGATCCTCGGGTATTTACATTCAACATTCAGCTGTACTGAAGTATAAAATAGTCTTCTTAAGTATATTCTTAGTCTTCTTAAGAAAATGTCAAAGCATACACTCAATGGAATGTGAATTATTTAATTTTCCCCCCGCCCCTGCCAATTATTATCTTAAAGCTTAAAGGCCCAAAGAGTCTAAAGAGTTTTTAAAAAGTGTAAGAGAATGAATTTGAAGGTAAACAAGAAATCATTCAAAGTTCTACTTCAAAACACACTTAATTGACATTCAGTTCTCCCAGCAGTTATGGGAACTACTTTTAGGTGTAGTTCAGAGATTTCTGAACTAATACAGTGAACATTATTAAACTGAACTAGTTCATTGTAAGCATCATGACTGATCCAGGAAATCCAGAGTTCGACCATCCCCAACAGATGGCTCTACCCTTTGCTTGTAGACATCAAGGACAAGAGAGCCCTTCACCCCTCTAGGTAATTGTTCAGCTTGACTTCTAAACTGCTCATACTGTCAAAAAGTTTCTTCAAACAGAAATCTGTACTACTGTAACTTAAGCTCATTCAGTCTACTCCTACCTACTGGGGCACCAGAGAAAAAGTTTTTCCCCTCTTTTATGTGTCCTGCAAGGAGATGCCTTGGATCGGGGGGGGGGGATTGGTTAATTTGTTGATTTCTGTGTCCCTAAAATTTGCCATCTGTTTAGAACCAGAATTGTATCTTGCGCCACTATGAATATAGCTGCCTTAAAGTCTGTCCCCAGGAACCTTTGGACATGGATTCCAACACCTTAACCGCTACACCACACTGGCTCTCTCATGACAGTTAAACCAGTTTAAATCTATAGTGATATATCCCTCCCTGCTTAAAATTTCTGGCAGATCATTGTGAGCAGTTCTCTTCCAATTTCCAATGTCTAAAACTGGATAGCACCAGGTTGAAGAAGGCAGACCTAGGAAAAACATTTCCTGCAGGAAAAACTGGGGAAAGTATGGATTTAGTATGCTAACTGTATATATAAATTCTAATATTAAGGTTCTTTGGGCAAATGTAAAAGAGAGTGCTCATGTGCCTGAGAATTTGACTAGATTTTGAACTCTAAGATGCCTGGAACCCTGATCTGCAGTAAAGTGTAAATATAGACGTGTCCTTTAGATATTGAACCAAATGTTCTGATTGATTCAGAAAGATAAAGCTTATACATGACTCAAGAACAAGTCTTCCAAGCTTGCAAAAAAAAATTATGTTGTTGACAACATGTCAACACTCCAGGGGGGAAAAATCCAACATTTCACAAAGGTGCATAGTATTCTAGTTGAGATCACACACTTTTCCATGTACAGCAACTGATCAAGCCACATTCATAGCTACCTTTTATCAAGGCTATGTTCATCGCAAGATACATATTTTCTACTACTCTTAAAAGACTTTTTAATGTACAGGTGGCTTAGAATATGTACACCTGTACAGGCCAAATAGATACAGCTGAAAAATAAATTCTGTTTCAAAATATTATCAGTAATCAGTAAAAAAGAAAATGTACCTATTAAATGGTATGTTAGATGTTCATTCCAGCCCCCTCTGCCTCACAGCAAGTTACGATGGAATAATAATAATAATAATAATAATAATAATAATAATGCACTACAGCTTTTAGCCATTCTTAATACTCCATGTGTCAGGTCATGGTCTCCTCTGCCTTTAAAACACATTATAAATTCTTGTTCTCGGCTCAAATCCTATTCTGCAGGGACTGTGGCAAATGCCACTTATGCAGCTCTTCTGCCCACAAGTTAAAACAGCCTGGATAATTTCGCTGCACCATGCTAATGCGAGTGATCTTCCAATCCCACAGGGCCAGTTTAAATGGTTTACCTTAGACATGTGAATTTATGTTGTTATATTATGAGAGCTTTTTTGGGGGGGAAGGGGGAGTTTTCACAGGTGACAGACTGCTCAACCACATAATCTATCATTAAATAATAAAACATCTGGCCACTTTTTTATGCCAATAACCAGGAAAAATTAGTAAGAAAAGAAGTTTAAAATCTACACTATAGAAAATAATTTTGCTCCTGTTTTGACATCCTAACTAATTTTCGTATGTCCTTGACAAATTTAACCTTGCACTTTGTTTTGTCATTCTATTAATACTTTTCATATATATCATTACTGTTTAAGACAAAAAAAAAAGATATAATTTTGATTTAGTTGGACTATTCTTTTAAAGTATTGCTCCCCACAGAGGTGGCCCAGAGCATTTGCTGTGAGACTATGGCCACATTCAGACTTCATGATAACAAGCTGCAGGGAGCCCTCAGGCTTGTATACCCTCAATTTCTCTTGTGCAGCCAAGTGGAAGATGCCAGAAGTTTATACTTCTGGTTTCAGTTAATCCCAGCTTGTCAGGATTGTGAAGCTGGTTACAAAGTTGGCCTATTTAAACTAACTATGGTTAGCATAAGCTATGGGTGGGCCGTTGTGTGTGAATCCTGAGCGGGCCTTCTTCATAGTGGTGTCTCAACTGTAGAACTGCCTCCCAGGGTGGCAAGGATGGTCATGACACTGATGGGATTCCACCACACAGGGAAGACTTATTTGTTCTCTCAAACATTTGGAGGCCATGTTTAGTTCAACTTTACTTTTTTTCAGCCTCCAGTCCTTCTGTGTTTTAGACTGATCATTATGATTTTATTATTCTTTTGAAATTGCATTCTTATCTGTTTCTGTAATTCCTATTGAAATGTTTGGTTTTGATGTAAACTTTTTTTTTTTACAAAAAGCGGTATGTAAGAATGCAAAATAAATGAATAAACAAATAATGACCCCCAGTTCAGACAAAATGGAAAGCCATGGTTTATTAAAAACAAAATTAAAACTTTCCATAGTCCTCCTCCAAGCTGGATAGGAGGAGGCAAAGGGAAAGGACAGGCAAACCTAAACCTCACAGAGATTCCTGCACATCATGATAAACATGTCTGTTTATTAATAACTACCTTGCCAACTATGAAAGCAGTGAATGGGGAAGGAATACCCACCCGCCCTCCGCGTGTATCTTAAAGGAAAACATTAAAAAAATTCTCTCTTTTTCTCAACAACAATTTAGCATTTATATAGAGCAGCCTTCACCAGTGTGCTGATTAGGGCAGGCAGGAGTTGTAGAACAAACGCCTGGCAGGCACCATGTTGGGGAAGGGTGATGTCCAGCTGTATATCATTCAAAGTACTTTGCATATTTTATTTTGTAATCCTGAAAGACAGGTCATTATCCCATATTTTGCAGGTAGAAGAGGGGTACAGTTAGGAGGGTTGTGTGGGAAGCCACCAAGTGAGTTCATAGCTGAGGTGCTTGAACTAAGGGCTTCTTGGTTCATAGCTCAGGCTCAGTTACTGTGTTACATCATCCCACAACCAATGCGACACACGTGTGTATCTTATTGGTTCTCAAGAATGAACAAGGAAAGGAGAGCCCTGGCTCTCATTCTAAATAAGGAGCTTTATTTCCCCTCTTACAACCTGTTAATAAAGTAACTTGAGCAAAGGACAGCAAACCCTGATCTGTCTCTCTTAACCACTTTGACACAGGCAGAAGTGCAGGGGAAATCTCTCTCTCTGCGTGTGCGTGTGTGTGTGTAAAGAAAACAGGAATCACTCTTTAAATGTGAGTGGTTTTTCTTCCTTTTGATTGTGCCCTTAACATAAAATGTTCTCTGAAATAAACTTGAGTTTACTTCTAAATACTTTTTTAGGATTGCCATATTAGCATCGCAGAGTTGAATCTGATAATGATCAAGTCATAGGAACACAGAAAGCTGCCTTATACAAAGTCAGACCATTGGTCCATATAGTTCAGTGCTAGTGGCTCTCCAAGGTTTCAGGCAGGGTTCTCTCCCAGCCCTACCTGGAGATGCCAGGGATTGGACCCGGGCACCGCTGTGCCTCTAAGCTACAGCCCTTCCCCTAAGTCAAGAAGGACATTGCAGAGAGTAACCTCTGCAGCTCCTTACCGATTAACACATATGTACGTACTATATTATGGAATGCCACAGCTAGAGGACAGGCTTAAACCATAGTGCCTCAGTCCAGGAGGGCCTGTATGGTTTCAAAGGATAGTTTTAGCCAAACTACAGGGGGAGCCAAAGTAGAACAGACTAGTAGCTAGCTAATCTTCCTCACGTTGAAAGGCTTCTGAGAGGCTTGTGAGTTAAATACAGGGTAGATAACAAAAGTTATCAGAACAGTACAGCCAAAGAACTAAATTTCAAACTAGTGCTAAAAGCAACACTACCAGTTTACACACATTTACTTCAGTGAACGGAAGACTGTGAGAAGATTGTAAAACCACAAGGCTGCTATCGTTGGTTCTTAAAGGAATCCTTTCAAAATTGCACCAAATCCATGTATTACAAAACCATCACAAAAATAGCAACAAAATACCACTAAAGTTGAGAGAGAAAGAGAGAGAGAACCTTTAAAGAAGCAAAGCTTATAGCATGCTATAATTAAGCTCACATCCTGATAGAGGGAGCATGAAGTTTTATTCTAAATATAGCAGACATCCTCTTTATTGCACAAATTTCCCCTCCTCTCCTTTTTAAAGGAAAATGTAAAAAATGAGTCACTGATATTGTCGTGGCCTCCTTACCATTAAGATTTACAAAACAAATCAAGAAAAAACTAACTAAAACAGAAGGCTTTTATTTCATTTTTTTAAAGTCTAATGTTGCTTTGAGTTCTTTAAAGGAGCAGGCAGACAGAGATTATGGAGCAGGAATTCTTACCAAACTGAACCCCTGTATGCAAATAGCTGGAATTAAGAAATAATAATAATGTTCTCCAAGGCAATCACCTAATCTTGTTCTATAATACTGGCATTTTCAACAGCTGTATTACATGCTGTTTTGTTTACTGAAATATATTTTCTATGTGGCCTTCAGATGCTCCATGAGCTCTGTGGATTTTCAAAGACTGAAATTTGTCAAAGGAGTAAGCTATTCTGTGATGACTGGGGTACATTTGCTAGTGGTGATGATTGCCAGGGCACTAGAAGGCTCAAAGCAAAGGCTCTGGAACTAAGAGCAGCAGGGCCAGGAAGGGTATTTTGCTTAACTTATAAGTTCAAGCAAGTAACAAAAAACATGGCCTCAGTCAGAAGCTTTCAAAACATGTTGTGTTTTAAAAAGAGAAAAACACAAGACATTCACATGGTTACACAACTCCTCAGGAAATGCATAGATTCTGAAATTCGAAGTTCAAGAAAAGACCACACTGAGCGAAGGATTCTAGAATAATCTTATTTCTATGGAGAAAGCCAGAGTAGTTTATGAGGTAGGGCCGCTGCATTGCTGGAACAAAAGAAGAGTCTGAGGCTGCAGACACACTAGCTGGTTCAAAAGCAGCCAGACTGTTTTCTCTGGATTTGGTCTGAAACATTTGCCCATGGCTGGACACATCTCCCTTACCTACTGCTAATTAGGACTGCCCACAGCAAAGCATTTGGCCAATCACTGTGTCTGCCTGAGCCTACAGCAAAGGCAAGCATGTTCATTTGCCACACCTGGAGTGGCAATGGGGGTTGATGGCCAATCTCTTTTGAAGTCTGTGTGAAGCTGACTTCAAGGTAAAATGCGCTTGAGCTGCAAAAGTAAGTTTCCAGGCCTCATGATGATTGTTGTGAAACTTTTTTTATTTTTGCAACGCTGGTAGCACAGTACTGGAAGATTGGAAACAAGAAAATAAGTAAAAAAATCATTATGTTTCCTAAATCATTATTTTTTGGTCCATTCAAATGGAATATATCAAATCAGGTTCTTGACATTTGAAGGTTATATTACATATGTTGTATGTTGTGCACCCACTGCACATGTTACTAATATATGCATTTTATCTGGAGCCCTCTAGTTCGTAAGATATATTTTAAATTGGCTCTCAATAATAACTAAGATATATAAAGGAAATACATATGTGCTGTCAATGCCAAGAAGCTCAAAATATCACATTTAATACTGCTCCTTGCCTTCCAGTTTCTTGTGTTTCAACTAGCACTTCTAGTACAGATAAGCAAACTGGAAACTTCTGTATTATACTGCAAAAAAACCCAAACCTGTAGTATTTTACAGGAGCCTTCACAAAAAAACAGGATAGCATGAATATGTTACAACGAGCAAGTCTACTGTTTCCCCCCAAGGCTATAGCCTTTGTGGTTTCTCTAGTACTGTGCATGCATACCTCTGGTGTTTACCATCAGCAATTTTCAACATGCTGACATGGCTAAAAGTGACCACACAGCCGATGTGAGCAGGCTAGAAGGAGAAACGCAGGCAGAAACACTATGATCTTTTGGCTCAAACTTTGCACTTTTTTGACAGGAACTTAACAAGGTGGCCTGGTTATCACGGGAGTGGATTCGATTAGTGCAACGTGGAGCAGACTCTCTCTCCTCGCCTTCTTTTTCATTAACTAACAGAGCTTTGTTCCTGATGTTGCTATTTTTGTGGCTGACGCAGCATGCGGAGGAGGGAGCCATTCCCACTACAAAGGTTATGTTTCTTTCCCTGCTGCTGGCTCACAAAGGGCTTTATACTGCTTTCCTAACAATCCTTCCCATGTTTTGGATCATGTGGTTTATCTGTTTCTTAAAGTTACCTGAAAACTGCTTGTAAACAGAAAAGCGATTAAGGCTGCAATCCTATATCCACTTACCTCAGAGTAAGGGCCTCTGGAATCAATGGGACTTTCTTCTGAGTAGACATAAATAGGATTGTTTTGTAATTCCTTGGGAAATGGAGAACCAAATTCAGAAATCAATATTTTCTGATTATATTTTTAGTGCTGGATGGTGGTTTATAAAACGCATTCCACCAGCACTTTTTTTAATGCAGAGTAATTTAAATAGTAAACATTTGTGCAAAGCTTCTGAGAAAGAAAGCAATAGCCAACCCTCAAATAAAATGTAGAGTCTGAAACTCTGAAAAGGTAGGCAATCTAATCATTTACTAAGGCATACAATGAAAGAGAAAGTCCACTTTACAAAAGCATCACGAGCACTTAGTAAGATGTAAAAATCATGAAGCTTCAGAAGTTTCTGCTTTGAAGCCGTTTTTGCCCTATTTTCATTATCAGTTTATATACATGAAGGATAGGGATCTTGTGATACTCCAGATGTTGCAGGAGTACAAGTCCCATCATCCCTGATTCCCGGCCATGCTGGCTAGGGCTGATGGAATCCAGCAACATCCCTGGTATATGATTTCTCCCCCCTCCTCTGCACCACACACCTTGCACCTGCTTCCAGGAGCTGCAAGAGACAGCAGCCACTCCTGGGTGAGGTAGTCCCTCCCTCTGATGAGCTCTAATATCCGATTGCCTGATTTATGGTATTTTAAATATACTGTAAGCTATCACAAGAACTTGGTTAGAAAGCAGGGCATAAACATTTCAAAACAAATAAATAGGTTGCTTTATTTTGAGAAGACATCCTATCATTGTTAGGCTCTATATGGAGAGAACCAGCAGCAGCAAAAACAAGAGAGACTCTTGGGACCTTAAAGACTAATATATTTATTGGGGAATGAACATTTGTTGGCAAGAGTCTACTTCACCAAATGCAGGTAGAAGACACTAAACCCCTTTCTAGAAACAGGTTCTTCTGTATTAATAATGCATGTTTGGCAGCACAATCCTTTGCGTATTTACTCAGAAGTAATTCACACCAATTTAGATGGGCTCTATTCCCAAGTAAGTGTGAATAGGATTGCAGCCATAATTAACTATATTTATTAGAGTTTAGGGGCATAAAACAGATTGCCAACAAAATGACCCCAATATGCTTTCAAGCAGATAAAACAATTATCAACAATATCCAAATAAAATCAGAAAAAAATGAAAACAAGTGTACCTAGCTAGATTACAAACCCTGACAGAATTGTCAAAACAGGCATCTGAAATCATACAACAAAGGTGCCTGCATAATAGTAATAGGCAAGGACTGCCAAAGCAGAGTTGCTGTCACACTGAAACTTCAACTCCTCCCAAACGTATGTTTTACAATTTGTTTTGCTTTACAATGCACACTTCAAGCTTTTATTGTATTTTGCCTGCATGCTGCACTTAAAATGATTACGTATGTTTTCTTTCCCTCCTTTGCAGGGAGGTGAACTTCATAGAGCTCCTAATGATGAAGCAGCCAACATTGGACTACTTGCCTCTCACATTATGGTGATGATCTTTATTAGCATAGAAATGAAGATCCAGCTAACTCACTATTCTGAAAACTATGTTAACAGGTCATCTCAAGACATTTTGGTCCCGGGGAGAATATCCCCTCACTTTTCCTTTCCTCTGCATTGCACAGATCTGTATCTCCAAAATAAACACTGACAGACATGATTTTTTAAAAAATGTATAACTATGGGTGAAGTGAGGAGCCTAACCTGCAATAATGATTGGGAATATAAGGTGTGAAGGTGTGATATGCTGTATTCTTGGATATAGATCACTGCATAATTAGCAGTAGTTTTCTTTTTCTTTCTTTCTTTCTTTCTTTCTTTCTTTCTTTCTTTCTTTCTTAAATGTATCCCTCCCCCTCCAAATACATGGACAATATACAGAGAAATAGTAAAAGCTCAATAAACGCTATAAAAGCAGCATCCAATAAACAGGTCAACAAAAGTTAAAATGTTAAAAGGCCTGGGAAAATAAAAAGGGAAAATAAAAAGGCTCCAGAAAGACATCAGAGTGAATGCAGGCAACTCTCTCTGGGGTCTTCTCTTCAGGGCGAATGTGCTACTGCTCAATCCAGAATTTGTTATGGTTGAATGGGGAGGGGATGTATAGGTCAGAGGATGTAACTTCAAGTCAGATTCAACCCTAGCAACTGGGAGAGCTGCAAGAAGCTAGGGTAGCAGAACAAGGGAGCCAATGGAGGGTGTCATATGGGAAAGGAGAAGAAAATAGCACCTTACTGAGCCAGCAGAAGCAGAAAGCCTCTGCCTCTTTCCATTCATCGGACAAGTTATGTCTTCTACTCCCAGGACACATCTACCAGCCTTTCTTTCCAAGCAGGACTACTACAGATGCAGAAAAATCTCCAGCCATCCTTGTCATGTTCTTACGCTTACTGCAACTGCTAAAGCTTCAGGTGGGTGTCTGATCTTGGGCAGTATCACTAGCCACTGCCATGCCATCCAGCAGGCTTCATATTTCCCACCCAGTAGACTTTCTTCCTCTCATTTATTTATTTATTTATTTATTTTATTAATTATATTTCTATACCGCCCAATAGCCGAAGCTCTCTGGGCGGTTTACAGCATAAAAACATCCAGTATACAATTAAAAACATATATCAAACACATACAATATAACAAAATAACTAAACATAGTTAAACACATGGACATGACAGACACAATCCTAAAATGTTAAGTATAAAAACGTATTAAATCAGTTAAAATATGAAGCTGTTTAAGATGTTAATGTTAAAATTACTAAAATTAAGATTGTGAGTGATAGATGTAGGTGATAAAAGTAGATATTAAAATGTTAAAATGCCTGGGAGAACAAGAAGGTTTTTACCTGGCGCCGAAAGGATAACAATGTTGGCGCCAGGCGTACCTCATCAAGGAGAGAATTACATAATTCGGGGGGCACCACAGAGAAAGCCCGTTTCCTTGTTGTCACCTTCCGGGCTTCTCTCTGGGTGGGTCCCCGAAGGAGAGCCTTTGATGTTGAACGTAGTGTACGGGTAGGTTCATATCGGGAGAGGCGCTCCATCAGGTATTGTGGTCCCAAGCCATGTAAGGCTTTATAAGTCAAAACCAGCACTTTGAATTGAGTCCGGAAGCGTATAGGCAACCAGTGCAAGCGGGCCAGGATTGGTGTTATATGTTCACATCTTCGAGTTCCTGTTAACAATCTGGCTGCCGCGTTTTGCACGAGCTGCAGCTTCCGAACCGTCTTCAAAGACAGCCCCACGTAGAGAGCATTGCAGTAGTCCAATTTTGAGGTTACCAGTGCATGGACAACTGAAGCAAGGTTTTCCCTGTCCAGATAGGGGCGTAGTTGATAGAAAGCACTCCGTGCCACCGAGGCAACCTGTGCCTCCAGTGACAGGGATGGTTCTAAAAGAACTCCCAAACTACGAACCTGCTCCTTCAGGGGGAGTGCAACCCCATCCAGGACAGGTTCTCCCATCTTGTCAGGAGAACCACCCACCAACAGCATCTCAGTCTTATTTGGATTGAGCTTCAATTTATTCACTCTCATCCAGTCCATTACCGCGGCCAGGCATCGGTTCAGCACCTTGACAGCCTCACCTGAGAAAGATGAACAGGAGAAGTAGAGCTGCGTGTCATCAGCATACTGGTGGCAACGCACTCCAAAACTCCTGATGACCGCACCCAGCGGCTTCATGTAGATGTTAAAAAGCATGGGGGATAATACTGACTCCTGTGGGACTCCATATTGGAGGACCCAGGGTGCCGAGCAAAACTCCCCAAGCACTACCTTCTGGAGACGACCCGCCAAATAGGAGCAGAACCACTGCCAAGCAGTACCTCCAACTCCCAGATCAGCGAGTCTCCCCAGAAGGATACCATGGTCGATGGTATCAAAAGCCGCTGAGAGATCAAGGAGAATCAACAGGGTTACACTCCCCCTGTCTTTCTCCCGACAAAGGTCATCATACAGGGCGACCAAGGCTGTCTCCGTGCCAAAACCGGGCCTGAACCCCGATTGAAATGGATCTAGATAATCAGTCTCATCCAAGAGTGCCTGGAGCTGATCCGCAACCACTCTTTCTAGGACCTTGCCCAAGAATGGAACATTCGCTACCGGACTGTAATTATTAAGAGTTTCTGGGTCCAAGGAAGATTTTTTCAGAAGTGGTCTCACCACCGCCTCCTTCAGTCAGCCAGGGACCACTCCCTCTCGCAATGAGGCATTAATCACTTCCATGGCCCAGCCGGCAGTTCCAACCCTGCTAGCTTTTATCAGCCAAGAGGGGCAAGGATCCAATGTAGAAGTGGTTGCATGCACCTGTCCAAGCATCTTGTCAACGTCCTCGAGCTGCACCAATTGAAACCCATCCAACAAAGCATGACCAGACTGTGCTCCGGATACCTCATTTAAATCCACTGCTATAACACTGGAGTCCAAGTCCTGACGGATGCGAGAAATTTTGTCCTGGAAGTGCCTAGCAAATTCATTACAACGGGCTTCAGATGGATCTATCATGTCCGTAGGGCCAGAATGTAACAGCCCTCGGACAATCTTAAAAAGCTCCACCGGCCGGCAGATAGAAGATTGAATAGTGGCGGCAAAATATTGTTTCTTTGCCGTCCGAACTGCCGCTAAATATAATTTAGTGTAGGCACGTACCAGTGCAAAACTGCATCCATCAGGAGTTCGTCTCCATCTGCCCTCAAGCCGTCTCCTATGCTGTTTCATTGCTCTCAGCTCTGGAGTGTACCATGCAGCTGTATGAGCTCTACCCAGGAGAGGGCGCTCAGGGGCGATCATGTCAACTGCCCGGGTCATTTCGGTGTGCCACAGTTCGACCAGGGTTTCGACAGGAGCGCCAGCCTTATCAGCCGGAAAACTCCCCAGAGCCTTTTGAAAACCATCCGGATTCATTAGTCTCCAGGGGCGGACCATCTTAACAGGTCCCCCACCCCTGCAGAGGGGGAAAGTCGCTGTAAGTCTAAACTTCAACAAGCGGTGATCTGTCCATGACAAAGGGGCTGATGTAAGACCCCCTACCTGCATATCACCTTCATCCTGTCCAGTTGCAAAGATCAGGTCCAGAGTATGCCCTGCCACATGCGTTGGGCCAATAGTATATTGGGACAGCCCCATGGTTGTCATGGAAACCATGAAGTCCTGAGCCGCCCCAGATAAGGCAGCCTCGGCATGGATTAACATCCCCCAGCACCAGAAGTCTAGGGGATCTCAACAATACATCCGAGACCACCTCTGTCAGCTCAGTTAGGGAGTCTGTTGGGCAGCGGGGTGGGCGGTACACCAACAAAATTCCCAATCTGTCCCGTTGACCCAACACCAGGTGCAAACACTCCAGGCCAGTAGCTAAATGGACAGGGTGCTTCGAGAGAGAGATGGAACTTCTGACTTCCGGGAAGGGTTGCTTTGCCTGTGCTGCTCTGAGTCGAGCTCTCATCTCAGAAGAAGCTTTTTCAGCTTAAAAATCAGTCACAACACTCTTTTTGACTGGTAAAGATTTTCTCCCGGTCAGGGAGAAACGTAGAGATTAACCACAAAGCCTGTTTTTGTGGGGAGGACTGGATTTCATTTATTTATGAGAGAAGGTTCAAACTGCAATGCCGGACGGACTTTCATCAAGCTCTAGCTGATTACAGCGACACGTTTATCTTTTCTTTAAAGAAAAACGGACTTTAACAGGCAGATAAGCATCCTTCTTTCTATTTTCTTTTTTCACTTGGTTTAAATTGGTGCAGCAAAAAAGAGATTTGTCAATGAATCAGCTGTGAAGAACTAGGTGAGTTAAGGCTTTTCTCTTTCACTAACGAAATTAAGGAGGAAAGAAATAGAAAAAGCTTATCTTTGTTTTTATCGCAAAAAGCTGTCCTGGAGGTGCATTCTAAAGATACCAACGGAAGAGGGATTTCTATTTCGAGGAGGGGGGGGGATTTTTTTTTTTTGGTCTATTTCATTTTGACGAATCTGCTTGTTCACGATGCCACTAATTGTTTTGATGTTGGGAACTAAGTTTGTTTTGTATTCCTGAACACATAGAGATAAGGCAGGCTGTACTGTCTACACTGATATAAGCAAGCCTGGAATATTAACCCAATTGTGGCTGAAATAATTTTTGTTTTTGTAGTTTTAAGAATGACAACCAGGAAAGTGATTGAGACCATGGAAGAAATTATGCTTCAGAAAATAATGGGTGAAATTGAGATAACGAAACAAACCCTGAGACAGGGTAGACAGGAGATGAAAATTGAATTTAACAAAATGATGCAGGAGCTTAAAGAAATAGTGGATTCTGTGAGAGAGGAGTTTGATGGGATAGGGAAGCTACAAGCCCTGGAGATTGGAACAAATGTGAAATTGGAAAAAGATTTGGAGTTTATGGATGTTAGAAATAAAGTTTACTGTTTGGAATTCAACGTTGTCTCTGAAGAAATTAATGAAGATTTTGGTGTTAAACTATAGTTAAACTATAGTTAAACTATGGAATTTGCTCCCGCAAGATGCAGCTTGGATGGCTTTAAAAGAAGATTAGACAAATTCATGGAGGACAGGGCTATCAATGGCTACTAGCTGTGATGGCTGTGCTCTGCCACCCTAGTCAGAGGCAGCATGCTTCTGAAAACCAGTTGCTGGAAGCCTCAGGAGGGGAGAGTGTTCTTGCACTCGGGTCCTGCTTGCGGGCTTCCCCCAGGCACCTGGTTGGCCACTGTGAGAACAGGATGCTGGACTAGATGGGCCACTGGCCTGATCCAGCAGGCTCTTCTTATGTTCTTATGTTGGTAAAGTTATCAATGTCTTGGATAATTTTCTGGACTGGAATGATGTGATGGAGCTTGACATAGAAAAAATCTATGGAGTTGGCTACAGATATGTGACA
Organism: Rhineura floridana; assembly: GCF_030035675.1. Lineage (NCBI taxonomy): Eukaryota > Metazoa > Chordata > Lepidosauria > Squamata > Rhineuridae > Rhineura > Rhineura floridana. The sequence goes on along the minus strand of NC_084488.1, from coordinate 70,058,121 downwards.
GTGGAGAAATTTTTAAGAGATGAGCCAGTGCATTTTGTAAAAAAGAAGAACAGAGATATGACTTTGCAGCAATATTTCAGCAACATATTCAGAATTCTTGACTGGAATGATGTGATGGGGCTTGACATAGAAAAAATCTATGTAATTAACTACAAATATGTGACAGAGCAGAGATGCACCCAGAGCAGAGATGTGACTTTACAACAATATTTCAACAACATATTCAGAATTGATGGCAAGGACATATTTGTGATGGGGGAAATTCCCATCAGACTCTTGTTATATGACTATGGCTATGACAGCAAGATCATCATGGGATACTGATAATGGATGAATGGATACTGAAACCACTGGATTTAACAGGACTATTGAAGATGGAAGATGGAATTAATATTGATAATGGAAGAATGGTTATGGAAATTATTGGACTTAACAGATTTGACGAGAAGGATTAATTGATATGTTTACTTGGACTATAGCTATGACAACAAGATTATTATGGGATACTGATAACGGAAGAATGGCTACTGAAATTACTGGACTTAACAGGATTATTGAAGATGGAAGATGGAATTAATATAGATAATGGAAGAATGGTTATTGAAATTATTGGGCCTAACAGATTTGAATCAGATGGATTAAGCGATATGTTTATTTGGAGAAAAATTGAAAGATATATCTCTCAAGGAACTGAAACCTCTCTTTGACTTTTTGTGGAAAGAATAAAATAATGTTTATGAGATTTGATGATTAATTAAGATAACTACTGGAGGAAAGTGATTTTATAATATAATTTTAGAGATAGGATTGTTATATATTGTAGACCTATAACTGATCTGCGACAAATCGGAAGTCAACATCTTATTTTATTGTTTAATTGTTTTTGTTTTGTTTTGTTTCTTGTCTTTGAAAATTTGAATAAAAATTAATGATTAAAAAAAGAGAGAGAGATGGAACTTCTATAGACCACAGCAACCCCCCCTCCCCGGCCCTCAGACCTACCTTGATGCTGAACCAAATACCCAGGTGGGCACAGCTGGGAGAGACTAGCTCTACCCTGTTCACCCACCCAGGTCTCGGTTATACATGCCAGATCAGCCCCCTCATCCACGATGAAACGTCTCTCCCGATACGAATCTACCTGTACACTGCGCTCAACATCGAAGGCCCTCCTCTGGGTGCCTACTCAGAGAGACGCCCGGAAGGCGACTACAAGAAAGAGGGCCTTCTCGGTGGTGGCCCCCGAATTATGGAACAGCCTTCCTGATGAGGTTCGCCTGGCGCCTACATTACTATCCTTTCGGCGCCAGGTGAAAACCTTCCTCTTTGTCCAGGCATTTTAATATTTTTAATATTTTAATATTTAATATTTCTATATTTGTTAATAGTTTGTATTTGTATCTAATGTTTTAACAGACAGTCATACGACACACCTTTTATAACTGGATGATTAGTTGGTTTTTTAGCTCCTTTTAAATTGTTTGTAAGTGTTTTATTTTTTATGTACACCGCCCAGAGAGCTTGCTATGGGCGGTATAAAAGTTCAATCAAATAAATAAATAAATAGTGAATGAGAGAGATCTTGTTATGGACCGATCTGGCATTCAGAAGCAGCATTCGGAGATCTGAGGGCTGGCTGATAGGGCAACCAACAATCCTGTGGATGCGCGGAGGACCGGAACACGGCACAGCCATTAGTTGTCTGGGCCGTGTTCCCCTCTACTGGCAAGTCCTCCGCACAGCGCCATACCTCCCTTTACCCGTCACTACCTTAATTGGGGCCTCCGGAAATCCTCCCAATCAATTTTGACTCCTCTCTCCCAGGCACATATTGCAAACTCACACTCACACACACACTCACAACCATACACTCCCCACACAAACCCACACAGCAGTAACCACTATAGAGTCACTCTTCTTTGGTGCAGCTTCGTTGTTAAAAATCAAGCCGCCTTTACAAAAAACGAGCAGCGCCACCATCAACTTCCTCCTGCTTTGTAGGAACCCACTGCTACCTCATTCTCATTTTGCTCTGCAGTGAACACAGGAAGCTGCCTTACACGAGCCATTTGTTCATCTAGCCTAGTTTTTTGTCTACTATGACAGACACTGGCTCTCCAGGGCCTCAGGCAAATATCTTTCCTTGCTATCTTATCCTTTCAGCTACAGATGCCAGAGACCGGCTCTGGGACTTTCTGTAAAGAAAGAACTTACTACTGAGCTACAGTCCCTCTGCCTGGCTAGGGAAGGGACAGTCTGTGGTACCTGCATCCTAGACAAACCAAGATGCAAAAGATGCTCTCTGGATACTTCTTAGGTCTGTCTAGGACAGAGCTTGGAAATAACTCGTTATTTTTAACGAGTTACTATTAATTCGTTACAATTTTAAATAACGAGTGGGTAATTCCATTACATTTGGCAAGTAACGTAACGAAGAGTAATTTCCCTACTTTTCAGCTTCAACTTTAACGTTTCCACGTTAGGTTGGACGTTACTTGGGGGCGGGAACAAGGGGAAGTCAGCTCCTGGCTGTGATTGGTTAACACAAGACATGTGCCTCACACTGATTGGACCTCTGCGCAGACTGTCTCTTCCCTCGTGATCTGTGTTAGGAGGCACGAGGGAAGAGGTTGAATAGGCAGGGGGAGCCTGCTAGCGTCTGACTCTGAGAGGAAAAAATGGACGCCGGAGGAAAAAGCCAGGGCAAGGACAACAACGGAGGAGAAGGCTGCAGCAGAATGGCGAAGAGCTGTGGAGGTGAGTGATGATTATTTGTGTGTGTGTGTGTGTGTCCCGGTGCGTGTGTTTTCGGCTGGAGTCTCTGGTTTTGGGGGGGGGGGGCTCCGGCTCTCTGGCTACCACCCCTTACTCTCTGGACTCTCCACTTCAATTTAAAAAAAAAAAGTTTCTAGGTGGTCTAATTCCCGAGATATACACCAAAACGTAAACCCCCCCTGAAAAACTTTTTTTTAAACAGACCATGCTCTAGCTACAACTCCCATCAGCCCAATCCAGTGGCCATGCTGGCTGGGGCTGATGGGAGTTGTAGTTTAAAGTAACTTTTCAAAGCTCTGGCTGCAACCCCGCCCTTTCATGATTGTGAGTAAAGTGCAGACTTGTGTTTGTGTTGTAAATCTCTCTTCCTCCAACCCTATTTTTAAAGAAATTAGGCAGGGTTTATCACAGTTTTTATTATGTAGGAAACTAATACTCATTTTTTAAAAAAATGAAGTTTATTTATTTATTTTTATTATTTTATTTATATCCCACCCTTCCTCCCAGTAGGAGCCCAGGGCAGCAAACAAAAGCACTAAAAACACTTTAAAAATCATAAAAACAGACTTTAAAATATATTAAAACAAAACATCTTTAAAAACATTTTTAAAAGCTTTAAAAACATTTTTTTTTAAGAAAAAGTTTAAAAACATATTAAAAAGCAATTTCAACACAGATGCAGACTGGGATAAGCTCTCAACTTAAAGGACTTGTTAAAAGAACAAGTTCCTTATCACTTGAGGCTGCAGTTTTCCCTGGTTGAGTAAGCCCCATTGAATACATTGGGACTTGCTTTTGAGTAAACAAACATAGGATTAAGAACATAAGAAGAGCCTGCTGGATCAGGCCAGTGGCCCATCTAGTCCAGCATCCTGTTCTCACAGTGGCCAACCAGGTGCCTGGGGGAAGCCCGCAAGCAGGACCCGAGTGCAAGAACACTCTCCCCTCCTGAGGCTTCCGGCAACTGGTTTTCAGAAGCATGCTGCCTCTGACTAGGGTGGCACAGCACAGCCATCACGGCTAGTAGCCATTGATAGCCCTGTCCTCCATGAATTTGTCTAATCTTCTTTTAAAACCGTCCAAGCTGGTGGCCATTACTGCATCTTGTGGGAGCAAATTCCATAGTTTAACTATGCGCTGAGTAAAGAAGTACTTCCTTTTGTGTGTCCTGAATCTTCCAACATTCAGCTTCTTTGAATGTCCACGAGTTCTAGTATTATGAGAGAGGGAGAAGAACTTTTCTCTATCCACTTTCTCAATGCCATGCATAATTTTATACACTTCTATACTTTTTTTATACACTTTTATACACTTTTATACACTTCTATCATGTCTCCTCTGACCCGCCTTTTCTCTAAACTAAAAAGCCCCAAATGCTGCAACCTTTCCTCGTAAGGGAGTCGCTCCATCCCCTTGATCATTCTGGTTGCCCTCTTGCACTATAAATATCTTTACAGGTTATATAAATAAACATATTTGATAGTCATGCTTATATAAATATTTTCATGGAATCATAGAATAGTAGAGTTGGAAGGGGCCTATAAGGCCATCAAGTCCAACCCCCTGCTCAATGCAGGAATCCAAATCAAAGCATTCCCGACAGATGGCTGTCCAGCTGCCTCTTGAATGCCTCCAGTGTCGGAGATCCCACTACCTCTCTAGTAATTAGTTCCATTGTTGTATGGCTCTAACAGTTAGGAAGCTTTTCCTGATGTCCAGTCGAAATCTGGCTTCTTGCAACTTGAGCCCATTATTCTGTGTCCTGCACTCTGGGATCATCAAGAAGAGATCCCGGCCCTCCTCTGTGTGGCAACCTTTCAAGTACTTGAAGAGTGCTATCATATCTCCCCTCAGTCTTCTCTTCTCCAGGTTAAATATGCCCAGTTCCTTCAGTCTCTCCTCATAGGGCATTGTTTCCAGTCCCCTGATCATCCTTGTTGCCCTCTTTTGAACCTGTTCCAGTTTGTCTGTATCCTTCTTGAAGTGCAGAGACCAGAACTGGACACCGCACTCAAGATGAGGCCTAACCAGTGCTGAATAGAGGGGAACTAATACTTCACATGATTTGGAAACTATACTTCTGTTCATGCAGCCTAATATAGCATTTGCCTTTTTTGCAGCCACATCACACTGTTGGCTCATATTCAGCTTGTGATCAACAACAATTCCAAGATCCTTCTTGCATGTCGTACTGCTGAGCCAAGTATCCCCCATCTTATAACTGTGCATTTGGTTTCTTTTTCCTAAGTGTAGAACTTTTACTTCCACACAGTTTTGTCATGCTGTGTCCCTATAAGTATCCAATTGCATACTATGGTTGTACAATACTTCCTTTACATTTTAAGTATGCCTTGGGGTAGTCATGGTTCTCCATTGTTTTCATCCTGAGGGGCAGATAGGCTGAGAAATGGTGAGTAGCCCATGGTCACCCACTACACTTTATAGCTTATTTCCATTTTGAAAAATTAATTAAAACAATTTACATGCAGGCAAAATTTATTAAGCGGATTCACACAATATGTGTAAAGCACATCCAACTCGCATTTAAAGCGCATGACTTCCCCTAAAGAATTCTGGAAAGTGTCATTTCCACCTCACAGTTATAGTTCTCACCAATCTTAACAAACTGCAGTTCCCATGATTCTGTGGTGGGATTCATGTACTTCAAACGGGTGTTGAATGTGCTTTAAAGGAATGGTGTGGATCTGCCCTAGGTATGATGTTCATTCAAGAGTGAATTGAAAAGAACAATTTTAAAAGATACTTCTTACTCTTACTCATTTTTCAGACCTCTTTCTGAAGTAAAGGGTCAAATCTGTAAAAACATTTGGAGCAGCCACATTAAAAGATAAGGGCAGGGTATTCCAGGCAGGGGGTTGCCAACCCTGCTTGGATATGGATGTCTTTGCAGAAGAACCCTAGTCAAGGTTTACCAACAGCACAGTCCAAACTATATCTACTTAGAAGTCAGTCCTGTTGAGTTCTATGGGGCTTAATCCCTTAGTAAGTGTGTTTAGAATTGCAGCCTTCAGGAGCCTCCATCTTTACTCCCCAAAGCTCCCATCTAACATCTCCACAACACTAGGCTCCTTTGTCTCTGCTGTGGCCTTCTGGTGACTGCCCTAGCCTGAAGGCACTTAACCCTTCTTGCTGAAAGCAAGTAGGCTAGATTAAATGTTCCCTACCCAGGCTCATATATATAAAAGATAAACGGCATTTTGTCAAAAGTATTTTTGTCTACATTTTATACCTCATCCTTGGTTTTCCAAGTTTGGCATGGAATGCTTCTCATACAGAATTTGAAATGCTGCATATTTATTATCATAATCATCATATTCAAAATAAAAAATATATGTACTGCCTTCAAGTTGATTCCAACTTATGGTGACCCTATGAATAGGGTTTTCATGAGGCTGAGAGGCAGTGACTGGCCCAAGGTCACTCAGTGAGCTTCATGGCTATGTGGGGATTTGAACCCTAGTCTCATTTTGTTCTCACAACAACCCTGTGAGATAGTAGGTTAGACTGGCCCAGGCAGGGTTATTTAGTGAGCAAAAATGATGCAAATAGGATCTCTTTTAATTTTGCTATCGACCTGCTTACTTCCACTCTGATTGGGGCATCTTGCAGCATGGGGAAGAGATGGGGGCACATCACAGCTGAAGTTCACCCATATAGGAGCATTATCTCTTGTTTATTACAGAGACGCCTGTTGCAGGTTTTGCTGCTGAGAGCAGCAGTCAGTTAGTGCGGCCACTTGCGTCACAGCTTGTTGATCCTGAGGAGGCAAAACTAGAAAGTGAGGTTCAGAAAGGAGGCCCTGTGCACGAGGAGGAGGAGGAGGGCATGAAGCAGTGCCAGTTGCCCACAGCCACATCTGCAGAACAGCAAGTACCATGGTTTGGCTTTGAGAAAGCTTGTACATTTGTGAGCCAGAGTGGGAAAAATGTTGTTGTACGATGCAATTACTGCCTTCCAAGGATCAAAAATCTGAGATCAGCTGTTTCCTCCTCATCCAATGTGAAGAAACATTTTGAGGTAAGCCTTTGTGATGCTGGTCCTCAAAGAGTGTCCATTGTCTATTTATGTTTAAATTGTGAAGTTCCTCTTCCATTTTTTCTTGGATTCATGCTTTGTTCTTCTTCCTCAGAGGGCACACCCTGAGAAGCTGAGAGCAATTGAAGAAGCAATAAAGGCAAGGAGACGTGGCCTTCCTGAACCAATGCATGACACCCCTCCTCCCAAAATGCTGAAGCAGCAGCAGACAACCCTTGAGAGGTAGGGATCTGGCAGGGATCTGCTTCTTCTGGCAGCCTGCGTACACCTTTGCTTCAAACTAGATCGGCTGCAATCGTGTCAGGCCACCACCCATACCAACAAGTAAGAACATTAGGGAAGCCCTTTGGGTGGATTACTCCAAGGGAAATGTTGTCTCAAGGGAGGCATCAGAGGGCTTAAGGTGGTAGGCAGGGGCTCCTCATCACAACCTTGGGTTGCTGCAGGTAATCCTTAAGGGTCTGCTGTGCTGCCCCATGAGTGTGGTGACTTGGTCACCTTCCTACCTTCCATGTCATCATCCACAGGCTCAGGCTGGACCCTGAACCAGGGGACATGACAAGCATCAGGAAATGAAGAGCAGATGATGGTTTCCTAACATATATGTGTTCACATATCCTCTCTCTTTCTTAGATACACAATGGAAGCCTTGCTGAAAGCCGAAATAAAGATGGGTGTACTTAATGAGGACAGTGATCAGTCTTCAGATAAAGACCAGGAAGGAGATGACTTAGAAGATGACTTCTTTAACTTTCTGCCCCAGGGCAAGAAGTCAGCAGTGGACACTGCTGAGGAGGAACTGGTGAGGTACCTGAGGTCTCCCAGCAGGGAAGTGTCATCACTCCATGGCTTTCCACGTGTGCTGCGGTGTTTTTTGCAGCACGACACAGGCATGCCTTCAAGCGCCGCAGTAGAACGCCTGTTCAGTACTGGTGGCAACGTAATGACTGTAAAAAGACATTCCTTGTCTGACATGCTCTTTGAGCATCTTGTTCTTTTGAGACATAACAGAAACATATTATAAAAGCATTTCAAGTGTAAAATTTGATTTCAAGAGTTGGGGTATCTTCATTGCTTGGGGGGATGTGAGATTCTGTTATGCCATTATGTTAATCTTATGGATAAAATTTTTTATTCTACTACCCCCTGTGTGTGTGTGTTTATTTTTAATATTGTTTTAGGCTTCTTAGATGTGCAGCAGCCAAGGCCAGCACCTTGCAGGAGTTTTGTTTAAAAAGTAACTGAAATGTAAATTGTAGTGATTACTTTCGAGAAAAAGTAAAGTAACCAGTTACTTTCAGAGCAATTGTAATTGTAACGGTAATTACTACTTTTTTGGGCCAAGCAATTGTAACTGTAATTTATTACTTTTTAAAAGTAATCTTCCAAGCTCTGGTCTAGGATGTTATTCGTGTTGCCCAAACCCGGCCTCAAATCCAGGCTCAATGTTTGTTTCTCCCAAACAAAGCACAAGGGGTAAGCCAAGAACAAACCTTGGCTACTGCATGTAGTTTGTTTGGGGAGAAACAAACCATGAGCCCTGGGTCAGATGACATGACAAGTCTGTTCCTCCTGTGTGTGAGGGGAGGAGTGAAGTGGAGAGCTTTGAGTAGTGTGCACCAGTATGTTGCTCATTTGCTTAAACCACACTTAAACATTAACTATGGTTTAACATAACTTGTGCACCAGGCCTGTACGTCCTCATTTAGGTGTACCAGCTGTCATGTCCCAAGATCGTATGATGGCCACCTCAGTTATGCTACACTGGGCTTGGATGTTTGACAATCCAGGAAATAGAGCAATAATGTGTACATGCCTACTTTGAAAAATAATTTGTACGTGCCCACCTCGAAGAAAGCTGTAGTTCCCATTAAGTGCTATTCCTGAGGAACTTAATTCCATCTGAAGAACTGATCATTGTGAAATGATTTTGCCAAAATTCCTCCTGTTCTCCAAATGACATTGGAGGATAAACCAAGACGATATCACTTTAAAAGAGACAAAGTGGGGGAAACTTACCAAAGAACAATTAAAAGCAGTATGAGATACAAGACGTGTTCAAGAAATGCTACACAGATGTGAATAGTTTTAAAGTCATCCTGTTCAAAAAAGCCGATTGTGTGTATTGGAGGAGCCGATACCTACAGAGCTGCTTCCATATATAGGAAAAAGAGGTCTGAATCTATATATTTGTGGGAGATTTGGTTCCATTCAGCCCTTTGCCCATGCTGTTTTGGTCATTAGTTTAAAATGCTTCTAAACCATCTTTTAATTCAAAATGTCCAGGGCAGTTTACAATAACTAATAAAAATACAATAAATACACAGAAATGCTGTGCTCAGAACAATCACAGCAAGATGAAAAGCTTATCAGAGAAGGGATGCTGGTGAAGGTGTCAGGCAAGCCTTCCTGGGTAGAAAGTTCCACAAGAGTGATAGCCAAGAGTGCAGCCAAAAAGGCCCTCTCCCCTGTAGATAGCAGGGGCACCTGGAGTAGGGCCTTTGAGGAAACACCTAGTGTTTAGGCAGGTTGATGAAGAAGATGTTCCCTCAAACATCCAACTCCCAAGCCACACGGGGCTTAAAAGGTAAGCACCAGCACTGATCACAAGATTAGATTAACTGATCACAAGATCAGACTTTCTGCAGTTGTAATATTGACAACAGGGTAAAAATGAGCTGTTAGCATGCACAGCAAACCAGTTTCCTTCTGTCCTGTAGAAATCTAGCAGGGAAACAAAGTCAAGCTAACGTTCAGCCAAGTGTGGTTCTTACTTGGAGACCATTTGCCACTTCTACCACTTATAAGCATTGGCTTAAGTGACTGCTGCTATCTGCATTTTGCATGACCTCTTAAATCAACCCAGGACACCCTCTTAATAATACCATCAGTGACTCAAACTCAGACCTTGTTAGTTACAAAAATTATTACTTGTAATTTATTACTTTTTTGAGGAACGAGAGGGTAATTCCTTTACATTTTGATTGTAATAGAACCAGAAGTAATTGTATTACTTTTGAAGAGTAATTGTAATGTTTCCAGCATTACCTTTGGGCATTACTTGGGGGAGGAGCAGGGGAAGTCTTCTGCGCCTGATTTGTGGATAAAAATCATGTGCCTCAAACTGGGCCTCTGTGCAGCATTGCTCTTCCCCATGCTCTGTGGGTGGGTAGGAGGTGACGAGGGAGGTGGTGGAGAGCGAGACGGGGATGGAATTGAGAAAACAATTGTTTAAAAAAATGGATGGTAATGGAGTGGACGGAGAAAGGAGCCGGAGGGCAAGAACATGGATAAAGGAGGAGAAGGAGGCAGCAGCAGAATGGAGATAAAGAACTCTGAGGTTGAAAGATGACAACATGTGTTTGTATGTGTGTGTATGTCAATACTGTGTTTGCACTTGGCACACAAAGCAGGCTGTGCCGCCCTCCCTGGCTACTATGCTGCATTTGCAGTGTTTTAACTTTTTTGCATCTCAGGGGAAAATGTTTGCTTGGGTGGGTGTCCCTTAGTTGGTGGCAGGGCAGAGTTCGGGAGGTGGTTAAGTGAAAGAAATTATGCTTGCTGGCAGAGTGTGTGTGGGGGGGTTGTACTTGGTTTGACATGCAAAGATCTGAGTAGTGGCTTCTACCTCCCTCGCCGCCTCCCTTACCAGCTGAGAGACCACCATTGCTATCTTATGGATAAAAAGAATTATTCTACTACCTCTGTATGTGTGTGTGTTTATTTTTAATGTTGTTTTAGGTGACTCAGTGTGCAGCAGCCAAGGCCAGCACCTTGTAGACACTCTAGTTTTTTAAAGTAACTTAAGTGTAATTGTAGTAATTACTTTTGAGTAACAGTAAAGTAATCAATTCCTTTCAGAACAATTGTAATGGCAATTTATTGCTTTTTGGGGTCATTAACAGTAATTGTTATTCCTTTTTAAAAGTAATCTTCCAAGCTCTGGTCAAACTAGAACATCACATGCACATTGATATACACACCAGTGGATAGCACAACTCCGGAGCTCTCTCCCCTGAACTAAAGCCATAGTCTGAGGATCTCACTGATTTATGTTACTGAATTTAAGGGAGTTAATGCTGCATCTCCCAACATAATGCATGCATGATAGTTTGAGAGAGACAGAAAATAGTAAGCTTTTTTCACCTACAATGATTCTCCAGTGCTTATTACTGGAGCTTCTAGTACTTCACACATCTCACTTACACAACCATTAATGTTTTGTCAAGTAGGTAGAGTGTGTTGTTGTTTTTAACATCCTTTATTTTTTCGAACTACAATTTAAATTCCCCCCAAATTTAAGACAAATAGTGGCAATGCAATAATGATAAGAGTCAAGAAAGATAATGATTTGCATCTCTGTGAGTGACACAGAAAATCATTAATTAGGCATTCAGAGTGTAAGTATATATGTATAAATTAGCATCTATTCATCACTGAAACTGCAATAGATTTTTTATTTCAGAATATTAACTATGTGAAGAGATCGCTAAGGTTTCTGGATGAAGGCATCAGACAACTGCAGCACAAAAGTAATGGTGAAATTTAAAAATCGAAATACTGAAATGTCATACCTAAGTGGCTGTCATAATACCATAGTTTAATACCGTTTGCTACAGACTTGCTGGAAGAGGTCACTCCTTTTCTCTTTCTCTAGTATCTCTGATAAGCGTTAAGAAAATCATACATTTGTGCCTGCTCATTAAGAGGCAGAACAAATCACAATTACTATTTTAACTTGATAAAGAAGGGAATAGTCAGTCTCTCAGGCCTTTACGTATCTCTGAAAGCAAGGCAGATCCGGAAAATGGCTGCAGAGTGGGAAATTCATAGAAACATCTTGACTGCAAACCAGAATGAGCACTATGTGACATGTTTTATTTATTTATTTAGCCCTAGAAATCCAATCTTGGTAATTCAACTGCCACACTGCAACAGCATCAGGTACACAGAGAACAGAACTATCTATCAATTGCAAGTGAAGACAGTGTGAGACAGATCAATGTTGTGTTGAAAAGTGACTCATGGAGTGTCCAATTCCAGGAACATAAAATGGTCTTCACAAGAAAAAAAGTAAGCTGGATACTTATCAACCCAATTTACTCTTCCAATAATCAGCATTTTAAGAATAACTGAGAATTATACTTGGTTCTTCCTATCAATATATAGGCAAATGCCCACATCCAGCAACCCTCATCTATTCAGTGGTGACAATGTGGCCTTAATTCTGCTTTCAGTCACGCACATTCACCCATTATCAAAGAGCAGAAGAAATAACTGGGTTACTTTTCCTCCAGAATGCTCATTACGAGTGTGCAACCACACTATAGCATCTCAATGCTTGCCTAAAACCAAACCAGATCTACTGCTCTTCTTTGTATGCATGAATCAGGGCCGACCCTAGGATAAATAGTGGCCTGGGTGAGTCCCTTTGGCGCACCACCTCCCATAGTAGGCTTTTCAGGGCCACCCAGAGGGTTTATGGGCCTGGTGCAGGTGTGTTGTTGAGAGCCCTCCTACGAGGACCCATGCATGTTTGTACAAAGCTGGGGGCCACATGCAAGAATTATTGCATGCATGAACTACATGTGAGAATCCTCACCTGCAGTTCCTCCTTGCCCTGGGATCAAGCAGAATGATAGATGTGCTTCATTTTTTTCTTACATGGGGATAAGGGAATAAGGATCAGGTTGTGCTTCTCCTGAGTACCTCCTCCAAATTCCAAACCCCTTCTGGCAGAGCTTCTTTCTGCTTCCTGGGCTCCAGCTCACAGATCTGGGCTGCTGCTAGCCTTCTCCACTACTCACTCAGGAGGGATTCCTCCCTTAAGGCCTGGCCTCACAGCACTCTTACACCTTTCCCTATCATAACTGCCACAGAAAATTACTCTCCGGTGGCACCTTGTCTGGAAATCACTCACTCCACTGATTTTTACCTAGTGCAAACGACATCAGGGTGGAAATGGAAGAAGAAACATGCTTTAAGGCTAATTGAAGTAAGATAATTTTTGTAGTTAGTACCCAAACAGCCCATAGAACAATGAAAAAAAAAGATGACAGATTGCTTTTTTGCCACCTCAGCTCACTGCACAGTACATTCAAAAACACAACCGCTAAGCTCAGCTTGGTGTCCCCCTTAGCTCAGCTTGGCACTCCGGGCAACTGCCCAACTCGTCCACCCCTAAAGCTGGACCTGCATGGAGTCCTTCATCACAGGATCCCACTGTACACAGGTAATCCCATGAGGACCAGAGGAGTCAATCAGCTTCCACATATGCCAAGTATTGTGCATGGAGATATGGGCCATAGAGGCAATGTACTGCACATAGCCAGTCTGTCCTTACAGACTGGCTACCTGCAGTGCAATGAAAGGGGAAATGCGTGTTCTTATTTATTTATTTATTTATTTATTTTATTTTATTTTATTACATTTTTAAACCGCCCTATAGCAACAAGCTCTCAGGGCGGTGTACAAAAGATAAAAACAGGTTAAAACACAAATAAACATAAAAACAATACAATATAAAAAGATATAAACAAGATGAGACAAAAACAAATTAAAATAAAGTTTAAAATTTAAAATTTTTAAATGCCTGGGCAAAGAGGTAGGTCTTTACCTGGCGCCGAAAAGATGACAAGGAAGGCGCCAGGCGTATCTCGTCAGGGAGGGCGTTCCATAACTCAGGGGCCACCACCGAGAAGGCCCTAGCTCTAGTTATTACTCTCCGGGCCTCCATATGCGTTGGAACCCGGAGAAGGGCCTTCGACGTCAGGCGCAGTGAACGGGCTGGTACATAGCGGGAGAGGCGTTCCACCAGGTATTGTGGTCCAATGCCGTTAAGGGCTTTATAGGTAAGAACCAACACTTTGAATCTGGCCCGGAAACATATTGGTAGCCAGTGCAGCTGGGCCAGGACAGGAGTTATATGATCGTATTTTTTAGTCCCGGTAAGAACTCTGGCCGCAGCATTCTGCACTAGCTGAAGTTTCCGAACCGTCTTCAGAGGTAACCCTACGTAGAGTGCATTACAGTAGTCCAATCTAGAGGTTACCAGAGCATGGATAACTGTGGCAAGGTTCTCCCTGTCCAGATAGGGTTGTAGTTGGGCTACCAGCCGAAGCTGGTAGAACGCATTCCATGCCACCGAGGCTACCTGAGCCTCCAGTGACAGGAGCGGATCTAATAAGACCCCCAAACTACGGACCTGCTCCTTTAGGGGGAGTGTAACCCCATCTAGGGCAGGTCGGACATCAACCATCTGGGCATTCTTATCCAAGTGAGAAGAGCACTATTTACAAAAGTGCATCTTTGAACCAAGCCCATTGCTTGCAATACTAAATGTGTTTACTTGGAAATAGTCTCCCTCTGTATTTTTCACAATTCACTTTGAAATCTACTACTTTCATTTTAATTAAGGCTTATATTTATTAGTCCAAATTTGGGGTAAGTTTACAGTACTTTGAAATCGAACACAGGCAAATAAGAATTCACTGGGAAATACTGTATGTTCCAGTACAGGGTCTTAGGCACCCTGATGCTTTTCTCTCCCCCCTTTCCAACAGAAAGACTGGTCATTTATTCATCATAACTCTGTCTCTGTGAAATAATAATTTCTATGCCCATATTGCTACTTTTTTAAAAAGGTACATCAGATTGTCTTTGCTAAGAGGACATTCAGAAAATCCAAAAACAGTATACTGAATAATTCAGTCCTATCTGTAGGGCCGGCTCCAGGCATGCGGGGACCCTTGGGCATCAGCTTGCCCTGGCCCCCCAGTCAGTGGGTGTGTGTGTGTGTGTGCGCATATGCATGCGCACACAGCCCACCACACGCCCCCCCATGGGCCCCCCACCTGTCTAGTCTTTACCATTGCCCTTAATGAAGACGGCAGCTGTGGTTTCCCTAAGGGGAATGAAGCCTCCGCCACCATCTTTGTTGATGGCACATGTGCGTGCTACGTGTGCACATCTCTGCCATCAACTAAGATGGTGGCAGCGGCTGCAGTACCTTAGGGAAGCTGCAGCCACCATCTTCATTAAGGGCAATGCTAAAAAGCCAGCTGACAGGTAAGTGGGGGGCATGGATTGCAGAAGGGGAGCGGAGGGCCCCTCAGGGGCTCCTGTAGCTCCGGGGCCCTCGGGCCAGTTCCCAACCTGACCACCCTTTAGAAATGGCCCTGCCTATCTGCATATATCAGCCAGCTGTAATTTAAGAGTTTGGATGCTGCTTCACTTCTTTTAATCCCCATTGACCAGATACCTGCAGTACATTAACCTGATCTTCTCCCATCTTGGTGTATATCAGCCTCTACCAACCTGATGCCCTCCAAATGCTAACTGAAGCTGATAGGAGTTGTAGGCCAAAACATCTGGCAGGCACCAGGTTAGCACAGACTGGTGCACATGGTTGAGAAGGACCAATGTGAGATGTGAAGTCTATATAGCTGGTTTACCACACCTTCTACTGGAACTTCCTGGAGGAGAAGCAAACAAGGCATTTCCTGTGCTCCTTGGTGGTGGTATATATAATCTGCTGCCATAGAACATTTTAGCAGATAGTCAATAACCATCTTCCTTTTACAAAATATGGCTTTTTTGGCGTTTCTTTCCATGTCCATGCAATATCATGATAGAATATGTAAAAATGTAAGATGAGCCCTGGTGGATCAGATCAAAGGCCTATTTAGTCTAGCTTCTGTTCTCACACTGGCCAATCAGATGTCTCTAGGAGGTCCACACTCAAGACATGAGCTCATTAGTACTCTTCTGCTTATGATTCCCAGCAACTGGCACTGAGAGGCATATTGCCTCTGACACCGGAGGTAATATAGCAGTCATGACAAATAGCCATTGATAGGTTTATCCTCCATGAATTTGTTTAATTCAAGTTGTCCAAGTTGGTGGCCATCGCTAAATCTTTCGGTTGCAAATTCCACAGTAGAACAAATATGTAGATACGGTGCCTAGATGATACTAGGAGATACTAAAGTGTGGCTCACCTATCTAGAAGTCCCATGAATTATCCCTGGAGCAGTGGATAGCCATCAATCAAACTTCAGATATGGCAGCTGATGTTACTATTTGATTTACCAATCTGGTCTAAAAAGTCTTTAATTCAAACCTTCAATATATGCTGCTGTTGTTGTTGTTGCTGCTGCTGCTGCTGTAGTTATTGCTGTTGTTAACATCTATCCTGTCCTTCCTCCCAGGAAGAGCTCCCATATATAACATGGTGATATCAACCCAAGATTCCCTGCACTGAAGAATGACACTAACAATTAATTTACTTTTTGTGCAAACTATTATCTTTCTTGAAAGCTGGATAGTTTAATGGACTCATTGTTCTGGCATTTTTCAGAAATGCTCCATAGTATAATATTTTGTTGTTTTTAGCTGGTCAATTCTAATTTGGACATTTTATTATATCTCATACTTATTTGCAATAGTTGCTTGTCTTAATTTGTTTTATTTATTTATTTATTTATTTATTTAAATCCCGCCCTTTCTCCCAGTAGGAGCCCAGGGTGGTAAAATTTGTTGCCTACATTTGGGCATTTGAGCTTTTCAACTGCCTACAAATTGGGCATTTATAGGACAAAGAATCCACACCTAACACCAGCACAGAAAATGCCTTGCCCTGGATCTATTCTGGTGCAAACTGGCCTTGACTGACAAAAAAAATAGGAACAGAAATAGTTATGTTTAAAATAAGTGCAACTTAACCTTGCATATGGCATGTGCAGAGGACTCTTCAAAGAGGATGCCACTGAAGGCTGAGAAAAACAGTGATTTATGGAAACATACAAAACATGTAAAGAATAATAGCTCCCTTGTTGGGACAGAAATCAACAACAGGAATGTTGAAATAATGTGATCAGCAAAACAGAACTGGCAATACACACAGCAATTTCAGTGATTGTTAGCATATATCAGCTTTACATGAAAAAATGCTAATATTTATTCCAGGCATCAAGAGAGAATCGAGCTACTGCCAATGCTCATGGAACAATCATGTCTGTCCAACAGTAGGAGTGACAGCACTGCCTACTCATGCACCATGAGTGGTTGCATGGTTATACAACAACAATTCAATATATAATTACTCTGTGTCATGTGCACCATTTCAATGAAAGGCATCAGCAAGTGGCCCTGAAGCTCTGGACCCAGGCTAAAGGGAGGGGAGGGAGTTTTGAGAGTTGACTAGGAATCCAGGTAATTAATGTGGAGACGTCTGGTCCTGGGGCAGGGATATCTGATTCTGATGGCTCTTCAGGGTCGCACTGATGGTGTGAATATATGCTGGGGAGGGGTGTTCCCACTCCTCCTCCTCAGAGACCCCAGGCTGCAGGCCTGGGTAGGATTAGATACCTGACAAGTATCTGGATGAAGTATTTTCTATCACCTGGAACGTTTTAACTGGAGATGCCTGGGAATGGACCTAGGACCTTCTTCATGCAAAGCATGAGCTAAGCCATGGTCCCTCCTGTGATCAGGAACTATAGTAAGGAAGGGGTAGGTCCCCTTCCATTTAGCAAAAGTTGGCAAATCTTCCTCAGAAACCTCACCCAGCATGCTTATGTCATGGCAATTAGAGCTATGGACATGATTTTGCTGGAAGTCTCATTGATTTTGCTGGAACTCACATCCAAGAACATGTGCTTGGAGAAATTTGTTATACAGTAAGGTGTGAGAAGGCACCATTCTGTATTATCACTGCTGAGATTTAACAAGCAAGGTTAATTGGGAACTGATACACCCTAACAGGAGAAAAGCTTTGTGAAAGTTCTTCAAAGGTGTATTTTTATTATCAGTTGAAGAAAGGTAATTATAATATAAAAGAATCACACAAGGAGATATTCTATAAAATCCTATGGAGGGAAAGGTGCACGTAGATGAGCAGCTACACCATTCTGAGAAGATGTGGGAGGCCAAGGAGGTTTGTGTGGTTCTGCAAACTTTGTTACAAGAATATGCTCAGTGTCTTATATTCCTAGTAATGGCTTGATCAAATCAGCATTAAACCCCTGAGATGAAATGCCTTCAAAGATGGAATAAGTTTCTTTGATAGCAGCTTTGATCAGCAAACACTGAATTTAGATATCCATGGAAAAATCTTGCTGTAGGAAGATAATTTGTCAGGTCCATCCCTTTGAGTTTGTCTTGAGAAAGGATAAAGCTTGTCTGGGGCAGTTGTTTCTTAATGGGCATTTGTACACAGTCCTTCCAGTGATCCCTTATTAGAATCAAATATTTTGCGTTGAGGTTACTTAATGGAAAGAAGGTTGCCCAAAGATATTTTTGGTGGCATTTTCTGATAGACATCCCCATCTTTAGGTCCATATTTAATTTTTAATAACTCTGGCAAGAAAAGTCAACATTGTTGTGTTCCAAGTAATAATTATGCCTGATCCTTTTGCATTTTGTTTCATGGAGACTAATGGGGTTGAATTTGCACAACCAAAGATCAGTGGTGTCACTAGGGTTGGTGTCACCCGGTGTGGTAACTCATGGTGTCACCCCCCATGGACCTCCTCCCGTACCAGACCTAGGGTGCCTAGGGGCAGGGCGGCTCTGGGTTAGGGTTGCCATATTCCAGTTCCACAAATCCAGGCAGGCTAGTTTGCATATTATGCAAAATATTTGCATATATTTGGATTGTCCAGTTGTTTTGTTTTTGTGCCTAGGAATTACCACCAAAAACATGGGAAAGATGTGAGAAATCTTTTTTTAAAAAAACAACATTTTCAGCCTTAAATGCCTAGACTCTAGTTTCCAACACTATGGAATGTTGACTGATTGATTAAGAGGATTTATATCCTGCCCTTCTGCTGTTAAAAACAGAGCTCAGGACAGCTTACAAATATAATAAAAACAATAAAAATGCACAATCAATATAAAAACATAATAAAAACACAAAATAGCAACAAACATAAAGTAAGTCAGGGCAGCAGTACGGTTAACCATTACATATACGATATATTTCAGAGATGTGGTGGGTGGAGAAAAACAAGCCAAAATGTTAGGAAAAGGAGTCTTTCACGCAACATGCTCAGTTCTAAATACTGTTGCAGCAAGTTTTACAAGTTCCTCCGGTATTCCACTGGTGCAGGCACTCAGACATTCAAAGTATCTGCATGTTTCTTAGGTTTTATAAAAGCAGAGCTTTGCTTAACTCAAAATTTCTTCTCCCTTTGATCAACCACATCTACACAGGTTCCACCTCCCTACTCAAAATGAAACTGGGCCTGGAAGTGTACAACAACCCCACACATACCTTGCTAATTAGATTACCAATGCCAGGATGTCTGTCTTATCGACTACTCTCCTGCTCCCCCCCCACCCCACCGGGCATCATGAAAGACCCAGTCCTGGGCTCAGAAAGAAAATAAATATCTGGTCCTCTTCA
The DNA here is from genome assembly GCF_030035675.1 of Rhineura floridana. NCBI lineage: Eukaryota > Metazoa > Chordata > Lepidosauria > Squamata > Rhineuridae > Rhineura > Rhineura floridana. The sequence goes on along the minus strand of NC_084488.1, from coordinate 70,038,884 downwards.
AAGTACTGATAAGCCTCTTGTTTTAATTAAAATAATAATTATAAGTTCTTGCTCTTATCACTAATGGGAGTTAATTATCTTGCATATGCTGCTGTTGCTTCTATGGCTGTAACGGAGTGAGGTTAAAGATAAGTGAAATGCAAATAGGAAAAAAAAACACAGAAGGCAGTAACACTTTCCTAAATGTAATACCATACCAACCACAACAAGATTCCTATGAGTAAAGCAGAAAACTCAACATCCCACAACCAGTCAGGATTCCTAACCAAAAACCAAAAATATGATAAATGAAGAAATATTTATATAAGCATGACTATCAAATATATTTATTATTTACACAAACTGTAAAGATATTTATAGTGCAATCCTAGGTTTATTTATTCAGAAGCAGGTCCCAGTGTATTCTGTGGGGCTTACTCAAACAGGGACAGAAATGCAACCTCAAGTGATAAGCAACTTCATTCACACAACCCAAAATTCTGAATCATGCCACTTTACGCTGTTTTGCAACTGTTTATACTTGTTTTTATGGTTATTGGATTTTAAATGGCTTTATTTCTTGTTGTGAGCTGCCTTGGTTTCCAACCCTACCTCACAGGGGTGTTGGAAAGACTACACACACACACACGCTGCAGATGTATAAACACATACGGCCCATATAATAGTTTATTGTCAAACCAGTTGGTCATTGCAGAAAAATCAGTATTAGTTTTTAAAAAATCAGTATTAGTTTCCTACAGAATGAAAACTGTAATACCTAAGTAAGCCCTGCCTACTTGCTTTAAAATAGGTCTGGAGGGGGGGGACAGAAAGAGAACACAAACACAATTCTTTTTTACATTCACTCCAAAGTCCCATTGATTTTCAGCACATTCATAACCATGTCTACTCAAAAGTAAATCCTATTGGATTCAATGGGATTTACTCTGGACATATGGGATTAGCAATGCTTTTACCCACACAAAAGCAAGTATTGGGAAGGTTTTCAAAACACTGCCCAGGATCTGACTCCTACACACAAGAGGGGAAAAAACTGAAATGTATATACTTACCCAATTTATGAGATTTTCAGATAAACAGGGGGGGAAACCACCATTTTCTGGCCTTGCAATGAGGTTTACTAGACACTGCCACAGGTCAACCAAACACTTCACTGATTGGCTGCAATCCTGAACGGGCGGGGTTAAAGCTACGAAGTGCTATACAGTAGTTTAAAAAAAGATTTAACGGGGGGGCTGACATTTTTATGTATATCTCAAGAACCGGACCACCTAGAAACTTAATTTTTTTTTTAAATGAAAGCTGAGAATCCAGGCCACCTAAGGGGCTAGTTGGGCACTGGGTGGCATGCAAAGAATCCGGGTAAAACCTAGCTAACCGGGCAATATGGCAACCCTACTCTGGATGACACCCCCCTCTCATGGTGTCACCCTGGTGCGGTCCGCACTCCCCGCACCCGGCTAGTGACTCCGCTGCCAAAGATATAAAAATCCAGAAAAAGACACAAATCTCACCCTTGTGATAAGTAGGAGTAGACAAAGATAATAGCCATTGTGTCAGACTTGCTGGTGTTAAAAAATTGCTAACTTGCAGAAAGGATCTTCACCCACTTCAAATAGCTTGGCTAGAGAAGAACGCTTTGATGAGAAACGCTTCAAGGCCCAGCACACTATCACAAGCCCTCTTTTATGAGCTTCAGAACTTCTGAACTGTTCCAGCCACACAAAAAGGAGTTACACAACCTGGTCTTAATTGAAATAGTTGGTGCCTGCTGATATGTTCAAACACATCCACCAGATCTTGATTATTCACTGGCAATTAAAGCTATTAAGTCAGCAGACAGACAGCAGGTTATTTCATTGTGATTTGACAAAGCCAGCTGTCTTGGTCTCCCCTTCTATATGACAGCACTGTAATTAGCGGTAATCAAATATGATTTGGACTAGGTGTTGCATGCCTGCTTTCTTAGCCAGAAAGGTATCCTGCCGATTGCATAATCTGGAAATACATTGTTCTCTGGACAGAGAAGATGGTAGAAAAGCAACACAATGAAAGCATGAAGAATCAGGGGGAGGGGAAAGCTGTTCCTCCCCCCTTCATTGCGAGTTTACCAGGCAGGTTGCAGCTTGCACGTTAGAAGATTCAGAATTAACCATAAGTTTAATTTCAGTAAGTTATATTTAAGGAAAAACAATTAAGTTAAATTACAAAAGGCTGATCAAGTAATATTGTGAAATGCGCTAATAAGTATAATTATTCTTAACACAGATATTCTCCACATGAGAAGCATCTGTAACCTCTATTAACATTAATGGGAGCTCTGCTCATGCATCAGACACAGACTAGAATGTAATAGGGCATTGCATCTTCAAAGTGCTGTACAAACATTAACTAATTAGTTCTCATAACCATGTTGGATAGAAGGTGAGAAGGGATGCAATATATAGATATAGATATAGATAAAGACAGTTTTGAAAGCAACAAACAGAACTTCACTCAAGCTTGCTCTGGATCCCTATAAGGATTCCGTTAATCACCTAAAAATATATATGAACGTAATTGTGATTAACAAAACAGAAGTTTTTATTGTAAAATAAACAAACGTTTCAGCTTCCGCCTTCATTAGCTGGTAACATACAAATGCTGTTACCAAGGCGGCAGTTATAGAGCTTTGAGGATGGAATGCTCAGAGGGGCTTCATTTGCAGAAGCTAAGTAGTGGTGGTACTGTCCTCCAGGTTCAGGCCATGTGGTGCCAATGTGTCCAGATAATATATCCAAAAGTTCTCCCTTTTGGTCAATGCTGCTGGATCTGCTGGCATCTCTATTGCTGTTATGGAAAAGTCCAACAGGCTGTGACCTTCAATGTTAAAATGCTTTGCAAGTGGTTGCTCCACTTTTTTTGCCAACTTGTGGTTCCTGAAGCGTGTGCGTAGGTCAGTTGTGGTTTTTTCTACGTACTGGATGTGACATCCTGGTCTTTTGCATTCGATGATGTAAATTATATTGCAGGACCTGCAGGTGATGTTCTGTTTGATGTAATAGGTCCTGCCTGTCCTAGTGCTTGAATAAGTAGCTGTCTCCCTAAGGTACTCACAGGTGATACAGCGTTTGGAGTGACATGGATGAGACCCAGGATTGGTGACAGGTGGCTTAAGTACAGCTCTCACTAACAGTCTGTGCAAATTAGGAGGCTGGCAAAATGCTACAACAGGAGGCCTGCTGATGGCTCTAGCAAGATGTTCAAAGTTGGCCAGCAATGGGCAGCTCTCCCTGATTGCTCGGTGATAGTTAGGAGATGATGGATGGAAATCTACCACAAATGGAATCCGTTGCTCTCTGCTTTGACACCTCAGTATGATGGAAGAGGTTTTCTCTGGACAGAATGGAGGCTTGGTGGATGTTGCAATCGATAATATGTAAAGGATATCCTCTTAAAAGAAGGTGTTCTTTAAGTTCACTGATCCTTCTCTGGTATTTATCTTCAGTGTTGCAAATAAGTTTGATTCTCAGAGCTAAGCTATACACAATGTTTTTCTTGATATGCTTAGGATGGCAGGATTTCCAGTTTAAATAGGTGTGGGCATCAGTGGGTTTGCTGTAGAGATCAGTGGCTATTTTGTTGTTTTCAATGATGAGAAGGACATTCAGAAAAGGGATGTGTGGATTGTCATTTGTACTATTAAATGTAAACTTAATAGATGGATGGGTAGAGTTGATGTAATTTTTAAATTGTTCTAAACTCTCTTTACCATTTGTCCAGACTATAAAGATGTCGTCAATGTATCTCCACCATATAAGTGGTTTGTTGATGGCTTTTTTGAGGATCTCCTCAAAATGAAGCCCCTCTGAGCATTCCATCCTCAAAGCTCTATAACTGCCACCTTGGTAACAGCATTTGTATGTTAGCAGCTGATGAAGGCGGAAGCTGAAACGTTAATACAATAAAAACCTCTGTTTGGTTAATCACAGTTACGTTCATATATATAGGTATAGGTAGGTAGGTAGGTAGGTAGGTAGATCAAAATAAACCTTGCTTCCAGGAAGCACAAGAAAAGTACTCTTCAACAAAACTAAGGATTCACAGGGTTGCCTCTGCAGCCTGAGTGAGATGTACTTCATGGGGTGAAAATGAGAACGAAGTTGAATGGCAATATTAATGTTGCCTGCCCTGACTAATGGGGCCCTTTGTGTCCCAGAGCTGAGGCTTCTGCCATCCTGAATGTCAAAGGCCGCGTCCAGCAGGGAAAATGCATAATGCAGTGGCAGAGAATCTGCTTTGCATGTAGAAGGTCTCTGGTTCACTCCCTGGCATCTCTCGGTAGGGCTGGGAGAGAGTCCAGTCTGAAATCCTGGAGAGCCACTGCAATTCAGTGTAGACAGCACTAAGCTAGATGGACCAGTGGCCTGGCTTAGTATAAGGCATCTTCCTATGTCCCTGCAGAAACTGTACAGTCCAATATATTCTGAGAGATTAGCTGAAGCTTTCTACCACTTGAAAATCATATATATCAAAGAAGCTTCGATGGCTTTCTGGGTTCCATGCAGAAACTGCCCACTCACAAGCAGCTATACTGTTGAAATGGCTTTAGGGTTTTGATGGGAAGAGTTGACATTCAAAAGTCAGAGTGCATCCTTTTCAAGTGAAAATTAGACACCAACACTAGCAAGTGATTTTCGGAAAACGTTGGTCCATAACTTTCTGACATCAGTGGGAAAACAATTCATTGGCTTCCAGCCTGTTTCTAAATGCAATTCAAAATGCAGTTATCCCTTCAAAATCCAAAATAGTTTGGGACCAGGTTATTTGTAGGACCACCTTCCCCAGTATCAGTGATGGCTCATGCTCATTGTAACTGATAAGACGGAAAGCAGAGCAACTAACAGTAGGTGGAGCTAAGGGTAACAACAGGCAGAGCTGATGGTAGGCCAATATGAACCTACTCAGGAACTGAAACCTGCAGCGCCCTCTGAGTGGCATCAAGGCTCTGGAATTCTTCCTAGACAGCTTCATCTACCTTCCGCAGGCAAATATGTTCTTGTTCAGACAGGCCTTTGATTTGCTGAGTTGGGTTGTTAGCACGGGGAAAAACGAGGAAATACATCACAAAAAAAGCCTGTGCAGATTTTGTATAAAATGCGGACATACTAATTTATATGTATAGGTCCAAGCTTAAAAATAATTTAAATACAATACAACACCTTTCACCATAATGGGGAAGACTGTGATTAGATTACTTATATACCTGTTCAGTGTGCTGTCCAGGTGCCAGTTTTTGATGGGCAACTTCAAGGCTCATCCTCTCCCTTCTTTGAGTGGAATCCAATAATGTCCGTCCACCAGCAGAATTGACATAGCTGGTAGAATGGATTCCACTCCCTCACACCTCAATAATTTGCACTGACGGTTTGGGGTACACTCCAGACAAACTGGGGTATTGTGGAGGATACAGCAGGAGGAGAGGAAGGGGAAGTCCCATAGCTAGAGTCTGCTTGTACAACACTGGATGTCACCCTAGATCTTTAAGTAAGACTTGGCTCACATAGCCTTCAAACAGAAGATAGTATTCTGTGAAGTAGTATGCATGGCCACTCCACCACCAAGCTGATCCTGTTTTTCAACTATTTGTTGATGTATTTTGATAGTTGTTTTTATTGCACTTTATTGAAATTATAGTGCCTTATTGCTGTAATCTGCTTTAAGTGCTTTAGTGTGGAAAATCAGTGTATATATGTTCAATTAATACAGTAATTGCTGAAATAACTATTGTATAACTCTTGGATGAATATTTTTGTAGATCCCATTAATTTTCAATATAACTCTTACAAAAAGAAAGAAAAGAGCATGCCTATGATACATCTATGAACAAAGGTGGCTAAGGATATGAGGCTGCTGGAGTGGCAGAAACGCTTTTGGAGAAACCTTATTCCATAGGAGCCAGCAGGCATAATCTCACTGATTTTATAGTACTTATCTTATCTAGTAAAAAGTTTCCATGTTCAAATGGAATCTTGGTGTATTTAGATGGTATACTGTTGCTAATGTTCTTGTTAATTATTATTTGAAAGTGTGTTTGTGTGTGTGTTTAAAATACCTATGATACGTGATTGAAATTGTTATTCCCCATTATTATGCGCATGTGTCAATGCCTGAGAACCTGTACACTAAAAGCTCATCTGAGCGATGTAAAATCTATAAGCAGACATTTTTGTGTGTGCGTGGTGATAGCTTAAGGCTATTTGTCTGAAATATCCAGACTTTATTATATCCTCTTTCTGTCAAAACTTTCTTGGAGTTCATGATGTCTTTACTCATTAAAGAAGATGTGAAAAACATTTTAATTAGGTGGCAATTAGGTGATTTTTTTAGAGAGGTAACTTATTGTCTCAGGCCTTGATTATTTTTTGCTAATCATCTTAATACTTCAGTCTACAAGCAGGCAGGCAAACAAATTTCTGAAAACAAAACATCTTAAACTCAAATCAAGAGTGAAATTAAATTCTGGCAACCTTAACTGTCAAGGTCTGCAAACCAGCCAGGTGGCAACCTAATAAGGAATGAAAATGTCATCATTTACAGTGTTCCAGTAGTCCACACATTTCTGTAACTTTATGATGATCAGGAACTGTAGTAAGGGGTAGGTCCCCTTCCATTTAAGCAAAAATAAGCAAATCTTCCCCACAAACCTCGCTCAGCATGCTCAAGCAAGTCTCAGGATCAAGATCATATTACCTCTTACAGTGCATTCTGCTCCCTTGATGTGAATGGTGAATTCAGACAACAGTTCTTCCCACCAAGAAACATTGATTTTGGCAGTAGTGAGAATGAAAGCAGAACTAGATTGCCTACAGGAGTCCAGTAAATGGGGGACTTTGCAGCATTGAACCACTTTAGGGGGAAAACTGTACTAAGTCACCTCGCCAAGAAGTTAGTGACCTCTGCAAGACTGTCCAAGTTTGTCCTATTATATCTCTTTTTTCTAAACAGAGTTATGCCCATCTCTTTTATACAAATCTAACATAACTACTTGTGTACCATTCAGAACAGGCATTAAAACGCATGCAGCTAAAAAGACAAGAGTTGAGCAGGTTAATATGTGGGGAATGTGATTTTCTGTTAAAAAAAATAATGAAAAATACAGAAAGTGAACCTGAACAAAAATGAAGATGCGTAGCTTTCAAGTTGTTACTTGTCCACTGTGTTGTCCACAATGTAACAAGCATATACTTTGAATCGGGGGGAGGGATTCTTTTGATCATGATAGACTAATCCAATAGTAATTCAGCTGGCCCACAAGACATAACTATCAACTTTAAAACAGTCCAGTAGCAGTAGTACTAGTAGTAAAAATTCCTTTTTCTAGTGGATACATTTCTTGTCTTTTTCTAGTGACAATGGGAATTTGTCTGTTACTTCACGTTTGGATGTTTGGAGGACAGACAGCTAAAACAGTGATTTCTTTAAAGTTTACAAACCAAAGCTAATTTGATTCATGGAGGACTTCTGCAACATTGCAAAGGATTGTCTGAAGAGTTTCCTGCAGACTGAAAAGGCTACTATTGTGTTTTTATCACCATAAAGGCTAAAGCAGCAATTAGCACTAACATGTTTAGATGATTCATCCCATCAGTATTTCTACATCCAGCCCAGTTGTGCATTATTTTATTCAAATCTATTCCAATTTCACCTAAATGAATGGAAGTTCTGTTAACAGTCAGCATTTGATTTGACCTTGCCATGCCAGCATGTTTCCCTAAACAAAACCAACAAACTTCCACCCCTCTTCACCTTATTGTATCTGGATCCTTGAGGTAGAATTGCTGGAAACATTTGAACTGTAGTAGCTCATCTCAGCATGTACAGTAGAATCTTTCCATCTCCCAGCACAAGGCCTTTCAAAAATAGCCTTAATGAGACTCCCAGTCCCCACCAAATGGAGCTGCCTCTGCTATGATGAAGAGAATACAAAGTTGAATTGGCTGCTATTACTCAACTTTGGCTTAGGGCCAGAGGCAAGAATAGACATAAGGGCATATGGGTGCATGCCTTCTTTTCAGATACCCAATGAAATGCCACCTGGAAAGCAAACCTCTTGCAAAAGTAGGGAATATGTCCACTGTCTGCACTACCATTAGTCAATCCAGATGGGGAGGGTGCCTCTATTACACTGTTTCTTGGTCCAAACAATATGTATTATAAACAAGGAGCCAAGAGGAAATAGACTAGCAACTGGCTCATGCCTCCATAGTTATGTCTGCTCACGCATCTTCAAAATCTTGTCCCTGGCACAGTTCTCTGAATAGTGCTAAATTAATGCATTCAACATGCAACTTTTATCTCCCTCTCACTCGGTGAGCCTCTTCTTTCCTTTAGCAGGGATGCTAAGGAGATGAAAACAGAAAAGTACAAGGCAACAGAAAGCAAAAATGTATTCATGTGCAACTCCAGCATAACCCGCCAGGAAAAATGCCTAAGCATCAGTACAGAGAGCTCACTGAAAACATCTCATCAGAAACTGTCAGAGTTGGGGGTGGAGGTCTTAGGCTGCATTGAAGAAGGGAGTGTGTCAAAGTATTGTTTATAATTTGCAATTTTTACAACAAACAATTGGGTTCTAACTGTCATATTTGAGCATAGTATTGCACAGCTCATATACATAGAAATACTTCTGAATGAAAAACTAGTGTAGAGAAATTGTTGAGGAGTCATAAAATGGCTTATAAACTGTACTAAGATTTTTGTGTGTGTGCATTTTCATTAACAAAACCCTAATACTACATCCAAACAGAACACTGATCGCAAAGTACTACAGAATCAAAACATTATACCTTATTTCCAAGAACAGAAGTAGTGTGTTGTGGGATCACTCAAACACAGGTTTCCATATCCATATCCCTAGTCTGGGCAAATGTAGTGTTCCACATTTAGTAGTGTCCCTGCTTAATTCAATAACAGGAGATGTGCGCAGAACATTATTTAACTACTGAAAATCCTGCAAATCAGCTGTTCAGAAGGTACAGCTTTTCAGTCAAAGAAGTTGCTCAATGGTTTTTTATATATAAGAAAAATAGGACTATGCGCTTACAGCCCTTACTGCTCCACATACATTCTCTTGGATCAGAGCCATGACATTTTAGCCCTACCTGTTTCCCATGTTTTGCCATTTTTTAAACAATACTGAATCCCTCTTCTGTCAACACTGTAGTACCTGCTCTCTATTCCTTTATGTAGGACAAACTTAACAGATGCTCCCTGAGCTCTACAATCTGAGGTTGCTGAAGAACCCTGAAGGCAGAATTCCTACAGATCAGGGCTTCTCAAACTGTGGCCAGCAAGGTGTTCCGCAAAAAGTTTGCAGAACAGTTAAGAATATTTGTACTTGACCCTGTTGATGTGATTTTTTTTTTCTGACACAGATGGAGGAGGTCATTACGACCAAGTCTGAATATCAAACAGGCTAACAAGACCTTGGACTAACACTTGCAGTTTTCATATGATGCTGGTTTTGAGAATGATGATGGCTCTGAAGTTTTAGAAGCATATACATTTCATTAAAAAATCAAGACTACCATTATGAGTTAAATATAAAATGCCACCCTGGGCTCCTACTGGGAGAAAAAGCAGGATATATATATAAATAAGTGATTTGATTTATAGAACAAAAAATCATTTTAAAAATTTAATAGATTCTCAGCAATTTTCAACATGTAATTCTGTGTGGGATTTGGTTTGTTAAGTGCTGAGCACTGGCACTGTTATGATGCAGTCTTCTTTAGAGAGGGGATTAAATGTTAGGTTCTCAGATTTTTCAAGCAATCAGGATGGACTACATCTGTACCAAGTTTAAGCTGTCTATCGTGGAAGTACCTTAGCAGTTTTGATAGTAGTGTGCCAATGAGGGTGAAGAATCCTTATATACAGATATCTGCACAGAATTCCTTTGTAATTATGAAGGAGACAGAACTAAACTAGTAAGGCAGACACTACTATAGATACAAAAGAATTCAAATTCCAAGAGAAAATTCACAGAATTGGCGATGCCTAAGATGGATATTACCAAGAGATGTTTTGTACCGTTAATCAAAACTCTTTTTGAAATTAGAGAATATTGCAAAGTTACGCCTTCCATTAACTAGAAAACATGGAGCTTGTTTCTAGTTTTTTATTTAACTGTGACACAAATTAGACAGTGAACATTTGCTCTGAAAATGGTATTAGGGAATGGGGAGGGAAGAGAAGGGAATGTGCCAAAAGAGACAAGATTTACATTCTGGAAACGATGTCCTCACTGGCTTTTTCCCTTAGTTAATTTAGCCAACATAGCACCATTAAGGCCAGCTAGCAGATCTTTAGCACTCACTGCACCTGCTTATTACAGTACAGTGAGTCAGAGCTAGAAAAGTTACAGCTCAAAGGGTGGGAGGTGAAGCAATGTGTGAAATATGTCTGGCAAAGTAATGTGATCAGCCTGAGCAATACATCCTGCATCACGACATTGCTAGTATCTTTTTGCCATTAAGATCAGCACAACACAATAAACCAAAGCACAAACAGGACTTCTTCTCCACATGTCCTCTCCACAAATTATTGTAATTGACTCAGTGAAAAAGCAGAAGTAAAAGGTTGGGATAGATTACTTTTAATATAGCTTGGCTCACGAAGTATTTTCTACCACTAGCACGACTGCCACACATGGGTTATCAAAACTGCATCCTCCTCCCCCCCATAATTATTTGTATGCTCTTGTTAAAGAGTTAACAGTTCAAGAACTGTTAGCACTGTCTACACTGAATAGCAGTGGTTCTCCAGGGTTTCCCAGCCCTACCTAAATATGTCAGGTTTGAATCTGGGATCTTCTCCTTTACCACTCAGTGTCCCCTAATTTTGTGCATTACACAATACATTTGGCTACAAGTCACTTGTCCCTTGGTATCCTCCAACTACCACCACCCTGCTGTGAAGAGAAGCAACACAGGAAGTTATCCCTAACGCTGTCCTAGGAATGTGGGACTGAAATTGGTGCTTACACTAGTGCTGCTCCTTGCAGTGTGAAGACAGCCATTGGAGGACTTGCTTTCCACCTTATAAATTTAGCGGCCATAGACCCTACTGAAAAATCACCACCGCCATGTGAGGGACCTATCCCTGACTAAGATATTTCAGGGAGGGGGAGCGGAGTCAAAGAAGAAATAATAGAGGAAGCTTTTTCCTGTAAATAACCTGTCTTAAATTTAAAACTGTGGGCTTCCCATGGGCATCTGGTTGGCCACTGTGAGAACAGGGTGCTAGACTAGATGGGCCACTGGCCTGATCCAGCAGGCTCTTTGTATGTTCTTAGAAGTCCAGCAGGCTCTTAAGGAGCCCTCCTCACAGCCCTACTACAGAGCCACCAGACAGGTACACAGTAGGGTTGCCAGGTCAGAAGCATCCCAAACCTGAGATTTCAGGGGCGGACCTGAGTGAAGTCACAGGGGCAGGCCCAGGTGATGTTATTAAGCATGATACATTAAGCATCAACCACGTTGCTTGGCACATACTATTCCAACAAAAATATTTCTCTGATTGGAAATTTAGATAGAAATCTTAGCTAAAAGATGGAGCCTGGGGAGGGGACATTTAATCTAGCCTACTTGTTTCTGGCAAAAAGGGTTTAAGTGCCCACAGGCCAGGCCAGTCACCAGAAGGCCATTGTAGGAAGAAAGGAGCCTAGTGTTGTGGAGATGTTAGATGGAAGCACTCAGGAGTAAAGATGGATGCCCATGAAGGCTGCAATTCTAAACACACTTACTAAGGAACTAAGCCTCATTGAACTCAATAGGACTTACTTCTGAGTAGATATGGTTTGGATTGCGCTGTTGGTAAAGCTTGACTAGGGATTTTCTGCAAAGATATTCATATCCAAGTAGGGTTGGCAACTCCCTGCCAGGTAATGCCCTGCCCCTACCTTCTAACATGGCTGCTCCAAACTTCTTTACAGATTTGACCCTTCACTTCAGAAAAAGATCTGAGAAATGAGTAAGAGTAAGAAGATTCTCTACCCTTTTCTGTTTACCCTGCGGGCTGCTCTAAACTCACTTAGACAGCCAATCCAATTCAAGTGAATAATAATTGACAGAGAGAAATCACACATGGTTTGATCTACCTTCACAGGCAGCAGCTTGGGAACAATTGCAGCCACACCTCCCAGTATGTGAATTCTCTTTTATCACTATTGGGCAAGAAACAAACTGTCATGCAACCATCAAGGTGCATCATCAGTGGGTTTAAGGGGGTTGAGCTGAGTGCATGGAACCACTGTTGTAGCTTCTATGGATGCAAGGGAGTGAGGTTAAAGTTAAATGAAAATGCAAACAGAAAAACAAAAGCAAAAAGTTATGATTTCCTAAATGCAGTACCATACCAACCACAAGAAGATTCCGATGAATAAGGAAGAAAACTCAGCATCCCGCAACTAGTCAGGATTCCTAACCAAAAGCCAAAACTAAAAAAATTCTGGCAGCCAGTCAGCCAAGGTCACAGAAATCCCCATGCAGTGCAACTTGACCCAGGGGCTGCAGTTAGTGCAGAATGCTGTGGCATGATTGCTGACATGAGTGAGACCCTATCAGCACATAATACCTCTGCTCTGCAATCTGCACAAGTTGCTGATTTGCTGCCAGGCCAAGTTCAAGGTGTGTTCCATGTTATGGGTGCCATAACATACTTGTACTGCTCTTGTAAGAAATCAGTCCTTTAGTGTGGCGGCACCTACGCTTTGGAACTCCCTGCCTATTGACATTAGGCAGATACCATCATTGTAATCTTTTCAGCACCCGCTAAAAACATTCTTGTTTAGTGAAGCCTAGCCAGGCATGTAGAAGCTATTGTGTTTTTTATCCGTTTTATGCTCATTGTTGGTTTTATTATTTTGAATGTTTTAAAATACTTGTCTTTAACTGCTTTTGCCAATAATTTTATTGTTTTAATTCCTTCTGTAAACCACTTTGAGGTTTTTTACAATAAAGTGGTATATAAATGTTGTTAAATAAAATACATAAATACATTTTGGTGTAACTGTGGCCCCTGGGTCTCTTTCCACTTTTAGGATCAAAGGAATCCACCTTATACCAACTCAGGCCATTTGGTACCATCTAGCTCAGTACTGATGACATGGAACAGTATTGGCTCTCCAAGATTCCAGGCAATCGTCTTTTCCAGATATTGAATTTTGAATTTTTGCATGCAAAGCATATACCCTACCACTCAGCTACAACCCTTCCTGTTTAAAAAAGTATCTTTTAAAATTGTTCTTTTCAATTCACTAATGAATGCACATCATACCTAGGGCAGATCCACACCATTCATTTAAACAGGCCCTCCCTTAGCATGTGCGGGGCCAGGAGTAAAAGCATAGTTGCCCCCCCACACATTCTTTTTCTCTATATATATCCTTTCCTCCAGGCAGCGGCGGAGGCTTTGTATTTCGGCTGCTAGGAGCTTGCAGCTGAGGCTCCCTTTTTTGCAGACTTCATTGGCTGCGGTGGAGGCTTTGTATTTTTCAGCTGGGGCTCCCTTTTTTGCAGCCTTTGTTGTAGACTCGCTTAGTGTTTCTCCCTGCAAGGTTTTCTCCTTCCCGGCTCGCTACTGTGGCCGTCAGGAGACCGCCGCTGCACATCTTCCTCCCGGCTCGTTTCTACGCTCCCCTCAGCTTGCTACTGCGGCCGTGAGGAGGATGTGGCTGCTGCTTTTATATGCAGATCACCAAGCGCGGGGGCCCTCCAAAGCATGGGGCCTGGGGCAACTGCCCCACTTCCCAGTACCTAGGGGCGGTTCTGCATTTAAAGCGTATTCAACACACATTTGAAGCACATGAATCCCACCACAGAATCATGGGAAGTGTAGTTTGTTAAGGGTGGTGGTAACTATAACTGTGAGGGGGAAACTACACTTCCCAAGATTCTTTAGGGGAAGTCATGTGCTTTAAATGAGAGTTAGATGTGTTTTAAATGTATTGTGTGGATCTACTTAATAAACTTTGCCTGCATGTAAATCGTTTTAATTAACTTTTTAAAATGGAAATGAGCTATAAAGTTTACTGGGTGACCATGGACTACGCACCATCTCTCAGCCTAATCTGCCCCTCAGGATGAAAACAGCAGAGGGGAACCATGACCACTCCAAGGAAAAAGGGCACAAATATAGAGGAAATACTGTAATATTTGTAAATAATAATTTACAACCATAGTGTGAAATCAGATACTTATGAGGATATAGTATGAAGAAATATTTACATAAGCATGACTGTCAAAGATGTTTATTATTTACACAACCTGTAAAAATATTTATAGTACAATCCTATGTTTGAAGCAAGTTCCAATGTATTTGATGGGGCTACTCAAACAGGAAAGCGTGAACAAAACTGCAACCTCAAATGATATGGAACTTCACTCACCCAACCCAAAATTCAGAATCATACCACTTTAAACTGTTTTGCAACTGTTTATCCTTGTTTTTATGGTTATTAGATTTTACAGGGATTTATTTCTTATTGCGAGCTGCCTTGGTTTCCAGTCAGCAATGCTACTTCACAGAGTTGTTGGAAAGACTCTATATATACACACACATTGGAGATGTAAAAATACATGCACCCCATATAATAGTTTATTGTCAAAACCAGTTGATCACTGCAGAACATTTTAAAAAAATAAAATCAGTATTAGTTTCCTACATAATAAAAGCAGTGATACCTAGGTAAGCCCTTCCGAATCACTTAAAAAAAAAAGGATTGGAGAAGGAGAGACAGATTTACAACACAAAGACAATACTTTGCTATATTCACTCAAAAGTCCCATTAATTGACAGCACAGTCCTAACCATGTCTACTCAAAACAAAGTCCTACTGAATTCAATGGGGTTTACTCTGGTTATGTGGGATTAGCATTGTAGCTTTACTCCCAGAAAAGAGAGTATAGGATTAAAGCTTCATATTGGGAAGGTTTTCAAAATACTGCCCTCTTCAACAGCCCCGGAAAAATTAACACTTGTTTGACTCCTGCACGCAAGAGAGAAAAAGACTGAAAGCTATTTACTTATTCAATTTATGGGATTTTCAGATAAGCAGGGGGAAAAGCAGGGGGGGTTACAATGGGGTCTAGCTACTGCCTTGTCAATCACAACCCTGACTTCACTTATTGGCTACAAACCTGAAAGGGCAGGGTTAGAGCAGCCAGCTGCGAACTCATTTAACAGAAGTTGCAGGGGTGGGGCAGCTAACGTTTTGGTGTATATCTCTTGAACCAGACCACCTAGAAACTTTTTTTAAAAAAATGAAAGCAGAGAGTCTGGAGATTAAGCTTTCTCACCTGGAGATGACCCCCAAAATCCAGTCTCTATGTGAAAACTGGAGACCTGGCAACCCTAGTACCCAGACTATACACTTGTTGAATGTTACCTGTGAATAACTGTATTGTGTGACTGGTTCAGTAAATAGTGTGTTTTATGTTTACTGGGACTTTGTATCATGCTGTGTAGTATTTTTTTCTGATCTCTGTTATATAGATATAATTATGGATACTGATTTTATGAATTGATGTATTTGGATTTTTCTCAGTGCAAATCACCTAATATTGTGCTTATTGTATATTTATGTATTGTATATTTATGTATTTCAATTACGTATTTGGATTTTCCTCATTGTAAACTGCTTTGAGATCTGTGGATAGTAAGTAGCCTATAAATGAACTAAAATAAAATAATAATATAAGCCTATCTATGTTGCCTTGCCAGATTCCCTCTTTACTGCTATAGGTACTTCATCATGTGGAGTGAAGGTTATTATACATATTTTGTCTGCTTCCAGGAATAAAGCTAAAGACTCTGTGATATCAACATGCAAATACAGTTTTTCAGTGTGTGGATCTAATCAGAAGTAAGCTGCATTGGGTTCAATGGGAATTACTCTAATCAGAAGTAAGCTGCATTGGGTTCAATGGGACTTACTCGCAGGTAAGAGAGTACTGGGAGAGCCAGTGTGGCATAGTAGCATGTGCATTACTAAGGCAAAGCTGTTTTATCACATTTGCCTTCAGTTGTGACCTACCAACATATGAAAGCCAGCAGAAGGCCTGACCCTTTTTCTCAATGGTGCAGGCAAGAATTTCAGACACCTCTCAGATGCAGACAACTCCATTTTCATTGTTGAATTTGTGGCAGAGTGGAGGATGGCCTACCAATAGGATAGTTTAAGAGTAACTGAAGTTAGCTTAACTGACTTTCAGTTGTCCTTCAAACAAGCATTTTTAGATGCTGGAATATAGACTTAGAGAGTCTCAGTTTGTAATTAAGCACCTTTCTATCTTCCTGCAGCATCGTATCTCATTATTTTATTTGGACAACCAACTTATCTTGGGAGGATTCTTGCATGCGTATTTTGTAGTTGTGAGCAGCACTTTAAAAAGCATAGTTTTAGGCAATATTGATATGTCAGTCTGCAATCAATTAAATGGTTATTCCCACAAATAGGGGTTGGTAATTAGTTTCCCAATCTTAAACAATTTAGGGTCATGAATTATAATCTCCTGAGTTCTTCCGTAGAAGCCCATCTCCAGGTTCCCCTGCCTAAAGAGGTGAGATGGGTGATTACTAAACAGAGGGCTTTTGGGGTGATGGTATCCCAAATATGAAATAGGCTCTCCAAGGAGGCTCACCTGGCACCCACATTAAAATCCTTTCAGTCCAGTTGAAGATGTTTTTATTCTCTCAGGACGTTTACAGTGATGAATTGTGTCCTTGGAACATATTATTTCTGTTGGGCTTTAAGTGCTGTTATGCCACTTGTACTGGTTTAAAGCCAGTCGATTAATTGTATATAGAGCTCCTTGTGAACTGTCAAAAGGACTTTGCTAATTGGGTGGTCAGCCTGTGTTCTAAATCTACCAAAAAAAATAGTTTGGATTGTGATTGTTGCTCCAACAATCCATCCAACTTATCTCTGCCTTGTGCCCTCTTCAGCAACTCCTCTTTTCCTACACAAAAAGCCTTTTTTACAAGTCCAATCAGATTTAACTGGCCAGCACCTGGATCGTAAAATATCTGTGAAGGTCTGAAGGAGAGAGAGAGAGAGAGAGAGTAAAACAAGACAAAGTTAGAAAGCAACCAAAAACCAAAGGGACTTGGTTGGGAGATTTGTGGGGGTGGAGGTAAGGAGGAGATCATTCAAAACAGTGATGTCTCTATGGCAATATCCCCAAGAGCTAAAGAATGCACACTAGGCAAAAGCCTCTTTTTGGCACAGAATCCACAAAGTGCATCTCCAACTAACAGTACAAAGAAGAGGAGGGGAGAAGGCAAGCCCAGAGAACTGCTGAAAAGAGGCTGTGCTGGAGACCCGGGACGCAGACAGCAGGCTCTGAGCTCTTCAGCTGAGTAAATGAGAGGCTGCGGGAGGGTTCTCCCTGGGCCCTGGCATGATTGATTCCGCTAATGACAGGGCTTTGTGACTTTTCACTAGCTAGTAATAGCTGTCTGAATGGGCAGAGGAAGGAGCTTGCTGCGCGAATAAATGAGTAATGATCTGCAAAGTCCTCTCCCTTTCCCCTCCCCCTGCTTGATTCAGGACAATGCTCTGCTCAAGACTCTTTTTACACATCCATTTTCCCGCAGGAATAAGCCTGCTCCCTCTGACATCCATTAACATGCTCGGCACAAGAGAAGCACAAGCCATGCAGGCTGCATTGGGCCAGAAGGCCCTTTTTGTGACCCTTTGCAGACACTAAAGATTTTGCCAAGCTTGGCAACCAATTTGATCTCAAAGTCAAGTTTCAAGTTTCTTGACTTTTTGCAGACCAGAGTTGGATAGAGATTGCTGTTGTTCCTCCTAACTGTGTGGCCTCCTCTTTTTATTTTATTCATGTATGTATTATATACTTTGTATGCTTATATATTTATATGATTTCCCACTTTCAAAGCATCTGATGTAATTCAGAAATTAACAAAAATCACACCAAATCTCTACATTTCTTGCCACATGTACAACGGTAAATTAATGACTTCCTCCAGCATCCAGTAATAGTGAAATTCTCTACCTATATGGTTTGAAGCTGCAAATAAATGCCAGCTTCCCTAAACAATGAACCTTATACCAGAGCCAGTTAGCGTAATTAAATGACACTGCCCACATGTGATGATGACGTGCTACAGCTGCATGCAATTGGACTGCCACACAGGGAGAGTTCAAATGCAACTCCTTGTCTGTGAGTCATCACCAACATCAGTAATGACTTTTTGGTGGCAACCAAAGTTGGTTAAGTGTTTAAACTCATTCAACCTCCCAACAACTCTCTGAGAAAAGCCTCCATTGTTCCTGTTTTGCAGTTGCGAACTGAGGCTGGGAGAAATGACTTGCCATCAGTTACTCAGTGTATTTAAGTTATTTTAATTTAACTACTGGATAACTGAACACATTCACATAACCACTCTGCTGATAGCCAGTCACTTCCTTCCTCTCACCCTCTGTCCATCCAATATGAACAGTTCATTATGGAGCATAAAGTGTGATTTTGTGTGCCACTACAAACCAGCCCAACATGGGTGAGTGGTAAAATGGACCACATATGTACACAGACCTTGTATTAAGGCTCAGTATGGAGCTGTTACTTGTGCCTAAATTTTAGCATTGTGAATGTTAATTCTGAACTACAACAGAATTTAGTCCCTTCAATCACTTCAGAATAAAAGGTTTGTTGATCTTTTAACACAATGGCCTTGATCTCTCTGAAGTGGTAAACCTACGTCTGAATTGTACCACTTCAAACTGCCAGTAGGGGCTCAGATGATTTAACTTCTACCATATAATACCTCCCTCTACTTAGAAATAAGATGTCAGGGACACCACCAGGCCAGAATCTTTCTCCCTGGAATCGTGTGTGTGTGTGTGTGTGTGTTAAATAGAAGAGCATTCAATCATCTGAGCTCCCAACTTCTGTTTAAAATGGAAAAACCCCAGAAAGATGTATCACCTTAGTGTGAGATAGCCTCTGAAGGTATACATATAGTCTAACTGCTCAGTGGGTGTTATGCAGAAAACCTTGTTAGACCACAAATATCTTTGGAATATATCAAAATCTCATATTGCAAGAGTACATAGGTTATCAGAATAGAGTTTAAACTCTATTCTTTTCAAAGCAAATCTATGGAATATTGACTAACAAAGATAAGTATTAGTTGTTAAAGATAGTAAGCCTCTAGGACAGGGGTGGAGAATCTACAGCTCTCCAAACATTGCTGGACTACAACTCCCATCATTTCTGACCATTTGCCATTTGGAGGGACACAAGTTGCTCAACCCTGCTCCAGAGATAAGACTGATGATTGTGAGCAAGTCTTCTAGAGGTGTTAAATAGTGAGGTTTGAAGGATTTCATATGAAACTGAAAAAGAAAATTTATCTTTTAAAAAAAAATAAAACTTAAAATTTTATAGCACCCTTCGTCAATGTAGTTTAAAATGTGTAAAAACATACAAATACACAAAATTACAAAATACAGAACATGTAATTCAAAACAAAACAAAGCAACAACATTTTATTCAATCCATTTCTAAAGGCAAGAGCTAGAGTAGAATGCCACCAAAAATAGATTTGTAAAACCACATAACAATCCATATGAGGAACAGCCAAGCCACCATGCTTTTCTGTAAAGTGGAACTCCTAATTCTGCTTTCTTGCCCAAATAAAAATGTTGAGTAATAACTGCCACTCATTCTTTCTGTTTAAGAATATAAATAAATAACGATTGGAACAGAAAAAGAAGCCATGGCAAATATAGCTATCTGGATGATAGCTATATGTGTCAGCCAGAAAAAAAATCTGCATAGACCACTTCTATTGTAGCAAAAAGGGGGAGAGTAACTGAGAGTTTGTTTGCTTTTTTAAATTATTCAGATTAGATTAAATATAGATTCCCAAGTGCCTGCAATGTTGGTTTATTGGATAAACTTTATCCCAAGGGAATGGAAAGGGAAACTGCTGAATATAGGCTAGTAAACTGATGTTAATTACCTCAGATTTGGAGTAATTGGCCTTACAACCAGATATTGATCCCAAACTGTCAGGCTTGTTCATGAGCAGTATAGAATAGCAGATAGTATAGCAAAGATAAAATAGCCATGATGTACAAGGCCAAAATCTGTGTGCATACCAAGCTTATGCCCACTTGTGCTAATATAGAAGCCCTTGATAATAGGGTTGCTAATGAGAAATGGTTTAAACAGTAAGTCAGGAGATGAGGAAACATGCCTTGTGATCTTATGGAGATGAAACATGGAAGCCACGAAATTATAAACCAGAACTATTAGAGCAGAAGTTGTGTAGCTTGCTGCCACCAAGAAATTTGGTCCAAATCCCATTTTTAACAAAATATGCTTTTAATTACCACCATTCTATGCAGTCAAAATCTTTCTCCACCTCCAGCAAAACTATCACCAGTGGATGTTTCAAGACCTTGACCTCATGGATTAAACCATGTTCCCCTTACTACTCATCATCCAGGCACAAAGCTGGAGTAACTGAGTCAATATAACTGCAAATCATAACACTGTGTTACTAAGCTAATATGGAAAAAAAGACCTTGGAATCGGAATCAGTCAGGGAAAGTGGTCTGTAGGAAGGAAAAAGCAATATCTACATTTTGTTCTGAATCAAGAAAAGATAACCTTTCCTTCTTGTAAATATTTATTTATTTATTTATATCCCACCCTTTCTCCCAGTAGGGATATTAAAAACGGGATATTCAACAATGCAATCAAATGAGGTGTTTTATTAGTTTTTGACTTTTAAAATTACCTTTCTCACCTTCTGCTATCCAATGGTTCTTTATGTTCCCAAGAGAACTTGGGGACTGGTAATTAATCAGCATAAGCCTTAATATTAAGATATAAATTAACAGATTCGTACAGCTTTTTAACAGAACTATGCAAACATAAGAAGCTGCCATATAACGTGTCAGATAATTGATCCATCTAGCTTAACATGGTCTACACTGATTGGCAGCAGCTCTCCAAGGTTTCAAACTGGGGACATTCCCAGCCCTAACTGAATATGTCAGGGATCGAACCTGGGACCTTCTGCATACGTAGCAGATGCCCTGCATAACTATAGACCTTCTTCAAGGGTCATTCCCTGACTTGTGTAGTTTTTTCCTGTAAAGGGGAAACAGTACTCCTGGTATTCATACAGAGCTCACATTCCTCACAGCAATCACAATAACAATAAAAAAAACATCCATGTGCATGCATCAGGGTGTCCTCAATCCTTCAGAATCAGACTCAGGATAACTGACATGCTTTTTTCCATTATTTTTGCTGCAAAATTTAACTCTAGAATGGTACATAAATCTGGTTACAGATTACTCAGGTCTCTAGGCCCCTACATAGAATGGCTAGGTATGGCTATTCAAGCTAAGACGTCATCACAATTTGACCCGCCCTCTGAGACCACTTAAGTAGACTTGAGGCAGGCTCGCTACTTGCATGGGAACTGTCTCCCAGATTGGGACTGGGCCAGCATTTGGGCACTCCTACAGACAGGCTGATGAGTGGGCTCAATCTGTATGTGCCTGCACAGCTGGCGGCGCATCCTTGGCAATGAGGGAGGAGACACCTCAGCCAGTTCTTCTCTAGTCTCCTCCTCCAGCCATTTCTCTGACTTCTGCTGTCCTGCAGATGGAACAGGAGGCGAATCTGGCAGCAGAGCAGGGTCAGAAAGCATGAAAACGGGGGTTCACTGTCTGATCTATCATAGGTGGAGTGGAGCTGTCTCTGGAAAGATGACTGAAGTCCTCTTCAGTTTCAACTCTCTCCTTTTGCAGACCACTAGGTGCCGCCCCCAGATCACAGTCCTCCTCCTCTTGCCTACTTTGCCAGATGTTCTTGATGGGGCTCATTACATTGGCCTAATCAAGATTCCCAAAGACCTGTTTAAAGTCATGGGTATGTCGCCCACACTTCTTATGTCTGTTGTGGGAAACACTGGTATACCCACAGAAAACATGCTTGTTGCATGAAGTGTGAAGGTGCCCAGAAAGGTTTATAGCTCATTTGGCACTGAAGCCACAACAATCTATATAGAAATTTTTTAATCATCAGATTTGATTGATCAACAGAAGTTATAGAAAAGTCACCTTTTTCAATGTCGTTTCCATAAGATATGCATTACAGTTAAGCTATTTAGTCTCTTAGCGCAACTCTGTGTCTTGGCATTCAAACATGCTTCACTTCCCTCATGAACCATTTTTAGAACCCACATTGCTCAGCACAGAAAGAGAAATCCAGTTGGAAACAATATCTGTACCGAGCCTTTACTCGTGCTATTACTCTCAGTACAAAATTTATGTAGACTAGAGTTACCAGATCTCCGGTTTTCAGCCGGAGTCTCTGGTTTTCAGCCGGAGTCTCCGGCTAGCACCCCTTAATCTCCAGACTCTCAGCTTCAATTTTTAAAAAAATTAAGTTTCTAGGTGGTCTGGTTCCCGAGATATACACCAAAACATCAGCCGCCCCCCGCAACTGTTTAATCTATTTAACTGATACAACGCTGAAGTTGGTTCCTAGTTCCCAGTTCCTTATTTGCTTGAAAGTTCAAAACACTAAAAAAGAAGAGTTGACAACTACAGCAACTTCAAACCAAACTTAACATGTCTCTGAACCCCAAAATATATGTTGGGGTACCCTGTATGATATATCACTGTGATCGGGGGACTCTCCCCGTCAGGAATAACAATACATTTATGCAATCAAAATCATCAGGCTTCTGATATTATCATAAATACATAATGATGTCATAAAATCATAAAAAATAAGTAACTGGGGGTGCCCACCCCAAACTCTGCTCTGGGACAGGACAAATCATATACCCCAGGAAAGGGGAAGGTGTTCTCTATGAGATGCCACTGTGTCCCGCCTGGCCCAGAGCTTCTGCTGGGCGCAGGGCACGGAGGAGGGCATCTATGCAAAATCAAAATGGACAAAAACACGTAGAAAATAATAAGTAACTGGGGATGCCCACCCCAACATCTGCTCTGGGCCAGGACAAATCATACACCCCATGAAAGGGGAAGGTGTCCTCTACGAGATGCCACTGTGTCCCACCTGGCCCAGAGCTTCTGCTGGGCGCAGGGCACAGAGAAGGGCATCTATGCAAAATCAAAGCAGAAAAAGACATACAGGAAAAAATAAGTAACTGGGGGTGCCCACCCAAAAATCTGCTCTGGGACAGCACAAATTATATACCCCAGGAAAGGGGAGGGTGTCCTCTATGAGATGCCACTGTGTACCGCCTGGCCCAGAGCTTCTGCTGGGCGCAGGGCACAGAACAGGGTATCTATACAAAATCAAAGCAGAAAAAGACATACAGGAAAAATAAGGAATTGGGGGTGCCCACCCCAAAATCTGCTCTGAGCCAGGACAAATCATACACCCCATGAAAGGGGAGGGTGTCCTCTATGAGATGCCACTGCATCCCACCTGGCCCAGAGCTTCTGCTGGGCACAGGGGAAGGATGAGGACATCTATGCAGACAGAAAGGGCAGAGAATCTTTTTACTCTTACTCATTTCTCAGACCTCTTTCTGAAGTGAAGGGTCAAATCTGTAAAGAAGTTTGGAGCAGCCACATTAAAAGATAAGGGCTGGGCATTCCAGGCAGGGGGTTGCCAACCCTGCTTGGATATGGAGGTCTTTGCAGAGGATCCTTAGTCAAGCTTTACCAACAGCACAATCCAAACTATATCTACTCAGAAGTAGGTCCTATTGAGTTCTATGGGGGCTTAGTCCCTTAGTACGTGTGTTTAGAATTGCAGCCTTCAGAAGCATCCATGTTTACTCCTGAATGCTCCCATCTAACATCTCCACAACACTAGGCTCCTTTCTTCCTACAGTGACCTTCTGGTGACTGGCCTGGCCTGAAGGCACTTAAACCCTTCTTGCCAAAAGCAAGTAGGCTAGGTTAAATGTTCCCTACCCAGGCTCCATCTTTTAGCTAAGATGTGTAGCTTAATTTCCAGTCGGATATTTTTTTTAATTGTTCGCTCGAAGCATCTGTGACTGACAGAGCTTGGAAAAGTTACTTTTTTGAACTACAACTCCCATCAGCCCCAGCCAGCATGGCCACTGGATTGGGCTGATGGGAGTTGTAGTTCAAAAAAGTAACTTTTCCAAGCTCTGGTGATTGATGCTTAATGTATCATGCTTAATGACATCACTTGGGCCCACCCCGTGACATCACTCAGGCCCGCCCTGTGACATCACTCGGGCCTGCCCCTAAAATCTCAGGTTTTGGGATGCTTCTGACCTGGCAACCCTAATGTAGACCAGTGATGCAAGTCTGTCGCAAATGACACCCCAGATGCCCTGAAACATTTGAGTCCTTCACCCTCCAAGATGGAATCACAAAATGAGAATAAAAATGCCCCAAACTGCAGTTTAGTACATCCTAGAATCGTAGCATAGTAGAGTTGGAAGGGTCCTATAAGGCCATTGAGTCCAACCCCCTGTTCAATGCAGGAATCCAACTTAAAGCACACCCAACAGGTGGCTGTCCAGCTGTCTCTTGGATGCCTCTAGTGTTGGAGAGCCCACCACCTCTCTAGGTAATTCTGAAAGTATAAAGTTAGTAAGGTGAGAAAGGCAAGGCTTTCAATTCTACTGAATACTTATAAAGCTTTCATGTTTTTATTGACTGAATTATATTATTGCTTAATAATGATGTATCTTAAAACTCTTATTATATTCCAAGCCACTGTAAGTCTGAAAGGGAGGGTAATTTAATAAATAAATAAAATTCAGGGCAGTATTCAACTACATTTTTGTGCTAGTGCAAAGATTATCACAAGGGGATTTCCCCCTCTCCTCCCCCTATGCACACCTTGCACCATCCCCAAAATGAATTGGAGAAAGCCCCAGAACAGATTTAGGGGGCACACTGTGGGGAGAGGAGAGAAGGAGGTCTTTGTGTTGTGCAAAGAGAAATCCTTGTGCTGATGGAACAACCTGCTTAGCGCTACATTGAATACAACCCAAAATATTAAAAGTGCTATTGCAAGTGAGACCAGTGAGACCAGTGATGGGTCACCTTTCACAGTTCTGATACTGATTAGGAGAAATTTATGTGCCTGGACTTAACAATGAATGCAAAGCCATGAATGAATTGGATGAAAAGCAAGTAAGAACCACACAAGGCACTAGCAGACCAGTTCACACTACCAATACAGCATACTAATGACCAAAAAGGGCAGGGTGGGGAAGAAGAACAAACTCCCAGGCTGTAACTACACTAGTTGCCTATAGCAAAGTGTTTCCATTCGCCACACCTGGAGGGGGAATGGGTTGATCTGCCAATCAGTAGTGAAATATCTTTGAAGCATTTTTTTTTAAAAATTCACTCAAGCTGATCCCACCAGGTTTTACAGTAAAAGGGGGTGGGGTTTGACTAGCATCATGTGCCCCCGTTTTCAGACAAGAGAGGTAGAGATGCACTGGAACCAGCAGAACAGTGTGTGTGTCTCTACGCCCTCTTCACCTTGGCCAGTGAACGCAATTCTTACTTGCTGCAGCTCACCAGGCATGTAGCTCTTAACAAGCCTTGAAAAGGAAAAATGTATGTTCCCAACTTATATCCTGGATGTCCTTATGGTAAACTGAAGAGTAAACTGAGGCGAGACCTGAGCAACAATAAGGGTACCTCTGAAAGTGCAAAAGAATGTAAGTGGCATCTGACCACTTGCAATATATTAACTTTGGCTGAAACAGTCTAGCTGCTGTTTATCAAGATGCTCAGAAAATAGATTAACAAAGCCCAATAGTCGTTTTCTACTTTTTGTTCATCACTATTCATTAGTTGCACTGCAAAAATCTGAATTACAAACATCTCAGTTATACTTTATTCTAATCAACACACCTTGAATATTGTAATTAATACCAACACTATCAAAATGAACTCCTGAAATGGCCTAGAGTTGCCCCAAAGAGATCTTGTCTTTCATTTTCTAGAAATGGATTATTCACATGGTGATCACATGATAAAACTCTTGTCTCTAAACACAAAGTGGCCATTTGTGATCTGCCTAGTGGGATTAGATACCAACCAGCTGACAGATAAATAGAACAAGAATATGCAGGCTTGCTAAACTGTGTGCCATTTTCTCTAAACTCACCCTAAATATTTTGCTATGTGCAATAATCAATGGCTAGTAATGATACTGACAAAATGCACTTAGCATTTGTATCAGAAGGACAATGGGCCTTGCCTGCTTGCTTGCTTTGTGAAGACTGATCCAGCAGCTAAGGAATAAACTTAATCTCTGCAACATCCTTTTTAGTAACCAACATTTATTAGGTTAAAGCCTGCAGCTGCTAAATCAGAGGAGACCAGGCTAGCTTGCTTCTTATACAATGGGCCACAACACTACTCTCTGTATAGGATGCCAAGACAGTGGAAAAGACAGGGCTTTTACAGACAAGAAGGTCCCCTATGATAAAGCAAAATAATGTGCCCCCAGCTCCAAAATGTAGTGTGACACCCTCATGCTGCCAGCAAATGTTGGCAGCAAAGAGCAGACCAGAGTCATGAGCCCTCATTCTCTTTACCTAGAATTCAGGGTCAGGAGGAAGGGAAGCTGGTGTCTATCGCACCAACCACCATAAACATTGCCCACATTTGTCCAAAAGGCATTGGGAGAGGAAATGAAATGGAGAGAAAGGATCCAACCATTCCGATGAAACACGAAGCTATTTCACAGAAGCAGTCTTTACGCTCTACGTCCTTGCAACATCCCTGCGAAATAGGTTAGGCTTGAGAGTGCATCTTGCCCAAAGCAGCTTAGAGCATTGGCATACCTCAATTGTATTTGAATCTGCTGCATCCAAATCCAACACCACATCCATTGCGCCATACCAGGACTTTGTTGCATACATGAGGACAGCCTTATTAAATAGTCTCCACAGAGATACTCTCATTTGGGCAGTGGAATTATCAATGTTTATGCACCATTGTGTGGAAATCTAGACTCACTGGTGCAGAATCCAGACATGATTAAAATGTTGAGAGAGCACAACATTGTCCTCGGTTAGCACTTTGATCTCCACAAATTTTTTAAACTATATTTAAAAAAAATCAAGGAAAGCAATTAGCCAGTACTTAAAAGCAGAAAACAGAGCACTGGAAGATACTTTCCCTAAAAAATTAAATGATAGCATATGTGCTGAGCAAGTTGCTGTGCTTCCCACGGGAGCTCTTCCCCATATGTTAGCTGGGTCTTCAGAGAACGTTCTCTAGAAAATGTTGCCTGTTTCCAGAGAAACTTGCTACTGCTGCTTCCTCACAATTACTCTTCTTTTTCTAAGCTGCTCCATTCTTGCAGTGTTTTGAGGCAATTAATGACAATTATGGTGATTTATCTTTTTAGTTAATGCTACAAAACTCTTAAAGAGCAATACAGCCATTACTTTCATCACACCCTTTGCATTTTGTCCTGCCTTCTCCATATATCCCATCCACCAAACAATAGGCAAGTCCAAAAATCTGATAGAAGTGTTAATTCATAATGGCATGCAACTGATTAATAAAGCCTTAGCTAAAGCTTTCAGATAGACATAGAGACATAATTTACTGCTGCCAAAATACGCTGCTAGTTATTTCATACTTACCAACCATTTGTTTACATGGAATCTTTTCAAAACTCTGTCTCGCTGATTAGGATAAAATGTTCACCTACCAGAGATGCAAAGTTGCCAATTTAGAGATGCCAAAGAACATTGTCCATGGAATGCATCAAATCTAACTCTTGTAGTCTGAAAGCTTTTGAAACTGCACTGATATAGCTACTGTAAAAAAAATTTAACCTGCCAGGGCCTGCCTAGCCTTTCCTTTGCAATTTTTTTCCTGATATTCCATGGAAAATAATTTTGGTTAAGAGTAAATTTTGACAAAGAAAATGTTTTTGACTTTTGTTTGTTTAGTTTGGTAAGTTCAGTGGGAATGAAACTTTAGTTGTGAACTTGGATACCAAGGTATTTAGATGCCTGTTTATATATTTATATTATGATCCTGACATTTGTACAGTACTTGTTTCTTATAACTACCAGTCAAACCACAACTGCTGTGGTTCTGGATCCCAAAGAAACTCAACTCCCGTTTATTTTTAATATCACTATTCAAATATATGTTAAAATAATAAGCTTTTAGCTTCACTTCTTTTTAAAAAATTATCCAGTACCATTTAAAATTATAACTGAAAGAGCTACGTACCAATTTGTTTCATATACTTTCTTCTTTTGTTAGCATGGGTCTTTGAAAGAACAATAATAAGAAAATAAAAAATGAAGGATTACAAATTGCCTTTAAAGTTTTATCTAGATATCAAATGGAATATGGGCACAATCATTAGGAGCATCTCTTGCCCAAGTCCCCAGGGAATCAGTCACTGGTATGCACTACTGAATTCAATGGGAGTTTTGGAGAACCCCCCCCCCAAAAAAACAACCCTTTATCATTTTTCATATAAATATTCCAAGACATTAGCCTAACTTGCTGCCAGTTGGCCAAAAGACAAAGAAGTTCCATGGCAACTAGTTAATTATAGCAAAAATTTCAGAGGTGACAACTACTTCCTCTCATTTTGGAAAGCATCAAGAATTGTTAGCAAAACATTCAGAACCAGATCATTACAAGTGGGACCTGCAACAAAATGTGCAAAGCAGAGTGTCCTTGTCCAAGATTTCTGACAGGATACCCCACTACATTCTCTCAACATCCTGGTTTTCTATTCCTCACTTCCTTCAGCATTCTATGCCAACTGAGCATGCTCAATGCTCATTAGGCTTAGTTCACCCTCCCAAAAAAGTAAAGGTGGTTTTATACAGTATGTGTGTGTTTTTGTACTCTTGCGACTTAAGAGTTGCCATAAGACTGACAATACCTTCATCTTGAGCATAGGTGGTGCAGCTTTGACTGGAGCCAAGAGAACTGAGTTTGCTATTAGTTTCTATGATATACTCTGATTGTTATTGGTTCTGACATGCAACTCATGGTGTATGCTCAGGAGTTAACTGAGGGATAAAGGAAGGACAGAGGGTTTTAGACAAATATCACAGAGCTGGAATTTAAAAAGCTATCTAGTCTTTCCCCTGCTGAAAAATAAGACCCTAAAACCATCGCCCTGCTCCTTCCTCTCATTCCAAATCCATGTGTGGTGGGATCTGACTATCTGCTTATCTGGGAATTTGCCCTCAGTTTGAAATGTCAACCCAGATGGTGTATTTCTGTAGACACAGGAACATAGGAAGCTGGCTTATACTGACAGACCAATTGGTCCACCCAGCTCAGACTTGCCTACACTGACCGGCAGCAGCTCTCCAGGGTTTCAGTCAGGGAGTCTTCCCTAGTCCTACTGCATTCCCTCAGGGGTCAGTGCCACATGCAGGTGATGGGCAGAGCCAGAGCCAGAAGTGGGCATGATTATGCTAACAGTAATTCATAGTAATAACAGTAAGACCTACATAACATATCACACACTTGCTTTCACTTTCCTTCATCCTCACTTCACTCCCTCTCTTTCCTTCTCTCTTTCCCAACCCCCTCATCCTTTTTCAATGGGGATACAAATATGAGGAAAGAAAGGGGCATGTCAGATAGCACCGGGGGCCACATAAAATCAGACCAAGGACTGCATATGGTCTCCCAGGCCACAGGTTGCCCACACATACCTTACCCTTTTCTGATTGGCTTTTAGTAAACCATTCCTTCTACAGCCTCTTTGAGGTCTTGTGAGCTATTGATTCATGTTGGCAGGGGATGCCAATGCCGCTGTTTATCTGAAAAGGGGGGGAGACTTGCAAGCTCAGTGTTGTCTGTACCTAGTGAGTTTTTCTACCTGGAGCCTAGGTGAAGGGTGTGGGTCACCTAACATATGGCTGACACTACTTTGAAACCCTTTGCAATGGCTTGAAAACAAAGGAGTCTTGGAAGTTTGAGGAACTCTGCCTGGTATCCCAAATTTTCCATGCACTACAGAAGAGCATTTGCCTAAGGAATCTTGCGGTTCTTGCTTGTTATGCTTTTTTGCCAGTCTTAGAAGTATTTTCCCATTTATGTTTAAATGCATTGAGAACCCTAATGTCCTTAAAAATACCCACCCTTTTTAAAAGTTCAGTGCTTCAACCTATTTGCCCTAAATGCTATGTTTGTGCTATCCAATACAGACAAATAAATAGCATTTGATTCCTTTTATTAAGGCATAATAGGTCTCTGACAGCCTGTGAACGGTCAAAGTGACTACAGCTATGCCTACAGTCTTTTGTGGGGATATTGGGCAGGATGCAGGGGATTGGGGGGGGGAAGCACTTTTGTCCTCCATTTGTAGAAAAATGTTTAAATGTGTTGCCTAGAACCTTAAGCAGATCAAATTTAAATTGTTCCAGATTAAACAGATCATGAAACTAAGACCCTAACAATGCAATTTCCACCATCATTATTCAGAGTGAATTTTTTCACCACAGTCTCCACTTTTGTTCTATTATTATTTCTCAGTTAGTGAGTAATTAAGCACAGCACACACACACACACACACACACACACACACACACACGTTACTGCTATTTACTGAGGCAACTAAGAAACCACTAACTTTCTTCCCTTTAGAAGTGTTTATAATTTACACGAGAACCTGTTAACAATTCTGTATCCCTCGGACTATCTATTCCCCATGCAGATTCGTAATTTTAAAAGCCATCTTGCTTCCATGTTTTACAGGAGCGCAGAAGCACACAGTATTATTAATGTTTACCTCACTATAACATTTGCAGGCTCAAAGACAGAAAGGAAGAAACATATGGCACATCTGTATGACAAATTGACATCCACTTGACTCTGTGGGTTAGAAGTAAGGGCAAGTGGTACCTGTCAAAAAAAGTATTGCAGTAGTACAATTTTGTATGTCTGTGATTCCTATGTGTGGACTTCGCCGCTTGCAATTCCCTACAACACCTCTGGTCCACAATACAAATTATGTATTATTTGTTTATTTACACTTATATCCCGCCCTTCCTCCCAGAAAGTATGCCTGGTGACCTGCAGGATTTACATAATTGTAGTTCCAGTTTAAAAAAAATCTCCGATCAAACCTCACCCCAAAAATAACAGCACCACACTGAATCAATTAAATGAAAAGGAAAGATTCATTAGTAGTACAGCTAGCAGTATAATCTTCAGGCATTCAGATGGAGCATGTGAGCAAGCAGGAACATGCAGGATAACCCCTGACCCCTCAAAGATGCTGTGTACACTCGGCACACTCCCCAGCCAATGCATCATCAATGTCAATACAGTATGAAGGTGGTTGCTTTACTCATGAATTTCCATGAGACAGTAAATCAGGGTTCCCGCCACTGTATTCGAAACCCTACACATGAGTATGGCAGCCCCTTTCAAAACAGCACTGAACATATATTAGCTGGAGAGTGTGCTTGGCACATATCGTCAAGTGGAGGGACTTGCCCCACACATTCTTGTTTGTCTCTTTATACTTTCAACCTAAAGGTGACTAATGGCTTGCCAGAGATGCAGCACAATTCCATTCATGTTTACCTGGAGGCAAATCTCACAAATTCAATTGGACTTACTCCTAACTACAGCAGTAGCCACACAATAATAATTGGCCCACCCACGATACAGATACTTCAATCCCATAAAAATTGCGTTGGGTTGTAAACTTCACTATTTAATGTTCACGATTCTGTATCCAGCCAACCAGGTCTCACTACAGTTGGCCTTTGGGAATATAATGGGAGCACAGAAGCAAGCAATCTATTCCAGACAGGAAATGCCTCGTTGATCTTCAGGCAAAAGGCATGTGGCAGAAGAAATGGCAAACACTAAGAATATCCATCACTTCCTTTGCATCGGCAATGTCAGCAGTCAGAACAGGAAGTTGGACTCCTTTTAAAGGTTTGGATATAGGTTAAATAAAAATGTAAAGAGGTGAAGCATTTATTTGCCTTAATTTAAAAACAGAGTGAGGGGAAACAAAGTGCATCCCTTCTGATAAGTTACACAGAACTTCAACTGCCAACAGTCACTGGTACATGTGAACATTTTCCATCTCTGGGCTTTACTCCAAACTTTAAATGAGCTGTCCAAGATGTTTGAAAGTTTGGCCTAAAACCTGGAGTGGATTCACTGCCCCACTGATATCAGAGCCACCAGTCTCCACTGACGATCAGAGCTGCGTCAAAGATGGGACAGGCAAGCAAAAAGGCAGCAGAAACAGTCGCTGCTCTTCCTCCTCAACGGTGGCAAGCCATTGGGGGGCTCTTCTGTAGTTCTGTGTGCTAGGGCTTCAACAGCTAACTAACAACAGCAGTCCTGGACTACGGAAGGATTGTCTGATTTGTGACCTGCTATAAACAATTCTGGTTTCAAACCATTCAGTCACATACTGTGAATGGATACCTAAGGATTCTAGAACTGGTGAACAAGACCTCCAAAACTGTGTATTCCACTCTTGAGAAATTCAACCACTTTTATGCCAGTGGTAACTTAATTTCTATACAGCAAGTCTGTACCTCTCTGATACCCAAATCATGGATACTGAAATGCACCAAGCAAAGAGCCTACTTTATTAACTACAGATTAAAAACAAAACAAAATGAAATCTCTTATTTAGCCAAGTTCACTAATGAATACAAGCACCAGAGCTCCTCCCAGATATCCATGTTTCCCCATTCCCCATAGCAGACCTGAGAAAATAAGGTAACAGCAGAGTTAAGAGGAGGATCTGCTGAAATAACAAGGCGAAGTAGCTAAAGAGATTCCAGATCCAGACTGCTTATGTGCTTTGGTGTAATCCAGCCAATCAGGAATTGCCAGGAATTGCCAGAATTTAGGGGATAGAGGAGGAGATAGGTCCATTCTAAAGTATGGGTGGTTTGCACAAGTGACTTGCTTCCCACTCAAGTTCTTATCTCCATATTACCTTTTTGATTCACATGCCAACCTATTAAGGAGATGTGTGTATCTTGGTCTCTCCTTCTCTTAGGGAGTGGCTTCACCTCTGTGAGCTTCCACCTTCTACAGGCAGCTGGAGGGACCCTACTTAAATTGCCCTTTCTGAGATAAGTACATTTAGAGAGTTGGAGTACCCCAATGCTTTTCTCAGCAAGGTAACAGCCCCAAAGCTGTGGATCATCCTCTCCCAATGAGGCTGTTTATACTCAGGGATCCAGGTTTTTAGCAAGGCAGGCTTTAAAAATCTTGTGATTTTACAGTTCTGTCATTGTGGTTTAGATAAGTAGATGTAATTACAATAATTGTTTTAAATTATTTTATAGCTGATGTTGTTTAATGTCTCCTTTTGGTAATTTATACTTGGAATGTTTTGTTGTTCATTACTTGAAACAGTACAAGCTTGAAAAATATGTTGTTACAATTATATTTGGAAAATTTCAGATTGCAAGCTTCAAAGGTGGCTCAGCTCTGATTCATGGGAGCACCACTGTTGGGTGTAGATCTATCAGTGGACTAGGAGACTGGAGTTTCCTTCAAAATTATATTAAATTGGTGTAGGGAAAGACTTTGTATTCCCCGTGGATATGGCTTGGCATAGTCAGCAGCAAGAGCTTTAAAAAGTAAGGTCCCAGTTAGCTTGTTGAACACCCTTGCAACTAAGAATGTGCATGCCTGCTACTGAGAATTCTACTGTATGGAAATAATTGTTTTTTGATATTATAGCACAAGTCAATTCAGCTACTAAACTTACATTTTTAATTGAGTTTCATTGATTTCAGAAATAGTTAGGACCAGGGCTTATTTTGTTACATGACTCACTGGTATGGAGTACCAGCACGTCTCTTCTTCTTCTTGATAATGAGCAGCTATCCTCTCGTGCCGAGGATATATCTCCAGGGGGTGGAGGGATCCTTGTAGTGGGTGATTCGATCATTAGGAACATAGACAGTGGGGTGTGTGATGGGCGTGTAGACCGCAAGGTGTTTTGCCTGCCTGGTGCAAAGGTTGCGGATATCGCCCGTCGTTTAGTTTGGTAGACAGTGCTGGGAAGGAGTCAGTGGTCGTGGTGCACGTTGGCACCAATGACATGGGGAAATGCAGCCGTGAGGTCCTGGAAGCAAAATTTAGGTTGCTAGGTAGGATGCTGAAAGCCAGGACCTCCAAGGTGGCTTTCTCTGAAATGCTACCGGTTCCACGCGCAGGACCAGCCAGACAGGCCCAGCTTCGCAGTCTCAATGCGTGGATGAGACGATGGTGTCGGGTGGAAGGGTTCGGATTTGTTAGGCACTGGGGAACATTTTGGGACAAGCCGGGCCTGTACAAAAGGGACACTTTTGCACTTAAAATTAAAAAGGTAGCAGAGCAGCTTTTAAACTGACTGAGGGGGGAAACCCGACAGGAGCTGAGAAAGGTCCGGTTCGGAATAAACCTCCCCCCTGGGATAAAAACCAAAGAAATGATGAAATTTTAAAAGGGGTAGGCCTAGAAGTAGGCATTGTGAGAGCAGGGGCACAGGATATAAATTCAGAAGAGCAAAATTACCACAGGCCTAACCACAAGTGCCAAAGACACTTGAAGAGAGACACTGCTTACAAGTGCCTGTACGCTAATGCTAGGAGCCTCCGAACCAAGATGGGAGAACTCGAGTGCTTGGTCTTAGAGAAGAGCATTGATATAGTGAGCATAACCGAGACCTGGTGGAATGGAGAAAACCAGTGGGATACAGTTATCCCTGGATATAAACTATATCGGAAGGACAGGGAAGGACGTATTGGTGGCGGAGTCGCTCTATACGTGAAAGAAGGCATTGAATCCAGCAAGCTCGAAACCCCAAAAGAGGCAGACTCCTCCACAGAATCGTTGTGGGTGGTGATACCGTGCCCCAGGAGGGACTTAATACTGGGAACGATCTATCGTCCCCCTGATCAAAATGCTCAGGGAGACCTGGAGATGAGATATGAAATTGAGGAAGCATCCAAACTAGGAAATGTGGTAGTAATGGGTGACTTCAACTACCCGGACATAGACTGGCTGCATATGTGTTCCAGTCATGACAAAGAAGCAAAGTTTCTAGATATTCTAAATGACTATTCCCTAGATCAGTTGGTCATGGAACCGACCAGAGGGATGGCAACCCTGGACTTAATCCTCAGTGGGGACCGGGACCTGGTGCGAGATGTAAGTGTTTTTGAACCGATTGGGAGCAGTGACCACAGTGCTATTAAATTAAACATACATGTAACTGGCCAATTGCCAAGAAAATCCAACACGGTCACATTTGACTTCAAAAGAGGAAACTTCACAAAAATGAGGGGATTGGTAAAAAGAAAGCTGAAAAACAAAGTCCAGAGGGTCACATCACTCGAAAATGCTTGGAAGTTGTTTAAAAACACTATATTAGAAGCTCAACTGGAGTGCATACCGCAGATCAGAAAAGGTACCGCCAGGGCCAAGAAGATACCAGCATGGTTAACGAGCAAAGTCAAGGAAGCTCTTAGAGGCAAAAAGTCTTCCTTCAGAAAATGGAAGTCTTGTCCAAATGAAGAAAATAAAAAAGAACACAAACTCTGGCAAAAGAAATGCAAGAAGACAATAAGGGATGCTAAAAAAGAATTTGAGGAGCACATTGCTAAGAACAACAAAAAATTCTATAAATACATTCAAAGCAGGAGACCATCTAGGGAGACAATTGGACCCTTGGATGATAAGGGAGTCAAAGGTGTACTAAAGAACGATAAGGAGATTGCAGAGAAGCTAAATGAATTTTTTGCATCTGTCTTCACAGTGGAAGATATAGGGCAGATCCCTGAACCTGAACTAACATTTGCAGGAAGGGATTCTGAGGAACTAAGACAAATAGTGGTAACGAGAGAGGAAGTTCTAAGCTTAATGGATAATATAAAAACTGACAAATCACCGGGCCCGGATGGCATCCACCCGAGAGTTCTCAAAGAACTCAAAGGTGAAATTGCTGATCTGCTAACTAAAATATGTAACTTGTCCCTCGGGTCCTCCTCCGTGCCTGAGGACTGGAAAGTGGCAAATGTAACGCCAATCTTCAAAAAGGGATCCAGGGGGGATCCCGGAAATTACAGGCCAGTTAGCTTAACTTCTGTCCCTGGAAAACTGGTAGAAAGTATTATTAAAGCTAGATTAACCAAGCACATAGAAGAACAAGCCTTGCTGAAGCAGAGCCAGCATGGCTTCTGCAAGGGAAAGTCCTGTCTCAGTAACCTATTAGAATTCTTTGAGAGTGTCAACAAGCATATAGATAGAGGTGATCCAGTGGACATAGTGTACTTAGACTTTCAAAAAGCGTTTGACAAGGTACCTCACCAAAGGCTTCTGAGGAAGCTTAGCAGTCATGGAATAAGAGGAGAGGTCCTCTTGTGGATAAGGAATTGGTTAAGAAGCAGAAAGCAGAGAGTAGGAATAAACGGACAGTTCTCCCAATGGAGGGCTGTAGAAAGTGGAGTCCCTCAAGGATCGGTATTGGGACCTGTACTTTTCAACTTGTTCATTAATGACCTAGAATTAGGAGTGAGCAGTGAAGTGGCCAAGTTTGCTGACGACACTAAATTGTTCAGGGTTGTTAAAACAAAAAGGGATTGCGAAGAGCTCCAAAAAGACCTCTCCAAACTGAGTGAATGGGCGGAAAAATGGCAAATGCAATTCAATATAAACAAGTGTAAAATTATGCATATTGGAGCAAAAAATCTGAATTTCACATATACGCTCATGGGGTCTGAACTGGCGGTGACCGACCAGGAGAGAGACCTCGGGGTTGTGGTGGACAGCACGATGAAAATGTCGACCCAGTGTGCGGCAGCTGTGAAAAAGGCAAATTCCATGCTAGCAATAATTAGGAAAGGTATTGAAAATAAAACAGCCGATATCATAATGCCGTTGTATAAATCTATGGTGCAGCCGCATTTGGAATACTGTGTACAGTTCTGGTCGCCTCATCTCAGAAAGGATATTATAGAGTTGGAAAAGGTTCAGAAGAGGGCAACCAGAATGATCAAGGGGATGGAGCGACTCCCTTACGAGGAAAGGTTGCAGCATTTGGGGCTTTTTAGTTTAGAGAAAAGGCGGGTCAGAGGAGACATGATAGAAGTGTATAAAATTATGCATGGCGTTGAGAAAGTGGATAGAGAAAAGTTCTTCTCCCTCTCTCATAATACTAGAACTCGTGGACATTCAAAGAAGCTGAATGTTGGAAGATTCAGGACAGACAAAAGGAAGTACTTCTTTACTCAGCGCATAGTTAAACTATGGAATTTGCTCCCACAAGATGCAGTAATGGCCACCAGCTTGGATGGCTTTAAAAGAAGATTAGACAAATTCATGGAGGACAGGGCTATCAATGGCTACTAGCCATGATGGCTGTGCTCTGCCACCCTAGTCAGAGGCAGCATGCTTCTGAAAACCAGTTGCCAGAAGCCTCAGGAGGGGAGAGTGTTCTTGCACTCGGGTCCTGTTTGCGGGCTTCCCCCAGGCACCTGGTTGGCCACTGTGAGAACAGGATGCTAGACTAGATGAGCCACTGGCCTGATCCAGCAGGCTCTTCTTATGTTCTTATGTTCTTCTTCTGTGGTGCCTAAGGCAGCCATTTTGTGCTGGTACCTTGGGCACTTGTGTCAAGATATGAGAACAGGCACCTCATTTTTTTTACCAAAAAGCACTGTTTATGACACAATTGTCAGGTTTGTCACAGATGGCCACAGCATAACACACACCTGAGGGCAAAATCTCTAACCTACTATGTACCACAGATTCAGCATCTCACTTGTTAAAAACAAACAATGTGGGCTGTGTGATATTTTTAAAATATCTGCTGCCTCCAGACTGATGTTAAGACATTTAGGCTTAGTCTGCAAACCCCTACAAGGGGCTGGAGTATTTTCAACGGCCAGGAAAGACAAATCAGGCCTAATCCTGCCCGTGTGACTGAGGCTCAGACTTCACATTATGGGGAGATGTGTGGAGAGGACCAACCCATGTATCCTCCCATCTCCCCAGTACATTACTGTGTCATGATGTCATAGTGTTATAATTTCTTTGCCAAGTTTGGTTGTACTGGCTGCCACTTGTGGGAGGTAGAAAAATCTATGAAGGAAGCTACCTTATATCACATCAGACATCTGGCTGATCTAACCCAGTATTATCTTCTCTGACCAGCAGTGGCTCTCCAGGATCCTTGGGTAGATGTCTTTAACATCATTGTCTGCCTGTTTATTTTAACTGGAGATGCCAGGGACTGAATCTGCAGTCCGCTGTATGCAAAACATGAGCTCTAGTACTGAGCATAGCCCCTCTTCACACAATGCCATCACAACATCTGTCATCTTCAGCTCCATGTAACTGAGGAGACATGCAGAAAAACACAGGTCAGTAGCATCCATAGGTCTGCCCATAACGCCATAATACAGAGGTTGGGCTTCTGACTTCCAGCCTGATCATAAACATATTTACACAAAAGTAAATATACTTTTTAAAAAATTACTTCAACATGACTTAGGCAGCATTCAGACAGCACTTTATTCCATTTCCCCAATGTTTCCTTACCCGTTCATTTTCAGGTTTTATGTGAACATTCATACAACTT
This sequence comes from Rhineura floridana, assembly GCF_030035675.1. Classification (NCBI taxonomy): domain Eukaryota; kingdom Metazoa; phylum Chordata; class Lepidosauria; order Squamata; family Rhineuridae; genus Rhineura; species Rhineura floridana. The sequence continues at coordinate 70,000,248 of NC_084488.1, read as the reverse complement.
AAAAGACACTTCTGGAAATCTAGTGGAATTAAGTGGAAGTTTAGCGTTCATTTCTGTGTTAATTGCTTCCAGGGGAAAAAAACATTTGCAACCCCATTAGCCTGGAAAATCATGGGAGTTTGACATTTATTTCCCCCACAGTTTCCTTGGGATCCCACCACCTGTCATGTAACAAAATGTAGAGCAGTATTCTGGCATACAGAAGTGTTCATGTGCATAAAGGGTGTGTGTGTGACATGTCCAATGACATCCACTGTTCTTTTGTCACACCGCATTCACTGGTGTGAATGAAATTTAACATGACATAGTAGAATATGGATGAAAAAAACACAGTTCCATAATGCAACAGGTACTTCAGGGTGAAAGGAACATTAGAATTGGGACAGAAAGGCTAGCATTATAATCAGGAAAAATAATGCAATAAACCCCGCGTCTGAATGCAACCTTAGTTCCACGTGAATATGGTTAGCTCTGCAGCATTGTTCTTTTGCTCAGGTTCTTGTGGGTTGCACAGTATTTAAAATAATTTCATAATAGTTGCAATGTTTCTGAAGATATATTTACATATAAAATTTCTGTAGCTAAAATTTTGCACCCTGCAGTGTAGTTTTTCAAAGTGCAGTGTTGAGCAAATGACAAAAACAAGTCACTTCATTGGCATCTGTTGTCTGGCATCTGTTGTCATTAAAGAAATTTGGAAACCTTAACTTTCTGCCTACCACCTACGACACACACACTTGTGCATTTAGATACCACAAACCTGTGTCTTTTGCAGTATACAAATATAGCTTCCATATGTTCAGAGTTCCCAAGCACAATATAATCTACCAGAAGTTATTACAAGAAAGCCAGCATTTTACCAGCCAAATCAGAAGTATTCAGGGACAAAGTTTAGATAAACATCAATAAGGAGTACACATTGTAAGATAACAGGTATGTTATATATTAGGTCATACGGACATGTAACCTCTCTCAAGGGTCGTACAGTCCATAGGCTCCGACTTAGACGCTAGGATTGATACACTCTCAGGGGATGTAACTTTGGGGCCTGCCTGTCCAATATTGATGGATTCTTTTCCATTTGTGCAGCCTGAGGATGTGGACAGGATCCTTGGAGAGGTGAGAGCCACCACATGTCTGCTGCACCCTTGCCCTTCCTGGCTTATAAAAAATGCCAGAGAGGGACTGGCTGAGTGGGTGAAAGGAGTGGTCAACGCCTCCTTACAACAAGGCAGAATTCCAAGGTGCGTAAAGGAGGCAGTTGTGAGACCTTTATTGAAAAAACCCTCCCTGGACCCCTTAAACACGGATAACTACCAGCCAGTGTCCAATATTCCATTCTTGGGTAAGGTAATAGAGCGTGTGGTGGCCTCCCAGCTCCAGAGATTCCTGGATGAAACGGAGTATCTAGATCCATTTCAATCTGGTTTCAGGCCTGGGTATAATAAATAATAATAATAAAATTTTATTTTTGAGTCGCCTATCTGGCCGAATGAACGGCCACTCTAGGCGACGTACAATAACAAGATAAAATACAATATAAAACCATAACAACAACGTTCAATAATTAAGCTACCCACTCTTACATGTAATCAGCAGCATTAAAAACTAACCCACCCCAGAAACCCCATAGGCCTGCCTGAATAACCAGGTCTTCAAGGATCGGCGGAAAGCCATCAAGGAGGGGGCATGGCAGAGGTCTAAAGGAAGGGAGTTCTAGAGGGTGGGGGCCACAATCGAAAATGACCTCTCTCTGGTCCGCACCAGCCTAGCTGTTTTAACTGGTGGGACCGAAAGAAGGTCTTGCGTGGCTGATCTTGTCAGGCGGCATAATTGGTGATGCTGGAGGCGCTCCTTCAGATAAACTGGGCCGAAATCGTATAGGGCTTTAAAGGTTAATACCAGCACTTTGAACTGGGCCCGGTAAACAACTGGTAACCAGTGAAGATCTATTAATACTGGAGTGATATGATCATGGCGACGGCTGTTCTTTATCAAACGTGCCGCCGCATTCTGTACCAGCTGTAGTTTCCGGACCGTTTTCAAGGGCAGCCCCACATAGAGCACATTACAGTAGTCTAAGCGAGAGGAGACCAGGGCATGTATCACTCGTGGGAGAAGATGGACAGGAAGGTAGGGTTGCAGCCTCCGTATCAGATGGAGTTGATACCAAGCTGCCCGGCTCTCTGCTGATACTTGAGCCTCCATAGACAGCTGTGAGTCAAGAATGACCCCGAGGCTGCGAACCTGGTCCTTCAGGGGCAATCTTACCCCATTAAAAACCAGGTTTATATCTCCCAGCCTTCTCTTGTCTCCCACGAGTAACACCTCGGTCTTAGGGTTCAGGTTCAGCCTATTCCGTCCCATCCATCCACTTACGGCCTCCAGGCACTTGGACACGGTATCTACAGCCAACTCTGGTGAAGATTTAAACGAGAGGTAGAGCTGAGTGTCATCCGCATATTGGTGACACTGCAGCCCAAACTTCCTGATGATAGCCCCAGGCTTTACGTAGATGTTGAATAGCATGGGGGAGAGGATAGAACCCTGTGGTACTCCACAATTGAGAGGCCAAGGGTCTGAAACCTCATCCCCCAATGTTACCCGTTGGTGCCTGTCTGAGAGATAGGAACGGAGCCACCGTAAAACAGTGCCCCCTATTCCTAATCCCTCCAGGCGATCTAGAAGGATACCGTGGTCAACGGTATCAAAAGTATGGGACGGAGACGGCTTTGGTCGCCTTGGTGGACGACCTACGCAGAGAACTGGACAGGGGGAGTGTGTCCCTGTTGGTTCTGCTGGACCTCTCAGCGGCTTTCGATACCATTGACCATGGTATCCTCCTGGACCGCCTAGCTGGGATGGGACTTGGGGGCACTGTTTTGCAGTGGCTCCGGTCATTCCTGGAGGGGCGAACCCAGAAGGTGGTATTGGGGAACTCCTGTTCGACTCCTTGGCCGTTGGCCTGTGGAGTCCCTCGGGGTTCAGTTTTGTCCCCTATGTTATTTAACATCTACATGAAACCGCTGGGAGAGGTTGTTCGGGCGTTTGGAGTTCGGTGCCACCAGTATGCTGATGACACCCAACTCTATTTCTCCTTTACACCTTCTTCCAAGGAAGCTGTCTTGGTTTTAAACTGGTGTCTGACGTCAGCCTATGCTGGATGGGGTTATACTTCCCCTGAAGACACAGGTTCGCAGTTTCGGTGTCCTCCTGGACTCAGCTTTAAATTTGGATTCCCAGGTTTCTGCAGTGGCCAGGAGGGCTTTTGCACATTTGAGATTAGTGCGCCAACTGTGCCCGTTCCTTGACCCGTCTGATCTGGCCATGGTGACACATGCCTTAGTCACATCCCGTTTAGACTACTGTAACGCGCTCTACGTGGGGCTGCCTCTGAAGACTGTTCGGAAACTTCAGCTGGTACAATGTGCTGCAGCCAGAATGTTAACTGGGGCTGATTACAGGGACCATACAACTCCCCTGTTAAAAAAACTCCACTGGCTGCCAGTTTGTTTCCGGACACAATTCAAAGTGCTGGTGCTGACCTATAAAGCCCTACACGGCTTGGGTCCAGGCTATTTGTCAGACCGCAACGCCCTCTATGTGCCTGCCCGGGCCCTGAGATCCTCAGGAGAGGCCCTTCTTTCAATACCTTCATCCGCACAAGTACAACTAGTGAGGATACGAGATAGGGCCTTCTCGGTGGCTGCCCCTAGGCTTTGGAATTCCCTCCCTAAGGAGATAAGAATGGCCTCTTCCCTGCAGTCCTTTCATCGACAGGTAAAAACTTTCTTATTTCAGCAAGCCTTTGATTCCGAAGGCGGCTAAGGATAGGCCCAAAAGGAGGTTATATTGTTCTTGCTTGTTTATTTTTTAATTATTCTGATTTTATGAGTATAGTTTTTAATTATCAGAAACAGTTTAATGCTATTTTAAATTAGAGTTCATTTTTTAATTATATCTGTCTATATTTATTTATTTATGTATTATATGCTTTTAACTTTGGTAGGTTTTAATTGTATCTGTTTTTTATCTGGAAGCCACCGTGAGTTCCAATTTGTGAAAACGGCGGGGTATAAATAAAGTTAATAATAATAATAATAATAATAATAATAATAGGCAGAGGCCCTAAACTGCTCTTTACTCAAGTATTCATAGTGATCAAAATGAGTACAGTCCCTGCTAGATATTATTTAAAAAACAAAAACAAATTAACTGTAAGCTGGTTTTAGAATTTGAGTGCCTTTTCTGCAGAATATGGAGGGGTATCTGGTGCAGAATTCAGCAAACCCTAGACATATTTCAGCTAGAGGTGTGCTGAAAGTTTCTCCTGCATTTTCCAAGCCAAGTCCCATGATGGCAGAGGGAACATCTTGTCGGTCTAGGCGTGAGATAATTGCCACTTTGGTTGTGAAAGGTCTCATATTCACATCCCTGAACAATACCTGTCCAGGTAGGGAAAACCAGTGGTACCTTTTGAGGGGAAGAGGGGGAAGCATAGCTCACTGGTAGAAGGCATGCTTTTCATGCAGACTTTTCCACGTTCAATCCGTCATCTCCAATTAGCAGGATCAAGTGGCAGGTGATACAAAAGATCTGTCTCTGTTTGCCGAGACCCTACAGAGCCATTTCCAGCCAGAGTAGCCTGTCCTGGTATAATGCATTTTCCTATAGCCTGTGCACAGGTGCAGAGCTGATCTTTCTGGCCTATATGTACCATCATCACCTTGATGTTTTACATGAGTTGGTGGTATATAAATTTATTTTACAATAAATGAATAAATAAAACACAAGCTTTCTTTTCATCTCCCTGCCTCAATTCAGCACGATAGTAAAAGCAAGCTTTTCAGTTTCCAGACATAGCTTAGCTTATCCATCTTTTTTTCCTTATTTCTTCCTATATTGCTAGATGATTTCAAGACACTTAACCCACTCCAGTCCTCCCCCTCCAAGACTTTGCTTACAGCAGGCAGAATGTGCATTTGCCTGGCAGCGTGACATAAATATCCAACCAACCAGCAAATAAACACTGGCACACTCCTAGCTACAATCTCCCCGTGCGTAGCTTTTGAACAAACAAAGCCAAGAGCTGGCCACAAGACAAAGGAAGAATTTGTTCTGTTCAGTTAATTTTCTGCTCTGCAACATGAAAGCTGATGGAAAGCAATTGACTTTTTGAGTTTCTTGTGTTTTTTATTTTGATGATTATCATTGTTTTACTGGAACATTGTCCAGTATAAGGTAATATCTGTTCCCAGGTGCTGGCTGTGATGACTGAGCAAAGCTCCATAGCCAGCACAATAATAATAAAAATTAAATGTTTTAAAAGAAGAACACTCTTAGCAGGACACACAAACAAAGCAAAATGTATTCAAATGGACAAATGTAGCTTGTAACGTTATGATCATACAAGCACACAGCAGGTTCCAAGGTCCACCAAAGTTGCAGGACACCTGGTGCCATATGCAGAGCCAGCCTGGCCTTGCCACTGAGTGCACACTCAACAGGAAACTGCAGTCAAAGACCGAAGTCCAACTTCCGGTTCAAAGATCTCACTGTCACAATGCCATCTGCTGGGGCTTCCAACATGAGTACACACTGACTGGCAGTGACGGCAGCATGCAGCTGCAGTGCTTATAATTTTAAATTCCCCACAGTGCCCTGATACAGCATTGTTCTGGGGCATTGTAGGAAATTTATAGTGGCAGCTACCCAATGCAAAGAGTAAAAATGGAGCCAGGGGAATGGGCAGATGGGTGAGTCGACTAGTCCAGGGCAGGCTCCAGCACCCACAGGCCCAAAGATGCTGGATGCTGACCCTGAACCTGCAAACACAGCTCCCTAATGAGCTTACCTTATCTGTATGACACATGTGTTTGTTGCATTCATTCTTTACATTGCAAGTGTAATTTTTATTTACATAAGTTATGCGCAAACTGGCCTCTACTCAAAATCAGGAGCACCTGCCCTTAGAACTTCAATTCTTACAAATACTCACCAATGTTCAGAGTTTCTTTCCCTTCAAACACAACCAGAAACACAATATAGTAATACCTCAGTCAACAAAGTAGATGTGTTCCTGGACATTACTTCTTTAGCAGAAACTTTGGTACCAGAGGTAGGAATAAAATGGAAAGAGCAGGGATAGGTTCCTACACCACCAAAAAGTAGAGCAGTTTGACATATTTCAGCAAACATTTTATTCAAACTAACAATATACATGTCAGAAATGAAATAACTAGGCCAGGGACACTTTGCAACCAGACCACTTGAAGGCTTCTTCCAAAATGCATCCAGGGATGCCTGCCTTGCCTTTTTTCCTGTTTTATCACGTAGCATCTTGTTATAGCAATCTAAAGCTTTTAACACAGTTCTCTCCATACACTTGAGCAGGCAGACAAGGGATAGCCACCAACACCACCCTGCACTTCATCTCTCTCTCTCTGCCATCCTCCCCTACACCCAAGCATATGCATCTTCAGTAAACAGTGCTTCCAGGGCACCAGAAGCACTATTTACTGCAAAGGTTCCTGCCCACCTGGCAAAGAGCACCATACCAGCCACGTGACAGAGCTGCCTGCAGCAGCCGCAATCCAGTAGACAAGTAGCCACATTCTGACTACTGTATGTCAATGTGTGCACCCCCCACCCGCACCTAAAAAATACTTTGTTAAAAGGAGCTTCTCTCCTGGAGGATTTGTTAACTGAGATATGTTAACTGAGATATTGTAATCAGATATGGAATTCCACTCCCTATAATTTCCAACAAGTGCCAGTTCTTGCATAAACTGCACTCTGACAAAACCAGCTGTTCAGACTACCTGCTGACAGACCTGCTCCAACCAGACATGCACAGTGGAGAGAAAATTGTTGCATCAGGCCTGTCCTTCTATATGTTTATTTATTTTATTTATTTATTATTTTTAAAACTTATATACCGCCCGACTAGCAATAGCTCTCTGGGCAGTGAACATAGATACAATAAAATACAATATAATACAAAAACATCAGTCTAAAATCAAATTTCACCATCTAAAAACAGCAAAGGCTAAAATCAAATTACAAACATGTTGAGACCGAAGGGGCTCAGTGTAGCCTTCAAATGCTATGAAGATACAACTGGGATATTTCGAAAGGCCTGATTTATGCAGCTCTGTTTAAGAATTTTCAAGAAATCTAATCAATGCAACAAAACAGTGTCTGAATTACTAGATGGGGTGTGAAACCTACACACACACCTTCAATTAAGAGTTTAAACAATGCTGACAATCACAGACGTCATGAGAACTCTTACAGTAACCTTAGGGCAAGGAAGATTTTAAAAAGGAAACAATGAAAGCATCACATTATTTTGTTGCTGGGTTATAGAAACATCACATGTAAAACATCCAAATAATAAAGGAAGCTTCCCAAAATCTGGCACACAACAAACTTGCTCATCTTAACATCCATATTTGGGTTTCTTGAATAATAGCAATGATATTGGTAATAATGGGGTTGTACTACCTGTGAAAGAGCATGTCCGTATTCTAGGGGTGCTCCTGGATCCATCTTTGTCGCTAGAGGCCCAGGTGATGTCAGTGGCTAGAAGTGCCTTTTACCAGCTTTGGCAGGTAAGACAGCTGCGGCTGTTTCTGGACCGGGATAGGCTGACCACTGTTGTCCATGCACTGGTAACCTCTAGGCTCAATTACTGTAATGCAATCTATGTTGGGCTGCCCTTGAGGTTAGTCCGGAAGCTGCAGCTGGTGCAAAATGCGGCGGCAAGAATGCTCACTGATTCAGCGTATCACCAACATGTCACCCCAATGTTGAAATAATTGCACTGGCTGCCCATTTGCTACCGGGCCAAGTTCAAGGTTCTAGTCTTTGTGTACAAAGCCCTATACAGCTTGGGACCAGGATACCTGCAAGACCATCTTATCCCTCCTGCAGATACCATCTTATCAGGAGGTCCGTTCTGAACAACATAGGAAACAGACCTTTAGTGTGGCAGCACCTACCCTGTGGAATTCTCTCCCCTTAAATATTAGACAGGCGCCATCTCTGTTATCTTTTCGGTGCCTCTTGAAGACCTTCCTCTTCAGCAAGCCTTTTAAGTTGAGACCTTGTTCCAGTCTGTGTCTGTGTTGGAATTGCTTTTTAATGTGTTTTTAAACCTTTTTTTAAAAACAACAATGTTTTTAACTTTTAAAAAAATGTCTTGAAAGCTTTTAAAAATGTTTTTAAAGATGTTTTGTTTTAATGTATTCTAAAGTTTGTTTTTATCATGTTTTAAAGTGCGTTTAGTGCTTTTGTTTGCCGCCCTGGTCTCCTGCTGGGAGGAAGGGCAGGATATAAATAAATAAATAAATAAATAAATGGTTTTCATTAGCGGCTTGGGGGAGTTAATGGCTACTTCTTTGTTTTTAAATATTGTTTTATTATGTTTGTAGTATTGAAACGTTGTTTTTGCTTGCTGTTATATTTGTTATGTTACTGTTTTATTATTTTTTGTTATTAGGAAATTGTTTTTGAAATGTATTTCTGTTCACCTTGTTGTAAATCACTTTGAGCACAGTTTTTTTGTGAAAAGCCAGCATACAAATAAAATGATGATGATCTGCTAATATCAAAACTCATTGTATTTGCTTGTACTGGTGGTGTAACTAACTTCTTGTCATTCACGTATAGTGTCCTCTGCATAAAGTGTGTATTGGGTTATAAAAGGAGAGGTGAATCCATTGCCTTCTTTAACTCTTATCTCATGGGCCTGTGCTGTCTCCAGCTGAACACCCAAGGCACTGAGCAATTTGAAAGGGAGAGGAAGGTGATAGCATTTCTTTGTATCTCCTCCATCAAAGTGCATAATTGGGATACGAGCACCATGGGCATTTATTGCCCTTGAACCCTCAATGAACTAAAATGATTAATTTATTATCAGAACTGCAATGTTATTAAAATTTCTGCAACCCTCACCATTATCAGCCCAAAAGAAGCCCCCATCGTGATCAAACTTTCAATGTGGCCAGCATTTGAACATCCCAACGTACTCATTTAACAGGAGTGCTATAGCCATAAGGTAGTCAAATATGCCAAGGGACAAACCCACACATCTGACTCCAGCAGCTTTAAACTTTGTGCAGGTTCAATTGTATCATGCATCAAGATTCACCCAAAGCTATAAGAAAACCCAGCGTCTTTCAAAGCCCAACCCTCATCTAACTTAAGAAATGTAGAGCTCCATCCCTGGAACCAATGCATGTGTCTGTCATAATTCTTATGACACTTATAACTATGAAATGTTAAAGCTAAGATTCCACAGAATATCTATTGTGAAATGTTTCCTTAGATATAGTATGACTGATGGCTGTATTAACCTGTAGATCTATATAACACACAATAAGGATGGCAGGAAGGGGAGGGGGCGTTAGGCCATGTGCACCAAGTGTAGCATTCTTAATACCTTATTTTCATTCTTACAGTCAACAGGATGCAAAATGGCTCAGAAATCCAGGACTTGCTGCTTTTATTAATACTGAATTGTTATTCTCCTTTGCAATGAAGTCCAAGAGACATGCTTTTTTTCTTCATTAATCTTTATGACGAGGTGCTCCTGGCGCCAATTATGTTATCTTTTCAGTGCCAGGTCAAGACTTTCCTCTTCTCCCAGGCATTTTAGCATGTGTTTTTAATGTAAAAAAAAATTAAATTGTGTTTTTAAATGTTTTTTTGTGTTTTAAAATTTGTATATTTGTTTTTAATGTTTTTAATTGCTGTAAACCACCCAGAGCGCTTCGGCTATGGGGCAGTATATAAATGTAATAAATAAATAAATATGAGGGATCATAATTTTACCTATCATTATCAATATTTATATTTAATTATTGTAATTACAAGGAATCAATGCTTCAGTGTGACAGTACCTACTCTTTGGAACTCGCTGTCCATTATTATTAGGCACCTTCACTGTTTCATTTTATGTGCCTGCTGAAAACGTTTTAGTTCTGGTAAGCCTATCCAGATACGTAATTTTTGACATGTAATTTTATTATGTATTCTTGTTTTAAAACTACTGATTTTATTTATATTTTGATAAACTTTGATAAATTTCACATCAATTTTAATGTTTGCTTTCATTGGCATTTTTAATGAATATTTTAGCTTATTTTATGTAATCCCTTTAGAGGTTGTCTTTGTCAAATTAATCAATTTATAAAATGTGTTAAATAAATATCCAGGTAAAAAGGCCTCCGGTTTCAGGGCTCAGAAAAGACCTTTGCCTGACTGCCGCTGCCAGTAGTAGCAGACACTAATAAGCTAGGCGGACCAATGGTCTCAGCTGGGGCTGATGGGAGTTGTAGTTTTAAAAAGTAACTTTTCCAAGCTCTGACTATAAGAAAGTCCCAAGACAAGATGCATTTTATGGTAGTACCCAGATAAAATTCTGTTATGGCTTCTAATTTTGTCCTCAGCCGTTCTTTGTCAACTACCTTTGAATAATAGGCCTTGAGTTAATGGTAAATTTAAAAATGAAGAATTCTACTTACTCCTGCCCAGTGTTTTCTTGTCTGTAGAAACACTCCAATGTGCAGCAAACAGCTTGCTTCCCCCTCTCTATCTTCATGGATGGAGCCCAAATCTCTATAGAGCTTCTTCATTAAAAAGTTGCTCTACAAATCAAAGTTCGTAACTTCTGTTTTATTATGGGTTTCCTTGCCCCCTTCAGTCCTGGCATCATTGTTGAAATCAGTGCCATATTATAAAAATCACAGGCTCTTGGCCAGGCTTCAGAGAAGGGCTCTTCTAACTGATACATGTCCAGGGGGAAGCCTTGATAATCTGTTCGGGAATCCTGTCCTGGTCAAAACAACTTTGAATTCCATTGTCAGAATATATATGTATATATAGAAGGCCAACTGCAGATATTTTTTTACTGTACCACAGCCTTTCTGCTGACCATCTGAATGGAGCTAGCTTACCACAAGTGGTCCATGGCCCATTGTTTGAGAACCTCCAGTTTTAAACAATTCCATGTAGAAGGCCATTTTATGGGCTTTTCATTAGCTTAAGTAAGCTTATCAGTGCATTTGGATGTAGGTAATAACAATGAATATTGTTTATTCAATGTTAAGTATTAACAGGGCCCACACTATTTCATCCACAATGCTATTTCATCTGGCAAGAAGAGCATACATGAGTGGCCTCATGCTAACAAAGGCTCTGTATTTGAGAAAAGAAAAAAAATCAACTGAAGTACGGCTATCTTTATAAAACTTGTGTTCCACGTTGTGGTTTTAAAAGGCCACATTTTTAAATAAAGTATTATTGTCTATGGACAGAAAACTCTGCCATCACAAGATGTTTCTGTAAAATACAGGTGAAACTGATTTCTTTTATGCAAGTTACCAGGGTTTTTTTTCATAAATAAAGCCTTTTTTTAAAAGCTCAAGAAATAATCCTCCTCTCTTTGAGATCCATTCTTTGGTGTGTATTTTTCCTCTAGTGTCTTATGTAGCACAGAAATGTAAATTTTGTTATCTCTAGATGTAGAGAGAAAGCTGCTGAAAGTTTATTAGAGTACATTGCCAGGATTTTAAGCGTACCATATCTTATACACACAGTAATGAGTTTTGTTTTAACTGCTTTTGGGAATTCAGTTTCGGTGTCCAGTAAAGCAATTACCAGCTATTCCAATAGAATGAGAAAGTACAACATGACACAGAAGGCATCTTTGTCATTATGTTTTAGAAAGGCTTGCTCTTAAAACCAGGTGACTGAAAACAAGAGTGGCTGCATAGTTGAGGATACAGCTACATATATGATAGGAGTAGCTGCAACTTTTTGCATTTAAGAAGCTGTATTCATCTCACTACACAGTTCATAAGTTTGCCCCTAGTTGAAATCTAAACGTTTGAGTGTGTGTGGTATGTGTGTGTGTGTAGCGCTAAAACAGTATCAGTTTAATTTATTCAAAATGCAATTGACTAAATGTGCCCCAAATTAATCAGGTAACAGATTTTTAAAACAAGTTATAAGTACTTATAATAGCAATGGAAAATGGCAAGTGCCAACTTAGCATTTCCTCCTGTGTGAGAGGGAAAGGAGAATGCCTCCTCTAAGATAATGCCTACAGAGATGCATGGATGGATCATCGTAAAAATACAGAAAATATGCCGCTCGCTTCTGAACTGTTGTTTTCACCCATATGCCAATTAATGCAAATATATTTATTAACATGTTAAATGATTAATCAGCTAAAACTCATATGATTGACTGACATTTCATTAAGCAGGTGGCAGCCTTAAAGTCACCAGGTTGGAAAATCTTATGCAACTTTACATCATTAGAACTGTTAGATTAGGAACCTTTAGGGCAAATAATGTGTTTTCAGCTGTCACGATTGCAGAAATAAGACTGACAATATTGTAGCAATAAATGTTAAAAGCTCAGAAAATGGGGCAAGTGAATAGCAAGAGTAACAATCGTCACTGCTTTGCTGCTACTTTAAAGATGCCCATCTATACTGCTGCAGCAGTGCCATACAAGAGGCTGCAGGAAGTGGCTGTAGAGGGAAGAAAGGCTGTGTGTGATACACTAAAAGCTGCAAAAACTCTGAGGCAATCTTGTCAGGGCATGGCACACAGCTGTAAGACCTCCACTGCACTGACCTTAGTCATCAGGTCACCTTAGTTGTTGCACTGACCTTAGGTAAGATGTCAGGTAGGTGACTGAAAAACGAGGCTCTGCTTGTGTCACAACACCTAAACCTAAACAATACTGTTAGCTCAGTATTTCTGCTTCTTGTTCATGACAGCACTTGCCAGGCTTACATGGCCCATGCCAGAACAGCAAGCATAAATCAAAAACATGGTACAGCTGCACAGTGTCTTATCAGATCATTATAGATACAGGGTTTTTTTGGGGGGGGTTGTTTTTTAGCCAGTGAAATTAAAATGTATACCAAAAGCAACTGTAAATGGGAAAGGGAGAATACCCATCATTAAATTAGTCAGCCTAAACTATTTATAAACACCAAATCTATCTATCACTTCAATTATGTTTGTAAACAAGACTGAAGGAAGATACCCATAATTATAACTGAAATGCTATTCTTTTACATTAGCCAAGCAATTGTGTGCATTTTGCTTTATGAAATGCAATAAGCAAGCCAGCAATTTATTATTTTCTATAAATTGCAGACAGATTAATCAATCTAACTACTACTTTTCTCACCGATTGGATTTTAATCCAGAATCTGTGTTTCTTTTGATAACATAGAATGATACAAAGCCCTGAATTAATTTCTGTCTACTCACATGCAATATCCACACTGACTACAATCTTCTAGGCTAGTCAAGAGAAGAAAAACATAGCTAAAATCCTAAAGAATGCCTCTTTGTTTGCCTCCTGTTATTTGTTTTTTAGTTTGCTTATTTTGATATATTTATACTCTGCTTTTCTGTTACATATTCAAAGTGCTTAAACACTACATCATTAAAGTATACACATCTTTTGAAAATCAGTAAAAAAGATAATTAAAAAATGGAGAGAGCTAGCATAACACATTTGTGAGCAGCACCAATACAGTATAATGGTTAAAAGATACAATTCCTCTGTCATCCAAACTCAAAGGCCTATTGATACAGATGGACCTTAAGTGCCTGCTAAATACCAAAAGAGAAAGACCCTAGTGGATAACCCCAAAGAGAGCATATCACAACTGAGGTATTACTACGGCCCTCTCTCCTCTGCAAAATTAAATGCTGAAATCACAATAGCTGCTATTGCAGGAAAGGCAACAATTCTAACCAGACATACTTCAAAACAAATCTTAAAATTTGAAATCACTGGTACTTCCAAGTAAACATTATTAAGATCAGGTTGCAAAAAGGCTTTTTCTTGAGAACAGTGTCAACACTTTTAAATATCCTGGGACAGTGGCCCCTTCTATACCATTTCCCTAATCTACACTGCCCCACACAGGCATTAAATTTACTCAGCACTGGTAAGATCAGGGGTGGGCAACCTGTATCACAACAGATATCATTGCTGGACTCCCATCATCCCTGACAACTGGCCATGCTGACTGGGGCTGATGGGAGTTGGAATCAAACATCTTCTAGAGAGCTGTAAGCTCTGCACCTCTGCTTTACACCCATGTGTGTACACCTGCCAACTGAGGATTACATTTCATATATTTTCATAGACAGTGCCTTGCAAAAGTAATCAGACCCCTGACCAATGCTTTCATAGTACTAAATTACAAATGGCACGTTGTAATTTTGTTCTGTATGATATTTTATTTTATTTTGAAACACTGAAACTCAACATCAATTATTGTAAGGTGACATTGGTTTTATGTTGGGAAATGTTTATAAGAAACATAAAAAGCTGAAACATGTTGCTTGTGTAAGTATTCAACCCCTGTCCTGTGGAAGCTCCCAGTTTACTTAGATGAATGAAATTGCCCTATTGAGGACACAGTTACCTTAGCGTTGGCCTCCACCTGTGAACCATTAAAGTTGATGTCACATTGTCAGGATAAAAACCCCACTGTTGAAGGATCATTGGTCAGACTATGGATCTGAAGGAAAATTAAGCTCAAAGAGCATTCTACAGAAGTGAGAGATAATGTAATACAATTGCATAGATTAGGAAAAGGGTACAAAATAATATCCAAGTGTTTGGATATCCCAGTGAGCACAGCTGGATCAATAATCAGGAAGTGGAAGCTGTATCACACCATCCAGGCACTGCCAAGAAAAGGCTGTCCCTCAAAACCTAGTTGCTCAAACAAGAAGGAGACTTGTGAGAGAAGCCACAAAGAGGCCAACAATCACTTTGAAGGAGCTGCAGAGTTGAGTGGCTAGAAGTGGAGTAATGGTGCACCAGTCAACCATATCAAGAGCTCTGCATAACACTGGCCTGTATGGGAGGGTGGCAAGAAAGAAGCCGTTACTCAAAAAGTACCATCTGAAAGCATGTCTGGAGTTTGCCAGAAAGCATGAGAGTACCCCAGCTGCGATTTGGGAAAAGATTTTATGGTCAGATGAGACTAGGGTTGCCAGGTCGGAACCATCCGAAAACCTGAGAAAACGGTTGACTGGTGCACCATTACTCCACTTCTAGCCACTCAACTCTGCAGCTCCTTCAAAGTGATTGTTGGCCTCTTTGTGGCTTCTCTCACAAGTCTCCTTCTTGTTTGAGCAACTAGGTTTTGAGGGACAGCCTTTTCTTGGCAGTGCCTGGATGGTGTGATACAGGCATCATGAGGCAGGCCCAGCGATGTCACAGGGTGATGTCATGGGGCGGGCCCTACTGACATCAGAGGGGCAGGCCCTAGTGATGTCATTAAGCATGATACATTAAGTATCAATCACAGTTGCTTGGAGCATACCATTAAAAAAAAAATCTCTGATTGGAAATTAAGATAGAAATCTTACCTAAAAGAGGGTGTTCCCAGGTCCAGCTGAAGTGACAGGGTCATTTCTTCTCACCGGCTTAGGGAGCACGGATGCAAAATGGAAATGAACTGCCTTCAAGTCGATCCGGACTTATGACAACCCTACGAATAGGGTTTTCATGGTAAGCGGGATTCAGAGGGGGTTTACCATTGCCTCCCTCTGAGGCTGAGAGGCAGTGACTGGCCCAAGGTCACCCAGTAACTAAGCAGGAGCCGGGTAGCAGGTCTAATCCAGGTAAAACCCCCAAAGCTGGGGCTCTTCCCAGTGGCCCAGCCAGCCAGCACACCAGCCGGCCAACTCATGCCGTACCTGCTCCAAGTTCCTCCCTCACTTTCTCTCTCCAATTGCGGTGCTGCTGAGGAAGCCTGGGCTCTCATTGGGCCTCAGGGGCAGCCAATGAGAATGTGGGCTGGTGCTTGTTGGGAAGGTGAATGGAGTCCTTCCCCGTCCCTGGCTTGTTGTGCTGCCAGGGTGGGTGGCGCAATGCGCATGCGTGCAAAGGAGAGGGGGGGATGCAAAGGATGGAGGCATTGAAGCAGGTAGAAGCAAGGGGGGAATTAGTGTATGCATGTCTGGAAGCTAGGACATGCATGAGTGGCTGGGTGGGCATCCACAAAATCTGGAGATTCAGGGACATGCGGGTGAGTCTGACTGGAGGTCAGAACAGCAACAGTGATCCCTGAGTCTCCAGTGGGATCCCTGAGAACTGGCAACCCTAGATGAGACCAAGAGAGCTTTTTGGCCAAAACTAAAAGCATTGTGTGTGAGGCAAACCTAACGCTGCCCACTCCTCAAGAAACACCATCTCTGCAGTGAAGTATGGTGGCAGCATCATGCTGTGGGGATGCTTCTCATCAGCAAGGACTGGGCATCTTATTACAATCGAAGGAAGAATGGATGGAAGAATGGATACAGGGAAGAATGGATACAGGGAAATACTGCAAGAGAACCTGCTTCAGTCTACTAAAAAATGGAAGCTTGGGAAAAAATTCACTTTTCAGCAGGACAATGATCCCAAGTACAAGGCCAAAGCAACACTGGAGTGGCTCAAGAACAAAAAGGTGAATGTTCTACAGTGGCCCAGCCAAAATCCTGATCTCAATCCCATTGAGAATATGTGGCGCTCTTTGAAAATTGCGGTCCACAAGCGACATCCAACCAACCTGAACGACCTGGAGCGAATGTGCCGAGAAGAATGGTCCAAAATCCCTCTGACACTGTGTGCAAAGCTAATACATACCTACCCCAAAAGACTTAAAGCTGTTATTGCAGCGCAAGGTGGCTCTACCAAATTTTAATGTGTGAGGGTTGAATACATACGCAAGCAACATGTTTCAGCTTTTTATGTTTCTTACAAAAATTTCCCAACATAAAACCAATGTCACCTTACAATAATTTTGAATTTCAGTGTTTCAAAATAAAATATCATACAGAACGAAATTACAATGTACCATTTGTAATTCAGTATTATGAGAGCATTAGTTAGGGGTCTGATTATTTTTGATTTCGCAAAGATAATAGAGAGCGGTTCTGAGAGTTCTTCAGCCAGTTCCTTCAATACTATAGGACAGTGATTCCCAACCTGGGGGCCTTGGCCCCCAGGGGGGCCACGAAGAAATCCAGAGGGGCCATGAACAGTAAAAAAAATGAATTATTTATTAATTTTTTTAAAAAAAGTTTTCACTCCCTGGACACTGTCTGCTTCCCACTGCCACTGCAGATGACACCTCCCCCTTGCTCCAAATGTGAGGGGAGGACTTTTGTTGAAATGCCAGAGTGTCTTTCAGTAGCACCAAGGGGAGGCATCTGCCTATAAAATACATGGAAGATGCCAAAGGAGGCTGAGGGTGGAGATACCAGAAAGAAGAGGGGATTACTATCACCGACTCCTGTCTCCTCACACTACCGCTGCTGACGATGCCCTTACTCAGAACGAGAGGAGAGGGCTTTTTGTGAAGCAAAAAGAAGCAAGGCTGCAAGGAAAGGCTCCTTTCCCCCTTTGTTCCTGGCAGCCAGCCTGGGGGAGGGGGTCATAAAAATTTTTGAGCTTATAAAGGGGCCCCCGTACTCATAAAGGCTGAGAACCACTGCTCTAGGATGCAGTTTATCGGGCCCTGCCAATTTGAACTCATTCAAAGTGATTAGGTATTCCTTGACCATTTGTCTATCAATCTCAAGCTCCAATCCTGACCCTTCTACTTCATGTTTCCCGGGAGGGTCATAGGCCCTTTTTTGGGAGAAGACTGAGCCAAAGTAGGAATTGAGCACTTCTGCCTTTTCTTTGTCATCTGTTATCATTTTGCCATCCTCATTGAGTAGCTGTGCCACCATTTCTTTTCTCTGTCTTTTACTATGGACATACCTCAAGAAAGCTTTTTTGTTGCTTTTAGCATCCCTCGCTAGCCTCAGCTCTCTGCGATCTACGGCAGCTACTTCTGCGGATTGCAGAAAAGGAGCACTAATTCTCCCCCATCCTATTGAGAGGCCCCTCAGGGACTCTGTGGCTCCAGGGGCCCTCAGGCAGGGCCCGACCTGGCTGCCCTTTGGGACCAGCCCTGCCCCTTAGAGTTAGCGTGGTTAGAGTGTCAGACTGAGATCAGAGAGACCCTGCTTAGCCGGAACACTAACAGGGTGACATTAGGTTGTTGTGAGAAGAAAATAGCAGAAGAATAAACTAAAAATAAAATAAATGAACACATTCCTCCCAAGGAAAATGTCCCTGGAAAACCTGTACTGTATTTGCCACTGCTTGGGAAAGGGAGAAAACTAAGTAAGATCTGGGAGAAGAGGAAAAGAAAATGCTCTTGTTTTCCTACAGTGCAAGTACATGCTTTTCTTCTACTGAGTATTCCCTACTAGGGAAAAAAGGCACATGTTACCAAATTCTTCCAAGCTACACAGGAAGAGGATTGGACTGTGAAAGACCAACCCAAATTGTGTTTGCATTCTGACAAATTTGTAGGGCAGTACAATATCTCAGAGAGGTCAGGTTTCCTGGTACATTCACTATCTCTGCCCAATTTCCCTGCTTTTTAAAGATTAACAGAAATATCTGTTGGCTATAGGTACATTCTTAAACCACAGGGTTTGTTTTTTGCCTTATAGTGAATTTCTCTGCTCATTAATCCAGGAGGTAACAAGTGGAATCCTGTGCAAGTTTGCTGAGAATGGATTGATCATTTGCATGTTTATTGAGTTCAGTGGGATTTACTCCCCTGCAATCCTGCTTGGGATAGGTGAATCTGACCATGGTGGAGGAGGAGGGAGGGCTGGAGTGGAGAAGGGAGGAAGGGGGAGGGGAGGAGCAGTATTCCCCTCACAGAGCTACAATCTCAGATTTTCTGGGAAAAGGGGCTGACTCTTAAACCACTCTGGCCACTGGAGCTCTCTCAGGGGAATAGGAGCCTCCTAACAACTCTCAGCACCCTTCACAAAGTACATTGGTCTAGCTTTTAGAATACTGACAGTTGGTTCTTACTGAGCATGCTTGTGCTATCATAGACTTTAATGTTAAATTTCTTAAATTAATTAAAATTCAGGCATGCATTTAACTTTTAAACTGCAGAAAATGAAGGACAGAGTACGGAGCAAGATCAGTAATAAGATTATAGGTACTCTGTGAACATGGCTGATTTTTAATGAATTTCAACAAATTATGAGAACTCTCAGAGAAAAAAGTCCAAAAGGGCTCTGAGGTTTTTTTTCTCTCTTTTTAGACTTTGAACTCTTGATTCTCTCTGACTGTTTTGTGTATCGCCATGAAAACAAAGAGGGTTGTTAAGCAAGTGTTTCTGAGTTCAGGACTATATGTTTTGTAAGGTTTCGTTTTAAAATGAGTTTATGGGAAGCAGTAGAATGGCATGGGGGTATTTTCAATTTAACATGGCAGAATGTGAAAAATCCATGCTGGCTATAGTATACAGCCACTCTTGTGGCTGTATAATACTTGTTTTTAGGGAAAATGTAAAGTGATTTAATCCTTCTCCTGAGGGAACTCTGAGAATTGTAGCTCTGCAGGGAATAGGGGTCTCCTAGCAATTCACAGCACCCTAAACAAACTACAGGTCCCAGGATTCTTTGGGGAAAGCCAGGACTGTTTTAAAGTGGTATAACATTGCTTTAAAATGTACAATGCATATGGGGCCTTATTCGCTCCATCTGAGGCCTATCCATTACCATCACTCACAAGGAGAGAAAGCAAGACAAAGCTGCTGCCCCTTCTCCTTACTTCTGTCTCTGCTTGCTTGCTTGCTTGCTTGCTTAGCAAGGGCAAGTGAACAAGGACTGACCACAAAGAGGAGATGCCTCCTTAGTTCCTCAGCTGCATCAGTTGGGACTGTAGCAGTTGGGGATTTGTGTGACACAACGTCTTCCAAACAGTATTCATGGCAAGGTCACAACTCAGACAGTGGGAATCCCTGAGCCTTGCCTGTTTACAGGCCTATTATTACCACCAATAAGACATTCAAAATTGTCTGCTTATATCCTATGTTTGCCTAGGGCTGCATGCAGATAGTCAGAATCAGAATGTGTTCCATTTATCTTGCTTATTTTATGAGCGCATACTAACTAAAACCTCTTGGAATTTACTGATTTTGTAATATACTGGTGTTGTGACAAGTATAAAATACCTGGATAGCCAGCCAGGCAAGAAGTTTGGATTAAGATAACTTGGATCATACAGGCTGTGCTGCTTGTTCTTTGGCACAATTCAGTGGAAGACTGGTAGAGCCACAATTTAAAATCCTGTCTCTATATTTCTGGGGAAAATTAGCAAAAGTTATTCCAGATGTTCTCAAAATGATCATGCATGTGTTTGCTTTGGGAAGGGTATGGGGTATTTCATGTTTCCTCCCTAAATCTAGTCTTTCAAGCACCCATTGATATATTACAGCCTTTTCCAACCTGGTGCCCTCCAAATGTTCTGAACTACACCTTCCATTGTTGCCTCAGGCTAATGGGGGTTGCAGCCCAAAATATTTGGAGGATACCAGGTTGGGGAACGCTGATATACTAGCTACAAATAATCCCTTGCAGATTAGATTACTGCACTCGGAAACTAAATACATGGTTAGAGCCCCATGAAAGGAAAATTATCACATACAGAATCTTAACAGTGCCCTTTGTTACAATCTAAATCAAATGACAAAATTACATCAGGAGAGAACAGTATTTTTTAGGGAGGCCAGCATATTTAGGACCTGCAACACCTAGTGAGATTCAGGCAATGCCAAATTATGCTTTTCAGACAATTCTCTAGCAGCTTAACAAAATTTCAGCTGGCACTGTCACTAGATATAATTTGATAAGGGTCCTTTGTCTCTGCCTGCAGTCTTTGGGTATATAGCACACTTTGCTGTGATAATTGGTTTGGCTGTCCGTTCCACCCATCAGGTGATAGAAAACTATCAATCAGGCTAAATGCAATGTGAGAGAAGTCTCTTTAGCCAATTAGCTGGTAATGAGAACATTAGCCACAATATCTTCAGCAGAGGGCACCTTAGCAATTCTAGTAGAGCCCACGAAGATGACAGTTCTATTGGTGTGATTAATAGTGATCATATGATACTACAGGAATTCTATGCTGTTATATAAAAATCCAAGAGGAATTATCCACTTCACACTCTTAAATATTTTAAAAGCCATGGATGAGCTTATGTTTGTCTGTGCTTATTTCTAGGAGGTTAGTATTTTTTGCACTAAAACAACATTCATATCAAGATAGAATTTTTCTAGATGACAGGAGTTGCATAATATCCACTTGTGTCCTATAATTGTTAGGAATTATTTGATTTTTCTAAGAAAAGGAATGGCAATAGAAGCCAAATCATAACATGAAAACAGAGACATAATTCCTATTTGAATGCAACCAACATTTCACATTTCACTGTATGTCTTTTTATCGTTTCTTAATCTTCTTCA
Organism: Rhineura floridana; assembly: GCF_030035675.1. Lineage (NCBI taxonomy): Eukaryota > Metazoa > Chordata > Lepidosauria > Squamata > Rhineuridae > Rhineura > Rhineura floridana. The sequence continues at coordinate 69,978,880 of NC_084488.1, read as the reverse complement.
GTATATTTTAAACTTCAGCACAACAGTTCGTAACATTCTGAATGCTGAAACAAAATTGCTGAGCATCATTTGGATTAACTTGAACTGTGAATTGAACATGAACCAAACTCATTCGTTTTGTAAAGGAACTAACACGAACTGCTCTTTTGGGGAAATCTTGAACTTAAACTAGAACTAGCCCCCACCCGCACTATACATTTAAAGCAGTATGATATCATTTTAAACAATCAAGGCTTCTCCCAAAGTATCCTAGGAATTGTAGCCTGGTAAGGGTGTTGAGATTTGTAAGGAGACCCCTATTCCCCTCACAGAGCTACAGTTTCTACAGTTCTTTGGGAAGAGGGATTGACTGTTAAACCATTCTGACTAGACTCTTAGTTACTTTTGTGGTCTTGTATATGAGGCTGCTCCATGGACTTTCAACTGATGGCCATATCACCATTTGCACCCAGGAAGCATATTGGGGCTGGGGCTTTTCACAAGGGAAAATGGTTCGTGCCTTAAAACCCACATTTAGTCAGAAGGAGGCTCCAATAATTTAGCTGCAAATTACTTCCACTGGACTCAGTGGGATTTACATCTGAGCAAATGTGCCTTAGCTCGGATGGTAAAGTTTCCTGCTTCTTTTCCTGACTGCAGTTTTAGCCTCCAAAAACTGAACCCTACACGCTATGAAGTGTGGCAGCTTGGAACTTCTTCCTGTCCTGTGTTTAATTATATTTTGCGGGCACACACACATGCACACACCAAATAATGCTGTCCTTTCATCCAACATGTAGGATGAGTAGTACAGATCACAAAAGCATACTTTTGGAATAGGAAATACACAACAGGTAATTGCCTGAGGAGTAAATGTGTTTTTCTTGTGGCACCTTAAAGACTGGCAAATTTGTTATGGTAAAGAGATATATTTTACTGCCTTAGCTTTACCATTTTTGTGCTTTCGGGGAGAAATTGTATCATTTCCCCTCCGCCACCTGCTCCAGTGCTCTAGAGCTATCAATTGATTACTGGAATGTATCAGGGATTTTGCTGGTGTACAAGTCAGTATCACTCTCCCTGCCTGAGCTGGTCTCAGATGTGTAGCGTTGGTGAACCCTCAGATGATTGCCCTGAGGAATTTCAATATTCGTGTGGGGGCCCTCAGCTCAGGACTTCATGGCTTCCATGATAAGCCCAGGGCTGCCTTCTTCTAATTTATGGAGCAACTCTGATGTAGCAGACAAAACAAGGAAAGAATAAGCCCCACCAGCCATTCCTTCTTCCCCGCAAGGATTTGCTCTTGCTATGGGAGGGATGGTATCAGCACCCTTTGTCCCCAAGAGTGTAATGAGGGGTGAGGCCCAGGCAACCACTTCCAGTGCAATCTGGTTTTCATTGCCTGTAGGAAGTATGAGGAAAGGGAATTTCTTCCCTTCTTGGGATTCCAAGCACGCAAGGGAGGCCAACTGTAATGTGTGCTGACACACTCTACATATCCCACTCACCACTAATTACAGGTGTGTATGTAAATAATGTATTAACTCCAAGTGTTCATGACCAACTGGTTTTCCAATGGGTCAGTGTTGGAATTATTTCACTCCTCTGAAGTACAAAGCCCCAGGTATCCTGTGGTATAATTTAGCTGGCCTGTGAGGAATTAAACCCTGGATCAGAGGCAGGCTCACACAGAGAGGAATGAACTCTGAAAATAAAGTAGATTTGGGCCTGGCCATTGCTTGGATGAAGACTTCCAGCATATCTCACATGCACTGTTCTCTGTTTCTCAGAAGGACAGTAGGATACAAATCTATCAAAGATCACCAGCTCATGATCTCGGCATGAGCAAACAGGGCAGGTGCTCAGTTGTTAGAAGCAAACCAGATTTTGGGGGTGGGGGGAGTGCCTGAAGGAATGCAGCCAGTAGTGGACAGCATGGTGGGGCTGCCAACTCACCTGACCTCCATCCAGCTGAGTTGCTGCAGTACACGAGAATGGAGAGAGAGAGGGGCACAGTGGTAGCAAGTTTAGTGCAGTGCAAATGTGCCAGCAGGAGCATCGGATTGGCTCCACCAGGGCATCTGTGCTCCAGCAATCTTGCCACTGCCATGTCCCTTCCCCCCTCCATCCTGGTATGCTGCAGCGACTCAGCCAGCCAGAGGTCAGGGGAGGAGTGCAACTCCCACCATGCAATCCATTGCTGAATTAAGCTTAGACCGGCAAAGCAGAGAATGAGCTCAGCTTTCTTCACCCGCAAGCCCCTTTTGACGTAATGATCAGACTATTTCCTGCTGTGTACTTTGAACAGGAGAAACGGATGAATAAACAAAAATGGCTGCCACCATCACGGAGTTACACAGGGCCTCATCTGCAGCTAGATGTCTCTTCAGAGCTGTCCAAGGTTCTTGAATCATGCTATATTTATTTTATTTATTTATTTTATTATTTGATTTATATCCCGCCCTTCTCCCAGCAGAAGCTCAGGGCGGCAACCAGAAGCACTAAAAACACTTTAAAACATCATAAAAACAGACCTTAACATAATTAAAACAAAACAATGTTAAAAACATTTTTAAAAAATGCTTTTAAAACATCTTTTTTAAAAGGGTTAAAAACATTATTAAAAAAATTATTCAAATTCTTGAAATAGAAAGGCTACCATAGTACAAAAAAGGGACTTTACTTGATATTCAGATTAGTGCATTTTTAGCCCTATTTTGGAATTCATATGGTTTCTCTGTAACAACTCAGATACCTTAACTGAATTACATTCAGTCCAATTTTCTCAATATAAAGACAGGCTCTGAGTGATCTGTGCTGGAGGAGACGTGAGGCAGAAGGGATTAGCGAGCGGAGTGGTGACAGGAAGTGGCAGGATAATCAATAGGTCCTGGGTTCAGAGAGTGAGGTGAACTGACAAACTTCAGCCACCATCTGAGTACTACACATTCATTGGCATAAACCCTCCAAGTAAGATTGGGATGTAGGAATGCCACCCGTCAGATGATTAAATCCCATTTTTCTTCTTTTAAAAATATTATTCCATTTCTCCACCTCTTACTCAGCTCCTCGTATATTTGAAAAATGCAATGAATTTCAGCTGGAATGTATTAAAAAGCGCTTAGATGCCATGGTGATAGGCATATTATAAATACCATAGAATACAGGGGATGAGATAGACAGATTTAAGCATACAGTGAATTCCACATGAAGGATATTAAAATAAAGCCAAAAGGTTAAAAAAAAACCTTTATAGGGGTACTTTGCAATATACTCAGGCATTCCGTTAAAAATATTGGTTCCAGAAAAATCAGTGCGAGTTCTTGCCAGTTATTTTAATGTAGTATCTCTGGATGGGCTTCTGCAATCACTCTGCATACAACACTTGTAGGAAATTTGTTGGAGTCTAGCAAAGAGAAGTACCATGGATCAAAGACCCTAGTGTTAACAGGGAAGTCTCATATTATCTAATGCAAAAGGGCAAGTTCATTGTCTTCTGAAGCAAGTAGGAAATTTCCTCTCTCTCATATTTCTCACCCACTGATACTAATATGAGAGGCAGATGTGCCACTATTGTCCTGTAGTAGTCTTTAGAGTGACATCAAGGTGGGACAGTTTCATAGGGTTGGGAGAAAATGGGTAGGTATAATGTTGTTGTTATGTGCATTCAAGTTGATTTCGACTTATGGCGACCCTATGAATCAGTGACCTCCAATAGTATCTGTTATAAAACACCCTGTTCAGATCTTATAAGTTCAAGTCTGTGGCTTACTTTAGGGAATCAATCCATCTCTTCTTTGGCCTTCCTCTTTTTCTACTTCCTTCTGTTTGTCCCAGGATTATGGTTTTTTCTAGTGAATCATGGCTTTGCATTATGTGTCCAAAGTAACCTCAGTTTCATAATTGTAGCTTCTAGTGATAGTTCTGGTTTAATTTGTTCTAACATCCAATTATTTGTCTTTTTTGCGGTGCATGGTATCCGCAAAGCTCTCCTCCAACACCACATTTCAAATGAGTTGATTTTTCTCTTATCCACTTTTTTCAATGTCTACCTTACACATCCATACATAGAGATCGGGAATGAATGATCTTGACTTTAGTGTTCAGTGATACATCTTTACATTTGAGGACCTTTTCTAGTTCTCTCATAGCTGCCCTCCCCAGTCCTAGCCTTCTTCTAATTTCTTCACTATTGTCTCCATTTTGGTTAATGACTGTGCCAAAGTATTGATAATCCTTGACAAGTTCAATGTCCTCATTGTCAACTTTTAAGTTACATAAATCTTCTGTTGTCATTACTTTAGTCTTCTTGATGTTCAGCTGTAGTCCTGCTTTAGTGCTTTCCTGTTTAACTTTCATCAGCATTCGTTTCAAATCATTACTAGTTTCTGCTAGTAGTATGGTATCGTCTGCATATCTTAAAGTTATTTATATTTCTCCCTCCAGTTTTCACACCTCCTTCATCTTGGTCCAGTCCCGCTTTCTGTATGATGTGTTCTGCGTACAGATTAAACAAGTAGGGTGATAAAATACACCCCTGTCTCACACTCTTTTGGATTGGGAACCAATCGGTTTATTCATATTCTCTCCTTACAGTAGCCTCTTGTCCAGAGTATAGGTTGCACATCAAGATAATCAGATGCTGTGGCACCCCCATTTCTTTTAAAGCATTCCATAGTTTTTCATGATCTACACAATCAAAGACTTTGTTGTAATCTATAAAGCACAGGGTGATTTCCTGCTGAAATTCCTTGGTCCATTCCATTATCCAACATATGTTTGTGATACCATCTCTTGTACCTTTTCCCTTACTAAATCCAGCTTGGACATATACTTGGACATTATACTTGAAAGTATAATGTATACTAGTAGAAATATGCCAATGTAGAGATACATTTAATTTCATGTAGTAATCATTGATGGAAAGGAGATAGTCACTATTCAATTCCTCAAATAAGTATTGGACATTCATCTCAGAAATTATTTGGGTGGTACTCATTGCTAGTGCTACTCATAGTAGACCCATTGTAGTTAATAGACATTACTAACTTAGGTTCATTAATTTTATTGGGTCTGCTCCAAGCAGGGCTTAGTTGAATCCAACCCTTTTTGTTTAGTTATGTGTTCACTGGAAAGACTCAGCAAGGCTGCATTCAGACAGCATTTGTTTTCCATTTTCATGACATTTCCTTACCTGATAATTTCAGCATTTTATTTGATCTTTCATACAAAAGCCATTTCTGGAAATCTGTTGGAAGACAGTGGAAGTGTAGTGCTCATTTCCATGTTGACTGCTTCCAGAAAAAAACTGTTTGCAACCCTGTTAGCCCAGAAAATTGTGGGAGTAAAGTGGTGAAATTTGGAGCGGTATACCAGCATACAGTTCTTTGCCACTGTATTCAGGGAGAAATCATGGGAAAACAGAAGTGCACATTGGTGGAAAGGGGGGGGGTAGTTACATATCCAATTATGTTCACTGTTGTGTCATACCACACTTACTGGTATGAATGAAATTTAGCATGTCGTGGCAGTATATAAGTCAAAAAGCTGCAGTTCCATACTGCAACAGGTACTGTAGTGTGAAAGGAATGTTAGAAATCAGGACTGAAGCGCTACCATTAAAATCTGTCAAACTAATGCAGTAAACCCCATGTCTGAATGCAGCCCATGTCAATCTCTCTCTACTTCTGTCTTGTTCCTCATCTGTAAAAATGAGGTCCACAACACTAGGTTGTTGTCAACATACAGAAGAGGAGCATATTTTATTTATTTAACAAAACATTTATACCGCTTGAATGGAAAGACCTCTACGTTTACAAAAATGGTTTACAAAAAACATTAATTTTTATCAAAAAAAGTTAAAAACAAGTAATTAAAAACATATTTAAAACAATTAAAACTGCTACTAATAAACTATTAAAACACTCTCCATACCAAGCACAATTTTAAGTCATTGGAATCCCTTAGGTTTAATTGCACTTACTCTCTGGCAAGTATGTTTAGGACTGCAGCCAAGCAGTCTAATCCTAACAAGATACCAGGGAGGTGCAGATCAATGGATCCTTCGCTGTACTCAAAGCCCTGCTGGCTCATGCTAGCCACGGCAGTTCTATTTTCACCATGGTAGATCCATGCTGACACAACTGACAGGCATGAGAATGAGGCCCCTCAGGGGATGCACGGGGCTCTCCAACTAAACCCTGAAATGCTCGGTTTGGGGGCTTTCTGCTGGTAGAGGAGCAGAAATATGGTTCAAAACCCCATGAGTTCTTTTGGAGTATTTCAAAGGTGTCTGCTCTACTGGAGCACTAGAAGGTAGAGAGATGTGAGAAGAGGAGGGCAGTGCACAACCAGTGGTATTGCTTGGTGTCTATTTTATTTATTTATTTATTTAAAATATTTCTATCCCGCCCTTCTACCCTATAATAGGGCACTCAGAGCGGCTTACAAAAATAAAATCAGACATGTACATAATAAAATTGTAAGCAGTAAAATCACAAAAACATTAAAATAAATTAATGTTGCTGCTAATTGCCCAGCTACCCTTTTTCAAATTACAGCTCCATTATTTGCTCAACCTGGCAGTCTGTCTCTAGGCTTGACCACTCACCCATAGGCCCCATTAATATATCCACTTCTGCCTTGGATTCCATTGGTAGCCTTGTCCCTGTTTAGTCTGCATGGTTTGCAATGGTGGCTAGCTAAATGACTTGGGGAAGCTTACAAGCAGCGCATGTGATATTCACAAATGGACAAAAAGGTTGAATGTGTATGTGTGATATATACCTGTATGAGCCCTATTTGTTTACATCCAAGAAAGAAGAGAAGACTGTCATCTCTCAGGTTTTGGGCCATGTTTCCCATCTCTAAAACAGGTAAATGTTTTCTAGAAAGTCTTCCACATGATTATTTCCATGATCATATAATGATTAGCATGTGTGATACACAATGTGTTTTGTGGCTTGCCTCGCTTTCTTGGGGTATCTGCTCTGTGCATAGACTATTTCCTGCTTTATGTCTGTGGTGCAGTTGTCATCTGGGTTGTGTTGGTCTCCTGTGGCTTGACATCATGAGTAAATGCCATTACTTGGTGGCAGGGGGCTTGCTAATACATGCAACAGGGGTAAACTTTAGATTAATAAAGCCTTTTCTCTGGCCTCCCACTCTACCCACCAGACTCCACCTCTTGACCTGCCAGGTTCCATTGACAGAAAGAGGTTGGTGGGATAAGTGAACTCCATTTTTTGGAGGTACCAGTTGGTCAATGAACACAATGTTGTAACATCTGCCGCACATCACAATATTACTGAAAATGTCAATGTTCTCTAGCTAGGTTCTCTTTTATAAGTGTCTGTGACATTCAGAGGAAACACAATGGTGATTTTGTGATGCACTAAGTCCATTTGCTTGTTGGTTACCAACAGAAGGGCTGTTTGCTTGAAAATGCTAGTGTCGTGTTGCTTTAATGGCACAGCAACAGCTGTGAAACATCTAGACAAAATGACATGAAAGATTCACATGGTGCCCAAACTACAGACTGAATCAGTTGAGGTCCAGGGAAACATTCATTAAGTGATGATGACCTTCAATGAAGTCATCATGTCATATTGACCAGCTGCTCAAATTTCAGAGTAGTTCAGTGCTAAAATCTAGTTCTTCTTGTGTTTTTGTAATACTAGGAAATTGCCTGGTTGTTGTTTTTTCTCATGATAGCACAAGTGAATGCTGCTGCAAGTGAGAGGGGAAATGCAGGTTAAGGCTTGATGGTGTAGTCTCCTGACTCTCTCACCCTGTTTTTTTGCTGAACCCAGTTTACTGTTGGAAACAGAGAACAGCCATGAGAAGCGGGAGCCTGATTCCCAGGCTTATAAGATAAGATAGTGCCTTGACAGTACAGAATAGAAATATCTTTCTCTTAAGCCCAGTAGACATAACAATCACACAAACAAAAGACAGAACCATTCTCCCTGGTCAAACAATGGGTTAAATCTAGATTGTGTGTATCTAGTCAAGAACAGAGATTCTGTGTAATGTCTCATACTGCAACACCTTCTGATTGACAAAGCATATTGCAGCTGCTGGAACTCTCTGAATAGAAATGGATTCACATAATATCACTGTATGAATTTTATATCAAAGGACCACACCATATAGTACATTTTCCTACATGAAATCAACCCTGCACACCCCTGTATACCCAGCATACCCATGTATGATATATTCTATTCTATCTCTGAAATGTTTTATCAGTTATTGTGTCTTACCTTTATTCAGAGCTATATTTGGAAAAAGAACTAAAGTTGCAGATTAGCTTGGGAGACCTGATCATCTTTTGTTTTCTAAACATGCATTGTATTGATTCTAAACCCTTTCAACAAGAGAGACTGTTGATACATTACATTTAATATGGGTAAGAGTAAGTGTAATTAGTGCACTTCTAGTTTTTCATAATGTGAGAGGCACGCATCTCACCTGCAGCGAGAAGTGTGAACTCCAGAAGTGTGAACTCAGTGATGTTTGACTTATGTGATCAGTATAGTTTTTGGAATTACCACAAGGTGATATTTTACCATTTCAGAGGGTTATATGCCGCTTTGTATGAAATGTACATGAGGACTACTAATAGAGCTTCACCTTTTGCTGCTGACATATTACGGGGGCGGCTGATTGTCAGAAGTGGATGAAGAAGCAGGACAAGGTGCTGTGTTTTAGAAGGTAAGCTGTTTTTGTTCCTAGAAAGACTAAACTTTAAAGGACTTCATTGGATTGTTTTTATTTTATCTTTGAGTTTCTTGTTATTAATCTCTCTGTGGCATTAAAAGAACTTTTATAGGAATATGAAGCTTGCAACGCCTGCCAAAGAGTTCTAATATAGCTCACATATGAGCAGATTTTTATATTATATGTTAACTGTATATTAGTGCCATACTTTATAAAGCAGTATTTGATTTCTACATTAGACACTGTAATGAAAAGGTTACCAAATCCTATTTTAACTGCATCATAACCTAGGCTGTTTCAAAGCATGTTGCAGTAAGACAGCTAATTCTTACGTACTGCAAAATGAACATTTCATGCAAGTTTTTTAACCCACAAATTGCAGTGCTAACATTTGCCCTTCACAATGGAAGACTGGGGTGGGGAGGGGAATACCAATAATCAAGAGCATACACCCACTCACTCCAAAACTACCAGCCCTACATTTGGTTGATATGAGTGGAGGCAGCAGTGGGGGAATACATGTTGAGAGGCCCGCAGTGGCTCCTGCCTGCTGGCTTGGAAATGCATGGAATACATCAAATGCTTAGCCTAGGAAATAGGTGGAGAAGGGTCACTAAACCTACTTCATAACAATGGCAAGAAAGAGGTTGAGTGTTAATGCTGAGCACTGCAAAGCAATGATATGATAGTCTTAATCAGAACATGGCATTTAGAGTACACAGAGGAAGTAATGCGCTTCTCTCCCTATTCTGTATATGCAAAGCAGCAATATATCCACCCCTGTTCAAATGGGAAAAAATGCCATCTATTTCCAAAGAATCAATGGCTATTAGGAGTTACCGCACCCGTTTTCTCTCTCTTGCTTAACCAACCTCCCTTTTAAAAAAAGGGGCGGGGGGGGAGAGAGAACAGACAGCTCCTCTTTCTTCAGCTTTTAACAGCTTTTGGAGGTCAGGATGCTATTGGTTCAGCTTTGTGTGCGATATGGAGCTGTTCACTTAGCAACAGCAAGCAGAAGAAGCAGACAGCCACACCACCTGGTTCAGTGAGCGTCTGAGTGGTTTAAAAGATTTGCTCTTCTACTGCACAGAAACAACTGAGCTCTGAGAAACGTTCAGCATCTCCTAGGGCATCAGGAAAGGATGTGGCGTCCAGCACTCAGTTAACATGCCTGGAGAAGTAGACACATCACAATTCACTACTAATAATAGTCAGGAGGCCTAACTTGGTAGATCACGTTTTAACATGGGGTAAAGTGTGATCTCTTGGCATGAAAAAAGAAAATGAAGGTGAGCAGACATATTGAGAAATAAAAATAGGGACAAAATTATAATTACGGTTTACAGAAACAATTACCCACTAGCCGTTTGTATCCATATTCTTTGTCCAACACACCTTTTTCTCCAAGCGACAATACAGAAATTCAACAGACTTCAAGTACTATTTCTCAATAATAATATCTCAGTAAGCGGCGGTAACGCAGCCGAAGCTCTGCTCACGGCCAGAGTTCGATTCCAACGAAAGGAGGAAGTCAAATCTCCGGTAAAAGGGGTCGAAGTGCACTCAGCCTTCCATCCATCCATGGTCGGTAAAATGAGCATCCAGCATATGCTGGGGGGTAAAGAATGGTCGGGGACGGAACTGGCAATCCCACCCCATATATATGGTCTGCCTAGTAAACTTCGCAAGACGTCACCCTAAGAGTCGGAAACGACTCGCACTACAAGTGCGGGGACACCTTTACCTTTTTATATCTCTTTTTGCATGTATATTTCAGTCCCTTGTTTTATGAAGCATTTTGCTGCATCAGAGCAAGGTGAACTCTGAAACACAATAGGAAAAAAATAACCCCTTAACAAATGGATTCTCTGATCTAACTCCAGTTTTCAGAATGACACTATCATCGTCACCTACATCAATTCTAATAAACAGGTTGTCTCTTTACCTAATTGGATTCTTGAAAGCTTTCATAAAGGCTGGTCTGGATGGCTCTAGTTTAACATCTATCCCTACAATCTAGTACATGGGATGAGTTAGGATGTGCATGCATCAGCTGTTCCTGAACATGCTGTAGCTCATTGTGATCTAGTCCCTTTGTTAGAGGCACTAACTTTTCCATAGTACTGATGCCACTACATATTACAGAAATATACCCCACCCTTGATGATACATCTCAAAAAAATATGCTTGATAGAAGGAGGCATTTCAGGAGAACATGTATGACTAGCAAAAGGATGACCACAGCAAAACAAAGCACAAAGAAGTGGAACAAGGACACACTAGTAGTCTGGTACCAACCAATCCAGAGCTAGATCTACATGGGTCCCAGTCAGCTGACTGACAGGCCAATTTAGAACATGTGATCTCAGTGACTACCTCCCCTGGGGATACCTTTTAAAAATTATGTTAGTACATGTGTACATATGCTTACCTAAAGAAGAGTCCTTCAAGTATCCAGATCCAAACCTGTTAAGGAATTAAAAGTAGGGGTGGCTAACTAATTGTACTCAGGATGTCCTTGGACTCCAGCTCCCATCAGCCACAGCCAGGAATGGTCAGGGAGCTGTAACCTAGCAACTTCTAGAGGACCACAGATTCCCCACCCCTACTTTAAGGGTTAAACAGATCAGTAACACAGGACTACTGTGTTCTTTTATCTAGTTCAACTAATACTACATGCATTTGCTCATGTCAGCAATGAGTCCTCTTTATTATCTCCCGTGAGACCACAATTAAATATCTTGATGATGTCAAGCTATTCATGATTCCACCATTTTCAACATGTCGACAAAACCAAAAGAGGGGAAAGAATCTGCTTGGCTATTAGCAACCTGGAAGTCCTCCCCCACCCACTCCAAGTAAAAATCCAACAACAGCATGTTATTTTGTCCTTTTAACCCTCCTTGCGCAAGTATTTTGTTAGATTTTCCTCACATTCAAAAATACAATAGACATACTATGAAGAAGAGGAAATAGTACTTCCTCAGATAAATCATATGCAATTATATATTCAGTTGGAAATGTAAACCCTGTAATTTTCTAAAGACAGAGAGATGTAATGCTGGCTGAAGCTCTTCTGTCTCAGCAATGCCTTCTACAATACATGCAATGTTTGAATTACATGAAAGCTGTGAAGACTTTCATCAAGGGTTAACTCACTTATGCAGAGCCAAAACCATATGCCCTGTAGTTTGTGGAAGCCCAAGAAGAAAATAGGTGGCAGTTCATAAGATGTGGACAAAAGTATGCAATAGCCATTTGGTCTGAAAAACAAGAGGTGACCACTACTCTGTGGCCTGCCCTTGCCCCATCTCTATCTTGGCAGAAACCAAGTCTGAGAAGACAGAGGAGTGTGAGGTAATAACACCTTATAACAAATACCACAAAGGGCAATGTGTGTGAGGCGTGTATGACAGGCATCTGCCTTGCATGCAGAGGGTCCCAAGTTCAATCCCCAGCATCTCCAGGTAGGGCTGGAGTCATGGAAAGATCTCGGCCTGAAACCCTGGAGAATCACTGCCAGCCAGACACTACGGAGCTCGATGGACCAATGGTCTCATTTGGTATGAGCCAGCTTCCTATGTTCCTATGACAGTGTTGCCAACTGGCTTGTTTTATCAACTGTACTCACTGCAACTCTACAGGAAAAAGTTAAATTTGGATACGCAATAGCAACTAGTCTATAAAAGGAGAACTGGCAAGTTAAGATAATGTAATGATTCAGGAAAATGGAAAGTTCTCTTTCTTTTTGTCTCTAAGTCAAGGGAAGACAACACAGTACTCTGCTCACCAAGGCCTTTACCCAGAAAAGATTTCCCTAGCCCTTAGAAACAATCAGCCTGCAAATGAGCCCCTTCATGGAAGCAGCGTGGTTAGGCGTCCATAAAGCCACTGGCCAGCTGGCCAGGAACAAAATGCCTCCAGCCCTCTGGCAAGCAAGATACCTGGCACCTCACAGACGGCTGTCCTGCAAAAGCCTCATTTCCACATTTTTCAAGCAGGTAAGAAATTGCAGGAGTTCCTTCCAAGCAGCAAGAGAGACCCCCACTGTTTCTTACCTCCTTCATATCTCAGCACAAATGAAAGATGGCCCCGAGTCTCTTTCCCAAGCTCTCTGTGCATACCAGAGGATGCAGGAAAGCAGGCTGTTGGGTAGGAAGCCAAATCAGCATTTGTGGACCCTTCAGCAGGGTATTGTTGCAGATGGGACCATCTACATGCCTTACACCGCCTATGCCTGCTTAAAGTCATTGTATTAGAAATATGTGGATGCTAAAATAGCATTTAAAAAAATAATAGGCACAAATTAACTTCTATAGTCACATAATGGTTTTGTTTGCCTATTAACATGACACCCATTATCGTCAAGTTAATTTCAACAGATCATCCATGGGTTATAGGTTTTTAAAAGCAAAGTAACCCCGAGACATTTTCTTACAATAGCTGAAACAATGTGCATTTATAAGAAACAAAAATGTAACCTTTTTATTGGTGGCACCATTTGGCAGGCACAGACACAGTTGTTTCCCAAGTGAGAGGAGACTGCACTAACCTAGCATGAAGAGCAGAAGATAATGTTGCCAGCTATAAGAGAAACATATATATATTTCACTTTGGTTCTCTCCCAACCCTGCAGCTATGTATCTATGGGTTTTGCTTCAACAACCGGGCAACACATCTAGCAACAGGATGGTGTACTAAATACAAGATGATAAAGTATCTCCTTTTTTTTGTGCCGTTTTTTACAAATGACAGCTCAGTACATGCCCCTGCAATGTTACTAATATGACACTCCCATCTGCATGAGCTCAACAAACCAACCAGCCCCAGGCTACATCTTTTTCTGCAGCACACAATTTCACACCCTTACTCAGAAGCTCCAAAGACAAGGAGTTAAGCAGATCCTCCCATCATAAATAATCAGTTCGAAGCAAGTGCTGCTACTTCTAAGTACATACTGCTCTTTTTTTTATTTATCATGTAAAAAGCACCACATGTTTTGCCTACCTTTTAAAAGGGGGTTCCTTTTGGCTCCAGTCCACAAAATAGTTTTCTGCTATCAGGCACACATTTGTAAACAAAGCACTGTAATATGACTTTGTCATTTTATATTTTGTTAAAAATAAATAGCTTGCTGCACTCATTTTTTAAAAAGATACAACTGATGAGTAACCATTTTATATGTGGGAAAACTGAAGTGGAGATGTGATTTGCCTAGGACTAAAAGAAATACAGAGCAAAATGTTATAACACAAATTCAAAACCTTTTCATTCACTACAAAGCCCCCATCCATTAATCTATCAATAGATCTTTAAAGATATATTATTTTAAACACAAATACTATAGATAGAAATCCCCATTTTAGAAAAGCCATTCTTTCCTTGATGCGAGAGAAGAGGAGCTGGGTATCATGCTAATGACATGGGACTGGGAGTAGTGCAAATGTATCACTTACAATAAGACATTCTTATTATTCTTATCCACAGGGATGTAATTCTATGCACACTTACCCTGAAGCAAGTCCCATTGAACATAATGGGATTTACTTCAGAGTACACATACATAGGCGTGTGCTGTAAGAATCACTATTACAATCTATTAAAAGCTGCTAGAAAGCATTTGGTGAAATAGCTGTTTCATGTCACACCAGTGGTAACAGAACAGAAGCTGAGAAAGTGTGACTGCTAGTGTCGAACAGGGGAAAAACACAGAGAACCCAAATGCTTCAGTTTCTTTTTTAAACCTTCAGCAGCATAATCGTGCTTATCACCTTGGCAATAGAATTCCACAAGGTAGAAGAAGAATGGTAAAAGGCTCCCGGAGTGGCAGAGTGAAATCCAGCTCTGTAGAGAGACCCATTAAGAAATCCCAGCTGGAAGTTATCAAATCAGATCAACACAATTGTGGAATGCCATGCAATGCTTTATAAATCAGCATGAAAAGTTTACAGCTAATGCTCTGCTAAATAAAGAATACTGAAGCTTCACTTGTTCCACAATGTAGATTTGTGTGGCTTAATGTTTTACTGAATTTGCCTGTGATGAACTAGAGCACCAAAAAGGAAAAGAAATAATCAAGATGTCAGCCTAGTACTTGAGGACTATGAACTTAGATCTTTTGTCTGTTTCTTGGAGAAACCACTTAATGATAAAGCTGAAGACTAATGAATAAATGCCTCTTATGTGTCCAGCCTTTCTTGTAGTCTCTCCCTTAGTGGATCTTGCAGATTATAAACCTGTACACAGCCCTCCTTTCTTTACAATGAACTGCTTGGCCCTAGACCTAGAACAGGAGCAAGTACTGCCGCTGGAACCTTCTGCCCCATTTTGCACAGCTGAACTTCAGCACTCTTGAAACAATGTTTTCAGGTAGCTCCAGATGAAAAAGGTTGGGACTCCAGTGGGTGAGTTCTGATAGCATCTGTTGTATTATCTTCCTCTATAAACAAAAGTATGAGCACATAACTTTGAAGCAGTACATGTGTATACACAGATATACATGTGTGTGCATCTAAACACACACACACACACGGCCAGCCTTTCCCAACCGGTGTGCCTTCAGATGTTGGCCCACAACTCCCATCAGCCTCAGCTATTGGCAATGCTGGCTGAGGCTGATAGGAGTTGTGGTCCAACAACATCTGGCGGCACACTGGTTGGGAAAGGCTACACTAGGCACTATGGTGTGCTGACTAAAACAAGAAGCTGGGATGTGGAAAGAACAGGTGCAAGTTACTTGTGCAAGTGGCTATTCCCAAACTAACTTATTTCACAGAGGCGTTATAAGGCTGTAGTATATACACTGCTCTGAGCTTCTCTGAGTAAGTTTGGAATACACATTTAATAAACAAATAAGTAACAGACAGATAAGTACACACACATATATATCTACTTCACCCAACTCCCCCTTTTAATTAATAGAAGGATGAGCCAAAACAGACCTCCCAATACTTTCACAGCTTTCTTTGCATGCTAGAAAAAGGATATCCCCACTTTTCGTTATTTGGAAATCCTCAGCACAGAGGCTAGACTTACTGGAAATAGGGTGCTGGAGGTGGGGAACTACCTGCATTGATTGGGTAGCTGCAATAACAGCTGCACCTCCTTTTCTCCCTCAACATGCATTCAAGCACATTGCCACTGACCCAATTCATCCAGAAGTGAGAGCAATGTGAATCAGGAATCATTGCTCTCATTCTGAATGGGTGTCATTTGCCCTCATTATTATATCTGATTAGTTATTTGTTGGACATCTGATTAGTTCACAGCATAGTTGCTAATTGGCAGGGTCACTTTGAGGGGGAAAAACCAATGTCACTGAAGCAACTGCTGTAGGAAGCAACGCACAGTGAGAAAGCAAGCACAAACAGATAGAGTTTTGAGGGTCTTTCATTAGGGAGCCCAAATGCCTCTGTTTCACATCAAGAATGATCACCCAAGAACATTTAGCACAGCTCAAAATAAATACTTTATCTAAAAGTGTGATACTATGTTTAGGAGATGATATATTGCTAAATATCTATTAAAAGCCTCACAGGCTAGATTCTAGCACCCTGATCTCATCTTACACTCTTTAAGCAAGTAGTTCCACTGAAATCAGCAAGGCTTGCTTCCATATATTTGCCAAGTTAGCCATAGGTGTGTGTATCGTTCCTCCTGGAAAAGGCTCTGAACCTTTGGCTCCTGAGTGACATGTAAATATTCAACGTGCAGCTTTTTCCAGCATGAAGATTTCATAACTGGGAAAAGTTTGATCAGTTGAATTTCTATTTGCAGTGTGTCTGTTAAAAGCACAATGCCTCTATCAGGTCTAGCACACATGCAGTGTCTCTGAAGCCCATACTTTCCCCATTCCATTTTAGAGAATGGCTGGTGCTTGAAATACAGATGCATGCATGTAGCATTCCTCAAAATAGGAGACTGTATGTATTGGGAGTCCCAGGAGTTGAAGTTCATGGCCAAAGTCCAATATGTTTTAGAGTGAGGTGACTGACTACTTAAAATACTAGGGCACTAGGAGCATTATGGAACAGGCAGCTGCACAAGCTACAGATCTCAAATAAAGCTACCACTGTTAATGTTCCAGGCAAAAATGGCCGTTAAATAGTCTGCAATCTCAGGATGATTAAAGTCATTTTCCTGCAGCCATTGCTGGTAGTCTGTTTTTGCCCAGTGTCATTTATCTAATGATAATGTGTGAAAAAGCATTTTTTATCTTAATGCGTGATTTGGGAAGTCTGAATCCTCTTAACACAGCAACCAAACCAGACATGTCCCGAGGTATGTGCTTGGTCCTTTACACTTCACTTGAAATGAGGATACAGCACTGAGACTTTGCAAGATGTAGAAAGAATAAACTTGCAGTGTAATCGCTGCATGGAAGAGCCCAGAAGCCTTGTAGCTTTACATTATTTATCCAACCTGACTAGCTATGAAATCACAGCTGAATCAAGCAGTTGACATAAAGGACTCTTTTCAACAATCTGTGTATAAGGAAGTCAATAAGAAAAATCATGCAAGAATTCAGGGGAGAAAATAATCTAGGGTGAGCAAAAGCAGACCCACTAAACAATCAAGCTTTAAAAGATGATGTATGAAACTTGCCTCTCATAACAAATCCCTTTGGCAGCATGTAAGTGAATCATTAGAGATACCCATCTGAATGCACTAATCACTGAGGGTCAAAAAACAAAGACAGCTCAACCACAAATCTGAGATGACACAGGGAAAGGAGTGACAACCAGGAAGAAAATTTGAACCAAGAGCAAGAGGGCAGTAAATGACCAAAATTAAAAGAAGATTGATGGTGTCACAAGAAATCGTAATGTGTTCTAGAGAATTATGGTGAACTGTGTGCCAAATAGAACAATTTAAGGGACAAAGAGACATAACTGAAGTGTTGCTGTTGTACCTTGAAAGTCAAAATTTACGGGCAGCCCAAACATCAGGGAAAGCATGCTCTGGTTATTATAAATCACTGCCTCTGGGCCAGCAAAGAATTGTGGATTTCACTGAGACGTGCTGAGGGTTACACCCTAAGCTAGAAGAAAGCCAATGTGATTCCACTGATGAAACTTTACTGACTTTTTGTTCTATCTTTATACTTGAGCTTTGATATTCACACACAATATACATCTTGCATTAGTTAGGAAAAGTGCATGCTGCTCTAATGTTGAAGAAAATATGAGCCACAAACATTCCCAGAAGGACCATCATCTTGATGTATTAAAAGTAGGTTAAATGCAAGACAGATAATCCAAAATAAATGAGTCCTAGGAAAATGTGATTTTTATAGGATAACCCACTGACACCTCTATGCACATAAAGAAGTGTGTGTGTGGATGCAATCTAGGCTTAACCAGATCTTGATTGTGCAAGGTTTTACTAGCAACCTGATCAATGCAAAAATCACATCGAACAGTTTCTCCCCAAACTGAACATGTGCTGCAAACACAATAGCTTCAAGGGCTTACTAAGGGCTCTTTTAAAAAAAAAAATAAGAATTTTGTATATAGTTCTCCATATTTCCTAGTACTACATGATTAATTTGAAACCTACATTTTTGTTTCTGTCTTCAGTATGTGGCTGGGGAGAGCCAATGAAATCAACGGGCTCTTGATTGACTTTGTTGAGGCTGCTTTCTCACCGCACTTTATTCCGTTATTCCAACAATTTCTTACCAGGTAATTTGTGCATTTTATTTGATCTTTCACACAATGTAAAAGTTAGTTCTGGAAAATCTAGTGGAATATAGTGGAGGTTTAGCACTCATTTCCATAATAATCCATTTGCAAGCTTGGGAACCCAGAAAATTGTGGGAGTTTTGCACTAGCTGCAGCGGCTCACACGACAGGCATCCTGGCATGCATCTTTTTGGGGGGATGGGTTTTTTTCTGACACAAATTGTACCAGTATTCCATCAACTTCCCTTTCCTCCTTTTCCCACACACACCCCTGTCCAGACATCCCACAAAAACAATGTCAGATGCTAAAGGGAGAGGGGTCTTTCCACAGAGCCAAGTTCTAGAGTTTTGAGGGCAACAAGTTTTCTCATTGAGGGAGTTGTAATTTTGGCCTGCCTTTGCATCTGCCTAACAAAGGCATGTCTCCTTGAAAAACGTTTCCTCACAGAAAGGAGGTTGAAATGTCTCCATTCTTGCCTCTGCCTCCTCAAGTGGATTAATATATTTTGGACTGTTGTTTTTAAAACAATAATCAAAGCCTGAAGATAAGAGGTGAATGAGGTTTAATAAAACAATAAACACTAAACTCTACCAGTATATCGACATATACCAGAAACGGGGGGGGGGGGGGGGAGAGAAACAACATCATGCTAACTCACACAGTGAATTATGGAGAAATGTATATAATGGATGAGGGGCAAAAAACAAAATGTTGTTTGCTGCAGCAGCATGAAAGACATTTGTGTGAACTGCTGGTATATTGGCAAAAAAAGCCACGGTCCCTTAATGCAACAGGTACTGCAGTATGACAGGAATTTTAGAAAACAGAACAGAAGTGCTACCATTTTAATCCGCAATACTGAAACAATAAGCCCCATGTGTGAAATCAGCCTGAGTCTTTTAACAGGTCATCCACCAATGTCATCATATGATTTCAGTTTGTCCCATGCAGTTACTGTAGCTTCAATCCTATCAAGACTTACCAAGCAGAAAGTCCCACTGAACTAAGCAGGGCTTACTTCTCAGTAGACATGCCTAGGATTGTCTACTATAATTGGGGAAATGCAGTCAGTCTGATGTATCCATAAGATATGCTTGTTTTGCAAAACCATGTTTGTTGTATTCACACTTTTTAGGAGCACATTAAAATATACTAGGTCGACATCTAAAATGGTCAGTGGTGTAGTTGAAAGAGAATGGGGCCAAATGCAGACACTGTATGGAGAGCAAGAGAGCTTATGCATCTGTACTTGTTGCTTGCAGGATGAGGAGCTTTTAAGTTAGTTTGTGATTATCTGCTCAAATTCAGAAGTGTGGAGATAGAAGATGAAGCCAAGCCAGTCACTCTGAATAGGAGAATGCTTGTTCAGTTATCTTATCTATGCCAATCAATCAGAGCAAGCAGAGATTCCAGTTTAAAAAACCAGGCTGGGGGAAATTGAGAGTAGAGCTTGATCCTCTGTTTCAGTCTGGAAACTTTTTCACAGTTCTAGCACTTTAAACTATTATCTTGTACTCCAAGTACAAAAACAGACATAGTAATAAAATAATTCCCAAAGGGTAAAAAAAAAGGGGGCGGTCCAGATGTCCTTTTCATTGCACATTCATGATTATTTCTGCTACTGATGCTTACAGGGTGGTCATACATGATCCTATTTTCAATATTATTTGTGTCTGCAAATGTTTTGGGGTGGTCACACTAGGGATGGAATCTGATCACTGCCGATCACAAAGGAGGAAGAGGAAAGGAGGTGCCACCCTCACAGGGCAAGTGACAGGTTGCAGGCTGGGATGGGCAAAAACTCCACTTAATTCCGACTGCAGGGGGTGGGGGTGGAATCAAGTAGTTTATTCCTCCTCCACAGTCTGGCCCTGCTGTGGAGGCTGTTGCTGCGGCCTCCACTCTATCGTTCTACCTGAAGAGGCCCTCCTCTCCTGCCCTCCTTCTCTGTGGTATGTGCAGGCATGGCATAGATTGACAGCGGGCAGATTGGCGGTGGACCAGCGGCACCAGGCTGATTCCATCTCTAGTTCACACTGCTTCACTTCTAATGTGTGGTATAATGGTTATAGTGTTGGACTTGGACCTGGAAGACCAGGGTTCAAATCCCCACTCAGCCCTTAAACTTGCTGGGTAATCTTGGGCCAATCACAGTCTCGCAGCCTAATCTACTTCACAGGGTTGTTGTGAGGATAAAGTGCAGAGGGAGAAGGACCATATATGCCACCATAAGTTCCCTGGAGGAAAGAGGGGATAAAAATGTAATAATAAATAAAAATAAAATAAAAATCCCAAAACTTCCTGCTGAAACCTTCTAACTTTTTATGCCACAAATGTTCTGGTTTATTTTTGTTCTGTTTTTGTTGTGCTATAGCCCTGCCAGACAGAAATAATGTGGTAGCACTGGGGAAGCATAGCAGAACCCAAGTAAAGCAGAACCAGTTCACTACTAATGCACTATTATTGTGTCAATAACATATTGCAGAATACACCCTCAAAGTGAGGAAAATAACCAACAGAAGCTGGATACTTCTCTGCTTTCCTTTGAGGAGGTTCCTACTTCAAAATAGCAGTTAAAATGGTAAACATTTCTCTGTAAGACTGTTTGCATTTCAAACTAAGATTCAAAGATTGCATTTCAGCTGGCTGGAGCAGAACCTCTGTTAAACACTTAACAAGTTGAATCTATGCTTGTATGCTTGTACTCAGAAGTGCCAGTGAATTCAGTGGAGCTTACTCCCAAGTAAGTACAAATAGAACTGCCGTCATAGAATCAATATATGTTCCTGGGATCAGTTGGAAGTTAACCAGTGTTTTACAACTAGAATAAGCATATTTTGCACACTCCTCCCTTTTTTGAACAGAGAGCTTTACTTTAAAATCAATAAATACATGGGGGGCTGACAATCAATGTAAAGAAGTTTTGTTATCTTGCCAAATTCTGCATTTTCTCACTAGACATTAAGAGCAAAAAAGGACCTGCTCATGCTAGTATGATTGGATGAGATCCAACTGTCATAGAGGCTGTTGGAGGAGAAAACAAATCACCACTCCGAGGTAATGGAGCTTGCATGCTAAAAATTTGATTTCATAGTGAATTCTGTATAAAAATAAACAAAGCCCAGTTTTACTTTTCCAGACCCTATAGGAGGGTTGATCTGTTTTGAATCAAATCGATTTAAATAATGATTTAAATTGCTTCTTTAAATCATAGTTTAAATCACTAGTAAAGAAGATTCTATTTAATCATCACTTTTAGTAGTACATTATTAATATAACCTTAATTCATATTCAGAGATGTAGGTTTCATTAGAAGGTAGGTACACACTAAGCAATTATTCTGAATTGTTTTCAGATTAATTTTCATAAAAAAATGGGATGATAATTTGGTCATTTTAGTACTAAAGCAGAATTAACTGAAGTCATTCAGGAGATGAACCAGCTCCAACTGTTCAATTAATCATGATACTTTTGTCATTATGTGCCAGAATCACCACCACCAAACAGTCTTTTAAATTATACTAATAAGATTGCTTATTCTTCTGGTCAGTTTTCTTCTTCAACAAACATTAACAAAACATGCATATGGATTTTCGAATGGTTAACTATTTCAGCTGTTAGATAAAAGTTCTCTAAAAATAAAATTTAGGCAATTTCAACCAAGACAACACGAGAAACTTAAAATATTGGGTGGTACAGTTAACTTTGTCTTCTTCACCTTTGCCTTCCTTGTTCATTGCCTGGAAAAGAAATACAAGCTTTCCTGCTTTTTTAGTTTCCATCTTAGTTTTTAATTTAGAATGAATTAGTCCAAAGGAAGAAAAACATCTTTCTACACCTGCAGAAGAGGTTAAACCTGTGAAGAGTTGGATTACAACTTCAGTGGTGGTCTCCTTGTTCAGATCTACTCCATCTCCCCAAATTTTCTATTTATTGTCCTTCTCTATCTTTGTACTTAGAGACAGGCAAGGCTGAGAGAGAGAGAAAGCATGTGCTTCATGTACAACACCTGCAGAATAGGACTGATCAGGTTATCTCCCATCTCCATAAAATGCTGTTAGCATTTTCATAGAATATAATTAGAAGTTGTATAATTAGTATTCATGATTATTATCTTTGAGCTTGGTGTGGACTCAGTACTGCTCATGCATGCAAGCCTTCTGCAGCATCCACACGACATTGTCCTCTTCAAAATGGCATCCCATATTATTTTCCTGTTTAATCTAGCTGTATTGTTTTTGCAGAAAACCCAGTAAACAAAAAATAACCCCAGACAACTCAAATTAGCAAGCCAATACACACTTACACAAACACTAGACAAAGAATGGAAAGAATAGGATGTTATGATAACAACTACTTTTGCTGCTCAGGTTTAACTATCTGTACTTGGAAGGTAGGTCAAAAATAAACATGTGTAGGTCAGCAGCTTTGGTTTGGTGCTTGGGTGGGGGACATGTCTTTATGGGTTGGTGAATGAGAGGGTTGCATGGCTATGTGGGCTATCATGATGAACTGAGAAAGTATCATTACACCAAGGAAAGAAGTATTGTGTGAAATAGCCCCCAGTGTCCTCTTTATAAGGTCATCTCACCTTTGGAATCTAGTTCAAATGTGTCTGCCTGTCACTTCAAAATTGTTTCAGTATCATGTTTATCTTTTGAATTATGTAAGCATTCATTCTGCACCGCGCTTGTTCAGGGTTGTACCCTCTTTGATCTACTCCGACTGTGATTATATTGTATCAAGCATATAGGGT
The DNA here is from genome assembly GCF_030035675.1 of Rhineura floridana. Classification (NCBI taxonomy): domain Eukaryota; kingdom Metazoa; phylum Chordata; class Lepidosauria; order Squamata; family Rhineuridae; genus Rhineura; species Rhineura floridana. The sequence goes on along the minus strand of NC_084488.1, from coordinate 69,955,740 downwards.
TCATTACTGAATACATTGGTACTGGATATATTTTGATTACATTGTTTAATTAAAAACAGATTTCACAGAGCTTGGAAAAGTTACTTTTTTGAACTACAATTCCCATCAGCCCCAGCCAGCATGGCCACTGGATTGGTCTGATGGGAGTTGTAGTTCAAAAAAAGTAACTTTTCCAAGCTCTGAGATTTTGTTCCTAGAATGTATTCTCCCCCCCCTTCTTTTTCACAGAGGTAAGTTTTCCGTAACTGCCCTTTGAACTAAAGGATTCACTCAGTCCACATGGAAGACACTAGCATAATGAAAAGCACAGACTGCTGATGGGAATATATTATGTTTCAAATAAGATGCTATTCAGGACAGGGCTCAAAGTCTTTCATATACAGCAATATGTGTATATTTCGAATGCAATATTTTGTTTTACACTTTGAACAGTAGGATAGTTTCTATATTCATTCACACACATGCTTCATCTTCCATCCAGGCAAGCAAGAGTCATTATCAGAGTTCAATGACCCATTCCAGCCAGGCAAAACCACTCACTGGCCTTGCTTGCCATCCTTCTTAAGAGGTGTGGATGGAGAGGTCTGTAGGGCCACATTTGGCCTCCCGGCCTGAGGTTTCCCAGCCCTGCCCTAAGGTCCCTCAGGGCTTTAATTTATTCCCCAGGCTGTTTTAACATCTACACAAAATTGATGGGAGAGATCATCCTAAGATATGGACTGAGGTGTCATCGGTATGTAGATAACACCCAGCTCCATCCCTCTTTTTCATTTAATTCTGGGGAGGCAGTGGATGTTCTAAATCAGTGCCTGGGCATGGTGATGGATTGTATGAGGGGCATTAAACAGAGGATCGAGGTAGTTTGCCTGCCCACTTGAGTTGTTTTCATCCTAGTTTATTTATTTATTTTATTATTATTTAATTTGTATCCCACCCTTCCTCACAGCAGGAGCCAGTTTGGAGGAGGATGCACTTCCTCTAAAGGATGAGGCTAGCAGTTTAGGGGTGCTTCCTAGATCCATCATTGTCACTGGAGGCCCAGGTGCCTGCAGTGGCTCAGAACATCTTCTATCAGTTTAAATTGATATATACAACTGACAGTGTGTTTGCAATAACAAGATTATGCTCTGCACATTTAGTCAGAAGTAGAATGCCATTCAGGTTGCTATTGCCAACTCCTTCAAGGATCGGGATATTCACAGGGAGACCAAAATGCTTATTTACAAAGCCATTGTACTACCAACCTTACTGTATGCCTGTGAAACATGGACCATTTATAAACGCCACTCCCAACTTCTTGAAAGATTCCACCAATGCTGCCTCTGGAAAATTCTGCAAATTACTTGGGAAGACAGATGGACTAATGTTAGCGTTTTGGAAAAAGCAAAGACTACCAGTGTTGAAACAATGATCCTTCAACATCAACTTCGCTGGACCGGCCATGTTGTTCGAATGCCTGATCACCGTCTTCCAAGCAGCTACTTTACTCCCAACTTAAGGATGGAAAACGGAACATTGGTGGACAGCAAAAGAGGTTTAAAGATGTTCTTAAAGCGAATCTAAAAAATGTAACATGAACATCGAGAACTGGGAAGTCTTGGCCCATGAACGTCCCAAATGGAGGTTGGCTATATCAAAGGTGCTGTGGATTTTGAAGAAGCACGAATACAGGGCGGATGGGACAAATGAGCTAAGCGGAAGGCACGCAAACAAATCCTCATCGCAACCATCTTCCATCTGGAAACCTATGTCCTCACTCTGGGAGGCTGTGTGGATCCAGAATTGGCCTCCACAGTCACTTACGGACCCACTGTTAAAGCCCTTATCTTGGAAGACAATCTTACTCGGCCACAAGTGATCGCCAATGATGATGATACAACTGAGACGCTACCTAGACTGAGATACCTTCCTACTATGGTAACCTCTCGTTTGAATTACTGCACTGCATTATACATGAGGCTACCTTTGAAAATGATCCACAAATTTCAGCTGGTCCAAAACAGGGCAGCAAGATTATTTGCTGGGACTGGCCATATCTGCTCTGGCTGCCAATCTGTTTCTGGCACAATTCAGTCTTCAATTTAAGCTTTAAAGCCCTAAACAGCTTGGGGCCTGTTTATCTGATGGGCTGCCTCCACCCAATATTGATTCTGAGATATTTTTCAGAGGCTCTTGTCAAGGTGCCCTCTCCAAAGGAGTAAGGGTAAGTGGCCACCAGAAAAAGGGCAGCCACTTTTTGTTAGTGATGTCCTGACAGTGAAATGCCGTCCCCAAGAAGGCTCTTCCAGTGCCTACATTACACTCTGTTCTGCACCAAGTAGACAGGTTTTCCCAGGCATTTTAAAGATAATTTGAAGATCTTCAGTGTTTTTAGCTTTGCTGTATTAACATATCCTTTGATGCTGCTGATATTATTTAGTTTCTTTGTTTTCTATTGTGGTTGGTTTTAGTGTTCTTGTTGATGGTTTTTAACTTTCACTGTTAACTGCCCAGAGGACTTTGTTTTACTTAGCATATTTATTTTCTTGTTTGACTTAAGAAAGCAAATTTATATGGATCTCGGTTTCAACCTAGCCATGGTTAGCACATTAGTGTTACTGCAGATGTTGTTCGGTATTATAAAAATACACACAGAAATAGGAACTAATTTGGTTGGTCCTATTTCTTAGCAGAGATATAAAAATACAAGCAGCAGAGTGAGAATGTAACCAGCCCCACCTTTCTCTATATAAATAACAACAGACACAATCCTTTAGGTAAAAGAAAAGAATGTTTACTCACAACCTCTTCACATGTTCAGAAGAAGATAGGCTCTAGCTTAGAAGAAAGAAAAATATAGAAGTCTCAGTCCATCTTGGTGTTTGTAATGATGCTCTTAGCAGAGAGCATCATGCCATGCGGCCTCTCTCAAAGGTAGGAAGATCAGCAATGGAGAATATTCAAAAATCCCCCAGGACAAAGGAGGAGGAAGTCAGGTAAGTAACCCCACCCATTAGGAAGTTACATCATGGTAAAACAGGTACATGGGATATTTCCCAAATATCTCCCCACCCCCAAGTGAACATGCAACATTTGCTTATTCCAACAGATGTGACAATGTTAACATTGAAAAAGGAAGGAAGGGGAATTTGCCACAAAGAAGAGGGAGGAAGAAGGAGTGTACCAGATTCACAGCTCCCTCCAAATCTCCTGACCGATATTTATTTACTTAAATATTTATATTCCACCTTTCCTTGTTTCAGTCCAAGGCAGCTAAAACATAATAATTAAATGCTATTTTTAAAAAGCAACCAACAAGAAAACAACCAGCAGTAAAGCCAGTTTAGAACAGCAGCAATAAAAATATAATAAGAGATCTGTGGGAGCAATACAGGTGTAAGGACAACTAGTACATGAAGCCTTTAAAGGCCAAAAGCCTTCCTGAACTGGAAGATCTTAAGAGGGTAGTAGAAGGCCAACAAAGAGAGGGCAAGGTGGAACTCCCAGCTCTTAAATCTGGCTGTGGCAAGAGAGAAAGCTCTCTCCCTTGTTCCAACCAAAGGTGGGTTTGGAACAGATAGGAGAGCAACAGTGGATGATCTGAATTAGCAGGCTGCCTCATATGGGAGAAGGCAGTCCTTCAGATGTCCATATGGTACTTTAATGGTCATAATCACTTCTTCCAACTGGGCCTGGAAACAAATATGGAGCATGTGCAGTTGTTTCAACAGAGGGATGGCGTGCTCCTTGTACAGGGTTCAAGTCAACAACCTGGTTTCCACATTTTGAACAAGCTAGCATCTCTGAACACTTTTTAAAGGCAGCCTGGTGTAGACCATATTGCAGTAGTCCACTTGTGATGTAAATAAGGCAAATGTCACCATAGCCGGATCTGCTTTCTCCAGAAACAGGTGTTGCTGGCATTAAGCTGAGCAAAGGCACATCTGGCCATGACTATCACCTGACCATCTAAGGTCAAAGCCAGGACCAGGAGGACTCTCAAGGCTACAAATCTGTGTTTTCAAGGGAACTACTACCTCATCCAGCATAAGCTGAACTCCTATTTCTAGACTGGTTAAAAGACCAGGAAACATTGCATCTGCACCAGTCAATGCAATTACCTCTTGGTTCCACACAACAAAACATTTATTTTTGGAGTCATTCAAAGTAATAGCAGAAGTGGCAATTAGTTTAGTTTATCAGATTTATATCATGCCTTCCGATTAGAAATGCTTACCCCAAAAGTATTCCAACACAAAAGATTAAATGCAATTTTAAATGCAAAATTAAAATTCAATATCACAATAGAGTACTCTGAGGAATCAGGAGAGATAGATTAACAAACCAAATTCAAATTCCTTTAAAGGGTCTTTCAAACTTTTTCAGAATAAAAATGTCTTGAACTGCTTTCCAAGTTTGTTCATAGTAATAAAAATAATAAAATTTTATTTATTAGTTGCCCATCTGTTCGAGTTAACGGACACTCATAGCTTAATTTTAGCCTTGTTTAAGCTTATTTGAGCCTCAAATTCCAGACCACAATTGGGGAAGCCTTCCTGCATACTCTACACCCTGATTGCTTCCCCAGTGGTGAACATCTTAAGCAAAGTTTCTCATAAGGCAGGTTGGCTTATATAGAGAGATGTATCCCTTAACTTCTATTGATTCCATCAAAGCAGCCTTTCCCAACCAGTATGACTCCAGATGTTGTTGGACCACAATTCCCATCTTTCCTGACCATTGGCAATGCTGGCTGAGGCTGATGGGAGTTGTGGTCCAACAACATCTGGAGGCACAATGGTTGGGAAAGGCTACATCAAAGGGATATGGTCATCTTTCATTGTGGAAACACTCTCCTGTGCCACAGCAACTATTCTCACTGCAAGTGTTTGCCATGCTGCTTGCTCATGTAACAGTACTGATAAGGCAATACAACTTTTAGCAACACACACACACACAAGCCCCCATATACGAGAACTATGAGATTAACTGGGGTGCCAGTTTTTCATAATTTGGAGTTAACTCTTTTGTTCTTCACACCACACAGATCTTTATTTACTATGACTGCAATCCCATGCACACTGACACAGAATCACATGCATACTGTTTAATATATTGAGACTAGAGCTTGGAAAAGTTACTTTTTTGAACTACAACTCCCATCAGCCCCAGCTAGCATGGCAATTGGATTGGGCTGATGGGAGTTGTAGTGCAAAAAAGTAACTTTTCCAAGCTCTGAGAGACTCACTTCTCAATAAGCATGTGCAAGACTGCTCCATAAAACTCTCATTATTAGCCACAATGCAAAATAAAACACCACACCTCTCAGGAGTTTTCCCTAGTATTTGCTTCAAAGCTGGCTCACTTACACAACAAAACACAGTAAGGCCATCTGGATAAAATGAACAGGCAAGGTGGGGGTGGGGGGAAATTGTAAGCCACCCTGGGCTTCTAGGAGGAAGGATGAAATAAAAATGTAATAAACACATAGACTACTACATGGGGGGAAAACTATCCAAAGTCCCTTGTGCACACTAGGGTCTCTTTCATATGGCCAATGGGCCTGCAACTATTACTATTATGTAAGTAAAACTGAAGTGAATGAACAAGACATTACTTCCAGGTTATGACTTCATGACTTGTACCTTAAGTTGTGATTGATGTCCTATTATGGAGATAAAAGTTTTAATATAGCCCAGGTCTGGAAGTTACCACAAATTCCCCCTCCCCTTTAAAGAGGCCTAAGGACAGTAATGGTGAACCTGTGGCCCTCCAGATGTTGCTGGAACCCAATTCCCATCATTCCTGTTCAGTGGCCATACTGGCTGAAGCTGATGGGAGGTCAACAACATCTGGCAGGACACAGGTTCCCCACTGCTGCATTGCAAAATCTCTGATTATGTTACAACAAGTGGTACAGAAACTGATGGAAGCCAACAAAGCCCAGTGATGTATAGTAATGCCCTTTAAGATACCTGCTGCAAAAGTGACCAAAATGTGGACCCCAAAGAAAATCAGATGGATTTGGAAAATCCACCCAGTTAAGAGACTGTTTCATCCATTTTGAATAGCCACATAAATATGAATAGTTTACAATGATACATCATTTCTTATAAGAAAATATATTTCATTTGACCACTTGTGTAGGCAGAGCTAAGTGAAGTCTAAAAATAAAGTTTTTTTCTCTGCCTGTTTATGCATATCCCAACTTTATTTTTCAACAATGAAAAAAAGCTCCCCATAAGGGCACTTAATAAAGGAAATATTAAAAAGAAAGAAATTGGCCGGCACAAGCCAAGAAAAGAGATGTTCCTCCCTCTACCCCTGTGCTGTTTTTATCACTGCAGGTTTAGATTGGCTTGCTTTTAATACTTTGTGTTTTTGCATTTGTGTTTGTGTGTTAGAGAGAGAGAGAGAGAGAGAGAGAGAGAGAGTTGGACCAGAGCCCAGGAAGAGAGCCTCCCCCCTCTCTTGCAAAACAGTCAGCTGCTGATGGAGTCCAACAGGGAATAGGATGGGTGGCACTACAGTCAAAACAGGCCAGCTTCACACACTCTGTCTCTCCTTTTGCTAAGTTGCAAAGTGAATGATTGAAGATGGAGTCCAATATTGGTCCATTATTGGTGGCAGTTGAGCCAGGTAGGCTATGGAGAGGCCTTCCCTCTCCTATCCTTTCTCTTGGTAACCCACTGATGGAGTCTGAAAGAGAGGGATCAGGTGACCGGTGTCCCGTCAGTCTGAGTATGTGTACACATGGAAGTTTAAAGTGGATTTGATGCATCCCACAAGTGCATATTTTTTGTGATGTCCACATGATGTTGTCCTCATATAGGTGGCAGCCTGCACTTTCCTCCATTTAATTCAGATTTTTCTGATCTTCAGAAAGGTGGTAAGGAAAAAAAATCCAATATAAAACCACGTTACCCAAGTGTGGGCATATGGAGGTGCATTGTATGGGAGTGGGGGGGTGACATGTGTGATGACATTTTGCTGTATTCCATCTATCAACGCAAACCCTACTTCCGTTGGCGAGGCACTCCTCAGTGGGTCACTGATGGGCTGATACGACACACACGTTTCCTTTGTTTTTAACCAGCTATTTTGTGTAACTCTGGTATATCAGAAAACTTGTATCTCAGATGGGTAAACAAATACCCGCATACATGCCCACAATGGATCTCAAGTTTCTGGAACTCAGTGAGTTCCTGGGAAAGTACTAACTGAGAGAAGGGGACAACAATACACAGTACAAATAGATCCCATCAAGCACTGCCCACTAGTGTGGACAGGAACCATTCAGACGGGTTGAACTGAAAGCGCTCGCGTGTAGACCAACAGGCACAAAAGGACACAGAGAAAAACTGGGTCTGTGTGGCCCACATACAGCATTAACACAGCCTGAAACTTGCCCCCCAAAATACAGGAATACCCCGCTATACGGACCTTCACTTTATGGACACTCGCGAGTACGGACATATTTACAGTAGCACCATTCCCCCGTTTACGTACGCTCGCTTCGCAAGAACGGACACTTAACAGCCACCGCCCAATCAGTTTCCAACTACAAACGTTTTCTTAAAATAAGGCCTACTGTGTTTATTTTAGTTATAAATGCATTATTTACATCAGTTATGCCCATATATGACGACTGCAGCGCAGTATATGCATCGATAAGTGAAAAAAGGTAGTGCTTCACTTTAAGTACATTTTCGGTTTACGTACTCGCTCTGGACCCATTGCGTACGTTAATGTGGGGTATTCCTGTAAACTGTGTAAACAGTTTATTACTGTGTGTTTTTTATCCCCTGGGTCTATAAGGAAAACAACAATAAAACTTGGGGGAAAGTAGATATTAACAAAAATGTAAAATATTAATTTAAAGTAAAGATGATGATGAAAACCCAGCAAATGGTTTTATGTTTCCTTCTCAGAGTAAAAATAAAGGACAGATGCTCTGTGCCTTTAACAGCTCCATAACAAGAAGAAATCTACAGGCAAAAAGCCATCTCTATGCTGGAAGAAAACTTCACTTGTTGATTATGCAGCTGTTAAAAGTGGAAAATACCTGTCCATAAAAAGGTGCCATCTCTCTACCTCCTGTACAGATACCGGATGGGAAGATTATTCTCAGTAAAACTGGAAGAAGTTTGGACCATTATCACTACTCAAATCACTAAATCCAAGTAGTCTCACTGAAACTGTTATCATTATTATTACATTTTCTTTAAGTAGCACCATCAAGATACATGACACTTTACAGCAGCCTTTGCCAACCTGATGCCCTCCAGATGTTTTGGAATACAACCCTAGCCAGAGTTTGGAAAAGTTACTTTTTTTTGAACTACATCTCCCATCAGCCCACTCCAGTGGTCATGCTGGCTGGGGCTGATGGGAGTTATAGTTTCCAAGCTCTGCCCCTACCCAGCAGAGCTGTTTACTTGGTTTTCTAAGGAGAAAAAAAAAGACAGGGCACTACCCCCATCAGTGAACAATCTAAATTTCAAAATGGGGGGAGGAATCAGGGAAAGAAGAGGAAGAGGCAAGGATAGGTGGCAAAGATTTGATGCAGTTGTGCATATGTAGGTTTCATTTCAGCTGAGGACTAAAGGGTTAAAAGTTGTGTTTAGAAGAAGGATTCCAAAGAAAGAAAGAGCTATCGTCATAAAAGGTGCTTTGCAGTTGCATTCTGTTCAAAAGGAACAGCAAGAGAGAATGGTTTGATTTGTTTAAGCCTAAATGTCGGCTAAACATTTTCAGCCCACCACACTGCCTATCACAGCCTACCACACTGTCAGCCACAACTCTAGATCAGTGTTTCCCAACCTGTGGGTTACGACCCACAAGTGGGCCTCAAAGCCTGCGTAAGTGGGTTGTGGGCTTTATAAGTAAACCCAGAACAATTATTTTTTGTAATCATTAACTGGTATGATGAATACCTCTTACAGCTTTTCTTTTGTTGGCATACTATAATGCTGTGCTGACCCTTATGACAAAATGTCGGAAAGGCTCAAGTCTCATATTTTAACACTTGGAAACCACTTTCTGGTGGCTGGCAGCAGAGAAGATCAAATGTCCAAAATTCATGTGACAATAAATCAACAAGTTGCCATACCAAGAAAATTTGGACCTCTGGGTTGCCATACCAAAAAGGCTGGGAACCACTGTTCTACATCAGGGATAGCCAACATGGTACCCTCTAGATGTTGCTGGACAACAACTGTCATCATCCCTCACTATTGGCTATGCTATCTGGAGGGCACCACGTTGGCTACCCCTGCTCTAGATTGCTCTCTAAAGAGCGGGCAGAGCACTTTTTCTCCCAATCTCAGCACTAACCACCACAGTGCTGAGATCAGGAAGTAGAGCTGCAGGTCTTGCAGGCTACTTCTGTGGCTTGCCGGTATGAATTCAGCCTACAGGTTGCCACCAGATTTAAGGGTGCAGGAGACCTCAGGAGGCTGAGGAAGAGCAACGATCACATATATATATGACAATATAGGCAAAAATATAGGGTTTAAAAAAAACAGAAATAGAAAGATAGAATATTATGGCACCACAGTTTAAGTCTCAAGGCCTAACTCATATTCAAAACACCTTTTGAAAATGCTAACAAATAAATGGATGCCATATTTGTAGTAGATACAAAGTTATGCGTAACTATTTTTGCATTCTGCACTGTAGTCAAAATCTATAACGACTTCACTAAAGTTACACCAACATAAAACAGGAAACAGTACACAGCAGGGAAACAGATCTTGAAAATGTACATCCACGGATAGATTTACAGTTAAGCATTCATAAGTACCTTGCCAATTGACAATTATATACAAACATGCCTTCATATGCATGATTTATCTGTTTATATAGCCACTGCACTGGAGATGCAATCAGAGAACTAATTAGGATTGTACTTCACCCTTTTGTGTATTTTGTGTGACCAGTTACAAAACTGAAGCAAAGGATTCAACGAAGGGGCTTGATAACAAACAAACATTGAAGTATTTCTGCCCACTTGAGTGAATCCCATTCTGTCCACTGCATGCCTACCCAAAGGAAACATGATGATGTTTGAGGAACTGTTAACACGAGCTGTCTAAAGCAGAAACAGGGGCCCAGTTCTCTGGGAGTGCAATGTTTTCTCACTGCAAGGGAGATTGTGCAGAAGAGATCCAAATGCACACTAAAATTTTAATACAGCACAGGAGAGCAATGCTCCCCCCCCCCGTCTCTTAAACAGCACCAAGTGGCATAACCTGGTTCTCCTTGCATAATTCAGAACACAGTATTTAGCTCAGGAAAATTCAATCACTGGGATGATTTGTGACTCTTAAACGGGACCTTGAAAAACATCAGAAAGCTTTGCAAAATGCAGACAGAAACATCATCTCTGTTTTCTCTCTTCTTGACTTGAGCAAGGAAGGGGGGGAGAGAAAGATATGTGAATCTTGTACTAGGCGGAGACTGTGAAGTAAACTCAATAGAATGTCGACCTTGAGAGGCTGGAGAGGAGCCATGTGACTCCTACAGCAAAATACTGCTGTTTAAGTGATAGGGAAATGTGGGCTCTCCACAACAGGAGGGCTATCTTGAGGAAAGATATCTGGAGGCTGCACAATAGCTCAGTTGTTAAAACAGCGAAGTTGTTGCATAGAGAAACATAATGTATCAAGACCTTCACCAGGAATTCCCAATTAAAAACAAGAAAAGTATGGCACTGCTATAGCATAGTGGGCAAGAGGCACATGCCTCTCCCCCTTCACCATCTCTACCTGTTTAGTTTTCTTTGAGGGCAGAAAGCATCCAAGCAAAGCCTCTGTGCAGTCAGAAGTAGAGGGCCTGGCTTCCAATGGCAAGACATCTGCATGACTGATGCTGGTGGATCTGGTGCTCCTCTTCCACAATGCTATCTATCTAATTGATTTCTTACCTGCCCTTCACCATAAGGTCCCATGGAAGGTTACAAGAATACAGTATGCAGTTATAAAAACAAGTAAAACAGTTACATTTATAAAAAGAAGTAAAACTGTTCCAACCAAAACAGAACAATATAGATTAAAAAAGAAAGAGGTGAGCCTTACAAAACAAATTACCTTAACTGTCAAAAGGACAGGGTAAAGAGGTGGCATCTTCATACAGCAGAAGCTATACCATGAAACTAGGCACACACATGTGGGGAGGGAGTTCCATGATTTAGGGCAGGTGTGGGAAACCTTTTTTACTCCAGGGACCAGATAAACCTGCCCTGCAAGCCAATCGTGACAAGGAGGTGGGGCAATACATCAGTCAATCACATGATGCCACTATGACACCACATGATTGACAGGAGTATTGGCCTGCCCACCTGTCAAAATCCCTTGCACTTGCAAAGCCTGTCCTATGTCCTTCCTTTCCAGCTTCGCAATCATGAGGTTGAAAGGAGTTGGGGAGGTTTGGAAAGCCCGCCCCACCTGATCCCCTCAACCTCCAAAACAGATCAGCACAGACAACCTAGTTTTCTTCTTCATCACTGTGTGACGGAGCAGCCCCTGCCAGAGGCAATGTCTGCTCCCGGACAGCGGCTCTGGCAGGGACTGCTCTATCACGCAGCAATGAAGAAAGAGGCACTTCTTTTGCAGCACTGTTTGCAGCACCCCCGATCTCCAGCTATCTTTAAGGGGGGGAGGAAGGACTGATTCAAACAGAGCTTGCTTGGATCGCTCTGTCTTCACCTCAGCCGATGCAGGGGGTTAGATTCTGTACGAAAGAGCTCTCTGACACATCTGGGCCAAGCAAGATTGCTTTCCCTTTGCCTTAGCCGATGCTGGGGGGGAGGGTTATCCGCTGAGTTTGGCACACCCGGACAGGGCTTTAATCCTCATTCAGCAGGTGAGCGGGGATCAACTCCTGCTGCCCTGACTGTGCAAATGTGCTCAGCCAAGGCAGAATTAAACTAAATTTTAAAAAATGTAACATGAACATCGAGAACTGGGAAGTCTTGGCCCATGAACGTCACAAATAGAGGTCGGCCATTATCAAAGGTGTTGTGGACTTTGAAGAAGCACAAATACAGGGCGAATGGGATAAATGAGCTAAGCGGAAGGCACGTCAAACAAATCCTCATCGTGACCTTCTTCCATCTTGAAACCTATGTCCTTACTGTGGGAGGCTGTGTGGATCCAGAATTGGCCTCCACAGTCACCTACAAACCCACTGTTAAAGCCCTTATCTTGAAAGACAATCTTACTCGGCCACAAGTGATCACCAATGAAACCCTGTCCTGTCACCCTTCAGCTGATGTCACTAGTGATGTCAGCTGGTAGGTGGGTCAGCGTGGTTAGGGAGAAATGGCCTCAGGGGCCAAACTGGACCCCTTGGGAGGGCATGATTAGCCCGCAGGCCAGAGGTTCCTGACCCCGATTTACCGGCTGGCACACAGAAAGTGCTCTCCCAGGCCATCATACCCAACAGTTCTAAAGGTGGCAGAATTACCAAGAGGGCCGCCTCTGCTGACCCAAGGAGGCCTCTAGGGTTGGAGTGTTACCTCTGCTAAATATATGCACAGCATACTTGTTGGTGGAGTCCCGTATGCTAGTCACTCTCTGTCCTCCTCAGTTCTCTATGTACATAATGAGAACAGCAGTGCCCAGCCAGCACAGAGGGTTGTTGTTTGGAGGACAAAAACTGAAAAGCTAGAAAGCAGCGTGTTCAAAGTGCTAAATAGCAATGCTATGTGTTTATGTGGCACAACAATAATCAAGCAATTAAAGACAACTGCATGTTGGCCTGTCATCCAGAGTAAAAAGCTTTTGGCATGTGGTTTTTGAATTCTCTCCCCCCCCCTTTGTGTCTCCTCATTGGAGAAATGTCACTCTCAGATCTCGGTTACAAGAATGCATCTGTTTCCTTTAAAAGAAGGAAATGGAAAGAAACAAGGGAAAAAAACAACAAACAATACATCTCAATTCCTCAAATAGTTAGAAAGCCCACAATTGCACCTGCATTTTTCCATAAAAGAATTAAACTGTAATAATGGCACTATTTTAAAAACTCCACTATATAAAAACAGCAACTATCATGAAGCAGCTCTCATACTCTAATCCCTAGTATTGGTAAGATCTTTGCTAAATGCTTCTATAGAGCAAAGCCAACCATATTTCTGCTTGGGGAGGGGAATCTGCATGACCTGCCAAGTTAGGCCAATTGGTGACAAGGTGTCTGGTTTTTAGATACAAAGCTATTTTGACATTGTCAGAGCATTACCAGCTTCCAAGACTACAGAAAGCATCCCACAGTTCAGCAAGCTAAACCTGATCAAAGGCACATACTCCACCAAGCACTGCTGAAGTCTGTGCAACCTCAGTAGGGCTCGCATTGGGGCTCTGTGCAACCCAAATTGGAATGGATGGGTGTTCTACAGCAATGATACTTTATGGATTGTACTCTCCAGCAGAAGCCAAATTAGATGTAGAGAGATTGTGCTACTTAGTATGCCCTGTTTGACCAAGCCTTTTTGCACCAAGAGCTAGCTAACTTATGGGCAGCCCAACGGTAATCAGGGCTTCACCTACTGCAATACAAGCCTCTGCTCTGAAAAATACTGGAAAAGCCCACTATGGGAGGCAAACAGGACAGCCTTACCCAGCGCTCGCTCTCTCTCTCTCTCTCTCTCTCTCTCTCTCTCTCTCTCACACACACACACACACACACACACACATACTCTTACCTCCCCAAATCCCTTAATTCCACTGCTACAACTTGTTCCCACTTAATCACATCTTCACCCAAGAAAGCCTCAAATTGCACTACACAGGATCTCCACTGAAGCAATAATAGCACCAATGGTGACCACTTCTGTATTGTTAGGGAAGAGAGATGATGAGGCAGTTACCATCCAGCACTGTAACAAGAGAATGAGGTGAATCTTATTGCTAGGAACTCTGTACTAAAGACTACACTCTGCTACTGTTGCACAGCAGAAGAGAAGACCTAGCTCTTAGGAGGACAATTTTAATGTGAGCACAAATGTCTTGACTAATCCAAGAAATTATGGTGCTCTTAACATATAATAATAATAATATTTTATTTCTAGGCCGCCTATCTGGCCGCATCAGCGGCCACTCTAGGTGGCGTACAAAATCAGATAAATACAGCATATCAAATACACATATAACCAAAACTTTGATATAAAATTAAGCTAAAACCATCCACAACTATCGCCAATAAAATTAGGCAACCCCAGGGGTCTTGTAGGCCTGCCTGAATAGCCAGGTTTTCAAGGCTTGGCGAAAACTTGGCAAGGAGGGGGCATGGCGTAGGTCGTAAGGGAGAGAGTCCCCTCAATTGTGGGGGCCACAATTGAGAATGCCCTCTCTCTGGTCCGCACCAGCCTAGCTGTTTTAACTGGTGGGACCGAGAGAAGGTCTTGAGTGGCTGATCTCGTCAGGCGGCATATTTGTTGATGCTGGAGGTGCTCCTTCAGGTAAACTGGGCCGAGACTGTATAGGGCTTTAAAGGTTAATACCAACACCTTGAATTGGGCCCGGTAAACAACTGGTAACCAGTGTAGATCTTTTAACACCGGAGTGATGTGATCACGGCAACGGCTGTTCTTAATCAGACGCGCCGCCGCGTTCTGTACCAGCTGTAATTTCTGGACCGTTTTCAAGGGTAACCCAACGTAGAGCACATTACAGTAGTCCAAGCGAGAGGAGACCAGGGCATGCACCACCCGTGGGAGAAGATGGACAGGAAGGTAGGGTCGCAGCCTCTGTATCAGATGTAATTGATACCAAGCTGCCCAGCTCATTGCTGAAACCTGAGCCTCCATGGACAGCTGGGAGTCCAAAATGACCCCAAGGCTGCGGACCTGGTCCTTCAGGGGCAATTTTACCCCATTGAGCACCAGGTCTATATCTCCCAACCTTCTCCTGTCTCCCACGAGCAGCACCTCGGTCTTGTCAGGGTTTAGTTTCAGCCTATTTCCTCCCATCCATTCACTTACTGACCTCAGGCAATTGGAAATGGTCTCCACAGCCAACTCTGGTGAGGACTTGAATGAGAGATAGAGCTGAGTGTCATCCGCATATTGGTGGCACCGCAGCCCAAATCTCCTGATGATGGCTCCCAGCAGCTTTACATAGATGTTGAATAGCATGGGGGAGAGGATAAAACCCTGTGGCACACCACAATTGAGAGGCCAAGGGTCTGAAACCTCATCCCCCAATGCCACCCGCTGATGCCTGTCTGAGAGATAGGAACGGAACCACCGTAAGACGGTGCCCCCTATTCCCATTCCCTTCAGGCGATCTAAAAGGATACCGTGGTCGACGGTATCAAAAGCCGCTGAGAGATCCAGGAGGACGAGGAATGCATGTTCTCCCTTGTCCAACGCCCTCCTTAAATCATCCACCACAGTGACCAAGGCTGTTTCAGTTCCATGACCAGTTCCA
The DNA here is from genome assembly GCF_030035675.1 of Rhineura floridana. Classification (NCBI taxonomy): domain Eukaryota; kingdom Metazoa; phylum Chordata; class Lepidosauria; order Squamata; family Rhineuridae; genus Rhineura; species Rhineura floridana. The sequence goes on along the minus strand of NC_084488.1, from coordinate 69,940,333 downwards.
TGTACCAGTACATGGTACATCATCTTCAGCTAGCAGTTTTACATGATTACTTTTCATGACATGGCTGATTCTGCCCTGGGAACAAGGATAGCTGAACCAAGTTTGCAGGTCCCACTCTTAGCCCTGTTCATGTAACAATATTTTTGCATGTCAGAATAGGCTGAGAGCTTGAGCTAAGGCAATGCAAACTGCTTAGTGTATTTCATAACATCTGGATCAGACCTTGGAAAAGTTATTTTTTGAACTACAACTCCCATCAGCCCAATCCAGTGGCCATGCTGGCTGGGGCTGATGGGAGTTGTAGTTCAAAAAGTAACTTTTCCAAGCTCTGGTGTGGATTTTTCTTAAAGGTTTGTCTTCAGCATCTTCTCAAGTGGGAAGGACATATACAATCACAGGAAGTGAGGCAGGGCAAGAAGAAAGGAATTCTATCTGAAGATTTCTGGGGAGTTTATCCAGATGTATACTAAAACGTAGGGGTTGCTCCAAAATCTCATCCCAAGACAGATGTCTCAGGGTGTCATAGGCAAGTACCAGGAGAGGGAGGCGTTTCTAACTCTATTGACGAAAATAAATGTAAGAACTCAGTGATCTCTTTACTCAGGAATGAGGGAGGCCGTCTTCCAAGAGCTGCATTCATGAATGCAAGAGAGCCTCCAAGGCCCCATAATGATGAGCTAATGAAGCAAAATATCACAGTAGTAACCCCGGATTGGTATAATTCTTCCATGGCCATGTAAGCAGAATGCTATTAAGCAGCAACCACCGCCAACGATATCAGGCATCCCTGGAGAGGGAATCAGCAGCTGAGGAGAACAAATGAGAAACCCTATTACAATGAAGGCCCTTGTTGCCCACAGTTGTGTTTATTTAGATGTCATGGTGGTAGTACCTGGGGTGTTGTCTAGATAGCATTTGTCTATTTATTTATTTATTTATTGCATTTATATACCGCCCCATAGCCGAAGCTCTCTGGGGGGTTTACAGTAATTAAAAACATTAAAAACAAATATACAAATTTTAAAACACACAACAAAAATTAAAAACACAATTTCAAAAAAAATTAAAAACATAATTAAAAAAAAATTTAAAACAATTTAAAAACACATGCTAAAATGCCTGGGAGAAGAGGAAAGTTTTGACCTGGCGCCGAAAAGATAACAGTGTTGGCGACAGGCGCACCTCGTCAAACAGATCATTCCATAATTTGGGGGCCACCACTGAGAAGGCCCTCTCCCTTGTTGCCAGACTCCCAGCTTCCCTCGGAGGAGGCACCCAGAGGAGGGCCTTAGATGTTGAGCATAGTGTACAGGTGGGTTCATGTCGGGAGAGGCGTTGCATCAGGTATTGTGGTCCTAAGCTGTGTAAGGTTTTATAGGTTAAAACCAGCACCTTGAATCAAGCTCAGAAACATACAAGCAGCCAATACAAGTGGGCCAGAATCGGTTTTATATGTTTCAACTGTCTGGTCCCTGTTACCAATCTGGCTGCTGCATTTTGCACAAGCTGCAGCTTCCAAACCATCTTCAAAAGCAGGCCCACGTAGAGTGCATTGCAGTAGTCTAATTTAGAGGTTCCCAGAGCATGGACAATTGAAGCCAGGTTATCCCTGTCCAGATAGGGGCATAGCTGGGCCACCAACCGAAGTTGGTAGAAGGCACTCCGTGCCACCGAGGCTACCTGAGCCTCAAGTGACAGAGATGGTTCTAGGAGAACCCCCAAGCTAAGAACCTGCTCCTTCAGGGAGAGTGTAACCCCATCCAGGACAGGTTAGACATCCACCCAGGGCCGGTTCTAAAGGGCAGCCAGGTGGGGCACTGGCCCGAGGGCCCCTGGAGCTACAGGAGACCCTCTGCTCTCCTTCCGCGATTCGTGGAAGCATCCATGGACTGTCATCCCCCCGCTACCCCCCTGCTTTACCTACCTTTCTGTTGTTTTTTGCAGCGCGCAGATTTGCCATCAATTAAGATGGAGGCCGAGGTTTCCTTAAGGAGCTGAAGCCTCTGCCGCCATCTTTGCTGATGGCACGCATGTGTGCTACATGAGCTCATTGCTGCCATCAACAAAGATGGCGGCAGAGGCTTCAGCCCCTTAGGGAAACCTCGGCCATCTTGATTGATGGCAAACCTGTGCACGCTGCAAAAAACAACGGAAAGGTAGGTGAAGCGTGGGGATGGCAGGGGGTGCGGAAGCTCCTGTCTTGCGGTCCGCGGATGCTTAAGTTCCACAGATCGCGGAAGGGGTGCGGAGGGGCCCAGGGCAGGCTGGTTTCCAAGGGCCCCGGCATGCCTGGGGCTGGCCCTGCATCCACCATCCAGTCAGAAGAACCACCCACTAGCAGCATCTCAGTCTTGTCTGGATTGAGCCTCAGTTTATTAGCCCTCATCCAGTCCACTGTCGCAGCCAGGCACCGGTTCAGCACATTAACAGCTTCACGTGAAGAAGATGAAAAGGAGAAATAGAGCTGCGTGTCATTAGCATACTGATGGCAACGCACTCCAGAGCTCTGGATGACCTTTCAATTAGAGCACTTTGCATGAAACTAGAAGTGTGGGGAGCTAGCAAAGCAAGCCAGGGCCAGCCCTGCTATTAGGCAGAGTGATGCAGCAAATGCTAAGGGTGGAGAGTGGTGGCAAGGTGTTGGGAGGATTGGACTGTGTATGCTACATGGCCTGCCCCAAGCTACCTGAACAAGTCTGCTGTCCTCTGAAGTGATGGGAAACACTGTCCTGTTGCCAGTACTGAAGTAAAATTCAGCTGTTATTCTGATTGGCTTCTGTAAGTGGAATGGGGAGCAGGAGCCATTTTGTCTTTTGCAAAAAGTCTGATAAAAAAAACAAACCCTCTTTTTGTGCTATAATAGTGCAGCTATGACAATGCAAGTTACACTGAAAGAGAGTGTGGATGAGCAGGAACGGGCAGAGAATTGTCACAAGATGGAGTAATTTACCCTTGTTAATAGGCAGGAGATGCTAATATTTCTCCCTTTAAAACTCTTGCCTCGATAGAACCTTACCCATCCATCTGAAGGATATTATGAGACATTGGTATAGCAAGCTTTATCAGGCCACTGGTCCATCTAGCTCTAGTACTATCTACACCAGCCTTTTCCAACCTGGTAGCCCCCAGATGTTATGGACTACAACTCTGCTGATAGGAATTGTGGTCCAGTCATCTGAAGGGCACCAGCTTGGGGAAAGGCTAGCCTATTCTATCAAGATCTCTCCAAGGTTCCATACAAGGGCTATTCACACCCCACTATCCAGAATCCTTTGCAGATGTCAGAAACAACCTGGGAACGTATGCTATCTTTGAGAAACCTTGTCTAATATTCAAAGCTGTGACTATTTTGTACCCATAATTTTATTATGATGCATAATAGAATATATTGCTATATTTTTGCCAGCAAATCAGTGCTTGTTAATATGATTTATTATTTGTCTCAGTCTTTCATCTTATGCAATGCAGGAAGCAATGCACAAATATTTTTAAAATGTTCTTTAAATGTAGCACAGAAAGCAAAGAGCCAGCACTTGCACTTCACATTTAAAAAACTTCTGATGTTTATAAGTGGACTGTCATCAGGACACTTAATGCTGGCCTTCCAGTATGCACACCTATCACTCACACTGTTTCAAAGAGACCATTTATCCAAGCTGCTATTCACTATACCAATCTGGCTGTAGAGATTTTTGGAAAGGTATTCAAGAATCACTACAATGCAATGCTCCTGAGGGGGGGGGGTTCAAAAGAAAACGTAGTAACTGCAAATGAATTATTCATTTTAAGCAATGCTAGTTGCAACAAAAGTATGTTGATTCTTTGACCTCATTGAACAAGTTTGTGATGAGGTTTAAAGCAGGGCCGGCTCCAGGAATGCCAGGGCTCTTGGGCATCAACTTGCCCTGGGGCCCGGCATTTGTGCGCGTTCGCGTTTGCACGCGCACTCAGCCCCCCCACCCCCACCTACCTGTCTGCTGTCTTTTACCATTGCCCTTAACGAAGATGGCAGCCGTGGTTTTCCTAAGGGGATGAAGCCTCCGCCGTCATCTTTGTTGATGGCATGCATGCGTGCTACGAGTGCACATCACTGCCATCAATTAAGATGGCGGCAGGGGCTTCAGTACCTTAGGGAAACCACGGCCACCATCTTCATTAAGGGCAAAGGTAAAAGACAGCAGACACGTAAGTGGGGAGACGTGGGGGATGTGGGGGGGACAGATCACGGAAGGGGAGCGGAGGGGCGGCTGAGGGGCCCCCTGTGGGCCATCGGGCCAGTGCCCAACCCGCCCTTTAGAATCGGCCCTGGTTTAAAGCAACACAGAAGAACCTATAATCACTTAGCATTCTTGTTCTCACTCTAGAAGATTTTCCCTGCTGAAGGCACCTAGTGTAGAACAACCTGAAATCAAACAAGTGGATGATGGGCAAAACCAAACGCATTATGAAGTACTTTCATCAGGTCCTTTGACTGAAACACTTGAGCATCATTATGTATATCAACTTGACAATCACTTCCTAATTCTTTTGATTAAGAAGGTTAAAAAAAAGGATCACTCATATAGCATTTTTAAATCCTTGTTTCGTTCACCCCACAGCTACCACACAAAGAAGAATGATACCCAGCCACTCAGTAAGTCTATGTCAGAGGTGCAATTTAAATCCAGTTCTCTCAGATGTAAGTTCATCAGTCCTCTTGATGGTTTAATGGCAATTTAAAAAAATCTGCAGGTCCAGGTATCTTCCCTGCAAACCCTTCCTCTCTATAAATCCAGTTTGCTCCTCAGGACCACATATAAAATATTAATTTGATAAACATGGTCAACAGATATGAGAGATCTCATATCTGGGACAATATTATTATTATTGACAAGCAGAACGCCCTTCATGGTGCAAACCTGTAGATTGCATTGTCCTGTTGCATCCTTGTTGGTGAGAACTGGAGAAGCTAAGGAAGAGACGGAGCCTCAACATGGTGCTAAGAAGTCAAGTATCAACTATAAAATGCTGCCTACTGGGCTCCTCCTGGGAGGAAGGGCAGGATATAAATCTAATAAATAAATAAACTATTGACCCTGTAAAATATTGATAAGCACAGTATGTTTCAGCTGAAGGCAACTTTCTTCAGGGGCATCAAGAATAAAGTACAGATGCTCTTGGAGGTCACTGATTCATAGGGTCTCCAGAAACCGTAATCGACTTGAAGGCACATAACAACAACAATCAAGGCAACAGTGTCAGCCTTGAAAAAGGGTGTCTTCATCTAAATACACACTGGGCTTTTTAGTATTTTACAAGAACTATATTTGAAAAAGATTGATTTCTTAGCACCATTTTGAGGCTCTATCTCTTCCTTTGTTGTTGGTGTTGTTTTGGGTGCTGCCTTCCATTTTGTTCCGTCAATGAAAGCTGGGCCACCCAGTGTCAGAGATGGAAGGCAAGTTTTGACCTTTCTGCCACCATGTTCTCAACAGCAGGGCTTTATTTTGCCCATAGCCAAAATTGTATAGCAGAAAGTAAAGGGATATCATTGGAATGAGACTTAAGCCTGCTCCCAACCACTAGTAATAGCACTAGAAAAATCAAACCTTCTCTTATCTGCATAGCCCCACCCATTATTGTTTCTTAGTCACACTAGACTTTATAGAGGTTAAAAATTAGTTGCTGGCACACACCACCATGTTTGAAAGAGTTTTGCCTAAGGTTTCTAAGCTAATTTTGTTTTGGCATTATACCTTGAAATCATTGAAAAAACATGGTATATAAATGATTTAAACCTATACTGTAGCCATAATTGAGGAATATGTATTCCTCTTGTTGCATTTGGAAACTTGAATTGTTTTAAGCTGATTTATTGGTCAATGCTTTGTGTATTTTAATAAACACATAAATAAATATTTATTTATTGGTCAATGCTTTGTGTATTTTAATAAACACATAAATAAATATTTATTCAGGTGGTCTGCACGGTGTCTGTGGATTTGCAGTTAAAGACAGGAGATAGCACATCCATCACATTAAATTATATTGTATTTTAATTGTTTTTTATTTCTTACATTGTATTTTATATTACAATTTGAATTATATAAAATACATAAAATACAACATGAGAAATACAAGCAGCAATAAAAATACAATTAAAAATCACACAGCATCTAGTACAGCACATTACAGGCTGCTACAACAGGCAAAAAAATATTTAAGTGGTCCACCAAGATCCTTAGCAATTTTCAAGTGGTCCATGGGGAAAAAAGGTTTAGGAATCGCTGGGCTAGGGATCGTGGGAGTTATAATCCAACAACATCTGGAGGGCCATAGGTCCCTTATCCCTAGTAAAACCCCTCTCTAACACTACAGTGGCAATACCAAAATTCCAAACCATTACTTAGAAGCTAGTCCCCATGACAATCAGTAGGACTTTCTTCCAGATAATGTGTGATTCATACTTCCCCACTTATTTTAACAGTGGAGCTACACAGATTTGTGAACACAAAGTCTCCTCTTTCATTGAAGGGCTACGGCAGCCTGCAAGCACAGAAGCTCCATATAAGCACAAAACCCAAGCGGAGCTCTAGATCACTGCAAACTTGTTTAGAACTGTAGTTTAACTTAAATCAATGCCAGAAGGACTCTAGCTGTACAATATATCTATGAATGGTAAGTGTAATTACCCATTTCACTCCCTGAGGTGAACAAATACAACAGTCTTTCCTTCACTGTTTGTGTTGTCCTACCTATGCTATGTAAATGGATAAGAAATAATAATGTTCTCTCCTCTTGGGCTCCCTATCAAAGCAATTCCAGGAATAGGTACTAGGGTAAAACAGTGTTTTATTCTAACATGCAACCTTTTCAGGATTCCTTGACTCTATCCACCTGATAATGATGGAGTACACATGACTAGGTATTTTATTTATTTAACCCAGAAATTGCATTTTCATTTCCCTTCCTTTCAATCTTTTAATTAAATCTTTCGGGAAACAAAAACAAAAAGTTGTGGATGTCTGGCTTTCCACCTCTGAATGAGCATCTTAGGTTCCAGGACAAAGAGTGCATTGCACATTCTGATCAGGTCATCTCCCTTGTGCTTAGGAGGGGGGGCTGAAATTCATGAATGTTGCGAGAGCACGAACAGTGAGTCCGCATTGTATAGCCTTTAACATGTGCACAACTCTGTGATCATAGCGGCATGTTAGGTGGTGGGTGAATGATCTGCAGCTATAGCATTTATTCAAAGCTTTATGGAGGAGGCAAAATTAAGTTATTTAAAAAATCCCATTTCTCTAGTATTATCCCCATTCCAAATGAAGAATATATTCTACTGCATTGCTACTTTTTATGACTGCCAGTGGCTAACCCCTTTACATTATGCCTATTGCTTGCCGTCTCCTTCTATCAGCAAGAGAAAGCCACAGATCATACCTCCTGTATCTGGCTTCCACTTAAGAAATAATGGTCAGCTCACAAACCCATTCCCTTGCTAAAGGTATGATCTAAGGCTGTGCCCATACCTAGGCACCTTCTTGTCTCATTTCTTTTTGCTTCATCCTTTGTTGTTCTGGTACATTAGGCTGCTTTACACACATTTGGAGTCCATCTATGGAAAGACTGCTAAAGAACACTTGTCAGTATGGTAGCCTGCCACTTGAAGCTACAGGTTTGGGCATTTACTCACAAGTGGATGCTCTGGTTTGTCATTTCATGATCTACTCAAGGAACAGAACTGTAGCCTGCCATTTTAAGCAGCATGTTTGCAAGAGACAGTGTTCCTCATTATGCCTGCCCAGACATGTGAGCAATATACCACATTACACGGAAGTTAGTACCTCTTTAAAGATGCACCAACTTTCCTATAACAAAAGTGAAATCCTTAATCAAGCAAACTGATCAAAGATCAAATGTGAACTGCAACATATTGCTTTCTCCCATGTCATGGTCATATATGTCCCAGTGGGAAAAAAGCTAGTACAGACTCCCATTTATTCTAGAATACAGTTTATATATTTCACCTTCAACATAAATCTAGGGTGGCTACCAGAGCAGTGACATGAAATAAAAATAGAGAAAATAATAAAATAAGGTATACAAACTACATGTGTAAGTAAAAATGCTAAAATTCATGTTTTTTAAAAGATTGTGAAAACAGAAATGTTTTTGCCTGGTGCCTAAATCATACTAACAAGGGTACCTGACAGGTCTGTTTGGGGATGGGGTAGTCAAACAGACTATGGTTAAGGAAGGGTGCTGCATTCACATGTAATGCCAAGCCATAGATAAAAAAACCCAAGGCTATGTTCCTTAAAAAGCAGCCAGACTATTTTGTCTGGGTGCAATTTGAAATGAATCTGCACCCAGCTTTACACATCTTTATGGTTTGATTGGAATACATGCGGCCCCACTGCTGATGTCAGACCTTTTAGGATTGCCCGCAGCAAAGCAAACAAACTTCAGAATTGCAATGGGTTGATTGACCAAACAGTTTTGAAATCGGTGTGAAGCTGGCTTGTGGGAAAATATATCCAATCTCAACAATCTCAGATTCTGAGTAAAAAGGGGTGGAGTTTGACTGATGTCATGTGTCTCCAGATTCACAACAGAGAGATGGAGACACACTGAAACCAGTATAAATACAAGTGTATCCATAACCCAAGTTTTGCAAGTCAACAACAGAGCATAGCTTCAGAGTGTGGTTTTGGGAAGCAAGCAGCCCAAGCTAATGGGCAAGGTTTGGAAGATCAAACAAAGCAAGGTTTAATCAACCATGGCTTAGTGTTATGTGCAAACCAGGCCACTGTCTCAGGAGAAAATATATTAATTCATTGATTGCCCTGCACACATAGTGCACATCTAGTAAAAAGACATAACCAAGCTGCTTCCTATACCTGTATATTTGAAGGGGTGTCTTAAGCATATTTAATACTAAAGCTTGAATGGAAAGATGGTCCTTTATGCTGGATGGTCCTTTTTGGAAATCTGTTGAAAATTTGTTAGGGAAGATCTCTAAAACATAAAGCTTACATTTATAAGCTTTAAAAGCTTAATTTTGTATTTTTCATGCTGTTGAATGAGAAACATAAATAAGGAAGGTACAAATTTGGACTCTATTGTAATAATGCAAAACAATGACAACAAATACCCCAGGTTTGTTTTAATTATGAATAATTTCACATGTTTCACATGAATGTTGGACTATTTTAAAAAGGACAAAGAAATAAAAGCTAGGACTAGATACACAGCATGGCATCTCAAATCTGAAATATTATACTTGCTCTCAAAGCAATTACAGAGCCGGGGAGTACTCAACTAAGACTGCAGCCCATCACACCTATTATGCTGTTGCTCACATGCAAAAAGCTGTACTTATGTACAGTGACTCTTTTGAAGATACTGCAGCAGGTAGATACACTAGCTAAGGAGCAGCAAGTTCCCCCTCCCCCAGAACCCAAATTGCAGTATAAATAAATAAATCATTTGCACAACCCCACTTAAAGTACACATGCACTTAATGCTAAAGTCATAGATCCAGCTGGGCAGTTCAGTGTTTAATACACAAAATTATTAATTCAGGGCAATTTTGTGAAATCAGGTTCTTTATGGGGACAGTGTGCAGGGGATGAAACAGAATGCTGCAAAAAGATGGTATAACAAACAATAAACAAATATGGGAGAATCTTTTTATGACAAGACGTATAAAATTAGAAAGGTGAAGCTTGTGCATGCCCCCACCCCCACCCCTACTTTAAGGTTCTATGGAGCCAAAGGAATTTATGTGGAGGAAGACAATGAGTAAACTGGATAGAACAAGTTTTGAGCAGTGTTACAGCTTGTGGAGGGGTGGGAAGCAGCAGAGTTCCAGGAATTCAAGCAGCAGTCTGTTGCTTTTACTCTGTGTGGCAAAAGGGCACAGTGTGGAGGAGTTGACTATAGCGGGAGGAGGGAAAGGCAGAGGGGACTGAGGAAACTACAACAGCAAGCAATATTTTTGTTTCTCAGCGGATGCATCGAAGGATTGTCCATTCCTGCTTACACAGAACAGGACAACTCGCCAAATATTTGGCATGACAAAAAGAAGCTGACATGGAAGCAGGATTGGGCAAAAACCTGAAGGATACATTAACTGGAATAACTACTGAGACTGTAGATGGCTGAATTTCCACATTCCTAATAAAAACCTTGTGGACTCTTAAGCAATGATATGACTAAAACCCTCTTAGAATTAACTCTCATGGTGCATTAACAAAATATCCAATTAATTTTTGGAAAGGATGGAAAACACTACCTGCAATTATCTCATGTGTCTACAGACACAAGACTTGTTCATCTCAAGCAGAACATCATAGATGTGGAAGCTGTAGCAGCAATAGAATTACTAAGGCCCAGTTCCAATGTCATGTTTTAATCCATTGCGGCTTTCTTGCAGACTTACATCCTTTCTCCTCAACTGATCCCTTCTTCCATTTTTGTCTGACCATAGTTTGCTGTGATGTCAGAAATGGGCAAACTATGATTAGTACTAACTTCTAAATCATAATTTAAAACCATTGTTTTAACTGGGTTTACAAACTATGATTTGGAAGTCAGTGCTAACCATTGCCTGATTCCTGACATCATGGCATACTATGATTAGGGGAAACTTGGAATTGGAGGAGAAAAATCAGCATATAAAATGGGAGGAGGGGAGGTATGAGCCCACAGTATGCTTCCAATGGAACATCTGAATGTGAGTGGTCTGGGAGGGGCACTCACAGCCAGGGGAGGGCAGCTAATCTTCACCATGTCCAGAAGAGGTAAAGCCAAAACAGACATGATAGAAAGAAAGAAAAGAGGAGGGAAAGCAAAGTATCAGAATCAAGTAAGGAAAGTGGAACAGACAAGTAGTACCATGTCACACTCCTGTACAACGACAAAGTATAGCTTCCATGAGTCAGGTTACCCCATTATAGCCTTAGTTAAGTCTGTGACTTAAAATCTAGAGATTTTTCTTCTCTGAGCTGCTAAGAACTCTAGATTGGATAATTTATTCAAACATATAATTTGAACACCAACATATGCCAAACAAAAGAGGGAGAGAATGAGAGAGAAGCAGTTGTTTTCTTTTCCTTGCAGTATCCCTCCTTCAGAAAAGATTGAAGGCAGTGGACTGAGAATGCATATATCAGGTGGATGTTCTCATTCCTTGAAGGGGAAAAAAGAGCAGTCTTGTAGAAGTTATCCTTTCCGTGTTCTAAAATACACACACACACAGCAAAACTGACTTTCCATGACAGTGAATTTATCACAAAGCAGGGTTAAAGTCAGGGGTCGCTTCCAGATTACCTCTTTATTGAGCATTCATCCTGATTTGTTTGTACAACGTTTGCAGGGAGATTAGATGCTGCTGCCTATTTATTTAGCATTCCTTCTGATTTGTCTGAGGGAGATTATACACTAATGCATCAAAAAAGTGTTATCCCACACTTGCCAGTGCATTTCCCTGACATTTTCCTTATCTGATTTTGCAGGGGAGTGGTTTTGTTGCACAAGAGTGCCAAATCAACTTTAATTTTACAAACTGAATTTGCTGATATGTGACTGAATCCCACCCCAAAATGGTGACAGCCTGGAAGCATCCAGGATGTTCCAGAGCATAAACTGTCACTAGAATGGCCACATACTGTCAAAAATCTTGTGCTATCTTGTTGCACAGGTTCTCATTCTTCTTGGTCCATGGTTGAACATTTCACATGCACTTTGGTTTGTATACAGAACAAGTGAGCAATCAAATGCCTATGAAGTTCAAAGAAACCCTTGCCCATGTCAAAAGCTATTGTTACACCACTCCTACTAATGGGTTTAAGAGCTAAGAGACCAGGTCTGTAGCTGGAGGGGATGGGGGCGATGCCCCCCTAGAGCTGTGTTTCCCTCCTGCTAGGATATTTTTGGGAAATTGTCTTCTTTTTAATTTGTGACATGACCGACAATGACAATCTCCATTTAAATAATGATAGCTTATTTTAAGAACAGGAGCAATTTAAAAATAGGAGCCTCTGGAAAATTCAGTGAATAAGGCAGGGCAAGTAGGAAGAGAAATATTGCTGTGTACACTACAGTTAGCTAGCTGGCTGGCTAGATACCTAAGCTGTAACTCAGGACTAATTTCTGAATTTCCCAATATGTGCAGCTCAGCATGAGGCCGTTTCAGGGTTTCAGGACAGAAATTCAACCCAGCAACCAGTAAAAAAAATTCCAGTTGCTTTCCACAGTTAGTTTCCAATTGCTTAGTTTGTCCTTTATATAGCAGCCAGTTAAAAAGTTTTCCCTTGATTGTAGAAGAGGAAGGAAAATCTAAATGTCAGGACAAGACTGGAAGAAGGGACTCTCATGGAGGAGTTAACACACCCTATAGTGTTTATTTTATCTTTACCCTTCCCTAAACTTGTAGTATGGCCAAGTTTGTTTTTTAGGTGGAATCTAATCCTGAGACACCTAATGCAGCTTCAGGAGGTCACTGTTTTTTCCAAAGTAGTTTATTTTATTTATTTATTTGTTTGTTTCATATTTAAACCGCCCATAGCGAATAGCTCTCTGGGCAGTGTACAAAAAGATTAAAATACAGAATATCACAATAAATAAACAGCAAACAAAAAAGATTTAAAATTATAACATTAAACGCTTAAAATGCCTGGGAGCATAGCCAGGTCTTAACCTGGCGCCGAAAAGATAGAAGCGTCGGCGCCAGGCGTACTTCTTCAGGGAGGCTGTTCCACAGTTCGGGGGCCACTACAGAAAAGGCCCTAGATCGAGTAACTGTCCTCCGGGCTTCCTGATGGGTTGGTACCCGGAGGAGGGCCTTAGATGCTGAGCGAAGTGACCGGGTCGGTTCATAGTGGGAGAGGCGTTCCACAAGATACTGCGGTCCCACGCCGTGTAAGGCTTTATAGGTCAAAACCAGCACCTTGAATCTGGCTTGGAAGCAAATGGGTAGTCAGTGCAAACGGGCCAGAACAGGTGTTATATGCGCTGACTGACTGGTCCCCGTCAGCATTCTGGCTGCTGCGTTTTGCACTAGCTGAAGCTTCCGAACTGTCTTCAAGGGCAGCCCTACGTAGAGCGCATTACAGTAATCCAACCTAGAAGTTACCAGAGCATGAACAACTGAGGCGAGGTCATCCCTGTCCAGATAGGGGTGTAGCTGGGCTACCAACCGAAGGTGGTAGAACGCATTCCTTGCCACCGTGGCCACTTGCGCCTCAAGAGACAAGGAAGGATCGAAAAGAACCCCAAGACTATGAACCTGTTCCTTCAAGGGGAGTGTAACCCCATCTAGAACAGGGTAAACATCCACCATCTGGGCAGGGAAGGCATTCACCAACAGTGTCTCAGTCTTGTCTGGATTGAGTCTCAGTTTATTGGCTCTCATCCAGTCCATTATCGTGGTCAGTTCAGTTCATGAAGAATCAGAACTCACCACCTAGAAATGTGGCTGCTCCACCTAACAAGGAAAGTTGGCTACAGGGGTACAAGGGACTAGTCCTTCTGTCAATTTAAAAAATGGACTGCCTTCAAGTCGATCCCGACATATGGCAACCCTACGAATAGGGTTTTCATGGTAAGCAGTATTCAGAGCAGGGTTACCATTGCCTCCCTCTGAGGCTGAGAGGCAGTGATTGGCCCAAAGTCACCCAGTGAGCTTCATGGTTGTGTGGGGATTCGAACCCTGGTCTTCTAAGTCATAGTCCAGCACCTTAACCACTACGCCACACTGGCTCTCGTCAATTTAAATATAGTGCTATATTTGAAAGCTGATCACTTTTCTGTCAATCAGTACCTAACTTTTTTATAAAGTGACTTGGCAACTATCTATTATGTGCAGTGACAGTGCATGTATTTAAATACACTTAAGATGCTTTCTGATATCTGCTGAAAGCATCCTCATCATTCAAGTCTACCTGACTCAAGGTGAGTGTCAAGGCACCAGTTTGTGAGACTTGAAGTCTGAAGTACAGAAGGTGGACATCAGAGTTGCAGACACAGGAAGAATTGCTGAACTTCCCTTCCCCTTAATAACTGAAGTGTATCATCACTAAACGTTGTTCTGTAATGGAGTCAAACGATGACTACTTCCATTTCCCACATCCAAGCTAGGGCTCCATCTGCAAAACTTTACATTCTACACCAAACATTTTCTGAAATCAACAGCACCATCAAATGTTAAAAGTAAGATTAAAGGCAACTGCACAAGCCCAACTAACATGCATGATTTATTTTGTTTTTAAAAGGCACAGTGTAACTGTCTAATACAATTTGCTAAATGAAGATGAAAAACAAAATGGAAAGCTACAGAATTTAGAGATTTCTTGGGTTGTACTGGCTGTGTCCACATGTCACAGTAAGACATACACCATGGTTTACTTGCACGAGCAAAATCATGCTTGCTTTAATCCTCACTGCTCCTTCACTGCTTGCACCAGGGGTAACAAACCACAGTCCCTGGCTTAGTGTTTCATCGGAACCAGGGATTGTGGATTGGTTTGCTACCAAAAAGCTATGATCAGTTAGCCAAGAACAAACCATGATCAGAGGTAACACTAAGCCAGGGATCATGGTTTGTTTTCTCCCAGCCTGAACCAAAAGGAGTAGGGAGGACTGAATCAGGCATGATTTTGATCATGAACAGTAAGCTATGGTTTATGGCTTACAATGATGTTCCAAAGAAGCCTCTATTTCATCCTTTAATAGTAAAAAAAATGGTTTTGAAAACAATAGGGTTTCACCTGCACTAAGTCAGAAGTTCCCACTTCTGAGCAAATAGGCATATTGAAGAAATATGAATGAGCATCCATGGGAGATCCCATTAAGAGAATTGGTGTTCCATTCCTGGCATCTCCAGTTGAAAAGATCTCATGTAGCAGAGCCGAGAAAGGCCTCTACCTGAGAACCTGTATCGCTGCTGCCATACCAGAGTTGTAGACAATACAGGGTTGGATGGACCAATGGACTAACTGAGTGCAGAGGCAGCATCGTATTTCAACCGTATAATAATGGCAAGTCTATCATTGGAAATAAGAAAAAAAATAATTAAATAGCCCATAAACCATTACTGGTAACCCTTCAGCTGACCCACCTATCTATATCTATGTACTGCAGGGTAACTCAAATTGTGGGTTTGGTAACCTACTCACTCAGAAGATACTGTTACTTCCCCCCCCCAAAAAGTGACTAAATGCAAGACTGGAATGCTTTCAAGTTAGTCTTCCAACCAGGGCCTAAGAAGGTACCCAACATTTGTGAATGGGCGATGAAGGCAGAGCATCGGGATCACAGATAGCACTGGGATAACTAAACAGTTAAGAATTCAGTTGAAGAGCTTCTGATTACACAGAAAGTCTTAGCCATAAAGTTTATTAACCATTATGTTGAAATGTTTACGTGTGAGGTTATCAAACCTATTTCTAAAATATGCTGTCTTATTCAAAGAGGTTGGATCTGGTCAAGCAATGGTTATAGGTTCAAACTGACTCTAAAAATATATATATTTTTAGAGAATTAACAGACTCTGAAGACACAAATAATAATATGGTTCACCAATTTCCTTTAGTCCATTAACTAAAATGTGTGGTTTCATTTTAGAAGACTACTTTTATGTTTATATGATTGTTTCACATTTTGGTAGTATCTCCCCCTCCTCCCTGTAACAGAATATGCAGACATCAGAGTTCACTATGCCAGCCTCATAGCCCAGTAGCCATAAGTGACTGCATAAGAACATAAGAAGAGCCCGGCTGGATCAGGCCAAAGGCGCACCTAACCTGTTCTCAGTGGCCAACCCAATGCCCATGGGAAGCCCACAAGCAGGACCTAAGTGCAACAGTATGTCTCCCCACTTGTGATTCACAGCAACCGATATTCAGAGGTTTATTGTCTACAACAGTAGAGGCAACACATAGCCATTTTTCAGGTGATTACATGAAATTCCATGTAGGCAACTGAGGGAACTAGCAGAGGAGGGATGGAGTGCTCCTGTCCCATCGCAGCACCCAGCACAGAAACTAAGCAGATTTCCAGAGGAGGGACTGAATTTTCCACTCCACTGCCAGCCTCTAGTCATTTTTGGTGAGCTTATTTACAAGGCTGCACTGTGTGATATTTTCCTTATTAATATCCAATTTTAGTTAAATTGTGTAAAATGGTTGCTTATTTGCTTCTGAGCCCAATTCAAAGCATCGGGGACCTTAACTTTACAGTCCTAAAACAGCTTAGGAGTCAAATATCTAAAGGAACACCTCTCCCTATACTAGCCTCCCCATGTTTTAGTATCATCTAACAGTGGGGGGGGGGTAGGGGGGCTCTTCTCCACATCCCATTGTTAGGGAAAGTGCATTATGTGCTAATGCAGGAGAGGACCTTCTCTGTGGTGGGGTAGTGCTCTCCCAGTAGCAGTGCACCATGTGCTGACATTGTTCCACAGATCAAGCAGCCTCTCCCCTCTAGTGATATAAATAAGCATTTTCCCATTCAGGGTCCGGTTTCAACTAAATAAACTTGTTCTTGTCTTGGGGAAAGTGCTATGAATTATCAACCCCTAATGTTTTGTTTCATGCTGCTTCCAATCAATGTTCTGACTGCTCTATTCCATATACAATTCCAGTCTTCCAATCTTCCCAATTCCTAAAAGTCCTTTCTTCCTGAAGTTCACAGCCATTGTGATGTTAAATGCACAGACAGAATTCTGGCTCTAAGTTTCCTTCCAAAAGGTTGGAGTTTAACAATATAGTGACCTCTAATTCCACAGTCTGAATGAGCATACAGGACACCTCATACAGACCTCCTCACAAGTCTGAATTCCTGAACATAACGTATTCCCTGTGCCTACAAAGCTGCCAAATAAAGAGAATGGTTATTATTTATTTGTTTATTTAAAAAAATTACCTCACGTTTTAGCCAAAGAGGCTCCTAGAGAAGCTTACAAGATCTTTAGTAAGACAGTCCTGGTCCTCAGGCTTACAACAGCAACACAAGAGGAAATAAGGATAGTGAGAGATGAGGGGAAATGAGCTCAGACACCAGCTCTAAGTTACAGTTCCAGAAACCTTCTCCCCAATATGGGGGAGCATTCAGACATGCAATTGACCCCTAAAAACTGAAGTTGTAATTGCATCAGCATCTACTGTATATTAGCAGCGTTATTTCCTGGAGTATTCCTTGGGTTCAGTGCCTGATTCAGTTTACAAATAAGAACAAACTTGATGACATCACCATCCTTTCCAAGTAGTAATTTAGCAGTACAGTAATAGGGTGATAAATATAGTGGTGATTGGTGCTCATTGGACTGGTGAGGTGGAAGCAGGGAGACTAACAGCAGGTGGAGCCAGAGCCAATGACAGGCAGAGCCAACTAATTCCTGTATTGTCCCCATCACCCTCCATACCATGTTCAACAAGGACAACACTGAGACTAAAGAGGAGGAAACTGACAGTCAGTGTCACCCCCTGGACTGGTTGTAAGTAAGAAGGCAGGCTGTAAGTAAGATGGGGGCTGGCTGATGGCAAACTGAGGTTGGTGGGGCAGTGGCCTGTTTGCCCTAATAGACCAGCCTCCACTGGAGATATAAGAGTCTTCAGGAACCCAGACAAATGCAAAGTGGCCTGAGGAGAGTACTTAAAACCACTTTGGTATCAGTACTCAAAGAAAGGCCTCTTGCCAAAATCTTTCTGGGCTGTCTGATAGATAGTAAGAATTCCTAAGTAAAACCTAGTGCTTGGAATTGCTCCAGATTTTGGTATGCTAGACGGGCTAAGAGAACATGGAGAGGACTTTTAAACATTACATCACCATCATAATCATTTATTAAATTTCTATCCTGCCCTTCTTTCCGGAAGGAGCACAGGATAGCAAACAAGGGACAAAACTTTAAAAATATTTAAAAAGCAATTGCAACACAGACTGGGATAAAGTATCTACTTAGAAGACTTGTTAAAATAGGACGTTCTTCAGTAGGCACTGAAAAGATAACAGAGTTAGTGCCTGTCTAATATTTAAGGGGAGGGAATTCCAAAGTGTAGGTGCCACAGCACTAAAGGTCCGCTTCCTATGTTGTGTAGAATGGACCTTCCGCTACGACAGTATCTGCCCGAGGCCTTCACCTGTAGAGTGCAGTGATCAACTGGATATATAAGGTGTAAGACAGTATTTCATGGTTAGCGAGCTTACATTCTATTTAGTGGGGCAAGGCACAACTGGGCCAAGAGGTCAGGGATTGCCAATAGATTGTTGGGAAGGGAAAAAGGAGGAACTTCAGACATCCAGGAAAATGCAGAGAAGTGGGCAAAGTATGGTTTTATTAAAATAACTTTAGAATCAAATACTTAGAGCAGCTCAAAAGTTACACTCATTTGACAGCAACCCTCTAGGGGGCCACCTGCCAGTGGCGAGTGGGATCAGAAGCAAAAGTGAGTGGAGCAACATGTGTGACTCTTACCTTTGTACAATAGGCTACATTCCAACAAAAATCAGAGGTCTCTCCACACCTCCACATCTCTCCATTCTCCATCCAGGCAAAGCAAGAGACATTATCACAGCTCAATGACATATTCCAGCCAGGCAAAAGCACTCGAAAAAATCACAGAAACAGAGCTGGTGAGGGATGTGGCCTGAGGAGAATCCCTAGGGCCTGCAGGACTGGATTTGGCCCCTGTGCCTGAGGTTCCCAACCCCTGACTTAGAATCTTCCATGGCTGCCTGACCAGCAAGATAGCCTGTGTCCTAAGCAAAACCTGGGTCAGAACCAGAGCTTGGCAAAGTTACTTTTTTAAACTACAACTCCCATGAGCCCCAGCCAGAATGGCCACTGGAGTGAGCTGATGGGAGTTGTAATCCAAAAAAAGTAACTTTTCCAAGCTCTGGTCAGAACTACTCAAGATTCTAGTTAGCTACAACTGCTAGGAAAACAAAGTAGATTTTTAAACATTAGCCAGGTGGTAATGGCACATTAGGTGAGATTTAATGGTATGAAAAAGGTTGAATACCTCTGGTTCCTTACAATGCAGACCCAAACAATAGTTCATCCATCCCTCTGTGAATATGAGATTAGTTATAAATTTGACATTATTAACCAATGGACTGAGCTTGTTCACTTTCTGATTAGGGTCAGAGTGTTATGCAAAAGAAGACTGTTAAAAGAACCCTCTCCTCTTCTAAGTTTTCTTTTTATTTCAGAAACAGACAGCATGGTGGGCAGGGTGCCAACATTCACTTGACCTTTGGCTGGTTGCGTAGCTGCTGCTTACCAGGAGGCAGAGGGGGAAGGGCAAGGTAGCAGCGAGGTTGGTCTGGTGAAAATATAGCAGCAGAGCTAATCTAGTGCTCCCGCTGGTGCATCTACACCACAGCTGAATACACCACTGCCTCGTCCCTTCCCCTCTTCCTCCCGGTAAGCAGCAGCAATGTGACTGACCAGAGGTCAATAGAGAGGTGGTGCCCCACTACACCACCCGCTACTGTTTTATTTTTCTTTATTAATTATGCAGCACAATCAGAATACATGTTGCTTTACAGAGGGAGGGTTGCGTGTGTGAGTAGAGAGGGAGGCTTTCTCACAAGGACTTTAGACAAGACAATAAGAACATAAGAACATAAGAACATAAGAAGAGCCTGCTGGATCAGGCCAGTGGCCCATCCAGTCCAGCATCCTGTTCTCACAGTGGCCAACCAGGTGCCCGGGGGAAGCCCGCAAACAGGACCCGAGTGCAAGAACACTCTCCCCTCCTGAGGCTTCCGGCAACTGGTTTTCAGAAGCATGCTGCCTCTGACTAGGGTGGCAGAGCACAGCCATCATGGCTAGTAGCCATTGATAGCCCTGTCCTCCATGAATTTGTCTAATCTTCTTTTAAAGCCGTCCAAGCTGGTGGCCATTACTGCATCTTGTGGGAGCAAATTCCATAGTTTAACTATGCGCTGAGTAAAGAAGTACTTCCTTTTGTCTGTCCTGAATCTTCCAACATTCAGCTTCTTTGAATGTCCACGAGTTCTAGTATTATGAGAGAGGGAGAAGAACTTTTCTCTATCCACTTTCTCAATGCCATGCATAATTTTATACACTTCTATCATGTCTCCTCTGACCCGCCTTTTCTCTAAACTAAAAAGCCCCAAATGCTGCAACCTTTCCTCGTAAGGGAGTCGCTCCATCCCCTTGATCATTCTGGTTGCCCTCTTCTGAACCTTTTCCAACTCTATAATATCCTTTTTGAGATGAGGCGACCAGAACTGTACACAGTATTCCAAATGCGGCCGCACCATAGATTTATACAACGGCATTATGATATCGGCTGTTTTATTTTCAATACCTTTCCTAATTATTGCTATCATGGAATTTGCCTTTTTCACAGCTGCCGCACACTGGGTCGACATTTTCATCGTGCTGTCCACTACAACCCCGAGGTCTCTCTCCTGGTCGGTCACCGCCAGTTCAGACCCCATGAGCGTATATGTGAAATTCAGATTTTTTGCTCCAATATGCATAATTTTACACTTGTTTATATTGAATTGCATTTGCCATTTTTCCGCCCATTCACTCAGTTTGGAGAGGTCTTTTTGGAGCTCTTCGCAATCCCTTTTTGTTTTAACAACCCTGAACAATTTAGTGTCGTCAGCAAACTTGGCCACTTCACTGCTCACTCCTAATTCTAGGTCATTAATGAACAAGTTGAAAAGTACAGGTCCCAATACCGATCCTTGAGGGACTCCACTTTCTACAGCCCTCCATTGGGAGAACTGTCCGTTTATTCCTACTCTCTGCTTTCTGCTTCTTAACCAATTCCTTATCCACAAGAGGACCTCTCCTCTTATTCCATGACTGCTAAGCTTCCTCAGAAGCCTTTGGTGAGGTACCTTGTCAAACGCTTTTTGAAAGTCTAAGTACACTATGTCCACTGGATCACCTCTATCTATATGCTTGTTGACACTCTCAAAGAATTCTAATAGGTTACTGAGACAGGACTTTCCCTTGCAGAAGCCATGCTGGCTCTGCTTCAGCAAGGCTTGTTCTTCTATGTGCTTGGTTAATCTAGCTTTAATCATACTTTCTACCAGTTTTCCAGGGACAGAAGTTAAGCTAACTGGCCTGTAATTTCCGGGATCCCCTCTGGATCCCTTTTTGAAGATTGGCGTTACATTTGCCACTTTCCAGTCCTCAGGCACGGAGGAGGACCCGAGGGACAAGTTACATATTTTAGTTAGCAGATCAGCAATTTCACCTTTGAGTTCTTTGAGAACTCTCGGGTGGATGCCATCCGGGCCCGGTGATTTGTCAGTTTTTATATTGTCCATTAAGCTTAGAACTTCCTCTCTCGTTACCACTATTTGTCTTAGTTCCTCAGAATCCCTTCCTGCAAATGTTAGTTCAGGTTCAGGGATCTGCCCTATATCTTCCACTGTGAAGACAGATGCAAAGAATTCATTTAGCTTCTCTGCAATCTCCTTATTGTTCTTTAGTACACCTTTGACCCCCTTATCATCCAAGGGTCCAATTGTCTCCCTAGATGGTCTCCTGCTTTGAATGTATTTATAGAATTTTTTGTTGTTGGTTTTTATGTTCTTAGCAATGTGCTCCTCAAATTCTTTTTTAGCATCCCTTATTGTCTTCTTGCATTTCTTTTGCCAGAGTTTGTGTTCTTTTTTATTTTCTTCATTCGGACAAGACTTCCATTTTTTGAAGGAAGACTTTTTGCCTCTAAGAGCTTCCTTGACTTTGCTTGTTAACCATGCTGGCATCTTCTTGGCCCTGGCGGTACCTTTTCTGATCTGCGGTATGCAGATATATTAACAATGGTTAAACCAAAAGATACAGATAAGGAAGAGATGAAGTATAAGAGATGGAGATGGCTCAATATAGTTATACTTACATAAAACTTAAGTTACAGCTGAGAATTAAGACTAATGGATTATTATTATTATTAATTTAATTTGTTAGTCTCCTCATACCCAATGGTCTCTAAGCAACTTACAACAGATTTAAAAACATACAATACTGCTTTGATGCTTTGTAAATGAAATAGCGGTATACAAATATATTTATAAATAAATATAAAACAGATTTAAAACATACAATATAAGATAGATTAGGCCCACCTTCTGGAAAAGGTGGGCTTTGAGGAGGGATCTGAAAGAAGAGATACAATTTGCAGGAGGGTATTCTGCTAGCATAGCCAGGTACAAGAGGCCAAGGCTCCTACACCATAGTTGTGCATAACAAAGCAGCAGCAGACAGAAAGGAGCTGTTGCTTTTACTAGCTGCTGGCCTGGGCCCCTCTTCCTCTCACAGAGAATTACAGTACTGACTGCCCTGTGAGGAAGAGCAGCAGGACTATCTGCTCTGGCCAGTTGGACCCCCGTGAATCTATCTCCTGTAGCAGAAGTGATGAAAAGCTGGCAGATTTCAGCTAAGCCCATAACTTCAAGGTTCCACCCTATAATGCAGGGGTGGGGAACTCTATCTGGCTGGTGGGCCAGCTCCTTATATTCCCCCATATCCGCACACCCATTGGCAAAGTTTGACAGGTGGGCGAGGTCACAATGACATTAGGTGACCTGTTTTTCGCCCACACTGTTTGAAATTAAATCATGTAGGTGCCACACACAACTCTCTGCAAGCAATGATGATCAGCTGAGATTGATGCTTGCAGAGATCCATGCAGAGAACTTTGAAGCCCTGATGATCAAGAGCTGCACATAGCTCTCTGCAAGCACTGACTATCAACTCATCATTGGCGCTTGCAGAGAGCCATGCATATCACTTTGAAGCCCCAATAATCAACTGATTGTTGGGGCTTCAAAATGCTGTGCCCTCCTTGCCCAGTCCCATCTTTACCTACCCCAACACTTGATATCATATATGATGTCAGGTGTAGGGCAGGTGACTGTGGCAGGCCAAATGGGAAGCCTGATGGGTCTAATTAGACTAGTGGGCTGGAGGCTCCCCACTACTGCTCTGAAGTCAAGAATTTCAACTGCATAACAGCCACTTCCAGGAACATTGGGTCACCAGGCTGTTTCCCAGGGACCCAATAAGGCCTGTTACTGTTAATAATAATAATAATAATAATAATAATAATAATAATAACTGAGCATCCCATTTCAAGGTTATTATAAGAACCCTGTAACATTAAGTTGCTGTCTGAATTTGCTCATTTTCTCTTCCATCCTCGTCTCATTTTCCTTTTGTGTCATGTGTTTTTAGATTGTCAGCCGGACAGCAGTGATGGTACTGTTTGCTATTTGTTTGGATGTAAACTGCTCTGAGAGCCTTTCCAGCTGATGAACAGAATATAAATGCTTTGCATGAATGAATGAATAAACAAATGAATAAACAATTAAAGATGCAGGAGCCCTGTCTTCTTTTCACCTTGGCTATCCTGAATTCCACTAGGAGTGTCCCATGGTCTAAGGGATGAGAGACATGAATGATTTGGACAGTGGAATTTTGGATATAGGTTAAAGAACTGAAGGAAAGGCCGGAGAGATTGCAAGAGTCAAGTCGGAAGATAAACTGAACATGAACCAAATGTTCCATGCCAAGGAGACAAAGGGTAGATTTCTTCAGTGTTGTATAGGGAGAAGTGACATTACATGGTGACAACATATTGATTTAGTGCAAGGGCTTAACACTGCAGTGTTTGTTCTTCAACCTTGGTTCCCCAAATATTTTTTTTCAGACTACAACTCCCATCAACCCCAGTCAGCTTAGCCAATGGCCAAGGATGATGGGAGTTGTAGTCCAACAACATCTGAGGAACCAAGGTTGAAGAGAAGTGGGTTAGAATCAAAATATTCAACTTCTAGCTACCAGGTACATTTTGCAGGTGGAAGTTCTGTATATGTAGAAGCTTGCAAATTACTCAGGAGACATTTGTTTTCCATAGCCCAAATACGGGATAATTTTCAAAATGGTCCAGAATCTGAGTGTTTAAGTCCTCCTAAGAGATAATAGCAAGTGAACAGACGTCCACCTGCAGACGTCGCAGGGGAGTAGTTTGGCCAGCCTGAGGGGAACTTACAGAGGTACCCACCGCCTGGGAAGAGCTGCAGGACTGTGAGGCCTGGGAGCTGCCGCTGCAACGTCGGAAGGCCCACGGGCCAGACCAGTTGGTTGGCCTGCCAGTTGCTGCCGCCCTGCTTCTATTTTACCAGCAGCGGCAGCAGCTTCATGGGCCACAGCATGCAGACAGATACCCTCAGCGTTAAGCTGTACTACTCTTGGCCTGAGCCGCAGGCCATTGCCATTTTGGATTGGTGTACCGCCCTTGAAATAGTTGTACGTTTGGGCGAGACAGAATGCCTTCCTGGATATTTTTTCTTAATATAATGTTATTTGCTATTTAATTTAATTTTTTGTACAATGTATTGCTTTATTGATGTATTGCTTTATTGATGTATTGCTTTGTTGATGTTTTGCCTTGTTGATGTATTTTTATATTTGTGTTTACTTTTTCTGTAAGCTGCCTTGAGGGCCTTTTGGCCGAAAGGTGGGGTATAAATAAACATTAACATAACATAACATTAACATAACATTGCTGTACAGAAGAAAAAGTTCTCTAGCCTTCCCAGGTTAAATAACCCCCAATATAGTTTTTTTTCCTTTTTTCAAATTTGTCTTGCCACATTGGATTCCTAAGGCCAGTTACATGTCAAATAAGATTTTTTTAAAAAATGCTCAAAAAGCTCAAAGCCCCCAGGAGAGGGAGGATAGAAGTTGGAAAATTATTATTATTTACCTTATATGAAAAATCAATAATATATATATATATATTAAAAGCTCAAAACCCCTAAACTTAAGGTTGGGCAACCTGTAGCCTTCCAGATTTTATACTCCAACTCCCATCAGTTCCAACCAGCATAATCAATAGTCGGGAAGAAGGGTGTTGTAGGCCAACTCTATCCGGAAAGCCACCAGGAGATTCCCTGCCCTATCAATGACACCTTATAGACCACACTATCCCACTTTTTAATCCTTCCTCCAGAAAAAAAAAAACAGCTACTACATATGATTTTCAGGTGCTTATTAGGTTTACCTGATATGTTTCTTGTCACAGCTGATATAATTTGGCAAAACACAGTAGATAAATGATTGATACTGTGCAAGAAATACATTTATTTTTATGTTTGTTTATTTCCCATATCCACATTCACATATCCGCATGTCTTTTCAGTGTAGTTAATGTTAACCATAGTTAATAATCCATAATTTTAAAACTGAGGTATTTGGCAGATGATCACTTAAATCTTGGTTTATTACGTCACAGAACAGTTAAAAGCACCAGTGACGGCAGCAAAGCCTTGACAGTGGTTGGAGGGTTTTTTATTTTTTGTTATGGTTGCTTTACCTGCAGCTCTGCAGCTTTTGGATGGTGATGAGTCTTTAACCATAGTTAAGGAGGAGGTCAGGGTTCATACATAGCACCAAGCTATGGTTAACATAACTAAGGTTTATAAATCAACTATAATCCTTGGTTATCAAGCAACTTTGAACCATACTTAATAAACCACAATAAGCTGCTGGGCTAGGTTCACACATAATGCTAAGC
This sequence comes from Rhineura floridana, assembly GCF_030035675.1. Taxonomy (NCBI): domain Eukaryota; kingdom Metazoa; phylum Chordata; class Lepidosauria; order Squamata; family Rhineuridae; genus Rhineura; species Rhineura floridana. The sequence goes on along the minus strand of NC_084488.1, from coordinate 69,914,777 downwards.
CATAGTTTAATAATCCATGATTTAGCGTTGTGCATAAACCAGGCCAATGAGTGATGCTCTACTATTAGCTGCTTCTAAAAATGTTACAAAAAGTGTGGGAGGAGGACACTGAACATGAGGAAGTATTACCAGAGAGGGTGGTAAACCAAGGTCTACAACCATTTTGAGCCCAGGGGCATATCTGGAAAACAAAGATGTTATGGTGCCCATGGAACCATATTGGAGACCTCAGAACTGAATGATCACTTGTTTTCTATCCTCGGTCACATGGATTCTAGAGCTGAGGACTGCAAATCAGCCAATTCTTCTAGAAGTTGAATTGCAAAGTAGCTCCTTTTGAGTAATAAACACCAGGCCTTTACATTTACCATACATATATACTTGTCTGCATTTCCTCACAGGGGAGCCGCTCCATCCCCTTGATCATCCTGGTAGCCCTTTTCTGAACCTTTTCCAACTCTACAATATCCTTTTTGAGATGAGGTGACCAGAAATGTACAGAGGATTTCCTTCTTCCCTCCCTCCCTTTCCTCCTATGCCCTTGTCTATCAGTCTGAAAGACTGTCTTACTAATCATTTTTATAAGCCCTTTGGGAGCCTTTTTGGCTAAGGAATGGGGCATAAATGCTTTTAAAATAAACAAACAATAGACATGCTGCACTGCAGACCCCAATCTAGGGAAGCATGCCTGCAATCTACATAATCCCAAACCATTCACTTTACACTCCACAGCAAGATTTTATTTTAGCCGGCTACTGCCAGTGTTTCTGCAGTTGAAAAAGTCATTCAAAATATACAGTCTTAATGTTGATATCTAACATTAAATCCACTGAAACCAAGTAAATTTATCTCCATAAATCTACTCTTATGACTTAGTTGGATATCATCCATAGTTTTTGCATAAGTACCAACTTTCCCCATCTCCTTTCACTCACTCACCAAAAATAAATAAATTGCACAGTTTCACAGGCACTAAAATACCTAAAGGAAAAAAACATTAAGAAAAGAATGAATTATTATAAGATTTCATAATAAAACAATGTAAATAAAAGCTTTTCCCCAACCATATTTTATACTGAAGCTCAACCCAGACCAGAAACTATGTAAACCATGTTAACAACAACAACAACAACAAGCCCTCCAATTAAAGTGTTACAGTTCCTTTAAATCCCAGAACAAACGGTGCTGCTGCTCATGATCCTGCAGGATGCAGCGACATAATTGTCACTTAGCCACTTAACTCTCTGCTGCATGGCTCAGTCACTCATTGTGGTTTATCTCTCAGCCAATTACTGCTGTCATTTGCATTTCAATGTGTAGCATCGGGAGCCAGGGCAGAGGCAACAGCAGAACAGGAAACGGAAGCACATCAACTGGTTATTTGGGTTTGATTGAGACAACATTTTGTGATGGAGGGCAGAGGTTTGCTCTCTAGAAACAAATTTACCCTAGTTGTGCCTCCAGTGTCCTTTCAAACAGCCCCTGAAGTTGATGGACACAATTGCGATCAAATTTGTGGCCAAATGAAACAATGCTGCTTCATTTTAGATGTAAACCTGCTAAAGCCAGATGATAGAAAATAATCTAAAGCTGCAAATCCCACGAACACATTCTTGGAAGTAAACCCCATTGAACCCAGTGGGATTTTCTTCCAAATAAACATGCATAAGATTATACTGGAAGACTGAAAACAAACAAAATAAAGTAGGGGAGGATTTTGGAAACTGTTTTCCAATAAAAATAAAACAACTGTGTATTTGCATTACATCATCATCACATCTTTGCTCCAAAGAGCTCAGGATGGTATACAAGATTGTATCTCAACAATCCTGTGACGTACCTTAAGACTGAGAGTGAGAGACTTGCCAATGGCCAAGTGGGGATTTGTCCTGGGTCTTCCCTGCCCTAGTCCAAAACACTAACCTCTGCCCCACGCAGGCTCACACTAATGTGGGAAGCAATTTGGGCTGAGGTAGTGCTATGGTATCTCTCTGTGTATTTTTACTCAGCGTTTGATGTGGCTCCCACCATATATGGACATAGTATTAATAGCCCATTTTTAATTGCATGAGCCTATTTATTTTTATTCAAATGATTTAAGTGTAAGATTTTGTTTGCTTTGTTCTTTTAAATGCACAAACTGAAATTCATGCTAGCTAGCCCACTGCAAAAATATATCCTTAAGTACTGGTCTTAAAACTTCTGCATTCACAAGGTAGCACACAGCTAAAATTTACTGCCAAATTCCAGACATCTCTGTAAACAGCCCAGATGATTCAGAATATTTAGTGTTTAGGGACCAGATTCTTCTTTTACCTAGTTGACAGAAATAACATTAATCTCTGCCTGCATCTATCAGCAACCACACAATGACATTCCATCACAATGTGTTCTAGCACCAGCAAACCAAAGGGTTGAGAGGCACTTATTTTAGTAGTATCTATTTCAATGTAGTTTTCTCTGTTACAAAAAATAAAAACTAGCTATCCAATTTCTGCAGTTAACATGAAATAGATGCTATGCAGAACCATTCGATTTATTTGCACCAGATCCATTTCTTTGGCTCTATCCATATCTGAGCAAGACAATTTTAGGAGATTCAGGTATTATTAACCACAAGTGGAGTGGTTGCAAACACTGATGAAGAGCAAAACAAATGTGAGCCTTCTCTATAGAAAATATGAAGGGAAGTTGGTCTGTTACCAGTTTATTGTAATCTCTGAAAAGGACTCTGTTCAAAGAATTGCACAGATATTAAATATATCAAAACTATGTTTTTTAAAATAAGAAACACAAGGGGTGACTACAATTGTCTTCCTTGTACCAAACCCACTTCTCCTAAATAAAAACATAGGAAGCCGCCTTATACCAGATAACACAAGTTGTCCATCTAGCCCAGTATTGTATTGACTACTCTGACAGCAGCTCTCCTAGCATCAGTCAGTCTCTCTCTGTAGGGCCCCGCTTACCGGCGTTCCACTGATGCGGCAGCTTTCAATGAGGGGAAATTCTGTTTTAAGGCCGTTTTTGCACTTTTGCGACATTTTGCGACATTTTTGCATCATTTTCACACGACCACCCCATTATTTTCAATAGGTTTCGCTTTATGGCAATTTCCGCTTTACGGCAGCAGTCTGGAACGGAACCTGCCGTATAAGCGGGGCCTGCCTGTACAGCAACAATAGTGGCTGTACACTATAGCCAGCATGTTTTCATATTCCGCCATGTTAAATTGAAGATACCCCCATGCCACTCTGCTGCTTCCCATAAGCTCATCTGAAAACAAAATCTTACAAAACTTATGGTCCTGAACTCAGAAAGGCTTGCTTAACAACCCTCTAGGTTTTCATGGTGATACACAAAATATTCAGAGAGAATCCAGACATTAAAGTCTGAAACACACAAATAAAAAATCCAAATAGTGGATTCTCATAATTCTGTTCGTGGTCTCATAATTTGTTGAAATTAATTAAAAAATCAGCCATTTTCACAGAGTACCTGTAATCCCATTACTAACCTTGCCCAATACTCTGACGTTCATCTTCTCTTCTGCAGTTTAATAGTTTTTTTAAATGCATGGCTGATTTTTAATTAATTTAAGAAAATTAACATTGGACTCTATGATAGTGCAGGCATGTTTAGTAGGAACCAACTGTCCATGTTCTAAAAGCCAGACAACAGCTGTTTGGCTTGGCTAAACAGGGGGCCACACCCATTCCAGACATTTACTCCACTTTAAACAGTCATGGCTTACCCCAAAGAATCCTGGTAAGTTTAGTTTGTGAAGGGTGCTGTGAGTTGTTAGGAGACTCCTATTCCCCTGACAAAGCTCCAGTGGCCAGAGTGGTTTAACAGTCAGCCACTCTTCCCAGAGAATTCTGGTGATCATCCTCTGTGAGGGGAATAGGGCATCTCCTAACAACTCTCAGCACCCTTCACAAACTAAACTTCCCAGGATTCCTTGGGGTAAGCCATGACTGTTTAAAATGGAGTAAATGTCTGGTGTGGATGTGGCCAGGGACAGCTTTGGTTTAAGAACATAAGAACATAAGAAGAGCCTGCTGGATCAGGCGAGTGGCCCATCTAGTCCAGCATCCTGTTCTCACAGTGGCCAACCAGGTGCCTGGGGGAAGCCCGCAAGCAGGACCCGAGTGCAAGGACACTCTCCCCTCCTGAGGCTTCCGGCAACTGGTTTTCAGAAGCATGCTGCCTCTGACTAGGGTGGCACAGCACAGCCATCACGGCTAGTAGCCATTGATAGCCCTGTCCTCCATGAATTTGTCTAATCTTCTTTTAAAGCCGTCCAAGCTGGTGGCCATTACTGCATCTTGTGGGACCAAATTCCATAGTTTAACTATGCACTGAGTAAAGAAGTACTTCCTTTTGTCTGTCCTGAATCTTCCATCTTAAATGTGGGTGGGAGGCTACCTGTGTCTGCTGTAGAATAAAAATGTGGGGGTAAACCCCAAAATAATGATACTGTTAACAATGTTTTCCTTTTGAAAAGGAAAGGAAAGGAAAGGGGGTTTCCCTCTGTCCAATGCCCACCCACCCAATCTCCTCCCCTACCTCCCCCAGGTCAGTTTCACTTATCCCAAGCATGATTGCACAGCAGTAAATCCCATAAACTCAATAAGCATGCAAATGATCAAACGTACCTGAAGGGCAGTCTCCACTAGGCATGTTATTCTTATGAGCAGAAACAGAAGATCTCTAATTTTGTTAAATGACATAACATAAAGAGCCCTGCTAGTCCAGCATCCTGTTTTCCACAGTGGCCAAGCAGATGTTTATGGGAAGCCCACCAGCAGGACACAAGCATAATGGCCCTCTTCCCCCTGTTCTTTTCCGCAACTGGTATTCAAAGGCTATACGCAACTGATCCTGTAAGTAGCATACAGCCTTCATGACTAATAGCCACATATAACATTATGCTCTGTGAATTTGTTTAAATCTCTGGTATAAAGTTGGTAGCCATCACCATATCTTTTGGGAGCAAATTCCATAAGATAATTATGCCCTATGTCAATCGTTCCCCAACTTTTTTTCCCCATGGACCACTTGAAAATTATTGAGGGTCTTGGGAGGCCACTTAAGGATTTTTCTGTCAGTTGTAGCAATTATAATACACTGTGCTAGATGCTGGATTATTTTAATTATATTTTTATTGCTTCTTTTATTTCTTATATTGTATTGTACTGTATTACAATTTTAATTCCACAAAATACAATATAAAATGTAATAACAATAAATAATAAAATACAATGCAAGAAATGAAACAATTAAAATACACGCTCATGGGGTCTGAACTGGCGGTGACCGACCAGGAGAGAGACCTCGGGGTTGTAGTGGACAGCACGATGAAAATGTCGACCCAGTGTGCGGCAGCTGTGAAAAAGGCAAATTCCATGCTAGCGATAATTAGGAAAGGTATTGAAAATAAAACAGCCGATATCATAATGCCGTTGTATAAATCTATGGTGCGGCCGCATTTGGAATACTGTGTACAGTTCTGGTCGCCTCATCTCAAAAAGGATATTATAGAGTTGGAAAAGGTTCAGAAGAGGGCAACCAGAATGATCAAGGGGATGGAGCGACTCCCTTACGAGGAAAGGTTGCAGCATTTGGGGCTTTTTAGTTTAGAGAAAAGGCGGGTCAGAGGAGACATGATAGAAGTGTATAAAATTATGCATGGCATTGAGAAAGTGGATAGAGAAAAGTTCTTCTCCCTCTCTCATAATACTAGAACTCGTGGACATTCAAAGAAGCTGAATGTTGGAAGATTCAGGACAGACAAAAGGAAGTACTTCTTTACTCAGCGCATAGTTAAACTATGGAATTTGCTCCCACAAGATGCAGTAATGGCCACCAGCTTGGACGGCTTTAAAAGAAGATTAGACAAATTCATGGAGGACAGGGCTATCAATGGCTACTAGCCATGATGGCTGTGCTCTGCCACCCTAGTCAGAGGCAGCATGCTTCTGAAAACCAGTTGCCGGAAGCCTCAGGAGGGGAGAGTGTTCTTGCACTCGGGTCCTGTTTGCGGGCTTCCCCCAGGCACCTGGTTGGCCACTGTGAGAACAGGATGCTGGACTAGATGGGCCACTGGCCTGATCCAGCAGGCTCTTCTTATGTTCTTATGTTCTTTAATAAAAATCAGTAGGAGTATTTAATGAGCTGTACCCGCTGTTCACAGCCACTGCTTCTACTGTCCTTCATAGACACCCCATGGACCATCTGAATGAAGCTCATGGACCACAGTTTGGGAACCCCTTGCACTATGCCAAGAAGCACTTTTTTGTCTGTCCTGAACTTCCAACCATTCAGCTTCGTTAGATGACCCTAGGATGAGAGAGGATGAAAAATATCTACCAACATACTTGCCTTCATAAAACTCAAGCAATGCAACTTTTCCTCATAGAGGAGTTGCTGCAGCACCTTGATTATGTTGGTTGCCCTTGTGCACTTCTTCCAGCTCCACAATATTTGCAACCAGACCTGTATACAATATTTCAGGTGTGGTTGGCTATCTAGTTGGCCACTGTGAGAACAGGATGCTGGACTAGATAGGCCACTGGCCTGATCCAGCAGGTTGTTCTTGCATTCTTAAGTATGGTTGAACTATATATATATATTATAAGGGCATTACACTATTGACAGCTTTATTTTCAGTCCCTTTCTAACCGTCCCTAGCATGGAATTTGCTGTTTTCATAGCTACCATCCACAGGCTCGACATTTTCATTGAGATATTCATCACAAACTCAAGATCCCTTTCCCTACCAGCTCAGACCTCTTAAAATATATATGAAATTAAGATTTTTTTGCCCTAAGATGTATCACTTTACACTTATATTGAACCACATTTGCCATTTTGTTGGCCATTCACCCATTTTGGAGACACTTTTTAGGAGCTCTTCGCAATCCCTTGTTTTTACCACTCTGAATAATTTGACATTCTCAGTAACCTTGACCACCTCCCTGCCAACAATTCTCATATCCTTGCCTTCAAGTTGCACCACTCAGACCTATGGTGTGCTGCCATTTATCTCATCCAAAGCCACTGATTGCTTCACATTCGTAGAAGCAAATCACAGTTCTGAATGGCTTCCTGTGTAGCAAGTCACAGGCGTACATTTCCATGCTTTAAAACTGATGGTGGTGGTGGGGACTGCCTTCAAGTCGATTCCAACTTATGGCGACCCTATGAATAGGGTTTTCATGGTAAGCGGTATTCAGAGGGGGTTTATCATTGCCTTCCTCTGAGGTTGAGAGGCAGTGGCTGGCCCAAGGTCACCCAGGGAGCTTCATGGCTGTATGGGGATTTGAACCCTGTTCTCCCAGGTCATAGTCCGACACCTTAACCACTACACCACACTGGCTCTCTTGAAACAGATAGGACTTAGGTTTTCCAGAAATAATTTTTTATTTATTTACTTGTTTAACAGATTTTTATCCTGCCTTTCCATTCCAATGAGGAACGCTCAAAGCAGCCTACAATACTCAAATATAGTATAAAAATACACTAAAACCAAACAGATAAATAAAAGAACACATCAGCAAAGCAGATCAAAACACAAAAGGAAGACTGAAAAAAATTAAACAGAAGGTAAGCCAAATGCTTGCCCAAACAGAAAGTCTTTAACAAGGAAATATTGTTAAGTGAAGGGGCAAGGTGAATCTCTTGGGGCAGGGACTTGTATAACCTGGTTGCTAACACAAACAAGCAGCTTTCCAGCCAGAGGTGAAACAACTGAAGAGCTTCTTCAGCTAAAACAGGGAATAGTTAGGACTACATAAGAGGAGGGGGTCCTTAAGGTATGCTGGCCCTACACTGTTTAGGGGGCTTGAAAGGCAATAACCACCACCTTGAATTCTGCCCAGAAACGAAGCAACAGCCAATGAAGTTGATACTAAAGCTGAGGAACATGCTCCCTTCAAATAGCTCTGGTCAGAAGTCTCATAACTGCCTTTTGAATCTGCTTAAGTTTCTAGTGGCCTTCAAAGGCAGCCCTACATATAGGGTGTTGTAGTAAACTAGCCATGACACAACTTAAGTAATATGTAATCACAGTCAGCTCCGCCTTCTCTAAAAACAGGCACAGCTGGCTTACCAGCCCAAACTGGGTAAAAGCCACCAGTTGCTGCTTATCTCTCCAGTATCACTTTTCTCAAACACTGGGCCTAGGAAGCAGCTGGTTCTCAAGTCCAGAATCTAACAATACAAAGCACTGTCACCATCTACACAGGCTGCAGAAAGCAGGCAGAAGGGAGAGAAAGAAGTATGTGTTGCTGAGTGCTTGAGGTGTAAGAATCTGTGAGCTTGCTTTTACAAGTATGTGCGCATCTCGTTGCTCCTCTCTGTCTCTCTCTGTAGCATGTTTGTCTGTGGTAGAACAACTCTCTGTTTTACAAACAAATGTAAATGCTATCAAAATTGCTTGCATACCTTGTACTATTCCAAAGGAGCAATAGTCAGGCTTCTTCCCTTAAGAAATGACTCCAAGACCCACAGCTTCCTAAACTGGGCTTGATCATGTTGTCCTGACTATTCCAGCTGTCAAGTTTCCGTTTTCTTTTCTTTCCCTGGGACTACGGGGGATGGGAACATCCAAGAATTGCCAACTATGGCTGCTTCCATAAATTCACAACTGCACATTAGTCATGCTTCCAAAGAGAACACAAAGCCTGTGTATCCAAATTTGCCAGTCTCTCTCTCTCTCTCTCTCTCTCTCTCTCTCCCTGAAAAACAAACTTCCTAATTTCACTTCTAACCTCAGCTACACTAAAATACAAAGCTAGATGAGGCAGAAATTTGACCTACTAAGTGCAGGGGGGGGAGAAAAGAAACCTAAGCAGCCTGAAGGAGAGATTGAAAGGAAGAAGGGGTGGGTGGGTTGAGAATGCAGGAATCACGCTAGGTGAATTTGCTGACCTTCAGAGGTTATGACAGTAACAGAGTGACATAATATGGGTTGCAGCCAAAAACAGCACAGGCAGCCTTGAGAATACTCCAAGCAATCATGGTGCTTTTGTTAATACGCCTCAGTCCAAACTGGTCACACTGCTTCTCTTTTTGCAGAGCACATAAAATAATTCGGAGACAGCACAAAGTGAACCACACCAACTCAGCTTCTGTTTAAACATATAGAACATGTCACATGCACACTTATAAGCCCAATTCATACTTCCTCATCCCCTGCATATACTGCCACTAGCCATCATTGTAGATTTCGGTCCATAAGCTAGGATGCTGGGTTCTGAACGCAACAAAACAGAAAATGGCAGTAGCAAGATCCTACAACAGACCCTGCTACCTGGCTGAAATCATCTGGAGCTATTTTATCTGCTGGGGTTGTTTTGTGGCATGTGTAGCTCTTCTCTTGATTGTGGCTGCAGATTGTGTGGGTTGCTCAGTGGGTGGATTGTCCTGCTTTGCGGGACTGCAGAGCACTGTGTCTGGGTATGGGAAATGGAGGCTTAAATCCCCAGTTGGTGATGGTATGTATTGGCTGTCCTGAGGCAAACCACCTTTGTACTGTGTTCACAAAAGGGTACTGCTACTAAGAATAAAAGGTGGCCATTCCAACCCTCCCAGTGCTATGGGTGAACATTCAAGAAATCCTAATACATATTAGTTTAACAGTAAAACACTTCAACCACTCGGAGGTCCTCTCAACTGAAATGGTTATAAAGTAGCAAAAGAGGTTGGTGGGGTTTTTTAACTCTTTCAACACACGCTTATAATGACTTTATGAATGAGTCTGAGAACAAAGGCATAGCCTTATGTATGTGGTATATGATTCCACAGTCTGTGCAGAAACAGACAAAACATACTGTGGCTTAGAGCCAAAAGAAGCAGTAACACTGAGGTGACAATAACATCCAAATAGCAGCAGCAGAATGCACTTGGTGGGGGGATGTTTAAAAAAACCTGTATGTCTGAAATGTTATTTTTAACATTGGTATGGAACAGCACCTACAGTCACCTTCATCTGAAACCCACCACATATGCCCTCTTCCTTGTCACACCAGAAGAGAGATAATGGGAGCAATCAGGTGGGCCCCCTATAGTGTGATTGGTAAGCTGAAAATATTTTCCACGACCAAACTATGTAGATGTAAAAGAAGTATACAAGTATTCAAACTGCACAGCAGTCTTCACTGTCTCCCAGTCGGCTTGGAATCGTATCATTTTTTAAACTTCTTGCTGAATGTTGTCTGAAGCCACGGTTACTGGCTCTTGGGATCTAAGCTCTGTTCTTTCTAAGGAATATCATGCTCATAATAAAAAACAGCATGCCAAAGGATGCAGTCACAAGCAGGCATCTTTGGCAGAGAAAAGACAGTAGGAGTGGCTTTCTTACAAAATGAACTGAAGCTGACAAGATCACACTGAATTCTGCTTTGCTTCAGAGACCATGAAATAAGTAGATATTATCACTCAAACATACAAGAGGTGACCAAAAGGGGGGGATCCCCTTAAAGCTAGAAGCTTGGGAACCTATATCCAGTGGTCCAATTTTATCTGATGGTTCTGTACAAGATGAGGACTTGTTAGATGGAAAGAGGCAATTTAGCCATTTGCTATGCTAGTTTAGCTGTAGCCTTCTAAGTGCATGGGCTATTTATCACAGATGCAAACCAGTCAACCAACACTATGGGGAGCATGATGAGAGTTGTAATACAACAACATGTGGAGGGCGTTATGTTCTCCATCCCCACCTTAGAGAAATAGTGTGTGCCTGCTATAAAGCATCAGGGCCCTCCAGTACCGAAGTGCTGGATCTGTGGGAAAGCAATCACTATGAAGGCTGTTTGACAGCATTCTCTCACTGAGGCTTCCAAGAGAAGAAACTGATGTGCTCTTGTGATCCTGTATTTTTGCAGTTTTGAAAACAAAACTTGCTCTGTCCGCAAGTCAATTAATTGTATGGTTTACTTGCTAATTTGGTGCAAATTACCTCAAATATATATGTTGTGACTAAAGACCGGCATCCAAAAAATTAACTAGCTATTCAGACTAGTTTGTGAAATTCAACGTTATTCCACCCAGATCTTAAAGTCCCTTCACTCCTTAGGCTTCCTAGCTCAGTGGCTCACAATCTTCTAGTCTTGCTTCTCCAGCATTTCCCCACACTTCTCATCCTTAGTAGAGCTGATGTGAAATTTCTGAGAATGCATTTTTGAGATTTTTCTTTTTCCTCACTGCCCCCGCAAGGCCACTTTGCAGAATTTTCTCTGCAGTATTTTTCTCCATTTTTAGGTGACAGCGACTATTTGTCCCTAACAATACCTTGGAATGAAGTTAAGTCAGGGACATTGTGAGGATGCAAAATGGTGGCTAGGTTGCTAGCACAGTTGCTGCTGCTGCCGCTGCCCACATGAAGTAGCAGCAAAATAACAAAACCTCCAGAAAAAATAAATAGCTGTGCTATTGCCATTGCTAATGGTGAGCCCCACATCTTGAGAAACTGTTGGAGGATTGTTCATGCCCTTGGAGAAATTAGGTGAAATGGTTCTCTGCCCACAAATACGATGGAGGATTTCAAGAGGCCATTCATGCATAGCTCTAATCCTGAGGCCTCTCTGAGGTTTTCCCCACCCAGACTTCACCATCCCTCCACAAGCCCTTGTTTCTCAGCTTGTTGCCTATTTTTCCCTCTTCAGTCATCCTGGTCTGGATGCCCCCTCTCCCTCCTGTCTTGTGATTTTTTTCCCACTCAGCCCCAGCCTTCAGCATACATGCCTGCAAGCAGCATATAGGTTGTTTTGGCTCCCAGATAAAATGACCTTCTGATTGCCTCACACTGACTGTCACCATTCTATTGCTGATCCTTTCCCCCACAAAATAGAATATTTGTGAACATCCTGTGACATTATATCACCAGAGTCATTGGCTAGGGAGAACTCATCGATGACAAGCAATCAATTCTTAAGACTTCTACAAAACCTTTTTCCTGTAAAATGCCATGCTCACTGATGGAGCTATATAGATAAATGAAACCTGAAAACAAAAATATAATTACATGATGCCAATTCTTATGATTAATATTCAGAAAAAGCTAGAAAGGGAGAACTAGGGAGACATGAAGAGGGTCCATGATTCTGTACTTGACTCTGAATTTACAGTGTGGCAGGAAACCACTCACATGCATATACAGACAACTCTTCCAAGGCAGACATGCATCCTGATAGTAGCGGACTTTATTGTAAAAACAGAAAGCTCCCCCCTTCCCATTATGCACTGTTTGATTGTCTGAAGCAGACACTAACAGCAGCTTTTGCTCTCCTGCAAGGAGCTACAGGCTGCCAATTACAGAAACACAATATATACAGTTGATGAAATGAAGAAGAAAAAATCAGAGAAGGCACCAACCTCTGGCAACAACACAAATATTTTCATTCAAATGTCTGAAAAGAACCAAGATCTTACACAAAATAACAAAAGCATATGAGTTTCTGTTTAACCTAAGATATGGTTTTTTAAACAAACTATCTTCAGTATTTTAAAAAAGCTTGTAACCATTGTGCCTCAATTGTCATTACAAAACCCTTTTACCAGTGTTAATGTTTAACTGAATGCTTGCTAATTAATTAGCACTTACAAGTTAACGTTTTGCATTTTAAAAATGTGTAGGACAGTGCAAATTTAGCTTCTTTCCTTTTAATTCTTCATAGCCGTTTTGTTTTTATGGGTAAAATTTATGAGACTCAGACCACCTTCTACTTTCCTAGCAGCTTACAAATGCAAAATAGATCCTACCTGACAAAGCACTACAAGAGAAAACTAACAAAAGGCTATTCTAGAAGCATGACCTGTGGATGATAGGGGTTGGCGGGTCTGGCCCGATCTTTCCAGGGCAAATACACAAAACTAGGGAGGTCTGTGATTATGCTGTGAACTGCACACTCAGGCTGGGAAGCCAGATCACTTTGAAAGATGTTATTGGTATTGCCCTTCTCACCCCCCCCACTCCACTTTGCATGAGCACAGATGGTTAAACCTTATATCTAACCCTGTGCCATAGATAATGAGGTAATAACTTTGCTCAGACAACAGTCCCTCTGGTTTCTGCTGCCATTAACATCCAAAGAGCATTGATCTGCCACATGTCAGAAAAAAAAATTGTCTTTACCAGGTAGACCATCCTGTTGGCAAGAAAATGACTCTTAACAGTTGAATATCTACACTCTTTTAACCACTTAAAAGCTGTCCATGAAGTTTGCTGTATCACAACAATACAAGCCATCTCCATTTTGAAACATAAAAAGTACATACACATGCACTGACATACAAGCATGGAAATCACAGACTACAAATGCACTGAAAAGTATTCCTATTGCCAGTTTGTCTCACAAAGGGACAATTAACAACAACAACAACAACACACTTGAAAATAGGTAAGAGAGATGCAAGAAGCTGGTTAGAAAGCAAGGGAGCCAAGGGGATCCTGGATAATGTGAAAATGTGCTGAAGAAAGAGGGGATTCATGAAAAGAGGCTGAAGGGAGAGCAGGTGAGGCCTCTTTCCCTGCCTCTATGAAGTCACAGAATGTTCCAGAGAAGAAACCTGACACAACACCCAGGCCATAAAAAGGACACTGAGCATTTCATGAGCCCTCTCTATGTCTGTGGGGTTTTCTTCTCTTGAGGTACTAATGTTAGTCAGGGCAGGGCACCAGAGCAGAACTCCAGGGCCCTACTCAACAGAATGAGCAGGAGGGTTACATTTTAAAGTAACTGAAGTAACACACAACATTATATCTACAGTGGGGTCCACTGTAAGACCCAGAGCTTGGAAAAGTTACTTTTTTGAACTACAACTCCCATCAGCCCCAGCTAGCATGGTGCTGGCTGGGGCTGATGGGAGATGTAGTTCAAAAAAGTAACTTTTCCAAGCTCTGGTAAGACCACTGAGTACAAACTAAAATTATACCACTGGTTAATATTACTAGTGAGGGCAACCTGAAAGCACTCAGGTGTGTACTACTAGTGAGATGCAGTTGTAGAAAGACAGAAGGATGAATTTAGATAAATACCCTTTTGCACTTTTTTTGCAGCACTCCAGAAGCAATTATGTGATTACTACTTCTTCCCAATCAGTTGATGGGAAAACAGGCTCAATTTTCTCAGATCCCTAAAATGCAAAGCATGGTGAGAACATACCTTCTTCCCAACCTGGACAGTTCATCTTAGCTAAGAAAATGCTTGTTTTAGCTTTGATGGTGAAGCAGAGGTGCCTATCCCTCCATTTTGGAACCTATTAGACACTAAAAGGTGTCCTTGCCCTGGGTGGGAGGAGCCTAGCTGTATAATCAGTTTCCTGCATCAGGCCATAGTAGTCAGAGATTTCTATCTTTATCATTATCTTTTATAAATTGTAATAGCTCACAGAGTGTAAGTGTTGAACTAGTTTGCCAACAAGTCTCAATTTTAGTAAAGTTACAAAGGTCTATCTACATCAAACCAGTTAACATCTCAGAAACTAGAAAGCGCATGATTGAGATGGAAAGGAAAGGTTATGAAGATGATTGTTTCTTAATGTTGTCATAATGACCCTTTGTCAAGGGGGTGGGTGTAAACAGATCCAGACCCACAAGCATAATTTAGGGTTCATAAGACCATAAAAGGCAAGCTAGTCATCCTTGCCTCCCAGAGTACTTTCAGAAATTTGTAGATAGGTAGATTTCCCCCTTCCTTTCAGTGCATACTTGTTCTTTAACCTGTGTTAGCAATTGTGAGAATCAGAGGGTGGTATTTATGCAGGAGTACAGTGTCAGCATAAAACAGCATGTACTGTTCAAGTGGTAGTTTCAATCATGTCCTTGGTCTAAGGACAGGCAGATCAAAGGAAGAGAACAGACTGAATCCAAAGTATCCTTTAAGGTCCAAAAAGTAAAAAAGTCAAAGAGGTACCAACCTGAAACAAAAACTAAGGAACAGTAACAATGCCCCCCAGCACCAATTGATAGGGAGAAAGTGGAATGCCAAGGAACTGATCACACTTTTACTGTCTCAAGAAACCCACCTCAGTATCTGAGAATTATGGACTGGTTGAGGAGGTCTTTCTTCTACTATATATTTTGGAAAGTTGTTTTTCTGTCTGCTCTGTATGTATTTGGACACCTCTTAAGATATTGTAACCAAACTTTGCATGATGGTTCCTGAGATCAAGGAGCAAGTTTTCATATACATTTGGATACAATCGGATTGCAGTTTGAATCAAGATGGTGGACTGAGCCTTTGAAAACTGCACTGATGTCTTTTTGGGTCTCTTAGAATTCCCAAGCAATGCTAGGTATGAGACTGCTAGTAAGCTGTTGGTATGCCTTAAATATATTTATGGCACTGCATTATTTGATACTAAAGTTCAGTCCATGATCACTGATCTGTGTAAGCTGATTCACACAACTAGCATGCCATCATGAGCGTATATGTCAGAACTACCATCAGGAGAACAGTCCTTCCAAGTAAATGTTTGACAGCATAAAATATTACCTTTTAGCTGGTCAAACAAGCAATGAAGAATAGTGGCAGAAAGTTGTACTTGGACTGGGGATGAAGGGAGTAGTGGCTCCTCAGCCACTCTCTCTCTCTGTCTCTTTTATTGTTGCCTGCCCTTCACCAGTAGGTCCCAGGGTGGGTTACAGACAATTAAAATACAGTATTAAAAACAATTAAAACATATTACATTCACAGGAATAGGGTGGGTTCCTCCACAACTTAGGAACTGCCACCAGAAAGCCCTCTTCCGGGCCACCATCCCCCAAATTTCTGAGGGTAGTAGAACTACCTCCTCTGCTGAGCTTAACTCCCAAGAGGGTCTGTATGGAAGGAGATGGTCTCTCAAATATTTTATTTATTTATTTATTTATTATTTGATTTATATCCTGCCCTTCCTCCCAGCAGGAGCCCAGGGCAGCAAACAGAAGCAGTAAAAACACATAAAAACATCATAAAAACAGACCCTAAAATACAACAAAACAACTTTAAAAACATTTTTTTAAAAAGCTTTTAAAACATCTTTTAAAAAGGGGTTTAAAACATTGGTTTTATTAAAAAAATATATATTAAAAAGCAATTTGGGGGCCTGAGTCACTTAGGGCTTTAAACACTACCATGAGCACCTTGAATTGGGCCCAGAAACAAACTAGCAACCAACATTACTTATTTATTTATTTATTTATTAAATTTATATCCTGCCCTTCCTCCCAATAGGAAGGGATTGTCTAAATTCTAAATGCAACCCAAGCCAGGAATCTGGCAACTGCATTTTGGATCAGTTGAAGTTTCCAAATCATCTTCAAGGGCAGCCTCACACAGCATAGTAATCCAATCTGGAAGTTATCAGAGCATGGAGTACTGTTGCCAAGTCATCTCTGTCCAAAAGGGGCCATAGCTGTTGAATCAGCCAGAGCTGGAAATAGGCATTTCTAGCCACTGAGGCCACCCGGGCCTCAAGTGGCAATGTTGGATCCAGGAATACCTCTAAGCCAGCCTTTCCCAACCAGTGTGCCTCCAGGTGTTGTTGGACCACAATTCCCATCTTTCCTGACCATTGGCGATGCTGGCTGAGGCTGATGGTAGTCCAACAACATCTGGAGGCACACTGGTTGGGAAAGGCTGCTCTAAGCTGTGAACCTGCTCCCTCCAGGGGAGTACAACCCCATATAGAACAGGCTATCTTCCCATCTCCTAGAATTGAAAACATGAAACACATAACACCTCTGTCTTTTCAGGATTCAGTTTTTTGGTACACATGCAGCCCATCACCACCTCCAGACACCACCACCTCTAGCACCTCAACTGCCTCTCATAATTCAGATGGAACAGGGAGATAGAGATGAGTATCATCCACATATCGGCAAAAATTCACTCCAAAACTCCTGATGACCACTCCCAGCAGCTTCATATAGATGTTAAATAGCATGAGGGACAAGATGGAACCCTGTGGGACACCACAGGAAAGCTCCCATGGTGTCAAACAGATGCCTGGAGATGTCCCTGGAGATAGGAGCAGAACCACTGAAGTACAATGTCCCCAACTCCCTGAGCGGTTCCAAAAAGGTACCATGATCAGTCGTATCAAAAGCTGTTGAGAGTTCAAGCAGAATGAGAAGGGTTGCACTCCTCCCATCTCTTTCTCAAAAAATGTCATCAACCAGGGTGACCAAGGCAGTTTCAGTGCAATGACTAGGCCTAAAGCCAGACTGAAATGGATCCAGATATTCAATCTCCTTCAGGCATGCCTGAAGTTGGACTGCCACTACCTTTTAAAGCACATTGCCCAAAAAAAGGATATCTGCCTTCAAGTTGGGTGGTACCTCCCCCTCCTCCACTGAAGCATTGATCACTCCTTGGACCCACCCAGTGGACCCCCTATGGCTAGATCTGAGAAGACAAGATGGGCAAGGGTCAAGGGGGCAAGTGGTTGGCCATACTTCTTCAAGTAGCTTGCCCACATCCTCATGCTGCAATAAATGAAACTGATCTAGAACAGACAATGCACTGGATGCTTCCATTAGACTTGCTCTAACCATGGCATCCATCTCAGTCCAAATCTGAACAATTATGTCCCTAAAGTGCCTCCTATAGTTGTAACAGCAGGCTGCTAAGGGTGTCAGAGCAAAACTCTCTTGGCCAGATGACAAACGCCCATTCATCACTTGAAAAAGCTTTGCCAAGCAGCTTCTTGCAAACGCAATGGTGGCAGAGAAGTAGTCTGTCTTCATTGCCATCATATAGTAGGTGTGATAATGTGACCTCACACGAGCTTGGTCAGGATCAGACCAAGATTTACACCACCTGCACTCTAGTAGTCTACCCTCCTGTTTCATTGTACACAGGTCACTAGAATACCAAGGTGACCTACATTTAATGTTCACCGCCCAGAGAGCTGTTGCTAGTCGGGCGGTATATAAGCTTAATTAAATAAATAAAAATAAATAAATACATGCTGGACAGCAACAGTGAGGGCACTCAGGAGCAATTGTGTCAGTGGTTCTACGCATCTCACCATTCCATAATGTGACAAGAGCCTCAACAGGAACACCAGCCATATCAGCCAGAAAATCCCTGGAGCATTAAAGAATCCCTTAGATTCCATAAGTCTCTAAGGGCATACCATCTCAATAGGTTCCCCACCCATGCAGCATGAGGCAACTACATTCAGCCCAAGCCTCACCAGGGAATGATCCATCTATATCAATAGACTCACAATGAGCTGCTAATCAACAAAGTATTACCAATCCATGATTCTATTATTCTAGACCCGCGAATGCAGACACAGTGCAGATCGGTCTCCTTGCAAGGGAGATAGTGACCCCTCTGACCTGGACTGGTGCTGCATCGCATGCCCAGGCAGACACAGTTGGGTTAGCATAGGTCCACCCAGCTACTCTGTTCAGGTCTCTATTATACACATCAAAGCGCCCCCCTCATACACAAGGAACAGATGCTTTATTCTGGACAGACATGGCATTCTGCAGCATAACCACTAGACCAATGGGTCAGCTGACTGGTATCCCCAGATTCTGAGATATAGTGGGCAAAGCAGGGGGCAAAGGCTTTCATGTAACTAGCCCTCCCCCCCATATACCTTTGCCACCTCCATTCCTACCCCCTACCTACCGTCACAGAGATGGCAGTCCCACTTCCCTCCTCCCCTGTTCCTGGCACATAATTTTCTTCTCTCTCCTCTAATTGCAGCAATAGAATGCAGACAACTCAAGAAATCCACCTGTCCAAGCCAGAAAACAGAAACTATCCTACGTTTCACCTGGGGTGTTGCAAACACTTTCCCCGGTCTCTCACTCAGGGGATTATAACCATCTATCTCAGGGTTATATTAGGCAAAATATAATAGGCAAAAAACCTTGCAGTTTATGAATGTACCAATGGCCCACAGATGTTTCTATCAAACTTTAAAAAGCAGGGAAATTGGGCAGCTATAGTGAATGCACCAGGGGAGCAGGAGACCTGACCTTCTCTCTGAGTTATTGTACTGCCCTACAAATTTGTCAGAATGCAAACACAATTTGGGTTAGTCTTTCACAATCCAATCCACTTCCTGTGTAACTTGGAAGAATTTGGTAACATGTGCCTCTTTGCCTATTAGTGAATTTCTCTGCTTTTTAATCCGGGAGGTAAGAAATGGGACCCTGTGCAAGCTTGCCGAGAATTGATTGATCATTTGCTTGCTTATTGAGTTCAGTGGGATTTACTCCCCTACAATCATGCTTATGATAGGTGAAACTGACCACAGGGGATGGGGAGGGGAGGAAGGGCAAAGGGGAGGAGGGAGGGGAGGAAGGGCAAAGGGGAGAAGGGAGGGGAGGAAGGGCAAAGGGGAGGAGGAGGAGGAAGGGCAAAGGGGAGGAGGGGGGTGGGAGCAGGAAGGAGGGGAGGGGAGAAGGACAGGTTTGATCATTTGCATGTTTATTGAGTTCAATGGGATTTACTCCCGTGCAATCATGCTTAAGATAGGTACAACTGACCGGGGGAGAGGGAGGGAGAGACAGCTGGAGTGGGCAGGGAAGGAGGAAGAAGGAAAAGGAGAGCGGAGGAGGAAGGGAGAGGAGAAGGAGAGAAAAGCCAGGTCTGATCATTTGCATGCTTATTGATTTCAATTGGATTTACTATGTAATCATGGCTAGGAGAGGTAAAACTGACCATGGGGGAGCAGCAGGGGGAGGGGAGAGGAGAGGGAAAGAGAAAGGGAGGGAAGAGGGGCAAAGGAAGGAGCAGGGGAGGGCAGGATTGATCATTTGCATGCTTATTGAGTTCCATGGTATTTACTCCCGTGCAATCATGCTTAAGATCTGACCATGCGGAGGGGGAGGGGAGGGTATTGGAGGAGGAGGGAAGGGGCAAGAGGGAGGGGATATGAGGGAGGAGACGGGAGGGTGGGTTTGATCAGTTGCATACTTTTTGAGTTCAATGGGATTTATTTCTGTGCAATCATGTTTGAAAATGGAAATGGACTGCCTTCAAGTCAATCCCAACTTATGGCAACCCTATGTATAGGGTTTTCATGGTAAACGGTATTCAGAGGTGGTTTTACCATTGCCTTCCTCTGAGGCTGAGAGGCAGTGACTGGCCCAAGGTCACCCAGTGACCTCCATAGCTATATGGGGATTTGAATCCTGGTCTACCAGGTTGTAGTCCAGCACTGACCTGGGAGAGGGGCAGAGAGGGTAGGAGGAGGGGAGGAGATTGGGCGGGTGGGCACTGGACAGAGGAGAAACCCTTTTTCTTTCCAAAAGGAAAACATTGTGAACAGTATCATTGCTTTTCAGTATTTCCCCCACCTTTTTATTCTACAGCAGGTACATGTAGCCTCCCACCCAAATTTCAACCAAAGCTGTCCCTGGCCACATCCACACCAGACCTTTATTTTGCTTTAGACAGTCATGGCTTCTCCCAAAGAATGCTGGGAAGTGTAGTTAGTGAAAGGTGCTGAGAGTTGCTAGGAGTTGCCTTGTTGCCCTCACAGACCTTCAATCAGAGTGGCTGACTGTTAAACCACCCTGGCCACTGGACCTCTGTCAGGAGAATAGCAGTCTCCTCTCAGCACCCTTCACAAACTACATTTCCCAGGATTCTCTGAGGGAAGCCATGACTGTCTCAAGTGAAATCAAAGTCTGGTGTGGGTGTGGCCCCCTGATTAGACAAGCCAAGCAGCTGTGAGTCTGGCTTTTAGAACACTTACTGAGCATGCCCAACATTATCATTCAGTTTAATGCAAAATTTATTAAATTAATTAAAAATCAGCCAGGCATTTTTAAAACTTTTAAACTGCAGAAGATGAAGGTCAGAGAATGGGGCAAGGTCAGTAACAGGATTACAGGTCCTCTGTGAACATGGCTGATTTTTAATGAACTTCAACAGATTATGAGAACTGTCGGGGGGGGGAAGTCCAAAAGGGGTCTAGGTTTTTTTCCCTCTCTCTTTTGACTTTGAACTCTCTATTCTCTCTGACTGTTCTGTGTATCGCCATGAAAATTGAGAGGGTTGTTAAGCAAGCGTTTCTGAGTTCAGGACTATAAGTTCTGTAAGGTTTTGTTTTGAAATGAGCTTATGGAAAGCATCAGAATGGCAGAGGGGTATTTTCAATTTAACATTGCGGAATGTGAAAAATCCACCCTCATGGCTATATAATAACCATATATCTATCACAAAGAGGAATGTTTTCATGACTGTAAAGCACTTTGTAGTCTAAAAAGTGCCTTTAAAATATTAGTATAACTAAAAGTAGGGTTTTTAAGCAATGTTAACTAAGGTTTATGGGCCTAGTAGGAATATTTGAACGTTTCTTTTAATCATCTTTATTCATCCTAGTCCCCACCCCACCCCTGCCAATTACGCTTTAATAGGGTCTCTGCGCCATCTACTAACAACCATATAGTGCTGGGTAGAACTACATGAAAAACCTGCCAGGAATCTTTGAGGTTCAGTGATTGAATTGCGCTGGCAGATGGAATGTATTTCCCTATGCCACCCTCCATATAATTCTATCATCCCAACTTTTAAAAAAGGTCTAATAATTATAGACATACACAATGCATTTATTTGGCAGGGTTGCCCCTTCCCTTTTTAACAAAATCAAATTTTGCCCTTATGAAAAAATACATATTTCTTAAGAACCCTAGCCACCTAAAGCTTCCTCTCTCACACTCACACACTCTCTTCTTAAGAGAGGCTAGCTTTCTTCCACCTGATCTGACAAACACTGCTGACAATTCCCTCCCCTCCCCTCCTCAATGCCTCTAACATATTTTCACTTAGCACCAGTTTGATGTATAAGATCTGACAGCCAGGCAGTTATAGGCCACCTGCATCACTGTCGCCATGACAACAGTGAAAGACAATCCATGATCCCATGCCCTGGTCACACGTTTCAATACAGCTTATCTGTCCAAAGCCACTGAGTCTAATGGAAGAGAATAATTACAATCTTCCACTCATTGTCAGAATTCTCACCATATAATTCTCCTCAAAATTATTTTATTCCTCTCATATGGCTGCTTTACCAAAAGGGAAAAAAGCAAGACGACACCCCAAAAGAAATCCTCAGTGGGAGTGGTAACGGAAGGGGAGGGAGGAAGGAAAAAGAGAGTAGCAGCTATAAATTGAAGCAGAATATTAGCAACTGTCCCTTTGCTGTGGTAAAGAACTGAGCAGAAACATTAAAAAAATACTAGCCACAGAAAAACGTAATCACGTTTTCACCTACCCACACACCTACGCACTCCCATTCATACATCATCCCTTGGTAGTATTTTGACCTCAGAAGAAAAGGGACTGATTTCCCCTCCCAATCTTGGATTACTACTTGCTATCACAAATTGAGCAGCAGCTATCCCAAAAGGGATGAGTAGATGGTCCATCAAAGTACCATGTCGCAATTAGCAGGGGCTCTAGAAATCTTAGTGCCTTAAATTCAGCTGTAATCCATGAAATCTCATTTTGTAGAATTCCATTCCAAAATTGATCTGGTGCACCGTAATGAATAACTCTTGAATGTGAAAGACCCAGAGCAGAACCCCACTCAGCCATGAAACTCATTGGGCAGCCTTAGGCAAACCACTCAGCTAGTTCAGGTGTAGTGCCAAATCATGGTTTGATACTACGTAAATGAACAAACCTTAAAGGACCCTCATCCACTCCCCTCCTTCCTGCATGCTCTGCAGTTCCTTCCTCCTTTCCTGATTTGAGGAAAACCATCGTTTATCATTTTGTCCAAAGCAGCAAACTATTGGGTTGTGAATTGGAAACCTACATTTGCTTCCGATTTCCAGTCTTGGTTTGCCTCAAACCAGAAAGGAAAATGGGGTGGGTGGATATGGTGTATGAGGGAAGAAGGAAGAGAGCCAGAGGATTCTTATGGCTTGTTCACACAGCAGTTATGGTTTGGCACTACTTCTGAACTAGCCTGCATATTTATTATTTGATTTATATCCCGCCCTTCCTCCCAGCAAGAGCCCAGGGCAGCAAGCAGGAGCCTGCTGTCTTTCAGTCTAAGTTACCTCACAAGGCTGCTGGGAAGAAAATATTAATAGAATAAATTGTAACCTAGATAAAGATTTAAGGACAAGGTGTGAAGCTAATTATAATATAGACTCAGATCAAACACTTTTTGATTCCTGGCTCTTTAACACATTCTGCTCTTACCAAGGCCACATTCACACCATGCATTTATTCCACTATTGTTTCACTTTAACCAGTAATGGCTTCCCCCAAGAATCCTGGGAATTACAGTTTGTGAAGGATGCTGAGAGTTGTTAGGAGACACATATTCTCCTCGCAGAGCTACGATTCCCAGAGTGGTTTAACAGTCAGCCCCTCTTCCCAAAGGATTCTGGGAATTGTAGCTCTGTGAGGGGATTAGGGGTCTCCTAACAACTCTTAGCATCCTTCACAAACTATACTTCCCAGAATTCATTGGGGAAAACCATGACTGTTTAAAGTGGAATAATAGTGGAATAAATGTATGGTATGAATGTGGCCCAAAAAATTGACTCTAAGGTAGACCTATGCAGATTAAAGTTGTTTCAGTTTTCAATTGCTCCCACTAAGGCCTATGGGATATCAGAGCTTGGAAAAGTTATTTTTTTGAACTACAACTCCCTTCAGCCCAATCCAGTGGCCATGCTGGCTGGGGCTGATGGGAGTTGTAGTTCAAAAAAGTAGCTTTTCCAAGCTCTGTGGGATATAGCATATGAGGGAGGGGAATGTGCCCCAGACACTGATATTAACAGAATATTGAGTACAGGACAGTATTTTTCCCATCCTGCCACAAATTTAATAACATCCAATCAGTAAGACTGGGAGAAACTAAAACTCCTGTGAAAGTCCCCTACTGAGCACTGGATCATCTACAAAATTACTTTTTGCAGGAATGGAACTTATATTGCAGGGACCCCGTGTGTGTGTGTGTGTGTGTGTGTGTGTGTGTGTGTGTGTGTGTGTGTGTGTGTGTGTGTGTGTGTGTGTGTGTGTGTGTGTGTGTGTGTGTGTGTGTGTGTGTGTGTGTGTGTGTGTGTGTGTGTGTGTGTGTGTGTGTGTGTGTGTGTGTGTGTGTGTGTGTGTGTGTGTGTGTGTGTGTGTGTGTGTGTGTGTGTGTGTGTGTGTGTGTGTGTGTGTGTGTGTGTGTGTGTGTGTGTGTGTGTGTGTGTGTGTGTGTGTGTGTGTGTGTGTGTGTGTGTGTGTGTGTGTGTGTGTGTGTGTGTGTGTGTACACATGCACAATATAATTCTGTTCACTCTTTGCTATGCTTAGCCTCTATCCCAACGGTGTTACTGATTGATTTACTTTCTCATATATAACTAAATAGCTGGCATTCACTCAAATGCAGTGTGAGCAAAGCCCATCTCCCACCCCTGCACTAGGTGGCCTAGCATCCACCAGTAGACACTCTGGGGGAGATGCAAATATTTCTGTGTCTGGGATCCCTGCAATATATGGACAACTTATCTCCTATCCTCACCCAATAAATAATAGAAACTTCACCAGTTGGGAAACTGGACTATTTGTTCATTAAGGGTTTATTAAGATATTCTAAGGAAGACACAATCTACACAACCAGAAAAGACAGAAGATTTGGGGAAAACACAAACATCAGGAACTTTATGCCATGGAGGAGTGTAGTATGGTCAAAATCTATTTGCTAATGGCAGTTCGCAGCTCAGCTGGAGGACATATATAAAGAGCCCATATAAGGATAGGCAAATGGGGAGGAGAAAGAGTTCACTAACATTTTACCTGGAGTGTAGCAAACGTCCATGTTTATAACCACAAAAACAAGTGTACACTTAGATACATTCTAATAAGGCACACAAACATACAGAGTGCTCTTTCAATTCCAATTAATTGTTAACTTAGGCTATGGTGCAGTGTGTGACTCGTGCCCAGTCCTGTAATGCATCAGAAACAAAGGTCCACCTGGGGCCTCAGTCAGCATAAGCGAGAAGCAATTGCTCGGCTGTTGGCAGTATTACTTCCCCCTTCCCTCCTCCTGCGCCAAACAGCACAACATCATTTATCTGTCAAAATTCCCATACCCAAATTCCTTCATCCACAGTGAGTACGTGACTCGAATCCATAAGACATCTCCTTTACATATGATACTAAAGGAGTGCAGAAATGAGAATGCTTTCTCTGAAAAGGTTTTACAGGTAGTAAAGTAACCTCAGGACACAAAGGTCTTATTTCTATTGTATTATGTTTATTACATTAAAGCCTACCATACATAAAAGATTATATAATGACAAACATCACACTGTAGAATTATTAAATTTGCAAATATGTACAATATAACAACAAAAGCCTTCATTAGGGTTCAACCCTATTGACCCAGTTATGCTGCAATCATTCACAAGAGAATAAGGGACAACACAGCTAACTGAAAGTGGTGGGCAGCAGGCAAAATGAGCTAAATGAGAATTTGACATTCATTCATGGAGGGTAAGGCTATCACTGGTTACTAGCCAGGATGGCTATGCTCTGCCTCCATGGCAGGAGGCAGCATGCTTCCTAATACTAGTTGCTGGAAACCGTAGAAGGGTTTATTAAGATAAAGAGTACAAGAGTACTCTTGTGCTCAGGTCCTGCTTGCAGGCTTCCCACAGGCATCTGGTTGGCCACTGTGAGAACAGGATGCTGGACTGGAAGGGCCATTGGCCTGATCCAGCAGGCTCTTCTTATGTTCTTATTCTGGTGAACTATAGAATATTTAATTCACTATAGGCAAAAAAAAACACCCTTGCAATTTGAGAACATACCTACAGCCACAGATGTTTCTATCAAACTTCAAAAAGCAGGGAAATTGGATGGCTATAGTAAATGTGCCAAGGGAGTGGGAGAGCTGACCTCTTCTCTGAGATACTGTACTGGCCTACAAATTTGTAAAAATGCAAACACAATTTGGGTTGGTCTTTCACTGTCCAATCAATTTCCTGTGTAACTTGGAAGAATTTGGTAACATATGCCTCTGAACATATAGTAAGTGGTGGAAACATCTGCAACTGCCATGAAAACTTACAGGGTTATTAAAGCAAGTGTTTTTCAGTTCAGCAGTATAAAGTTTGTAATATTTTGTTTTCAAGTGTGGTTATAGGAAGCAGCAGAATGGTGGTGGTGAAATGGAAAAAATCCATATTGTCTATAGTATACAGCCAATATATGACACAGACTTGTTCATGCTAAATTATAAACCAGGCTCGCAGATAATGTAGCCATGTGGTATAAGATAAATTGAGCTGTGGAACTAGCACCATTCTACTTAAGATTCACATGATCAAGAGGTTAATCCACAATGCTTAAGGGAGTTAAAGAGCCCCTAGAATCAGGGACCCTACTCTCATAGTACAAAGAGTTTGAGAAAGAGAACATAAGTCACTGTAAGTGTATAATCACCAGAGTGTAGCCTGAGCTAATGAATGAGTGGATACGTATAGAACCCCAATTCATAAAAAGAACATAGAATTCAACACCTCAGTCCCAAACACATTTATTCGCAAGTAAGCTCAATTTGGGTGCATACATACACATGCCTTTTTTAGTGTTGGCAGTTTTCCCCTTCCACCCTCATTGTGAAGCTTAATTCCATTTAGTTCTATCATCCATACTAATGGATTGAATACTGAAGCAGCATGCTTCTTCAATCTCAAAGAGGAACGGTTTGCTAACATTGAATCCCAAATGTTTATGAGATGTGTCCCTTGTTGTTCTTGTCCCAGCTGGTATCGTGATCCTGTAATCACACTCCTCTTCTTTAGAGGATAGGGTGACACTGGGGATACAGAGTAGGAGAGGGAGTTGCCCTTGGGACCAATCCCAGAAGTACACACTGAACTAGAGGCATTGGAACAAGAGATGTCTGTTGCGCTAGGGCCTTTCTGGCCTAAGGAAGTTGTTTTGCCCTACTCCAACTGAGGACTCTAGCTCAGAAGCCCTGGTAGAACCACAGTCTCTCTCACTCCATTGGAGTCAATGGCCACTAAAGTAGGCTGTGCTCTTTTAAACAAAGTGCTCCTGTAAAGAAAAGCAGAGCTAGCTTCTGAGATTGAGCTGCAGCTCCTATTTAAGGCTCAGTCTGACAGTGGCTGCTGCTGAAACAACATTTCAGCTCTGCTTTTCTGGCATGAGATGTAACAAGGATTTGCCTTCTTCTGCAGCCCTCCAAACACACACAAAAACTACTATGAAGGATTGGCAGACTCTCTGTAGCAAACTTTGGGAGTTTGCAGGGGGCTGGAGGGGAGAGAAGGGAAATCGGTAGTCCCATGGTACAAACAGATTTCAATTGAGCAAGCAGAAAGACATCACTGGATGTCACCCATGGAGTCTTCAGCCTAACCACTGCATGGAGCTGTCCAGTTGAAACTTTGTCTTGCCTCCATACTGCTGAGGCCATTGCTCAAAACAGAATGCCATTCAATCTTCATTTGGCCAGTTCTCTATGTAAATTCTCGTGGGATATGTATTTATCCACACATTCATCAATAATTTATCCATATTTCCCTGTTATTCTTTTCTACCAAGACTTTTCAGGTAAACAATAAATCATGCATGTACAATTATTCATAATTAATAGCATATCACCATGCACTGAAATTCAGTGGCTGTATTTCTCTGGCCTTTTCTTTGTACATGCATGACCTCCATATGATAGGTATAATCAAGATTATGGATCATTCAGTGTTTTCTATAGGAGTATCTTCAGTCTTTTGACTAACTAATGATCACCACCCCTCCTGTTCCTGTGACACAAAACGCCAACCAATAATATCTAAGAGGTTATAATGCTTCCATGTTACTCCATGCACAACATGGAGTGGTCACTAAGAAAAATAAAGTGGGCAGCAGTGGAAAAGAATTGGGATGTATATGCACTTAAATGTGTGATCATGCAACTTTCAAAAAATCACTTTGAAAGTATAAAATACTGAATCCTACCAAAAATGGTTCGACAAAAAACATTGCAAAACCATGGCAACAAACATTTTAAAATTGTATCTGTGAACCAGAGTAAATGGATGAAACATGGAAGAGGGGGCAGAGTTGAAGAATGCACCTGGGAGATATTTCTTGATTTGGTAAGGAATGTCCAGACTTGGAGGAACTATACAAACTCAGCTGTAGGTGAAAGAGCCTGAAAAACGTATTTCTATGGAAGGTCACACCAGTACAGAGAAAGATAGGCCTCTACTAACAACAGCAACTGCATCTTTCACAACCCTCCCTTCATTTTAAGAGAATATAGGCCAACCTACACATCTACAAAAATCATGAGGCATAGCTTTCCAAAGAGTGTAGTATACCAAATAACGCGGGAAGATTGAATATTTCTCCGTGTTTAAAAATATACCCAAACTTCTCGGCTGGGGAATGCAGGTCAAATAGAAGTCTTCTAAAATGTGCTTCTTTCTATGCATAGAAAGGTTTGTTTGGTTTGGTTTAATTCAGAGAGGGCACACGTGACACACACTCAGACTTACAAGGGCTGTATGACACAATTTTCCTTTACAGTAGATCAGCTCTTAGTTACAAGTATCACAGGTAAGCAAAGGGTAAAGAAAAAGTACAAATTGATCTATTCATAAACTAATCACCCAAAGGACAAAGATAAACCCAGACACTGGGAAAAGCAATATTTGTAATAATATGATCTTTTAAAACATTTTAGAATGCTAGTTTGTTAAAGCTTTTGACAGATTTTGATATAACTTGACATATTTTGAAACAGGTTGTTTTCCTTAACTGCACATTATTCTAAATGTTTTGTGAATACCTTTAAAAAGCATAAACTGTGAAGCACACCTTCATTTTTCATTATTTGTCTTGTTTACATCCTTGAAATTACAGGGGGAAATGCAACAGTTCCAATTTAAAAGTTATTTGCTTCAGGAGATGGGCTAACCCATTGCCAATAAGGATTAAATTCACTAACAGAGCAGAAAATATATCTGTTCTGTTCAAATTCATTTGCATATGATGAAGTGAGTAAGAGTGGACATGATAAAGGTGTATAATATGGAGAAAGTAGATAGAAACATTGTTCTTCCTCTCTTATAGTACTGAAACCAGTGCCATCCAATGAAGCTGAATGTTGGAAGATTCAGAACAGACAAAAGAAAATACCTCTTCATATATTGCATAGTTAAATTATAGAATTTGCTCCCACAAGACGTAGTGGTGGCCTGCGACAGAGCTTGGAAACGTTACTTTTTTTGAACTACAACTCCCATCAGCCCCAGCCAGCATGGCCACTGGATTGCGCTGATGGGAGTTGTAGTTCAAAAAAGTAACTTTTCCAAGCTCTGCCACCAACCTGGATGCCTTTAAAAGACAGCAAGACAAACTCATGGAGGATAGGACTATCAATGCCTACTAGCCATGTTGTCTATGTTCTACCTCCACTGTGAGAGGCAATATGCCTCTGGATACTAGTTGCTGGGAATCACAACTGAGACTGTAGCACTCAGATCCTGTTTATAGGCATTCCATGGGCATCTGGATGGCCACTGTGAAAACAGAATGCTGGACTAGCTCAGCCTGATCCAGTAGGTCTCTTCTTATGTTGTTAGGAATGGGATAACATCTTAATGCCACATAGTACAGAAACAGTACTGCAGTGAGTACAGTACAAGTTGTTCTTACCTACACAAAACCACCATTCCACCGATAAAGACTGGATGATCTGCTTGTGTATTAAACAATTATACTGACTATAAATAATCACGCTCCAACACATTTATACCAACATGTTTAGGCTTTAAAGGAGAGAGGAGCACTGCATTGCATCCTCCCAACTTTTGCTCATTCCATACAACTACATTTCAAATTGCCAGCTCACAGAGTATTTCTCTGCAAGAACTGTATTAAAGCAAATAGACAGTACTTTTTGTTAGGAAAGAGTGCTTGTATAAGATTGTTCATGATTTTGCACTATGGTTTACTGTCTAAAGGTCAGCTGGAAAGGAACTACTGAAGAAGGAATCCTGGCAGCAATAACACTAATGTCTGAAGTCAGAACACAGAGCTGGGTCACATGGTACAGGAAAGAGTAAATAAGGAAAGCAATGATCATTAGTTATACCTGGCATTGTATAAATAGCACTTCTGGTAGCAGTTGTACAATTAACTCCAGAGATGGATTATCCTCCCTTCTTTAAGTATATGTAAAGAAAACACAAAGTGCAAGAACAAGAGTTGTGAGCAATCTAGGAAACAGCTGAAATGTGTCCTCATACAGTGAGATAACTTTAAAGAACAATGCAGCAAAGCAATAAGTATTTTGTTACTGCTGTGCCAATTAGGTGAAATTTCCTGGGGAAAATTTAAAACAGCAGAAGAAGAATCCACAAGAACTTTTAAGAACACACACCTTACATTAATGCATGGTGTCTTGCTTTGGAATAGAAGGTTGTTGTTTTAAATCCTATTTCAAGTTCATTTTAGTTTATACTGTATGTGAACAGTGTAAGATCATTGACCTATATGAGTTGGGTTGTGTGTGTTTTAATATCTCTTGAGACAAGATACATGGATGAAATTGTCCTAACTGCACTACTGAACCATCAACAAATGCCTCAATCTGTTTTATCCTGATCATATGGGACGTGGTGGCTTAGAAATAGTTATTTTTAATACAGCAACTTAGTATTTGATTTCAGGAGACTTAACCATTAATAATCCACCAAAACGTTTTATGAGAAGAGGCGTAAAAAAGGCACAGCAATTTTCCCCCTCCTCCTTTTTAAAACAGTAACAAGGAAAGTTAATTGCAAAAGCAGAAGTGTATGCCCTTTGGCTACTGTTTACAGATATGTATGTTTGTATCCAAGCCTCAAGATACTGTGACTCATAACTTTAAATCAAAATGCAGTCCCTGCAGAACAAAGCAGGAAAACCCATTCGCTGCCACAACATCATACAAAAGGAAAAACTCTATGTTCTTCCTTAAGTAGTACTTGTGCCCTCATATCAGCCAGGATCAATTTGCTTCTAAGTAGTACAGAAAAAGAGGGCAAGATTAACTGAACCTTTATTGGCCCTAAATGTACGGTTAGATATCCTTAGTCTAGACTCCTTGAACATTTCCACTGACTTTATGCCCTTCATTTGAAGTAAAAATGAAATTCAGCACAAGGAAGTGTATCAGAATTATCTTACAGTAAGCTACGCTCCAGAAGACAAAAAAAAAAAAAATCCTGGTCAAAATTCTTGCAATAAAGAGTATTTTTAGCATCAGCTAATAAATTAAACATAGCTACTACAAATTGTATTGAGATTTCCTCACACTTCAGCCTCAACTCTTGATTAGCTATGTAAAGAGAAATGCCTACTTCAGAGCTGCTAATAAATAATGAGCTTATTAAATTACAAGCTGTTATATAATAACTCATATTTAAAAAAGTTATTCCATGCAAAGCGAACTCTCATACTTATGGACAAAATCAAATATTTCACATCTACACCTGCTCCTCCTCCCTTCAAACACAAGACACCACTAACAGCCTTCTCAAACTGAAATTTAGTTCTTTCTGGACAGTTCAAATGATGTGTTTAAAGTTGTGGGCCCCTTCTTGATTCTAATAAGTGGGTTACTCATTATGGTGAAGCACGTAGTGATACCACATCAGTTCCTTTGGTGCCATGTTATCCATTGCTAGGAACTATGCTCCAAGATAGTATTAAAGCATTCTGGCACACTCCTCCAAAATCAGGACAGAGGAAATGTCTCCCAAATGTAATTCTTCCTCCACAATCTCTAGACACAAAAAGTCCAGATGCCCAGGGAGGAATGGGAGTACCATCAGTGGTCCAAGGGAGATCTTGCTATTGTTTTGAAAAAATAAAAGAAAATGGATCTGAAGCAAGTCAAGCTGCCTCTCTTCGCTTTCAAGGAAAGTATGATGATGGGCCAGGGCATTAATGAAAAAGAACAGGCTCTTTCAACATCACTCTTTTTTGACAAAAATTGATTTGTAACAGAGAAAAAGATAATTGTCAAATGGTCAGTCAAAGTTATCTCCTTTAGGCTACAGTGGTGTTGCGTCAAACCACACACCCCTACCTCCACAACTGCTATAACATCTTGCATAGTAACATTATTTGTTTACTTCTTACAGATATGCAAAAGTAAAGATTATTAAATTACCATGTGGTGTTAGTACTGCAGAATATTTGTATCTTGTCACCACAGTTTGTATCTTCCATTCACAACATTCTCCAGTGTTATACTTAAGTTAGAGTGGCTGTAATTGCAGCTCAGTTGTATAAAGATTTAAACATGCACATTTATTTCATGCACAAAAATGGTCCCTCTGAAGCCAGCTACATCTGGAATGCATCCAGCTGGCCTCTCATGACCTGAAGACTTTCATTCATGAATAATTAAGTCTACTCACAATCTTAAAATGCTTGTGCTGCTTTTATACTTTCTAAGCTACAGATTTATATTAGAGGGCTCTCATATACTGGCCCTTACCCCAGGCCATAATGAATGAATGTCCCTATTTGTAAACATTCAGCAAGCAGATGTTTTTTTCTTCAAAAATTAGGGTAGTTTGCCTGGCGTTAATATGCTACACAGTAGAATTTATTCCACTAAAGTTAACATTTGACAAAACTGCAATGAGAAAGATCTAACATACAGTTTACACAACAAAAAAGTTACACTGGAATACAAAATTTACATAGGTGATGCAGAAACGATCCACAAGACAGAGTCTGCAGTTATCTTATTTCCAACTTCCACAGATTTCCTGCCAAATTCATGCAGATTTGTATTCCCACATACTGTTTCCACAGTAGTCTTCCTCAGATATTTGCCTCTCGGGGAGGGGGTGATAATTAGTTATTTTAGAAGTAAGCGAGCTTCAGTTACTTGAAAGCAAAAAGATTCTAAGTTCTTTAATTAAAGAAATATTGTGTTAGTTTCTTGGAAATGGTGATGTGCTGATGTTTGCTCTCATCCCGTATTTCTTTCCAAAGATGTAACACATTTCACCTCTCAGATAGAAAACTTGCACCAAGCTAAATTTCTACAAAGAAGCAGTCCAGATGAAACCTCATTGAACAAATGTGTGCTGCATTTAGTATTTTTCTCCATTATATTCCCACTGTCCATTGCAAGTTAAGTGTACCATTTTTCATGTGCAGAATTAACCCTGGAAACCAATTAGTTAACTTCAGTGGTGGTGTTCAAGAAGTAATATGATTGCTTACTATTTTATGCCCATTTTTAATCATGCACTATCCCCATCGTCATTCCCCAGTCCTCTATGTCAGAGGTGGGAAACCTTTTCTGTCAAAGGCACGGTTCCTTGAGAGGTGATATGTCAAGCACCACATGCCAGCAGTCGATAGAGTTATAATCAGTGAAGGCGAGTCCAAAGCTAAAAGTTGATTGAGTAACCCCATTCTTGTCATGGGCCCCAAGGAGAACCCTGGCAAGGTTGGGAAAATGGAAAGTGGGGTACAGACATTAGGGAGCACTGATTACCAGCACTGATTATGAAAATGAGGGGGTTACTGAGGGGGTGTCTTGAAAAGCCTTAAAGTTGGCTGTTAGAGTTGCTAAGGAAGGTTCAGTCAGCCTTTCCTTGTCTCAGCCCGCTACTGGGAACTTTCTGCTGGCATCAAAGACAGGCAACGGCTGAACAGATAAACCCTAACAAATACTTTAGAATGTCTCCAGCAGCAGAAAATGAAAGTAATTCAGCAGAGGAAGAGAGTGCCAGGTTCTCCACCACCACCACTTTGTAGCCCCTGCCTTGCAGCTCGTGCTGAGAAGAGCCTAAATTCATAGTGTCAATTGCCCACCCTTTTTTCTGTGTATATGTAGAAGTAGCATGGCCTGTATTTGCTGTTGCGACAATTTGTCTGCTGTTATTTTCAACACCGAGTATGCCTGTTCCTGTTTGAGTCCTGATTTAGGCCTAGCATGAGATGCTAGCTCCCTGTCTGATTTCTGGAATAAAGCTTTACGTAGAAAAACCCAGCCTTCAAGTCCCGAGTCTGCTTCTCTGGTTGGGAACCAGGTTAATTCTCCTTTTCTCCTTCCCTCCCTACCCAGCGGGTTGTTGGGAAAGAGACAGAATACCCTTGCCAGAGGTCTGAACCAATCACTGGCAGAGGACTTTCTTCTCCTCTTTCATTGTTCCATCTGTTTCACCACTCGCTCTCCATTTTCTCCTTCCCATCCTTATCTCCCTCCAGGCTTCCCAACTACTTTTTTTCTTTGATTGCTTACCTGCCCGTCACCATCAGGTCCCAGGACAGGTTACAACAATGGAATAAAACAAAATTAAAATTGGTTAGAAGAATTTACACCTGCATATTAAATGTTAAAATCAGTTAAAGCAATTTACATCAGAAGAACAGGGTGGGTGCTCAAAGAAAACTCAGGTATCAAAGACTCGGGTGAAGAGATGCGTCTTCAGTAAATGACAAAATCTACACAGTGAAGGTGCCAGATGCACCTCTGTAAGGAGGTAATTCCACAGTTTAGGGGCTGTCATAGATAATGCCCTCTCCTGGGCTGCCACCCCACAAACTTCCAAGGGTGGAGGAACTACCAAGAGAATCCGTTTTGTGCTATGCATAAAATGCACGTTATAGTGAGGAAATGCTAGTTCAGGTGGGAACAATCTGGGGTCATGAAGCAGAAGGGGGATCAGTTGTGCTTAATCTTTTCCCTGTTTGCAGTTTCCTACCCTAGATTGCTTTCTCTAGTGTGTGTTTTTCTCCCAGTGGAGTTTTAAATGGGGAGAAATGTGCTTTTTTATTTCTGTGCTGGCATGGGGATGGATACTGGAGGACAGCAATGGTGTGCAGGGAAAGGGTAAGACACTCCTGTTCCCACTACTGCTCCTCTGCTACCAATCGTTCCTTCAGGAGTGTTTTTATTCATCTAAGTGGGTGTTGAGCTGCAGTTAACCAAGCACAGGCCTAAGAAACAACACCTTCACTTCAAGGTTTTTACTCTGAATTACTCCTATTTTCTTCTCTAGGCCTATATCAGAGTAAGTGGCATGCGGCCAAACAACTAATCCAGAAATTGAGATTGCACTCATTAGGTTTTGCATGACTTTGACCGAACATAACAAAATGTTCCAAGGTTATGCAATAGAAAGCACCAAACAAAACAGCAGTGGAATGAATAATGCTAATGAAAGATTCTGTTGAACATTATGAAAAAACAGTCTGTCCTGCTATCTTTGCCAGTTCAGCTTTCCATTGAGATTTGTAGCAACAGGGTAGACACTTGTTTGTTTTGAATGAAGAACAACCTGATTCTACTGAAGAGCAAACTAGTGTATAGTTTTCAATTCAAACTGACAATAGCATAACACCTTCAGAGTGCAAGAAACAGAGATGTTCCAATACCCAAGAGTGTTTCTGAGTTGCCATTGTTTAAACAGCCAGGATGCCAGTTATCCCTTATTGACCCATGGCATTCCCCTGCCCCCCCCTTTGTATATATGGTGCTAAAGGTTGTACCAATGTCTTGCTTGTTTTGTTGTCAGTTTCACAAGGCACCTCATACTTTTATTCTGTGTGGGCATTTATTTTAACAAGTAGTTATGAAATATCCTTAATCCCAAATCTCCTAGAACCATCTCTGTCACTCGAGGCTCAGGTAGCCTCAGTAGCACGGAGTGCCTTCTACCAACTTCGGTTGGTGACCCAACTACGTCCCTATCTGGACAGGGATAACCTGGCTTCAGTTGTCCATGCTCTGGTAACCTCCGAGCTAGATTACTGCAATGTACTCTACGTGGGGCTGCCTTGAAGACGGTTCAGAAACTGCAGCTTGTGCAAAATGCAGGGGCCAGATTGGTAACAGGGACCAGACAGTCTGAACATATAAACTGATTCTGGCCCGCTTACATTAGCTGCCCGTATGTTCCCGAGCTCGATTCAAGGTGCTGGTTTTGACCTATAAAGCCTTACACGGCTTGGGACCACAATACCTGATGGAACGTCTCTCCCGATACGAACCCACACGTACACTACGTTCAAGATCAAAGGCCCTCCTCCGGGTGCCTCCTCCCAGGGAAGCTGGGAGTCTGGCAACAAGGGCGAGGACCTCCTCAGTGGTGGCCCCCAAATTATGGAATGTTTTGATTGACGAGGTGCACCTGGAGCCAACAATGTTACCTTTTCGGCGCCAGGTCAAGACTTTCCTCTTCTCCCAGGCATTTTAGCATGCGTTCTAAATTGTTCTAAATTTTTAAATTGTGTTTTAAATTGTATTTAAAAGATGTGCTTTTAAATTTGTATATTTGTTTTAATGTTTTTAGTTACTGTGAACCGCCCAGAGAGCTTCGGCTATGGGGCAGTATATAAGTACAATAAATAAATAAATAAACAGAAGGATTACAGTAGTTCTGTAGGTTCTTATCTTTAGGCTGAGATTTTATTTTTATACAATACACAACATAGGGTGGGTTTTTTTGTAGTGATGAGCACTGTATAAATCATGAGTACTTGTCATGCAGGTCGTATAAGTAAGATGGAAGCAGACATGGGAACTTTAATAAATAAGTGCACAATTTTAGGTCCGTCTCTGTTTTGATGTTCCCAGTAACTCACTGCACGTGTGCATGCACACGTGTGCATGCAGGAGAGATAAAAAGGAAAGCCCCAATGAAAGAGAGAAGAAATCATTCTTCATGCAGATGAATAATTGCAATATATGCCCATGAACAAGTAGCTAAGGTACCACAATATACACAAGACAATAACCCAATTTATATGAAATACAACACAAATAACTTGTAATTGAATGGTTTTTGGAGTGGCCCTTATTTGCCCAATATGGCCTAGAGACAAAATAGTACTTTGAAAGTCTTGTGTGAACATATCCTTGCAATAACAATGGGGTCAAGGCATTACTGCAGTATGTATGGTAACATTTGTTTTTTATTTGACAGTCATGTTTCAGAATCCTATCGTAGGATATTCAGCACACCTTTTTAATGGCATCTACATTTCACCACCAGATGATTTTCATAAATATCTTAAGTCTGACATTGGGTGAATGTCAAAATACTTACATGTGAATGCTGACAGTCCCAAGGAAAGGGGTTAAAATTTGATAATATGAAAATACCAGTGAATGTTGAGTCACCATTCTATTATCCTAATTTGTCACAGAATTTGCTGGTGTATCTCTGAAAAGTGGGCAAGTAAACCTCTCTTTCTCCCCACCCCCAGCAATCACAAAATTCACCTGGAATTGTCAGCATTCACATACTAATGTTGAGAATGACCAGGTTTCAGGCAACTGGATTCTAACATATACACGCTAGAAGCAGTAGAGATAAAAGTGTGAAAATCCCTTTCACATGTGTAGAAACAATTTATGTTTCTTAAGCACCAGAGGCACAAAGAGCACAATGGCTCAATTCAGGCAATAATCCATAGTTTATTGCTATAAGGACAGACAAGGGCAAGCTTCGGGCTGGTACACTTGCATACAAGGGAAAGGGATTAGAAGCCATTGTTTACCAGATTTGAAGAAAAAGGCCACAAACTAGAAGTGTAAGTTTCTAATATCCTCTCCTGGCACAGGAAGGAAGGACATAGCTCACTGAGACTCACTAAGGCTCATTCTCATGACAGAATAAATTTTGCCAATGCATCTGCCAAACTGAACCAATGTAACTCAAAAATAATCTTTCCCCATTGACTTCTATATGCTTTGATCACACCACTGATATCAAGTGTGATTACTAGAGAAATGTATGCGCATATGTGTCTGTTTGTCTGTCTATGGAACTGAGCTATATTCATTTCCAACTCTCATTCCATAGGGAAGCCTGATCGAATTCAGTCCTACAATAGATGCACCTTTCACTTCCAAAATTATGAGTAGTAATCTTGCAAAGTTTAAAGCAGCCATGAAAGGTCATAAAGCACAGTCAAAGCTCTTTGGATAAATAAATATAATGGCTGCTTTTCTTTTACACAAGTAATCAGGAACAATTATCACAGATTTACATGCTATATGCATTAGTTCATGGTTTCCTTGCAAGTTACAGCCAACCTGTTTAATCAGCTAATATTCAGTTCTGAACCTGAATCACCATGATGAAAAAAGATAAACATTCTAGTACTTGCTTTGTTCAATTTACTCATATTACAATAAAACACCCAAAAATTGCCCAAGGATATATAACATTATTCTGAAAGAATTGGCTTTGCTGTCCTGTCCTGTTAATATGGACTTCACTTTTCAGGAAATGCTGTGTATAATATAGGGGTGCAAGTCTGTACTTTTCTGTGTTTAAGAAATTATAGGATTAATCTGCCCAAATCACCTCGCCTGGTTGATCACATAATCTGGCCTGGGGGCACAACTATCAAGGCAGTGTGTTTGCCATTGCCTATGTGTGGAAAGTTACATCCCAGTCTGGCCCATTCATGACTTCCTGTGATCTACCGGGCTGAGGCATATGATTGGCAGGGCAACAGAAATGAAAATTACAGGCAGTATGTCTGGAGCTAGGTAGAACAAGGCAGGTTCTCATTGTGATAAGGAGCTGGGAGACAGGCAGAAGTTTGCTGAGCTTGAATGGAAGACCTCAAAGAACACAGGGCTACTCATGTGCAAGAAATCCTACTGAGGCCCTGGTGAGTCTAGGGCAGCCTTTCTCAACCAGTGTGCCTCCAGATGTTGTTGGACCACAATTCCCATCTTTCCTGACTACTGGCAATGCTGGCTGAGGCTGATGGGAGTTGTGGTCCAACAACATCTGGAGGCACACTGGTTGGGAAAGGCTGGTCTAGGGACTGTTTAGACTAGGGTTGCCAGGTTCATGGCGTGAGACTGGTCCTGTATCTTTAGGAGAAGAGAAAGTCAGCCAAGTGCAGGTGTTCTTGCAACTCTGTAATGGGAAAAACCACAAGACGGAATTCTCCCTTCCCTCTGCCAGGCCCGGCCTCCAAGAGGTCTTCTGTATCTTTCAAAGTTGTGCAGGGGGAAGGGAGAATCCCACGTTGTGGTTTTTCCCATTACAGAGTTGCAAGAACACCTGCACTTGGCTGACTTTCTCTTCTCCTAAAGATACAGGATCAGTCTCAGGCCCTGAACCTGGCAACCCTACTCAAGCTACAGGAAGCCAGATTTCAACTGATCAGGAAAAATGTCCTGTTAGAGCACTATGACAATGGAACCAATTACGTAGGGAGGTGGTAGGCTCTCCAACACTGGAGACATTCAAGAGGCAGCTGGGCAGCCATCTGTCGGGTATGCTTTCATTTGGATTCCTGCATTGAGCACAGGGTTGGACTCGATGGCCTTACAGAGTCCTTCCAATTCTACAATTCTATGATTTTATGTAATTTGTTCTGTAATGGATATTCTGGGTTTCCTGTTTTTTTTTCTGTGTCACATATAGTAGCATTTTGGGGCATTGCATTTCTTTCTCTATAATTTTGCTTGGCTTAAACTCAGTATTTTTCTTTCTGTCCTAGTAAACTCTTTGTTATATAAATCTAGTGTGGTCTCTCCTTATCTTCGCCACCCATGTCTGAAGCCATTATACCAAGCTACCACAAGAGGTTTTGGGGAGACCCAAGGAAGGTTTTGTTATTGTTGTTCTTAGGCTGATTAACAAGGGGCATCCTATAATCAAATCAATCACCTGACCCTTATTTGGTGGCAGCAAGCTCTTAATGTGAAGTGGCAGGATGCAAGAAAGAAATATACTCGCTTTCTGGCCAGATCTCCCTTCCCCAAGCGTCCAGGGACCCAGAATGACTGTGTGCAGCTGTTACAGTTATATTCTGAAGTTTATGCAAAGCACAACTTTTCAGAGGGAGTGGCTTTCTGGGGTTTCAGATGGATCTTTCCCAGTTCTACCTGAAGATGCAAAGAATTGAACCTGAGACCTTTTGCATCCAAAGCATGTGCTGTAGCACTGAGCTATGACCCTTCAATTGAAAGTCCTTCAAATACTTCCTGCACAAATTACTGTTTGGACACAGTCATCTTAATTCTTAAGGGAAAAAATCCCACCCCCAAAAAGCCATTTATTTATTTATATCCCGCCCATCCTCCCCCAAAGGTGCCCAGGGTGCCAAACAACAAGCAATAAAATAAAAACATCTGAAAAACAATTCCAGTACAGATACATACTGGGATGAAAGTGTCTACTTAAAAGGCTTGTTGAAAGAGGAAGGCCTTTAGTATGTGCTAAACAGACAACCGAGATGGTGCCTGTCTCATATTTAAGGGGAGGGAATTACAATGTGTGGGTGCCACAACACTACAGGTCTGATTCCTATGTTGTGTGGAACAGACCTCCTGATAAGATGGAATCTGCAGGAGGCCCTCACCTGTAAAGCACAGTCATTACTGGGTATATAAGGGGTAAGACAATCTTTCAGGTATTCTGGTCCCAAGCTGTATGGGGCTTTATACACCAAAACCAGCACCCTTAGCCCAGTAGCTAATTGGCAACCAGCGGAATTCTTTCAGCAATGGAACAACATGTTGGTGATATCGTTGCCCCAATAAGCAGTTGTGCCACTGTATTTTGCACCATCAGCAACTTCCAGACCAACCTCAAGGGCAGCTCCACATAGAGAGCTTTGGAGTAATCCAGCCTGGAGGTTACCAATGCAAGGACAATAGTAGTCAGGTTATCCCAGGCCAGAGATGGCCACACCTGTCTTACTGCTGCACCTGGTAAAAGGTCATTGAGGTTACCTGGCTCCGCTAGCGACAAAGATGGATCCAAGAGGAGCCCGAGACTACAAACCTGCTCTTTCAGGGAGAGTACAATCTTATTCAAATAAGGCAATTGACCAATTATCCACTCTCAAACCACCTATCCACAGCACCCCCATCTTGCTAGGATTCAGAGTCAGTTTGTTGGCCCTCATACAGCTCACTACCGAGTCCAAGTACCGGTCCAGGGCTTGCACAGCCTCTCCTGATACAGATGTTACCAAGAAACAGAGCTGGGTATCATCAATGTACTGCTGGCACCCCAAATCTCTTACTGACTGTTCCCAATGGCTTCATATAGCTATTAAACAGTATTGAAGATGAGATGGTGCCCTGCAGCATCCCATGGCACAACTGCCATGGGGCCAAAAGACAATCACCCAATGCTATTATCTGAAATCAACCCTTGAGATAGTAATGGAACCACTGTAAAACAGTGCCTCTGATACCCATCTTACCAAATCAGCTCATAAGAATACCATGGTCAATAGTATCAAAAGCTGCCGAGAGATCAAGTAAAAGCAACAAGGTCGCACTCCCCCTATCCTTCTCCCAATAAATACCATCCATCAGGGCAACCAAGGCCAATTCAGTCTCATAACCAGGCCTGAGTCCAGATTAAAATAGGTTAAGATTTAAAGGAAGCATCAAATGACTATGCATCTTCTGCCACCTCTTCTTTGTTATCCTCCCATAAACAGACATCCAGCTATTGATATGCTGAGGATGGCATGTGAGCTCAAAGTTCTCTCCAGATAATAAATACCAGGTTTCCAGACTGATGAAATTTTGATAACACTCAAAAGCTTGATCACTTCCTTGTGCCTTTTTGATTGACTCTAATAAAGATGTTACCATACTGTTATTTTCCCTTCTAATAAATCAATACAGTTGCCTAAATTTTTGGCAAATTTCTCTATGAAATTCAAACAAAAATGAATACAGAATTCACCTAAACTAAGTCAGCCTAATTTTATATTTTGGTTCTCCCCCCCCATTAAAATAATTAAAAGTAAACTCTCTAATAAAAGTAAAATAGATCTTATCAATTACATTAGAGAGCCCACTTGACCTTTCAGCTACAGTTCGCCACTGCAAAACACTTGCACATTTAATCCATAATCCTGTACCCACTTTACCTTGAAATAAGCCCCACTGTAGTCAACTGACCCCCTCAGTACTGAATACATATGTACAGGGTAGGGTGACAAGTCTACAATCCGTACTAGGGAATAAACCCGACTGAACATAGTTGGACATAGTCTGAAGAAGCATACATAGGACTGTGCTGCTTGTAAATTAATGCAAATTAATAGTAGTAGAAAACTTTTGCCTACTCTCTTTAACTGAATCACGTTTATGTGTCTCTCTCCCCTCTCAACAGTAAACAGGAACATAAGAAGCTGCCTTATACCAAGTCAGACCATTGGTCCATCTAGTTCAGTATCACGCACACTGACTGGGAAATAGATCTCCAGGGATTGAACCTGGGGCCTTCTGCATGCAAAGCATATGTGCACCACCAGGCTACAGCCCTCCCTTAATAGGGCAGTGGCCAGATGCAAAAGAGGACAGCGTTCCAGTTGTGTTGAAGAGGTAATTTCAGCAGGTGAAACTTGCATGGCAACTATTAAAAGAAATGGAGCCCTGTCCTCTTTTGCATCTAGCCAACACAATTTCTTAAAACTATTCATCACATTCTGATCAATGTCACAGACAAATACAGCCTACATTGAAACAACATTTAGATATCTGGACACAATACTCTTACAAGATATTTTCAGGCATTTGGTGCCATGTCTATAATATTGTATATAGATATTATCACTGAGTGTGTATAACGTACTTTGCACCTGCTAGCCCTAAAAGATCTCAGACTTAAGCCTGTTAGAAATTAAGCAATTTCTGGTTTTGATCCATGGTAGAGGCATATCAAATCTCAGACAAACTCAAATTAAAATTTCCTGGAGCTGGAACGAAGGGTTCCTTGCTTTCAGTTCTATTCGTAACCTTTGCATAATCATGGCAGACCACTCAGACAGACTTGTCCCCACCTTAGACTTTTTCTCAAGTTCTCTTCCAAGAACATTTATGAAAATATGCCCTCAAACACTGTCTCTCCTGACTATTAGATAAAGCTAAACCTCTCTCTCCTGTCATCTTCCAAGTATGAAACTAACTAGATTAGTTGCTGGCTCTTCATTACGTTCTTTCTTCACACTGCCAAGTCCAGCAGCTGTTTTTTCATCAAAATTTACCAAACCTGTATGTATGCTAAACTGCTTATGCTCTAGTTGTGTTTTTTTCCCCTTGGACCACTGCCTTGTTGGTCTTCCTTCTTGTTCACTCTCATCTCTTCAGTTAATTCAGAATATCTCTGTTAAAATAATCTCTCTCAGTACATCACCATTTTCTGTCTCTGCATTAGCCCCCAGTTGCCTTGTGCAATAACTTTAGCCTAATCCTTGTGTCTAGTTTCTCCTTCATCTCATCATCCCTTTCCTCTCCTTATTCCATGTCATGCTCTCTTCGACTGCAAGCAAAACACCATGCTTCCCTGAGAAAGCATAAATGCTGCTGTAGAGACTTCCACTGAAAACTTCAATTGCTAATTCCAGCTTCTTATACACGAATATTACTACAGCCAATCAGGACTCCAGGAGGTGTTGCTTCAGTGCAGTATTTCTCGGGATCAGGCAGAAACAACATTGAAGGATATCTTAGCGCCAGAGACTACATTCCTATGCACACTGACTAGGAAGTAAGCCTTACTGGGTACAGTATGTATCGGATCCAATTCAAAGGCTGCAGTCCTATGAACAGCAGCCTAGGAGTAAGATCCTCTGAACTAGATGCAAGAGTGGTTGATCCATTAGCTCAAATTCTTATTTGCTGTAGTCATGTAGACACTAACAGTGGGGTGCAATTTTGGCAACAAAAGAGTAGTGCAGAAGTTTCCCCCTATTCATGATTTACTTCCTACAGACTCCCTCCCTGAGCACTTTGTTCTCTCCCAGCTAAGCTCATTT
This sequence comes from Rhineura floridana, assembly GCF_030035675.1. NCBI lineage: Eukaryota > Metazoa > Chordata > Lepidosauria > Squamata > Rhineuridae > Rhineura > Rhineura floridana. The sequence continues at coordinate 69,870,996 of NC_084488.1, read as the reverse complement.
CTGGTACTGAAAACTGGCTGAAGGAAATGTGATGCTAGGGCACAGCTGAGGAAAGGCAAAACAGACAGGGTGGTGGATTCCCATGCAGCCTTTTGCAGTTGAATCTGGACCCACCTCATATTTCTAAATAAATACACCAGATGCAAGTTTGAACACATGGATCTGCCATCATCACATCTCAACTGGCTCTCAGTAGGAGTTACTTCAGAGTAATCATGCACAGGATGAACCTGTCAATATCAGATGTCAGTCAATGAAATAGTCTTTCAGAGCACAAGAAACTACTAACAAGTATTGAAGAGCAGAACCATAATGGACTAACACAGGCATGGCTAAATTACAGAAATCTCAAAATGGTTTGTAATACTGAACCACATTTGCCAAAGAAAAATTATACACTCTACACAGTAGGAAATGAGAAAGCAGATTAGCTGGCTAAGAATGGGAATGAGTAGATGTTTCTTGGAACTGGTCTGAGGAGGAGGAGAGGAGCATTTTGGATGGATTGCCAGCTTTTAAAAAACTAACTAGCACAGCATTAAAGACACTCCTAGTTACATGACAGAAAAATTAAACAAGCTTTCACAAAGACTGGGCTGGGGGGAAACTATGAATATTTAAAAAATGCATAGGCTTTTACTGTACACTTATAATTGGGCACAACATTCCCTAATTTCACTACTTTCTGCTATATCCAAGTGAATGAAATCTTCAGAAATTTTACTATTCATAAACAGCAAAACCAAAGTTTAGCAAAATAAGCTATATAATGTACTACACATGCGTCCTATCAAGTGTTTATACACCAACCTCTTACAACTGGGGTTAAGTGGATATAACTTTCTCTGAAGGAGACTATTCCATAATGGTATTTCACATTTTACCTGTGATTTTCCAAATAATCAAGTAAAAGGGCCTTTGATAAGATGGCCTCACTTTAATTGAGACAAAAGCTGCAGTCCTACACAAGGACTTGAGAACTAGTCCTTTTGAACTCATGGGGTCTTACTTCCAAATAAAGTGCAGTTTCTACTGTCAAGAGACTTTCAGCCCAATCCCGTGCATGATTTCTGTCTCTACCTTACAAACAAAATGGGTTAAAGAGAGATGCATTGTACAGTAAATATGACAATAGAAAATGAGTAATAGTTTATGAAGTTTATTCCAAAATTGGTAGCATAAGACTGATGGCACCAAAATTAGTGTTTAACTATAACTAGCACATACACTTTGAAAAACATGTTTTCTCTTCATTCTGTGAAAGGTGTGAGAGAGCACCAACGAACTGGAAAGGTGAGAAATCAGCTTCTATAACTCTGAGAAAGCACACATGTCTCCACGCCCTCCAAATTACCCTTCCTTATTATCTGGTCAACTGCAAAAAAAGCATAGAATGCCCCCAACCATGCTGCTGTCCCCAGAATAAGCAAAGCCATCACCATGTCCAGGGGCCTTTGGGCTATTGGAAGCCTTAGGTAAGAAGCAAAGGTACCTCCAGATTAGGGATGAGCAAGAAATTCAATTCAGTTCACATTTCAAGCTGAATCTATCAAATCCACACTTTCTGAAACAATATGAGAACAAAAGCACAGTCATCCTTTGAAATTTGCACTTATTTGAATTTTGCAATGTAGTTCATCAACCAAACAATGTTTACATAAATGCATATGTTAGGGGAAAGAGCATAAAACTGAATGTATGAGTGAAAACATAATACACAGTAGTAGCAAAAATGTGTATGTTAGTCAAAACTGCCTACAAAAGTGTGGATTAAGAGAAATTCACACTTAAATGCTGGAGAATTTTCATGAGAATAAAAAATGGCAACTTGCAACAGAAATGTAGAGAACTGAATTTAAGACTGGAAAATGAGAAACTAGGAGAACTGTCATTTACTGATCTTTCCAAACCTACTCCAGATACAGCAGGATTTCCACCTGGAGGGGCACAGGTCCCTATCCCTAATTTCAAAGGTTGGTCCTGCCGAGATGCTGCAGTGTTAGATTACAGTGGTTCATCAAGCATGCGAGTCCCTAGATGTGGAAAAGAGGCTGTACTGGCTCTGTATGAGAGACCATTAATTCACAAGGAAAACGTCTGGCTTTTAAAAAGTTTACCGGCTGTTTAGTAAAGCGTACATTACAGAGCACAACGTATTTTGAAAAACACCAAGACACACAGACCCTCAAAAATAGTTTAAGCCTCCTCAAGTATAACAAAAAAAAAAACCCTGCTCAGCTAAGGCAACTTATTGCTCCCCATATTGAGAGTGAGGAAAAGAGAGGGATCAGACATGTGCAACTGCAAGGTTTTGTGAAACTACCCCATTTCCCCCAGCATTGACAGCCAATACAACAATTGGGGAGGTGTGTATTCATCACTGCTCCTTTCACTGATTCTCCTGACAAAGTCTCACAAACTGGATTCAAAGACGCTGTGAAAGACTTCACACTACTCTTCTTTATGGAGAGCCACTACACACTAAGGGAAAACCACAATTTGCTCTTGCTCATGAAAATCTTAACAACTATCTTGTTGGTGAACCCCCCTCCCCCACCTCTCAGCATCTTGTTAGTGAAACTCTCTCCCATATTTAAAGTGGCTGTAAATAACAGTCTTATTTTTTAAACAGCAACGCACACAATGACACAATGACATGGTGCAATAATACAAAAAGTCTAATACAAATATCCCTAACTATGGATTTCGTAATACAAGTAATTTTAATCCACTGAGTTTTAAAGATGTTCAGTGCAATCTTCTCCACATTTATTCAGAAGCAAGACCCAACAAGTTCAATAGGCCTTACTTCTAAGTACGTATACATAGGACTACAACTTTAAATAAGGAGACATATTAAAAAAGGATGTGCTGTAATTTAAGTTCTCTGGATTTTGCTACTCTTAATTACAAAAGACACAACACTTTTTATGAAAGTATTTTGGACCCCAAATACAAACAAAGAAAATATTACATTTCAAGTGAAGAATATGACTGAAATATTAGGGTGTTATTTAATACAGGTCATATACAGGGAAATCAAAAGATATTACATCTGCTTTATTATTTCTGGTAGAGATCTAGAGGGAAAACCTAGACCTGCCCAGCACATTAAAACAACCCATCTCTTGTCCATAGTAAAGAGATTCTGCACATACAAATACCTCCCAAATCCCATCTGGAAGCTAAAGACCAGAAGGAAACTATTGTTTCTCAAGTGAGTCAGTTCCCCAGCTCGAAAAAGCAGGATTGGAATGTGAAGAAGGCTTTTGTTGGGTAGCTTGCTTGCTCACTGCCCAAGTCCTCAGAGTGCAACACTGTTGTGCAAGTACAAGCTCCACTGTGGAGCAAAAATCAGCTTGAGAACTAAACCCAAACCCTATTAGGGGCCGGGAAGAGCCAAGTAAACGACAGCATAGATGGTCTTGTCGGCTTCCTGTTTGCGAGTCAGGAGCCTCCCTTTGTGCTTTCCTGTGCCTTATTCGTCTCTCTCCTTTCTCCCTACCCCCCCTTGTTTATGAGAGGGGGCTGTTTTTCTCCAGACTGCTCGCACGCCAGGTCAGGAGAGAGATGGGGGTGTATGCCTGTGTGGTAAGGCTAAGCGCCTTATCTGTCTATCTCATCCCCCCTCCTCTTCGCTCTTACAGCTACACTAGAGGAACGCCTCGCTGTCTCCAACAGGGGCGTTCCCTCTGTCTGCCTTTCACTGAAAAAAGTAGGAGGAGCCGGCGTCGGGAGCAGCAGCAGCATTCCCCCCCTGAGAAAGAAGGGGGGTTTCCACGCCTCAGGGGGAGGAAAAGACATGCCGTGCAGCAACGTTTGCTTCCAGGAGGGCGCAATTTGGGTTGTGTTAAGCTCTTCCCCACCCCCTCAATCACTGTGCGGTCGATAGACCAGACAAAGCACCGGGGCGGCTTTCGGGAGGCGGGGGGAAGGTGTAGCGGACTCCGCCTGCGGGTCGCGACTAAGCCGGCCTTTCGCGCGGCGGCACCGGCGAAGGAGAAGGGAGCGCGCTCGCAACGGGGAAGAGATCCAGCTCAACAAATTGCCCCTCGCTTCACATGGGAGGAGCTGGAGGCGGCAGACAGCGCCAGTTCCCCTCCCTCCCTCGTCGCACCATCCACCCAAGCTCCTGGGCTGCCACTGCGGCTGACCCCGCTTGTCAGTCCGCACCCTCCCACCCAACTTTCAAAAAGGGGAAGGACGTGCCCGGCTTTGTCAGGCAGACGCCAGCTGGTGGTGTGGCTTTCCGAAAGGTGGGGGTGAGGATGTTCTAACTCGGTCCTGGCTAGAAACCGGGTAGTGTTAACACCAGCCATAGGTTGGAGGAAGGCAAACGGACCACGAAGTCGCTTCTCTACAGTTCGGATATAAGCAGACGTTTTTAGAGTAAGCTATTTGCCTCGCATCCCTACTCGTGTTCACTCGAAAATCAGCCATCACTGTGTTCAATAGGTTTTACGATCTAATAAATTGGCTGCAATCCAAAACGCGTTTACCCGGGAGTAAGTCCCATTGAGTTGAATCGGACTTGCTTCTCAGTATACATCCACAGGATCGCACTGTTTTGAGACCGGGAATGGAGAGGCAACCTGGTTTAATATAAGATTAATTTTTAAAAGAACACCGTATTTTAGTAATTGGTTTGTCTAGGGCGCAGTAGAAGTCTTAAAGCAGTTCTCCTGCTCCTAAGTATAAGATCTACTGAACAACATAATCACACAAATCCGAGAGAGCGATAGCAATCTAAAAACAAGAATGCCCGCGCCTTCTCTCCAGCACTCCCTCGAGACTATCTTCTTGGGTTCCGGCAAGCAACTCCCATCTACACAACCACCGTGCAACCAAAGACCTAAGATTTCAGTCTCCTCCATAAACTCGATTATCTTTACTTGGCTACACCTACTGCAAACCAGGCACGCAGGAAACAGGGCGGGCAGCAGATCTATCTTATCTATACACAAAGCATGTCGGAGGGGAGCCGGGAAGGTAGAATTAGGTTAAGGGAGGAGGATTTCTTGATTTATTTGATCAGAGCAGCTCAGCAGCGGACTATCCTTCGTCGAAGTTTTTTTTGGGGGGGAGCTTTAATAGGGGCACCTCACGTATGGAATATTTTGTTTTAATAAAAGGTCTGTGACCCACGAGTTTTATTCATTTTAATCAATGCAGACTCGGGGTGTGTGAAACGCCACTTCCTACTAGCAGTTGTTACGCCACTGGCAGATTAGCTCCCGCCCCTTTGCTGTTCACTTCTAAGCCTTTTAAAAGGCCACGGAAACTTTAGAATTACACAAAAAAAAAATCCAGACCAGGCGGCTGCTGAGTGGCTGGTGCGAGTTTAAAGAGACTTGATTGGATTGCGCCACACCACACGCGCGCGCACATGCACACGCTCACACGCCGCTAGTCAAGGAAGAACCTGCCCAACTTTTCTTCCCGAGGGCTGGCTGTCACTCCCGCTCGACAAAGCCAGCCCACATGTTCTCCCTCTGCTGGATTTAGAGGCAGCGAGCATCTTTGCAGACACGCAGACATGCTTGCATTATACACGCGCAGGCACAAGCACGTGTTCTCTCTCTGGGCTTTCCGGCGATACTCAAACTGCCTAACAGCGTTTCTGAAGGCTTTCTGGACCGTCCAAGTGCACTGATGCCGAGACGTGTGTTTTACGCTGCTCTCTTGTCGCATGTGAAACAACCAAATGCACAATTAATTTGCTTGCTTTATTGTATTGCGCGGTAATCGATGCAGTACCTTTGTGAGGAACTGAGGAAAGGGGCACGTCTGTAGGTGAAGAATCATTACCGGAGTGATCGATTTAAGAGGCAAGTGTCCTTCTGAGCCTGGCAGGGAGTTGGCGGGGAGAGAGCTTAGTGTGTGCCTCGGTCACCCCCACCAATGCAGAAGCTTCAACAACTCTTCAAGTAGTCCATTTTGCTTCCTGGATTCCCTTATTAGTTATAGGACCAAAGTTTCCTCTCTCCGCCCATTCCCTGGCTTCAGCCAAGCATCCCTCGCTCTCTTCTCGCCCGCCCCCCAACTCCTACATCCGTTCAGGCGAGAAGAGAGAACTCCAAAAGGAGAAAGCGCCAGCCCACAAATGCTCAGCAGCCGCCCTCCAGCCCCCTCTCGCCCGCCCCCTTACCATGATCAGCGTGTGGTTCCTCTGCTCGGCCGTGGCACACTCAGCATCGTGTTGCTGTTTGCTGCTCTGGTGCTGTTGCTTGCTGCCTCCGGTGCCCGATTTCTTGGCCCTCTGCTCCAGGGTCCTCTGATAAAGGCTCACCGTGTCCCTTCGCTCCAGCTCCAGCTGCTCGGCCTGGGCTTGCTGGTACCTGTTCTCGCAGTTGACATGGTGCCTCCTGCAGCCCTCGATGCGCTGCCTTAGCCTCTCCACCACGGTGCTGTGCTTGGGAACGCCGCTGCTCCCGTTAGTGCCGCCGCCGCCGCTATGAGTAGCGCTGTTACCGGGAGGAGGGCCGTGGGGAGCGTTATTCAAGCCGATACCGACCCCGCCGAGGCTGCTGCTCAGGTTATTGTTGAGGCAAATGCTGCTGCCATTCGCGGCAGCAGCGGGGGTTGGAAAATCCCCCATCCTCTTCTCCGTGCACACTATTTTGGAAGAACTTTTCTCCCTCTTTTATATGCCGGCGCCACACACCAGGCACAAACACAGGGGTCCTCCTGTTGGGATACTCTTTATCGGACCATGGAAAGGGACACAACAGATCCCAGGCAAAATGTTTGGGGTTGTTTGGGTTTTTTTAAAAAAAAAATACAGAAACCCTTCTCTCTCCCTTCCTTGCCGATCCTCTCTGGCGGGAAGGGAGGCCCCCTCCCCCGAAAGAAAATCTAAACAGCCGAAACCCAGGAGGTGGTGCTGTGAGGTTATCGCCAGACACAATCAACAAACAGGAGGAATCCCAACAAATTGATCAGCAGCAGTTCTGTTGCAAACTCCAGGGAGGGAAGATCAGATCTGACCCCCGTTTAAATAATCCATCATTTCCAAAACAAATTCCGGACCGAAAACCTTCTTGGTCTTCCCCATGTATTTAAACAGAGGAAGAGAGAGACGCGCACCCACATGCGTGCCAAATAGACAGGAATCTATCCACACTCGCACTTCTCCACACTCACAAGACATCTACAGACATGCACACACCGGGCATACATCGCACGCATACACTCGACATCGCACTTGGGCTCCACACCATCAGGAGACAGGCAAAGCGGCTTTCTTAATTGTGTTTTCTTTCCGGGGGGGAGGGAAAAAAAGTTTGGGTGTTTATGCCGCACCGTGTTCGCAAAAGTACTCTGGCTGTTCAGTTGTATTTTTCAACAGAAACCTGAAAAAGAAAAAGAAAAAAAGCAAATCCTCAAGCTGGGGGAAGTCAACACGTGAACAATCCGGGGCGATCTGCAAAAGTAGCTCGCTGAAGTATTTGCAAAACGTACGCCGAGCTGCTACACACACACGCAGACTAGCGCGGCGCTCTGCTTTGCTTGCTGCTTCTCCTCCTGCCACCATCACAATGATCAAGTGCTCTCCACCTCCTCCTCCTCCATGCCAGCGGAGTGATACCAGGACAAGAGCGCTCAATAAACATAGCAGCAGCTCCAGCTCCTCCAGGCCGTGAGGCAGACCCGGGGACAAGGTGCAAAATCCGGCCCGGACCTTTAGCCAGCGGGAACGGACACGACGATCCCCACCTAATTCCCCCGCCACCTCCTACTACACGCTACTTGTTACCTTCGGCGGAAAATCAGGATTGCCAGGACGGAACAAGAACGATCCGAGGGGAAGCTAGGGAGGCAGGCAGTCAACTTTTGACCTGGTCGCGGGGGGTGGGGGGGTGCGCGCGTGTAATATGCCTGCCTGTGTGTCCGGTTTCCTTTTTCAGCACAAGCTGACGCGTTTATCATGTTAACCTAAATTGTTACGTTTTATAATGTCGAACCTGTGCATGACCACACCAAAGGAGAAGCAGCTTCATCGCTCTCCTTATCTGACAATCTTTTCCACGTGGAAAAGTCAAGGGGGGGAGAGGCTGGTTTTAAAATTAACCCCATAAACCTCCACACAATTCATTGTAAGGAAACTGTGCCACAGTCCTTAACTTGCTCACTTGGGAGTAAATATTAATTTATTTTTGACCAAATTTATTTACAAATTGACTTAAGAACAATCCCAATCTACTTGAAATGTAGGAGCTTTATACAGTATCTTCTACTGGCATTTATCATCATCATCATCAGGTGGTATTCAGTGCTAGTCCTACTCAGAGTAGACCCACTGAAATTAATGGATGTGACTAATTTAGGTTCTTTAATTTCAATGGATCTACTCTGAGTAGGATTTAGTTGAATACAGCCATTATTGCTGCTGCTACTACTATTCCACTAATAGACATAATTTGTATTTATTACAGTTATCCGCCAAAGGTACTTTTATTACCCTGTAACACATGTAAAAAGACAAGGGCAGGCATGATGCAAGGAATCTACAATCTGCATCAGAGCAAAAAGGAAATTGAACTGTTTCCTTAACACATACCAGAATGTCTACCAGTAATGAAGTTGGATGGTATTCTACTGTTCACTGGTGGAACCAGTAATTAAAAGTAGTTAAGAAGAACTGAAACATCGATAGTTTTATCTACTAGGAACTGACTGAAGAAGTACACAGTGCCGTACAGCTCTTTAGCTGGCAAAACACAAAATATACAGTTCATTCCTCTGCTCATATTTATTGTGTACTTAAATGACTGCAAAATGAGAACAATTCAAACAACGGCTGGTGGGCAGCATCCAAAAACAGACAAGAACTTTCTATTTTTAAAAAGAAAACAATGTGACGCTGAACATTTTTTTCCAAGAGAATAGCGGATATTTCCATGCAGTTTACTGAGAATTGCCATAATGAAAATAACCAAGATAACTGGGGATTTAGCCCATTTTATGGGCAGATGCATTAAATGCAACAAGATAATATTGCATTCAGTAATAGTTATAATCCAACAGAAAGTTTCAATTGGTTTAAGGCTGACATCTTAAAAATGTTGGACTATGATCTGGGAGATCAGGGTTTGAATCCCCACACAGCCATGAAGCTCAGTGGGTGACCCTGGGCCAGTCACTGCCTCTCAGCCTCAGAGAAAGGCAATGGTAAACCACCTCTGAATACCGCTTACCACAAAAACCCTAGGTTTCGCCATAAGTCGGAATCGACTTGAAGGCAGTAGGGAGTATTTCTTACTGAACTCAGTGGGACTTATGAGTAAACATGCTTTGGCTTCTGCAGTATATTCACTTAATCCTGTGAATTGGTAAACTGTGGCAGTCCAAAGCTCTCTTTAAGACTATATCAGTTGGTGTAGTTGGACTACAACATAATAAGACATGCAAATATTTTTCTATTAGCTATTAATCTTATTGATTAGTTATAGTATTTATATCCCACCTTTCTTCAAAATATAAATCTAAGGCAGCTAACAAGATGTGTGTGTGTGCAATACAATAAAAGTTCAGAATCAAGCACAAAAACACAGCAGTGGTGTGTGTGTGATAGCTGCAGAGCCTTCTAACCATCAGATTATCCAATCCTCCAAAGTCCTTCAAAGCAACTTTGTTTTCACTATACAGTAAAAAATAAACAATTATGTAAGCCAGGCAGACCTTTTTAGGCATGTTAGAACAAGGATGCCACAGTTGAAAAAGACCTGCCTCATATCCACCTGCCAAACTTCAGAGGGGGGGGCATAGTGCAGGACTTAAAATGTTGGTCTGAGTGTGCAAGGCAAGAGGGTACATATTGGCTCCAGTGTAGTATAGTGATTAGAGGGTTAGACTAGGACCAGGAGACCTAAGTTCAAATCCCCACTCAGCCATGAAGGTCTCTAAGAACCTCCAATGGTGGTTGTGAAGTTTGAATGGGGGCAAAAGATGTATGCCCCCTGAGCCCCATGGAAGAGGGAAGAGAAATACACATGGGAGGAAGCACACCTTGTTTTCAACTGAATTCTTAAAACAAACCCCCAAACCATACTTTTTATATTCATTTAGTGTTAAAAAAAAGTACCAAATCCAAAATGTAGCTGAAAGTATTATTTTGTTCTCACATTATCCAATTAGTAAATACATTTTATTTATTAAATTTATATCCTGCCCTTCCAGTGGAGTCCAGGGCAGCAAACAAAAAGCACTTTAAAACATCTTAAAAACAAAATATTTTAAAATATACTAAAACAAAACATCTTTAAAAACTTATTAAAAACAAAACATCTTTAAATAAAAACTTTAAAAACATTAAAAAGCAATTCCAACACAGACAGAGACTGGGATAAGGTCTCTACCTAAAAGACTTGTTGAAAGAGGAAGGCCTTCAGTAGGTGCCGAAAAGATAACAGAGATTGTGCCTATCTAACATTTAAAGGGAGAGAATTCCAAAGTGTTGGTGGCACAGCACCGATGTTGTGCAGAACGGACCTCCTGATATGATGGTATATACAGGAGGCCCTAACCTGCAGAGCACAGTGATAAGGGTAAGATGATCTTTCAGGTTATTTCCATTTCTAGAATTGCAGACAGACCATGTGCAACCTTTTGGGACCATTTTCCATGCTTGGAAAATAACTGGATTTCTTTAACAATGGCAATATTATTAAAAATACTACTTTTTTGCATATTATTTGTCATTGGAACAGCATTTTTAAGTACAGTATAATTCTTACAATGACTAAAGACAGTTGTGATTTATCATGGTCAACAGCGAGTGCTTTTCTGTATTAGATCATAATCCAGTTCTTGCTGCTGGAGGGGGCTAGGAATCAGTGGGCATTCCCATCTGCTGGCCTCTGACAGTTGGAGGGGGCCTCTGCCAATGCAGTGGCCTCTGCTACAGCTGCAGAAAATTCAGCAGCAGCAATCCCACCTCTGTCAGAGGGCCTTGAAATGGGGCATGTTGGATGGAGACAGAGTTGGGTTGGCCAAGGACCCACTGCCAGCTTCTGGAGAGGAGCTAGCTCAGCAATATACAGATAGATATACTGTAGAGAGATGGATTTAAGTACTGCACACACACTTTTTGCCCTTTGCCCTGGACCTATTGCTTCCAGGGCAGACTTAGGATTGCTCTGCCCATCACACTGACAATTACTAAATACAAGTGGGACCTGCAACAAAGTGTTGCAGTGTGAAGTACTTCTTTTCAGATTTCCAGTCAGCCAGTCATGTCCTTTTCCAGGATACTCTATTCTTCTCTCTCCTCCCCCTCTTTTCCATAACCCCCAACAGTTAGTCAGGATTCCATGCATGCCAAACATGCTCAATCCTCTTTGGGTGGTTTATTTGGGGGAGTGCCCTCTAAGGGTGTGCATATAAAGGTTTTTTGTACTTCTGCAAATTTTTGGGTTCCCCAAGCTTCCAGACACCTCCCTCTTCTACATGGATTATGTCCCTTTGGCTATATAAGAACCCACACTTGGAGAATAAATTCACTACTAGTATATAGGATTTCTTGATTCAGGTTACGGAATCAGCAGAGTAGCTATATTTCATTCACTTCTTGAGAACAGCAATTCCTGTGTGCCAATTCTGAAATAAGATACAATATTTAAAATGAACCTCTGCCTTGGAGGTCTTCAAGAGAACCAGTCAGCAACACCATTTATTTACTGTCCAGATGTTACCCAGGAGTGCCGGTGATGTGTAGCAACAATATGAAAGCAATAAACAACAAATGGCAAACTATAAAGCCAAGTAAGTTTGTAATATAATCTAGAAGAGCATTTATAAATCCTCTACGCCAGGTCACATTCAAGACTTTTGCCCCTTTGTGGTCTGCCTCTTGTTGTTTGCTGCTGTTCAGACTTGCAGCATTATTATCACAACAGGGGTCTGCCGGAACAGTTTATGTTCCAAGGTGTTCCTGAAAAGATTTATGTGGGTGCTCCACTCTATTCCCTTCCTTTGTAATCCTATTGATTTCAGGACACAAAGGATTTCAGGAGTCAGGTTAAGGCCCAGTGCGAATGTTTTTATGGCACAGCTAATTGGATGATGACATTAATTTAATAAGACTTTTAGTAAAATTACAGTTAAGTAGGCCAGAGACCAGGTGTGAATAGGTTTCACTTAGCCTTTGACAAGTATTTTGTGCACTTCAATCGCAGTGCCCCCTAGAGCTGACTAGCTAGTTTGTGAAAAAATTCTATAGAAATTAATATTGATTACACGCTGACTGTCACAAAGCCTAACAATGCAATTGTGGTTGTTTTCACACACGGAGAAGAGAAGAATGCATCCACATTATTCAGTGTGTTATACCAATTTATTCCTGGTGTGTAATAGGACATTATTTCCATAATTCAAAAAAAAGAGACAAATACCATTGGAAGGACAGAGGTTTGAAACAAGAAATTATGTGTTTTGCACATTTAACAAACAGAACCCAAGTACAAATATGTAATGTTGTTAATTTGTTTCCCCCCCCCCCAGTTTGTACAGAAGGTCAGAAGCAGTTTAAGCTTCTGTGTTTTTCATTTCACTCCAATAAGTCTGATCTCAATAGGGCCCAGTGTCTGTGTATAATGTAGTAATTTCTATATGGCCATTGTAGGGAGGAACAGAGCAGTGAGAATCACTCATACTCTGCTTGACCCTGAATGACTGGATTTCTGACACGTGGATCTGGGACTCACATCTTAACACAGGAAAGGTGAAATGTTTTCAGCCCAAGGGCCACATTCCTTTGCAGGCAACCTTCCTGGGGAAGGGGGTGCATGCCAGTGGTGGGAGGGGCCAGAGGCAAGAGGTGGTGCATCAATGGATGTGACATTTCTCTTTGTACAGTAGGGTACATGCCAGCCATGCAAAAGTCAAGAGGTTTCTACACATGCTCACCTCTCCATCCTCCATCCAAGCAAACAGGAGGCATTATCCCAGTTTGAGGATACATTCCAGCCAAGAAAAGTGCTTGAAGGAGGCACAAAGCAGGGGCAGTGAGAGACATGCCCTAGGAAGAGGGTGGGTTGCATGGGGAGTGTCCCAAGGGCCAAATAAAGAGGCCCAGAGGGCTGCCTTCCTCTCCTAGGCCTGAGGTTCCCCCTCTGCCTAAAAAGAATTCTTAAAGGGAGTGACAGATTGATAGATATCGAATGAGTCATATGAAGCTGCCCTATATACTGAGTCAGATCACTGGTCTATGTAACCAAATATTTTCCTCTTTGACTGGCAGCAACTCTTCAAGCATTCAAACGGGGGTCTTTCCTGCCTCACAACATGAGCATAGACGGAGTTGTGGGTGATTAAACCTACTGGAACTTTCTACATGCACTCCGCCCCTGAGCTGCACCCCTCCCTAAAATAATTTTGGATAGGTATTTTTTTATGGCAGCTATACTGGGTTATTAGCAAAACATGACACGGGAGGATTGACAGAGCCACAGCTGTTCTATTCCCTGACTGAATTGGGACTAGCTATGTTATCTGTTTGGGAATGATGGAACTGGCCTGCAGTGCAGCTAGTGAAAACCAAAGTCATTGGAGGGGATGCATGCACATGATTGCTGAAGCATCAGGGCGAGTCCATTGCTTTGCTTCCCTCCCAACATTAAAATACCCTCTTTTTCAATATTGAGACCCCCTCAGTTTGAAAGTGATGGGATATGCTGCCCAGTGCCTTGGGTGGTAAGATGCAGTGATTTAACGAAGTTTTTCAATCCGCTAACACAAATGTCCCGCAGCGGTGAACAACATAAGAAGAGCCTGCTGGATCAGGCCAATGGCCCATCTTGTCCAGCATCTGTTTCTCACAGTGGCCAGCCAGATGCCTGTGGGAAGCCCACAAGCAGGACCTGAGTGCAAGAGCACTCTCCCTTCCTGCGGCTTCCAAAAACTACTTTTTAGAAGCATACTGCCTCTAACTATGGTGGCAGAACACAGCCATCATGGCTAGTAGCCACTGATAGCCTGATCCTCCATGAATTTGTCTGAGCCTCTTTCAAAGCCATTCAAGTTGGTAGCCATCACTCCCTCTTGTGAGAGAGGACTCCACAGTTTAACTATTCACTGCATGAAGAAGTACTTTCTTTTGTGATTTGTCCCAAATCTTCCAACATTCAGCTTTAATGAATGCCCATCAGTTCTAGAGCTATGAGAGAGGGAGAAAATTTTCTTTATCTCCACTATTTTCCATGCCGTGCATTATTTTACATACTTCTATCATGTCGCCTCTGACTTGCCTTTTCTCTAAACTAAAAAGACCCAAATGCCTTTTTCACAGCTGCCAAGGTTTCGTTCCTTGTCAAACACCACCAGTTCATGATTGTACACTGGGAAAATATGAATCAAAGGTACATATCTTCCAGACTTGCTGCGGTGAGGTCTACTGGTTTCTTCTGGAAAATTCCTAAACAAAAATAATAATTGAGGATTAGGAAAAATCAAAATAGAATGAAAAAGGAGAAACCCTATTGAAAATCTAGCTTCTATGAAACCTGTCCTAGAAGCACAAGCCTCCTCTTAGCAAACAGACAAGCTTGCATAAAGAAATGCAAAGCATAGTCTTACTTCTCCTAACAACATCATGCCAGCATGCCTTCAGGGAAGCTGCTGTTAGGGGAGGGAGAAGCATACTCACAGATGAATACAAATGTATGTTAAAAGTTGTAAGACAACATCCAGAGAGAGAGAGAGATAAGCCCCCCCCAAAAGTTTATTCTCATTTAAAATCTCCAGCAACACACTGATTAGTTCTCTCTGGTAACACCTCAGCATAATTTTACTCCTCATTAAAATTAGACCTTCATTAATTTATGCCTTTCATCAAGATTCTGAGTCTTCTTTGTTCCTCACTTTCATCCTTAAATCTTTCTGCTTTCCTTATCAAAATGAAGTCATAAATTCTGCCTAAGCCTGGCCGAAGAACCTTGAAACCACCTGGTTTCTAGCTAAGATTGTACTCTACTTTCTCAGATTAATTGTCCCAAACAAAGGCTTCTGTCTCTAAACAAGGAAGAAAATGTTGGTTAAAATAAAAATAATATTTTAATGTAACAAATGTATGGTATAAAGGCACACACCTGGGTAGTTACCAGACAACAGGGAAAGACATTGCTCACCACAACCTTCAAGTGCCCAGTTCACAATCTTATACCTCCCCTTTTGCCCCATAGTTGATAACTGGGGTGTTTTTTCCTTAAACAGCTGCTTCCCAGTTTAGGAGACATAGGTAATCCCTAAGCTCTGAACAGGAAACATGTAACATCAAAAAGTACCCAAAATATAACCTCTAAACTCTGAACTCCAGTAATGATTTGAAACGAATGCTTATGAAAATTAAAGATGAAAGCATAAAAGCAGGACTACAGATGAACATCAAGAAGACTAAAGTAATGACAACAGAAGATTTGTGTAACTTTAAAATTGACAATGATGACATTGAACTTGTCAAGGATTATCAATACCTCGGCACAGTCATTAACCCAAATGGAGACAATAGTCAAGAAATCAGTGCAAAAAGCAGATAAGAGAAAAATCAACTCATTTGAAATGTGTTGGAGGATAGCTTTGTGCATACCATGGACTGCAAAAAAGACAAATAATTGGATGTTAGAACAAATTAAACCAGAACTATCACTAGAAGCTACAATGATGAAACTGAGGTTATCATACTTTGGACACATAATAAGAAGACATGATTCACTAGAAAAGACAATAACGCTGGGAAAAACAGAAGGGAGTAGAAAAAGAGGAAGACCAAACAAAAGATGGGTTGATTCCATAAAGGAAGCCACAGACTTGAACTTACAAGATCTGAACAGGGTGGTTCATGACAGATGTTACTGCAGGTCGCTGATTCATAGGGTCACCATAAGTCATGATCAACTTGAAGGTACGTAACAACAACAAAACTCTGAACAGGAAACATGTAACATCAAAAAGTACCCAAAATATAAACATATCAAAATAATAAGGTATTTCATTCTCAGTTCAACAGAACTGTGCCTGTTTCAGCCCAGGCTCGGATGGGTTTCAAGTATAAATCCTTTCATTTTTCTTGTTTTTAATTAGAATAGGGTGTAAGCAGAATTCATGCATCTAGGGATCCCTTTGGTGCTGCTGTATCAGAGCTAATCACCATCCACATATCCATCTTCAAAGGGGTCCATTTCTGTGTTTATCTCAAAGTTTGTATGATAGGAAAATGATCCAGGTTCAGGGATGCTTAGCCAGCATCTTTTCTGTCCCTCCAGCCTTTGGCTTAGGCATAAGGATCAGTATAGCTTTCTGAAACCAAACTTTGGTTCACACAATATGTGGATCTTCTTCTCAACAGTACCCCAGAACCCAGAAAATCAGTCCAAAAAGGCCATAATGAACAAACTGCAGGTGAATAAACCATTGAAGCCTTTGTAGACTTATTAGGTCTCATAATAGCATTACCACATTTTCTCTGGGGTCTGAATAGAGACAATAGTTTTCTTTCCCACTTCAAATGTTAATTAATTCAACAGTGCCAAGTTTATTATTTTAACACCTAGCACTGCTGTTGTAAAGGATCGCTGTGCTTGCTCTGCATACACTCTAGCTTTAATTTAATTGTCACTATTCACACTTTTTTGCATTTCATTTCCTGATGACCATACTAAGTGCTTATACTCCCCCTCATGCACATACACAATTGTTACACTCAGTAAAACTGAAGTGGTCTCTAGTTCACAAAAGCTTATGTTATAACAAAAATTGTTAGGGTTGGATGTAGACTTAAGTCATACATGGAGTAGACATTAAAATTAATAGGATTAGGCTAACTTCAGTCCCATAGATTTCAATGGGTTTACTCTAAGGATGATTAAGTCTGCATCCAACTCTTAGTCTTTAAATTGGGGGTGGGTTGTGGCCACCTAGATTTTGCTGGACTACAATCCCCATCATTCCTGACCATTACCCTTGCTGATTGAGGCTAATGAGAGTTGGAGGCCAACAATGTCTGGAGGGCCACAGGTTCCTAATACCCACTCTAAGGTGCCACTTTCTCAGTGGACTGCAACCTGGGAGACCAGGGTTCGAATCCCCACACAGCCATGAAGCTCACTGGGTGACCTTGGGCCAGTCACTGCCTCTCAGCCTCATGAAAACGCTATTTATAGGATCGCCATAAGTCGGAATCGACTTGAAGGCAGTACATTTACATTACAATTAAAAAGAAATCAAGATTCATATCTTTACAAAACATACTCATTAAGAAAGTTTATAAAATATTTTAAATGCTTTGGTTGAGTAGAAAGTAAAACGGAAAAGAAACTGAACAGCCTACATCGGCCAGTATGAAATGAATATATGATTAGCATTTTATTTATAAACTAGTTAAAAGACCATGACATTTCATTGTGGGATGAATGTTCAGCTCTTCCCTTTCTCATTCATCTTCTGCCCATACCCCCACCCCAAACACACACCAGCACCATCATTTCTTGATGATGATGCACAAAGTGAGCCTATGTACTTCCCCCTCCCCTATCAAAACTATGTCCTGGGTTGAAGAGGACAACTCCAAAACATCCCACCCACCCCTGCAATCCAGCTGCCTGTCTCGCTTCTTTGACACACTGTGGTATGTGAAAAAGAGATTTGCAATGTCAGAAAGTAGCTATTGCCCATATAAATGCACTTTATATGCATATTGTTAGGGAATATGTATGCATGCATACGAAATACCTATTTATACAGAAGGTCTTCTAAAGTAAAGTTGTTGCAATGTAGACACTAACACACATTCCAGTTACATGTGTGACATACAATGGACTTGCTGATGTTAGCATTTGGAAACTAATGGTGCTAAAGCCGACAGAGCACTAATTACTAGTTGTGGTAGGTGATTGCCTTTTCAAGGATGTGTTCAGTGAGATACAATTTTGAAACATTGCAGAGTAGAGGCCAACACTAGAAAAAGACATATGATGTAAAAATAACCACATACGCTCTCAGTGCGATTGTCATAACTGAAATCTGCCTGATTAAGAAGGTTCTGTTTTAATGCTGAAATGTGCAGAGCCCAGTTGAGGGAAAGGCATTTAGATAATTCTCCCCCAAAGCACCACCACTATTCTGTCAGCACGTGCAGCCTAAGCGTATTTCGGTGGCATCCTCTGAAAAGGGGGGGTACCCACTAATCAGCATTTAATCACATGAGTTAATTTGTTAGCTTTTCACTCCCAAAAAGGTAAAATGATGCAAATCTAAAATAAGTGAATGTACAGCTAATGTAGGGTGGTATAAAGCTGTCATTTATTCTGTCCTAAAATATATTCTCAAACAGAGATGGGGAATCTTTGGCTCTCTAGTTAAGAATCTGCTGGATCAGGCCAGTGGCCCATCTAGTCCAGCATCCTGTTCTCATAATGGCCAACCAGTTGCCCATGGGAAATTCGCAAGCAGGACCTGAGTGCAAAGAGCACTCTCTCCTCCTGTGGTTTCCAGCAGCTTGCATTTGGAAACAAATTGCATCTGCCTGTGGAGGCAGAGCATAGCCATCATGGCTAGTAGCCATTGATAGCCTTATTTTCCATGTTTGTCTAATCCTCTTTTAAATCCATCCAAGTTGGTGGACATCGCTGCCTGTTCTGGGAGCAAATTCCATAGTTTAGGCACTGTGTGAATACGTATTTCTTTTGTCTGCCCTGAATCTTCCAGAAGTATTGGACTATTATTGGACTACAACTCCCATCATCCCTGATCATTGGCCATGCTGGCTGGGGCTGATGAGAATTGGAGTCCAGTAACATCTGGAGGGCCACAGGCTCTCCACCTCTTTTCTAAAATGTTATCAAGTTAGGTTCCAATTCTAGTCACAGCAATAAGCCGATAGTTGAGACTGGTGTAACAGAGAGGGAGTGAGCTAGAAATTCCTCAAACCTTTCCTCAGCTACACAAACTCAGGGCTCATCCAAACGGAGCGGGATAATCCACGTTTTCCATATCCGGTTCGTCATCTGACAGTCCTCACTTTGCCTGTTTGTTCACTCTTTCCCAATAAAAAAACCCGCTTT
This sequence comes from Rhineura floridana, assembly GCF_030035675.1. Classification (NCBI taxonomy): domain Eukaryota; kingdom Metazoa; phylum Chordata; class Lepidosauria; order Squamata; family Rhineuridae; genus Rhineura; species Rhineura floridana. Next base: position 69,851,941 of record NC_084488.1, on the reverse strand, counting down.
ATTTGCGCCCACACACGCAGTGAGAGGACCTGTACTTCTTCTCGCTTTTTCCCAGCTCCGCCCATAACACTCCCCCCTATCAGCCAATTGGTCCGCAAAAATATGACGTATGCTCCTCTCCCCCTTTGCAACAAAGCACAACAAGGCGCATGCGCTTGAACGTACAAATGCCAAAGTTTGAATTTCCTGATGGTTTGGTAGTAGTGGCTGTAATGGAGTTCGTTGTTGCTCATCACTCTGGAGCAGCGCCAGCCAGGGGTGTGTGTCTCCAGGTGCCCCTGACCATTCAGGGGGATTGTGGGCAGTGCAAGGGATCAGCGCTTGTAATCGCCGGGCGAATCCCCCTGTAACCCTTGGGCTCATTCACTTCAGGGTTCAGCCCCGGACCATTATGCAGCTCGGCGGCAGAAATGCTGCCCCTGAGGGAAGCAAACAGGGCCCCCCCACGGGTGGCTGCTCTTGGCTCAGGCAGGGAATGAGGGCAAACAGCCCCACAAGCTGCTGTGTCAATCTGCGCTGAAGCAACCAGCACAGGCTTTGCGGTGTTCCCTCTGATAAAAGAAACATGCAAACCACTTATATGCCTATAATTCCTGTATTTTTGTTTGTTTGTATTTGCGATATTTCGCAAAAGCAACTGTATGCTTTTCTACCTTTAACGTTTCTGGAGATACACATGATTGCAATTCCACTTATTTCTCTAGAACAGCAAGTAACGATGTGTCATGTCTAGGAAGGTAGACCACCAGTCTCTATGGTTGCGGGTGGCTGAGACGCTCTAGCAAACCACTTATATGCCTATAATTCCTGTGGGTTTTTTGCTTGTATTTGCGATATTTTGCAAAAGCAACTGTATGCTTTTCAGCTCAGCTGGGCTGGGGAGAACCTGCAGGCTGTGGTTGAAATTGACAAGACTCAAAGAGAGTAGCCTTGCAGGCAGGAAAGCGAAATTGAGGAAGGGTGGGTGTCTGTAATCCAAGAGGAAAGCCTCTATTTTTCTTCTCCCCCCCTCTCCCTTGACTCTGGATGCCTGGAAGCAAAGACCAATACATTCAAGAAGGGCATTTGATGCGGGTGTGTGTGTGTGTGTGAGGGTTGGGAGATGGAGGTTAGGCAAAGATAAATATTTTCTCCCTTGAAAAAGTTTACAAACAACCACAATTGCAGATCTCACCCTGAGTGGCTGCCCAATTTTCAGGCTGGCTAAAAATTAACCGCTGTTGCTGCTTCTGCGCAAATGCGCTTTTTTGCATCAGCGCAGTAGAAGTTGCAGGGGGCCCCCCAACACCACACCATTGCTCTGATAGGTTCCTTTTTCCCGGGCTTTCCCCGGACATTGGCGCACATGTGCAACAGTGGAAATACGTGATTGGCTGAGAATGAGGGAAGGGATATGGGGAACCGCCCAAGAACCGCCCATCAAACGCCCACAGCTGTAAAGTCCGCGGTATTGCATCTGAGCGCCTGAAGGTACAGCGGATGATTCCCGGTTTAAAAAAGCAAATCGCATGATTTGCGGTATTGCAGGAGCAAATTTAACCGCGCAAAAATGTGCAAAAGCGCGTGGCATCAGATGGACGACTGAAAAATAATGAAAACACAAAGCGATCATGTCACACATTTTACAGTCGTCTGGATGAGCCCTCAGTAAGGCTGCAATCCTATTACTAGGAAGGAAGCGCCACTGAACACAGTGGGACTTCCTTCTGAATAATCATGTCCTGCCATTAGGCAGAGTAAGATGGCTGCCTGAGGCAGATTAATTTGGGTAGCATAAAAGGATAGCTTGGTGTTGTTGCTATGATCATCATCATCATCCTAGGGAGAGGCACTTGTAGAACTTTCTGTCTCAGATGCTAAAATAATTTGGTCAGTCTGGGTACTACGAATCTTGACTGGGTACAAGGGAGAGATGCTGCCATTTGCTATTCTGCAACAGACAACAAAAGGCTTGAATTGACCGTGACATGTAGGATTGCACAATAAGTGGATTTAGGCAAGGCAGTATTCCATCCGCCTCAGCCTTTAGTCCATCTGTGGTATGACCTACCACAGAGGCTTCCAAACTGTGGTCCATGAGCTTCATTCAGGTGGTCCACAGCATGCCTGTGAAGAATGGTGGGAGAAGCAGCTCTGAATGGCTGGTGCAGTGGCTGTTCTGTTATTCTTAGAGCCGGGTGGTCCACTGGGAAGGTGACCAGGACAGAGCAGAAGTGAGGCAGGAAAGGAGGTACTTGTAAGGAGTGGAAAGGATCAACAGCAAAGTTAAATTAATGGGAAGCTAGAATTAAGAAGTTTAATCTTGATTCAATTAAAAAGCACACAGCATCTAGCACAGTCCACTACAATGGGTACAACAGGAAGAAAAGTGATAAGGAAGCTTCCTATGAAACCAATGGAAGATGTTAAGTCACTGAAGTCCCATTATTGTCCCATGTGGCTTAGGCTACAATCCTATGCATACTTATGCAAGAGTAAGTCCCACTGACCTAAGCAGAATTTACTTCTGACTAGTAAACATATGTTGGAACAGGCTGTTAGCCATGACAAACCTAAGCAGTATTTAGGCCAAAGTTATTATTAGAACTCTGCCTATGGTTTTCTGTTTGTCCTTTTCCCCTGACATTGGTTCTCATCTTTCAAGGAAGAATACATCATGTGTGCGTGGCCAGCAGTAACAATAGGTGGAGCAGAATGTCTAGCATTCACCAACAAAGGGGTCTGTTCTTGGTCACCCTTTGCTTTATGAGTGCTTGGTGGAACTTTATTACATGCATTTGTGGGTCCATGGTCAATACAGCCCCCTTTGCTGCGAACTTAACCTGTGTATTCTTTGTGGGAATGGACACAATTGAGCAAATGAGATTCTCATAATCACAAGAACAGAGGATGGGGGAAATACTTTGTAGACATGCTTGCATTTTACACACCCAACTCTCTACTTGGGGCCAGGGGAATGAAAGATATGCAGGAATTTGACTTTGAGGCATGCTCTCCTCTTTCCTGGTGAGCCTAATTACTGGCTGTCTGGCTTATTTTATTAATTTTTACATGTTTCTATACCACTCAACTTTACAAAAAATGCCATCAAATTGGTGTACAACAAAGACTAAAAACAATATGGAATTGAAAATAGTAAAACACATTGATAGATGATACATACTGCTGGGATCACAGCTTACATGTCCTGGTTTATCCTTGTCCTAGCAACATGGAACTGGGATTCCTGGTTGTATTTGTGTCTGGAGTCCTGAGGCAGGGTACCTGTAAGAGTCCTGAGAAGATTAATGTTAATAATATGCCATACCTGTGTTTCTTGTTCCCCTTCATTACTTGTTGTTTGTGCAAAGTGCCCTTTCACCAGAGTTCCCATGTGTGCTTGTTTAAGTTCTCAAAACATGAGAACAGAGAGATGTGGCCCTGTGCCAGGTATGGGAAACTTTTGGCCCTCCAGATGTTGCTGAACTATGACTCTCATAAGCCCCAGCAAGAATGGGCAGTGAACAGGATGATGGGAGTTGTAGTTCAGCAACATCTGGAAGGCCAAAGGTTCAGCACACCTGCCCTAGGCTATGCACCTTGATATAAGAGACCTGTGTTCCCTGGCTGGGATACTGGTGTTCAATTACTGGATGGTATTCTCAGTTGTGTATTCCCAGCTTGGGCCGGGGAGGAGAAGGAGGAAGTGACAACATCTAGAACTCTCTCTTGGCATGAATGGGAGAGATTTAACCTGCACCTATTGTTATGCTGGCATCACAGGGCAGGGCTGACCTTTGAGCAAGTTTAGGGTTGTGAGTTAAGCCCACATACACCTTATTATGCTTCAGACTCTTTCCGCTTTTCCCACTTGAGCCGGTGATGTCACACTGCCGTTGCTGTTACTCTATCAAAAGTACTGCTACGCTGGTTTTAAATCCACTATGCCAGCAAATCTTTGTGTTCTGCTGATGCAAAGGGATTTAGCAGCAATCTTATTTTTGTCAAGCAGCTATACCTTGAGGACAGGATTGCACTGTTGCTTACTTTTTATATTTTGTTAAAGGAAGAATTATAGGATGGATATACTGAAGAAGATTTACACACTGAGTCTAGAGAGAACATACCCAGTGACTCTGGCATACCTCTGAGATGTCTTTCCAAATGAATGACAGAATGCATTAACCTCACCCAACCTGGTGCCTTCCAAATGTTGTTGGACTACAACTCCCATCAGCCCCAGACAGCAAGGCTAATGGTTGGGGATGAGCAGAGTTGCAGTCTGGAACATCTGAAGGGCACCAGGTTGAAGAAGGCTGGAAAACACAATGGACATGGGAAGTAAAACATATGACTTTTAGTAGGGAAGAGTCAAGCATTAATTCAAATAACTGAAGCTAGGAAGAAAACAGAGAGGTAAATGCTGAATCTTCCTAGAAAGCAATATCAAATATTTGGGGATTTCTTTTTAAATCAGAGATTAGATAAAGATTACAAATATTCACGACTGAAACATGAAAATATCTTTCTGTGCCCAGATGAATCAATGTATTGCAAATCATTTGAAGTGTGTGTGTGTCTGTCTGCCTATCTATTTATCTACCTATGCACATTCTCAAATAAGGTTCAGTTATTTGAAAATTAAGATACTGCCCTTCTTTCAGGAAATCAAACCAATTTAATCTGGGTCTCTGTATTTAATCAATAGTGGGTTTAAAGATAACAAATTATACATTACAGTAGTTATGGGGAACCTGTGGTTTTTCAGATTTTATTTATTTATTTTATTTACATATACCACTGAATATAAAAGTCCTAAAACGCTCACACAGATTAGAACCATAAGGTCACATGCTAAAAACCAAATGAACACATATAAAATCAGAACACAGTAAAAATGCAATAACACGTTAAAACAAAGCATTATAACAAGATACTGAGCCGTGTGCTCTAAAAAAGGTAAAGATCAGGGAAATCCTGAATTGCATGAGAGGGTGCTCCAGAGGGTCTGTGCCATTACCACAAAGAAGTGAACAGAGAGCTGTTGGATTCCAGTTACCATCAGCCCCAGTCAGCATGGCCCATGGTCAGGAGCAATGGGAGTTGTAGCCCAACTCCAACAACATTTGGAAGAGCCACAGGTGCCCCATTCCTCCTCTACTATTGTCACCCTAATTTTAAACATGTAACTTGGAGGAAAACCCCACTAAGTTCAGTGGAACTTTCTTCTGTGTAATTGTGTGGAGTTCTGTCACTTTATGCACTCAAGTGGGGAGACCTTGGCTGGTAACTATTATCTGTGTAGACTAAGCCAGGTTCTTGTTCGCTGAATATAAGGCTCATCTATTTCTGTAACATTCACAGTGTGGCTAACCTGTACAGTTTACTGCATGCTAGAGATTCAGGTGCTGCCAGACGGGTTGCAAAGAGCTATAGTTATGACAGTTTCAGTCCACATCAAACAAGAGATTAACCTCCAGAGTGCTTGCTTGTGCAGGAGATTGTAGTGACTAAGTGGTTTATGGTTCTGGCAATGGATGACACAGCCTGGGCTGTTCTAGCTGGAAGGATAACTTGACACCTAAAATCTAGTGTTAACTCTCCAGAATAATACAGAGACAAAAAAAAAAGCTTCAGCAAAGCTTTTGACCAAGTGCCCCATGATATTCTGATTAGCAAGCTAGCTAAATGTGGGCTGGATGGAACAACGATCAGGTGGATCCACAGTTGGCTCTAGAATCGTACTCAAAGAGTGCTTATCAATGGTTCCTTCTCAAACTGGGTGGAAGTCACAAGTGGGGTGTCACAGGGCCCGGTCCTGGGCCCAGCGCTCTTTAACATTTAACATACGACATTTAACATACGACATGTGAGAAGGATCTTGGAATTGTCATTGATCAGAAGCTGAATATAAGCCAACAGTGCAATGTGGCTGCAAAAAAGGGAAATGCTATATTAGGCTGCATTAACAGAAGTATAGTTTCCAAATCACTTGAAGTATTAGCTCCCCTCTATTCAGCACTGGTTAGGCCTCATCTTGAGTACTGCTTCCAGTTCTGGTCTTCGCACTTCAAGAAGGATGCAGACAAACTGGAACAAGTTCAGAGGAGGGCAACAAGGATGATCAGGGGACTGGAAACAGCCCTATGAGGAGAGACTGAAAGAACTGGGCATGTTTAGCCTGGAGAAGGGAAGACTGAGGGGAGATATGATAGCACTCTTCAAGTACATGAAAGGTTGTCACATAGAGGAGGACCGGGATCTCTTCTTGATCGTCCCAGAGTGCAGGACACGGAATAATGGGTTCAAGCTGCAGGAGGCCAGATTTCGACTGAACATCAGGAAAAACTTCCTAACTGTTAAGAGTCATACGATAATGGAACCAATTACCTAGAGAGGTAGTGGGCTCTCTGACACTGGAGCAGAGCTTGGAAAAGTTACTTTTTTGAACTACAACTCCCATCAGCCCCAGCCAGCATGGCCACTGGATTGGGCTGATAGGAGTTGTAGTTCAAAAAAGTAACTTTTCCAGGCTCTGCACTGGAGGCATTCAAGAGGCAGCTGGACAGCCATCTGTCAGGAATGCTTTGATTTGGATTGCTGCATTGAGCAGGGGGTTGGACTTGATGGCCTTATAGGCCCCTTCCAACTGTACTATTCTATGAAAAGAGTGATATGGACTAAAAATGAGGTGACATATTGATATATCCCGAGAAATATTCTGTAAAGTCTCCCCTTTAACAGTCTTTGGCCTCTGGTCTATGTAACTGAATTGATAAGGATTATTTCAGTAACCAGTAGAATCTGTTTTATGCACATTTCTTTAAGCCAGGATTCATGGAATTGTAAGGCTAAAGACTTAAGCAGGCAGGGCCGGCCCCAGGTTTCTAGGGGTCCTCAGGCAGTGGGTCCTTGTCCCCTCCCGTTCCTCCTCAAACCACATTCCTCTTCCCTTGTGGCCTCACTCCTTTCAAACAAAACAAATCTTCGCCAACATTGCAAACCCCTCTTATAAAATAAAAATACTAAATTTTGATTTATTTTAATTTGTTGGGGTAAATTTACCTATTCGGTAGTTTTTAAGAATTTATTCTGGCTTACCAAGTTAATCATAGGCAGATTATATGAATAGTATCAGAACCTGGGGTCTTCCACAAAATGTACTGAGAAATAATAATTATTTTTTGCTGTTTCTGTTGGCTTCTCTAATGTTTTCACAGACAAAAAAAAAGTGTGTGAGGTTGAAGCCATCCTTTCCTGTCATTTGCAAAGATCTTTGAAAAAAGCACTTCAAATAAACATTTCAATTTTCCACCAGGATTTTCTACTCACATAGGAAGTTGCCTTATACTGAGTCAGATCATTGGTCCATCTAGCCCAGAACTGTCTACACTGACTGGCAGCAGCTCTCCAGAGTTTCAGGCAGGAGTCTTTCCCAGAAGGTCTCTCGGGTTCAGTCCCTGATGGCACCTCTCCTACCTGGAGATGCCACTGGGGACTGAAACTGAGCGACCTTCTGCATGCAAGGCAGATGCTGCCGTGGCCCTTTCCCTACACTCACACTTAATCAACTCTGCTGAGATATTAGGAGGCATTCTAGAATTAATCTTAAAACTCCTTATTGCCACGTGGCACTGTTATATGAGAGCACCAGGGCCAGCCAAGGACAGAACAGTAGATTAAAGGTTGCCCTTTTAAGCAAATACTATTTTTCAAAAGTTAAATTCCATTTCTCAAAAAAAAAGGCATTTTCAATCATTCCCTTATATGTTAAAAAGTGTGTATAGTGTACAAAAATTTATGTATTTATTTATTTATTGCATTTGTATACCGCCCCATAGCTGAAGCTCTCTGGGCAGTTTATAACAATTAAAGACATTAAAAACAAAAATTTAAAAACAAAAATTTAAAAACACATTTAATGACAATGAATGCATTATACCCAGCAGGCTTTTTCTAAAAATAGGCTGAAAATGCAGCATATTTATTATTTATAGTTTGTTCACCTTGACTTTTGTGTTTCATGTTGTTGTTTGAACAGTAAGGGATATTTTCTCTCTATTCTGGTCTGTTTGGGGCAACCAAATGATACTAAAGGATACCTCCGCATCATAGGGCTTACATGCAGAGAAACCTTCAGATACAGTAGACCCCTATAAACACAGATGCGACACAGGCTGAGTAGCATGCCTCAGTCCATCGGAAACCCTCATAAAAATGTCTAATAAGAGGAATCACCTTTGATGTCTAGTACAGAATAAACACACAGCACTGGTGGAGATTTAATACTATTAGTATTATTAATATAGCATTGTGTATGAAGGACTGAAAAAAAGGCCTTTCTAGGAACAAACTTGTAGTTTATGAACATGCCGTGTTACCACCAAGCATCATAAATGTACAAGTTTCCAAGTTAAAGAGACACAACCCCCTGCCAGACCTGGTTTCAAATCCCTGCTCAGTCATAAAGCTTGCTGGGTGGCCTTGGGCCAGTAACTATCTCTCAGTCTAACCTACCTCACAGGGGTGTTGAGAGGATAAAATGAAGAGGGGAAGAACCATCTTTGAGCTCCTTATAGAAAAAGCAAGATATCAATGAAAATAATAATAGGAGCTTCCCAGCTACAATTGGGTGATGGGGAGGCGGGGAGAGATAGGGTTTTCATAAAAAAAATCCCCAGGACAGATGTGAACAATGGACCTTTGCCCTTAAAAGGAGAGGGAAGCTCTTAACACACACTCTCCCTCTCTGATCAGTGGGGCAAAGGGCATGAGGAGGTGGGGAGGCTGCAATCCAATCAATTTACCTGGGAGTAAGTCTCATTGAACCCAATGGAGCTTACTTCTGAGTAGACATTATTGGATTGCAGCCTAAGAAAACCAGGAAAGATTTCTTACCTTCCTTCCAAGCTCCACAGCCCACTCTTGGGCTGCAATTCTAACTACATTTACCTGGGAGGTAGCCCTTCTGAATTCAACAGGGCTTACCTCTGAGCAATTAGACCAGACATAGGCTCTTTTTCAGCACCTTCCTCCCCTTAGCATTGCCTCGCTTCTGCTGCTACAGGCCAGTAAGCTCTGCCCCTCCTTCTATGCCTGAAACTCAGGACAGAAGGGGCAGCTCCTTAGCAACTGTCCTGGCACTTCTCTTCCCCTGCAGTGGCACAGCTGAGCAGGACAGACTCTATTGCTGTAGAGTTGGTAGGGTGTGCCTGTGCCGCCACCTGATGATTACCTCCTCTGCTGCAGGCCTGCGCTTATCCCAGGAGGGCCCCCTGGGGCCTTGTGTGAGATCCTGGGCCCTCGGGCCAGTGCCCTACCTGGCCATGTGCTAGCACCAGACCTGTGCAGGTCATTGATCATAATCATTAGCAACAATATTAATACAGATTCTTACAATCCTTTATTCTTACAACAGTCCTGCAAAATGGATTTTTATTCACACTGGGCTCTGTTACCTTATTTTTTGTTAAGGTTGTTTATTCACCTGCCTTTTAACCAATTCATGGATTATATTTGTATATCTGCAAAAATCAATATGGCTTTTTTTTTTGGACATTCAATTGTAACAAAATATAGTTCATTTAACTCATTGTTAAAAAGGCAGGGCCATCATATGTTTTTCTATATTATAGTAACACATCAAAACAGCCCCCCAAAATAACAAGGGTATGGGCCTGTAACTCACAACTACACTCACTGGAATTAGGGTTGCCAGGTTCAAGGCCTGAGACTGATCCTGTATCTTTAGGAGAAGAGAAAGTCAGCCATGTGCAGGTGTTCTTGCGACACTGTAATGGAAAAAAACAGAAGGTGGAATTCTCTCTTCCCCCTTCACAACTTTTAAAGATACAGAAGACCTCTTGGAGGCGCAACTAATCAACAAAAGCTGATTATGGGCTCCCAAATTAATCAATGAAAAAAATAGCTGATTAATGAACTAACTAAAGTTTGTAGCTGCTGCTATTATTTATTACTGTTATACAGCTGGTGTAGCATAAATGGCTGACAGACTGAGCTAAGAAGACACTGTCTCTCAGTCTCAGCCCTAGTAGTGCAATGTATGGATAATAATACTGATCTAACTTTCACGGTTCTTGTAAGGATTGCAACAAAATAACATATGCGGTGCGTTGAATTCTCCAATACACAAATAAACGTGTTTGTTTGCTTGTAAGTAAGTCACCGATGGAGTATGTATGAGAGGCTATATAAATTCAAATAATAATATGTTAAATGCTAACACTGCAACCTGTAGCTCAATGGGGCTTGCTCCCATATACATGGGTATGGGTAAAATGTAACTGTACTGCCTTCAAGTCAATTCCGACTTATGAATAGGGTATTCATGAGGCTGAGGCAGTGACTGGCCCAAGGTCACCCAGTGAGTTTTCATGGCTGTGTGGGGATTCGAACCGTGGTCTTCCAGGTCGTAGTCCAACACCTTAACCAGGACTGCAGCTTAAGTACTATATTGGGGAATGAAGTCGAAGCTGAGCCAAGATATGAACCCAGGACTCACAGGTCCAAGTTCTAAAGGCCATCTAACTGGCCCACTGGATCGAGGCAGAATCTCCTGAGTCAGTGCATTTCATCCCAGACACGTGATATCCAACCTCAGCCTACACACTTACCCCACAGAAGCCCACACAGCAGATTAAAGGAGACCTCAGGAAATCCAAGACTAGTATACACCATCTGCATGTAACAAATATATACAACAACACTACACAATGTGGTGCCTTCTTTGTTTTTAGCTAATGTCAACAGTACTGTTCATCCATATTTCATAATTCTGTGTGGGCATCTTGTAGATAGGAAGATTCAGGAAAGTACTTCTTCACGCAGAGAATAATTAAATTGCAGAACTCACTCCCACAAGAGGCAGTGATGGCCACCAACCTGGATGGCTTCAAAAGAGGATTAGACAAATTCATGGAGGAAAAGGCTATCCATGGCTACAGCCATGATGGCTGTGCTCTGCCACCATAGTTAGAGGCAGGATGCTTCTGAAAACCAGTTGCTAGATGCCGCAGGAGGGGAGAGTGGTCTTGCCCTCAGGTCATGCTTGCAGGCTTCCCATGGGCATCTGATTGGCCACTGTGCGAACAGCATGCTGGACTACATGAGCCACTGTCCTGATCCAGTAGGCTCTTCTTATGTTCTTATGGGGTTGGGGAAATAATAGCAGCCACTACTAGATTCTTCTCAAGTATCTCCTAATGAGAGCTGCAGTACACCCAGAAGTACTATTGTCCCACTTTGAGAATGAGCACTGATCATTACTTAGATGTGGCTTGGGGGGAAAATAAACAAGCATTCCTAATTATTTGATCCTTTTCAGAAACATACACGGTGAAGTATTTTTCCAGATGATCCGTCCCAAAAATCCACAACAAAAACTGGATTCCGCCCCCTGTGCGAAAGCAGTGCTATCCTAGACAGAATTTTTCATTTCTTTATTTATAAAAAGTAAAAGCCCCTTTCCTATTTAAAAATAAAATGTACAAAGCAACTTACAACAAAAATATGTATCAGTTAAAACAGCTCAAACAACCAATACAAAGTAGTTTTATTTAAGAACAAAACAAAATAATAGAACTCCACTTAAAATGTAACAATGAAACATCAGTAACATATTCAGCAAATATTTTCACCTTCCGGCAAAACATACAGCAGAAAATTGTTCAGTCAATCTCCTTGGGTGAAGACTTATAATGCAGGGAATGCCACTACAGACTGCCCTAATGGAAGAGTACCCAATCAATCTCATGAAACAATGAGGCAAGTCTCACTTCCTGATTGGAGGGGGTTGGAAGGAGTTTGCAGGAGATGGGCTTATTAAGGAGGCAGAACCCAGGTCGCTTATGGCTTTAAAGGTAATAACCAGCACCACAAATTGGGTTCAGAAACAAATAGTAAGCCAATGCAGATGAGACTGAATTGCTATGATATACTCCCTATAGCCACACCCTGTTAGGAATTAAGGCATGGAATTCTGCACTAGCTGAAGCTTGCATCATAGCAATGCAATATCCTGTCTGCAAGCTATTCAGTGGATTGAAGGAGGGGGCATAATCTCGCTGTAGGCTTGATACACATATCCTGTGCAGGGGTCATCTGTTTTCACTTAAAAAAAAATTAAAACAGGTAGATGTGAGCTCAAGTAATAGAATGGAATGCATGAAATCATGTGTTCTCATATGACTTTACAATAACCCTATATAGAAATAAATACAGTAAGAAAAATGTTTTTATATTTATTTGACTTTTATGCTGCTTTTCAAAACCACAGTTCCTTTCAAGCATCTCACATTAAAAACTTATACATGACAAATTAAATGCCCTATCTATATAGTAGGTAAAGTTAGAAGAGAGAGGTTTATTTGAGAGGCAGTAAACAGATATTGGTAGGAATGCTCTTGCAGTCCAGTTGAAATTCTCTGCCATATTTGCCTTTAAGCCTGAGTGTGTTCAGTAATGATGAACCATTTCGCACACATCTCCATTTTAGATATGCTCCGTCAGTTCACCATGCATGTGTGAACTGGCTCCATTTAAAAGCATTGTGATTGAGACAATTATACAGCCATGAGAGTGGCTGTATACTATAGTCAGCATGGATTTTTTGCATTCCACAATGTTAAATCGAAAATACTCCCCATGCCATTCTGATGCTTCCCATGAGCTCATTTCAAAACAAAACCTTACAAAACCTATAGTCCTGAACTCAGAAACACTTGCTTAACAACCCTCTAAATTTTCATGGCAACACACAAAACAGTCAGAGAGAATAGAGAGTTCAAAGTCTAAAGAGAGAGGGGGAAAAACCCAGTCCCCTTTTGCATTTTTTTCTGTCAGAGTCCTCATAATCTGTTGAAATTAATTAAAAATCAGTCATGTTCACAGAGTACTGGTAACGCTATTAGACCTGGTGCCATACTCTGACCTTCATCTTCTGCAATGTAAAAGTTAAAAAAATGCCTGGCTGATTATTTATCAATTTAAGAAATTTAGCATTGAACTGAATTATAATGTTGGGCATGCTCAGTAGGAACCAACTGTCAGTGTTCTAAAAGCCAGACTCCCTGCTGCTTGGCTTGCCTAATCAGGGGGCCACAACCACACCAGACCTTTATTTAACTTTAGACAGTCATGGCTTCCCCCAAAGAATCCTCAGAAGTGTAGTTTGTGAAGGGTGCTGAGAGGAGACTCCTATCCCCCTGTCAGAGCTCCAGTCACCAGAGCAGTTTAATAATAATAATAATAATAATAAACTTTAATTTATAGGCCGCCTATCTAGCCAATGGCTACTCTAGGCGGCGTACAATAAAACGTAATAAAATACAATAACAATATAGCCAGTACAGTACAGTAAGAATTACAGTATTTAGTAGATTGTTCGTATTACAGTTCCAGAACTAATTCATCTTGGAAGTCTCAAGGATCGTAAAGGCCTGATGAAAAAGCCACGTTTTCAGACCCCGGCGAAATATGTCTAGGGAAGGGGCATGTCGAAGATCTATTGGGAGGGAGTTCCAAATCGTGGGGGCCGCCACAGAAAAAGCCCTCTCCCGAGTCCTCACCAACCTAACTACCTTAGTCGGCGGAACTGAGAGAAGGCCCTGAGTGGCAGATCTTGTAGGGCGGCATACTCTATGACATTGGAGGCGCTCCTTCAGGTATACTGGGCCAGAACCGTATAGGGCTTTAAAGGTTAATACCAACACCTTGAATTGAGCCCGGAATACAACTGGAAGCCAGTGAAGATTGTATAACACTGGGGTAATATGATCATAACGGCGGCTATTCGTAAGTAAACGGGCCGCCGTGTTTTGTACCAGTTGTAATTTCTGGACTGTTTTCAAGGGTAACCCCACGTAGAGCGCATTGCAATAGTCTAAACGAGAGGTGACCAGCGCATGTACTACGAGTGGGAGCTGGTGGACAGGAAGGTAGGGTTGCAGCCTCCGGATGAGACGTAGTTGACCCCAAGCTGCCTGGCATACTGATGAAACCTGAGCCTCCATGGTCAGCCCGGAATCAAGAATCACCCCGAGGCTGCGGACCTGGTCCTTCAGGGGCAGTTTTACCCCATTAAACATCAGGTCAATATTTCCCAACCCTCCTTTGTCTCCCACGAGCAGTACCTCCGTTTTATCAGGATTCAGCTTTAGCCTGTTCCTTCCCATCCATCCACTCACGGAGTCCAGGCACTTGGACATGGTCTCCACAGCCAACTCTGGTGAGGTCTTAAATGAGAGGTAGAGCTGAGTGTCATCCGCATATTGGTGGCACTGCAGCCCAAACCTCCTGACGATAGCTCCCAGCGGCTTTACATAAATGTTAAATAGCATGGGAGAGAGGATAGAACCCTGTGGCACACCGCAGTTGAGGGGCCAAGGGTCTGAAACCTCATCTCCCAATGCCACCTGCTGGTGTCTATCGGAGAGAAAGGAACGGAACCAGTTTAATACTGTGCCTCCTATTCCCAATCCCTCCAGACGATCCAGTAAGATACCGTGGTCGACGGTATCGAAAGCCGCTGAGAGATCAAGGAGGACCAGAAAGGTGAATTCTCCCCTATCTAGTGCCATCCTTCTATCATCCACCAGAGCGACCAAGGCCATTTCAGTTCCATGTCCAGTCCTGAAACCCGATTGGTATGGATCTAAATAATCCGTTTCATCCAAGTGCGCTGACAGCTGATTGGCCACCACTCGTTCAATTACCTTGCCCAAGAATGGTAAATTTGAAATTGGGCGAAAGTTGTTTAGATCTTGGGGATCCAAGGAGGGCTTTTTCAAGATGGGCTTTATAACTGCCTCCTTGAGGGCTAATGGCAATACACCCTCATTCAAGGGTGCATTTACCACCGCCTTGATCCCTTCGCCCAATCTCTCTTTACAGCTCATCACGAGCCACGATGGGCATGGATCAAGGAGACAAGTGGTAGGCTTCACAGTTGATAGCACCTTGTCCACATCCTCAGAAGGAAGAGGCCGAAACTGATCCCACTGGATCACATTATGACCGGTCAACTCTGGTCCACTATCTGCAATCATGGTATGCGAAATCGAGCTTCTCAGATGTTCGATTTTATCGGCAAAGTGTTTTGCTAAATTGTCACAGGAGGCCTTTGAGTGTTCCAAGGGTTCCTGAGCAACTGGACCGACCAGGCTTCGGACCACTTGGAATAACCTCCTGGGACATCACTCTGCTGATGCAATAGAGGCAGCAAAGTAATCTTTCTTTGTTGCCTTTATTGCCACATGATAGGCAGCTACTGCTGCTCTAACTTGTGTCCGAGCATCTTCGGAGCGGGACTTACGCCACCGGCGTTCTAGTCGTCTCACCTCCTGCCTCAGAACACGCAACCGTGGTGTGTACCATGGTGCTGTCTGGGATCTTTTCAGGGGGAGAGGACGTTTCGGGGCCACTCGGTCTAATGCCCCGGTGATCCCCGTATTCCACTCCATCACCAGGGCATCGACTGAATGACCTTCAGCAAGTTCCAAATCCCCCAGCGCAGTCAGGAATCCTTCTGGATCCATCAGGCGCCTGGGGCGGACCATTCTAATAGGTCCAGTTTAACAATCAGCTGCTCTGATTGAAGCTCTGCGAGTGGAACAGGGCATCTCCTACCAACTCTCAACACCCTTCACTAACTACACTTCCCAGGATTCTTTGGAAGAATGTGGCCAGAGACAGCTTTGGTTTAAATTTGGGTGGGGGCTACATGTGCCTGCTGTACAATAAAAAGGTGGGGGAAACCCTGAAAAAGAATGATATTGTTCACAATGTTTTCTTTTTGGAAAGGAAAGGGGCTTCCCCTCTGCCCAGTGCCCAGCCATCCAATCCCCTTCCCTCTCCTCTCCCTTTCTCCCTCCTTTTCACCTCCCTGCCCCTCCCCCAGGTCAGTTTCACCTATCCTAAGCATGACTGCACAGGAGTAAATACCACTGAAGTCAAAAAGCATGCAAATTATCAAACCTGCCCTCCCCTCCTCCTCCCCCTCCCATCACCTCTCTTTTGCCCCTTCCCTTCCCCTTCCTTTGTCCTTCCCCCTCCCCTTCCAATCCCCTCCTTCCCACTCCCCCTCCTTCTGCTCCCCTCTCCCTCCTTCCTCTTTCCTTCTACTCCCCTCCCCCTCTCCCATGGTCAGTTTCACCTATCCTAAGCATGATTTCAGGGGAGTAAATCCCACTGAACTCAATAAACATGCAAATAACAATCCATTCTCAGCAAACATGCTCAGGTTCCCATGTCTTACCTCCTGGATTAAAAAGCAGAGAAATTAACTAATAAGCAAAAACCTTGCTGTTTAAGAATGTACCTATAGCCCACAGATATTTCTATCAAACTTTAAAAAGCAGGGAAATCAGGCAGCTATAGTGAATGCACCAGGGGAGCAGGAGACCTGACCTCCTTTCTGAGATATTGTACTGCCCTACAAATTGGTAAAAATGCAAACACAGTCCAATCCACTTGCTGTGCAGCTTGGAAGAATTTGGTAACATGTTTTTGTCTGTTAGTGAATATAAATTATGCTTTTCCTTGAGGTGATGTAAAATGATATGGCAGCATTCTCAGTAGTGTTTTATCTGTGATGTCTCATTCAGATATGCAAGTAACCAAAGACTAGATTCACACATCTCAGACCAAATTGGCACTTCCATGTTAAAAGTGAACTAGTTTTCCACCCCAACTTGTAATGCAAAATTCCAGTGGCAGGTATAATGTTTTACCAGAAGTTTACCATGCTATGTGTCACTCTAGCCTTTACCTGTCTCTATGGTTACAACATGGTACTGTGATTCATGTATCTGTGAACCAACCTCTAGTGCCAGGCCCAGTGCTTTGAGAACAGATTTTCCTAGACTTGTTATGTCTCAGATTCTGCAGTAATAATTTTTGTCATAGAAGCCTTAAGCATTTGCCCACAATGGTATCAGATCATGACGCATTTGCCTGTCAGTGGCTAGTCCTGGGTAGGCACATGCTTATGAATACATCTAAGCCCTATGAGTAAGAGCATAGCAAAGCAATAGCCAAGAAAGATAGAGTGCATCATCCCTGAATAACAAAAAAATATTGAACTGTCAGAGTTAATTATTTTCCTTGAGTCTTCTTGTGCACAATGCTGTTATTAAATGAGCAGGCCATTAGAATGCGTATGAGCTCTGGAGCTTCAGTTATTCTTTCAAAAGCCTAAGCAGGAGGTAGCAAAACACCAGGGGAGCAGAGAATCTCCATATTTTAAGTCGATTAAGACAGAAAGAAAATGACTATTTAGCAGAGCCACATAATAAGGCAACAGGTATTTTGTAGTACATGCAGAAGTTTGGTATTATATACTGTTGTGTGCCACCCCAATCTCTGAGCGGTGAGAGATATCCAGGGGTCCCTGCGCTTACCCAGAGTTTGGTTTCCTTGGAAAGAAGTTCAGCAGAGACTGTGGTGTCTTTATGAAATATAGTTTATTTATTTACGTGCAGGGCTGGCTCCAGGCATGCCAGCGCCCTTGCGTATCAGCCTGCCCCGGGCCCCTCCGATCCCCTTCCGCAATCTGCAGCAGGAGCGTGGATCGCAGGACAGGAGCTTCCGAGCCGCCCGCCATCCCCCCACTATCCCCCAGCTTCACCTACCTTCCTGTGCTGTTTTTTGCGGCTGCGCGCACTGCCCGCACAGGGTTGCCATCAATCAAGATGGCGGCCGAGGTTTCCGTAAGGGGCTGAAGCCTCTGCCACCATCTTGGTTGATGGCACGCACACCTTGCACTGCTGCCATCAGCCAAGATAGCAGCAGAGTCTTCAGCCCCTTACAGAAACCTTGGCCGCCATCTTGATTGATGGCAACCCTGAGCGCACTGCAAAAAACAGCAGAGAGAAAGGTAGGTTAAGCAGGGGGTGGCAGGCAGCTCAGGGGCCTCTGTAGCTCCAGGGGCCCTTGGGCCAGTGCCCTACCTGATCGCCCTTTAGAACCAGCCCTGTTTACATGCATTCCAACCTGAGCTTAAGATGGAGGGGTTCAAAGCATCAGCAGTCCAATAAATCTTTCTTTTCCATCAGGCTTACAGGAGGCACCTTAAAGACATGGTGCAGAGAGCCAGCCCCTCTGCCTGCCTCCAGTTCCCTGCATTTCCTTCGACTCAATTGAAAACACAAGCCTTTCCTTGGCCTCAGGAAGTGGGGGGAGGGCTCTCCTGAAGAGTTTCAATAACAGTAGGATCTCCCTGGCTAATTCGCCAGTTAATGGGCACTTGATAGGCCAATTAACTCACCTGGCCACTCTATTAGACTAACAAAGGGGATTCATCTGGCCACCAGAGCAGATTTCTCACCTCCAGGTGCAGGATTCCAAATCAGAGGCTGGAAAAGGACTCATAGAAATCATCCCTCTCAACCCCAGACCCATAACAATACTTAATGTTCTTCCACTACCATTTGGTTATTTATTTATTTATTTATTTATTTATTAGATTTATATCATTTTTGTTATGCAAGCTCGTCCCTCAAATGTGGGATGTTACCAGTGGCTATTTAATGGTAAAGGGGAGAGGCTCAGAAGCACTTTCTCACTGTAGTTCAACTTGCGGTGTTGGTGATATGTGATGATCTCTTGTTCAAATCGACTCCTTGTGGTTTAGAGTCTCACAATCCCATATCACAACTTTAGTGAAATCCAAGGCAATATTTTAGCAAATGACAAAGATTTTGGGGGAGCATGTCAAGTGCTTAGAACTGTATCACAGCTCAGATGGGCTTGGCTCAGGTTAGGGCTGGCCCTGTTATTAGGGAGAGTGAGGCAGTCACCTCAGGATGCATATGCTGGGTGATGGCAAGGTGCTGGAGGAAAGAGATGTATGCACCATGTGGCCTGTAGATGTCAGGTGTGGTGGAAGAATGCTTGCCATTCCATTGCTGCTGTTGAACTAAGGCTGTGGGCACACTAGTTGCTTCAAAAGCAGCGAGAATGTTTTTTCTGGCTGTGTTTTGAAGCGACTGTGCCCTCAGCTGGACAGACCTGCATTCCTCACTGCTGACTTCATATATTTCAGGACTGCTCACAGCAAAGTGTTGGGCCAATCACTGCCTCTGCCTGAGCCTACAGCAAAGCATTTCCATTGGCCACGCCAGGAGGGGCAAGGGGTTGATCTACTAGTCAGTTGGGAAATCTCTGTGAAGCTGATTTTTTTTTTAAAAAAAATGCACTCGAGCTGATCTGACCAGGTTTTCAAATAAAAAGGGGCGGAGTTTGATTAGCGTCATGTGTCTCCATTTTCAGAAAAGAGAGGTGGGGATACACTGGATTCAGAACAATAAGCATGTCTCTACCCTAAGATTCAGCTACCAATCCAGTTGACTTCTGTTGGTGGATTACGGAGGCAGCATTATCTTGTACTTTGCCTCTGGCAGCAAAACATCTCAAGCTGGCTCTGGTTCAGCTTACAAGGTGTCAAATTTGCATTCAGGCAGATGCATGGCAAAAACAGCATATATCTGACATGGAAGCTGCAACGCAGGGTTTTATGTACTATTCTGACTGCAATATTATTTATTTCAATCTTATTTCATGTATGAATTGTTTCCTATGAAAATTTTCAAGGCATTTTAACAGTAAATACATCAACACATATATAAAACAATGTCACATATAAATTCAATGTGTTTTTAAAATTAAAAATCATTATTTTTTATTTTTGGTACAAATCTGCCTATATTACAGTGTTATACTTAATATTATTTTTTAAATTTTATACTTTATTTTGTATTATCTTTTGTCTATTATCTTTGCAAAATCATGGAGGACTGGTGAAGTGCCCGATGACTGGAGGAGAGTTAATGTTGTCCCCATCTTCAATAAGGTCAAGAAGGAGGAACCGGGGAACTATAGACTAGTCAGCCTAACATCAATCCCTGGAAAAACTCTGGAGCAGATTATAAAGCAGTCAATTTGTAAGCACCTTGAAAGCAATGCAGTGATTACTAGGAGCCAACATAGATTTATGAAGAACAAATCCTGCCAAACTAATCTCATTTCATTTTTGATCGGGTAACCTCCCTTGAAGACTGTGGGAATGCTGTGGACATAATATATCTCGACTTCAGCAAAGCTTTTGACCAAGTGCCCCATGATATTCTGATTAGCAAGCTAGCTAAATGTGGGCTGGAGGGAACAACAATCAGGTAGATCCATAGTTGACTCCAGGATCATACTCAAAGAGTGCTTATCAATAGTTCCTTCTCAAACTGGGCGGGTTCAAAGATTGCGGCGGCGGCTATCAGATTCTGAACCTCCACAAACATGTCCAAGCAACAACCTGCTGAAAAATTTACAAATCCAGAAACGCCTGGTTATGTTGGATTTGCAAACCTTCCAAACCAGGTTCATCGGAAGTCTGTGAAAAAAGGCTTTGAGTTCACCCTTATGGTGGTTGGTGAATCTGGCTTGGGAAAATCTACTCTAATAAACAGTCTGTTCTTAACAGATCTATATCCAGAAAGAATAATCCCAGGAGCAGCTGAGAAAATTGAAAGGACTGTACAGATTGAAGCTTCAACAGTTGAAATTGAGGAAAGGGGTGTAAAGCTCTGTCTAACCGTGGTAGATACACCAGGTTATGGTGATGCCATCAATTGTCGAGATTGTTTCAGGACCATTATATCCTATATTGATGAGCAGTTTGAGCGCTATCTTCATGATGAGAGTGGTTTGAACAGACGGCATATTATAGATAATAGAGTTCACTGCTGCTTCTATTTCATTTCACCGTTTGGCCATGGGCCCGGTTCAAAGTGCTGGTTTTGACCTATTTCCTTACACGGCATAGGACCACAATACCTATTGGAACGCGCCTCCCCCGTTATGAACCTGCCCGTACACTACGTTCATCATCAAAGACCCTCCTTCGAGTTCCTACTCATAGGGAAGCTCGGAGGATGGCAACGCGGAAAAGGGCCTTTTCTGTGGTGGCCCCCGAACTGTGGAATGATCTCCCAGAGGAAATACGCCTGGAGCCATCGTTAATATCTTTTCGGTGCCAGGTTAAAACTTTTCTTTTCACCCAGGCTTTTAAATTAATTATGTTTAGTATACGCTGACATTGTTTTAATTTTTAATAATTTTTAACTTTTTCATATGTTTTATATTGATACATGTCTTGTACGTTGCTATTTCTTGTCTTGTGAACCGCCCAGAGAGCTTCAGCTATGGGGTGGTCTATAAGCTTAATGAAATAAATAAATAAATAAATAAATAAATAAATAAATAAATAAGTACGAGTGGGGTACCACAGGGTTTGGTCCTGGGCCCAGTGCTTTTCAACATTTTTATTAACGACTTGGATGAGGAGGTACGGAGCATGCTTATCAAATTTGCAGATTATATAAGATTGGGGAGCACAGCTAATACCATGGAAGACAGAAACAAAATTCAAAGGGACCTTGATAGGCTGGAGCACTGGGCTGAAAACAACAGAACGAATTTCAACAGGGATAAATGCAAAGTTCTACACTTAGGAAAAAGAAACCAAATGCACAGTTATAAGATGGGGGATACTTGGCTCAGCCATACGACATGTGAGAAGGATCTTGGACTTGTCATTGATCACAAGCTGAATATGAGCCAACAGCGTGATGTGGCTGCAAAGAAGGCAAATGCTATATTAGGCTGCATTAACAGAAGTATAGTTTCCAAATTGTGTGAAGTATTAGTTCCCCTCTATTCAGCATTGGTTAGGCCTCCTCTTGAGTACTGCATCCAGTTCTGGTCTCCACACTTCAAGAAGAATACAGATAAACTGAAACAAGTTCAGAGGAGGGCAACAAGGATGATCAGGGGACTGGAAACAAAGCTCTATGAGGAGAGACTGAAAGAACTGGGCATGTTTAGCCTGGAGAAGAGAAGACTGAGGGGAGATATGATAGCACTCTTCAAGTATATGAAAAGTTGTCACACACAGGAGGGCCGGGATCTCTTCTCAATCATCCCACGGAATAATGGGCTCAAGTTGCAGGAAGCTACATTTCAGTTGAACATCAGGAAAAACTTCCTAACTGTTAGAGCCATACGACAGTGGAACCAATTACCTAGAGAGGTAGTGGGCTCTCTGACACTGGAGGCATTCAAGAGGCAGCTGGACAGCCGTCTGTTGGGAATGCTTTGATTTGGATTGCTGCATTGAGCAGGGGGTTGGACTTGATGGCCTTATAGGCCCCTTCCAACTGTACTATTCTATGATTCTATGATTCTATTAGTAAGCTTTTGTAAAATGTATAAATTGTATACATTTAATAATGTATACATGCCATATATATATATATCTATATCAGTATAGTTTTTTAAAAAGTAAAACAAATAAATAAAACAGTGTCATATATAAAAACAATTCAAACAATGTCATATGTCAAAACAGTTTAAAACACAGATTCAATACAGATACAGACTGGGATAACATCTCCACTTAAAAGGGTTGTTGAATGAGGAAGGACTTCAATGGGTGTTGAGAAGACGATAAGAGACAGTGTCTGTCTGATACGTAATGGGAGGGAGTTCCAAATGGTAGGTGTCGCCATACTGAATACCTGATTCCTATATAATGGACCTCCTGAGGAGATGGTGTGTGTGTGTTATGTGCCTTCAAGTCGATTACGACTTGTGCTGACCCTGTGAATCAGTTACCTCCAATAGGATCTGTTATAAACCACCCTGTTCAGATCTTGTAAATTCAGGTCTGTGGCTTCCTTTATGGAATTAATCCATGTTCTGTTTGGCCTTCCTCTTTTTCTACTCCCTTCTGTTTTTCCCACCATTATTGTCTTTTCTAGTGAATAATGTATTTTCATTAAGTTTCCAAAGTATGATAACCTCAGTTTTATCATTTTACCTTCTAGTGATAGTTCTGATTTAATTTGTTCTAACACTCAATTATTTGTTTTTTTCACAATCGATGGTATGCACATTCTGTCCTCCAACACCACATTTCAAAGGAGTTGATTTTTCTCTTATCCACTTTTTTCACTGTCCAACTT
Organism: Rhineura floridana; assembly: GCF_030035675.1. Taxonomy (NCBI): domain Eukaryota; kingdom Metazoa; phylum Chordata; class Lepidosauria; order Squamata; family Rhineuridae; genus Rhineura; species Rhineura floridana. Next base: position 69,828,929 of record NC_084488.1, on the reverse strand, counting down.
TCACATCCATACATAGAGATTGGAAATACCATGGTCTGAATGATCCTGACTTTAGCATTCAGTGATACATCTTTGCATTTGAGGACCTTTCCTAGGTCTCTCACAGCTGCCCTCCCCAGTTCTAGCCTTCTTCTGATTTCTTGACTATTGTCTCCATTTTGGTTAATGACTGTGCCAAGGTATTGATAATCCTTGACAAGTTCAATGTCCTCATTGTCAATTTCAAAGTTACATAAATCTTGTTATCACTAGTCTTTTTGACATTCAGCTGTAGTCCTGCTTTTGAGCTTTCCTCTTTAACTTTCATCAGCATTCATATTTCAAATAATTACTGGTTTCTGCTAGCACTATGGTATAATCTGCATATCTTAAATTATTGATATTTCTCCCTCCAGTTTTCACACCCCCTTCATCTTGGTCCAATCCCGCTTTCCATATGAAATGTTCTGCATGTAGATTAAACAGATAGAGTGATAAAATGTCTCACACTGTCTCACGCTCTTTCTGATGGGAAACCAATTACAGTAGCCTCTTGTCCAGGCTATAGGTTGCACATCAGAACAATTAGATGCTGTGGTATCCCCATTTCTTTTAAAGCTTTTAAAGCATTCCATAGTTTTTCATGATCTACACAATCAAAGGATTTGCTGTAATCTAAAGGACAGGGTGGTTTTCTTCTGAAATTCCATGCTCCGTTCCATTCAACGTATGTTTGCGATATGATCTCTAATACCTCTTCCCTTCTAAATCCAGCTTGGACATCTGGCATTTCTCACTTCATATATGGTAGGAGCCTTTGTTGTAGAATCTTGAGCATTACTTTACTTGCATGGGATATTAAGGCAATAGTTTGATAATTACTGCATTCCCTGGGATCCCCTTTCTTTGGAATTGGAATGCATATTGAATACTTCCAGTCTGTGGGCCATTGTTTAGTTTTCCATATTTGTTGACAAATTTTTGTCAAAATTTGGACAGATTCAATCTCAGTCACTTGTAGCAACTCTATGGGTATGCCATTTGTTTCTGGTGATTTGTTTCTTCCAAGTATTTTAAGAGCAGCTTTCACCTCACTTTCTAAAACTTCTGGTTCTTAATTGTATGGTTCCTCCGTGAATTAAACTGTCATCCTTGCATCTCTTTTATAGAGTTCTTCAGTGGACTGGAGGATACCATCCATTACCTCTCCCATCAGATAGTATACTTCTGAATACCAGTTACTGGGAACCTTAGGAGGGGAGAGTGTTATTGCACTCAAAATCCTGCTTACAGGCTCCCCATGGGCATCTGGATGGCCACTGTGAGAACAGGATGCTGGACTAGTTGGGCTACTGGCCTGATCCAGCAGGCTCTTATGTTCTTATGAGGAAGGCCCTCTCCTGCAGAGCTCAGTGTTCAATTAGGTACATAGGGGTGAGTTGATCGTTTAGGCATCCTGATCCCAAGCCGTATATTATCAATTCAAAAGTGTGGAATCATTCATAAATTTGATACGATTATTTGAAAATGACTTCCAGAGAGGGTAGCTGTAGCAGTTTGTTACTGCAAAATATTGACTAACAAATATGTATGCCATAATAAATTTATTCCTCTTTGCACATTACTCATGTGTAAAGTTTAAGCATAATGAACAAGGGCTCAGGGGCCATACATATGTCCTCGCCCCCAAAGCTGTGCTGCCCTCTTGCCCCCACCTTTGCCATTCTCATGTTCAGGATAATGCCTTCCGCAGGGAGACTTCTTTACACGTGGAAGTCCCCTGTAAGAATTATAGCCCTAAATAGCAAGAGTTCTAAATCATGTGGAGAGGCTTCGTGGACACAAAAAGTTCCCCACTACAGACATCCTGAATATGGTGATGTCAAAGGGGGGGACGGGACAGGAAAACCAGCATAGCTGAAAGGGGCAGAGCTAAATGCACAGCCCTGATGTCCATTTCGCCATGCTTGCCATCTACACTTGAGTAATGTATAAAGAGGGCTTATGTTACAGATCCTAATGAGGAAATGTGGAGTAGTGGTTCCACGCAAAGCTTTGTTGGCTTTTGTTGGACAGGGTGGAAGGTCACGGGGGAGGTGTCTTTGTTTTTGCTACACCACCTCAAGACTGGCATAACTGAGAAACCTGTGATGAAGCCCTCAAGGGAGTCTCAGGGCTTTGGATCCAGCCAAAATGCTCAATTTCAGGGGTTTCCACACCCTATTGCTAAGTGGAAGAACCACCAGTTGGAGCTTACTGCCTGGGCCACAGTGGAGCACCAATGGTGCCCTTTACTGGCTGAGAAAAATCTGTGTTTCATCCTGACCTCTCATGCTATCCACCAGGGCAGATAGGTTATGACTTTAAGGTGCCACAACATGAGTTTTTAGTCTTTAATGTGCCACAAGACTTTTTGTTGTCTCTGGAAACACCACCTCTCCTTAATCACTGACAGAAAGTATTATCTCCACACATACAGATTTAACAAAAAGACTGAATCAGATTTAGAGCTTGTTGTTAATAAACACATACAGAGAGATGCATGCAGCTGATTGAGAGGTATATATTTTTAAATTCTGTTTCATGCGGTTCTGTCTTGCAACAGTTAGTGGGTGAAAACAAATTCAGGTTCCCCTCCCCTTCCCTATTCTCTACTGAAATGTTACTGCCATTTGGTAGGATGACTGCCAGGCAATAATTCTGTGTTGTAATGTGCATAAGCATAGGTGCTTAGACATTTATTATACAGCCACGAGAGTGGCTGTATACTATAGCTAGCGTGGATTTTTCACATTCCGCAATGTTAAATTGAAAACACCCCTCATGCCATTCTGATTCTTCCCATAAGCTCATTTCAAAACAAAACCTTACAAAACGTATAGTCGTGAACTCAGAAACGCTTGCTTAACAACCCTCTCAATTTTCATGGCGATACACAAAACGGTCAGACAGAATTGAGAGTTCAAAGTCTAAAAAGAGGGGGGGAACTCAAGAGACCTTTTGGACTTTTTTCTCTGAGAGTTCTCATAATCTGTTGAAATTCATTAAAAATCAGCCATGTTCACAGAGTACCTGTAATCCTAATACTGAGCTTGCCCCATACTCTGACCTTCATCTTCTGCAGTTTAAAAGTTTAAAAAATGCCTGGCTGATTTTTAATTAATTTAAGAAATTTTGGCTGGAAGCCTATGATAACGTGGGTCATGCTCAGTAAGAACCAACTGTCAGTGTTCTAAAAGCCTCACAGCTTCTGGGCTTGCCTAATCAGGGGGTCACACCCACACCAGACTTTGATTTCACTTGAGACAGTCATGGCTTCCCTCAGAGAATCCTGGGAAGTGTAGTTTGTGAAGGGTGCTGAGAGGAGACTGCTATTCCACTGACAGAGCTTCAGTGGCCAGATTGGTTTAACAGTCAGCCACTCTGAGTGAAGGTCTGTGAGGGGAACAAGGCATCTCCTAGCAACTCTCAGCACCCTTCACTAACTACACTTCCCAGGATTCTTTGAGAGAAGCCATGACTGTCCAAAGTGAAATAAAGGCCTGGTGTGGATGTGGCCAGGGACAGCTTTGGTTGAAATTTGGGTGGGAGGCTACATGTGCCTGCTGTAGAATAAAAAGGTGGGGAAAAGGCTGAAAAGCAATAATACTGTTCACAATGTTTTCCTTTTGCTCTCTGCTATCTTTCTGTCATCTTTTGAAGACTTTTCCTCTTTTTACAAGCCTTTTAAGTTGAGACCTATCCCAGTCTGCGTCTGTGTTAGAATTGCTTTTAATATGTTTTCTTTAATAATGTTTTAAACCCTTTTTTAAAAAAAAGATGTTTTTAAAGCTTTTAAAAAAATGTTTTTAACGTTGTTTTGTTTTAATGTATTTTAAGGTCTTTTTATGATGTTTTAAAGTGTTTTTATCATTTCTGTTTGCCGCCCTGGGCTACTGCTGGGAGGAAGGGCGGGATATAAATCAAATAATAAATAAATAAATAAAGGAAAGGGGCTTCCCTTCTGCCCAGTGCCCACCCACCCAATCGCCTCCCCTTCCCCTGCCCCTCTCCCAGGTCATTGTTGGACTACGACCTATGAGACCAGGGTTCAAATACCCACACAGCCATGAAGCTCACTGGGCGACCTTGGGCCAGCCACTGCCTCTCAGCCTCAGAGGAAGGCAATGGTAAACCACCTCTGAATACCGTTTACCATGAAAATCCTATTCATAGGGTCAACATAAGTCATGATTGACTTGAAGGCAGTCCATTTCCATTTTCAAACATGATTGCACAGAAATAAATCCCATTGAACTCAAAAAGAATGCAAACAATCAAACCCACCATCCTTTCTCCTCCCTCCTATTCCCTCCTTCTTGCCTCTTCCCTCCCCCTTCCTTTGCCCCTCCCTCCCCATCCCCAACCCCTTCTAATCCCCTCCTCCCCCTCCCCCCTCCTCCCCCTCCCCTTCCTCCTCCTCATGGTCAGTTTTACCTATCTTAAGCATGATTGCACGGAAGTAAATACCATTGAACTCTATAAGCCTGCAAATGATCAAACCTGCCCTCCCCTCCCCCTTCCTTTGCCCCTTCCAATATGGTCCTTCCCCCTCCCCTTCCTCCTCCCCCAGGGTCAGTTTTTCCTATCCTAACCATGATTGCATAGGAGTAAATCCCATTGAACTCAATAAGCATGGAAATGATCAGACCTGCTTTTTTCCCTCCTTCCCCTCTTCCCTACCTTCCTCCTCCCCTCCCCTCTTCCTTCTTCCTCCTCCTCTGCCCACTCCAGCCCTTCCTTCCTCCCCCCTGGTCAGTTTTACCTATCCTAAGCATGATTGCACAGCAGTAAATCACACTGAATTCAATAAACATGCAAATGATCAAACCTGTCCTTCTTCCCTCCCCGTCCTGCCTGCTCCCATCCCAGTCCTCCCCTCTGTGTTTTCTCCCCTCATCCCCTGTGGTCAGTTTCACCTATCCTAAGCATGATTGCAGGGGAGTAAATCCCACTGAACTCAATAAGCATGCAAATGATCAATCTATTCTCAGCAAACTTGGACAGGATCCCATTTCTTACCTCCCAGATTAAAAAGCAGGGAAATTCACTAATAGACAAAAAACCTTGCAGTGTAAAACATACCTATAGCCCACAGATATTTCTATCAAACTTTAAAAAGCAGGGAAATTGGGCAGCTATAGTGAATGCACCAGGGGAGCAGGAGACCTGACCTCCTCTCTGAGATATTGGACTGCCCTACAAATTTGTCAGAATGCAAACACAATTTGGGTTGGTCTTTCACAGTCCAATCCACTTGCTGGGCAGCTTGCAAGAATTTGGTAACATGTGCCTCTGAGCATATGGTGAGTGGTGGCAACACTTGCAATCAGCCCAAATAATAGAAAGAAGACATGTGCTGTGCTGATCTTGTTTTAGCAGGGAGGAATCAACATTATTAAGACAGTTGATATAGTTCAGATGGTCACTTCAAATATGTCTGATTTACTTTGCAATTTTAGTGAAGTTTCCTATAGGAAATCATTTTCTTTTGTTTCTATTTCTGTGAATATGTGAAATAGAGCAAAATTTGCACTAAAAAACCCTCCAAACAATTGTGGAATAATGGCACTGACTTCTGCAGAATAGTATCCAGTGGACCTCAGGAGTGTCTCAATTTGCACAAGATAAAACAGTGGGAGGTGAAATATATTCTAGCAAAATTCTACGTGTGCTCTATGTTTTTAATTGACCTTGCCCACCTTGCCTTAAATGAAGTGGTTTAAACATAGCAGGCTGAAAACATGCATCCTCTTTTTTCCCACAGCTGAGAGTTACTGCTGAAGTAGCAACATATTGTAATCAGTCTAATTTTACATCAAACTGCAGTTTCAGATTCAACTGGTGTGTGTGTGTACTGCCTTCAAGTCAATTCTGACTTATGGTGACCCTATGAATAGGGTTTTCATGAGACTGAGAGGCATTGACTGGCCCAAGGTCACCCAGTGAGCTTCATGGCGATGTGGGGATTCGAACCCTGGTCTCCCAGGTCTAGGTCCAAAATAGAAATAGAACATAACCTCCAATTTTAAACACAAAAGGCTGTCTGCACCATCATATGACATTGACAAATAAAAAGGCTTTGAAATTAATAAAATAATTTTGAAACAGATTTCTGGATGAATAATGAGAGAAATAAAATTTTCTAGTTTAGATTCTCTGTAGAAACATTTGTAACACAGGAAAGAAGCAAAGTAAGAAGAACACCAACAGACATACACAAATATAATTCTCTATCTTTGGAGATGGCAGGTGTTGCCACCACTCACCATATGCTCAGAGGCACATGTTACCAAATTCTTGCAAGCTACCAAGCAAGTGGATTGGACTGTGAAAGACCAACCCAAATTGTGTTTGCATTCTGACAAATTTGTAGGGCAGTCCAATATCTCAGAGAGGAGGTCAGGTCTCCTGCTCCCCTGGTGCATTCACTATAGCTGCCCAATTTCCCTGCTTTTTAAAGTTTGATAGAAATATCTGTGGGCTATAGGTATGTTTTAAAAGGCAAGGTTTTTCGCCTATTAGTGAATTTACTTAAGCTGCAGACTTTTGGAAATTCTAATAAATGAAACATTATTTGGTTACATTTGTTTTATTGTAACAGAAGAGGCTATAGGACTAAACTTGGTTAAAGCGGACTTTCAGTCAATAATGTCCACATAAACTATTTCTTAACAGCCCATAATGCAAAATGGAAGGCAAAGCTTCTAAAGGATTCTGTTGTTTTCCATTAAATTACTATTAACAGTGTTTCCAGAGAGGTCTTTGATAGACATTAAGTTCTTCTCCACCATTAGCAGATCTTCCATCACATTTCTCTCACATCCCCAAACATCTGCATTTGTACTTTAAATCCTGAAAGTTAAAACTCTGGATATGATAAAGCTACAGCAAGATACATCTATCTCTCCAGCTGAGGATTGCTGCCCTGGAGAACTGTCTCTCTGACCCTCAAAATTCCCTCATGCCCCTCCCCAGGTGATGCCCCTTCTACTCAGGTCACACCCCTCACTGGCCTTGAATTGTGATAATGCATCTTGCTTGCTTGGATGGATGGATGGATGGATGGATGGATGGATGGATGGATGGATCTGACATTTGCATAGCTGTAATGTAGCCTACTGTACAAAGGTAGGAATCACATCTGTTGCTCCCTCTCTACTTCTGTCTCTGCACCCCGCCCCCAGCATGGAGACCTTGGAAATTGCCCATGAGGGAATGAAGATTCCTCTGCCTCCCATTATAATAAATCATATATCTTGAAGCCCCCTTTAAACTTTTATTAAAACAAGGGCTGTATGCTTTAAGGGATTTCATCAGCAGATTGGTCAACTAAAGCTTTAGGCCCCAGTACTGCTCCTTTCACACCTCACACACATGTGCAGAGCAGATTGTGGAGGGGATTCTCTGTCAAGCAAAGCCACCCTCTCCCAACCCATGCTGTGTCTCTGATGAGCCAATAACCTGCATGTTACAACAGGGGTTACCAATGTGATGCCCGCAAAGAAGCATGCACCTGCAGAGGCCTTCCCTGCTGCCCACAGGGTGTCCTCCCCCTTCCATTCCCATCCCACTGAAATTAGGCTTCAAAGAATCATTCCATTGTACCAGTACAACAGATTGCAATGTATGTTTGGTTGTGATGTGTGTGTGGTGCCCATGACAGTTTCTCTGGTTTGCAAATGGGCCCAAAACGTGTGGCAATCCCTGCATTCCAACATAGCAAGGTCTTTGGGGGCTGACATGGAACAATCAGTCAGGCAGCTCCTCCCCATAACAGGGGCACATATTCAGCTGAGAATAGTCTGTGCACCAGTGGCTTGAGCAGAGGGCCATAGCTCAATGGCAGAACATTTGTTTTGCATGTAGAAGGTCTCAGGTTCAGTCCCCAGCATCTCCAGGGAGGGCTGGAAGTGACTCCTCAAATCCTGCAGAGTTGCTGTCAGTCAGTGTCAATAATACTGAGCTTGATGGACCTAGGTTTGACTCGGTATAAGGCAGCTTCCTATATTCCTAAGTGGGCTGCCAGATGGTTTTATCTGAAAGAACCTCAATAACTTTGCCTGACTGAATGGACAGTACCTAGTAGAACAGTGGCATAGCAGTGGCATGGAGGTGGGAGTAGAAATAAGAGTTCTGATTGGCTCCCATGAGAAGCCACTTGATAACATGCTTTGTGAGTACATCAACGTACATGAGGCAGCAAGGTTAGAACAGAATGAAAATGGAAATGGACCGCTTTCAAGTCAATCCTGACTTATGTTGACCCTATGAATAGGGTTTTCATGGTAAACGGCATTCAGAGGTGGTTTTACCATTGCCTTCTTCTGAGGATGAAAGGCAGTGACTGGCCCAAGGTCACCCAGTGAGCTTTATGGCTGTGTGGGGATTCGAACCCTGGTCTCCCAGATCGTAGTACAACATTCTAACCACTACACCATACTGGGTCTTGCTAGAACAGAATAGTGAAATTTAAAAACTCATTTAATTCATTTTAAATATTTTATATCACCTTTCTGTAAGCTACTAAGGTGGTGTACAACAGATCAAAACAATAAAAACAGCAACATCTTAAAAGCATAAACCAACAATAAAACATAATTAAAAACATTACAAATAACAGCACTTCTAAAAGTTATCTAAAAGGCCAAATTAAAAAGGATGTGCCTTGATAGGTTCTTCTAAAACCAGAGAGAGTGGGAACCAATCATAGCTCTGAAAATGCAAAGACTAAAGTCCACCATTGCTTTTTTCTTTTTCTTGTTCTTTTTGTAAAAAAAATAAATTTTGGCTTTACTGTGCTGCACTAATCAAGAATGAAAAATAAAATGTTAAAGCTGGTCTTTCCTTCTGACAATAAGAAAGTGCTTTGAGTTACGGTGTTTCTAGATGGGTGTCTATTATGAGATGGATGCTCTTTATGTATGCAAGTTTTTTGCAACATTCACATGACATTGTTGGCATCAAAAAGCCATCCCATATTCCCCCCCCCCCATTTCTCCAGATGTATATTTTCCAGGGGGAAACAGCTAAGTTATTTTTAAAAAGCCTGTTGCCAATATCCCTTCACAATATCTCAGCAACTCATTTAAAAAATTTAGGGGCCCTCCCCCCCGCCTGCCCAGTCTGAAAGCACCCTAGCTGTTGTTGTACTTCCTTCTTTTAAACACTCTCTCTCTCTCTCTCTCTTACTGAGATGTTAGAAGTATGCAAATATCTTCAAATATAATTCACTGATAGGCAAAAAAAACCCTTGCGATTTAAGAACGTATCTATAGCCAACACATATTTCTATCAAACTTTAAAAAGCAGGGAAATTGGGCACCTATAGTGAATGCACCACGGGAGCAGGAGACCAGACCTCGTCTCTGAGATATTGTACTGCCCTACAAATTGGTCAAAATGCAAACACAATTTGGGTTGGTCTTTCACAATTCAATCCACTTCCTGTGCAGCTTGGAATAATTTGGTAACATGTGCCTCTGAGCATATGGTGAGTGGTGGTAACACCTACAATCAGCCCAAAGAACAGAAACAAGACATGTGCTGTGCTGATCTTGTTTTTAGCAGGGAGGAACAATATTAAGACAGTTGATATAGTTCAGACAGTCATTTTAAATATGTTTGATATACTTTGCAATTTTAGTGAAGTTTCCTATAGTAAATCATTTTCTTTTGCTTCTGTTTCTGTGAAAATGTAAAGTAAAGGAACACTCTGCAACGCTAAAAAAAAAAGCTCCAGAAACAATTGTGGAATAATGGCACTGACTGTTCTGCAGAATAGTTTCCAATGGACATGTGGAGTGTCTCAGTTTGCACAAGATAAAACAGTGGGAGGTGAAATATATTCTAGCAAAATTCTAGGTGTGCTCTATAATTTTAATTGACCATGCCCACCTTTCCTTAAGTGGAGTAGTTTAAGCATAGCAGGCTGAAAACATGCATCTTGGGCAGGCCAATTTTTTTTTCAACAGCTAGAGTCATTGCTTAAGTAGCAACATATTGTAATCCGCCTGATTTTACATCAGACTGCAGTTGCAGATTCAACTGTTAATGCACCCAAAATAGAAATAGAGCATAACCTCCAGTTTGAAACAAAAAAGGCTATCTTCACCATCATATGACAGAAGGCAGAAGGAAAGGAGGGGATAGGGAGGAAGAGGAGGGTAGGTTTGGTTTGATTATTTGCATGCTTATTGAGTTCAGTAGAATTTACTCCTGTGCAATCATGCTTAGGATAGGTGAAACTGACCTGGGAAAGGGGCAGGGAGGGGGGAGGGGGGAGGGGGAAAGGAGGGGGAAGAAGAGGAAGAGATTGGGTGGGTGGGTGGGTGGGCACTGGGCAGAGGGAAAGCCCCTTTCCTTGCCAAAAGGAAAACATCGTTTACAGTATCATTACTTTTATTGTACAGCAGACACATGTAGTCTCCCACCCAAATTTAAACCAAAGCTGTCCCTGGTCACATCCACACCAGACATCTATTCCACCTTAAACAGTCATGGCTTCTCCCAAAGAATCCTGGGTAGTGTAGTTTGTGAAGGATGCTGAGAGTTGTCAGGAGAAGCCCTATTCTCCTCACAGAGCTACAACCTCCAGAAAAGGTGCTGACTGTTAAACCACTCTGGCGACTGGAGCTCTGCTAGGGCAAAAGGAGTTTCCTAACAACTCTCAGCACCCTTCACACACTACACTTCCCAGGTTATTTGGGGGAAGCCATGACTGTTTAAAGTGGAAAAAATGTCTGGCGTGGGTGTGGCCTCCTGATTAGCCAAACTATACAGCTGTTCGTCTGGCTTTTATAACACTGAGTTGATTCTTACTGAGCATGCCTGCACTATCATAGACTTTAATGTTAATTTTCTTAAATTAATTAAAAATCAGCCATGCATTTGTTTAATTTTTGAACTGCAGAAGATGAACATCAGAGGGGGGCGGGACAAGATGGCGGCAGGTATGCAGTCCGTTTACTGTTCTCCTAATTGTTTGTTTTAATTGTTCGAACAAGGGCCATAATACTAACTAGCCTGCTGGAAACCCACTCATTTGGCTATTCCCTCGGCTTTTCCCTTTTGGAATTTGTGCTTGCTAGTCAGCTTCTTATCTTCATAAGGGTGTAAATCTGCCATCCTTAATCACAGCGTCTGGGGAGCTGCCAGAGTTTTCATACTACTACAAGCAGAAGCAGAAGCCCAACGCTTGAAACTTCCCCTATCACTTTTTTAACAGCATACCCTCCCTGCTGCTTTTGTGAAATGGTTTTAACAAGGAAAAAGTGTAAAGAACTAGAGGGGAACCCCCAGTCAGATGAAGTGCTCCAGCTCGACCAGCAACTGAAGATTACTCAATTCTTTCCTCCCACGACACTGGATACTCACCTCCCTATAGAGGAATCGCAGACTCCATCTTGCCTACCCCCTCCGATTCTGGATTGCTCTCTAGATCATGTAAATGACATTTATGAACTGAAAGGAGACCCTTCCTCACAATCTCTTGCCAAGGAACTTGCACTTGCTGACCGTCATCTCTCCCCAGAACCCAAGCAGTCTGATTCAGAGCCGGCACAAGAGAGTTCACACCTTACAGACACAGAGCGTCCTGCTAGACTTTCTACAACCTCTTGTATGGGAGTAAACTTAAATAACACCTCTTTGACAGGTTGGACACTTCTGATTCTAGATGAACTAGAGTGTATTAAAATCTTTCTTTCTGAGTGCAACGCTCTCTTGAACACCCTGGCGTCAGCTGCCAAGACGTTACACCCCACCACGGCACCCTCAATTGGAGAAGTAGGCACTTGTTACTTTCAGAAGAAGAAATCTAAGGCGAAGTCCTCTTCCCTGCCCTCTCAACTTCGGGCAGGAAGGACCAAGCATCATCCTTCCCCCAAGCGCCGAAGGAACACTCTTCTAAAGAAATCAAAGAACGTTAAGAGCTTCAAATTACCTCCCTACAAGAGATTAAATTACAAGCCGCTCTTTGCCTTGCTGAAAGCTCCAAATGAAGAGCCTCCCCTTTCCTCCAGAGGGAAGCTCCTTCCAGTGAACTCTATGGAATCGGGGAGGGCAAAGGGGAAAGAACTTGTTGATTCCGCTACTAACACTCTGACTATATGTGCGGCCATCCAGTCTCTCCCCTTAACAGTGCGGGTCCCATCTTGCATCCCGGTTCCTTGCCCTAACCTCTGCATGCCTACGCAGAATGGTTTGACTCTTAGTCCTCCACCCAAAGGGCATTGGAACTTGATTTGGATTCAGAACAAAATGGCTTTTCTCAATTACCCCAAACCCCCTTGATACCATCCGCAACACCTCTCTAAACTTTGGTTCTGGGAAACCCTGAAGCCTTTTCTCCCAACCCAATTTTATTTATCTGACATTTTACACATTGATTTTCTTTTTAACAGTCTCAATATGGCGAGTGCAATTGTTACTTTTAAGAAATCTGCCACTGCAAAAATGGTATATGGCCTAAAGGAGCGCTTAGGAAATTCCGGCATCTACATTCGGAGATATTTTGAAAATATGGCCCCTCCCCAGCCCCTTTATCCTTCATCATCTACCTACATGAAGAGACCCACTTTACCTAACTCTGCGCCAAGTCCGTCAATCTACTCTCCATCTATTCCTCTCCCCACCAATCCATCAGAAATCCAAGTTTCATTAAACGCCTCTCCTGAAGACCCTCGAGAACCAGAAGACCTCCAGTTGTTGGAAGTTTTTGAAGACTTACCTAGAGAGGAGCAGCTGGCTATAATTCGCAGAGTGGACCGCCTTAGAATGGACCTGTCAGCGCTGCAAATTAACAACTCCATTCATTCTACACACAGAAGGGCAACAAGCCATCATGACCTCGCAGACGAGAAGCGGGAACCTTTTGACTGGATAGGGGCTCAATACCTCCAACCTCATGAACTTGGTTCCCATCAGCAATGAACGGAACCCCAGATGCACCCGTGCAAATTTTGCCTAACTGTGATCGTACCCCAAACTGCTGTGTCATGACTTCCCCTTTGTCAGTCTCGACACTTACCAAAGAGCCTAACTGACTTCATTCAGGGATCAAGTCTTTGTCTATTACAAATATCGAACACAGCTCTTCCCAGCTCACTTTACTATCCTGGAATGTGGCTGGGTAGGCCAACAAGTCTAAGGATCCTGAGTTCATTAGGCATATCCGAGGTTTTGATATTATTATTTTACAGGAAACTTGGAGTAAAGAGGAAATTTTATTGAGTGACTTTCAGACCCACTTGCTTCCAGCTGCGCTTAGCTCAGCTGGAGGACGTCTGAAAGGGGGTCTCTTAATTTCGGCTTCAACTAGGCTCGTAGCAACCTCTTTAAATGTTGGTTTGCTGGAAAATTTAGCATTGGCAGTTTTGTATAGGTTTCCTGCCACCTCCTTGTTGATAACCAATGTGTATATTCCCCCTTTAACTAAGAAATATGAAATCAGAGCCGTATGGTCTAAACTGGAGAAGTTTATCGAAAAACTCCTAAACGAGCACCCCAAAGCCCTAGCATTGATTGCTGGCGATTTTAATGCTAGGTTAGGAGCTAATAATAATGAGTTATATGCCCATTTTCATTTATTGCCACCTGAAGAGGAGTCGGAGCACCCTCTTCCGTAGAGACAATCAAAAGATCATAAATGCAATTTTGCAGGGCTCTGTCTTACCCATCTGACTCATTCTTTAGATCTTATAGTTCTTAATGGCTCTACAGGGGGTGACTATCAGGGCGAATTTACCTTCCTATCCAACCGTGGCGCTTCAACGATTGATTACGCCATGTTGTCTTACAAGCTTTTTAATTGTGTGGACTTTTTTGAGGTAGGCGCGAGGGGGGACAGTGATCACCTCCCATTGGACCTGGTTTTAAACCTGAGCGACCATGTATTTCTCGATAAGAATGAACCGATGTTGAATCTTTTGGAGGAGTTTAGATGTGTTCAATTAAAATGGTCCCCGAGTCTGGGTTCTAATATGAAAAAATTTTTACAGTCTGAGCTGGCCCAATCGTACCGTAATCATGTAATATCCACTCAGTCTTCCGTTTCGGCAATTGATTGTTTCCAAAAATTTATTCTTTCTATCCACCAATTTTTAGCTCCAAAATGGTTCAACAGTTCAAGGTCCCTCCCAGATCACTCCAAACCCTGGTTTGATAAAGAATGCATTATGTTAAGGAAGGTATTAAGGGACAAATATCGGGAGTATAGATCTTTAAAAACTCCTCTTCTGTCTGAGGATTACTTTGAGACTAAAAGAAGTTATAAAGCTTTAGTCAAAAAAAAGAAATTAAATGCTAAAAGGGAGGATTGGGAAAACCTGCTGAAAGCAGTTAGAACGGGTGATCAATGCAGATTTTGGAAATTGGTGGTCAGGGGTGGCCAAGCAGTCGCTGGGAACAGGAATTTTCACATTCCCCCTAAGGCCTGGGAAGCTCATTTTGGCTCAATATTTGCTAAGTCATCGGCCAAAGATCAGGTAAAGGATGATTTGTCTTATTTAGATTCGCTTCCAGAGTGGCCCCCGGTCTCAGTTGCAGAACTTGTGTCTCTTATTGACAAACTTAAAGCAGGTAAGCCCCCCGGAAGCGATAATGTGCCTCCTGAACTCCTTAAAGAGAATGCAGATTGGTGGGCCCCACTACTGGCTGCACTTTTTACCCATATTGACAGAACAGCATATATACCAGTAGACTGGAAACAGGCGATTGCTATTCCCCTTTTTAAAAAAGGGAACCACCAGGACCCTGCTAACTATCGCCCGATTAGCCTATTAAGCATAATTAGCAAGCTTTATGCTGCCCATCTTCTTGATAAATTTCATGACTGGCTCGAGGCGAACAAGATTTTAGTAGAGGAGCAAGCTGGCTTCAGGATGGGCCATTCCACCCTTGATCATGGACTGGTGCTGCAGCATCTAGTGGAAAAATACATGTCCCCCCCCCCCCGGAGGTGCACTGTTTGTGGCTTTCATTGACTTCAAAGCCGCGTTTGATCTGATTCCCAGAGACAGACTTTGGGAAAGATTGAGGGACTATGGTATGGAAAGCCGGCTTCTCATCTTGATCCAAGGTC
Organism: Rhineura floridana; assembly: GCF_030035675.1. Classification (NCBI taxonomy): domain Eukaryota; kingdom Metazoa; phylum Chordata; class Lepidosauria; order Squamata; family Rhineuridae; genus Rhineura; species Rhineura floridana. Next base: position 69,813,829 of record NC_084488.1, on the reverse strand, counting down.
TGTATAAATGTACCTCTCTTAGAGTCAGATGTAACCAGGGAGGAGGGTTATCTGCTTCAATCCCCACCATTAACGGTGTTAAACAGGGTTGCGTTCTTGCACCGTCCCTGTTCAACTGTTACATCAATCCACTACTTTCCCATTTGGCTGGAGAGAATGTCCATCCCCCTAACTTAGCCGGTAGACCTTTGCCAGCACTTCTGTATGCTGATGACGTGGCTCTCCTGTCCCTTTCTTGCGTGGGTTTGCGCCGGCAACTATGGGCACTTGGAGCTTTTTGTGATCTAGAACATCTTACAATCAACCACGATAAATCCAAGATTGTAATATTATCTCGCAGGAGAGTTAAACATCAATGGCATTTGAATAATCACCCGATTGAACAAGTTTCATTCTATAAATATTTGGGCATTATTTTTCATTCTTCCGGCCTTTGGTCTACGCACTTTAAAAATATCAGCAATAGTGCCCAGAGAAGTATCAGGGCAATTGTCTCATTTTATTTTGCAAGTGGAGGCCAATATGTCCCGGCAGCTATGGCGATCTTTAACGCCAAAGTTTTACCCCAAATGCTTTATGGCACACAGTTGTGCCCTTTGGCTAATCATGCCTTGTTTGAACGTGTTCAGTCAAAATTCATCAGGTGTATTTTGGCCCTGCCTACTTGTGTTCCAAATGTGGCACTTCGCCGTGAGGTTGATACTCTGCTGATTGAGTCGACGGCTTGGATCTATAGAATAAATTTGTGGCTCAGATTGAACTTTGCTCCCCAGGGGCTTGCCCCTTTAATCTTTCAGGATCCGTTCAATCACTGTGGAAGAGGGCGGTGTTCCACAAGCTTCAGTCCCTAGGATTTTCCCAACCTGTTATTTCCCATTTGGGCTTCTATAAAACCAAAGAACTACTTGCACAGCGTATAAGAGACACAGAATTTCAGCACAACATGTCTTTATTGCCAGCCTTTCCATATATTTGGCCCAGAATAAAAGTGCCTGCTTTAGCCTCTTATTTGTCATCATTAAGTCTTCCTAAATATAGGAAGGCTTTTTCCTGGGCCAGATTTAATGTCTTGCCTTCTGCAGTCCTAGAGGGTAGGTATAAGAAAGTTCCCCGCCTAGAGAGATTTTGCATTTGTAACACGGGGGCGGTGGAGGAGGTGGAACATGTTATTCTTCATTGTCACCTCTACTCCGACCTCCGATCACGATTCATCTCCCCTTGTCTCTCCAACATAAGGGCCAGCACCCATGGTAAAAACAAGTTGTACCTTTTGCTGGAAGATCGTGTCCCTTATATCTCTGACATGGTTGCAAGATTTTGTGTTGCTGCAATAGCCCACAGGAAAAGTCTGATCTCAACTTTAAATTGTTAATACTCTGTTTATGGAAGTATGTTTACTGTGCAAAGCCGGTCTTCGTCCGAATAGTATTAGTATAGTTTTATAAATTTTAAGGCTGTATTGTATGTTTTTTTCTTTTTCTTTTTAATGTATATATATATATTTTTTTTTTTTAATTGGTCTTTGACCGTAATAAATTGTTGTTGTTGAACATCAGAGAATGGGGCAAGGTCAGTAACGGGATTACAGGTGTTCTGTGAACATGGCTGATTTTTAATTAATTTCAACAAATTTTGAGACCACTGACAGAAAAAAGTCCAACAGGGGTCAGGATTTCTTCTCTGTTGTTTTACACTTTGAATTCTCAATTCTCTCTAAGTGTTTTGTGTATCGCCATGAAAACTTAGAGGGTTGTTAAGCAAGCATTTCTGAGTTCAGGACTATAAGTTTTGTAAGATTTGTTTTGAAATGAGCTTATGGGAAACAGCAGAATGGCATGGGGGGTATTTTCAGTTTAACATGGCGGAATGTGAAAAAATCCGTGCCGGCTCTAGTATACAGCCACTATTGTGGCTGTATAATCAGTTAGGCAACTAAACAGTGTTAAAACACTAAACAAATAATAGATGAGCACCCTCAGATAAAATGTGTCTACTAGAAGCAAAAACCGGGCTCATTTTAAGAAGGTTGGGGGGGTATGATTTAAGACATTTCCCTAATCTTCAAAATTCCAATCCAATTTATCATTGTGCATTAATTCCTTTTGTGAATTAGAATAATGTCAACCTGATTTTCAGCTTAGGAGCTAGGCAGTTTATTATAATAGTCTCAGGGCCACTTTGCACAAGGTAGACTTCATTGAAATCAATGGAGCTTGTAAGTAAACGGGGTCAGGACTGGATTATTGCTGTCTGGGAGCCAAGGTAACAGGGTGGTTAGAGTGAGGCACTTGAACTCAGGATACCTCAGTTCCAATTCACAGCTGCCATGATGCTCATGGGATGTACTTGACTGTCACACACTCCCACCCTCATCTGACAGGGTGGCTGTGAATATCAGATGAAGTAACCCTCCTGCATGCCATCCTGGGTCCTACTGGAGAGGAAAGGGGGGAGTGTAAATGTGAGAAATAAATACTGACCCAGAGTCAGTACCAAGCTCTTATCTTCTCCATCTGCAGAGGAAGATGTCAGGAGCCACAGCTTGCCCGGCAGAGGTACGTCCTCTAGAAGAGACCATGTGTCTCTTCTTCCATCACCTCACTTCCTGTGAACTGCCTGTATCTTCAGCATCCACACCTTCTGGACATCCAGATGCATAGCTTAATCTAGGAGTGCTCCCAAACAATGAACTCCATTTTTCAAGCCTCTGCAGAACAGGCCAAATCCCCATTACAAGAGTGCATCTCTCAGGAGCACCTCTGTCTTTTCTGAATTTTGCTTCAATTTATTAGGCTTCATTCAGTTCACTACGGTCTCCAGGCACCAGTCTGGGACATTAGCAGTTTCCCTGGTATCTGTTGAAAATGTTGCAAGCCTAGAATAATTAGTGCCATGATTAATGAAACGTCACATCTTTCTCATCCTCTCTCACGTTTAAAAAAAATGGCACCCAATACTTATCTAGAAAAATTCCAGAAAGGTGATGTCTTACTCTACTTCAATGCTGGCAAAGAATGAGCAGACTAGTTCATGGGCCACCTTACAGGTGATTTTGTGCTTTTCCCCATTATGACAAAGACCTTCAGTTGCTTGTTTGCAGCCTTGTAGCTGCTTTAATCTTTTGTGTTAAAGATTAGAAGATGCCGCCAGCTGTTCCACCTAGAACCAACTTCAAAACAACACTATGTGAATTGTTGGTGCAATATAACAGCTTTTCAGAGACATCCACAAGGCATTTATTGACCACTATATGTACTCTAGCAGTGGGGCTTTGAGAGACGCTGAAAAGAATCCTGTTGAAGGACACCAAGAAGAATGGCAGGACAAAAGCTAGTTTTCCTGGCAAACGTGTGTACTTAACAGACAGCATGCAATGCTTTGGGTTGGCCATTCACCCAGCGGAGCTTTTTGTTATGCTGTACTTTGTTTTGTTTTTCTCAGTTATGCTCTAGCAAATGTATGTTTTGAACACTTTCTATTTTATTTTATTTTATTTTATAAGCAACAATTTAAAAATGCTCAGTTTCACCTGGAATGTAAACAGAGGTTATAACAACAACAAAGAGTCGTATAGCATCTTAAATACTAATTTATTGCATAGGCAAGCACTTATTTCATTGTTATTACAATGAAAACGTTACAAAGAGATTTTAAAATGGTATGTCTCTGTGTTAACTTCTTGATATATTATTTATTAATAGAATTCATGTTCTGCTATCAACCCTAGATACTACATAGCTGACCCAGAGCTTGGAAGATTGCTTTTAAAAAGTAATAAATTACAGTTACAATTACATGGCCCAAAAAAGTAGTAATGACTGTTACAATTACAATTGCTTTGACAGTAACTGATTACTTTACTTTTTCTCAAAAGTAATCACTACAATTACATTTCAGTTACTTTAAAAAAACACCTACTAGGTGCTGGCCTTGGCTGCTGCACACTGAGTCGCCTAAAACAATATTAAAAATAAACACACACATACAGAGGTAGTAGAATAATTCTTTTTATCCATGAGATAGCAACGGTGGTCTCTCTGCTGGTAAGGAAAGCGGGAAGGGAGGCAGAGGCCACTGCTCAGACTTTGCACGTCAAACTAAATGCAATTTCCCCCCCTCTCAGCCAGCGAGCATAATCTCTCTCACTTAACAACCTCCCAGACCCTGCCTTGCCACCAACTAAGGGACACTCACCCAAGCAAACATTTTATTTATTTATTTATTTAATTTATTTTTAAAAATATTTCTATCCCGCCCTTCTACCCTATAATAGGGCACTCAGGGTGGCTTACAAAAATAAAATCAAACACGGTCATTTCCCCCAAGATGCAAAAAAGTTAAAACACTGCAAATGCAGCACAGTAGCCAGGGAGGGTGGTGGAGGCCACTTTGTGTGCCAAGTGCAAACACAGTATTCACACATACATATACACGTTGTCATCTTTCATCTCCACAGTTCTTTATCTCCATTCTGCTGCTGCCTCCTTCTCCTTTATCCATGTTCTTGTCCTCTGGCTCCTTTTTCCCTCCACTCCATTCTTCATCACCACCATCCATTTTTTTAAACAATTGTTTTCTTCACTCCACCCTATCTTGCTCTCCACCTCCTCCCTTGTCGCCTCCTACCCATCCACAGAGCATGAAGGGAGACGCTGCACAGAAGGCCAGTTTGAGGCACATGATTTTCATCTGCAAATCAGAGGAGCAGAAGACTTCCCCTGCTTCCCCCTGCAAGTAATGCCCAAAAGTAATGCTGGAAACATTACAATTACTGTTCAAAAGTAATAAAATTACTCCTAGTTCTATTACAATCAAAATGTAAAGGAATTACCCACTCATTCCTCAAAAAGGTAATGAATTACAAGTAATTCATTACTTGTAACAAATTACTTCCAAGCTCTGAGCAGACCCATCGACAACTTCTATTGGAAAAACTGATTTGCAGAGATTTAGGCTGCAATCCTTACCCCACTTACCTGGGTGTAGGCTCCACTGAATTCAATAGGAATTACTTCTGTGTAGACATAGTTAGGATTGTACTCTTACACTCATTTAACTGGGAGTCAGTCCTGTTGAATTCAATGAGACATACTTTTCAATAGGCACGAATAGGACCGCACTGTCAGAAATTACAGCTATGAGTAACTCTCTTACCTTCCGTCCAAATTCCTACATAAACTATCTCTCCATCTGAATTTTATTTAAAAGCTCCAAATTATGCCTGATGTTAAAGTGATATTGGACAAATCAGCCAAACTGTTTGAAGTTTTGTTTCAAGGATTTATTGTGCAATCCTATACATGTTTACTCAGAAATAACTCCCATTGCGTTAAATGGAGCTTATTCCCTGGTATGTGGGTACAGCATTGCAACTTCCAGCAATTCAGTATGAAACACAGAGTGGGATAATGAGGGAGTGGGGGTGGGGAGAAAGGGAGGTAAAAACTAAAGAAAATTTAAGTACAGGAATGTGTTTATGGGAGCCTTGTTGAAAATCAAAATAGCTGCATTTTAATGAGCTCTGTTTATAGCTCTGCAATTTGAAATGTCAAGGCCAAAAGTCACCATTCCAACATCATCTTCATACAAGGATATTTTCTCCCTTTTCTAAAAGGGAGAACCTTACAGCCTAGAATAATAAAACAAAAACTCTCAGATAGAGGCAGATGTTTTTGGTCTTTTAAAAGTTTCAGCTCTCGTTCCGGATTCCTGCAAGCTGAACCTGACCCTTCCTTCATCGAACTTCATGTAGGGTATATGTATGCTGAGGGACTCTCACAAGCATGTGATGACTCAGCAAGCGCCCCTGCTCTCAAGTGGAGGACAATGAGGCTTTTGCCCTCCCCTTCCCTTGGTGCCACTGTTCTGCTGCTCCCTATCTCAGCTGTACCCTTAAGAGCAGCTGATCTGCAGCCAAGTGCTGCACACTCCCCACAGCCAGCGACTTCCTCTGAAGCTGCAGCACATAATTATAACCAGCTGTTAAGGGTTGTCTGAGAGCAATCCAAACAGCATCTTCATGCCCGGAGATTGAAAGCCGTCCTCCTGTTCCTCCCTCCCTATTCCAGGCTTTGCTACAGCGGATAAGCTGCAGGAAGCCCTCTCCATGTTTCAGTAAACAAAAGCCTCCCACTGTTTGCTATACCAACAGAGGAGTTAAGTGGACAAGACAGTTCTGCTGCCTCTCTGGGATCTACCTTTGCCTCCTGGCTTTGCCCAGATTGTTTAAATGCATCCAGGACAAACTCCTTCTATGGCGCTTGCTGCCAAGTTGGGGTGACTCTGCTTTAACCCACACAAGCACGCAGCCTGCAGTTGGCACTATTTCTGCAAGCCTCCTCTTCAGGGGCATTATACCTCGGACTACCAGGCACCGGGGAATAAGCAGCAGGTGGAAAAGATTGCAGTGTTGCCCTTCCAGCTTCTCAGCTTGCCTGTGGTATCTCTGCTTGGTGGTAGGCCTGACTCAGCATGGAAATTCTGACGGCAGGCATTTGTAAGTGGGTACATTCATACATATCACTGGTGGAGGATTTTTCGAGCAAGGGGCAAAGTCCTCCTCTCCCATTAGCATGCCAGGAACATAACTTGCTTCACACCACAACCCTTAACACCAGGGCTAGGGAACCTGTGACCCTCCAGATGTCGCTGGACTTTGACCCTCATCATCTCTATCTATTGGCCATGCTGGCTGGGGCTGATGGGGAGTCCAACTTCATCTGGAGGGACAAAGTCTTCCCAGCTTTGCTTAAGACATTTAACTAGGGCACAACTAGGGCAAGGTAGTGGGATATCTGATCCCATGTTTTGGGGGTCCTGGTCAGTGGGAGGGCATTTAACCCTTTTTCCTGTTTGTGGTTTTCCCAAACTTCATCCCTTTCATTGGACCTGCTATTTGGCTCATGGGACCAATGTACCAAAGGCCACAGGTTCTGGAGGGTCACAGGTTCCACCATTGCTTAGGCGCACGCCGCACAGTACACACAAACACATGTAACAAAGCCTGAATGTCTAGTTTTTGTTTAAACAAGGAAACTTCAGGAGTAGTGCAAGGTGCGGGGTTTGAATGGGTTTTTTTTTTACCTCCCATATTCCTGCTGCAACAACTCCTACCTGCCAAGCTGCTCTGTCCCCCAGGCAGGGAGGGAGCTCCAACTGCATGATTTCAAAGGGTTGGTTTGAAATCCAGTTGTGGGGCTCTATAAGCATTACCCTAGCCCAGCCTTCACCAACCTGGTGCCCTCTCTCATCAGCCTGAGCCAACATGGCCCTGGCCACATGGAAGTGGCTTTTCTGTGAGCAGCTCCCACATAATTCAGGTAACATTTAAATTACCTCCATGTGAAGGCCGGTGGGTTGTGTGGCTCCCATGCAATCAGCCCCTGGCAATTACTGCAGCCATGTAAAAGCGCTCACAGATAAGCAGGTACCACACACCCCAGTATTACCAATCAAGGCAGAGACCAAACCCTTCAATTAAATGTTTTCGCTTCTCTCTGTTTGAAATGCATTTTTTTATTACTGAGACTGCATCCTGCTATGATCCGAGGAGCTTATTTGCATACAGCACTGTTAAGTAATTGTTCAGATCATGTATGTATCTATATCAAAGGGTTTGCCCAAGGTCATACAGGAGATCCCTGACTGAGATAGGAGCAGAAGACATGTCTGCACAAGGACTTTATATTGATGGTCAGTCCAGGACAGTGACTCCTCTCCTTAGACAGCTGGTAGTTACAGGTATTGCAAGAGTTCTAAGTGACCACAATTGGTGCCAATTTGACAGTAGAATCCATAAACCTCAGTAAAAACAGGATTGCCTAACTTCCTCCCAGCCTCTGGATGCAAGGAAAAACGGAAAAATATAACTTCCCAGATGTCACACCTGTCGCAGCCATGAGGCAAATTCCCGGAGTGGAACAGAAAATGTTCTGAGGTCATGAACTATTTCTTTGCTGTTACTGGCTTCGGACTACACTCCAGTGGTGTCTTGTCCAGTAAACTGAGTCTGAATCCTAGCAAGACGGAGGCACTGCGGGTTGGTGGTTCCAGAGTTCGGATAATTGGTCAGTTGCCTGGTTTGGATGGGGTCGTACTCCCTCTGAAAGAGCAGGTCTGTAGTCTGGGGGTGCTCCTGGATCCATCTTTGTTGCTAAAGGTCCAGGTGACCTCCGTGGCTAGGAGTGCCTTTTACCAGCTTTGGCTGGAGAGACAGCTGTGGCCATTTCTGGACCAGGATAGCCTGACTACTGTTGTCCACACACTGGTAACCTCCAGGCTGGATTGCTGTAATGCGCTCTATGTGGGGCTGCCCTTGAGGTTGGTCCGGAAGCTGCAGCTGGTGCAAAATGTGGCTGAGAGACTGCTCACTGGGGCAGGGTATCGTCAACATGTCACCCAGCTGCTGAAAGAATTGCACTGGCTGTCCATTTGCTACCGGGCCAAGTTCAAGGTTCTAGTTTTGGTGTACAAAGCCCTATACAGCTCGGGACCAGGATACCTGAAAGACTGTCTTACCCCTTATATACCCAGTCGATCACTGCTCTCTGCAGGTGAGGGCCTCCTGCAGATACCATCTTATCAGGAGGTTCATTCTGCACAATATAGGAAACAGACCTTTACTGTGGTGGCACCTACCCTGTGGAATTCCCTCCCCTTGAATATTAGGCAGCAGCCATCTCTGTTATCTTTTCGGTGCCTTTTGAAGACTTTCCTCTTTCAACATGCCTTTTAAGTTGAGACCTATCCCAGTCTGTGTCTGTGTTAGAATTGCTTGTTAATATGTTTTTTTATAATGTTTTTAACCCTTTTAAAAAGATGTTTTTAAAACTTTAAAAAAATGTTCTTAACTTTATTTTGTTTTCATGTATTTTAAGGTCTTTTTTATGATGTTTTAAAGTGTTTTTAGTGCTTCTGTTTGCTGCCCTGGGCTCCTGCTGGGAAGAAGGGTGGAATATAAATCAAATAATAAATAAATAAGTAAAAATAGGGTGGAAGGCATGGAGGCCAACAGCAGGTGGAGCCAGAGCCAATGACAGATGGAGCCCACTTATTCCAGTTTTGTCTTCATCCTCCTCCCTGCTGTGTTCTACAAGGGCAACACTGAGACAAAGAAGGCGGAAGTGACAGTCAGTGTTGTCTGCTGGACTTGAGGGAGGCAGGTGGGGGCTCCCTGAGGGCAGACTGAGGGTGATGCGGCAGTGCTACATTTGCCTTAATGGACTAGCCTCCACAGGCTAAACAAAACATTATAAAGAGTACTGTGTTACTTTTATCTGAAAACAACAACAGGGAAAAGTGATGCAGCACTCCTTATAATGGCCTCAGCAGTAAACAGAAATCACTGAGATAGGAGAATAATATCTACCACATGTAACATTTTCCTGCTAAGATGTAGAATTCAGTCACTAGCTCCGTTGTTTACTGTGGCAGTTGCTGCATATATTTTCTCTGCAGTGTCTTGGGAACACAGGAAGCTGCCTTATACTAAATCAGACCATTGATCCATCTAGCTCAATATTGTCTGCACTGATTGGCAGCATAGTTCTCAAGGGTTTCAGACAGGGGCATTCCTGGCTTTACCTGGAGATGCTGGGGATTGAACCTAGAACCTTCTGCCTGTTCAACAGATGCTCTACCGCTGAGCTACAGCCCTCTTCCCTCTGTTACTCAGCACTTAGCTCACATGTCTCTGACCTCTGGCTTAGTGCTTCCCATATTACAGTGCAATGAGCTTTCAGTGCAGGTGCTTTTAACACATTTTGTCCCAATGCACTTGAAGTGACCACTACTTTTGTCTGGCAGGCAGTGTATGCTGTGTGGTTGACCGGCTGAAACTCAGCAGATGAAGCTGCTCTTTTGAGTTCTTTCACACGGCTGGTAAAAAAAATGGCATGGAAATAAAGTTGGCAACTCTTAAGTATATTGACACAAAGTTGCTTTGCTAAAAACACAAAGTGACACTTTTGCAAAGGAGAAGATTAAGGTGGGGATGGGCTGGGTTTAATTTCTGAGACGCCAGCCTCAAACCTATCCTAAAATGCAGATATGCATTCACACCTGGGGCCCTTCTCTGTAATTTTAGAGAGGATGGAAATGATTGTGATTACTGTGGGCTGGCAGGTAAAGGCATTCTGCACATGCTTAAAAGCCTAAGAATATACAAATATGTTGTATGACTCCATGAACCTAGGCATGAAAACCAGTCCAAGTCTACTCCTTTGGTGTATTTGTTTGAGTGCCTGCTTAATATATTTCTGTTCAAGCAACCCTATTCAGACACATAATGATGATGTGTTTTTAATCTCTTTTTAGCTTACTGCTGTTTTAATTGTTTTTAAAATGTTTTTAATTACTTGTTTTAAACTATTTTTATTGTTCATTTTAATGTTTCTTGCAAACTGCTTAGGTGCAGTGTTTTTTTTTAAAAAAAACTATTTTGTTAAATAAAATAAATAAAGCCCTCCTAGGCATAAATTAGGTCAGGAGGGGGACCCATCTCAAAAGTGAAGGATGGAGGAGGTCCCCTGGAGTTTCTGCCCTCCTTTGTTTGTGCATGCATGCACCCCTATTTATTTAGACTCTTTTCTCCCCCTCCTGGCTGCTGTAGGTTTTGGGATCTTGGAGCTATGCCCTGAAAGAGGTAGAAGGGTCCCCATTCTCCACCCTGGGTCGAAGCTGTCAGCAGCAGGAAACACACTGTGCTGGAAAAGTCTCAACCTGCTGCTGGTTCTTTGTGTTGTGCGCTGGCTCCGCGCCATTCCTCTTCCTTCTTCCCAGGCTGCTCTTTTCCCCAGTCCCTGTCAGGCGTCCAGCTGCTGACAAGCAAAGGGGGAGTCAAGGGAGCCGGGCTGCTCCCTTGCTTACAATGCTTTAGGAGTATCCCTACAGATTTGCTGCTACCTGCTGCAGCTGCTCCATCTATTGGCCAAACACGATTGCTGCAAGGCTACAAGAGCCAGCCATGACATCCCGTTTTGATATGGAATGCAATTGCTTGTTAGTGCAACAACATTTACTGCTTTGCAAAGATGCAACCACAAAAGAGAACCAAGTAGGGAGGTGGGTTTTCTTGAATGGGTTTAGTCCTTTCCTATGCTCTGCTCAAAGATGTGGAAGGCGACGCCTCTTCCTGTCCCACAAATAACACATCCTGTCCACAAGTCATTCCTGCCAGGCAAGGAGAGAATCACTATTGCATCTCTTCTGCCATTAGAGCATAGCCCTAATGCTGGTGGGAGTTTTTTTAAGCTGTTGTAGTTATACCCCATATACCCACAGGATCCTACCACTGGTTTAACTCTTACCACAGGAGGGAAGAGTGGTGTTAGGCTCAAGTCCTGCTTTTGGGCTTCCCACAGACATCCGTTGGCCACTGTGAGAATAGAGTGAAGGACTAGATAGGCCACTGGCCTGATCCAACACTGTTCTTATGTTTCTATGTTCCGTTACACTAGTAAAGCACCCAGAGAGGGAGTGTGGAAGTTTGGCAGCAGAATGGAACAGTGGCGGGGAAGAACAGAACTTGTTCAAGATTAGCTTACTAATGTCCCCAGATCAGAGCTTGGAAAAGTTACTTTTTTTGAACTACAACTCCCATCAGCCCCAGCCAGCATGGCCACTGGATTGGGCTGATGGGAGTCGTAGTTCAAAAAAAGTAACTTTTCCAAGCTCTGCCCCAGATACCTACACACCCACCAGTTGTTGCTGGGATATTAAACCGGGTAAGGGACACAGGAGTGTAGTCGTCCGGGGTCACGGGAGGTCTTAGATCCTTTCCTTTTTTGGAAGATGGGTCCCAGCAGGAACCCTATGTCTCCAGCATCCTATGAGCTAATCAGCATGAAAGGGGAGTGTGTTAGCTGCTGAGAATAGTCTTCTAACATGCATCCTTGTCCTTTCCTGCTGATGGGAGACAATCAAAGTGAAAGGAGGTATGTCAGCCACTGAGAAGACTCTTTTCAGTAGCTAACACTCTCCCCTTTCATGCTTATTGGCTCCTAGGGACATCTGTTGTTGTGGGAGAAGGCATTAACCCAGCAGCAAAAATGGGGGCATGGCTGTGATTATCATGACGGGACCCTGCACTTCTGAATTTGCAGCTATGCTACTGAAGGGCCATTGAAAGCATGATATCCATGAGGAAAGAACAGGCATCAACAATCAACCAACATAGCATAGGTGAAATGTAGATGGATGGGAGGAGGGGGCTGGGCACAATAAAAGATATCTGCTGGGTCTGAGAGATGTGTGAATGAGACCATTGGCCCATGAATAGTCTCCCTGACCAGGTGGGTCACATCCACATCATACATTTAAAAGACTCTTACCCCACTTTAACAGTCATGGCTTTCTCCAAATAATCTTGGAAACTTTTTTTTGTTCGGGGCGGGGAGAGTTGTTAGGAGACCACTCACAGAGTTACAGTTCCCAGCACCCATAACTAACTACAGTTCCCACGATTCTTTTGGGGGGGAGCCATGGCTGTTAAAGTGGTAGAAGAGTGCTTCCAATGTAGGTGTGGATGGGGTGCTGCTCTGCCTTAGGTGGAGGGACCAAGAGGATGGGAAAGGAAGAGAAAGCAAAAGGCAAGGAAGGGACGAAAGCTGCAGGGATTGGAGGGAAGGAGCACATGAGGCCACTGACAGAAGCAAAGGAAAAAGAGATATGAAGCAGGAGCCTGACAGTACAATCCTTTACCTGACTATTCAGCATAAGGTCCCACTGGGCTTCATGATGAATTATGGGGGGAGTCTTTCCCCTATTGGTGAAATCCCCTTTGTGTGTGTGTGTGTGTGTTTAATAATCCTGATAGGATACCACCATCTAGCCTGTAAATGTCTAGGCAGTCCTACTAAGATCACAGACTATAGTGGGGGAAATGAAAAATGGAAATGGACTGCCTTCAAGTCGATCCCGACTTATGGCTACCCTATGAATAGGGTTTTCATGGTAAGCGGTATTCAGAGGGGGTTTACCATTGCCTCCCTCTGAGGCTAATCCTCCCCAGCTGGCTAGGGCCTGCTCAGCTTGCCACAGCTGCACAAGCCAGCCCCTTCCTTGTCCACAACTGCCAGTTGAGGGGCAACTGGGCTCCTTGGGACTATGCAGCTTGCCCACAGGTGGGCAAGGGCACGTAACTCCTGAGTCACTCACTGTGGGGGTGATCTTTAGCTGGCCCTTTATATCCAGGAGACACGAGCGGGGATTTGAACTCACAGACTCTGGACTCTCAGCCAGGCTCTCCTCCCTACTGTGCTATAGCAGCTGCTGGTGGGGGAAATAGAAAGTGGCAAACTTAACTGGGAATAGGAAGGGGAAGTTGGATTGATACATCCCTGCTCACATGGTTACAGCCCATAGTTTATTTATTTATTTGTTACATTTATACCCCACCTTTCATTTATCATAGAAACCCAAGGTGGCTTACATATGCTTCCCAGGCGGTCTCCCATCCAGGCACTGACCAGACTTGACCCTGCTTAGCTTCAGCAGGGAGCTGGCCTTATGTGCCTTCAGACCACAGCCTGGGACTATGACTACTTTTCCATGCACATCCCCTCCATTGGGTGGATGTCTCCCTAGTTAATATTTGAATCCATATTTTGAGAATCATTCACATTCCTAACTCTTTCACTAAGGTTAGCAGCTTAGAAATGTGCTAAGATTTGTGCAGGTTAAAAAAATGCTTTGAACAAAGCCTACATTGTGATTTGGTGTTCAAACCCAAGGAAGTATCTCAGCAACCTTCTTTGGGATCTGATGCAGGATGGGCTCTAGATGAAATGGCACTCTAGGTGAGAAGCATCTCTCTCTCCTCCACCCCCACCTCACATATTAGACTTATTTATTTATTACATTTGCAGCCCGTGCCACAACGTGAATATATGATTTGTTCCTATATTGGTATTTTGGTGGAAGACAATAAATTTATATATTTTGGATGTGATAACAATCACCCACATACTGTTTGTTGAATGGGAACTGATGCTATACATTTACCTGCAAATGATAACAGATTGTTCGCGTAATGCTGGCCATACAGATCAGTGCTGCCAACTTTACAAGTGAAGATGAACTGTTTATACTATCTGTTTCAGCAGTTGAGTAGATTGCCCATAATAGGCACCACCTGAGACTGGTGCGCCCCACACCTGGCACTTACAGCAGTCACCAACCCATTTCAAGATGGACACAGAAATTTTGCAGTGATCTGATGATGGTGAAGCAACAAGAATCATGACTGAAGGCTTCTGCAGGACTGTATAGTAATTCATTTGCCAGCAAGTTATTTGAGTAAATGCACATACAAACATTGTGCTTTTGTTTAGCATCAAATGACCACAACTGAAATTCAAAGGACCCACTGTAAATATTTGCATGACACCATAAAAGAGGCTCTTTGAGAACTGTCTTACCCAGATAGATGAAGCAGAGTGTGTCACTTCTTTTTAATTCAGGAAGCAGGCAACTAAATGACAGAAATAAGTGCTTCTCCCTCAAACGTGGGGTCATCCAATTAGATTGATTAGTACTAGATTTAGGGCAGACAGAAGTTCTTCATACTTGAGGTGTACATTTTCAGGAGCCACCCTCTTCCTGTGATTGTAATTTGTTTTAATTGTTTTTAACATTGAATTTTTTGTAACCTGCCCTGGGACCTGCTGGTGAAGGGTGGGTAATAAATGATGATGATGATATGCAGAACAAAGCAGGCTGGTAGACAAAGTGAGGCTGCCACCTCAGGCAACCAATTCTGGGTGTCATGAAAGGGTTTCAAATGGTTAGTTATTTAATTTTTTATTATTATTGCATTTTTACTGCCAGGGAGAGGGAGAGGCACTTGTCAATATTTTCTGCCTCAAGTGCCAAAATAACCTGACCAGCCTTGGGTACTACACACTTTGACTTGAAGGTGTGTGTGCTATTCTGCTTCAGGCTGCAAAATATCCTGTGTTGGCCATGATACAACGCATAAATCATGTATGGACTTTGCTGACACAAGATACGGTGATGGTCACTAGGTTGAACAGCTTTAAAAGAGGATTTGACAACACTTCATGGAGTATGGCTTTAGCCATGGCTATTAGTCATAATGTCTATATGGAACTTCCTGGTTCAGAGGCAGCTGTGTGCCTCTGAATAACAGTCCCTGGGGAGCAGCCACAGGCAACGGCTGTTTGTTGCCTTTGTATCCTGTGGTGTCCGATTGGCCACTCTGGGAAACAGGATGTTGAGTCTGATGGGCCTTTGGTCAGATCAAGCAGGGCTCTTACGTTCTTGTGCTCCCAATCCACAGAATGACATTTTGGTATGAGGAATGATTCTTCAGGAAAGGATGGTATTTTATGCTACCCTATTTCCATCTCAAATTCCCAATCGGTCAACATTATGGAGGTGGTTTAGAATTTGCCATGTTTGCCAACTGGTTGAAAGCTGAAGGCTAGGAGGTCACTGTGGCCTTGTTAAAAAATATTAAATGGCGTTGTGTATAGTCCAGAGGTCACCAGCCTTTTTGGACCAAGGGGCACATTTTGAATGTTGAGAAGACGCTGGGGGCACCAGTCATAAAATGGCTGCCATGGCAGGCATGACATAGCACAAAATTAGAGAGAGTATAGTCACTGCTGCTCCCCATCCCCAGACAACCTCATGTTTACCATGGGAAGCCAGCTATGTCCTGCTGGTCTTGATTCTTATTTAACTTTTTTTTTTAAGATGTCTTCAAAGCTTTTGTTAAAAATGTTTTCCAAATTGTTGTGTTTTAGTGTATTTTAATGTCCGTTTTTATGATGTTTTAAAGTGTTAGTGATTTTGTTTGCTGCCCTGGGCTCCTGCTGGGCGAAAGGGTGGGATATAAATCAAATAATAAATACATTGTGATGATACAGCTGTTAAAAGCACAAGAACCCTGTTTTCCCCAATCCCAATCCTAAACCTAGGCTGACATCCTATACCCATTTACTTGGGAGTAAGCCCCAATTAAATACAAATAGAGTTACTTCTGAAGTAGACATGTATACATGAATATCATTGTACTGTAAGTTAACTATCTACTGAATTCTTAATGAGTGCTTGGACATGCCTACACCTCTTTGCAAAGTTTTCATTTTTCATTTGCCATTTGGGGAGGGGATTATTTAACATCCACCTGCACTTATTGTGTACTAGTATTTGCAGAAAATAACGAGTACCTGAGCTCAGACGAAGCCACTGCAGGAAAATGCAAACTATGGAGATTCCAAGTGCTAATAAGAGAGAAGCAGAAAAGGGGTACTAAAGGGGAAGGGAAAACAGAAGCTCTTTAGGACCCTGGGGCTTGCATTGTCTGGTGTCCAAAAACTCACTTATCAGTCACAGTTCTGACTTCGCTCCTTGGCTGCAAACACTGACGGGTGGAGCAGCCAGGCCTGTTCATTTCACAGAAATGACTTAGAAGTAGGGTTGCCAAGAACCTGGCAACCCTACTTAGAAGGGTACCTGCACATTTTGCTTCATAACATTCTTTCCAGGTGGGCTAGAGACTTTTTTAAAAAAATGAAAGCTCAGAATCTAGGAACCCTGCCTGTGCCATGGAGTCTGTGGGCACCAAGTTAGCAACTGCTGATATAGTCAAACCATTGGTGCATCTAGCCTGGCACTGTGTGTTCTGACTGTAGCTCTCTAGGCCTTTTCCAGCCATTCTACCAAGACCCTTGAACAGAAGATGGAAGGAATTGAACCAAGGCTTAATACAAGCAAAGCATGTGTCCTACCAATCAGCTATGACCCCTTCTCATCAGCAACTGTTTTAAAAGTCTGCTAATCCCTTGAGATAAGCAGGTGAAGAACTGGGAATATGTGCTGGAAAAAAATAGCTACTGAAGAAGGATGCTAAGCAATAGCTGCTGGGCTCATGAATACATCGATTAAATTTTCAGCCTTCAATTCTTGGTGTTTTGGTGAAAGAATGAAATGATCAACCAGAAATATTCTACTACCTGTTGGCATACTTTGTGCATGACATCCTGTCAGATCTTAATTTTCAGCAAGCAGTATATATATATACACTACATCCTCCATTGGACAGAATGTAGAAAAGATATGGAGAGGGTAATGGTAGCTTGCAGCAAAATAGGAATCTAATCTTGTGTAGCTGACATTCTCCACTGCTACCACTGTTACCTTAAAAGTACTTTCACGACAGTTTTGGCTCCAGGAGATATAAAAGAAGTTTCCATATATTCCGGTTGGTCTTTTCCAAGCTGGGATCCTACATTGCTTTACATCATAAATTGCTTCTTTTTGCAGTCTAAGGAAGATTGAAATTATATAACTGATTTGGAACTCTTGAACTAAATCAGTTTCAGAAAGTAAACTCAGAGTACAAGTGATATTTGATTGTTGATTGTTTTGTTTTATGTTGATTATAATTTTATTATGTTGTCACTCTGCAGCTACTTTGAGGACATGTTCAGAAACAATAATATACCTTTTCAATGAAAAAAATGCAAGGAAAATGCAGTGGTAATAATGGGGCTGTACTCAGAGTAGATCCACTGAAATCTATTAGTCGCGACTAATTTAGGTCCATGGATCTCAATGGGTCTACAGTCCAAAGAGAAGACATCAGGAGAGTGCTCACATGATTTCATGCTTCTTCATATAAAAATATAAAATTCTCTTCACGTAGAAGACTAGTGTGTCAGGGAAAGGCTAATCTAGAAGCTCCCTCCCTGACATCTAGTTTTCTATATGGAGGGATTTGTTTGTATGATGAAGTATTCAGTTATAAAAACTTCCACCTGCATTCTGAAGTGGTATAGCCCAGACATAAGTTTACCATCTCAGCGAAAACTAAGAGTGCACTCCTAAGCCTAGATATATCAGGATGAGGGAGATAAGATCTGGCAGAACTCTAACTCAGTCAGGCTACACCAGTGTAACTTGCTCACTGTGCTCAGCAGGCAATGCACCACTGTTTCACCTTCATCCCAGCTCAGCCTGAGATTGGTGTAATTTAAGCAGGCATAAATCCCCCCAAAGTGGGTGTCTTGTAGGAGTGGCAGGACAGGACCCAGGGAAGGGGACTTATGCTGGAACATAACTCTGTTCACCTCAGTCACATGATCTAAAACTTGGCTGAATTTACACTGGTGTCAGTCAAATTCTATTTTAAAGACTTGTTTTCCTTCTGCCAGGCTTAGGCCAGCTCAGCCAGGTTTGGATCTGGCATACTTTACACTGGCTTAATTTAAGCCATCGTAAATTATGTTGGCTTCCATGTCTCAGGATTATTCCCTAAACTGTAGTAATTTCACATGAAGGTGAATAATTAATCTCTGTTGCTGTTTTTCTGACCGAAGTACGGTCTGAAACTTGACCTTATGGTGATATTGGGTTTGTTTTTCACACATAAAGAAAACTGCATGAAGATTCCCGTACTGTGATTCTTTAATAACCAAAAGTTAATTAAATCATAAAACTGAATTTCTTAAGCTAGCAAAGATGCCGGAATAGAAAAGGTGTATGAACATGCTTTGGAAGGCAGGTTATTCACTTAATTTTTTTGACCTTTCACATTGAACAAGAAGCTGTTGTGGTCAGTCTATGGCTACAAATAAAAATATTATTTACTACATGTTAAATCATTAATGATGAGTATCAGTTGTCAAGGTTGAAAAGGGTGGGAATGCTAAAATAAATAATGTAAAATGTAGAGTGACCATGGTTGCAAAGAATTCTGGGAACTTTAGTTTGTTAAGGGTGTTGGGGAATTATAGCTCTGTTAGGGGTAAACCACAGTTATTATTAATTAATTAGTTTGTATTTATTTATTTAATTTGTATCCCGCCCTTCCTCCCTGCAGGAGTTCCGAGGCTTTGTTGGGGGAATTCATGTGCTTTAACTGTATGGTGTGTACACAGTCAGAGTCCTCTCGGGTCAAGTGGGAGCTGACTACAAAAGCTCCCTGGCCTGGGTTTCATCACTCCTCCCTTCTTTCAGGTCACACAGAGCGCCAGGAAAGGTATGGGAGGCCCTGCCACAACAGCTCTCTCAGGATAGAAAAACACTCACTGTTCTGCCAGTTCCAGTGTGTTTCCATCTCTCTCTTCTGAAAATGGAGGCGCTCAACGCTAGTCAAACCTTGCCCCTTTTTACTATAAACCTGGTTGGAGAAGCTGAGTGCATTTTAAAAAATTCAGCTTCAAAGAGATTTTGCAACTGATCAATAGATCAACCTGTTCCCTCTCCAGGTGCGGCTAATGGAAACCCTTTGCTCTGGCGACTAGTGTCTTTACAGCCTAGGGCCACTGATGTTTCTGCTAAGAGCCGATGATATGTGTTCTCCCTGAACTCAGCAATATGTTAAAGCAGTTTAAATGTGCTAAATATTAACATGCAATTAAATTTTATAAACATGAAACATAAGGACAGACATTTTTGCGAGTTATTCGAGGGTTTGCCCACATTTCAGCATTACTATATTTAGCTGTTAATCCATTTGCCCACCTACCCCCATTCGGATTAAACTGTAGTAGTCCACAACTGCAAGTATTTGAATGTGCATATGAGAAGCAACTTCGATCTTTCCCATTCATACCAGTAGGCATTCCCTTTGGCTGATTTTAGTATGCTGATTAAGTGCCCACAGGGCACGCATGCACTTTAAAAAAAAGTTCTCACAGAGGAAGTGTGCAAAAGCATGGTCTGACAATTACACACACACCCCGGAAATGAAAGCAATTGCAAATTCTCAACACATGTCAAAATGCTGCACCAATACCTGGTGTGGAAATTTTTAAGTGGTTTGCTTGTGCAGTTTTCTGGTTTTGTGCAAATCTGAGGGATCAAAAGAAAAAAATACATAAGGCTACTCAGGAGTACAACAAAAATAATTGTGAGTGCTGCCGGAAAAGAAATGAAAGCATGGAAGAAATAGTGGGCATGGAAAGGGGAGCAGCAGAAAGTGATGACTGATCAACCCACCCCAAGAAACCAAAACAAATAATCTGCGACCCCAAGTGGAGCAGTTTGTAGTCCAATTTCCCCCAATTTATTGGATTATTCTTGTACTGGGTAAACCCAAATTTACAGGGAAAAAGCACTGAGATTGGTATTGTTTGAGGGTAACGTCATGTAGATTATGCAACTCAAATAGGGATGCAAACAGCTGCAAACACACAGTAAATTCGTGTGGACCCACTCCTAGTTTCTTTGCATCCATTGTCCAGAACTCTGAAATGCAAGAGATTTGCTTCCTAGTGAGTTACTGGGTAGAATCCTGCCTGCATGTTTTTGCTTATATCTGCCTGGCTGGGAGTCCAGAGTCTGTGAGTTCAAATCCCCACTTGTGTCTCCTGGGTGTCAAAGATCATCCCCACAGTGAATGGCTCAGGGGTTATGTGCCCTGGCTGCCACCTGTGCAGCCGTGGGCAAGCTGCATAGTCCCAAGGAGCCCAGCTGCCCCCCACCTGGCAGTTGCGGACAAGGAAGGGGCTGGCTTGTGCAGCTGTGGCAAGCTGAGCAGGCCCTAGCCAGCTGGGGAGGACTAGCCTCAGGGGAAGGCAACGGTAAACCCCCTCTGAATATCGCTTACCATAAAAACCCTATTCATAGGGTAGCCATAAGTCGGGATCGACTTGAAGGCAGTTCATTTCCATTTTGCACAAGTAAAAAGGATAAAATCTTTTCTTTTTAATAAATATGAAATAACAAACACGAGAGTTCAGGATGAATAGCTGGAATATCCCTGAGATGAACAGATCCCCACATCCACTCCCACCCCTGGGCTACGGCACTGCCTTTAGTGCAGAGAAAAAATGCTGATGCTATTCATTACTTTTCCCTCCACCCTCACTTCTGCCCTGTCAGCTCAAGCCCACATCAGCTATGGCAGTGGAACCACTTTTGTATCTCCCCCTCCCATTTATATTGTAGCCAAAAGGATGGTACTGCAGAATCACTCCCAGCTCATTCTTGGAGAAGGCTTGAGTATGCAATCACTCCAAGTCACAATTATCAATTTATTTATTGTTTATTTATTTATTGTACTTTTAGACCTCCCTTTAGCGACAAGCTCTCAGGGCGGTGTACAACAGAATAAAACCACATTAAATACAGATGAGTGTGGGTACAATACAACTATAAAAACATTTTAAAAGCAAGGTTAAGACAAAGATAAAATAAAATTACAATTAAAATTAAAATGCCTGGGCAAAGAGGTAGGTCTTTATCTGGCGCCGAAAAGATAACAAAGAAGGCGCCAGGCGTATCTCGTTCCATAATTCGGGGGCCACCACTGAGAAGGCCCTAGATCTAGTTATTGCTCTCCAGGCCTCCCTATGAGTTGGGACCCGGAGAAGGGCCTTCGACGTCGAGCGTAGCGAACGGGTAGGTACATAGTGGGAGAGGCGTTCCATCAGGTATTGCGGTCCGATGCCGTTAAGGGCTTTATAGGTAAGAACCAACACTTTGAATCTGGCCCGGAAACATATTGGTAGCCAGTGCAGTTGGGCCAGGACAGGTGTTATATGGTCAGATTTTTTAGTCCAAGTAAGAACTCTGGCAGCAGCATTCTGCACCAGCTGAAGTTTCCGAACCGTCTTCAAAGGTAACCCTACGTAGAGTGCATTACAGTAGTCCAATCTAGAGGTTACCAGAGCATGGATAACTGTGGCGAGGTTCTCCCTGTCCAGATAGGGTCGTAGTTGGGCTACCAGCCGAAGCTGGTAGAACGCATTCCGTGCCACCGAGGCTACCTGAGCCTCCAGTGACAGGAGCGGATCTAATAAGACCCCCAAACTACGGACCTGCTCCTTTAGGGGGTGTAACCCCATCTAGGGTAGGTCGGACATCAACCATCTGGGCAGAGAGCCCCCCCACCAACAGCATCTCAGTCTTGTCAGGATTGAGTCTCAGTTTATTAGCTCTCATCCAGTCCATTATCGCGGCCAGGCAGCGGTTTAGTACATTGACAGCCTCACCTGAAGAAGATGAGAAGGAGAAGTAGAGCTGTGTATCATCAGCATATTGCTGGAAACGCACTCCAAATCTCCTAATGACCTCACCCAGCGGCTTCATATAGATATTAAAGAGCATGGGGGACAGAACTGAACCCTGCGGGACCCCATATTGGAGTACCCAGGGACTCGAGCAATGCTCCCCAAGCACCACCTTCTGGAGACGATTCTCTCTCTTTTTTTTTTTTTAATAATTTTTATTCAAATTTTTCCAAAAACAAACAAAACAAAGTCAAAAAAACATAACAATACATCAACAAAAAATGAAAATAAAATAGTTGACTTCCGATTTGTCGCAGATCAGCTATAAGTATATAATATACATCAAGCCTGTCCCTTAATGTATACATACAGAGTCCCTTTTCTCCGTAGGCTGTCTTAATTAATCGTCAAATCCCAGTATCATCATTTTATTTTGATCTTTCAACAAAAAGTCTAAGAGAGGCTTCCATTCCTTAAGAAATGTATCTGTCGATTTTTCTCTAAGTAAACATGTCAATTTGTCCATTTCTACTAAATCCATTAATTTCAATAGCAATTCTTCCATTGTTGGTATTGATTCCATTTTCCACTTTTGTGCGTATAATAATCTTGCTGCCGTAATCATATATAATATTATTCTTCCATATTTCTTTTCTATTTGTTTATCCATAAAACCCAATAAAAAAAATTCTGGTTTTGACTGAATATTTATCTTTAGAATTTTTTGCATCTTCCTACCTATCTGTGCCCAAAATGATTTTGCCTTTTTACATAACCACCACATATGATAAAATGATCCTTCTTGTTGTTTACATTTCCAACAAACATTAGAAACATTACTATACATTTTTGACAACTTTTCTGGAGTCATGTACCAACGGTACATCATTTTATAAAAATTTTCTTTAAGATTATAGCATAGTGTAAATTTCAAACCTTTTTTCCACATATTTTCCCATTGATCCATTTGTATGTTATGACCAAAATTTTTTGCCCACTTTACCATACACTCTTTTACTTGTTCTTCCTCCATATCCATTTTCAATAAGAGTTTATACATTTTCGCAATTATATTTTCATCATTTGTACACAATCCTATTTCAAAATCAGATTTACTTATTTCAAACCCATACATTTTCTTGTCCATTTTATATCTTTCTAACAATTGTAAATAGGCAAACCATTGAAAACTATATCCTTCCTTTGTCAGTTGTTCTCTCTCTTTCATTGTATATTCCTGGAGACGATTCTCGAGGTAGGAGCACAGCCACTGCCAAGCAGTGCCTCCAACTCCTAAGTCCGCAAGTCGCCCCAGAAGGATACCATGGTCGATGGTATCAAAAGCCGCTGAGAGATCAAGGAGAACCAACAGAGTTACACTCCCTCTGTCTTTCTCCCGACAGAGGTCATCATACAGGGTGACCAAGGCTGTTTCTGTACCAAACCCCGTCCGAAAGCCCGACTGAAATGGATCCAGATAATCAGTTTCATCCAAGAGAGCCTGGAGCTGGCGAGCGACCACACGCTCTAGAACCTTGCCCAGGAATGGAACATTTATTAATTATTAAGAGCATGGACAACAGCTAGCTACAGAAGAGCAGTCCTAACCACACAAAATTCAGTGGAAAAGATTTCAAGATATGCTTAACTCTTCCACTGCCATCGGTTGGACTTAGAAATACTTAAGAACATAAGAAGAGCCTGCTGGATCAGGCCAGTGGCCCATCTAGTCCAGCATCCTGTTCTCACAGTGGCCAACCAGGTGCCTGGGGGAAGCCCGCAAGCAGGACCCGAGTGCAAGAACACTCTCCCCTCCTGAGGCTTCCGGCAACTGGTTTTCAGAAGCATGCTGCCTCTGACTAGGGTGGCACAGCACTGCCATCACGGCTAGTAGCCATTGATAGCCCTGTCCTCCATGAATTTGTCTAATCTTCTTTTAAAGCCGTCCAAGCTGGTGGCCATTACTGCATCTTGTGGGAGCAAATTCCATAGTTTAACTATGCGCTGAGTACTTACTTTTAATTTATCTGTTGCATCCCATGTTAAGAAGGTTGGGTGAGATAGCTGAAGAGAATTGGCGGGGATGGTGGTGTTGGAGCATCTGAAAATGCATATTAGTACCCTAAATCAGGGATGGGGAACTTCAGGCTCGGGCCAAATGCGGCAATACAGGTACCTCTATCTAGCCTTGGGGCTCTCTATAAGGCCACACCCTCTCCTAAGCCACACCCCTCAGTGACTCTGCTTTGCACCCTCTTTCAGTGTTTTTGCCTGGCTGGAACATCTCCTTGATAATGCTTCTTACTTGCCTGGATGGAGAATACAGAGCCTTGTGGGAGCATATGAAAAATAACCTACTGTACAGAGGTAATATTTATGTTAACTGCTCTGTCCCCTTTTGCCTCTGGCCCCACCCACCACTGGCGTGTGGCCCCCGGAAGGATATCCAGAAGGGAATGTGGCCCTTGGGCTGAAAAAGGTTCCCCATCCCTGTCCTAAATGATGAGACTCTAGAAACATATCCAAACAATAGTTGGATGGTGAGGTGGTTAACATGATCTTACACAAGAGAGTTTTGAAAGTCTGTAAAATGCTTAGTCTTAGACTGAATTGCTTTAAGCCATCAGCCCCCAAGCTATATGCCCTAGAGCAGCCTTCAGCAGGTTGGTGCCCTCCAGATGTTTTGGATTACAATTCCCAGCAGCAGGACTGTGCTGGCTGGGCCTGATGGGACTTGTAGTCCAAAACATTTGGATGGTACCAGATTGGCCAAGGTTGCTCTACAATAACTCTTTGAGTGGCAGCTGGTGGCTCCATGTCGGCAGGGAAATGGAATCTGCTCCGGGATTTAGTTCAAACTTTCAAGGAGCTGTACAAGGTGCTTCAGCAATTTGGCTTGGACTAAAACCCAGAGCAGATTCCACTGCCCCATGGACATGGAGCCACCTGCTTCCACTGAACTCTTCATATGTCAGTGGGTGTTTATGTGAGGCTGCTCTGATGTAAGTAAACTAATATAAGAGACTACTAGATTATACAGGGATCATCTTTGCTCCTCGTAGAACCTATGAAGGTAGCACTCTATTTAGCCAAACCTTTGCCTATGCCACCGCTTCAGCTGTCCATGGTCAATTTGAAGAAAAAGGAAATAAATGTTCCTGGAGTTCCAATTGTTTCCAGAAACCTCATTCACTCATTTTAAGCTCTGTCTGATTTTAGCTCTTTTCTTTAATTAAGACATCTTTCTGTGGCTTTAGAGATATCGCTGCATGCTTTGTTCCTGGTTAAAGGATTACATTATTAAATCACTCTGCTCTCTACTCTTTAAAATTACAAAAACAAATGAAGTTATATCAGTTGAATTATAAAATGATAATTTCTTCAGTTCAATCCCAATCAGAAGTACAACAGTTTAGACTTATAATAATCATGTTCAAACATATTCAGATTATAATTACTTTTCTTCTGGTAATGATAGCTCATCTGATTGGATGATTGCCTATTTGACTTTGATAAGTCTCAGAGGTCAAAGCAGGGATAATTGCAGACATCTGTTTTCGATGGAAAAATAAAACCTTGGAAAATAATGTTTAAAGTGACATCTGCAAATAGGTTAGAGGGAAGAAAACATGTTGCACATTTTAAGACCAAGCACAAAACAGTAGGGATTCTTAGAACTGTGATGAACATTACGTCAGTGCAGCTGCTGAAGGAGAATCACTTTGGTAGTACAGTGGCTCAAATAGTAGTTGTGAACTGGAAAGACTAATTATTTTTCAATCTAATCTACCTCACAGGGCTGTTAATATGGGGGGAGGGGGAGAGACAGAGAGAGAGAGGTGTCCCAAAGTTCATTGGAGGAAAAGAGGGGTACAAATGTGACTACAGCCTTCTACTATAAAAACTTTAGAACTCAAATTTGATTGAAGTAGAACATTTTTGACAATATAGCTTGTAAGTTCATGCTTGCTTTCCACTCTTCAGAATGACAAAGTACAGTGCTATTTGTAAGTACAATAAACACAGTGGGTTTTTTAAGTGTTCTGAAGTATTATAGACATATATTCTACTTTCTGTATTATTTTACTTACTCTTTATTATTTTACTTAAGGTAACAATGAGGAACCTGGTCTCCTGCAGATACTGTTGTACCACACCTCCTATCACCCCTGACCATTGGTCACACTATTTATTTATTTAATTTGTATCCCGCCCTTCCTCCCACCAGGAGCCCAGGGTGGCAAACAAAGCACTAAAACACTTTAAAACATCATAAAAACAGATCTTAAAATACATTAAAACGAAACAACATTATAAACATTAAAAAAACAACTTTAAAAAAGGGTTAAAAAGATTATTAAAAAATATTACACAATTCTGACACAGATGCAGACTAGCTGGAGCTGATGGCAATTGGAGTCCAACAACATCTGGAGGGCCATAGATACCCTCTCCCTGTCCTTCAGCTGAATTTGCTCCTTCCGAATGTCAGTTGTGAATTAAGGGGTTGCCCATGGCAAAGTATTATTTTTTTTGCTTTTGACCTTCCCCTCTAAAAATGAAGCTTTTGACACCTTCTGGGTCTCATCATCGTAGGATAACAGTCCCCCACCTGCTCCCCAAATGCGTTGAGCCGGCCATGTCTACTGCAGTGCTGTTAGGTGTTGCCTTTTCAAGTGTGGCTTCAGGTAACTCTCTGAAATGTTATCAGAACCCTTAATAACTATAAATGCTCT
Source organism: Rhineura floridana (assembly GCF_030035675.1). NCBI lineage: Eukaryota > Metazoa > Chordata > Lepidosauria > Squamata > Rhineuridae > Rhineura > Rhineura floridana. The sequence continues at coordinate 69,787,110 of NC_084488.1, read as the reverse complement.
TCTTTTCCCTTTACAACTGTCTCATAATAGGCAGGAATGTTAAGTTCTGCCCATCATGGCTGGGTAACTCTCCTGTCCTCCATTGCCAGTATTATTAATAAAACAATGAATGATGATTACCTTGGGACTTGCCAAAAATAAAAAGACATTGAGACAAAGTTAGTCTTTGTTTTAGAGTGACAGACAATAATGAAATTGTAACAGACAGTTCCATTAACCTTATTGCTGCTGTGTCATACAATTTTGCCTTTTAAAAAATCTGAAAAAAACCATAATTTCTGAGTGACCTGGAATACACACATTTGGTGAATGAGACAGATGAGACATTTGTCTCTAAATGACAAATGCACTTATAAGAATTAAGATGAGGTAAACTAATTAATGGGACACATTTTTTGCTCTTGTTTTGTTAAATCACGTCGCGTTCATTGTGACATGATGTAGAACATTATGAGGTAGTCAAATGGTTTGAGCTCTTCATCACATCCTAGGTGGTTCTGAGTTTCCATCACAGATCAGTTATACTTCTTACAAATATCTGAATATGCCAGTGGCTCAATTCATACACTCTACCACTCCAGTTTCCATGGTCCATGAACATAATGTGGTATATACAGTGGACAATCCATCCAAGGCGCATGTGTTTGATGATGTGGTTTGTACAATTCTTCCTTCTAATAAATTAAAATGAAAGAGGTGCAAAATTGTCCCACAAATCTGTCCATTGCACATTTGAGCCTCCATATGGAATGTCTGCTTCACATGTGACAGATGGATGGGAGAAAATAAGGAACCTAGGGAAAGCCTTGCTAGATCAGACAAAAAGCCTATGTAGTCTAGCATCTTGTTTCCCAAGTTGTCTATGGGAAGCTGAGAGCAAGTCAAAGACGTTTTGCTGTCTAAGTCAAAGAATAAAATGGCGCCCTTCATCAATACATACATAGAAGCCATTTGGACAAGTGGTTGAAACTTACTTTAATCTGGTGATGGGATACCATCCTCCACCACACCAGGGGGCAGCAGGCTAGTGTAGGGGGTAGAGAGCAGGCCACATAGCACACACAGCTCTGTCTGTCTTCCAACAGTTTGCTGCCCCTCCCCACATCTGGAGCAGCTGCCTCATTCTGCCTAAGAGCAGGGCTGGCCATGGTGAAGCCTATGAACAGAGCATGAACAAAATAACCCTCTTCCATTGTTCCCCAGCAACTGGTAATCAGCCACATTTCTACTATACAAACTGGAGCACCATCCCAGTGAGATTATCAACCATAGTCCTCCTAAGGTAAAAGTCAAGCCTCTATAGTATGGAATCTTTGGATATATAACTGATTAGCTTCTCCTAGTATTTAAAAGGGTTAAATTAAAAGGAAATGCTTCTTGAGACATAATGGCAGTATCTCCACTGTCCCTAGGTTTTGACAGCAGCAGCAAACCATATTTCTGAAGCCTGTAGAGAACTAATCTTCAGGGAGTAGTCACTGCAGGTATACCTTTTTCCAACCAAATCTGCATCAGAGCAGAGGCTTTCAAAATTGCTGCCAACAGGAATTAATATGGGTTGGGACAACTGTGATGTTCCTGTATTAATGTATATATGGTAAGTGCTGTTTGTATAGAAGATATGTGGTAAGTGGAAGGAAAGAGGAGGGGGGAGTAAATGAGCAGTAGAATGCTGGATGATTGGCTGAGTGTTTGGATGGCTGAGAGTATAAATGGAAGGATGACAGTTGGACGTGAGTGGGTTGTTTGAGAGGTGTTTGGTGGACGTGAGTGGGTTGTTTGAGAGGTGCTTGGTGGACGTGAGTGGGTTGTTTGAGAGGTGTTTGGTGGACGTTAGTGGGTTGTTTTGGTGGAGTTTGGAGGTGGGTGTGAGTTGGTGTATGTCAGGAGAGTGTGGAGAAAGAGGGAGGTGGAGTTCGGATTAGTAATAAGTCAAATATCACAGTAATAGATGAAACCATAAGCTTGTAGATCATTATCAAAGTTATCTTGTTATTAATGTTATTTAATAAATACTATTTTGGTTTACCGAAGGCCTGATCCTTGGCTGGGGTTTCACAGACCAGAAGGGAGGGTAAGGTGATAACCAAGGCTGAAGGGAAACAGTAACAAATGGTGGCAGCGGTGAAGAGGAGAAGATAACATTATAAGTATCCAGAGCAACCCCGAGTTATGAGTTATCTGCATTGATACAAGGGGGTTGGGAACAGCATAGGCACGCAGTCACGAATGTAACCGGATAGAGAGACTCAGGCAAGGTCTCTGGGAACATTGGTTGTAGAACGTGACTGGTGGTGCTGCCTAGCAGGGGGATCTATTGAGATCTGTGCTAGAGCGGAGAGAGAAACCATAAAAAAAGGACAGTCCGGACTGGTGGAGTCCCTGGTGGTGCCTAGTGAAAGGCAGTAGCCACGAGCAGGTAGGAACCTGACAGGGAGAGCCAGGGAAGGGCGTCACAGTTGTTGGCTGTAGCGGTGGGATATGGACAAAAGAGAGTCCCTAACAGTGGTGTGGCAAACAGAAATAACAAAGATTACTTGTGAGAGTGACTGGCAAAGAGTGTGTGGCAAAGAGTGAGTGAACTCAAACACCATGGCTGAATATATAAAGATGAAAAGAGAGGAGCTGGTGGAGAAGTGCATAACATTCAATTTACCTCACGAGGGTAAAGGGGTAGATGAATTGAGGGTAGCACTAATAGGATTTACAACTGTCCAGCAAAAACAACCTGTCAGGGAAGAGACCCCAGAAGGATACTTAAGCAATCCCGCTTATATAGAGTATTTGAGAGAGAAGTTGAGGATGGAGGCTGAGGAAAAAGACAAACAGCGGGAGTTGGAATTTGAGAGAATGAAAGTGGAGGCTGAAATACAGGTGGAAAAGTTAAAGTTTGAAAGAGAGAAGTTTCATTCTGATGAAACAAGAAAGGACAGAAATGAAACAAAAATAAAAGTTACACCGAAAGATTTTGCAGTGTTTGAGCCGGGACAAGATCCACAAATTTACCTCAGCACTTTTGAAAAAGCGGCTCAAATGTGGGGGCTACCGGAGGATAAATATATGCAATATTTATCAAACCTGATCAAAGGGGAATTGGCAGAGGTATACCAATATTTCCCCTCAGACAGGCCCGTCACATATGCCGAGTTTAAAGAGGCAGTATACAAAAGATTCAGACTGGGACCTGACTACTTTAGGAAGTTATTCCGAAACTGTCAGATCCAAGCAGGGAGGTCTTTTGTTGAACTGGGAGCAAAGTTGATGGATATATTTGGAAAGTGGATGAGTATTGCCAAAGCTCAGTCAGTGGAAGAGGTGAAAAGCCTCATGATACTGGATCAATTATTCCATCAGTTACCACCACAAATAAGGCTCCTTGTCAAAGACCGTTCCCCTACATCGGTGCAGGAGGCCGCAGAGATGGCGGATCACTTTGCCTCCAATAGAACTGGCTGGGTGGGGAAAACATCAAGAGAGTTTAAACCCAGACCATATAATGGGTGGCAGAAAGGATGTGGTACCACAGCGAGTGAGTCCTCCAGTAAAATCTGAAGGGCACAGGACACCCCAGAGTGGATCTGTGTACCCTAAAATGGAGGAGAAATTATGCTATAAATGTGGTAGACCGGGGCACCTACGTTTTCAATGTGGGGTTGCCAACCCCATTAGTAATCCTGCTCAGGGAAGGGCAGTAAAAACAGAACCAAAAGAGCTGGAAACAAAAAAGGTTCAGTTCTGCCAGATAAACTGGACAGAAATAAAAGACTTGGATACGAGTCTAAGAGAGGAAGTGTGTGTTCAAGGGGCAAATTATTGGGCATTGCTTGATACTGGTGCCGCTCAGACGTTGCTGAGGCCAGATTTAATAAAATCTGAGGAAATATTACCTCAGGAAACGGTGACTATCCAAGGAGTGAGGGGTGAACCAGAAAACTTACCCATGGCCCTAGTAAACATACAGTGGAGAGGCAAAGAGGGAAATTATAAAGTATGTATTAATGCCCAGCAACAAGAACCAGTGATACTGGGAAGAGATGTAATGGGGGCACAAGGAAAAATATATGTGGTGACCAGACGACAGTTTGGCAGAGAGACAGAAGCCATGTTAACAGAGGCTGAAGAAAACAGGGTGCAACCTGTTATCGAGCCTACGGTCACCATAGCAACCCTTGGCAGGCCTGCTGAAGGAGACAAACTGTATCAAATGATCTCTGGGGAAGAGGCAGAGCAGTTCAGGGAAGAACTGAATAGGGATACAAGTTTGAGGCAGATAAAGGAGCAAGCCCTGACCCAACAGATTCCTTTCACTGACAAACTGAGGAATCAAATTGTGTGTGAGAATGGGATTTTATATAGACTGTGGATGCCTGCTGAGAGAAAGGATGAATGTGAACCAGTGAAGCAATTGATAGTACCTAGCAAATACAGAACCAGATTGCTAGAGGTAGCCCATGATGTCCCATGTGCAGGACATCTGGGAATAAAAAAGACCAAGAGGAGATTGGCTGCACACTATTATTGGTCAAATATCTCCAAAGATGTAAAACAACATTGTCTATCTTGTGGTATATGCCAAAAGGTGGGAAAAAGTGGAGTAAAGACTAAGGCACCCTTAAAGCCCCTTCCTATAATTGGACAACCCTTTTATAGAGTGGGAGTAGATTTGGTGGGCCCTTTTTCCAAACCCACAAGGCATGGCAAGAAATATCTATTGGTGGTGGTGGATTTTGCCACCAGGTACCCAGACGTGGAAGCATTGAGATCCGTAGAAGCCCCTGTAGTGGCAGAGGCTTTGTTAAAAATCTTTATGAGGCTGGGTTTCCCTCATGAAGTGCTGACGGATCAAGGCAGTGTATTCATGGGCGAAGTGATGCAATGTATGTGGAAGTGTTGTGGTCTAAAACATCTAAAGACCACCACTTACCATCCAGCCACTAACGGATTGACTGAGAGATTTAATGGGGTTCTGAAGGGCATGATAAGAAGTTATGTTCAAGATCACCCACAAGACTGGGATGAACGTTTGGGGTGCTTCTTATTCACGTACAGAGAAGTCCCTCAGGAGTCAACAGGCTTCTCACCCTTTGAACTGATGTTCACTAGAAAAGTGAGGGGACCTTTGGAACTGTTAAAAAATTCATGGGAAGGAACCCTGGGAGAGTACAAAATATCTGTAGTTGATTTTGTATTAGACTTCCGCAGCAAATTAACATCGATGATGGAAGCTGTACAAAAGAATCTGAGTCAAGCTCAGGAGCAGCAAAGTTACTGGTGTGACAGAACAGCCAGGGAACGTGTGTATGATGTGGGAGATATGGTTATGGCATTCATACCCAGGAAACACGATAAATTACAGGCTAACTGGGAGGGACCACATACCATAAGGGAAAAGCTTGACACAGTGACGTATGTAATTACCACAAACCAATAAAACAAACACAAAGTGGTTCATGTAAATATGTTGAAACCTTATCATACCAGGGATGCAAAGGTGTTGCAAGTTACCTTATTCCCTGAGGGAAGTGGGCCTGAACTTCCAGATTTGGTACAGGAAAGCAAAGACAAAGGAGGGGTAGATCAATTGGAATGGTCGGAGGAGGTGAAAGAAGAAGTAAAGGAAGAGATTCTGAGAGTTTTGAAAAACTATGGAGATCTCTTTAGCAATAAACCTGGCCGAACCAGTATAGCCAGACATTCCATTGATACTGGAAATCATGCCCCAATCAGATCTGTTCCATACCGTGTGAATGGGAAAGTTTTGAGTGAAATTAAAAAGGAGGCCGAAGATATACTGGAACTAGGAGTGATCAGGGAATCCATCAGTCCCTGGGCCTCAAGTATTGTCCTGGTTCCGAAAAAAGATGGAACTACAAGATTTTGTATTGATTATCGGTTAATCAATAAAATTACTGTCCCAGATGCGTATCCTATGCCTAGGGTGGACGCAATGTTAGAGTTATTGGGGGCAGCAACCATTATCTCTACGATAGACCTCTGTAAAGGATTTTGGCAGATGGAACTAGACGAACAATCCAGAGCCAAAACTGCCTTCAGTACACCAGATGGGTTATATGAGTTTGTGACTTTACCCATGGGACTAAGGAACTCACCAAGTTCGTTTCAGAGGCTAATTAATACTGTGTTGCGAGGCATATCAGATTTTGCAGTGGCCTATATAGATGACGTGGCCATTTTTAGCAAGTCAGTGCCTGAGCATGTCCAACACTTGACAGCAGTATTAGAGGCATTAAGAAAAGCAGGGCTAACAATAAAAGCTAAGAACTGCCAGTTTGGATTGAATGAGGTCATCTATTTAGGACATAAGGTGGGGAGTGGGAAAATAACCCCCTTATGGAGCAAAGTTGAGGCAATACAATCATGGCCTATCCCCTTAACAAAGAAACAAGTTAGGGCATTTTTAGGTGTGGCTGGATTCTACCGAAAGTTTGTGAAAAATTTTGGGGAAATAGCGACCCCCTTGCATGAGCTGACAAAGAAAAAGTGTGCTGAACGTGTGGTATGGATGGATGAATGTCAAAAGGCTTTTGATCTTTTGAAGCAAGCCTTGTGCCAAGGACCTATATTAATAGCACCAGACTATGAGCAACCATTAATCGTGGCTACGGATGCGTCGGACCTCGCGCTGGGAGTCGTCTTGCTGCAGGAGAGAGGAGGCACCAGACATCCGGTGGCGTATCTTAGTCGCAAGCTAACATCGAGGGAGAAGAATTATTCATCGGTCCAAAAGGAGTGCCTAGCGGTCGTGTGGGGACTGAGCAAGTTGCGCCCATACGTGTGGGGACGAAGATTTACGGTGACGACGGATCATCGGGCCTTGTTATGGTTACAGACTATGAAAAACCATAACACTATGCTGCAGAGGTGGTCCTGGGCTCTACAAGACTATCAGGTGGACTTCAAGTTCATCAAAGGCAAGGACAATGTATTAGCCGATGGACTTTCAAGGCAAGTGGCTGAGACTGCAGTGACGTGACGCAGACGTAGGAACAAAAAAGACATTTTCCCCATAAAGACTTGGTTTTATTGTTAACGCGGCGTATGAATCCTAGAGCAGGAATAATACTCTGCCATTATTTTTAAGGGGGGGGGAAATGTGATGTTCTTGTATTAATGTATATATGGTAAGTGCTGTTTGTATAGAAGATATGTGGTAAGTGGAATGAAAGAGGAGGGGGGAGTAAATGAGCAGTAGAATGCTGGATGATTGGCTGAGTGTTTGGATGGCTGAGAGTATAAATGGAAGGATGTTGAATCTGGGTGGACGTGAGTGGGTTGTTTGAGAGGTGTTTGGTGGACGTGAGTGGGTTGTTTGAGAGGTGTTTGGTGGACGTTAGTGGGTTGTTTGAGAGGTGTTTGGTGGACGTTAGTGGGTTGTTTTGGTGGAGTTTGGAGGTGGGTGTGAGTTGGTGTATGTCAGGAGAGTGTGGAGAAAGAAGGAGGTGGAGTTCGGATTAGTAATAAGTCAAATATCACAGTAATAGATGAAACCATAAGCTTGTAGATCATTATCAAAGTTATCTTGCTATTAATGTTATTTAATAAATACTATTTTGGTTTACCGAAGGCCTGATCCTTGGCTGGGGTTTCACAGACCAGAAGGGAGGGTAAGGTGATAACCAAGGCTGAAGGGAAACAGTAACAAATGGTGGCAGCGGTGAAGAGGAGAAGATAACATTATAAGTATCCAGAGCAACCCCGAGTTATGAGTTATCTGCATTGATACAAGGGGGTTGGGAACAGCATAGGCACGCAGTCACGAATGTAACCGGATAGAGAGACTCAGGCAAGGTCTCTGGGAACATTGGTTGTAGAACGTGACTGGTGGTGCTGCCCAGCAGGGGGATCTATTGAGATCTGTGCTAGAGCGGAGAGAGAAACCATAAAAAAAGGACAGTCCGGACTGGTGGAGTCCCTGGTGGTGCCTAGTGAAAGGCAGTAGCCACGAGCAGGTAGGAACCTGACAGGGAGAGCCAGGGAAGGGCGTCACAACAACCTCTGCCAGTGCTCTGCCAAGGCTACCACTGACAGTGACAGTCAGAATTGCTATTCTGTTAGTTGCCTTTGCTTACATGGACAGTAATGACAAAGGTGCCCCCTTCGCTTTTTCATTAGCAGTTATCAATCTTCATTGGAAAAGGCAGCAGTTTCCCTGTGAAGCTCTCTGGGGGCAGTACGATCAAAATGCCCTTTCTCTAAGGATCATTTTGGATAGCTGCTGCTGTCCCACCCAGGTCACTATTGCATTTATAACGTGAAAAATTGTAATTAAGAGCAGAAAACTGAACGTCACCTGGATGAACCAGAAGAAATATAGTAGTTATGGATGTCTCCTGGCTCTGCTGAGTGTTTTTTATGTTCCCTTTGGCTTATTTTAATTTCTCTGATAACAATTTAAAAACCAATTCCATATTCTAGCTCAGATTCGTCCTCTACTGTGTATTAAGATAACACTATTGATCACATCAGTTAAAAGCATCATTCATTTTGAATAATTCATCTCTTTAAGCACGAGCTAGCTTTGGAAATGGATGCTATTATCAACCATCTTTTCAAACATCTTTGCATTGGAGAAGAGCTAGTGTGACTGCAATAAAAGCTTAAAAAACACAAGGCTCAAGAAAAAGCAAGGCAAAAATGGCTTGGCAAACATGCATATCACATTATTATCATTAATAACAACAATTAATTAGTTAGTTAAGAGCCTATTACATGTGTCTGAAGCTGATTTGTAAACATATCATAAAACAGCTAAAGTAATTTAAAAAACAATACAAAAAACTACAGATAGGTTTAAAAACAATAAAAGATGGACACTGACGGCAGAGACATTTTCATCCAGATGGAAAAGCTTGTCAAAACAGAAATGTCTTCAATTGTTTCTGGAAAGTACAGATAATGGGCACTAGTCTTATTTTAACAGGGATGCTGTTCCTCAAAGCAGCAGCATTCATTGGGACTAGAGATTTATACATTTTACAGTAGACTTTTTAACACAATAAGACTCTTCACTCAAGCCCTCTCCATAATATATGGAGATATCAGATTTCAGGCTTGTGGGATCTACTTTGATTTTTACTACAGCCCTGAGATCCACTACCAACATAGCGGTTGGGAGGTTGGGGTGCAAAACACAGAATTAAGAAACAGTGTCTGTGAGCTCTTGCTCAGTCTAGGGATTTATTTTCAGCATTGGAATGGAAGTTCACAGTCCTGTTACACAAAAAATCCACTCCTGGTTCCTCCCCACCCTCACCCCAACAAGTTTTCTTCTTCATCTCAGCAACCTAATTTTGGCTGTATACACATCTGTTACTGTGTGTTAATGTGCATTCAGTGCAGAATGCAGGCACATTTTGTGGAATGCTGTACATATAAGAATGAAAATTAGGTTCTAAAGTCTAAATTAGTGGATCCAATCAAGACCCATATATACACTGCCAAACTCTGGCCTATGCACTATCCTTCATTGATTCATCACTCTGGTTCTATATGCTCAGCAGCAACTGGGTGGAACAGGAGGAAAACACAAACTCAGAACTACAACTGAAACAAATACATCAGTTTATTAAAGATGTGAAGTTCATAAGAATTAGATTTTGTTATGAAAAAGCATAATACATTCATAAATGATGGAACAAAATAAAATAACTGAAAATTACATTGGTAATGTTTGCATAAACTTAATGGTATTATGGGATTGATAGAAAATAAAACAAAGATAATACCTTGACATTATAGCAACTTCGAGTAATTTCAAAAATATCTTAAAGTGATGTGATATATATATATTTACATAAGGTAATTAATTAAAATAATAAAAATATGAACAGAATAAATCATACTCTGAAGTTTCCTAGATAGTATATTAAAGAAAGACATAGTTATCTACAAGTGTGTGTGTAGGCCTGAAGTGTTCAGCTTGGCAAAGGATGTGAAGCAGGGCAGTGCAGAGCAGAGCAGACAGCAGCAAGAAAAAGTAATCCAAAGACAATCCACTCCCCCCCCCGAATAAGTTTTCTCCCCTAAAACATAAATACATCCCTTTATCTCACCCAGCAAACTTACATCAGAAGGTTGGAATTATCCAATAATTGAACATGAATTTCAATAATACCCCAACATACAGAGACTATGAATTACCACAATCTGTCTAGGAGGGGGATAAAATGAGTACCTGAGACCCCTGAATGAGAGATTTTCCATTGGCACCTTTGACAGAGTTTCAAAAACACATTTGTATTATTCTTTCATTTTGACATTGTTTTGACTACCAGGCAGCTATGTACCAACTTCTTATCAGAAACTTCTCTTTCTGGCAGGAGAAAGTACAAAGTTCACAGAACTACCAGCAGCCTTCAACCAAAAATGACACACACAGCATGAAATTGTACTTCATCTTAATCAATAATGGCTTCACTCTGGCTGCTCTATTCTGTGCATCCACTTCTAACCTGACTGCCATATGTAAATGTATAGGGTCCAGCAATGACCTGATTAACAGATTACATCTCCATGTCGCACCTGTCCCTAGGTATTCATTTATCTAAAGTGTTATTTGCTGGAATGGCTATAATCTGTTTTGACCCAAGAATGCACTTCTCAAACGCTTGCTGTTTGCCTATATACATAGAGAATGCTTCCACAGGAGACCTCCAACTGGCTTGGACCTTCTGACATTGTCGGGTTGTGCCACTCCCCCTCATTTCCATGCCCATTCACTTGCGATTTACCTTTTCCGGTAAAGCTGAGGGCTGCTGCTTTTGCAATGGGGGATAATTATATATCGGGGAAGAGGCATTTTATGGAAAACACAAGAAATCCCCAATCTTCTTGATGTTTGGGGGAAGGAAAATATTCAAAAATAGCTTAGAAGCAGCCACTGCAATTATGGTATGCTCAAACACATTGCTTGAGAGATGGAAAAGCAAGGAACAAACTCTATAGCAATATATCACTATACTAGTTTCCAGCCCCTCTCTTTCTGGATATCTTGTCTTTCAAAAAACCCACAAAAAAAAAAGGCTGATGAAACTATGCATACACAGCTGCAACAGGGAATTATGGCAGAACTTGGGGTGTGGAAACACTAACTGAAGAGTGGAGAAGACCAATGCATTCTAGCTGGTAAACCAGCCCACAGATGGCATGAACAGAGGCTGCTGCTTTAACAAACAGTATGGCGGGAAGGTGTGTGCAATTGCAAAGTGCTATGTACAAAAAAAGTGCTATGAAAAACAAGCCATGTGCATTTCAAAGGCTATATGTGTACATTCCCTTACAAGGGGAGGAAGGCCTTTTGTTGTTGCTGTTGTTAAACCATCAGGAGTCAGAACCCTTTATGATCTACTATTAATTACCCAGAGAGCTATCAACAGATTCCAATCTGCCCACCCCAGATATATACAATGCATGGAGAGGGTAGTGGGATCAAGCCATCCAGAACTGTTCCCAGTGTTGCGTTCCCTGTTGCCTATTATGATCCATAGCCGAGGGAACTTGCACAAGGAATCTGATGATGACAAGGTTCAGGCTACTTCCCTTGGGGTGGGAATGATGAACCAGCAATATTTTACTTGGGGCTCTTATGACTGACTGGAGAACATAGCCTTGCCACCATCTTCTCCCCAAAAGAATGAGTGTTCTGCTGTACTGCTTTCTCTTTATCTATGAAGAAGTCAAATACTACCATATAAGGTGAGGGCCTTTTAACTACCCTATCAGCATCTCCAAGGAGCCTGAGCCTAAGGCTCATATGGGAGCATTTATTCATAGGAAAATCACTTCTTTACCTTTGCTTTTCATTTGCATCATCCGCAGTTTCTGCTCAATGTTAGCTGCCAATCACTTTTCCCCCTTCACACAAGCAGGCATTCCTCTGGGGAGGACTAGCCTCACTTTTTCCTTGTGGCCCCACCCTCAAATTATAAATTTCTATTCCCTCTGATTGCTAAGGTGACTGAGCATGCTCAGTCTGTTCTACCAGCTGCATTAGGTTCCTTTAAAAAAAACCCTGGAAGTGCAAATGTTTGTGTTTCTGGTAGGATACAGCTGAAATACAAATCTTTGTTTCAGCCGTGTTATGTTTTTGCGCACAAGTTAGGGGGAAAAGAAAATAAAGGCATTGTTTGCAGCAACATAAAAAAAGGCCAGCAGAATGGAGGAGAGCAACTGGAAGTTGTTGTCAGCTGAGAGGAAATAAAATGAATGGAGGAGGAGGAAGTGGGCGTGAAGATGGGAATGATTAACACACCCACCTAAAAGCATCGGAGCAAAGCATCTGCAAGCACTAGAGATACAGAATTAAGACTTTTTTTCTTCCCTTTTTGTATTATCAGTGGATTGGGTTAGTATGGATTTACAGGGGGGAAATTGCATGATAGCTTCTGTTTGCTGGTAATGTCATGTGAACCATGCAAATTTAAAGGAGATACGAGTAGCACCAAACACACAGTAAACCACCATGTAGATGAGCCCCAAGTCTGGTCAGCCATCCTTTTAGGCTTCAGCAGGCTCTTGCTCCTTGCAGAGGCAGTATCTCCTATAGCGTTTTAGCAGGCCCCTTGGAATTATCTTAGATCTTGTTCCTACGGCTTGCTTCCCTTGTGGGACTCAAGTTCCCCTGGAACTAGATATTGACCACCAGTAGCGTACTGGCAAATTCAGAAGTGCGGGGTCCCTTCATAATAGTCATTCTAAAATTATATAACCTTCAAAGATTATAGAATAATCTGGCCAGGCTTGAATACTGCTTTCTGCTTCTCTATCACTGTTGCCATTTGACTGTCCTTTCTCAATGAGAGATATTGCTTGAATTACTGAATTCAGTGTCTACACTTTTATCTGCTGCTGCTTCCAGACTACTTGATGATATAGAAGGGATACTATAAGTAGGATTCATTGTCTCTTTTCCTGCAGTTACAAAATTCTCACTCTCCATGCCTCCTTTCACTGTGATTAGCTCCAATCAGCAGGAAACTACAAGGAAGCAAGTTAGAAGACTTTTCTCAGTAGCTAACACACTCCCCTTTCATGCTGATTGGCTCATAGGATGCTGGAGATATAGGGACCTTGCTGGGACCTGGCTCTCAAAAAGGGAAAGGGTCTAAGACCCTCTAAGACTCTGGACAATGACACCTCTGCTGATCACTCCAAATCATGCACAGTCAGCATGGCATTTGACAAGAGATCAGCTTTGTATATGATGATTGGGAACTCCTTTCAAACATTGCATCAAATGTGTGGATGTTGGCGACAGGTCTGGAAGGTGGAATCTGGTTATGCCCGCCACATGTTGAATGTGTATATGGAGGAGGCTTGAAATAACAGCCTTGCTGTAACTATGGGTAGAAACACACTCACTGTTCTGCCGATTCCAGTATGTCTGCACCTCTCTCTTCTGAAGATGGGGGCACACAACTGTAAAACCTGGTGGGAGCAGCTTGAGTGCTTTAAAAAATAAAAAATAAAAAGTCAGCTTCAAAGAGATTACACAGCTGAATGGCAGATCAACCTGTTCCCCCTCCACGTGTGGCAAATGGAAACACTTTGATCTGGTCACTTTGATCTGGTGACGCTAACTAGTGTTTATAGCCATGGACTTTCTAAAATCAAATGGCTGTAGCCAAAGAACTGTGAGCAGAAAGAAAATAGTTGCTAACAGTGTTTGATAAATGTCTGTGCAAGTGTTAGTGGAAGAGTTCACATACAGGTAGTTTCCATATAACTTCTCTAGCTTCCATATGGGCAGCAGTTGTACAAGCAAAAGAAGATATTCAGACGTAGTTTCATTTTTCTTTTTCTGGTGCAGCGCTCTAACAAAAGGGGTTATATCAGTCATCCCTTAGTGGAAGACACTTTTCACCTGTACAGTGGTGGCTGATCCATTTGGGAAAGTGGGGCGCTTGCCCCATGACCCTCAGCCTTCCCTTAGCCAGCCTCTACCAGCCTGCCTTCTTTCTTTCAACCAGTCTAGGAGGTGACACTGCCTGTAAGCTTTCTCCTCCTCATCTCATTTGCCCCTTGTAAAACTCAGCAGTAAGAGGACAAAAGTAGAAGTAGTTGTCTCTGCCTGTCATTGGCTCTGGCTCCAATTGCTGTCTGGGCTCCTTGCCTTCCACCCCATCAGTCCCAATGGGCACCAGCCAACACTGTACACGTGGAAGGGCACCTTTGGATCCAACTCACTGCACAGTGCTCATACCAATGTGTCTGTTGGTATCTCCTGTGGTACCCACAAAAGGTCTCAGTAAATATACCCTCAAAAATCCACAATGTGCAAGAGAATACAGACACCCAACCTTCCTTCTGTTCTGAATGGAGGAGAGGTGGAAAGAGCTTCTCTCTGTGAGCAAGTGTGGTGGCAGCTGATGTAGGTGCCTTTTTAACAGTGATAGGGGGCTTATGGGGAGGACATGCCCACATCATTCTATAGTCCTGTCCCCTTTTCTGCTCTTTTAGTGTCCAAATACACAAGCTGTGGGGAATGGTAGACACTCTTGGCAGCTCTCGCCTCCTTGCCTTTTCCAGCTTACTTGCTCTCTCCTCTAGCCCCTGCACATTTTCTAGTCTATGGGCATCTCCTATGATTGGCTGGTCAGAGGCAGCTGTCAGTCAGAACTCACCTGGGTCGAGAGCCCTAAAAAATTGAATGATGCCAATATTCCATCTTCTTTTACAGTCCCTCATAATCTATGTGATGAGGAACCTGACCATTCACAATGCTAGGCATCTTGTAAGGAGACCAAAACCCTGTTTGCAATGTAAGTAGCTGTATCAGGAAAGGAAGACATTAATGTTTCTTTATTTTCTTTCATGTACCATTCCGCCCTTTTCCCTTTGGCTTGCTTAAACCTGATTCTCAATAAACACTCTTAAAAATGGCTGCTGAGGGTCCGATGCGCATTTGTGACAGCTCATGGGAGACTGAGAGCCAGTGTGGTGTAGTGGTTACAGTGTTGGACTGGGACTTGGGAGACCAGGGTTCAAATCACTGCTCAGCCATGAAGCTCACTTGGTGACCTTGGGCCAGTCATAGGCTCTCAGCCTAACCTACCTCATAGGGTTGTTGTGAGGATAAAATCAGGAGGGGAAGAACTATATTTGTATGCCACAATGAGCTCCTTAGATGAAAGGTGGGATATAAATGTAATAATAATAAGAGTAATAATAATAATGTTATCCCAGCCCCACTGTGTTTAGATCTCTTTGGTTCCATGCTAAGCATTCATATCTGGGGAGACCTGCAGGAAAGCAAGCTGCCCTCCTCCCTGGGAGAGATTTCTATTCTTAAAACTAATTACACATAGCCTTGAGAATTGCCCTCATCTCTCACAGTTAGAGGAATAGGGGGGCTGGTGGCAGTATACTGTACTTTTGGAGCTCTTGGTGGGATCAACACCAACTTAAAATCCGTATGTTGCATTTAATTTTCAAAAGTGACTCCACATCCTGCATGTATATATGAATATTGGAAATGCATTAAATTCTGCCAGTATTTTAGAATGGTAAGTGCTGGTTAGCAGGTAAAGGGGATGGAAGGCTTTCCCAGATGGAGGAATAGGTGTCTCCTCTGTATTGTTTTTTAAATTCATATGCTGTTTTTTTGGTGCTGTTTCTAACTGTTTTTAGCTGTTTTGTTATATTGTGTACATCACCTTGAGACATAAATATGGAAGGTGATTAATAAATAACAGCAACAACATTAATAAATAACAGAAGCAACAACTAGTGACTGACAACATTTAGTATTCCTCCATGTCATTAGGTAAAACAGTGAATGACACATCTAATGTACTTCTATCTCAGCCTTTACAAAATTGCACATTTGTAAGTAGGTTATTGTCACTTGCCTTACCTAGTAATAGTTTTGAACAAACTGTACATTTTACCTGAAATATCACTGCCTTATCAGTATACTCTAAACAGATACTTTTCTTCAGATATTGGCAGGTGCCTTTTCTTTTGCTCTTTTAACAAAATGTGTTTTTCAGATATACTGCATTTTGCATTCTGTTTATGTCCAAGAACTTAGAAAATCTTCCTTCAATTATGTAGAAGAAAGATAAATATAGTCACTCACTTGGTTTGAACTAATTAAATGCTGAATAACAAACATACACATATGTATTCTGTGCATGTTGTAGACATGATTCTGCAAGCCTAAATAGGACTATTTTCTGCTTAGAATGATTATATGAGACTTGACTACTGTGAAAAGAACTCGACGCACATAGCAAAATCTCTTTAATAATCCCAGCTAGCCTAACAGAAGTGCATATATCACAGCTGTACTTTTATTAGTTAATTATGATAGTGATAAACCATAATTACTCATTGAATGTAAAGGTGTGCAAAACTTTTTTTAAAACATTGTATTTTGTCTTGCATGACAAGAACAGTCCACTCTGATTTGTGTCTCAATGTCAGTTTGATGCCTACTTTTAATGAGGCTGATAGGCATTAATCTTCCACAGATCTACAAGAGTTACAGAGTGATCCTATCCTTTAATTTGAAACCAAGTTAAGTCTGCTGGGTGAGATAGGATTGCTCCCAAGTCCAAAAATTATGCTGGTGCTGTAGCAATATCCTTGCTTCTGTGGTAGAACCAACAGTGCAAAGGGCATGAAGTGCCCAAGGCAGGGGAGTGGCAGGGGAGAAGCAGAGTTTAAGAAGAATCCTATGCTCACTCAGGATTCATTCCCACCCTCTGTGACAGCGCAATGTTACACCAGTGAGAGAGGTGGTGCAAGTAAAACATTCTGGGTGATATTCAACTAATAGAACAATCCAAACCCAAGGTCTGCTGCAATGAGAGATTTTGGATCCAGCAGGTCTTGGGCTTTCCTGGCTGAGCTGAGGCTATGCTGGTGTATGTCATTCACTCTGGCTCAGCCAGCAGAACTTAAGGTGTCATAACTTAAACCAGTGTAAGTCCCCAAAAAGACATATGGCGGGGGCAGGACAGGGCAAGGAGAGATTTACACCTATTCCAAACCCCGGTCACATGACCTAGCAACCTGGCAGAAAAAGCCTGGCAAAAAGGGTGGTGTAAGTCAAATTCTTCCAAATTCCTCCTGAATTTGGAACAGGGGTAACTTACATCAGCTTTATATAGTTAGGATTGCTCTGGTCATCATACTCAGAATAGGGATGAGTTCTGTTGGCCAGTGCTAGTTTGAAAGCATTCCATCAACCTAACAGGCTAGTATCAATTCAAATTAGTTCTTTGTCTGCTAGCTGTTGCTTTGATTGATTGATTGATTGATTGTTTGATTGAATGACTGATTGATTGATTGATTGCACTTGTATACCGCCCCATAGCCGAAGCTCTCTGGGCGGTTTACAGCAACCAAAAACATTAAAACAAATATACAATTTAAAACACATATTTTAAAAACAATTTAAAACACAATTAAAAAAATTAAAACAATTTAAAACACATGCTAAAATGCCTGGGAAAAGAGGAAAGTCTTGACCTGGCGCCGAAAAGATAAGTGTTGGCGCCAGGCGCACCTCGTCTACGAGATCATTCCATATTTTGGGAGACACTACTGAGAAGGCCCTCACCCATGTTGCCACCCTCCAAGCTTCCCCTGGAGTAGGCACCTGGAGGAGGGCCTTTGATCCTGAACATAGTGTACGGATGGGTTCGTATCGGGAGAGGCGTTCCATCAGGTATTGTGGTCCCAAGCCGTGTAAGGCTTTATAGGTCAAAACCAGCACCTTGAATCGAGCTCGGAAACATACAGGCAGCCAATGTAAGCAGACTAGAATTGGTTTTATATGTTCGGACCGTCTGGTCCCTGTTACCAATCTGGCTGCTGCATTTTGCACAAGCTGCAGTTTCCAAACCGTCTTCAAAGGCAGCCCCACGTAGAGTGCATTGCAGTAATCTAATTTGGAGGTTACCAGAGCATGAACAACTGAAGCCAGGTTATCCCTGTCCAGAAAATGTTGCAAAAAATATTGATAATAATGTTGACAATGTTAAAAGAAATATTGATAAATGAAAGGAAATACAGATAATATCGGTCTTAATATCTATATTTTAGAGGTGGATTTTTTTAAAAAAATCCAGTTTTGAAAACAGACATGGAAAATCACTACAGAAAAATCTGAACTGAAACGACAGAGAATAAGCAAATTAATGGAAAATTTGAAACCAAATCCAAATTGGGCAAAATTCTAGCACATCCCTAACTCAGAGTTGTTTTTATGTGCCTTCAAGTTGATTACGACTTATGGCAACCTTATGAATCAGCCACCTCCAACAGTATCTGTTATAAACCACCCTGTTCAGATCTTGTAAGTTCAGGTCTGTGGCTTCCTTTATGGAACCAATCCATCTTTTTCTACTTACTTCTGTTTTTCCCAGCATTATTGTCTTTTCTAGTGAATCATGTCTTCTTGTTATGTGTCCAAAGTATGATAACCTCAGTTTCATCATTTTAACTTCTAGTGGTAGTTTTGTTCTAACACCCAGTTACTTGTCTTTTTCACAGCCCATGGTATCTGCAAAGCTCTCCTCTAACACCGTATTTCAAATGAGTTGATTTTTCTCTTATCCACTTTTTTCACTGTCCAACTTCACATCCATACATAGAGATCAGGAATACCATGGTCTGAATCATCCTGACTTTGGTGTTCAGTGATGCAAAGCAGGATCATTTGAGGACCTTGTCTAGTTCTCTCATAACTGCCCTCCCCAGTAGGCCCATTTAAATCAACTGACTTAAAATTCTTAAATACATTGATTCAATGGGTCTCCTGTATGATTAACATTTGATACCTTCCTATTGGACTCAGTGGAGTGCCCAAAATGACTGCCCCTATGAACCCTTCCCCTGCCATCCAGCTCCTCAAAGGACAGGATTCTGGCTAACTGAACTAGCCAATCATGGCACAACACTGGGAGTATATATAAGCCCCAGTAAGGGAGTATACCTTTCACATATCAAGGGACCTAGCTACATTCTTTTGTCTTCATGTAATTCAGAAGTCCCAACTTCATAGCTTCCCCTGATATTTGTTTATTATTTATTAGATTTATATCCCGCCCTTCCTCCCAGTAGGAGCCTTACACACAAGTAAGCAGGGCTTGGCCCAAGAGCTTTTGCTGCCAAAGTTGGAACAGCAAATGGTGTCCTTGCCTTCCAAGTGCATAGTACCCATGGCTGGCTAAGTTACTTTAGCACCCAAGACAGAAAAACTCTGAAATGCCTTTCCCAGGGAGTAAAAATACAATAATTAAATTACATATTGAATAATTTGCTGCCCTTTCATGACACCCAAAATCAGCTTCTGGAGGCAGCTTTACTCTGTCTATTGGTAGGGCTAGTCAGGGAAGCCAGAGTGGGTGAGATTATATCTCAAACTCAGAGTCCCAAACTGACCTCCATCCAAAACCCTAAGCGCCTAAACAGGCACAAAACACTGAAATGCATATGGCCACAGAGTCACTTCCTCTTCTCTCCCCCACACAGTTGGGCTCAAGATAAGTACTTGTGCAGAATGGGGGGTCCTACTGGCCACAAATCCGCAAACACAGGTAAAGCTCCCACCATACACCAGCATAAAGACAATAAGGAGCACAGCCACATTTGATAGGGAATACTCAAAACTGCATTTCATTTATTGGTAGTGCTGCTGGGCAAACACTCATGACTCATTCCTCCTGCAGGCTGAGAACTAGGGTACATGGAGCTGAACTAGGAGCTTTCAATCTAAAAATCAAATGGGGGCAATGAAAGAGGAAAGGTAGGAGAGAGGAGGTTGGGATAAATGAGGGTGGAATATGTATTTGTTTCACTTATATATGCATAAAAATGGAGTGCAATTACTAAAAGACAAATTTATTTTATTATTTTCTCAGAGAAAATTATTTATGTCATGACTGTATACATTCTTTATTTACAATTTTATTGTATAGATTTCTACAATCCAATTTTATTACAAAACTGGAGTAACCATATAATTAAACAAAGAGTAGGAATTGCATGAAGTTCCCAAGTGACAAGAGAATTGCTACCCTATTGCTTTGTTTTTCTCACACAGAAGACAGAATGTTCTCCACCATGAAAAGAGCTGATGGCCTAGCCGCATAGGAGATCACACATCAGAAAGAAATCAGTTAGTAAGTACATTATCTAAGTAATGCTCAGAGAAGACCCAATAAAATTAATGGGCTTAAATTACTGAAGTCCATTGATTTCAATGGGTCTTCTCTGAGTATAACTTATGTTGGATACAACCCATTATATATAGTCAAATGTATATTTGTACGTCCCTTATAGTGTCTACTTCCACATTGCTAATAAATGAAGGAAGGCACAGTGGC
Source organism: Rhineura floridana (assembly GCF_030035675.1). Taxonomy (NCBI): domain Eukaryota; kingdom Metazoa; phylum Chordata; class Lepidosauria; order Squamata; family Rhineuridae; genus Rhineura; species Rhineura floridana. The sequence goes on along the minus strand of NC_084488.1, from coordinate 69,766,753 downwards.
AACTGTGCTCACTTGTCAAAAATTAATCTTGCTTCTAAAGAGGCAGTATGTTTCATTTATGTCCATCACCTATCACAGAGAGGGCATATGGCCAAAATAATCCAAATTCTATTGAAGCTAGCAAAGAATATTAAACATTTAAGATAAGATTTATGCAGTTCAAACAGTGCATATCCTGTAATTCTACAGGCATACTGTTCAACCAAAGACAAATATATTTATATTTCAACATGATCATTTAAACATTTTAGCCCAATGCATATTGAGGTTTTATACTTGTGTTGGACCTGCAGAATGAAGCACACAAAATAAGTGCAGAATGTGCTTTATTCTATTGGCCTAAGTATTTGGTTAAAACATATTGACAATTTCTTTCATGATTTTTACTTAGGGAGCCAAGGGGCAACATGCTGTGTTCCATACACATACTGGGGCTTTTCTCCCACACCTGCCCACTGCAGCCACAAGCATACCCACAAACACACACCTTGAAAAGTGCTTTTAAAGCTCAGGGGAATGCCCAAGCACAATCTGATGATTATGAGAGGCTACAGCTCGGGAAGATAATCAATAGGGGTGTGCACTAGGTTCAGACAAATCGAGGTGAACTAGGGTGCCTTTCAGTTTGTCAGAGATTAAGTAGGATTTGTATGAGGCAGACCTAGTGAGGCTGTCCTCTTGATTGTGCTGCACTTGCCAGGGATTTTGATACATGGCAACCTAAGTGAAGGCATCCTTGAAACAGGCACCCTGATTGTAGAACTTCCTCTTCTTTCAGTTACAGTTGGTGCTGAATCTTATAAGCTTTCAGTGCCAACTGAAGACCTACTTATTCACCCAAGTTTTATTTATTTATAATAATAAATAAATAAATAAAATTTCCAATTTGTTATGTTTCAGGGGCACCTTTCTTATATTTGCAGTTTTCAGACCAATTGCCCACAAAACCCTAGGAGAGATTAAGTGATTCTTTTTGTCATCCTAAAACTACAATGGTTGCCCTTGTGGGAAACTACTACTGCTAAAATATGGCAGGATTCATACTCTCAGAAGGGGCAAATTTGCCTGCAAATTTCATCAAAATATGCCCCAAATTAAAAAAAGTCACAGTCATTCCCTTCCATTTTAATTGTGCCCAGCACACACACACACACACAACCCAACAAAACCCATAGCCTGTAATTTGGCAGGGTTTATTCACTTCGGAGGGATTACTGTGTGTGGAAATTTCATCCACCTTTTGTCAAAGGAAAAAAAGTTTTAGCCATTTACAAGTCTCCCAACAGTAAAGGGGGTGGGGAATTAAGCGGACACAGCTGGACCAAACAGGATTGTGTAAAACAGCTTAACTTCTAGATGTTTATTAAGAGTAGTAGCTAGCTGTTCACAGTTCACTGTAGGGGTGAAGAAATCCCAGACACTCTAGGTGGCATTGTTGAGCTAATGTCAGAATATAAAGTACAAGTTGCCAACCTTTTGGGACCTGTGGGCAGATTTGAAAACTGGAGAAGCTGTCATGGGCACTACACACATTCTGCAATCAAGTATACACTGCAACCTATTCTACTGACTGCAGTGCAATGCTTCTTTCAAGCCTAATTTCAGTGGTGAGATGGGTATGGAAGGGGATGCTGTGGGAGCCAGAGGAAGCATCTGCAGGCACATCTGTGCCCACAGGAACCACATTTGTAACTCCTCATAAACAGGTTTGTAACAAGCTCCTTGGCGGAAAGGATGCAGTAAGACCATTAAACTGAAACCTTTAAATTGTGTCTATCCATTGCTTTTATGAAAATATTAATTCCATTTCCTAATAATTGATATGTCACCTGCCTTACTGTAAAATATTAGATAATAAATGTGAATTATATGCTTTCTTCAAATAAAGAGTCTGGAACTGAAAGCACTTCTAAGATTACACTTACTTCTTATCAGGAAGAGAAGTATTTTTCTAACAGTACTTTCAAGCACAACCATAGGAAAATAGAACGGTAGATAATATTCATTTGCTCAAACATGCTGACACCTGTACAAACTGCTCTAGTGGATAAATGACATAAGTCAAAGCCACATCCCATGTGAACATAATGCAAACCTTCACAGTAATACAGGAAAAAATAGCACACTAAATGGTTATGGAATTCACGAGGTGGATTCCTAACAGGTCTAGCATCAGCACCCAGCACCCTTAGGCAGCTGGCAGGGCTCCAGGGCTGCAGCAGGGTCCACTGGTGCTGACACTTGTACTAGGCCCCCTGCACCAGGCAGTTGGGTTTGGGTAACCATGATTTTAGATTTCAAAAGTGGTCTGGTGATCTAGGAACTGAGGGCAAAATTAAAATGGTTTCCCAGCAGCCCATGACTGCTTCCAGATAAGCCCATGGCCTGTAGGATGGGGAAATGATGTAGGAGGGGGTCCATCGGAGGGTGCGTTGCTAAGGGCCTCATCAATCCTGGAGCTGACTTTGATTCCAAGGAACCCAACATGCCAGTTGGATACGATATACTATGAATGCCTCCTGAAAACAATTAATTACATCTGGTAAGTGTAAAGTCAAGATCAGACTTGAGCCATCACAGATTAACCAGAACTCACATCATGGGTCCTCTGTATTGTAGATTCATCTTTACATATGACTAAATGTATTCCCACAAGTTCCCAGTTAGAGTTATTTTCATGTTAATGTCCATAGGCTCGTGTTAGGAGATGTGTCACTAATAAAATAATACACATTCCTAAGTATGTTTTGGACAGGGCTTCCAATATTCAGATTCTGCAGGTGCTATCTGCATATTTCCTGAGCTGAACAGCAAATGATTTGTGTAGATCCGGTTCTTACCTTATTCACTCACACAGAAAATACAGTACCATATGAAAACAATGGTGATTACTCAGCACCTATCAGCCTAAGCTGTTGTAACTTGTAACTATTTAACTATGCACTATAACAATTTCCGGGAAGCAGCTCAGGGTTGCAGCGATCCTTCTGTGAACAAGTATGCCATTGTTAAGTGAGAACAAGAAGTGTGCCATTTTTAGTGGAAGGATCAAATAGACTCAGATGGGTGAGTGGAATCATTAAAGATTTAATAAGAGCATAACAGGACATGCTGCTTTCTCTTTTATGCACTCCTGAAAAAAAAATTTTAAACGTACTGAAACAAAATGGAGCTATCCCTGGAAGAGGACGACAATACCTTTACTAATGTTCCCTTGGCTGATGATGACTCAGGTAAGGAGACATAGATAGATTGTTATAAAAATATAAGTCATAAAGGCTAAAAATATATTGAGCCTTACAAGATGTCCATTCTGTTGTCTGAAAGGGTGTGCATGCATAAAAATACAGTTCTCCTATTCTTCATTAGCCTAGAGTGATATTTTTAAAAACACTTGCAGTAAACTTTGTTGGTAGGTTTGTAAAGACTTGGGATCGCCACAAGCATTTGTTTATTTAAGGTACTGGACTACCACACTTTCACGTATAAAGTTCTCAGAGTGGTTTGCAATTGAGATTCAATATAGTATAAGTGGTGAGGCAGTGTCTGAACTGCATCTGATGGAGTGTACACTAAAAATATGATACTACTACTTTAGTTGTTCTTGTTGAATTCAAAATCCCACCTCTGCCCCAATCCTGAACAGCATTATAACCAAAATAAAGTGTACAAATTAAGCACGGGTAACCAGGATTAATTGAACTAACCAGTAAAATGAAAAGATCTTAATGGAAAGGGTAGGCATAACACTATGTTCTATCTTTCCTGCCCACTAGAAGTATCAGAACAATAAATGTTTGACTGCAACAAGTGTGCATTGTTGCATGTACACTGTTCATAACATGATTCTGACTGCTGCAAGTCTGGTGCAAGCTGGGGTTGCATAATAATGTGCAGAACAATCTTATGCATGTTTACTCAGAAATAAGTACCACTATATTCAGATGAAACTATACTCAAATAGAAGTATGGAATATGGCCATAAATGGTGCAGACATTACACTTTATTTCAACTTTTATAATGCAATAGTTAAAAAAACCACAACCAATCCAGGTCAGACTTGGAGATAAGAGTCAAAAAGCTTGCATCCTGTGAGCTTTATAGCTAAAGTCATGGAGTCAAACGCTTCCTATGGTATACCATTCCAGACAACTCTTCTCAATTATCACCTGATATTTCAGAATATAAGGGAAAGACTATAGCAATGTCAGACAGTTTGAATTTGGAGATACAACAAAACAATTATACACTTTTTGCCCAAGAAAATGTGCAATGCATACATAATGCACAGTTATCATTCAGATACTTCTTCTGACTGCACCTTAGCTAAAAACCAACTATGTCTACAACATAGTTAAAAATTATGTCACAGGATGCACATAGTGGAAAACTGCCCAATGCAGATAAATGTATTTGAAAGAAAAGCTCTCAAAGCGCCACTCCTGGAAAATGACAGCTTACTACTATTTGCCTGTTGTGTGAAGGGCAACATCACACAGAGCTTCTGTTGATGCAGGTATAATTGCAGATATTCATGCAGAGGTGACAAAAAGTATTTACCAGGCCTAGTGATGCCTCTCATACTAGTCAGCATATTGGTATTACATGGAAAATGTTTTTATCTGTGGAACTGAATAAATTAATTTCTGTGGAAAGCAATGACAGCAGGATTTAGGAAATGTTAATTAGAACCTGGAATAAGTTTAACTATGGATAATTACAGATGTGCTGTTCCTACAGGTAGACGATAATACAGGGTTATGATACCATTAATACCTGGAGTGAAATCCTAACCCCCTGACTGTTGCTGCTGGAGGGGGTAGAATACAGCAGACTTGCTTGTCTGCTGCAAAAGGCTCCACCATGTCCCCAGAAAACTCAGTAGATGATATGCTACTCCTGGTTCCGGCCAATGTAGTGTCCCAAAGCAGGATGTGACAGGGATGAGGATGGCTGCACTGGAGTCAGCAAAGCATAGGCACAGAAGCATAGTGTGGACTTCTTTACTGCAAGCATAGGAAGCTGACTCAGTCAGACTATTGGTTCACCTAGCTCAATATTGTCTATACCAGGGATGGGAAACTAGATCTAGCTGGTGGGCCAGATCCTTATCTTCCCCCATCTTGCATGGGCTAGCTTTGACAGTTGTCACCTGATATAATGATGGAAGGTGATTGTCCCCAGTCAAAGTTCAAAGGTTGCTGTATCCACCAATCTCAGTTACAGTGACCTCCTTTGACGATATGCTTTCAGCACCAGTCAGCATGCCTTTAAAAAGGCTCTCTGTAACCAACAATCTGGCTGGGTACAGCAATCTCAGTGCCAATCAGCTGACTGACAGTTACATGGAACCCCTTTGAAGCCTTTGCAAAGGAGAAAATGCTCTTAAAAATGGGGCATTTCCCCCTCTAGAGAAAGCCATTTGTATTCAAAGTCCCAGCTTCTACTGCGCAGGGCTTTCTTCAAGAGAGCCCTGCACTGTGCTTTGAAGCCTGACAATCAGCTGATAGCACCTTGCAAAGGGCTTTATTATTTATTTATTTATTATTTGATTTAGATCCCGCCCTTCCTTCCAGTAGGAGCCCACAGGGTGGCACTTTGCAGGTGCTGCCAATCAGCAGTGCCAGCAAACCTTTTTGGCACAGCCACCCACTTTGGGCATCTCCTCTGTGCCAGTCTAGCACAGCAGATTATAAAGAACTCAGCACAACTACAATCACCTTCCAACTTAGCCAGTACAAGCCAGCAGAGCTTTGACTGTGGCAGTCAGTCTGTCAAACATTTCTGTCCTACCCTGCCCTGCTGTTCCCAGTCAGGGATTAGGATTGCTCTGCCAGCAGCCATCTTTATACTTGGGAGCAAGCTCCACTGAGCTCAATGGGACTTACATCTTTCATGTATAGGATTATCCCCTTCCCCCCCCCCTCTCTCACTCACACACACACACACACCACCCCCGGAGAAAAATATATGAATTTGCCTAGTTCTCATTTACATTAAGCTAAGTGAGCTTCGTCTTCTGAGCTACTGGTGTCTTGCCCTAAAAGAATTCTCTTTGTAAAATTGCAGTATGAAAATCCACATCGCTCAAGTAAATGATTTAACTGTATAGTGTCTTAATGAACAAGTAAATGAGCAGTATATTACTGATGACAATTTTTAAGTCATTTCAGAAACAGAGTGAATTCTTTTAATTTTCTTTAAGCAACACTGACTGGGTATTAATCTCTTGATGAGTTGATTGATAAAATACTACATTCAGTGTGCTGCTCATGCAATTATAACTACATTATGTTTATTTTCTTTATGAAAAAATTATGAAGACATGGATTGTCCTATTTGTAACAACAACCTAACAAAGCAACATAGTACATGAAGCTTTTGAGGACATGGAGAAAAGAAGTGGTGAAATCTTTACCTGATTAATTCCTGTGTTTTAGGATACTGTTAAAGGTATAAGAACTCTGCCAGAAATTATTTAGCTGAATTTAATATAATGTAAAATATTATAGAAGTATTACCACCATTTAATATCAGTTATACCCTTTGAATCCTTAACTTACCAATAATCCTGGCAACTATGGAATATAGGCATGGTACAAAGCCAGTCAGATATAGTTACTATATGTAATAAAGATATTAATGTTTATTAATTACAAGATTATGTAGTGCACAAGGTTATATGGTACTCTGTCTTTAAATAGGTATACACTTTGTTAACTAATTGTCACTTTAAATGCCAACAGCTTATTGTACGCTACTATTACTAAACCAAGGCAACTTTGAGGAAGCAGTTAGTTACCCTATTAAAACTCTTTTGCCAGAATGCCCTTGTAGTTATTCCACCCCAGGTGAGCCTCACCAACACTATAACTAAGGATTTTTGCTGAAGCCTCTGTTCCACATCTAGTAGCATGAGTGTGCCCTGAAATCTTCCTTTGGCACTTCTACCAGGCAGATACCAGAGTCTAGCATTCTGTAGACAGGTTGTCCCTTCATCTCTTCAGCCTAACCCAAGTGATTCACCTGTCTTCCCCCCTCCCAGCAAGTCTTCAGCCACCAATCCGCTCCGCCTTTCTCTCAGGCCTTCCTTCTTCCTCCACTCTGCTGGCATCTTCTTTTAGCTATCCACCATAAATTCCGGCCAACACAGACTGACCCTGACTGACCAGCACCTAGCCATATATTCAGTTCTTCTGGCCCCTCTAGTCTAGCCCCAGACAATCACACATCTAATTAAGAATTCTAAACCTGCAACCACCAATCAGAATACATGTACCTTCTGTCCTTTTGTGCTCTGAGGGTTCTATCTCCAAAGCCTCCTCAGCTGTCAGTTAAGGTCCCCCAGTGGCAGTTAAACACATGACCAGACAGAAGACTTTCCCCATCAAACTCATTACAATGTACATTACAATACAAATGACAGAATACATTGCACAATATAGCCATTAAAAACAGTTTAAACAAACAAGATTTCTTCACAGTTAGTTTTGCTACAAGAGCTACTCTGCTGGAATTCATTAGCATGACAAAACGTAATGGAAATAGGACAAAATCCTGGGCATTTTGCTACCAAAACGAATGAACTTTGACAGAAATGTGATCAGTATTATGATCATTTATCCACATTAAAAAAATAATATTTCACTGAAGTTGTGGAAGAGGAATTAAAAGCAAGAGTTCCAGAAAGATGTATCACTGAAGTTATACATTTTTTTTCTTGAAAAGCAGGGAAACAATTTTATATAAACTTGTGTAGATAGAAGAGACATTATCAAAAGAAGTTAGCTCTACTTGTGGGTTGGTTCTGATGTTAGTTACATTTCCCTGCATGTGATTTTTAAACCACTGCATTCCATTTGGTTCTGAATGCTAATTCTCAAGGGGGTAAAAGGATATTGCTTCTTGTTCACTCAAATGGAACTACTGAACTGATTATTAAATTGTGCCCCTTATTAACGTTTTTAAAAAATGGAACACCCTTCTTTTCAGAACAGGATATTGCAAGACATGGAAAATGCAGGGTTGATGAGGATCAACACTCTGTCTGGAGAAAAGAAAAAGAGGGGAGGAAAATCTCAAAGGAAATGGTGTCCTCATACTTCTGTGTATCTACTATCAGGAGCAGCAACATGCAGTGTAACTGTTGTGTTTTCCTTGAGCACTGAATGAAATCAACCAGAAATAGGGGAATTGATATGCTCTGACAATATAACAGAAGCAACTCAAGGGCCAGAGTACTAAAATGACCTCTTGGTTGCTTCGTTGGCTTTGAAACCAGGGGAGCAAGCCGCCTCATAGATTTCCCTCATTCTAACAACCAGAGCTGAAAGCCAGAGTGGTGTAGTGGTTAAGGTGTTGGACTACGACCTGGGAGACCAGGGTTCTAATCCCCACATAGCCATGAAGCTCACTGGGTGACCGTGGGCCAGTCACTGCCTGTCAGCCTCATGAAAACCCTGTTAATAGGGTCGCCATAAATTGGAATCGACTTGAAGGCAGTACATTTATATTTAGCAGCATTTCAGTAGCCAATGGGAGAGTGTCACTGACAAGTTCCAAAATCACAGCTACAGTACTGGATGCCTGTTTTCAGGGATTAAAAAGGATTATGAGGGTTTTTAGAAGGCCTTTTCTGAAGGCAAACAGCTTATAGCAGCTCTAATTATATTATCTGTATGACAGAAAGGGTGAGGATCAACGTTAAATCCATTCATATCCTAAATTACTTGTGCATTTTTATATGAACTATTGGAAGTGGGGTAAAATAATAAATCCAAAGTTAATTTTCATGAGCATAGCTTTTGAGAGGCATACACTGATGCAGTACTCCTTGTGTATTATAAGTGGACAGAATATTTTCTACTAGATAACTGCCTATAAGTTTGACAGGTGTGCTGTGGAGTGTTGAGGTGCCCTTAATCACCCCTCCTCATCCAGCTTGAGCCGTTCAAACAGCAGTATACCTGAGGCATGAGATTGCCATAGATATGTAATGGCAGATGCTTCTGCAGGGACATACTCACTGGGCTCAACCAGGAAGAAGCCCCTCCCCTAGCTTATCCTTTTCTCCCTTCCTCAGTGGCAGGCTGGCAGTGCATATACTATGGAATTTACTGCCATAAGTTGTAGTGATGGCAACCACTTTAGATGGCTTTAAAAGAGGATTAGACAAATTCATGGAGATTAAGGCTGCTAACCATATTAACCGATTGGGCTAAAGAGCATGGGAACCACTTCACACATCAGGATTTCTTCTATGCAGAAAGACATTCCTGTGGTTTTCTTTCTTGGGAGTAATCATGACACCTGTGTAATGTATGAAGAATGCACATATGCACATTCACATATTAAGATAAACACCCATATGGTTTCTGTTATCACTCTGAGGCTCATGTCAGAATATATGTGGCAGTGTTATAAAAGTAACTGTCCAATTTTATGCAATTAGAGATGCTCAAGCCGATTCCAATGGCCACAATGGAAGACTGGACCCAATGTTGCAAATATACCAATGTAGACCATTCCCTATGATTTATAGTATACTTGTCTTCATGTCCAGTAGCAGTACAGACACGAGTATTTATGGGACCAGCACGGTAAGCACAGTTTGTTTACTGACAGCCACAATGGTGTCACAGGGTTTTTTCCATTGACATGCTTTATTCCAAGAGCTACAACTTGTCACACTTTGAACTTCTAAATAAATGGGAGGCAGGAAATTGCTGGCAACAGTAAGTATAGAAACACACACTTATATGAGAGAAGACACTCGCCTTACAATTAAAGGAAGGGTTGGAGAAAGTTACATCTCTTACATTACAACATAAATGATGTTCTTTTGGGGCTGCCATGAAGAGGCTGACATAAATGTATAGTTGCACAAGGCTACAATCTTAGGGTGCTTTTAGGCTGTTGCTATTTTGGGGTGTGATTCAATCACATACTGGCAAATTCAGGTTGTGCAATTAAAGTTAATTTGGAACTCTTGTGCTCCATGTCACCCCTCTCCCCAATCGGACTTTTTTGCAACTATAAAAATGATGGGCAAATGAGTGGAAAACGTGGGATAACACTTGCTTTGATGCAATGTCATCTAACCTCCTGCAGACCAATCAGAATGAATGGTCACTTAACAGCCAGTGTCTAATCTCCCTGCACACCATCAGGTTAAATGTTCAATAAGCACATCATCTGGAAGCAACCTTAGAGACATATTAATCTGGAACTAGTTCCACTGAAACAAGTGCAAACTGTTTGCAAGCAATGGCTAGGATTCAAAGTACTTGAAAAATTTGAATAGCAGACCATTATGCCACAGCACAAATGTACCTCACAGTAGTGCTATTAGGGCCCTGCACGTCCAGGTTCCTACTCAGCAGAATGAGGAGAAGGGCCCCAAACGCAGCATTTTAAGTAACTGAATTAATACACATTGCCATCTATAGAGGGAGACCCCATAAGACCACATAATCCAGAGCCCCAAACGATCTCAGTGCACCACTGGCAATGGCACCTCACTTGCAAAAGTGGTTTGCCATGTAGCAGAGGGGACAAGTGTTTTAAGCCCTCCTAGACATGTAGAACTTACCTAGCATATGATGTATGTGTGTTTTGGAATCTCACCAATTAATTTAGGACTGGATGTAAGCTATTATACAACTGTAGGATCTATAGTTTAACATGGGTCACTACTACATACTGGATACAATTGAAATTATTTACCAGGAAAATGCATTTGTGCCTCCCCTCTATATACAGTAGAGGTCTCCCTAGCTCTGTCTTTTTTGCAGTTTCTTAGTATATTTTCAACATGCCTCTTTCCATCCCAGTTAAAATTTAGGTCCTAAATGAAGGATGCCTATGGCAGAACAATATGCACCTTTAAAAAACAAAAATATATTTTTATTTATTTTATATTGTCCTGATAACCATCAGCACCTCTGGCATATATTTCTGGAATAAAAATGGATATATTTGCTAAACTATTGGTTTGGGGAGAGGAGTGTGGTTGAGTGTTGATTAGCTGGTTTGCTGAAACATCAGGGGTAGAAAACCTGCAACCCTCCAGATGTTGTTGGCCTCCAACTCCCATCAGCCCCAGCCAGCACGGCCAATAGTCAGGTATAGTGCATGTTCTAGTCCAACGACATCTGCAGGACAACAGGTTCCCCAGCCCTGCCATAAATGAAGCTTTTAAAATTAGCCTTAACTTCCTCTTTTTTCTTTGTTAAATATATATTAAAAAATTGCCCTTTGGCTTACACTGCAAAGATCTTTTGTGCTAACAATAGCCTTTTTCATGCCTTACAATGTAGAAGGTTCTATTGATATGCTGGTTGAGCCTCATAACATTCTTGCAGTACAATCTTATGCGTATTATTAAGAAATAAGTTCTGATGTGTTCAGTATGTGTTACTTACATGGAAATGTGCATGTATGACTAGTCTTGGCAGCTGCTATTACGACTGTGTTATTGTTTGGGAATGGAGATGCTGGGTTGTAAAATCCCATCCATTTGGGGTTTTAGAGCACACATGAGCAGATGGACCTAACAAAAAGTCATATTTTTATGGTAATCGTGACGACATTTTGTCTAGGAAGACCTGCCCTCTCTTCACCACACAAAATACTTGCACCACTATTTAATATGAAAATGGAAAGTAAAGAGATGCCAGGGCTCCATATTCTCTAGAAGACACAACCTGTGACATGAATCTTTCCATTACCAGATGTGTAGGGTCTTAGATGCAGTTTTACAGTGGTGTCAGGAATGTATTGTTGCTGTGATGCTCTCTCTTATTTATTATTGCTTCACAACTTATAGGTCTGAACCCTGCCTCAAGTAATACTCTGAAACTGGCTTTCATAACTGATTAGATACAAGCCAATTTGCCAGATGGCAAGGGAGGGGGAGGAGTAAGAGAATAGATCTAATTTCCAAGACTTCACCCTGCCTATGGCAGTACAACAGAGGTGGGAAACCTCAGGCCTATGGTTAAATGTGGCCCTCCAGTCCTCTCTATCTGGCCCTTGGGACTCTCCCCAGGCCACACCTTTCACCAGTCCTACTTCACATGCTCCTTGGGTGTTTTTGCCTGACTGGAACGTGCCCTTAAACAATTATAATGCCCCTTGGTTGCCTACTGGAGGACAGAGAGGGGTGTGTGAGTGCATGTAGAAACTAGCCTACTATACAAAGACAAAATTTGCATTTGTTTCTTTGTCCACTTTTGCCTCTGGCCCCACCCACCATTGGCATGTGGCCTCTGGAAGGTTGCCAAGATGGCATTCTTTCAGATATTTGGGGCCCAAGTTGTTTAGGGCTTTAAATGCTAGAGTAAGCAGAGGAAGAGAAGCAGGGCCATTCAGTTATTTCCACTGAAGCCAGCTGCTTTTGGCTTTCTCACAACTATCACCTAGCAGCAGCTTCCTGAACTGTTTCCATTCCAGATAGTCATTGTGACAAGTGTAACTTCTGAACTTCCTTTTTTTCCTCCCTCTCCACCTGTTTCTTTGTGTGTCACTCACCATCGTATCCACTTTGATCCTCAGAGTGCTCCAAACCTTGGGGATAGAAGGAAGGAACAAGCGTTGCTTCTCCTGGCTGTAAACTGGTTTGTCAGGACAAGGAATGCATGGTATCTCTGATGCATTGTCTCCCTCTTCTCTAGCCTGCTCCTGTGTTGTTTCTTGCCAAACTTCCTCCGAAGCACCACTGCATTCAATTGGCCTTATACCCAGGTCTGTATGTAGGATTACAGCCTTGTATATGCATCAACCTCACCATGTTGTTGTGACGATAAAAGGTGAAGACAAGCATATTGAAGAAAGGGTGGAAAATAAATGTGAGTGCCAATGTGGTGTTGTGGTCAGTGCTGGACTAAGATCTGGGAGACCAGGGTTCAAATCCCCCCTCAGCCACTGGGTGACCTTGGGTCAGTCACCGTCTCTGTCTCAGTCTAACCTGAGGGTTGTAGTAAAGATAAAATGAAGGAGAAGAACCAGGTACACCACCTTCAGCTCGCTGGCGGAAAGGTGGTATATAAATGTAATAATAAATAGAAATAAGGATGTTCGCACGGCAGTAGAAACTTTCCTCGTTTTCCTATGTCCGTGTAGACTGCAAAATGCTGACACGTTTCCATATCTTAAATTTATCTCTGCAAGGAAGCAGACCGGTTTTTGACAGTACTCACTTCAGTGCGGAGTACCAGCACCTCTTTTTTTCTTCCTATGCCAGCCATTTTGTGCTAGCACCCACGGCACTTTTATCAAGATAAAATACCGGCACCTCATTTTTTTTAAACCAAAAAAGCACTGCAGGGATGTACTATACTGAAGGTACTTCCGAAGTAACCCTAGGAAAGCCTTTTAGGATAACCAGGGTGGTTTGAGAATTGCTCTGCAGCGGCTACTACTCTGCCGTCTAAAAACTAAAGCTTTACATCAGGTCCACGACTCCTGGTGAGAGGGAATAGAGACGAAGACTGTCCGCACTCTCTGCCTGTCTTGTTTACTGCTCCTCCTCCACCTCGCAGAAGCAAGCCCCACAGCCAGTGGAATGCCTAGGGAAGTGTCGGCTGATCTGCCTCTTCGCTTATTGGCTGCTTCGTGAAGCGCTGTCGTGCTTTCTTTGCCCTGATTTGGTGGTTCGTTGAGACGTTTCTTCCTAAGCTCCCCCTCTTTCCCGCCCCACCGGTTGTTTTCATGGAGCAAAGCGCGTGCGCTGCCGGTTGGGCAGGAAGGAAGCTGCGCAGGCGTATTGGCTGCTTTTGAACTAGACGAGCGCTGGGGTCCGAGGGTAACCTGGGCAGGTGGGAAGAGGTGAGTAAGCGCGCACACGCCACGCAGGGGAAGGGTCGGGCGCACGCTTCCCTTGCCTGGGGACCTATGCGAGAGCCGGGACCCTGCTTGCTAGTGGGAGGGGAGGCGACCGGTGTGTGGATGGGCTGGCTGGGGGAGGGTTTCCTCCTTCAGACCGCTTTCAGGATGCAACCTCTAATCTGGTTTTTAGAGGTGTTGGTGTTGGAGACGCTTTTTTTCTTGGGGTACTCAAAAGAAACCTCTGCAGGGATGGGTTCTCCGCCTTTCTAGTAGTAGTGATAATTGCTTCGTAATGACGTTTTGTGAATGGAATGAAAATGAACGAGTGTCTCACGTACCAGGCTTGCATATTAGAGACCCAACATTCCCTGACGTTTATAACCGTCTTCCGTTGCTTGTGGAGTCTTTTTGAACCCTTGTACGTTTAAGGACGGATCTCCTCCTCCTCCTCCTCTCTACCTGACAGGCAATAGGGAATGCAGAAATATATTAAAATAATGAGTATTTTTGAAGATGGGAATGTGAAATGTCATGGTACTATATTGATGTTATGAGTAATGTAATGTAATTATAGATAACAAAAAAATACATTACATCAATGGTGTTGGTCTCCCAGAGCACTCCTTGAAATCATGTAACAAGCTTAAAATGGGACAAAAAAAGTACTTGTTTTTCACTCACCTGGTCATTAATATTTGTAACTCCCTGCTGCTGGCTGTAGCATTATTTGGTTGGGAGGCTAAAGATGGAAGTCAAGAGTATTTGTTTATTTGCTTAATAAAATATTTTTACACTGCCTTTTGTTTCAGAGAAATACTAACGTGGTTTACAGAACAATAAAGGATCAACATATAACAATAAAAACTATCAATAAAATAACAGTAACACATCAGTATCAGTCACAGTAGCCAGAGATGCCAGGAGCCTGTATTAATAGTCAGAAAAAGCTTCGGTGAGGAGGTATGTTTTCAGTTATTGGCAAAAACAACCAGTGGTTGAGCCCACCTGATAGTTGTTAACAAAGATACTCAAAAACATATTACCTTGCAGAGTATGTCCCAAGAAGGTTGAAATAGGTTAGTGGGCAGTGACCATTCTGGTTCTGCATTTGTGCATACCATTGATACAATTTTCTCTTCTTTAAGCAGAACACATCTCTGAAGTTCAGGATTCACAAGTGGATTGGATCTGTTCAACGATGATGAATGCAGATATGGATGGTACAACACATTTTTAAAGCTTTCTATTTTCACTCTTGTGCTTTGTAGTACTTGGCTATACTAAAGAATTGTTTTTTCTAACAGCTGTTGAGGCTGAAAATCAGGTGGAATTGGAAGAAAAAACACGACTTATTAATCAAGTTTTGGAACTGCAGCATACACTTGAAGGTTTGTTTCTTAACTCAGAAGGTTAATTTATCTACATGCAAAATTACTTTAAAGATAAAAACTTCTTTTTAATACAGGCTGCAGTCCTAAACAGGATACATATAGTGCCTTCAAAAAAAATTTGCACCCTGTCTTGATTTTCTGCGTTGTTGCAAATTTTTGGCACTGAATGTTGTCAGATCTGGAACCAAAACCTAATATTAGACAAAAGGGAACCTGAGTGAACAAACACAAAATGTTGATACTTATTTCATTTATTTATTAAAGAAAATTAAGCAACACCCAATGTCCCCGTGTGAAAAAATAATTGCCCCTTTAGACTCAAACCTAGTTATGCCACTTTTAGCAGCAATAACTGCAACCAAATGCTTCCTTTAGTTCCTGATCAGTCTCTCACAGTGCTGTGGTGGACTTTTGGCCCACTCCTCCTTGCAGCACTGCTTTAAAAAAATAAAATAAAATACTCAGTGACATTTGTGGGTTTTTGAGCATGAACTGCTCCTTGCAGGTCCTGCAACAACATCACAATGGGGTTTAGGTCTGGACTTTGACTAGGCCATTCCAAAACTTTAAATTTCTTGTTCCTCAACCATTCTGATGTAGACTTGTTTGTGTGTTTCGGATCATTGTCTTGCTGCATGACCCAGCTGCACTTCAGCTTCAGTTGGCTGACGGATGGCCTGACATTTGCCTGTAGAATTCTCTGAGACAAAGCAGTATTCGTAGTTCCTTCAATGATGGCAAGTCGTCCTGGTCCTGATGCAGCAAAGCATCCATGACTCTGCCACCACTATGCTTGACTGTTGGTATGAGGTTCTTCATGTGGAATGCAGTGTTTGGTTTTCGCCAGACATAACGGCCCATGTCGCCCAAAACGTCCCATCTTTGACTCATCTGTCCATAGAACATTATTTCAGAACTCTTGAGGAACATCCAGGTGCTTTTTGCAAACTCTAGACGAGCATTCATGTTTTTCTTAGTGAGCAGTGGTTTACGCCTTGCTACTCTACCATGAATCTCATGTTTGCACAGTGTCTTTCTGATGGTGGAGTCATGAACACTGACCTTGGCTGAGGTGAGAGAGGCCTGCAGATCCCTGGATGTTGTTCTGGGGTCCTTCGTAACTTCCTGGATGATTTTACACCTTGGTGTTGGAGGGATTTTGGCAGGACAGCCACTCCTGCTGTCCCAAACCTTCTCCGTTTGGTCAATATGGCTCTGATTGTGGTTCGGTGGGGCCCCAGAGCCTTAGAAATGGCTTTGTAACCCTTTCCAGACTGATATACATCAACAACTATTTTCCAGAGATGTTTAGGAATTTCTTTTGATCATGGCATGGTGAGGCTTTGGAACCTGTGTGCTGGCAACTTTAATCTGATGGCAAGGGCCAAAGTTAGGAGGAAAAATAAAGTGTCTAGCATCCACAAAATGCAAGAAAAAGAGGTAAAAAACCAGAATGCTGAAAAGGTATTTATTATGTACAAAAGTACTATTAAAAATATATGCCAATTTTTTTTAGAAAATAATAGAAAAAGCTTAGGAAATGCTCTGTAGAAGCTCAAAGCCCAACGCGTTTCAGCTTGTGCAACCAAGCCTTCATCAGGGGACACATTGATTTTTCATCAAAATACTGTAGCCAGCTCTTACTAACAGTTTTGTAACTCATTAGGTTGAGTTAATAGGGGGCAATTTTTGACACGGGCATTGGACGTTGCCTAACTTTCTTTAATAAATAAATGAAATAATTATCAAAAATTTGTGTTTGTTCATTCAGCTTCCCTTTTCTCTACTATTATATTTTGGTTCAATATCTGGTAACGTTTGGTGCCAAAAATGTGCAACAATGCAGAAAATCAGACGGGGCAAATACTTTTTCACGGCGCTGTAGGTGTGTTTGCAAATTTTGGTTAATCTACTGTTGGAGGCAAAATGTTTCTGAGCACCACTTGTTGGAAGCCGAGGGGGCAGAAGTGGCAGGGGAGAGTACTCTCATGCTCATGTCCTGCTCTTGGCTTCCTGTAGGCATCCTGTTGGCCACTGTGAGAACAGGATGTTGGGTTAGAGCTGTGTCCAGCAGGCTCTTCTTTTGACATAAAAGCAAGCAAGAAGTTCAGGATTTTGGCTGTGGTTGCTGTACAGAAAGTGCATTAATTACACGTTCCACTGCTTTTAAGGTACATGGAGCAACATACTGTACTGGAGTATGTCTGTTGTCTAATCCAGTGTTAAAGGATGACTTGTGGTTGAGGCCTGAGGATGACTATGTTCCAACTCCACTGTCGGAGGCAGTATGCCTCTGAATGCCAATTGCTTGAAATCGCAATTGGGGAGAGTACACCCATTGAAACTAATGGGCCTAGGTTGTTGTTGTTATGTGCCTCCAAGTCATCTACGACTTATGGCGACCCTATGAATCAGTTACCTCCAAGAGCATCTGTCATGAACCACCCTGTTCAGATCTTGCAAGTTCAGGTCTGTGGCTTCCTTTATGGAATCAATCCATCTCTTGTTTGGTCTTCCTTTTTCTACTCCCTTCTGTTTTTCCCAGCATTATTATCTTTTCTAATGAATCATGTCTTCGCATGATGTGTCCAAAGTATGATAACCTCAGTTTCATCATTTTAGCTTCTAGTGACAGTTCTGGTTTAATTTGTTCTAACACCCAGTTATTGGTCTTTTTCGCAGTCCATGGTATCTGCTCTCCTCCAACACCACATTTCAAATGAGTTGATTTTTCTCTTATCAGCCCTTTTCACTGTCCAACTTTCACATCCATACATAGAGATCAGAAATACCATGGTCTGAATGATCCTGACTTGAGTGTTCAGTGATACATTTTTACCTTTGAGGACCTTTTCTAGTTCTCTCACAGCTGCCCTCCCCAGTCCTAGCCTTCTTCTGATTTCTTGACTATTGTCTCCATTTTGGTTAATGACTGTGCCAAGATATTGATAATCCTTTACAAGTTCAGTGTTCTCATTGTCAGCTTCAAAGTTACACAAATCTTCTGTTGTCATTACTTTAGTCTTTTTGACGTTCAGCTGTAGTTCTGCTTTTGTGCTTTCCTCTTTAACTTTCATCAGCATTCATTTAAAATCACTACTGGTTTCTGCTAGTAGTATGGTATTGTCTGCATATCTTAAATTATTGATATTTCTCCCTCCAAGTTTCACACCTTCATCTTGGTCCAATCCTGCTTTCCGTATGATATGTTCTGCATATAGATTAAATAAATAGGGTGATAAAATACACCACCCTTTCTGATAGGGAACCAGTTGGTTTCTCCATATCCTGTCCTTACAGTAGCCTCTTGTCCAGAGTATAGGTTGCACATCAGGACAATCAGATGCTGTGGAACCCCCATTTCTTTTAAAGCATTCCACAGTTTTTCATGATCTACACAGTCAAAGGCTTTGCTGTAATCTATAAAGCACAGGGTGATTTTCTTCTGAAATTCCTTGGCCCGTTCCATTATCCAATGTATGTTTGCGATATGATCTCTGGTGCCTCTTCCCTTTCTAAATCCAGCTTGGACGTCTGGCATTTCTTGCTCCATATATGGTAAGGGCCTTTGTTGTAGAATCTTGAGCATTACTTTACTTGCATGGGATATTAAGGCAATAGTTTGGTAATTACTGCATTCTCTGGGATCCCCTTTCTTTGGAAGTGGGATATATATTGAACGCTTCCAGTCTGTGGGCCATTGTTTAGTTTTCCATATTTCTTGACAATTTTTTGTCAAAATTTGGACAGATTCAGTCTCAGTAGCTTGTAGCAACTCTATTGGTATGCCATCTATTCCTGGTGATTTGTTTCTTCCAAGAATTTTAAGAGCAGCTTCCACCTCACATTCTAAAATTTCTGGTTCTTCATCATATGGTTCCTCCGTGAATGAATCTGTCATCCTGTCATCTTTTTTATAGAGTTCTTCAGTGTATTGCTTCCATCTTCCTTTTATTTCATCTCGGTCAGTCAGTGTGTTCCCCTGTTGATTATTCAACATCCCTACTCGTGGTTTAAATTTCCCTTTCATTTCTCCAATCTTTTGGAATAGGGCTCTTGTTCTTCCCATTTTGTTGTCCTTTTCTATTTCTATACAGTAACTATTGTAATAGTTCTTTGTCCCTACGTACTAGTCGTTGTTTAGTTGCATTTAGGGTTCTGACCGTGTTTCTATCTCCTTTTGCTTTTGCTTTCCTTCTCTCTTTAACCATTTTAAGAGTTTCTTCAGTCATCCATTGAGATCTTTCTCTCTTTTTAACTAGAGGTATTGTCTTTTTGCATTCTTCCCTGATAATGTCCCTGACTTCAGTCCATAGTTCTTCTGGTTCTCTGTCCACTAAGTTTAAAGCCTCAAACTTGTTCCTTATTTGATCTTTATATGCTTCTGGGATGTTATTTAAATTGTATTTGGGCATTATGATTGCTTTGTTGGTCTTCTTTAGCTTTACTCTGATTTTCGATACGACCAGTTCATGATCCGTACCGCAGTCTGCTCCTGGTCTTGTTTTTGCAGAAAGTATGGAACTTCTCCATCTTCTGCTACCATTAATATAATCAATTTGATTCCTATATTGACCATTTGGTGATGTCCATGTGTACAGTCGTCTTTTCGGTTGCTCAAAAAATGTGTTCGCAAGAAACAAATTATTGGCTTCACAGAATTCATTAAGTCTTTCTCCTGCTTCATTTCTGTCTCCTAGGCCCCATTTCCCCACAATTCCTAATTATTTTCTGTTCCCTACTTTTGCATTCCAATCCCCCATGATTATCAGCACATCTTGTTTTTGTGTGTGATCAATTTCTTTCTGTACTTCTGCGTAAAATCTCGCCAATTTCTCTTCTTCTGCATTTGCCATTGGAGCATAGACTTGGATAATGGTTATGTTGATAGGTTTCCCGTTTAATCTCATTGATATAACTTGCTCAGACCTTGCGTTGTAGTTCCTAATTGCTTTTGCTACATCACTTCTCACTATTAAAGCAACTCCATTTCTTCTTAATTTCTCATTTCCTGCATAAAATATATTGTAGTTGCCTGATTGAAAATGTCCCATTCCCGTCTGTTTTAGTTCACTCACACCAAGTATTGTAATGTTCATACGCTCCATTTCTTGCTTGACAATTTCTAATTTTCCCTGGTTCGTGCTTCTCACATTCCATGTTCCTATTGTGTGCATCATACAACTCCGGACTCTCCTTTCGCATCTGTGCGCATCAGCCTCTAGGCTTTGACCCAGCTGCGTCCTTAGTCACAGCGCTACTTGTACTTGTCCTTTGTTCTTCCCCAGTAGCTCGGTGAGTGCCTTCTGACCTGGGGGTCTCATCTTCCAGCACTATCTCGTGTTGCATTTTGGATACTCTGTTCATAGGGTTTTCGTGTTAAGAGATATTCCGAGGTAGTTTACCATTGCCTTCCTCTGAGTTTGGATGCATCTTAGGCCTAGGTTAGGCATGTCCATTAATTTCAGTGGGTTTACTCTGAGTAGGACTAGCATTGGATACAGCTGTTGGAACTCCAGGATTATTCCAACTACTTGCTGTTCACAATTATACCCTTTCTAGAAAAGATGCTGAAGCAGGTGGCTGCTGTGCAAGTTCAGATTCTTTTGAGTGATACTGATTTATCTGAACTCATTTCAGTTCATTCTCTGTCTTGGTTTGAAATACAGTTGGACAGTGTGATCCTGCTAATTCTTCTGGATCTTTTAGCAGCTTTTCATAACACCAACCATGATCTCTTTCTGGAGCAACTGCCTAAATGGGGGATTGAAGGCAATGTGCTCCAGCAATTGCGGTCCTAGCTTGTAGTGTATGGCTCTTTCCAGAAGTTGATGCTGTGGGACGTTTTGCTGGCCCATGTCATTTATAATATGGTGTGCCTTAGGGTTCTATATTTTGTTCAGCATCTACTTGAAGCTGTTGAGTGAGGTCATCTGGGGTTTTAAAGTGCAGTGACAGCAGTAGGCTGATGTTGCTCAACTCTGTTTCTTGTTTTCATCAAATTCAGATGAAGCTGTGGAGGTGCTGAATCTGTGTCTGGGATGGCTAGATGAGGGCCATTCCTGATCAGCTGGAGGTGCTGTTGATAGATGGGTTCAGCTATGTCAGGAGATGGTGCCCAACTTGTTTTGGACCAGGTTTGTACCTGGGGATGTTATTATATCCAGCCCTTGTATTTGATGCCTGATTGGCTTCTGAGATATGAAGTGCCTTTCATCTATACTAATACCCATCCACTAACACTGATATGCTGGCTACAGCCTTTCCTTGACTGAAATAGCTTGGCCAATGTTATTCATGCTCTCATAAAGTTCCATTTAGATAAATGCAATGTGTGTGGTGGTTTCCAATAGAAAAGGGTGTGAGACGGGTGTATTTTATCACCCTATTTGTTTAATCTGTACACAGAACATATCATACGGAAAGCAGGATTGGATCAAGATGAAGGAGGTGTGAAAATTGGAGGGAGAAACATCTTCTGAATACCAGAGTCAGGATCATTCAGACCATGGTATTCCCAATCTCTATGTATGGATGTGAAAGTTGGACAGTGAAAAAGGCGGATAAGAGAAAAATCAACTCATTTGAAATGTGGTGCTGGAGGAGAGCTTTGCGCATACCATGGACTGCGAAAAAGACAAATAGTTGGGTGTTAGAACAAATTAAACCAGAACTACCATTAAAAGCTAAAATGATGAAACTGAGGTTATCATACTTTGGACACATCATGAGAAGACCTGATTCACTAGAAAAGACAATAATGCTGGGAAAAATAGAAGGGAGTAGAAAAAGGAAGACCAAACAAGAGATGGATTGATTCCATAAAGGAAGCCGCAGACCTGAACTTACAAGATCTGAACAGAGTGGTTCATGACAGATGCTCTTGGAGGTAACTGATTCATAGGGTCGCCATAAGTCGTAATCGACTTGCAGGCACATAAGAACAACAATGTATGTGGCTGGCCTTGAACACAGTTTGGAAACTGCAGTACAAAATATGGCAGCTCTTCTACTAATAGGTACAGAGAGTATAGAACATATCTTGCTGGGCTTAAAAGCAGTGCATTGGCTTCTGGTCCATTTCCACATCAATTCAAGGTGTTTGTCTTAACCTTTAGCCCAAAATGTGTTGAGACCATGGTACTTTAAGGATCATCTTCTCCCAGACAAATCTGTCCTGCTACTAAGATCGTCCTCACAGGCCCTTCTCCAGTTCTCCTCCCACCCCACCTTAAGAAATGAGGCAGGTAATGACCCATGATAGGACTGTTTCATCTTGTGGCATCTTGATTCTGGAATATTCTCCCCAGGAGGGCTTGCCTGGGGCAGAGCCTGGTATCTTTTTTTGACACTGTTACTGTGTGTGTTAAGAACAATGTCTTGGACACATTGGATAAACTTTTACTATCCAGATGTCTTCATACATGTGACTATTTTTACCATTTGGTTAAAACTCGGAGTAGATTTTGTAATTTGTTTCAAAAATTCAACTGCCTCATGTTGTCCTTCCAGATCTGTCTGCAAGAGTAGATGCTGTTAAAGAAGAAAACCTGAAATTGAAATCAGAAAATCAAGTTCTTGGACAATATATAGAAAATCTTATGTCTGCCTCTAGTGTTTTTCAGACTACTGACACAAAAAGCAAACGGAAGTAAGGCACTGATAACCAAACTCATATTGTATTGCTGCTGCTGCTTTTGTTTAATTTTTAAATTGCTTAAGGCTACATGACTTAACTTAGTTTGTAGCATCATTGAATATTTGAAGATTTAATGGCAATTCTAGACAATTTAAAAGTTTTTAATGAACACCTGGACAGTGCCAGTCTGTAGCGTTAGCTTTTAACTATGTTCAAAGGTAGTGTAGATGAAATATTTATTACCCAGTTTGAAGACAAGTGTTTTCAACTTGGCTTTTTTTGTTAATCATGTCATATGTTCCCAAGTACTTTAAATATCTAAGTTTTTATAGTACTATTCACTAGCATAGTAATACAGTGTTGTGTGGAGTGATGTAAAAATCCTTATTTGGAATGAGTTATTTGCATGACTTTCACTTGGTTCCAAAAAGTTTAACACTCCCCATCCCCCACCTCCTCACTAGGGAGTTCTACGTTCTATATTCAGATAAAAATGCAAAAAAGCTTAATTTTTTTAATACTTTGAAATTATTTCAAAGAATTGTAAAGGATTTTATAATATTACATGATTGCTTGCAGGACTGTAAAGGGGAGAAAAAGCACTGCAATGCCAGACAAAACTCTTTGGAAATGATAAATTAACTTTAAAAAACCCAGCAGCTGTGCTTTGAAATAATTGCACAGATGGGGAGCCACAGAGGAGCCCTCACTATGCTGTAGTCTTTTGAGCGTCCTTCCCTGTTTACAGAACAGCTAGTTGCATGGTCATTAGTGGTACAAGCTTAACAGAAGTAACCTTGTGAACAGTTGGTAGGTATTTAAGAGTTTTCACTAAACATGGATGCATATTTTTCTGTGTAATTCTCATCAACTGCTGCTAGCCTTTAGCGGAAACAGAAGTTTTGCCTTTCAGGATCAGAATGAAGTTAGGGTTTTCAAAGTATGAGACACACCTTTCAAATACTAAAGAAACATTAGCAGTTGTTGCAGAAGGGACCAAATGCCTCTGAACCTATCTGATATGGTCATTCAGTTTGTATAGGCTGAACAAGGCTTATGGGATACTGGCATGAGCAAGCAACTAAATTTCATCCACGTATGCATAGCTGCAGCTTCATCCCTTGAAATGCACATTGTGTGGACAAACTATGACATTTTCAGAGTTTTGATAAAAAGTGTTGGTGTGACCAGATATTTCAGGTTTACAGCTTAGATGGTTCAGCTGGTAAGGGACAGGACTATGTAGAATAAAATAGCTTCTAGTTGGGGCAGTTGTAGCCTTGTTTGGAATCTTCTTGCTGCTGCTTCCTTACTACTGTTTTAAGGGAGGACGATTTGATTTCTGTCCTAAGCAACAGGTCACTTTGCTACTTGTGAGTAGGCTGGTAAATTTCTGTTTGAGATTATATGCCCAGTAGAAGCTAGAGGTCATCACATATTTATCTTCAGTATTCATTGCTATGTAGCAAAAGCCATTGGGTGTCTTTGGATTCCAGCTGTCAGTATTATAAGTAATGGAATCTACCTGCAGTAGCAGAACTATTTGAGGCACTAGATCCTAGCTAAAACATCCCATTACTGGGCATACGTTAATAAATTTATGTTTTAATTTACATTTATCTATCTGGCATTGCAGGGATTTAGATAGTGTAAAAATACTCCTAAGGTGAGTGAAGTGCAGGATCAAGGCAAAATTTAAACAGACCAGTATGACCACTCCAGGGAAGT
Source organism: Rhineura floridana (assembly GCF_030035675.1). Taxonomy (NCBI): domain Eukaryota; kingdom Metazoa; phylum Chordata; class Lepidosauria; order Squamata; family Rhineuridae; genus Rhineura; species Rhineura floridana. The sequence goes on along the minus strand of NC_084488.1, from coordinate 69,742,167 downwards.
GGCTTTCTAACTTACCATTTACATATTGATTTGTTTGCCAAAGAACCTTTTTGTACATGTTTCACAGTACATGCTTGATGGGGCATACACAAGCCCAGTTTATACATTGTGTCAGTCACTCCATATGAATGGAGTGCACTATAAACCACCTGTGGCACTCCCATGTACCTGTGCTTCAGAGAAGCTTGTTTCACATTACTGCTTTTCTCATTGAGGAATTCCTGTGGCCATTAGAACATAGATTGAAACATACTGGTCTAGAGTCTTAACTATATTGTCAATTTGTCAGGTGACATGCACCTGGTGCTCCCAATCAGCCTTGAGGGTGCCAAGCTCTGCTAGTGAATTTAGAAATTGGGGTTAAGGGTAAACCAACTCCACTAATGCAGAGCTCCTTCATTTCAGCTGAGTTTGTAATGGCTCTATAGGAACCTTCTAGTTGGACTTCCTTCCTCCCCTCCCCCGCTTCCAACGCCTTACTCAGGTGGATGGAATATAGAAGGTGGCAAGAAAAAAACCTAAGGGTTTTTTGTTACTTTCAGCGATGAAAGCTCCCTTAGTCTCTGTTGCAAGCAGACATTCTAGACAATGTACTTTTTCTTGCTGTTGAACCATGGAGAATTAACTCAAGTTTTTGTCCCTACCTCACAATTTCTTGCAATTCAGAATTAAGTCTGGGAGGAGATGGGATTTAGAGAGATAGGAAAACTGGTGTATGAGTGAGCTGGCCCCCAATGTAGGACAGGTCAGGAAATCAGTAACATGGTCAAATGACTAGAAATTTGATCCCCCCTCCCGGAGCTTTGATTAACTTTAGGGTGGGTATGGGACACAGACTTTTTTCAGGATTACTTGACAAGAGGATGGGGCTTAGACATCACTATTACCTGCCTGTCCAATAGCAGCTGAGGTTAGCTGGGATTATTTAGTACACAAGCAAGAGATACACCCACCAATCTTTTTGTAGAAACTTCTTCCCACACTTCATCATTGAACCATGCAACTAGCGTTTGAGAAGGTGCCATCTTATGATTGGGCAGAAGATTGTTGATATAATACTGAATTTTGGTGTCCTAGATAGGTGTTACTGTGAAGAATTGTACTACTGTGGCCTTTGTTCAGCTAACATTTGTGCTGTACTTTGGAACTTAAATAAAAGCTTTCAAGTTTCTCTCATTTGGTCTGTTAACTAGAATCTTTTAAAATGTTTTACTGGTTACAGCATCAGTTGTAAAGTAGAAGTATGCTACAAGCTTGTCCTTTCTTTGCAGTTAGTAGTTTGCATTAAGTAGGCTGCTGTAAGGAATTGCAGAGCCAAAAAGCAAATCCTTCTGTCCTTTTCATGCCTATTCTTATTTTCTCCTGACATTTGCCTTCTTCAACCTACTTTATATTTTGCAGTCACAAAGGACCCCTTTAAAGTGTTTAATGGCTTACCACTAGAGTATGTATAAGCCAGTTCATATTCTTAATATGGAATATCCCATTGTGATTTGAAAATGGTAGTGACCATTGCTGCCATTCTACATTGAAAGAATGAATGTATTCTCCAAGTAGAATTACACTTACCTAACACAGCATTTTAATAAATAATAATAAATTTTATTTTTGAGTCGCCTATCTGTCCTAGTTAACGGACACTCTAGGCGACGTACAATAATATAAAACACAGCAGACATATCAAACAACCATAAAAACATCTAAAATCAGCCTTCAAATCGTACATAAAACTTAAACTAAACTGGAAGGATAATTGAAAGAGAGAGCTCTTTCCTACGAGGGCCTCCTATGGGGATGCTTGCTGTTGGAAATACTCACTGAACGTTCTCTGCCCTGATGGTTCCTAAAGGCCTCTAGTCTTTCATGAGGCTTCAGTGGGTTTCCCATCCAAATCCTTGATTTCAGTAATGCTGCAGCATCAGATACTTATCTGTGTGGGCTCAGTAAATGAGTATTCTTGCCATCTTGTCTAATGGAGAACAGGCTAGGTCTAAAGATGTGTACATTTGTGCCCCCTCTGAACAGAAATTTTGCAGCTTGTCACTAACCCACAGCTATCCCAGCATTTGGTGGGGTAGGCTCTAATGGGGAAGGGAAGTTGTTTCTTGGTAGTAATAGGCCTCAAGGGGTAGGCTAATGTAACATTTCAGGCACAGCAGGCCTTCGTGATACATGATTTGCTGAAGTCAGTGGGACAGGGCCGGAAAGTAGCAACTCACATGCAAGAGTTGATATTTAGATCTTTGGTTATGAACAGAATGTGCATATGCACATTCATCCGCAGAAGTCTGCAGTCCTGTCCTCCCTGAAATTAGGCTTGAATATAAGGCTTTTTTACAAGCCTAGTAGTTGCCCAGTGATTGCAGAAAACCTCTCCCCGCCCCGTTAGGCATGGAAAACAGCACTTTCCAAGCCTAATTATTGGCAATGGGGAGAGTGCACACCCCTTTGTTTCAGGTTGTGTGTGCGCCCAGGAGCTTCTCCAGTTTGCCAGTAGGCTCAGAAAGGTTGGTGACCTCTGATACAGACACATACATGGTTCTCTTATTCAGCAGCAGAACAATCCCTATGGCAGCCAAAAAACACACATGGGTAAGAACGGGAAACAATGGAATAGTTACTTAGAGCCCAGGATCAAGATAAGGAAGGGAATGTTTTAATGCACATTGGCCTTTCTAAATGCAGCATTTCCCAAGAGGAATACTGACAAACACAGCATTTCCATAGAAGCAAGTAAGCTTGTTTTCTTACATTTGCTGGCTGCTCCTACTTTTACATATAGGTTTGCTGGCTTTTGAAAAGCTTTTTGCTTTTGAAGTGACAGACAGCAGGCTTTCTGCACTGATTGGTGTTTCATAGTTCACATGTAAACCCCCATTTCCACCAGAATGCACTTTACTTGTCAGATGGACAATGCCTTACTTTTAAAAAATCAGTTATTTAAAGTATTTGCTTTTTTTTTTTTAAAGGTAAATACCAAGCTTTAAATAACTAAGTTAATATTAATTTGACTATAAGCATACCTGAATTTACAAGATCTGAACAGGGTGGTTCATGACAGATGCTCTTGGAAGTCACTGATTCATAGGTTCGCCATAAGTCGTAATCGACTTGAAGGCACATAACAAAGCATATTAGATCCTCTCTAAACTGAATAAATGCTTCTATTAGAACCACTGAATTAAAGTAGGCTTTTCCGTGTACATGAAAAACCAATATGATCTTCCCATGAATATTTATGTTCTACCCAGCAAACATAGGCATTTTATTTTCATATACTAAAGTATTTAGTTTTCAAACTAAAGCAGTTTATTTTCATTATTTTTTTCCTGTCAGTCATGGGCATTTCATTCTTGTTTTGCTCCTTTGAGTGAGCTGGTACACAATGGAGTGAAACAGAAAATAGCAACACTGGAACAAGATAACTGCCCAGTGTGCACACTCATTCTATACCCACTTGTCTAGGTGCAAGTCTCATTCAATTTGATGGGATTTATGTATAGGATTGTGCCACTATCCTCAAACTGTCAGAGGTGCCAATCATAAGAGACCCTGTATGGGAATATTTTAATGACATTCCCTCTAGTAAGTAAAAAAAAGGAAAGCATGCAAAATGTACACAATACAACTATTCTTACAAACTAGCAAGAATGGATGCTGCTCTATTTAGGTTTAGTGGTCACACCTGTACTACTGTTTAGGAAATACAATGGCAAACAGGATTTACATCAATCCACCCTGCAACTTGTCTGCATTAAAGTGCACAGCTAGCCTCTTCAAAAAATAGGAAAAAAGGAGCATGACAGAAAGAGTTAACAGGTACACCCCCCCCCATTTCAATACCTATTCACTGGCTAGTGTGTCAGGACCATCCTGTGAAAGCTAAAATGCAGCAATGTCACTCAAATAACTGAGGGATAAACTCTTAATAAAACTCATTACCAGCTACTCGGGTGATGAAGCTTGTCAACAGAGTAAGAGCATACAACCCATGATACCTGTTCAGTTATTCTTGTCCATTACATTACATCCAGTCGAAGGTTGTAGCATGTATACCTTAAAAATTTTCTGGGGGGAAAAAATCTTGTAATTGACAATCCTGGAGATGCATTAATGTCAAATATTTCTGGACCCTCTGCTTTGCAGATTCCACAAACCAGTTACATTTGTGGACTATACTGAACATAGAAACTTGCGTTCACAATACACATTTAGTAGTTTACCTATGATATGATTCCTTCCAATAATGCAGGGCTTAATAAGGTGTAACTTAAGCAGAACCGATTATATTAAATATTTTATTCAGGAGGCAATATACACTTAGCAAATATTTTGTAAATGGGTTATGCCATTCTGGCTTTAAACATGAAACTATAAAAATGTGAAAAATTATCCTGTACACCACTGTACTTGAATAGAGTTTACATTTTTGCATTTAAACGTAAAACATGCTGTTCTATTATGACGTGGTTTTCTGTAAAACAAAAACAGCAGCAACTGTTAACACATGCACTAACATGTGACAAACAAAGTTGACATTACAGTAAAAAAATAGTTGATGTAAAAAATTGCCAAAACAGTTACTGCATTCAGCTCAGCACAGAGTTGGCCGTCATCTCTTCTATCAAGGCATCCAAGTGGGTGTTGGAACTACTGTGTATTCCTTTTAATCTAAAGTATAATTTGCGCTAAAGCTGGAAAATCCAATTTACATGAGCTTTAAAAAGGGTAGTATTTTGAAGCCAAAATTATTTCCGAACAAAATTTATTCAAAAGAATATTTACAATATATCAGACATATCACCATTTTAAAAAATTCTATGAAGTAAAGAAAACAGGCAACTTCACAAGTAGGAGCATTTCTTCACAATAAAGGAAAAATCTGACAAGATTAAGAGGGTCTGTAAAATGGAAACAAGCCTAAATTGAGTTCAGTCTTTTAGTTTAAGACTCAACAATTTGCATGCTGTTAGGCAAGCAAAAACAGCATGCCTGTGTTCTGTAACCTTGAACTGTCAATACTAGCTGGAAAAAGTTAGTCCTTTCGTACTCTTCTTTTACGCACTGATTTTGCTGGCCCATCACCAGACCCTGTGCTTTCATCTGCTTCTTTCATCTGCAGGTAGGGGAAAAGATGCAAACAGTTTTTCAAAAGAGGACATGATTTATATTCTGTACCCAAACTATTATCTAAATGTTGAGGCCTAAATGTAATCAGAGTTAAGCAAGTTTAAAGACACTAATTTCAGTGGCTGACAGGGTGGTTAACTGTTTGGATTTAGGCCCATGTTTGCTTTCAAAGTATTCTTTTTTGGCTTTAATGATTTTTCTCTCTTATGATAAAATGGGAATACAATCTTGCACTTATGGTTACAATTTCTTCTGGTTTGGGTTGCATTCAACTAGGTCTTACTCAGAGTAGATCCAATGAACCTAAATTAGTTATGTCTATTAATTTCAATGAGTCTACTCTGAGTAGGACTAGCATGAATTCCACCCTAAGGCTTGTACTCCTAAACCTCAATTTCTTGAATGCAACCAGGAAAACTGGAGGGGACCGCTATACCTTCCAAACTCAATACTATGTATTTGCATGAAACCCTTTACATACTGACTTATCTGCTGAGGAACCCCCATACAACTGCCATAGAATACTTCCACACACATTTCTTGTGAGGTTAGCTAGGGATGCTGAGATTTATGCTTGAAGCCAGTGCCCTAACCCAATTTCCATCTTGTAGAATATGCAGAGTAAAAGTATAAGATGGTGGCCTCGGAATAAGACCAATAGCAAATTGCCTTTATTAAATTTTTTGCTAAATTACTGGACTATGAGAATTATACAAAAACTGAGCAAAACAATTTTGGTGGCTTAAATATAAAGGAAAAAACCCCAATTTCAGCATGCAAGTGACAACTAAGATCTCACAAGTCAGAACAATTTGATCCTCCACTGTATTAAATGTTATTTTATGTTTATTTTGACAATTTATATACTTCTTAATACAGGCATTCTTAAGTGATACTCAGTGATGTTACAAAAGTTACACAAAAGAAAAAATCAGTAAAATTAACCAAAACATCAGAAAAGCATACTTAAGATGTCTGCTGAAATAAATAAAGAAGTCTTCACCAAGCAACTGAAATTCAATGGGGGGAGGGGGGGCTGTGATCTCAGTCGGGATAAGAGTTCTACAGAATTGGAGATATTATGTCCTATATTAGTACCATGGGCAAAAGTTGCCATTATACCCCTTGTTTTGACATAGCTGCAACATTTCACATTCCTGTTAGATCATGTTTGTAGATTAAACATTGAGTTTTTAGAAAACTTACCTCATCTTCTTCTGAGCCAGATTTATTTGATTTATTAACTTCTTCCTCCAGACTTCCTTTACCACCTTCATTTTCTTCCTCATAATCTTCATCCTCTTCGCCACCTTCATCTTCACCACCTTCGTATTCTAAGAGATAAGTTAGTCATTAGATTTTGCTCTCTAAAGGCTAAAATACAGCAAGAGCATGCAAGAACTGATTGGTTGGATAAACCCTTAACAATAAGAAGAACCCTCAGTTCCTGTAATGGTGAAGCACAGCAACAATGGAGCTGCAGTTATGGATCCATAATGGGCAAGTTATGGGAATAGATCAATGTGAATTTTTTATCACGCTTTATCTTTACCAGAACCCAGGTAAAACGCTGAGTTTCAATTACAAATATATCTTCAGATTATGAATGTTATTTCATAACACTAACAGAAATCACATTTTAAAAAGCAACAAAACCTTTTTGGGCATCATCCAATATTAGTCATACTCAGAGTAGACCCACTGAAACAGACTAAATTTTAATGGGTTTACTCCGGGTATGAATAATGTTGGATAGCACCCTTTAATTTGTAGTAAACATTTAAGGAGAAATCTTTGTACATTCCTGTTGTGAGCTGAAGATGACTGCAATTCTCTCAAGTTACTCCTGCTAAGTTTTTACTACATCCACCCTCATCACCCTTCCCATCTATGGCAAGTGATAAAAAGTTTTTCTAACCATCATTTGATACAGTAAAAGGAAAGTGTAACTCCAAAATACATACCAGCTCAACTTCTCAATTTGCACATACAACGTATTAGTAATTCCTACATAAAGCTTATAATGTGATCCAATTATAAAAAGGAGAACAGAAGACAGACCAAATAATAGTCATTTTCCAGGAGTGTATCCCCCATTTCCTACTCCAGGTTTCTAGCACCATGATCTGCACAGCCACAGTTCCATACGTGGAACTGCAAGAAGATCACAGGAAAGCAAAAGAAGAACTTTTGATGTTCTGTTTAAATCACTCCTTTAGGAGCAGGGTTTCGTTGGTTCAGAACCAGAGGTACCTATAATCCACCAGACATTCTTCACTGGAAGAACCCATAGATGTTGGGAAATATTAGTGAGAGTTACTAAGCTGAACATCAAAAATTATTTTCTGCTGAGGATTTTATTGTTGGCAGCATTGGGCATTTTTTTTAAATGGGAAGTCAGGGTACAAATTTAACAAACAGACATGAAAGGCACTTTGAAAAGTTGGCCCCAATTTCCACCAGGCACCCCCATGTCACAATCCAAGCCATTTGAGGTTCTCCCAACCCTTACAGTTGGGGGGTGACACTAAAAAGGAAATCCCCATTGCACAAGTGGACTTACATTAATATTTCTTGGATTTGAGCCCTTAAAATGTTTATGGATAGCTCTTTGGTCAAAGCATCCACACAGTCAAAATGAGATAAACACAGAAACTAATGTGTTCATCACCTCTGGAGAATGGGAGAATTCATTCATTGGCTCAGAAGTACTGAGAGCAAGGAACAACCTCTTTCAATCTGATCAAATGTTTACTTTTCTTTTTGCACTTGGGGAAGGAGGAAATAGGAGAAAAGACACCCCATATTGACTGAACCAGAACTATTTTGAACCAGTCAAAGCCACCCTCTGCCCAGAATGGGGTAGTTGTTTCATAGATATCAGGTGCAAGCAGACAATATTAGATTCAAGAGAAGTTTGGAAGAAAGCTCCCAATCAATGTAACTAAAATCCTTCAAATATGTGTGAGAGCAACCCTATTTAAGAAAGCCATCTCCAAGCTCTGATCCCAGTTACTCTTCTTTCCTGCTACCCCCTAAACAATCCTATCTTGTTTCATTATGAACTTCTCTTCATAAGGTAGATAAAAGTCAGGACAGACAATAGTCCTGTGTTTCACACTATCAAGAACAAGTAATAAAAATAAGATAAACTAGGCAAAATAGGTGCAGCAAGGACCAGAAACTAGGCAAAATAGATCTTTATGCAGCAAGGCCCAGAAGTGACAAAGAGTGTAAGTGATCAATATGTTTTATTTCCTTTTTCTTCCCACAACATTAAAGATGTAAGGACATAGTTCAATAGTGGGAAACCTGTGCCTTCCAGATGTTGATGGGACTACAACTCCCATCAGACCCAGCTTGCAAGGCCAATGGTCAAGGACAGTGGGAGCTGCACTCCAGCAGTATCCAGATAGCCAGAGGTTCCCTACTCCAATGTAGTTGACATTATATGCAATTTTGGTTTAATATTGATATGACAAATTGCTCTTAAGAGAATGAGCTACCACCCTGCAATTCCTAAGTAAGCCAAAAATAGTGACATCCAAATATTTTAGAAATAGGGGCCTTACTGATGACAGAAGGAAATATTTAAGTCAAAGCTAAAATACTCAGAAACACACTGCAACATCTTCTCCCACAACTCCAGCTATTATAAAATGAGTTAACATATTCTTCCATCAGAGCCAAGAGCATATGGAAATAAGTTGTGTCATATGATTAGAGAGAAAAGGGATATCCATCAAAGAGTCTGGAATGCAGGAAAGAACCAACTAAGAAAGGCTAACGGACTGAGAGTCAGATACCAGGCACAACTGCACCATTATGATCTGGCTGAAACAAAAATATACTTACTTCAAGTGCTGTAAAGTAAATAATTCAGGCAGCAAAAAAAATGCTATGGACATCTATTATTTAGCTAGTTTTTTCATTTAACTATGATTTTTCTGGATAGGTCACCACAGCTTTTAGTGAGCAGAGCTTAAAGCCCTTACCATCTTCACCAGCATTTTCATTTGATTTTTCTAAGTCTTCATTCTTTCTGTGTACCTCTTGTTCTAGTCCTCCTTTTGTAAGTGGCTTGGCTAAATCAGTTTTTTTGTAGTCCATATCGTCATCTATTTTCTAAAACAGAAGGACAATCAAGCAAAAAGCTGATACATAGCCCCTCTCCGCCCTCACTCTCTCTCTCTCTCTCTCTCTCTCTCTCACACACACACACACACACACACACACACACAGAGAGAAAGAGAGTCTGTCTGTCAACTTTTCATTTCCCCTCCCACTGATTTTTAGAGGGAAAAAAATTTGGACAGAGAATCAAGCATTCCACACTAAAGAAAGTGAGAATATCAGATGAGTTCTCATGTACCTTGGATGGCCAGCAGAACAAAATGCCCAATCCGATAGGTAGTGCTAAAGTCAAGATGTAAATAATCCAAAGCCATGGACGTTCTTCTGCAGCAGTCACCAACTGACTAAACATACCAGGCTGAACAGGTGAGAGGAAAACACACATTTACAGAAGTTAAATTTTTTTGCTACAAGGCATTTTTAGTTAACACCTTTGAGATTTGAAGGACAACAATATGCACAGTAAGTACTATAACACTTTTTAGCAAAAATGTCAATATAAGACAAACATCTAAACAGCCATTTACAAGAGCCTACTATCTATATTATGCTGCCTTATGTCAGGCCACTGAAGCTCTGCCTTGCTCTAGACATTTTGGCTTTAAAAGTCTTGAACTGACAAAATCCCACCCTTTTCTGCAAAAGCGCAAGAAAGGAACAGACTTGCTAAATACCAGCCACCGAGTTTGCACTACTATGGTAAAAACTGCAAAATAATGAAAAGCAAATAGTCTTGAGTAACTGCACTGCTCCAAGACCTTTACTGAGAAAAATGTAAATGTACTGCCTTCAAGTTGACTCCGACGTATGGCGACCCTATAAATAGAGTTTTCATGAGGCTGAGAGGCAGTGACTGGCCCAAGATCACCCAGTGAGATTCATGGCTGTGTGGGGATTTGAACCATGGTGCCATAAAACATACAATAGCACATATACACACAATATGAAGTAATACAGCAGACTATATTTGGATCTTTCCCACAGCTGAATGCATTTTGAGAACATGCTTGCACAATGTTTCTTCCTGAAGAAAACTCAGTGCGTATTAGAGACAGGACATCTACCTCCAAATGAAGATTGAGCTTTCTTTGTTCACAGATGACACGGCTAACCCTTATAAACAGAACAGGATATAGCCCAGAGAATGCTTGTTCTGTTAAATGAATCAAAAAAGAGCTAACAGGGAACACCATCCAAAGCAGAAAGCAAAGCATGTGAGCAGGGTTCTAGGACTGGCATATTATTATTATTATTTACATTTATATCCCACCCTTCCTCCCAGGAGGCCAGGGTGACCTTCACAGTTCTGTGTCTTGTGCACTTTTAGAAATTACTTGGGGCTTTATTAATTCTCACACAACAGTAATCAGTAAATTAAACCACAAAACATTCAGATTAAGTGCTAAGCCATGACATCAACAAGTTTAAGTTAATTGTGACTCAAGTTTTAAATTCCTTTTTTATTTTTGCCTGTATAAAAATCTGTTAAGTGTTGACTGGACCCCTTTAAAGGTCTAGCTGGAAATAAAGATAACAACTTTGCAAATTATTTTAACAGAAAAAAATGCCTAGATGAGATACTGGGCTCATAATAAGTTGGGTGGGGAATCTGTGACCCTCCAGATGTTGGAACTACAATTCCCATCATTCCTGACCACTGGCCATCCTGGTTGGACCACAATAGCATCTGGAGGATCATACATTAGTCATACCCTGCAGCAAATAATAGAAAGGGGTCAAATGTCTCCCCTTCCTCAAGACCCTATTAAAATATGAAATACTGCAAATTTGATAATGCAACACTCTCATAATGCAAAGTCAACCTGGAGCAGAATTAACCATCTCAGGTAAAGTTTGCACCTGGGGTCTAACGGATCCCTGCAGTCTTGTAGTGTCTTTTTTTTTAGTGCCATAGGAAAAACAGAAACAATTTACTTTCAGTGGTCTTAAAGTGGCATAACCACATAAATTTATGATATAGGCAAGATGCTAAGGTTGTTCCTAACCTATTTTGAGAAGTTCCTAGCAATATAATGGACACCAGTTACTTTTGGAAGTTTCACTTTCCATTAATTTCAGTAGGAGTAAATCTGACCACTAATACTTTAGTTGAGAGCCAGTGTGGTGTAGTGCTTAGGGTGTTAGACCACAACCTGGGAGACCAGGGTTTAAGAACATAAGAAGAGCCTGCTGGATCAGGCCAGTGGCCCATCTAGTCCAGCATCCTGTTCTCACAGTGGCCAACCAGGTGCCTGGGGGAAGCCCGCAAGCAGGACCCAAGCGCAAGAACACTCTCCCCTCCTGAGGCTTCTTGCAACTGGTCTTCAGAAGCATGCTGCCTCTTGACTAGGGTGGCAGAGCACAGCCATCATGGCTAGTAGCCATTGATAGCCCTGTCCTCCATGAATCCCTACACAGCCATGAAGCTCACTGGGTGACCTTGGGCCAGTCACTGCCCCTCAGCCTCAGAGGAATGCAATGGTAAACTGCCTCTGAATAGTGTTTACCATGAAAACTGTATCCATAGGGTTGCCGTAAGTCAGAATCAACTTGAAGGCAGTCATTTCCATTTTTCCATTTCAATACTTTAGTTAGCAAGTTAAAAAAAATTAATAAACGAAAAAGGAGAGTAAGAGATGAAACACATCAGGACAACTGAACCCATGAACTGTTGAGAAGTTCATGGAGTATTAAGTGATTCAGATTTGTTAAAAAAGATTTGCAAACGTTCTAAACAGGTGCCAGGGTCTGGAGTTCACCATTAGCATAGGAGCGTTAAGAAAGTTTCTTACAACAGTATGTATTTTGGGCACAACAAAATATAGTAAATCCTTACTTCATTAGCACTTGCTACCAATTTTTTAAAACCCCAGCCATCTGCTGCCCATCGATCAGCAACTTCCTTTTCTGAACAGATGATGAAGTTATCAAAGTAGATATCAGATGTCATAGACCAAAGCTCTAAGCCAATAGCACCAACAGCAGTCATCTGAAAAGGATGAGGATCTTCAAAATAATCAGGATTAGGGATTTTTTGTGGACTCCATATCCCCTGTAAGAAAAAAACTCTGCCACATTAAAGATGGACATTTAATATTAAATATCCTAGCAAGGCAGGTTGACTTAGTAGTTCTGAAAAATAATGTATTTTCTTAAAGATACCACTCTTCTCTGTTAAAAACAGGAACACAATTAAAAGATTGTGACCCTCTAAGAAGTGCATAGGGCACTGCAACACCATCCCAGCTTCCACTGATGGTTTCCATCACCACCTGTAACCCAACAATTTATGATACAGAAAGACTTTCCAGGATACCTAAAAAACCCCAAAACCAATCAAGTCTGATAAATAAACCTCATTTATACATATCCAGCAAAATTATGCAAGAGGAAAAGAATGAATTATTTTATCAGTGCACATCTTATTCTGTCATACACACTAAGTACTAGAGACTTTAGGGTGCCCTTGCACCCTAACTTCAAACTCCAAACTTCCTTTGGAGTTGAACCTCCTAACTCTGTGATTGACAGGTTGATGGCCCTACCTATCTGTAAAAGTTGCCTGCAGGGGAAGGGAAGTTTTGGATCTGGCCTGCCAGCAGGCTCCATTTCCTCACCCCTGGACTAGAGCTCACGAAGTTCTTTAGTGCACCATGTTGGCTGATGGCATTGTGAGAGCAATAAAAATCTGCCTATTTGGATCTTTTGCCCTGGGGCACACAGAATGTGTTAACAATGTTATACTCTAGAATGTCTTCAATGGCAGTGGACATCAGGTGACCAGGTTTTGCCTAAACCAAAAACAGCTAATTGTAGGGGTTTCCAAAGCTCTGTGCTTGTCCCTTTGGCCCAGCTGTGTCTTTACCTGCCCTACACCTGTCATATATGATGTCAGAGTGTAGCTCAGCTAAAACAGCCTTGTGGGCTTAATTAGGGCCAGAGGTTTCCCACCCCTGCAATAGTCAGAACTTGGACTATGTCAAATAGCAGTACTTCTACCTAAATGACCGTTTAATTTAAAGATTTCCACTTAAAAGTTTCAGCTTGGATCCAGACTCACAGCGCAATCCTGATATGTTTACTTAGATGATAGTCACATTGTGTTTCACAGGACTTTCTTCCAAGCAAATCTATACTGAATTGCAGTCTAATTTAGTTGCACTTAAATCCTATTGAAATCAATATGAAAAGCTTGTAATGCCTTTACTATGGATTTCAATAGAAATTAACTGCAATTAACAGTCCTAGTCCGATCCTTAGTGTAAAAAGTAACTACACATCAGTGTTGCTGTGTTTCCTGAAAAAGGTCATGCTACAAAATACATGACCCTCCATGGCGCATCATGACCCTCCGTGGCGCAGAGTGGTAAGTGGCGGTAATGCAGCCGAAGCTCTGCTCATGGCCGGAGTTCGATTCCAACAGAAGGAGGAAGTCGAATCTCCTGTAAAAGGGGTCAAGGTCCACTCAGCCTTCCATCCATCCGTGGTCGGTAAAATGAGTACCAGGCATACGCTGGTGGGTAAAGAAAGGCCAGGGAAGGAACTGGCAATCCCACCCCATATATACGGTCTGCCTAGTAAATGCCACAAGACATCACCCTAAGAGTCAGAAACAACTCGCACTATAAGTGCGGGGACACCTGTACCTTTTTACAAAATACATATACGTAAAAATGTACAAAATGACAGCACATATTTTTGTCATATCTATCATCATATATTAGGGGAGTACGTTGGATTTGGATGAATCCTGGGCCCAAACGGAAGGATCTGGGGTTTATCAAAGTTGAAGCGGGATCTGTAGAAGGTGGCAGGGACCCTGAAGCAGTCTATAGTGCCTTGGTGATTCAGATGTTAAAGAAATCCTTCAGACAAGCATATGCTAAAAGTAAAAGTAATGTCTCTAAGCCATACAAGAATGAGGTGATGGGGGAAGAGGGAGAGGGCACAAGGAGAGGAGAGTTATGACTAAAAGGTCACAGCTGTGATCAGAAGGAATTGTTTTTTCCAGAAGGTGAATCCCTTTTAGTTCTGTTTAATAATGTGGGTTTTCTGAAAAATTTTGAATGAGAAGGTTTCCCAGTAAAAAATCCTATGCAAATCAGGATAATTTTACATAAGTTTTCAGTGGAAAATTGTTTGATGCCCTAGAGTCATTAATTTAACATTTTGATTTTACTTCTGTTTACTAAAAAAAAAAAAAAGCTAAAATCTTTGAAATTGCCAAGCTTGTTTAACACTGTATTTGCAACTGGCAACCTTTCACTGTTACTAACACATATATAAAATGGGAAACTTTCCATGGAAAAACAAAGCATTAAGAATTTTTTTTGTTTTTGTAAGGTTTCCTTCCCACATCACTGGACCTTCCCCTATTCCCTTCCTATCAATTTAAAAAAGGTGCCAGCATAAAAGCCCTTAGACTCATTTGTCTGCAATTTGGCAGGTTTCTTACTTGGGCACCTCTTATGCCTGCAATTCTCAGATGAATGGTTTACAACACGTTAGGAAAGACTAAGGGATTCTGTTCTTACCCATCCCTAAACTATAATGGCTGCCCTTGCAGGAAAATCATGACAGCTACCCTTCTGAAATTTGACAGGATTAATACTCTTGGAAGACACAACCTTGCCTGCAGATTTCATCCAATTCCTTCCCAACATAAAAAAAATCAATTCTAAAAAGTGTTCAGCACAGAAGTCCCAAGGCCTATCTGCTATAATATGGCAGGTTTTACCCACTCTGGAGGGCTACTGTGCCTACGGATTTTATCTAATTCTGTCAAAAGTACAAAAAATGCTGTTTTGGAACTTGAACGGATGCGAGCTACCCAAACAGAATCTCGTGGCTGGTGCTCACACCTAACATACAGACCAACAGGAAATTCAATTAGCCCCTAATTAGTATATAGTCTAGTAAAGAAGCCTTATGAAGCCAAACCTGCACAATCCAAACAAAAAGAATGCATTGGAAAGTTTTTTGGGGGTGGCTAACTGGAACACTGAACAGGAGCACTTTACAGTGCAACATTTTGTTTCAGATCCTATTTTTAGGTAACTGATCCCAATTTACACATGCACTTCATTTTGCCCATTACTTTGCAACTAAGACAGCATTCTCTATAATGAAGTCCAGCCACTTTAACCTCTGGTTTTCCCCACTACACATAGTAAAGAATACAGAAAAAGAGAAGTGGTTTGATTTGACATTGTAGTAACCAATCTGTTGAAGGAGCCCCATTATAGACTCCCAGTGAAGTATCTGGAAATCCAACAGGATACCTGTTGCTATTACCTGATAGTTAGGATTCTCTATCATAGGTGGTTTCCATTTTCCTTTATAATTTGGATTGCTCATCATGGGCCGTAACCATGCTCCACAGCCTGGTGCAGTCTCACACTTTGGATTAGGAATCTGTGGAGCTTCCCATTCACCGTCCATCTCTTCATCCCTGTAAAAATGATCAACACATATGTTCAAACTCCTGTAAATTAGTGTATTTTATTCCTACCACCAAACTGCCTCTTGCAGCTTTAAAAAAACAAACCATCTTCTAGATTTCAAGATAACCCTGAAACTTTTTTTGACAAATGTGGCTACAGGGTAGCAAAACAATCTCATTTTCAGAGAGCTTGAAATGCAGTTCCAAGTACTAAAGCAAGAAGTGTCACTTTCTTGTGAATCTACATCTTGCAGCATTTTAGGTACTGAAATTATCAAATGTCGCTTTTTTAAAAGTTACTTTCCTGTTGCTTCCGCTTCTGATACAATACCATCCACTATCATTCAATAAGATAATCAAAATTGCTACAAAATGAGATAAGAGACATTTGTGTTCAGTGTTCTTAACTTCTGAAATATCTTTGCTTCAGTAAAATTCACAGCGCGTTTATTAACCTTTACAATTATATATGGCTTCTGAACACTCAAATCAAATGCTGCAAACATACTTTTGAAATCCAGGCCTTGAAAGTACAAACTAGAATTAGCCCCTAATTAGTATACAGTCTAGTAAAGAATTGTAGCACACACTGGTTGGACACTGCTGTTAATGTATTAGTTTTCACATTTTAACACATTCAATGTTTAATAAATCCCATCCCACCTTCTTCAGTTAGCCAGTAAGGCAGCTTACTTATTTTTATTTATGAAAATATAAACAGGACAAAGTTATAAAACAATTAAAACTTCTTGATAAACCAAAACACAAAATAACCAAACAGCTAACAGAATCATGTATTTCAATATCACCCTTGAGTCCAATTCACTGTCTAAGATATTGCCACACATAGACATTCTTACCAATCCTCTGGTTTTTCTGCCTTAGGATCTGGAATGTATTCTGGTTCATCATCAAGCCAACCTTCAGGTTTAACAGCATCAGGATCTTCTATTTTGGGAGGCTCATCTTCATTCCTTTAAATTACAGGCCAATTTTGTCAGGAGATGGACCAAATACAAGAGGACAGATGAAGCATATTAAAGTTCTTCCCAAGCAAAAACACCACGGTATAGTAGTTCAGAGACAGAGCCTTTTTATTTTTTAAAGTTTCAAATTAAAATGATATGGTGTTATTCAACCCTAGTCCTACTCAGAATAGATCCACTGAAGTTGATAGACATAACCATGTAATAATAATATGCAAAACAAATGCATATTTGAAATACAAAATTGTTTAAGGTTTCTCTTCTATTGTATGAATGACTCCCAATCAAGAGAACACTTCTTCACTATTTATCAGCTCTAAATCTTTTCAGCATGAAGCAGTCTTCAAATGTCTAGTCCTTAAAGTCAAAAGCAAACCAAAGAAAGTCTGCATACTAAACACATGGTAATGAGAGAGGAGTAAGAGAACAGCATAGGTTTTACCAATCATCTGGCTTGACAGCATCAGGATCAGGAATTTTAGCTCTCTCATCCCAGTCCTCGGGCTTCTTATCATTGGGATCTTCTATTTCTTTTGGGGGATTCACAGGTGGAACCATGTCTTCCAGGAGACTTCCCTTGCTGACAAGTGTCTGATCAATTAATACTTCAAAAGTGTTATCAGGTTTCAGCACTAAAATAAAGTAAGTAAATATTTAATGAAGGAAAAAAAGGATGTTAGAACAGTTTGCTAACCTGTAACTGCAATTCTTTCAGTGGTCATCTTTGCAGACTTGCCAACTACAGTCCTCATGCAGTATGACTAAAGTAGACTCACACCAGAGGAAGCCTTATAAAACTCTTAAAGAGGTGAAACACTGAGCCAAGAGTGCTTCACCTTACCTTTCCCAGGACCTTCTATAACCCAATGAAGGGAATGATCTTACCGAGTCACAGTCCCTATAATCTCAGTACCATGTTCTCTCTCAAGTGACCACTGCTGAGAACCTATGGATGAGGAGTGACCAACCTGTGGCCCTAAGATATTGTTGGACTTCAGTTTGCATCATCCCTGATCACTGACCATGCTGGCTGGGGCCAACGAGAATTGGAGTTCAACATTTGGGAGCATGGGAAGGAGGTAAATGTAACAAATAAATAAAACCAGCAGGCCAGATTATCCACCCCTGCTCTAGATGACACTGAAGATGCCCTCAAACACAAGGGAGATGGGTACTGGGGGTGGTGAAGGGAAGAGAAGACTCCTAGAGGCTATGGTGGAAACTCAGGCATTGAGAGCAATAAATAACTTAAATTCACCCCCTCCAAAACTCGTTAAGAGTCTAGAGGTCAAGATGTAACAATAGCGCACCAACTCAGGCTGATACTAAGGTGAGGCAGAGACCAGAGGGAATTTCTCTAGTTCTGGCATCAGAGATGTAAACAGCTATACCTTAGGAGTCATGGGCTGTTTTTCTTTCAGGATTGACTTGGACTTATATTTGTCCCATGTCTTTTTCAGACTGGAAGGATACAAAGAAGCTGGCTGTTTCGAGTGCAAGGTTTCTTTAGATCAGGGGTGGGGAACCTTTGGCCCACCTCATGTTATTTTTTGAAAGGGGAACATCAGAACATTTCACGTGGTTAAGTTTACTTCTGAGTAAATATGTATAAGACTAGGTTGCACGTAGTGCCAACAAAGCCCTTAGAACAGCCTTTCCCAACCAGTGTGCCTCCAGATGTTGTTGGACCACAACTCCCATCTTCCTGACCATTGGCAATGCTGGCTGAGGCTGATGGGAGTTGTGGTCCAACAACATCTGGAGGCACACTGGTGGGGAAAGGCTGCCTTACAAGATATGCTGGTAATCTGAGGCATGTAAGAAAACTTTTGCCATTGCTGTAGCAGTGATTTGCCAACCAAATCTAGTCACTAACTAGATTGGGTGCACATTAGTTGAAGTCCTGATCTAGGAAGCTGCTTTATTTATAATATTTGCAGTTATAACTATACCACAGTGGTATAAATTTTGGCTTGCTGTTCATGAAAATATGTATCCATATACACCAGTGCTCAGGAATCTCTGGCTTGTGGACCTAATTAGGCCCACCAGGCCTCCCCATTTGTCCCATCAGGCCACTTCAGCCAAGCCACGCACACCTGACTTAAACCTAACATATATGGCATCAGGTGTGGGACAGGTAAAGATGTGACTGGGGGTTTGCAGGCACCGCTAATCAGTGGTGCCAGCAAAGCACTGGGCTTCACAAATCCTGCCAATCAGTGGTGCTTTGCAGCCTGTGTCTTTGTCTGTACTCTCAAACTGTAAACTTCATCCTTTAGGACAGATGTGGGGAATCTTTGGCCCTCCAGATATTGCTGAACTACAACTTCCATCAGCATGGTCGATGACCAGGTACGATGGGAATTGTAGTTCAGCAATGTCTGGAAGGCCAGATGTACCCCACACCTGTCTTAGGCTGTAATGGCAAAGCAGCAGCAATCAGACCATGGAGGGAAGTTATGGGTTTGAAGGCATGGGCCTCCAGGGGGAACCCTCTCCCCATAACACAACAACCAGAGTCAAGTCAGCCATCAGGGCAGCTGAAGAAGGAGCAAGCTTTATGCAGATCTTTGAAGGCTTATGGAACTTCATCTAGACACTGTCAGCAGCCTGTTAAGGCCCTCTTCCACAACAGTGCCCATAACAGCAAGGCACATTTTCTTGCCTGGCAGGTGGAAGGCTTTGCAATGCTGACAAGTGTCCACTTGCAGAACCCCTAAATAGAGGTTGTGCCCATCTGTCTGAGGGAGTTTACCTCCACAAGATAAGACACTTGCAAAAACAGGCTGCGTGTTGAACTATAAGCCCAAACACACAGAAAAGGACACACAAAAAAGAGTGTCCAATATAAAGTAGACCAAAGAAAAGACAGATATAACAAAGACAAAAAATATAAAAACCAAACACAATAGTCAGCTAAAAAAAAATCAACAAAATTGAGTGTACTATAGAAGCTATGTTCCATGGAAGATGCTTTAACTCAAATATTTTTACAGACGTTTCTCTCCTGTACACAGTTCAGTTCACAAACTAATTATTCCAAAGGCAAATGCCTGTGATCTTAACTCTAATCCTGCAAAGTTAAATATGAATCAAACCACATTTACTTCAGTAGGATTCATGCACACACAAGATGGTGCATGCATCATGCATGATGGTGGTGTAGAGTAGGGATTGCTAAATTAAGTGCTTGTGGGTGCCATATCACTGCCAGGCATGGGGTTGATGACCCTCAATATTTGTTTCTGATGTTTTTATTTTATGTTCAAATGGTTGAGCAGCTGCTAGAGCTCCAAGGCCCTGCCTTTTTTCATTCTATTTGATTTTGAGGGTTTTTTTTGTTGGGAGGGCAGGGAGATGTGGCAGAGATAGCTTCCACACTCACCTTGTGACCAAACCTGTTTGCTAGCTTGTTGTCTACTGGCTATGGGAAGCTGTCAGTGTGCACTTGCTTCACTCCATGACGGAGCTGTGTGTGTGAGAGACAGAGAGATGCACCTGGGCAGAGGGGGGGGGGGGTACATATGAATGAATGTGTGATCTGTGAGAAAGGGAGAGATGTCTATGTGACTATGCATATGAATGAGAGACGCATGTGTGCCTGTGGTCTGAATGCATGCAGTGAATGCATGTGGTGAGACCACCTTGGTTTTTTTTCCTGGTACTGGGGAATGGTCCGTTATTTGACACGAAGTGCAACATATTTTGTGAGCATGCGTAATCAGTTGTCTGAACTCCAAAATCAGGACCAATAGGACATAGCTGATTTCCCACCTAAGCATGAGGTTGTCTGGGGCGAGGGAGGAAGGCTAACAGCAATGACTGTACTCTAATTTTGTATTATGCTACCCCACACCTTCATGGTAGCCATTTTTTGACTGGCACCCACAGCACTTTCTCTAAATTCAAAATGTGCCCACTGGTCCAAAAAGGTTGGCAACCGTGTAAAGGATTGCATATCAGTTTGTTTTCATTATTGTTTGCATCCATCAGAGGCCAAAATTGATAAGGCCAGGCACTACATGCATAAATCAGGTGACAGATGGTCTTATTTAAGAGCAAAAGGAATGTGCCCTGCAGCAGACAGTCTGTTACTTTTCTCTCAGCTGTTCTGCAATAATAGAATTGAGCTCAACTGGAAGAAAAAAAAAGGGGAAAGGGGGCTGCTATATGGAGGTAAGCAATAGGCAGAATTCAGTACCCCATGTCCAAAACCCCCTTTTTCTCTTTACACAGGGAGGAGGGGAACGGCCTGATATTCACTGGCGATCACTTGTGGCCGAGAAAGATTGTCTTCCAGGGTAAGGGCTTTAACAGTGGGTCCGTAAGTGACTGTGGAGGCCAATTCTGGATCCACACAGCCTCCCACAGTGAGGACATAGGTTTCCAGATGGAAGATGCTCATGATGAGGATTTGCTTGATGTGCCCTCCACTTAGCTTGTTTGTCCCTTTCTCCCTGTACTCGTGCTTCTTCAAAGTCCATAGTACAGCCTTTCCCAACCGGTGTGCCTCCAGATGTTGTTGGACCACAACTTCCATCAGCCTCAGCCATTGGCAATGCTGGCTGAGGCTGATGGGAGTTGTGGTCCAACAACATCTGGAGGCACACCGGTTGGGAAAGGCTGCCATAGCGCCTTTGATAATGGCCGACCTCCAATTGGGACGCTCATGGGCCAAGGCTTCCCAGCTCTCAATGATCGTGTTACTTTTTTTAGATTAGCTTTGAGAACATCTTTAAACCTCTTTTGCTGTCCACCAATATTCCGTTTTCCATCCTTAAGTTGGGAGTACAGTAGCTGCTTTGGAAGATGGTGATTAGGCATTTGAACAACATGGCCAGTCCAGCGAAGTTGATGTTGGAGGATCATTGTTTCAACACTGGTGGTCTTTGCTTCTTCCAATACTCTAACATTAGTCTGCCTATCTTTCCCAAGTAATTTGCAGAATTTTCCGGAGGCAGCATTGGTGGAATCTTTCAAGAAGTTGGGAGTGGCGTTTATAGATGGTCCATGTTTCACAGGCATACAGTAAGGTCAGTAGTACAATGGCTTTGTAAATAAGCATTTTGGTCTCCCTGCGAATATCCCAAACACTTTACGCTTCATTCGAGAGAATGTGGCACTCGCAGAGCTCAGACTATGCTGAATTTCAGCGTTGATGTCAGCTTTTATAGAGAGATGGCTGCCAAGATAAGAAAAGTGATCGACATTCTCCAGCGTTGCACCATTAAGCTGGATTGATGGTGCTACAGAGGGACTGGTTCGCACTTGCTGATGAAGCACTTTGGTTTTTTTGATGTTAAGCGAGAAGACAAGCTTTTCATATGCTTCTGCAAAGACATTTAGGATAGTTTGAATATCTTCCTCAGAATGTGCAGAGACTACATTATCATTGGCATATTGAAGTTCTATGACAGAGGTTGTAATTACCTTACTTTTTGCTTTCAGCCTACTGAGATTAAAAAGCTTTCCATCTGTTCAATATGTGATTTCCACGCCAGTGGGAAGTTTCTCCTCAGCAAGGTGTAGAATCATGGTGATGAAAGTAGCAAATAAGGTCGGAGCAATGACACATCCCTGTTTGATGCCTGATCCCACTTAGAATGGATCACTTGGAGAGCCATTGTTATCCAAAATTGTTGCCGTCATGTTGTCATGGAGGAGTCACAATCATAAAATGCACCCTGAAAAATGGTGCCAGCCATCTAAAAGGCTTACATTCTATGGGGCAATGCTTTATGAAGCAACAGAGTGTGCATTCACAGGACAAAGCTTTTGCAACACATGTACAGAGACTAACATTTCAAAGAGTGACCATACCATAATGATGCTTGTATCAGCCTGTATATGTGCATTAACATTAAAAACTGCTGAATTGGTTTTGCTGGTTCAGCATCCTCAAATTCTGGCAACTTATCAAGAGTAGAATTGTGGCTAACTAGCAGCCTTAACTACCACTCTGATTACTGCTTGTATACATTTGCTTTACACGTCCTTTCTAAACCTTATGGAAGCACAAGCCAGTTACAGTACATGGTCATGTGGCTTATTTTGGGAGAGGGCAAAAGCCTTCCAAAGAGGTGTGCAGGAGTGGGTGGAGAACTGCTTCATCCTAAATAAGGAATGGACATGTTTGACCCCAAGACCTGAGAGACTTCCTTTCTAGACAGTAACTTGATGGAAGTTTTTGGTTTTGGTTTTAAAAGAGGGAGACTGCCACTTATACAAGGGCATTCTTGATTATATGTGGATCTTATTTATGAGAGGGTAAAGGTAAAGGTGTCCCTGCACTTGTAGTACGAGTCGTTTCCGACTCTTAGGGTGACGTCTTGCGACGTTTACTAGGCAGATTGTATATATGGGGTGGGATTGCCAATTCCTTCCCCGGCCTTTCTTTACCCCCCAGCATATGCCGGGTATGAGACAGTAACTGGCACTTAATCAATAAAATCTGACCATTCAATTGATGAATGCCTTATCCACACTTACAAGGTTTAAAGATACTCTCAAAGCTAATCTAAAAAAATGTAACATGGTCAAGTACTGGGAAGCCTTGGCCCGTGAGCGTCCCAATTGGAGGCCGGCCATTATCAAAGATGCTATGGATCTTGAAGAAGCACGAGTACAGGGCGAAAGAGACAAATGAGCTAAGCGGAAGGCACATCAAGCAAATCCTCATCATGACCATCTTCCATCTGGAAACCTATGTCCTCACTGTGGGAGGCTGTGTGGATCCAAAATTGGCCTCCACAGTCACTTACGGACCCACTGTTAAAGACCTTACCCTGGAAGACAATCTTACTCGGCCACGAGTGATCGCCAATGAATGAACCACACTTAAAAATAAATGTTTACAGGGTTAGAGCCAGGTTTTCAATTCTGCTTGAATAGAATACAAACCTAACTACTTTCATTAGGTAGTATAATGGTTTTAGAAATATTTCTTCCAATTTCTGCAGTTAAAAATGCAGAATTTGTAGAAGTTCCATGCTTTGAACTGCTATCAGGCAAGTCCCACCCATTATACAAATTTGCCTCAGTATGTTATGCAACACCTACCTATACCTATGCAACAGGAGGAAGAGCAGAGCATGGATATATAAATACAGTGCCTGGCAAAAGTAATCAGACCCCTAACCAATGCTCTCATATTACTGAATTACAAATGGTACATTGTAATTCTGTTCTGTATGATATTTTATTTTGAAACACTGAAACTCAAAATTATTGTAAGGTGGCATTGGTTTTATGTTGGGAAATGTTTGTAAGAAGCATAAAAAGCTGAAACATGTTGCTTGCGTAAGTATTCAACCCTCACACATTAAAATTTGGTAGAGCCACCTTTCGCTGCAATAACAGCTTTTTGGGGTAGGTATGTACCAGCTTTGCACACAGTGTCAGAGGGATTTTGGACCATTCTTCTTGGCACATTCGCTCCAGGTCGTTCAGGTTGGATTGACGGCACTTGTGGAATGCAATTTTCAAAGAGCACCACAGATTCTCAATAGGATTGAGATCAGGACTTTGACTGGGCCACTGTAGGACATTCACCTTTTTGTTCTTGAGCCACTCCAGTGTTGCTTTGGCCTCGTGCTTGGGATCATTGTCCTGCTGAAAAGTGAATTTCTTCCCAAGGTTCAGTTTTTTAGTCGACTGAAGCAGGTTCTCTTGCAGTATTTCCCTGAATTTTGCTCCATCCATTCTTCCTTCAATTTTAACAAGATGCCCAGTCCCTGCTGATAAGAAGCATCCTCACAGCATGATGCTGTCATCATCATACATCACTGTAGGAATGGTGTGTCTTGAGGAGTGGGCAGTGTTAGGTTTGCGCCACACATAGCACTTTGAGTTTTAGCCAAAAAGCTCTCTTGGTCTCATCTGACCACAAAAGCTTTTCCCACATCGCAGCTGGAGCACTCTCATGCTTTCTGGAAAACTCCAGATGTGCTTTCAGGTCGTACTTTTTGAGTAACAGCTTCTTTCTTGTCACCCTCCCATACAGGCCAGTGTTATGCAGAGCTCTTGATATGGTTGACTGGTGCACCATTACTCCACTCCCAGGCACTGAACTTCGTAGGTCCTTCAAAGCGATTGTTGGCCTCTTTGTGGCTTCTCTCACAAGTCTCCTTATTTGAGCACTGAATTTTGAGGGATGGCCTTTTCTTGGCAGTGCCTGGATGGTGTGATGCAGCTTCCACTTCCTGATTATTGATCCAACTGTGCTCACTGGGATACCCAAATACTTGGATACTATTTTGTACCCTTTTCATAATCTATGCATTTGTTTTACATTATCTCTCACTTCTGTAGAATGCTCTTTGGGCTTCATTTTCTTTCACAGCCTGACCAATTATGCTTCAACAGTGGAGTTTTTATCCTGACGTGACAGCAACTTTAATGGTTCACAGGTGGAGGCCAACAATAAAGCAACTGTGTCCTCGATAGGGCAATTTCTTTTATCTGTGTAAACTGGGAGCTTCCACAGGACAGGGGTTGAATACATAAGCAACATGTTTGTTTTATATGTTTCTTACAAACATTTCCCAACATAAAACCAAACTGACCTTACAATAATTGATTTTGAGTTTCAGTGTTTCAAAATAAAATATCATACACAACAAAATTACAGTGTACCATTTGTAATTCAGTAATATAAGAGCACTGGTCAGTGGTCTGATTACTTTTGCAAGGCATTGTAAATGCAGTATTTCCAGAACTGATAAAAACTTTTACACCCTTAAGCATCTAAAAATTATGGACATAACTTGCTTTGAAAAGTGTTTCCAGTCTAAATATAGCTTAAAAATTTAAGAATACCAAGAGTATAAAGATGAGTCTTCCTGTCAGAGTAGATTTTTTTTAAGTCTACATCAGGGCGTTTAGCATGCTTTTCTTCATAGTCTCCAGTTTTAGGGTGTTTATGTCTGAAGATAAAATGTAGTTTGTAATCTTCACCACATTTATCTGGCCCAAACATAATTGTGTAAGATGTTTTGTCATAGAAGTATTCCTGTAGGATGAAAATGAACACCATTCTTAGTTTATGTAGCAAAAACATTTAATACTCTATTACTTTGGCAATGCAGCCTGGTTATCTACTTTGTCAAAAATTACTACATGTGACATATAACAGTTACTTCTTTCAGTTATGAACTATGCCTCAGTTCCTTCACACAGTGATGGATACACTGTGGTAAAGGATAATAACAACCTTTTACATGCAGTAAATTGATTTTAGAATCTCAAGCATAAAGACAAGAGGACCAGCTATACTCAGTAAAAGTCTTGCATCTCTAATGTTGTTCTGTAGTTTCATCTGAAGTCTGATATTTTAGTCTCTCTCTAAGTTACTTTTTCTGAAAGTAGAGGAAGATAAACAGCTGTTTAAATGGATAATAAAATGGTTTTCAAACATTTTGCAGCGGCATTCCCTTCATTTTAAACAAAACTCAAGTGGAACCCTTTCAGTAAATCTCTACGATGATTTTAAAAGGGGGGCAGAAGAAGTTGATTATTGGGAGAGCAAGCAAGGGACAGCTAGCTAGAACTGCAACTTTTAAAAGCAGCAACATGGACACTTGGAAAAACTGCTTTTGATCTCCTCTGATGGGAGAAGCCTTTGTTTGCCATCCTTAAGGCTTCAGCTCTTATCCCTCCATCAGTGTTAAAGGAGCAGCATATTTAACCCTTGACACCAGGATGAAGATCAAAGGAAGGTGCTAAGAGCGGGATGAGGGACTTTCATAACCGGTGCTTGGTAACTGCAGCAACATGCAGCATTGGGAAGCCAGGTAAGCAGCACTACCCTTCCCATACCACCCAAACAGCTGCTAGTGAAATTTAACCCTTGGAAAGCATGGCAAAGGAAAGGAAAGAAAGGAGGTTCCCAGGACAATTGCTTAAATAGGACATCTAATCCCCATGGCTGATGCTCAATGGAAATGACACACTGTGTACGCTTGTCCACCATTACAACTTTTTTCTTTGCAGAACCCCTGTTGGAGAAACACTGGGCTAATATATGTGCCTAATATATGTTATATGCATATAACTGAGCTCCAACAAGGTTTTAAAGTAAAGAGCACTATATTTTTTTAAAAAATGGAAGAAAGGGAGGGGGTCAGGAAGTGCAATTTTGGTAAGGAAGATAATTAAGCACCTACTACCTTACTCTTAATCACCCTCTCCCAAAGCTGCTTTCCCATTTAAAAGAATGGTACAGAGGCTCATCAGTTTGTATTTGCCTCTAAACTACATCAAGATGTTTATACTGAAATAATTTTTCGTATGTTATTCTGCTTTAATTCTCAGTATTTTATCTTTAGACCTCAATCCCCATTTTCTACAGCAGAATTGTGCCAAGAGACAGGCTACCATTAGTGTCAGTGATTATACAGTGAGGTAAGGTGTTTTTAAGATATTTTTAAAGATGTTGTTTTATCCCTTGTTGTTTGCCACTCTGGGCTCCTTTTGGGAGGAAGGGCAGGATATACATTTAATAAGAAATAAAATATAAAGGGGGAAAATTCTGGGAGAAAAGTTGTTTTCATCTGCAGCTGGCTCAAACTAAACTTTACTTGTATATTAAATCAGTAAACAGAGCCTCCATTAGTTTGACCTAAAGTATGTTTCAATATCCACTGGAACCTCCAAATGTACTAAAAATTGCAACCTTAGTTTGCAAATTAAAAAGTCATCTTATTAAAATAATGACAACACAATATGCAATATTTGTTATTAGATGAGATATGGAGATGCCGTTCCAACACTTGGTGCACAATCCAGTTGACCTTTTGTCCATCCCATTCTCTACATGGAAGTTTTCTCCTGCCATCCTCAACTTTTCATCAGCAGTTCTATTGCAAGTGAGGACTTGTGCTTGCAGAACAGCTGCGGCATGCATAAGAGAATAACTAGATTTGCTCCAAATGCTTTAAAACTAGCTATCCAAGGGACAACTTTAATATAGTATGAACATTTACAGCCCTGAAGCACCAATCCAATTATTTTCTTGTTCAATTAGAAAAGATTTGAATAATCCAAATCTTGACTCAGCTTGCATGGTTATAAAAAAAATCAAGACAAATATAAGCTGAAATGAACTTAGTAGTAGTTTTTGAAAAATTATGTTGCAGTATTTTCAAACACTAATCAAAATCTAATTCTCTGCTGATGCTGTTCCAGAAGTACATACATAGTGGTGGTTAGTTATGACTGGTGAGATCCAGGTTCAAATCCACACTCAGCCATGAAGCTCACTGGGTAATATTGGAGGAGTTGTTGTCTCTTGGCCTGAACTACTTCATGTAGCTTTTTAGATAATCCTGCTGCTTTTGCAATTATGGCCTTTCAGTTTGTTAGGGTTTCTTGGTATTTACATTTCAATCATATTCTTTCTTGTAATCTGTACTTGGAATATGGTTGTTGACCAGCACAAAAATAGCTATGCATAGTAAATATTCCAATGAAAGAAATATATGTAGAGGGCCCATCATCAGTACATCAGGTTAATCTGCCAAATGCATGCTACATATATGGATTTACTACAGAGTATTAGGCATGTTACATACAAAGGCTCAAATGTGCCTAATCTAATGTTTATGAGCTGGTCCTTTGTACCTTAAGAAACAAGCACTTATTTTCACATGAACCATGCTATTCTCTCAGACAGATGATCTAGAACTAGGTACAGATTTCACCCGATTTCTTATACGTTTTGGGAAGTATCCAAGCAACAGATCGGTAAGCACCCAAAGATTTGGAAGCTCTTCTTCCCAAACTGAAACATGTCTAATCATACCCCTCTCCTCCAATTACTACATACCAGATTCAAGTCATCACATTTGGAAAGAAGTTTAACATATGCACCACCACAATCAATGCCATCTTGAAAATTCACTTCATACCTGCACAACAGAAACACAAGAGTACTCTTCTGGAGACAAGTATTAATTAAATGTTCACTTAGCTACTAGCTTTCAGGTATTTCAGTCACTGTGTGCAAAATTCTTATTTGTCTCCCCCCCCCAATATGTTCCTATGGCTGAGTAATTTTAGTTTTAGAAGTTTAAGAAACTACACACAATTCCTATTACGCCTAAGTAACAGTAATTTGGAAGCTATGGTATTCCAGATGCTGTTAGGTTTCATCCTTGACCATTGCTCAGGGTTGAAAGGTTAGGAGAACAACACCTGGAGGGCCACAGGCTCCTCATCCCCTTTTTTAACAAAGCAGAATCCCGATTTAAAAAATCATTTTGCAAACCATATCAAGTGTAAATATATACTTACTGGATAATCAGTGGTTTGCTATCAAAAATAAATGACTGTGCTAACATAGCTGATATTGCATGATGCTTTGCTACTGATTTCAATACCAATCCTCTATCACCAGGCACTGTGTTTTCTTTTAATGGTTCTATTTCCCATCTTCCTAGAAAAAATATAGCAAGAGAAGCACAAGCAAAAACACAATTATGATACAGTACAAGCCATTCCTACATGTTTAGTCCAACTCATTTTTACTAAATACGATTTGTTCTCTGGAGTGAATTTCTAGCAAAAACATTTGCCTGGGATTACATGTATTACAAACTGCACTGGGACATTTGAGGGAAGGGTTCAGTGAAAGAGCACATACTTTGAAAAAAAGATTCCAGGTTCAATCTCTAGCATTGCCAAGTAGGGCTGGAAAAGACTCATGTCTTAAACTCTTATAATCAATGCAGAGCATACTGGACCAATAGTCTGGCTTATTCCTTCCCATTACACACCTTATTATCATTACTATCCCTTAACTACATCAGATACCTATCACTGAAGCTCTTAAGAGAAAATACACAATCGCAAACTATGAACAGAACTAAAACCATGGCAATTTATTTCACCATGGTGAATACTTCATGTACAGGAATCATACTCAAAGCGATTAAAAGGAAAACATTTGAGGATTATGGGTATTCTAGCAATTCCTAATCCTTTCCTCCACTTGCTAGCATGTACAGATACACTGTTTTTACAACCTCCATACAGCTGACTGATTATCTCATATAGGACAGCATACAGATTTTTCTGTAGCCATCATTCTGTAGTCTTGCAAAACATTTATTAAACTATCTAATGCCAGTACAGCTATATCTTCTTATGTTACCTTTTTATTTTCAATCTAAATCCTGTTCTACCATGTGAAGAAATTATGAGCTATGGTAACATTGGCCAATGTAAGAAGCCAATGTACACCTAAAATTTCCCATTTTGTGTTCATTGCTAATGCTTAGATCAGGGCTGAGGAACCTGTAGCCCTCCAGATATCGTTGGATTAGAACACCCATCGTCCAGACACTGGCTATGCTGACTGAGGTTGATGGGAGTTTGGAGTCTGACAAAATCTGGAGGGCCTTGGCTCTCCTTCCCTGCTTTAAAGAAATCCAAACATTGTGTTTATGTTACTGGTCAAACTGCAAGTGTCACTTTTTTAAAAAACAGAGGCATATGCTGGCGGGTAAAGAAAGGCCGGGGAAGGAACTGGCAATCCCACCCCATATATACGGTCTGCCTAGTAAACGTCGCAAGACGTCACCCTAAGAGTTGGAAACGACTCGTACTATAAGTGTGGGGACACCTTTACCTTTAATAGCAACATGAAATGGGATTTAGTGAACAGCATCTTATTTATGTGTTCTTTCAATAGGATACTTCGAAGGGTTTTTTGTCATCATTCAATTATAATGTGAGCAAAATGGAAATGGGGAATCTTTTTGGTTCCAGGAGCCCATCTGTATGTGGCCCCACCTTGTGGGCAAACTTTGACAGGTGGCCAGGGCAACCTACATGCCAATCATATGGCATCATTATGATGCCACATGCTTATTCCCCCCACCCTCAACATTCTTTGTGTGGGGTTCTCAAGCTTGGGAACCACAGCACAAGGGTCATTGCCAGTCCTATGCTTTCGAACCTGACCTACACTTCTCCTTTCCATCCCCAATGCTGGGGGTGGAAAGGAGCACGGGGTGACTTCAAGAACAGTGCTTGGAGGGAGAACTGGTTTCCACAAAAAGGAAATTGCTTTCCCCTCCTTGAACAAGGCAGGCTCCTACCACCCATCAGCTGATGGGTGGTTTGGAGTTTGCCTTGCTCCAGCAAAGGGACATCAGGAGCCCACTTTAAGCTCCCAATTGTTCCTTTGACACCCTGCCTTTACCTGCCCCACGCCTGATCATGTATGACAGTGGATGGGCATGGCTTCTCTAAAATGCCCTGGCAGGCCAAATGGAGAGGCCAAACAGGCCAGATCTGGCTTTCAGGAAGGTTTCCCACCCCATATTAAAAGGAAATAAGAATATCTTTACTAACAATAGTAAACATAACACCACATAGAAAGCTCTGAAAGCAGAAATGTGATAACCGAAAATAATTTATACAAGGCACTCACTTGTCAAAACACAAACTTCATGCCTTACCATCATATTTAGCAATATCTTCATCTGTATCCTCTTTTTTTGTCTGAGACAGAACCCATCTGTTAAGATAACAGTATGACCAGATCATACCAGCTTCTATAGTGCAGAACAAGTTTGCTTAATGGTTAATTTTAATGTTTCCATTAGATAGTATGCCAAGGGGGTTTTGAGAAGGGCTGTTACTTCTCAAAGTGATTGTCACAAAGAAATATTTGGCCTGGTTTACAATTGCAGCAGAATGAGGCAATAGGTAATAAAAGCTTCATATCACTTCAGACTGCAAGTATGGGAGGATGCCATTTCTGAATGCTCCTTCATATAAGAGACTTCCTGCATGTAAGACAGCTAGTATATCAGAAGGCTGAACCTCCATGTTCCCTTTGTGTTCTCCTGTCTCTCAACTGCTATGTACTATCAGCCATTCCATCTGGCTGCATCAGAGAAAAGGGACAGCAAGGTCCGCTCAATTTTCTCAGCTGAGAGATCAGCTGCTTTTTGGCTCCTCCTCTTCTTGAACTATTTCCATTCAAGCTGGTCATTATAAGAACTATGCAACTTTTAAGAACTAATACCTGAGTTTCTTGTTTCCTTCTTGCTCTCAATTTTTCTCTTTTTGATAGCATTTTTTGAGATTGTGGGTACAAACACACTCACTTGTCTTCCGGTTCCAGTGTGTCTCCACCTCTCTCTTCTGAAAACGGGGGCACATGACACTAGTTAAACCATACCCCTTTTTACTGTAAAACCTGGTTGGAGCAGCTTGAGTGTTTTTGTTTTTTTAAATTCAGCTTTAAAGAGATTTTGCAATTGATTGGCAGATCAACCTATTCCCCCTCCAGGTGTGGCAAATGAAAATGCTTTGTTTTGGCAACTAGTGTGTTCACAGCCTGTAACACTGGTGAAAGACTATCTCATTTTTTAATCTGTGTACAGCACATAGCACGTTTTAGTTGTTTATTCACTAAAAGGCAAAAAGCTTTGCCGTTTAAGAACATACCTACAGTCCACAGATATTTCTATCAAACTTTAAAAAGCAAGGATATTGGGCAGCTATAGTGAATGCACCAGGGGAGCAGGAGACCTGACCTCCTCTCTGAGATATTGTACTGCTCTACAAATTTGTCAAAATGCAAACACAATTTGAGTTGGTCTTTCACAGTCCAATCCACTTCCTGTGTAGCTTGGAAGAATTTGGTGACATGTGCCTCTGAGCATATGGCGAGTGATGGCAACACCTGCCATCTCCAAAGATGGAGAATTATATTTTTGTATGTTTGTTGGTGTTCTTACTTTGCTTCTTTCCTGTGTTACTAAAGTTTCTACAGAGAATCTAATCTAAAAAAATTTATTTCCCTTATTATTCATCGTAGAAATCTGTGTCAAATTTATTTTTATTAATTTCAAAGCCTTTTTATTGGTAAATGTCATATGATGGTGAAGACAGTCTTGTGTTTCAAACTGGAGGTTATGTTCTATTTCTAGTTTGGGTGCATTAACAGTTGGATATGAAGCTGCAGTTTGAAGTAAAATCAGACTGACTACAATACGTTGCTAAACAATATGTACTTATGCAATGACTCTAGCTATTGGAAAAAACAAACTTGGCCTGCCCAAGATGCACGTTTTCAGTCTGCTATGCTTAAAGCATTCCACTTATAGAAAGGTGGGCATGGTCAATTAAAAACATAGAGCACACCTAGAAATGTGCAAGAATATATTTCACCTCCCACTATTTTACCTTGTGCAAACCGAGACACTCCTCATGCCCATTGAAGACTATTCTGCAGAACAGTCACTGACATGATTCCACAGTTGTTTTTGGAGATTTTTAGTGAAATTTTTGCAAAGCATTGCTGTACTTCACATATTCACAGAAACAGAACCAAAAGAGAAAGATTTACTATAGGAAACTTCACTAAAATTGCAAAGTAAATCAAACATTTAAAGTGACTATCTGAACTATATTGACCGTTATAATATTGTTGGTTCCTCCCTGCTAAAACAAGATCAGCACAGCACGTGTCTTGTTTCTGTTATTTGAGCTGATTGCAGGTGTTGCCACCACTCACCATATGCTCAGAGGCACGTTACCAAATTCTTGCAAACTACACAGCAAGTGGATTGGACTGTGAAAGACCAACCCAAATTGTGTTTGCATTTTGACAAATTTGTAGAGCAGTACAATATCTCAGAGAGGAGGTCAGGTTTCCTGCTCCCCTGGTGCATTCACTATAGCTGCCCAATTTCCCTGCTTTTTAAAGTTTGATAGGAATATCTGTGGGCTATAGGTACATTCTTAAACCGCAAGGTTTTTTGCCTATTAGTGAATTTCTCTGCTTTTTAATCCGGGAGATAAGAAATGGGATCCTGTGCAAGTTTGCTGAGAATGGATTGATCATTTGCACGGTTATTGAGTTCAGTGGGATTTACTCCCCTGCAATCATGCTTAGGATAGGTGAAACTGACCACAGAGGATGGGGAGGGGGAGAAGGGGGGAGGGGAGGGGGAGAAGGAGGGAGGGGATGGCAGCAGGCAGGAGGGGGACGGGATGAAAAAGACAGTCTTGATCATTTGCCTGTTGATTGAGTTCAGTGGATTTACTCTCATGCAATCATACTTAGGCTAGGTAAACCTGGTCGGGTGGAGGGCAGGCTGGAGTGGTCAGGGGAGCAAGAAGGGAGAGAAGAGGAGGAGGAGGGAAAGGCAGGTCTGATTATTTGCATGCTTATTGAGTTCAATGGGATTTACTCCTATGCAATCATGGTTACGATAGGTAAACCTGACCATGGGGGAGGAGGATGGGGAGGGGGAAAGAGCAGATGGGAAGGGGGCAAAGGAAGGGGGAGGGGAGGGGACGTTTGATCATTTGCATGCTTATAGAGTTCAGTGGTATTTACTCTTGTGCAATCATGCTTAAGATAGGTAAACTGACCATGGGAAGAAGGGGAGGGGGAGGAGGGGATTGGAAGGGGATGGAGAAGGAGGGGCAAAGGAAGGGGGAGGGAAGGGGCAAGAGAGAGGGGATAGGAGAGAGGAGAAGGGAGGGTGGGTTTGATCAGTTCCATACTTTTTGAGTTCAATGGGATTTATTTCTATGCAATCATGTTTGAAAATGGACTGCCTCCAAGTCGATCCCGACTTATGGCAACCCTATGAATAGGGTTTTCCTGGTAAACGGTATTCAGAGGTGGTTTTACCATTGCCTTCTTCTGAGACTGAGAGGCAGTGACTGGCCCAAGGTCACCCAGTGAGCTTCATGGCTGTGTGGGGATTTGAACCCTGGTCTCCCAGGTCATAGTCCAACAATGACCCAGGGGAGGGACAGGGAGGGTAGAAGGAGGGGAGGAGATTGGGTGGGTGGGCACTGGGCAGAAAGGAAGCCCCTTTCCTTTCCAAAAGGAAAACATTGTGAACGGTATCATTTCCCCCACCTTTTTATTCTACCACAGGCGCATGTAGCCTCTCACCCAAGTTTAAACCAAAGCTGTCCCTGGCCACATCCACACCAGGCCTTTAGTTCACTTTGGACAGTCATGGCTTGTCTCAAAGAACCCTAGGAAGTGTAGTTAGTTAAGGATGCTGAGCATTGCTAGGAGACACCTGGTTCCCCTCACAGACCTTCAATCAGAGTGGCTGACGGTTAAACCACTCTGGCCGCTGGAGCTCTGTCAGTGGAATAGGAGTCTCCTCTCAGCACCCTTCACAAACTACACTTCCCAGGATTCTTTGGGGGAAGCCATTACTGTCTCAAGTGAACTCAAAGTCTGGTGTGGGTGTGGCCCCGATTAGGCAAGCCAAGCAGCTGGGAGTCTGGCTTTTAGAACACTGACAGTTGGTTCTTAATGAGCCTGCCTGACACTATCATTCAGTTCAACGCAAAATTTCTTAATTAAAAATCAGACAGGCATTTTTTTACCTTTTAAACTGCAGAAGATGAAGGTCAGAGTATGGGGCAAGGTCAGTAACAGGATTACAGGTACTCTGTGAACATGGCTGATTTTTAGTGAATTTCATGAGATTATAAGAACTGACAGAAAAAAGTCAAGAAGGGCTTTGGGGTTTTTTCTCTCTTTTTAGAATTGGAACTGTCTATTCTCTCTGACTGTTTTGCCTATCACCATGAAAACTGAGAGGATTGTTAAGCAAGCATTTCTGAGTTCAGGACTATAAGTTTTGTAAGGTTTTGCTTTGAAATAAGCTTATGGGAAGCATCAGAATGGCATGGGGGTATTTTCAATTTAACATTGCGGAATGTGATTGGCTATAGCATACAGCCACTCTTGTGGCTGTATAATGAATAACAACCCAAAGGAAAGTATCACAGGGTTGGGAACCTTTTTCAGCTCAAGGGCTAGATCAGGAACCAGGCCATTTCTAACAGGTAGGCAGGACTACCACTTGTCAACTCCTGAGGTTGTCATGATGTCAGATTACAACTTCACTTGATTGGCACTATCAACGAGCCCTGCATGCCAAGGAATTGGGAGCATTTTTAGTTTCTGATTGTTGCTTTTGTAGCCATGTCTTTATAGCTCCACACCTGGTATCACATATGATGTCAGGTGTGGGGCAGGTAAGCGAAGTTTGGGGGAAATTGGGTCCGATTGGGACTTCTGTTGGACTTGTGGGCCAGAGGTTCCCACTGGTTCTGGTGTAGCAGAACCAAGAATAAGGCAGACTACTCAACAGAGATGTGGCTCCCAGATGAGCAAGAGCTAAGCTAAAACACTTTTCCCCCCTGGGCTTTGAACTATTTAATTGACATTGAACTTTTATGCCCTCTTTGAAATGTCTATTTTGCTAGCATTTTCTCAGATTTAATATGTGTATTTTATTATTTGTACTGTAAAACATTGTGGTGTCTATTATTGTTATTGGTTTCACTTATGAATCGGTTCCCATGAGACATCCCAAAGTGATTTACAATATAACAAATATAAAATAGTTACACAGAAAAAAAATCAGATAAAACAATTGCATATATATATATATTACAAGATATAAAAATAGTTTAAACAGCATATATGCAGAATCAATTCAAATCCAAAACAGATACGAACTGGGATTAAGATTTAGAAGGCTTGTGAAAGATGAACATCGTTAGCAGGCACGAAATAGACAATGGAGAAGGTGCGAAAGAGTAGGTGCCACCACATTAAAAGCCCGATTCCAACATCGTGTGGAATAGAACTCCTGACAGGATGGTATTTGAAAGATGCCTTCTCCTGCAGAATGCAGTGATTGTTTGGGGGTATATGGGACGAGGCATTCTACAAATGGAAAAGTGGGGTAGAAGTCCAATAAATAAGTAGAAATTACCACCGAATTCAGTAGCTATCTACATATACAGTGTTTCTTATTAGATGGCAGGAGTTATTTATAAATTGTTCCCAACTACAGTCTATTCTATGACCTCATTCTCACCTTGCTCCAACCTCTTTCCCCTGTATATGTAGACAGCATGTCTATTCATAAAAGTGTTGAACCAATAGAAGCTATATGCATCTGAATAAAACAGATTTGAAGAAAAAAATGTGTTTAGATAATGCAGACCTCTCAAAGAGGCATTCCCTTCTGTGCAAAGACACAATACATCTTGTACAACAGCTTTTTCCACCTATTGATTTGTAAAATACTTGCACCCAAAGAGTTAATATTAAAAATCTGGTACTCAATCAGGGCCACCTTTTTATGAGATTGCAAATGTAACAAACCCATCTAATTAACTGATATACTGATATTGCATTCCTTCTTTTCAGAAGCCTTTACCCTTTGAAAAGTTTTATCTTTTTGTACACCGCCCAGAAAGCCTTTGGGCTTAGGGCGGTATATAAATTAAACTAAATAAATAAAATAAATAAATTTTAATGCTTGAACTTGAAGTAAATATATTTACTAAAACAGAGAATTTTTTTCTCTTTTCAGAAAGCAATACTAAACATTTTAAATCAAATATGGCAAAACTGTACTAAGAAGTTTTTATTATTTCTGTAAGTAGTATTCAACATGACCTCCCAACAGCTTGAAACAATTCCTCAAACAATGAGATCTGAATAGGTATTCTCAGATTCAACCGCTTATGGTGTTCATCAATTAAACCGTAAATATTCCTGAATATAATGTTTCCTTTAAAATACTCTTACCCAGACAACACTGCATCATCAAAAGTTTCAGCAAAATGCACTTCACCAGTAGGCACCGGCGTCTTATATACAACCTACCAAATATTTACAAAAATCATTTAGAATCAGAATTGTTACATTCAAGTAAAATATATTGAGTGTTAAGTCAAATTAATTAAATATTTTTGAACTTACTGCATCAACTGCAAATAACTAACTCATTTATTACAGAATGATTTTCATAAGGAGCCTAATCCATAAAATGCATAAAGCAAACAAGAAGATTGTGACTATGATCACAAAGATGATAAAAGATTCTACATTTTGAATTTGTAGAAAAACCATATGACATGCAATAGCTTTTTGAATTGCTCTCTTTTAAAAACAGCCAGAGAGTGCTAATATGTTAATCTGAAATCTTTTATAAATTAATACCCAAAAGTTACTAGCCTCAATTTTACTCATAAAACAGGTTAGTGGAGGATGGATTGAGTAATCCATCTCTCCTTTTCCAGACCCTAGAACATTTTTCAGGCTAGAAGACACAACAGGCTGGCATCAAAGGAGTGAATTTGCAACCACCCATAGCATTTCTGTGCTAGACATACAGGATACTAACTTTGCCTGCTGTGCATTTAGTTTAGAAACACAGGTGGTTTATTTATTTATTTTATTGCATTTATATACCGCCCCATAGCCGAAGCTCTCTGGGCAGTTTACAACAAAATGAGTTTGATGGTGAAGGGAAAGAAAGCTCATTCCCTCTGCCACCAACCCTCTTAGTTTCTATGTTTGACATGTAGGAGAGGGTTTCACCTTCTGGACATAGAGTGGGTTACCAGAAGATGGATGAAGCACTCCATGCTCTGCCAGAGTTCACTTGGTTTCTCTGCTTGGCAAGAGCAGGCAAAGTGCCTTCCTCCATGTGCAGTACAGCAATGTAGTCAGCTGAGAGAGAAAGGACTAAATGCACTGTCTCTCCTCTGGAAGCCTGCTCATTCACTTAAGTAAAATTCCTAGTTGCCTGTGGTAACCAGGTGAGTAGGGGGGGGAGGAGAAATTTAATTCAGTTTGCATTTAAAGATGAATCTATCAAATTTGCACTTTCCCAGACAATACGAGAACAGAAACAGAACATCCATTCCTTTGAAATTCATACTTTTCTGAATTTTACAATGCAGTTCTCCAACCAAAGTTTACAAAAACGCATACATTAGGGGAAAGTGCATAAAAATAAATGTATTAGTGAAAACATACAAAACTTAATTATTATATTTAGAGAAATTCCTTGTAAAATGTGTACATCAATCAAAACTGAAAGTAAGGTGTTTATTAGGAGAAATTCACACGAAAACACTGAAGAAGTGAAGAAATGAGGATTTTTTAAAAAAATCAAAACTGCTGCAGAAATGTGGAGAACTAAATTTTTGATTGGAAAAGTGAGAGACAAAGAGCACCAACACTGACAGATCTTTCCATCTCTACATGTAAGTGGTTAAAAACAAGAGAGCATTACACAATAGAATTAAGCACATTTTATATTTACACTTTCTTCAAATGCGTCAATGATATTCATAATCTAGTTTCTGAAACTTACAAACACTATGAACTAGAACTTTATTACAAGAGCCAGAAAGAGTATTCAAACATTTTATAGGCAAAGAGGAAGTCTAGAGAAAGCTATGGGGTTTTTTTTCCTGTGTGGTACAGCACCACATACATGTTATGGATGGGAATTTCCCCAAAGTGGTTAAGATTATGACGTGTAAGCAGCTATATTCATGTTCTCCAGAAATCATGTTCAAATGTAAGACAGATTACAGACTGGATGCAGCTTCTTTGTAATAGTCATGGCCAGTTATCTGATAGAGCATCATTGCTCTTGTCAGCAAGCCCTGCCCACATGGTATGATTCATGTGAATGAATGCTTTCTACTTCAAATATTCAAAACTCAGCAAGAGCCCTTTTCTTCTCAACAAAAACTAGGAGGCAAAAATATGTTGGATGTTGTCCTCTTTTAACCCAAAATCTTACCTCGAGGGATGGTGTGCCTTTGTCAACATTAGTATCTTCTGAATTCTTGTCAAAATCTTCAACTTCTGAAACTTCAGATTCTGCACCTACTGAACTTAACAGCAAGACACTGAAGCACAGCCAATTCCACTGGAACAGCATCCTGGCTACCTGTAAAATAAGATTGCAAAGACAGAAATTTCTGGGTGTTGGGAAATTGTTTTTGTTTTATAATATACAGCTTCCAAAGATTAACACAGGCATGTGGGGAGACAGTAGGGATATAAGGAGGCAATGATTTTTCGTTTATTGCAACCAGCGCTGTTTCTGTTCCACTACTGTCCTAAAAATACCAAATTGAGAACACTAGTCCAGCTTCCATATCCCAGCACTGAATCTTCTTACCCACTCAGTTCCTGCACACTTTCCAAACAGCACTTCAGCTCCTCCTGTCCTAACCCCCAGCCCCAGCCCTGGCCAGCATCTACCATCAAGTCACCTCATCTACTGACTGATTCCCACTTTCCATGCCTCTTCCTATCTAGCTGGGCCACTAAAGTGCACCAAGAAAAGGGCTGCAGCTCACTGGTAGAGCATCTGCTTTGCATGCAGAAGGTCCCAGGTTCAATCCCTAGCATCTGCAAGTAGGACTGGGAGAGAACCCTGTCTGAAATCCTAGAGAGCAGCATTGACAATACTGAGCTAGATGGACCAATGGCCTAACTCAGTATAAGGCAACTTCCTATATTTCCTCATAGATACCCTGGTAAAATAGCTACACACATCGTAGTAGTGAAGTTACACATCCCATTCATTTTTATGAGCTGTCCTTCACTTCGAAATACACAGAAACAGTAACTGGGAAAGATTCAGGCCACTGCTTCACTGTATATGAAAGCTCAAGCAATGGATAGCATATACAATGGACAAATTTCATTTTTGGGCATGCCAATATTTGTATAGAAGTTAAAAGTGTGAAAGGTTAACTAGAAATGAACTCATAAAACAAAAATCTGGTAGAAATTCTCAAAAATAATAAACAAGTTGGGGGTTTGTAGCTTTTCTACCCAGGCATGCCACAATTAACTTTGAATTTAGTGTCATTTTCTCTCACTCATTTGAAACTTGCTGAACTGGAAATGAATACAATTTCAAAGAGTCTGAGGGAACAGGGGGAAATTTTTCCACAATAGAAACGCTACAAACAAATACACATTCTGGGATATCTAGGTGCAGCTAAATAACAGCAAAAGTAAAAAAAATACCCTATACATGCCTACTCACTTCAGATCAATATGAAAATAATTTAGTACATTTCTATCCTAACCTTACTTCAAGAAAGTCAAGGTTCTATTCCTCACATTGATCTCTCCCCACTATGCTATCCTCATAACCACTGAGGGGTAGATTAGACAGAGATAATGAATTGCCTAACAATACCCATGACTGAGTGGGGTTTGAACCTGGGTCTTTCCAGTTCTAGTCTGGAACCATTACCACTACACCACACTTACAAGCACATGTTGAAAAAGGCATCACTGGGGCTTTTCAGAAAAGATCCCAAGTGTATATAGGAGAGGTGGGGAATTTGTGGCCTGAGGGCTAATTTAGCCTATGAGGCCATTTCCCCCGCTAGTGAGGCCATTTCCCCCACTATTTTCACTAGTGGTGTCAACTGATAGGCAGGAGAACAGGGCTTAATCCTGCCTTAGCAGCACGATCCTGTTCCCAGCAGAAACAAGATCAGACAGCTGAAGCAGGATTTAATGCCCGTTCACCAGTGGGGCAGAGATTAAAGGCCTGTGAAAAAATGCCTCTGAAGCACTTCAAAGAAGCTTTCAGAAAGGCTTTAAGGCAGCTCCTGCCCTCCCATTTGCTCAGACAGGAGTGTGGGGGCTGCCTTAAAGTCTCTGTGATTGGGGACTTAAAGAGAGAGGAGAGACTTGGAAAAGACCAAACAAGAGATAGATTGATTCCATAAAGGAAGCCACAGAACCTAAATTTACAAGATCTGAACAAATGCTATTGGAGGTCACTGATTCATAGGGTCGCCACAAGTCGTAATCAACTTGAAAACACATAACACACACACACAAATACTAAAATCAACTTTGTTTGAGTACCTGTGTCTACTTTTGGGGTTTTTAGTCTTTCTAGTGCTGCCCCTTTCCTTGGAAAAAGTTGCTCTCCATCTTTGGGCACAGCATACCTGTTCTGCCTCCAGAAATCCACAGGTTTGACATTACATGAACAGATCCTGAGTGCATATCAAGTCTAGCACACACATGCCAAAACTGTGTAATCACTGACATGTATCGCTTACACAAAAAGCACAAAAGCCAAGCAGAGAACTAGATGCAACAAGTAATATTTATTATTTTGTAGTTTATTCAAATTTTAGTTAGCAGACCTATTTCTGCTAGTTATTTGCTAGCATTTTAGAAAAACCTTCAAAATTTTACTTTGATAAAGACATAAAAGGGAAGATTAAAATGAAACAATGCTTATATCATTCTTGGGAGTATTTGTGTAGGAGTGTTGCACAGGTCAGCACTTGTATGCTAAAAATATGGAAAGACCATTCAAAAGAGAAGGCTAGCAGCTCAGGAGAAGAACTCCAAGTTGACATCAGTCAGTGAGCCATGAAATGTTTAATTTTACCTATGTAAGAGATTTACTCCGCTCTTCAGTATTACTACTCATAGGGTAACGAACAGTAAACACATAAAATAAAATTGAATTAAACAAAACTGCTAAACCAACAACAAAAATCAGCAAGGAAGTCGAATACATAAATCATCAGAAGAAGAATAAAATCTAAAAGCTTAGTCACAATTTTCAAAGGCCTGGGGATGAGGATAGTTCTAAAAATAC
The DNA here is from genome assembly GCF_030035675.1 of Rhineura floridana. Taxonomy (NCBI): domain Eukaryota; kingdom Metazoa; phylum Chordata; class Lepidosauria; order Squamata; family Rhineuridae; genus Rhineura; species Rhineura floridana. Next base: position 69,700,000 of record NC_084488.1, on the reverse strand, counting down.
ATAAAGGCAAGTAGATTAAAATGTTTCTAGTGTAACAAATCCACAAATCTAAAGTTCTGCTATGCACTTGAATTCCTCCTGCAAAATACTGACAAGCTGGAGGCACCCCTTGGCTATATGAGAACAGACTGTTAAGAGAACTGAGTTCACCATTAGTAAATATATGATTTTATTTAAAAAAAATTCCCCACCCATTCTGAAAGGAGGTCAGGACAACAATACGTGACAACCGTCATGGGGCATATAGGTCAGACTAAGAGTGTGTAATTGGGCCAAGGTCACACAGTGATCTTCTTGGCAGAGCAAGAATTCGGTTCCCGCTCAACTCCAATATACTGGCTCCAAACAGATCCAGGCCCACAAGACGCTAAACTTCTGAGGCAATCTATTTACTACGATGAAGAGCGATTTCTCCCCCTCCCCAAACTGGGTCTCCCATCTGTGAATCTGCCGCCACCATTTGTTGAAGATGAAGCCAACTTCTTAGTTGCTTGATGATACCAAACAAACAAGTAGAAATGAGACGATTAGCTACAATTAGCAACAACTTCACCCGCTGCAGGCAGGTAATTATGCAGTCTTCGGATCGTCCTGGCTCCGAAGCGGTTGGTGTTGCTACTGCAGCAACAGCCATCGACACCACCAACCCGGGCGTCCCTCTCCTCAGACAGAAAACGCTTAATTGGTGTAGATCTTCGCGTCTCCCCCTAGGAGGAACCTCCCTGAGGAGGCAACGCTGCCACCGGGAAAAGGGCTGACTCTGCACCGCCCTGTGGCTATGGGGCTGAGGGATGCGAGCCGAGGCCGGGCGGCAAGATGTCTTGCTTCTTCGGGCGGCAGGCTGTGCGTGTAAGGGAAAGAGGAGGACAGAGGTGGCTCGTACAAAAGCCTCACAATCTTTAAAAGCTAACAGCAAAATAACGGCTGCGCCCGAACGCGGGGAAAGAGAAGGATGGAGGAAGGCTCTTCTACAAAGACCTCACAGTTAGGAAACCCTCACCACCCTCTCCCCTTCTGTCATTCGCAGCCTCAGTACCCTTTCAGGATATCCTCGTTCTCCTCTGCCACCGGTAACACAGACACCCATTAGCAGGGCGCCCCCACCTGTGATCCCTGAAAGGCCACAGAGCCGTTACCGTCTGCGAATCACGGTCCAGTCAGCGTCTCCCCGGCAAAATCCCGGCGGCTTGTCAGAGCGCATCACCTCAACGGCCAAGCGCGCATGCGCCACTCCCCTGAAACAGCCAGCGTCGAGAAGCAGGTGCTTTGGCACGCGCCGCTCAGTCGCAACCAATCACGACCCGGCGCTCATAGCCTTTAAAGCCAATTACAGCGGAGGGTTCCATGCCTATCATTGCTAACGCAACAGCGGTTCACTTCACCGGTCTCGCTGTTAGAACGCAACACGTGCAGCCTCCTCCAATGAGACTCGTGCTTTCTCATATTTAGGAAAGGGTTTTGAGCCGCCTGGTCAGAGCTAATTGCAGTTCTGTTTAAAAGAGCGAGTGCTGATGGACACGTGCGAAGAAAAGACCAGTATGAAAACATATCTTGATAGGGTGATTTCCAAAGCTGTTGTTCGTCTACTTCAGAAAATGGAAGTCTTGTCGGAATGAAGAAAATAAAAAAGAACACAAACTCTGGCAAAAGAAATGCAAGAAGACAATAAGGGATGCTAAAAAAGAATTTGAGGAGCACATTGCTAAGAACATAAAAACCAACAACAAAAAATTCTATAAATACATTCAAAGCAGGAGACCATCTAGGGAGACAATTGGACCCTTGGATGATAAGGGAGTCAAAGGTGTACTAAAGAACGATAAGGAGATTGCAGAGAAGCTAAATGAATTCTTTGCATCTGTCTTCACAGTGGAAGATATAGGGCAGATCCCTGAACCTGAACTAACATTTGCAGGAAGGGATTCTGAGGAACTGAGACAAATAGTGGTAACGAGAGAGGAAGTTCTAGGCTTAATGGACAATATAAAAACTGACAAATCACTGGGCCCGGATGGCATCCACCCGAGAGTTCTCAAAGAACTCAAAGGTGAAATTGCTGATCTGCTAACTAAAATATGTAACTTGTCCCTCGGGTCCTCCTCCGTGCCTGAGGACTGGAAAATGGCAAATGTAACGCCAATCTTCAAAAAGGGATCCAGAGGGGATCCCGGAAATTACAGGCCAGTTAGCTTAACTTCTGTCCCTGGAAAACTGGTAGAAAGTATGATTAAAGCTAGATTAACTAAGCACATAGAAGAACAAGCCTTGCTGAAGCAGAGCCAGCATGGCTTCTGCAAGGGAAAGTCCTGTCTCAGTAACCTATTAGAATTCTTTGAGAGTGTCAACAAGCATATAGATAGAGGTGATCCAGTGGACATAGTGTACTTAGACTTTCAAAAAGCGTTTGACAAGGTACCTCACCAAAGGCTTCTGAGGAAGCTTAGCAGTCATGGAATAAGAGGAGAGGTCCTCTTGTGGATAAGGAATTGGTTAAGAAGCAGAAAGCAGAGAGTAGGAATAAACGGACAGTTCTCCCAATGGAGGGCTGTAGAAAGTGGAGTCCCTCAAGGATCGGTATTGGGACCTGTACTTTTCAACTTGTTCATTAATGACCTAGAATTAGGAGTGAGCAGTGAAGTGGCCAAGTTTGCTGACGACACTAAATTGTTCAGGGTTGTTAAAACAAAAAGGGATTGCGAAGAGCTCCAAAAAGACCTCTCCAAACTGAGTGAATGGGCGGAAAAATGGCAAATGCAATTCAATATAAACAAGTGTAAAATTATGCATATTGGAGCAAAAAATCTTAATTTCACATATACGCTCATGGGGTCTGAACTGGCGGTGACCGACCAGGAGAGAGACCTCGGGGTTGTAGTGGACAGCACGATGAAAATGTCGACCCAGTGTGCGGCAGCTGTGAAAAAGGCAAATTCCATGCTAGCGATAATTAGGAAAGGTATTGAAAATAAAACAGCCGATATCATAATGCCGTTGTATAAATCTATGGTGCGGCCGCATTTGGAATACTGTGTACAGTTCTGGTCGCCTCATCTCAAAAAGGATATTCTAGAGTTGGAAAAGGTTCAGAAGAGGGCAACCAGAATGATCAAGGGGATGGAGCGACTCCCTTACGAGGAAAGGTTGCAGCATTTGGGGCTTTTTAGTTTAGAGAAAAGACGGGTCAGAGGAGACATGATAGAAGTGTATAAAATTATGCATGGCATTGAGAAAGTGGATAGAGAAAAGTTCTTCTCCCTCTCTCATAATACTAGAACTCGTGGACATTCAAAGAAGCTGAATGTTGGAAGATTCAGGACAGACAAAAGGAAGTACTTTTTTACTCAGCGCATAGTTAAACTATGGAATTTGCTCCCACAAGATGCAGTAATGGCCACCAGCTTGGATGGCTTTAAAAGAAGATTAGACAAATTCATGGAGGACAGGGCTATCAATGGCTACTAGCCATGATGGCTGTGCTCTGCCACCCTAGTAACAGAGGCAGCATGCTTCTGAAAACCAGTTGCCGGAAGCCTCAGGAGGGGAGAGTGTTCTTGCACTCGGGTCCTGCTTGCGGGCTTCCCCCAGGCACCTGGTTGGCCACTGTGAGAACAGGATGCTGGACTAGATGGGCCAGTGGCCTGATCCAGCAGGCTCTTCTTATGTTCTTATGTTCTTACTGCAGCAAAACAACGAAAAATCTTGTGGTACCTTAAAGACTAACAGTGGCGTCCGTGGACTGTTTATCAGAAAATTCAGTTCTATTACCCTACATATTGTTACGGTTTGGGGATTGAGACAGATGATTTCTATGAGTTGCCTTCCATCCTCTGATTTGGAACCTTACACCTGGAGGTGGGCTGTGCAGCAGGGAAACCTGCTCTGCTGGTCAGATGAGTCTTTTGTTACTGTAATAGAATGGCCATGTGGGCTAATGAGTCTATCAACTGCCCATTAAGTGGCAAATGGTCCTGGGAGATCCTGTTATTGAAACTCTTCAGGAGAGCTACCACCACCACCTCCCGCAGTCCTGAGGCTAAAAGAGAAGCTTGTGTATTTAGCGAGACTGAGGAAAGGCTGGGAACTGGAGGCAGGCAGAGTCTGGCTGCCTGCACCATGGCTTTAGGATGCCTCCTGTAAGCCTGATGGAAAAGCAAGAGCTATTGGCCTGCTGATGCTTTAAACCCCTCCATCTTAAGCTCATGTTGGAATGTGTGTAAATAAATAAACCGTATTTCATAAAGACACCACAGTCTCTGCTGACCTTTCTAACGGAACCAAACTCTGAAAAAGCACGGGGACCCCTGGAGATCTCTCACTGCTTGGAGATTGGGGTGGTGCACAACACTGGTGTTAGTAGTGGAGTTGAAGAAGCCTTGGGAGCAAGGTGTGCTGGAGTCAAAATGGAGGGAGAACTAGCAATTCTCCTGGAACAGATAAAATTGCTGTTCCAACAGCAAGCAGAATACACTGAGAAAGATCGGTAGGAGGACCAGCAGCAAAGGCAACGAGAGCCCCAAGAGCACTGACAATCAGATATTTGGAAGAACCTTTGGAGAGAAAAAGGAGACTCCATGTGAGGAGGTGGGAGTCTTGCCAGAACACCGCTACAAGGGTTTGAGAGTGACCCAGGAGTCCAGCTGCAAAGCACCCAGACTGGGGTGACTAAAGAGATCTAGAAAGTGGATGGGAAGCTGGAGGAGTTGGACTGTGAGGCATTGCAGTCAGTAACAGAGGAGGAAGAAGATGCCTTGATTGTCCAGGAGCCTGTCGGGGGGGGGATAAGATACCAGAAAGCTGGAAGTAAAGCCTCAAGAACTGAAGGAGGACAGGCTGGCAAATGAAGAGGAAGATGCCTCGGAAGAAAGTGGGGTACAGGCTGGAGATGAGATGCTGCTCATATATTTCTCCTTTCCACGTGTGCCTGCTGTTAGAGAAGTAGTGCAGGAGGAAGAAAAGGTCTTGGAGAAAAGTGAACTACAGGCTGGAGAAGAGCAGCTGTTGATGGATTACTTCACCCCGTGTGCCAGCTATGGAAGAGAAAGTGGGAAGAGAAAATGCAGGAGGAAAAGTTGGAGGTATATGTGCAAGAGGAGCTGCCAGCACCTGGAGAAATAGCTGTCAAAGGAAAAGTGCAGGAGGAGCTTCCAGCACCTGGAGATATGGATGAGATAAAATCCCCAAGTGACTTTGCCCCTTGGGTGCCCTATAATGGCCTTATAGGGTGGGATCCAGCTCCTATGATGGGTGCACTCCCTGAGCAAATTCCAGCAGTGAGAGGCAACCAGCGCCCTGTGAGTTTGGAGGGCAAGAGACACTGGGAGGATCACCTATCTCTGTTTTTAGCCCATGATTCCCTCTGGAAATGGTGAGGGAGAGCAGCGAGGAAGGCTTTTTTCTGCCAACCTGGGTGGGCTGGGCCAGCTAGTCCTGAAGAAGATGCCCCCAGATAAAGACTTGTGGCAGGACTTTGATCTGGAGTTTGGGGCAGGAGATGAAGTGGGCTGGCTTAAAGACTTTCTCCAAGGCAGCGAGTGGGAGGAAGATGGCTACAGTCTGCTGTGTGCTTATGAGAAAACAAATGTGTTCCTGGAGATGTGCTCTAAGACCCTGCAGGCAGCAGCAGGGATCAGCTTGAATTGGGAACTCCATGAAACCCCAAGACAAAGGGCCATGCAGGCAACTGCATAGTTTGGGGCTGGGGGTTGTGCTTATTGGACTGTGTACTGATTTGCTGTACAAAATCTTCCTGATGGATTTAGTATTGCCTTTTGAAATGCTTTTGATTTGTGCTTTTTGCATGCTTGTGTGGATATGAGCTGTTTAATGATGTTTTAGGAATTATGCTGATAGGTTTTTGCAGGAAGGTTTTAATGTTTAAGGTTTACTATACGATGTCTATTAGATTTTCTGTGTGTGCAACTGTTTGGGGGTGTCAAGGAAAAAATGTGTGTGTGTTTGAGGGCTGCTGTGCTGCAGTGTCACAAGGCAGGACAAAGGAGTTCCAGTACTGAGGCTGTAATCTCGTTTAAACCTCAGGAAATCACTATCTTGGGCACTGCCAAGTATGAGGACTGGGTAAGCAGTTTGGATGCAGAACTGTAACTGGGAGTGTCAGACCTCTTCTCTTGCACTGGCCCCAGCACAGATCTCTCACGACTCCACCACTAGGCATCACTACCTGACACACTGGAAAGCAATGGTGCTCTGAGACTTTGCCTTAGTCTCCTCCTTTAACAGATTGCTATTAAGTGTATAGGTACACTTTCAGGCCACAATCCCCCCTGTATCTTTCTGTCTTTAAAGACTACAGCCCTGGGTTGCCTTTGGATACCTGCTACTGATACACTAACCATTCATCGCTGCCACCATAGATACTGGTTCCAGCTTTGGTTTTTGCTCTGCCCACCCTTCTCCTTTGTATGAACCCAGCCAAGGATCAGGCGTGTTGTTTAAGCAAACAGATTTATTAAATAACACTGGGAATAAACAAAATTACTTTGAATTCTGTTGTCATGCATGTGGTTACATATGAATGATCTTCAACATATTATAGTTTCTCTTACTTCATATACTTTAATCCTAAACCTGCCTTACTACCAGTTTAAATACACATCCGCCCCTCACCCTCTTCAACCCAAAACCAGAACCGAACCCCTGACCAACTGTCATTCTCCCCTATATACATTCAACCACACAGAAGCTCAGCCAATCGCAACACAGCATTCCTCAACATTCCATCACGTGTACTTCCCCCCTCCCAACTCGTTCTACGTACCATATTTAACATACAAAACTTTACCATAAATATTATACAAACATTATAGGGGCATCACAATTCCCCCCCTTTAACAAAAGCACAGTTTTCTTCTTGTGCCCAAGAATAATATGACACGTTTAAACAGAGTTCATTGCACTCAAGAGGAGAGTGTCCATATAGTCAAATTTCCCAGTCAGGTGACTGAAGTATCTGGTATATGTCTGGAAAGTCCATGTGCCCGCACACTGTCCTTTCCTTTAATATGTACAAAGTCCACTAGATATTCTTGCAGCGCCCACAACCATTTCTGGAGGCTGGTGTTACTAATCTTCATAGAGTCCAGCCACATCAGCGCATGATGATGGGTGACAATGATAAATCTTCTTCCCCACATGTAGGGACATAGTTTATTCGGGGCCCATAAAACAGCCAAACATTCATTTTGCACTGATGAGTAATTCCTCTCTCTTGTTGTCAGCTTTCTGCTCAGGAAAGCAATAGGATGCTTGGTGCCTTCCCTTTTTTTTTGCATCAGCACATCTCCGAGACCAAGGTCAGACACGTGAGTGGCCATGATGAAAGGCTGCTCATAGTCCAAAGCTATTAGCACTGGACTCTGACATAGTGCCTGCTTTAATTGGACAAAAGCTTTTTGGCACCTTTCACTCCACTCAACTTTCTTGGGCTGTTTCTTTTTAGTCAATTTGTGCAGTGGGGTAGCTATTTCCCCAACCCCCTTGATAAACCTTCTATAGTACCCTGCCATACCCAGGAATGCTCTCACTTCTTTTTTATTCAGTGGAACAGGCCAAGACTATTTATTTATTTATTTAATTTCTTAGTCGCCCATCTGGCTGGCTATCCAGCCACTCCGAGCGATGTACAAAATAGGCATACAAATATAATAGACATTAAAAATCTGAAAACAATGACAATAAGATATACCCTCCACTTTACTCCATAAGGTGATTATTTTTCCACTTTCCACCTTATGTCCCAAGTGTGTTACCTCAGGTAACCCAAATTGGAATTGTTTTACTTTAATAGTCATTCTAGCCTTTTAAAATGTCTCTAAAACTGTTGTTAGGTGTTGTAAGTACTCTGGCACCAACTTGCTAAAGATAGCCACACCAACAATGTAAGCTATAGCGAAGTCTGACATGCTTCTCAGTATGGTATTGATCAGTCTCTGGAAGGATGCTGATGAATTTTTAAGCCCAAACGGGAGAACTGTGTGTTAAATGCAATTTTGCTACGTGACTGCTCAACTAACTCCATTTGCCAAAACCCTTTACTGTACAGAGATCTATGGTGGAGATTATTTTGGCTGCACCTAGTAGTTCAAGCATAGAGTCTACCCTTGGCATGGGATATGCATCCAGAACTGTAATTTTATTTATATACGTGAAGTCCTTTTTAGGAACCAAAATGATTTTAGATGACCAGGGACTAATTGATTCATGTATCACACCCAGTTCTAACATTTCCTTAACTTCCTTCCTGATATCTTCAAGCACTCTTTCATTCACACGATAGGGGGTAGACCTTATTGGAGGGTGATTGCTAGTGTCTATTGAGTGTGTTGCAACACTAGTTCTACCAGGTCTATTTCCAAAGAGTTCCACATATTTACTCAAGACTCAAATGATTTCCTCAGACCTGATCATCCACCTCCTCTGACCACTCCAGATGATCTAAACCTCCCTCTATCTTGCTCTCTTGCGCCAAATCTGGCAAGTCAGGCCCACTCCCTTCAGGAAACAAGGTGACCTGTAAAACCCTTGCATCTCTAGCATGATAGGGCTACATGTTCACATGTACCACTTTGTGTTTTTCTGGTTTATCTGATGTTATAATGTTATAACATCCTATCCTGGGCCCAAAAGAGAGGCTTGTGTCTTTAGCTAGTCTGAGGAAAAATAAATAAATAAATAAATAAATAAATAATAATAATAATAATAATAATAATAATAATAATAATAATAATAATAAATAAATTTATTAGTTGCTCATCTGGCTGGTTACCCAGCCACTCTGAGCGACGTACAAAGCAAAAACATCTAAAGAACATCAAAAAACTAAGCAAAAAAGCTAAACAATAATATAGAGACTAACTTAATTACAATAAGGCTTCTCATCTGTATAGTCCAAAAAGTGCGTCTTCAGATGGAAACTCCTGGTGTGAGTCTTCCTACTCTAGCACAAAGACCGGTGTGGCTGATGGTCCATTTGCAAGACCAAAAAACAACACCCCCTCTTGATCTCAGCATCCAGAATCCAGTACATTCAGCGGAGAGTGGGGTGCGGCAAACAGACCCCTTGAAGTCATGACTAACAGAAAAGTGCTCTTCAGAGAAGCCAAAAATGAAGGCACTAGGATGTAAACATTGCCGACATCAAGGTGAAGGAGACAGAGGTCGGATGACAGAACAGCGGCGGCTGCAGGGGCGCTCTCCCGCCCCCAGCATTCACCAAAAGATCATGGCAACAGCGCAGCGTCTCCCAGGGACAGGCTGCAGCACCAGGCCCGCCAGAAGGCCCCAGCCCCAGCCCCTCTCCAGCTCCCATTTGCGAAAGTAGCAGTGGTAGCAGCGGCAGCAGCAGCGGCTGCCTAGCGCAGATGCAAGCACCAAGCAGCATCCCGGGCCACACCGACCGCTGGTGTCCCGGTCAGGTATGAGGGCAACAGCATAACAAGGGGGGAGACTGCCCCGTATTTCCAATTGGTAGCCTCCTGCAAGGGGAATATATGTAAGGAAATTACCCCATAAAAGCTGTCAGTAGTAGAGCTCCCTCGTCCGTAGTTGGCTGGGAACTGGACGCAGGCAGAAAGTCAGGCTCCCTGCACCATGGCTTTAGGATGCCTCCTGTAAGCCTGATGGAAAAGCAAAAGCTATTGGACCTCTGATGCTTTGAACCCCTTCATCTTAAGCTCATGTTGGAATGTGTGTAAATAAATAAACCATATTTCATAAAGACACCACAGCCTCTGCTGACCTTCTTTCCAAGGAAACCAAACACTGGGTAAGCGCAGGGACCCCTGGAGATCTCTCACCGCTCAGAGATTGGGGTGGTGCGCAACAATATGTTAACAGTGTTACCATCAACACAGGCTTGTGAATTATCACAGTAACTATTTTGCTTTTATATAACTATTGTTGGCTCTTCTTGTTTGCATTTTTCCCTCTTAGCTCCTTGCCATCCCCCAAATTGTATGTATATACTGTATATATATATATAATCTAGATTGGCACTTCATGCCTCTGATGGACTGGCCTATAAAAGTTTATGCTGTCGTAATGCCTTACGGCCATTTAAAGCACATGGCTTCCCCCAAATAATCCTGGGAACCACAGTTTGTTTAGGGTGCTGGGATTATTTATTTATTTTATTTATTAATTACATTTATATACCGGCCCATAGCCAAAGCTCTCTGAGCGGTTTACAGCAATCAAAAACAATAAAACAAATATACAAATTTTAAAACACGAAAAACAATTTTAAAACACAATTAAAAAATAAATAAAAACAATTTAAAAACACCTGCTAAAATGCCTGGGATTGTAGCTCTGTGAAGGGTGAACTACAGTTACCAGGATTCTCTGAGAGAAGCCATGTGTTTTAAAGTGTATGTTGTGGATGTGACCCTTGTAGAGTCAAAAGTCAATCCTATTGAATAAAATAGGATTTACTGCCAGGTAACTGGGGTTAGGAGGATTTCAGTCTTGATAGTTAACATTCTAGAAGCCTCTATGTTGTTTTTGCTTGCTACTGCAGTCTGCTTCATTCCATTTTTAGTGGGATACATAAGGGAGACTAAATTTGGTTACTACTTCCCTACCTAAAGCTTATCTTAGTTCTTTATTTATGTGTAGCCTGTTATCACACCTGAAAATGAATTATACAACCCAAAGCCTTTGACTGCAGAGACTGCTTAACTATCTCCAATGGAAAACCTACGAATCAGTAATAAGAACTTAAAAAAATAAGCCCTGTTGGATTAGACAGACCAAAGTCCCATCTAGTCCAATATTCTTTTTCAACAGAGGCAAGTCAGTCGTCTATAGGAAGTCCATAAGCAGGACATGAGCACAACAGTACTCTTCTGTAGTTGTTCTCCAGCAATGGATAGTGAGAGGAGATAATACAAAGCCATCATAACTAGTAGCCATAGACAGCCTTATCCTCCATAAAGTTGTCTAATCCTGTTTTAAAGCTGTCCAAATTGACAGTCATGTCTACATCATATGGTAGCGAATCCCATAATTGAACTATGCACTTTTAGGGTCCTTCCAATTGTTCTTTATATTATTATTATTATTATTATTATTATTATTATTATTATTATTATTATTATTATTATTATTATTATTATTATTGTTATTATTATTATTATTTATACAACGCCATTTTTCCAAAACTGGAACTTTATATTGTGCACCCATAATGATTTGTGCTTGCGATGGTATGGAGGTAATTATAAATGATCCTACTTTTAATCCTCTTTGTGCCTGCAAACATTTTAGGACAGATATACTGCTTTGTTTCCAGCTGGTGCATCTTCTGAAACTTCCTGCTGAAATCCTGTAAGTTTTCATACAACAAATGTTCAGGAGTTGTTGTTTTGTCCCGCTTTTGCTATGGTACACATGAATGCCCCTCCAGACAGCGATAAAGTGGCAATATTGGGGAAAATCTGAGAACGAATAAAGGAGGATGATGTGTGGATGGTCCAGGATAATAATCCACCACTAATCCACTATTATTGTATCAGTGATATTGCAGAATGCAGCTGCAAAAAACCACCAGCCTGGAGGGGCCCTTATTGTTCAGTGCTACAGAATCTTCTATAAGACTCACCACAAATGTGAAACAATGTATGAAATGTGTTATTGCAGAAAATCATGATCCTTCTGTAACTTTCTTTGTGATGAATGTCAAGGAAATAATTATTCAAATACAGTACAGACAGTATCCTTAATAACAATGAAGGTTAATGTGATCATAACAATTATTACAATGAAGACAAAAGTACTGGATTGCTTTCATTAGAATTTAAGGGTTTCTGTTGCTAACAAAACATTAACATGGAACTGATTTTGGAAAAATATACAGTAAGTTTTAATACTTACCTAAATAAAATATGTTTTACAATATTGCAGAAATAATTATATCTGTTATATTACATATATTAAAAGGAATATAAGGTTTATATTATTGCAAATATAATTAAAATAGTTTTGTGTTTAAAATAAACTGCAATTGGGTAGAGCAATCCAATACAGAAGAGGCTGGTAGGAGTGGAACAGGCAGAAGGGGTCGCCACATCCTGCTGAGGTTCAGGAGCTGCCAGGATGAGTATGTTTGCTGAGCTGGCAGGGCTTAGCAGAAGGAAATAAAATACATATTTCCTTCTACCACCCTTTTTTTCCGGTGTAGCATCTGCTGGGACTGGGGGCTGCAGGATGGAGTCAAATGGGACTATGGTGCAGCATAAGTCCCCCTCTCCTTAGTTCCACCCCAATATACCTCTGGAACGCCCCTTTTTTGGGTCTTGCACTGGCCTCAGTTGCGCTGACCAAGCCTCAGCTGTGCCTGGGTGGCAGCAGAGTTTCCCAGCTGTGCCACGGCTGCACCTAGGTGGGGGGATTTCTGCTGGCATAGCCTGGCTGCACCAACACCCTCCCTCCTCCCCCAGACATATGCCCCACTCTGATTCCCCTCGGTCCTGTGTAAACACCAGGATAATTGCACTCTTAGTTTATATTTTAATATGTTGTGTCATTTATTCAATATTTATGTATCTTTGTACTTTTTCTAAATTGTACCCAATATCTTTTCAATAAATTCCAAAAAACATTGATCAGAACACTCAAAAGGGCATCAGTAAGAATATAATAGATTTGAGATCATATAATCATCTATAAGAACAAAATACATACTCATATAAGCTTGTTTCTGGATTCCACCCCCCTCTGAAATATTTTGCTAAGATTGTGTTTTATGTATCAAACTAAAAGTATTCAAAACATTTTGTTCAAACAAATGGTATTTAAAATTGCTTCACTGAAAATTATTCGATCTTGGACTTTGATTTTGTAATTTTTAAATTGAGCATCTTAAATACTGAAATAAGTCAAAGAATTATTTGAATTTATGTTGATCTAAAGTTTGAAATGCACTCTTGCTTTTAATTTATTCTTCTGTCTCAACAATTTTGAAAGGGAACAAATAATAGAGAAGAGCATCATATCAATGAGAGCAGGGAAATTTCCTGGGGACCAGTTTTAGAAGGATTTTCCTGGATGTTATTTTAGCCCAAGAGATTATTTTTTGCCGTCTGTTAAAGGTTAAGGTCGCAATCCAACTCGCCTTTCTGCCAGGCTGGGGTGAGTTGGATGCTGCAGATCCCTGGCTGTGCTGGGCTTTGCCAGCAGCAGCCCTCTGCCGCAGCTGAGCTGTGGCGCTGCCAGGAACCTGCTGGCATTGCTGGACACGGCCAGCCTGGTGGACAGAGGGCCTGTGGAAGCCTCCAAAATGGGGTGTTCCATGGGTGTGATGGGGGAGCTGCTACAGGGAGATTTATGCAAGATCCTCCTCACGTTCAGTCCCTTCCCTCAGGTCCCAATCCCAATGTTAGTGTTATATTATTACACATGCATTATGAGATCAAGAACAAGAATGTAGGATTTAAGACCTGAGGTTTTAACATGAACCAACCTAATCAAATTCATAGAGTACCACACATTCTTCCAGCTATGTTTCCATAATATGCTATTAGTTAGACTGTCACACTTATAGCAAATGGGTTTATCACTATGCTTTTGCTCACCACAAAGTGCCATCACAAATGTATCAAGGATTTAATAAAAGAACCTTAATATTTCTGTGACTGTAGCTTTTGTAATGTGATATAAGTTTTAGGTGAGAATGAAAGAGACAACCACAGCTTGGCACAAGCTTTATGAGTTGACTAATGCTGAAGTACACAGGGGATGTATTTGCTCTTTTGGGGGACCTGATGCTGGATTAGCAGCTGTGCTATATACTTAAAGGAGCGCATTTGTCTCACTATGTTCTGTTTGTGTATTTCTAGATATAGTAATTATTAAAAAACACCATATTTTTCAGTTTCTCATCCAAAATAAATTAAGTCTTGTACGCTGCCCCTTAAACTTATCAGAAGTATGGAGTGCATAATAATGTTCTCTAAATGAGCTCAGAGAAAATGGGATCCTTCCTTGTGGTCCATGGAGCACCAATGAAATATGCTTTCCTTATTTTTAGCTAGTGTATCTTTCCATTCAACAGCCTCATCCATATAGCACTACACAGTAACCGCAGAGCAAGTTACTATGGGAAAACCACTTGCTTACCACTGTAAAAAGAAAGGAATATCCTTCAGGGTCAGTAGCAAGAATAACTTTCTCCCCATTTACATGCTACAGAAAGTTGGTTTCATGGTCTTTACATGCTGCATCCTCATCACTGCATGTATTTAATGACAATTTATCATGTTGTATCTAATGATACATTATGAAATAGTTTCCTTTTTCATTAGTTGCTTATGATAGTTTGGTTTTCGATTCTCCCTTTTAAAAAAACACTAAGAAGGCCTTCTGATAAAGAAGGCAAGGAAGGTGCTGTAAAACAATTTATTGGATTCATTTAGAAACATTTAGAAACCACTTAATAAAAAAATCTAACTGATGCACATGAAACAATATAAAATAATTATCAATAATACAGATAAAATCAGCTGAACTTAAAAGCATATATTAAAAACAAATATATCTTCTATATATAGGTTTGTTTAAATACAATGTTTTTAACAGGTGTCTAAAACAGTGTAACCTGGATATATACCTAATGTTGATAGGGAGTTCCAAAGTATAGGTGTTGCCACACTGAATGATCAATTCCTAACAGATGCAGAACAAATATCATATGGCATTTGTAATAAGTACAAGCTCTGCAGAGTGAAGTGGGTGAGTAGGCACATATGAGGCAAGGCAATGCTTTTAAGTAAACTGTTTCCCAGCTGTTAAAGGCTTTAAATACTAATAGTAAAACCTTGAACTTGGTCCGGTAACATAGTGGCAGGCAGTGCATATCTTTGAGCAGTGGTGTAACATGCTTGCAGTATCTTACTCTTGTCAGCAATCGCATTGCATCATTTTGCACTAACTACAATTTCTGGACCTGCAAAGGAAGTTCCATATAAAGGGCATTGCAATAATCCAATCTTGAAGTTGCCAATTATAAGCATAATAAAAGAATCATAACTGAGCAACTTACATTATGCCAGCTTGACTCAAAGTTATATTTATATGTTGTTGTCCTGATTTTCAATTTTTGTTATCTCATTTTAATTTTTTCAAAGTATCTTATTGTTTCAGTGTTAACTAGTTGTGTGTTTTAAAAATCCGTTTGTTAGCTGTTCTGGGAAAATCCCCCTCACTGTTCTGTGACAAAAGATATGCTAACTTGTGCATATGTATTACATAAAAAGTTGTTTGAGAGTAATATATTCAGAATTGAATGAAACACACTGCAGAATGTACAGGCACTTGGGTTTTTACCAAACATCTCCTTCATTTTATTTTAAAGTGTTCTGAGACTTAGATATATGATTCAGCATAGATACAAGGCACAAGAGTGAATGTTCTCATGTTTGCGACATTGCATCCAACCACAGTGAAAACAATATTTTCTATGGAATCTAAATTTGGAATAAAAAATCAAACTATTTAAGCTTAAAAACAACGTCAAAGGTGCAATCCTGCACTGGATTTACTCTGACTGAGAAGCCTTAGGATTTGGCAGAAGCCCCGCTACACCAGTGCAATACCAGATAAGCTGCTGGCACGATGACACCAATGGAATGTCACCATTCCATCAGTGTAACACATTGCCAGTGGAGTTGTTCTACCAGCAAATATATGCTGATGGAGTGAATGGAATGGGGGAGATGTGGGTGGGGTATAGGAGAGGTGCACACTTACGGCAAACCCTATAAACCCCTCTTAACCATGGCCACACCCAAGTCCCTGAAGTGCCACAAGAAATTTCCCTCCACTGACTTCATTAGGAAGGGGGAAATACATTTTAGAAAAGCTACCCATGTCAACAGTAGCTGTGTCCCCATTGCCATGACAGAAAATAAGTTATAGTGTAACTGAGCACCCAATCACAGCGCACTAACAACAAATAAACCCCACACAGGAAGACCATTAGATGATAGAGAATAGGGCAATATCTTTTTGGCCTTATATTGTTTGTGTTTAGAGCTCACAAGGGAGAACTCTGATGATGGGAGACAAGGAGATAGGGCATTCTGTACAAAAAGGGAGCACTTTACATATGTATTCTCTCCCTCTGTGGGGCAAACAGAAGCTTCTTTCAGGCAAATTAGATGATGAAAACAGTAGAGAGGGGAAATCGCTAAATAGGCCTCCTCCATCACCACTGCTCCAGTCTGTTTTGGAGTGCCCCCTCAGAAGCATCTGCTTTTAAGTAAAAATAAAAATTTAAGGAAATCTGATTAAGGAACTTCCACATCATAAACAGTTTGTTTTTTAAGAACCTAAAAACAGCCTGCTGGATCAGGCCAATGGCTCATCTAGCCCAGCATCCTGTTCTCACAATGGTCAACCAGATGCTTATGGGAAACCCACAACCAGGACCTGAGCACAAGAGCACTCTCCCCTCCTGCTGTTTCCAGCAACTGGTATTCAGAAGCATACTGCCTCTGACAGGGAAGGTAGAACATATCCGTCAGGGTTAGTAGCTGCTGATAGCTTTGATTTCCATGAAACAGCTATGAACCATACTGGATGGCCTTGGGCCACTGCATTTCTATCTGTTAACCGAACTCAAACAGTTACTGTGAATATAAAGTGAAAGAATTCCAGGTCCACTACCTGAGCAACTTAAAAGAAATGGTAGGATTAAATCAAATAAATAATGTTCTCCAACTGTAATAGGGCTTAAAAAGTATGCAGTTTGGGCAGGGTCATGTCCTATCATTGTTTTTTTTTAAAGTGTATTGCTATCTACTGTACGATAAGTTAATGTGATATTTACAGCACAATTCTATGGGCTTTACACCCTAGAATGCGTGCATAGGATTGTATGATCACGCTATTAAAAGTATTTTTATTTACAAAAGGCTTGTTGGCAATATATTATCATAATTTCAAACATTCAAGATTTAACAAAAGTTAATATTCTATATAGAGAATGTAAAATTCTCCCCTCATCTAATACACTGTATTAGGAAGATTACATTTCATTGTTGATTGTCTTGTTGCTACCACTAGATGGCCTTGTTTCCATGTAGCCTTCAAGACTTCCATATTTTCAAAGAAGTCTCTTTTCTGATTCTTGTTTTTCACGTTTTATAAATATCTGCATAAAAAGGGAGATAACATATTTGTCAACATTTACAAATACTAAGTGAATACATTTATTTTGCTTCATTTTCTTGTAGTATCTTTGTATAACTTGTGTGAGCCAGTGTGGTGTAGCGGTTGAGGTGTTGGACTATGACCTGGGAGACCAGGGTTCGAATCCCTACACAGCCATGAAACTCACTGGGTGACCTTGGGCCAGTCACTGCCTCTCAGCCTCATGAAAACCCTATTCATAGGGTCGCCATAAGTTGGAATCTACTTGAAGGCAGTCCATTTCCATTTCCACATAACTTGTGATTATTCCTAAATGTCTTATTAAAATATTTGGCAGGTCTGCTAAATAATATTTGTAGAAAAATAATATTAAATTCTGTATGAAGATGTTACAGATAACATCAGAGGAATTAGTAAAGCCCAAGTTTCTCATAGCCAAAGCATTGAAGGTGCAGCTTACTCACTGAGCTTAATGGTATACAGAATTTTTTTTAAATGGAGAGAGCAAAAACTTTTCCCTTTTATTCTCTCCATGTACAAATTTAGAATGCTACTGAGTGGGAAAACAGGACAACTCCAAAATGATTGCAAAGGCTACTTTCCTATGCGCATGATAAAGGCCTTCTTCCAAACTATTTTAACTGGACTTCAAGAAGAGAGCACTTACAATTCTAAGCAGGACCGGGTGGGAACTGAACTGGTAAATGATCTGCTACTCCCAAAGCCCTGCTGTCTTTTGCTGGGCCAGGGCAGAAGGCTGTGATGAGCTGTTTGCTTTTTCTTCATACCAGTGGTTCTTGTTTTTTAAATCTCCCCCATTGGTTTTGATTGGTGGAAGAGGGAATTAACTGTGCCAGCTGCAGGTCTGCATAGTTAATGGGACCAATCCTGGGGCTTCTTGGGGTAACAGGATTTCTGGATCTAAGAAGATCCTAGGCTGCCTGCTACATACTACTGTCCCTGGAATGCCCCATTTTAGGGCCTACCAATCAGAGTAGATTTACAACCATGGAGCTTTTTGTGAGTATAGCGATGTTTGGTAGGGCAGAGGTGCCTCATAATCAGAGCTCCTCTCCACTGGCAGAGGGGTACTTCTGCTGCATCTTAACCCCTTCCAACCAGCAGATCTGGAGTTAGCATTGCTCTGTTAATTATCATTTGACAGGTTCTTTTTCTTTACATACTTACCTCACTCAGTAATACCCACATAGGAGAACTAGAATGGATAGATAAACGAAGAGCTTTTATTTTCCCCAAGATTGGGCTGATGATGCCATCTGCTATTCCATTTTCAAATGTGCCTATATGTAAATGAAAACATTGTTATTGGTATACACTGTAATGAAATTATTTCCCAGAATAGTCAAGAAGAGTAGCATATTATATATTACCTCAAAGAAGGAACAAAATTAAATAACTGAATATTAATTTTTTAAAATCTTAATGAGAGTATTCTAAGTGAGAATTAAAATTCATTTATTTAGCAAAAGATATTACAAACTGAAGTAGGCTATAAAAGAAGTAAAAAGAAACTACATCAGAGAATAAATCAAACGCTTTTTAGACTAGTATAGTACATTTTTTTACATAATTGAAGTGGGCATACTATCATATTAAAGTGGAACCTTAGTGCACATCTTTGTAGTGTTAGAACGGTGTAATGAAGACCTGCGACTTTTGTTTCCAATTAATGATCCTGGGCAGTAGTTTGATATAAGGTGATATTTCCTTCCTCTGGGTTGTATCCAGTGGTGGCTTTGCCTTTGTGGAAAGTGTTTTTGCTCACACAGTTTTCAAAAATAGGGATGCCCAACTTTGAACACTCTCCCCAGAGCACATAGGCTTTTGTCCATCCCACTCCCCAAAGCTACTGTTGAGGGTTCAAGGACCTTCCATAACAGAATGAGATAGGTGGGGGGATGGGATTAAAGAATGAGATAGGTGGGGGATGGAATTAAAGAAAATCAGGTGCCCAAATTTATGTTGCCAAAAGCCCTTTCTGCTAAGGCAAAGTCATAACCGGATAGCATCCTATGTCCCCTAAAATACAGCCTGTACAGCTGAAACCAGGCAGTATGGAATGAAGCCACACATTTTCTTTTCTAGGTGATAAGGCAATGCTGCCTACCATCTAGGCCCACCCTATAGGCAAACAAGCTAAGAACACTTATAGGGGAAAAAGCCATCAACTAAGACTAGAGGTCAGACTTAAGCAATGTACATGCTAGCAGAGGAATACACATTTGACATGAAAAGGAGGTAGATTTAGATCCCATAACCGCTTTGTCATAGAAACCAGACTTGGACATGGGATAAATGAGTTGAAATCCTTCCTCGGTCATGAAGTCACTGGGTGGCAAGCAGGGCAGTACCATTCACACATCAGGCCCCTCTAATTTTCCAACACAAATCATGGTTCTTCCCACTGCTTTCTCTTCTTGTACTGTGTTGCTTTCTTGAGACATCCAGCCTGTTATATCCCCCTTTACTTTTTTCCCTTCTCCTTAACCATGTCTTAACCCACTTCTTTACATTCTCCTCCTCTTTCTTCTTCTACTTGTTTTTCTACTCTCACTTTACCTATCTACTTTTCTCTTTTCCATGTCTGCTAGGAACACTCAGAAATATATGCATCTAAAAGTCATTGACAATTGTTTTAAGCCCATATCTATGGCTGTTTTGCACTGTCAATCCCTGATTTGAAGGGTGAATCCCATCCAGTGCCTGTAAGAGCTGAAAATTAAGTCAATATTGCAATCTCTGGGGGAAGGAAAAATTTCTCGTGTGCTGGAAAATATACAATGGCCAGGTGATTGCCCCTCTTTCTGGACAGGATGGGAAACTTGGGCATTCCAGTTTAGTTCCGGATGCCATCAAGGTGTGTTCTACCTCACCTGTCCATCTAAATGATAATCAGTGCAGGCTTTGCACTTCTGTTTGAAGGCGTTAACTATGGTTCATATCATTTTTTACATCAGAAGACAATAGAAAGGTTCAGTGGCTTCTGACTCACAAATTACTCTTTGGGATTTTTATGAATAAAAAACTAAAATCACAGTCAATTATATCACTAAAAATTAAAAGCTTCATTGCCTTTACCAAAGTTGGGTTGTATTTTTCAAAATAAAATGTGGGGCTTGATGATTAACATAAACAGTTACTGCATCATGCATTGCATTGAAAATCCTTCACTGATTTACTCTTTTTAAAAGATGCATTGCAAACAAATGCATAGGAAGTTGCGTTATATCAGGTTAGACTATTTGTCCACCTATCTCAGTACTGTCTTCTCTGGCTGGCAACAACTGTCAGGCAGGGGTCTATCAAATCACCTCCTATCTGATCCTTTTAACTAGAGATGCCAGGACTGAATCTAGGACCTTCTGAATACAAACTTGGTGCTCTACTACAGAGCTATGGTCCCTCTACAGTTGGATCCAATGAACCATGAGCAGAAGGAAAATAACCATTAACCATTATTTCACAAGAGTTCATGCAGTGCAAGAATAGGTAAATTCTATACTATCTTCCGTTTTCTACCTGCACAACATCTTTAATAATAATAATAATAAATTTAATTTTTGTGTCGCCTATCTGGCCGAAGCCACTCTAGGCGACGTACACATTAAAATACAACAGTACAATGTAAATACATAATAAAATACAGTGCAGTCAACAAGAATCATTTTAAAAAGCAGCAGTACAGAACAGTTTAGGGCCATCACTAGACAATTTTAAAACAATATAGAGAAATTAGCCCACCCCGGGGATCCCAAAGGCCTGTCCAAAGAGCCATGTTTTTAAGGCTCGGCGAAATGTATCCAGGGAAGGGGCATGGCGAAGATCGAACGGGAGGGAGTTCCAGAGAGTGGGGGCCGCCACTGAGAATGCCCTCTCTCTAGTCCCCACCAACCTAGCTGTTTTTGTTGTTGGGACGGAGAGAAGGCCGTGTGTGGCTGATCTAGTCGGGTGGCTTAATTGGTGGTACTGGAGGTGCTCCTTCAGGTAAGCTGGGCCGAGACCGTATAGGGATTTAAAGGTTAACACCAACACCTTGAATTGGGCCCGGAAAACAACTGGAAGCCAGTGTAGATGAAATAACACCGGCGTAATGTGATCACTTTAGATTTTACACATAGGGCCCTGCAACAAAATTGTTACAGTCTGGAGTGGTTCTGTTCAAAGGTCCAGCCACATCGTTCAATTCCCCCTCTGGTTTTCCTGTCACCCCACCCCACAACAGCCAGTCATCATTCTGTGTCCACTGAGCACTAGCTGTTTGGAGGTGGTTCCTCCAGTTTGTTTTTTTCTCTTTTTGTGATACATGGGGTAGACATATCAGCATCCAGTCCCAACTACATAAAAATATTTGATTTCCCCCCATTGATTTCTATGGACAGTTCTCCATTCTATCCTGCTGCTCCTGCTGGAGGACTCCTGGACTCCTGGGCTCCTGCTGGGAGGAAGGGTGGGATATAAATCAAATAATAAATAAATAAATACCCTTGGGAAGTTTTAAAAATAGCTTCTCAGTGTGAACCATGAAATGATCTATCCAGATTTCTTTCTGACCTTTATATATGAATCCTTTCTACCATTCTCTTCCAGTCACTCCATTACATTCTTCCTCTCACCTCTTTTATCATTTCCCCTTCTGAGTCTCTAACATTCCATACCACTGAATTCTTATGGGTCTGTTTTTGGGGTTCCTCTCTTTTTCCCCTGAAGAGTTCTTGAGCATCTGCAAATCTCAGATTTACTTTGAGTTTGCTTTCTTGAGTGTGGGTAGTGTCATGAACCTGTAATGGTCATGAGTTATTAAAAATCTAATAACAATACTTTGGCTCCAGTAAGGGACTCTGGGAGATGGTTACAGTTAGAAAAGACAAGCCTTTGCCAATTTGCAAATTTGAGTTTCACTTCCCAGCTGAAGACGGTTAGAAGAAGACTTAACAAGCTGCACCTGTTTATCTTCGCTGATTAGCAAGTGCCTGGTACTCAAGGTCATCCTTGCCCTGTACCGTTGGAAAACACAGTTGGGAGGGGGGCCTGAAGGCGCGAAAATGTGAGAAACATCGAGAAGAAAGTTACATCAGCCAATTCCTCATTGGTCAATTAATCTTGGACCATTAGGATCCTTTTCCCTTAAGTATAGGGCTAGAGACCCATAGCCTTTGTTCTCTGTTCTCTGCCTATGCTGACTGGCACCAGAGTTCCAAACCTTTCTGCCTTATGGTTCCAGGGGTTGCTTATGGGAAGGCAACCTATGTCTGGTTCCATTGCTTTATGTTGAACATCCATCTCTCTTAGGAGAGGTGCCACGCAACCAACTACCTCGTGTGTAAGTAGTTAGGTGAGTTAGTTTATTATTTTCTTGTTGTGTGTATGAATTCTCTTGTAAGAACCTAAACCCCTGTTGGGTGAATGGTCTTAAAGGATTACTTGCTGCTATATGATATGTGCACTTATATTTCTTAATAAAGCTACTTCTATTTAACCTGGTGTGTTCATTTGAGAGGGGGGTTCTGAATTCAGTACTTTGACCCATCTCAGTCACTCACTACCAAAGAGGGTTAAGAAGTTGAAGGCTTGGATTTTAAGTGTTAAACCAGAGGTGCCTGGCAAGGAGTGTAACTGTGACTCTTGCCTTTTAGGACCTTGGTTTTATATATCTTCTGGGCTCAGAGATCCCCTGGCTCTGAGTGGACCAGTATATAGGGGTGGTAGCAGCCTACCTTCTACCTTGCAGGGTTGTTGTGAGCGTACACAGCCTTGGCAAGGGTGAAGTAATAGCTTTTTGGTTCCAGTCTCAGTTCCCTAAGGGTGGGGGTCTGAGTCTGACGCATGAACCCGGTACCTTGAGGGTCTGGGGGGCATGACATGGCTGGCAGTGGTGAGGATCGAAGCCATTCCTACTCTTAAGTGAACACGCTGTGTGAGATAAGTGCATTGCAGCAAGTTGTAAATTTGAAAGAGACTTCTGACACAACCGTTTGTTACTTTGGGTAGTAAGGTCAGTGCAGAATGTCGCAAAAGATAAAAACCAGATCTCAAAAGAATGGAGCCGAGGATGTGCACCTGGCAGACACTGCGTTGCCTAGTCAGCTTGTTCAGCTCGAGGAAGGCGCTGCTGCTCTGTCGTTTATACCTCAGCCTTCTGCGGATGACAAGGAGATCGTGTTTAAGCAAACTGAGGAA
This sequence comes from Rhineura floridana, assembly GCF_030035675.1. Classification (NCBI taxonomy): domain Eukaryota; kingdom Metazoa; phylum Chordata; class Lepidosauria; order Squamata; family Rhineuridae; genus Rhineura; species Rhineura floridana. The sequence continues at coordinate 69,676,636 of NC_084488.1, read as the reverse complement.
AGTGAGGAAGATAGCGAAGATGAGGAGGAACAAGATTCGGATGAGGAAGAGCTGACTAGAAGTATGCAGCGCTACCTAGCTAAGCAAATGAAGTTGTTGTCCCTACAGTTCAAGGCTATGGAGGAAGATCGCCGGAGTAGGGAAAGTTTTGCTCGTGAGTTGCAACAACCGCGAGGAGGAAAACCAGACCTCCATAAAAAATCTTTTCCGACCTTTCGTGAGACAGATGACATCTTTACCTTTTTTCAAGTTTTTGCTCACTCTTGTAGAGACCAAGGTGTGCTTAAAAAGTACTGGATGAGTGCTTTACGCATTAACGCTGAAGGCGAGTTGAGAGAACTGTTGAACTCTTTGCCAGTGGAGTATGCAGATAATTTTGATTACTTTTATGCTCTGGCCAGGTCCCACTTTGCTTTAACGGCAGAGGACTGTTTTCAACGTTTAGAGGCAGATCAAAAGAAGCCTCGGGAAAGCTTCTCAGCTTTTTCTGCACGGATGGGCAGGAATGTGGAGCGCTGGGCAGACACGGCTGAAGCTGCAACTCGAGGGGAGGTTTTAGATCTGTTTGCTAAAGAACTGTTTTACAGACGCCTCCCTCGAGATCTGATGGCTCTGGTTAGAGACCAGCAGCCCCGTTCGCTGGCTGAAGCAGGCGTGCTAGCAGATCGTATGTTTAAAAACAGAGCTGGAGAAAAGTTTACTTTGTTTCGGAAACCGGAGAACGTTCCTGTGAAACCGCCGGGGCGAGAGACTTCAGGTATGCAGAAACCATGGCAACTGCCGAGGGAAGTGAAGGGAGGGCCTGCCGGCTACTTCAAAGTACCTTCCGCCCGGACAGAGGCTGCATTGCAAGAGAAGCCCCGTGTAGAAATAACTTGCTTTAAATGTGGGAAAATCGGACATAAGGCTAATTCCTGTTCTGAAACCTTGCTTAAGCCCAATCCTGCTGGGAGGAAGAATCCAAGGGAGGCTCCAGTTGCGCGTGTAAGAGACTTAGCGTCCCCTGGAGCGGAACTCCCTGAACTTTCTTCTTGGTCGTCAGCAGAGGAGAATGAAGGAGCGGAATCGGACTTTGTATTTTCTGCCCCAAATTCACAAGACCGTCCTGAGACTCCTCGTGGATCTGCAGTCAGAGCCCTGCCGGTGAGTGTTGTACAAACTGTGTCAGGGGACAGAGAGGGAGGAGTAAAGAACAGTTTGTTTCCAGAGAAAGACTCCCCAGGACCCCTTTCATCGGAATGTAAAGAATGGGTCCAAACGCAGTTTTCCGAACCCATATATGTTAACTGTATTAAGGTCAAGGGGAGAATAGATTCAGGCTCGGAAATTACCAGTATTGTGGAGTAGCTGGTCAAGCCGGAGCAATATGTTCCAGAGTTACAAGTGGCTGTCACAGCGTATGGACAGCAGACAGTGCAAGTGCCCGTAGCCGATGTGGTGCTTTCATACCGAGGCTGGACTGGACGCCATAGAGTTCTAGTTCATTCAACCAACAGTTTATGGGACGTTTTGATGGGAGCAGACCTGCTTTTCCTGCACCATAAAGAGACTGAACGTAGGGCGGAGAGGGATGCTCTTGCTAGGTCTCAAGTTTTGTTAGACACCTTGAAATGTAGTGGGAGAGAAGCCAAGGCTTCGGAGGAGTGGGCCGTGCGCTTGCCTGAGCCACAGGAAAAAAGTTCGCCTTTGCAGCCCAGAGGAGGGGGGCTGATGGAATGCAAAGTGCCGCCTGTTGGCTCTCAAGGAATTAAGACAGCTCTAATAAAGAAGGGAAGCCTCCAAAGTTGTAAAAGCAAAATGGAAGCCAACTCGGCTGTTTTGTTACAAGCTGAGAAATCTGATTCTCTTAATGGACATTTAATTATGGCTTGTGCCAAGGTGTGTGAATTTGCAGAGGGGAGGGCTGGGAGCCTGCCCGAACAACAGGGAAAAAACTCTTTGCAACCCAGTGTGGGGGAGATAGAGGAATGTAAATTACCGGCAGCCAGCTCTCAAGCCTTTAAGGCAGCTTTATTGAAGGATGAGAGTTTGCAAAACTGCAGGGAAGAAGCCGGGAGAAGCCCTCCTGCCTTATCAGAGACTGTGAAAGTGAGATTTTATTGGGACAAAGGCTTGCTTTATCGAGAACATGTTCCTGGGGGGAATTTCACGGACTGGCAGCCAGTCAGGCAACTAGTCGTGCCAAAACCTTTTCGCCTGGATGTATTGCGGCTGGCCCATGATGTTGTGACTGCGGGGCACCTGGGTGTGAAACGGACTTTGTTTTCTGTTACCCAACATTTTTATTGGCCCTCAGTGGCTAAGACTGTTAAAGAATATGTAAAATCCTGTGATATTTGTCAACAACTTGGGTATGCGCGTGATCACCCCAAGGCACCCTTACAAGTGTCCCCGATTTCTAGGAAATACCTGGTTTTGACTTGCACTCCTGTTTTGGAGGTTGCTGAAGACGCTTTATCTCGTTTACCTGTTCCAGTTGACTGACATTTGATTCATGCCTATTTCACGGACTGATTTCCCGGCTCTGATGACCTCTGGACTGTTTTAGACTTCGTTTTACTCTTTTACGCTTTTAACATGTTTTTTAGACTTTTATAGGATTTTATGGCTTATGACCTTTTTTGAACCTGGACCAGCTCTTGGATTACCCCATTTTTTATTCTATTTCTTTATTTTTTTTTTTATAATAAAGTCTTCTTTTCTTGGGTGTTTCAGGGGTCCCTTAATTTTTTTTTTGCTGTTACTTTGTAACTTTGTTGGATTTTATGAATATGTCTAGAAAGCATAAGTCAAGAAGTAGCTCACTTGCTTAAAATGTATTAACTTTTTTTTTCTTTTTTTTTTATGCTGTATATAGTGCAATGCTGATGGAATTTTTTGATTGTTCCCTTATTCCTGGTTGCTGTGGCGATGACGCAGAACTATTCAGAGTTCTGACATCATCTTCCCGAAAAGGGGCGTGTCATGAACCTGTAATGGTCATGAGTTATTAAAAATCTAATAACAATACTTTGGCTCCAGTAAGGGACTCTGGGAGATGGTTACAGTTAGAAAAGACAAGCCTTTGCCAATTTGCAAATTTGAGTTTCACTTCCCAGCTGAAGACGGTTAGAAGAAGCCTTAACAAGCTGCACCTGTTTATCTTCGCTGATTAGCAAGTGCCTGGTACTCAAGGTCATCCTTGCCCTGTACCGTTGGAAAACACAGTTGGGAGGGGGGCCTGAAGGCGCGAAAATGTGAGAAACATCGAGAAGAAAGTTACATCAGCCAATTCCTCATTGGTCAATTAATCTTGGACCGTTAGGATCCTTTTCCCTTAAGTATAGGGCTAGAGACCCATAGCCTTTGTTCTCTGTTCTCTGCCTATGCTGACTGGCACCAGAGTTCCAAACCTTTCTGCCTTATGGTTCCAGGGGTTGCTTATGGGAAGGCAACCTATGTCTGGTTCCATTGCTTTATGTTGAACATCCATCTCTCTTAGGAGAGGTGCCACGCAACCAACTACCTCGTGTGTAAGTAGTTAGGTGAGTTAGTTTATTATTTTCTTGTTGTGTGTATGAATTCTCTTGTAAGAACCTAAACCCCTGTTGGGTGAATGGTCTTAAAGGATTACTTGCTGCTATATGATATGTGCACTTATATTTCTTAATAAAGCTACTTCTATTTAACCTGGTGTGTTCATTTGAGAGGGGTGGTTCTGAATTCAGTACTTTGACCCATCTCAGTCACTCACTACCAAAGAGGGTTAAGAAGTTGAAGGCTTGCACTTCCGGGAAGGGTGACTTAGCCTGTGCCTGCTTTTGAGACGGGCTCCTGCCTCAAAAGAAGCTTATTCAGATATATCAGTCAGTTTTTTCTTTTTTTTTTGACTGATTAAACTTCTCCCGGGTAGGGAGAAACGAAGAGATTAACCTCAAAGCCTATTTTTGTTGGGACGACCAGATCTCATTAATTTATGGGACGAGGTCTAGCCGACGAAGGTGGGACGGATTTTCAACAGCAAGCTCTATCTGTTAAAGCGAACGTTCATCTTATCTTCTAAGAGAGAACGCACTAACAGGCAAGCACCCTTCTTTCTATATTTTTCTTTTACTTGACTTAAATTGTTGCTGTTTAAAAGAGATTTGCCAGATTGATCAGTTTTTGACATCTCACTGGGGAGCCATAACTTCTCTCTGCTACGCACTAATTAATAGCTTATCTCTGTTTTTGTTGCAAAAAGCTGTCCTGGATTTGCATTCTAAAGATATACACAGAAGAGGGATTTCTATTCCAGATTTTTATTTTGAAAAATATTATACTGTTTTGAGACTACTCTCTTTTTGGTCTATTTTATTTTGACGAATCTGTTTCTTGACGATTGCCATTAATTGTTTCGATCCTGGGAACTGCATTTTGTTTACTTAACTATTGGAGAGATAAGGCTGTCTGCTCTGTTTATACTGTGATGTCACCAAGTTTGGAGTATTAACCCAATTGTTGCTGAAATAAGAAGTGGTTTTCCTATATTTTTCTTTTAAAATGGCAATTAAGAAAGTGGCTGAAAATCTGGAAATAACTATGTTTCAGAAAATAATGGATGAGATTGAGATAATGAAAATTGAATTGAGTAAAATGAAGCAGGAGATTAAAGATATAAGGGTCCCTGTGAGAGAGGTGACCCTGGAAGGGGTCCCTGTGAGAGAGGAGACCCCGGAGATTGGAACAGGGGTCCCTGTGAGAGAGGAGATCCTGGAGACTGGAATAGGGGTCCCTGTGAGAGAGGAGATCCCGGAGATTGGAACCAACGTGGAACAGGAACAAGATTTGGAGTCTATGGACTTTAGAAATAAAATCTATTGTTTGGAACTCAATGTTATCTCTGAAGAAATGAATGAAGATTCTAGAGATAAAGTTATCAATGGCATGGATAATCTTCTGGACTGGAATGATGTGATGGAGCCCAATATAGAGAAAATCTATGGAATTAATTGCAGCCATGTGACAATGGAAAAACTTTTAAGAGATGACCCAGTGTATTTTGAAAAAAAGAACAGAGATATGATTTTACAGCAGTATTTCAGCAACCTATTCAGAATGGATGGCAAGAAAATATTTGGGATAGAGGTAATTCCCATCAGACTCTTACTATATGACTATGGCTTTGACAGCAAGATTATTATGGAATACTGATAATGGAAGATTGGATATTGAAATTACTGGACTTAACAAGACTACTGAAGATGGAAGATGGAAAATGGAACTAATAGAGATAATAGAACAATGGCTACTGAAATTATTGAACCTAACAGATTCTGATGTGATGGATTAATTGAAATGTTTATTTTGACTATGGTTATGACAATAAGATTATCATAATTAGTAATGAGATGGATTAATCGATATGCTTATCTGGAAAAAAAAATTGATAGATATATTTCTTAAAGAATTGAAACCTCTCTTTGACTTTTTGTGGAAAGAATAAAGTAATGTTTATGAGATTTGATGATTAAGTAAGATAACTACTGGAGGAAAGTGATTTTATAATATGACTTAAGAGACAGGATTGTTATATATTATAGACTTATAACTGATTTGATCTTTGACAAATGGGAAGTCAATATTTTACTCTTTATTTTTTATTTTTGTTTTTTCTTTTCTTTTTTTCTTTTTGTTTAACTATTTTTGATTTTGTTTTTTGTCTTTGAATGTTTTATGATTTTGTCTTGTATGTTTTATGAAAATCTGAATAAAAATTATTGAAAAAAAGAAAAAAAAAAAAAAGAAGTTGAAGGCTTGGATTTTAAGTGTTAAACCAGAGGTGCCTGGCAAGGAGTGTAACTGTGACTCTTGCCTTTTAGGACCTTGGTTTTATATATCTTCTGGGCTCAGAGATCCCCTGGCTCTGAGTGGACCAGTATATAGGGGTGGTGGCAGCCTACCTTCTACCTTGCAGGGTTGTTGTGAGCGTACACAGCCTTGGCAAGGGTGAAGTAATAGCTTTTTGGTTCCAGTCTCAGTTCCCTAAGGGTGGGGGTCTGAGTCTGACGCATGAACCCGGTATCTTGAGGGTCTGGGGGGCATGACAGGTAGTGTGGGTTTGGCTATATAATCATGAGCACATGAATACCTGATTGGCATTAGAAGTAATGATTTCACCTTTCTCATGCAACGTTGATTTGAGAGGAATAAAACCCTTGGACCCTCTTCTCCCTCCCCCCCCAAAAAAAACCCTATTGCAAAAATGTTAGCTGTGCTGAAATTTAGAAGTATATATAAACCAAGCTGGATGATTCTTAAAAATTTTTTACCTATTTGAAAATATCCATCCTGAGTTTTTATGATTTTAAAATTCTGTGCCTTGCCTTCTGCAGATTGTATGTCTATCTCCTATAACAAATAAAAAGAAAGAAAACCTAATTAGTTTCCAGAAAGGAAAGCTGGGTCTTACTGTGTATGTACCTTTCCCTTTTGCAAATTTCCCCAGTCAATAGTACCAAACATATGATATAACTCATTATCTCCAATTGATCATTTCCAAATTTGGATTTTTAAATTAGTTTGTAAATATGTCTGCCATAAATATATTTTAATTCTTCCTGAGCAAAGTTACTGGCTGTGCCATCATACATGCTCCTTTTAATTCTTTTTCTTCTCTCAATTTTTTACATGTTTAAGAAAAAATTTCAAATTAGATAAATGATATGATGATCAGCTTTACAATTAAGATTGATGGCATTTCAATAATTAATCCATGACTTCTAAGTTGCATAAAAGTTTTGGTTGACAGCTTGCCTTCCCATATGCATTTATACTATACCAATATATTCATAGTCATTTCAACTCATTGAGTATTAACCCAAGCATTAACAGAGATTTGCTTTTCTTCCAATTTCTAGTAACTGTCAGTAAATTGCCTATCCACTTCCATTCTGATGCATAAGCTGGGTACTCAGTTGTTGAAACCCAACAGAATTACTAAAGGGTTCCTAGGCAAATCATCTCAGTTGATTGACTGACTGACTGACTACAACAGCAGGGGCAACATGTGGCCCTCCGAATGTTGCTGGACTACAATTCCTGTCATCCCTGACCATTAGTCATGTTACCTAGGACTGATTGGAGTTGGAATCCAAGAGCATCTGGAGGGTAACATCCCTGGACTATAATAAATATGCAAGGTATAGGACTGCTGGCCAGAGGTTTTGAAAGAGGAAAATGTACAAGGTAGGCCTAACTTCCTTTTCTCCTTAACTCTTTTTTTTGGTAGTAGTCCAAACACATGGGATGCTATCAGAGCAATACCCCAATCTTTGAATGGGTCTAACACCAATATAGACAATAATTCATTAAAAGATAAGTGCCTTTCTCTAAGACATACACTCTCTGTCCTTAAAGTTTGCTCTCTGCTCCAACAGCAGATTGATTACTTTTTGCATTGTGGAAGTCACAGCTTTCAATCAAAGCTGACTTCTGCTATGCTGCCACAGGCCATGCCAGTCAAATACATGCTGCTGCCACCACTACATGCTCATCTGTCATGCTGAAGTCAGATCAGAAGCAGTCGATGAACTAGATAAAACAGGAAGGAGAGATCCTTATCTTTGCCCAGAATTTTGACAAAATTGTCTCCATAAGCATGAGATGATAACATCCTGGTAGATTACTACTGGGCAGGAATATTAAGAAGATATCAATTTTCCCTAATTTTAGTAATAAAATTTTAAATGCTTTATATTCATGTGACAGTTGAGTTACTTACAGCAGCAGGTAAAACTTCTACAGTAGCATTAAATATTTTATCTCCAGGATGTTCCATATTCCCACTTCTAAAAAGGTACCTGCAAAACACATTATTTATACGCATTATTACATTTGTCCCTAATATTTCGTGTATAGGTCTTTTATGTTAAGTCTAGCATTTGATGTCCTCTAGGAATATTTTAGGGATGGAAGAATGAGCATAAGCCCACTGAGAGTGAAACTAGACATTACATGGAAAATGCATGTAACATTTTGCCAATGCATAGTATCCTTTCTTAAAAATACCAGTCAGGTGCAGTAAGCTGCAAACACGATCAAAAGAACAATGGGGTGGGGCTTATTTATTTCTCCATCAGAACTGCCCTTCCTAAATAGGAACAGGTGAATCTCAACTTTGGTTTCTCCTGGTTTCTCAGTTTTCCAAACTTAAGTTCAGTTCTCCATATTTCCACACCAGTTTGTGATTTTTTTAAATAAAGTCCTCATGAAAATTTGTTAGCATTTTAGGGCAAATTTCTCCCAATATACACATTCTGTATTCATTTTTGCCTAGCATGCACACATTTTTGCAAGTGGTTTTCTCTAATATAATGCATTTTTGTATTATTTTCATTAACATTTGCATTGCTATGCATACTTTACCTAGCATATGAATTTTTATACATATTACAGTAATACTCCAGTTACCAAATCCTCCAAGGAAGAAGCTTTTTTTTAAACAAAGTCTTTTTTGGGTGTGTGTGTGTGTGGGGTACACACTCTGACCTAGTCAGAGTGTGGTTCCTTGTCTACTGGACTGCAGCTGCTGCAGGCAGCTGTCTCACGTGTGGCTGGAATAGCGGTCCTTGCCAGGTGGTGCAGGCGCCTCCACAGTATACAGTGCTTTGGGTGCCCTGGAAGCACTGTTTACTGCAGACATGTCTGCTCAAGTGTAGGGGAGAATGGCAGAGAGACCAAGCACAGGGTGGTGGCGGCGGCTGCCCCTTGCCTGCGTGCTTGAGTGTAGAGAGAGAAGAACTGTGCTCAAAGCTTTAAGATTGCTATAGCAAAATGCTACACGATAAAAGAAAAAAGGCAAGCCAGCATCCCTGGATTTTTTGGAAGAAGCCTTCAAGTGGTCTGTATGGAAGGCTTTCCTGACCTGGTTGTTTCATTTCAGAAAGTTTGCTGAAATATGTTGAACTGCTCTTCTTTTCTGTGGTTTAGGAATCTATCCCTGTTTTCCATGTTATTCCTACCTCTGGCAACAAAGTTTCTGTTAAAGAAGTAATGTCCAGGAATGCATGTACATTGTTAACTGAGGTATTACTGTATTTGGTTGGAGAACTGCACTGCAAAGTTTGGAAAAGTGCAAATTTCAAAGGATGTATGTATTTTAGTTTGCATATTGTTTCAAGAAATAGAAATTAGGTAAATTAGATTTTAAATGCAAATTGAACCAACATTCTCTACCATCCCTATTACCAAACTGCTTTTCTACCCATGGGAGAGAGTGAGCAGCTTCGGGAGGGCAATTCTGATGGAAAACAAATTAAGGGAAATGTTTCTGCATTATAATACCTACCCTACTACTTTCAATGGCTGCCAAAAACTGAACAGTATATAATCTCCAGCCACAGGAGCAAAAGCCCAGAAACATTCCACTCCTTTATAAGCCTTTTCTAGGGTAAAAGTCTGGAATACTTTTAGGCTTGTAGTCACCTCTGCAGGAGGGTTGGTGTGTGCTTTAAATAATGAATTTTTTACAAAATCTTTATCCTATAAAACATAAATATATATTCAGGTGTAAAGAGAATTTAATACAAAGTTATCAACAAAATGAATGGCAAAGATTAATCTTTATACTGTAAACGTACTGTAAGTTATAATCATAGATGCATCACAGCACATTCTTCAAAAAAATCAGTGTCAATCATTAATGACGGCAATCTATCAATCAATTTTATATATCTTACAAATTTCTAAACTGTCCTTCATCCAGACGGATTCCAGGGCAGTATACCAAAACACCACCACCACCCATATTCCATAGTAAAGCAACAGAAGCTAAAAACAAAAACAAAAATCAACCACAAACAAATATAATCCATTTAAAATGCCTGAGCAAACAATAAAGTCTTGACACTTAAAAGATTGTAACACCAACGCTAGTCAAGTCTCTCTAGGGAAGGTGTTCCAAACTCGAGACACCACCACAGAAAAGTAAAAATCCTGAACACCTGAGCAGCACAATTCCCACCTCCACCCTTCCTGTCCATTTCCCTTACCCCACTTCCACAGGAAAAGAGTTCTCACTTGGGGAAGGCAGGACAATAGACAGGAGAGGCAGGAGAGTAGGTCAGGCAGCCCCATGCAAACTGTCAAACATTTGCAGTTATGGATTTTGCAGCCAGATCCTAATCCCTAGCTGCAAATGTCAGGTCTATGCAGCCCTGGAATGACTCTGTGGGGCCGCTACAGAGCTGCACGAAGGTGTCACTTGCAGCTGGGGGTCATGGAGTTGGCAAGCCCCACATTCTTCATCTGGAAATACTGGAGGCTGGGTGTGAGCCCCAAATTGAGTCTGGGCAAGCTAAAAAGGGGTGAGGGTTGTGCATCCCCTTAAACTGGGGCAACTCTCATTCAGGCACGAGTACTTGCATTCTTGAGCATCCCCCCCAGGAATAATCACCCCATCTCCAATGGCAACCAGGGACTGAGATTTGTTTTGCTAGCAGGCACTTTACAGGGCAGGGGACTAGACTTGCCACCTGCTCATTGTCTCCACAGAATGGTTTTCTGATCCACACAACTAGTTGCTAACTAGGAGGGCTCTAGTCCTTTACAGTATTTCTCTTCCCTTTAAATTGAGTGTCAGTTATATACAAGTTCTAACAAAAACAAATATTTGTAGGCTATATTCAGATTACTGATTTAGAAGCAAACCAAATAGATCTTACTTTCAAATTCTGTATTTTTCCAGCCAAAGAAGAATGAACTCCCACATGCTGAAAGAGAGATGGCCTATAACGAATACGCAAATAGTTTTTTTGCCTTTCACAGTGTCTCTGAAAAGGAAACCATTTTGTGTGAAAATTAGAAGGTGACAACCACACTGAGCTACAATTCAGTTTCTCTGAATATTTATAACTCTGTAATGCTAACCCTGTTCAGTCACTATACTTCATCATGCTTATGGTGAACTGTTGTTAATAATAATAATATGGTGCTGTTAATATCACAGAACATTCACAAGCATTCCCAATGCTGAAAAAAACCCTCAAAGTTTTCAGCCTCCATGAGACAATGGAAAGTTATCTGGCTGGGATTAAAGCCCTACAGAGACCCTGGGGAGAGGAATAGCTTTGTGGAACATACTGGGAAGATAGGAAGTAATGAAGGCAAAGAAAAATAAGCCTCAGGTAAGGGTAAATGAAAGAGAAAGAGGCTTGCCAAAAAGGATAGAGACAAAGAACTGAAGTAGGTAAGTGCTTGTGAGAAAGGGGCTCTAAAGAAATGTCACAGTGCTTAATGGAGCAATCCTACCCATAGAAAGCCAGCATAATTTACTCTGGTTTAAATTAAGCCAGTGTAAAGTACGCCAGATCCAAACTCTGTTCAGGAGCAAGGCTCCTGAGGGAAAACAAGCCTTAAAAATAGAGGTTAATTTCTACCACCCTTGTTGCTGGTGTAAGTTCTGCTGGGTTGCCAGGTCACGTGACTGCGCTGAATAGAGTTAAGATCCAGTGTAAGCCTGGTCCCTTCCCTGCCACGACCCTTTCTCAGACTTACACCAGCCTCTGAACTGGCTTTGGCTGAGCCCTGGTTGAACTGGGATTAGGGATGTACACCAGTGTATTTCCGGCTCAGCCAGTGTTGGGGTCCTCTGGCTGAGCTGGAGATCCACCAGATCCTAACTCACTCATCCCAGAGGATTTTGAGTTTGGATTCCTTAATCTGTCTACTGGAACTGCTGAATTGTAAACTGGCAATCCTAAAGGGGCAACAAGTGCTAAGAAGCATAAACCAGAGGTTGGATGGGGTAAACATTAAAGAAAATTCATATATCAATTTGAAATAACCACCCAATTATTTGTCTCTAGGCTTCTAGTTAACTTTAAATATATTTGTTAAAAGGTCTATGCACAAACACAATTCCGTCATGTTTGGGACATATAACCAAAGGAAGAATAAGGAAAGAGTAAGATGAAAAATTAGGATTAGCTGGTTAATTACAGATCAAACTTCAGTGTTCAAAATTAGGTCTAATACTCCAGCAGAGATGTAGCCATCCTGTTGTTTTTTTTACTAGGATCATATACTACATCAGCAATTCTAGTCCTGAAGATGACAGAATATATGAACCCAGAAAAATTATCTTACAATTCTTATAGAATATCACATTCCAATATTTGTGTAGAAATCCAGCTTGTACCTAGTTATCGTGTTTTTATTGAATAAATCTTGTATCTGCTTATTGTTTTATTGAATAAATCTTGTATCTTCTTATTGTGTTAGTTATTGAATAAAATGTCCATAACATGTCCAAGGTGACTAACAATAATTACAATCAATACAAAAGAAATATCAACAATAATATCAACAGCAGATAAAATCTGAATGACCAACAGCTTAAGTTGCATTTATTAAATAACTTTGTACAGGACTGCAGCTTTTTCTTTTTATCTTGTCATTTCTGTTTCTATTATGTCACAGTATACAGTCAAACTTACAGCATAATGGAATATGCATTTTTTCACTGTGGGATGACATAATGGTTGACACTAGAATTTCTGGAATCTGGTTCAGTTAATAATTTTGAACTCCTTCTGTACATTTGCCCAATAGCAAATTCCAGTTGTGTAAACAGTCAGCCACCATTTTTTTCTCCTTTTCTTCTAAAAGTAATTGTTATGTAGCTGTCTCTCCCCCCCCCGTAACTTACTTTTGTTAATAAATGTAGTACTTACTGCATCTTTCTCTGGATTGCAAACTTTAACCCAAAGTAAATGGTCTATAAGCCAGTCAATTGGCTTATCTTTGTAGAACATTAACAAAAATTCTATTATCAGTGGTAAGTCTCTGCATCGGAATAATTTTCCTGAAAAGGAATTTTTCAAAAAGGGAGTAGATCACAACTTTGCTTACTACACAGTAAATCATAACAGAGTTATTAGCATAACGTTTTTATGTTGTGCACCGCCCAGAGAGCTACGGCTATTGGGCGGTATAGAAATATAATAAATAAATAAATAAATAAATAAAATGTCTTACTTTGTGTCTATTGCTAATATCTGTAGAAAACATGTCTTGTCTAAAGTAGGAACAACTCTACTCTAGTGAAGCCTGTGTAGAGATCCTTCTGCACCCCGAAGAAACTACTTCAGTAGAACAATTTGTCTGCAAAATACTGAGGTGCTCCTGGCCTCCTTTCCTTTTTTGTTAGCATTTCCTCTTTGCCTGGCTTGCCCATATGTGCTCTGATGCTCAAGGATGAGAAAAGCAGAGGAGCTGCTTTTGATTTTGGTGGCTGCCTACAATTGTTAGGCCACTTCTGCTCCATTGAAACTGCTGGTTTGGTGTGTCTTTTACAGAGGTTTATAATCATGTGTTTGTATGCCACTTTTTTATACAGCCACATGCTCAAGGCAGCTCACAGCATAAAAAAAATAATTTGCCCTAATAGTTACAAAAATATAACAAAATGTAGTCACAATCATCATAAACAATAAACTAATGAATATTAAGCAATCCCAACATACTTTATAATAAAGTGAAACAATAAAAATACGGAGGCATAATCCCAATAATAGCAAAAATAATGCATTCTAAAATTAAATCTTGACCCCAACAAGAACTCCTAAACAACATTCCACCCAGGCAGTCTCAAGACATCCTGAGCTGCAGGTTTTTCTGGACTTAGCAGCAAGATGGTCTCTGGTCCTTTCAGCAGCAGCAGCTTTTGTAGCTGGAGTTCAGTTGACTCCTTGCACTTGATCTGTTAGTTTAGCAGCAGCATTAATTTTATTTTTATACTGCTATTTTTCCCATGGGAGTCCAGGGCAGTGAACAACATAGAAAAAAATCTGTATAATAATTAAAAGCATATAGAAATTGCATCTCTAAAACAAAACAAAAAATACACAAGCTGATGAAATTCCAGATGACATTCATGTCTCAGATGCCCTGACAAGCAGAGATGTATTCAATTTGTGTCTAAAAGCCGTCAGAGTGAGGTCTGATGCAGAGCTTGGAAAAATTACTTTTTTAAACTACAACTCCCATCAGCCCCAGCCAGCATGGCCACTGGATTGGGCTGATGGGAGTTGTAGTTCAAAAAAAGTAACTTTTCCAAGGTCTGGTCAGATGTACCTTCCTGGGGAGGGAGTTCCACAAATGGGGAACCACTATGAAAAAAGCCCTGTCACAAGTTGCTGCCCCATAGGCTGTACTCATCAGCATCACCACAAGCAGGGGCTCCCCCATCCAAACATAGATTGGTAAGTATTGGAGGAGCTTTGTACACTAGTGCCAGAATCTTGGATTGTATCCAGTAGCACACAGCCAGCCAGTGCAGTATTTTTAGGATTGATGGCATATTGTCTTATCTTGCTACTCCACCTTACATTCTGCATTAGCTACAGATTCAGCCATCTTCAAGGGTACAGCACATTTCAGTAGTCCAATCATGAGGTTACTACAGCATAAATTACCATACCAACCCATCATGCTCCAGGAGCATCCAGAGCTAAACATGAGCACTCCTTGCCACCAAAGCCATTTGGGCCTCAAGTGACGTACCTCAAGCTACATACCTGCTCCTTCAGGGTGAGTGCAACCCCACATAGGAGAGGTCATCTCCCTGATTCCTGAACATGAGAACCACCAACTCACAACACCTCCGTATTATCAGGATTCAGCATCAGTTTATTGGCTCCCATCCAGCCCATCACTGCCCCCCAAACACTGGTCCAGTATCTGCATAGCCTCTCTTGATTCATATGGAATGGAGAGACAGAGATGAGTGTCATCAGCATACTAATGACAATGCGCTCCAAATCACCAGATGACACCTGAGCAGCAGTCCTCAGTACTACTCTTTGGTAGTAATCCTGCAGGTAGCAGTGAAACTATTATAAGATGATGCTCCAACTCACAAGATATTCCAGGAGGACACCATGGTCAGTGTACAACACCACTGAGAGGTCAAGGAGAGCCAACAGGGTCATACTCTTTCTGTCTCTCTTGATAAATGCCATGAATCAAGGTGACCAAGGCTGTTTCAGTGCCAAATCCAGGTCTATAGCCAGACTGAAATGAGTCCAGATAATCTGCCTCATCCAGTTATCTCTGTAGCTGGCAGGCCATCACTCAATCACCTTGCCCAGGAAGGGACCATTCACAACTGGGTGGTAGTACCTCATGGTCCAGGGATGGCCACTTCAGGAGGGGCCACACCACTATTTCTTTCAAGGCAATGGGCCTTGAAACTTCTTCTCACAGCAAGGCTTTAACCACTTCCTGGGCCCATCCAGCCAAATCCTTTCTGCTATATTTTACAAGCCAAGACAGCAAGTATGAAGATAACATGTCACGGGTCTAATCAATGCAAACCTTCTGTCCGCATCCTCAGGCTTCAATAACTGACAGTGATCCAATAAATTCTAAGCAGATTGCGCTCTAGTAACTTCCACAGGACCTAGAACAACTGTAGCATCAAGTTCAGAGTGAACACAAGCAACTTTGTCCTCAAAATCATTTTCATATCTATCATAGCAGGTTACGTTAGTGGGTAGTTGATTCTGAACCTGGACTTCACCAGCTGGTCCACTCTTCAGTAAAGCTCTGCTGTGTGGTTTATTGAAGACATAACGGTAGCAGAGAAGTAAGCTCTCTTCACTGCCACATGATAGGCATGATAACGTATTCTAACTTGTGTCTGGTTGTATTTGGACTTGTGCCATGTGCACTCCAGGAACTTTAATGGCTAAAGTTTTTTAAAAATGATATAATCTATCTTACTTTGTCCTAGTTTAAGGCACAATCCAGCCAAAATCAAGCACTTTTTTGTCCCACTTATTTCAATGCTTACTATTTAAACAAAATCACAATGGGACACAAAAATTTCCAATTTGGCTGAAGCATGTACAGTTAAAAACAATGTCATTTGCAACTTGTAATACTGCCTTAACTCTAGGATGAATCCTGAAGGAAGAACAAAACATACAACACTAGTTAATGTTGCTGCAACAGTCATCTACACTAGTGGTTTACATGGTTTTTAAGGGCATGTTCTAGATATTATATATAAACTAAGTACCTGCTATTTTACTTTGGCCATGCTTTGCTTTCTTTGTTTGATCAAGATGATTTAATGGAAGAACTTAAAATCCTGCATACACCTACAACTACTCTGTTTTGGTTTTGTTACAGGTCAACTCCACTCACTGTTCCTTGGATCTGCCCTCATAGGCTTTAAAATCATTATGCTGTTACATGTACTGAAAATTTCTTGTCCCCTCCCCACCATTCTCCATCAATTAATGAGAAAAATTTGCATTCAAAAATTATCAAAAGGGAGGGGAAACATTGGTGAAATTCTTATGGGTGAGGCTTTTGTTCTGCCTACCTTATTTTTGAGTGGCTGAGAGATTTTGTGAGCATACTTTCATTCTGCAAGTTATCTCTCTGGTGCTTTGCATTCGGTAGCCTTCCTGGGTGCCTTTGTTTCCTGACAGGGTCGCAGGGTAGTGGTGTCGTAGGCCCCATACCTTTTTAGGAGCAGGGTCCCAGCCAGGTCTCTATGCATGAGCCAATCAGCGTGAAAAGGGAGCATGTTAGCCATTGAGAAATCCTTGTACTCTCATGCTGATTTAAGCCAATCAGAATGAAAAGTGTTGAGTCAACCACTAAGCTCAGTAGCTAACACACAGCGTCCTTTCATGCTGATTGGCTCCTAAGGACGTCTACTATAGTGGAGTGTGGACTTGAAGATGACATGTAGAGCAAGGAAGATGACAGAAAGTGGAAAATGGGTGTGGCTATGAGGGGGCATGATGCGACTATCATGAATAGGGTTGCCAGGCTCAGAGCCTGAGAATGATTCTGTATCTTTAAGAGAAGAGAAAATTCACTCAAGTGCAG
The DNA here is from genome assembly GCF_030035675.1 of Rhineura floridana. Classification (NCBI taxonomy): domain Eukaryota; kingdom Metazoa; phylum Chordata; class Lepidosauria; order Squamata; family Rhineuridae; genus Rhineura; species Rhineura floridana. The sequence goes on along the minus strand of NC_084488.1, from coordinate 69,659,770 downwards.
GTTTTCTTGCAACACTGTAATGGGAAAAAACCAGAGGGAAGGGAGAATTTCACCTTGTGGCTTTTTCCCATTACAGTGTTGCAAGAAAACCTGCACTTGGCTGAATTTTCTCTTCTCTTAAAGATACAGAATCATTCTCAGGCCCTGAGCCTGGCAATCCTAATCATGAAGCGGCTGTGCACTTCTGAATTTGCCACTATATTACTGATGTCCTACACTGGGCTTTCTGACAAACATGAGAAGGCAGGGAGGCTGCCAACCATGTACCCAACAGCTGTTCATTGTTAGCCTTTTTAAAAGTAAAGTCTTTTAACATTTAAAGAAATCAGTGTGTAATATTTTTAAGATAAAAGGAAGGACATCAAGTGTACCAAGTGTACTGGTCTCAGTTACTTGGTAGCCAGCTTTCCATGCTTTAATTAAAGCTCAGGAAATATATTATGAGATAACTCTTCCCATGGGGTTATTTCAGATCAGGAAGCATAGACAACCAGGGAGGCTGCAGAGTGCTGGAGAAATGTTTAACATGGGAAAAGCACACACTTCTTTCAGCCATCTTACTACAATAAAGTAAGCTTAACCCCACATCCACAGACATTCTAAAGGAATTCTAAGTATCCTGTGAAGAAGGCAGAAAAAGAGGTTTCTTTTGCAAAGAAAACTTTTGAGAAATTGGAGGATGGTTTCAGCACAGTGCTACTTACAGTTCAGACATAACACTAACGTTGATTACTGCAGAATTATTCAAATTTGGGAGCAATATTGTTGTTGATAGTGGGCACAATCCAACACAGTGTTCACATTTTTTAAAAATGTAACTGGTGTACCATCACCCACACCTCCACTTTTGCTTAAAGTAGTCCTCTATAGTCTTGGAGAGTGATGTTATACTTACCAATAAATCCAAGCTGAGAAAATTCAAGAATCATCCATTCCTTTGATTCCTGTTGTACAGCAAAGTCATTTATTATTTGTGTATATTCAGGTTTGGCTATAATATCATCTTCTAGCTGAAAAATAAATAAATACTTTTTTTTCAGTAACAGCCCTAGATCTGGAGACCTTTTACAGATACTTTTTTCTGAAGTAAGCGCAGGGAAAATAATGAAAGGGTCCCAATATAAATATAAGCCACTTCTGTACTCCATAGTAGATTAACAGAAATGGAGGCATAGAAGGGGCATCACTTTATCCTGAGAAATGGATTTGCAGGATGAATATAAAATTGGATCACAGTCAGTGGAATGAGAAGACAGACAGCTGGAAACACTAGTAGACTGATTAAAAAGTAGCAATAATGATAAAAACATATAAAGTATATATGAACAGTGTTACTTAGAACTTGAATTGAGAAGTTTCAATTTGACACAGAAGAAGCAATAAAACATCTTTTGAGAAGATTCAAATATGGAAATATGATTATGGTTTAGACAGTCAGCATTTTTCCTCATCAAACAGTTGGAACATTAAGCTGTCTTACTGTATATACTGCTTTTGTAACCTTTAAGAACTTGATCTGCCCAGCATCTCTTCAATGCATAACCTGCTCACTTTCCACTACCATGTTTTTTAAAAATGCTTAACTGCTACAAATAAGAACACCATCTTGTGAAATGCTATGAGTGCCAAGATTGCTACTGAAGTGAAACAGTATTCCCAATAAATGTTCTTGACTTTTTTTGGCATGAGTTCTGACTCAAGATGCTAAAAGCTGCTGTAGTTCTTAATGTTTTCATTTCATCTCCCTTGAGTGTTAATAAAAAGCACTTTCTAACAACTCCTGAAACAGAGCTTCTCAAAGATGCTTTCAGCTTGGAAATGCCTAATTATCTCAGGATAAAGCAGGCCTAAATGGACACAGAGAATAATTACAATTCACCGCAGGTGAAGAGGGATTTGACTGCCTGCTCTTATGGCTCCTGTACAACCATTATCTATTTCCTGGCATGACTAAAAGTCTCTCAAGGGCCCTCCCTGGACTGCAGAAAACATGAACGACTGGACTGAAAATATTGACACAATTTTCTCTAAACCTCCCTCAGTCTTTTATTGATTTATAAAGACCGTGACCTTTTTTTTAAAGAGAGATTTATAGTTTCCAGAAGGAAAAAAGAAGGGGCAGAGAAGAGGTTTCATTTCCTTAAACTGCATTGAAAATACTGCTAATGGTAGAAAGGAAGGAAGAAAAACTAATTCACTTGGCCCTTCTTGTCTGCTACTTATAAGAGGGCTTCTCACCCATACTAATCTCCCACATCTAAGAATGTTTAATATGGGAATTTCATTCCCCTTCCATTTCTCTCCCTACATAAAGGAAAAATAGTGAACAAACCATATACAGCGAACTTATTATCTAGGTTATCTCTCCACTTCTCTGGAACAGTATAGTTTTCATGGATGACACAGGAATGCAACAGCCCCCCCCCCAAAAAAAACCCTTCATAATCTCTTTTTGGTATTCCATTTGTGTTCTTATTCCACTGGAGGGCTAAAGTTGCCCCTATCTTCAAAAAGAAGGACCTGGGAACTACAGACTAGTCAACCTGACATCGATCCCTGGGAATATTCTGGAGCAGATTATAAAGTAGTTAAATGATAAGCACCTTGAAAACAATGTAGTGATTATTAGAAGCCAGTCTAATCTTATTTCTTTTTTTATAAGGTAACATCATTGGAAGATTGTGGGAATGTTGTGGACATAATATATCTCAATTTCAGCAAAGCTTTTGACCAAGTGCTCCATAATATTCTGATTGGCAAGCTAGCTAAATGTGGGCTGGGTGGAACAAGTTTCAGGTGGATCCACAGCTAGCTACAGAAACATACTCAAAGAATGCTTATCAGTGGTTCCTTCTCAAACTGGTAAGAGGTAACGAATGGGGTACCACAGGGCCCAGTCCTGGGCCCAGTGCTCTTCAACATTTTTATTAATGACTTGGATGAGGAGGGGCAGGGAATGCTTATCAAATTTGCAGATGATACGAAGTTGGGAAGGATAGTAATACCCTGGAAGACAGAAACAAAATTCAAAGTGATCTTGATAGGCTGGAGCATTGGGCTGAAAACAACAGAATGAAATTTAACAGAGATAAATTTTACACCTAGGAAAAAACAGAGCTTGGTAAAGTTACTTTTTTGAACTACAACTCCCATTAGCCCCAGCCAGCATGGCCACTAGATTGGGCTGGTGGGAGTTGTAGTTCAAAAAAGTAACTTTTCCAAGCTCTGGAAGAAACCAAATGCACAGTTATAAGATGGAGAATACTTGGTTCAGCAATACTTGAATGCAAGAAGGATCTTGGAATTGTTGATCACAAGGTGAGTATCAGCCAACAGTGCAATGTGGCTGCAAAAAAAGCAAATGCTATTTTAGGCTGCATTAACAGAAGTATAGTTTCCAAATTGCGTGAAGTATTAGTTCCCCTCTATTCAGACACCACACTTTAAGGAGGATGCAGACAAACTGGAACAGGTTCAGAGGAGGGCAGCAAGGATGATCATGGTACTGGAAACAAAGCGAAGGGAGATATGATAACACTCTACAAGTACTTGAAAGGTTGTCACACAGAGGAGGGTCAGGATCTCTTCTTGATCATCCCAGAGGCAGGACACAAAATAATGGGTTCAAGTTACAAGAAGACAAATTTTGACTGAACATCAGGAAAAACGTTCTAACTGTTAAGAGTGGTATGACAATGGAACTATTTACCTAGGGAGGTGGTGGGCTCTCCATCACTGGAGGCATTCAAGAGGCAGCTGGAGAGCCATCTGTCAGGAATGCTTTGATTTGGATTCCTGCATTGAGCAGGGGGTTGGGCTTGATGGCCTTATAGGCCCCTTCCAACTCTATGATTCTATGATTCTATGACCACACTGCTGTAAGTAAGAAGTGTCTCTTCAGAGTAAAGATGTCCCATTATAAGTGCTGGAACACATATAAAAGGAAATATGATGGGACTGAAAAAGTCATGACTGCTTAAGAGAGGATTGGCTTCAGTCCTAGGCAAGGTGCTCTCTGGTGGGTCTCCTCCTCCACCGATGGGTCATGGCAGGCTTACCTGCCAGTGGCAGCAGCATTAATACTCCATGCAGTACTGGGTGGCTGAGTCCAAGCTGCCATTTTTATTTCCCATAATGCCCTGGAGTGACACTACAATTCAGGCATTGTGCAATATTTAAATAGTGACTACTGCCAGCCATCTGGCATTAACAGTGGGCCCTGCCAGTTACCCAAGGATGCCAGGCTTAAGATGTGTGGTTCATTAAACAGATTATTCCATTAAGTGCTTCATTCCAATTAAAAAGTCATGATTGGTTTAATCAAGCAACACAGCTGTGTGTTTCTATGTTTCAGTACAATCAGTGAAACTTTACTTACCCTTTAGGACTGGAGTCTTAGACATGCAATCCCTTCCTCATTAGTCATGAGAGTTATGAAATAACGTTGATTTTACAAATTAGTAAAGTAGAATTCTGAATGTGTTTACTTATGAAATAATACAATAGCGGAGACCTAAAAATTACAAAATCCAGTACAGTTTTATCAGTGTAGCCATGTATGTTGCATGTGAACATACCTGTAAATAAAATGTTCCCCTTGGTTGGGCATACATCATTAAGAAGCTATAATCCAAATTCTGTTTTGTTCTCCACCTAAATATAAGCAACAAGTAATGCTTTTAAAGAACAGCTTACTTTGATACTTTGTTTTCTTTCTCTTTAGAAAAACTAGAGCAAACTCTTATCTAAACAGACCCATTTCAATCTGGTTTCTCTGGCTGGTGTTGAGGACAGAAACTGCCTTGGTGGCCTTGGCTTACAATGACCTACACTGGGAGAAAGTCAGTGGGGACTGTAATCTTGTTGTTTCTCTTGGACCTGTCACTGTCATCAACCACGGTATCTTCCGCACTATCTACATGGGGTGGAAGTACTAAGGTACACAGGTTCTTCTATCTTGCTTGGAAGTTTCAGAAAGTGGTGTTGGAAGACTATTGTTTATTAACAAAATTTTCATACTGCTTAATATAGTAAAAATCTCTAAGCAGATGTTTTGAAAAATCATCACCATAGTAATTATGGAGTTCTGCAGAAATTTATCATTTCTGCCATGCTTTTAGCCTTCCGCATGAAACTGTTGGGAGAGATTATCCAGAGATTTGGAGTGAGGTGTCAACAATATGCAAATAACATCCAGCTTTATTTCTGCTTCCCATCTCAGCAAGGTATGAAGATGGCAGTTCGGAATGCCTACCTGAAATTAGTAATGGAGTGAATTATAACAAACAAATCAAAACTCAGTCTAGACAAGAAGTTTGTGTTGGGCTACTGAGTGGACAGGCATATATACTTGCCCTAGATGGCATTATCTTCCCCTGAAAGGAACTGTTGCACTGCTTGCAGGCATACCTGGATCCAGACCTTATCGGTCAGCTGTTGCCAGAACAACCTTATACCAGCTTTGGATTTTTTATTTGATGTATTTATTTAAGCATTTATATACCGCTTTTCAGGTGAACCTCACAAAGTGGTTTACATAAGATTATTACAACAGTAAGCATCAATTTAAAAAAAAAAAATTACAGTAAGATGGAAAATTCAGCCTGTTTAGCTGTTACTGCTTCTTCTCACTCCCCTCGGGGCAAAATGTTTCTACAGATATGTCAGTGGCGACAGTTGGGGGAAGGAGGGAGGGGCCACTGGATAGTGACAATTCCTCCAGCTTCTTTCTCCTCTTGCCTCAGAGCAAGACGGTCCCTCAGATACCCCTTTAGTGATAGCTGGGAGAGGGATGGAGGGGCCACAATGGGAGCTGGATAACCCTCAACACTCCTACCAGGAAAAAAAAACCCACCCACATACTGTTTCGCATGCCCTAGTAGACAACTGACTTAGTTATTGTAATGTGCAGTTTGTGGGACTGCTCTTAAAGTTAGTTTAGAAACTGCAGCTAGTCTAATATATAGCAGGATGACTTCCAACTTGGTCAGTCAGACTGAGTATATTACACTTGTAGCACAAGTGTAATACAATGTTCCCGTGATTGTTTCTGGGCTAAATTTAGGGGGCTTGCTTGAACCTCTAAAGCCCTAAGCAGGTTATCTGAGTGAACCCCCCTCTCCCATATGGACCTCCCAAAATGTTGGGATCAGGAAATGATGGCCACTTGTGAGACTAGTTATGATTAGTGATGCACTTTTTTTCATTAGTGGCCTCTCAATTTTGGAATTTCCTCTTGTTAGAAGTATGTTGGATTAGTAGACTGGTCTTTTTCAGAAAGACTATAAAAGTTTTTTTATTTAGAGATGCTTTGAATTCTATCGCCTGCTAATATTTACTTTCTCTTTGCAGCTGTGGTGATTAAAACAAAATAATGTTTTCTAACTTTATTATAGTATGAGCTACTTTGAAGACAGAGTTTAAAAACCAAAATATTAAAATAATCCTAATTTTACAATGGGTAATAAAAATGGAGTCTGAAAAGCATCACACACTGCCTTTCATACCTGACTCTCTCTTTTGAGTCTCCAAATGTTTCCTTGAGATTGGAGAGCTCAGGATAATAGGAAGAAGGGGGAGATATAACCTCCAGAACTCCAGAGAGTGTCTCATTTGGGAAGCTACGACAGAAAAATCAAACACAGTATTATCTTCAAGTGAACATCTATACAGAGGTACAAACTGCTTAGAGCCTATTCACATTTGTTTATGCTTGTGGATGGACTTTTATACATTTTCTTAAGAAAAACATTTATTTTTCCTGTGTATGCATATTGCGTACTAGGACAGAGCAATCCTATACAGCTATTACACCAGGGCTTGAGATATGCGATTGCTATACTAGCAGAACACATCATATCTAATAAGCTCAGCCCAGAACAGGAATGGAAATCACAGTAGAAATAATTTTTTTTAACATGCCACAGAAATGCTAGCCACTCCTCCAGTGGTGTTGGCAAAACTACCACTGCCTACCAGTCAGTCTCAAGGCATAGCAGAGATGACATCCCCAACCTGAAGAGCTAATCTACTCTACCCAATCTGGAGGCATGGCCTTGCTCCTCAACACACCCATAAACATCACAGCATCCCCAAAACATGAGCCCCATTAGCACAGGCAGCAAGCACACAGCTCCTGAGAGACCCAAGGCAACCCTAGAGGGAGGGATCTGCAACACCCAATGCCACAGTCTGCACATAAGAACCTCAGGACCCAGTCAGTCTCTGCCTAAAAACCCATGGAACCAACTTTCAAAGGCCATGTTTTCCATACTGTTGGCATCACAAAGAAATGCTTTGCATTTTATTGCATTAAAGCATGAGATTTAAAGCATGAGATTTAAAAAAACAAAAACAAAAAACAAACAGAATGTTATTTCAAGTAGCTAACACAAAAGGGTTTAGAAATATCTAGATATTAGTAAAGATTACCGATTACCTCATGGAATTAAAGTAATTGAATTAACTATTGTATGTATACATGGGTGCTTTGGCTGTCATAATTAAATTATGTGGAATGTATTTTGAGATATTTAAAGATTATAGATGCAGAGTAGCGCCACATTGAAGGAAAGCTAAATTTAGTAATTCAATTGTTTTTCTGTCTTTCTTATTGCTGTAAATATCAATATCTAGTTTATTATATGTTACAGTAATCCATGTTACTGATAAGTAAACATTTCTTGATGGAGTATTTTTAACGGTATATTATTTATTTTTAGTGGTCATAAGCTGACACTTTATGAAAAACTTACCAGCTTCTGATGCTTTCTGCAATGCTGTTAACATAGTCTGAATCCACCTAAAAATATTAAAGAAACCTTCAACATTTTTGCTATTTTCTGAAAACAAAAGTTGTGCTAAATATATAAGAAACTTATATATTCATTAATATTATTTCATTGTCCTCACCTCAGAAAACTAACACAGCAAAATTAATTTTGTTATGTGGAAGAAATCTTTTGCCCTTGGTATTATAAATATGAATTAAGCTGTATGCATTTTTCTCATAGTTATATGTAAAAGTATTGCTTTAGAAAAAATCTGTCTATAGCTTCTAACTGGTAGCAATTAACTATGACTTCCTGATTTGTTCATAGTAATAATGAGCTCACAGCTGAGTTAATCACAAACTTTTTTTTCCTAATCTTTTGGTAAGAAAATTAACCCAAGCAGTTTCCTTGCCGCAGGATATCCATTACAGAGAACTTCCAACAGCTGATTCCTAATGTTTCAAAAGGGTGACATTTATAAGAGAAATTATAGTGACCAACTTAGGGCACATTCCCATTACATAATCACACAGGGGGATTTGATGGCATTCCACTGGAGGTTCTAAAGCTTGTTATGACCATACACTGTGCCTCTGGTACTTTTATGCATTAATGTCATCAAACATGCCCATCAAGTATTCCAAAGTTAAAATGGCAGTCATGATAATATTTAATTGCAGCCAGTAAAATGAGAAAGACTGAACCCTTGCCTGCAGCTTCTGACATTATAGGGCAATCACACAATATGCCCATAGTGACTTGTGCTGTATATACAATCATACTACTAATGTAGTTTTGGAAAGATTATCACCTAGTTTTGCAACATAAGTATATTGTGAGAATGTGCCCTTAGGCTGTTGGTGCTGCCTAAGAAATGCATCAGTTGACCAGACTCTCTCTGGGCTCTCCCTGCATCCACATTATATGCTGATTAAAGTATATGGGTATAATGTTGTGCCAGAAACTTCAAAGCTCCCCCCCCCGCTCCATATCAAGGTCCTATCTGTTGTATTGTCTATTTAAAACTACTGAGCAGGGTTGCCTAAAGGTTAAAGAGGAGGAAAAAACAATGGAAGTACTATGTTCTGTTACCGAAGCTGCTATGGTTTTGCTACTTTATGAGTCTGTATTCTGGACTAGAACTGCAAGATTTGCAAGTCAAAGTTCTAACACCAAACACTGCATAAACAAAAAGAGAGATCCACAAACCAATTATTCCATAGTAGCTCATAGCAGACAAAGCTCAGTAGGAAACTCAGTAAGTGCTTCAGTAGGAAACAGCAATGCAATGGGGAATCAGAGAGAGGGGATCAAGCTCTTGTAAAAGATCAAAATATGGTTTCCCATAGCAACAGGAGCCTGTGGCCCTACATTGTTGAAGGACTCCAACTCCCAGCCCCAGCCATCATGACCCAGTAGTCAGGGATGATGAGAGTTGTGGTCCACAATATCTGAAGGACCACAGATTCTCCATCTCTGGTCTACCACAATTGACTTCTAGGGTGACCTGCCTCCAACAATAGGTTGAGATGGCAAATGTGGAGCTAGCTACATGAAGAGAGGCTCAAGATGAGGCCATTATAGTCTCCCAAGAGCCTAGACCATGACACATCCCCCCCTCTCCCCAGAAATCCCAGCTGTATAGCTCAGTACTGAAGGGCAACAATGTGGATACATAGCTCAGTGCAACAGTCCAGATTCAGCAGACAAAAGGTCCAAGGATTCATCCCTGGCTATGGGATCCAGAAGAAAGGGCCAGGAAAAGCCACATACATGCACACTTGAGAGAACAGTGATTTAATCTATCAGAGTGACCAGTTAATGCTGTTTGATTTCATGCTTTCCACATATTCATTTGATTGATTGCCAGTATCTGCTGCTTGTTTTCACAGAACATCTTGTAATCAGTCTCTCTCTCATGCACACATCCAACAACACTATCACACTCTATCAGGAGGATAACAGAGACACAACTGAAACCATCACAGATTTTATTGAATAGCATCAGTGGTAGCATGAGGTTGCCAACCCTTTTGTTCATGCAAGACCCTATTTCCTCTGAAAGCTGCATGACAGACAGCAGAGTAACAGGTGCAGCCTTTCTTATCACTCCAATCCCATTCTGCACCTGTTATTTTGCTGCCATACATCTGCCATGCCCAGGATCTTAGGGAGGAAAAATGTGGCAACCCCAAATAGGAACTGCTGGTTTCCCACTGGTCATGGCTGCTGGTTTTTTCCTGTGCACCTTGTTTGTGTTCTGCATGGCACTGGGCAGGAGGACATCTTTATCTCTGTGTGTGCTGAATAAATGCCTGGATGCCTGTGGAGAGACATGGGGTTAGATATGAATAAAGGGGTAGTAGCTGCAACAGACATGGAAGGGTTGTGGCTCAGTGGTAGAGCATCTGCTTTGCACGCAGAATGTCCCAGGTTCAATCTCTGGCATCTCCAGGTAAGGCTAGGAGAAACTCTTGTCTGAAATCCTGGAGAGCCACTGCCAGTCAGTGTAGACAATACTGAGCTAGATGGACCAATGGTCTAACTCAGTATAAGGCAGCTTCCTAGGTTTCTACAGGCCCTGTCTGATACAGAATTGAAATTAGAAAGTAAGTATTTGAAAAATGATGCTGTCACCTGGGGGAAATAATGTAGTATCTGTGAAAATACACACTCATCCACTGTAGGACGTTGCATTTGAACTCCAGTTGCTGTTTGTTCTGCTGCATGTGCCCTGGATCTGATCCTGCAAGGAAAAATGAGTCATATGCATTTGATCAGAAATATCTTTTAGAGCATGGAATGGAGTGCTCAGGCTTTATCAACCACAATGGGTGTGCTACCCCTAGCCTTACACAGAGCATGGTGAGAGCTCATCTGGGTTGGCGTAACTGTGACTATCAGGAGTTTTGTCTGCATAGTGCATTATTATTCAACAGTTATGGCAATGCCATTCAGAAAACACAGGATAAGGCAGGTTCAAGTTCTAATTGGAGACACTCTGTGGCTCTAAGTATTTGAAAGTTCTGTACATCTTGGGATGCTTGGGGAGGAGGGATGCAGGATGTTCACAAGTCCTATTTTTAAAGCATGCACTTTGGGGGCCTGTTGAGCCCACCCCCCTGCATTGCTTACCTTTATGGAGTGGCTTGTCTTGGACCCTAGTTGCAGCAGTAGAGTTGAGGAGGTTGTTGAGTGTTTGTGTCTCAAGGTCTGCAGCAGAGTTCCTGAAATGGTTCTGAGAGAGTACATGTGTCATAGGCTCTTCCAACTATCATGTTAGCAATAGTGTAGTGACAAATTCAGAAGTGCAGGGTTCCTTCATCATCGTCACATTACTCCCACTTTCCCTTGCTCTCCCTGTTGTCCAGTTTAAGACATCCCTAGGAGCCAATCAGCATGAAAGGGGAGGCTATGAAAAGAGTCTTCTCAGTGGCTGACTAACCTGCTTTCACTCTGGTTGACTCCAACCAGCAGAAAAGGACAAGGACTCTTCTCAGTGGCTAACACACTCCTTTTTCATGCTGATTGGCTCATACATGCTCCCCAAAAAGTAATGGATCTATGACTCCCTGTGACCTCGGACAACTACATTCCTCCTTGCTAGTATTGGTTATTTATTGTTTGTGCACTGCATAGTGCTCCCTTTCACTAAATTGCCCATTGCTAGAATTTCTGTCAGGGCCAGCCCAAGACATTCTGCTGCCTTAGCCAATGTGGACCAGTTTCCACTGCCTCTTGTGCACTGATCTCCTCCTGCTGCTGCTTTAGTCATTTGCTGTTGCAACAGTGGCAGCAGCTTGGGTGCTCCTGAGGCCCTCTAGATAATAAACTGTGAAACTTTAAACAGGTGCTATTTGGAGCTACTTTGCCCACAACATCTTGATTTGAGGAAGGACCCTTCCTCAAAATGAATCATCTAGGCGAGTCCTTTAGGAGCACCTATGTGGCTCATAGAGTCCTAGGCAGCAGCTGCTGTGCCAGAGGTGGTGATTGGCTGGCTAGTAATGGTGTAAGGGGCAGCAGCAGTAAACAGCCAGATAGCAAAACAGTGGTTAGTGTGGCTTTGTGGGTAGCTGGAGACCAAAGGAAGCAGCAGACAGGCCACGGAACACTGATCCACCACCCCAACTGATCTGCCACCTAAGACAAGGGGATCACTTTGACTAATGGTAGGCTGGCCCTGCTTGCCTCTGATGTACCCATAGATCTTCCCTAGACATAAAAAGAGTGATGTAGTCTCATGACTAGCTCCTGACTTAGTAAAAACAGTGGCTTTGTTTCAGTGTCAGTAAGACTTGTCTATTTTTTATGGGTAATGCTGCTTCAGAAGCTCAATACTGTGATCTGCTTGGTGTTTTTATGTTGTCATTGATTATTTATTTATTTTGTGTGTGTGTGTGTGTGTGTGTGTGTGTGTGTGTGTGTGTGTGTGTATGAGATCAAATTATTGTTTTAGATTAAATATATATCCCACCCCACAATCAACTATTAGTGTGAGTTAGAAATATTTAAAGAAATAAATCTCATTCTGATATAGCAAAGGGATGAAACGGATTTTGAGCTCTCTGTTGACTCAAATGGGAGTGTTTAGTTTTATTTTACTTATGACAACACTTTTGTTGATGACATAACATTATGATACTGTCAGGAGTGGGACCAACCTTTGAGGATGGGCAGGAATTCCAACCCACCTCTTTTCTGCCCCTTGTAACAATAATGTTCTGCTGGTATAGTGGATGAACCAGCGCTATGTAGGGTCCATAGTGCCTCTGTGGCTGCCCCTCTTCCATGGAACAGAAGTCCTTAGATACAAGAGGTGGCCACTATCTGTACTTTCCAGAAACATTTGGAATTTTGAACAAAATTTTTTTTGAAGAATTTTTTGTTTTGACAAGCTTTTCCAGCTGGTTGAAGAGGCCTTATATTTTGTATTGCTTTTAAACCTATTTTCAGTTGTTTTTGTGCTTTTTAAAAAAAATTGTAAACCAAATGTATGTAAATCACCTTGACCAGTATATAAAAGACAATTAATTAATTAATTAACTAGCAGTAATGTTATGCCAGTATAAATCTGCAATGCTGCCATAATATTTAAGTTATCTAAAACATTTGTTACACTCAAACAATCCCAGAGCAGGTTGCACAACTTAAAATGAAACAGTGCAATAAAACACAGCTAAAAATTTTACCAGCTCAATCAAATTTATTGGAGATCATATCTCTTCCCAGCAAACATAATTTGAAGATAGGATCACACTGTTATTCATCTTTCAAATTCAAGTAAGATGCTTGCCATATTTTCAGATTTCCTGTTACTCTTGTAAAAATTGTGTTATTTTCCTTTCTGTTTAAGAATCATTTCAAAAGTAACTGAAGCTGCAATCTTATACTGCACTTACCTGGAAGAAAGTCTCATTGAACTCAGCAGGATACATTTCTGAACAGACATGTATAGGATTGTGCTGTTAGTCTCTCTTTTTTATTCATAATAAGAATGCCAATAATACAAGCAAAGTCTGGTATTGTGTGTTGGAAGTGGCTTTGTTTCAGTTCTTTGTAGCTATTGTGTATCTGTCTTATAATTCTATCATCAAGTTTCTGTCTTTTAATTGAACCATCCCTCTGCTGATCTGTTGGCCAAGCTGCATTTTTCACTGAGAAGAAAATGGCGTTTCATGTGCTTATAGAAAATGTATAAAGAACATTTCCATGAGCTCTGATGAATAGTAAATAGCAGGGATTACTAAATATTATACCTTGGTGGAGAATCTGTGGCCTTCTATAGGTTGCAGGACTACAACTCTCACTATTCCTGACCATTGGTCATGCTGGCTGGGGCTGATGAGAGTTGGAGTCCAACAACATCTAGATGACCAAGGTTCCCCACCTCTGTGTTACACACAAACACATACTGCTACATTTCCTTTTCGTTAACATAAAAAATATCATGCTATCTTACCTCTGCTACAAAGACAACTATCATACAATTGTTCTTCTGTTCTTCAGGTATTCCATAGAAAAGGGAATTCAGTGTGTCCATCAAATAATTTTGCTTTGTTCTTCGCACTGTTGGGATACCCATTACTAAGGACACTAATACAAAAATAAATTATAGGCACTTCGTTGGATAATATTTCATCAGTACAAGAACACTTAATTTTCATGACACAACTATATATATCATTCAATTACACAATATTCTTGATGTTAACATGATATTACTAATGTGATATTAAAATCAGTAAGATTCCATATTCCATGTTGGTCATAATCCTACAAGATCATTACATTTTGTCCAAATGTGTGTTATTTTGTGGTTGTAATTTTCTAATCCAGGTCCATCTTATTTTGAAAATGATCTGCATTCTCCACTAGTAGCAGTAATAACAGTATTCTTTCTTCTGGCCAGAAACTTACAGCGCTGCCAGACATAAGCCTTTAAAAAAAAATTGTGTAAAGCAGTACAGTTGCTGTGAGGATTTTAAAAAAGTGTGTCTGTCTGTCTGTCAATGAACAGGGAACAAAAGAGGTGAGGGCAGCTTCTGTATATTGAATAGAAGTAGAAAGAGAAAAAATGTTGACTTATAATCCAAAAGTGTTGCTTCCTTTTCTTCAAGATTTTTAAAAACACAGTTCCCCAACATGTTTTGAGTACTGCAGCTTGGATGAATCTTGTGGATGGGACTGAGGGCTTATCCACACGGGAGCATTGCTTCATACTGAAGACGCTGTTTTTACCTCTGTTTTCTATTTGCACCGTCCACAGTAAGGTCTCAATGCCAGCTGCAAACATGATGTTTTCTATTCACACTGAGGGGAAGGATCAATCACCCAGTTTCCTAATGACCATGTCCTCTAATTTAGCATTTCCACTCCCTCTGGTTGCTTGGCAACCAAGCATGCTGCAGTGGGTTCCTTTGGGAAAAAAAACACCTGGAAGTGGAAATATCTGTGTTTTCCCTGGTAGGATACAGCTGAAATACAAATTTTTGTTTGACCAGTGTTATACTTTTGTGCACAACTTGGGGGGGGGAAATAAAATAAAGGCACAGCTTGCAGCAACATAAAAAAGGCCAGCAGAATGGAGGAGAGCAGCTGGCAGTTGGCTGTCAGCGTACAAGAAACAAAATGAAGGAAGGAAGGAGGAGAGAGTGGGCATGGAGAGGGGAACAATTGACACACCCACCTAAAAGTATCAGAGCAAAGTGTCTGCAAGCTCTAGATAAAGGGAGTGAAGACTTTTTTTCTTCCCTTTTTGTATTATCAGTGGATTGGGTTAGTACAGATTTACAGGGGGGAAACTGCGTGATGGCTTCTGTTTGCTGGTAATGTAATGTGAACCATGCGAATTTAAAGAAGATGCGAGTAGCACCAAACACATAGTAAACCACCGTGTAGATGAGCCCTGAGATTAAGTGGAAACTCCTACTGGAGGATGGGGGAAGGCGATACTGCTGTCTCTCTGCAGCCCCCAGCATTACCTCCCATGAGGTTTAGGAGCATCTCTTGAGGGAACACATGTGGCTACAGGGAGAAAGAGGAATTGGCAAAAAAGCCCCCCCCTTCCTTCAGTTTGTATATCCTGTGAGCACAGTTCTGATCACTAGAACTCTGGATCCAACCCACTATTTCTCAGAAATGCTGATGAATATGCAACAGTATTGTTAAGAAAGCTATGTGATAGGCACACAATTGGCTATGTAGCAGATCTACCACCACATCTAAAGTTTTGTTGGCTTGCACTAGCAAGGTAAAAAAGTGTGTGCGTGGATAGGTAGTTATGCTGAGTGTTGTAGTCCAGTAGATTGCTACCTTTTCACATCCACACACATCCACAAGCAATCGACGAAGAATTAGCTACATCAGCTCCAGGCTGGAATAGCTGAGGAACCCACATCAGATCCTTCTCAAGGGAATGGAGCAGCTTTGGATCCATGGCAGGCTCTGCCCTATCTCTGAAACACCCTGTTTTATGGCCTCATGGTTCCTACTCTTGGCAGGAACACCACTGCCTGTAGCTTCTTACTGCTGAACTTTCCATAGGTGCAATGGAGGTCATCAAAAACAAGCAGACAGGCACCTCCACCATTTCCTAACTCCTTCCAGAAGGCAACACCTGGAGTTTAGGGTTGCTCTCTAAATAAAAATAATAATTAATAAATTTTATTCTCACCCCCAGTCCTTCCTTGTCCAATTACAACATTTGGATAAATACCATCTTCGTGGTCCTTAAGATGAGGCAGATAGTGCTGGATATTTGTAAGATGGACAGGGAGTTTGTTGGTGAGACTCAACACTTTCAACTTTGTAGAGTCTTAAAAAGAACAGAAGAGGCGTGTTGGTACTTAAATTCGAAACACTTAGATAACTGCCTAAGTACAAAGTACTGACAACATCATGGTCAATAATGTGCTAGCATACCAATGGGTCCAAACAGTATGCATAAAAGTATACAGTTTGATGGTATAGCACTATGCCACAAGGCCACTACTCTGAAGCAGATCTCTTGCTCAACAACAAAAAATGTTATCCTTAAGGATGCAATCTATTTGCTATTCCACTCTCGCCTATACTGCAGGTCATAAAGAAGACTGGAGGTTACAATGGGGTCTTCCAGCTTTTTCCATGATGGCGTCCCCACCCCCTTAAGAAGAAAAAAAACCCTATGATTTAATGCCTTGCTGGTTTAAACATATACATACAATTCATATTGTGAAACAATTCATTTTGCAATATGATTAAGATGTTAAGGCTGTGATCCTACCAGGGAGTAAATCTCAACGTACCCAGTAAGATTTAGTTCTGAATATACATGCTTAGGATTGCTTTGTAAATTATTTCATGAGTTAGATATATTAATTTTAAAAGTCAGATTATGAGTTGTCTTTCATTTATCATTGCACACAATAACCCATAGCCTCTCTCCCCAGGTACTTTTTATCCAACAAAGGTAAATGCTGATATCAGAGCTTGGCTGAGGAGAAAGGCATTACGTGAAAGAACCAAGCAGGTTGTAAGCTGCAGGTGGCAATAAGGTCCCACGCTCCTGAGTACTAAACCATGCCCTTGTGTTGCTGATTAACTTAGACTTCCCCTCACTCACATCACTTCTATGTGTTTTGGGCAATTATTTATTTAAACAAACAGCACTGCCTGTCAAAGGTAGGAAAGCACTCTTTGTAGGAAATCTGGTAAAATTCCCCTCTTGAGTTCTGGAGATAAACTACCATTTAGAATAAATTACTAAATTAGCTAATGGTGTGCCTCCTTTGACAATTAAGGTAGATCTTTACTCCGTGGCACAGAGTGGTAAGCAGCGGTAACGAAGCCGAAGCTCTGCTCACGGCCGGAGTTCAATTCCAACGGAAGGAGGAAGTCGAATCTCCAGTAAAAGGGGTCGAGGTCCACTCAGCCTTCCATCCATCCGTGGTTGGTAAAATGAGTACTCGGCATGCGCTGGGGGGGTAAAGAAAGGCCGGGGAAGGAACTGGCAATCCCACCCCATATATACGGTCTGCCTAGTAAACGTCGCAAGATGTCACCCTAAGAGTCGGAAACGACTCACACTACAAGTGCGGGGACACCTTTACCTTTTTACTGTATCTGGGTTATGCTGTTTCATTATGACAACCCAGCTGCTGGAGGTAGTACCATTTTAAAGAGAGAAAGGAGAACACTTAATATTGTTTTAAGATTGGGGTTTGGACAAAAGAGGGTTAATGGAGCCAGACATACTGCTGGAGACTCCCTAATATAGCTGATAGCAAAGTTGCCAAGTACATCCTTTATTAGGGAGGTTGCTGGCTCATTGCTCTTGATAGCTGGATCCTTGGTAAATCTTCTGAATGGAACAAAAGTAGACCTTCCTCTATCCCAGCTAAGGATGATGAAATCTGGGTCCATTTGTGTGTTCGAAATTTGGGAACTGAGACAGAATGGAAGTGACTGTGAATGAATTAGACTTGCGTTGAAAGTTCTGGAAGTACTTTGAGAGGCTGGCTACTTCTCTGACCTGATGCGAGGCAATGGATTTGGCTATTTTTTGGAGTGTTACATTTCACCTATTCTCAACCTCTATATTTGCAATTACACTC
The DNA here is from genome assembly GCF_030035675.1 of Rhineura floridana. NCBI lineage: Eukaryota > Metazoa > Chordata > Lepidosauria > Squamata > Rhineuridae > Rhineura > Rhineura floridana. The sequence continues at coordinate 69,641,901 of NC_084488.1, read as the reverse complement.
AAATGTTAAATATTCTTTTTTTAAAAAATGCTGTAAACCTAGAGATATCCTTCTAAAGGAAAACGCACACTGGTAAGAGCTGCGCCCCTAGGGGTTCAGACACTCTTGTGCTTAAATAATTTCCAGTGCATCTTCAACTCTGTATTTTGAAAGAAGGTCCACACAACATTAGTGAACTCTGCCCCTTTATACTCTGCAATCGGCGTTTTGGTGTATTTGATGTGCATTTTCTTGATTCCTGCTTCACAACAATGTTAAAACTATTTGCTTGAACCTCCCATTCTGAGACCGTGGTGTGTCCAGTAGAAATGCTTTGCTGTTGGCAGTGTGCAATGTTCTGACATCAGCAGTTGGGCTGGGTATATTGCAGCTTCAGACTTGTGCATAGCTTTGACCTGTGTGTATCCGCTGCATTTTATTTCCGGTCCTCTAACAGCTTATTTCCGGTTTCTATTAGCTCTAATCTCAGCACCCTCGGCACCTTCCTCCCCAAAAGTCTGGAGTACATGAGCCACATTTTCTTCATCGCTGATACCTTGGGTGTTCCTGATCTTTTTAATTTTTTTAAAAAAAATTGCACATGAATTGCATAATACTGTACTTTTTCAAGTATGTTATGCAACCTCTTGACAGCATATTAGTATTGATTTACTGGTTGTACTCAAATCAATTTTGCTACAAAAATAAGTATGTTCCTTACCTAGTTAGCTCTGATACAATGTGTCAATTTCTGATACTTTAAACTTTCCCCCTTTCTTTTGTGTTTTGGGCTTATGCACAGACCAGATGTTTCATTTCCCCAGAGGTCCCACCCTCCTTTGCATGTGTATTCTGTAATACTGTACTTTTTCAAGTAAGCAACCTCTTGACAGAGTGATTTAAATAAGCGATTTACCTAGCTCTGATGCTTTGTGTAAATTTCTTATATTTTAAACTTATTTCCCCCCATTCCTTTGTGTATCAGGCTCATGTGGTAGACCGGATGCTGCATTTCCCCTATGGGTCCACCCTCCATGTGGTGTGATGATGAAGTGTAATTGCACAACTGTGGGCTGGCTGAAGGCTCAGTCATTGGCTGGTCCATGTTTCTGTTAGCAACAAGTACAAGACATAGCATTTTTACTGGTTGGTTCGCTTGTCAATAAATGCAACCTGTTGCTATCCACCAAGATGTATCTTCTCCACACATCAGTCAGTGCCTTGCTGACAAGTCCCAAGGAGTGAAATCAACAAAGTCATGCTTCCTAGTCCTGTGATCCAATGTTTTCATCCTATTGACTTTTCACAGGGGTTCCCCCCCCCACTGCTGCTGCACCATGGAAAGCAACAACCCAATTGTGATGCCTCTTCCCCCTTTCCAGTCACCCCCCAACTCCATCACAGCCACCACCGCCACAATTTCCTCCCAGCAAACAGGGTGGGGAGCAGAAGAAACAAAAAAACACAAGGAGAAGGAGGTGAAAGTACTACAGATGGGGAGGAAAAAACAAGGGTATGTAATGGCAGCATGGAGGGAGGAAGGAAGAGGTTGCAGTTCATCTCCCTCTCGCCTTTTCTCTAGTGCCTCCTCACCCCGTTTTCCTGCTGTATCCCCCTTACTTCAGGATTGCTGGAGAACAGCATAATGCTGTCAATCTGCCTGCCTATGTATGTTTGTGTGGCCCATATATGCGCAAAGCATGTACCATTTCCATTACAGATTTCTAATTCTAGTGTGAGGATGCCCTCTTGCAGGATCGAGTAACTGATAAATATGCATGTACAGAACAAGTAGATGATGGATTCCAATTTAACATATGTGCAATAACACCCCCCCTAAAAAAAGTACAAATGGGCATGTGTGCAGGTAGAAAAAACCTGCAGAAGGCACAAAAGCTGAGAGACTGATGATGACATTAAGAGCAGGGCAGCAATCAGTAGGTAATGCACACTGGAGTACAGCATAATCATATGCTCTGTTGCATGGATGCATTATGATCCAAACAGAATCAAAGAAAATAACATTATAAAGATGTGTACATCAGGGGAAGATTTGTTTTGAATCACAGAGAGATAAAATGGACTGGCAACTTTTTAAGCCACCGGTGTGCATGTACCTTAGAACCTGTCAACACTTGGAGAAGTTAGCATAACAATATATATACCCTTGCATATATATAAAATTTTGTAAGCATAAGAAATATTTTTCACAAAATAATTTTTTGTCTATTTTGACAAAAGAAATGCTTTTGGGAGGAGTGGGAGTGGATCATCACTTTCTCTTTCCTAGTCATACCCAATTAATTTAAAAGGGACTATTGTTGAACTGAAAATCTAAAGACAGGTACCAAACCTAAACATCATTTTGTTTTGTTTCATTCTGATTTGACTTCTCATAACTTAATGAAAACAATTTCTACTCTCCATTTTACTTTCATTAGCCTCTATATCCTCAGAGTATATTTCTTTTTCCCCCACAAGATTTTCCCAACTGTACTCTAACAGTTACAGTATGATGGATGAGGAAGTTAGACTTTGACCATGTAAGAGCAAAACAGAGCTGGGGATTCTCTCTTCAGCTCCTGCTGACATTAGCAGATGTACTTAAATGCACTCCTTAGTGAGGAAGGAATGGGAAGAGGAAGTGTCATTGGAGTCAGGTGGATGAGATAGCACGTTGTGGTCACTGCACATTTTCATTTTGTTTTTTCCCATAAATTTCTATACCATTCTTCATCATAAAGAACTTCAGAACAGTTTACAGACAAGTCATAACTTTTCTAGGCACATATTTATGGATTGATCTCATTAGCAATATGCATTTACATATTGTTGTGTCTTATTGTGTGTATTAGTGAGGGTGCCCCAGACTGTCAGTATTTTGTGAGTGAGATTCAAGCACACACTGGAACTTTAGGTTTGGGCATTTAAAGTGAATTAAAGCACTCTGTCACCCTAGTGCAACAAATTCACTTAACAATAGTTTTGTGCAGTTTGGAAAGTGATGGGGAAATGCACTGAAAAGTATAGGATGAACAATGGTTATTAGGAAGACATGTAAACACCCCACAAGCAAATCTGGATGAATGCTTGTTGTCATATATTTGTCCCATAAAAAAGAAAGAAACACAACAACAGAGTGAATGCTCAACGAAGACTGGACATAATCTAACTGCCATGTAATTTTTGTAAGCAAATCAGGATGCATGTTGAATAAACAGGACATCTGAAAGAGCTCTAAGTCTTCTTTCTTGCTATGCCTTCATTTGCATTTCTGCTTGCTGTGTTTCTTTAGTCTAGACTGCAGACACAGAATCTAGATCTGGAGACCAGTTGATCTGTGCCCCCTTGGTGAACCACTCAGTGATGCATAGAATTCCCAAGATTACAATGTCATCACACACTCCTAGGAAACTTTGTCCACTCAGTTTTCCCATTGGTCTCCTCTGACCTACAGTGAAGACTGTTCACTCTGGTATCAGTGGGGTAGTGAATGGGGATATGTTTCAGACCTTTGGACAGCTCCTTGAAAGTTCAGACTAAAACCAGAGAGGATGCACTGCCTCACTGATATCAGAGCCACCAGTCTCCACTGTCTGGCAGACCTATAAAAGCTTCCGGGTCAGGCTGTGCCTTGGAAAAATCAGTTTGGCCTTCTCTGCCTGGCTGGCTTGGGTCTTTCTTCCTGCATGTTGGATCCCCCTCAAGACACAGTCACGCCTTCTGCTCTCATATCTGTAGCTCTCTAGACTGCCTGCTGGCCAGTATCACATCACACGTTAATGAAAGCTATAGACCTTCTCCTATTTTTGAAGAAGCAGACGTTTCTTTTTTGAGAAAGTTATGAGTTTGACAGTCATAAAAAAAAAAAAAAGGCTAACACAAACCTGTAACACTTGTTGAAGTGTTGGCTAGGTCACCAATGAATCGCTTGATTTCATTCAGGACACTGTTCAGCTCTTCTGATCTTTTTCTGTTTTCTTTTTCAGCATAGAAGAGTCTTTGGCGAAGTTCCAAAAGCTGCCGTTGGTTAAAATCTAAACCACTTCCTGAAATTGTAAATGCAAATTATTTTCTTCAGAGGAGGAATCAGGGTTGCCCTGAGGGTTTGTCCCGCTTGCATTGGCTGCCTGTATGTTTCCGAGCTTGATTCAAGGTGCTGGTTTTAACCTATAAAGCCTTACACGGCTTGATGGAATACCTGATGGAACGCTTCTCCTGACATGACCCCACCCATACATTACGCTCAATATCAAAGGCCCTCCTGCGGGTGCCTACTCAGAGAGAAGCTCGGAGGCTGGCAACAAGGGAAAGGGCCTTCTCAGTGGTGGCCCACAAATTATGGAATGATCTCCCTGATGAGGTGTGCCTGGTGCCCACACTGTTATCTTTTTGGTGCCAGGTCAAGACTTTCCTCTTCTCCCAGGCATTTTAGCATGTGTTTTTAAATTGGTTTTTAAAAATGTGTTTTTAAAATTTGTATATTTGTTTTTAATGTTTTTAATTGTTGTAAACCGCCCAGCGAGCTTCAGCTATGGGGTGGTATATAAATGCAATAAACAACAACAACAACAGTTGTTATTATTATTGTTGTTGTTGTTGTTGTTATTGTGGGGACATGTCAGAGAGTTCAGATGGCAAAAGCAAAACAGAAAAGAAAATGCTACCTTTATGTCTTGCTGGATAAAGTGTAGAACTGTTTCCTTAAGTAAACAAAAGGGTTAATAACACTGATCATTCATTTGCAGAAGGAAGACTGCAAAATACACACCCATTTTATAATCAAGTGTGTATTATAAGCAAAGCACAATCTTAAACTAATTACTCAGGCTAGCAAAGTTTACTCCCCCCCTCCAACTACCCCCCAAATAAAGATAATTGACCATACCTTTCCTCACCAATACATAGTTAGACTATAGATTGATGAGCCTATTGTCATTTATGCCTCCCTAAGGTGCCTTATGAGAAGCCAGTTAAACACTGCTATTACAAAGCCTCACTGATCATTAAACAACATGTAGCTGAATCTCATGCAGGGTTTGTCCTGAGGAAACTTTACTAATTGGCAGTGAAAACCTTTCTAATTTACAGCACTAAAATGGGGCAGAATATTCAGGATCTGGTTTTCAGTTGTGTTGAAAGAACAGCATGACTGCATACATACAGCCTGGTCTTCTAAGGGTGGCTTTTAAATATTGTATAGCACTTATTGAATTAATGTATAATTAATGTGCTGTATAAGTGTTTACTAATAGAAGCAGTTCCCTGATCTGTCCCTATCCCCATGGTTACCAGATCCATCAAGTCAGTTCAAAGTAGTGACAGGGCACTACTTGTAAGGTGCCCATTGTTGCTTTTTCAGGCTCAAGTACTGTAAACCAGAGGTGGGGAACCTTTGGCCCTCCAGATGTTGCTGAATTACAATTTCTATTAGCCACAGCAAGCATGGCCAATGGCCAAGGATGATGGAAGTAGTAGTTCAGCAACATCTATAGGACAACAGGTTCCCCACCCCTGCTATCAATCCCACCTGGTCAACAATATATTTTATCAAGCTCCAGGTCAACAAGAAGGTGGATAAGAAGCATGTGTTGTGTTTGCCATAGGTGAGCAAGAGGTACTAACCAAATGAGAAAAGAACTCAGGAGAATTGATTTTTCTTTAAAGGGAAAATGTCTCATATAGTCAGTGATGATGGCCTGGCTCTAAGTCATACAGCGTCAACCAAATTATTTCCTTATTTCCTTGTATGAAAACCTGCATTGTACTGACCATATAAAATGGTTGTAACATCGTTACATTTGATCTCTGTTCCTACATAGGAACACAGGCACATTACAGTCTTGTGGTCATTTACATGTTTGCTCACGCGTAAGCTTACTATCAGCACTGACTAAGCTAATGACCTTATGTAATAAAACCTCAATAAGAGAAGAACTATGTCTTTGTTTGCTTTCCTATCCAGATGGAAATCTGTGCAAAGTGTACAGAAGTGACCTTTGATTTTATTATCAAATATGAAGGTGGAGACTGTACACAAAAGTACTAGGTAAGACTTTTGGACAACATCATAATTATGTGAAGCTCCTGTAGCTCTGGGAATATTGTTGTTGTGTTAATTGTTCTTGTAAATACCTTGAGGAGGAAAAAAAACTATGATCTATATATAGATCTACTAATGGCTAACAGCAATTTCCTGGGGGGAAATGGTTTTTAGAAAGGGGAAAACCAGATAAATTTTGAAAAAAACTTTTTTATTTTGGATAATTTTCTGAATAGACATGTCAATAAGAGATATATATATATATATATATATATGAATTAAAATAAAAACACCCAGTGTAGGGAAAAAATCATCTACCCTATATATATATATATATATATATATATATATGAATTAAAATAAAAACACCCAATGTAGGGAAAAAATCATCTACCCTCCACACATCACTAACCAGCAAAACATAATTCTGAGTCCAACAGTAAATACTGGACTAATTACAAAGGTAACTTTCTGCATATGGAAGAAGTCTTCCACTCATGATTTAGCAATTTTAAATCTGTCACTTAACAGTATTCTAGAAAAGTGAAACAAAATCCAATTGTGCAAGAATTTGCAGAAGAGCTTGCATAAAACCTTGCACAAGTGGAAGCATAAGAAGTGCTGTCTAACCTGTTAGCCTAGGTAAGAGTTACAACTGCAAAGGATTCTATCTTTCTCTAAGGCAAGTGCTTTGTCAGAGGCACATTTGTGGGGAAAGAAACCACCACTGTGCAAGAGTCTGCAGATCACCACAGTTTCCACCAAATGTTACCCTCTATGGCTAAAGCCAAGCAAATACTCAGGCTGATCGTCCAGAGGGGGAAAAAAGTTTGATTCTGTTTTCCATACAAAAAAACAGTTCCAAACAGGTTCGTCATCACTACATTTCATACAAGGATATAAGACTCAAGTTTTGACACTAGTTCATCTTTGAACAAGACGCACTCATAAGAACATAACTCCCTCAAGCCACACAACAGTAACTATATATGCTTATGGAACTCCATAAACATTATCAGTGTTGGGCATGTTCCAAGTCCCCTTTACCTTCAGGAGCATATCTATTACTGTTCAGGTGGGTAAAGGAGAAACAGAAGGGGAGAGTGCAATGAAGTGGTTGGAACCCTGACCACAAGCACGCCACACTGCAACATTGTTCCTTCACACTGCAACTTTGTTCCTTCCCAAGTCTTTTTGGGGAGTTTACACAGCTTAGTGGTAATGCATCTGCTTGCACAGAAAAGGACCTAGCTTTGGTTCCTGGCAATTCCAGGTAGGGCTGGGAATGTCCCCTGCCTGAAACACTGTTCTCTTCTTTACCTATGTGCAGTCTGGATATGTTGTTGTTGTTGTTGTTGTTGTTGTTAACAACAACAACAACAACAACAACACTGTATCCCACCTTTTGTCCCAGTTGGAGCTCAGGGTGGCAAACAAAAACACTAAAAACACTATAAAACATAATAAAAACAAACATTAAAATATATTAAAATGAAACATCCTTAAATGTATTTTTAAAAAAAGCTTTAAAAACATCTTAAAAAGCAATTCCAACACAGATGCAACTGGAATAAGGTCTCTACTTAAAAGGCTTGTTGAAACAGGAAGGTCTTCAGTAGGCACTGGAAAGATAACAGAGATGGCGCCTATCTAATATTTAAGGGAAGGGAATTCCAAAGAGTGAATGAGTGAGTGAGTGTATATATATAAAAATATATAAAGGATGCAAACATTAGTTGCAATTGCAAAGAACTGCCCTGACAACCGATTACCATCCAAAACAATTAAATTGTTCTGGGGTTGAGGATGACCTACTCATGCAAGGTCCCTCCTTGTCTATACCATGGTATTTCCTGCACATGCAGGATTAGTAGCACACTTGGGCTGGTATCTGCTATGCTGGCATGCTACTGTTGCATGTGCAGGAGCCAGCAGTCCAATTTAGATATGTCAGATGTGTGAGTTCTGCAGATGTAAGTAATTTATGTGTGTTTAAATCAAGCCCAATTCTGCCACTACAAGGCAGATATCCAAAGAACAGAATCCAGACTGAAGACCAGTCACAAGTTAGTCCCATAGTAAAGGTCAGAGGAGATTGCCTTGCCCTGAAGTCTCAGAAAGGAGATGGAATCTTATTTTTGCCAGGAGCAGATGTTAAATCTAGCTTGGCTTAATGCAGATGTGTGAAACCTTTGGCCCTCCAGATGTTGCTGAACTACAACTTCCATCATCCTTGGCCATTGGCCATGGTTGCTGGGGATGATGGAAGTTGTAATTCAGCAATATTTGGAGGGCCAAAGGTTCCACACTCCTGGATTAAAGGAAGGATGGCAAACATTTTTCAGAACGAGGGCTGAACACCCTAGGGGGAACCTTCCAGAGGTGATATGCCACAGGTAAAAGATGGTGGAGCAACAGATAGAAATTACTTTTATACTATGCAAAAGTCAGGGGTTTCCACACGCACACACCCCTTCATCCTGCATCAAGACACGCAGGGGCATTATGACGGTTCAGAGCCACATTCCAGGCAGGCAAAAGCACTGAAAAAGGTCATAAAGCAGGGCTGATGAGGAGCTGTATGGCCTGGGGAGTATCCTGAAGGCTACATAGAGCAGGTTAGAGGGCTGCATTTGGCCCACAGTCCTGAACTTTCCCATCCCTGGTTTAAAGGTTCAACACATTTAACTGGGCAGCAGCTACTTTTGCCTAACAGCAAATGTAAGAGAACAATACTGGTAGGGGATTTCCTCCCTATACAAATAAAAGGTAAAGGTGTCCCCGCACTTGTAGTGCAAGTTGTTTCCAACTCTTAGGGTAACGTCTTGCGACATTTACTAGGCAGACCATATATATGAGGTGGTATTGCCAGTTCCTTCCCCGGCCTTTCTTTACCCCCCAGCATATCCCGGGTACTCATTTTACCAACCATGGATGGATGGAAGGCTGAGTGGACCTCGACCCCTTTTACCGGAGATTCGACTTCCTCCTTTCATTGGAATCGAACTCCGGCCGTGAGCAGAGCTTTGGCTGCGTTACCAATAATTACCAGCTCCTCCTAACAGCTTTTATTAGTCATTTAATAAAGCATGCCTGTTAAAGGCAAAAACGCATTTAACATCATCATTGCCAGATATATAACTATCCCTTTAATTCAGATTTACGTTAAGATGCCCTGACAGGGTAAGAAGTAACTGAGATATAGCAAAACTTTTCCCCCAAAATCTTTGTATAATTAAACAACTGAATTTACAAATACTACATAAACTATATGGGTAACTTGCAGTGCAACCTGAAGCATGTCTACTCAGAAGAAAGTAACAGCAAAATGTGTGCAGGACCATGGGCCCAGTTTCCCAAAATAGGCCTGGTATGTACTTATCTTTTATACAAAAATTAAATGCTTGCATCCATCTTGGGGGGGGATGTTGTATAGTTAGTCCTTTTCTGACTAAATATCCTGTAATGACACCACATCAGAAGAGTCCCTTTCTAGATAATTAGTTCTTCAACATGCAATTTCATTTTGTTTTTTCTCCCAAATCACCCTAATCATTTTCACATAAGACTCTTAAGATTAACTCAAGATTATGATTGTGGAAGATCTACTTTCATGAGAAGAAAAGCAATAATAAAGCATCTATTGTGTTTTGTGAATGCCTCTTGCAGCACTTGTCAATTATTACGGATTTACTTGAGAGACTCATGGATTAGTTAAGTTTCCTTACTGGCCCACTGCCATTCTATGGGGACTCTCTGCACCACTATATAAACACCAATCCAAACTTGTCATGAGGGAGGCTAGATGAGAGACAACTACTGAATTCTTTACTTGTTTGTCTTTTGAGGCATTCCTGTGTACCACTTTTAAATTCAACTCCAATTCTAAGCATGTTTACATGAAAGGAAACTAGTATGTTAGAATCTCATCAGTCCAATTTGTTTGTGTATCTTCTTGGAATGCACTGCAAACCACTCTTTGAGTGCTGCATACAGATGGGTATTATATTTCTTTAGTTAGAAAGGCAAACAGGAACAAAAAGAGTAAAACAAAGGAACATGCAGTCTTTATGCCTTGTATTTGTTTAAAATGCCTATGTCAACTTGACCCAAAATGTCATGTTCAAGCTGACACGTTGGCTAGTGCACCAGCCTTTGCTTGCTTATGTATTCATACCTTCCTTTCCTCTGCCTCCCATATGTGCCTGCCACATCCCTATTTTTCAACTAAGTTTTTGCTAGTTGTGTATGACAGAGCTGCTGCTTGTTAAGACCAGTACTACCCATTCCTATTGGTGTATAAGCTGTATACAACCAAGCTAGATATTAAATGTGTTTGTGTTATCGTTTCCATCTTTTTAAAAAAAATCCACACAAAAGCAGCTTTGGGAGGCTACAACTTTAAGCAAAGGAATGGCAGCTGAATCCTTTCCCTTCCAGATGTTTTCTACTCAAAATTGCTTCTAATGCTGCTTTCAGGTATTGGTATCTTTTCTACTGTAGGATAAAAAGCAGTTTAGAGTAGAGTGACTTTAAACAGAAACATGGATGCAGGGGAAAGGGTTAAGCAGAAAAAAAGGAGAGGAAGTACTTCAGTTTTAAATTGTTCTTTCTCTTGCTTGCAAACTTCCAGAGGCAACTTCTGATTTGATTTTTAATGGGGGACATTTTCTTATTTCATACGAGCCATCTCAAAGTCCAGGGCCAGCACCAGAGGGCAACCAGGCTGAGCCCTGGCTGAGGGCTCCTGAGGCCCAGGGGGGCACCTAAAAGGCCCCTCCTTAGAGTGGGAGGGTAGCACTCCTGTTCCAATCCATGGCAATGTCGAATCCTGACAGATTGCAGAGAAGGAGCACCCAGGCACCTCCCCATATAGACCATGCGGTCTTCAATAAGACCACACGCACACTCCACCTACCTCTACCATTGCTTTGAATGCTGTGCGCACATGCCTGCCAGCAACCAAGGTGACAGTAGAGGCTTCCCTAAGGGGCTGATGCCCCTACTGCCATCTTAGTTGATAGCAGGCAAGAGAGTGCATGTAGTGTAGCCTGTGCACATGCCTCACCTACGTCTCCCGTCACCTCACGTGAATGCTGTGAGTGCTGAGCACTCATACCTGCCATCAACTAAGATGATGGGGAAGGCATCAGCCCCTTAGGGAAGTCTCTGCCATCATCTTGGTTGCTGGCAGGCATGTGCACACAGCATTCACAACAATGGGAAACTGGAACAGGTTCAGAGGAGGACAAAAAGAATGATCAGGGGACTGGAAACAAAGCCCTATGAGGAAAGACTGAAAGAACTGGGCATGTTAACCTGGAGAAAACAACACTGAGGGAGATATGATAGCATTCTTCAAGTACTTGAAAGGTTGTCACATAGAGAAGGGTCAGGATCTCTTCTTGATAATTTCAGAGGAAGAACACAAAATAATGGGCTCAAGTTACAGGAAGACAGATTTCAACTGAACATCGGAAAAATGTCCTAACAGTTAGAGCAGTACAACAATGGAACCAATTACCTAGGAAGATTGTGGGCTCTCCAACACTGGAGGCATTCAAGGGGCAGCTGGACCTGTCATGTATGCTTTAACTTTGTTTCCTGCACTAAGCAGGGGTTATAGACCCCTTCCAACTATAGTATTCTGTGATTCTATGATGTAAAGCAAGGCCAGTGAGGGGTGGGTTTGGCTTGGGAAAAGTGGTTATGGCTAGGGAGAATTATGAGAGCCTGAGAGACAGGTCTGGAGGCCTGCATTCAGTCTCCAGGCCTTAGGTACCCAATCCTTGGGCTAGATGACAAGAAATTAGCTGTATGTGCACATGGAAACATAAATTAGAGGGCAGCTACCACAAAATAAAAGAACAATGTATAAGTAACATAAAACAAACAGAAAAGCTCTTATCAGATGCATAACTAAAACAAGATAAGGCTTCAACAGTAAGCCTGACACTGAAAAAGTACTGGTGTTCTTAAACAGAGTTTTGGTCCCTTTTTAATTCTGTTCCATCATATTTTCACAGGAACAACTTTTCTCTTTTAAAAAAGTTACAGCAGGCAAGAAAAATAGCAGGATTAAAAGAACTGTAGCAGTGTCTACTGAATAAGTGTCTAGTCAGAGGTAATCCTTGTCAAGTTCAGTGGGTATTAGTCTCAGGTAACTGAGTACAGTAGGGCCCCGCTTTTTGGCATTCTGCTAATAAGACAGCTTTCAATTAGAGTAAGGCCCCACTCATACGGTGCTTGTTCCGCTTTTATGGTGTTTTTCGGGCGTCGGGCACCATTTTATTGATGGAGTTCCACTTTTTGGTGGGTTTCGCTTTTAGGTGGAGGTCTGGAACATAACCCGCCATATGAGTGGGGCCCTACTGTACAGGATTGCAGCCCTAGACTCATAAGTGCCACAAGATTAGTGTAAATACTTGGAATGGTGGCAGGAGTAGATCTATTTTTACTTTGCAATTAAGCCAAGAATGTTAAAATCAGGAAAAAAAGTATTTCTCTCTCACAGACATAGGGTAGAACTTAGCAACAGAGTAGAACATAATAGATTAGAACCTAATAATGATCTCACAAGTCATGCTCAGATCCTTGATTTCTACTGATATTCTCCAAATCTATCTATCTAAGTAAAATAAAAATAGCATAATGTAGCACAATATACATATAATAGTTTGGATCCTAAGATAAGTTAACTTAAGGAAGTTCATGGAAGGAAAGTTTCTCACTCCTTTCTCTCCCCTGTAGCCACCTGTTCCTCTCAAAACTCCAGGGAATCAGGGTTGGGGTGCCCTCCACAGCAATGTCCAATGGGATGAAAGGAGGTGGGGAGGAGTTTCCTTCCATGAACTTCCTTGCCTTATGATCCAAGCCATATTCATATTCATATTCTCTCTCTCTCTCTCACTCACTCTCTCTCTCTCTCTCTCTCACAGAGAGAGAGAGACAGAGAGAGACAGAGACAGAGTGCATTATGCAAAGCAATTTTTAAGAAAAGGAATGAATGTCCAACTGTCATTTGGCAGCAACCATTCCAGCAGGCTCCCTAGATTAGAGAGATGGGAAACAAGGTTCATTCCATCAGCTCTGCTGAAAGTCCAGCTCCATCAGGTGTCTCCTGTCCCTGAACTATTTCCATTTCAGCTGGTCATGATAAGAACTATTTAAGAACTGGCCCCAAATTTGATTTGATTTCCCCCCTCTTCTCCTATCCCTTTCCTTTTGTGCTGTGTCTTTTAGACTGTAAGCTTGCAGGTAGGACTGCATTAGTTTATTTCATAGAATGTAAGGTGTTTTGGGAGCCTATCTGGCTGAAAAATGGGATACAAATGCAATAATAATTCTATTTAAGTCCATGGACATGAAATTATACCATGAAAAATGAATGGCAACAGAGGAATAATATACAGTGGTCTTATATTGTGGCACAGACATGAGAAGCAAATATCCTCAAATCCCACAAGCACTCAAATTTTAAAACACATTTATAGAGAACAGCCAATTCAAGTGATTACTTTGACATCACCCATCACTGTGCATGTGACCAATGTGTTATCTGAACAATTAGCAATTAGCAGAAATAGCTATTTGGCACATCACATCACTGCTCAGAACCATTAGGGTAGTTTCAGAGTCATGCTAGTCACTCTGGTTTCTATGATGTATTAATTAATTATTCTGGGCCACCATAACTTTGTGTCCAGATAAAAAGTAAAAAACAAAAACCCACATTTTGCATAACATGAATAGGGACACACATTCAAACGGTTGCTTTTCTTGTCACACACATTCAGAGCAAGGGTTATCTGCACAGGGATTTCTGGCTGAATACATCAGTCCAGAACATTCAAACCCACAAACTCTGCAGCGGTTATGCAGCTCTCCATGTTAATCTTATGTAGTCCAGATAGACAGTATCACTGGGACTCTGCAGGTGGCTCAATCCACAAAAGAAATGTTGCATAAAATGGAGAGCCACCTTAGCCAGTTTTGAGTACTACTTTCCCCCATACTTAAACTATAAATACCCCAAAGAGCACCATGAGTAACTCTTGAAAAATAGGGCCTGACTCAAAATTCCTACGGATTTCAATGGGACCTCTTTTGTAGAATGTCCCACAGCCCCACTGATGAATGGAAGCTTTGTGCGACTGCCTTGCTTGAAATAGCATGTGGTCCTTCTGCAAGAGACAAAAGAAAAAGCTGCTTTCGTTTATTTTTTACCCGGGTGTCGAGACAGAGAGATCCCTACCTAAATGCATTTCCTTCTGTTGCTCTTGCAATCTTAAAGGAGAGAAGATGTTGGGTTGCTCTGTGAATAGATGCAAATGCCGCCAAGGGAAGCGCCGCGACCCCAGGGAGCAATCCCCGACCAATCAGAGCCAAGGGGGGCCTTGGGTTGCTGGTGAGGAGTGCGCACAGCCGCTACCCGTGCAGGTGACGATTTGTTGGAGACAGGAGCCGTCGTCGGGAGCCAGGCAGGCTGCCATGGAGCGCGTGGTCCCAATGGAAGCTCCCCGGCACCGCACAGCCCCCCTCTCTCGGAAAGGCCAGCCACAGTAGTGCCGCCAGTCCTCTCAAAAAGAGGCCAAGCTTGAGTCTGAAGTGCCCTCCCTCTTCCATTTTCTCCTTCCCGCCAACCAAGCCCTCCTCCTTCCTTCCCCACCAGCCGAGCTCGAGCGCGCGCCAGAAGGAGACTTTTCGCCGTCCACCTTTTTCACCTTCTCACCTCTGCTCCCGCTCTTGGCGGCATACCAGGCAAAGGAGAAGACGGCGCTGAGGCACACAAACGTCAGTGCGCTCCCCAACCTGAGCCTCATCTCCCAGGCACCCGGTGTGGCTGCCCGAGCTCCTCAGGTACTCGCGCCGGCGGCACCTCCACGAAACCCAGCACTGCGAGGCAAGGAGCGTCGCCGCCTTCCTTTTGCTCACTAGTGGCGTCAGGATGAGGAAGGCCAGCCGCTTCTGTCCGCACGCCCCCAGTTCTTCTGAGCTTCTCGGCGCACCAAGCCGGCAAATGCCTTTTCCCCCTACCCCGTTTGTTTCCTTCCCTCACGCCACGCTGCTCCGCGGGAAAGGTTTATTATCTCCCGATACGCGGTTGGCTGGCTCCCACCTCTCCTGAGCTTGCAGGTGTGAGGATCAGATTCCGCGCTTATCTCAGGCTTTGCAGAAACGGGCGCCAAGAGTCCAAATTACCGCTCCAGCAACAGGGCGTCATCCCTGCAGCTCTTTCTCGTGCCTCCAGGAACTTTTTGCAAAAGCCACCGACCATCCCACCAGACATCTTCTAAACACTTCTGAAGCTTCCCCCAGAGAGAACCGCTGGAGCCGCGCTGTGCGACCAATCAGGGAAGAGTCGTCGTCCCCCCTCCCTGCCTTCGTATATATATATATCAACAACATGTTCAGCCTGTGTCGCTTTGTGGGGAACGTTTGAATTAGGAATCCTTCCGGGCAGCTGGCCAAAATGAGTTTAGCGCAAAATATTGCATGAGAAATCGGAAAGGGATAGGTCTGAAGCCTGGATTCTAAATAAAGATTTAAAACGCAACAATACCCGCTTTCATTCTTAGACGCACTTGGTAGAACTTTTGGTTTTCGAACGCACAGGGATTGTGAGGTTGTAGCTTCTGCGGTCAAATCAAAGTGTGCTATGTTGAACGATGTAAATGAATTGCCACCAAACTTGTTGCACCTCTAGGTGTTGCACTGATTTAGTCCTGGTAAACTTACGCTCTTGCCCTTAGGGTTTTTTTTAAAGCAACTCTTCACAATTACACAAACATGAATGGAAAATTATTTATTGTTCACTGAATCAGACGCAACTTTTTTCGAATATCTGTCCTGTTACTTTAATGCGGGTAGAGGTTTCTGTAGTTTAAAGCTTTTAATATTATAAAAATTAAGTGAGTCCTTATTCACGGTTAAGGTTTATGGTACAGAAGTCACATGGAAAGCATGGCCAGGATCCTCTGTCACGGTATGGAAACATTTGAAATGCTTTAAAGATAGGTTAATAGTTAATGAAAACTTCAAAAAGAAATGTGTTTTCCTATCCTTTGTTTTGTGCATCACTGACACATATTTTGTTATATATTTTTGATCAGTGAGTCCTGCTATATGTTCTCATATTTATGCCATTGCCCAGGGGAGGGGTTCAGACAGGGGGAGGTATGGTTGCTGTTCATGTTGTGTTTTTTTTCTTTTTGATCCTGTCTACGGTTATTAGCAGGTCAGTGTTTTGTTCTTAAAGTACAGGAGAAACAGTGTATGTGGTTTGTATTCCTTCTTTTTTGATACTGTACCATTAATTGGTTTTTGTGTTTGAAAATAATACAAATTAATACATAAAAAAGAAGCCATATGGAAATTAAAATCAGAATTGCGACGTTTTAGTCCAGGTGAAGGCTCCACAGTTCTATAACACCTAGATCAAACTCAGTCTAGGTGGCCTATGGTTCTGTGACACCTAGATCAAACCTCAGATATTAATATTTTTCTTCATGAAACCTAAGAAAGTGATCCCTTAATTTATTGATGAAACATGAATTCTGAGATTTTAAAGTCAATATTCTTTTTTTAAATTTTCACATAAGTTCTCATTGTGACAATTACACTTGTAATTTCTTTTAAAAAATTCATTTCAGTTCTAGCAGAATCATGAGCTGTTTCACATTTATGCTAAATAGAAACATGAATTGTATTTCCATCTCAAAAGTTTTAGTTCAATTTGGTCTGAGACTTGAACATTGGCAAATCTCCAGGAAATATTGTAGAGCAGCCACAAAATGCTTATGTGTTCTTCCCGCATGTTGCCATGAATGCTATATAAAAAAAGATACCATTCTTAGATATCAGAGATTATGACAGGACATGTAGGAGGAAGTTTTTTCCTAGGTATTTTAGACTCTGGCTAAAATATCTTCTGTAAAATGTACTTTGTAGCAGAGACGGTTTTAAACTATATGTTAAGCTACTTAACTTGCAATGGTGTGACCTTCCTGTATTTAGCAGTTTACAAGGACAGTTTTACTGCCCTTCTTAATAGTCATTATAAATCATAAATGATTATTATTTGTTTATGGTACCCATGAGTGTACTAGAGAGTGTAATGAGTGTGCTCTTACAGCAACATAAATAGTCTGTGCTATAGAGCTTGCCGTGTGATTTCTGAAATAAAAAAAAACCCTGAAGGTAAAGAGAGAATGAGCACATCCACAAAGGAATTCTAATATTCAGTTATTTGATGCCTCTGGCATATATAGTGAGACTCATCTCTTTATCATAAACACATGATCGTCACTGTAGCCAATTCGGTATTTAAATTGTACATTATTCACATTGGTCCCATTTTATATACTAATTATATAATTGCATATTTATTTATTTTATTATTTGTGTATTTTTGTAATGCATGTTCTAACTGAATGTGTCTTTTCTTCTGCAGATACCATCTTATCAGCAGGTCCATTTCACACAACATAGGAAGCTGAACTTTAGTGCTGTGACACTGACACTTTGGAATTCCCTCCACTTAAATATTAGGCAGGCGCCATCTCTTATCTTTTCAGTGCTTATTGAAGACCTTCCTCTTTCAACAAACGTTTTAAGTAGAGACCTTATCCCAGTCTGCATCTGTGCTGGAACTGTTTTTTAATATGTTTTTAAAGTTTTTAAAAAATATATATATTTAAAGATGCTTTGTTTTAATAGGTTTTAAATATTTTGTTTAAATATGTTTGTTTTTAAGATGTTTTAAAGTGCTTTTAGTGGAAGGATGGGCGGGATATAAATTTAAATAGTAATAATAATATAATATTGTAATATGTGGTCCAATTTTATATACCAATATAATTGCATATTTATTTGTTTTTGTAATGCGTGGCCGTTGAATGATTAAAGCAAGGTGTTCTTGTTTTCAAATTTTAGGCAGGCTCCTGAGATAAAGGCTAAAGTACAAGTATCTTAGTATATATCCTATAGGTGTTGTGTCTCTCTTCTCAGCTGAATGAATGCTAGGCAACATCAATGTGTAGATAAAAACCACTGACACCAGCATATATTGATTATAGTTGGATAATTAGTAGACTTTACATAAACAATATTTCTGTATACTAGTTTTAATATTAAGGAAAATGCTGACCTTCACATGCATACTTACTTGGAAATATACATATCACTTCAGTGTTGTGTAAGTAAACAGTCATAGAATCGTGCTGGACATGTAATACCTGTGTGTTTTTTTAATAGGTGCATAGAAATGTGATAAAAAGTTAAGACTGGAAGTTTCATATGAGACAAAAATTTGAAGCCAAATCATGTTTAGAGTTAGGCACATCTAAGTTAATTGAAATAAATGGGCTTCTGTGTATCTAACTCACATTAGATTGAAGTGATAATGAACTTGGTGAGATGGCAATTGCAGAGAAAAACCGGAAGAACAACTCATGCAGCCAGAACAAAAAAGTGAACAAATCTATTCACTGCAGTGTGTTGGCATGTACAGTCTTAATTATAATTGTTACAATTTTAATAGTCTAATTTCACACCACAAAGAATAATTTTGATAAACATTTTTCTCAACAATGTCTTGGTTTGAGAACTGTCATAATCTAAAACAAAGGAATAAGCACCTATATTTCAAAACTGTGATACTAAGTAAATACTTCTACATTAAAATATTTTTGAAAATAATTTTATTGGGTTATAGCCATTGGTGGCTTTGCTTTAGTGGTTAGCACTGCTTTCACTTAAGCAAGGCAAGGCATTTAATTTTCTACCCCCACCCACTGTAGCCCCCTTGCCCTTCCCCTGAAAAACTGAAGATTTGGGGAGCAGCAAATTGGGTGGCCTACCTTATCTAGAGTGTCATTTGATCTGCCATGGCATTAAAGAGGCCCTGATAGTGAAAAGGAAGGTTTTCAATACATGTTTGAGGCTCTTGAGGGACACCCACTCATTGTAGCCAGGCACAGCAGTCAGTAGGGATAGAAGGATCCGTCTATTTCATTTCTCTCAGATTCTCTTTTTTCCAGACTTAAATTCAGTCCCCCACATTGTACCAGTCTGCATTTTAAAAAACATCCTCAATATTATTTTTTTGCATTTTAGAGCAAATTTCTCCTAATAAACAGATTTTGTATGCAGTTTTGACTAATGTACACATTTTTGCAAGCAATTTCTCCTAACAGAATGCATTTTGTGTTGTTTTCACTAATATATTCATTTTGATGCACATTTTCCCCTCATATATGCATTTTTGTAAACACTGGTTGGTTGGAGAACAGTATTGCAAAATTCTGATGTGTGGATTTTCAGTTTGGTTCTTATCCTGTTTTGGTGAGTGCGAATTTGATGATTCGGCTTTAAATGAGAATTGAAATAAGTTTGTCCCCCAACCCTACAACAGTGGAGGATGATGCAAGTCTGCAGTAGCTTTTGAGCAACAGTCTGCCATGTGCCAAGAAGAGTACATTTGCTTCTTAGCCAATCAATAGGCTTTGTGATGGAAAACTTGCAACAGCTCTCTGTTGTCATCCAGCAGGTGATCAAAAAGGAAGAAACATTTTCCCCAAAGGAAATGCTGACAGTGGAACAAGCAGGCCCAGTTGTTAGTAACGAGTAGTAACAGAATGACAGTGGAAAAGAATTTTATATCTATGATGGCCAACTTTGGGCCCTCCCAATCTTAAAAGAGCTGAGCTTCTGCAGCACCTTCCCCTGAGAAGCCACCATGATAATGGAATTTTCACCTTGCTGTTTAAAAAAGAAATCAAAGTTATTTTGCTGAACCTAGAGCAGGGATGGGCAACCATTTTGTCCCCATATGCAGTGGTGTGTTGGCAGTTGGGGGCCACATCCCCTCCCACTGTTACATGTGAGTCAGACCATTCACACGAGTTCTCTCTCTCCATCACAGGCATCAAGTTACATGGACACAATGGCATGTGGGGAGGGACATCCACATTATAGTTCCCTTCCCCTAACCTGTCAAACAATTGTAAACTACAAGGTGCACGATTGTGATGGAGATTATAATTCTTGGGGATGTCTCCTCACATGCCATTGCCCCATGTAACTCAATGCCAAGGAGAGAACACTGAGAAGACACCCTACCTGGCCCACCCTGTAGTCGGCCTTCTGAGGGTGGCTGCCAGAGTGAAGCATAGGAGAGGCAGGAAATGGCCTGGGAAGCAGAAAACTCAAAATTAGCCAGAAGGATGGGCAGTGGCCGGGAAGGCAATCTTTCAACAGGAGAAAAATTGGCAATATCAGTGACCAGTGATATTAGGGGCCACATGGAAGACTAATGAGGGCCTCACGTGGTCCACGACCCACAGGTTGTCCATGACCCACAGGTTGTCCACATGTGATGTATAGGTTCTTGAACTTGGAGGTGAGTGATATAGAAAACAGCTTATCCCTTGACTCTGCTGCCAACTGCAAGGTCAGCAGTATAGGAATAGCTACAGAAATACTGGCATCTGTATGACCCAGCTGAAAACCTGAATGTTTTATGGGTGGTGAGGGTTGTTTGATATCCAGCCCTAGAGATTTATCCATACACAGAAGCTGTTCCACATATGCTCTACTGTCCTCCATAATGCCTGAAAAAGAAGTGGATATGACATCTGAAGTTGGCAATTTGGAGTCATACAAGTCATATTCCTGCCTGTACATCAGTAGCCTTAACCTTAACCGAGGCCAAGAAGGAAGTGGAGATCTACATCACTTTTAGTGTGCATGGCAGCAGGCGAGGGATTTGATACAGAAAAGGTGGTCAGTACTGATGAGGGGACTAGAGGCAAATTGGGTGGAGGAGCAGGCATAAATGAGTAGCATAATGAGTAGGGTAAGCATTAAAATCAATTAGTTGTACAATGTAGATGGTAATCTTTTTTGTTTCAACAACAGTTGGCACTGATATTAGAAGTCTGAGAATAGGTAGAAAGTGCAGACTCCAGCAGAGAAACCATAAACTGCCATCTCTTCAGAGATGCTGGCTACCATGGTTGGCAGTGAACCAATCAGACATGATGCCCCTGCCATAGGAGGAAGATGCTGAGCCAACTCAAGGTGCCCAGAATTAGGCAATTTGCCTTTGCTAATGAAAGTATGTGTGTTGAACATGGGGAGCATTCCCAGCCATGATAAAAATGGGATCCATAAAGTAATGGTTCATGGCATAAGGAATATAAACAATGGCCCTGGAGCTTATGTGGTCTCCCAAGGAGGGCAGAAGCCAATGGTACAAGAATGGTGATAGTTCCTCCCCAGTCAGATACAACCAACAGGCAGGGTCAGGCAAATAGTAGTGACTGGAGAAGCCAGATGTCCAGGAACCAAGTGAGGACCTTCTTGATCCCAGGGAAGCATGAGAGCCCGGTGGGGAGCAACTACCTCAAGAAGAGTAGTCATACTGCCTAGAGGAAGGAAAGTATTGTTTTCAATGAAGGTAAGTGGCAGGTGTAAGGCAGAAGTGAGATCTTGTATAAGAAAAGAAAGTGCCTGTGAGACTCCTAGCTTTTCTTCTTTTTACCTTACCTGTACCAACACTCAAGTGATAGCTCAGGGAAAGTGTGAGTTAGTGGATATCCTTATTGCCAGTGGCTCAGGGGCACTTGGTGAATGAACAAGTGAATTTTGGAATGGTCTGGGCTTAAATAGTTGTGCAATGTCTGTGCACTCAGCTAAGGTTTAAGCTTGTGTTTCAGCAAGTGTCACCCCCACTCCATGCTATAGGGTGTATGTGAAGACAGGCAGAACACACAGAACCTAGCATGCTAAGTATTTCATGATTAAGAAATGAAGTAGATAATTCATTGGCAAATACAGGAATTATCTACTTCATTTCTTAATCAGTGGCTATTGTACAGGGACTATCCTGGCCCTTGCTGTTTTAAACTGTGAGCAGTTGGTTTCTATTTGAGCTGATCATTGTAAGAACCTTGTAACAACAAGAATTTGGCATTTGAGTTTGCTTGTTTTTCTCTTCCCTCTCCATCACTTTTTCCTTTTGGTTGTATCTTTTGGGATTGTAAACCTGAGGGTAGGGACTGTGTTGTTTCTATTGATATATAAAGTGCTCTGGGAACCTATCTGGGCTGAAATGTGGAGTATAAGTGTTCTGAATAAATATTTACATATTTCAGATTCTTTTATATCACTTTATGTGAAACAGACTTCAAAGCAGTTTCAGTATATGCATAAATAACAAAATCAACACAATATAATAAAATACATAGTAATATATAACAATTCCATTTATCAGCAATACAAAAAAAAAGCCTAAGGGGAAAAAAACCAAAATCAACCTCCAAAGATTTTTGAGAGCAAATGCGTTTCCACCAGGCAGCATAAAAACATTAACATTGTGACCATTAATGCTTCCAAAAGGACCAAGTTCTATAAATATGTCTAAAGCATCCATACATGTTGTGTGTAAAATATCCATACAAAATACTCAAATCCTGCCTATCAGGATTGGATGAGAAAACTCCTCCTCACTTGGCTATGTATTAATAGTAGATCCCAGTGACTTTGAGAGGTTTGCTCCAAACTTCCTTCTGCTTTTTGACTGGAGAATGCTTGTTTGCCTGTCATTCTTCATTCCATGGAGATGAAAAAAAAACTCTCCTCTCCATTTTGTTTGTCATCCACCTTCCCTCAACTGAATGGAAGATGGTCAATGTACTTAGATATAAATGATGGGAACCTGCCTTTAGGGACTGTATAAGTGTAGCCTTATCTGGTATTGGTTGCATTTATTTTAAATGCTTCCTATTGTTTCTTTTACCACATATTTTTCTATAAAGTTTCCTAATTGAATATCCATACTTTGAACATCCAAGGAATATTTTCCTATGTGCTAAATTGCTTGGTCTTTCAGGCTACACCCTGGGATATGGGAAGGTAAGGGAAAGCAGGCTGAAACTTACTTTGCAGCAAGTGTGCAGTAAACTAGCAGTGGACTCTCCCTCTCAGGGCTCATCCATACATCTGTATAATCTGTAATGTAAGCCCCTTACAGCAAAGCCTTTGACTGTGTAGATCATGAAAAACTATGGAATGCTTTAAAAGAAATGGGGGTGCAACAGCATCTGATTGTCCTGATGCGCAACCTATACTCTGCACAAGAGGCTACTGTAAGGACAGAATATAGAGAAACCGATTGGTTCCTAATCAGAAAGGGTGTGAGACAGGGGTGTATTTTATCACCCTATTTATTTAATCTATACGCAGAACATATCATACAGAAAGCGGGATTGGACCAAGATGAAGGAGGTGTGAAAATTGAAGGGAGAAATATCAATAATTTAAGATATGCAGATGATACCATATATTAGCAGAAACCAGAAATGATTTGAAATGAATGCTGATGAAAGTTAAAGAGGAAAGCACAAAAGCAGGACTACAGCTGAATGTCAAGAAGACCAAAGTAATGACAACAGAAGATTTATGTAACTTTAAAGTTGACAATGAGGACATTGAACTTGTCAAGGATGATCAATACCTTGGCGCAGTCGTTAACCAAAATGGAGACAACAGTAAAGAAATCAGAAGAAGGCTAGAACTGGGGAGGGCAGCTATGAGAGAACTACAAAAGGTGCTCAAATGCAAAGATGTATCACTGAACACTCAAGTCAGGATCTTTCAGACCATGGTATTCCCGATCTCTATGTATGGATGTGAAAGTTGGACAGTGAAAAAAGTGGATAAGAGAAAAATCAACTCCTTTGAAATGTGGTGGTGGAGAAGAGCTTTGCGGATACCATGGACTGCAAAAAGGACAAATAATTGGATCATATAACAAATTAAACCAGAACTATTATTAGAAGCTAAAATGATAAAACTGAGGTTATTATACTTTGGGCACATAATAAGAAGACATGATTCACTAGAAAAGAATGCTGGGGAAAACAGAAGGGAGTAGAAAAAGAAGAAGGCCAAACAAGAGATGGATTGATTCCATAAAGGAAGCCACAGACCTGAACTTACAAGATCTGAACAGGGTGGTTCATGACAGATGCTATTGGAGGTCGCTGATTCATAGGGTCACCATAAGTTGTAATCGACTTGAAGGTATATAACAACAGTAACAAGCCCCTTGTGCCTCCATTAATTCACCCTCATCCACATGATATTCTCCTCTATTCACTGCCTTCCCACACTTTCCAATAACTATACACCGAAAAAGAGAGAAACAGTAATTACAAACAGTTGCTGAGGAGTTGCTTTGACTTGCAGTTTAACCTCCTTCCACACCTTCTGCTTTTGTTGGGTTCCCATTGCCTCCCTCATCCCTTTCCCTTCTAATCTGAGCCAATCAGCAACACAACGAGAAGGATGGAGGGGAATTTGTAAACAACAAGGGCATGCCTACCTACATGAGGATGAGGGGAAAGTTTTGGTTTGAGTACAAAGAAGGTGCAAAGCAATCAGGTTTGGATTACCAGTGGGCAATTCCAATAAGGAAAATGTGGATTTTTAGTATGGTCTGGATAAACCCTCAGCATGAATTTAGAGTCGTTCTTTCCTGCCCAAAGCCAGAGTAAACAGGGTGGTAGAGGCACCATTTCTTTTTGAAAGGGTGTATAACAAGCAACCCACTTTGCAGGGTTGTTGGACACACGCCTCCACAGAGAGGCACCCAGAAAAGAGCTTCAACAATTATCAACTAGAAGGGTTCATGTGGGAGCAGGCTTTCCTTCAGATACCCCTGTCCTAGGCTATTTAGAACAGAATGACTAATAAAAGCTGTTAGGAGGAGCTGGTAATTATTGGTAACGCAGCCAAAGCTCTCTTGAGTTCTGGAGATCAACTACCATTTAGAATAAATTACTAAATTAGCTAATGGTGTGCCTCCTTTGACAATTAAGGTAGATCTTTACGCCGTGGCACAGAGTGGTAAGCGGCGGTAACGCAGCCAAAGTTGAATCTCCGGTAAAAGTGGTCATGGTCCACTCAGCCTTCCATCCATCCATGGTTGGTAAAATGAGTACCCGGCATATGCTGGGGGGTAAAGAAAGGCCTGGGAAGGAACTGGCAATCTCACCCCATATATACGGTCTGCCTAGTAAATGTCGCAAGATGTCACCCCGAGTCAGAAACGACTCACACTATAAGTGCGGGGACACCTTTACCTTTTTTATACAATTTCTACAGATTATGTATAATTGTTTATATCTCTATAATTTCTCCTTCCTCAGTTGCTATTTTCCAGCTCCACAATAACCTTTTTGAGGTGTGAAGATGAGAACTGCAAATGGTATTTAAAGTGCGGTTGCCCCCTAGATTTGTATAACTGCATAATTGTCAGCTTCAGGGCTGGGGGCTGAGTAGTAACGAAGCAGCTGGCAGTTAGCTGGGCAATAAATCAGTCAAGGCCAGGCAGATAATGGAGGTCAGCTGGCAGGAGAAAGGCTTGACAAACTAACCAGTAGCAGTGTCCAAGAGCATTGTCCAGGTAGGGAAGCAGAGTTCAGAAAGCCAGGGGTCTAATCCGAAGGTCTAGAGGCTAGCAACGGCATTACATGCAAGGGGTCACAACCGACATTGTAGTCAGCCGTCTGCTGTAGCCATGAACTGCCTTTTATAACAGACTCCCTAAGCCAGGTGCCCGTGATTAGTCTCCCAACTGCTCAGAGCTGCTTGTTCTTAAACAACCCGACCTCTTCCTTCATTGCTGTGCTACTCGCTGGTGTCTTCTTTCTGCAGGGGGAAGGGGAGCCTCCTGTTCATACCCAGAGTCCGATTGAGGGGCTTCAGCCAGGTCCTGGACATTCTCCAGCTGGGGAAGAGCCAGAGTTGTGTCCTCAGGGGTTCCACTAGTTCCTTCTCCTGGGTCTGCCAACTCTGTCTCTTCCTCTTCCTCCGAGTCCTCTGAAGGGACCATGACAATAATATTGGCAGTTTTCTTTTCAACATTAAAGTTTTTTTTAAATGTAAAAGGCTCACATAATGGATAGGATATTGACTGGAAGCGAAACAGTGTGATTTTGCTATATCTCATTCTAGACCAATCATGTGAATGATTTTAACCCTTTCATGAGGCCCAAATAAGTGCAATTTTGTGGGTGTTGGGGCAGGCGGATATAAACAAATACTGGGATGTGATGTAGTCTGCAACTTCTCTCTTTATACAAATGTCAGAAACTCATGACAAAAACAAATCCCTATCAAGACAACTCGTTTTTGTGCTTGAGTTTGTCTTAAATAAAAGTGTAGTGTGACCCTAAGCCAGCCTTTCTCAACCGGTGTGCCTCCAGAAGTCGTTGGACCACAATTCCCATCTTTCCTGACCATTGGCAATGCTGGCTGAGGCTAATGGGAGTTGTGGTCCAACAGCATCTGGAGGCACACTGGTTGAGAAACACTGCCCTAAGTATTCTTACTCAGAAATAAGACGCAGGATTTACTGAGCCTTCCTTTCCACCAAATGTGCAAAGGACTGCACTCCTACTTGGAAAGAAGTAAGTTGGCTTTGCTTCTAAGTAATAGTGTTTGGCAGGGCTTTTATTGCAGAAGGGCTCAAAATGTATCATAGTAGCAGCCACATATCTACTATGACAAATGTTTTCTGTAAGAAACCAGAGCATGCATTAATGTTATTTTTTTATTTTATTTTGGAAAGGGACTATAATTGTATTTTAGGCAGGGACCATAGCACAATGGTAACACACATACCTTCCATGCAAAAGGTTCAGGCCCAATCCCTGGCATTTCCAGTTTAAAAAAGTACAGGTAGCAGCAGGTGATGGGAAAGACCTCAGCAGAGACTCTGGAGAGCCATTGCCAGTTGGAACAGACAATACTGGACGAGTCTAAACTGGTAGGCAGATTCCTTCATTTATTTTGTGTGAAAAGCCTTGAATGCCATTTGCTGAAGGACTACATATAAATGTACAAAATACACACAGTAAAGTGCATAGAACAGAAACAAAACAGGATGCGCAGCAGGAAGCAGTAGCTAGGCCCAAGAAATGTCTCCATTTTCCTCTTTGGGCCCATCTACATGGGAGCATTTCTTCGTTAGAAATACACTTCTTTTACCTTCACTTTTGATTTGCATTGTTCACAGTTCCTGCTCAAAAGTTAGCTGTCAATCGCTTTCCCCATTCACACAAGCAGGCATTCCTCTGGGGAATATTAGTCTTGCTTTTTCCTTGTCCCCCCTCCCTTAGACATTTCCACTTCCTCTGGCTGCAAAGGTGACTAAGCATACTCAGTTTATTCTACAGCTGCAGTAGGTTCCTTTAAAAGAACACATCTGGAAGGAAGACATCTGCGTTTTCCCTGGTTGGATACAGATGAAATGCAAATCTTTGTTTGAGCAGTGTTATGCTTTTGCACACAAGTTATGGGTAAAAGAAAACATAGGCACCATTTGCAGCAACATAAAAAAGGTCAGCAGAACGGAGAAGAGCAACTGGAAGTTGCTTGTCAGCCTACAGGAAACAAAATGAAAGGAGGGAGGAGGAGAGAGTGGGTGTGGAGAGGGGAAGGAGTGACACACCTAAAAGCATAGGAGCAAAGTGTCTGCAAGCACTAGAGAAAGGGAGTGGAGACTTTTTTCCTTCTCTTTTTGTATTATCAGTGGACTGGATTAGTATGGATTTACAGGGAGAAAACTGTGATAGCTTGTTTGCCGACAATGTCATGCGAATTTAAAGGAGATGCCAGTAGCATCAAACACACAGTAAACCACCATATAGATTAGCCTCTTTGGCTAGTACCTAGTTGTGATACCTGATCACAGGGAAGTAGCAATGGAACTACCTAGGAATGAGACAGCGAGGCCGAGACATAAGAACATAAGAGCCTGCTGGATTAGGCCAGTGGCCCATCTAGTCCAGCATCCTGTTCTTACAGTGGCCAATAGGGTTGCCAGGTTCATGGCCTGAGACTGATCCCGTATCTTTAGGAGAAAAGAAAGTCAGCCAAGTGCAGGTGTTCTGGCAACCCTGTAATAAGAAAAACAACAAGGTGGAATTCTCCCTCCCCCCTGCACAACTTTTAAAGATACAGAAGACCTCTTGGTTGCCAGGCCCAGCCTCCAAGAGGTCTTCTGTATCTTTAAAAGTTGTGCAGGGAGGAGGGAGAATTCCACCTTGTGGTTTTTCTTATTACAGGGTTGCTAGAACACCTGCACTTGGCTGACTTTCTTTTCTCCTAAAGATACGGGATCAGTCTCAGGGATTGAACCTGGCAACCCTAGTGGCCAACCAGGTGCCTGGGGGAAGCCTGCAAGCAGGACCTGAGTGCAAGAACACTCTCCCCTCCTGAGGCTTCTGGCAACTCATTTTCAGAAACTTACTGCCTCTGACTAGGGTGGCAGAGACCTGCCTTTGTTGTTTCTTAGTGCACGTGCACTCCAAGGAACTGCCTTGTTTCCCCTTGTTAGCAAAATCTGGTTCAGGCTTCAAATGTGAGCTCCAAACTGGCTAGGCCGCAGTTCTAACTAGGTAGCAGGATTATTAATAAAACAGCTGATGGGAAAATGCTGTTGCAAGGCTTTACAGAGGATGTAAGAAACCTGCGTGTTTGCAGGTTGAATTTAACCAATTTAATTGAATTTAACATATTGATGGTTATTATAGTATTTATTTATTATTTGATTTATATCCCGCCCTTTCTCCCAGCAGGAGCCCAGGGCAGCAAGTATAAAGTATTATTAATAAGAATTGGCCAGTGTCTCATTTCTGTGCTCGTTTACTAGCACTAATTACTTTTATATTTACCAATTTTTTAATTATTATTTCATAATAATTGCCCATTTGTTTTTGTTTAGCCCCAGTAAAATAATGGTGTGTGTGCTCTTTTTAGTGCTCGGGCGACCGTTGCATCTCTCAACTCGTCTCGCCCTGCTCCTCGCGTTATTCCTTTCTTAAAAACAAACAAACGTCCTTTGCGCCGCCTGTCTACTCACTGGTGGCTGAGGTGTCCTTCCCCGCCCATTTTTATTTTATTTAACAGAATTTGTATACCATTTAATACTCGGAAACGAAAACCACACTTCCCTTCTCTGTCCCTGCCTTCTGTCAATAGCCCTCGGAATCGGAACATATTTTACGATGCCCGAGGAACTGTCAGCCACTGGCTCCCTCGCGCTCCTTTTATGCCGCGCCTGCTTAGAAATCAGCCGCTTTCTACTTGCAGAGCGGCGTCTTGGCAGGCGGAAGGCAAAACGGCATCACCACACCCCCTTTGCCATCGCGAGCGCTGTTGGCCTGGTGACGCTTTCGATGCCGCCGCCGAAACAGCCCTGTCCACCCGTTGCCATCGTTAAACAAGCGTAACAGAAGACCCTTTGGCCCTCACGGGCTCTTCTGTTTTCGCCGGGTGGGCGCCGTGGAGGCCCTCGCGGACGCTTCAGCTGATGTCATTTCTAGGGAGGTGGGGAGAAGAGATGGGAGGGGAAACGGCCGGTTTGTTAAGATATGGTTCTTAACTGCCACCTCCCGTCCTGGCCACATCACTCACTTCCGGGTCTGTGGGGAGGCAACTTCCTTTTATGGTGGGACCGTGGGAGGGAGCTGCTGGTTGAAGGTGAAGTGAGGCCGCTGCCAATCCTGCTGCGCATTCGCTGGGATGATGTGAACAGAGTTTGGTATCGTTTAAGGGCGGGGGTAGCAGGGGTGCGGGCGATTAGGATATCTCCCTCTGGCAGACTGTGCAAGGGAGAGGACGACAAGAGGATCCTGGAAAACGGGGTGGTGGGAATAATGCCGCCTGCAGACTCGCCCCTTTTTCAAACTAGCTGCCATGCGCTGGCCCAATATTAGCTTCCGGGATCAGGTTCACTACGGAAGGTGGAAGGAGGGCTTGTTGTGGTTGCGTACATCGCGACGTAATATTTTTGGTTGGTGAAGTGATCTCTTAAAGCGTGACTTGACTGTGTATGACTTCCCGAAGCGTTTGCATTTACATGTTTTAGATATAGATGCTAGCGAGAAGCAAACCAGCAAAACCTGGCACTTGACTGCTCCCTATTTATGAGCTCGAAAAGAAGCAATAGAACGTTAGTGAACATCATGAGAGTAACTCAGGGACAATCACTTTGCATTTAGAGACTACTGTTCTGTTAAGATTTCTGTAGCCATTATTACAGATTTCTTTACTGATGGTGGGGGTGGGATTAGGATTTTTTAGAATTTTGTGTGTGTGTGTGTGTGTATACATTTATATATTACTCTTCAAAGGTTAAACTTTAAGCAGATTTTTCCCATGATGGGGCACAAAAACAGATAAACAAAAATCAGTATAAAGTCAAGCCAAGCAAGGAACAGATACTAGGACTGTCAATTAAAACTTAGCCTGGGAGAACAAGAAGGCATTTGTCTGAAAGAAAATAATGGCATGATCAGTAAAAAAAAGAAAAGACTTTTACAGCTTAAACCTAGGCATTCTATTGAGAAGTTGGGACTAACTCCCAAGTAAGTGTGCATAGAATTGCAATCCTAAACTTGTTGGTTTAAATTGCCTAAATATAGTGCATGCCCTATACAAGCTCCACTGAATTCATTTAGACTTGCTCCTAAGTAAGTCTGTATAGGATTGTAGCCTTATTCAACTCTGGACAGAATGCCCCATTAGTTTAATAGTTGAAAGCAACTAGAACTGGAATTTAAGATTTGCATCTAATTCTATGTACGCTTATTTTGGAGTATGTTCCACTGAACTCTACTTACTTCTAAAATAATATAGAATGGGAATGAACATGAGTTTTAGTGTGTGAACCAGGTTTTACAGTATTTGTTACGCTAAGTCACTTTTTGTTCTTTCTGTAGAAAATGATTGTACACTTATGGAACTATTTGTACAGAAATATCTTTCGATTTTGGCTAAAATGGATCTTGAGACAGTTCACAGGAAAATGTGAACTGCAGCGTATCTGTGATAGCTCAAAGAAAAGGGCGGAAAGGACACTAGAAATAGGTAATACTTTGGAAATATACAAGAACATTATACACAGAATGTTATGTATAATTTCTAAGTAGCTTGTCAACCACAGGTCAAGAGAGGTTTGAATTTTGCACCTTTATGAAGATCTGCTTGTATTCAAGCAATAACTTCCTTTTATTTCTTTAATTTTGATGGGTTAGATTCATACGAAGTAGGATAGTGATTAAATAGAGGAGATATGCAGTGCATTTTTTACACTGTCTCTTCAGCATGTAAGTTTGTACAGTAGCAATAGTTTAAAATTAAAGGGCTATCGTTATTTCACATTAAAATAGTGGTTCCTCACCTATACTGTTCTGGCCATGTGCAACTCTCATCTCCAGCCAGTTTCTTTCCCTGTTTCTGTCTTCAGACTCCTCATTTTGGCTTTCACTTCTTCTCATTCCTTTGGACCTCTATCTCTCATCAGCAGACTTAGGCAGTGAGCACGATAGTTGCTTCAAAAGCAGCGAGAATTATTTTTTCTGATTGCATTTTGAAGCCACTCTGCCCTTGGCTGGACACATCTCCCTTTCCCACTGCTGACTTCAGACCTTTCAAGGCCACCTACAGCAAAGTGATGGGCCAATCACTGTCTCTGCCTGAGCCTACAGCAAAGTGTTTCTATTGGCCATGCCTGGAGTAGTAATGGCTTGACATCAATCAGCTGTGAAATCTATCTGAAGCTGAATTTTAAAAAATGCACTCAAGCTGATCTGACCAGGTTTTAGAGGGAAAAGGGGGGAGTTTGACTAGTGTCTTGCGCCCGTTTTCAAAAAACAGAGGTGGAGAAGCACTGGAACTGGCACTGTCCCAGGCTATGGTCTGAAGGCACATACAGCTCCCTGCTGAAACTAAGCAGGTTCAGGTCTGGTCAATGCCTGGTTGGGAGACCGGTTGGGAACCATATGTAAAGCTGCCTTGGGTTTCTATCATGAAAAGGCAGGGTATAAATGTAATAAATAATAAATAAATAAACAGGAAGTGTGTCCCTGTCCTTAATTTCCTCATCCCCTTCCTTGGTCTGCTTCCTCATGAAGTTTTGGTTCCTGCTTTTGTGCCTCATGGTTTTTTTAGTCCTTTCCTTGTTGTTGTAGTCTTTCCTACATCTCTGTTGAAGCTTAATAACTCATCCAGAGACTCCACAAAATTCTTTGTTCTTTTTCCTGCAAAAGACTAAGTCTGCAATCCAATACTGTACACACTTACCTGGGAGTAAGTCCCATTGAACCCAGTGGAGCTTACTTCTGAGTAGACATGTATTGGATTGCAGCCTAACACTGTTGCCCCTGTCCTTTGTCTTTGGGCATCTCATCAGTGTTAGAGGCTTTGTCACCACCATCACAGAATTCCTTAGTACATTTTGATATAGATATGCACAAAAGTCACTGATTTTGAAATGTTACAAAGTCTCGGTTGTTGGATCTTTAATTTTTGTGAAAAAGAAGCAGGTCTTAATTCGGCTTGCCAGATTCATGGCCTGAGACTGATCCTGTATCTTTAGGAGAAGAGAAAGTCAGCCAAGTGCAGGTGTTCTTGCAACACTGTAATGAGAAAAGCCACAAGGTGGAATTCTCCCTTCCGCCTGCACAACGTTTAAAGATACAGAATCATATTGATGCTTGGGTGTTGCTGTTTTATCTATTGGAATGTAATAATATGGATCTAAATCAGATACAGAATGGCGTTTTCATGACTCTGTATGGAAGTGGCTTTAAGTACCGCTGTGGAAAAGGTTTTCACTTCTTTCTTTAATAATGTGTTTGGTTTTTGTTGTCAGTGGTTAACATGTTTTAACATTACTTCAGGAAGGGTGTTCTTTATGAGGTGGGAATTTGGACCTTTATTGTGGCGATATGTACCCTTCTGGAATTCATTTGTTACATATCAGACAGGCACTGTCTTTACTGTCCTTTTGGTTTCTGCTGAAGACCTTGCTCTTCCAAAAAGCTTTTTAATTTCAGAATTTTATTTCAGTCTTTAACAGTACTGGTTTAAGAAATTATATATATTATTGTTTTTATTGTTAAATTGCTTCAAGATGTTTTGTAAGAAGCAATTCATAAATGAGACAAATAAGGGTCTTAAACCACTGTCTCAATCATGTTTATTAATTTATCTTCTGTAATTTAAGAAATCAAAATCTAGATTTCAGTAACTACTATAAAAACTCATGCATATTTTAATTTTATTACAGAGTATTCGTTGGAATCATCAAAGTGTAAGGTAGGATAATTTTATGCCTGGGATCTAAATTCAAGCCCAGGGGTTGTGTATATCAAGTGGGATTTTTGTCTCTCTTTTTTTTCTTTTGAGTAAAAAATCTCCATGGTAAGTCAAAACACATGCTCATTTCAAAATCAGTTTGCTACAGTCATGGAAGGTACTATATGAGAAACACAAGTTCAAAGCATATAGAACTAATTGCTCAGTTCTCTGGATCATGGTCACATATTTGTTAGCAGAGGCCTCATATTATTTTTTTGAAAGGGGAACTTCAGAACATTTCACCCAGTTGGGCTTACTTCTGAGTAAATACGCATAAGATTGGGTTGCACCTATGCCAGCAGAGCCCTTAGAAGATTTGCTGTGATCTGAGGCATGTATTAAAAAACTTTTGTCATTGCCATAGCAGTGATTTTCCAACCAAATCTATAACTAGATTGAATGCAAACTTGATGAAGTCCTGATCTAGGAAGCTGCTTTATTTATAATATTGGCAGTTATATTATTGATAATATAACTACACTGCTATGGTATAAATTTTGGCTTGCTGTTAATGAAAATATGTATCCAGGCTATGGTCTGAAGGCACATAAGGCCAGCTCCCTGCTGAAGCTAAGCAGGATCAGGTCTGGTCGGTGCCTGGATGGGAGACCGCCTGGGGACCATATGTAAGCCGCCTTGGGTTTCATGAAGAGAATGGACCATTTGTCTCACCTGAAGGGTGATTTTCATAGGACTGCCATCAAGCGGGTAACATAGCTCCACCTATCGTCCAAAGGCAAGAATGTTTTGAAGTCAAGACTAGGGGCATCAGGCCCCTCCCACTCTCTAGTTCATTCGCAGTGAGTCCAAAGAGAGATATCTAAAAATGCAGGAAAAAAGGCCAACGGGCCTACCAGCAAGAACATAACACAATAGCAATATTCATAATAATATGACTCTAACATAGCGATATAACAGTAATAGCAGTCTTGACTTCACTAGTAAATCTAAATATAATAGCGTAACAGGAATATATAAAAACCCCAGAAAAATATCTAGGTATCCTCCAACTGGGAGGGTCGTGATGGCAGTCCTCCTATGAAAATCACCCTTCAGGTGAGACCAATGGTCCATTTTCCACAGGAGGACTGCCATCAAGTGGGATGTACCAAAGCAGCCCATAACAGGAAGGGACCACCCACATCCTAATCATCATTAAGAACCTGTTGCAAAATTTGCCTGCCAAAAGAGGCATCGGCAGAGGCATAACGATCTATTTTGTAATGCCTTATAAACGAATGTGGGGTAGACCAAACAGCAGCTCTGCAAATATCAGCAACAGGAGTGTTGGTAGCAAAAGCAGCCGTAGTGGCCGCTGATCTAGTGGAATGAGCCGTTATTTTAGATGGAACAGAAAGCTTAAGGGACTCATAAGCTAAGGTAATACAAGCGCGCAACCAGCGGGATAAGGTGGAATTAGCTACTTTATGCCCCATAGAACGTGGATGAAAGGATACAAACAAAGACCCAGTTCGTTGTATATCCTGTGTCCGAGACAGGTAGGTCTTGAGAGCCCTCCGAACATCCAACGAATGCCAAGCCTTCTCTAGAGGATGGGTAGGATTCGGACAAAAGGAAAGAACAATGTCCTGGTTGCAATGGAAAACTGAATTGACCTTGGAATGGAAGGAAGGATCAGTCTTCAGCACAACAGAGTCCTTGTGAAAAACACAGAGATGGCGGGCAGAAGACAATGCGCCCAGTTCCGAAACTCGTCTCGCAGAGGTGATCGCGATCAGGAACAGGACCTTGAATGACAATAAACGTAAAGGCACAGTCCTAAGGGGTTCGAATGGAGGGCGTTGTAAAGCCTGCAGAACCTTCGACAAACTCCATGAGGGAAGGCGGTGGAATACAGCCGGTGAGCGTAGAGCGGTTCCCCTCAGAAAACGTTTGATGAACGGATGCGAGGCAATAGTAGCACCAGCGGAGGACACTGAGAGAATGGACGACAGAGTGGACGCATGTCGATGTAAGGTGTTGGGTCTAAGCCCCATCATGAGGCCCCTATGAAGGAATTGCAACACCTGTTGTATTGTGGCCTGGGAAGGATCGAGGTTCTGGGACTGACACCACCTGGAGAATGCCACCCAAGTATGTTGATATATACGAGTGGTAGATGGTCATCTCGAGGCCAATATAATGTCAATAACAGCGTCAGACAGGCCAGCAGACCTCAAATGTCCCCGTTCAAAAGCCACGCTGTTAGGTTGAGCCAATTGGGGTCCTGATGCCATATCGGGCCCTGGGATAAGAGGTCTGGCCTGACTGGGAGAGTCCAAGGGTCTGTCACTGACATGGCAAGGAGATCCGAGAACCATGGTCAACGGGGCCAAAATGGTGGTATCAGAACCAGCTTGGCCCTCTCGCGTCGTGCCTTCCTCAAGGTTCTGGCTAACAGTTGTATTGGAGAGAAGGCGTACAATAGGCCATCTGGCCACGGTAGCGACAGAGCATCCACCGCTTCCGCTGTCGTGTCCAGGTATCGTGCGAAGTACCTGGGTAGCTGGCAATTGCGACTGGAGGCAAACAGATCGACTGAGAAGACGCCGAACCGACGCTGGAGAAGATGGAAAATGGTCGGATGAAGTTTCCATTCTCCCGGAAAAACCTGTTGTCTGAAGAGCCAGTCTGCTGTCACATTCCAAATTCCTCTGAGATGTTCTGCTTTCAAGGATTGTAGATGTTGTTCTGCCCAGTCGAATATGAGGTAAGCTAGGTTCTGCAGAGAACGGGACCTGGTTCCCCCTTGTCTGTTTAAATGAGATTTCGCACACGTGTTGTCCGTTCGAATGGGAACAGAGACTGAAACTGGAGCAGAGCTAAGTGGACAGCCTTTAGTTCCAGCCAATTGATGCTCTGAGTCTGCTCTGCTTCGGTCCAACCCCCCTGAACGAACTGGGAGTTGCAGTGGGCTCCCCAGCCGAGGAGACTGGCATCTGTGGTGATAACAGTCCTGAGGGGTTCTCTGAACGGAGTGCACTGGGTGAGATGTTGGACCCTCATCCACCAGCGGAATGAAAGACGCAGTGCAGGGTTCAAGGGGATTGTTCGATGATTGGACCTGGCAATGTCCTGCTGAAACGGTAACAAAGCCCACTGAAGTTGGCGAGTATGAGCTCGAGCCCATAGCACAATATGGATGGTGGACACCAACATTCCGAGAGCCCTTGCTAGAAGCATGACGTCTGCGGTTGCGTGGTGCATCAGAGACCGTGTGACGTCTATGATAGCGGTTATGCGGTCTGGAGACAGGAAAACCGTCGCCTGCAGGGTGTCTAACATCGCCCCTAGATGTTGTAGGCGTTGGGTTGGTTGGAGATGGCTTTTGTCGAAATTGACTAGCCAGCCGTAGGTCTGCAAGACATGGAGCGTGAGCGTTAGATGGCAATGAGCCAGCTCCCTGGAACTCGTCCGTATTAAAAGATCGTCCAAGTAGGGGTAGATATGCACCCCTTGAAGCCGGAGGTAAGCCACTAGGATGAGTAGCACCTTGGTAAATACTCTCGGGGCAGACAAGAGACCGAACGGCATTGCTCGATATTGAAAATGCTGGGGGCCGAAGGCAAACTGAAGGATTTTTCTGTGGGCTATGCAAATAGGCACATGGAGATACTGTTCCTTTAGGTCGATAGAAGCCAGGAAGTCTCCTTCGTGAAGGCTTTCTGTAATGGAGTGGAGAGATTCCATTTTGAATCTGCGATACTTTATGCAACGGTTGATGAACTTGAGGTCCAACACTGCCCTCCATGACAGATCTCGTTCGGGCACAGTAAATAGGAGGGAGTACACCCCTTCCGACCTCTCTGTTGTAGGGACTGGCTCTATTGCCGCTGTGTCCAAGAGGTGATGTATGGCTGTCTGCATGATGCAGTGCCTGGATGGTGCCTTGGGACAAGGAGAGGGATGAAATCTGTCTGGAGGGGTTGCCCAAAACTCTAGTGTATAGCCATAACAAAAAAGATCTCTGATCCAGGCGACCTGAGTCAGACGCAGCCAATGGTCTCCAAACAGAAGCAGTCTGCCCCTTACCGGTATCGCGTCAGTACTGTCTGTGCTGGTGAGACCCTCCCTGATATGAGGACGTTGAGGTACCTCTGCGTCCCTGGTACTGACCTCTGCCTGGGAAACGTCTGTTCCAGGCTCCCCTGGAGGAACGGAAATCATTGGTTCGGAAATCGCGGCCTCGTCCCCCGGGCCGCGCTCCTCGAAAGGGCTGGGTTGTGCAGTATGAGGTGAAACGTCTGAAGGGCCTGCGATCAACGTTCCTGATAGTGGCCAAGACAGGCTTCCGAGCATCCTTGGGGTCAACAAGTACTGCCTTTTGGGCTTCCTCACCAAAGAGTAATGAGCCCGAATAAGGTGCCCTTGATAAGTTAACCCTGGCTGTAGAGTCCGCTTGCCAGTGACGAAGCCAGAGGGTCCGCCGAGCGACTACCTGAGCTGCCATAGCTCTTGCTCCTAGCTGATTTGCGTCCAAGGTGGCATCAGCCACAAATGCCGCCGTCTTGCGTAATTTCACCGGTGACCTCCTCAGAGAGACAGGATCGGGATTAGGATCATCTAAGAGGTCATCCAACCACATCATCGCTGCCCTGGAAAAGATGGAGGCTGATGCAGAGGCTCGCATGGAGAAAGCGGAGGCCTCATGGTTTTTGCGTAAGGCAAAGTCCAGCCTCCGCTCAGTGGCGTCCTTGTGAGTCCCCTTCCCTCGGCAAAAGGGATCTAGAGACTAGACTGGAAATCGGCTCGTCTATGCCGGGGACGGCCAGTCTACTTGTAAAATCCGGAGCCAAAGTGTAAAGCTTGTCCGCAAGGGCGTTAAAACAGTGTGTTTGTAATGGGTGAGACCATTCGTCCTTGGCCAGTTTGGCAATAGGACTGGCACAGGAAGGTAGTGCTCTGCTGGTGTGGGGGATTTCAGGACCCTGGCCCCTTTAATAGCGGGAGTGGTAGCTGCAGGTTGTGTAGATTGGAGACCAAGAGTGTTCAATACTCTGCGAGCAAGGGGCTGATAATCGGAGGCATCAAACAGGCGACAAGATGTATCCTCTTGTTCTGACTGATCACTCCACTCGTCTCCTTCGGCTTGCATAGCAAATGATGGATCCTCCCCACAAGAAACGTCATCAACAAACCTGCCCCTAGCAATGTCAAAAGGGTTTGGAGAGCATGATGGATCTGCCTTATTGCGTGCATAGTGGCTCATATCATTGGGTTGTCTGCAAACACTCCGCTGAGGCATGGCAGTGACCTGTGACTGCGTTTGAGAGAAGAACGACAGCATGTCTTGTAGTTGCGATATGAACTCCTGAGACAGCTGCAGCCCCGGTGTGGGAGATGGTTGCACTTGTAGAGGCAAAGATATGGGTGGTTCAGCAGGCTGAGAAGATGAATGAGTCCTAGGTGGTAATATGGGAGGAGGATAGCTGGCTTGTCAGGAAACCCTGCAAAGTCCTCCTCGGAGGATGCGGCTGGAGAATTAAAGAGATTTGCTAATGGTACTTGGCCCGCCTCCTCAGAAACCGGGACAGAGACGTAGCGCGCCCGCTTGGTTGTGCTGTGGCTGGATATATGCTTGATTTTGGCAACCGCTTTGGTGTGCTTGTGCTTGGTTGCCTTAGATTGTTTAGGCTTGGTTGCCTGAGCTGTCACTGGCTGTTCCGCCATCATATATTTTCGAGGGGGTTCAGTACACGGCCACGGATGGGGCAGAATGTACAGACCCAACAGGCTCAGTACACGGCCACGGATGGGGCAGAATGCACCGGCTCAGATGGCTAAGTATACGCCCACGGATGGGGGAGAATATACAGTTCCAAACAGCCTTAGTACACAGCCACGGATGGGGCAGAATGTATAATTTCGAACAGCCTTGGTACACGGCCACGGATGGGGCAGAATGTACAGTTCCAAACAGGCTTGGTACACGGCCACGGATGGGGCAGAATGTACAGTTCCAAACAGGCTTGGTACACGGCCACCGATGGGGCAGAATGTACAGTTCCAAACAGCTTCAGTAGTCAGCCTCAGTCAGCAGTTTGAGTTGAGAGACCTGTGTTCTACTCTGCTGCACACACA
This sequence comes from Rhineura floridana, assembly GCF_030035675.1. Classification (NCBI taxonomy): domain Eukaryota; kingdom Metazoa; phylum Chordata; class Lepidosauria; order Squamata; family Rhineuridae; genus Rhineura; species Rhineura floridana. Next base: position 69,602,582 of record NC_084488.1, on the reverse strand, counting down.
CAGAAACTGACAAAAAAGGTCTTGAAAAGAATCCTCTATTATTGTACTCTGCGGCACACACACAGAAACTGACAAAAAAGGCCTTGAAAAGAATCCTTTACTGTTGTAAGGGTTAAACAGAAAGGGCGGGAAAAGGGGGAACGAATAAAATGGCGCCCGCTAAAAGAGCGGGAAAATAAGCCAATCAGAAAAGCGTAGGGACGAGGAAGAAGCAATGGCGGTCACTGAAGAACACCAGTGAGCTGAAACAGGGCCGACCGAAAACACTGCTGCAGCATAGTGGCGTCAAAATAAGCTCTACAGCCGTAGGGCTGAAGGACGCAATCGCAGCTTTAAGGGCCAGCCATGAAAATCACTGCCGAGGAGGCAGAACGGCCTGCGAAATCCCGACAGTCGTTGAGACAGTCGCAGCTAGCGGGAGGGGGGGAGGCAATCGGCAAAGAAAGCTGCAAAACGGGAAGAAGCTGCAGCCGCAGGCTCCTGAGGTCAGTTACGGCGAGATTTAAAATGCCGCGGAACGAGCCGGGGAGGGAGACGGAGCAGCCCAACTAAATAAAGGGCCACTGGAAAGGCAAAAAGAGCTACAGCCGCAGGCTCCTGGGGAGGAAAGACCAAGGGAGCCGCTGCGAAAGTAGGCGGCAATCTATAAAATACACGAGATAGAGGAGGCGCAGAGCAGGAAGCTGCAGCCGCAAGCTCCTGGATTAAGGCTGCGTCCGCCGCCTGAGGAAGGGAGAGCCGCAGCCGCAGTCTCCCAGTAAGTTGCCGTTCAGGCAGGGACTGAGGAAACGAGGGCGAAGAGCAACCCCCCAAAGAAATTCCCCAGGACAATAAAAAACAAAGACAGAAAAAGAACAATCAGTCCCACACACACTAAATTAAATAACAGATACACAAAACTTATCTACGCTATCTTATACTCCAACTTGCACGGATGAAAGGCAAGAATGAACTGGAGAGTGGGAGGGGCCTGATGCCCCTAGTCTTGACTTCAAAACATTCTTGCCTTTGGACGATAGGTGGAGCTATGTTGCCCACTTGATGGCAGTCCTCCTGTGGAAAAAGGCGGGGTATAAATGTAATAAACAAACAATAGTGCTGAGGAATCTCTGGCTCGTGGATCTAATTAGGCCACCAGGCCGCCCCATTGTTCCACCAGGCCACTTCAGCCATGCCTACCTGCTCTACATCTAACATCATATATGGCATCAGACATGGGACAGGTAAAGATGAGGCTGGGGGGTTGCAGACACCACTAATCAGTGGTGCCTTCAAAGTGCTGTGCAGTGGGCTTCACAAATCCTGCCAATCAGTGGTGCTTTGCAGGCTGTGACTTTGCCTGCACTGTGAACTTGATCCTTTAGGACAGGTGTGGAGAACCTTTGGTCCTCCAGATATTGCTGAACTATAACTCCCATCAGCCCCAGCAAGCATGGCCAATTGTTAGGGATGATGGGATTTGTAGTTCAATAACATCTGGAGGAAAAAAAGTTCCCCATGCCTGTTTTAGGAGGAGTATGACTCCATTCAGGACTGATTGGATCCCATCATCCTGAAAGGTGAAGATTGCTACCCATAGCAATCTTCTCTTGAAATTTAAATAATTGCTATTATCAATAGATGTTATGTTCTGTCAGAGGATCATTTGATGTTTTACTTGTATTTATCAGGCTTTACAAAGTTCTGTGTATGCTTCTAAAGATGAAGTGGAAAAATGTGTAGCAATCATCATAACAGAAAAAAAGATTAATATACAAAAGGATACAGGGTAAGCCTGTTACTTTTCTAAATATACCGTTTGTAACATCTTGGAAGTTGTAGAAAATGTGTTTTGTTCAAACAGTTACTGAAAATTAGTAATGCCTTAGAATTACTCTTTATAAAATGCTGACGATCTGCATTTAATGTACACTGTGATTCATATGTAGTAATGTGGTTTTTAAGAGATCTGCTTAAACAGCAATTTTTAAAATGTGTTAATGTTAGTATACTGGCTCTGCTCTCCAGCAGGCTTCATTGAAATCAACAGCAGTTTTGCTATTGTCTTAGTGAAGATAGATTGCAAGTTTTAGATTAATGGCGGTTGCAGTGTAACATATTTCTGAAGAAGTGAATGTGATACTCTTAGATGCATTAGAAGGTTTGTCAAGACCTCATAGGATAATTTGTACACATCCAGCCACCTGTTCGATACTAGTATATCAGTTCTTGTGGATGCAGGACAGATAATATTCTAACCCAGTGATGGTAACTAATGTACTCTCAATTTTGGCCTATTTTCTATACTATAATCCAGTGTCTGATGCAGTGCGGTCTCAAATTATTCAACTGACTTGGGGCATCCAAAATATTCAGACGTTTAGATAAGGAAGAATTGTGTTTAACAAGGGATACAATGACATAAGGAATATCACTTTCCCAACTTCACTGGCTGGGAAATTGGGGCTTGGAGGCATTGCTCCAAACCCTTTCCTGAATTAACCCCATAGTGGTGGGGTGGAACTGTTCTAGACTGGCCTATCCAATAGTGGGGAGATGCATGTGGAGCACTGTTATAGGTGTTAGTGCCTCATGGGATTAGCTGGTCACCATTTATAAGCAGGAATATTTTTTCTTCTTTAAATGGTGATTGGTAGGATTCCTCAATGTTATTAGGGAGTATTTGGTAGCGGGTACAGAACTGGGCCACACCAAACAATATTTGTCATAGTTTAGAATGGCAAACTAGGTGGTCTGGGAAATCAGTACTAACAGAAACAACAGTGCTCCACTTTTATTTCAGGTGAAAGCTGTGTATCGCCTGTTGCTTATAATTCTGTGTGTTTCTATATATTATAGGTTTGTCTCAAAGCTACAGTTATGTTTGCTCCAAATATCAGGATGTAAAAAACTTTATTTGGCCGTAGAAGATCTGAGAAAACAGCTGTATAACTCTGACAATAAAGAACACGAGGAGCAACTAATGGAGGTGAAAATGTTAGGTTTTAAGTGGCTCTTTATGATATATTTAACAAGCCCACAGTTGTGATGTTAAAAGCAAGTGTTAATTATTATAATGATCTACTGAAACTGCTCATCTCTGATTGTACTTGCCCAAGCTAATGTAGTAAGGCCACTACATCAGCATCTCTTGCTTATAGTATATAAAGTTCATAAAGTTATGAATGACGTGGAGAGAGGGAGTAAATTTTTGACATAATACTAAAACACAAGGCCATCTAATGAAATTGATTTAGCACTATGTCCAGAACAGGCAAAAGGAAGCATGTCACACAACATAATTTATGGAATTCATTGCCGCGGGATATAGTAATGGCTACTAATTAAGATGGCTTTAAAAAGGAATTAGACAAGTTAATAGAGGGATAGAACAATAAATGACTCTTGCCCAGGTTAAAAATTGCAGTTCCTCATATTCAGTAGCAGTATGGCTCTAATTTCTGGGTACATAGAAACCAGGGATGGCCTTGATACAGTGCCCTCCTTGTGAGCTTTTGGAAGTTTAATACTGGACGAGATGGTCTAACTGAAAATGGACTGCCTTCAAGTCTATTCCGACTTATGGGCGACCTTATGAATAGGGTTTTCATGGTAAGCAGTATTCAGAGGGGTTTTACCATTTCCTTCCTCTGAAGCTGAGAGGCAGTGACTGGCCCAAGGCCACCCAGTGAGCTTCATGTCTGTGTGGGGATTTGAACCCTGGTCTCCCAGGTTGTAGTGCAACACCTTAATATCTGTTGCTGCTGCATTATATTTGAAAGCAAGTGTGGCCTTTGTACCCCTTGCACCTTATATTTGTTTGGAGAGTCTTATAAAACAGTTCATTGTGAGCCCATATGCCTCAGTACAAGTTCCACATTCAGTTTGGTGCTTATGTGGAGTTGTGGGTAAGCTGTTACATTGAATTAAATAAGAGAAGAAAACCTGTCCAGTACATTGTCCAGAGCAGATTGCCAGACTGGTATAATAGATCTTAATTGGTATAGCCTGGGCAAACCTGTTAATACAATTCTTTGTATCCTATGTTTCTGGATGCTTACGTAAATTTGCCATTTTGATGAAATATGACATGGTGATTGCATCCTGTTCTTTGATTGATACTTATTTGTATTCAGAATGAGGTTGGGGAAAATACTGATTATTCTGTTAACGGTAGCATATTCATGCAGCTTTGGAATTGGTTGATGCCCCATGAAAAACTGAAGGCTAGAATTACGAAGCAGTGGTGTGACATTGGTTTCCAAGGTGATGACCCTAAAACAGACTTCAGAGGAATGGGCATGCTGGGATTAACTAATCTACTGTAAGTCAAAAATACTATATAACAGTAGGTATGCTTTTGCTGATATAAATCTGTTGTTCACCGCCCAGAGAGCTATGCTAGTCGGGCGGTATATAAATTTAATAAATAAATAAAATAAATAAATAAATGGGTATTTCCAAAACCAACCTGCCAATTTAGGAGGAGGAGGAGCTAGCAGAAAGCTCTGTAGGATCCTCCTCCTGTGCGGGAGGCTGCCAGCCCAGCTGAAAGCTGGCTCCTGACCTTTTGGCTGGTGGAGTTTGAGGGTGGATCAGGATCTTGCGTAAGCGCCCTCCCCTGCTGCTCCGCCCCCCCCAATGCCTTTGGAATGCCCCATATTCAGCCCTTCTGGTGGTTTCTGCTGGGCCTCAGTCCACTAGGCTGGCTGCCCTGGCGGATCACTGGGAGGCTCCTAGTGCAGCCACATCTCTGCCACAGCAGAGGGCTGCTGCTGCTGCTGGAGCCCAGCACAGCTGGGAGCCTCCCAGCGCTGCCAGAGATCTGTAGCATCCAACTCACCCCAGCCTTGTAGAAAGGTGAGTTGGATTGCATCCTTAGTTATTAAGTAATTACGTATTTCAAAAACTGTTATCCTTAATAATTTCTTTATGAACTTAACACCATTAGTTACACTGTAGAGCAACTGATTAGGCAAGACAATGGTTATAATATGAATGTTTTGAAAAAATTAGTAATTTCTAATCACAGCTAGCATAAGTAGTCTCTTGTAAACTGAAATAATTACTTTGTGTGCATATATTTTCAGATATTTCAGTAAGCACTATCCCCGTGAAGCTCGTCAAATCCTTGCTCGTTCAAATAATCCAAAACTGGGGTAAGCCTCTTTTAATAAAACCATTGTCATAATTGACTGTTACAGTTGAAAAAAACAAATCTGTTATTTCTTTAGTTTCCAGTAAATAATCTGAAATCACAGTTATCATCTGCTTTTAAAGGAAACTGCCCTCTCCAGAATATTTGTCAGAATGAGCCAGTAATTTCTAGAGATCCGATAAGTAGAAATACTGTAATTCTTTCTTGCATGTTAACCTTATGTCTGTCTTTCCCACTTTCCCCCTCTACTTCTCTGGTCTATGGCTAGATTAGCCTGTTGATGTCTTTGAGTTAAGGACCCTGCCCATGCTGTCACTTTCTCTTGCTCCTCATCCTTACACATGTAACCTTAAGGATTTTGCCAGTTGAGGAAAAAACTGGGATTACAAATAGAAGCCATCAACATTGTAGCAAACAAAAAATGTTTTGATGTAACTAGACGAGCAATAAATTTGAATATTCAGTTACATGGTACAGTACTATAGAACAACTGAGTACATCATCACACACAGCAGGTGTCATCGTAACTATAGATAAATTTAGCAATATTTTTCATTTAAATTTATATCCTGCTCCTTCTCAGTTAATCTCCTTGAAAATAATAGTGTAACTTAAGTTTTTCTGTAATTGGAATTTAAAGCCGTCTAAGTTGGTGACTGTCACTGCCTCTTCTGGGGCCAATCATACCGTCTAATGTAAGAATTTTAAATCTGAAACCACCAGTCAGAATATGCATAGCTTCTGTCATTCTTCTGCATATTGAGAATTCAGATTCACAGCTGTTAGTTAAGGCCACATGTGACATTTAAACTAGCGTTCACCTGACTGGACAAAAGACTTCCCCCATCAAATTGGTCAACTGGATGGGAATTTTTACTCCCAAAAATCTGGAGGATGCATTTGGGAAAGGCTGTTTTAGAGGGATGGGGGCTAGGGATATTACCCCCATTTCTTAATGGCTGTCATTCTGCCCACCCTCTTCTGCCTTTACAGATACCGCTATAGCTTCTTGCCCTACCCTATAGGTAGCAGAAAAGCAATATTTATTGTAAAATGGGCAAATAAATGCAAATTGCTGAAATTATGTAATATCAACACATTTCAGAATTTGAATTACCTTAGTGTAGTTTTGGTGGTGTTTTTAAGTGTCTCATATCCATTTCTGTTAGCCATTTTGAAAAATATAGTAGACTGTTTTTAGAAATGGGCATCTTTGTTAACTTTGGTAATGCTAGCACCCAGTGAAACGTCTTGGAACACTAGACAGACATTGCAGTATTGCTGAAGCTAGTACATTATACATAGAAGGAATGAATATAATTTTTAAAACCCCCAAATTTGGTAACACTGTTTAAAGATGTCTCTAGTGCACCTTGCTCATCTCATCTCATGCTAAAAATGCAGAAATCAATTGCCGTAATTATTATAATGTATGTGTATTACAGATATTCCTATGCAATTGTTGGGATCAATTTGACAGAGATGGCTTACAATTTATTGAAGAATGGTTTTTTAAAAACTCACTTCTACAACCTAGTTCCTGGTGAGCCACAACTAAAAGACTTCCATCAATTTTATTGTGAGTATCTGCAACTGTACTTTGTATAAACGGCCAACTTCTATGTTTTGGGGCTGCCCTTTTTGAACTTGGTTGCAGGTAGATGGTTCTCGCTATTGTATTAACTTGCTCAGCTGTGATGGTTGCAGAGACGTTTTAAAAAGTGTACTATATTTTTTGGAAAGCATTTTGAAATTTACTGTAATCCTGTTAATGCTATCCCATCCTGAAGACCCATGGCGTGGTGTCAACATGCTTTCAGGAAACATAAACATGCTTCTCTATAGTTAAATGAAAGGTGAACTTCAAAGGGCTGACATACTCTCTTGAAGAAGAAATACATGTAATCAAGCCATCTAGCACCTGTATTAGTCTCCAAAAGAATGGAGCTGCACATCACTGTAAACCTTGCCTTCTTTGGCAGAAGCAGCATACTAATTCTGACTGAAGATATTCTTCCCTGAACAAACAAATTGGCATGCTCCAGCCAACAGCTTATGAAGAGAATCAAGAGGATAGACAAAAACTGGAGAAAACATTGCTCAGCTGTGACTGCCTGTATTAACCTGGTCCTGTCTAGAAAATAATATATGGTGAGGTTGATTACACACATTGGACATCTTTGGAAAATCATGTCTTGGCTTAATAAGGGAAGATATGAATGAATGCAATGGCTGTGTATTTAGCCCTTTCAAATGAGCAAACCAACCAGGAAGTCTTCAGTTAACTATAGTTTCCCATTTTGTCTGTTAGGGAAACCGTGGTTAACAGCTTTGGAACACGCCAGGATATTAACCCAACTTCAAACCATGGTTTAATATGCTGGCTTGTTCTGAAGCAGTCAGCCATAGTTATTCAGCTGAGATACGGTCGTCTAAACACTGCAGTAACAAACCATGATAGGAAATGAAACAAAGGATTGTTAAAACAGCTCAACATGCTGTTATATATGTCCTCTTCTTTGTTGAATGCAGATGTGCAAATAAAAGATTCTTGTTAAAATACCACGGTTGCCCATGTTTTGGGGAGCATCTAAAGTAGACCTTTTGATTTTGGCCAGCATGCTTGGAAAATTGTAGGCAATCTATTTGGAGAGATAAGGAAACCTGGTTTTAATAATGGATACAGTTGTTTTTGAAATGCTACCTGGAGTGAAATTAATGTGTTTTTCAATACGTTTTTGTTTGGTTTGGTCTTTGCAGGTTATTTGGCTTATGAATTTGACAAATTTTGGTTTGAAGAAAAACCTGAAAGTATTATGTACTTCAACCGGTATAGAGAGAGATTTTATGAAAAAGTCAAAAAACATCTTCTGGATTACAATGTAGTTCTTGCCTTAAAAAATGAAATATAGTAATGCACAGTCCTTTGGATTCTGCCCATAAAAATTATGCACTTGACTGGGATTCTCATACTTAACCAAAAACTTCACTTTATGATCACAAAGTTTTATATATCTAAATTTTTTTATTGAAAAAAATTGAGAGCTTCGACAATCAATACAGATATAAGTAAGTAAACTATTTGCTCAAGGTAAGAACTTTTTAAAATACAAAGATTCTTTCTGTATCGCAGGATCTCATAACTTTTGTACATCTGGCAGAAGAGGAAACAGGTTCTTGGGCTGCATCATATTGTTTAGTGATAGCTTCTTTTTCAAATGTGACTAGCGTTTAGTTTACTACCAGAGATGTTGTGCTACTTCTTGAATAGTAATAGCTTTTGCTTTAGCTTTACATGTTATGTTCTGTTATCTTTTAACATGGAACATGTTGCTCTTTATTATTACGCTATTAAGAGGAAAAGACCCACCAAAAGGTTAAATTATTTGGGTGTATGAGAAATTCACTTGTGCTTATCTAAGACTATATCATAATGCGTCTGTTTAAATTGATTTTCTATGTAGCTAGACATTGCCCGAGTTAAAACTTTTGTTGTTAACAAGTCTTTGCATTCTACCGTAAATATTTTAAGCTAAATATATTTTCCTGTATTGGACTAAACATATTTAAGGCTCTGCAATTGCCTTCCCACATTTGCACTATTTTTTCTTTTGACATTTAAGCTCACAGCTGACTAAAAAAGCTTAAGAATATTAGCACTCAAAATATTTAATAGAAGATAATGACTTGCCAGTTAGGTAAATTTTCTTCTGTGCATTTCTAAGGCAACTCAAATGGCATATCCCCAGACAATCTAAAGATTTTTCAGCTATTGTTTTGAAATGTTTGTAATCAAGCTTCGCTTGTAGGTAGTCTTGCATTCTCAAATGTGTGTGCGCTTTGTGGGTAGGGTGTTCAGTTCCAAAGTTAATCTTTTTAAAGTGCCTTCTACTTCATGTGAGCCTCATCCCTGCGGCTTTGAAGCTGGGATTATGTCGTTGCTGAACAGTTCCTCGTATACACTGGCTGTGTTGTAAGAATTGATATAAAAATTCAGCAGATTCATACTTCATCAGGCCACCTGATAATTGACAGACTAAATATATCTCCAATAAGGAAAAATTGAGACTGCAGTAGGAAACTACCTGAAGAACATATGATTCACATGGGAACTTGCTAATATTTTAACATTGTAGGGCATTCCCTATGCTGGAAGTATTATGTATAACCTGTAGCTTCTAATAGTAATAACTTACCTGGAACAGTAGAACAGAAAAAGCAAAACTGAAGATAAAATCTAGTTTATGGGAACATTTAATGTTGTAATAAAATGCTTATCAAAATCCCTTTCCACAGAGGGGTAATGTCCTGACAGAAAGATGGAGAGGGGTGGTTAAAGGTTTCTTTTCAGTATCTACATCTAATTTTATAGATGTTTGTTCACTTTTGTGCAATAAAATATTATTTCAAGAAAAAATTGATATGTGTAAAATGCATTGGGGAACAGTCCAAAAGTTCATATGCCTTAGATACCCCTTTTGGGTACAGGGACAACCTTATGTTCTTCCATTAGTGGGAACATTTTTCATCATAGAGAAGTATGCACCTGGTTATATATGAGCACTGAAGCTATTGGTTCATGGTATCAGAATGTACACAAAAATTATTTCTTGCTGAAACTGTTATAAGCATTCCCTTTCTGCATGGTGTGGAGGTACAGCATTCACACACTTCATTCCATTTGAGTGTTTGCTTGAAATGGCTTAATTGAAACCTAAGAATTTGTTTCAGAAGTTTCAGCTTCGGCTGTGGGGCAGTATACAAATACAATAAATTAAATAAATAAATAATAAATAAAAAATTTAGTATAGTGGGCCACTGTACTCAGTGTTTTAAATATACTGAAAATAGAAAATTCCATAAAGGGTATTCCTAAAAAGATTTTAGGGTATGTCTTCATGAGAGCTTGTCATTTTTCTTATTATATTTGTATTAAACAAGAACTGCAGGAAGCACTATTCCTCCATGCCCCTGCAAAAGATAAAGAGTTGGTGCAACATCTTGCATGTAAACCACAGCATTGACACTGTCCCAAGTGATTCCCTCAATTTGTTTTTTGGACTTGCAGCAATTAGCACACTTGCGCTGTAATCTAACACACTTGCTTAGAAGTCCTATTAAATCCAATGGAGCTTACTTCTGAGTAGACATGTATTGGATTGCAGCCTTGGTTGATGTGAGGATTGGATAGGCTGAATCAATCCATCTGAGCCCTGACAAGCATCACTTGGATTAGCTGGGTCAATCTTTTTTTTTATGGCTTTATCTTGCTGTATGAGAAACCTAAGGAAGACTGCCATTAGATTACACATTTTGTCAACTTAATGGTTCCACCCAGCAAGTATTTCAGAAGAACCAAATGTGTAGATCTTAATTCTACCAAAACCCTGGGCTAAATTCTGCAACACATTAAATTCTGGCATGGCCATTCGGGTAACAGTTACATCTGGTCACACAGTTTGGTTAAGTTTCACAGCCAACCAAAATATGCAGTTGCTCTGGCCATGTCCCTCCCCCAAGATGGTGGAAAGGCAGGTGTTTGTCTCTGATGTACTCTGGAGCAACAGTTGAGTGCTTCAGAAGTTTGCCCCTCCAGGTTCAGAAGTTGGTTGGGGACTCATCATGTTCATAGTGATGAGCGAATTTGTGAACCTGTTCTCACATCTGTGTGCAGGTCTCTTAGCATGTTATGAAAGGTGAGTAACATCGCCTGAAGCCTTTGGGCATAATCTGATTGTTGATTCTGGTATTTATGGATAGTACTTTGTTTGAGGAAAGTGGTATGCCAAGGCAAAACTTCAAATCTCCTGTATCCTTGGTTAATGCATTGTGTCTGCAAACTACTACTTTATATGTAATCCTTAAGCATTCCTATGTTAAAAGGTAATGTTTAACAATAAAATACAGAAAAAATGATTTTTTAAATAGTTAAAGCAGCAAACCAAGGTTTAAATAATTGCCTGGATTAGATGATAGAATAACTAGTTTTATTTTATTAAAGTAATGTAAAACATTAAATGAAAATGGTTATCAGTAAAGCACAAGGTGATGTAATGCCAATGTTCTCAAGTTTCAGTCAGTGTAAAGATTCTTTGTAACGGTGCTAATAATCGTATTTGACAATTTTTAGGAAAGGGGTTTCTAAACTTTTGAAGATACCAGTTTTGTTGTAAATATTTTGAAATCGTCAGTTCGAACTGGAATAATTTGTATCTTCCTTATTAAATGTATTGTTCAAATTTGTAATGCAGTGTTCCTTAATTACAGATAGCTACGTAGCTATCCTGTGTGGATGTAATGTTGAGGTTTCTTAATTAGTTTTCACTGCTGTAGTCTTGTTTAAACATATTTTATTGGACTAGGAATGAGCCGCCTGCTCTCTTGCCCTTATGTGCCCAGTTTGGCCAAGCTTTCCTGATTTCTTAAACTAGTTTCAGAAACATCCAGATTTCTTCCAAAATGGGATCTGAAGATGATCTTAAGCCACCATTTGCATGTACAGACATCATGGGAAAGATTTAAAGGAAGTAGGAAATTTTTACTGAAGCTGGCTGCTAGAGGGAAGGTGCAAGGAGAAGCTGCATGAGTCCATGGCTCATTCCTGCTCCAGTACCTATGATTTATCAGACTGGAATGGCTGTATCTGAACTCAGCCAGTGTATTTCATTGTGTGTGGTTTATATGTACATTTGCCCACTTCTCTTTACGAATAATTCATTCTAGACTTGTATTTGGATGATTTAAAAATCTTAGTCTGAGCTGTGAAAACATGAGAAAAAATGGTAGAAAAATGTAGAAAAAATGGTAGGTAGAAATGAAACAGGGTTTTTCACTTAATATTACATTGTGACAATCTAAACATTTTCTCTAAAAAAGGCGCTATTAAGTATACCTTGAAGGTGTAAGGGCCGGGTCACATATGAGCATTTTTTCCCCCATGCAGTTGTTCACTTTGATTTTCTCTGTGGTCATGTATACAAGGGTGGGAAGGATATGTGGAAACAAATGTAGCCATTTCCATGATTGCAACATCTGGAAAGTGCAGTTATGACCACAGAATTTACTGTGGCTATCTGTGTATCCCCGTTCATGTTAATGTTTGTTATTAACCTGTGACTATGATCCATAGCAGGGAGTGGAGATTAGCTGCTTGCATGCAAGTTCCTTTCACAGGCTTGAAGCCAGAGATGTCTTGCACTTCCACTTCCTCAAGGCAGCCCTGCTGAATTCTCAAGTCTCACTGCAGCTCTCCATGCCCTATCACATGTCATCCCAGAGGGCTCCTTGAACTCTGCAGTTGCTGTTTTGGGGGGTGCTGGGAGTTGTAATGGGAGAGGAGCCAGCACACCTGTTATGTGAGCAGAGTTCACCTCATCTATCACTGGATACATCCAATAACGTTTAATATTGTGAATTGCATATTCTCACAAACATGGCTACGTTGAGTCTGATACGCTAGCTCAAAAATGTTGATTTTAAGATCTATGGCACAACTGAATAAACACATTTAAAGTTTGGCTTTTGAAAACAAGATTGATTTCATAAAATTCTGGGCTGTTGTGAACAAAATACTAGGAAATGAAGTAAGACAGGAAACATCTTAATAAGACGAACATAGGAAATAAACAGCTTCCTCACATAAAGAAAGGGAAACAGTTACAAAAATCACTTATAGCACTACGAGCCACAATATTTGTTGACTATGTGCTGTGTAAGAAAGGTACAACTTCAGACTTGTAGTGGAGTTAAAATGTGGAATTGCAAACTTGAAAGTACAGAAACTACTCAAAGTAAAGGTACCAGTTTATTAGTTGTGCTATATTTAAGTGTCCAGGTCTATTGGGTTATTTCTCATAGCCACTGATGCATTGAAAAGATCTAAAAATATTCAAGTAGTAAAGACCATGGAGTTCTCTTCTATAGCAATCTTATTCTTTAGCTTTCTAAATTATCATGTCAGAGTTGTCATAATTAATTGTATGAGCAAGGTTCTGTAGACTGTACTGCTAACTTATTTTAGTCCTTATGATTTGCACTTGTACTAGCTACTGCTGTGGTGCTAGCATTGGTGACAGTGTTGCTATTTAAGGTTGTGCCCTGTTCCACTGTAAGGAACACTTGTGAACAGTGACTTGCAAGCCTTTGTGGAGCAAGACTATTGTCCATTGTGTTTGTATTTATAGAAGCAATAAAATGTGATGCTTTTGGGGTGTGGAGTGAGTGACTATTGGCAAATAAAGAAGTTGATCAAAAACTGTCCTTTGGGGCACATGTGTTGTATTTATTGTTAATACAGGATTATAAGATTTTTGGTTTACTACTTTCTAAGTCTGCTGGTCTGTTTACGGCACACAGGGGTATGAACTATGGATTTGTCTGTGGGAGACTGGTCCAGGTGGATACCTGCTTATGGAAGGGAATTTAAATAACTGCCCTTAGTCCTTCACTTTTAATTTGGTGAATCTTTGTAGAGGTTTCCTGGTGGGTGGTGCCACTACCAGTGTTTTTGCTAGCACAGACAGTTCTGTACAAAGTTAGTATTATCAGGGGCTATTTGTTCTATAGCTATCAAGAGAGTAAAATCTCTACCTATGGTAGAATATGCATATACTGTATACATAAAAACATAGCCCGTAACACCCCACAAGCCCGTTTTGACATATTATTTCCTAACTCCAGCTATAATAGTGATCAGTCCAAATAACCAGTGTTTTCCACAGGTGAAATTGTAATGGATGTAAGTTTTTGCTGCCCTAATATAACATCAGTACAAAACAGGCATGATACTGTTTTTATGGGCAGTAATAGTCCAAGGAATAAAGCAGGAATATGAGTAAACATTCTTCTATAGCAAGGGTGGGGACTCTGTTGCCCTTGCTGCCCTCCAGCTGTTACTGGATTCCAACTCTCATCCAGCTGTTATGGCCAGTGGTTGGGGATGATGGGAGCTGGAGATCAACATCTGGAGGGCCACAATTTTCCCATCCCTGATCTACAGGCAAGGTTATATGTTCTTTGCATTAAACAGATAATTAAGATAAATCTCCATACTATTTTGTTCTGAGTTTACCTACCTACACAAGATGAGCAGTGCTGTAGTAATAGTAGAGTAGCAAGTATTTTGCTATAAAGCTGTATTTCAACTTGACTGAAATTTATTTATTTATTAAATTTATTAGTTGCCCATCTGGCTGGTTTACCAGCCGCTCTGGGCGATGTTCAACGTAAAACATATAATTCACATTAAAACCTTAAAATTCCAACAATAACACTAAAACCTAAAATGCTGGTATTAGTATCACTAATCCCAATCCAGAGATCTTGTGCAGCAGTGACCTGCAAGCATGTAGCGAAGACCTTGCCCCCCCCATCACTTAGCACTGTTTAGGTTCTTAGCACCAAACGGTGAATATCTAAAAATACTTCTGAGTTTGGGTTCTGTGTTTTAATGAGGCTATTTCCTGTCTTTTGCTGGTGGTGATAGTTTTCCCCTTGTCTTGCTTTATCCTTACTATTCAGACACTTCCTACACACGCAACTCCGCTGCGATCCTGTACTACTTACCTGGGAGTGAGTTCTGTTGAATTCATTGGGATATGCTTCCAAGTAGAAATGTAGAATATTTCATGGTAAGAGAAGTAGAATTTTTAGATTTTTATTCTCAGGAATGACACTAAGGAAGTTTCCAAATTTCATGTAGACCTATAAATATATACAGCCCTGTCTTATTGCTCAATGCAATGCAGACAGCTTTATCCTATGTTGTTGATTTGTTGTACAGCGGAGGTTATCAATAACAGAATCATAGAATAGTAGAGTTGGAAGGGGCCTATAAGGCTATCGAGTCCAACCCCCTGCTCAATGCAGGAATCCAAATCAAAGCATTCCTGACAGATGGCTGTCCAGCTGCCTCTTGAATGCCTCCAGTGTCGGAGAGCCCACTACCTCTCTAGGTAATTGGTTCCATTGTCGTATGGCTCTAGCAGGAAGTTTTTCCTGATGTTCAGTCGAAATCTGGCTTCCTGTAACTTGAGCCCATTATTCCGTGTCCTGCACTGTGGGACGATTGAGAAGAGATCCCGGCCCTCCTCTCTGTGACAACCTTTCATGTACTTGAAGAGTGCTATCATATCTCCCTTCAGTCTTCTCTTCTCCAGGCTAAACATGCCCAGTTCTTTCAGTCTCTCCTCATAGGGCTGTTTCCAGTCCGCTGATCATCCTTGTTGCCCTCCTCTGAACCTGTTCCAGTTTGTCTGCATCCTTCTTGAAGTGCAGAGACCAGAACTGGATGCAGTATTCAAGATGAGGCCTAACCAGTGCTGAATAGAGGAGAACTAATACTTCATGTGATTTGGAAACTAATGGTGCCCTCCAGATGTTGTTGAACTACTTCCTGGCTACCCCTGTTGTAGACTACCCTCCACCCCCAATATAATAGTTCTTACTTAAAAACTGACTAGAATTCATTTTTAGGAGAGGTTAAACCATGAATTATAGTCACAATTTCCCAACTGATGATAGTTTAATGTCTTTTTCAAAAAACAAAAAAGAACCTTGTTTACATTTACCTACTGTGGTTAAAACCACTTCAGACAGTTAAGTATCTTAAATAAGAATCGAAGCAATAGCTTTAACTAAAAAAACTTGGAAAGTTACATGATCATAATATACAATATATAAAAAACAAAAAAAGTGTTTTTGAAGGCAACAAATATAGCTGAAGCATGTAAGAATTATTTAGACATAATCACCTAACAAATTAAAAAAATACTAGGCACAATCCAGTCCTATCACAGACACTGTACCCACAGTCAGAGCATTCCTGTAGAATCAACAGAGCCCTGTTTTCTTCCTACACAGACATGCTTGTGTGTGTGTGGGGAGAGATGGGTCTCTTGAGCCTACAGAATCCTCTGTGTGCGCACCATGGAAATGAGTTGTGCCCAGTTTATGTTTTGGAAAAAGTAGTGAAGATTCAAAGTGCAGGTGCTCCATTTGTCATTCAACATATCATCCAGTAAATTACGTCATACATTATTAATCTATAATAAAGTGACAGTGTTTTCATTAAGATTTTCAAACATTCAGTTACATTTTCTTGCAGATTTTTTCCAGATTACATTCCTGCTAATAACAGTGTCTTTAAATGAAGATTTAAGCTATGAATTGTTAATCTACATTACACTAGATTTGTGTTCTTAGGTTTAAAATGTCAATAACACAGAATTATCTACAGAGTTCTTTTTTAAAACCCTCATTTTAAAAAGGGGTACTATGAATTGTTTAGGTCAGGATGTTGCCGTGTGTCAAGGCAAGTCCTTGGCGGTATCCCTGAAGAATGCATTTTAAAAAGTGTTAGGAATCACTAACCTTAAAAAAAAAAAAAAAGATAGAAAGACATCCACAAGGGATGCTGCACAGAACTTACTTTTGAGTTCTAAACAAGTCGACAGCATCCCTTTGTTTTTTACTCAGTCTACTATCGCTTACAGGCAGAGCTCCAGTGCACAAATGGTGCTTCCTGCCTGCAAGAGTTTCCACTTCTCCATTCACTACAGTGAGGGAAGCAGCTCTATGAACCAAAGGCATAGTAACATCATGTTACCTCCCTCAAAGTGAATGGGGAAGACTGTATACAAAGGATCTCCATGCGCAGACTGTAGCACACAGTGCTTGTGCCACTTTAAGCCTTTCCAATTTCTTACTTACTCTAGGATTCCAGGCTTGTTTTTAAAACATACACAAACTTTGTTCATTTCTAGATTTAAAACTGTATTAATTGTCACCATTTATGCATGGATAGCAATGCTAATAATACACCCACCACTGACAATGATCCCCACCCCCCATATATATTGACTAGGACGAGCATTCTGGTAATGTTTCCCACAGAGAAAAAAAAAAGTTTAATATAAGTATGGATTTACATTCCAACATGTTCACATAAGCAAGAACTACCATCTTTTGAAAACACCAGGACCTGTGCCAGGCAGTAATAAATACGTCATAAAAACTTAAAATATTTTTTAAAAACCTCCCTACCTGGGTCATTTAGCCCGACATAGCAGAGATTTCATAGTCACTTGCAGATACTATGGGTTTGCCCATCATCCGCACATTCTTGGCATTAGTAATCCTTGCCATCATACAGACTGGTTTATCAAAATACCGCACGAGGGCAGGTTCAGTCAAGAGGGAAGCCAAAAACTGCTCAAAGGTGATAGCCCAGTCTCTGTCAATGCTAGTGCTTCTAGGCAGAGAAGTGGGGTTGCAGCTTCGCACCAAAACAGTGTCCTCACCAATGTCTTCACAATGCAACTTGTCCTCCTCATGAGAGCCTGCACTTAGGACGGAATAGGAAGATATGGAGCTGTCATCTTTAGTATCATCATCAGAAATAAGCATAGAAGAACCAGCTCCATTGTCCCTAGGAGAAGAATCTTCCAGCTTAATGTCCTCCATCTGTGTGCCATCACCACAAATATTCTCTTCCTCCTCAGCAAGGAAGCCATCTTGGAAAGGGTCATGTCGTTCAATGTGGTACTGCTGGCTTCCCTTCTTCCGAAGCAGGGCATTCTGAATGGCTTTACTGTTACTCTCAGATTCTTTAATAGGCTGGACACTAAACAACTTACCAACTTCTCCAATCTCCAAGAGCAAACTAGTCACAGCTGCGGTAGCATGGTAAAGATCCTGTTCATTGGGGTCTTCACTAAACATATTATACATTGTCTTGCACAATTCAATAAACTGCCCCTAGATATAAGAGAGAAAAAAATAAGGTTTCTTTTCTTAAAATATTTATTCATATAATATTTTTATATGGGGCTCCCAGCTGTCTCCAATCCTAAGGAGTGACCAGATCCACACCTGCCTAGCTTCAGAATGACACATATTAGATGGTCCCACATAATCCTCTGGGACTGAAGGCAATTACCATGAAAATGAAAAGGAGAAGAACAGAATAGTTCTCTGTGTAGGAATATTGCTGATTTGATTTGATTTTTTAAAAATTATATACCACTTGATATTTCAAAAATCTCAAAAAAATATTTACACAAAACCACAACCTAAAACCAATAAAACAGCAATATAAAAATACATAAAAGCAAATAAAATAAATTCAGAAGATTCAAACACATAAAACAGTCTCATCTAATGCCTGGGCAAAAAAGATAAGTCTTTTTACAGGATGTTGAAAGCAATTGATAGTTGCTGCTTCACATATGGCAGAGGGTAAGGCATTCTACAGGGCAACAGCAGAAAATGCCAGTTTTCAGGTTAGTTCCCTATGGTATTCTGTAGGGTGCGGTGCCACAAACAGGATTTTCCCAGATGATCTAAGTGACCTTAAAGGTCTATACAAGGGCAGATGGTCTTTCAGTAACCTGGTCCTGAGTTGTTATGTTAACAAAACCTTGAACATGGCCCAATAGCTGATTGACCGCCAGTGCAGTCCCTTCAGCACAGGTGTAATATATGCATGTCCAGGTGCTTCAGTCAACAACCTGGCCATAGCATTCTACACCAGCTATAGCTTCCAGACTAATCCCAAGAAAAGCCTCACATAGAGTCCATTACAGTAGTCCAACCATGAGGGTACCAACGTATGCATCACATAAATTAAATATATGTAGTCCCCTCTGGAAGATAAAGTGCTTCAATTGAGTGCGCATTCCTGGATAAGTAATATATATTAACAGTTGCCAACATAAGGCTCTGCTTGACAAAATTAGTTATTTTAAAAAAATGTTAATAGCATCTAGTGTTTAATCCAATTTCAATTATTTATTTAAAATACATCACAGAATTACAGAGTTGGAAGGGGCCTATAAGGCCATAGAGTCCAACCTCCTGCTCAATGCAGAAATCCAAATGAAAGCATACCCAACAGGTGGCTGTCCAGCTGCCTCTTGCACGACTCCAGTGTTGGAAAGCCCACCACCTCCCTAAGTAATTGGTTCCATTGTCATACCACTCTAACAGGAAGTTTTTCCTGATGTTCAGTTGAAATTTGGCTTCCTGCAACTTGAGCTGATTATTCTGTGTCCTGAACTCTGGGATGATTGAGAAGAGATCCTGGCCCTCCTCTGCGTGGCAACCTTTCAAGTATTTGAAGAGTGCTGTCATATCGCCCCTCAGTCATCTCTTCTCAAAGCTAAACATGCCCAGTTCTTTCAGTCTCTCCTCATAGGGCTTTGTTTCCAGTCCCCTGGTAATCTTTGTTGCCCTCCTCTGAACCCGTCCCAGTTTGTCTGCATCCTTCTTAAAGTGCGGTCTCCAGAACTGAACACAGTACTCAAGATGAGGCCTAACCAGTGCTGAATACAGGGGAACAGATACTTTGCTCGATTTGGAAACTATACTTCTGTTAATGCAGCCTAAAATAGCATTTGCCTTTTTTGCAGTCACATCACACTCATAGTCAGCTTCTGATGAACAATAATTGCAAGTTCCTTCTCGCATTTAGTATTGCTGAGCCACATATCCCCCATCTTATAATGAATGGTGCATTTGGTTTCTTTTTCTTAGGTGTAGAACTTTGCACTTATCCCTGTTGATGATGATTAATTTATTACGGTCAAAGACCAGCATAGAATATAAAGATAAGAACATCATAAAAAGAAAAACAGCAGTACAATATACACATGCCCATATTACAACAAATTCTATTTAAAAACCAAATCTCACTTCTATATGGGTTGTTGGGTTGACAAAGTTTTTCGGTATTTAATGGCCACAGCACAAAAACTCGCAACCTTAGATGAGACTAGGGTTTTTTTATCGGATAAAAGATATTTAACATAAAATGCAATGTCCCGACCAGGGATTTTCCGTAAAATAGGGGTGATAAACAAGCGTCAAAGGTCGCAATAAAAAGGACACTCTAATAAGACATGGCCCACAGACTCTACTACACCAGCATTGCAGGGGCAGACACGCTCTGCAAATGGAGTTTTTTGATATCTGCCCTCTAAAAGTGCCGATGGTAAAACATTATGCTTGGCCAGCATAAACGCTTTCCTGAGTCTAGGGGTGTAAAGAGAGGCCAAATAATGCGCAGGGGCAAAAGCCACTGTATGGGGACTAAAACCAGGGTTGGGAGCAGCGAGGGACAAGTGGTTTTGCAGTTCCACATCTAGTATTCGCTGAATGATAGCCGACTTCGCTTGGGAGAAACCTAACGAAAGGATAGTAGTGGGAGAAAAACCTAAACTTGAAAGTTTTTTGAATAGAAATTTCTTCCATCTTGACTGGAAAACATCAGATAGTACGAGGGGGGGCAGACCGACTGGAAAAAACAACAGTTTTAGCCAGTACTTGATCTTGAGCATCCATATGCGAGCCTCAATCGAGGGGAGCCCAGCTTCGAGGCGTAAGATGGTATTAGGGACACAGAGAGGGGTGCCCAATATGTTCCTTAGGAACTTGGTTTGAATAGTTTCAAATGAGGTATGTTTGCCATAAGCACTTATCTGGGCACCATATAATAGTTGGGAAATAACTTTGGCAGAATGGGAAATATAACAGTTGGGAAATAACTTACCAAAACATAATGCGTGTGTCAGCCTAAACTGCCCTCCCTAAGCTACTGTTAGAAAAAATTAAAAGTGAGGCATTTAGCAAGCTGCAGGGCTTCATGTCACCAAGTATGTGTATATGAGGGGAAACTGTATGTGTACCTATAGGAGACAACAGAGCCATGCCTGGCAGGGTGCAGGGCCTGAGGCAAATCACAATGTGTGGGTGCTCTGTAACATTTTTACACAGGCAAAATTAGCCAAAATTGAATGAGGAAGCAGGAAACCTTCATTCCCATGTCTTGGCAGAAAACACCTGGAACAGCCTTGAAATGCTTTAAACAGGTTATGGAGATATATACATAACAATCATGTGTTCTAATCATTGTCAGTGCCTCCTTAACTTGCCTAAGCTAGCAAAAAAACCTTAGGACATTTGGGATTCAATTACACCAGTTGTTCCAATGACATATCTTTAACCAGTTGCTTTATACAACAGATTTACTAACAGCAAAATGGAGAATTATATCAAATGAGATTTTCCAGTATTTTCACATATTTATTATTAATATTATTATTAATACATTATAAATTAAAATGTAGCCTCAAATAGTTCCAACATGCTATATTTTACTGAGGATTTACTGCCCCCACTCCTGAAGAAACAGAAAAGAGTAGAGCATACTCTAGAAATTAGTTTCACTGTTAACTAAATTCAGAGTGCAGGCTTTTTACAAACTCCCATTTGTTTAGGATTACTTTGGTTTTTATCAAGCGAACATTAGTGAACTAGCTGACTTCAGGATTTGAGAGTTGCAAACTCAATTTAAATAAATGAATATGTTTGCCTCACATTCTTGCAGTTCAAAGCGTACTAGGAAGCAAAAACAACAAAAGCAACCCCTTCCCCCCAAAAAAAAGCAGAGGGGGGAGAATAAAACTCAGTCTCTCTCACTCTCTTCTCAACACCCCAGCAATTTTTCAGATGGGAGGGAGCCTTTGCCTTTTGAAATCGTTTATTTTTCCTCCTCTCCCCACTGTTGCCAGCTGGCTTTTGAATGCAGGCATGCCCCTCCCCCCACGTCTGCCTTTCCCAGAGCTGCAAAAGCTGCCAGGTGAGCAAAGGGGTCCCAGTGCTAGTCAGTGTTTGGGATCTGCTCCCAGCTGTGGCTGCTGCCACATTAAGGTACAGGGCTCAGAATGCTACCCTCCATGGAACAACAGTGGATGGCAATCCTGAGCATTAAGAGAGGAATCCTATGGTCCCTGGAGGGGCATCTGGATCTGATTCTGAAAGCTTTTGGGACCAATGGGAGAGAAGGTCATAAAAGAAAACAAACTATTGGTCCAAAAAAGAAGAAAGAACCTTGGGAAACTCCCTCTCCCAAGCAGGGCTTTTGATTTGGTGGTTGTTCCACCTCAGATTCTAACCCCCCCCCCAAATCTTTGTTTCATTTATACATCTGCAATTGGAACACTATTCTCCAAAGGACTGTGCATGCAAACAAATTGTGCATTTTTCTTTTTGGCCTATGACTGAAATCTAAATGCACTAACAGTATTCTATCTGAAATCCATCCATCTTGAAATTTTTCTAATAAAGAGTTAAACTAGTTTTATAATTAAAAAAAATGATCTAAGAGTTTGATCCACAGATCATTCCGTGCAGCTGCAGCATGCGTATGTTCCTATAGCTATCCTTTTGCTGAAGAAATGGTTGGTATTGCAGCTTTTACAGCACTGATTGCCAGCTGGAGTAAGTGGGAAAGGGGATCTTCTGTTCAGTTTGGTTTTAGAAGCAACAGGGATAATGAATTTGACTGTACTACCTGTTACAGGATGCACTTGCAGACTCAACAACCCACTCTAAGGTCAGGTGCTGGATATAGGGATTTAGTTCCTACACACTTTTTTACGTGGCAGAAAAAAACTTACCTGACTGAGTTTGGGCAAGTCCTTCGCATTCTTTGCTTTGGTTTTATTCTCTTGGCTCCACATTCTAAGGTAGTTTCTATTTTCTTGAGAGTTCTTCTTACCTATGACAAATCAATTGTCCAGAAGATAATTTTTTCTTATTCAAGTTCTTCTAAAAAAGATATTTCCCCCACCCCCTCCAATTTAGCAAACAAGATAAAATGCATACCTTTTTCAGTTTTCACACTCACATTGACAAATGCCTCATCTGCTCCATGTTTGTTCCTGCTGTCTATGCCAACAACTAAGATTCAGAAAAACAAAATTAATGTAGTTTGAGAGACTTCTGTATTTATACAGTTGAGTACATTAGTTAAGCACAAGGCTGGGAAATCTGGTATGAGCCAAGCTTTTGGATGGTGTTTCTGGATAGACAGCTCCTAACACAATTCATTCATTGCTCTTGCATTTTCCAACACAGCTGGAGGTATCATGCTGTGTATGTGCATGTGTGTGAACATCCTGCTATATTCTGTCCACACTAGAGGGCATGACATAAATGGGGAAGAGGATGGTATAATTCACCCAAGTACTACCTTGTTTCCAATAGGGGGGGAAATTAACTGCCCTCCCTCAAAAAGGACAGAGGAGTGCAAAAGTGCTGCTCCATCCTCATTTCCACCCTGCTAGTAACAGCCTAGCAGGGCATTGCATGAAGAGGTTTAAAATGTCTGTCATCCCCTCCTTTGCCTCCCACCTAAGCGTTGCATCCTTAGGTTATTTAAGCTTGCATGGAGTGACTATACCATGCCCCCCTAGTGTGGACTATATGCTTACATGGAGTGACCACTGCATGATGAGCAAATTCTAGTCAGATTTGTGACAGTCAAAAGATCCTTAGGTCCATCATGGGGCTAAACATTTAGAAATGAAAGTTTTCCAGCTACTTATTAGGCCATAACATTTGCCCAACACTGAAGAGGATTCCTTATTAAAATCATAGTCCTCCTGATATTAAGAGGGAAACAGTAGTTAGTATTTTATTCTAGGTACAAGAACATCTCAATTTATATTTGATGGGGAAATTGCCTTTTATAGTTAATGATGTAATCATGAAAGAAGAAAGATGATGGATCTGAGATAAAGTCCTGTACCATGTGTACACTCCGGTGTGATGTCTTCAAAGAAGTACTGTGTTGCTTCAAAAGCAGAATCTGGCTCTTCTTGATCGGAGGATGGGTCTGTGCAAAGAAGCATCATGTATTAGCATACTTGGACAGATCAATCGGCCCACCTGCACATATCTGAAAAGTACCTCCACGTATATATTATAGAATATTTTTCTATATATTATAGAAAAGTTCACTACTTATTCCAGGACAATAATAAATTATTAATGGATAATTTTATGAAACAGCATTTCCTACATAAAAATGTTTCTGTAAGTGTTTTGGGCATATACAGTCCAAAGATAGATAGATGTGCTAATCAGTTGAACAGAAGCTTAATTATGGTCCCCGTTGAGACATTTAGGCTCTTAGAAGCAAAATGGTGGGCATCACAAGGCAGATACATACATGGCTGGGCAATTTGGGGGCATAAATCAATGGCCCATATAGTTGTAGTAATAAGAATAAAGATAATACTAGTTACTGTGCACCTGTAGCCCAGAACGGGAAGCTGCAGCCTTCCAAATCTTGTTGGATTACAACTCTCACTATCTCTGACCATTGGCCGTGCTGGCTGGAGCTGATGAGGGTTAGAGTCCAGTAAGATCTGGACAGCCACAAGTTCCCCATCCTCGGTCTATACTGACTAGTTGTATAAACATTTTTTTGTCTATGTACTTATTCTATCTAGCACGGCAGCACCCATCTTTTTGATCAAACACAGAGTCATGGCTATATCTCATCATACAACAACTCTTTCCTTTAGTATGTGGGAATAGAAATCTCACTACTGGTTGGTGGATCACAGCTATAGCAAGTGCCCCACTGCAATCATATGCATGTCTACACAGAAGTAAGGTTTACGGATGTCAGTGGGGCTTACCCTCATATAAGGGGGGGGAGAAGAGTAGAATTGCATCTTCAGCAGAATTCTGAAGCATGGAATGGCCCTATGCTTACTTACCAGGCAAAACATGCATTTTATACAGCAGCTTCAACTTTTCAGTAAGATCTCCATGGCATGCTGCACCTAGAAGTAGTCATATTTGTTATATTAGAATTACTAATTATATATTATAACCACAACACACACTCTTCCAAACATTTGGAAATCAAGTCTTCATCTATCTTAAATAAGGTATTATCCCTAATCTATATTTAACCTTCATAAAAATACGTAGCAAGCCAGGGGGGATTACTCACTCTTTAAACACCAGAAAAGTTGTAACGTGGTAATCTAATGTGGCCTCACAAATACAATTTAGACTTCGTGGCAACCTGGGCTCCTACTGGGAGGAAGGGTGGGATATAAATTTAATAAATAAAATAATCACATTTTATTGGTTCTTTGCTTTAAGCTACCACCATTATCTTAATCTGAAAACAAAATTACCCCCCTCTAAAATATACTAATTTCCTAGTTTTAAGATGTTGCTCCCCTCAGCTATACGTTTTGATTTTCTACTGTATTCCTAGCTGTCAATACACAATCTCCGTTTGTGTTTTGTTCCTGCTGATAAGGTAAAATTCATTCTTTTGCTGCAGAATAATTAGACTATATCGTTTTCTTTTTATAAGGAATTACTTAAGGTAGCAAGAAAGAAAGCACTTGAAATTGGTAAAACATTTTTCCCAATGAATATTGTGCAACGTGGTTTTAAAAAGCCTCATTACTTAAACCTACTAAGTATGCAAAAAATCAGTCTCCCCCTACATACCACAGGGAAAGGATCCCATAATCTGCATGCCTTGGCATACTGGGTTAAGATATCTCATCATAACATTAGAAATCAATCTAAAAGCTGGTTTAGATATGTACAAACCTTTTGCTGCTCTCTAAATGTACTACAGCCATGATTTGGCTGGGAAAACCCATTGTTTTCCTGAATACACTTTTGCTTTACTATAATGTGTGCTGAATTCCTGGCTTTGCAGTGGCAGTACGTCACAAGTATTTCCAGAAGTATGCTTGATAGAATCAGGCCCTTTAGGGGTCGATTCCAAAGGACTTAGGGGTGTGCAGACAAAACTATGGATCCTCAAAGTTGGACCTGTGCGCTACTGGATGTCACAGCCCAGTTGCACCTGTTGGTACGAGTAGAACTTACATCCAAGTTTTGAATTAATATAGAATAAAAGACAGAATCTGACCACCAAGAGCAGGTATGAAACAAACAAAGAATAGGTATGGCCTGTAGGTTGGGAGCTGGGGAGGAGCAGGCTGCTTCATCTCGCTACAGAAGGCACAGAAGAGCCTGTCTGTATCTCTACTGATTAGGCTTGCTGCAGCATAACCAGCTGAGGACTGATGTGGAGGAATTTTGTGACTGTGTTCACACAGAAAACTGCATTACACCAAGTCAGGCCATTGATCCATCTAGCATAGTATTATCTACACCAGCCTTTCCCAACTAGTGGGCCACCAGATGTTGTTGGACCACAATTCCCATCTTTCCTGACCGTTGGCAATGCTGGCTGAGGCTGATGGGAGTTGTGGTCCAACAACATCTGGTGGCCCACTAGTTGGGAAAGGCTGATCTACACCAACTGGCAGAGGCTATCCAGTGTTTCAGACAGGAATCTTTCCCAGTTCTACCTTGGAGGTGCTGGGGCTTGAACCTGGGCACTTTTGTATGCAAAAACAAGTGCTCTACCACTGAATGGGTGGGAACAGCTCTATAGAATCCCTGTGAGGATTCCCTCCCTGCATGCAGAGTTGAACATGCAAAAAGCGATGGATTGAGCTGAGTGTCTTTGAAAATGAAACTAATAATGTATTCATTTTTATTGCCCCCCAATGTATCAACATCACATTCCTATTGTTGGTGTCTGTAATGTTGCTATATTGCCTCAGAGCAGCGTACTTATTGTGGAAAACCTTGACCATATGAGAATATCACATGAATCGGATAAACTGGGCTTTTGTTAGAAAATAAAACATGCCATAAGCAAACTTTACTGACACACAATGTACCTCTTTAAAACTCTTAACCACAAGATATCCAGGCACTACTGTGCAGAGCTCAATTCAAATGTTGTTTGGCTTTTGGAATGAAGATTTTTTTTACCCACTTCTGACATGTTTATATTATGGCTTATTATGTAATTGCTATACAACAAATATACATTAATTTTATTGCAGAATCCAAATCCAAGTGTCAAATTGTGAATAACAAATACAAACACTGATATTTCCCTTTCCAGTAGATACAAAAAGTTATAACTGAATTTGGGGGCCAAAATATTAACCCCCCCATATTACTTATTGCTTAGAAGTGACCACAGAAGATACAACCATAGCTGAGTTATTAGAACATACATTTTAAAAGGCTGTATACATCTAACCGTCTGAGATAAGATCTCATTCCAAGCCAACGATTTCATAGTTAATACAAAAGAGACAGAAAGGCTAAGGTTTAGTAAAACAGTTTAATGCATGCATTCTCCTTACTTAGCCCAGAGACAAACTCCCGAAAGTTGATTAAGGAATCTCCATTTTCATCCAACAATCTGAATAAGCGTACAGCCAAAACATCAGAGTGAGTACCACAGGCCCAAGGAAAGAGGAGAGCAAACATGCCCTTGAACTGCTCAAAGTCAATGCGGTACTGTTCTAAATAAGGCAAGCTTGGGTCGTGTCGGTCAGTGGCATTGCTGGTGCCTCCCCAGTAGCAGCTAGTGAGATGCTCTGCCTGAAGAAAAGCAAGGCACAGGACACTGTCATTATTATTACAGTCTTTGCATCTATTTCAGCAACAGCACCTGTCATCATGATTTATGCTACTTTTAGTCATGTACAAACGTTGACAAATACATTTCACCGTGAGAATTGTCAGCATATAGGTAAGTGTTTAACATTACAGGTCTATTACTACTATACCAGGATGACTCATTCAGTGCCACAAATGCACTAAAGTTTACATAGAGCACAACAGTAACAATCTATATGTTCCAGTACATAATCTTTTCTATGATGGATACTTCTGGATGGGCACCTTTGGCGTGGCCAAGTCCACGAGTGCTATGGAAGCATGTATTATACTTACCCTCCCCGCACCCCAACACATGTGAATAGCGATCAGGGGGAGGATTGTCAACTATGGAGAGAGAAGAGCCCAAGTTGCCCCATTCAAATCATGCATCTATGCAGAAGAGTTTTATTTATTTCATTACATTTATAACTTTCTTTTCTTCCATGGAACTCAAGAGTTAGTATCTTGTGCAGACAGAAGAGAATGTATCCAGACTTCTCCCTCTGCAGCCAGGAAGACTCCTTCTGTTCTGGGAAGGCTTTTGATCCAGTTGAGGGTTCCCCTCTAGCAAGATAGTGGTGAGGGAAGGAGTGCCATCTCTCTCTGTTCTAGAGGATTCACAACCCTCCAAAACAGTATGGAAGGTGTTGCTGGGAGCTTCAGTGGGAGGGGGTAAGCAGCAAAAGTCACCTCCCTACCCCCTTTGCCAGTGGGAATGTCTCTCAAGTTGAACTCGAGTCAGGCAATGCTTCTGCCTGCTGAATCAAAGTCTGGATTCAATCCAAGCTATTAACATGTGCCTCAGCATCAGTTGTGTCGTGGATGTAGGGACTTTGCTACAGTAGCTGACGTAAAGGAGGGTTGAATCTCCAAATTTAGTGTCATGGATCTGAGCTGTCTTGATTGCCATTAAGTTCTTTTTTTCAACATGTGCAGCTATGATGGTTTTACAGGGAAAAGTTAGTGGAAATTTTTAAATTTTTAATCACTTATGATCCCTGAAAGATCTGCTACATGACAACTAAAAGGTCAGTTTTGTTTCCCAATCAAGCACAACACTTACTTTACTTGGCATATTAAATTTATTATACCCACGTAAGTGCCACCAAAGGTGAAATAGTTGCTTCTGCATTATGGATTAAACATTTTCTCTGGATGAACTCAAACAGGATTTATAAATTTTCTCTCTCCTTCTAAACTGTTTTGACAAACTTAAATTCAATTGAAATTGTTGGGAACATATGATAAGGCAGATGTGTAATCTACCTAGTACTACTAAATTAATTCATGAACTGCACAGCTATTTCAAAATTACCTTAAAAAGGGCATAGAGTTCCTCCAGCTCGTCTATAGTAAAAGATGTTTCTGTCACTATGGTTCGCACCTTTCAAAATATGAAAGTAGAAAGAATTTAGGTACATGGAAGACATGAGAACTTCCAAATTCAAGAGACAGTTGATTAGAAAAGCACTCCAAAAGCCTACCACATTGCGTTTGGTTGTGTCTTCAAGAGTCTGGATCACCTTCAATCTCTGTTTGAATCTCATTTGTTCAATCAAATCTGCTCGTATACTTCCAAATTTCTATAGGGAAAAATCATCATTCAATTTTGCTGTAGAACCAACAAAGTGGTCAAAGAACAAGAAGCAGAGTAGGAATAAATGTACAGTTCTCACAACAGAGGGATGTGAAAAGTGGGTTCCCTCATGCATCAGCAGTGCGACGTGGGCTTTTTAACTTGTTCATATACGACCTAGAGTTAGGGGCAAGCAACTAAGGGGTGAGCCAACCAAGTTTGTTGTTGTTATTTATTATTATTATTAATTATATCCCGCCCTTCCTCCCAGCAGAAGCCTAGGGCGGCAAACAAAAGCACTAAAAACACTCCAAAACATCATAAAACAGACTTTAAAATATATTAAAACAAAACATCCTTAAAAACATATTAAAACAAAACATCCTTAAAAACATTTTTTAAAACAGCTTTAAAAACATTTTTTAAAAAAAGCTTTAAAAATGTATTAAAAAGCAATTCCAACACAGACGCCGACTGTGATAAGGTCTCTACTTAAAAGGCTTGTTGAAAGAGGAAGGTCTTCCATAGGCACCGAAAAGACAACAGAGATGGCACCTGTCTAATATTTAAGGGGAGGGAATTCCAAATGGTAGGTGCCACTACACTAAAGGTCTGCTTCCTAGGTTGTGGGGAATGGACCCCTGATAAGATGGTATCTGCAGGAGGCCCTCACCAGCAGAGCACAGTGATCGACTGAGTATATAAGGAGCAAGATGGTCTTTCAGGTGTCCTGGTCCCAAGCTGTATAAGGCTTTGTACACCACAACCAGCACCTTGAACTTAGCCCGGAAGGTAATAGGTAGTTTGTTGATGAAATTGTTCAGGGTAGCAAGTAAAAAAAAGGAATGACTGCGAGGAGCTCCAAAAGTATCTCTCCAAACTGGGAGAATGAGCATTAAAATAATAAATGCAATTAAATGTAAACAAGTATAAAGTGATGCACACTGGGGAAAATCATCTTAACTTCACATACATGATTATGGGGTCTGAACTGATGGTGGTGCTGACTGACCAGGAAATATCTTGGAGTTGTGGTAGACTGCTCAATTTAAATGTTGATCCATGGTGTGGTGTCAGTGTGCGGAGAAAAAGGTGAATTCCTTATTAGTGCTCATTAGGAAAGGCATTAAAATAAAATTGCCAATATCACAATACCTTTATGATGTGACTACACTTAGAATGCTGTGTACAGTTCTGGTTGCCAGACTTCAAAAAGCTCCCTTCAGACCTTCTACAAAGCAGGTGTGCCAGGCCATTGGGGGCAGTGCTGGCGTGCATGCACCTGCTCCTCTTCCCCAGTTTAAACCCTCATGCTTCCTTTTGAATGCTGAATAGGGCTAAGATGGATGTGTGCACCTCTCATAACCATCTGTGTGAGAGAAGGGGAGTCTTGTGGATGATTACCAGTGCAAACTTATAAATGTCTACTCAGAAGTAAGTTCCATTAAGTTCAATGGTATTTACTCCTAGGGAGGGAGGTACAGTAGGGCCCCACTTTACGGCGTTCCGCTGATGCGGCGGCTTTCAAGCAGGGGGAATGCCCCGTTTTAAAGCCGATTTTGCCATTTTCGCGTCATTTTTTCACAACGCAGCCCATTATAGTCTATGGGGCCCAGCTTTACGGCGATTTCCGCTTTACCGCAGGGGCCTGGTCCCTAACCCACCGTATTAGCGGGGCCCTACTGTATAGGATTGCAGCACGAGACTCATTCACTTCCTCATGTGTAGAGCCAAGTACGTTGCTTGTTTCTGCATTTCATCCCTTATGTTTCAACATTTAATTGAAAATATGTTTGTCAAACCACCTCATAGGAACTTCTGATGAGCCTGAAGATATCCACCTCAGGATAAGGCCCTACATCATCACTGAGCAGCGAGTGAAGGTGAGGAATTGGTGGCAGAGTGCTGTCCTTATTGGTCACGCTGTCTAAATACCTGGAGATGGCAAGAGAAATCAAATGATGCACCTTAAAGCACTCTGCAGCATATAAAATCAATCCAAGTTTAAAGACATGGTACATCCTATTTCTCCCCCAAAGTTTATTTAAAACAAACAAACAGACATACACGAGACAAGTCTTTGACATCTCCAGGTTGGGAATGTCCCGTCGGAAACCCTGGAGGACTGCTGCCAGTCAGTGTAAACAGTACAGCACTGAACTAGATGGACCAATGGTCAAACACTGTATATAGGCAACTTCTCACATTCCTAAAAAACTCAAAAGCATGCTGAATTATCTCGAATTGTAGCATCAACCCCATAATGGAGGCCATCACTAGTATCTTCCTTATGGAGGCCGAGAGATAGTCGCTCGACTAAGGCAATTCACTTGTCCTTTCCAGTTCGCTACATGGGGGGGGGAAATGTTGGCAGAGCTTGGGGATGAAGCCAAGTGGCATGGTGCCTCATCTTTGGAAAGTCACATAAAAGAGCAGAGGTTTCTGAAATGTAGTGACAAACGTGTAGGGTTTGCAGATACCAAAGTAGTTATCCTTTGTAGAATCTATGACACACAGCACTCTGATGATCACATCACTGTCTGGAATTCCCAACCACGTGTAATTAAACGCCTTCCCAAAATACAGCACAACCTGTAATTAAACTCTGAATAAGACAGATTTGTATTTAAGCACGAGCCATAGATGATCAGGGATTCCATGCAGTTGAGTGAGTGGGCTAGTGGACAGATAGCCCAGCATCGAAATCAAGTGAGCTGATAAAGATGGGAAGCCCCCTCCTCTGCACCCAGCATAGAAATTCAGCTCTCAGTCCCGTCCCCCCGCCCCCAACAGGCCAGTAAAATCTTTCAAGACTAGTAACTTTTATGGGCTTACTTAGACTGCAGTACGATCTATAATGAGAGATGAAGCTATAGCTGCATTGAAATGCACATACTTTGCATGCATGAGATCACAGGGTGATCCCCCCCCCAACAAGAGCCCTCAGTAATAGAGCTGGGAAAGATTTTGCTTTGGGTGCTGTTCGCGGTCCAAGATTGTCAGTACTGTATTATACTGATTCAAGCTAGTGGTTCCTCTAAGACAGTACTCATAATGAAATCATATCATAGTGCCAGAGGCAGGGGAAAAAACAGACTCAAGCAACGCTGCTCCAATGCTAGCAAAGGGCTAATTAGGAAGACAGAACACAATAAGTCAAAGTTCTTCACTGAATGTCTATGCTTTCCTTATATGGAAAGCCTTTGGGCAATGCAAAATTACTAATTCGAAGGCGGGGAGTGATGTGCTATTAGTGCAAGTAGGATGGTTACAATTATAAGATATTTTAAGTTTAGTTTATGTGTATTCCACTTTAACACAGTGACTGTACTGGAAGTGACTCACAGCAAATATCAACTTATTATCAAAATACAGAATATTTGAACATACTAAAACAAATGTATTAAAATAATTTTTAGAAATTCAATAAACATAGGATACATCCAATATTACAACTAAGTAATCTAGATTTAATACATAAGAAATACAGCACTGCGAAGAAACTGAGGAAATATTTAAATGTAAAAATACTGGTCTGTTACAGAAATTGTTTTGTAAATAGTTAACTGAATAAAAGGGGGAAAGAATAGTTAAGCTGGTACAGTTACTAAAAAGGTGGCTATAGGCCTTGTGAGGTTTTCTGCTAATGACAGTTGACAGTAGAACTGGCTTTTATATGGGGCAAAAGAATCCATAAGGTTAGACCATAATAGGTCCTTCAGTGGGCATTCCATTTAAACTGATTGTTCCTTATTGTCCAGTGAGATGTAGAAATTTCAGAGAGAGAACCTTGTGATTGATTAGATGCTTCTGCTGAAGAATGACAATAATTTCATTCAGTGAAGAGAATAAAAATACAGGTACAGCAGTGTTTGAAGGAGACTGTGAGGAGATTGTCATCAAAGGACTGAGGAAGAGACTCAGAAGAGAGAAATTCCAGCCGCAATCCTCCAGAAATTGTCAGTTTCTGGCAGCTGTCTTCAAGAAGCAGTGAGTCTCTTACCAGAAGGAAGACTTCTAGTTAAGTTCTCACTCAAGCTTGCAAATTAACTGGGGTGAAGAGAACCCTGACAAGAGGGAAGATTTCAGGTCTGTTTAGTCTGTGAGTTAACTGGGAAAGGACAACATAAGGGTAATTGGCTATTGCAGGAGTAGCCAGCAAGATGCCCTCCACATGTTGATGGCCTCCAGTTTTCATCAGCCCCAGGCAGCATAACCAATGGTCAGGGATGATGGGAGTTATAGTTCAGGAACAGCAGGCATCTTGTTGGCTACCCCTGAGCTATTAGTTTAGATTATGGAAGAGAACTAGAGAAAGTAAATGACATCTATTTAAAGAAACTGTATCTCTTTAAAGTAATTGCAATATCTTAAAGCAAACATCAAACAAAGCATTATCTTACCTTTCACCTGCAAATAATCCCATTACATTATAAATGTTTAATAAATGAGTTTGTATTTGTTTCACTTTTAAATAGAAGTCTCCTGGTCTGTCTGTCCCATGCCTAAGCCCAGCTTCTGTGTGTACGTGTGTGTGCACGTACATATGCGTGTGCACGGGGGAGAGTGAATAAAAGAATTATTGGGAACTAAATTGGGACAGTGGAGGTATAAAAGGGGTAAGAAAAGCAGGCATCTTTAATATCTAAGATGTATATGGCAGGTATCCTATATGTGATAATATACATGTAGAGTCTTACACAAAGAGAGACAGATAAAAGTATCTAGGCTGCCATATAGTGGGAGCGTAGTGATTTGATAAGTAACAAGTAAGAGAAAAACGCACAGATGGCTTATTCAAAGAGCTAGAGCAGGTAAAATCCTATTATTATCTTGGTATTATCTTCTCAGCCTCAGGATCTGGGGCCTTACAAATAAAGAAAAATGAAATCAGCTGCCTCTTTACAATCTTTAAACAGACTACTAAATTACAGATATCCAGGCTCACTGCACCCAGTTTCAAACATCTTTAAAGTGAAGGTGATACCAATGCTAATTTTCGGCACTGAAATCTGTGGCTTTGTAGGTCTTTCTAAAATTGAAAGAATCCAAAACCGCTTCCTGCGTACCATTTTAGGGGTTTCATAATCCACTCCAGGTTATCTAACTAGAGCTGAACTGGGCATGGAAAAGATCTCCAGGTTAATATATGTCAGGATGGTAAATTACCGTATATTCCGGCGTATAAGACAACTTTTTAACCCAGGAAAATCTTCTCAAAAGTTGGGGGTCGTCTTATACGCCCAGTCGTCTTATACGCCGGAATATACAGTATTTCTCCTGCTCGCAGCCTGGCCCGGCGTCCCCTCCCCTGAGGGGAATCCCCATTGCTCCTCCGTCCCACCATCTCCGCCTCCTCCACCGCGGCGAAGGCGGCGCCCTGTGTGGCCTCCTCCTCCGTCGCAAAATGGCGGCCGGGGTGGGGAGCAGCAGCAGCACCAGTAGCAGCCTCCCCGCGTCCTTCTCCTCCATGGCGGCCTCGCCTGCGCCGCCTCCCGCCGCTGCTGCTGCTCCTCCGCCCGCCGCTGCTGCTGCTCCTCCGCCCGCGGCTGCTCAGGTGAGCGACGGGGCCGCGGTGGCGGCGGCTGCTCCTCCTTGGGCGGCCAACGGCGGGCCGCTTTTGCTGCTCTTGCCGCCGCAGGCCGCGCCGGTGCCTCCGCTGACGCATAACCACCGGGCGGCGGCAGCAGCAGCGGGAGGCGGCGGAGGCGGGAACCCGCTGCCGACAGCTGCCCCTGCGGCCTCCTCCTTGGCGCCCTCTGCCGCTGCCGCCGCCTCCGCCTCCGGCCCGCTGGCGCCACGGGAGCCGGCCTACAACTGGCAGGCGACGAAGCCGACGGTGCAGGAGCGCTTCGCCTTCCTCTTCAACAACGAGGTGCTCAGCGACATCCACTTCTTGGTGGGCAAAGGCCGCGCCGGGGCGCAGCGCATCCCCGCCCACAGGTCGGTGTGGGCTATGGGGCGAGGGGGCGCTGGCCACGCAGGGAAGAAAGGGGAGAGGGATGCTGGCTTTTTAAACGGGTATCAGGGTCAAAAGTTGGGGGGTCGTCTTATACGCCCAGTCGTCTTATACGCCGGAATACACGGTATTGGTGCAGAATAAATAACCTAATGGAAGAAAGGCTCCCTAAGATCTGCCTGGAGGAACAGAGGACACTTCCCCAAGGAAACTTTTGGTTGCAGAAACTTTTAAAACTACTTCCAAATTTTGGATTCTCTGCTCAGGTACTGAATCCAAGGATGAATGTTACAAGTAATATCTTTAAACAAAGAGTGTCTGATGTAGGAATACAAATTGATGTAACTGCCCTCACATCCTCAGGAACAGCGAAATGGCTGGCCAGTTTAAAACATGAGCACTATATGAACAATACCTGTCATTTCCCATGACAATGGACTTTGTAAAGCTTTTACACGCTTACACTTGGAACAAGTGGATATGATGATGAAATGGGGGAGATTTTATAGTATACCAGAACAAGATAGGTTGAGTGTTTGTGGAGACCCAGTTCTGGAGGACTTGGCTCAATACACACTTGAGTGTTGGTTATATACCGACATTAGAGAAAGTTACTTAGGGCTGTTCCTAAAGAAAATAAAATATTGAAAAGAGAAACTCAGTTTTCTGTTACAGACAACAAATCAGTATGTAATCTGGAGGGTCACTGCATCTGCGGTGAAGGCTGCTAGATGCAGAGAAAAGTGCCTGGATTCCATCTCTGTAAAGTGTCACAGAGATTTGGAGATATGAGTGCATAAAATGCTCTCTGACAATATATTAAATGTTAAATATCATTTTATTTCCTGTTATAGTAATGTTTTCCTGTTTTACAAGTAAAGCTCTATTTATTTATAAGACATATATTTTATTTATTAATTTTCATTGTGATTATTGACACTATGGAAGTCTTAATGTTTTGTATTCAGTTCTGTTCTGCAATGGTCTTTGGACTAAGCAATAAACTTATATATAGTGTATATATATACATACACGTAATTGTGATTAAGAAGACAGAGGTTTTTATTCTACCAAAACGTTTTGGCTTCCGCCTTCATCAGCTGCCAACATACAAATGCTGTCACCAAGGTGGCAGTTATAGAGCTATGAGGATGGAATGCTCAGAGGGGCTTCCTTATATATATAGTTCTTTACAAATTAAAAAAAAATAAAGCAAATCTATACTACATGTCCTAAGGGGCCAAGGGGCCACAGTAGCCTGGCTTAAATACAGTTCAGAGGGAGCTGGGTCTTCTTGACAGGCTACGTGGTTCACAGCTCCCTCATATCTCCTTCAGAGGTGGCAGCAGAAGAAAAGTGCTGGAGAAGGCAATGAGAGAATTAAAGAGATTTTAGAAGGCAAAGCTTACCTTCCAAGCACTGTCATAGCTTCACCATCATCCTTACAATTCAGCAACTTGTCCACATTGGCATCTAACACAGCCAGTGCCAACTGAAATATCACCTTTATGCCTTCATAGAAGAAACAGTCCACAACAACTACAGCACTTTCAAAGGGCATGACACTGAGAAAGAGTGTGAGGAACCAGGAAAGAGAGATGGTGGAGATGACCCCCAAGTCCTGCATACAGTCATACAGTTGTGGAACATAATCACGAGCTAATTCTTCAAACACACCTTGATCCACCAGAGCACCTGCCAAGATAAAATCAGAATTTGACAGATATGACATATGGATCTGTGGAATGTACATTTATGCCTGTCTAGGAAAACAGTGTGAAAGCATTTTTCAATTAGTTTATACTAGACTACACTACAGTATCTTGCCACTCAGAAAGAATAGGTTCTTTCATTTTTTACTTTACTTTTTGTGTTTACATATTTCAAAGAATCTGTTTTCCAAAACTGACAACAGGCATTACAATGATCAAAATCTGTACCTCACTTACTTTGGGTCCTATTGCCCTAGTCTAGATAACTGGATTATTATCATAACTTAGGGTCTTTATTAATATTTGCAGTCCACCAAAAATTATTTTTCTATTTAACAGATTAGAAAGGCTATGTTTGGCTGTGATGTGAAGCAAGATATAAAAGCCAGTACTCCAAAATATAAGTTAGAGGCCAATCACTCAACTGTCATTCAGGATCAATTAATTCAAGTACCCCCCCCCTTAACAGATCACACCTCACTTTCTGGTAGCTTAAAAACTAGGTGTGAAATTACCAGTGATTAGGCTCTTAAAATCTCTTTTAACATACCAACAACTCTTGTGTTGTAGTAATCTGGTAGCATGCGCTCACACAAAGCCACAAGCAGCCAGAATGCTTCTTCTTCCTTTGCATATAAAAGCAGTACCGATGTAACAATATTCATGGCCTAGAAAAAGTTTCAAAAGGACATATACTAGATTTTAAACAGTCTAGATGACAGATTTAATCATAAAGCCCTAGTTTTAGAAAGAAGCAATGATTCTACCCTGCAAATATTTCCCAAATGAAGTCAAACCATGCAGTTTGGTCACTTTCAACAAGTTATCACACACTCCAGCTGTGTACATATCATACATTTAAAGCACATTTGAAACATGTTATTTCTCCCAAAGAATCTTGGGAGATGTAGATGTTTTAAGGGTGCTGGAAATTGTAGCTCTGTGAGGGGTCAACTACAGTTACCAGGATTCTCTGCGAGAAATAATGTGCTTCAAATATGTATAGTGTGCATACAGTCTCCTTTCCCCCTTCCTCACAAGTGTGCAGAGGCAATAGACATGCTTTTCAAAGACTGCATGGTGTGCATGAAAATGGAGAAATAACCTATTGTATTACTACATATTAGCAGTTTTAAAGCATTCAGCTATTCCAAAATCACTCCTTTAATAGCAAGCCCAAGTGGTGAATACTGGTGGCTACATAATAGAAACAAGATGGATGTATCAGCATGCTCAGGGATCCTTGAGGTTTGCAGAAGCCCTCTCAAAAAAGCTTCAACCTAAAGAAACATCCTTAGCTGCACACACAACCCAATGATGGCTGAGCATGTTCAGCGATGTCAGCTGGAAAAGAAAACCAGAAAAGATGCGGTGAGGGGAAAGAAGGGAAGGGTGGAATGCCCTGCTTGGCTGGAACCTTGAAAGGGAGCATTCTTGTCGGGAGGGAGGGTATACTGCAATGTTGTGTTGTAGATCCCACTTGTTAAAACCTTAATTTTCCAACCTACTCTACTAGACAAAAATTTACCATAAGAATATAGAAGGGTTGGCCTCAGTATTCAACAATAAATACAGAGATGAGTGAAGGAATTGGGGTTCTTAAAAATGAAAGGAGTTTCAATTACCTGACAGTATCCTATGTTTGGATTTCTAAATGCATAAGCAGTTAGCACTCTCCTCAGAGCAGCAATACCCATTTCATTCTGGAATGCAGGATGCTCTGGGAGAGAGCGGTGTAAATCCCTCTCAATCTCTTCTGTGGCAAGATTGTATTTCCCCATAGATTTCTCCACCAAGTCTTCATAATAGCCGGCGTGGGTGGCCATTTCATTAATAGCTCCTAACAATGCAAGGCAGCATATTGACAAAAGAGAAAATAGGTTACAGATATAGGCCAGGATTCAGAACAACAGCACAGCTAGTTCTGCATGCCCAAGGAGAAATGCTCTCCTCTCCCAATGCTACTTGGCAAAGCATTTTTGAAGCTTAAGAGGATTTTTATAAACAGTTTGTGATATGGCATAAGGATTTGCTGTTGAAATAAAATTAAAATACCCCACTAGGCAGGTGTGCCTAACGTGCCTCTTTGGATCCCAGCC
This sequence comes from Rhineura floridana, assembly GCF_030035675.1. Classification (NCBI taxonomy): domain Eukaryota; kingdom Metazoa; phylum Chordata; class Lepidosauria; order Squamata; family Rhineuridae; genus Rhineura; species Rhineura floridana. Next base: position 69,563,743 of record NC_084488.1, on the reverse strand, counting down.
ACTCACTACAAGAAGCCAGTCATGTTCTTGCAAAACCTTCTACCCTTAAGTTAACCGTCACTAGACTGTTGGCTTACCACAATGAGTTAACACACCTACCTCTTCTTCTACAAAAAAGCTTGCTGAGTAAGTGGCAAGCCTACTGTGAGAGATCAAAGATATTCTGTAAACAACCCCAACAGAGCCACACTAACATGTGTGCGCACATGCGCGCGCGCGCGCACACACACACACAAGTTCATTCAAATACGACAGCAGAGTTGATGCTCTCTGGTGAATTACTTATACACAGGTTGTGACAAGCCTCTGATGCTCCTCATGTGCAGGACTGGTTTCTTTCTCCCCGTTCCTTTCCCCATGTCACTAGAGCTGCCTGTCTCACCTCAGTCACTCATTCCTAATCCACGACCAGATTATCTGGAGTGGGGAGAGATGACTGTCAGAAGAACAGTAAAATAAACAGTAAAGTGTGTTTCAGTGTCTCTTTGAGTGTGTGGCCAGGGCCAATATAGATTTCTCCCAGTATTCCCCACACAAACAAGATCTAGGCAGCAGGTTAACTCACAAGGGAAAAACCTTTATTTGTTTAAAACCATTTTGAAATACAATAGCTCCTAGCTGGTTCACAGCCATAAATGATACATTTGTTGCTGACACTGAACTGTCCCTGAATTCTCCTATTCACTCTTGCTCTCAGCTTAGATTTTTATTATCAAATCTCCCTTCCAGTTAAGGGGCACTCTCTAGTTCATACCCTACTCCTGGCTCCCCTCTTTTTATATCTTTTCCTTCTCTAATCCCCCTCTCAAACTCCCAATCCCCCTATACAGTTTCTCACCCCTATTAAGAGAGTCCCCCAAAAGCTTGCCTTGAGCTATAAGTTCTACAGCTGGCTCCAAGATTTTGGAGGCACTTCAGCAAGGCATCCTCAGGAGGCCCCATAACCTGGAAGAGGACTGGGCAGAATTCTGTCATTCTAACTCCGTCTGTCTTGGTTATGCATGCAAAGCAGGAATGGTCGTGCAGCATTTAGGGCTCTCTAGCCAATGCCTGTAACCATCTGGAGCTGGCCATGGAATTCAGCTTGAAGTATTTAAAAAATATTCCTTAAATTTGGGTTGCTGTAAAATTATTGTTATTGTTAAATTAAATTTATATCCAGCCCCTCCTCCAAGCAGGAGCCCAGAGCAGCAAACAAAAATACTAAAAACATTCTAAAACATCATAAAAACAGACTTTAAAATATATTAAAACAAAACGTATTTTTTAAAAAAGCTTTAAAATATCTTAAAAAGCTATTTCAACACAGACTGGGATAAGGTCTCAAAAGGCTTGTTGAAAGAGGAAGGTCTTCAATAGGAGCCAAAAAGATAACAGAGATGGTTAAAGGGAGGGAATTCCAAAGAGTAGGTGCCACAACACTAAAGATCCGCTTCCTAAGTTGTATGGAGCAGACCTCCTGATAAGATGGCATCTGCATGAGGCCCTCACCTGCAGAGTGCAGTGACTAACTGGGTATATAAGGAGAAAGATGATATTTCAGGTATCCCGGTCCCAAGCTGTATAGGGCTTTGTACACCAAAACAGGAACTTAGCCTGGCAGCCAGTGCAAATCTTTCAGCAGCAGGGTGACATGTTGGCGATACCCTGCTCCAATGAGCAGTCATGCTGCTGCATTTTGCACCAGCTGCAGCTTCTGGACCAACCTCAAGGGCAGCCTTACATAGAGTGTATTACAGTAATCCAGCCTAGAGGTTACCAGTGCATGGCCAACAGTGATCAAGCTGTCCCAGTCCAGAAATCACCACAGCTGTCATACCAGCCGAACCTGGTAAAAGGCACTACTAGCCACTGAGGTCACCTGGGCCTCTAATGACAAAGATGGATCCAGGAGCACCCCCAGACTATGAACCTTTTCTTTCAGAGGGAGTACGACCCCATCCAAAGCAGGCGACTAACCAATTATCTGAACTCGGGAACCACCAACCCACAGCGCCTCTGTGTTATTAGGATTCAGACTCAGTTTATGGGCCCTCATTCAGCCCACAACCAAGTCAAGAGCTTGCATGGCCTCTCCTGATTCAGATGTTACAGAGAAATAGAGCAGGGTATCATCAGCATACTGCTGACACCTTGCCCCAAATCTCCTGAACTGCTCCCAAGGGCTTCATATAGATGTTAAACAGGATCGGGTACAAGATGGTACCCTGTGGCACCCCACAGCATAACTGCCAGAGGGCTGAAAGACAATTGCCCAATGCTATTCTCTGAAAACAACCTTGGAGATAGGATGGGAACCACTGTAAAAACAGTACCTGCAATACCCATCTCACCAAGTCAGCCCAGAAGGATGCCATGGCCAATGGTATCAAAAGCTGCCAAGAGAGCAAGTAAAATAACAGGGTCACCCTCCCCCTGTCCTTCCAATAAAGGTCATCCATCAGGGCAACCAAGGCTGGTTCAGTCCCATAACCAGGCCTAAATCCAGAATGGAATGGGTCAAGATAATCTGTTTCATCTAAGAGTACTTGCAATTGCTGCACCACAATTCTCTCAATCACCTTCTCTAAAAGAGGGGTATTTGTGATTGGGCAGTAGTTGTCACAAACAAATGGGTCCAGGGTGGGCTTTATCAGGACTGGTTGGATCACTGCCTCTTTCAGGGTGGCTAGGACCACTCTCTCCCACTACGACACATTGACCACACCCTGGATCCACTCGGTCATACCCCCTTGGCAAGCTTTAATAAGCCAATAAGGGAGAGGTTTGACAGGACAAGTTGCTGGCTGCATCACTGCAAGCACCTTGTCCACCTCATCAGGCCACATCAACTGAAACTGATCTCAAGAAGTTGCAGCAGATGTTGCACTGGACACCTCACTAAGGACTACAATAGATGTGGATGGCACATCAAGATTGTTATGGAGGCAAGCAACTTTACCCTCAAAGTGCCTTGTAAACAATTCACAGTGGGCCTCCAAAGGGTATAAAACTCAATTTCCTGGAGCTGCCCGACAATATGGAAAAGCTCCACTGGACAGCTACTTGAGGATGCGATGGTGTCAGAGAAGTGGGCCTTGTTCACCGCCCTCAGAGCCACACAGTAGGCACAGTTATGATGTTTTTGACGTGCCTGATCAGCCTCACAGCACATCTTCCAAACTGGTGAAGGACTTGATTTGTACCATGCTTTGGGGCTATCACATGCCATTTTGAATGTTTTAATAATACCTAGCAACTTAATGAAGGGCAAATGAAATCTTTCACCTGACTGCTGCTTGCTAAATTCCTTGCAGAGCTTGACACCAATGCCTACATCATAGAGGTGAAGCATGACGGGCCTTTTTATATGCTTTGGTGTGCATTCCTTGTGAAGCAGAATTATCTTGAAATGCCAGGTAAACACTATTGACTGATACAAAAGAAACAGTGTCTTACAATCAAGAGCAAATCTGCTTCACTCCAGGAAGTCTTGGCTCACTTTCAAATATCTTATTTTTTCCAATCTGGAATACTGTTCTTAAAAAAAGAAAAATGAGTCTTGCAGAACCCTGAAGGTTTTTACTGGCTATTCCAGTAATGTTACTGGTTGGTCCAGTAAGAGAAACCTCACCAATTTTGGCTGCAGCCCTCAACACAATTACCAATGAGTAAATTCTACAAAGAGAGTATTTCTTCTGGATAAACACACTTAGGATTGCAACTGACAATCTTCATTTACTCACCAACATTTGGATCTCCTGCTTTATGGCACTGATCCAATGAACTCCACAGAAGATCAGCTGGGAAACCTTTTGACTCAACATTGTTTTATTAATGTTATCTACTGAAACCCACCTGACAGAAGTAGCCAGAGTTCCCCTCTCATGCTTTCCGGGATACCTTTTAGCACAAGGTCTCTTGTTTTCTCTGTACGATACATACAGATGCCTTGGCCATATTCAGCAAAATGAATCTTCCAAGCTTGTTCTTTCAAAAATTCTTTTGCCTTAACAATAACAGATGAGAAGTACAAAACACAGAATAAAAACATTGAGTAACAATAACCTGCAATGCACCCAGACTTCACAAAAGAACAAAGTACTCTTGAACTTCACTGAATTCCTTAATTTTGTTATCAGGAGTGTGGTTCCAGTTACTCTTTCAGCAAAGCTTTCTTGGTAGATGAAATTTTAACATGACATTTATTTGATGTTTGCACTATGGCTTCTTGATATCACCTCCTAAATATGTATGTGTGTTCCCTCAAGCACACATATATTTGCAATTTTTTTTAAAAAAAATCCAGCAATTGGATGGCAATCTAGAATTCTGATCACAGGATTGTCTTTGGAGAAATTACAAGCACTAACTATTCTGAGGGGAAAAAAGCTTTTCCACATCTACATGCCCACATGATGATTTCAAACATGCTAAGATGATTACATTATGGGCGAGGAACCTTTTTCAGCCTAAAGGCCATATTCCCTTCTGGGCAACCTTCTGAGAGCCACAGGCTCATGGTGGATGTAGCTAGAGATAAAAGTGGGTGGAGCAATGAATGTAAATTTTCCTTTATGGAGTAGGCTAGTTTCTACACCCACTCACACACTCTTCTCTACCTTCCATCCAGACAAGCAAGGAGGACACATTCCAGCCAGGCAAAAATAATAATAATAATAATAATAATAAAATTTTATTTTTAGGCAGCCTATCTGGCCGAGTGAACGGCCACTCTAGGCGGCGTACATAGATTAAAATAAGATACAACATATAAATACAATTATAACGTCAGTCTTCAGTTAATCAGCCCGCCCACATCTGTACATTATAAAACTAAAATTACCTAGGAATCCTGTATGCCCGCTGAAACAGCCACGTTTTTAATCCTTGGCGAAAACCTACCAGGGAGGGGGCATGGCGAAGGTCATATGGGAGAGAATTCCAGAGGGCGGGAGCCACAATCGAGAATGCCCTCTCTCTGGTCCGCACCAGCCTAGCTGTTTTCACTGGTGGGACCGAGAGAAGGTCTTGTGAGGCCGATCTCGTCAGGCGGCATATTTGGTGATACTGGAGGCGCTCCTTTAGATAAACTGGACCGAAACCGTATAGGGCTTTAAAGGTTAACACCAACACCTTGAATTGGGCTCAGTAGACAACTGGTAGCCAGTGTAGATCTTTTAGCACTGGAGTGATATGATCCCGGCGGTGGCCGTTCTTGATCAACCGTGCCGCCGCATTCTATACCAGTTGTAATTTCCGAACCGTCTTCAAGGGTAGCCCAACGTAGAGCGCATTGCAGTAGTCTAAGTGAGAGGAGACCAGGGCATGCACCACCCGCGGGAGCAGATGGACCGTAAGGTAGGGTCGCAGCCTCTGTATCAGATGTAATTGATACCAAGCTGCCCGGCTCACTGCTGACACCTGAGCCTCCATGGACAGCTGGGAGTCAAGAATGACCCTGAGGCTGCGAACCTGGTCCTTTAGGGGCAATCTTACCCCATTCAACACCAGGTCAATGTCTCCTAATCTTCTCTTGTCTCCCACAAGCAGTACCTCGGTCTTGTCGGGGTTCAGCTTCAGACTGTTTCCTCCCATCCATTCACTTACGGACTCCAGGCACTTGGAAATAGTATCAACAGCCAACTCCAGTGAGGACTTAAATGAGAGATAGAGCTGAGTGTCATCCGCATATTGGTGGCACTGCAACCCAAATCTCCTGATGATGGCCCCCAGCGGCTTTACATAGATGTTAAATAGCATGGGAGAGAGGATAGAGCCCTGTGGCACACCACAATTGAGAGGCCAAGGGTCTGAAACCTCATCTCCCAATGCCACCCGTTGGTGCCTGTCAGAGAGATAGGAACGGAACCACCGTAGAACAGTGCCTCCAATTCCCATTCCCTCCAGGCGATCCAAGAGGATACCGTGGTCAACGGTATCAAAAGCCGCTGAGAGATCCAGGAGGACGAGGAATGAGTGTTCTCCCCTATCCAACACCCTCCTCAAATCATCCACCAGAGCAACCAAGGCTGTTTCAGTTCCATGACCAGTCCTGAAGCCCGATTGGAATGGATCTAAATAATCTGCTTCCTCCAAGTGTGTCTGTAGCTGTTTGGCCACCACGCGTTCGATCACCTTGCCCAAGAATGGTAGATTAGAGACTGGGCAAAAGTTGTTCAGATCTTGGGGATCCAAGGAGGGCTTTTTCAAGATGGGCTTTATTACCGCCTCCTTGAGGGCAGATGGCAATGCACCCTCTTCCAAGGAAGCATTTACCACCGCCTTGATCCCTTCACTCAGTCTCTCTTTGCAGCCCACAATGAGCCATGTGGGGCAAGGGTCAAACAAACAGGTGGTCCGTCTCACAGTAGAGAGCACCTTGTCCACTTCCTCAGAGGGAAGAGGCTGAAACCGATCCCACCAGACCGGATAGCAACTGGCCGTCTCTGGCCTGCTTCCTGTATCCACGGCGTACGGAATCGAGCTCTTCAGGCAATCGATTTTATCAGCAAAATGTTTTGCAAATGAGTCAAAGGAGGCTTTAGAGTGCTCCATGGGTTCCTGCGCAAGTGGACCGACCAGGCTACGGACCACTTGGAACAACCTCCTGGGACAACATTCTGTGGATGCAATAGAGGCAGCAAAGAAACCTCTCTTTGCTGTCTTTGTTGCCACTTGGTAGGCTGCTATTGCTGCTCTAACCAGTGTCCGATCGTCTTTGGAGCGAGATTTCCACCACCGGCGTTCTAGTCGTCTCACCTCCTGCCTCAGACCCCGCAGACGTGGTGGATACCAAGGTGCGGTTTGAGTTCTATTCAGGGGGAGAGGACGTTTCGGAGCCACCCAGTCTATCGCCCCGGTGATCTCCCTATTCCACTCTGTCACCAGGGTTTCGACTGGGCGACCTTCAGACAGCTCCAAATCTCCCAGCGCAGTCAGGAATCCTTCTGGCTCCATCAGGCGTCTGGGGCAGACCATCCTAATAGGTCCCTTGAAGCACTTCCCTTGAAGAAGAGAATGTGGCTGGGAGAAAGGATGTGGCTTGTGGAGAGTTCCAAGAGCCAGACCAAGACTCCTGGAGGGCTGCGTTTGGCCCCCAGACCTGAGATTCAATCTCTACCACTTATTTGTTGACAACAGATTCCATAAGCAAAATACATATATCTAAATCAGAGAAGGGGAACCTAAGGCTTGGGGGCCAAAGGAGTATTTGCCCTGCAGGCTCTCACCCGTCCACACTCCCTCGAGTGCTTTTCTCTGGCTGGAATGTGTCTTGAACTGTGATTAATGCCTTTTGTTTGCCTGGATAAGGATGGAGATATGTATGTTTTTGCACATGTGTGTGTAGGAACCTTTGGCACTTTGGCATGCCTGGAGGGTAACCTACTATACAAAGGGGTAAACGAGTCACATTGTTCTAACCACTTTTGCACCTGGCTCCACCCACCAATGGGCTGAAAAAAAGTTCCCACCCCCAATCTAAATAAACTGGAGGAGAATGAAACTGCCCATCCATTACATCACATTCTCTGTTGTTGAAATATCTTTCCTCATATCCCTCACGAGAAATAAAGATGCTATTATTTCATACTGCATGTTTTAACATGAACCATGCAGTCATCTTACTAAAAAAATTAAATCATGACAAGAAATCTTTTCCTTTGCTGAGTCAGCCTCATCAGGACAAAGTCAAGCAGCTAATCATAATATAATTCATAATTCATTTCTTTTAAAAATTAATGTAGTAATCTAGTTGAGTAAAAAGACACCATGACCCACTAATTTAGGGTTGAATTCCTCAGGTGAACGCCGCCGGTACATAGTCATTAGTGCCTGTGTTACAGTTGGGATGCTGTTGCCATTCAGGTTGAATTGTCGTTCTCCATCTGCTTCAGAACTAAGGCTTCTTTGAGGGCTTGATGAAAGGATGCTACTTGTCCTTGAATACACCTGAATGCAGAGGGAAAATCCCCACAATTTATGAACTGTTCAGGAGTGGGTAGGAAAGGGCTAGGATCAATTTGTTTCAGCTGTGCTAGAATAGTGGCACTCACTGATTTGTGAATTGCAAAACCACACAAGGACTTTCTGAGTTTTTAATAGCTATGTGGCAGAAAGCAGTTTGGCCTGTGTCTCTTTTCCTGTCACAGTGCCTGCCCTTCTCTTCTCCCAGCCTTTGTGCTGAGCTTGAGTAATTCAAACTACTGAGGGTGGGAGAGGAAAGGCCAGCCAAGTTGCAGCACTGCAGCTGAAAATCCACTTTAGCCAAATGTTTTCTGCCATCATAAGTCTCAAAGGTATGACCCCCCCTCCAACTCAAGTCAGATGCCTGAAGCCTTTTAATTCAAATAAGAAGTCTGCAAATGATGCTTGTAATGGTAGATTCCTGTAAAAATCCTAAACGCATAAGCTGCAGTAGATTTCAGGACTGACATTCTGGCAACATAAATCAGCTTGAAGGAGCACAAATCCTTCCATTAAGTGAACATTTAATCCTCTCATAATATAATTTCTAAACAATTTCTGCAGTATCCCACACCACAATGTCTCATCACATTATTAAAATAGAACACAACACATTTGTGAATTGCCACTGGCGTGGTTATTAAAATTATGTACCCAGGAGCGTTCCAAGAAGCTAATTTAGAAGAGCAATAAAATTATGCTAGTCCTGCAGGGTATTCTGCTCCACTATGTAAGAACAACAGTTTGCCAGAAGACATTTTTCTTTTGGGTTTTTATTGAAGAACAGCATCATATTCATGACAGCTCCCACAAATATAATTGGTAAAAGTGCTGGACAAACTAAATGTGTGACAGCTTTCTTATAAGAGATGCTCAGCTTGTTGAGGAAAGCAATACTGCAGCAGGCCTCTTGTTAGCAGCCTGTGGCAATTAAATGGTTGAACCACCATGCACCTGTGTGTCAGTTTCAGTCTCTGAGATAGTACCTGCATTCGTACATTTCACTAAACTGTAGTTTAGCTCTAAGTGGTGAACCAGGATTAGCATGAGTGAACCTGGGGCCCTGGTTAAACAAAACCAAGCAAACAAATCTCTGGTTAGTTTAACAGGTCAGCTTCAAAACTACTGGTTTGAAATTGGCTTATGAAACAAAGCAGAGTTTGTTTTAAACCAGGATCCCTTGAAGGGGTGCATGTTGGGTCTCATCTAGGTAGTGATAAACCATGGTTTTGTGTTACATGCAAATATGACCAGTGTGACGTTGATCACCTTAATAAAAGATAGAAGTCATACTGCAACCAAATCAGTCTGGAAGGTAGTGAAAGGGAAGCAGAAGCTGGAGAAAGGATGTCTGAGGATGAAATGGTGAACAGCTTTTCAACACTGCAGTTCTAAGCCGAATCGATTTTAATTTTTTAAATGAAAAGAGCTCAGACAGACAGAGATCCTCTAGCATTTGCACTAGTTTGAATTTCCCAGAGAAGATTTATGTGTAGCAGATCATGATCGCATGCTGCTGCTTCACATTTAAACTACCTTTTTTGATTAAAGAGAGGCCATATGAAAGCCACACTAAGGGTGGCGGGGAATGAAGGAATTATAAGTCTGGCCTAGGATTTACCAAACCTTGAAGCTTTTCTGTTAGTTTAACCAAGTATGCTTGTGCTTCATTCTATAGTAGGCCTACACACCCTTTCACCTACCAAGTAAAATGTTGCTCTGCCATATACTGTAAGCTGCCTGGAGCTTTCAATACCCCTTTGTGACCCTTCCTCAGTTCCAGGCAGAAGCTTGTTGAGCACTAAGTCTACTGCCATATATCTCTGGAGGACTGCATTTAGCTTGGCAAAAACAACAGTCTTATGGCATCTTAAAGACTAACCTATTTATTATATCATAAACACAATAAAGAAACTTCAAAGGGAAGCTCCAGTATGAAAGCTGCAGAATTAACACTTATCAAGACGTTCAATCTATCATCTGTGGCTTGAATTGAAGTAGAAGAGAAAGTGGAAGGCATTCAATAACGTGCAGAAAAAAAGGGGTGTGAACCCTGAATGCCAAAGGAGGGAGTTTCAATGTGTTTATTGTATAAATTCTTTGAAGAAGTAGCTTATAGTAAAAAATGCCCAACGCGTTTCAGCCCAACAAGAGCTTTCATCAGGGGATTATGGTTGCTTAAAACTCTATATGCACCAGAGGTGCGAAATTCCAATACAGAATCAGAGCTTGGAAAAGTTACTTTTTTGAACTACAGCTCCCATAATCCCCTGATGAAAGCTCTTGTTGGGCTGAAACGCGTTGGGCATTTTTTACTATAAGCTACTTCTTCAAAGAATTTATACAATAAACACATTGAAACTCCCTCCTTTGGCATTCAGGGTTCACACCCCTTTTTTCTGCTTGAATTGAGGTAACAGGTTTTACCCTTCTACAGGTTTTGGACTAACTGACCAGTGTCAGGATGACTGTATTGCCATTAACAGTGCTCTGCAAAATTCACTCTAATTGTTTTACATGCATTGAAGCTTTCACACAAATTATCACTGTTGGGATTCCTTGTGTTGCACTTCCCTCTCTGAAGCAGTAGACTCTAGTCGATGAAAGCTTATGCCATGATATATTTGTTAGTCTTTACGACTCTCCTGTTTTTGTTCCAACAGGCTGCAATCCAATTCATGTCTACTCAGAAGTAATCTCCATTATGTTCAATGGAACTTACTCCCAGGTAAGTGTGTACTGGATTGCAGCCCTACACTGCTAATCCTCTGGGAATTTAGCTTGATATATCACAAGGTGTGCAGACCCACAGCAATAGCTGAAAGAAACCACATGATCACACTGAGCCAAAAGCAGGAACTGAGGAACCATTGACAGCAACCGACCTCGCTAAGACTGTGAAAGTATTTATACTTTCAGCCCTTTGATAAATAGTCATGCTCAAAAATAGCACACATCTATAGATAAAGTTAACAAAATCATCTGATTCAGAGAGGTGAGCTTTTTAATGGCTCGTTGCCACAATTTTTTAAAGTTCTTTCTGACTATAATTTGATGATTTGGCAAGCTAGACACGGTCTTAAAATCTTCAGTTTTGGTCATTTCTCCAGGCTGATTCAAATTCATTTGTAATACAAACAAATTATATTTATGATAAATTATGACAATTTTATGTGCACTCCATCATGCTACTTTCTGCTGACTTTTACTGCCTTGTGTTTCATTTCCAAGTTAGCATGCATTCAACAGTCAATAACTAGCATTTTGCTACTTTCCAGACAAAACAACATCTTCTGGGTAAATATATCCTCTCCCCTTCCAACGTTTAACAGCAGATCACCTCTTTTAATGGAAGATAGTTGTTTTTTGTAATCAAGGTTCTGGTACATGAGGTTGGAATTGCTGGTGAGATCCCCTGATTTTCACATGCCAGATTGTGTCACTGCTTAATTGAGATATACACACAGACTTGATTTATAAAGATTATAAAGCAGTCAATCCGTAAACTCCTTGAAAACAAAGCCAACATGGATTATCAAGAACAAATCCTGCCAGAGTAATCTTATCTCATTTTTTGATCGGGTAACCTCCCTGATAAGACTATGGGAATGCTGTGGAAATACATCTCGAGTTCAGCAAAGCTTTTCACAAAATGTCCCATGACATTCTGATTAGCAAGCTAGCTAAACGTGGGCTGTTTAGAACAACTATCAGGTGGATCCACAGCTGGCTACAGAATTGAACTCAAAGAGTGCTTATCAATAGGTTCTTCTCAAACTGGGGGTAGATAACAAGTGGGTTATCGCAGGGTTCAATCCTGGGCCCAGTGCTCTTCACCATTTTTATTAATGACTTGGATGAGGAGGGGCAGGGAATGGTTATCAAAGCTGCAGATGATACAAAATTGGGAGGGATAGCTACTACCCTGGAAGACGGAAACAAAATTCAAAGGGATCTTGATAGGCTGGACCATTGGGCTGAAAACCACATAATAAATAACAGGGATAAGTACAAAGTTCTGCACCTAGGAAAAAGAAACCAAATGCACAGTTATAAGATGGGGGATACTTGACTCAGCAATATTACATGTGAGAAGGATCTTGAAATTGTGGTTGATCACAAACAGTGATTGCAAAAAAGGCAAATGCTATTTTTGGCTGCATTAGTGTAGTTTCCAAATTGCGTCAAGTATTAGTTCCCATCTATTCTGCATTGGTTAGGCCTCATCTTGAGTATTGCATCCAGTTCTGGACACCAACACTATAAGGATGCAGACAAACCAGAACAGGTTCAGAGGAGGGCAACAAGGATGATCAGGGGACTAGAAACAAAGCCCTATGAAGAGAGACTGAAAGACATGGGCACGTTTAGCTTTGAGAAGAGAAGACTGAGGGGAGATATGATAGCACACTTCAAATACTTGAAAGGGTGTCACACAGAGGAGGGTCAGGATCTCTTCTCAATCGTCCCAGAAAGCAGGACACAGAATAACGGGCTCAAGTTGCAGGAAGCCAGATTTCGACTGGACATCAAGAAAAACTTCCTGTTAGAGTGGTACAACAATGGAACCTATTACCTAGGGAGATGGTGGGCTCTCCAACACTGGAGGCATTCAAGGGGCAGCTGGACAGTCACCTGATGGGTATGCTTTAATTTGGATTCCTGCATTGAGCAGGGGGTTGGACTCGATGGCCTTATAGGCCCTTTCCAACTCTGCCATTTTAGATGAAGTGGTAAAAAATAAAGGAAGAACAGAATCACTGCTTGGGACAAAGCAGGAACACATAGGCCAAATGCTCAGGTACATAACTACAAACCATGGTTTGGTGTTGCATCTAAATCATAGAATAGCAAACTATAGTTTGTGCTTGCTCTGCAAACCTGGATTGAACAGCAAGTTTTGATCCTGATTTGCAGGGGATATGCAAATAATAGTTTTTGGTATTTTGCCAGAATAACCAACAATGTTTTGCTTCAGACCAGGAAAGTAGGCAGAGAATCACCAAGGGGCCAGGGGCAAGAAAGAGGGAGAAGGAAGAATGCAAGCTTCAGGCTCCTTAAAGGTTTGTTCTTGTAGTGCTAAATCATGGTTTGGTGTTATATCTAAATAAAACCACAAACAGCAACTCCAGTTCTTTCCAAGTCTATACAAAGTATCATCCAACTGATGAGCTGCGAGTGCTAGAAAGACTACCTCATTTTCCAAGAGTCATTTGCTTCTGAAGCACTATTCCATTACCATGTTATCAGCTAAGTAGTCTATTTTTGCTGGGTCTTAAGATATGCCAAAAGAGGCACTGTCCCATGTTGCTAACTTGGCCCTTTAGCACTACATGAGATGTGCAGAAATAAATGTTCAACCAAACTACAGCTTAATTTGAGCTCAAATCTTGGAATCCATTTCAAATTTCAAGAATATGTGAAACAAAAGGAGAGTACCTCTGGTTACAGGCAAAGAACTTTTTCATGACTTGAATATAACCACAGCTACTCAAGTCATCTTGTATTAGGCAACTGAGGTTCTGGGTCAAAGCACAACTCACCTCTCATTTTAGAAATTCAGGTTTTGTCTGATGGAAAATGCATTTGATGCAGTGAACCGACACATCTAAAACCTGTAAATCACACAACTGCATGGCAAGCAGGCACCATGTTGTAATTTTTTTTCTATGTAGATTATGTCAGTTATGCCAATCAGACAATTCCTCCAGTCTATCATATGGACTAGCATGTATTTCCACACAGTTGTTTTGTGGTTTGCAGATATCACCTGTACCAATCCATTGCATCAAAGCCCCTTTCTATCCAATAAAACCTTGATACTCTTAAAAGCCAACGTAAGAGTACATGATACAGAACTCTACACCTGTATACTATTGGCGCTCCATGCCCCAGGAAATACTGATATGAAAGCATTTTCGAACACTCAATGCTCCATGTGCATTCTTAGGTGGAACAAGTGCATGAGAGAGCTTACATGTGCCTGCCTAAATGCTTGACTCAGCTGTTTATGAAGGACAAGGAAGATCATAACAGCTTCATGTCAATGGAGCTTGGAGACCATCTGTTTGACAAATATTAATCTTGACACATTTATTACTTGGGATCAGCTACTCATAATTATATAAACTTATTAAAGTGAAATTAACAGAAACTTTTCTGACATGGAAGTCATCTACCCACCTCATCATCTGAGCTGTTGTAACTTCCAGAAATTTCTTTTTCAGAGTATATTTTGGAAGTAGTTTGCTGGAGGAAGTCAGAAATTCTCTGCACCAGAAAGTCTCTGTCTTTTAAATTGGCAAAGAGAAATGTCATTCGGTTTTTAGTGCTGATAGATAATGGGCTAGGTAATACACTAGAGCTGTCAGCTTTTTCTACAATAGTCACCTAAGGGAGAGGAGAACAAAAGAAAAAAACCACACACACAACAGGTCATATTTCTTCAATATTTGGTAATGGCAAAATCTTAACTCTGTAGTCTGTATAAATATATTGTATTTGCTAATGATTTCTATGACACCGTCACAACAGTAAAGCTGAATATGAATTTTCATTTCTGCACAGGACAGGAGGTGCACAAGCATCACAGCCCTATAACGCAAAACTAAATAATCAGTCTACAAGATCTATCAGTGTCTCCCTATTCTGATCAGGTCTACCAGTGGCACCAGGGGTGCTGGGGTTAAGGGATAGGGTAGAGTTTATCCCAAGAACTCCAAGATCTCTAACATTTGGCCATTCAGCAAAAAGTAAATATCACTTGCAAGGAGCACTACTTTGATCTAGCAGCTCAGCACGTACAAGGATGACCTTTTACTAGACATCTAGGGAATCTCTACTCCAGATGAAACTGCCTAGAGCAAAAGCAAGATTCTAGAAGGTAGCTGAAATGTAAGAGTAGTAGGAAGAAAAATTCTCTCATATCGTGACTGTCTACTGCCCAAAACTGTCAATTTGGTAATGCTAGCATAGGATTATAGGAAGCTGCCTTATATCAGGTCAGAGAGAATTTGTTCATTGAGCCTAATAATGTCTACTATGACAGTATACTATGACAATGATTTTATAGAGTCTCTCATCATCTGTTGCTGCTTGAACATTTTTTAACTAGAGATGACAAGGATAATGAACCTGAGGCCTTTTTGTGCAAAATATGGTACTAGTCCTGAGGTAGCCTTGTCCCTAACTCATAACATTGGCTCTTGTACCATTCACTCATGTGTAATAATAATAATATAATTTATTTCAGTCATAGACCAGATACACAAATACAAACAGTAAAATATGTCGGCAACATACATCCAATCAGTTTTTACAAGGATTTGATCAAAGCTTTCCTACAAGAAATAGAAGCCGCAATATATTTGGCGACTTTATACGTAACCTGGGGGGAGTAATCACCTAATAGGTAATCGACATAAAAAGATTCTGGTCTACCAGGGAAGGAAACTAAAATAGGGGAAATTAGCTGTTGCCTTAGATCATAATAAAAAGGGCATCTCAATAAAACATGGACATTAGTTTCCGTTTCTTCATTGCCACAGGGGCAATTTCTTTCTCCGTATGGGACTTTGTTAAACTTGCCCTCCAAAAGGGCAGAGGGGAGAGTATTCATTCTCACCAAAGTGAAGGCCCTTCGATATTTTGGAAGAGTCAAATCGGCTAAATAGGGCATGGGAAGGAAACATCTAGGGTTATACCTATGTTTTCTTATCAGCAGCAAATGGTGTTGAAAGTCTACGTCTTTAATGCGTTGGCAAATAGCCACACGGGCTGTGTCATAGCCCATTTTTAGAATTAACGGTACGGAAAAGCCCAACATAGTTACTTTATCTAAAATCAGCTTTTCCCACATTGATTTAAAATCATCAACTAAAATAAAAGGGGCAAGACCTTTTGGCTCAAAAATCAGTTTCAACCATGCATTTATTCTGAGAACCCAAATGCGCGATTCAATTGATTGTAAACCTGTTTCCAACCTCAGAATAAAACTCAGTATACAGGTAGAGACAGCCAGAACAGCTCTCATAAAAGTGTTTTGAATAGATTCTGGGGCCGAATGTTTCTCAAGGAAGAAGATTTGAGATCCATATAACAATTGGGGAATAATTTTCGCCAGGAATATCTTAACAGCTGATGGAAGGGATTGACCGCCACGCTGATAGAAGGTCATTAATGCCTTCATTGATCTTTTTGCATTTAAAGCGGCTGCGTTAATCTGTTGTTGAAAGGATCCTGAAGCTTGAAAAGTTATACCCAGATACTTAAAGCTATTTACCTGGTCAACTAGGTGGCCATTGATGCGCCAAAGATGTTTTTTTTTCTTTTTAGAAAAGACTATGACTTTCGATTTTGAATGATTTATAATTAAAGATTCCGATGCACAGAAAGATGTTAATGCGGCTAACAGCCGCTTTAAGCCAATGGGTGTCCTTGACATTAAAGCTATGTCATCTGCGTATAGGAGTAAAAAACGCGGAGTTCCTGCTAACCTTGGGGGGTGAGACAAGATAGGGGTTAAACTAGCTACAACGTCGTTGACGTAAATGTTAAATAAGAGGGGCGCTAAAGGGCAACCTTGCTTTACCCCTTTATAGGTGTAAATAGGATTTGAAAGGTGGCCCTTATTGGAGCATCTTACTTGAGATGATATGTTATCATAAAGGCCCTTTATTAGTGCTAAAAGACGTTTGTCAATACCTAATTTATTTAATTTCTCCCACAGTCTTATTCTGGATACGGAATTAAATGCCATCTTTAAGTCTATGAACGCAACATAAAGGGCGCTGCCTTTTCTGGTGGTGTATTTTGTTATCTGGTGGTGCAATACAAGAGCTTGATCTGTTGTTGAACGCCCATTACGGAAACCAGCTTGCTCTTGTACTAAAATATCACTCATGTGTGTGCGTGTCTGAGTAGTTGTGATGCTCTTATTTCATTAACAGAGAATAAGTTAGAAATGAAAACATATACTGAAAGACCCTTCTCAAGAACACGAAGAAAATCTCGTAAGATCTTCAAACCACTGCTTTCAGATAGCTTATCAGATGCAATAAAAATTGCATTAGGCACTTCAGGATGATAACAGTTCCATTTACAGAGGCTTTAGTTTCAGTCTATAGAGGGCTTTTTAATTTAAGGATGTATGGACAACTATTATTATTATAGAGTTTTAATGTGTCATTAGCTAGAAGGGACAATTTGTTTTTCTCTATTTCATTTAACATAGTTGTATTCAAAGATCACCAGCTGTGCCTCAATAACTTAAATGATATTTTCTAAAACTTCTCCCAACCAGGTTCCTATTTTTTATTCATACTAGCTGTAAATCTGTTCACAATGCAAGAGAGCCACATTAACAGTGCATATTGCCAACTGACAGGAAAAGCATTTTAACATTCCTTCATAAGAACTAAGAGAAGCCCTGCTGGGTCTGGTCAAGTCCAGCATTCTCTTCTTAAAGTGGCCAGTCAGATGCCTGGGGGATTGCACTCTCCCCTCCTGCCATTTCCAGCACTTGATATACAGAGGCATATTGGCCAAAAGGTTTGCCTGGATGTCACATGCCAGTCTGACAGTGATGGTTAAACATGTTTCTTTCTAAGATGACAACCTGCCACTTAGGAGCACAGACTATCCCCAACCAACATGGTAGCTTCCAGTGTAGTGGATAATGGAAAGTGACTCAGTGTCTGAAATTCCTGAAGCAAAAGTATTTACCCAAAGGATGTGTATACGAGGGCGTGCCTCAAAATGTGTGTGCCTTACAGAAATTAAGGCTGCAATCCTAACTCCATTTACCTGTGGGTAAGCTCCACTAAATTCAATAGGACTTACTTCTGAGTAGACATGGTTAGGATTGCTCTATAAAGAACTTAGAACCAGACCCAAAGCTTTCCCAAGCAACAGAAGCCATCTTGCTGATATTACAGAGCTCTGGTTAGGTCCTCAATAATCTCTTTAAAATTCCCTGAAACCTACATCTATTTTCCTTAGCCAATAAGCAAGCACTAATGAAAGGCTTCAACACCGATGTACTTCCCAGAACTTCTCCTGCAGTGGCCATTCCACCTGGTTGTGCCCAAAAGAGAAGCAAAACAACAAGGGCCTATCCATTATTCTGACGGGGGCAAACTAGAATTTGGCTCCTCTCCCCTCAGGACTGTCTTAGCTGTGGCCATTCCACCTGGTCATTATGCAAGAGTTGGTAAATGAGCATGTTTATTTTCCTCTTCTATGCCAGTCCCCTTTACCTTTTGTATTGTGACTATTAGATTGCACCCATTAAGGCATGGACTCATCTCTCCTGCTCTTTGGAGAATATACAGTAGTTAGGTCAATTTTAAATGCCAATAATGCTAATGCTACTTTTATTATTATTATTTAAGACTAAAAAAGTACCACAAACTTCCTATGTGCTGTAAATGTGTGAAAAGATACAATAGACCCTGCCTGCAGAGTCACAACTGAGGGTGGTATTCAATGGACTCATTCTGTTAGCGCAAGATTTACGCTTGCACAATGGAACCCCCCCTTCCCATGAGCTCCACACCTCCCCAAATCTGCTCCAGAGGGTTTGAGGAACCCCCAGAAGAGATTTAGGTGATGTGCAGGGGGAGGGAGTCTGTTGTGCAAGCGTAAATCCTTGAGCTAATGGAATGAGTTACTTAATGCTACAAGAGATACATGTCTTCATATTCAAATAAAATATGAAGAATGAATGGGAAGGAAGAGGAAAGCAAGCAATGGAACAGCTGATCCTTCAACTAGCCAATGGGGTTCATCTCCCCTTTGGCATGATGATCTTCCTAGGAAGGAGATGTTGCCTCCCAATGGCCCTAGGTCCCCTTGCCAATAGTAGAAGTTAGAATATGCTTCCCTCCTGCTCTCCAGTCTCACGGCAACTAGCAGAGTATTCTTTCTTACCAGGTGGATGGGAAGCAAACTCCTCACAGCTCCTTCTGTGACAGACAGATGATGTATATTAGAACTACCAACAACTACAGGACCAAATATGAAGGGATCCTTATGGTTGTGTAAAAGATGGTATAATTTACAGAAAACTAGCACTGAAAGAAATTGAGTTCATTGCTGAGATGCTATGTGGAAGTGAAGGAGTCAGTGAACTTTACATAAGTGGTATAAAAAAATGGCCAGGCTTGATACCCACCTCACGTAGTGGGATAATGAGGCTGCACAGGTTTTCTTCCTTGCTAGTGAAACAGATGTAATTTGTAGACACAAACATCTGGCCCAAGATGTGCATTTTGTTAAATGGAGTCCAGAGAGTACAATCTGTATGTCCATCTAGTTTTTCATTCTTTGGAAGCCGGAACAAGGCACGGTACCTTTCACTTTTTGCTCTGGCATCAAGATCCCTAAAGCGAGTATTTCAAAGTTTCATTGTTCATATTAAAATTCAGTGTGTATGCATAAGTCTTCACAGATCAGATAAATGTACATTGCGATTTAATTTTTCACAAACATGAGTAAGATACCAGGAAAGAACATTCCAGTGAATACCTTCACTGGAGCGCTGATATCTGTATGCTTCATGACAGTTTTGTAAATTAGCCCCCAAAGTTACTAGCCTGCAAAATTTGCCACTTTTTACCCATAAGAGGGGCTGGAGGACAGATAGCAGTCTATTTACTCTTATGTGTAAAAAGCAGGCTAGTAAAAAGTGTTGCAGGCTAGAAACATAGCAGGCTGATGGAGGAGGCGCAGAGCACTCTATGTATTCTCCACCAGCCCACTGCACTTCTACGGAGGAGGAAGCTTTGCTTCCTGTGCATGTAAATACAGAGGACTGGCACTGGATGGAAGAAGTGCTCCTTCTCTCCTCTGTAGGCCCTCTTCGTTTCTATGATGGATGCACAGAAAGGGGCCACCATGGAAATGTAACAAGCCACTGGAGGAGGGACAAAACCTTCAATTCTTCGTCCAGCAGCCCACTATGCTGGGTGAGGAGGAGGAGGCTTACATTCTTCCCAAATGCAAGCAAGTTCAGGGGTGTCTAAAATTCCTGAATTGATAGGAAGGTATTCATCTGGCACCAAAGATCTTATTATGTCAGCACCAAATATGCCTCTTTTTGGGGAGGGCATTCCAAAGTAAGGGTGCCACTACAGAAAAAAGTCCTCTCCATTCTGGAAACATAACACATCTCTACTAAAAGGGAACACTGAGCTGGGGATGAAGGAGCAATTCATTTAGTCCGCTTCTCACAGAGGGCCAACTCGATCCAACACTGAATGCCAATGCATCTGCCCTATATGTGCACCTGTCCTTAGTCTCTATTTCAATCAGCTTCGTTACATGCTTGATTCTATTTTCTACTAAAGTCAGAGGGACTTGCCTATAACAGTCAAATTTAGCATGTTCTTATTTGTACAGTGCCGTAAGTGTACATGGAATTTCGAAATAACAAGATATATGTGAATATATACTGACGTTGAAACCTACCGTTTTAATGCAGACACTTTTCTGGGGGATTTCTTTTTAAGTCTGGGCAGTGATTTGTCTTGCTCAAAGCCTTCATTATCCAAGAGTTGTCTCATGGCTATGTTGGCAAGTTGTTCCATTAGTTTAAAAGTTTCATTGATGTTGAGGAAAACTGAAAAGAAATGCTGACTGGACCTTGTGCTAACTTTGATCACATCAGGTAAAAGCAGAGTAGCATTCTTCTCAAGCTGGGTGATGTCAACCCACCGGATGACTAGCTTGGCTAATCAAAAGAAATCAAGAGTCAGCAGAGAACAAGATCACTCAATAGTTTCAAATCCAAAAATAACTGATGTAAACAACACAACAGCTTTCAAACAACTATGTACTTATACCATTATTTCAGCGCTCTACAGTGGGACTATGCATATTTACTCAGTATTAAGTCTCACTTCCTTCAGTGGGTCTTACTCTATTGTAAATGTGTTTAGGACTGCAGCCTCAGTACAGTGCCTCACTTGGCATGAAAAGCATTTACTGAGTCAGACACACAATACATAATTCACTTACAGAATTCTCTATTATGGAATGTGGTGATGGCCATTAGCTTCAAGGACTTTAAGAAAAGGTTAAAAGGGCTGATTCACAGAGAATGCTAAACCATGGTTTAGTGCTATGTGGATCTGGATTGCGGGTTCCCCCTCACACAGCCAAGAGGAGGAATTCTGCCAAGTTTACTTTTAGTGTCAAAGAATCTCATCTTTGTTTTAAAGCAGAATTCCTAGTTCACACATAACACTACCAGTGTTTAGTTGGCAAACAAGCCAACTTCAAACTATTGGTTATCAAGCTGGCTTATTCAACTACCTAGAACTTGTTCAACCAACCAGCTTTGCCTGGTTCCCACAGTCAAGAATCTAAGTCAAGATTCTTTGAAAGTGGAAGTAAATGTGCCAGTTCCTACCAATGTTGTGGGAGGAGAATAGGTAGAGCACATAAGCACCATGCATTGTTTGGGCTTGCTGTGCATTACCCACATATGCATGAACTAACTCAAACTCACAGAAGATCAGTCTCTCTATGATTTTTAGCCATGATAATTAAATGGAAATAAGAACAAAAGCATTATACCACTAAATAACAGGTGCTGAGCATAAACAAAAGGAGTTGGCTATCTCCTTCAGGCCCTACTTGTAAGCTTCCCAGAGGCATCTGGCTGGATTACAGAAAGATCAAGTTGTGCTTACGTTCTCAAATCAGTATATCCGCCACTTTTCCCCATAATTTACATCAAATTGAAATCTTGTTACTACATTCTGAACTCGGATTAGAACAATGCAATTTTGAGACATACATTAAATCAATATGCAGTAACTTCATCCACTATAGGCAGATACACCACAACACACTATAGGCCAGGAGTGGGGAACCTGAGGCCCTCCAGATGTTGCTGGACTACAACTCCCATCATCCTTGACCACTGGACATGCTGTTTGTGGCTGATGGAGGTTGGATCCAGCAACATCTGGAGGGCCACCGGTTTCCTATTCCTGCTGCAGGTACAGCTCATAATGGATTCAGATACTAGGAATGTTTGTAATTGTTGTGGTGGTAGGATGTTGATGAGCTGACTGCTAGCCAGCGAAAGTGCAATTAATCACACAGTTGTGCAGTTTAAAGCTGTAAACATCTTACAGAGCCGTCACACAAATGATTAATGTTTTGTGCATATGTATGCCTGAGTCATCAACAACTGCACTGAGGCAGAAACAAAGTTGATTATATACAAAATTATCTATTGAATGAGAATTTAATTGTCTTTTGCTCATATTTACTGTTTGCACATAATGTTCACTACTTGACACATACAGCATTATCCAGTGTCTGTTCCTTTAATTTGAACAATGAAGACTCAGCTTCTTTAGACCATCAGGCTACTTTGCCCTCAACTTGTCATCTATGAAGTTGTGGTCTGTGGTATTTCTTTGACACAGCTGACTTTCAATAGCAAATGCTGCCCACTCCCAATAGCACTTTGGCATAATATGTTGCCACTGTAGCACCAATCCTAAACCTAGAGCCAATACATTCCAGGTCTCCACAAAAGTGGCATAGGGCACACTTATAATAAATGGGCAATTCTTAAAGGAGGGAAAAACATGGCAGCAAGACATAGTCCATTAAGCCAATTCCTGCACTACATCAAATCCACCAACAATGACTGAAGCTACCTGGGAAGATAGGTACCTAGAAAGGCTACCATGTGTGTACTTCTACATCACCATCTTTCCAACATTTTCTCATGGTACTTTTGTACCACGTCAAAACAGTTAATAAACACAGAAGCCTCTCATACATACCTTCCCGCCCCATGAGAAAGGAATAAAAACAGAGGTGGTTAATGCTGAGATACATCCAGCCCTGACGAGGGACCTTCCCTTTCCAGTAACTGCAGGAGTAGTAATTCACCAGTTTCTCTTCTTCTGGCATTCCAAACAGTTTGTGGAATTTCACGATTGCTTCCTTAAATTTTTCAGTATCATCCTCCTCCTTGATACCATTGATTTTGTTATATTCTGCAATGATGCCCTGGAACAGAAGATCACACAGGACAATTTGACTACCCGAAAAATATCTGTGTACTTTGGCTTTTAAAATTAAAAAAAAATGAAAGGGGGACGGGAACTTTTTAGTACACAGACATCTAGGTACTTATCTATAGTACACCCTTCAATGTATACTACTGTGATATGGTGCTGTAATCAGGTTAGAAGAATGATAGGAAAAGAGGAAGCTGCTTTATACTGAGTCAGACCCACTGGTCCATCTAGCTCAGTATTGCCTAAACTGACTGGCAGCAGCTCTCCAGGGTTTCAGGCAAGGAATCCCTCCCAGCCCTACTTGGAGATGTCAGGGATTGGACCTGGCACCTACTGCATGCATAGCAGATACTCTACCCCTGAGCTATGGCCCCTTCATATAGAATAAGTCTGTATCAGAGGTGGAGAACCTGTAGCCCTACAGATATTGTAGGAGTACAAATCCCATCAGCCTCTGCCAGCATGGCCAATGATCAGGGATGATGGAAGCTATAGTCTAGCAACATTTGCAGGGCTCCAGGTTCCCCACCCCTGGTCTACATGCTCTATTGCCTTCAAATACTACAGGAAAAGCATCTGTCACTATAACAATTTCCAAAAGGGGAGCCATGTTAGTTTGTTAAAACAAAAATAATCACTCTTGTGGCACCTTAAAGACTAACAAATGTATTGTGGCATAAGCTTTAAAGGAAGTAGACTTGAGTCCACAAATCTTTTGTCATAATAAATTCCTTAGCTTTTAAGATGCCACATGACTCTGCAATTCTAATTTACAAAGCAAGATAGAGAAGAGTGTTGCAAGACAAAGCCTTAATAGTTAAATCTAATTTACATAAGATATCTCAAGAACATTTGGATAGAACAGAGAGGCCAAGATTCAAACAAAGACACAAACTAGATCCACTCTACCAAAAAGGCCTTAGCCTTATTCTCTCTCAAACAGCAGTATCCCAAGCTACACAGCAAATCTGTTTTTGTAAACTGATTGCAAATGTTTATAAAATTGTGATCTGGTAGGGGGGCACAACTATTCTGCTATTAGAAGATGAAAATTCAGGAATCCCACAGGGCTAGCAGAAATCCTTGCCAAGCTTGAAGTAATTCTTTAGATCTCACCTTTATCTATGCAATTTGATAATACAAATGTGTTTGTTTACACTGGTGTGTGCTTCTTTAAACTAGGTAAGAACACATTGTCACTGGAAACTGTTTTCCTAAACACAGGAGTACACAAACCAGCAAATCAGGTATAAAGGACACATGTACGTAATAGTTTTTCTTAGTAACATTGATAATTAACTGTGCTGACAGTACATATATACTACCTGTATTTTTCCTCTGACAAACGTGTTTATGTCATTTTCATTTTCGAAGATTGAAAGAGTTTGTAGTAAATTCTGTTCAAGCCATTCCCAGTGCTCAGTTATTTCTTTCCTTGAACAACCTAATACAAGAACAAGGTAAGTTGCTAGATGTGTGTAGCTTATGCATCACAAAGCAAATAAATAAATATTTTACTGACAGATATGGTGCATGAAACAATATGTGTATCAGAGGTGATCTCCAAGAAAGCTGCAAATCAGAGCACATTGTGCATTTTAAAGCAAACCAGCATAGAAGAGTAATTTAATTCCACAGTACACCATAGCCTACTTCAGAAACCATGGTATCCTGAGAAGTGAACAGGACATAGTTCTAAGCTGCTCCCCTCTTCCTTCTTTCACATGCCTGTTTGGAAGAAATCACAAGCTTTTGCTTACTGTTTTAATCCAACCATGGTTCCCAATGGCATCTGAGCTCAAGAAAGTGTAGTTTGTCTATGGTTTCAGAACAAGCCAGGATCTGAAACTATAGTAGGATCCTGGCTTGTTCTCACTACCTGTATTTTAAACAAGCCACAGTTCCTTGAGTTTGGATGTCATGGGGAACTACGGTTTGTTGAAAAGAAGAATTAAACGCTTGCGATTTCCTCCCCACAGGCATGAAAGAGGTGAAGAGGGAAGGGGGCACACAGGAGCCTGAGGATCTTAACAACTTGTTCACATTACAGTCCATCAAGGTTTTCTGTTACATCTGAACTGGGCCTCTGCAATCTGTTGGCTGATTAGGCTTTACTAGATTGACAGTTTTCTGCAGACTGGATTTTCTAGTTATTTTTTAACCCTTGGTTCTCTCTCAGAGTGTTGAAAATTTACAGTCACTCCTTAAAGGACAAATTAGAAACTGAGAACTTTATTGTTGTAGTCATTTGGCAGCACGGTGTCATCTCCTTGCCCCAAAAGTAGAAGCAAAGACAGAAGTTCATACTCTCTCAGCTAAGGTCTTTTAGTATTGGAAATAATTACTCTGTAAATATGTTTCATCAACAGAAGGGGATAAATATTTTTCCATTATCATGTGCATATTGTAGATGTGTGTTTATGTGTGTCAGAGTGGTGTATGTAGCCCTTATTCCTACACTGCAGATGGGGGAGTGGATTGAGATAGGGATGAATTACAAAAATCCTGCTCCAACCATTTACATGCAGACACACTGTGCTCTTACCAAACTCAGAGAGACCTAGGACAGGCCTGGGGAACCTGTGACCCTCTTGATGTTATCGGCCTCCAGTTCCCATCAGCTTCAGCCAACATGGCCAATGGTCAGAAATGATGGGAGTTGTAGCCCAGCAACATCTGGAGAGCCATAGATTCCCCACTCTGATCTATGGAGATTCTATGTAATACCAGAAATCAGATGATGTATATTACTTGGATTTTTTATAAATCTTTATGCTCACATACTAATTAACATTACACACACAGCAAACTGCTCAGGAACAAGTTCAAAGACCGACTTCCGGGAAGGGTGACTTAGCCTGTGCCTGCTTTTGAGACGGGCTCCTGCCTCAAAAGAAGCTTATTCAGATATATCAGTCAGATTTTTTCTTTTTTTGACTGATTAAACTTCTCCCGGGTAGGGAGAAACGAAGAGATTAACCTCAAAGCCTATTTTTGTTGGGACGACCAGATCTCATTAATTTATGGGACGAGGTCCAGCCGACGAAGGTGGGACGGATTTTTAACAACAAGCTCTATCTGGAAAAGCGAACGTTCATCTTATCTTCTAAGAGAGAACGCACTAACAGGCAAGCACCCTTCTTTCTATATTTTTCTTTTACTTGACTTAAATTGTTGCTGTTTAAAAGAGATTTGCCAGATTGATCGGTTTTTGACATCTCACTGGGGAGCCATAACTTCTCTCTGCTACTCACTAATTAATAGCTTATCTCTGTTTTTGTTGCAAAAAGCTGTCCTGGATTTGCATTCTAAAGATATACACAGAAGAGGGATTTCTATTCCAGATTTTTATTTCGAAGAATATTATATTGTCTGAGACTACTCTCTTTTTGGTCTATTTTATTTTGACGAATCTGTTTTCTGACGACCGCCATTAATTGTTTCGATCCTAGGAACTGCATTTTGTTTACTTAAACATGGAGAGATAAGGCTGTCTGCTCTGTTTATACTGTGATGTCACCAAGTTTGGAGTATTAACCCAATTGTTGCTGAAATAAGAAGTGGTTTTCCTATATTTTTCTTTTAAAATGGCAATTAAGAAAGTGGCTGAGAAGCTGGAAATAACTATGTTTCAGAAAATAATGGATGAGATTGAGATAACGAAACAAAACCTGCGACAGGGTTGTAAGGAGCTGAAAATTGAATTGAGTAAAATGAAGCAGGAGATTAAAGATATAGGGGTCCCTGTGAGAGAGGTGACCCTGGAAGGGGTCCCTGTGAGAGAGGAGACCCCGGAGATTGGAACAAACGTGGAACAGGAAAAAGATTTGGAGTCTATGGACTTTAGAAATAAAATTTATTGTTTGGAGACACAGGAGATTAAAGACATAGGGGTCCTTGTGAGAGAGGAGACCCTGGAGACTGGAACAGGGGTCCCTGTGAGAGAGGAGACCCTGGAGACTGGAACAGGGGTCCCTGTGAGAGAGGAGATCCCGGAGATTGGAACAAACGTGGAACAGGAACAAGATTTGGAGTCTATGGACTTTAGAAATAAAATCTATTGTTTGGAACTCAATGTTATCTCTGAAGAAATTAATGAAGATTCTAGAGATAAAGTTATCAATGGCATGGATAATCTTCTGGACTGGAATGATGTGATGGAGCCCAATATAGAGAAAATCTATGGAATTAACTGCAGCCATGTGACAATGGAAAAACTTTCAAGAGATGACCCAGTGTATTTTGAAAAAAAGAACAGAGATATGATTTTACAGCAGTATTTCAGCAACCTATTCAGAATGGATGGCAAGAAAATATTTGGGATAGAGGTAATTCCCATCAGACTCTTACTATATGACTATGGCTTTGACAGCAAGATTATTATGGAATACTGATAATGGAAGATTGGATACTGAAATTACTGGACTTAACAAGACTACTGAAGATGGAAGATGGAAAATGGAACTAATAGGGATAATAGAACAATGGCTACTGAAATTACTGAACCTAACAGATTCTGATGTGATGGATTAATTGAAATGTTTATTTTGACTATGGTTATGACAACAAGATTATCATAATTAGTAATGAGATGGATTAATCGATATGCTTATCTGGAAAAAAAAAATTGATAGATATATTTCTTAAAGAATTGAAACCTCTCTTTGACTTTTTGTGGAAAGAATAAAGTAATGTTTATGAGATTTGATGATTAAGTAAGATAACTACTGGAGGAAAGTGATTTTATAATATGACTTAAGAGACAGGATTGTTATATATTATAGACTTATAACTGATTTGATCTTTGACAAATGGGAAGTCAATATTTTACTTTTTATTTTTTTTTATTTTTTTATTTTTGTTTTTTTTTTTCTTTTTTTCTTTTTGTTTAACTATTTTTGATTTTGTTTTTTGTCTTTGAATGTTTTATGATTTTGTCTTGTATGTTTTATGAAAATCTGAATAAAAATTATTGAAGAAAAAAAGGAACAAGTTCAAAGACCAAAAAGACAGTTCAGTTAACACGTGCACAATCCTTGATTAGAAAAGGATTGGAACCATTTTCTATTAATTACTCCCTCAATACTAGTAAGTATACAGGGTATAATCCAGTCAAATACAGTGTGCATTTAACTCAGCCTTGTATTTAAGCATTGCCTGGTAGCCCAAGTTAACAAGGAATTTCATGCAGGCAAGTGCTCCTTCCCTCCCTTTAGCCCAGCATAGAAATTAAGAGGGCTGCCAGTAGACAAAAGTGCTTGATCTGACTTTATTATCTGGCTCATATTCATGGATTAGTGCATAAAGCTTGCTTGCATAGCATTATGGGAAGGCAGCCCCTTTGTTGACCCCTGACTTGTTTGTAATTTTATCAATACTGAGAAGGCATGTATTAATAAACTATGAGTAATGAGAAAAACTGTAAAATTAACACTGCCAGAGGATAATCCTTTCAAACAAACAATAGTGCCAGCCTGGCTTAATTTGTGACAGCTCAGATGTTAGCAAGATAAGAACTTGTTTTCCCAAAAATCAGGAATTTACACTACATATCTCATTAGAGACAGTAAGATTATTTTAGGAGTCATCTGGTAAAAACAGACCCCAAAGCCTGCATTTCAAATGTATTCTTTAATTCCTCTTCCCCTCATGTACACACTCCCCACTCCCAATTTCATGTAACCCAATGAGACCCCAAATTACATTTAAACTGGAGGTTTTGCCCAGATAAAATCAGCACATTTGTGGCTCCAATGGACCTCCTGACACCACATCACTCCCTAGGACCATCTACAAGCAACACGGGACAAGGAAAGGATGAGATCTGCATGCTCAGCTATTAGCAATATCTAGAACGGGAGAGCTAACTTTTGTCAAGCATATAAATCTTTATCCTGATCTTGGACCCAGATTTTCTTCAGGAAAGCTATATTTTATCACTATCCATTTTTTCTTTGTTTTAAATGAATCTATGTGCTCATCCTCTTAAGGGCCTTGGTGTGTAAAGGACATCTCTATAATCTCATAGATTTAGTGTGTGGTTGCATTAGTTAAAACCTGCCCACATATAATCTGTACACTAGATGCTATATTTTCCTTTTCCTTATAATAAACCAACTGAACTTCTGTTCAGATCTTTTGGTGAGTGTGTGTTTTATTAGGTGATAAGAGTTAGGATTTAAACATATTCAGAGCAACACACAGTTTTGACCCCTGTAAAAGGTTCTGCTACATTGTTGGGGTATGTTTTGAGAGTTATGCGGGATGGACACATATAAGGGTTCAGACATACACATCTAACAGGCCCCTCCGTAGAAATACAATGTGCTGCTGGAGGGACAGATCTTTGTCTCTCCTCTGCCAGCCCCCAACAGGCTACTAAAATTTGTTGCAGGCTAGTAACTTCTGTAGACTTATTTAGAAAGTGGCCTTAACAATGGGATTTGCGATTCACTTCAGCAGGGTTATGGCCATAGATTATATTGTATTTCTGAACGAATAAAAAGGATAAAATATATATTCTATAAATCACTGGATAGCTTGTTACAACAGTCCCAGGAAGGCACAGGTATATGCAATGTGCAAATCAATTATTTCTTAGCCACAAATTAGAAAGCTAACACAGTAGAGAAATAATTTCCAGGGAAATGCAAGCATAGGTTTATGTCTGACACAATTCTGCTGATGAGACCATTTTGTGCAGCTTCCAGGGAGGCCTGGCATTTCTGCTTTTCATTTTGAACACAAATCATTTCTGAGAGCCTACATAATTTAAATGATAGCAAAGGCCCATATGTGATCGTCATCTTGGGCTTTGCTTTCAATTACTATATGAAAATGTACTGTTATAACTCGGGATGTGGCTTTAAAGACCAAGTTATTCTTTCTGTAGCTTTTACACATCTATAAGAGAGCCTTAACATAACATATAAGTAATGCAAATAATATAATCGCTAGAGATGCAAAAAAATGATGGCTTGCCTCCTGCTGAGCAATAAAATATACAGTTACCACACTATTACAGCCTCTCTTCTGCAGTCATTTTAGAATACTTGTTATTTATGGATTGTTATAGCTGATATTACTATAATTCAGCATTTCAAAATATCAGTACAACTGCCCTCATACTTCAAAACATTTTTGTTCCTTCCTGTTAAGTTATTCTTATTAAATCTGAGATAGGAATGTACAATTTATTTATTTTTGAAAGATCTTAGTTTTGTCCCCTCATCTCCACTAGCAACTCTGTTACTGGGAATGCACCACAGGAATTATAAAACAAAAGACAATTAGGACTCTCAAATATATTTTCAAAAAAGGAGTGCAAGAGACACAAATGAGAATATTATCTGATGAAAAAAGTGTAGTCCAGCAATAAACATGACATCTTTTTACTATCTTGCCTGCTGGCACTAAATGATTATAATTCTTTTCTCACAGCTTGTTTTAGTGAAAAAGATATATAGGTTGATCAGTCCTTAATTTTTTTTTTACATTGTGCAATTATGTAAAGAATGAATGTGCAACAATGCTAACAATAGCTAATATTAATCTTTGTTTAAAACCAAGATTTGAAGCTAGTTTGCAAAATCTGTTTAAATCTAACCCTGGTTAGAATTAACCATGATGTAATCAGTACAGACACAATGCTACACTATAGTTCAGGGAAAGCCAACATGATACCCTTCAGATGTTGTTGGACTCCACCAGCAGCTCCAACCTTCATGGCCAATGGTCAGAGACAATAGGAATTATAGTCTAGCAAAAGCTGGAACACACTGTATTGACTACCCTTACCATACTTAATGCTGACAAGGAAAGGGAGGTAAAAATTCACATGGGAACGGAAATGTGGGAGCAGGATGGTGTATACAAGTTGGTGGCCTGTTCTCAGTCTCTTAACCAAGAATTCGACAGTGTTACCTCTACACTAGGCCAGAGCCACCAGTCAGGATAATTTCACTAGGTTACAATATAACACAATAGGTCGGATCCAGACCTAGGCTGCCATCGAAACATGTCTACTCAGAAGAGAGCTCCATTGGGTTCAATGTCACTTACTCTCAGATAAAAGTGTGTATTGCATTGCAGCCTTAGTCATGCTGAGAGTATACCCATCAGAATAAATGGGACTTAAGGTAGTCATGAGTCTACTTTCATCAAGTTTACTCTAAGCATGACTAAGTCTAGATAAAATCCAATAGCAGCAATGCCATATTATAAATAAATGTTTCATGGATTAAATGTTCAGTCTGAGAGCTACAGAATACTACGGGGGGCTAAATGCAAAAGGAAGTTTTTTAAATTCAGCCTGTATGTCATAAACTGTCTGCTACTCAAGTACCATGTCATTGCACAGCACACAGTACGATACTGCTATGAGGTACATGGAACATCCAATTCTCCAGCAAACTGATACTTTGTATCACAGTTAATCGACTTACCACAGGCAATAGTCCAGTATATCATAGAGTCTGGAGCCTGATATAGAATTCGATATGGTGCTACTCTTGCACTTGAATCTAGCACAACATCAAGCGTTCCCACCAGAAGACCTACAAAAAAAAGGAATTCAGTGGTGAACAGTGCAGATATCTTGTAGTGGACATGGAAGCAAAACTTTACCGAACATTCTAGCCCAGAAAATGTTTTTTAAAAAAGATAAGATACATTTAAATTGTGAGAGCCAACATGTACAGTGACTGGATTGTCAGCACTGAATGTGGGTGTTGTGAAATTCAAGTGCTTCTCAGAGCTTCTTGAAAGATACAAACGTAACATTACAAAGTAAGCTGGTGCCTGCTTACTGAACAAGCTAAACAGAAAAAGGCAAATTAAAAGGTACACAATTTAAACCATGGCTCAGCACAAATGTGTGAGCAAGCATGCTCCTGGGGAGGAGATACGGCCACTTTGCTCCTCCCCAGCCATTCTGCAGCTGTGCTGCACGGAGCTAAGCCATGATCTGAGTTAGCATGTCCTCCAAGCCAAGGGTTATGGTTTTGCTCTCCCTAAACTAACCCTGAGCTGTGACCAAGGTTTGTCCTATGGTTTATGACTTATGGCCCAGGAGAGCTAAGCCATGATCCTGGTTTCAGACAACACACTTAGTCCAGCACAAGTGCAACAGCAAAATGACCGGGGAGGAGCAGAATGCCCACAATCTCCTCTCTGGGAGCCTGCATATTGTGTTAAGCCATGGCTTGGCTTAGTGCGATATATGAACCAGGCCACTCTCTTCTGCTAGTGCTTGAACAAGTATCTGCGGAACAGCACTAGTGGCTAACTTATTGCTACTGACCATTCTGTGGATCCACCCTAATGACTAAAAATAACAGATAATTTCTCAGCCTTCTTATTTGGGATATTACTATGCCTGGTACTTACCATTATCACCCTGGCTCACATATGGGACTTCTTATAGCTCAAGGCATTTTTTTTTACCACCACTAAGAAGAGACACAGCCATGGTCCAGTTACTACAGAGTCCAAACCAGCATGTAGAATATCTCCATGCAATTAAAATAATAAAGACGTTTTTATTTTTATTTTAGCATTCAGTTGATCTCTCTCCTCTGGAAGTGTATCTTTTCGTAGTCCTTTGGCCAGGAGTAAGTAATCTCTCCATGACTCTCCTCTATTCACATCCATTAGCTCTCTCCCCATTTTAGTCTCAGTCAATAAGAGGGAGGTGTAGCTTAGACAGCGTTAACATATTGAACTACACTCTGTTTGTATAAGAGCACTGAGTAATAAATAATTGAGCATAATTTGAGACTTTGACCTTGCTTGTCATGTCCCTCCTTTGGCCTTTGTTGTACATGAAGAAAATGCTTCAGTGAGCATGTTTTCAATGTTTTTTATCAAGCTGAAAATGTATTCAAGAATGAATCTTCCTCTCCTAATGCATATTCTCCACAACCTAATGCGCAGCAAACATCAGAGGTAGCCTTAGCATGATTGGACATCACACAAGAAGAGCCGACCTGGGCTCCTGCTGGGAGGAAGGGCGGGACATAAATCTAATAAATTAATAATAAAATAAAGAAGAAGAGGAACATTTCTAACAGATTAACTGTTGGAGGCAGTATGCTTCCAAATACTAGTTGCTGGAAACTGCAGGAGGGAAAAGTACTCTTTGCACTCAGGTCCTGCTTGCAGCAACTATGGGCAACTGGTTGGCCACTGTGAGAACAGGATGCTGGATTAGATGGGCCACTAGCCTGATCCAGCAGGCTCTTATGTTCTTATGCCCAAGACTCAGTGCATCTTTGTACACATCATCCTACAGGAGGAATAGGAGGAAGCAGCAGCAGATGTGGCTGACTTGTCACAGTGACTAAGAAAAACTTTGCTCTATATACAGCAGTCATATGTGCCATGGCTCCATTGCTGTTTCCCAAAGTATGAAGGGCAGACATGCAAAGTAGTCTGTAATCCACAAAGGCTTATGCCATTAAAAAAAAATCTGTTAGGTTTGCAGCACATTACAAACTCATAATTCTGCTGCTACAGACTAATACACATAAAGTGTCTCTAACTGGCTGAAAGATGGGAACACGGAGACAGTAAAGGTCAATGCTACGAAGACAATGTGATAGAGGTGTTGGAAATTTTGAGGGCTTCTTCTGAAGGGCTTCCTTCCTTCCTTCTGCATGAACACAAGCTGTGTGTGTGTGTGTGTGTGTGTGTGTGTGTGTGTGTGTGTGTGTGTGCATGCGTGCAAGAGGGTGGTTGGAAGCTTTTTCCTCAAAATATCATCCTTTCCCAATCCCCCCCACCGGTCTGAAGAACTTCACAAGTGAAATGAGAGCACCCTATGGACTATCAGTTGGCAATTCCTGACTTAGTACATAGTTATTTGGTGCCAAGGAGTGTATTTCCTTGTTTTCCTTTGACTTGTCATCTTTTAATCTATTTACTTATTGGACTTCACTTTTGCATCTCCCCTTCTGCTATTTCTGTATACTGGTTATTTTGTGTGCCTCTGGTTCCAAGGCCTCCACCACCTACTTCCACCTACTACTGCTTTTTTTGTGTAATACAAAAATCTTTGAACAGCCCCTAAACATTTCATTCTTTTTCCATGATGCCTGTTAACCTTTATGAATAAAAAAAATTATTTCCATTAAATCTGTCTGACTACATGCAAGATTATAGACGGCACAACCCTCTTCTACTGAAAACATCTAATTTACTTTAAATCAGTGCTTAGGTAAATACATTTAAAGTTGTAACTGTAGTTCTAGCATGCAACTGCATTCTGTGAATAGCCAGGTTCCTCTATTAATATAGCAATATAAGACAAAACATCAAAATTAGCATGGAATTCTGGGCATAGGGCAATGCATA
The DNA here is from genome assembly GCF_030035675.1 of Rhineura floridana. Taxonomy (NCBI): domain Eukaryota; kingdom Metazoa; phylum Chordata; class Lepidosauria; order Squamata; family Rhineuridae; genus Rhineura; species Rhineura floridana. The sequence goes on along the minus strand of NC_084488.1, from coordinate 69,529,397 downwards.
ATATACACTGAAGCTTTTGAAAGTACAAGACTGAATGAATTGTGTGTGTTTAACAGCATTCTTTAAAGTGATTTGAGTACAATGGTTTGCAAACCTCATTTTGATGAAGACAGTCTGCCAATCACCTAAGTTTGTTATTCCCTCAGTTTTTGTGGTTCAGACTTTGAATGAAGAACCATTCCACTACACATATTTTTACATTCAAGCGCCAAATCCTACCATATATTATGCTTCCTGCAAAACTGGTCATACCTGTCACCATTATGTGTCAGCTTTGGATTCAAGCCTGTGCCAAAGATCAGCTGATAACAATTCATAGGAGGTCAATGGAACAAAATACAAAAATCAATCCACACTGGTATATTCTTATATATGACTTTAATTCAAATAACTTTCATGTTACAATAATCTCTAATAAAGCCTCGCAAACCAACAGAACATTTACAGTTATGCACTAGTGATGCATAAATCCCTTTGCAGAAGATGGGTCTATGGATTCTCATCCCCTTGGGAAACACTAAACCTCAAGAGTCATATTACCATTCTAAAGACTGTAGCTTGCTGAAGTTGCAACATGTCTCAATGTTTAGATGTTCATATGCTACATAATAAATTAGCAGAGGGACAGAAACAAAGCTCTGATCTGCTATTAAGGAGTGAGAGTTCAAGCCACAATCACTCATCAAAGGTAATGTTTGGCAAAGAAATTTGTTTACTCTCCCATATTTTGCTCATTCTCTTTAAATGTAGTGTACATTCTGTAACTGTCTGTACATTCTGTAACAAGTGTTTTCCTCATGGCCATTTCTATGAGGCCTGTTGTTAGTATCAGCCCTGTCACAGCTGTTAAGAACTAGCAACAAAAGCTGGAACAACTATCAAATGTGCAGAACAAGAACTATTGCTGGCTTGTGTTCTGCCACTTGGAGGTAGCAAAGAAGAGATAGCAGTTGGGTTTCCTATGTATTTCTGTGGCCCAGTGGAGAAATCCCCACCCCCTTCGTAACTATAATCTGATGTCAGGTTTCCTTGTGCTCATTTCTGTAGGGTGGTATTGGCTGTTGGCAGTAAAGTAGTACTGACAACATGACTGAAAGCTCCTTCAGGGAGATGGAATAAAATCGTAATTTGCTGATGCTTTAATGGTTTTGTGTAAACTGCTTTGTAAGGTTTGCCTGAAAGGCAGTATTAAAATGTCTTTATAAATAAATATCACTATAACGGAAGAACGGATATTTAGAAACAGATATAGCAAATATATATATTCTCCACCTTCTTCTGAGAGGATATCCTCCACATATTATTCATTGCAATATTCACCGAGCTTCCATTCTGTCCAGAGAATACCTCCTCCATCATAATGAGGTGGCAAAGAACAAAGGATTCCATTTGTGGTAGATTTCCATCCAGCATCTCCTAACTATCACCGAGCAATCAGGGAGAGCTAAGTATTGCTAGCAAGCTCTGAACATCTTGCTAGAGCCATCAACAAGCCTCCTGTTGTAGGATTTCTCCAGCTTCCTAATTTACGCAGACTGTTAGTGAGAGCTGTACTGAAGCCACTTACCAGCAATCCTGGGTCTCATCCTTGTCACTCCCAACACTGTATCACCTGCGTGTACCTCAGGGAGACAACTCAAAAGCACTAGGACAGGCAGAACATATTACATCAAACAGAACATCACCTGCAGGCAGGGCTGTGGAGTTGAGTCGTGGAGTCAGGAGCAATTTTGGGTGGAGTCGGAGTTGGTAGAAACATACCGACTGACTCCGATTCAGACTCCGACTCTTTCATAAATGGCAAATGTATATTAACTAGTAATAACAAATTTACTGTAGTAAAATGGTAGCACAAGGCATTTCATCACCACCACGTCAATCCAGAGCTTGGAAAAGTTACTTTTTTAAACTACAACTCCCATCAGCCCCAGGAATTGGGCTCGTGGGAGTTGCAGTTCAAAAAAAGTAACTTTTCTAAGCTCTGGATTCACGTGGTGGTGATGAAATGCCTTGCGCTACCATTTTACTACAGTAGATTTGTTATTACTAGTTAATATACATTTGCCATTTATGAAGGAGTCGGAGTCGGAGCCAGACAGTAGAAAAATAGAGGAGTCGGAGTCAGAGTCGAAGGTCTGGCGTACCGACTCCACAGCCCTGCCTGCAGATCCTGTAATATAATTTATGTCATCGAATGCAAAAGACCAGGATGTCACATCCAATAAGTAGGAAAAACTACAACTGACCTACCCACGTGCTTCAGAAAGCACAAATCAGCAAACTTGACAAAAAAAAGTGGAGCAACCAGTTGCAAAACATTTCAGTACTGAGGGTCACAGCCTGTTGGACTTTTCTATAACACCTACAGAGATGCCAACAGATCCAGCAGCACTGACTGAGGAGAACTTTTGGATATATTCTCTGGACACATTGGCACCACATGGTCTTACCCTGGAGGACAGTACCAGCATTACTTAGCTTGCGTAAAGGAAGCCCCTCTGAGCATTCCATCCTCAAAGCTCTATAACTGCCACTTTGGTAACAGCATTTGTGGGAGACCAGGGTTCGAATCCGCACATAGCCATGAAGCTCACTGGGTGACCTTGGGCCAGTCACTGCCTCTCAGCCTCATGAAAACCCTATTCATAGGGTCGCCATAAGTCAGGATTGACTTGAGGGCAGTACATTTACATTTTTTAGCTGATGAAGGTGGAAGCTGAAAAGTTTTGGTAGAACAATAAAAATCTGTTTTGTTAATCACAATTACGTGGAAAGGGGGGGGGGCTGTGGACTCAAGGGTTTTTTATAAAATACTGTACAAAGTAGCCAGAATGCATCCAAATATGCCTGATGTATATTGAGATGTAAAAGGGACATTTACCCACATTTGGTGGGAATGCCCTTGGGTAATAAATAAATAAATAATGGTTACAGATAGTGCAGGGAGTAAGGGATATTGCTGGGTAGAAGATTCAATTTAAACCTCAAACTGTGCTACTGGGAGCAATAAATGGGCAGGTCAGAAAAACATACAGCATTAGTCATGGCTATGTTAACTATAGCATATATGCTATTGACAAAAGCAGGGAAAGCATGTAGTTAACAGTTAAAATGTTGCAGTCTCCAGGCCAACGGAAAAGGAATTTTATGCTAATGAATAAGATTACCACTTATCAACACCGATGGGAAAGAGGAAATATTGCATGAGGAGTATTCCAGAATATTTGTACTTTTTAAATAAAATATTGGAATAGATACAGAACATGTGACTTAGCAACTACAGCCATATTGACAATCTGATGCAAGACTAGAGCTAGGAAATTGCATAGGATGCAATTACTATGTGTGCATTTACTGTTTCTTTCTTATGTTAGTGTGTTGTAAACTATTATTCTTTTGAATTTTAAAAAAATCCAAACAAATAAAAATTAATAAAAGATTCCAGGTTTAATAGTGATCGCACTGGTAAAGTGCTTTGAAGGCTAGTGACATTACTTTTTTATGCAATAGGTTAATCAAACTGGGAGCTTCAATAATGAGGATGCAACTTTTAGTATGTTTGCAATCTTCTCAAGTAACAGCTCTCCAAAGAGAGAAAACGCTATAGCACATAGTAATTAGGTACGAACTGCATTGGAGAGTAGCCAAATTCCAAAAGGCAAGATTGCTTCATTAACAGCCTGATCCTTACAGCAGCAACCCAATTGTTTTCCTTTCCCTTGAAGATCAAAGCCAGGCTTTGACTAACCCCCCTTCTATTATCAGCCATCTTGAGCAAATGCCTGAGCAAATGTTCCTTATTGTAACTATCTATAACCTTCAGAAAAGCTATCAAGGCTTCAGCCTTTAAGTATTGCACCATATTTCTTTCCTGAGTGAGATTTTAACAATACACATTTAACAGAACATATGCTTTCTCTATCCCTGGCATAGGTAAATAAGTATCTTGTGGAACGCCTCTCCCGCTATGAACCGACCCGGTCACTTCGCTCAGCGTCTAAGGCCCTCCTCCGGGTACCAACCCATCGGGAAGCCCGGAGGACAGTTACTCGATCTAGGGCCTTTTCTGTAGTGGCCCCCGAATTGTGGAATAGCCTCCCCGAAGAAATACGCCTGGCGCCGACGCTTCTATCTTTTCGGCGCCAGGTTAAGACCTGGCTATGCTCCCAGGCATTTTAAAGCGTTTAATGTTACAATTTTAAATCTCTTTGTTTCAGTTTATTTATTGTGATATTTTGTATTTCTGTACTTTTAATCTTTTGTACACCGCCCAGAGAGCTATTTGCTATGGGCGGTTTAAAAATGAAATTAAATAAATAAATAAATAAAATAAATAATGCTGTGTAATTATTATTATTGTTTAATCAGAGCCGTGGCCTCCCTTAGCAAAGTAAAATGACAAAATGGCAGCTGAAGAGGGGGGCAGAACAAGCAAGAGAATGGGACCTTACAACCACAATTATCTGCTGCATCCCATGAGCCATATTCAATGGGCATTACTCACAAGGCAGTGTGTATAGACCAGACTTATAATCCAGTCCTATACATGTTTACTCAGAAGAAGCCACCATCACATTTACTGGAGCTTACTACCAACTAATGTCTTTCCTTTCTTCAGCTTTTAACAAAATAGTTAATTTTTTTTTTTTACAATAATTTTTATTCAAATTTTCATAAAACATAGAAAACAAAATCATAAAACATTCAAAGACAAAAAACAAAACAAAACAAAAATGATTAAACAAAAAAAAATAAAATGTTGACTTCCCATTTGTCACATATCAAATCAGTTATAGGTCTACAATACATAACAATCCTGTCTCTTAAATCATATTATAAAATCACTTTCCTCCCGTAGTTATCTTAATTAATCATCAAATCTCATAAACATTACTTTATTCTTTCCACAAAAAGTCAAAGAGAGGTTTCAATTCTTTAAGAAATATATCTATCAATTTTTCTCCAAATAAACATGTCAATTAATCCATCTCGTTAATAATTATAATAATCTTATTGTCATAATCATAGTCCAAATAAACATTTCGATTAATCCATCTCATCAGAATCTGTTAGGTCCAATAATTTCAATAGCCATTATTCCATTATCCCTATTAGTTCCATCTTCCATCTTCAATAGTCCTGTTAAGTCCAGTAATTTCAGTGTCCAATCTTCCATTATCAGTATTCCCTAATAATCTTGCTGTTGTAGCCATAGTCATATAATAAGAGTCTGATGGGAATTTCCTCTATCCCAAATATTTTCTTGCCATCCATTCTAAATAAGTTGCTGAAACATTGTTGTAAATTCATATCTGTGTTCTTCTTTTTTAAAAAATGCACTGGCTCATCTCTTAAGAGTTTTTCCATTGTCACATGACTGCAGTTAATTCCATAGATTTTCTCTATATCAAGCTCCATCACGTCATTCCAGTCCAGAAGATTATCCAAGCCATTGATAACTTTATCTCTAATATCTTCATTAATTTCTTCAGAGATAACGTTAAATTCCAAACAGTAGATTTTATTTCTAAAATCCATAAACTCCAGATCTTTTTCCAATTCCACATTTGTTCCAATCTCCAGGGTTTGTATCTTCCCTTTATTTTTTCTTTTCTCATCTCTGATCTCATTCTCCTCTCTCACAGGGTCCCCTATTTCTTTAAACTCCTGCGTCATTTTGCTCAGTTCAATTTTCAGCTCCTTACTACCCTGTCGCAGGGTTTGTTTCGTTATCTCAATCTCATCCATTATTTTCTGAAACATAATTACTTCCAGATTCTCAGCCACTTTCTTGATTGCCATTTTTAAAACCACGAAAACAAAGCAAAACAAAAATAAAGAAGAACCACTTCTTATTTCAGCAACAATTGGGTTAATATTCCAGGCTTGATGACATCACAGTATAAACAGAGCAGCCTGCCTTATCTCTCTTTGTTCAAGAATGCAAAATAAATTTAGTTCCCAGCATCAAAACAGTTAGTGGCGTCGTGAAGAAGCAGATTCGTCAAAATAAAATAGACCAAAAAGAGAATAGTCCCAGACCATATAATATTCCTCGGAATAGAAATCAGGAATAGAAATCCCTCTTCTGTTTATTATCTTTAGAATGCACTTCCAGGACAGCTTTTTGCGACAGAAACAGAGATAAGCTGTTAATTTCGTGAATAACAGAGAAGAGCTATATCTCACCCAGAAGTTGTCCAAAGCCGATCAATCTGACAAATCTCCTTTTGCTGCAACAATTTAAACCAAGTAAAAAAAATAATAGAAAGAAGGGTGCTTGCCTGTTAGTCCGTTCTCTCTTTCAAGAAAAGATAAACGTATCGCTTAAGCAGATAGAGCTTGTTAGGAAGTCCGTCCGGCATTGTTGGCTGGACCTTATCTCATAAATTAATGAAATCCAGTCCTCCCAACAAAAACAGGCTTTTTAACAAAATAGTTAATTTTTAAAGACAATGACAGGATTTAGTTATGAAATTTTATTTTCTAGTTTCATAGAAAATCCTAGTTTCTTAAAAATGGAAGCTTTTATTTCATGTGCAAATAATAGCAGACATTTGTCCTGCCATCCCCACGGAATATAAAAATCTGCCAGAAAGTATCTCCTCACCCCCAGCAATTGATTAAAAAAGATCAGCTGGCTGCTCTCAGTTTTTTAAACCTGTTTGGAGAGTTATCAAGAAGAATTTTTTATTTTTTAAAAAGCTGGATTAATACAGTCTTGGTTGGGTTTTGTTCTCTATATTTCAAAGGTAAATTTGTTCCCTAAAGGAGAAGGTTGTCATTTAACTTTTGGAGAAAGGAAATGTCCACAGCAAATTCATCCTCTCCTTTTAGTGCTATTTTTCCCCCTCACCCCAAAATAGCAAAGAGTGAAACTTTTGAACACAGCTTTTTTCCATGAAGCTCCCGAAGCATAAAATTCCTTGTACGAGAATTTAGAATCTGCAAGAGGTTCTTACAAGTTCCCTGCCCTTGCACAGCATGATCCATACATGATGTCCCCACATGCAACTAGAAAGCACATATAATTTATGGTAAAATAATTAAGTTTCTAATTCAAATAAAAAAGTCAATTTTACAGATGGGAAACACTGAGACTATCTATTAATCAACAGCCAATGGATCTCTTTCTTCCCTTATAAGGTAATTTTAGTAATGAAGAAATATCAGTGCTGAGACAGAACACCTGTGCCTGCACTGCACCACCTTTTTAAATGCTCTTCCATTAATAATAATAATAATAATAATAATCCCTGCACATAGAAGCCAGTCTGTCATGAAGAAGTCTACAACCATTGAATCATAATCAACTAAGTCCTACTGAGAATAATCCATTAAATTAATGAACTTAAGTTAGCCATGTCTATTAACTTCAGTGGATCTACTCTGAGTAGGACTAACACTGAATATCACCCTTTCTTCCCAGTGTTTAGATCTGCAGGGTTTTGTTTTTTTTAATGAAAGTACACTAAATCACCCACTTGCTACCTGTGGTGGTACAGCTGAGAGCAGTGGTGGCACCTGGGACTGGTGGGGTGGAAGTCAGGGTGCCCAAAACTAGGTACAGCCAGAGCCAGTGACACACAGAGCCAACTAATTCTGGCTTTGTCCTCCTCCTCCTCCTCTCTGCTAAGTTCTACAAGGGGCAACACTGAGATTAAGCAGCAGGAAGATGGCAAGCAGTGCCACCCCCTAGACTGGTCGTAAGTAAGGAGGTAAGCAGACTGGTCAGAAGACTGGCAGGTAGGGAATGGCTGAGGGCAGATAGCTTGGTGGGGCAGTGCCCCACTTGCCCTAATGGGCCAGCCTCCACTGGCCCAGAGATAGGTTTACCACCTTAGTGAGGGCCAATTTAGCAGTTGGCTTACCACTATTTTGTTCAACATAATGTGCACACAGGTTAGGGGAATTTTCTAAATCCATAACTCAGTGATCCAAATGCTTTTCTTTCAGCTGAGCAAAATACCTACAGTGATACAGCTAAGGGAAATGGGGTGGGAGGAGGGGGTTCATCATCCATCACATACATTTGGCTATAAATGGTAGGGTAATCAGCACCCCACGATCTTAATTTAATGATATTTCTAGACCATCCATGAATCAAAGTCCTCTGGGCAGTTTATAAAAGTCAATAAAACACACAGATATAAGATGTATTATAATCCTGCACTGCTATTCTGTGTTGTTCTGTTGTTGTAATATTGGGTATTTACCTGGAAGAATAAGAACGTCTTCACCTGGGACTGAAAAAAGCACAATACTGACACCAGGCCTTCATTCCACAACTGGGATACCACTCCCGAGAATATTAATGGTGAATAAAAAATATGATTGTTTCTGCTGTCACTTTTAATTTGGCCCTGAGAATGTGATGCTAGGATGCAACCATACACAGACTTATTAGAAAGTAAGTTCTATTGAACATGGCAGGCCTTATTTCTAAGCAAACAATGAACAGAATTCACTACATGCACATTTACATTGCAGGACTCTGGAACCTAACTCTATATTGTGGCATCATGTGGTCACCACATCTTTCCCAAACTCCAGGGTTAAGGCCTGATGTACAAATCCATCAGAATAAGATGACAGAATGTTAAGCGGCTGAGAGTGGACTGTTGTATTTTTCCCTTCAAGAGTGTAACATAGCATAAGGAAGAATGGCTCTGGCCCAGCCCACTCCCTGCTGTGTGGATTTCTGTTTCCAGGGAAACACACACACACACACAATTCAAAACGGCAATTCCCTACTTGTTAGCTGAAATGGGACAATCCATTCTATCATGTATGTTGCATGTAGACTAGGACCTCTTCTGTACTATACATTTAAAGCACTATGGTACACCACTTTAAATAGCCATGGCTTCCCCCAAAGAACCCTGGGAACTGTAGTTAACTGTGCTCAGAGTTGTTAGGAGTTCCCTATTCCCCTCACAGAGCTAGAGAGATTGATTGTTAAACCACTTCGACAACTGTAGTTCTGTGAGAGAAATAGGAGCCGCCTAACAACTCTCAGCACCCTTAATATAATGCATTTCCCAGGATTCTTTTGGGGAATCCATAACTGTTTGAAGTGGTATAATACGGCTCTAAATGTATAATGCAGATGCTACCTAGATCTAAGTGAGGTTCAATTCTAGCTCCCTCTGAGCTAAGGGAACAGAGCCAGCTGGTTCCAGCTACCACAGGCCATTCAAATTGCATAGGCCTTGGCCTGCATAGTAGCCCGCAGGCTACTATGTGCAGCTCTCAACAGTGTTTTGCCTGGGCATCCACAGAGCACTAATCAATACAATTGTTGTTGGCCCACCTCCAATCAACTGAGATTGATAGGATGCATGGCTGTACTCTAGCTCACAGCACATCCCAATTTAATAATATATAAACTGCAGAATTCCTTTATTAATGGAACAAATCTGGGAGCCTTGATAAGGGAACTAAAATTCCGAAAGATTGTCAGTCCCTGAACCTGGAAGACCCAATAGATGGTTTTCAACACAAAAGCACAGGACAAAAACATCCACATACTCAACTTTCTGAGATGGTCCTCTGAGTGCTTTGCATCAGGTGGTGTGTAAGTGAGCCCCAAGCACCTAATGCACTTATTTAGTGTTCTGCAAGTATCAGTTTTCACTGCAAAAATTTTTTTCTAGCTTTTGTGGTTGCAATCTGATCTCTGTACATTATGGAGGGGTGGATCTGATGTCATTCACCATACCTGACAAATTGCCCACCCTGTCGTAGACATACATGCTTAGTAAACATGCCCACTGAGAACGGGCTCAGGGGGAAGGCAAAGCAACATTGTGGTGAACTGGACTTTCTGCCTACAAATCTAAAGTCCTACTACATATGGTGTTTTTTTCCAAGTGCCTAAATCAGCAGGGGCGGGGGAGCCTGGTCAGGACTTAAGCAGGTAATCAGCATCAGTGGCTGAGCATCAAGCAGAAAGAACGCAGCAAGCTCTATTGTAGCTGAATGGCCTTTAGCAAAGAAGTAGAGCATGCCAAGAAGCAGCTGTGTTAAGTTCGTCACCTTGTAGTGGTGAGCGGGTTTGCATGTTCCAATGAACCCTGTGAGCGATGCCGTCGGGAGTCATGTACTCCCAGCAGGGTCACCCACAGCGGTAAGGTCAAGGGAGAGGAACCAGACAAAGAATGATCCAAGAAAGTCCTCAACGGCAGAACAGGCGGAGGATAACAATGTGTATGTTACAACGGCTGTGAAGGCGGATGAAGGCTACAGCAGATAAAGGATTTCCAATCATCGTGGTACCCATGCCATTGGATCAAAGCCTTTTTCTGTCAAGATTGTGTGTTGATCGTAGTGAGCCTATCTCCCCACATAAAACAAATTCATGCACAGGAGTCTTCCATAACAAAAGTGCCATGGCAATCCGCAAATGGTGACAGGGGCAGGACTGTAAAATCCAGCAGCCCCTAGTCATGGACTGGTACATCGGCAGTGGATACAGATTCAGACGGATCCATTGTTAAAGACTATATTTTGGAAGACAATCTTACTCAGTCACGAGTGATCGCCAAGAAGAAGAATGAGAGTATCACCAGCCTGGAAGCAGACTGGGCAGTACCTCATAGAAGAACACACAAAAATCATAGGCAGTTATGTTGGTCTACTGGGGTGGTGGGGTAGATCCAAACGTTACAGTAGGGCAAAATCTTTATTAGGATTAAACAAAATGTCACAGAGCCATGAACAACTTTTCAAGTTCTCCAGGATGTACAAACTGCAGACTTTGGGGTTTTCACATCATGCCTTACTTTTTCTTCAACCCGCCATTTAATCCAAAGCAAGATTCAACCTGACAACAGGGTTCTGGAGAATTTGTGGCTTTTCGGTTGGTCCAAAGAAAGGTTTTATTCACTGTGATTCACAGATGAGACACAGGTTACGGTTTCCCTGCACCCCCCAAAAGAATTTAGTGGATGTGAACAAGCAGTAAGCAGCATAGAAATTAGGACCTGACTTGAAGTTATCCAGTATGCTGGCACTTTAAGTATGCCAGTCATCAGCAACTGCAAGATTTTCACTGGAAGAGCCACTGCCAGGAATTGGTGGTAGAAAACCAGACAGCTGCTAGAAAGTTGCCAAGTGCTCTTCACCTGATGAGCAAGAGGTTTCTGCCTACTGGAAGGAAAGGAAAAATGCCCTTAATAAAACTGGAAATTATACATGCAGGAGGAAAGAAAAATTCACCAAGACACTGGACTTCACGACTATCTGAGATTGTGCAACTATTTTAAATGTAGTTGGGGAAAGAGAATACAGGAACCCAAGAAGGCCCCTGCTATATTATACCTAAGACCAATCTAGTCCACCATCCTGTTCCCACAGTACTCAATCAGATGCCTATGAGAAGCCCGTAAGCAGGACATTAGCACAGAAGCACTCTCCTCACTTGTTTACCTTAGCAACTGGTATTCAGAGGCACACTACCTCCAGTGCAATAGTATGGGATCTTCTAGTCAATTATGTTTGCTTACGCACACTTGAGTATTGTTAAGGCTTTTATTCATGTTCATACCGGCAAGTAGGAAAGTCAAGACCTAGGTAACCAGTGAAGTTGCTCCCAACTCTAGATTTTTTTTTGGAGGGGGGGCAGGAACAGGAAGAGTCCTGAGGAGTTTCATTTATCTATAAGGGAAAAAATTAATAGTACAACTGTTGTTGCCACTTGCATGTTGTAATGTAGCCTCAAGTCCACAGAATGAACTATTTTTTCACCTACAGAGCTGATATTTGAAACAGGATGATTAAGAGTAAACGTGACAATAGCAAAGATTTACTTGTTCTGTATATGGAAAACTGCAGTTTCCCATGCCTTAAAATTTGCCCCATCACAACAGGAACCTCCAAGTACACAACTAACCAATTTTGAAACCTACAAGTCCCATCTTACAAGAATGTCTTGCAGAAATCAAACAGAGCAGATTAGGCAATTTTGTTTAGCACCAAAGGCTATTTTTGGAGCACATGCAAAACTACAGGGCTTCATTCAATCTGCATATTTTATATGTACATAATTAACTATATTTGCATGAATCCTTTGATGCCAGATCATGGATGGTAAACATGTTTTTCCTTGCCTATAAACATGCAGTCCATTTCCATTTCAAACATCTTTTGATTGATGGTTTTTTTTTCTTTTAAGGAATTAATTCCTGACACATTGGCATGTTCATCAAATATTCTTGCACGGGAAAGTGACAAAGGGCCATGGCATCTTCAGTGTCATACACAGCTTTTAAAAGAAATTATTATTATAATAAATAATAAAGAGTTTTCAAATGCAAAAGAGTTTTCATATGCAAAAATTAGCAAGGAGCTTGCCCCCAAGGACATTGCCATCTAAAAATAAGCCAGGTGGATTTAAGAATTTAGGAAAACAAACAAGCTGTTGCATATTTTCAAACATTTCACTAACTTTTTTCTTTATTTAACACAGAAAAGCTGAAATCCAACATTGGTCATTTGTTACACCACACCAACAAATCTAATTAGGTAAACAGGTCATAACTGTTTTCATTTGGCTCTATTATGATTCATATTTTTCCTTCATTTCATAAGACGCATGGCCAAAAAACTTACTCATTTTTTTTAAACAGGAAGAGTCATTCATGTGACTTGGTGTCAAAAATGCTACAATTACATCAAGTCCCAAATCCTTTATTCCACATTTGCACAATGAGGAATTCACTCCTACAAGAGGCAGTGATGTCTACCAGCTTGGATAGCTTTTAAAAAGGACCAGACAAATTCATGGAGAATAAGGCTGTCAATGGCTACTAATTGTCCATTGGCAGAAACACTAACAGCATGCATTTAAAAGAGCAGACCTAAGACTATTTTTTCACTTTGCAAGAAGAGTTTGTGGCTATACACTTTATGCCTAATTTTGGGGCAACAATGCTCAAAATAGTAGGAAGACAGACACAACATAAATGAAATTATGAAAGTTTCATGAATATTTGTTTATTTCTTAAATTTCACTCATGGACAAAAATGTTCATGGAACCCAGAATTTTGGCTAATCTGCTGCAGATTATACTCTCCAAATTTCCCTAATACACAGTAAAATCCTATTGTGTCTACTCCAAAGTAAGTCCCACTGAATTTAAATGGGCTTTACTTCCAGGAAACTAGTTGTAAAATTGCAGCCCAAGCCCACAATTCTATATACAAATACATTGGAGTGAGTCTCAGAACTCTTTTCAACTTCAAAGACGACCTTATTATTTTATCCCATTTATTAACCGCTTCCAATGAAACATCTTGAAATAATTTAAAAATAAAGACATATATAAAACTATTTCATATATTAAAACAATGAAAACCTTTTTATATATAGGAGTCAGCTGTTTGGATGTAATATTCCTGGGGCCCAGTTTCTTTACCTATCTTTTATTAGGAAGTATAACAGAGCACATTACAGACTTAAAATTTAGCATCAGTGCTGAGAACTGGCTTTTTTAAATGAATTATTATGTAATGATTTGACAATCCTTTAAGAATTTGTTCGTCTTATTATTTATTAAATTTATATCATGCCCTTGCTCCCAGTAGGAGCCCAGGATGGCAAATAAAAACTCTAAAACAATAAAACAATCATAATGCCAAAATACAATTTAAATAACATCTCAGAAGAATATAAAGATCAAATAAGGAACAGATCTGAGGCTTTAAACTTAGCTGATAGAGAATCAGAAGAACTATGGAGTGAAGTCATTAATGGAGACATTATCAGGGAAGCATGCAAAAAGACAATACCTCTAGTTAAAAAGAGAGAAGACCTCAATGGATGACTGAAGAAACTCTTAAAATGGTTAAAAAAAGAAGGAAAGCAAAAGGAGATAGAAACACTGTCAGAACCCTAAATGCAATTATACAGTGACTAGTATGTAGGGACAGAACTATTACAATAGTTATTGCATAGAAATAGAAGAGGGGAACAAAAAAGGTAGAACAAGAATCCTATTCCAAAAGATTAGAGAAATTAGAGGGAAATTTGTACCACGAATACGGATGTTGAACAGGGGAACACACTGACTGAGGTGAAATAAAAGGAAAATGGAAGCAACATACGGAAGGATTGTATGATGAAGAACCAGAAATTTTAGAATGTGAGGTGAAATCTGCTCTTAAAATACTTGGAAGCAACCAATTACCAGGAACAGATGGCATACCAACAAAGTTACTACAAGTTACTGAGACTGAATCTGTCCAAATTTTGACAAAAATTTGTCAACAAATATGGAAAACTAAATAAAGGCCCACAGACTGGAAGCATTCAATATATATCACCATTCCAAAGAAAGGGGATCCCAGGGAATGCAGTAATGATCGAACTATTGCCTTAATATCCCAGGCAAGTAAAGTAACGCTCAAGTTTCTATAACAAAGGCTCCTACCATACATGGAGCGAGAAATGCCAATGTCCAAGCAGGAATTAGAAAAGGAAGAGGTACCAGAGATCATATCGCAAACAAACGTTAAGTAGCGGACGAAGGAATTTCAGAAGAAAATCACCCTATGCTTTATAGATTATAGCAAAGCCTTTGATTGTGTGGATCATGAAAAACTATGAAATACTTTAAAAGAAATGGGGTGCCACAGCATCTGATTGTCCTGATGCGCAACCTGTACTCTGGACAAGAGGCTGCTGTAAGGACAGAATATGGAGAAACCGATTGGTTGCCAATCGGAAAGGGTGTGAGACAGGGGTGTATTTTATCATCCTATTTGTTTAATCTATATGCAGAACTTATCACATTGAAAGTGGGATTGGACCAAGATGAAGGAGGGGGGGAAATTGGAGTGATAGGGGGAGTCCTGTCATTATCTTCTGAATATAAGTTAGTTGCACCTCCAGTTTTGATATTATTATATAGCCATGAGAATATTATACAGCCATGAGAGTGGCTGTATACTACAGTGAGCAAGGATATTTCGCATTCCGCAATGTTAAATTGAAAATACCCCCATGGCATTCTGATCCTTCCCATAAACTCATTTCAAAACCAAACTTTACAAAACGTATAGTCCTGAACTCAGAAACACTTGCTTAACAACCCTCTAAATTTTCATGGTGATACAGAAAGCGGACAGTGAGAATCAAGATTTCAAAGTGTAAAAAAGGAGAGAGAGAAACCAGACCCCTTTTGGACTTTTTCCTGTCAGAGTTCTCATAATCTGTTGAAATTCATTAAAATTCAGCCATGTTCACAGAGTACCTGTAATCCTATTACTGACCTTGCCCCATACTCTGACCTTCATCTTCTGCAATCTAAAAGTTAAAAAAGGCCTGGCTGATTTTTAATTCATTTAAGAAATTTTACATTTACATTATCATTTACAATGATAATGTCGGGCATGCTCAGTAAGAACCAACTGTCAGTGTTCTAAAAGCCAGACTCCCAGATGCTGGGCTTGCTGGATCAGGGGGCCACACCCACACCAGACTTTGATTTCACATGAGACAGTCATGGCTTTCCCCCAGAGAATCCTGGGAAGTGTAGTTTGTGAAGGGTGCTGAGAGGCGAGTCCTATTTCCCTGACAGAGCTCCAGTGGCCAGAGCGGTTTAACAGTCAGCCACTCTGATTGAAGCTCTGCGAGTGGAACAGGGCATCTCGTAGCAACTCTCACAACCCTTCACTAACTACACTTCCCAGGATTCTTTGGGAGAAGCCATGACTGCTTAAAGTGAAATAACAGCCTGGTGTGGATGTGGCCAGGGACAGCTTTGGTTTAAATTTGGGTGGGAGGCTACACGTGCCTGCTGTAGAATAAAAAGGTGGGGGAAACCCTGAAAAAGAATCAGGGCCAGTTCTAAACGGCGCCCAGGTGGGGCACTGGCCCGAGGGCCAGCCCTGAATGATACTGTTCACAGCGTTTTCTTTTCGGAAAGAAAAGGGGCTTCTCCTCTGCCCAGTGCTCGCCCACCCAATCTTCTCCCCTCCCCCTCCCCTCCTCCCCTTTCCCTCTCCTCCCCTTCCTGCCCACCTCCCCCTCACTCCTCCCCCAGGACAGTTTCACCTATCCTACGCATGATTGCACAGGAGTAAATCCCACTAAACTCAAAAAGCATGCAAATGAGCAAACCTGCCCTCCCCCTCCTCCCTTCCCTCCCCTCCCCCTCCTCCCTTCCCTCCCCTCCACCCCCCTCCCCTTCCAATCCCCTCCTTCCCCCTTCGGCTCCTCTCTCTCCCTTCTTCCTTCCCCCTACTCTCTCCTCCTCCTCCTCCCCCCCATGGTCAGTTTTACCTATCCTAGACATTATTGCATAGGAGTAAATCCCACTGAACTAAATAAGCATGCAAATGATCAGACCTGCCTTTCACCTCCTTCCCCTCTCCTCTCTCTTCCTCCTCCCTTCTTCCTCTCCTCCCCTTTTCCTTCTTCCTCCTCCTCCCCTGCCCACTCCAGGCTTCCCTCCCCATCATCAGTTTTACCTATCCTAAGCATGATTGCACAAGAGTAAATCCCACTGAATTCAATAAACATGCAAATGATCAAACCTACCCTCCTGCCTGCTCCCCTTCCCCTCCCCCCCTCCCCATCCCCTGTGGTCAGTTTCACCTACACTAAGCATGACTGCAGGGGAGTAAATCCCACTGAACTCAATAAGCATGCAAATGATCAATCCATTCTTAGCAAACTTGCACAGGATCCCATTTATTACCTCCGGAATGAAAAAGCAGGGAAATTCACTAATAGGGAAAAAACCTTGTGGTTTAAGAGTTTACCTATAGCCAACGGATATTCCTATCAAACTTTATTTATTTATTTATTTATTTGATTTCATTTATAAACCGCCCATAGCCAATGGCTCCCTGGGCGGTGTACAACATACAATAATACAATAAATGAACAAAATCACAGATAAAAATACAAATTCATAATAACACTAAATGATATTAGCATAGCTAAAACGTTAAAACAGTAAAATGCCTGGGAGAATAGGAAGGTTTTAGCCTGGCGCCGAAAGGATATCAGCGTAGGCGCCAGGCGTACCTCCTCGGGGAGACTGTTCCACAATTCGGGGGCCACCACCGAAAAGGCCCTAGATCTTGTCATTACCCTCCGAGCCTCTCAGTGAGATGGTACTCGGAGGAGGGCCTTAGATGTCAAACGAAGTGTATGGGTAGGTTCATAGCGGGAGAGGCGTTCCATCAGATATTACGGGCCCACACCGTGTAAGGCTTTATAGGTCAATACCAGCACCTTGAATCTGGCCCGGAAACAAATCGGCAACCAGTGCAAACGGGCCAGAACAGGTGTAATATGTGAGGACCGCTTGGTCCTCGTCAGTAGTCTGGCTGCTGCGTTTTGCACTAGCTGCAGCTTCCGAACCGTCTTCAAGGGCAGCCCCACGTAGAGTGCATTACAGTAATCCAATCTAGAGGTCACTAGAGCATGAACAACTGAGGCGAGATCGTCACCACCAAGATAGGGGCGTAGTTGGGCTACCAAACGAAGATGGTAAAACGCATTCCGAGCCACCGAGGCTACCTGAGCCTCGAGTGACAAGGAAGGGTCGAAAAGAACCCCCAGACTACGAACCTGTTCCTTCAGGGGGAGTGTAACCCCATCCAGAACAGGATGAACATCCTCCATTAAAAAGCAGGGAAATTGGGCAGCTATAGTGAATGCACCAGGAGAGCAGGAGACCTGACCTCCTCTCTGCGATATTGTACTGACCTACAAATTTGTCAAAATGCAAACACAATTTGGGTTGGTCTTTCACAGTCCAATCTACTTCCTGTGTAGCTTGGAAGAATTTGGTATCATCATCATTATTTATATACCACTTTTTGGCCAAAAGGCCCCCAAAGTGGTAAACAAAATATTATAAAACATATTACCAAAAAAATTACATAAGAAATAATAAGAAATAATAAAATATAATGCAACAAAAACAATGCAAATACAATACAAGAACAATGCAACAAGAACAGAGGAAAAACCTTTCTCCTTCTCCCTCTTCTGCAGCGGCAGTGACGGCTCGGTACTGGGCAAAGAGCTCAGTGTTGCTCAGACAGTAAGACATGGGGCAGCGGATGGCCAGTGCTGTATTTAGGCACAAGCTAAGTAAGCTACGTCTTAGTGTATCAGATTATCAGGAGACCTGGCGGCTCGGCAACAGTAGGGGTCCTCGAAGAGAGCCCACATTCGCTGCTGGAGCCTCTTCCTGCGGCCACCCTTGCTGTCGAGGGGGGAGCCACTGGTGGCGGCAGCGGCGCCAATGGCACCCACGCCCTTGATGCCCAGGCGCTTGGTGGCCAGATCCTCGTCATGTGTCTCTGAGCATATGAGTGGTAGCAACACCTGCAGTCAGCTCAAATAACAGGAACAAGACACATGCTGTGCTGATCTTGTTTTAGCAGGAAGGAAGCAACTATATTAAAACAGTTTATATCATTCAGATAGTCACTTTAAATGTGTTTGATTTACTTTGCAATTTTAGTGAAGTTTCCGATAGGAAATCATTCTGTTTTGCTTCTGTTTCTGTGAATATGTGAACTACAGCAACACTATGCAACACTAAAAAAAAAAAAAAGCTCCAAAAATAATTGTGGAATAATGGCACTGACTGTTCTGCAGATTAGTTTCCAATGGACATGAGGAGTGTCTCAGTTTGCACAAGATAGGACAGCGGGAGGTGAAATATATTCCAGCAAAATTCTAGGTGTACTATATGTTTTTAATTAACCATGCCCACCTTTCCTTATGTGGAGTAGTTAAAGCATAGCAGTCTGAAAACATTCATCTTAGGTAGAACAAGTTGGTTTTTTCCAACAGCTACAGTCGTTGCTTAAGTAGCAACATATTGTAATCTGTCTGATTTTACATCAAACTGCAGTTTCAGATTCAACTGTTAATGCGACCAAAATAGAAATAGAGCATAACCTCCAGTTTAAAACACAAAAGGCTATCTTCACCATCATATGATATCAACCAATAAAAAGGCTTTGAAATTAATAAAAATAAATTTGACACAGATTTCTACGATGAATAATGAGAGAAATATAATTTTCTAGGTTAGATTCTCTGTAGAAATAGTAAGTAACACAGAAAAGAAGCAGAGTAAGAAGAACACCAACAAACATACAAAAATATAATTCTCCGTCTTTGGAGATGCCAGCACCACTCACCATATGCTCAGAGGCACATGTTACCAAATTCGTCCAAGCTACACAGGAAGTGGATTGGACTGTGAAAGACCAACCCAAATTGCGTTTGCAGTTTGACAAATTTGTAGGTCAGTACAATATCTCAGAGAGGAGGTCAGGTCTCTTGCTCCCCTGGTGCATTCACTATAGCTGCCCAATTTCCCTGCTTTTTAAAGTTTGATAGAAATATCTGTTGGGTATAGGTACATCCTTAAAGCACAAGGTTTTCTGCCTAGTAGCGAATCAATTTAAGATATGCAGATGACACTATACTACTAGCAGAAACCAGTAATGATTTGAAATGAATGCTGTTGAAAGTTAAAGAGGAAAGCACAAAAGTGAGACTACAGCTGAATGTCAAAAAGACTAAAGTAATGACAACAGAAGATTTATGTAACTTTAAAGTTGACAATGAGGACATTGAACTTGTCAAGGATTATCAATACCTTGGCACAATCATTAACCAAAATGAGACTACAGAAACGAAATTAGGAGAAGGCTAGGACTGGGGAAGGCAGCTATGAGAGAACTAGAAAAGGTCTTCAAATGCAAAGATGTATCACTGAACACTACAATCAGGATCATTCAGACCATGGTATTCCCGATCTCTATGTATGAATGTGAAAGTTGGACAGTGAAAAATCAGTAAGAGAAAAATCAACTCCTCTGAAATGTGGTGTTGGAGGAGAGCTTTGTGCATACCATGGACTGCAAAAAAGACAAATAATTGGGTGTTAGAACAAATTAAATCAGAACTATTATTAGAAGCTAAAGTGATAAAACTGAGGTTATCATACTTTGGACACATAACGAGAAGACATGATTCACTAGAAAAGATAATAATGCTGGGGAAAACAGAGGGGAGTAGAAAAAGAGGAAGACCAAAGTAGAGATGGAATGATTCCATAAAGGAAGCCACAGACCTGAACTTACAAGATCTGAACAGTGTGGTTGATAACAGATGCTATTGGAGGTCACTGGTTCATAGGGTTGCCTTAAGTCGAAATTGATGTGAAGGCACATTACAACAAAACAAAGCATATTTAAAAAAGCTTTTTAAAAAAGCTTTAAAAGCATCTTAAAGAGCAGCTACCTGAGAAAATGTCTCAACCCAATATGAAAAATTTTGTTCCGCTAAAGGGGAGAAATTATTTCATTTCAGATGTTAACAGCGTGATCCTATGCATGTCTATTCAGAAGTAAGCTCCACTTCAGTAAAACTTTTTCCCCAGGTAAGAATGTATAGAACTGCAGCCTAAGGCTGTGATTTTGAGATCAAATCCCAGTGAACTCTGTGAGCCTTATTTACAACTAAATATGTACTGGATTGGCTGTGAACTCTTCACATACCAGATATTTTCTATCAGGAAAAAAAGACATTATTTAAAAAATACCCCTGGTGATCTATTAACGCTGAGCAATCATCGCAAACTTGTGCCTGTTAGATAAATTGTTTCTATACAGTAGTGCGAGAAGACAATTCTCATCTTGGTTCCTCTGAGCACTTTATTCCTCCAGAAGTCAGCAGACAGCCATCTGCCTGCCACCTAGACAAATGTGTTAGAAAGATATTTGGCACCATTTCATGGACTTAAACTACTGCTAAATGTCCAGGCTGCAGTTAACAGCTCGACAATCCACACTGGTGTGACCCAGCTTACTACATAAACACTGTATTTATAAAACAATTCATTCTATAGAAATGGCGGTTGTAAACATGCACAGAGAATCTTGTTTCCCTTAGAGGTCTGAATGGAACTGTCCACTAAAAACACATTTATGCAGGCATCCAGCTGACTGCAGTTCAAAGCACTTACAGAACCATAAATAGAAACAATAGCACAGAATAAGGATTTGAAACCATGGATCCATGTCACATTCCAATGCTAATGTGCAATGATTCCCACAGATGCTTCTCTGAAAGCCAATTGTTGTCATACTTAATCTGCAATTTCCTTATGAATCTGAAGTGTGCATCACAAGGAGGAAATGCATAGTAGAGCACACTTAAAGCACTGATGCACATCACGGGTGGGTGCTTGTAAATTTGGAAAACTAATCCCATGCTAATGGAGCACACAAAGATTAATTTAAACTTTCAAATGTCTTGAGTGTGACTCTGTTGATTCTTCTTGATCTCTCAGTGGCTTTCGATACCATCAACGATGGTATCCTTCTTGGAAGACTGGCTGAGTTGGGAGTGGGAGGAACTGCATGGCGGTGGTTCCGCTCCTATTTGGCAGGTCGCCTCCAGAAGGTGGTGCTGGGGGAACACTGCTCAGCACCCTGGACTCTCCAGTATGGGGTTCCACAGGGGTCAGTTCTGTCCCCCATGCTGTTCAACATCTACATGAAACCGTTGTGTTCTGTCATCCGGAGCTTTGGAGTGCGTTGCCATCAGTACGCTGATGACACACAGCTCTATTTCTCCTTTTCATCTTCTTCACGTGAGCCTGTCAATGTGCTGAACCAGTGCCTGGCTGCGACAATGGACTGGATGAGGGCTAATAAACTGAGGCTCAATCCAGACAAGACTGAGATGCTGCTAGTGGGTGGTTCTTCTGACCTGATGGTGGATGTCCAACCTGTCCTGGATGGGGTTGCACTCCCCCTGAAAGAGCAGGTTCGTAGCTTGGGGGTTCTCCTAGAACCATCTCTGTCACTTGGGGCTCAGGTAGCCTCAGTGGCACGAAGTGCCTTCTAACAACTTCGGTTGGTGGCCCAGCTGCGCCCCTATCTGGACAGGGATAACCTGGCTTCAGTTGTCCATGCTCTGGTAACCTCCAAGTTACATTACTGCAATGCACTCTAAGTGGGGCTGCCTTTGAAGAAGGTTTGGAAACTGCAGCTTGTGCAAAATGCAGCAGCCAGATTGGTAACAGGGACCAGACGGTCCGAACACATAAAACCAGAGCTTGGAAAAGTTACTTTTTTGAACTGCAACTCCCATCAGCCCAATCCAGTGGCCATGCTGGCTGGGGCTGATGGGAGTTGTAGTTCAAAAAAGTAACTTTTCCAAGCTCTGCATAAAACCAATTCTGGCCCGCTTGCATTGGCTGCCTGTATGTTTCCGAGCACAATTCAAGGTGCTGGTTTTAACCTATAAAGCCTTACACGGCTTGGGACCACAATACCTGATGGAACACCTCTCCCGATACCAACCCACCCGTACAATAGGTTCAAGATCAAAGGCCCTCCTCCGGGTGCCTACTCCGAGGGAAGCTCGGAGGGTGGCAACAAGGGAGAGGGCCTTCTCAGTGGTGGCCCCCAAATTATGTAACAATCTTTCTGATGAGGTGCACCTGGCACCATCACTGTTATCTTTTCGGCACCTGGTCAAGACTTTCCTCTTCTCCCAGGCATTTTAGCATGTGTTTTTAAATTGTTTTAATTTTTTAAAATTGTGTTTTAAATTGATTTTAAAAGATGTTTTAAATTTGTATATTTGTTTTTAATGTTTTTAGTTACTGTAAACCACCCAGAGAGCTTCGGCTATGGGGCGGTACACAAATAAATAAATAAATAAATTGAGGGGTTGTGCCACTGAACAACTTAAAAACAAATTGTACTGTGTAGCACCTAAAAGGACTATAGCCAAGTACTATGTAGCAGAAGTGGTCAGCATGACACCCTCCAGATGTTGGACCAATTCCCATCTGCCACAACCAGCATGGTAAATGATTAGGGATGATGGGTGTTATAGTTCAACAACATCTGGAGGGCCAAAGGTTTCTCATCCAGGCTGACTAGCAGTTTCAGGTACAGCTCTTTCTCTACCCTGTTACTCAAAAAGTCCTTTAACTAGAAATGTCAGGGACTAAGGCTACAGCCACACTCGTTGCTTCCAAAGCAGCAACACTTTGCCTATGGCCAGACACATCTCTCTTCTCTACTGCTGATAAGGTCCGCCCATAGCAAAGCATTGGGTCAATCACTGTGTCTGCCTGAGCCTACAGCAAAGCATTTTCATTGGACACACCTGAAATGGCAATGGGGTTGATGGTCAATCAGTTTTGAAGTCTGTGAGAAGCTAACCTCAAGATAAAATGTGCTGGAGCTGCAACTTCCAAGATTTTGGAGTAAAAGGGGGTGGACTTTGCCTGTCGTTGTGTGTCCCTACATTCAGAAAACTGAGATGGAGGTGTACTGAAGCCAGCAAAACCACAAGTGTCTCTCTACTCTGAACCTGGGACCTTTATCTTTATGGCTCCTCCCAATCTAATTAAGTTCTGTCATATTTAATAGGAAATTATATGCAACTAAAAGGGCTATAACCAAGCCCTTTACTTTGCAAGATCTTTTTCATATGAAATATCACAGGCTTCTGAAGCAAAACAATCTCTTTCTGGCTAATTAGGTCTTCTTTTATATCTGTTTTTGTTTGCACTTTCACTTGTAAATTGACACGATTTGCATATACAATACACAAAACGCCATACCAACTATATGCCTGCTCTAAATGGGCTCCACTTTGAACCTTCAGGCAAAAACTTCAATGAAAAATGTATTCTGTTGCCATTTTTTTGTCACATGCACACAAGATCAGATTTTTCTATGCCTTTATTTCATGTAGTAATAGCTACAGAGGGACTGAATTCTTGGCATCCATGAAAATATATTGCTTTCAACAAATTCATAAAATCATAAACATAGTATACAGATTCAGCATGATTTGATGGCTGAAGTGCTAGTCTTTGACTTAGGAAACTCACATCTGAACCATTAATCAGCTGTGGATTTTCTAGATGGCCAAGAGAGGAGGAGAAGGTGTTGTTTTCACACAATTTCAAGTGAAATATGGGATAACTTCAAACAGCAGTTGGAATCAAGACATGCTCACATTTCTTAGACCTTGCTTTACAGCAACCCAATGTTCAAATAAGGCAAGAGATCATTGAAAAACAGTGTGCCATTTCACTGCTATCACTCAATTTTATACAGAGTAAATATCAATCCAGATTAGGAAGCAGAAGAAAGCAGAAGTTGAAAATGTATTTGAGGCTCATTTCTGCGCTTTCCATGGTGGTGACTGCCCTTGGGAAGCACAGCAGAACCGCCACCGCCGAAAAGAGGGGGGAAGAATCCATTTTTGTGAAGGAACAACAATAGTGCCAATTGAAGAGCGCTATTGCAAAAGCTTTCTAGGACACTTGAATCAAAATATCATAAAAATCACTTCTGGCTAGAAGAGAGAGACATACACAATAATTCCTGGAAAATATAGAATTGTGTCAACACTGTAGTATTAGCATTCCTTTAGGCTCTTCTCTCACTCTCATCCTGGGTTTACATACTTCTAGTACCAATTAAGATACTACATTTTTGCAGTCACTACCAAACCCTTGCACCTAGTGTTGTAAAGCCAACTTAAAATGACATCATAAATGCCCATATAAAACACAGCAATGATGTACACTTATTTTTTTAAAAAAAGCTAAATCCTGTTTTCTTGCCTGATCTTTGCTATTTCTGACTGTTCAATGCTAAAGCAGCAAAAACCATACAATGCTAATAGCAACTGCAACTGCAGACATCATAGCTACCACTTCCTGAACTCTGGGATCATTGAGAAGAGATCCCGGCTATGTCATATTAAAATGGAATTGAATTCCACTAGAATGGAAAGTTAGGTTCCACTAATGGTTTGGACTGCATGGCTGACTCTAACCCAACAAGTGTAGCTGGGGATCTGAGCCACTGAAACAGTGATGTGAAAATGGAGTTAAGGAAGAGGTCCTCACTACACTACTCATTTACTGGTGTAGGCCATAGAAACAGATACACCCTAATCTAGATCTTTTGAACCAGATGGCTCAGAATTGGTTTTACCTTGATGCAAGATAGAAGCAGTGTGCTACAGGGAATAAATAATTTGACTTGGGATACCTATATTCCTATTAAGTCCCAAACTCACTATGAGACATCAGACACGGTATTTCATTGCCAGTACAGTATGTTTACCATAAGAAAAAGAATGGATGACCTTCCAGAGTCTCTTTGAAGATAATTACAAATGGACTGCAAAGCAATCCAACTCTGCGCATGGTTACTTACTTACATGGTTGTAAGCAAGTCTTACAGAGCCCATTGGTACTCACTTCCACGAAAGTGCACAAGGACTTAAAAGTTATCCCAAGGACCTTGGAATTGTTGTTGATCACAAGCTGAATATGAGCAAACAGTGTGATGTGGCTGCAAAAAAAAGCAAATGCTATTTGAAGCTGCATTAACAGAAGTATAGTTTCCAAATCATGTGAAGTATTGGTTCACCTCTGTTTGGCACTAGTTAGACCTCATCTTGGGTACTGCATTTAATTCTGGACGCTGCACTTTAATAAGGATGCAGACAAACTGGAACTATTTCAGAGAAGGGCAACAAGGATGATCAGGGGACTAGGAACAAAGCCCTAAGAGGAGAGACTGAAAGAACTGGGCATGTTTAGCTGTGAGAAGAGAAGACCGAGGGGAGATATGATAGCACTCTTCAATTACTTGAAAAGGTGCCATACAGAGGAGGGCCAGGATCTCTTCTCAATGATCCCAGAGTTCAGGACACAGAATAATGGGCTCAAGTTGCAGGAAACCAAATTTCAACTGAACATCGGGAAAAACTTCGTAACTGTTAAGAGTGGTATGACAATGGAGCCAATAACCTAGGGAGGTGGTGGGCTCTCCAACACTGAAGGCATTCAAGAGGCAGCTGGATAGGCACCTGTCAGATATGCTTTAATTTGGATTCCTCTATTGATCAGAGGGTTGGACTTGATTATAGCCCCCTCCCAACTCTATCATTTTACGATTCTATGCATACATGATTAATAATCTTCTTTCATGGAACTGTCATGACAAAGAAATCCATCATCTGGGATGCCACTACAAGTCTTCTGCACAAGGAGGTAGGAAATAATAACTAAAAGAAAAGCTGCCAACCCCCAAAGAGCATTACTGGCATGCAAGTAATATAGCCAAAGTATATACAGAGTAATAAAGCCCAAACAAGCTCATATAGATATATTCAAAAAGCATAGAATGGAGGAAAACTGACGTCCTGGCTTTATCAAACATACAAATAATATGCCTTCAAAATATCCCAAAGTGAAATATAAACACCTGTTGCAAACGCAGACCTTGCATCAATATACTAGACATGGAGATGACATGTAAATAAACGCACGCAAGAATAACAGCAGCAAACCAAGAGACAGACATACACAGAAAGAAAGAGATCCAGACTGAACAGCTTTGCTCCTTCTCTCCCCCTACTCCCGGAAGACGAGCCTCCCTCCGCTCCCCTCCTCCTTCTCTTACCAGCCAGTCCTCCGCTGCCTCCATCTCCTCCGTGCCCCTTTCTTCTCTGCAGGATGAAGTAAGGGTTGGCCCTCTCCGTGATCCACAAGGCGTTTGCCAGCAACACTTCCTCCGGGTTCACCCACATGCTCCCGGTCAAGACAAAGGCAACCTAGAGGGATTCGCTTTGGTTTTTGTTGTTTAAATCATACAGCACGGGAGGGTGCTCCGAGATCCGGTCCGCTTTAAGCGTCCTGCCCAACCCAGGTAGGAGCCCGCAAAGCCCCACCCAGAGCTAGAAACATCGGAACTAAAAAGGGGAAGAAAGAGCAGCAGCATCCCCACCGGGACTCTCCAGCCCTGACCATCAGCCCCTTTCCACACTAGAACAACAGCAGCCAGACGCGGAGGCTCGATCAGTGGGAGATGCAGGGACGAGCGCAGCGGGTGACCTCAGAGAGCATCAGCAGCAGAGGCGGCGGTTGGGCCCGCCCAGCCTCACCACCACCACCAAGCAGGCAGCCGCGCCGACTCCCAACCTCTTCGCTGCATTCAAGTTCCTGGATGGAGCCGATTGCAGAACAACGCCCCCTTCGGAAAAACCCAAGGTTAACAGCTACACGCGACGCAAAGCTCAGGAGATCCACTCCGCTCCCTTTTCCGGGAAAGGAAGAGAGAAAGCCCCTTTCTCTCCTCCTTGCATAAATAAAAAAGAAATTCCTCGCAATATACGATGCTCCCGGGCAAAAGCCAAGTGTATCAACAGCGCGCGATCGCAGAGAGCTTGGCTGTCCAAAAAGACCCACCGTCCTGCCTCTACGAAATGACCACTAGTCACTTTGGGAGAACCCCACAGGTAACCCAAACCGGAACACGCTAGCGCGCACACACGCGCATTTAAATTGGTGCTGCAAACAGCCACCCGGAGCACCACGGATCTTTTAAGATCACGCCCCTACTCCCTCCCTGCCCCCCCCATTTAAAACACACACGCAGTCTAACAAGCCTTGCAATACTTTTTAAAAAATACAGCAAATGCGTATACGGGGCTAAAGCCTGCCAGGGAGAAATACCAACATAGCCGAGATCATTGCAAAGTCTTCCCGCATAAATGCGCCCGCATGACGGTCTGGCAAGGGGCCTCTTAAGAGAGCATAAATGCCTAAGCTACGGAGACGGGCATCCGCTGAGCGATCATTTACCACCACTTAGGGCATGCATAAAACAAACCAATCTGATCACGGACTAACGATAGCTGGCTTATGTTGTCGATTTCTGCTAAGTGGAGCGAGGGAGGAAGCCTTGGAATGTCACCCCCTTCCCACTCCGCCGTGGGCTCTATATGCGCAAGCGCGCAACCTATCGCCTTGTAAACTGGTTCTTGCTACCAGGTTCCGAAAAGGCGTGGCCAGCGCCAGAACAACCTGCACAACGGACGGTCTGTTCTTGGGTTCGGCCTTCCTGCACGCCCAGGATCCAGTCACGTGCTCCATCTGCCCTTGCTCCTTTACAAATAATAGTAAAGGCTCCGCCCTTTTCCGCGTCCCTCTGGTTGGAACCGGCCCAAAACCCCTTGCAGAGCGCTAGCGGTTGCCTGGGATCCTGTGAGAGAAGGTGGGAGAAGGGCGACTCAGTCTGCGCTGACGATCTCCAAGTCATTGCATTCTCAAGCAAAAAGACTTCAGAGAGAAGAGGCGCCAGCAGAGGTGCCAACTAAACAGGATCAGCAAATTCCAATCTATTCAATTCGGACTTGATTGGAATTGTAGATTTCTTTCCCTGTTAAGGGGCTACATTAGCATAGCATAGTTAGAAAGGTAAAATAGTAAGCAGTGACTACCGTTGTGAACTGATCGTTTTGTTGATCTCGTATAAATTTGGGAATAGAAATGTCACTTTTATTCTTGGAATTTCATGGCCATTTGGTCTCACTATTTACATTTTTTTTGTCCTTTCCTATATCTGTCAATTTAGGAGGATGCTTCATACATCTTCCTAAAATGGTCACCAGTCCGCAAAATCTTATTCCATAATAAACCTATTCTTTAAGGTGCCACAAGACTTTACTGTCTAGCAGAATACGGCAATCTACTTATGGCATGGGTGGCTAACCTCCACTTTGGGGGCTGGAGTTGGCCCTCCAAGAATTTTTTTCTGGCTTCCAAAGAACCCACCAATTTTCACAGCAATGACAAAAAATGCAAATTACCCTCTCCTGGGTCATCAGATTGATTATTTGATTAGCAGCTCCCCTTCCTCATCCCATCTGCATGGATCAGTTGAAGAGTTAGACTGTGTGTATGTGACAGAGTGTGGGGTGGTCACACCAACCTTTGGGCACACTCACTGCTGGCAAGTGGGCTCCTCTGGAGTTGGCCAAGGATAAATGTGGCCCTCAGCCCAAAAAAAGTAAACCACTCCTGAGCAGAGCTTGGAAAAGTTTCTTTTTTGAACTGCAACTCCCATCAGCCCAATCCACTGGCTGGGGCTGATGGAAGTTGTAGTTCAAAAAAGTAACTTTTCCAAGCTCTGCTCCTGAGTGATGGAATATACTAAATTCCTTGTATGTATTGCCAGTTTGTGTATAGATCAGTCAACTTAATCCAGGAACTATTGTCTTAATATCCCATGCAAGTAAAGTAATGCTCAAGATTCTACAACAAAGGCTCGTACCATATATGGAGCGAGAAGTGCCAGATGTCCAAGCTGAATTTAGAAAGGGAAGGGGTACCAGAGATCATATCGCAAACATACGTTGGATAATGGAACGGATTTCAGAAGGAAATTACCCTGTGCTTTATAGATTACAGCAAAGCCTTTGACTATGTAGATCATGAAAAACTATGGAAAGCTCATGCCACAGCATGAGACGGGTGTATTTTATCACCCTATTTCTTTAATCTGTATGCAGAACATATACGAAAAGCAGGATTGCACCAAGATGAAGGAGGTGTAAAATTTGGAGGGAGAAATATCAATAATTTAAGATATGCAGACGATACCATACAACTAGCAGAAACCAGGAATGATTTGAAATGAATGCTGATGAAAGTTAAAGAGGAAAGCACAAAAGCAGGACTACAGCTCAATGTCAAGAAGACTAAAGTAATGACAACAGAAGATTTATGTAACTTTAAAGTTGACAACGAGGACATTGACTTGTCAAGGATTATCAATACCTTGGCACAGTCATTAACCAAAATGGAGACAATAGTCAAGAAATCAGAAGAAGGCTAGGACTGGGGAAGGCAGCTATGAGAGAACTAAAAAAGGTCCTCAAATGCAAAGATGTATCACTGAACACTACAATCAGGATCATTCAGACCATGGTATTCCCGATCTCTATGTATGAATGTGAAAATTGGACAGTGAAAAAAGTGGATAAGAGAAAAATCAACTCATTTGAAATGTGATGTTGGAGGAGAGGTTTGCGTGTACCATGGACTGCGAAAAAGACAAATAATTGGTGTTAGAACAAATTAAACTAGAACTATTACTAGAAGTTAAAATGATGAAACTGAGGTTATCATACTTTGGACACATAATGAGAAGACATAATTCACTAGAAAAGACAATAATGCTGGGAAAAACAGAAGGGAGTAGAAAAGAGGAAGGCCAAAGAAGAAATGGATTGATTCCATAAAGGAAGCCACAGACCTGAGCTTACAAGATCTGAACAGGATGGTTGATAACAGATGCTATTGGAGGTCACTGATTCATAGGGTCGCCATAAGTCATAATCGACTTGAAGGTATACAACAACAACTTTAATTTTGACATTTTGTTTGGGCAATCATAAACAATTGCTTGGGTATATACCGAACCTGATGCCACAATTAGTGAAGATCCGTTGGAGGACCCTGAAGCAATATCAGGTGACAACCTGTGGGGTCAGTTTTAATTGCTACAACCTGAGGAAGTGGACAGTAGGTGGTGAGGCCAGCTACATGCCTTCTCAATTCCTGCCTATGATGCCTGGTAAAATCTGGCAGGATAGGAGTGGTTGAATGGGTTCTAAGGAGTGATTAATGCCTTGCTACAAGAGGGAATTATGCCCCATGCCTTGAAAGAATGGTGTGGCCCCTCTTGAAGAGGCACTCGCTGAATCCAGAGATTTTGGAAAAATACCACACAGTCTCTAATATCTCCTTCCTGGGCAAGGTGATTGAGAGGGTGGTAGCTGGCCAGCTACCAGCTATCTGGAGGAGGAAGATTCTAGACCCATTTCAGTCTGGTTCCGGGTCTCGTTTTAGCACCAGAACAGCCTTGGTCCCCTTGACTGATGATCTTTTTGGGACCGAGATACAGAGTAGAACCCTGTTGGTTCTCCTTGATCTCTCAGTGCCTCATTGACCATGGTGTCCTTCTGGAACAACTCGGGGGGGGGTTATGGTGGCTCCCCTCCTACCTGCAGAGTCATTACCAGAAAGCAGTGCAAGGAGGCTTTTGCTCAGCCGCATTGCTTTTGAGCTGCTTCCTGTGCTTCTGAACATATCTATGAAATCACTGGGGAACTGTCATCCAGTGATGTGGAACATGGTGTCATCAGTATGCTGATGATATGGAGCTGTCTCCTTTTCGTCCAAGTCAGGAGAGGCTGTGCAGTGATGGGCAGGAGTCTGGAAGCAGTGATGTTGGGGGCCAATGAACTAAGGCTGAATCCTGATAAGACAGAGGTGCTGTGGGCAGTCAGCTCCTGTTTGGTATTATAAAAATACCAGAGAGAAATAGGAACTAATTTTGGTTGGTCCTATTTCTTAGAAGAGATATAAAATACAAGCAGCAGAATGAGAATGTAAACCAGGCCCACCTTTCTCTATATAAATAACAACAGACACAATCTTCTTAGGTAAAAGATAAAACATTTACTCACGAATTCTTCATATGTTCAGAAACATAGGCTCTAGCTTAGAAGAAAGAAAATAGGAGTCTCAGTTCATTTTAGTGGTTTAGCATTGATGCTCTCAGAGATCCCCCAGGACAAAGGAGGAGGAAGTCAGGTAAGTAACCCCACCCATTAGGAAGTTACATCATGGTAAAACAGGTACATGGGATATTCCCCAAATATCCCTTAAAGGGAACATGCAACATTTGCCTATTCCAACAGCTCCCATGTCCAGAAATCAGGTACAGTATACAGACTGTTCTGGGAGAGGTTGCACTTCCCTTGAAGGAACAGGTTCATAGCCGGGGAGTACTTCTGGACTGTAACCTGTCACTGGAGTCCCAAGTGGCTTCTGTGGCTAGGAGTGCTTATGCCTAGCTTAGGCTGGTTTGCCAACTGCAGTGGCTCTTGGACCTGGATAGCCTGGCCTCAGTTGTCCATGCTCCCCCACCTGGACCTGTAATGTGCTCTATGAGGGGTTGCCCTCGGCAATGGGTTGGAGACTGCAGGTCATACAGAATATGGCTGCTAGGTTGGTAAGTGGGAAAGCCCAATGGAAAGTTCCAATGGAGACAATAGTCTGGCTGCCAGTGAGCTATTGGGCTCAATTCAAGGTGCTCGTGTTAGTGTACACAGCTGTAAACAACTCTGGACTGAAGAGCACCTTCCCCAGTATCAACCATCTCGTGCCCTAGATTTGGCAGTGCTTGGTACTACCCAGTTGATACTGATCTGCAACAGGGCCTTCTTGGTGGCAGTTCCCCGTTTGTGAAATGCCCTCCCTGGTGAGCTGCATCTGTCTTCCTCATTATTCACTTCCAGGAGGAACTGAATAACATTCCATTTTACCCACACATTTGACAGCTGAAAGTCACTGTTCCTGGCCACCTTGAAAATATTAGCTGTGAGAGTTTTACATGTTTTTATATGTTCTTAATGCTTTGAGATATTTTAAATTATTAGCTTCCGCTATGGGGCGGTATATAAGTACAATAAATAAATAAATAAATAAATATTAAATATATATTAATTGTAGTATTTTATCCATTTGGTATTTGCTGCCCTAGGCTCCTTTGGGAGAAAGGGTGGGATAATTTTTTTAAATTATGAAATAAATAAATAATAAAATTTCTTTAAAATTTGAACAAATTTTAAAAGGCATGTTTTAAATTCTCTGGGATTTTTTCCTCTTCAGAGTGTAAGGGAAAGATGCTAATTATCTTATGAATAAACAGAAATGCTGAACTGCGTCCTGAAAGAACAAGATTCAAGTCCTTGCACAGCCATGAAACTCATCTAGGGCCAGTCACTGTCTCTCAGCCTGACCTTACAGAGTTGTTGTGAGAATAAAATAGAGAGGGGGAGTACAATGCACGCCACCTTGAGTTCATTTCAATAAATAATAAATAAACGTTTTCCCAACTCTAGTCACCAATTTGAGGCAGAGGGGGCAATCTCAGTGAAAATATTTCTGGATATTTACATTACATACAGCTTATCAGTAGAATGAAAAAAATAATTTCTAAATTGTTGTTATAAATAACACACAAATAACAAAACCCAATTTAGGTATTTCCAGGATAGTTTTCATATACCGTATGTTTATTTGCAGAATTTCTGTGTTAAATTTCACTCTTACAAGGGTAGCGATAGTTTCAGTGTCTTCAGGCTCGTCATTATGAAAGAAACACAGTTGAAGGTAAGTTACTTGACTAAAAGAGTGCCTTTAAGGTATTTCTATGATTATTTTTGTCTTTGCTTATTATGGTTTATTCAGATAATTTTTGGGCTACTGTTTGTTAATACTGTTTTTTCTTGTTAAAAGAAAGTAAGTATCTTCAGGTTGATTGTAAAAAGTTTTTGTTGTTTGGGAATTATTTATTATTATTTATTTATTTATTACATTTATACCCCCGGCTTTCTTTCACCATGGAACCCAAGGCGGCAATTTACTCTTTTTAAAAATACGACTTTTTATTGATTTTTCAAAATAAGGTGCAATATGACAACAGTACAGAACAAAACGAAACAAAAAAACAAAGTAAAAACAAAATCTGGACCGAGTACATGGAGTAAATGGAATGCAGTTTCTTGTACTAAATGTTATTTAGTAAATAATCATCCTTTACACTGCCAAGAATTACCTGGGTGGCGTTTGACAGAAAATACAAAACTATAAATTGCATGTTGACAAAGATCTTGGGTATTACAGATGGAATATCCAAACTACTAGCCACTGAAGCAGAGAAACACGAGATGCAAAATTAAACTCACACCCTTCTAACAGTAACACTGCCATACAGAAGCATAAGCCTCTGGAACCAATCTCCCATGTTCTGGTTCATTAGCGTAATCTATGAAATTAAACCATGCGGCAAAAAAACCCTCGTTTTTTAATTTGTCCCCTCATTATTCCACTTTTATATTTTAATTTCTCTAATATTGCTATATTCCAGACCTTTTGGTGCCATTGGCTCAGATTAACCAAACTGAAATCCTTCGAATTCTTCATGATCGCTTCACTGCTTCAAAAAGAAGATGCAAAACTAATTCTTATTTGGCACATTCAGCTAGCACTCGGAAAACAAATTCCATAAGGCTAAACCCAGAGATGGTTGGATTGTGTGCTGTTGTTGGTACCTATCATCATCATCTGCTCCAGTGTCTTTTACCATTCTGGTGTAGTTTACCCTTTACTTTCTTTGTTCGCAGAAATGATTTAGCACCAAACTATTGTAATAGTTCAAACAAAGGAAGTTAGTCTTAATAGACCTATGACAATTAGCCTTTTAATGGTAAATGAAGAATATTGTTCTTAATACTCTTCAGGCAGAGATTAGTTTCTCCAATCTCTTGAGTGTTTTAAAGAATTGAAGTCATTGTACACCGCAGGTGAAGCCTCTTAAAACCTAATAATTGTGGGTTGTAGTCAACGGAAAGAGCAATCCAACTCAGGGGAAGGTGACATAAGTTGTGCTGGAGCAAGAAAAGCCGACATAAAGTTCCACCACATCCAGTTGCCATTCAGGTGCCTTTGGAGTGGCTGAACTGCATGCAGGGACCAGAAAGTAAAAGCCTGTTCTCCCAAATACTCCTACTGGGAAGTAAGCCCTCTCCACTGACTTCTATTGCAACTATTTTCTTAGACTGACCTTTTTCCCATTGTAACTTCTGCCTGGATTGGTACTTGCAGGAGCATTCTGAACACGAGTTGCATGTGGCCTAAGTCCCCTCACTTCGCCCTTCTGACACACACTTGATACGCCCCTTTCTCAGGCCTTATGCTGGCTCCACTTGTGTCAGTCTTGGCTGAGCCGTCTGTGTCTCCAGCTCAGCTGGAGATCGGCCGCATCCAACTCCCCTCAGCCTGGCATAAATGCAAGTTGGATTGCACCCTTAGTCTAACTCAGAATACACCCAATGAAATTAGAAAACCCAAGTTTGTTGTGTCTGTTACCTTCAATGGGTCTACTCTGAGCAGGATTAGCATTGAATACCTCCATGTTTTATACTACCTGAATCTGTTATTGTTTTGTTTACCTAAGATGGAAAATAATAGTGGACCTATATTTTAATGACGCAATACGTTTTGCATAAAATGCAGAGACTAAAAAATAGAACCATTAGAATTTGATGTCCCCCAGTGCAATCTAACCATGTGTACTCAGAAATAAGTCCTATTTTCAATGGGGCTTACTCCCTCCAGATAACTGATTGCATTATTATTATTATTGTTATTGTTATTATCATTATCAATAATAATAATAATAATAATAATATAAATTTATATCTTGCCATATCTTCCAAAGGAAGCCCAGTACAACAAACAAATGACAAAGCACTAAAAACATCTTTAAAACATAAGAACATAAGAAGAGCTTGCTGGATCAGGCCAGTGGCCCTTATAGGTCCTTCCAACTCTACTGTTCTGTGATTCTTGTCCAACATCCTGTTTTCACAGTGGCCAACCAGATGCCTATGGGAATCCCACAAGCAGGACCTGAGCACAAGAGCACTCTCTCCTCGTGCAGTTTCTAGCAACTCTTATTCGGAAGCATACTGCCTCCAACCATGAAGGCAGAGCATAGCCATCACGGCTAGTAGCAACCTTTTCCTCCATGAATTTGTCTAATCCTCTTTTAAATCCATCCAAGTTGGTGGCCATCGCTGCCTCATGTGAGAGCGAATACTACATGACATACATAGGCATGAAAAAATCTGAATTTTTGGAGTGAATAAATGCATTGTGATACACGAAGTAGGCAGACAATAAGATAGGTCTAGAGAAGACAGAATTGTCTAGAGCTGTTTCATTTTGAAATCAAGAATACAAGATAGTTGTAGCAATAACCCTGGCCAATAGATTGCATAGAATGATATGTTGGCATTGATCAAAATAGTTTAAAGGAGAATATGATCAAACATAATGTAGAGTAACATTAACATGTTAGAGTAACATGGAGAGCATTAAATTTTACTGATATGAAAAAAGCATTTTTACAGAGAGTCAGTATATTTGGCCAATCTCTAGACTTTGGGGCATTGTTGTAAATGGAACTTAATAAATCATATGGTTTGCAGATAACATTAAGTCATGGTTTGCTAAACAAGCCGAGAGTTAAGCATGAGTTGTCCCCGTTGGTTTTTTGGTTTAAAAAAATGAGGTGCCAATACTCATATATTGATAAATGTACTATGGGTGCCAGCACAAATTGGCTGGCATAGCCAGCAAAACAAGAAATGCAGGTATTCTGTACCACTGAGCACCATCACACAAAAAAGTCCTGGTTGTCCCACAGAGGATTAAACAACCATGGTTTATTCCTTCCAAACTAGTTTTCTAGCTACTCTTGCCTCATGTCTTCATAGCAGGGGTGGGGAACTTCTGGCTTGCAAGCCAATCTTAGCCCACCAGGCCTGCGATGCCATTTTCCCCAAACCACGGCCACCTGCTCAGGTTCAAACTGGAGGTTCAAACAGGAGCATGGGGCTGTCTGAAAGCCCTTTTACAGGCTAAATTTTTCTTTTACTGGCTTTTTTTTGCCTGCATGTGGCTGTTCCCAACATTACAGCTAATACAGCAGGATTTAACCCCCCACTTGACAGCTGATAAACTGGCAGGGAACAGGCCAAACCAGCCTGAAACAGCCTGCTGCTCTCTGGAGGGAACAGGTGGGGGCAGCCAAAGAAAGCCTGTACAATGCAGCCTTTGCTACCCCCTACCCCCACGAATGGGGAGAAAGAAA
The DNA here is from genome assembly GCF_030035675.1 of Rhineura floridana. Taxonomy (NCBI): domain Eukaryota; kingdom Metazoa; phylum Chordata; class Lepidosauria; order Squamata; family Rhineuridae; genus Rhineura; species Rhineura floridana. The sequence goes on along the minus strand of NC_084488.1, from coordinate 69,492,785 downwards.
CACTTTGACAGCCGTAGGATTGGTGCTTCCCAAGCATAAGGCTGGCAACTCCCTTGTGCTGCAGTTCGCAAGTGCCCACCAGTCAGCTGGCTGCTTGGGAATCCTGCCCAAGGGATTTTGACAGGTGGGCAGGACAAGCCATCTGTCAATCATGTGATGTCATAACAACATTCTGTGAGTGACAGGTGGCCAACTCCGTCCACCTGTCAAATTTGGCCCATGAGGCTGATCTTGATAAGGATCTGGCCCCTGGCGTCAGAAAGTTCCCAACCCGTTTTATTGTGTGGCAAGCATTTGGGGTGGGTTTGCCAAACAAACCAAGGTTAATGAAAGGTGCCAATTTGCACAAAACACCAAGTCATAGTTAAAACAAACCAAGGTTTATAAGCCAACAATAAACCATTTTAGATTGTGGTTCATCAGCACTAAAAAAAAGAATAGTTGAACTGCTGGACAGGGTTTGGATGATCAAACAAACCACTGTTTAATAAAACATTGTTTAATAAACCATGGCTTATTAAACTGTATAGCTTTAAGACATAATCCTAATGTCTCCATGGAGAAATTACAGTTGGGTCCTAATGCTATACAATGTATTAATTTACACACACATACCCAAAAAAGAAGTAAGGATTATGGTTATTGCAGATCTTCTTCCAGAACATAGACTAAGCAGAGGAATGTGATAGGAAGGTTCTTACTTATTGAACACTCAGACCTATATTCCCGATCTCTATGTATGAATGTGAAAGTTGGACAGTGAAAAAAGCAGATAAGAGAAAAATCAACTCCTTTGAAATGTGGTGTTGAAGGAGAGCTTTGCAGATACCATGGACTGCGAAAAAGACAAATAATTGGGTGTTAGAACAAATTAAAGCAGAACTATCATTAGAAGCTAAAATGATGACACTGAGGTTATCATACTTTAGACACATAATGAGAAGACATGATTCACTAGAAAAGACAATAATGCTGGAAAAAACAGAAGGGAGTAGAAAAAGAGGAATGCCAAACAAGATATGGATTGATTCCCTAAGGAAGCCACAGACCTGAACTTACAAGATCTGAACAGGGTGGTTCACAACAGATGCTATTGGAGATTGCTGATTCATGGGGTTGCCATAAGTTGTAATCAATTTGAAGGCACATAACAACAACAACAATCAAGGCAAAATGGGAGAGGGCATGTGTGCAAGATGGATGGGGGAAGTTGTGTTGTAGGAATTCTAGAAGCTAGAGAAGGATTGTAGGAGCCTAGGGTTTGTCTCAATGCTATGGTTTCTAGATTGGGAAGGGATGCAGAATATCAATTGCAAGATCCTTGTCAGAAATAAAGTTATTTTTTGAAAACCAAGTTGTCTTATTAAAAAACCCCTCTCCTGGTTCCTACCTTCCCTATAAAGTCAGGTGTGTACCTTCTGCTCCCAGGACCTCAAGTACACTGTTCTAAGGTTGCATCTTGGGTAACAGGTATGTTTTGGTTGCCAGCTTTTTGAACTGGTCCTTAGCAGTTTGATCTACAGTAATTAGCAGATGATAATTATATAGCTCTGTGCTGGGAAAAACTTTCCCTGCTAATTTCTGCATATCCGCCTGTTAAAGCTCAAGATGGAGCAAGCCAGGCTGGTGCTTTTTTTTGTTGGCCTGTTGACAACATATTTATGAGATGCCATACACACACCTACATGCTTCCAGCTCTCATCCAGAGAAACCACATGATCACCGATAGCATCCAAGGCATAGTGTATAATTGTATTTTCCCCACTACTGACAGACTCCATCTGCATGATTTATTCCTTAAACCCAGTGGCAAAAAAGGGTCAGCTCCAGTTGTCATCGACAACTCTCCTCAAGCATCTCTCCAGGCCCTTCATCAGGAATCTACAGCTCATCCTGGAAGATGAACCTTCCTTCCTTTCATGCCTGAGTTGCCAAGTCAGAAGCATCGCAAACCCTGAGATTTCAGGGGTGGGTCTTAGTGGTATATTGGGGACATGGGCCCTAGTGGTATAATGGGGATATGGGCCCTAGTGATGTCATGGGGACATGGGACCTAGTGATGTCATTAAGCATGATACATTAAGCATTAACTACAGTTGCTTGGAGCATAACACTCAAAAGTTTCTCTAATTGGAAAATTAAGACAGAAATCTTAGCTAAATGAGGGTGTTTCCAGGTCCAGCTGAAGTGACGGGCACATTCCTTCTCACCTGCTTACAGAGCCTAGATAAGGAACATTTATTCTAGCTTACTTGCTTCTGGCTAGAAGGGTTTAAGTGCCCTCAGGCCAGGCCAGTTACGAGAAGGCCATTGTAGGAAGAAAGCCTAGTGTTCTGGAGATGTTAGATGGGAGCACTCAGGAATAAACATGGTTGCCCCTGAAGGCTGCAATTCTAAACATACTAAGGGTCTAAGCCCCATAGAATTAAACAGGACTTACTTTTGAGTAGATATTGTTAGGATTGTGCTGTTGGTAAGGCTTGACTAGGGATATAATATATTATATTATATATATGAAGAGAACCTATCAGCACTAGTTGCTGATTTGCTACCAGGTTCAAGATGTGCTTTTCATGTTTTGGGTTCCACATAGTACTTGTTCTGCTCTTGTAAGAAATCAATCCTTTAGTGTGGCAGTACATATGCTTTGGAACTCCCTACCTATTTACATTAGGCAGGCACTTTTTTGTACTCATTTTGGCACCTGCCAAAAGCATTTTTGTTTGGGCAGGCTATTTTGTTTGCAGAAGCTATTATGTTTTTCATTGTTTTTAACTCGTTGGTTTTATTATTTTGAATGTTTTTAAATGCCTGTCTTGTAACTGTTTTTGCCAATAATGTTATTGTTTTAATTCATTCTATAAACTGTTCTGAGGTTTTTTACAATAAAGCAGTGTATAAATGTTGTAAATAAAATACATAAATAAATTTTGGAGTCACTGTGGCCCTTGGGTCTCTTTCCTCTTTTAGGAACAAAGAAATCTGCCTTGTAGCAAGTCAGGTCATTTGGTACCATCTAGGTCAGTACTGATGACATGGGCTAGCATGGCTCTCCAGGATCTCCAAGAGGTCTTCTGTATCTTTAAAAGTTGTGCAGGAGGAAGGGAGAATTCCACCTTCTGGTTTTTCCCATTACAGGGTTGCAAGAACACCTGCACTTGGCTGACTTTCTCTTCTCCTAAACCTGCCCTGAACCTGCCAACCCTACTGTGTACAGTAAGCTACATTCCAGTCATGCAAAGGAAGAGCACACACACACCTACTTCCATCCTTCCTGCAGTAAGAGGTATTATGATTGTAAGGGGTTTGCCTTGAAAAGAGGAGGTGTGGCCTGCAGTGGAGCATAACTTGGGGAGAGGCTGGAGGGCCACATTCAGCCCTCAGGCCAGAAGTTCATCTCACCAGTTAGTAATTTACCTGGAAATAGGTCTTATTGAACTCAAGGGGGTTACTTCTGAGTAGGCATGCGTAAGATTGTAGCGTTACAGAGCTATATGGCCAATCATAGGGTGCTTCTGGACAGCCTTTTAATTGAGCATTAATTTTGATTTGTGGGCAGGCCTGTAGCCAGGAGTGGGCAAATGGGGGCACCACTTCACCCCCCTCAGGATTGGGGGGATATTGTTTTAATTTGTGACATGACAGACAATAACAACCTTCATTTAAAGAATGATAGCTTGTTTTAAGAAAAGGAGCAATTTTAGAATAGGAACCTCTGAAAACTTTAGTGAATACGGCGGTGAGTGCACAACAAAGCCTAATGTGGAAGAGTCCCCAAAAGTCTGGTCACTCAAGACTTTTCCTAACCAAGGGTGGATTTTCATGATCACAATCACCCTATACTTAAGATTCTGAATAAACCAGCCTGTATGATATTTGAAGAATTAAATATTAGAACTTTGTATTCTGGGTGGACATTCCTTTGCGCTGCTTTTCAGTTTGAGTTGTGTGCTCTATCCAGCCGGAGAGCCAGTGTGGTATAGTGGGTGGACTCTTGACTTGGGAGACCAGGGTTTGAATCCCCACCTAGCCATGAAGCTCACTGGGTGACCTTGGGCCAGTCATTGCCTCTCAGCCTCATGAAAACCCTATTCATAGGGTCGCCATAAGTCGGAATCGACTTGAAGGCGGCACATTTACATTTTTATCCAGCTAGCAATAAAGAAGCATGTTTGTTTGCCTGCAGTAAAAAGTAAGAGTTTGTTTATTCTGCAGTTTTACAGTCATAGTGGCTATTTTGTCTTATTTTTCTTGAGTACTTGATGGCAATGAATGAAAACAGCCTAGAAGAATGGAAATATTGTTGTATTCGCTACAGTTAGCTGACTGGCTGGCTGGCCACCTAGGCTGTAACTCTGGCCTCATTTCTGATTTTCCCAATAAGTGCAGCTGAGCATGATGTCTTTTCTGGTTTCTATACAGAAAAATCAATCCAGCAACTAGTATAAAAAATCCCCATCACCTTCCACAGTTTCCACTTGCTTCATTAGTCCTTTATGTTACAGCCACTTAAAAGTTTTCCCTTGATTGTCCAACAGGAAGAAAAATCTAAAGGTCAGGAACAAGACTAGATGGAGGGACTCTCAAGGAGGAGTTTACAAACACATTCTAAAGTACTTGTTTTCTCTCTGCCTTTCCTAAACTTGTAGTATGGACAAGTTTAGTTTTTGAGTGGAATCTAAAATTGGGATAACTAATGTACCAGCAAAGCGAAGCTCAGGAGCTCACTGTCATTACCAAAGTAGTTCAGTTGATGAAGGAATGGAACACAGGGACAGACCACAGGTGAAAGAGACCTGTAGCTATAGGCAAAGTCAAGTTTTGAGTCTGATATTCCTTGGGATGAGACAATTCAACAGATTAAAGTTCATTCACGTAAGTTAACACATTCTCTGGATAGAGGAGGTGTGAGGGGAAAGGTCACTGCCTTTGCCTCCCCCTGGCCTGGCCGTCACATCTTCTCCATCAGCTGGTGCTATGTGCTTCTCCCCCTCAAATGCCTGATCTAGAAACATGGCTGCCTCACCTAGAAATGTAGCTCTCCCATCTAACTGCGAAGGCTGGCTACAGGGCTGTTTGTGGGGAAGTTAGATGACGTTGCATCAAAGCAAGTGTTATCCCACACTTTCTAGTGCATTTTCTCATCACTTTCCTTAGCGCAAAAAGTCCAAACCTTTGGAGAAGCAGGTTTGTTGTGCAAAACTTCCCAATCAACTATAATTGCACAAACCTGAACTTGCAGTATGTGATTGAAAATGGAAATGGACTGCCTTCAAGTCGATCCTAACTTATGGGCGACCCTATGAATAGGGTTTTCATGGTAAGCGGTATTCAGAGGGGGTTTGCCATTGCCTTCCTCTGAGGCTGAGAGCCAGTGACTGGCCCAAGGTCACCCAGTGAGCTTCATGTCTGGGTGGGGATTTGAACCCTGGTCTCCCAGGTCGTACCTTAACCACTACACCACACTGGCTCTCATGTAATTGAATCCCACCTGAAAATAGTGACAATCTGGAAGTGCCTGTAGTGTGCTTTGCAAACTGTGGAATGTGGTTGTGTGAGTGTCTTAGGTAGGATGATTAACTTCTTTATGGACCCAAGGTGCTTTTATGCCTTTAACAGCTGGTAAATCAGAAGAGATAGGAGGGGGACAGTGCTTTTTTCTGTGCCAGGAAAAGCCTCCCCTGCTGGATATCTCCTTGTCAAGCTGCTGTTAAAGGCACAGGAGCTGGCCAGATTTTTCTGGCCCATTGGCAATCCAGAACCCAGGCCCCTCTCGAGATATTTTTGTAATGATTCTGTGTCAGCAGCATCCTATTCTCTCGCTTTCTATCCTTTGGCAGTCTTGAGTTGTTTTAGGAGCTATGCTTCTCTTCAACATTAGAGCACTTATCTGCCTTTTTTAAAAAGGAAATAAAAATATGGCCAATCATGTTTAAGCTGCTTCGGTAGCTAAGAGGATTATCTTGCAATATAGGAAGTCCCCTGAGTGGACCTTTGGTTTAATGATATGCTGGGCCTTTGTGATAAGGAAAATATCACTTATAATTGGCAGGACCCCCCTGACACCTTCACATGCTGTGATTTTCCCCTCTTCCCTTCCAATTTCTTTTTAACTTTCTCTACCATATTGCATTCTCTCCTCCCCCCCTCTTCTGTACCTTTTTCTCTCTTAGTATGTCTTGCTGTTTTGTTATCACAGCTTGCTGGCTCTCCCTGCCACCCCCATGAACTGGGGAGGAGGGTGGATGTGTTAGTAATTGGGTCATCTTTATTTGGTTGCTTTTTAAAAAAAATATTAAAATCAATATAAATCTTAATAAAAACAAGACAACCACGAATATCGCTGCTTATTATTCCCTTGCTATATTGCAAAACTAGCCTGTTAACTTTGTAAATATATTTGCCTTTGCCATTCTGGTAAACAGTCAACTTGATGAGGAAGCAAAAGCTATTGGTTTATTGCCTCTGACATACTTCCTCATTTCTTTTGAGGATGTGAACACTTCCAAAAGATAAAGAAACAAGCCCATTACTTCTTTGGAACTACTTCATAGCCTCTTCTTTCCAAGGCTGATCTTGAAAATAAGCAGCCTTAGCTGAGTAGCAAAGTTCTTCTCTCACTTAAGAAGGTCTTTGGCTAGTGGTGGCTGTCTTATATCTAGCAGGGTGACAACTAACTCTGTTCATCCCAGCACAGTGTTTGTCTGCTTGTTCATCCTGGGGAAATAGATGTCGCTTTGTAAAAGTCACAAGCGTTCTAGAGGTCTTGTCTAGCTGCACGTGGAGTTGCAGCTTCAACCTCTGGTGTAGTTGGGATGTGTCTTTTGTGGTTGTGTGCTGTGCGTGACATGTTCCCCTTTCCTTCTGCAAAATATTTAAAACGGTACTGTGCTCTCTTCTCCTTTTGATTTAACTGTAATTTGTTTTCAAAATTTAAAACATCCAGTAGAGGCTGACTAGTGCTATTCAAAATGTGAGGATCTCTACTTGTGAAGTAAGAGTACAATTATGGAAATATCAAGCTGCATTTCTGTGAGTTATCAAGGAAATAAGTATGTTAGCATTGTCTCTCAGAACCCCAGTTGTTTATCCGGCCTATTTCCATATCCTGATATATTTAACATTTTCAAATATAGTATTGATTACATCAAGCCCTCTTGACTATATTTGCAAAATCTTTTGAACTGTTTCCTTTGAATTTGTGATGACTAATCTCTGAGTGAAAATGTACATACTGAAGCCAGAGATAGACCTGCCATTTGAAGTTTGTTTTAACAATGAGCAGCTGCATCAGTGCACCTGTGTTATTATCTAATCCGCATATCTGCTATCCTGGGTTTCTATAGATAACACAAGTTAGACACAATACATTTGTTAACAATAGCATGAGCAAGTATGTCTTTAGTTTGAAAGTAAATCATATACAGTTCAATAGAAGTTACCCCAAGTAAATGTGCATAGGACTGCAGCCTTCCAGCCTGATCCTCTGCAGAAGTTTCATCAGATTCATTCGAGTTTGCTGCAATGTACTGTGCATAGTATGGAATCCTTAAACTGCCCTTCATGCCTGATTAATACACACTGTACCATTGTAGTATAAATAAATATATCCCTTAGTGAGAAGTATATTTCTTAAGCATCTCAGGAGGAAAAACGGAATGATTTTCATCTTGTTCTTAAAAAGCTGGGATTTTCAACATACAGATAAGAACCGATGGTCAAACCTGCGGCTATAAAGATATAATTTGATGTTCATATTCAAATAGGGGCCAAGATCAATGACAAATGCAACCATTGAATTCTCATTATCAGTAACTGGTAATATATTGGTCATCTATGCTGCTGCGTCTTAATCAGCTAGTGAGTACCTCCTGGGTTGAGAGTTGTAACCCCCTATGCTCTGCTTGGGGGCCATTCCTGAAACTTTACTCTGTAGCAGCAATAGTAAATAATAGGCAGGGTGGGCATGTTGAGCCTCTGCAGACTGTAGTCTGGATTCAGGTTCTATCCCAGGTGAAGACCATGTTTCTGACATAGACAGCCTTTTAAAACCAGTTTCAGAGGGATAAATGCAATGAGTACCTTTCTCCCTAAAACCTCAACCCTAAATGCAAATTATTTTATGTACTTACTTAGTTTCTTACATTTATACCTCACCTTTCTTGGGAGCTTCCCGTCGAGGTTCTGACCAGACTCAGATGTGCTTAGCTTCAGCATTAGGCTGACACTCTCTGACCTTAATAGACTTAATAAACAGGATAGACCTATCTCTGTTGTAGCATCCAGTTTGTAAAATACATTTCTTAGGGACAGGCACCTTCCTTTTCCTTTTATTTCTCCCATCATTTAGTGTGTATGTGTGTGACACACAGAGAGAATGGAGGACTGATGAATGAATGGGAGCGGGAGGATGAGTGAATGAAGAGAATAAATGGATGACAGATGAATAAAGGGGGGAGAGAAGATCTGGGTCCCTCCAGTTTTGGCTTTGGCCTACCTGCTGCTGCCTATTATTGTACAGCCCCCAACCACCTTCCTCTGAGGAGGAAATGTGGCCCTCTACCCCATCCCAGTGTATAGGATCGGAGCCTTAGATGGTTTTAAAATGAGATCTGATAAAGAGAACAAGGCTGTCAATGAGTGCTAGCTGTGATGGCTGAATGCAGCCTTCAGGTTCAGAGGCAGCATGAATGCTAATTCCTGGGAAGCAAGAGTGGGCGAGAGCTATCACCCACATGTCCTACTTGTGGGCTTTCCCAGAGGCATTTGGTTGACTGCTGGGATGATAGACTAGATAGACCTTTAGTCTCATCCATCAGTGCTCTTCTTATTTATTTATTTATTTATTGAATTTATTACTCTCCCATCTGGCTGGCTGTCCAGCCACTCTGGGCGACATACAACATAGGCATACTTCTTATGTTCTTATAATGCGAGTGCTTATGTGCAGAGTAATGTGAAATATCCCTGTGATTACAATATGTTTAGACTTAGAACCACCATGCTCATCAAATTCCAGAAGAGGTGTTTGGCACAGACTTGAAACATTTCAGAGGACAGAGGAACCAGACACATCTATTCTGCAAATATATTGGTTCTATGGGGAAGGAATGGAGTGCAATGGTAGCATACATGCTTTGTAGTCAAAAAGTCCCAGATTTCATCCCTGGTGTCTCCAGGTAAGGCTGGGAAGGACTCTTGCCTAAAACTATGGAGAGCCACTGCTGGCCTGTGTCGACAATACTGGGCCAGATGGACCAATAGTCTAAGGCAGCTTAAGAGTCATAGCTTCTCAAAAAGAATCCAGGGTTTGTAGGTTGGTGAAGTTCTGAAAGAACAATGGTTCCCACAGGTCCCTTTAGGAGTGAGATTGATAGTTAATTGGGTGTAAGTCTGTGCTGTGGATCTGACCACGGAAGTTTGCATCATGAATAGTTATTGTTATTACTTCATGCAAAAGGGAAAGCAAGCGGTTTGTCCTCTCTTTCAAAAAGAAAGTTACATGTTTTGCCTTCTGATGTTCTGCAATTCAAATACACCATTTCATGTCAGGTTTCCCTAGATGTGTTAAGAACCAAGAACCTTCATTAGTAACCAGCTTGTGCCTTTGGCTCAGTTGACGTCTTCCTTGCTATTTTTAGGGAATGACTCAGTCACTCGGTATTACAGCCACTGAGCATCTCTGTAGACTGATACCAAAGCTTTATGTAAGTGCTGCTAAAGCCCAGCAGAGTATTGGAGCATGTAGATAAAGTTGATTGGCACTGTTGCTAGGAAGGCACAGAGACTTTGTTTGCATGCTCCTTTATTGTTCCCAGAGAAAGAGGTCAAACAGGCAAGGGGAATATTAAACAGGAATAAAAACCATTATGATGAAGAGAGGAAAAGCAGAGTCTGTGAGATTTCACTAGCGGAGGTGTGGAGAACCTTTGGTGCTCTAGATGTTGCTGAACAATTGACTACAACTCCCATCAGCCCCAGCCAGCATGGCCAATGGCCAGGGATGATGGGAGTTGCAGTTCCACAACATCTGGAGGGCCAAAGGTTCCCCACACCTGCACTAGAGACTTCTCAATACTGACATGACTGTTACACAAACACTTACCTGAATGCCATTTTCTCATCAGACAGAAAAGTTTATAATGCTCCAGATATCTGACTGCAAATTACACAAACCAATGGTTAAACTAATTCTCTCTGCTAACATGTCTTCCAGTGCCTTACTGTACTTTCATCCCTGCTATTTCTGTATCAGGCCCTGATCTCTCTCCTTTTATCTCAGGGCCAGTTCCTTGTGGTACAGAGCTGATTTCCCACACCAGCACTGTCTCCTCTCATGTGATTTGTTGCTTTCAAACAGGACATTCTTAGTGGTGTGGTGTGCTCTTGGGGTTTGTCTGATGTCCACTACGAGCAGGGCCTTTAGTGTGGTGATACCTGCCCTTTTGGAACATGTCTCCAGTGAAATCAGGCAGGCATCTATCGTATTGGTATATAGGTGCTTGATTAAAACTCCTTTGTTCACCCAGGTTTCCTGTGAAGGATTATCTAGTTATGTTGATGTATTAATGTGATTGACAGATTTGTGATGTATTTTGTGTCAAAGATTGCCCCCTGGGGTCCTTTGACCTCAGCACCCCAAGGGGGGTTTCTTGCTTCCGAGAACAGCCCCAACACCTTTGGGTCCCTGCTTCCCAGGCAAACTCTCCCTTCTTCTAGGATTCACGGTAAGTTCACGGTAGTAACTGCCACCACCCCTTTTCCTGCTTTAAACCACTCTAATCAACCACTCTAATCACTCTGGAAATAGGGAACAACAACTGAAGGATCATCCTTCATTTTTATGGAGTTTAGCGGTCAACAGGGAGGGGGGCTGATTAGGCATATTGGTGCCCCTGCCGTGATCAGCTTCTTTAAAGATAAGGGGACTAGACAGCCCCACCCAGGGGTCCTGATCTACAATCAGAATTCTCCCAGAATTCTCTCTGGCTGAACCATTTTAGCTTGACCAAAGATAGCCATTCTTGACATTTTGTATTTGTTTTATGAATGTCATATTATGGTTGATTTTATACTGTTCACCACTGTTATTTTTCTCTCTCTCTTAATGTTGGTGATACAGACTTTAAAAAAATAAATATTACAAGAGTGATGGGAGAAATGGTGTGGAAAAAGCAAGTCTGCCATTCCTGTAAAACATAAGAAGTGGACCTTCATTCTTAAACAGAAGTTTACAATGTATGGTCCATAAGTACCAAGCAACTAGTAGGTACTAAATCAATAGCAATGACAATAAAGCTGGGATGTTGGGATAACATATAAACCAGCCTTCTGCGACCTAGTGCCCTCCAGATGCTTTTGACTACAACAAGAACATGCTTATTGACAGAGGGGATGTTAGGAAAGGGTCCAACTGACAAACATTCCAGCAGAGAACTCACTTTTCTTTCCATCTCCTCTAAAAACAGATGGCCCTGCCCTGGACCAGCTGACTATCTAACACACTGTCCTGCATAAATCTGTTCTCATCCCGTGATCCTGAAGATTCCTTGAGCTGCTACATTTCTGTTCTCTTTCATACCATCAGGCAAGCAAGTGTGCAAAAAGCACCACTTCACAAGAAATCTGAACTTGCAATCCATTGCTGAGCATCCTGAAGATCACACCCATGGCAGTGAAAAGAAGTTCTTTCTTTGTAATATAGGCTTGTCTCTCAGCAAAAGCCGTCCCAAGTGCACAGTCCACAAATACAACATGGCATCAGTTCTGTCCACAAACACAGTGATGGCTCTGGGGTAAATTCATACATCACTTCAGGTAAAAGTGTTTTGTGATCTTTATTTTTAGAGGCAGGTTATTGTTTCCTGTTGTTTTACAGATAGTTAATAAGATGAGAGATTCATCCATTTTATGGCTGCAGTTGTTCTTGAGCATAAAGGACCTCAAACTACATAGCTTTATGCACAGAAGCAGGATGTGTGGGTAAAAGTCTCTTCCTTACACACACACACACAACACACACAACACACTAGGCAAGCAGAGAATACTCTCTGACAGGTTTGACACCCATAAAATGCTATCTTAATACCAAGTCAGATCAGTAGTCCATCTAGCAAGTATTGTCTACATTGACCAGAAGTGGTTCCCCAGGATTTCAAGCAAGACTCCTACCCAGCCATATGTGGAGATTCCAGGGACTAAATCTAGAACTCTTTGGATATGTACCCTATATAGCACAGTGGGGAGGAGAGCCTGGCTGGGAATCCAGAGCCTGTGAGTTCAAATCCCCACTCGTCTCTCCTGGACGGTGTCAAGGGCCAGCTAAAGATCACCCCCACAGTGAGTGGCTCAGGGATTACGTGCCCTGCCACCTGTGCAGCCGTGGGCAAGCTGCATAGTCCCTAGGAGCCCAGTTGTCCCCCAGCTAGCAGTTGTGGACAAGGAAGGGGCTGGCTTGTGCAGCTGTGGCAAGCTGAGCAGGCCCTAGCCAGGTGGGGAGGACTAGCCTCAGAGGGAGGCAATGGGAAACCCCCTCTGAATACCGCTTGCCATGAATTCATAGGGTTGCCATAAGTCGGGATCGACTTGAAGGCAGTCCATTTCCTAGAAAGATGCTCGAGCCAGCTACAACATTCCCTTGGCTCCAGCAAACACAACTGGCATGCGGGAGCTGCACCTAATTAATTGCATGGAAAGGGAGGTGTATGTATGGGATTTGTTTTATTTATTTAAGTAGCTTTCCCATATAGCAAGGTCAGATAAACTGTGGCCCTCTAGGTATTACTGGACTACAACTCCCGTCATCCCTGGGCATTGGCCATTGGCTAATGGGAATTGGAGTCCATCTGGAGGTGTTCAGGTTGCCCAGCGCTGCCACATGGGCTGACAAAAACTGCTGGTTGAACAATAACCTTACTACTCTAGCCAGCAGCCCCACTCTTGAGAGCGTCCCGCTACTCTCCATCTCAGTTGGGGTGGACCTCCAAGGCATCTGCCTGCTCTCACTATATTGGCAGTGTTTTCCACATCCACACTGACTGATTCTCTTCCAAAGCTGTGATCAAAAGGGAAACACCAGACACACAGAGAAACCCCTGCAGGAAGGCAAAAAACATACCAGCCTAATCAGGATATACACAAAATATTTCCCTTGGTCCCTATAAAATTCAAGTATCCAAAGCCCATTGTGGAACAATGCATGGCTTGCACTTTCTCCCCTGGATGACAATGTAAAGAAATGGCTAAACTTCTCCAGTTTGGAGAAGCTGCATCAATTATGCATCAATCCAAATTCCTCTCCAAAAATTATCCCATCTTTATGTTTTCACCATATTCCTGGTGACAAAATAGTGGCTTCTGGGCATGTTTGGAATGGAGTGGGAGCTGCATGTCTTTGCTGCCCTGGGCTCCTACTGGGAGGAAGAGCAGGATATCAATCAATCAATCAATCAAACAAACAATCAAACAAACAAACAAACAAAATTGTTTCCTATCTCTTGCTCTCTCTCTGCTCCTCCAGAAGATCTGTTATGGAGCATTCATCATGATTTGCTTGCACAAATCTTATGCTGAAATGGAAATGGACTGCCTTCAAATCAATCCCGACTTATGGCGACCTTATGAATAGGGTTTTCATGGTAAGTGGTATTCAGAGGGGGTTTACCATTGCCTCCCTCTGAGGCTGAGAGGCAGTGACTGGCCCAAGGTCACCCAGTGAACTTCATGGTTGTGTGGGGATTCGAATCCTGGTCTCCCAGGTCATAGTCCAGCACCTTAACCACTACACCACACTGGCTCTTATGCTATGGTTAGACTATGCCCAGTCTTTATGGAGCATCCATTCTCATTCTCATATGTTTTGGGGCTGGTTATGTGTCAATGAGCATTCATCCTGATGTGCTTGTGGGGTGTTTACACATCTTCCCATCAATCATTCATCTCACAGTTTCCAATGCATTTCCGCCTCACTTTCCAAACTTTTAATTTTTAAAGTTAGTTTGTTGTGCTAGGACAACAGAGTGCTTTAATCCACTTGAATTGCGTACGGTACACCTAAAATTCCAGTATGCGCTTGAATCCCACCCACAAAACAGTGACTATCTGGTGGCCCCCTTCCTTCTTCTCTTCCCCCCCCATCACAAGGTAAATTTGAGAAAGGATGAAAAGAGGAGGGAAGGCTGGAGATGGTATAAAACTGGCATGAGGGTGCCCTGACTAGCCTTTCTGAACTTTCAGAAAGCTTTTGGAAAGCCTGAGCTTCTTCTGAAAATCTTGAAAAGGTTTCAAAAGATGGGGCTGTTTGTTCCATGCAGCAATGGAGGATGTGTGTCACCCATCTTTATTTGCTTTCCACATAGGGAAATGAGGGACACTACTCTGGATGCAACCTGATTCATAGTCAAAAGTTGTTTCATAGGTTTGCATGCCTTTTACATAGTCACGCCTTTCATTATTGTACCGGTCAATCATCAAATATACATACACATGTACACATTCTTGTACTGACCACTCATATACCATTACATACCTGTTGTATCTTCTGGCATACATGAATTCAGTGTGTGCTTATATATCAACTGTTTTTGTGTATATTGCAGTAGAGTGCAGAAACAACTGGTCTGTAAAGTCTAGTAGTTGAAAGAATAAGGAAACTTAAGGTGTATTACTACAAAGAGGTAAAGCCATACATGCTGAAGCAACCATGCAACCTGCATTCAGGGAACAATTACTAACTGAGAACAGAGAAGAGAAGAGAAGAGAAGAGAAGAGAAGAGAAGAGAAGAGAAGAGAAGAGAAGAGAAGAGAAGAGAAGGTGGCCCCCAAATTATGGAATGATTTTTGTGACGAGGTGCGCCTGGCGCCAACACTGTTATCTTTTTGGCACCAGGTCAAGACTTTCCTCTTCTCCCAGGCATTTTAGCATGTGTTTTAAATTGTTTTAAATTTTTAAATTGTGTTTTAAATTGTGTTTTAAAATATGTGTTTTAAATTGTATATTTGTTTTAATGTTTTTGGTTGCTGTAAACCGCCCAGAGAGCTTCGGCTATGGGGTGGTATACAAGTGCAATAAATAAATAAATAAATAAGGGAGAAAGGGGAGGAGCAAAGCCTACAAAAACAACAAACACTTTAGAGGAGGAATCAGTAGAGAGAATAATAAATTGCCTTTCTGTGTATCACTCCTGAGTGGTTCAGGTCACTTGATATGTGTTGGTGCTTTACTCCCAGCAAATTTGTGGGGGTAAAAGCCCTTTCTCCTAAGGCAAAGTTGCCATTGCATACAACCCAAAGACTGTCTGGGTTTCAGAGGGCTCTCTCTGAGGTGTTGTACTAGACATTGGTGTTTGTTGCTGCTAATTGTTGTTTTGCTACTCCTTTATTAATTATGTTCTTTTAATATGTATTGGGTTTTATAGTGTGAACAGTGTCTAGAAGTGCTTTAGTACAAAAGGCAGGATGTAAATATTTCACTAAATAAAATGGAAGGTAGCAAGAGAATAACAATAGACTTCTATTATGCTTCTTGATGATTTGTATTTCAAGTATCAGTTCAGATACTTTTATAACAACTAAGAGCCAAAATAGTAATGATACAGAAAACCTGTGATCAGATGATCTCTTGGTCATTTTTTCCTTCTTTACTTCAAAGCAGCCATGGGTAGTTTCTAATTTGACTGGGGAAGCAGTGGAGATGGAAAGTGTGTTTAAGCTTTTCAGGAAGAGAAGGGAGGAAAGGGAGGAGCAAAGCATGCAGAAACAACAAACTCTACAGGAGGACTCAGCAGAGAGAAGAATAGATTGCCTTTCTGTCTCTTCTCCCCTCCCCCCAGTTCAGGTCACTTGTAAGATGCATTGGTGCTTTACTCCCAACATTAACATCATTTGCCATGTGGGAAGGGCCATAGCTCAGTGGTAGAGCATCTGGTCCCAGGTTCAGTCCCCAGCATCTCCAGATAGGACCGGGAAAGATTCCCTGTATAAAACCCTGGAGAGAGATTACCAGCCATTGCAGACAGGACTGAGCAAAATGGATCACTGGTCTGACTCAATATAAGGCAGCTGTGTGTGTTCCTCTGTTCCCCAGCATACTGTACTAATCTATAGTGCAGGGAGAATATTCGACAGAACACAGACAGTAAGATTTGAACATTCATTCATTCTCTTTATATCCTGTCCTTCCTTCAGTCATGAGCCCAGGACAGCTAGCAACACAAATTAAATAAAACAATACTAAAACCATTATCAGAAACACAAATTCAAAATAAAGCACAGTACAATCATCAGGGACTGGTATCTATAGAACCACACCCAGAAGTCAATTCTGCTTATGATCTGAATGCCTGGACAAATAGAAATGTCTGCAGCCTTTGTAACAACATTTCTACTGTCAGGGACAGATCAAATAAAATAAATGGGGGAAGGGCCATAGCTCAGTGGTGGAGCATCTGCCTTGCATGCAGAATGTCCCAGGTTTGATCTCCAGCATCCCCAGGTAGGGATGGGAAATACCCTCAGGTAAAACCCTGGAGAGCCACTGCCAGTCAATGTAGACAGTACCCACCTGGATGGATCAATGGTCTGTCTTGGTATAAGGCAGCTTCCTATGATCTTATCCCTGAGGGTAGTGTTCCATAATTGGAGCACCACCACCAAGAATGCCCTGTCTTGCACCACCATCCTCCTAATGGCCCTTAGGGACAGGACAATGAGCAGGGTCTTTCCTGTGCATCATAATCCATGGGTCAGTTGGTAATGCAGAAGCTGCTCCCACAAGTGTTTGAATCCCTAGCCATTTAGGGCTTTACATCCTAATAGCATACGGACTTAACAGGAACTAAAAATTTTATTTTATAGATAGCAGCTTCATATCAAGTCAGCTTACACTGAAGCACTTTCTAAGAAGCCTTGATAAATAAATAAATCTCCTTCTTATGATAGTTTTAACCCTGCATAGGAAGAGTAGGTTGAAGATTACATTACTTTTTTATAGTGAAAGACTATGCTATAGAGCAGAACATGCTATTTGAAGAGATTAAGGCTGTGATCCTATGCACACTTACCTAAGAATAAGCATCTCTGAACACAGTGAGACTTACTTCTGAGTAAACATGCATGGTATTGTGCTGCACAAGGAATAACTGTTTATGGTGCATCTATGATATAGCACACCTTCATGTTTTGAGATGCAAGGAATAAAGCAGATTTAATTAACTATTTGCATCAGCCACTAGATGGCACTAGCAAACTTTAATAAACTGAATAGTGGAATGCCAAATTGTGATCTTTTCTCATGATGAATTAATACCCTGTCCTTCCTCCAAAGAATGCACGGCAGCATACATGGTTTTCACCCTTTTAAACTTATTTTATTTTATTTATATCCTGCCCTTCCCCCAGAGTGGCAAGCAGAAACCCTAAAATACTCTTAAAACATCTTAAAATAAAATACTTGAAAATATATTAAAACATTTTTAAAACATTAAAACAAAACAGTTTTAAAAACATCTTTTAAAAAAGAAACCGCTTTAAAAACATCTTAAAAAGCAATTCCACCACAGATGCAGACTGGGATAGAGTCTCTACTTAAAAGGCTTGTTGAAAGAGGAAAGTAGGTGCCAAAAAGATAACACAGATGGCGCATGTCTAATATTTAAAAATGAAATTAACTGCCTTAAAGTTGATTCCGACTTATGGCAACCCTATGAATAGGGTTTTCATGGTAAGCAGTATTCCGAGGTGGTTGACCATTGCCTTCCTCTGAGGCGGAGAGGCAGTGACTCGCCCAATGTCATCCAGTGAGCTTCATGGCTATGTGGGGATTTGAACCCTGGTCTCCCAGGTCGTAGTCCAACACTCTAACCACTCTAATATTTCAGGGGAGGAAATTCCAAAGGGTAGGTGCCACTACACGAAAGGTCCACTTCCTATGTTGTGCATCACAGACCTGATGGTATCTGCAGGAGGCCCTCACCTGCAGAGCACAGCAATCAACTGGCTTTATAAGGGTAAGACAATGTTCGGGTATCCTGGTCCCAAGCTGCATACGATTTTACAATAGCTTTGTGAGATAGGTTAATGTAAGTAATAGCAACTAGCTCAAGATCATCCACTGGGCTTGCTTAATGGCTAAGAAGGGATTTCTAACCACTAACACTCTAACCACTACACCATACTCAGTTTATACAGCCAATTCACCTTGAGCACAGTGCAACATGGGCTGAAAAGAAAGGTGGCTGGTCAGTACCTTGGTAGTAATACTCATTAGCCGATGGCCAAATGTTCATTTTCAGGTGATGCCTTAATCATAATACTGATGAAAAGTCTGAGAGACATGCCTCTAGTAGTGGACAGCAAATACATCTTTATGAGTTTGGGTAGCTGGACAAGTAAGGTATACTCTATGATTCTTCCAAGCAGACACATTCTGTGCCAGAAAGACAAGCTGCTTCTACAAAGCAAGCATTATATCTTGGCTATAATCAACTAACTAATTAAATCTGTTTAGATGGAGAAGAGAAAGTTTGGTATCCTGCCCCAGGGAGCATTTCAAAGTGGATGAGGACCAAGCAGGAATATTTCTGGATGCTAAGTAATTCAGAATGATGATGCTGGCAGTATACTGGAAAGGCAACAGAACTTGGTTAACCATACTGTATTTTCTCTGTATTCTGCATGTTTCTTGTTCATTTTTCTTAATAATGATGGAAGAGGCTATCCATAGAATATAAATCATTGTGTCTCCATGTTCACTAAAGCAATTTTGTATTTCTGACATAAGCTCTGCTCCCCAGGCCATACTTTCAGCTGCAGTGAACACGCTTGGATGAGATTAATTTCTTAGTTGTCTATAGTCCTTGTATTGGCTTGAAATCTATATAAATTTGCTTCCTATTTGAGTGCAGCTCGACTATTTAACATACATTTCAGGAAAAACTTACGATGATCTGAAAGGTATGAATGCCCCCTACTGGTGATTTTATCACTATAGCTGGATTGCAGACATATAGCATAGTAGGGGCATGCATTGAATTTGGATGAATACCAAATCTTGAGGCAATGTGGGGAGCTTTCTAGAGTTCTGGGGCATGTCAAAAGTGAAGTGGGCTCTCTACCAGGCAGCAAACACAAGTCAAAATGCTTCATGGAACCTTGGCAAGCAAGACATTACAAAATGCTACAGGCAAACATCTAGTGAAAGTGAAAGTAAGTTTGTAAATTTACCATCACATAATGCCAGGAGGGACTCATGGGGGAAGGGAGAGCAAACACCAGAGTGCGGGGAGGGAGGGAGATAGAGAGATCCATTGTAACTGACAGGTCAAGCTTTTAGGCAGACAAAATTATTTTATCCAGAGAGCTTTTATATTTCTTCCCTATCACAATAGCCTCTAGACCAATTTGTTTGCAATTTGCCAGATTTCTTACCTGGAGCACCTCTCTCATGCCTACAATTTTCAGACTAATTGCCCACAAACCACTAGGGGAGATTGTGATTCCTTTTATCTGCCCTTGCAGGAGAATAACTGCAGCTATATTTATGAAATTTGGCAGCATTCATGTTCTCAGGAGGAGTGGCCTTGCCTGCAAATTTCATCCAATTCCACTAAAAAACAACAAGATATAGATATTTCCTTTAAAAAGCAATCAAATCATAATGGTGCACAGCACAACACCCCTGGGCCTAATTGCCTGTAACGTGGCAGACTTTATTCACTCTGGAGTTTATTCGTTATGCCCTTACATTTCATTTACTTCTGTCAAGAGAGGGAAAATAAAGTCATTTTTATTTCCCAATAACAAAGAGGGAAACGTCTGAGACCCTGAACCAAACTGGGCTGAATAACAAAGCACCTTGGACTGAGGTGGGCTGTTTTTCAAAGCACTGAATCAGGGTCCACAATTGAATCTTGGGGTCAATGCACATCCCTATAGTAGAAAATATATTCCCTTCCCCCTTTTCTGATGCTTATTTGGCTGATTTAAATAAGATACAGGGTATGCAATAAAGCCCACTCATATCTTGTGACTCAGCACTTCATTTAAATCAAGTTGCCTCATCTCCACAGGTGAAATGGCAGTGCTGGCATGCCAGGGAATGGGACAGACAGGCACTGTGCTGGTGTCCTAATGCTGCATGTATATAGCATATAAAAGACCAGTTTAAGGATGTAAACACACTAGCCGCCATAACAAAGCGTTTCCATTAGCCACACCCGGAGGGGGAATGGGTTTATTTGCCAATCAGTGGCGAAATCTCTTAGAAGCAATTAAAAAAAAATGCACCCAAGTGGCTTCCACTTGGCTTTATAGGAAAAAGGGGTGGTGTTTGAGTAGCGTCGTGTGCCCTGGTTTTTGGAAGAGAGAGGTAGAGATGCACTGGAACTGGCAGAACAGTGAGGTATCCACATGGGAGGATTTCTTCATCACAAACATATTGCTTTTACCATCGTAATAGATTTGCAAGGTCCACATTTCATGTTCAATGGTAGCATAAAATCCACTGTTTTCCATTCACAGAAGTAGGTGTTCCTCTGGCAAGGATTAGTGTCACTGTTTCCTGGTGGCCCTGCCCTCTAATTTTACATTTTTACTCCTTCCGGTTGCTCATTACTGGGCATGTGCAAATATGTTTGACTCGCACGGTATTTCCACTCTCTCCTGCCCCCACTGCTTCCTGCGGTTTGGTAATTGAAAATAAGATAACTCAGAGGCACCTTCTTTCTCCACTGCCCCTTGCTTTTTCTGAGTTAATTTTTCCCTGCTAGAAAAACAAATCAATATAATATTGATATTTTAAATAAAATATCAATGTCACTGTCAATATTTTGAGAAAATATCAATATCAATAGTGATATAGATTAATAGATTAATCTGATTAATCTATTAATCTAGATTAATATTGATATAGATTAATATCTATATTTTTGAGGCAACTTTTTTAAAAAAACCCACTTTAGCTTTTTTGGGGGGGCGGCGGAATGGAAACTAGGCACAGAGAGATGTTACATCAAAATCCTCTCTGCAAAGATAGAGAATATGAGAAAGAATGATTCCCACCACTAGTTACAAGGAATGAAGCAAGTTTACTCTGGGAGAAAGTGAGGAAAGAATGGAGGGCTGCAGCAAATGGTGAAGGGGGGAGGACAGAGCAGTTGGACGTTGCTGGTTAAACCATCGGAAACAGAATGGAATTCATGGGAGAGTTAGTGGCCAGAGAAAGGGGAATAGCTGAAAGCGATGATTCACCCTCCCACTTAAAACCATTGAAGCAAACCATCTGCAAAGACGTGTGGAGCAGAGTGGAGCCATATTGTTCTAAACTTTTCGTATTATCAGCAGAATGGGTTAGTGTGGATTTACTGGGGGGAAACTGTGTGATAGCTTCTGTTTGCCAGTAACGTCATGTGAACCATGCAAATTAAAAGGAGATGTGAGTAGCACCAAACACACACTAAACCACCATGTAAGCCCTGAGTGTGTTTCTACCCTCAGTTTAAAGCTGGCTGCGTGAATCTTGTGCAGCCAAGCTTTTTTTTAATGTTGAACAAAGGATAATGTATTTTAGGGAAAGAAAACATTCTACGTTGTACTCAGGAGTTTGGGTGCAGAACAGTATTGTTAAAAGTTACAACATAGTATGCTCTAACAAGTTGCATCCTCCCCCCCAACTTCTTCTGAAGCGACCTCAGCATCCACTTCCCACCAGCTATAATTTCCCACAACCCAAACCTTGGGAGTGAAACTTTTTGTGAAAGACTTTTCACAGAAGTAGACTTACAATGCTGTCCTTTAAGTATATTATCATCTCCATACATCAGCCACTTAAACATTTGTGGTTTTCTTTCTGTACCTGAATCAGGTCAAAAGCCCCTCTGGTCCAGCTCGTATTCTAACAGTGATCAACCAAATGCCCACAGGAAGCCCACAAGCAGGACCTGAGTGCAACAGCATTCTCATCAGTTGTCATTCCCAGCAACAGGCATTCGAAGGCATACTGCCTCCAACACAGGGGGGAAGAACATAGCCATAGTGGCTAGTAGCCATTAACAGCCTTATGCTCCATGAATTTGTCTAGTCCTCTTTTAAAGCCATCCAAGTTGGTGACCATCACAACCCCTTTTGGGAGAAATTCCATAGTTTAACTATGGGCCGCATGAAGTACTTTCTTTTGTCTGTCCTGACTTCCAACATTTGATGTCCACAAGTGTTATGAGAGAGAGAGAAAAAATGTCTCTTTATTCACTTTCTCCATGCCATGCATAATTTTATACACCTCTATCATGTCACCTTGTACTCACCTTTTCTCTAAATGAAAAAGCCCCAAATGCTGCAACTTTTCCTCTTAGGGGAATTGCTCCATCCCCTTGGTCATTTGGTTGCACTTTTCTGAACCTTTTCCAGCTTTATCATTTCCTTTTTGGGGTGAGGTGACCAGAACTGTACACAGTGTTCCAAGTGTGGTTGCACCATAGATTGCCAACATTGGCAGTTTTATTTTCATCCCATTCCTAATGAGCCCTAGCATGGAATTTGCCTTTTCATAGCTGCTGCAAACTGGGTTGGCATCTTTATCAAGCCATCTGCTACGACCCCAAGGTCTTGTTCCTGGTCAGTTGCTGCCAGTTCAGATTCCATTTGTGTGTATGCAAAGTTAGGAGTTTCTACCCCAATGTGTATCACTTTAAATTTGCTTTTTGAGACTCTAAGTACATAGCAGTGACTGCATCATCTCTGTCTATATGCTTGTCAACACTCTCAAAGAACTCTACAAAGTTAGTGATATAGGATTTACTCTTGTGGAAGCCATGCTTGTGAAACACACTGGCTCTTCTTCAGCAAGATTTGTTCTTCTATGTACTTGGTAATACTATTTTTTACATTTTCCAGACAAAAAAAGTACCCCAAGAAATTTATTTATTTTGCCATTGGTGTGCTTTTTTTGTCCCAGCTATTACAGCTGGAAAAGCATTTTAGTGCAACTTAGAAGACTGGTCAACATTTGGGTTATTTTTTCCCACGAACAAAACTGATCCAGTGAGGCAGATTTAAGTGACCAGACAGAGGTTTGTTTGTTTCAGATAACCAAACAAAACTGGAGGTTGGATGAGAGAGGACCCAAAGAAACAATTGATTTTTGCCACTGGTCACTTCTTTTTGTTGCAGCCAGTGTTAACGTAGTGGGATAAAAAATGTCCAGTGGCATCTTTCAATCAAAAATTGATCCAGAGAAGCAGATGTTTGTTTGGTTTGGGGACATTTTACTTCCCCAAAATGCATTGGAATGTAGCTTGGGGTAGATAAATCACCTCTAAGAATTTTTTTTTTTTTGGTAGGTCTGGGTTCAAATGGCAAAATAAAAGAGTGTTATAGCACTACATCATTTATCCTGAAGCAACCAAAACCATTGATTTTTTTCTGGCTCCCCCCCAATTTAAAATAAATAAATATCACTTCAGTGAAAGCATATTGTAGCACTATAATGATGTGGCAGATTTTTTTGCGGGGTGGCTTTTCCTTAGTGGCAGACATCCTTTTTGTATGCCAGTTCCTCTTAAAAGAATTACAGCAGACTTCCACTGGACAGGATGAAACTCCTGCCACACCCTCATCTGTCAGCTGTTTGGGAATTTCTGAGCCCCCTTTCCCAGGACTTCAGCCCAGTTTTAGGAACAAAATAAAGAGAAAAGCTTTGGATTTGTATTCCCAAAGCCTAGTGGACCCAGAACTTAAAAAAACCCTATATTCTTATAATACAAGAGATAGCTCGACACCCACGTAGTCTGACACATGGGGAAAGTCTAACACATGGGAAGACTGTAGTGAGAAATTCTTCTCTCAATCAGTGAGTCAAATGTTCAAATATAGAACATATTTTCAAATATTTGGCAAATGGGGGGAATGAGGGAAAAGGACACCAGTCAATTAATTTCTCTCTTTCACACACACACGCAAACGCAGACACACACTTATAATGAATAAAATCAATAAAGTAAATCTTACATTTTACCAGCTTGGGTTTCAGAGCATATGCAGAGTTCCTTGCTGAAGAGATGTTCTGAGAGGGAGAGCACCTTTGGACTCCTGATTAGATATTTCCAGGAAGACAAGACTAAAAGTAAGTCTTTCATATTTATGGGAAGCTGAAATCTGTAAAAGCTGTATCTTTAACAGAGACAGGTTGTTTGGCCCTGTTGTGAGATCTGGTCCATCTCTGATGCCAGTAGTCTCTGTGAGAAGCAGAAATTTACTTAGGCTCACTCCACTTTCTTAAAGACTCTGCACTTATATGTCAGTTAGCCAGTTCCAGTTAAATACAGCATTGTGAAAAAGAGTTTAACTCTTAGATGTTTATTTAGAGACAAAGCCCAGGGTAAACACTGATTCAGGCTTCACATGGTTATGTGCATTTGACCGGCTTCGCTGCTTTTGCATTTGGAATCATCAGCTTTCATGTATTTTTAGCTGGAAAAGTGTTGGCCACACCAGTGACCACCAAGCCATGGTGCTGGGCTATTTTCATCTATGAAATGTTGGAGGGTATATGAGTTGCTTGTGAAAACGGCCTGTGTGAATGAGGGTATCATTTATTACTGTTAGTTCAGGATGTAAAATGCATCAGCCCATGCTTACGTGAAAATCCATGTGTTTAATTAATTAGTTATATTTATACACCACCTTTCCTTCAAGGAGTTCAAGGTAGCATACACAGTTCTCCCCCCTCTCTATTTTATCCTCACAACAATCCTGTGAGGCAGGTTAGGCAAAGAGATTGTGATTGGCCCCAGTTCACCCAGCAAGCTTCATGGCTGAGTGGAGACTTGAACCTTGGTCTCCCAGGTCCTAGTCATAAAGTATTCCAGTGTGATTTATGGATGGGGTAGCCAGGTAAAAAAAAGGAGACGATGCTGCTCCTGCACCTTTGATAGTTGGGTTGATGAGGAAATTTCAACAGGTGTAGCTTGTTGTGCAAACTGCCCTTGCTGAAAACCCCTCTTCTATGCAACTATTAAAGGTGTAGGAGCCGTCCTGCCCTCCTTTTCACCTGGCCACCCTCTTTAAGGAAGAACCTTTGGCGCAGAGTTGTGGCGCTTTAAAGGTTTCTCTGCAATCACGGCCCCTCTTGTGGAAACTGCAAATGTGAAGGACAAAGCAAAGCTCTGCTTACAAGTGATTTCCCACAAATGTAATAAGCCACACTGACTCCAGAGCTGAGCTGCTATGCATCAGTGCAGCCGACCAGTCAACTGGTTTTCTTCCTTTCTCTTGACCACCAACCCCCAAACAGTGGTGTCCATGTGCTTCCCCCATCTGCAAAGTTTTAGAAATGCAGGTGGCATGAATTGGGGGATGGCAGAGCCTCTTTGGGACCTGAACCAGCATCTCTCTCAAGAGTCAGTGGGGGATCTTTTACTAGGTTGGGGGCAGGCTGTTTACATGAGAAGTAAAGCACTGATGTATAGCACTTGTACAGAACGAGGCTTTGAGGAGGTTTGCTTAAGAAAACGCAAGTCAAATTTCTTGTCAAGAAGAACAGAGGCAAAGACCACCTCTCCACCTGCATGGTCCCTTCCTCATCAAAGGGCTATTCTACCATCCGTTGCCCCGTGAGAAAGATTACATTTTGATTTTTGTTTGCCGTGGTTTAATGTTGCTTGTAAGCCACCTTGGAAGGATTTGTATTTTCAAGGTTGGGATATAAATGACGGCAATAAATAAACAACTGTGGGCACTTTACAGTAGAAGCCTAGCAGGAGGAGTTTAATTCTCAAAATCTGTTTCTTCATTTGGAACTTGGCCGGCCCTCCTTTTGTATTTATTTATAGATGCTAATGCAGTTGCCCATTCCCCCTCTCCCTCTCCGGCTTCCAAATGCAGTCCTTTTCAGATATTTGAGACCATGCCCTCCCTGAAGATCTATAATATCCGTGACAGCTGTGTTGTGTGTGCGGATCACATAGCAACTCAGCCCAGCTGTCTGCCAAATACATTGGGGCTGGCTTCTCCCATGACCATATTTGAAATGAATGTGAAGAACAAAAGGCAATGAGGGAGGGAGGAAAGAGGGGCTGCGAAACAACAGTAAGAACAGTGCACAGCTAATAATACAGAAACAGCTATATATATATTTTAAACGATAACTCTCCGGTTTATTTTTGTGGTGACTGGCTTCCATTCTTGGAACCAACTGGTAAGCACAGCCGAGGTGGGGGAAGCCTCTTGTATCACCAAGTGCCCCACACATGTAAGGTCTTTTGGGAGTTTCCAGCGTTGTTGGCAAAAACATATGGAAACGTGTATGTGGTTTCCTCTTTCTGATTCATTGTGCTCTTCTCCACTGCATGAAAAGTCTAAGTGTAGCTGACTGGCTTTTGCCACCAGGCTTTGGTTAGTCTTAAGACTTATCCTTGTCCTAATTCTAAACCAGGGAGCATTTATCCTGATGAGAGCCACTTTCTCTGCGGGATAATCTGCCAGGAGGCTGTATGCTGGTGGTGGGTGGGGCCAGAGGCCAGAGTAGGTGGAGTTTGCATTGCATACCCCTCCCTCCTTCTGCCCCACCCTCTCCTCCTCTGCCTCTCACTCACATGACAAAGAGGAGGAAGTAATCCCCAGAGGGGTGGGCTGCATGGTCCCCACCGCTGTACAGTAATAATTCAGCTAACAAAGTAGATGCTTTCCTGGACATTACTTCTTTAACAGCAAGTTTGGTGCCAGAGGCAGGAAGTTCCTACACCACAAAAAAGAAGAGCAGTTCAACATATTTCAACAAACCTTTTATTCAAAACTAACAATATACATGTCTGAAATGAAACACCCAGGTCAGGTAAGCCTTGCAACTAGACCACTTGAAGGCTTCCAAAATGCATCCAGGGATGCCTGCCTTGCTTTTTTTCTTTTGTCATGTAGCATCTTGCTACAACAATCTAAAGCTCTGAGCACAATTGTCCTCTCTGTACATTTGATCAGGCAGGCAAGGGGCAGCCAGCCCCACTGGCCCCACCACCCTGTGCCCCCCCTCTCTGCCATCCTCCTCTAGACTCAAACAGATGAGTCTGCAGTAAACAGTGCTTCCAGAGCACCCAAAGCACTGTTTACTGTGGAGGTGCCTGCTCCACCTGGCAAGGAGCCGTGCATGAGAGAGCTGCCCATAGCAGCCACAGTCCATTAAACAAGGAACCACATTCTATGTTCCCCCCTCCCCCAAAAAGACTTTGTTAAAAGAAACTTCTTTCCTGGAGGCTTTGTTAACTGAGGTATTGCTGTACTAAGCAAATGCAAGCATTCCTCTTGCGGAATTATCAGTTTATTATCACTTTGTGGCAAGGAATTGACAGTCCCTTTGCACTGTCCAAGGGAGAGAATCCTATAACAACACATTCAGAAAATATAAACTTTTGATCTCTTTTCCTTGCCACATTTTTACTGCTGCTGCAGGGAGATTCATAAATATGCTAATGTGAGCAGAATATGATCCAATGTTGTTGCGGTTGGCTTCAATAGCCAGTAATGATTTGAGGACTAGTTCTCATAACCATCAGTTTCGCAGTATATAATCCTCAACCCATGGATGGCTACTGAGAATTCAGGTAGGTGGGAGTGTGGAACCTTTGGCCCTGGGATGTTGCTGAACTACAACTCCCATTAGCCCTAGCAAGTATGACTAATGGCCAGGGATAATGGAAGGTGTAGTTCAGCCACATCTGGAGGGCCAAAGGCTCCCCACACCTGGTGTAGGGTAATATCTAAGGCTGCAATCCTAACCCCATTTACATCAGAATAGGCCCTATTTAATTCAATGGGACTTGCTTACGAGTTGTCATGGTCAGGACTGCACTGTAAAAGTACTGGAGTTCAAATCCTGCCTCTTCTTCAAACTCAGTCACTCCCTATATGCTGATGGTATATATTAAAATATGCTTAGAAATGGCTTACACAAAGGTTCACTGGAGTATTTAAACATGAATCCACATATTCAAACTGTTTTTTGCTTATAAAGAAAGAAAAATGCTATTGTGGGAACAAAAGCACCTATGCTTGAAAATGCAATTGCAATAAACAGTCAGGCTTGGGATTGAATGTCAAATTGGAACCAATCTTGCCCTGTAAATAATATATCTTCTCTATGTGAAAAGAATTTTTCAAATATTTTTCTAGAAAAAAAAAAGCTCAAATCTTGCAACCTGTGTTAAATGTAGTAATATATGCCAAAGGGCACTGCTTGTAGTTGCTGAGCTAAAGAATATATAGGTTACAGTAATGGAAATGTGGTGTGAGCAAAAAAATATTTTGTTTTGTAATGCTGTTTTTGTTAATGCAGTTATTAGATTCAAAGTGTTGGTTCTTACCTATAAAGCCCTTAACGGCATCGGACCGCAATACCTGGCGGAACGCCTCTCCCGCTATGTACCTACCCGGTCGCTGCGCTCGACGTCGGAGGCCCTTCTCCGTGTCCCAACGCATAGGGAGGCACGGAGAACGATAACTAGAGCTAGGGCCTTCTCAGCGGTGGCCCCCGAACTATGGAACGCCCTCCCTGATGAGATACGCCTGGCGCCTTCTTTGCTATCTTTTCGGCGCCAGGTAAAGACCTACCTCTTCGCCCAGGCATTTTAAAAATTTAAAAATTTGAATTGAAAATTGAAAATTTTTAATTATGTTTTATTGTGTTTTTGTATTTTATCCTGTTTTATTATGCTGTACACCGCCCTGGGAGCTTATTGCTATAGGGCGGTCTAAAAATGTAATAAAATAAATAAATAAATAATTTGACTTTTCATTAGTCAAAACACACTCATTTCATTACTTACGTTTTATTTTTTTCTTTCCTTTTACTTTTTAAATTTTTTTACCAGCAGGGTCCTCCCCCCACTGCCCCCCATTGGCCAGACACTGACTCCAGGGCATTTCTAGTGTTGTGCCAAAAGTTGTCCTCTAATTCCTACAAAGTTTTCTTCATCTGCAAGTTTTCTTTCACAGGGCACTTTAAAAAGTCCTTATAATTTGGCGGGTGTGGGATTCAGATTGTGAGACAGTTATGGGAGGGATGTGTGTATGTTTCTTCCCATGAGTGCAGATTACTGGTGACATCATTTGTAAAATGAAAGAAAGAACACTCACATGCACCCTTTGGCCACCCTGAAAGTAACCTGAACACAACAAAAACCTTCACAGGAATGTTTGCTTTTCATTTTCTTTTCTCATTAATTCATGGAGAATGGTAAAAAAAAATGCAAAAGACGTTTTTGGCATAGCACTATGGAAAACTGATGAGAGACACGTTTCCCCCCCAGAATGCTCCAGAATTCCACAGTCTCCAGGGCATTCTGGAGTGAAAAGTGGCAGCTGAACTCAGCTTCTGCTACTGTAGCCACTACCAAATACAGGTGTGCCACTCCCTCCAAATATAGGCAACAATGGGAGATTGAATGGCCCCCATTAAGTTCAGATTTTCATTTTTTTCTGAAATAAATTCCCACCTCGTGTAGAAACTTTAGAGATCACATTTGCACCAGGAGCAGGGTTGAGCATTGGTCTGGGGGTTGGTTTCAAATTGTTTTGTTGCCCTCCAGAATGCTAATTTCAACTTGGAGATAAGTTTAAAAATAAACCCTTGTGTACTGCTCAATATGTTAGGAAAAATGTATGACACAAATCAGTTCATTTTTTTATTTAAAAAACTTGCAATAAAATTCCTTAGATTTCACAATCTTTTAACTTTTACAGTTGCAATAATTTTACTAATACAGAATAACACAGTCTCACATATTTACACTATAGTCCTCTATATAACAAAAATAGCCATGTTGTACTACTGAATAATGTTTTCCAATATCAGCCTTAGCATCTCTGTATTTTCTCCCCAGCTGAGTCACGGTCAAAGCTCTAAAGCACAGCGAGGACACAATTAAGCCATAAAATAAAATAAATAAATAAATCTTTGTGCCACTTGATTTCAGGCAAATCCCTTTGAATATGATAGTTATCACACTCCCACATTTTCCAAATGATATAGCCTCTAGGATCTTAGAAAATGAATTGTTTTCACTGTCAAAGTGGCGGGCAGGGGTGGAGGGGGATTGTTTCTGAAGATTCTGACCTTTAAAAAGAACCTTACTCCGATCAATTATGCTCCTTTCTAACATTATCTTTACTTCTATCATTTTATTATTTCGTGCACACTCCACATAGTGATGGTCTCCAACTCCCTTGACTACTGGCCATGCTGGCTGGGGTTGATGGGAGTCCAACAACATCTGGAAGGGCACAGATGCCCCCATCCCTAGTTTGGTGCCTTCAGCATACATGGCACTTTGCAAGAGTAGCATATTCAAAAAGACCAGTCCCTGCTCTGAGGACCTTATGATCTAAGGGTACCTACAGATGTATCAAATGTTCCGGCACATATTTTGTCAGCAGGTCGAGCCTGATTTTCTCTCCCATTTGGAATGCCCATGACAGACTGATGATTCAATCAATGAACTGTCTTGCCTCTCCAGCTTGTAATGTAGGTGATCAGCATTCCTTTTTATTGTTTATGTGGACATTATAGAGTTTAATGAATGTCATGAATGTTCATTAAATTGAGCATTCAATTCCTTGCATTTTTTTTAAAAAAGGAACATTATCACTAAAAAACACACACCACAAAACCAGAAACTGCTTGACATATGGTGGAAGAAGTGGCCTTGTAACATCACAGGAAGCCAGCCAATCAGTGCTGTGCACAACTTTGACATCAGCTGTAAACAGGAAGAACAGGTTTCTCCTGAGCATGATCCTTAAGAGAAGACTGCATATGTGAACACAATGCAGTAAGTGTGCTTTTCACAGGTAGCTCATTGCTCACATTATTTCTGTTTGACACATCCTAAACTGAGCAAACAGAATCAGGATAATGGACTGCTTTAAGAGTGTTCTGTTGTAAAACACTGTTTTGTAACTAGAAATAATTTCAGCATAACTGTATAAAAGGAATACTTTTATTTTTCTAGCTTTTTCAGAAAAAATTATTGGCATTTGCTGGTATGGTGTGCCTTCTGCTATATGACACAGCAGGAGAGAACTTTGTAGCTATTACTGTAAACCAAATATTTTTAAGCTTTATTGATGAACTTCATATCAAATGGATGTCTTGTTTTAGTTTAAAAACTGCTTTAAATAAAAATAAATATTTTCAGGATATGGATGGAATGTATATTTTGACAAGTACAAAATCATTTTAAAATGCTCACAAGGTACAAGGAACATCTTGCTATAAAAATAACAGCCCTTCCCACCCCAGTCCCTACTTTACATTTCATTCTATTTATAAAATGGTATATAGCCTCAGACTGTTTAACATGAAAACAGGAAAAGATGACACTATGTACATGTTAAAAAAACACTTTGATATTTCACATCTGTAATCACCATATACATATACATTCATGGCAAAGACGTATCTTATGTTGCCTTAAAAAACAGGAAAGATTCAAAAATTAGCAAATAAAGGGGGAGACGTCAACATTCTTTTTTCTCCTTTTTTTGTCCTTTCTTCACATCCCTCCTTGCAAGTTACGCTTCTACCAGAATGCAAATGTTTTAAAGAGAAATGAGTTGCTGAGCATGAGATGCGGTTATATTAGGTCCTCAAGATGTTTAAGCATCCTCAATCCATTTCTCATTTCATTATTGTTATAGCCACGGGTACATTTCCTCTCACCCCTCCCCGGCTGCTAACCATCAACATTTCTACCAGTCGCAGAATTTCCAGTTGCTGAAGCAAATACAGTATTAAAAGTGGACATCTGCAGTCATACAGCAGAGGGCGTTCTTCTACTTTACTATATAATGCATTAACAAACACCATCTGGTATGCCAAGACCTTCTAGACTAAAAATTCTCACATTCTTACTATTGTAGAAATATCATTTAGTTTAGGCAACTGTTTGTCAAAACAAAAGGCCTAAGTTGCTTTGTATCAACTGCTCCAATTTTAAATTTATTTTTTTTACTAAAGCTCAGCTGTTTCCAAAATAGTCCCATTGTTTTCACTGACTGCTTTCTGTCTGTTTATAACATGCCTATTTCTAATATCTAAGCTACATATCTTCTTGGGAAGAAGCCCTGCTGAATACAATGGGTCTTTCTTGTCAGGAAAAAGGCAACGGATTGGGCTGCACACTCATGAAATACAGCCACAAACAATACCTGGTTATGTAGGTGTGTGTGCACATTATATTCCCTGAATCGCCACTCCTTTCATATTGTTTAGGCTGGTTCCTCTTGTTGCCAATAGGAGTCCTACAACTGATCAGAAATTGAGCTTCTCCTCCAACTGCTTCAGAATGGTACAGGAATGGCCCAGGCAGGCTGCTGCAGAAGGTGGCAATTATCAGCCCCCCGCCCCCAGTGTTTCTCGGCAAAGGCACACTCTAGTTGACTGACACTGACACTGGGAGTGACACTGCTTCTGACGACTGTGAGGTTGTTTCTATCTGTGGCTTGATTCCTAACTGAGCTCTGTAACCACTGCCTTTATATTGTGCAAACTTATAATGGGCCACTCTCTCCATGCACCCGCCACCACCTCTAGCCATAATCAAGTGGCAAGGCCTGGGATGCCAAAGGGCCTGTTTTTAACACTGGTGAAGATTAACAGAGCTGAGCATCTGTAGAGAACCAAGACCCTGGGCTTGGTACATTTAATCAAATGGGTGAACATAATGTTACTTATAATAGGGAAGAGTTCTCACACACAAATGAAAAGATGGCACTTCTCTTCCATCTGTGTAAAAAAGCTGATCACACATGCAGCTGAATCCTACCTCAACACTGGCAATGGGATGGCGTGCTCTACTGCACCCAAAAGCAGCAAGTTAGTTAAGGGGGGGAAGGGCAGGCCGGGGGACATACATAGCTCCTTCAACACCATACCACTGGTACCTGTCCTTCAACATCTGTTGCCTGAGGCAGCCGCCTCACTCTGCCTAACAGCAGGGCTGTTTCTGTACAGTGATATGCTCCACATACGTGCAAACCATGGTCCCCTGTTCACAACACTATAACTGCCTCCTTCTAGATATTCTGGGACTAGGATATGTCTGGAAGGAGAGGCATCCAAGCACCTTTGGGTTTCCTCATGGGCATCTGTTTGCAGTTTATCCAAGCCATGGTTTGTTCACCTCTAGTTTATACAGCTGGAACATCTCTCTGAAATTTGATAACAATCACATTTCCAATATACACTTCTATGGATACAAAGATCTGAAAAGATTCTGAAGACATTGATTTTCCAGGCTATTCTTTTGTATTTCCGTATCGGGTCAGAAGATTGTATCCTGGGATAAATAAAGGACAGGTCACTGCACTTTAATAACAAAAATATCCTTGGAAGATCATAGAAATGGTCTGTAGCTCAGGGGTGCAGAGGACATCCTTTGCATGTAGAAGGTTTCACGTTCAATTTTTGGTATCTCCACTTAACAAGATCAGGTAGCAGGCAGCTGGAATCACCTTTGCTTGAGAGCCACTGCCAGTCAGAGCAGACAATAATAGACTAGATAGATAAACAATCTGACCTGGTATAAGGCAGCTTCCTAAAGCAGGGGACGAGTGTCAAAGGAATGAAGTATTTTCAGAAATACGTTTGCATTTCTTGTGGATCCTATATTTCAATTTTAAAAAGCGGGGGTGGGGGATTGAGGTGAATGAATATGTTGTTAGTTAGGACTGGACCGTTAGCCTTTTCCTACCTGCCACCTTCTATATTGGCAAACAGGTAGGATCAGCTGAAAGGGCTACAACTTTGGTGAGATGGCACAATAACCACATGCTCAGCATTAGTGGAGCACCAGTAACAGCCTCTAGTGCTTGACATGGCATGTCGGATGGCATACAAATGACTGAAGAGGGAGGGGGACAGTTTACACACCGTCATGAAGCCACCTTTTGCCAGTGCAACTCTGGGTCCTGGATGCACAGTGATCAGAGGTTATAAAGGGAGTACAACTTACTCCCACTTACTAGCACAGCTAGATGGACACATTTTATTTATGATCTAGCTATAAACAGATGTACAGTGTCAATTAGGCTGGATATGGCTGTGTGGGAAATCCACTTTGAAAGACAGCTCTACTGTGCTTTGCCTCTGTCTAACTGAATATGATATTCCTCACATGCCGTGAAAATAACAATTTGAAATAGAAAAATCTCATGCCCACCCCCAAAATCTCATGTCCAAACACACTGGAACACGGAGAAAAGTGAATCCCAAAGTAGAGATGGCAAACTCTTCAGTCCTAAGGACCCTGCATATTTACTAGTTGGGTAAGTGAGCATGTTTTCACAAGTGCCACTTTACAAAACCTGGGAGAACTGTGGCATTACAAGTTACACCTGCCAAAATTCTCTCTGCTATACAACTACTGGAGTTACGAAAACCATAATTTGAAAGCTTAGCCCTCCAAATCTGAAGCTGGCCTCATATGGCAACAAACCCAAGTCTCAGGCTGTTGCTTACACATTTATTTTGGCTTACTCTCAGATGAGAGTAAATTTGCCGTCTTTTTTCTGAAGGTCTCTACTTTCCCCCACACTAGCCTTCAAAGAGATGGGGACAGGTGTGATCTTTGAAAGTACTACTTGGATTTAAAACTCACTGAAAGTCATGCTACATATGGGGCAACTGATGGCAACTTATGTTTCTAGTAACACTTAGGGAGCACTTCAGATGCAACACCAAACTTTAGTGTGGTGCTACATGAAGAAGCCCTGTTGGTGCAAGGTTTCCCTAAGGAAATGAAGAGTGAGATAGCTGCATATTGCCAGGCACTTAGTGCCAGGCTGAGTGCAGCTTTCTGCCTCTCCTCCCCCACCCCAAATCAGATGGTGTCAGGCAACACACACTGAGGTCCCCGAGGCATTCTGGGATAATAAACATGGTGGCAGTGGCTACTTGTGGTTTGTCCGACATTTCTCTACTGAGCATCACCCCTAGTTTAAAAAATCAAAACAAACAAAAACACAAAAAGGAATGATACTGTCAGCCCCAGTGAGTTCTCTGGGCCCCAGAATTTGCCCCACCATGGCAGGCACTGATGCCAAACCTGCCTCTTTGCATGCTCAGATTTTAACCCACTTCTGATTTATCAGCAATGTGGGAAACCTATGGTTTGTTATTAAAGTGGAAATGAAGAAGAAATCAAGCCAGGGTGGGGAGAGAGAAAAGCATACGAGGGCAAGACTTGTTCACATAATGCCAAATTATGGGTTGATGATGGCATAGCTGAACAATCTTTACAGTATTGCTCTAATGCAGGGAGAGATTCTGCTTCATTGAATTTTTTAGCACAAGCTACTGTGCTAAGACTATTTACCTACTGTAATTTATCACTGTTCTTATTGTCAGGAGTAAATAGCTTACCCTTTTATGACAGACAACAAGCTGAATAGTCCTCCCTAACACTTAAGTATTTTGATTGAAATATAAAATTGCCCCCTGCATAAATAGCAAATCCCCTGAAGCTACAGCATAATGCAAGTTCACTCAGATCCCAGCAGCTAATGGCACCCCTTTTCAAAATCTTGTTGTTTGGGGGGGGACACATCTAACAGTGAATTCACTTTGGAATGCTTCAGGTTTCTATTACAATTTAAAAATATATTAGAGGAAGAGCCTTATCTTATTTTTACCCATTGCAGAGCCACATCCAAAGGAGTGCAGAAGCCAGGGAACAAGAGTGACCTCCACAACAGGAACAAAAAAACATTTTGAGTGTATCTTTTGACACATGCCAGTAAATGCCTTTGAGCCTCTTTCCCACATTTGTGAATTACTTCAATGCAGGTTTGAATGTGTGAATTTTTCATGTGACTAAGGGCTATGCAGGAAAAAAATTCAATCTTCATGCACTTTTGCTGTCACCTGTGAATACAACATCCTCTACCTGAATTAGATTATTGGCCGTTCATCCAGCAATATGAGTACAGAGCTGTACAAATTCAAGACTAGGCTGAGTGTGGGTATATCAAGGGACCTTGAAAAACAGGAAATACTTTTACTTATGAATAGAGGAAGCAGGGATGAACTAGAGTGGCAGTGATGTCCTGGGTGGTAAAGAGATTTTCAGGGTATACCTTATCTTCAGTAACATCCTCAGTCTATTTGTAATTTTCCTAAGATGGGCATCACCACTAACCCCTTCTTTCCTCTTTCAGCCATTTCTGTTCTCTTTTCTCCCAAGCACAAACATTTTAATGAACTTTGTACTCAGTGCTCTGAGGGCCATTTGAGTGAAATACATTGTTATTATTATTATTAACAGTGGATCTAATTACATACCAATCATAGGGAAGGCCATTAAGGTATGAGAGGTTTGTAATGGCAGAAAATACATCAAATGGGCTGCAAGGGCAGTCTGACTTTTAATCCCACTATCATCATCATGAGCATCTTCATCTTCTCTCACTTGGTATCATATGTGCAAGTCATAAAGCTCTGAATGGCAACCACAGCGTTAAGTAGCAAGTCACCAACTTCAGTAAATTCAGTCACCTATGGGATATCTGGAAGCACAGATCTTCAAGTCCTATTAACACCATAATGAAAAGAAGCTTCAGACCAAGACTCCACTCCAAAGCACCATTTCTTTCCAGAGCCATACTTCTTTCATTGACAAATCCTGGTGATCCATCATAGCATTCAGATTTCTGGACTGAACATTTGAAAAAGCTGGGGGCAATGAGAGGAAGAAGGAAGTCTCCATCCATAATGAGCTATAAATATCACCTTGGAGTGTTTTTTCCCTCTGCTTAAAAAAACAACCAAGGACTGAAGAAAAGTAGAAAACACTCAAGCTGTTCTTTCAGTTACATTGTTAGATGCCACCAAGAAGGTGCATAACTCTTCTGATGCCTGTGCTGGAAACAATACAGCTTCACCTTCCGATGTCAATGAAATGAACACACGTAGTTGATGATGAAACTGCATCCAGGCAGACACGTTTGTTGCTATTGCTTTTCATGACTGTCCCAGAATGGAGCATACTGGAGTTCACAAAATGTTCTGGACATGTGTGTGGTTACGTGTGTGTGTGTGTACATGTGTATATTATGCATGTGTACACCCATGGTTCAAATCTGACAGAGCTGATTCTTTCTCTTCCCTCCCCACTACTGCCCTTTAGTTTAGTGGAAGGGTCTTTTGTTTTGTTTTTTCAGGATTTCACCTCTTCGCAGTCTTGGTCAGTGGAAAGCTCCACATCAGAGAGTCCAACCTCCATTGCCATAATCAATGAAATATCTGAATCGCTACTGACTGCTGGCTCTTGCTCACCTGAAAGAAAAGAATGTTGAAGTCAATTTCTCACACCTCCAAATCAGCCTCAAATTCCAATTTAGCTCCTACAATCTGATCTTAAATAAGAGAAGCTGCTTGTATTGAGCAAGACTAATATTATCTACTCTAATTGGTAGAAACTGTCAAGGTCCAAGGCTGTGACCTTGCCTTGCCTGTCTTTTAAGTGGAAAATATCCAAAATCTTCTATATGCAAAGCATGTGTCATACCCCTGAGTTGTGGCCACATCTTGTCCTGTTTCATGTATTATCAACTGTGTGTGTTCCCCCAAACCCTTCCCTAAGCCATTGTGCTGGATTGCTTAGTGGAAGCCTGGGGGAAAGAAACTTCAACTGGTTCAACATGCAGTGGCCAGATTACTGGCTGGGGTTGTTTTTAGAACTCAGATAGGACCCTGTTTAAAACTGTTGGGATGGTTGCCAGTTTGTTTCTGGGTCCAATTGACGGTGCTTACACTAGTGTTTAAAGCCCTAACGACTTGAGCCCCAAATATCTGAGAGACCACCTCCATCCCTACACCTCTTGGGTGGTAAGATCAGCAAAAGGGCCCCTCTTGGTAGTTCTGCCACCCACAGAAGTCCACGGGGTGGAGGTGGCCTGGGAAAGGACATTTTCTGTGGCAGCCCCTAAGTTGGGAAATTCCCTCCCCAGAGGTGCGTCTGGCTTCTTCACTGTACGGTTTTCAGTGAATACTGAAAATGCACCTCTTTCCCTTGGCCTTTGACACCTGAGATGTGTGTTTCCAGGATCCAGCCTATTCTTGTAATTGTACTTTGTTTTAACTGTTTTTAATATTGAATTTTACAGTGTTGTAATCTGCCCTGGTGATTTTGGTGAAGGAGGGTAGTAATACTACTACTACTACTACTACTTCAGACTCAGATCTCCATTTGCAGCTTCTCAGGGGTCTTATGAGAACACAACCAATAAGGCAATTTCTCCTGAGTTTTAAAACAGTTTTCGGTTAAGGTTATTTTCTCCCCTGGATTGTTTTGATTTCACTCTTCTTTTCTGGAATACCCCTATGTTCTGTCCTTTAGAAATCCCATGGCTGGTTCAAATGCTATAAAATTTCCTTTAAGGTAAGTACTTCCATGAAGGAATGAATATGAAACCTCTAGTTTGTCATATGTGTACAAATGCCAGGAACGTGTAGCCAATTGTAACTTCCTGGCAAATGTAGATATGGTGAAAAAACTCATGATGATGATGCACACATAGGTTTATTTCTTTATTAAAATATTTATGGCTCACTTTTCTATCTTAAAAAGGGGTCCTCAAGTGAATAAAAATAATAACAAAAACAATAAAAGCCATGAAAAAGAAAAAGAAAAACAAACAATTGAATTAACAAACCAGCAGACCAATACCAAATATCACAGAGCAGCCTATCAAAATGCATGATTCATCAATATGGTTTTTAATTCATGACAAAAAACACACAAAGAGGAAGTCAACTGGATTTCCCCAGGCACAGAATTCCAAAGCCTTGGTACCACCAATGAGAAGGCACTGCCCTTATGTTCACCAAAGATGTATCAGATGGTGATGGAATACAAAGCTGGTCTTTTCCAAAGACTAATATGCAATAGACACATCCATTACACAAATAAATGTTTTCTGCGAGCAGATTCTGTTAATGTGTGAAGCATCCTTAAGGCTCTCTTGCACCTAAACCATGGCCTTCTGGATACCCATATTTTACCAAGGAGGCTTCCGAAGCAGAAGAGTAGCAATTGCTCATTAAGCAACAACGAATAAAATTGTCACCACACTAAAACACCTAGATTTCCTATTGGCTTTTCAATAGTAGCATATGGGAATGTTTATAAAGTTTTGGCCACTTGTTTCTTTCATAAATTTGAGTTTGGGGAATGAAAACTGAAACTACAAAAGTCTCTCTGGGATCCAAAGCAAAATAAAACGGATCTAAAACTGAAAGCTTACTAAATCCACAACCAGTCAATTCTGCAATACTGGTTTGCAGAACTGTAGGGAGAACGTCAGGATAACTCTCCCAGTTAGAGATTTCAAAGCAATTACGCATTTAAAGCTCCCTGAAATCTCTCCAGTTTTCTTTAGCTTTGTCCTGTAATAAAAGGACTTGTGATATAATCCTCTTGTGATATAATTACCTCTTTAACATAATCATCACAACAGCAGTTATAGAACACACTAGGTAAAATCCATCTTTAAAACACATTTAAAAAACTGTTTTACAAGTAGAGGCATTTTTAAATTATCTCCCTAGTATTTTTTAACTAAACACCTATGTCTTTGTGTAATTAGTGCACATTCAGGCATCTCTGTGTCTGCTGTTCCCCTTTACACAGAGAGATACATGTAGAGTGGGATATTAAATCTGGTTTTTCTTTTATCAGTACATTTCTGTAAAACAGAAGCACAATGGTGAAAATGGATATCCTGCTTTGCATGCATGTTTCTCTGTATGATGTGGAAGACCAGACACCAAATAATCCCCAAAGTGTATGAATTCACAGTTGATATATTGAAGAGTACAGGCTGTCCAAATACACCCTGAAGATGCTAAGTACTTAAAAAAAAACCAAAGTAACAACATTTTGGAGTTTTTTTTGCTTCATCATCTTATCATTCTACAAAGGTGAGGCTATAAAACAGCTCTTAAACAGCAGGAAGGAAGATATAAGAGAAGGAATCTGAATACACTTTTGATACCAACAAATATAAAAAAAAAACCCTGTATTTCTGAAATAGAACAAGTGCTGCTGGATAGCACTGGCTCTTTTAAAAGCATCAAGAAGATATTCTACTGGTCTTGAACAGATTCTCCAAACAAGTTTAGCAAAAAGGAAAAGTAGTAAACAGCTCTTTTATTATTCATCATAGCTCTTAGTTTAATGGAAGAAACGGGCAAGGATAATACAGCTGTGCTTTTGCCACTAGGTCACTACACATGAACAGCTTCTCCTGTGTAAATTCCCTTGTCACCAAGATATTACCAAAAGAGTATATAAAAACAATCTGAAAAAAATGAAAAAGCACTGACTATTAACCCTTATTATGGGTCTGTTCCATCATTTCTCAGTCAGCTTGGAAAAAGTCAAGGAAGAAGAAAGTTGCAGGTTATTGATTTCATTAAGAACCTCAAGTTTTAAGCCAATAGGAGCCAATGTGATGCCCTCTCAATGTTGTTCTTGACCACTGGCTATGTTGGCTGGGACCAATGGGAGTAGTAGTCCAACATCTGAATGCCACCACATCTGAATGCCACCATGGCGACACAGTAAAGTAAGCTTTTCAGTATGCC
Source organism: Rhineura floridana (assembly GCF_030035675.1). Taxonomy (NCBI): domain Eukaryota; kingdom Metazoa; phylum Chordata; class Lepidosauria; order Squamata; family Rhineuridae; genus Rhineura; species Rhineura floridana. The sequence goes on along the minus strand of NC_084488.1, from coordinate 69,452,158 downwards.
AATAAGAAGCAGTGTTACTTGGGACAGCTACTGTGCATGTACAGTAACCACCTGCAATGACTTGCATTAAGGAACAAAGTAGTCAGTTTCCAAGTTCAGTAAGGAAGGAAGTGATAATGTGGCAGAACAGAAAGACTAAGTCCAGTTGAGTAACAATCATTACCTCCACTGTACCTATGAGATACACTTTAGAAAACTAAGCCAACTAACTTTAAAAGAGCATAATATTAAAATAGTGTAAGCATAGTCTTGTTATATGCCTTCAAATCGATTATGACTTATGGCGACCCTATGAATCAGAGACCTCCAGTAGCATCTGTCATGAAGCACCCTGTTCAGATCTTGTAAGTTCAGGTCTGTGGCTTCCTTTATGGAATCAATCCATCTCTTGTTTGGTCTTCCTCTTTTTCTTCTCCCTTTTGTTTTTTCCAGCATTATTGTCTTTTCTAGTGAATCATATCTTCTAATTATATGTCCAAAGTATAACCTCAGTTATTTCTCCCTCCAATTTTCACACCTCCTTCATCTTGGTCCAATCCCACTTTCCATATATGTTCTGCATATAGATTAAACAAACAGGGTGATAAAATACACCCCTGTCTCACACCCTTTCCGATTAGGAACCAATCGGTTTCTTCATATTCTGTCCTTACAGTAGCCTCTTGTGCAGAGTATAGGTTGCGCATCAGGACAATCAGATGCTGTGGCACCCCCATTTCTTTTAAAGCATTCCATAGTTTTTCATGATCTACACAGTCAAAGTCTTTGCTGTAATCTATAAAGCACAGGGTGATTTCATTCTGAAATTCCTTGGTCCGTTCCATTATCCAATGTATGTTTGCCATATGATCTCTGGTACCTCTTCCCTTTCTAAATCCAGCTTGGACGTCTGTCACTTCTTGCTCCATATATGGTAAGAACGTTTGTTTCTTCTTACTTAATTACAGACATGGGGATGATTTCTTATCAGGAAGGCAGCATGCAGAGAGGAGAGGCTTATCTCGGCTTCCCTCCTCACTATGGTTGGAATAAACTCCCCCCCAGCTAGAAGCCTTAGGAAAAAAACCACCATTGGTGCACATGGGGACTCCTTGCCCCCATGTGTGTATATGCATTCCAATTATACTGGGGAAGGGATAACCCTCCCCACCCTGCTTGCTGCCTTCCTGATAAGGATCACTGCCATGCCTGTAACTAAGTAAGAAAAAAGCTAGAGCAATTCCAATCCATATTAGTGATAGTGAGTACAGGAACTGGAGAAAAAAGGAGCAATTAATCCAGAGTAAAAGTTTGTGACATTGCTCTGTTGATTTGCATAGCAGGCAGCATTTCTCAGGCTTTTGGGTTTAGTTCAAGGAGCAGGTTGGTGGGAGAAAAGGATGGTTTTCCAAAAGAAGCAACAAGGTCCTCTGTCTCCTAATGCAATGACTCTGTAGACCGGGGCAAGGAACTGGATCTGGACCAGCCCACCAGCTTCTTTGATGGCAGTCCAAATGGGAACACAAAAGTACCATCCTCAATTACTGCTCCTTTGAGTGAAAGGTGGAGGATGGGATGCGCACAGCATTGTAAACGTTACAGGAGATCTTCTCCCAGTCTCCTCCATTACTTACAATGCTCTGCTCACTTCTAACCAGAGCTACCATTCATAGGCTTCTGGCTCCCCACACCCCTCGTATTTTTCATAAGGAAAAGCAAGGGACTAGGGAAGCCAGCTACATTGGGAGCTAGCCCCTTGAAGTGGCAACTCTGAATGGCAATTTAGTATTCTTTTCCCACTAGGAAAGGCAAGAGGAACAAGGAAAATGGCTGCATGGGGACCCTCCCCCATCTGAAGACTCCTGGAATGCCTTGAAGCTATGGTTCCCACATTCCTATTGGGAAAGGCACTGTTAACTCTATTTTAAAAATAGTGCAGATATTTCATATCTGCATACATATTTTATCAGATTCAAATGAGATTTTACCAGGTGGGAATAACTGAGTTAAATAACTTAATTTAGTACTGTTAAGTTGAGAAATGATTAATGTAAATCAAGGATAAGTAAATATATTAGTAAAGGCAGAAAAATAGCCAAAACCAGTTCAAAATGATCATATTGGTTGGTTGTAATTTTAGCAGAAATTGAGGAAAGGCCTTGTGTCATGTCAACAAAATACCCTTCCTTTTCATGGCTTCTTTTTCAAACCTTCTGCAATTGCCTTTTTCTTTGTATTGGGTAATGTCATAATTAAAAATATAATGCTGCAATCCTGCACACACTTCTCTGGGGATAAGTCCCATTGAACTCAATTGGGCTTACTTCAGGGCAGACAAGTCTAGGATGTATTTTGGTTCCATCTAAGAAATAATGGTTTTCTTGTATAATAATAATACCAAAAATGTAACCTGTTTGTAAAGCTTTCATACAAAAGCAATCAAGAAAGAATGGGGACAGGTGGGGAGAAATGCAGGTAACATCCATAAAGGGAAAACAAAGTCTTGGAGAAAGCTTTGGATTATCTCATACCAAAAAGATATTTACTGCAGAGCAAGAAAAGCCTCCAAGGAGATATTCTGAGGGCCAGGAAAATATAACAGGAAAGATGGTTGCAGAGACTAGAATTTCTTCCCTAAAGAATATGATGTGCTTAAAGTACACCTGGTCTGGATGTGATTATAGCATCATAATAAGGCTGGGGAGACATGAGTTCAGATTCTCACTCAGCCATGAAGGTTATTGGGTGACCTTGAGCCAGTCACTGGCCTATTGCATGTCACATGAAGCCAAACTATGGCTTAGTGAGAACACACTAATATGTGGGTTCTTGGAGAGAAGATCATGGGAAGAGCAAAGCTGTCTCAATCTCCTCTTCAGGAGCCCACACTCAGGCCACACCTCTCAGTTTAACCTACTTGACAGAGTTGTTGTAAGGATAAAACATGCAGGGTGGTATTTAATTAATGTCAATGGGTCTACCCTACTGTCCTGACCTCTTTGGAGGAGGAGTGGGACATAAATCAACACCATGTTCTATCCATTAAATTATAAACAGAAGGTTTTGAACGTAGACTGAAGGTGAACAGGTTATTTGTCTTTGTAGTCCTGGCCCAACAAAATGGTAGATTGAGAAAAACAAATTCTTGAGATATTTTCTGGCCAACATTGCACTGGTGTTGCATAAAAGCTGTTGTCCAGTTCAAGGTGTTGGTGTTAACCTTTAAATCCCTATATGGTTTCGGCCCGGTTTATCTGAAGGAGCACCTCCAGCGTCACCAACTATGCCGCCCGACAAGATCCGCCACGCAGGGCCTTCTCTCAATCCCACCAACAAAAGTAGTGAGGTTGGTGGGGACTAGAGAGAGGGCTTTTTCGGTGGCGGCCCCCACTCTCTGGAATTCCCTCCCGTTCGATCTTCGACATGCCCCTTCCCTGGATACCTTCCGCCGAGCATTAAAAACTTGGCTGTTTGGTCAGGCCTTTGAGACTATCGGGATGGGCTAATTATATACTCAATCCCCGCTGCTATGTATTACAATTGCTGCTATTCTGTCACTGATGATTATTTGTATTTTATTGTATTTATTGTATTTACTGTATTTTGTATTTTATTGAATTTAATATGTACGCCGCCTAGAGTGGCTTCGGCCAGATAGGCGGCCTAAAAATTAAATTATTATTATTATTTTTGTCCAAGGACAAAGGGCCTGATTCTCCTTGAGAATCAGCTCTCTACTACCACAGTGTTTCCAATAAAATCAACCAAGGCAAACTGCTGTAAAATGATGCAATCCAGCAGAGACTGAAACTATCCCAGTTGTTACCTTGCAAGACTAAGGGCCTGTCTGTGTGAATTATTGCTATGGTGCAATTTGCTTATAATCCATAACAGTGTTTGATATGCATAATTGACTCTGTAACAAACTGATTCTTGCCACAAAGGCAAGCTGCTTTTCTCTACATTTGTTCTGTTTCTTACAGTTTCTTTTTCCTACTGATGCCACCCGGGATGCCTGGAATACTACTATGAGGGTTTTTTTGCTTTACATGTTTATTCATTTATACAGCACTTCCTTTTTATTTCTCAGTTATTTTTAAAGACTGTATCTCCCTTTTCTTAATAAAATAAATGCAAAGCTTAATTGCTCATAAAATACAAGAGTAGCCCATTTGAAATCAATGGTACTTGATTATGTTATTTGACTAAGTTAAGTCCCTTTGATTTTATTGGGTCTGTTCTAAGCAGAATGGAGTCTGGATCCAGTAAAAACAGTTTACTAAACATCAAATTACAAATTACTAAACCAATTACTAAGCATCAGTTTAACGTGATAAAACCAAAAGTAAAACAGAGCATGGGGACAGAGGGTAGTATCCAATGCTCGTTCTACTCAGAACAGGCCCATTAAAGTTAATAGACATGACTAACTTAGGTTCATTAATTTAAATGGGTCTCCTCAGAGTAGGACTTAGTTAAATCCAACCCAGGGTCTTTAAAAGCTTGAGAGAATGACAGGCTGCTCACCTGAAGCTTACGAGAGTAGGAGCCAAGTGAACCTCTCTACGGAGGTGTTTCTGAAAGTGGGATGCAGACCAAGGCCTCCAGTGCTGAACACAAGGCAGACAGGATCATATGAAAGTATATCAGTCCCAAACCATTTAAGAACCAGCACTCTGAATCAGTGCCAGCCCTACCATTAGGCAGAGTGAAGCAGCTGCCTCAGGCAGCAGATACTGGGAGATGGGGAGTGATGGTGGGGTGGTGGACAACAGAACTGTGCCTGCCACATTGCCTGATCAACTCCCCCAAAGCTAGCCTGCCGCCCTCTGGTGCAGTGGAGGATGCTGTCCAATTGCTTGTGCTGAAGTAAGACTTGGTCTGTGCAGCTTCTGTATAGGGAATGGGTAGCAAGAGGACCATTGTGTCCTTTGTGTCAGTCAGCAACATGAGACTCTAAGGGGGATCCTGCAGGAAGCTTAACAGGCTCAGGTCCAGTGGGCACTGGAAGTTGCTGGTATCAGTGTGTGTCTGCCTTTGTTGCATGTTCCAGCCCAGGAATAGCCAATGTGGCAATCTCCAGATGTTGCTGTACTACAACTTCCATTAGGCCCAGCCAGCATGGACAATGGTAAAGGATGAATTCTGCAGCCCACTTTACTGGCATAGGAAGTTATTAGATTTTTCCCTCTCCTCAATGAGAAACTATGGTTGAATTCTTTCCCACTATTCACAGACAGAAGTGGAGTAGCAAATCCAGAAGTGCAGGGTCCCTTCATAAGTCACAGCCATGCCCCCTCTCAGCCACACCCTCTTCTAAGGCTATAGAATAATTTGGCTAGGCTTGAATACTGCTTTATGCTGCTCTCTCACTCTCACCACCTGACTGTCCTTTCTCACTGTCCGAGATATTGCTTGAATTACTGAATTCAGTGCCTACATGTTTATCTCCTGCTATTATCAAACTACTTGATGATGTAGATGGGATGCTATAATCAGGATTCACTGTCTCTTCTTCTGCAATTACTCTCCATAACTTGGCTTTTTGAAGTAGGAACCCTGGAATTCCTTTCACTGTGTTTGGCTCGGATCAGCAGGAAACAACAAGGAAGCATGTTAGAAGACTCTTCTCAGTGGCTAACACACTCCCCTTTCATGCTGATTGGCTCATAGGATGCTGGAGACATAGGGACCCTGGTGGGACCTGGCTACCAAAAAAGTAAGGGGTCTAAGACACACACCCCAAGACCCTGGACAACTACACTCCTGTTCACAGCCCAAAATTTATATTTCATTGGGCTTTGGTGGCTCCGCCTTTGGATGGCTTAAAAAAAACCCCAACTACACAAATTCACTGAAGATTGCCATTGATAGAGCTATTAACCATGTTGCCCGCATCTACAGTCAGAGGCAGTGTACCAGTTGGTGAGGATATGGAAGTGTCATTTTTATGAGCCTTCAGAGGATGTCTATTATGGAAACACAGTATTGAGCTAAATGGACTAACAGTCAGCAATTTTTATCTTATCATCTGTGCTAGTTGCATGCTTACATCCCTGGAGCACTGAACTAAGTTTTGTAGATTGGAGTCCACTCCAATTACAGCTGGAGTTTGGTGCAGCTTTGCTAATTAAAAAAAGCCTTCCTGCTTTGTCTTTACTATCAATATGTTTGCAAGTGATGCTACTGTATCAGCATGTAGCAGTCTCTTCCTCCAATCTTATTTCAGAGTTTTCCCATCACCACTGACAAGAACAAATTTGTGACAAGTTTCTGGAACAGCCTCCTACACATTTGCCTTGACCCTCAAAGTGATCTAGTTTTCACTGCTAATTTAAAATTTTGTGTGTTTTATTGTATCTGCAAGTTTATGAACAAATTTTGAGGTAATATGCAGGTCCTGGATTGACTCCAAAGCATATCAATTTAAACTGTGCATGACTCCAAGGCTACAAGTCTAAGCTTACTCAGAAAATGAATTCCGCTAACTTGGAGATTGATAGCACCATTGATTTCAAAGCAATTTATTTCCAATTTTATGTATTTAAGACAGAGGTACAAATAACCTAAACTAAATATTTAGAAATGTAGATGTTTTTGCATTTCTTCAACACACCAAAAATTATGCTTTGAGCACTTATGTTTAATGTTTCATGCTTATTGTTTTTACATTTCTAATTTGTTTGTTTTATTTTATTTTGCAACACGAAGCTAGACTTGACATTCCCTATTGGAAATTGTGGGGAGACAATTTCTTTACATGTAAATTAAGAGAGAGTGGCATTTGGTATATTCCAATAAGCCTATATTAAGACATAGACAGCCTTCGCCAACCTGATGTCCTTCAGATGTTTTGGGCTACAAATCCCATCAACTGTAACCAGCATAGCCATGCTTGTTGGGACTGATGGGATTTGTAGCCATAACATCTAGAGGATGCAGGGTTGTGACAGCTGACATATAACATTGGGATGTAAGGTGAGTTTGCTAGAAAAGCATTTAAAGAGGAGAAAAGAGAGGGTTGGCCTAGCTGTTAGGCAGAGGGAGGCAGCTGTCTCAGGCGGCAGATGCTAGGTAGCATGAAGTGGTGGTATTGGAGGTACATAGCTGTATATGCCAGGCTATGTGCCCCGAGCGCCATAGGCCAACCAGCCGCCCTTTAGCATGATGGAGGATGCCATCACTTCACCAGAGCTGAAATAAGATCCAACGGCTTTTGTACATGGAACTGGGCAGAGCTTGGAAGTAACTCGTTACAAAAACTGAATTACCTGTAATTTATTATTTTTTTGAGGAATGAGTGGGTAATTTCTTCATATTTTGATTGTAATAGAGGAGTAATTTTATTATTTTTGAGGAGTAATTGTAATGTTTCCAGCATTACGTTTGGGCATTACTGGGGGGGGGAGGGGAAGTCTTCTGCTCTTCTGATTTGTGGATGAAAATAATGTGTCTTAAACTGGGGTTCTGTGCAGTGTCGCTCTTCCCTCATGCTCTGTGAGTGGTTAGGTGGCAATGAGGGAGGAGGTAGAGAGCAAGATGGGAATGGAGTGGAGAAAACAATTGTTAAAAAAATGGATGGTGGTGGTGAAGAGTGGAGGGAGAAAGGTGCTGGAGGGCAAGGACGTGAATGAAGGAGGCAGCAGCAGAATGGAGATAAAGAACGGAGGAGGTGAGAGACATGTGTGAGTGAGTGTGAGAGAGAGAGAGTACTGAAAGCAGCCGCTGTTCCCCTCCCTGGCATTTGCAGTGTTTTAACTTTGTTGCACTCCAGAGGAAAATGTGTGCTTGGGTGGGTGCGCCTTAGTGGCAGGGCAGGATCCAGGAGGTGGTTGAGAGAGATGATGCTTGCTGGCTCAGTGTGTGTGTGTGATTGCACTTGGTTTGATGCACAAAGATCTGAGCATTGGCCTCCTTCTGCCTTCCCGCCTCCCTTACCAGTGGGGAGACCACCACTGCTATCTTGTGGATATAAATAAATATTCCACTCTCTCTCTGTGTTTATTTTGAATGTTGTTTTTGGCTACTTAGGTGTGCAGCAGCCAAGGCCAGCACCTTGTAGGCACTCTAGGTGTTTTTTTTTTAAAGTAACTTAATTGTAATTGTAGTTAATTGTAGTTAATTGTTTTTGAGTAATGATGAAGTAATCACTTCCTTTCAGAACAATTGTAATTGTAATGGTAATTTATTCCCTTCTAAAAGTAATCTTCCAAGCTCTGGAACTGGGAGTGGGTGGGCTTGCCATTTTGTCCTTTGCCTCAGGCAGCAAAACGTCTGAGAAAAAGCATTCTTCTTGATGCTTGTATTCTGCCTCAATATATTCTTATGAAAGTGCAGACTTATAAATATGTAAATAAAAAAAGAAAGGAACACCAAGCTCAAAGGGAAATTGCTTGGAGCAATTTCAGCCAGCCAGTGAACTTACTTTAGTCCTGCAAAATATGTGGAATAGGAAGGCCCATTTGATCCAATGCAGGTACTACTTTGCCCCTGCTACTTCTTGTATTCTTAGTGACCTATGTCATAACAGGAGTTTATTCTCCTTTTGCCTGGAAGAAAGGACAGCTACGGGAGCAACCACTGGATGCAATAAAGGCTATAAGAAGTCACTGTGATTGATGTGAACCTGCAATGATATGCTGCCATAAGGCGATAGTTATGCCTCAGGTATCCTTCCCTTAGCAAGATGGCCACCACAAAGATTTCAATCTAGAAATTGATTTTGATCGCATTTTACACTGTACAGCTGCTGAGTAGTTTTCATTGTGTGCATTCCAAGGATCCTCAAGCAAATAAACAACCTATTGTTATAGGACCCTGAAAGAATGTCTTCCTTCCCTCATAACAGAAAAGTATTTGTTTCGAATACAATTTTTCCTCATTCTTAAAACATTCAGAGCAGCATATGCTTCTCTAGGCAAGGTGCCAGTGACTGTTAAACCTGCTGCAATGGAAATCTCTAGCAATAATAAATAAATAAATAAATACCCAGAGCGGTAATGCACTAGATTTAAAAGGTTAGTATGAAAAACGTCTAATGGATATCATTGTAATGGCACGGGGCATGTGACAGGGCATCTGTGTGTTTTAGAAAGATGCATAACTGTGTACAATTAATAATCAGAAGCATCATCATACAAAAAAAAGGAGGCTTTTTCGTGAAAAAGTAAAAAAAGGAGAAAAGCAGACATGGCTTGTTCGACTGTATGCTCATGACTGGGGATAACAATCCTAACAAAATTATCTAAAACAGGGATGGGAAATCTATGGGCTTTCTGATGTTGCTGGACACCAATTCCCATCAGCCCCATCCAGCATGGCCAATAGCCAGGGATGATGGGAGCTGTAGTCTGGAGGGTCACAGGTTCCCCCCATCCCTCCTCTAAAATGAGGTCTTTCTCAGCTCCTACCTCCACCAGAGTACAGATACAGATTCCCTCAACTATTTACATATTGCATGAATGGTGTTGCATCTAGTTTGGCTCTCACACAGTGATGTTTTTCAATAGCTGGCTCATAGTTCACTAACAAAGTAGCCTCTCCTTGTCTCTTGGTGAGTGAATAAGAGAAAAAAAAGATGTCCTCTCAGCCAGAAGCATGGGAGTGTGAAACCTCTACCCTGCCACCCTAATTAATTATGTTTGCCTGCCATCCCCATTTCAGCAGTGAAGCCAACATATTAGACAGCAAAAACAATATTTTTTTGAAACATGGTTTATAAATTAAGATTTATTAGGCTAATTGATGCAATATTATGTGAAGAAGCATTTTTGGAGAAACTGCTGCTGGTTTCCTCCCCTCCCCTTTCAGTTAAAGCAGGGGTGAGCAACCTCTGGCCTGCAGACCTAATTTGGCTAAAGCCATTTTGGCAAAGTCAGAGCCATCTTCCCTACATCTAATGTCATATATGACACTTGGTGTGGGGCAGGTAAAGTCATGGCTGGGCTGAAAAGGGGTTTGCAGACACTGCTCCTCAACTGATTGGCAGCACCTGCAAAGCACTTGGCATAGTGCCCTTGTAGCTCTTTGCAATCTCCAATGATCAGCTGATCATCAGTGCTTGCAAAGATCTGTGTGTGGTGCTTTGAAACCCCGATGACGAGGTGATTGTTGGGTCTTCAAAGTGATGTGTACCCGGCATGGCTTAAATTCAAACCATGTGGGCAATAATGGGTCATCTGATGTCACTGTGATGTCAGTTGATTGACCAGTGGGCAGCCCCACCCACATGTCAAACTTGGCCGACAGGGGATGAGGAACAGAAGGATATAGCCCACTGGACAGATCCAGTTCGCCATCCGTGCAGCAGAGAGAAGTTGAACCAAGCCACGAAGAACTCTCCATGGGGCCCATGACATCACAACCACATTGTGCAGCACCCAAGTTCTCTCTGTCCCAGCTAGAGGCAACACCATTCCTCACCCAGGAGCCCAGGGAAGGATGTTTCCATAGCCAGCAATCACTCAGAGGACATAAGGTGAGATCAGTGGGACCTACCTAGTAAAGACTAGCTAATCAATGAACCACGGGCAGGGAGGATAGATGGCAGCAATGATGAAGGAGTGGGTGATGATCAGAGATGGGCCAGAGTGCTAGAGATAGTATTTGCAGCATATGAGGACTAAATGAAGGGGGATGTAACCCGGTGAAGGAGGAGAAGCAAACAGGATAATGAGAAAAGTGCATAAGTACGCAGAGTGTATGTGAATAAGTGTGGAAGTGCAGAACACTTGGGAGGCTTGGCTGCTGACTGCACCTATCTACATTCATATTGATTATGGCTAGGAAGCTCCTTTCCACATTTACATCAAGGCTGCATATCTTTTCTGTTTCCAACAGCAAAAGGGGTTCCAGCAGCATCTGCTGTGGAAAGAAGGTTTAAAATAATTTTGGTTTGCTATCCACTTGCACTTCTAGATCATGGTTTTCGTAAGGCTCAGTTTATTTGTACATTTGAATTTACCCAAAACAGATATTGCTTTGGTGAACTACCAAGGGGCACGTGCTGCACACAAAGACAAGACTGGCTCTAAAACACTGATGGCACATGCAACACAACCCACTCTGAGGCCATTTGAAAAAAAGGGTTAATTTAGTATCTATTCAGGATGGCATAAGGAAGGAAGTTTAAAACTGAATGCATAAACTAAATAGGTCAATAGAGATGTACTCTGTTGTTTGCTATTCCACTGAAATGAAATGAAATACAATTCCAAAGCCAGTATATGCTTTATTTAATATGAAGCTGAAATTAGCAACAGTGTCCATTCAAAATCGGCCATATATATTTACCTACAGAAATAAAACAACTTAAAGGCAATCTGTGTTAATGAGAGATGTTAATCTGTGTTAATGACAGATGAGTGAAAAAGAGAAGCCTGAATTAGTCACATAATGCATGCTGGGTAATGTTATGATACAATACTTTGTCCACAAAGATATTTAAAAAAAGTTATTTAGGTTAGTTTTGATTATTTGTGAATCACACAACATGACTAACTTCAGCAGTAATGCTGAGTTTATTATGTAGTCATTTATTTAGAAAAAAATATAGAAATTTATAGATGGGCATCTTCTGTTGCATTTTATCTCCAAGAGAATTGAGCAAAGCTGCTGAAACTTCTGGCCACTTGCCAGCAGAAGCCTGTGTCACAGCATCATCAATGCCACCTCAAACGCAGGGCAACCAAGGGAAATGGGGCACCACTGAATATAGGAAGCTACCGTACACCATATCAGATTATAGTATTGTCTCTTCTGGGTAGCACTGGATTTCCAGGGTCTCAATTAGAGGTCTTATCACCTGTAACCTGACCATTTTAACTGGATATGCCAGAGACTGAACTCTGTTATATGCTCTACCCACTGAGCTGTGGTCCTTCCATATGGTCCCAGCCATTGTGCTGCAGTCTCCGTCACTGCTGAAAGTAAGTAGAATGTAAACATGAGAACTTTCTTTAACCACTTGCACAAAGTACTTAGCATGCTGCTTTCCTTAGCAGTCTCAGGCAGTAGCCTGCACACATATAACTAAGGAGGGATAACTCCTGGCAGACTGCATATTGTTTATCCAGATGGAGCTGCATTTCGCCTGCTGGCTGCACATTCTTTGAAAGCTTAGTACTGCAAAATATTGTATCTATTGCTGCAAAAAACCAAAGCATGTCTGAAAAGTGTGCACAGATTTTAAAACAATGCAGTGTTAAACTCATTCAGATTTTATCCAAGGAGCTTTTGTAATGAAACAAATTAAAATGAAGAGTGAAAATAGGTGCTTGCATGTATGTGATTTATTCTGAATGGGTTTTTAAAATTACCATTGCAGGGATTTTTTTTTTTTTTTTTTTACAATCAAAACCTCTTGGGTAGTTCAATAATCAACTACAAATTGTCAGTTTAGATTAAATTCTATGGTGTATTTCCAAAGGAACAGTTACTTCTCAGTTTGAAATAATCTACATTCATTGCCCTTTGTGCTATTTCTATCAACTGCAACTCTTTCTTTATACATACACACCCACACCTCCACCAAAGTGGACTACATCTTAGACCATAGTTATTAAAATGGCAAGAACGCTAGACAAAAATAAAGTCAATAAATTAGTGCTGTCATCCTTTAGCTGACACTAGTAATGACTAAATATTTAATTTTCAAGTAAAACACTAAAAACTGCCCAACAAGTGGCACAGAGCATACCAGTTAAGTGATACATACTGGTCACAAAGGAACCTTCAGCCAGCAGCCCCATTTGGCCCAACATGGCTCCTAATTTGGCCTCTAAGTCCGTTTTCACCAAATGACACCCTCTGCCCCACACCTGGTGTTGTATATGATATCAGATGCGGAGCAGATAGAGACAGGCTGGATCAGCTGTGTGACTGTGTTCCCCATGGGGATCTCAATCATCCAGCCAACACTGCAAATAGCAGGGTAGAAATCACCAACCATCAGCTGATGAGCAGTGGGTTCAAGCCCGCTGGATCGGCTATGTGACCAAGGGAACTCGATTGTACAGCTGATCCCTGCAGAAACCAGTCCTGCCAGTCCTAAGCTCAGCACGTTGCCCCTTTTGCTGCAGTTCCCTAGCTGTCACTCATTTGGGAAGCACTGCACAAAGTACTGACAAGTGGATGGGACAACCAATCAGATGACTGACAGGTGTTGTCCTGCCCACCTGTCAGGGTGTGGGGACAGATAACAATTTGGCTCACCAGCCATAAAGGTTTCCCATCTATGCCCTAACTCACAGATGGCACATTTTCTTCTGTGAATGAGGGTTAGAACATTACCAAATAATAGCTTAAACCAATGTTTGTTATGCAGATTTCATTAGTGTATTTTATATGCCTTAGGAAAAGGCTTGGCATCTTGGATTTCTCATTCAAATCTATTTAAAGGAAATAGGAGTTAACAGCTTCAGGATCCCGGAACACATAAAGATTCTTGTGTGCAAAGGTCTTGGGGCAGAGTGCCCTTCCCAGCTCATATTTTTAGATGCTGTTCATCCCAGAGATCCCATCATGTGCAGTGAAATCCTTAAACAAACCCTTAAAAGCCGGAGTATGGTATACATAGCACACTGGGAGCTAAAGTAGATGTTATGGGAGATATGAAGCAGCCACTACTCTGAATGTATTTGTTCCCTCTTCATAAGATCTACTAGGTAAATGCAACATGATGGAATCTGATCTCATGATGCTGTTTGTTGTCCCAGCTCCACAGTCGACAGCAAAAGAGAATGTACAATGCAACGACATCATATTGCCTGTTGTGTTTACCTAGACGTGAGACAAAGAGTGGGAAAGAGTAACGGGGGTAGATCCAGACTTATACAAGTAAGTCCTACTGAATTCAATGGGACTTACTCCCACTTAAGTGGAGTTGGGATTGGAGCCTTAGGCTGCAGTCTAATATACACTTATCTGGGAGTAAATCCCATTGAACCTAACAGAGCTTACTTCTCAGAAGACATGCATTGGATTGGCTGGACAACCAGCCAGATGGGCGACTAATAAATTTAATAATAAATAAATAAATAAAAATTGCATCCTTAGTCGCACTCAGAGCAGACTCACTGAAATCAACAGGGCTTAACTAATTTAAGTCCCACTGATTTCATCTGTTCTGCTCTAAACATGACTACGACTGGATCCAACCCAATGAGAGCAACATGTCTGTGTTACTCATAATCTCTGAACATTCTGGTCATCAGAGTGCACCACCCAACAATTGCAACTTTTGTTTACGTTGTACGCAACAACACCTGTACTAAATTTGATTTCTTCCAATTAATATTTATTTGTATATTTTGAGAATTTATCTATTTCTTTACAAAAACTTCCACATAACTTATTTCAGTATAGCTATGGGAATATACTGAATCAAGTTAATAGAATGTCTTTGCTCTAAATGCATTAAGCTTGCCTTTTACTCTGTCCTTACATGCTGAAGTTTCACAAGTATTATTGGAACATAGCAGAAAAAAGGTCTGCCTACAAATGATATGTGTGCATCATTTGAAAACAAAGAAAACATTGTTTTGTTGCATTTTTTTACTTTGTTCTTGTTGCATTGCAATTTTACTGTATATTTTTTACTGGTTATTTCTTTTCTTCTTTTTGTAATATGTTTAATATGTTGTTCACCACTTTGGGGGCCTTTTGGTCAAAAAGTGGTATATAAATAAACTATAAACTAAACTAAACCTAAACTAAACTACTAGTCTCTCTACCAAAAAATAAACTAATTAACAATTTTTCAGTTATATAGAAACTGCAAAGTACCATTGGGGCACCTACAGGCATAGATACTATTTATGCATCATTTGTTTAAATCTATCCAGTTTTTACATTGCCATTAAATCCCGTTTTTTTAAAAATATATTCCTTGCTTTCTTTTTACAGTGAATTTTCAGTGTGGTGGAAGTATATCACCTTAGAAGTTTTAGGCAGTTATCATTAGTATACTTTGGAAGAAGAAAGTCCCATTGGCCAGTGGGACTTACATCTGAGTAAGCATGGTCAGAGTTCCAACATCTGGTCTTACTTGTTTTCAAATAATTTCATTATTATTATTATGCATTATGTGTTTTTATGTTGTTCTCTGGGATTTATTTTAATTATTTATTTTAATTCAGAATGGATTACAAGTACCCAAAATAAATAAGTAAATAATATTTAATTTCTACCAGAAATTAATATTATTTCCTGTAGAAATACTTTGAGAGCATCTTTTTATCTGACCAGAATTCCACTGAGAGGAGCACATTAGGTTGATCCTCACTAATAAGATTTTGTTTATCTGCTACATTTAGCACAATTAAAAAAGAAATAATTTACACAAACAAATACTTATACCTTAATAGTGCCAAATAGTGTAAAGGAATGCTGGTACTGTTTGAGAGACCAAAATACTTGCTTTCTTCACCACAGAGTTTCCTCTCAGCCTTTTCTTTAATATATGTCCTCCATATAGAAATATTATCAGTCATGTAAACAGCTGACACAGCAGGGAACAAAACTCCAAAGCAGATTTCATTAGGATTATGTAGCAAACTACAACAACCAATCATCTATATTGCCTCTGTAAAGGCCTTTAGTGTTAAGGAGACCTGATCTACAAAACACTGAAGCTGGAGTACTTAACCTACTTCTACGGAACAACAATCTTGGTGTAGTAGTTAAATGGCTTCCATTTAATTAATCCATCTAGACTGTTGTAGATAGGATGAGCCTCCCAGTAAAGATTCATTGGCACCTACATTCTTGCTGTTTCAGTGTGATTGAATAAAATTTATCCAATGACAACACCAAGAGGAATAGAAAGTAAATGAGCTCTTGAAGTGACATTTTAGAAGGGCAATGGCCTATGCAGAACTCTGAGTAATTTAATAGGCGAATGGCAAGTGGGGACTAAAATGCTGTTGGAACTAACAGACAATATTTTTAATATGCAACTTTGGAAGGTATTACCTTCAGCTCAGGAGTAGAGATGTAGATCTGGCCAGCAGGCTGGATCCTTACCTTCACACATATGATGGGCAGGGTTGTTCTACACGTTTGCTTCACTGCTGGCTGCAGTCAATGGTGGCTGATGTCCGCTAAACCAGGTGGGCTACTAGGAGGTCACGGGGGTGTGGCCAGTAGCAGTCACAGGGGTGCAGCCAAGTTGTTTTGTTTTTTCCCCTATCCTCCTCCCTTACAAAGCTACTGTGGACACTTAAGCATTATAGTTTTACAAGCAGCTAGCACCTACCTAAACATTTGTTCAGAAGGGGTCCCAGTTGCTTCTCTGTTGGGAGAAAGGCTGGGTGGCCCCACTGGTTCTTGTTCTCTCCCTAGCCTCCTCCTTTTTAAAGAAACAGTGGACATTTAAAATACTACCATTTCACTAATACTTAGCACTTAAGTGTCTTATCTTGGTTTAGAAGGGGTTCCTGCTGTCATCCTGTTTGTAAGAACATTCTCTATCTGCTAGTGCAACGACAAGTTTTAGCGCTGCACAACAGAGGAATCCAATGCAGCAGTTGTGCTAGGAGAAACTTGTTGCACAACAGATTGCACAATCTACTAGTAAACTGCTTGTGCATTCTCGTACACAGCAGTGTACCACTGGTGCAAATCATTTCTCCAGTGGAACAAGCATACTGCTAAGTAACTTTAATTTAGTGCTTTGTTGGCTGCAACCCAAATAACAGTAAAAAACAAAAACAAAAACAAACCACCACAAATGCATAAAATTGTATTTTCATTGAAAGTTATTTATTTATTACATTTATATACTGCCCCATAGCCGAAGCTCTCTGGGCGGCTTACAGCAATTGTTGTTGCTTTCTAATAATGTTATTACCTTGTTACAGTAGGGCCCCACTTATACGGCAGGTTAGGGCCCAGACCCCCGCCGTAAAGTGAGAACCGCTGACAAGGGGAACATCGATCAACTGTAGTGCGGGAAGCTCCAACTGACAGTGCTTGGTCCCTGAAGCTCCCCCTGCAACAGCTGATCGATGTTCCACTTTTCTGTGCATCTTTCCCCCTCTAGGTTGCCCTCGTGATGGTAGGACAGTAGTGCTCCCCTTCCGCGGCAGGCTCCCTGCTGCAGATCGCAGGGGGGAAGCTGCCCACCCACCTGCGCCTGCTCGCTCGCCCTCTGCTGCCTCCCTCGCTCGTCCCCCCTTGCCAGCTCACCCTCCCCCTGCCTGTTCGCTTGCTGTCTCGCTCTCCACCACCTCCCTCGCTCGTCCCCCTTGCCCGCTCACTCTCCCCCTGCCTGATCGCTTGCGCACTTGCTCTCTGCCGCCTCCCTCTCGTCCCCCCTTGCCTGCTCGCCCTCCCCCCTGCCTGTTCACTCACGTGCTCACTTGCCCTCTGCTGCCTCCCTTGCTCGTCCCCCCTTGCCTGCTCCCCCTCCCCCTGCCTGTTTACTTGCTCGCTTTATGCCGCCTCCCTTGGTTGTCCCCCCTTGCCTGTTCACTCTCCCCTGCCTGTTCGCTCGTGCACTCTCCACCGCCTCTCTCACTCGTCCCCCCTTTGCCCGCTCGCTCTCCCCCTGCCTGTTCGCTCATGCACTTGCTCATCCTCCGCCACCTCCCTCGACAATAAAATGGCACCAGACGCCCTTCTCGAACTCAACTGCTGAGTGCGTCGTCAGAGCTTGGAAACGTTCCTAGTTTCAACTACAACTCCTATCAGCCCAACTGTAGTTTAAAAAAGGAATGTTTCCAAGCTCTGATGATGCGCTCAGGGCATCGGGCGCCATCAATTTGTGCACTCAGTGTCTCTCTTTTCCAAGCTCTTCGCATCATACCACAAAAACGGAACAAGCACCGAACATATGGAACATGGATACAATTCAAAACCGCCGCATTAGCGAAGCGCTGAGAAGCGAAGTGCCAGAAAGCAGGGCCCTACTGTATTTAATTTTTGTAAATTGTACTGTTTTTATTGATATGTATTTCTGTATTTGTGTTTATTTTTTGTAAGCTGCTTTGAGGGCCTTTTGGCCAAAAGGAGTCATAGAAATAAATCATCATCATCATTTGTAGTGTGGGTTCATGCCAAAAAAACTACACTACTCTGAAGGAAGCCCCACTGAAGTCCATGGGAATTGCTCCCTAATAGGAATGTACATAATTGCAGCCTGAACTGATTAATCTGAAAGGTTAATCTGAAAGGACTATTAGCAAGGGATCCCATAAATTTCCAGACCTATGGGAAAAGATTATTCCCTCCTCCAGCTTATTAACTTCTACATCTTTGTTTTCCAGAATGTGGAATAGGAATATTAAGCAGACTAGGCCCTGGGAGACCAGGGTTAAAATCAGCCATGAAACTCATTGTGTGACCTTTAACCTGTCACTGTCTCTCAGCTTAACCTGTCTCACAGGGTTGCTGTGAGGATGACACAGGAAAAGGAGACTCATGAATGCCACACTGAGCTCCCTGCAGGAAAGGTGGAATGGATATAAATAGAATACTGATAAATAAGGAATAAACAAAATAGAAAGTTTCTGTGCCTGCTCCTGATTTTGAGTTGCTTGGAATCATGAAAAAAGTTTCACCTAAAAATCAAAGAAAAAAGAATCTGGAATACAACCAGGATATTCAGGCCTAGAAACACTGGAATTTACACTTCACTACAGTGGCGTTTTGAGCAAATGCAATGGATGGCTGTCTGCTAGGACAAGCTTGCCTGGGTGGGATGTGTAAGCAGGGTGAAACACACGACCTTGTAGTACAATAAAAGCCTCTGCACACTGAGTTCTCTTCTGGACCATCCTACTTTTTGTAATAACATTTTAAGTTTGCCAAAGTATTTTACACTCTTTTTATCCTCACAACCCTGTAAAGTAGTAGTATAAGTTTTGCAAAACAAAGAACAGTATTACCACCTCAAAGACCAACAAATATATTATGGCATAAACTTTTGGGGGCTAAATGCGTAATTCCTAGTAATTCCTAGTAATCTATAAAACCTTAAGAATAATACATTTGCTAGCCTCTAAAGTACAGCTTGAGTATTGTTTCATTTCTGCTACAAGCCATGATTGGCTAGCTGGCTGCCCATTTGACTGAAAGGATACCAGAGTAATGTACCCAGACCTATGCAATCAGCCTTTGACAGAGAGAAGGATTTTTATATTAAATCTCCAGATCCTCGGGTGTGCTTGTTTTTAAAGGTATCAAGACAAAGAGGCTCTTGCCAATTGGCTTACTGAAAAGGAAAATGTGCATGCAATATTCTACCCAATCAAAGTGTGATGCAGCCTAAATCATTTAACTATTAGCACCACCACTAACTCATCCTCACAAACAGAGGCTCGTCTCATAGACTTGAACAGAGGAGATCTGATTAGCCTCAGAAATGAATGGCATGAGCATGCACAGGGTGTCTCACCAAGAGAAGCCTCTGTTTGTGTTTAATAAGGTGATCTCACAACAGGTATCCTTATAAACAGTACTTCTTATAAACACCACAGTAGAATCAGGCCAAAGGCCATCTAGTACAACATCCTGTTCTCAGGGTGGCCAAACAAACATACACAGCATTTTAAAAACCTACAGAAAAACAAGAATGGAAAAACTCCATAATTCTCTCAAAGCTAAAACAGACACACACACACACACACACACACATTTATATCTGCAGTTCCAAACTTAAATGCAACACACAGGCATGCAGAGCATTTTTAAATCTAACAAAAAACAGGAATGCAAAACCTCCATACTTCTCTGAAGCCTAGAAACACATAAACTCTACAGTTCTAACACCACACAAGTTTTGAAAGTTGCAACTCACATAAGCCAACAATAATTTCTCCTCCCAATTCTCCTTCCCTATTCACAAAATAAATGCGATTAAGTAAAAAATAGATATTATAGAAAGATACTCACACACTCTGCCCACTATTGCTCTCTTACCAAATATTAGTAAAAAACAACAACCCCAAGTTACTCAAACTAGCTACCACACCCTTCTTCTGGCTAGCTACAAAGAATGTGCTCTGAGGTGTGACCTTCAAGAAAACAGCTCTGGGCATGCTCAGTGCCTTTCAAGGCAGGCTTACTAGGGATGGATGAGTAATTTGATTTAGTTTGCATTTCAAGCCGAATATATCAAAATTGCACTTTCCGAAACAAAATGAGAATCAAAACACAGCCATCCTTCAACATTAGTACTTATTCAAATTTTGCACTGCAGTTCACCAACCAATGTTTACAAAAATGCATATGTTAGGGGAAAGTGTGCATAAAAATGAATGTATGAGTGAAAATAACATACAAAAATGTATATGACAAGAAATTGCTCACAAAAATGTGTCAAAATTGCCTACAAAAATATGTTTATTAGGAGACATTTGCACTAAATGCTGGAGAATTTTCATTAGAATGGTTTTTTTCAAAAAATGCAAATTGCTGTAGAAATGTAGAGAACTGAATTTGAGTCTGGAAAAATGAGAAACTGAGAAAACCAAAGTTGACAGATTTTTCCATCCCAGCCTACACTGAGATTGCTGGTTAGTTGTCACAGCAACAGATGGAGTAAGAGCCTTACCATACTAGGCTGGAAAGCAGGCACTCCTCCTACAATTCAAATGTCAGTCACATGCATTTTCCGCCAGGAGACAAATGGGAGGGACCTCTCTGCCATAGCTATATTTTTACATTAGAGTTGGCTGAGTGCTGCAGAGACATGTATAAAATGTGTGTTGGACAGGAAAGAGTAGGTAATTTTGAGATGGGGTGGGTGGGATTTTTTAAAAAATTGCTAGACATTCTCCTTGGGAGGCCTGTGCCCCAGTAGCCCCAGAAGACTAGCCCAACTGACTTCAGCCATAGCAGTGCTGCAGAGAGTACATGAATTGCAAGTGCCTTAGGGTTTGTACTTCTTTCACATATCACATCTCATATTCAGCCGCCTTGACATATGGCATATTTTAGAGGTGGTCCCAAATGCCTGACATTAGGATATTTGCTCAACTCCCTCTGTGCATCCAGACAGAGGTTTACTGTGAAATCACCACAACTCACACACAGACAAGTTTTTCGCATTGTCCACATGAAAGCTTCATCATCAATATGCCAGCCCATACTTTTAAAAACATTAAATTTAAATTTCCTCTTATCATGGAAAGTAAAAATAATAAATCCGTTATACATCTGCAGTAACCAGTGGTATGGAAGCTCAATAGCACATTTGTTTAGGTGGGCAGTTTGTCGTGTGTGTGGTGATGTTTCAGTCTCTTTTGCCCCACCCATACTTCCATCTGCACATCCTAGCAGTTTTGTTTCTGGCAGCTCAAATGATATGCATGTGCCTATTTTCACTGACTGCTACGTACATCAGGACTATTTTTAAAATAAATAAATTCAGAGGTTTTGCATAAGGGTTCTTTATCATCTCACATCAGATTTTTCAAAACAAACAAACAAATGGAAATGGATATTGTCCTCCCCTCCCCAAAAAGGGATAAGCCTCAATTTTGTCCATAGTGAAACCCATTAACTAGGGCCTGGTAACATCTGTAATTCTGCTCTTCCTGTGTGTGTGTTTTAAAACATAGTTTCAGACATACCTGAAAGCATGTCCAGAACAGAAAAAGAAATGGGAACATTCCATCAAGGATCAGCCACTGGTGTGTATGGGAAACAGCAGAACACCAATGAAAAAATCTAAGGCTAAAAATGGAGTGTGGGGGCAATCATGCACCTATTATGCACACAGAAGAATCAGATCTGACTGACCCATTTATGACAGAAAGCCCCCATCTGGAAGCAACCCCAAACAGAGCTCTGTGTAGCCTGAGGGGAGAAGCGAGGTAGGCCAAGCCAGGCCAGAGTGCTTGTGCCTGCCATCCACCCATCCACCCACCCATCTATCCATCTATCTATCTTATATACCGCCCCATAGCCGAAGCTCTCTAGGCGGTTTACAGTAACTAAAAACATTAAAACAAATATACAAATTTAAAAACACATCTTTTAAAAACAATTTAAAACACAATCTAAAAATTTAAAACAATTTAAAAACACATGCTAAAATGCCTGGGAGAAGAGGAGAGTCTTGACCTGGCGCCGAAAAGATAACAGTGTTGGCGCCAGGTGGCTTGAGAGGACTCTTGTCACTCTACATTTTATATAATTTATTTGTTTTAGTATTTTAAAATTGTAAACTGCCTTGGGTACCTTGGCAGGAAGGTGGTATATAAATCCAATATATAAAATAAATAATAAAAAATCAGGAGAGATAGTGAAATGAAGATATAAAGGACCTAACATCAGTGATAGTAGTGCATGAAGTGGCATATAGTTGTGTAAAATATTTTTGTGCTTAATTGTTACCATATTCACAGGTGGACACTGAGTCTTCAGCTCACCTCCTGATTGGGCAGCCGTGCTTTTAAGTTACCTGACGGGGGGGGGGTGCTCTTCTCCTACTGTAATCTCATATGACTTGATGACTAACAGAAAAACTCAGGCTGCAAAATTTAATTGGTTTAATTGGTAGATTAACTAAAGATTTAGTTAATTAACTGGTAAAGGCCAATTTTAATCAAATAGGACAGATATGAATTGGTGGGGCTGCAAGTTAAGGGCAAAATTGTATCTTGCTGTAGGTCCTGGATTCCCTTTAATGTCCCTGATTGAGAGCCCTAACAAAAACAGTGTTTTCAGTAGGTATGAAGGTATTTTCCTTAGAGCTAATGGAGATTTGAGATGATTCTCCTCCCTCCTGCACATATGTTGCAATGTGTTTTCTTTCCTACTGCTCCCTTTTTACAGTAAGTTCAAGCTGCCCAGGTTAGTTCATCTCAACTTTCTGGTTTTGAAGACACAAAATGTGATTTAAAAAAAATAGTAAAACCAGAAAAATTTAAAGGAAACCCAGGGTGTATTAAAAACTGAGGTTGCAATCCTAATCCCACTTACCTGGAAATAAACCCCACTGAATGACTTCTGAATAGACATAGTTAGGACTGCCCTGTGAAGCTACTTTGCCCTTCTTTTTGAACAGAAGCAGATGCCTTTTCATGTGTATATATGTATGTCGAGAAAGGAGTATACTATTGTGATGTCGCACTCTTCTCCACCCATGCGCTTGAACGTCAGACTAGTGGAAGGTAATCTAGAAGAGCAATTATGCTTTTACAACAGTGGCGCTATGTTAATACTGTTGGGCTCTACACCAGCAATAATACTCAGTATCTGTTACGCATGCATTGTGGCATTACTGCTAACATTTAACGATCCCATCAGCATGTACAGAATAGTGGTGTCCCTGGGGCATTTGCTTCTTCAAAATGTTCATTTTCTCAGAGATATGGTTTCAAGTTAGCTCTCATCTAGGGAGACTGCCTGAGCTGGGTTTTTTTCCTCTCGTTTTCTGGATCATTTAGAACAATGATCAGGCAATTCACAACAACCAAAGATCAGAATCTTGCCATACTTCATCAAAGTTATACAGGAATTTTTTGCCCCCATTCAGAAATCTAATTACATTTTTAAAAAGGGCTTCTACCAGAATGCTAGGCAAAGCAATCCAACTCAGGGGAAGCTGGCGTAAGTTGGGCTGGAGCAAGAAAAGCTGGTGTAAAGTTCCGTAGTATCCAATTGCCATTCAGGAGCATCTGGGATGGCTGAACGCCGGTTCAGCCGGGAGCTGCATGCAGGGGCCAGAAAGAAAAAGGGTGGTCTCACAAATACCCCTACCGGGGAGTAAGCCCTCTTCACTGACTTCTATTACAATTCAGACCGACCTTCTTCCTGGCGTAACTTTTCCCCGGATTGGGACCTGCAGGAGCACTCCAAACACAAGTTGTTGACCTCTCCCCTGACATGTCCCCGACATGCCCCTCTTTTGGGCCCTACGCCAGCTCCACTTGCGCCGGTCTCAGCTGAGCCAGCTGGGTACATGCAAGTTGGATTGCGTCATTACTGAACAATGCCTTGAAAAGTGCTTTTATGTTACTGATCATGTGTTTTAACTCTCAAATTACAAAACAGCATTCACCATTTTTTACCATTTGATTCCTTTGAGAAATATCTGGCCTTTTCCCCCAGTCATGGAGAAAAACCTAAGTGGATTCTGAAAAAGTTTGCCCTTCTTGTAGGGTTTGATGAATGCCATCAAGCATTAATCCTAAAATCACACCTGCATAGCTGATACTGTTTGGTATGAGCCAGTCAAGATAACATTGATGGAGTTCCAGTTGCATTCTTGCTTTTTTGTGTGAAGGGCTTGTGGGAAAGTTCTCATTCTAGGTAAGAACTCCAAGTTTAAACAGAGAACTGGAATAATAATTGCAATTTTGACTTTTTAATGCACCCACCCTATCCAGTGCTAGGCAAAGAGATAGAAATGCTCTAGTGTAATTTAATTCAGTACATATGTCATATAAAAGCAGATGAGGCAGAGGTTCCACAGCAAGAAAAAAGGCAGCATTTTTCCGAGATATAAGTTGCATGATAAATGGGTCACAGAAGCCTGCAGACACCACAATGCTATCCTAAATTGGACAAAAAGCAAAAGGTAACTGGTAGGTATCTGATAAGGGATGGCAGAAGAGAATAGCTACACAGAGATATACAGGTAAGGGATGGGTCTTTGTTGTAGTGCTGGAGTTTACACAACCTTATGAGGTTTGCTAGTATATGTCGGATTGGTTGGAACGACAGAAACTGCTAATGGCAGTTGTTGCCTGTTACTGCTCGTGGTGTACAGTGGAAGTTGCTAAGGCCAATGGGTGATCATGTCTCTTTTAATTCCCTCTATATTAAAATCTTTAACAATTATTATTAGATCCACCTGTTCAATAAATGATGACCAAGGAATTAATTGCTGTTAATTGTCACTCTTTTTAAGTTCATACTATTGCTGCTTTGTTGTGTGGGGTAATCTTTTCTCTTACATTTTTTTATTGTCTTATTATGGTTTTTTAAAAACATGCTTCCCCTAAAACTATAATAAAGTGCATGTGGGAGAAAACCAAAGAAAGATTGCTGCCGCTGCTAGAACTGCATATTTTAAATTTTCAAATCTGAAAGCCACTCACGTATGCTGTTGTGGCAAATACAAGACACTGCTGTACTTGCTGAAATTGAGGCCAGTTACCATGGCCTGATAAAATCCAAACATGTTGTGTTCCCCTGTGGACTATAAAGAGTAAATGTATAGCAAGACTAGAAGAGCATCCTTCTGCAGAACTGAAGTCTAACAGAAAGGCAAACATAAACTGTGCTTACACTCTGCAGCCCATAAACATATTTGCACTTGGGTTATAGAGCTATCTGACAATTCAAGGATTAGAGAGCAACAACTTTTTTTCCTCAGAAGGGGTCTACCCAGGGACCCAAGGTGACCTTTAAACTCTTCTGATGATAACTGAATTACACGGCTGAGGCAGGAGATCTCTGCATATGCACAGTATAGCTTATAACTACAATCACATTAAATATTCACAAGTAAATATTTTTGGGATGAAAATACTACTTGCAGGAGCACAAAACCCATTCCAAAACATCCACATATGTGGCTGTTTGCAGTTTACATCCACTGTATTCCCACATCTGTTCTTTCAGCACAATTTTCTTCTTCATCCCCGCATGATCCCAGATAATCAGGGATCATTGTGAGCATAATGATTCCATGTAACCAATCAGATTTGGTTTGGAATTCATTCCAAAATGCATTTGGAATGTTTAGTGGGATCTGGAATGAGAAATCCAGTTCTGTTGAACTATTTGCAACATGAATCACGGCAGTCACCTATATCACAATTGAAAATATTACAGAACAACAACAGATGCTTTTATGGATCACATTTAAAACATTCATGCTAAGCAAACAAGTTGAGAAACAGGAACTTACTGCTTGTATTGATAAGGTTATTTTCCCCAGTATGTGGAAGAGGGTCTGTATCCTGGATGACTTGCAGTACTCCAACTGTCCTGACAGGAGGATCAAGCACTACAGAGCTTTCATTCACAGTTATGTCACTAGCTCCTGTAATTTGATTAGTTGGTGGCCCTCCTATAGAAACTTCGAAATCTGGAGGTATGTCATCTACACAATCTGCATTTGGCTAATGAAAACAAGAAAGAAGAGGCTGATGGGAATAGGAAGAGAGAGTCTGAAAGGAAATATTAGGGTTTGGATTACAGAAAGAAAAAAAGATTCATTTATATAGCTTATTTGTAGTTCCATATATTACCTTGTCATAGATTTCCAGGTATTATTTTAGTTTGTCTTTAAATAAGAGTAAAAATGAGGATAGTCTTTATTAGTTTGCATATTCTTCTGAAAGCAAATGGCTGTTTGGAGAGGATTCATATCCTGCTTTTTTTGCTAGCTATTTGTTTGTGGCACCAAAACACCAATACCTCTAATGGTGCAAGCCTAACCATGTCTACTCAGAAGTAAGTCCTACTAAATTCAATGGGGTTTACTCTAGGGTAAGTGGGGTTAAGATAGCAGCCTAAAACAGAAATTCTGTCTTAGAAATGACCTCACAGAAATGTTTATCCAAATTGGGGACACATGAGATAACATGCTCCAAGTCTTTTTTCAGAACTGATGCATATTAAACATTTTCTTGAACAACAATAAGAATTTGAAAAGTTAAGTGTTGATAAGTCATCTTTTAATGGCAGCAACATTGATGATTGCCTGTTTCTGGAAGGAACTACAAAGGAATATTGGTATAGAAAGGTGTGGGACACAGCTTTGATTGAAAAGTTGACAAATAAAATTTGCTAGGGAGTCTAAAAAGAGAGAGTGTTTTGGATCTGAATGGATAGATTTTGTAACGTATGTGAATAAGAAAATGAGTAATGTAATGCCATCATCTCAGTATGCTACTTTGCGGAACTCATAGCTGTTTGTTTTTGCTGCACTAACACTGAGGATAACATTTATTATCTTTCTACTGTGCTTTGCATAGAGTAATTCTTGTGTGATTTTTACTGTGCCTATTAGAATCTGGCAATGCGTTTTTTTATCTTCAGAATTTTATTTATGTTTTAAATTCTGTTATTGGTATGCTTCTGTGAATGGAATCATTAAAATAAATATTAAAAAACTAATTCATAATCAGTGTTTGGAGTTAATACAGATATTTCTTCTTGGTAACTCTTCAGATGTCTTAACAGATTAAATCTACTAGATGCTGTGTGTATTTAGGGTGTTACTGCTGTGATCCCAAGTGTGGCACCTGGGGGCACTATGGCGCCCTCAGAATACTCCACCTCTCCCATCAACAAAAATTGTGTATGTTTTCTTTGGCTTTCTTTTGTGTGGGTGTTGAGAGGTTGCCTTGGGAGGGGCTGCTTAATTTTTTGTCTGGGGTTTGCTTTGGGGGGGTGTATATCCTGTTTGGGGGATCTGAGCATCACCAGTTTTAATTCTGTGAAATGGGTACCTTGTGGTGTCTTTCATTATCAAATGTATCCCTGTCTGCGCCAGCATCAATAGATCATACTCATTTTATTCATACATCTGTGCCTTTAATAAAGCCCATAGATTAAATCAAACCATATGGTTCATGTGTAAAATGCCACATATGGGGGAGGGGGTTGCTTATAGTCTCTTACTAGCATCGGAGGCTTTGGAGAATCTTCAGGATGGAAATATATTATCCACTAGGGCGAGACTTGCTTCTTCACTATGAAAAAGGTGAAACTGACATATATGAAAACTTTTTTCCACAACATGGCATGCTTACCGGAATCCCTAGTGCTTTTAAGATGTTCATTTTACACATGGGGCAGGTGCGATGGTCTAGCAGCCACGGATCTACACAAGATTTGTGGAAGAGATGCCTACAAGGGAGAAAAATGAAATTTAGTTTAAATCTCTCCCTACAAAAGTGCTAAGTATTCTCTATATTTCAAAGTTGCAGTTGATCTGTTTTGAAAGGCTAAAGTGTGTCTTGCAGCACAAGGACAATACAGCTAAAAGATATATCTGTGCAGAAATGTCAAGGGAAAAACTTAATGAATGAAGACCTATGCTGAAAAACAAGTATTTTGTATTTAATATATTTTAGTGGATGAAGCCTGGCTTGTGATTTCAATGTGAAATTAGCAGAACAGCTCCTTAAATAAAAAATTAAGAAAGTGAAATAAATGAAAACAATATTCCATAATAAAAACAGACTCTGAAAAACATTTATTTACTGACAGCAGATTTATCATGCTTGGTATCATGTGAAAAGTAGCACAAATAAGTAAACTATTTCTTGTCTGTGATACAAATTCCAAACTAGGGATGGGATCTGTTGGCTGGTGCTACTTCAAAAGGATTCCATTGCTTTTACTGGTCTGATTTTTTTTCTCCCCCCAAAAATCAATATTAATATCGATATTTTGAAAGGAAATATAAACATTTTGAAAGGAAAGCAGCTTTGCCGCCTCCTCCGCAACTGAGCCTGGTGAGTTTTCATGTTAGCAAGCAAAGACCTGCTGTTTTTCTGTTGGAAAGGAAAGGAGGAAAGCAGCTTTCAGTGCCCCCCCATCTCCCACTGTCCTGTTTGCCCATTAGCCCATCCATCCAACCATCACACTCCTCTCTTCTCCTTCCACCTGCCTGCCTGTCCATCCCTCCACCCGCCCTCTTGCCCACCCTACTATTCCATTCCCACACCCTCCCTCCATTGCTGGTCCCAGCTGGCCCTTATGCTGCCTGGGGTGCATGCCTTCTCCACCTTCAATGCAGCCACTCACTGCTACCAGTTGTTCACTGTGTCCCCTCTCTGCAGAATGCAGCTCACACGTACATACACCCTCACTCACACATATGGCACTGGAAGGTAGGGAATTAGCAAGCAAAGACAGGCTGATGGATCCATATATGTTCTCCTTCCCTACTCCTAGTCAATTTCAGTTAGCAAAGCAGGCTGATCAGTTTGCAGGTTTCAAGACTGATCCACAAAGATAGCGGACCTGCAGATTATCAGACAGTCAAATGATTTCATTGAATCCTTGCCTATCCCTAGTCCATACTTAGACACAGGGCATTCAGCAGTATATTTGCCTTATTAGGGCAAATATACAGTTCATTTCAGAAGGCACAGCCTTTGTTACACTATCAACTGTCTGTTGATTGTGCATCATAAAATGCAATGTGTATTCGTGCTCCAAACACTGTGATATTCCAGAATATTAATTAACATACTGGCTGCATGGAACTAATGTGTCAGGTCAAGGCCAGGAATTCACAAACTGGATACGTGTGAATCACAGAACTCAAAAGGAACTTTGAGAAAGATGCTGAATTTCCTACGTTTGAACTAAGCAATCAAGTCTTTGACTACTTCTCTAGCAACATAAATCATTTCCCCCTCTTTCTCCAGAGAAAACTCTTCAGAGAAGGAAATCATTTAGCACAATGAAAGCATGCTGATAAGATAGAAATAATTGACGTAATATTTAATGTGAGTGTTCCAGGGGTGGGGATGGTAATATTAAACTTACAATCCTATGACTCCTGTTACCCAACTCTTTGTGCATCAGTTGATCAGTTTTGCTGTGTGCTATCACCTGTATTTAATATTGCCATTTCAACACAAGCAATTTATTTATTTATTTATTTATTCGACTTATTAGTCGCTTATCTGGCTGAATTGTCAGCCACTCTAAGCGACGTACAAAGCAGAACATGCAAACATCAAAACATTAAGAGACTAACAATAAAAACTAACAATAACGGAAAAGCTAAAAAAACAGGAACAGCAAACCAAAAACATTCATCTTCCTGGTAAAGGACAGTCCCCAAACAAATGTCACTAAGAGCAGGGGTGGGCGGCAAGGCAGGTGGAAATGCTTGCCCCTTGAAGGTCCCAGCACAGTCTCATCCGTGCAGCAGCACGACTCAGCCTGCAGCTCCTCCTGATAAGGCCCAGGCAGAGGGGTGGGGCAAGACAGGTGGAAATGCTTGCCCCTTGAAGGTCCCAGCACAGTCTCATCCCTGCAGCAGCACGACTCAGCCTGCAGCTCCTCCTGATAAGGCCCAGGCAGAGGGGTGGGGCAAGGCAGGTGGAAATGCTTGCCCCTTGATGGTCCCAGCACAGTCTCATCCCTGCAGCAGCAATGGGATAATTTCATTTCTTCTCTACATCCTAGTAGAGGATGGGGTGAGGACTGCAGAAAACAAGCTATAGGCAGTATTTATTAGAAGATAATATATTAAAATTGCACGATTTTTGCCATTAGCTTTGGATGCTAAGTTGGTTTTTGTCTGAGCAGGTTTTGGATGGAAGACCACCTGGAAACACTATAAATGGCACCTTGATTTTCATCATGGAAGGAAGGTGGAATATAAATGTTCTGATAAAAGTCAGATCCATTATTTTGCCAGAGTGACAGCAGCTTAAGAACACTTGCACTATTAAGACAGGGATGGAGAATCTGTGGCCCTTCAGAGTTTGTTAGATTCCAGATACCATCAGCCCCGGAAAGCATTGGTGATGTTCTGGGATGATGGCAGCGGTTGACCAGCAGCATCTGGAGGGCCTCAGGTTCTCTATCCCTCCTGAAGGACAAAGCTGTGCATAAAATTTTAATTCTAGTATCAATTCATTTCTGCCATGAGAAGCACATTCATCACAGTGGGCCCTTTCGGGAGTTCGGGGGGTGATGGCCCAAGAGAAGGCATTTACTGTGGCAGCCCCTAAGCTGTGGCACTCTCTCCCCATTGAGGTGCAACTTCATTGTACAACTGTCGGAGAATGCTGAAGATACGCCTCTTTACCCTGGTCTTTAACACATGAGATGTATATTTTTAGGACCCACCCTATTTTCTGTGATGATGTTTAGGTTGTTTTTAACTGTTTTTAATTGTTGTAACCTGCCCTAGGACCTTTGCGTGATGGGCGGGTAATTAATTATTATTATTTTTAATGGTATTAGCCCCCCCAGTCATGTGTATTACTTCAGTTGAGAAGACACAACCAACATTTCTCTTCTCCCCTCTGTCATTCCATTCTTTAGAACTGATTCTACATTATTATGTTAGAGCAAACAAACAAATACCCCAAACAGTGGGCTGCATCCAATTTTAGTCCTTCTCAGAGCAGACCCATTGAAATTAATATACATGAGACCACATAGAATATAAAAATGTATATAATAAAAACAACAAAGGAGGCCTGTAAACACCTAACATTATCTGGTTACCAGCAATAAAATTATCATCAATAGTTAACTTGGTATAATCCAAATGATTTAATACCTGTAAAATAAGATTTATATGGAAAATGCCTTTGGGAGTTTTATGTCATAAACCAAGAAGACACATTTTAGATTCAAGTTATTGATCATCAGCTAAAGCCATCCTAACTAATTATCTCAAAAATTAGCACCAGGCTTTTCTCCAATACATATATTCTTAACAAATGAATTTACAGAGACTGTTCAGCACTAGAAATATCTCAGTCTTGGGGAAAATGCTATATTTTGTTAACTGGTTTAACAAAGGATATGTAATCTCTGTTATTGAACTTTACCAAATCAGGCCATGACTCTTTCAATTTTTTTCAACTTTGGCACATTATCAAACAAAAGTAAATAAATATGGAAAATCAAGACCCTACAATGTTTGAAACTCTTCTTTTAAACCCCTCTTTAAAGAAAACAAAATCTACACATTACTTTCAGAAATGGATTTGTTCCATTACAACTTACTGATAAAAGGAATTTGGGCAAGGATTTATCCAACTTCAACCTCATAGTTCAACAAGCAGAATGGAAACAGCTGTTTGAAATTATCCAAAATTATTCATAATCCAAAGGAGAACCTTTTAAAATCATTATGCCATGGTATCTCACCCCACACAGGTTGAGTAAAATCTACCTTACCAATACGGCATGTTGGAGATGCAAAAAACTAAAGATAGATTATCTTCCTATCTTCTAGAGTTGTAAAAAAATCCAAACAAATTCCTGGCACTCAACACAATACAAGAAATCATAAGTTGTAACATCTATGCATGTTAAAAGCTAACCTACAACTGGTCAGGATTTGTACTGCACAGCTGTAGCAATGTAAGAGAATCCCCACAATGACTGTAGTTGAAGAAAACATGGGAAATGTCCTTGATAACTAAAATAACCTACCAGAGAAGAGCCCTGAACAACAAACAACACAATGAATTCAACAAGTGATGGGCTGTCTACATCAACCATTGGAATGGGAAAATCAGTGATAATTTCTCTGCCTATAACCAATTCTCCCCTCTTTGACTTCCCTTTCTTCTTGTCCTCAAACCAAAACAATACAGTAATACCTCAGTTAAAGAATCCTCCAGGAACTTTTAAAGAAGGCTTTTTTGAAGGTGAAACTGACCAGCTTTGCTTTGCTATTGATAGACTTTCAAGCTTGTGCCTTTGCTTTAAAGTGAAACTGACTAGCCTGAGTCTTTGCTTTGCTATCAATAAATTGACAAACATATGCCTTTGCTTTAAAGTGAAACTGATTAGCCTGTGTCTTTGCTTTGGTATCAATAAAGTCACAAGCCTATGCCTTTGCTTTGCTAGGGTGAAAGTGACAAGCCTGTGTGTTTGATTTGCATTAAAGAGATATCTTATGTTCTCCAAAGGCTGGGGAAGGAAGGATCCAATATGATTCAGAAGAGGGGGAAGGGAAGAAGGGGCAGAGCTTGGAAAAGTTATTTTTTTGAACTACAACTCCCATCAGCCCAATCTGGTGGCCATGCTGGCTGGGGCTGATGGGAGTTGTAGTTCAAAAAAGTAACTTTTTCAAGCTTTGACAAGGGGAAGTGAGTGGGTGCTGGGTAGCCCCTGTTGAAACTGCCCCCACCATCTATGAGTGGGTGTAGGAACCTATCCCTATTCTTTCCATGTTATTGTTATTCCTACCTCTGGTACCAAAGTTTCTGTTAAAGAAGTAATGTCCAGGAACACATCTACTTATTAACTATTACTGTATATCCCAGGCCTTTTGCTTTTGTTATCCCTTC
The DNA here is from genome assembly GCF_030035675.1 of Rhineura floridana. Lineage (NCBI taxonomy): Eukaryota > Metazoa > Chordata > Lepidosauria > Squamata > Rhineuridae > Rhineura > Rhineura floridana. The sequence goes on along the minus strand of NC_084488.1, from coordinate 69,419,207 downwards.
CTTTCTTCTTTTTCTTATTTACCTAAAGACAAATTATTTCATATATTTAAGATAAACTTGGCAAAGGGATTTAGAAACTTTCTCACTTTATTTATACATGTCCTATCAAATATTAAGGAAACACAAAAGAAAAAAAATACAATGGTGAAACAACAGAAAGCTTTTGATACTGTTTCCATATAGAATGAGTGCTCTTCGAGCATTAAAAAAATAAGTTAAAAGGCACAACTAACTTTTGTTCATTAATTTCAATATGTCTACTCTGAGTAGAACTTAGTTGGATATAACCTAGTTTGTCAACCTCATTTTTTAAAAAAACAATACTCTGAACATGTGCAGTTTTGCATTTTAAACTCACTTAAATTGTAACACCATCATGTTATGACTATTGTTGTTATATGCCTTCAAGTTGATTATGATTTATGCAGATATTGGAAAAGTTACTTTTCTGAACTACAACTCCCATCAGCCCCAGCCAGATGGCCACTGGATTGGGCTGATGGGAGTTGTAATTCAAAAATGTAACTTTTCCAAGCTCTGGATTTATGGTGACCCTATGAATCAGCAACCCCCAATACCATCTGCTATAAACAACCCTGTTCAGATCTTGTAAGTTCAGGTCTGTGGCTTCCTTTATGGAATCAATCCATCTCTTGTTTGGCCTTCCTCTTTTTCTACTCCCTTCTGTTTTCCCCACCATTATTATTTTTTCTAGTGAATCAGGTCCTCTCATGATGTGTCCAAAGTATGATATCCTAATTTTAGCTTCTAAAGATAGTTCTGGTTTAATTTGTTCTAACACCCAACTATTTGTCTTTTTTACGGTCCATGTTATGCGCAAAGCTCTCCTCCAACATCACATTTCAAAGGAGCTGATTTTTCTCTTATCCACTTTTTTCACTGTCCAACTTTCACATCCATACATAGAGATCAGGAATGCCATGGTCTGAATGATCCTGACTTTAGTGTTCAGTGATACATCTTTGCATTTGAGGACTTTTTCTGGTTCTCTCAGAGCTGCCCTCCCCAGTCCTAGCCTTCTTCTGATTTCTTGACTATTGTCTCCAGTTTGGTTAATGAATGTGCCGAGGTATTGATAACGCTTGACAAGTTCAATGTCCTCATTGTCAACTTTAAAGTTACATAAATCCTCTGTTGTCATTACTTTAGTCTTCTTGATGTTCATCTGTAGTCCTGCTTTTGTGCTTTCCTCTTTAACTTTCAACCACATTCATTTCAAATCATTACTGGTTTCTGCTAGTAGTATGGTATCGTCTGCATATCTTAGATAATTGATATTTCTCCCTCCAATTTTCATACTTCATCTTGGTCCAATCCCACTTTCTGTTTGATATGTTCTGCGTACAAATTAAACAAATAGGGTGATAAAATACATCCCTGTCTCACACCCTTTCCGACTGGGTTTCGGTTTCTCCATATTCTGTCCTTACAGTAGCCTCTTGTGCAGAGTATAGGTTGTGCATCAGGACAATCAGATGCTGTGGCACCCCCATTTCTTTTAAAGCATTCCATAGTTTTTCATGATCTACACAGTCAAAGGTTTTGCTGTAATCTATAAAGCACAGGGTGATTTTCTTCTGAAATTCGTTGGTCCATTCCATTATCCAACATGTTTGCAACATGATGTCTGGTACATCTTCCCTTTCTAAATCCATCTGGATTGGACAACTGGCACTTCTCGCTCCATATATGGTAAGAGCCTTTGTTGTAGAGACTTTATTTGCATGGGATTTTAAGGCAATAGTTTGATAATTACTACATTCCCTTGGATCCCCTTTCTTTGGAATTGGGATGTATATTGAACGCTTCTAGTCTGTGGGCCATTGTTTTATTTTTCATATTTGTTGGCAAATTTCTGTCAAAATTTGGTTACAGTCAGTCTCAGTAGCTTGTGGCTGGTTCTGATTCTTCATCATATGGTTCTTCCATGAATCAATCTGTCATCCTTGCATCTCTTCTATTTAGTTCTTCAGTGTGTTGCTTCCATCTTTTATTTTATCTCAGTCAGTCAGTGTGTTCCCCTGTTGATTATTCAACATCCCTACTCTTGGTTTAAATTTCTCTTTAACTTCTCAAATCTTTTGGAATAGGGCTCTTGTTCTACCCTTTTTGTTGTCCCCTTCTATTTCTATACAATAACTATTGTAATAGTTCTCTTTGTCCCTACGTACTAGTCACTTTATTGTTGCATTTAGGGTTCTGACCATGTTCCTGTCTCTTTTTGCTTTTGCTTTCCTTCTCTCTTTAACCATTTTAAGAGTTTCTTTAGTTATCCATTGAGGTCCTTCTCTCTTTTTAACTAGAGGTATTGTCTTTTTGCATGCTTCCCTGATAACGTCTCTGACTTCGCTCCATAGTTCTTCTGGTTCTCTGCCAACTAAGTTTAAAGCCTCAAATCTGTTCCTTATTTGATCTTTATGTTCTTCTGGGATGTTATTTAAATTGTATTTGGCATTATGGCTGCTTTGTTCTTCTTCTTTAGCTTTACTCTGATTTTCAATATTACCAGTTCATGATCTGTACCACAGTATGCTCCTGGTCTTTTTTTTGCATAAAGTATGGAACTTCTCCATCTTCTGTTACCAATTATATAATCAATTTGATTCCTATATTGACCATTTGGTGCTGTCTATGTGTACAGTCATCTTTTCGGTTGCTCAAAAAATGTGTTCTTTTGCAAGCAACAAATTATTGGTTTCACAGAATTCAGTAAGTCTTTCTCCTGCTTCATTTCTATCTCCTAAGCCCCATTTTCCACAATTCCTAGTTCTTCTCTTTTGCATTCCAGTCTCCCATGATTATCAGCAAATCTTGTTTTGATGTGTGATCAATTTCTTCCTATACTTCTGGATAAACTCTTTCCAATTCCTCTCCTTCTGCATTTGCCGTTGGAGCATAGACTTGGATGATGGTTATGTTAATAGGTTTCCCATTAGATCTCATTGATATAACTTGCTCAGTTCTCTCAAAGCTGCCCTCCCCAGTCCTAGCCTTCTTCTGATTTCTTGACTATTGTCTCCATTTTGGTTAATGACTGTGCCAAGGTATTGATCCTTGACAAGTTCAATGTCCTCGCTGTCAACTATAAAGTTACATAAATCTTCTGTTGTCATTACTTTAGTCTTTTTGACGTTCATCTGTAGTCCTGCTTTTGTGCTTTCCTCTTTAACTTTCAACCGCATTCTTTTCAAATCATTACTGGTTTCTGCAAGTAGTATGGTATCGTCAGCATATCTTAAATTATTGATATTTCTCCCTCCAAGTTTTCACACTTCCTTCATCTTGGTCCAGTCCCGCTTTCCATATGATATGTTCTGCGTATAGATTAAACAAATAGGGTGATAAAATACACCCCTGTCTCACACCCTTTCCGATGGGGAACCGATCGGTTTCTCCATACTCCTGACTATAAAATGTTTTTTAAAAGAAAACAAAAGGGTGTTGCAGTGACCAGCATCAGCTATAGCAGGCCCCATGCCAGTCCAGGTGCTGACCCAGGGCCTGTATGCCACTGCCCCTCCCCCACCCATATCTCCCCCTCTCTGCATGGCTGGAATGTAGCCTACTGTGAGAAGGTAACAGTCACATTCATTACTCTGCCCAAAAATAACTCATCCAAAAATATAGCAGATAAAAGATAGAAATGGTTATGAGATAAAGCTCCACACTTTATGCATGAATCTGAAACAAAACTTTTATAAACTACCGACCAGATGGGTATTTAACACCCAAAAGTGTGAGCAAAGTCTACCCTTTGAAGGGTTCAATTGCCAGGAGCAGATATTTATAATATCTTCTGGACATATTGAAACCTACCAGGGAAAAATATTAGAAGAATTTTTTTAAAAGGAGTTATGAACTACCAACGGACCCTCTACCAATACGTTTTGGATATATTAAAGTAGTAGTAGCCAAAGAGGTCCAAGAAATGATTATTCATTTACTAATAGCAGCTCATATGACTGAGGAAGAAGTCGAAATCACTGGAATTAGAAACTTGGCTATTTAAAATTTGGGATCTTGTCCAGATAGTAAAACTGATGAACTGGGGCTGGGGAGGGTAGGCAAAGGCATAATAGATTTATTGAAAAAAAGAGTCTGCTTATGTCCTATTTGAAGGAGCGAATGTATGATGCAGTAAACCCTTATGTGTTTGCAGGAGAGATTTAAGAAACTGGAAACTTTAAAAAAAGACTTATTTGTGAAGTGGGAACAAATAACCTAGTCAATATTTTTAGGATTCAATGACTTTAATAACTATTTTTTACATATTAAAAAGAAATGAGACTTTAAAAGTTGCTTATATATTTATATGTACATCTATATATTTGCATATTTAACTGTTTCTGTATAATTCTTTATGAAATTATTAGAAAAAAATTAAAATAGACATTACACTTTTAAAGAGAATTTGTGCGTGTGTAAATAAATGCACACACAAAATTTCTGTTAGAGAGTGCCTATGTTTATGTGATGTGTGAAATAATTCCAGAAAGTTTTCCTTTGTTTTTAGTTCAAGCATTTGCAAACCATATCCTATTGCAGAACACGATATTGCATAATACTTCACAGTTAGTGGCTGTTTGGAATTCTCACACTTGCCAGCCTTATCTGGATACTACAATGATCCTGGGCTTCACTAAGAAGACTACGCATGCTGAGCAACTCCAACTCAACAGCCATCAAGATCGTATCCTTGTGTACCTTCAAAAAGTAAATGAAATTAGATAAAGATAACAGGAAAAGTCCTGGTTCACTAAAGCAAGTAGGAGCTTTGCTTTTTGACTCAATTAGGTGATTTGCTGAATAAACTTCAAATACCATTTTTATACTTTAGATGTAGATTGTTTTATATCAATTTGGTTTCAAAAGAAACCTAATCCAAGATCCTGAGAACATTTTTCAGTCACTTCCCAGTTTGGTTATCTGTGTATACTTTTCCTTTACTTCTAAGGACTGTTTACACAACATATCCAAGCAGTGATGGCTGTATGTCAGTGGGGCAGTGGAATCCACTCTGGGTTTTAGTCTGGACTTTCAAGGAGCTGTCCTAGTCCTGCTATCCCCAATCACTACATATTTTAATCTCTGGGTGCACAGAGCTTACATACATGTAAGCTGTGCGTGTATCCATGACTGGAGATGTTGCGAAATGCAAGATCCTCGACTACAAGGAAAGAACCAACTGAATACAGCTTATTCTGTGCACACAGAGCCTATCAACATATGAAAGATGAGGGTTGGAATAAGAACTTAGAATGTAAGAGCAGCACTCAGCTTGCTGGATCAGGCTAGTGGCCCATCTAGTCCAGCATCTTGTTTTCACAATGGCCATCCAGATGCCTACAAGCAGGACCTGAACACATAGCCCCTCCTGTGGTTTCCAGCAACCGGTATGGGCAATGACTGGCCTCTGTGCATTGTTGTACCCAGATTTATTCTGTGAACAGTCCTCTGGTGATTGCAGTGGATGAGGTTTGCCTCTTCACTTGGAAAAAGGAAGTATGCTGTTTGTCACATGTTGAGGATCTATGATTAACCTAAAGCTTTAACTATTGAATCTGGTTTACTTTTTTAGTAATACAGTACACACACTAATCACAAAAAGAACAGACATTGGAGTGGATTCAAAGGTTCTGTTCCCCTGGCAAAGGAAGACTCCTTCTACTGGAGCAAAAAAACCCCTTTGGATCCAATCCACTGTTTGTTGCACACAGTGGATTTTTGAAGTGGGTTTTCCAAAAATACCAAGCAGCATGTGCACTGGCGTAGCCAAAAAAGAAAAGTTTGACCCCACAGCAATATATGTTATCTAAGAAAATCTGCAGTTAAATTGCTTCTACTTTAGGGTGATCCAGTGAGTTAAAAATATCCTGATCAGTGAAATTTACCTGCTACCAAATTCCAAGCACCAGTAGATTTGGTTTCTGTGGCCCCCTTCCCCAACACAAGTTGCTGTAATTATTTTAGCTTTAGTAGGCATATTTTTTAAAAAAGCATTTCATTGTTATCAGATGACAAAGATATATTTCTGGGTTGTAAAGAACACCAGAGAAATCAATTACTCTATTAGAAACCATAAAGTTATAGCTTTCTAATTAATGGTTACAGTAACTCACCGGCAGGGCAAGATCCTGACAACATCATTTGGTTTGTAGCCCTCAATACACACTGCACAGTTATCAAAATCCGTTTCAGTTTCCTATAAAAATATTGAGATTAATATTTTCAACAAAAAGCACAGAAGGCTAAAATTAATATAAAATAACATCCGCAGATACATTTACATTCTGAGAGCTCCATCTAGTCCACAATGGATACAACATCCTTTGGCAAAGGAATCCCTGTAAGTCACGGATGGAAAACCTGCAGTGTCTAGATGTTATTGGACTCCAGCTCCCATCAGTCCCAGCCAGCATGGCTAATGGTCAGGGATGAGAGGAGTTGTAGTCTACCAATGTTTGGAGGCCATCATATTGGTATCCTTGCTGTGGCACATAACAGAGCCTTGTTTTGCTCCTTCAGCTATGGCATCTGCATATGGGCAGTAAATGCAACAGTTTGTTACAGGGATGGACAACTAGTGTGTGCACTCTGCCCGGGCTTCACAAGAGACTTTTGTGGCAGAAAGCAACCTATGCAAAAGTTACTCATTTTTTTTGAGCACATTTCCCACAGCATTGTCTTCTTGGTAAAAAAAAAAAGACTTAAAAAAATTACCTTATCTCCTTTCCTTATCGTCCTGACCTGCAGTTTGCTGATTGCTTTCTTTGCAGCATCTCCAAGACGGCGCTGAAAATGCAAGATATCACTCTTTACTAAAGAGCACACCTTCACGCAGATGTTCTTGCATGGCTCTGTAATAGTTGGATAATCCAAGGTTGTTTTAAATGAAACAGAGAAAAGCTATGTAAATGCAAGCTATTGGATTCAGAGAGGTTGTTTCTATGGGGGGTAGTTAGTATTGACAAAAAACATGATGCGATAATGTATAGCATAGTGGGGAGGAGAGCCTGGCTGAGAGTCCAGAGTCTGTGAGTTCACATCCCCGCTCGTGTCTCCTGGGTGTCAAGGGCCAGTTAAAGATCACCTCCACAGTGAGTGCCTCAGGGGTTATGTGCCCTGCCACCTGTGCAGTCGTGGGCAAGCTGCATAGTCCCAAGGAACCCAGTTGCCCCCCAGCTGGCAGTTGTGGACAAGGAAGGGGCTGGCTTGTGCAGCTGTGGCAAGCTGAGCAGGCCCTCGCCAGCTGGGGAGGATTAGCCTCAGAGGGAGGCAATGGTAAACCCCCTCTGAATACCGCTTACCATGAAAACCCTGTTCATAGGGTTGCCATAAGTCAGGATCGACTTGAAGGCAGTTCATTTCTATTTTCAATTTTCTCAAATGGTTATATAAGTTCAGTCTGTTGGAATAGGAACCCATGACAGAAGAAGGAATAAGCATTTCAAGTTTGACTATTTACTGAATATTTATCTTTTTAAAAATCACTGCTTTATATTTATGTGGCATTTTTTTTTCTGCTACCTGTTGGATGTGTATTCTTAAAAAATCCCACCAGTGATTTGCACAAGGGCTAGAAGTGCATTCATACATGCAGACAGACAGCATTTGAGAAATGAGCCTGAGGAAGATGGAAACCTGACCACTCATGTAAGCAAGTCTGAAAACAACAACAATGTTGAGGGCCAAAATAAATACGATGCAGGAGATCCAGGATTGGAGGGAGAAACTGAGGCCTTGAAGAGCTACTGTCAGGCAGAGTTCTGGATAAGATTAACATAAGAACATAGGAAGCTGCCTTATACTGAATCAGACCATTGATCGGCTCATCTAGCTTAGCATTGTCCTCATTGGCTGGCAGTGGCTCTCCGGTGTTTCAGACTGGATGTCTCTCCCAGGTCCACCTGGAGATTGAATCTGGGTCCTTCTGTGTGCAGAGCAGATGCTCTGTCACTGAGCTATGGCTACAAAGCACAAAGTTAACTGAGCTACAAAGTAGTGTAAAGGAGCTTCCTATCTCCTGATTTTTTCTTCTTCAAAAAATCCACAGGCTTGTAATCTTGAGATGGCAAGTTGTACAAGGGGGCAAGCTGTTTACTGTTTCCGCAGTTGAAATTGTTTGGCATTGGGGGAGGATGATTTAGCATGGAGAAATGGGGCGGGTTGAAAGGCTTAGACACACCTTCCATCGCTGTTGTTTCCCCAATCAAAATAGAAGCTCTCCATTGCAGCTTTGAAGTAAAAAAGAAGAATTGACCAAGAGATCATCTGCTCACAGATTTCCTATTTCACTACTATTTTGGCTCTTAGTTGTTACAAAAATATCTGAACGGATTCTCAAAGTACAAATTATCAAGAAGCATAATAGAAAGAATCACAAGTGGGGAAATTGCTATTGTGGTCATGCCCTGCTTGCAGAGTTCCTATAGGCATCTAGATGGCCACTGTGAGAATGAGATGCTGGATAAGATGGGCTTTTGGTCTGATTCAGTAGGGCTTACGTGTCTGCAGAGGTAATGCTACCACTGAATACAAACCTTTGCTTGCAGCTGGAAAGTCAGCAGCAATGGAGTGGAACAAACTTTCCCTCTGGAGAGAATTTCAGAATGATGATGCCAACATGGAAAATAATATTCTGGGTAATCCCCACTTTCCATTTATTCAACTTTTTTGTTGTTGCTAAATGCATCAATTTCTAAGCTAAAACAAATGTCTTTGGCAGTTTATTGTTAAGCTGAAATCACAAATCACTTTTCCCCAACTTTGCGTGACATGGCTACAAAATACCCAGGTACACACTGACTTCACACCATCCCTACATGAATAAAGCAGTGTACATTTACCATCTGCCTGGAGAATTAGGATCAAAAATTATTCCACATATTTTTCGCAACTGAAGTCTGGAATGTGAATCATTCCTCACCCATCTGTTTCCCTTTACTTTTTTTTCCCCCAGGGCACTGTTCCAGGTTTCAGTAAGGAGAAACAAAGATTGGGGTGGGGGAGCAATAAAAAGCACAGACATAACCAAGATTAAGTTGCAAAAAAAGCAGTGTTGAGATTATTTTCTTTTTTAAACCACACAACAGACCATAATAATTATGCTATCAACTTAGGCCAAAGTGTCAATCAGCCTTCCCACACCCCCATCTCCATTTTTTTTAAGCAAATGTATTTATTAAATACAGATCTGGCAAGCTGGTCCACTTCATTGTTTGAGCCACTCAGTGCGTAGAAGCCAGTGAACTTCGCTTTGCAAATTGGCACCACTGAGTTTCTTGCATCTCCTTTCTCTCTCTCTGTGCTGGGCACCTGGACTAACATTTGCTCTGTTCACAGAAGTTTCTGTTCATGGTGAAAAAAACCTAGGATCCAAACAATTACATTTTGGTAGTTAAAACCCTTATGTTTTTTAATTACTTGATTTTTTTGTTTTATTTTTCCTTCTAATTAAAACCCTGTTATATTTTTCAGTTTAATTACCTGTATTATGTGAATCATTAACAGTTAAAGGGATCTACGCCTATGGGGTTTAACACATCAGGAATGCACTGCTAGGCTGGTGGTGGCATCTGACTATTGCCCCTTGTGCTGTTCTCTTAGTAAAAGTTCCCCTCCCAATATGTTTTTCCTATCAGGGCACTTAGTGAGGAAAAAACGCACAGAGGAAAGGCTTAACTCGCCGCCACTCCATTTGCACTTGGTGCATAAACCAGTGCAGCGGAGCATGCTGGTCAAGGAGAGATGAAAACCTCCATTTTTCCTAGGCCAGGACCCCTCATTTCTGTGTTGACCATGCAGAAGGAGACTTCCTCTCTTCCTTAGCCAGCATAGCATAGGGTGGACTGGCCAAAGAGAAATGGAATGTTCAGTCTCCTTGACCAGCAGCTCCCCTTTCTAAGTCTCCTGCAGCCACATCTTCTCAAGTGGGAGGTTGTCTGAAGAGGGGCAGCTATCACACTGGGATTTAGAAAGTGCAGATCCATCCACGTTTCATCCCAAGGCTCTCCTTGTAGGGTGGCAAGGCTCTCTTGCTGGGAGCAGCCTTTGTGCCCTGGAAAGGCTTTCTTCTTATTCCGCTCAGCATAGGAGAAAGGCACCCTCCATTCTGTGCCGAGCAGCAGAAGCCACCCTATCTGGATAAGGCTGCCACCACCTCTCCCTGGTAAGCACAACTTCACTTCTGCTGCTCAACATGGAGGCAAAGCTGCCCATGCTGAGCAGCAAGAGAGAAGAGGAAGCGTCCGACTGAGAGTTGGGAGATTGCACTTTAAAATTTGAACAGGGGTGTTCACTTGCTTGAGTAGCTCTGGTCAAATGCTCATGACATCCTTACTAGGGTAGGGAGGATGGTATTCCTCAGGCGACCAGTACTGGGCCAGAGCCCTCTAGTGTCTTCTTCCGTTGCATTGTTTAATCTGCACAAATCTCTGCCACCACAATCAATTGGCCTGAAAGGTCTTGTACTCTGGCTAGATCACACCTGTTGCTTACCAATGTGAAACATGTCCTTCATACAGCCTCTCAGAAGGGAGATAGCAAAATGAACATTTAATGTAGCTCTTGATCATGACATGTTCGCCAGCTATTATCTTGTAACATAGCATTTTATCTTTGGCACCATTCATCTCACAGCTTCCACCAAATAGAGGGATAAGGCAACAGAGTGGAAAATATTTCTTGTGTACTTTAATATGTATCAAAGGATGCTAACTAGTGCAAAACAGACGAGGCAGGCCAGCTTCTGAAATTTGATCTCATGAAGCATTTAAAAATAAAATAATTTACTATTAAAATAGCATTGGTTGTATCCAACTAAGCCCCTCTGCACTGTATATTTAAAGCAGTATTACACTGCTTTACACAGTCATGGCTTCCTGCAAAGAATCATGGGAACTGTACTTTCTTAAGGATGCTGATTTGCATGCTTTGCCCAAGAAGATGCAGAAGCAATAGTGAAGATATGAAAATCAACAGCCAAACAAATTGCTTAATATAAATTGTGAACGAGATACTTCACTTTATTTCTACATATCATATAGTTAAAGATGTATTAGCTGTTGATGTTTTATATTTTCATCTTGGAAGGAAGGAGTACTTTAACAGAAGAACTTATGGGACAGGAAGAAAGAAAAATGGTTACAGCAAAGCATTTCAAAACCTAATGGCACAGATTTAAGATAAACGTCAACAGCAGTCTGCCCATTACAAGCTCTATGTCAAGGTCTGACTGAAAGCTGGCAAAGACCAAGCAATGAACACTGACAACAGGACTTGGAAATCAATGCTCACTGAACATTAGGGCAAGAAAATGTCATTTTTGTATCCCAAAGCAAAAACAGACATAAGTTAGTGATGATTTTAAAATCTTCAGACAGTTCATCAGATCTAGCTGACAGATTGCAAAAAGCAGAAAGGGACACAGTTGTCACTGCATCAAAAATTCTACAGGAATCTTTATCATAGACAGAACTTTAGTAGGAAAGACTCAATATGTGACATGAACCAACCACAATATGCTCTTGAAAATATGAGTCTGCTAGAAAGTTAGGGGAAATTCTTCAATCACACTCCAAGCAAAGGGAATCGTCTAACTGCTGTAGAAAAGTGAAGTCCAACGTTCAAGATATTTTCTAATGGACAACTAACAATCTCTAATCATAATCTGTTAGCTAAATTTGTTTATAATCTGACATGTTCACAGAAACTTGCTGATGAACTGAATCACCTTGATAATTGTGTTAGATGATTCCCTTTTCAGATGTCATTTTTATGGATCATTCATTGTGATTTCTGCTTGTTATTGGGGCAGCTATACATGATCACATTTTCAATACCATTTGTGCCTGCAAAGGATTTGGGTTAGTCACACTGCTTTGTTTGCAAGACATGTAGGTCCTGTAGTTTCCTGTTTAAATCCTGTAACTTCTCATATCATAAATATTCGGGGGGAGGGGATGTTCTGCTTTCGTTGCAATATAGAATAAGAATGCCCCTCCAGATGGCAATAATGCAAGTAACATTGCAGAACAACAAATAAAGTGGAATGATGTGTTGGATGGTTCAGTATAAATCCACCACCAATGCACTATTATTGTGTCAACAACATGTTGCAGAACACACACACACAAACAAAACACCAGTCTGGAGGGGCCCTTATTCCCCATATGATAGACTGGATGTAATTGGCAAGATCCATTTCTGACGAATGTAGAGATATGCCATTTAAATTGAATATTGTTGAAGGTGTATTTGTTTATGTATGTAGCCTATGAGAATGATGACTTTAATGAAGAGATTCTTGATGGGCAGAATAAATTGACCATTACAACAATTGTAACATGTCAATGAATGATGCTAACAGATGTATTGCCACCTATGACGCTAACAGAACATATCTTCAGATGAGTGAAAGTAGTCTTGTTTTTCACAGTCTATTCTAAACAATCTTTCAGCCAATAAATCTACATATAATCTGTGGACTGTTTCATTCTCATATTTGATTATCCTTTAATAAAACATGCAAAGCTTCATGACATTTGTCAGCAGTATTGCTTATTTGTATCTTTTATATGTTTATATATAGCTTTTCAGTCTCTTCAGCGGAAGCCATTTATGTTCCATTTAATCCTTTCAAGTGGAAGCCATTTGTAGTTCCTTCACACATATCAGTCAGTGGAACACGGCATGAGGGGAAAAAATCCTCACTTAGATTATTTACAAGAAGAATATTATGGTAAATTCCTTTCAAATGATATGCATGTTTGACCAACAGGGGATGATGTTCCTATGATTTTTTAAACTTTCAACTTTGCCTTCACTTCACAGACCACAGCTGTTCTTGTTTCAAGGCTCTATCATTATTTCCTGACATATTGGCCTCAGAACGGACCATTGGTCTCACCTGAAGGGTGGTTTCCATCATGCCATCACGTGGGGTTATAGTGCCATCTAGCGTCTGAAGGCAAGAATGTACTGAAGTCAAGACCTGGGGCATCCATGCCCCTCCCACTCCAGTTCATTTGTGACGAGGCCGAAGTGAGATATCTGAAAAGGTACCAAGGGCCAACAGGCCTACCAGCAAGGAAAACAGCCTCAAATAACGCCGAACCACATTCATTCCTAATAGAACCAGATGGTCTTGACTCAGTCACACAATGTACGCAGTATAAGTTTAACAGAAATTATTTGAGAGGTGGTACAAAACACCCAGGCATCCTCCAGCAGGGAGGGCTGTGATGGCATGATACCTGGGAAAACCACCCTTCAGATGAGACCAATGGTCCAGTTTCCCCAGGTAGCATGCCATCACGTGGGATGTACCAAAGCAGCCCCAATAGGGAGGGACCACCCATTGCTTACATATGGGAAGGACCTGTTGCAGAACACGCCTCCCAAAAGAGGCATCGGCAGAAGCGTAGCAGTCTATCTTGTAATGCTTGAGAAAGGAATCTGGAGTAGACTATACAGCCGCTCTGCAAATATCTGCAAGAGGTGCATTGGATGTGAATGCAGCCATAGTGGTAACCAACCTAGTTGAGTGCGCCGTTATTTTACTAGGCACTGGAAGCTTAAGCGCCTCGTAAGGCAGTGTAAGGCAGGTGCGCAACCTACAAAACAAGGTGGAGTTAGAAACCTTTTCCCCCAGTGACCGTGGTGAAAGGATACAGAGAAGGTGCTGGTTTTAACCTATAAAGCCTTACACGGCTTGGGACCACAATACCTGATGGAACACCTCCCCCGACATGAACCCACCCGTACACTATGCTCAACATCTAAGGCCTTCCTCCGGGTGCCTCCTCCGAGGGAAGCTCGGAGGGTGGCAACAAGGGAGAGGGCCTTCTCAGAGGTGGCCCCCAAATTATGGAATGATCTTCCTGACGTGGTGCGCCTGGTACCATCACTGTTATCTTTTTGGCGCCAGGTCAAGACTTTCCTCTTCTCCCAGGCATTTTAGCATGTTTTTTTTATATTGTTTTAAAATTTTTAAATTGTGTTTAAATTGTTTTTAAAAGATGTGTTTTAAATTTGTATATTTGTTTTTAATGTTTTTAGTTACTGTAAACCACCCAGAAAGCTTCGGCTATGGGGCGGTACACAAATACAATAAATAAATAAATAAATCCATTAATCTTATGTCCTAGGTTTGAGACAGGTAGGACTTGAGGGCCCTCCAAACATCGAAAGAGTGCCAGGCCTTCTCCAGTGGATGGACGGGCTTAGGACAGAGCGAGGGAAGACCAATGTCCTGATTGCAGCAGAAACCTGAATTGACTGGGACAAAAGGTCGATCTGGACGCAGCACAACTGAGTCCTTATGGGAGATGCAGAGATGGCATGTTGATGACAAAGCTCCCAACTCTGAAACTCTTCTTGCCGTGGTGACCGCCACCAGAAACAGGGCCTTGGAGGGCAACAGTCAAAATGGTACTGACCTAAGAGGCTCCAAGGGAGGTCGCTGCACGACTTGCAGGGGCTTTGGTGAACTCCAGGAAGGAAAATAGTGACACTATCCGAGGGAAGGAGGGCAGCTGCCTAGGAAGAACCTACAATCATCAGATGCAAGGCCATTTAAGCACTTGAAGGGTAATCAAACTAAGCCTGGCGACACAAGGTGTTAGCTGTCACTCCCGTCTTCAGACCTCTAGGAAGACACTGGAAAACTTGTTGTAACGTGGCTCGTGAAGGTGGAAGAGCCCTGGAAGCATACCCATCGGAGAAGGCGGACCATGCAGTCTGGTAGATGTGATTTGTTGAAGGCCTTCTAGACACCAGCATGGTATCAGTACCCTTCTGTGATAGGCCTGTGCAGATCACCTGTGTCGCTCCAACGCCAAGCCATCAGGCACAACCAGTCAGAATCCGGGTGCCAGATTGGACAATGTGGAGGAAGATCTAATGTCATTGGATCTGTTCTCGATGGCAGCCACCAAGGAACTGCTATTAATAGGGCAAGTCGATCTGAGAATCACAGTAGACACGGCCAGTAGATAAGGTCCCGTAGCACTGAAGCTTCCTCAGTGCTCTGCCTGGGAAGGAACCAAATAGGAGACCGACCAGTCAGGGGTTCCCAAGGGCCTCTACAGACTCCACCCTTGTGTCTAGGTACCAGGAGAAGTACCAGGGAAGTCAAGAGTTGTGACTCAAACAAGCAGCTCCACTGTCAAGCTGTCGAAACTAGCTGAAGGAGATGAAATACTGCTGGATGTATTTTCCAGTCCTCTGGGATCACTTGTTGCCTGGTCAGCCATCTGCAGTGACCTTCCGAGCCCCCTGAAAAAATCTCTCTTCAAGGACAGCAGGTGACTCTTGGCCCAATATACTGATAGCGTGGTCTCCACCCAAAGGGAAAGGGCTCCAATGCCCCCTTTCTAACTTTTATGTAGTTTCACACAGAAGTTGTCATCACAGTAAGATGTAGGGGTCAGGTGGACTGCTCTCAGCTCCAGGTACACAAGATAAACACTGAAGAAAGTCTTACTAAAACTCAGTGTTTGATAAATGTAATATGAAACGTTAAACTGTTATAGTCACCCAGCAAAGTACGGACGATGGTCAGGACTTGAGTGGACAATTCCCAGCTATCAGGAGAACTACACCTCAGGACAGACATGACTATGTAAGTAACCGTGAGGTTAGACTATGAGATTACTCTAGAAGGACGTTACACAAACAGCTAGCAAACAGAAACCAGTTCTCTGAACACTGAAATTAGCCTTAATAAGGCTGTATGGAATTTGTAATAGAGAAAGTCACCCAGGGATCTTCTGGTGATGACTCCGCCTAGCCATCAGGTTCATGATGTTATTCTGCTAAGCATCGTTTACCAAGGATTATTAAAAAGTCCCCCTCCATATGGCAGTCACCAGATAAAATCTACACAGTCAGTTATGAAGGCCTGCAAAGGTTCCTACAGAGATATGGAGGGCTGAAACCTAGAAGTGAGGCTCATGCAATTCAAGTATCTGAGGCCCCTATAGGGGAGACTAAGTTATGACGCCTGCCAAGTTTACACCAACGGCCATGAAGGCTAGCCACTGTTCAGAGGGATAGAGTAGGGCTTTGAGCTGTATCTTGAAAAGCTAGTCATATATTTCAGGTACAGTGAGGTCCCTTAGAGGAGGCACCATGTTATACTACAGTTGCCCCTGGAAGTGGCCTGCTATTAGTTCAGGCCTAAGGAAAAAAGGGAAATCAAATATAGCTTTCAGTGCAAAAGACTGGACATAATTCTAGCTAAGGACTATGCCATCTCTCTGGCCAAAGCTTCTGGAGAAATAGCTGGGACCCCTTTCCCAGTCACTAGACAGAATGACAAGGGTTCCTCAGCAGAAGGCTACATCATTTTCTGCCCAAAGGGTCTGGGAAGCAAATGAGGCCCTTTCCCCAGGGTTCTGAGTGAAAGGCTAAGCCCTTTCACAGTCACTGGACAGACTGAGAAAGCGCCCATTACTTTCCACAAGCAACATCAACACCAGCAGTGTCCACGCCACCTTGCTGCTCAGCTGCAATTGCTGAGGAGGAATACGTAGAAGGCCCAAGTTTGGCTGCTATACTTACCGTAGGACCGCTTGCCTGAATGTATACCTTGTGCAGCCCAAATTGCATGCAACATTCCTCCCAGCAGAATTCCTTCTGGCACAGATTGTTCAAAACATGGAACTGATGGCTGCTGAAAAGGCTACTGCTGCATATTGCTGACAGCTGCTGAAAAGGATGCTGCTGCCTATCACTGACAGCTGAAGAAATGGCTATCACTGCTTATCACTGCTCTGTGCCTAAATAACAACATTTAGAAAACCAACACAGGGTGATCCGGCCACAAATACACACACACACACAGAAGAAGGAGGCGGACCCAGGCCATATAACACCTGCACAGGAAGAGGAATGTAGTGGAATAGAGAGGCCCCAAATGACCTCACTGCAAAGAGGGGAGAGGTCTGCTCCTTAAAAAAGGTAAAGGTGTCCCCGCACTTATAGTGCGAGTCGTTTCCGACTCTTGGGGTGACATCTTGCGACGTTTACTAGGCAGACCGTATATATGGGGTGGGATTGCCAGTTCCTTCCCCGGCCTTTCTTTAACCCCCAGCATATGCCGGGTACTCATTTTACTGACCACGGATGGATGGAAGGCTGAGTGGACCTCGACCCCTTTTACTGGAGATTCGACTTCCCTCTTTCCGTTGGAATCGAACTCCGGCCATGAGCAGAGCTTTCGGCTGCGTTACCACCACTTACCAAGAGCTGGATTGGTGAGACCAAAAAAGACCCAACCCAGAAGGGGGGAGAGTTCCAAGCCCAAACAGAATATAACTACCCAAAATAGAGGGGAGCGGTAATAGTGAGGCCAAAAACTGGCCAACAGAGGCAGGGGAAGACCTGCCTCTAATGAGTTCCAAATACCACCAAAGGCAAACAAATAATTACATCAGTAGAGGAAGCATAGATTTAGGAGGCCAAACCGAGGGGAGTGGAGCGACCTCTAAGAGCAAAAATAATCGCACACAGTGGGGAGGGGCAGTGACAGTGTCCTTCCGCACTGGTCTTGTATCTGGCCTGACAGGAACCATGGATAACTTATCATGGTTCCGCAGCAGCAGAGGTATGCTTGTCTGGATATGCCTTCAGTTTGCAAGCTTTGCCAAGGCGCCCCATTTAGAGCTCTAAATGCAGCCAGGAGATCCAGCCAAGGGATAAACCAAGTACATACAGTAGATAGGAGCAGTTCAACTCTGAATGTAGCCCAGAGATGTAGCCAAGGGCCAGAATGTACAAACACCATCAACTACGGCCCAAGCAAAGTACTTGCAGCAAAGGGGCAAGTCATTTGAGATAGTGACAAGACAGTGGCATCAACAGGCAAGTGAAAGCTGAGGGGGTAGTAGAAGCTGAGGCTGGTCCCAACAGCGCCAGACGCCTGAGTCATAACCTCTGAAATGGACTCGCTGGCAGTGTAGGCAAATAAAGAGGACCACCAATCAGTCTGCTCCACAGTAAAAGTCACCAAGGAACCTTGAACCTCCTAACGGATTGAAATGTGAGGAAAAGGCAGAGGTGGTCCACATCAGAGAGTGAATGACATGGTATACACTCACCTTTCTCCTGGCCTGCTGCTGGTGCCTAAACCAAGATGTTATACAGGCATGTGAGTGAGGGGTGCAGTATCTTTAGTCAAACACATGCAGGGAGCACTAGTACACTCCCATGGACAAGGGGAGCGGTACAGCCCCAAATGCACTTCAGCCCGGTGGTACACCATCTGGCTGCTGATCCGCCATAATATACATGCACAAAGATGGGGGGTGCAGTATCTGTCATCAACACACACACTAGAAGAGGGGAGCGGTACTGCCCCAAGCGCACTACTAGCGATGAGATACCATGAAGTCAAAGTACAGGTACACACACACAGTGGAAGGGGTGCGGTACTGCTCCTGTGCACTTGTATATCTGGTTGCCTCTCTGCCTTTTAAAAACGAAAGTCCAAGTACACACACACGGAAGAAAGGTATGGTACTGTTCCTGTGCACTCGTATATCTGGTAACCTCTTTGCCTCCTAGAAATTATTTATTTTAAATAAAAATGTTAAGTCTCCTATATCCTCATATATCCCCCTGTAAGAAAGGTAACCACTACTATATGAGTGTGTGTGGGAATAAACGGTTTTAACAGTCCAAGTAAAAAGAGCGGGAAAACAGTAAGCCAGGCCAAATGGAGGCAGTGCCAAAGGCAGGAAAAACACCAAGAAAATGGCCAACAAAGGGGGCTAACAACCACACTGCAAGTCCCAGCCAGCCTAAGTGCAGCCGGCCGCCTTAAAACCTAGGCAGAAAGCGAGCGGGAGCCACCTTAAAACAGGGAGATTGCCAGGAACCACACCTGAAGAAGGACCGTGAATGTTGGATGCATCGCATTAACACCCTCCCTCACACACATAGTTGACCTCAGCCGCAGCAGCAAGCTCTGGTATGGACCTTTGGCTGCAGTTGCGAGCCCCGGAATGGGAGAGCAAGGGTAAAGCCTCCCCCCCCCCACAGTCGACCGGAGCTGCAGCCGCAAGCTCCGGTAACATTCTATGGGCTGCAGTAGCAAGCCCCAGAACGGGACAGTGACAGAAAAAGGATTTGCCTCCACGAACTCCCAACGCCCACTACACAAGCCGCGCCGCCTGCAGCTCCCAAAATACATGGAGATGGCAAAAAAACCCTGCCTCCGTAAGCTCCCAGTGGCTGCGATAGCAGGTGCCACTGCCCCCTCAACCGGTGGAGCCGCCTCCACAAGCCCCAACAATCAAGGAGAGGGGGAAAAGTACCCAGGAGGGGAGAAAACCAAGGGGAAGAAAACCAAAGGGGGGAGGGACATCAACCTCTTGCCAGCACCTGAGACTGACGAAAGGGAAGAAAACTAAAATCCCTAGCAAAAGATTAGTGAAGTGGGAAAGTGGGGGAGGGAGAAGAACAAGGTAGAAAAGGGGGAAAAACTGAAGGACACCAGTCCCCCAAACCACAAAACAACTCTCTTGCCCCTTTTCCCCACACACTTATCACCACACAAAAGATCTCACAAAGCGTAGATAGCACTGCCTTGGACAAAGGCAAGAATGAACTCGAGTGGGAGGGGCATGGGTGCCCCAGGTCTTGACTTCAGTAATTCTTGCCTTCGGACGCTAGATGGCACTATAACCCCACGTGATGGCATGCTACCTGGGGAAAAGTGGGGAGGGAAGTGTTTTTATTATCATTCTGCACTAGGATGGCTCTCTTGAAATGAGACCACATAGGAAATATACATCATCATTTTCTCAAGTCTATAGGACCCATAAAACATGAATGAGAAAATAACAGCTCTGGCATATATTTGGTTTCTGTATCAACTTCTAGGTTGTAGTTAGCAGGTGAGCAGATAGTATAAAGCAACTTCCTATGTTCCTGTGTCAGACCATTGTTCCATCTAGCTCACCACTGTCTCACTGACTTTCACTTACAAGACTGTCAACAATACGTTCAGGAAAATGGTTTGTTTTAAACTTTGAGATCTTGAATGGATAATTCGGAGCTGTTAATTGTATGTTTAATTCTCTCTCTCTTGCTTACATTCTTGAATACATTCTTGTTTATATTTGATACTGACATGTTTTAGTACATTTTATCATTTGTGGTTAGGAACAATTCCATTCTCTGTCTGTGAATGTGTAAAGGACACCATTTCCATTGGTTTCCATTGAAATTCAATCTATTGCATTGAGACAGAATACAAAGAATAAAATGCAATTGGAGGCATAACCATAGCAGTCAGGGTTGTTGCTTGCGTAGAGAGCCTACACATGTTCAGCTGTACATACAGCAATGTTTCTCTGAATGCACAGAAACTAAGGTGGTGCCAACGAGGCACAACCCTTGGGGGTAGATCTAACAAACATAGTGCCACTCCTCCCTCCTTATGAGCAGTATACACTTGGGGGGTGAGAGAAGGGAGGATCCGACAGCATTCTATTGGTGGGTCACAGACCAATGGCTTCAGAAGTGAATACACTTATATCTGCATTGCCATGTGGTCTTATTGCTAGGTGGTTTAGTTACAGACATTTCTGAAATGTAGTGACAATACAGGGTGACTTCTCTGGTTCAGTGCCAGGTGGTTCCCTTTTTATTTCCCTAAGCTCTCAGTATGTTTTAGCTTTAGCCTGATAGGATTTCCTCCCCCCGCCCCTCACTGCAGATCTTTTATTTATGTACTTTTGTTGATGTTTTGTTTTAATGACTTCAATTTGATGCTTTGAGAGAACAAACACATTGGTAAGGTCAGAATTATGCTTGTAACACAGGTGGCTGCTATCGGAGGAAAACATGATATGCTGAACTACCACCACTTGCCCTCGATCGGAATGGTATCAGGAATAAGGGGATGCAAAAGTCTGAAATGGACTAGGGCTGCTTTCACACTGTATGTCATTCCGTTATTCCAACAATTTCTTACCTGGTAATTTGTGTATTATACACAACGTAAAAGCTAGTTCCGAAAATCTAGTGGGCTATAGTGGAAATGTTGTGCTAATTTTCATGATAAATAATACCAGAAACAATCCGTTTGCAAGCCTGGGAACCCGGAAGATTGCAGGAGCTTTGTGTTAGCTGCAGCTGCTCATGTGACAGACATCCAGCATCCAGCACATTCCCATCTTTTAGGTGCGCACCTATGTTTGTTTTGCCTGATGAAAATTGTACTGACATTCCAGCATAGGTGCAGGTAGCAGCCTTCCCTTCCTGCTTTTCCCACACACACCCTGAGTCCAGACGCTAACTCGAGCAATACATTATGGGGGAACTACAGTGCGCATGTGTATAATGGGTGAAGGATGAAAACAAAGTGCTGTTTGTTGCAGCAGTGTAAAAGACAGTTGCGCAAAATGCTGATATATCAGCAGAAAAAGCCACAGTTCCTTATCGCAAGAGGTACTGCAGTGTGAAAGGAATGTTAGAAATCGGGACAGAAGCGTTACCTTTTTAATCCGTTAAACTAATGCAAAAAGCCCCATGTCTGAATGCAGCCTAGGTCTAAAGAAGGGGAAGAGAGGGTTCTTTTATCCACTTCCTGTTTGAAGGTAGTTTTTTTACTGCAAGGTTTGGAAATGAGAGTTGCAAACTGATTTCTCTGTGAGGTAAAGAAGCCTTTGCTATAGTTATTCTTGCTGGTCATCTGCCTCAGCTGAGTAAAGAGAGAAACAACTACTGCTACCATCTTCCTATATCACTGCTTCAGCTGAACTCACTTCTTCCCGAGCATCTTTGTCAAGTTCACTTGCTGAAGAGAACCACTGGTAACCAGGATATTCATTCATCATTGACAAGGAGTAAGCTAGATACATCAGGATCTATGTGTAGGACATTAGGCAGCATGGGAATTCATGAGAACTATGAGTACAGTGTAGGCAAATAAATTGCTTCTGTCTACACAGACTTTGGGAAAAGCTTCCTTGAGATTTGTTCAGTACCATTTCACATGCTATTCTTTCCATACATATATTTGCGTATGTATTTTGTTTTTGTTATATTTCAGGTGTATGTCACAGGTAGCTTAACTGTTATGCAACTATTTAAACTATAGGTAGTGCTGTGTCTGTCATTAGCAATAAAGTTGTTCTGTTAGCACCACTAGACAGTAACAGCACATAGCAAACAGCTATGTCTGTGCCTTTTACTGGAGGGGAAGGAATTATTATTGGGATCACGGTGCACAGGGAGGTTGATATGGTTGAAAAATCCACCCCCACTCCCACAGGACAGCTACTAAGTTTAAAAGCTCCCACTGACACCAGTGGGATATGTTTTCTAAACCTCATAGCCAAGGATGATGTGTGTGTGGGGGAGTTTCATCCAGACTGAAGCCAAGGAGGAAAGGGATAAATCTCCCCTCCTCACATGCCTTGGTCCCAATGACAAGTAGATCACCGTGCCTGTAATTAAATGAAGAAATAACACAAATGGAACTTGTAGCTCGGTCCCAAGGCATCCATTTTTTTCCTGGCCCCTTATCTAAAATAACCTGTGTAAGCAGCGTGCAGATGCACAAATTGGCAGTTCAGAACCTTGCAGGGGGTGGGAGGTTATTGATTCAGTCAGCAGAGCTAAAGGAAAAAGGTACAGAGGGGAGGGAAAAGGTAACAAATGGAGCAGCTGTACAGTTATGTTTTTCTTTACTAAATTAAGTATTTTCTCACACACATTATTTTATTAATCATCCATCTGCTTATTCTGCAGAAGATTTGCCATTTTTAAAAGAAGCTTCTTTACTTCTGCCTTCTTTACCTCACTGCTATTTGCTACATGCAGTGAACACTGAATTTGGCTATTGTTTGCCTCAGTATTGTCGTCGTCGTAGTTTAATTAAGCTTTCTGACCCACCCTTCACCATATATATATATTTACAGTGTAGGTGAAAAATATATTAAGCACTTCATTGTGTAAAGAATCTATTATTCATCTGTCTTTTCCCTGTTGTTGTTTTTTGTACTATCTCCCTCGTTGCCCCTTGTCAGCATATTTAATATTTTCCTCTTGGAAATAAAAATACAGTTTTATTTAAAGGATAGTTCATTATGATGGGCTTGGGCAGATTAAATAACTATAACAAAAAGTCTTTTAAAGAACTTTGGGTGGAGGCTGGGAATCAGCATCCATCTGCAAAGCAACTCACCTGGTTTCTGTCCCTGGCATTTGCATATCTGAACCTCTGAATATAGTAGAAGACCAGCCATGCCAAGGAGATGATCATCAGCACAATGAAGGAGATCGAGACAAATACCACGGAGGTTCGGCTAACATACTTCTGCAGGTTTCGGGTTCCAATTGTTATGTGCATCATCACAGTAATATTCCGCTCCAGCAGATTCACTATCTCTTTCCCCTTTGGTTCAGGGATCATTATTGCTACAACATCTTCTGTACCTGCCAGATTGGAAAGGAGGGGAAAGAACTATTAAAAAACAGCAACAACTAAGAAAAGCAACAGCTATAATTTTAAGAAGAGGGGAACAATAGCTAAACAACAACAAAAAGTTGCAATGGCACTTAAATAAATGCATTCCCAGAATTTGGTTGTGTATTTATGTTGTTTTCCATTGCTGGGGGAGGGGGAGCAGGCATTGGGAGTGGGAAACTAAATTGAACCCAAATAAGAGTTTAATTTCATCAGGAAAGAGTTGTACCATCATTCCAGCACTCTAAAGGGAGGGAGGCTGAAACTAAGGATTATAAATGGGATTTAAAAAAAATCACAATGTGGAGTGTTCCTGTTCAGAGTTCCAGTCAGCCAGACATGTCCTTTTCCAGAATACTCCATTCCATCCCCCCAGCCCACAGAGTCAGCATTCTGTGGTCACTGAACTGTTTTGGAGGTCCCCCCCTTACTTCCCCCCCCAAAGATCTTTTGTCCTTTGGCAAATTTAGGGCTTTCCCCAACCCTATGGATCCCTCCTCTCATGTGTGAATGGGGCTATTATAGCTACCTAAAGATCCACACTCAGAGAATGTATTTGCTATTAATATATAGGATCTGCAAGGAAAGGCAACTGGTTAGCAATGGGCTCAGCCTGGCTTCCTAAGGCTTCCCATCTGGCTCTTGGCATAGTCCCCACAATTTCTTTATTATGCACCTCAGCTACTTTCTGCTGCATAATCTGGTTCAGAAGGACAAGACTTCTTATAATCTCCTCCTCTCTTCCACACAGAGCCTTCCCATTATAAAACCTTCATTCACTCAGGCACAGAAAAAGGGTTCTCTTCCCAGTATTCTAAGGATGAACAGCAACAGAGTTCTTCCTTGATGCACCTCTGCTTTTGATACCCTGCACAAGCCAAGACCCTGAGGTTCACCAAGGAAGAACTTGATCTGGCCTTTGCCCTGTGCAGATGTAAGGCAGAGGGAAGACGCAACTTTGCTGGCCCTTCAGTCTTTGCTCAATTCAAAATTGTGTTGTTGCCAACCAGGCCATTATGAGGAAAGAATCTCACCATGGCTGCTGCTTCTCATTAGTATGCAATGACTAAAGATGCTCATCACATGGCTTGCCCAATGTAGCAGCAGTCACATGGAGGAGGGGAGGGGTTTTAAGCCTGGAAAATGAAATATCAAGATTACCTAATTAACTTGTATTAATTTACAAAGCCCTGAACAACTTAGGTCCAGGGTATCTTAAGGACCACGTCAACCCTAATATCCTATCTCGATCACTGATCAAATTCAGGAGCAGTGTTGATTGTCCCCCAAGTTGGTGAGGTTCATTTAACACCAACACAAAATCAAGCTCTCATGTCATTGGCCCAGTTCTCTGGAATGCTCTGCCAACAGAGATTCAGCAGACGCCTGCTGAAAACTTTCTGTTCCACCAGACTTATGCAGGCAATTAAGATGCTTTTTTTGCAACAGTTAATCATTGTTTTTATTGTATTTTTAATGTTTTTATTCTGTGGTTTTTAACATGTTGTAAACTGCTTTGATGTTTTTAATGAAATGAATGGAAATGGACTGCCTTCAAATCAATCCCGACTTATGGCTACCCTATGAATAGGGTTTTCATGGTAAGCGGTATTCAGAGGGGGTTTACCATTGCCTCTCTCTGAGGCTAGTCTTCCCCAGCTGGCTAGGGCCTGCTCAGCTTGCCACAGCTGCACAAGCCAGCCCCTTCCTTGTCCGCAACTGCCAGCTACGCAGCTTGCCCACAGCTGCACAGGTGGCAAGGCATGTAACCCCTGAGCCACTCACTGTGGGGGTGATCTTTAGCTGGCCCTTGATCCCCAAGAGACACAAGTGGGGATTTGAAATCACAGACTCCGGACTCCCAGCCAGGCTCTCCTCCCCACTGTGCTATAGCTGTATATAAATATTTTTATAAATAAATAAATAAAATCTAAACCTTTGTCTGGGATATACAGACTGCAGGTAGGAAGAATCACATGCTTGAATGTTCCCCCATTCCTACAGAAATAAAGTCCTGCATCAGGGGTCGGGGGGGGGGGGAGTTATTTTTCAGAATTTTCCATGTGCAGGAGTCATCCCCTCAAAACCCTTGCAGAGATAATCTATTACTTGCAGGCTAAAGTGGCACTGCTCAGGAAAAGGTTCACGTGTCCATTCAAAATATTTATATTATACCTTTCAGCTGAAATGTTCAAGGTTTGCCTCCTCATCTGCTATTTCCAAAATGAGGAGCCACATGGGCACACATACAGATGGGCTTGCACACAGGCATTAGGCCTCCACTCTGCATCACAAGCAGCTTTCAAAACTTCCACGTTTCAGAAGTCAAAAACTCTGCTGTCACTTAAAACCGTGGCTGCATATACAGAGCTAGACAAAGAGGACATTGTGTACAAGCTTGCATGTGTACACCAGAACAGAGACACCACACAGTAGTCATGCACAGCACCCAAATGTAATTTTTCTGCTCTTTTGCTCCATCATGCCACACAGAGCAAAACATGCACAACCCATGGTGCCAAAGCAATATCATTTGACAGTGCTAAACCACCTGAATCCATTACGAAAGTAATACTATCAGTGTCAGAGAAGGTGAGGAAGAGTATAAGGCCAAATGGTATGGAAAAAGTGTCATTGCATGCATGCATTTGAAGGATTTGGGGAAAATGTGTTTATACTTATATTTATTTTTGTTTTGCTTAGTTTTAAACAATGCAAACATAGCAAGGGCAGGGGAAGAGCAGAGCAGAGAGTTAAGTAAAAGGGAACAAGTTGCAAGTCAGAAAGAAAAAGGGACTGATGTGAGAAGTAGGTATAGTCCAGTTGACCAAAGTTTAAAGAGGGCATGCAACCCAAATGGAGAAATAGCCATTAAACAGGTCAAATAAGCATCTGGGAGCTATTGCCAATAGTAAGCTGCACATTGAAATGTATAAAGGGAAGTAGGATTCTCCATCCATTGAAGGACTAACAGTGGGGATTGCCCTTCAAATGTTGGAAAATGAGTCTTTTTATAGTCATGAGACTTGCAAGACCTTATTTATTTTATTATTTTATTTATATACCACTTATAACGGAAATTTCTAAGTGGTTTACATACCCTAGTAAAAGGAATCAATATAAAAATACAATATATATCTACATTTAAAACCAACCAATACTACTATTTCTATTACTATTAGTTCCACATTTTAAATAACATAATTAAACTAAACTATGTTATAAGATCTTGCATCTATATGGGATGCATCTGAAGGATTTAAACTCTCCCTCCTAAAGTAGAATAGATTTGCAAAAAAGCAACCAACCCTTATTGACTTCTATGCAAAGTATTTCTGTTTTAGCATTCTACTACTGTGGTACCCACCCAATGCAGACGTGTTAAGTTCTGCCAAACAAAAGCCCTAAGGTTACATCTATTGGGTGTCAACTGTCTTGGCACTGACCCAGACAGAAAGAAACTAAGCATTCCTCCCCAGGATTAAAGTTGGCAACGGGCAAAGGAGATCTGCAATCTTCATAAGCTGGCAATTGTCTCCTTATTCGATAGGTACTTCCCTTCAGATTTTTTATCTACCAACACTGGCACTTTCCCCAGGCATATAGCTGCCTTTACCCATGCCTGAGCTAGTGGGAGAAAGAGTTGAGGAGTGAAGCTTCTTAGCTGAAATAAAGGCACCAGTTGTGTAGTAGGCTGATGTGGAAACAGTGGTAAAGTATGTTGAGCTACATGGTGAGCCAGTCCTGCAAAAGAGGATTAATTGCTTCCGTTTGTTTTTATAGGGGCTGTATTATTTTTCACAAAAATGTGGTTAGCATTCACTGTAGCAGTTTTTCAGCCTTGGGCTGTCAGAAATCCACTTACAGTCAAACTTAAACTAATTATCTTAACTTTGTCTTGTTGCAATATTAAGGCTCTTCATGGATCTTGAGAGCAAACCTTGGTTGAGGGTAACTGCAGCCATACTGTTAACTGCACTTGGTTTCCTGAAATCAATGGAACTTAAGTCCATTGACTTGTCCCACTGACTTCTATGGGATCTAACTTCAACTAACTTAGTCTGGATCCAACACATTGTATCTGAATGATGATCTCCACAAAGCGGATGAGATGACCATGTAAAGGTAAGGGAAAAATTGTTACCATCTTATTCTTACAGATATATGAATGTCAACATGTCAGATCAAATGCATCTTAAAAAGGGATACACATCCAGAAGACATCCACACCATATATTCAACACACTCTTATACCACTCTCGTTTGTCAACGGCAATGGGAATTGTAGATCTGTGAGGGGTCTCTTAACAACTCACAGCACCTGTAACAAACTACAGTACCCAGGATTCTCTGGGGGAAGCCATAACTCTTAAAAATGATATGAGTGATTTTAATGTATACTGTAGATGTGACCATAGTTAATGACTGCTGTCCCAAATTATAAAGGTGATCTTATTTTAAAGAGGATTATTAATGTTTTGAATGGGAACAGAAACAACTTCATAAAATCTCCAGCGTTGTCCTCTTGCTATTTCTCTTAAAAGGTTGACAAACTATGTCCCTTTCTTTAGTGTGGGGCACAAAACATTATTCCAAAGACAAACGGTTAAGAAAAAAGTACCACGGAAACATAACAAGTGTACACAAAATTAAGACACAAAAAGTACAGTGGCATCTTAGAGATCAGCTAATTCATCGGGATATGATCTTTCATAGGCACAGCTGACTTCTTTAGAAGTGGGCTTGGGTAACAAAAAAGTTAAAGATACAGTGGAGGAAAAAACTAAGATAAGAGTAGAAACAGAAGAGTGGGTGGGTAGGTGGGGGGGATTGTGTT